>NC_143251.1:7500-2751666 GCF_984573655.1 Nuphar pumila
TTTAAATGAAGGTATTCGTGCTTGGATGGCAGGTCTGAATCAGCCTCATGAAAACCTTATATTCCCTAAGGAGATTCTACCCCATGGAAATGCTCTTTAATGTAACTTTAGCTTTAGCTTGTCATGACTAAGAAACCACTGGGTTTCGTCTGGTGGGCGGGGAATGCCCGACTTATCAATTTGTTCAGTAAATTACTCGGAGCTCATGTGGTCCATGCCAAATTAATCGTATTCTGGGTTGGAGCAATGAACCTATTTGAATATGCTCATTTCATATTGGAGAAGCCTATGTATGAACGATGATTAATTTTACCTTCCCATCTTGCTACTCTAGGTTAAGGGATGGGTCTTGGCAGAGAAGTTGTAGACACGTTTTCATACTTTGTATCTAGAGTACTTCACTTAATTTTCTCTGCAGTTCTATGTTATTGCGGTATTTATCATTCACTTCTTGGACCCAAGACTCTTGAAGAATCCTTTCAATTCTTTGGTTATATATGGAAAAATAGAAATAAAATGACCACATTTTTGTGTATTCACTTAATCTTGTTAGGTCTAGGAATGTTTCTCCTAGTGTTCAAGTCTCTTTATTTGGGGGGCATATATGTTACCTAGGCCTCTGGCAGGAGAGATGTAAGATGAATTAGCAACTTGACCTTGAGCCCAAGTATTATATATGGGTATTTACTAAAGTCTCCCTTTGTGGGAGAATGATGGGTTGACAGTGTGGACGATTTAGAATACATAATTGGAGGACATATATGTTTAGGTTTCATTTGTATACTTGGTGGAATATGGTATATCTTAACCAATCCCTTTGTGTGTATTCATCACGCATTTGTATGGTCTCAACAAGCTTACTTGTCTTATAGTTAAAGGTTTTATCTATCTTTGGTTTCATTGCTTGTTGTTTCATCTAGTTCAATAATATCGCTTATCCTAGTGAGTTGTATGGGCTGGAAGCTTCTCAAGCTCAAGCATTTAACTTTCTAGTTAGAGACCAACAACTTGTAGCTAACGTGGGATCTGCTCAAGGACCTACTAGTTTAAGTAAATATCAAATGCATTCCCCAACCGAAGAGATTATTTAGGGGGGGGGCGAATCTATGAATTTTTGGGATCTTTGTGCTCCTTGGTTGGAACTCCTAAGGGTACCTAATGGTTTAGAATTGAGTAGGTTGAAAAGGGACATATAACATTGGCAAGAGCGACGTTCGGCGAAATATATGACTCATGCTTCTTTAGGTTCCTTTAATTCCATGGGTGGTGTAGCTAAAGAGATCAATGTAGTCAACTATGTCTCTCCTAGAAGTTGGTTAGCTACCTCTCATTTTGTTCTAGGATTCTTCTTTTTTGCAGGTCATTTGTGGCATGCAGAAAGGGCCCATACAGTTGCAACGGGTTTTGAAAAAAAAATGATCTTGATTTTGAACATGTTCTTTTCATGACTCCTCTTATTTGAGTCGGGAAATAAAATGCATGAAGTATGAGTCTAGAATTAAGGGCTCATTGGAGGAGGAAAACATCATATTCTTAAAGAATGGAATCCTTTCCTCTCAGCATCTAAAAACCCGATTTCATTTTCAAATATCCTTTTTAAAATATTTTCAAAAGTACGGGTCTATATAATGGTGATCACAATGAGACTCATTCATATTGGTAGCAACTTTTGATAGTTGTGGATCTCGACATGCACAGTTAGTACTTTCCATTTTGTAGTATTTTTATTGGTGTGTATGAGGTAAAACCCTATGATAAAGAAGACCCAGGGTACAGAAATACGAGCTTTAGCTCGACATATAGGTATGTCCGCTCAAAAAGCACGAAGGGTAATTGATCAAATTCGTGGTTGCTCCTATGAGCAAGCACTTATGATACTGGAACTCATGCCTTATCGAGCATGTTACCCCATTTTCAAATTAGTTTATTCTGCAGCAGCAAATGCTAGTCACAATAGGGGTTTGAAAGAAGCTGATTTATTTATTAGTAAAGCCGAAGTCAACGAAGGTGTTATCGTCAAAAGGTTAAAACCGCAAGCTCGGGGACGTAGTTACCCAATAAAAAGACCCACCTGTCATATAACTATTGTATTGAGCGAAAGACCTAACTTCACTTTGAAAAATATTTGATTTTCAAAACATTACTTTTTTATTTTAGTTTAGAAAGATAATATTGGTAGGTAGATATGGGACAGAAAATAAATCCACTTGGTTTCAGACTTGGTACAACCCAAAGATCCAAAATTCATTTTTCTCTCTAGTAGCGTAGTGTGGACTTCTCAAGCCCATATCTTCATAATCCTAAGTCTATTTTTTATATGTTTGGTGTCATTAAATAGCTCTCGTTGTAAAAAAAAATCCTCTTTTTAGGACTTATTTTATATTTTTAGCACAAGTGCCTGAAAAATTTAATTTTCTTGTGGTGGGTACTCGGGTGCCTACCAAACTCTTGACATAGTTGTTTTTCTTGGGTGATATATTTTCGCTCATTTGTCAAATCTCAATTATTCTAGTTTAGTTAGAAAGTTAACATTTTATTGATTTTACTACCTTTGTAAGCAAGGAATCTTATGCAAATTGTGTACTTACCTGTTAGATATTCTTAGACAAATAACTTAGAGACCCTTGTTGGATAATATCTTATAGGAAAATCATAACCTCTAACAAGTTTGACAAGTCATTTTGTACGATACATTATTTTCTATATGGTTGTTTTTCTCTTGATTCATCCTCCACTTAGGAATTTTATTGAGAGCCGCTGTTTTGGTTGTGTGGATTTTCTATATGTGGATTTTTTGAAACCCCCACCCGTATGAGAAGTGCTAACTCGGGTATATCGACGATGAACCCCAAAAGTTGAATACCTTATTTGTGCATACCACGAGTGCTATCTCAAGTATATGCAAAAAAGGTTTGGAAGGAGAAATCCTCACCTATAGAATCTATTGAAATGGTCTCATAAGTTCCCCTGAGAATCGAGAAGTCTGGTTTTCAAAAAACTAGATTTGTATGTTGGTTGTTCTTGTTTGTTTTTGCAAGCCATGTCAAATAGGTGGGGAATCAAAGAAAAATACCCAATTAGATCCTCCTAAGACTTCTAGATCATTCAAGAGATATTCAAGGTCAACCAATATGGACCAGAAATCCAAATTTGAAACCAACCTTTAGGGTCCAGGTCGACCCATCACCAAGGGCTTCAAAAATGCCCAAGGTCAGTTGTCCTAGAGTCAAAAGGCAATTTAGATGACCAAGCATTAGAGGTGGTCCAACCTAGGATCAATGATTTATGAAATCAATTAAGGGGTTTAAAAGATGATTACGAGGCATCAAAGAGAGACCCTCGTGTTAAGTTGCATACATGATTTAAGCTGCTTATTCATACTTTCATCTTCATCTTCGTCAAAAAGAACTTTTTAGAAATTGATTTGATCTCAGTGTTAATCTTATCCATTATACAAAACCAATGTGTCTACTTTTTTGTTATTGACAGGGTTTCACATGCTTGATAATAAAGAGATACAATATGTAAGCACCCCAATTTTGGCCTAGTAGTCTTGTGTCAATGGTCATATTTCAAAAAATAGTTGCCCACAGTTATTTTCGACATACTCTATATTTTTTGCCTATAAAACAACATCCTAAAGGTTTTTGTCCAAAAGAACGATGAAACTAAAGTCTTATCTTTCAAACATGAAAAAAACAAGTCATTTTGATGTCAAGCACAAAGTTATAACCAAAACAAGTCGTATTGACTACCCCCAAAACTTGTTTTTGACAAAATTTCACTTTAAGTCTAATTTTGACATTCAAATTGGCAAAAATTATTAGTTTTACTATAATTTAAACTAAACGCATTAAACTATATATCAAAAGAATGCATGATTAAAAAGATATGGTCTAAACAAGTTAACTTGTTAGTGCAGTCCAAGCATGTCTGTCTAACAACAAACCAATTATCGTCGGACCTCAATTATCATCAAAGGTCTCCCAATTGTCTTTAGATCTAGTTTATAACTCTCAATTGTCGCAAAATTTCTTGGGTTGGCCCAGGACGTGCATGAATGAGGATAAGGTTGACCTAAACCTTCTAAAAACCTTGAATTTCATGATAGAACCTTCAATCAGCCATATTATATACTCTTAGCTTGCCGAAAAACCTATTTCTTACGCATTAATAAATCTATTAGCCAACAAGAGATTGCCACCTCAAATCATCAACCAATTTGAGTGAGGCTCCTGCATAGCAAACAAATATGGATACCTGGATCCAAAATATATTAATTAGGGTCAAAATTCTGCCACAAAACTTATAAATAAAGCATCTCCATTCATTTCACTCATCTAGAACTAGAGAGAAGAAGACATGTCACGTTAAGAGATCATCCAAGCCATATGCTCATACCCTCTTGAGCTATCTAGTCGTCCTCTAGGTCTAAATGCCCACCAAACTTTTTTTATTATTTAATCAAATTACTCCAATCATAAACTAATGTTGGATTGTTTTTAGGCTAACACAAACTCATGTTTTGAAGTTACCATTTTACCCCTATAATTGGTGAAATAGAATTACTAGCTTGCCTCTATTTTAGAAGTACGAACAAAGTTTCACAGTAGATGCACAAGGCAACCAAAAAAATGTATTTAATGTAAAAAAATTGTCAACTTCAATTAGGGATGCACAAGAGCTGGGTTTGAGCCGAGCTTGGCACATCTTAACCAAAAAATTCGGTTGTTTAAGCTCTACTCGAGCTCGAGCTGAGCTTGAACAACCATTGCCTGAGATCAACTCGAGTCAAGGTCAACCAAAGCTTGACTTGACTCGACTCGAGCAGAATTCCTTTATTTGAAAAAGGTTTTAAAGTTTTTTTTTTTAAAATTAAACCCAAGCCACTTTCAAAGAATACCAATGACTTACCTGTTAAGGTAAGACCTCTCTTTCTGACCATATTATAAGCAAAATACATACATATATAAAATCTAATTTATTTATATAATTATGTGAGCTGAGCCTAATTGAGCTTATCCTAGCTGAACTGTCTATTCAAGCTTGGCTCATGTATGTGTACTAAGCCTGGACCCTTGTTCAAACTCAGCTCATTCATTTTTTCGAAAGTGCTCGAGACAAGCTTAAATGGGTCAAGCCGCTCAACGAGTTGTGCATCCCTAACTACCATGATACTTGAACTATTGACCTCCTAAACAAGCAACCATACTATTTGTTGTTGACATGTTTTAGAAAAACTTTCGTACAATTAAGTCTAAATTGCAGCTAGTGTCAGCAGGTCAGGTTTGGTTCGGACCCGTGTAGGGCGAAACCCAAATTTAACTTAAGATGCGGGTACTGGGTCCAATCGGAGAGAGAGAAGTCACGACCCTTGTGTTAAATGAAAAAAATAAAAAGAAATCTCACTTGCCCTCCTCGCGTCCCGAATATGCTCTGCTCTCCTCCGCTCTCGGAGGCCTCCGCACGCGGCGGCCTCCTCTCCCGGCGGCTTCTCACCAGAGGTAGGTTATCTCTCTCTCTAGCGAACCCTAACCCGATTTCAGGGTAGGGTTTGCTAAATCCGAATTCGTGTATGGTTCGGTTCTAGAAGTTTTTGCATTTTAATTATTATTTTTTGCAATTTATTGAGTGAATGATTCTAAATCAGTTTTTTTTAGGATATGTTTTAGATTCTAGGGGTTTTGTATTTTAATCCTTATTTTTGCAATTTATTGAGTGGATGGTGCTAAATCCATTTTTTTTTTCAGATATGCTTTAAATTTTATGGGGTTTTGCATTTTAATTCTTATTTGTTGTATTTTATTGAGTAAATGATGCTAGATCTGTTTTTTTTAGGATATGCTTTAGATTTTACGGGATTTTGTATGTTAATCCCGATTTTAGCAATTTATTGAGTGAATAATGCTAAATCTGATTTTTGTTGGTATGATTTAGATTTTTGGGATTTTGTATTTTAATCCCTATTTTTGCATTTTACCGAGGGAATGATGCTAAATCCGATTTTTTCCGGATATGCTTTAGATTTTAAGGGTTTTGTATTTTAATCCCTATTTTTGTAATTTATTGAGTGAACGATGATAAATCCATTTTTTTAGGATATGCTCTAGATTTTAAGGGTTTTGTAGTTTAATCCCTATTTTTGCAATTTATTGAGTGAACAATGCTAAATCTGAATTTTGTTGCTATGCTTTAGATTTGAGGGATTTTGTATTTTAATCTATATTTTTGCCATTTATCGAGTGAATGATGCTAAATCCATTTTTTTCCGGTATGTTTAAGATTTCAGGTTTTTTGTATTTTGATCCCTATTTTTGCGATTTATTGAGTGAATGATGCTGAATCTGATTTTTTTTGGTATGCTTTAGATTTTAGGGACTTTGTATTTTAATCCCTATTTTTGCAATTTATTGAGTGAATAATGCTAAATGCAAAATTTTTTTAGGTACGCTTTTGATGTAAATTGATTGCTTGATTTACGAGTAAATCTAACCAAGTATGGATTATCTAGGAAAAGCAGGAAATATAACATAAATTGCAAGAAATAACTAGAAATTGGAATAAATTAACTGGAACTATAAATAAACCAAATAAACTGAAAATTAACAAGGCTTGGATTTCAACTCAACTATCTCTCTAATCCCTAGATCTCCCTATGTTTATAGGACAAAATCATAATCTAAGTAAATCTAACATACCAATTTTGATAAACATCAATTAAGAATCTTGTTAATCCTAATGGACTACTAAGTTGGGATATGGATCAAGCATTTAGATCCAATATCCATTACAATAGTTTTAAATAAAAAAAAAGACCCAAAATCTAAAATGAATCCAAATGGACCCTATGGACCCGAATATGTATTGCTCCTGCTCCCACATCAACTTTAGATTTTAGGGATTTTATATTTTAGTTCATTTTTTTTGTCATTTATTAAGTGAATGCATGCTATCTGACCCATATTGTGTATTTGCCAAAGTTGTTCGTGAAGATAAATCAAATGCTAGACACATGGACAATAATGTTCTAATATGGTTGATGCAACGCTGGACAAAAAGGGTTGTCTCTGTCCAAGACCAGGTCAGGACAAAACTAAATAGATCATGATGTCCTTGTCCAGGATTGTCCATGAATCAAACAGGACATTAACTGCCACATGTTCTAGGTTTCCTAAAGTAGTTGCAACATATCTTAAGGCAAGCTCCCACCACTCCTCAACTTGGTGGTCAACCAGCGAAAGACAATCAAAGGGAAGTGGAGGGCTTCAACTTCCAGGACACATGGCTTGATCCAACGAGCTGCCTGATCAAAAACCTTCATCGGGTAGTATTTTTGAATTTAAACCATATATCTGTGCTTATGTGGCCTCCATCCTAATGGCAACTTATAGTGCTTTGATTGAGCTCCAATAAGGCAAAGTTCCAGTTCCAATTAAAAAGTGTCACTGCAGAACATGAAAAGAAGTTTGACACCTCTCTCTCTCTCTCATTCCACCATGCACCGGCAAAAAAAAGTGGAAAAGCAACCATGATCTCTCTCTCTCTCTCTATATATATACACATTTGTTTTCGTCATGTGTTGGGAACTGCATCCCACACTTTTTCGATGGTACAATAAGTGAGAGTTTTCCTTCAACAAAAGCTCGTTATCTCGTTCATCAGGATGCACGAAAAGATATATATATCTTTTCGTGCATCCTGATGAACGAGATAACGAGCTTTTGTTGAAGGAAAACTCTCACTTATTGTACCATCGAAAAAGTGTGGGATGCAGTTCCCAACACATGACGAAAACAAATGTGCCAAACAGGTATGTCATCATGGATAAAATTACTTGATGTAAGCAAGAGGGTTGACTCCTAAGTGAGTGCTACAATAAACTCTAGAAGTTGTGGAAGGAACCTAGTCATTTCACATTGTGTGAGGGATCAGAGAAAAGAATCAAAGGAAAAGAAAGTGTTTGAGTTTTTGTGTGGCCTTGATAGAGAATATGAGCATGTGAAGTTGAATATCATGGAGAAAGAGGAATTACCACCAGTTTGGATTATGTATTTGTTATAGGTTTGATTGAGCTCAAATGATAATCCAAACAGGTGATAATTCCTCTCTCTCCATGATATTCAACTTCACATGCTCTTATTCTCTATCAAGGCCACACAAAAATTCACACTTTATTTTCCTTCGATTCTTTTCTCTGCTCCCTCATACAATGTGAAATGACTTGGTTCCTCCCACAACTTCTATAGTTCATTGTAGTGTTCATATAGGAGTCATCCCTTTTGCTTGCATCAAGTAACTTTATCCATGATGTCACACTTCTTTGGCACATTTGTTTTCTTCAAGTATGTGTTGGGAACTGCATCCCACATTTTTTTCCATCGCACAATTTATGAGTGTTTTGCCAATTGATAACTTCATAAATTAGACAAACCATGCCATGACAAGGTAGTTTTCACACTCCCAATCAGAGTAGTTGGAATCACTTTCGTCACGCTTCTTCACACATTTGTTGATAATTTGATATACCTGACCTTCATTCTTCACACATTTGTTTATGTACCTAACCTTCATTGCAGCATGAATTAATGTCTTGATAGATGGGGCCAAGCCTCATTTTTTTCATCGAACTTAACATTGGTGAGTTGAAAGTTGAAACCTTGAACTATAGTTGGTAGTTGCCGATCTTCTGTTTGGGTTTTTTGTTCCACTTTATGCTTCTCTACTAGCTATGATTAAATTTTCTTTAGAGGTATCCATGATGAAAGTGCTCTAGGATTGAGACAACGAACACTAGAGGGGGGTGAATAGTGCTTTTAAATATCGTATTTGGAATTTTGAGATTCGCAAAACAATCATACAAAGAACACAAGAATTTATCTTGGTTCGGTCTTCCAGACCTACATCCAGTCCCCAAGCAAAACCCGTTTGAGATTTTCACCATCAACCTTGTGTAATCACAAGAACATACAGACCAAATCCGGTCTCACTTTCAGTAACAACCCTACTGAAAGCAAATAACTCCTTTTAACCAAGAAGTCCTTTCCTTTTACAGAAAAATGAAATAATCAACTTACAATCAACCTATGAGCTCTTCTTATGAATGCAAACGGAATGCAATTGACTTTTGAGGTTGTTGAAATACTCAACTTACGAATTCACTAGCTCTCAAAGGAATTTGAGTGAAAATATCAAGTGAGTGAGAAAACGAATATGAGTGAAAAGCAAAAAATAATTCAATGTAATTCAATTGGATTTGATGTTTTTGAGTGTGAAATGCACTCATATTTATAGTTGAAAGATTCCATACGTTGAGGGTATGAAAGGGTGTCAAAATAGTCACTTTTGAACGGTCAATTTGTTTGAAAAATGAAAAGACACATTTTAAAAGTTACAGAAAACGACAAAATTAGTCGACTGGAACAATAGTTAGTCGACTGAAATCAAATATTAGCAGATCGTTGGTCGATTAATGTGTTTAATAGAGCCGTTTGAAAATATGAAGTTTGAAACTTAATCAACTAAAGAAAAAGTTAGTCGACTGATCATATCATCAGTAAACTGAAAAACCTTTCGGTCGACTGCTGCTAAATTTTCTGAAAATAAACATTCTGTCCGGTCGACTCATAAAACCTTCAGTCGACTGATGATAAATTTTCTAAAAACAAACATTCTGTCCAGTCGACTAATTCAGAAAGTGAACATTTTAGCTTAGAAAAATTTGGCGCAAAAAAGTTGGTCGACTGATGAGTCTGTTGGTCGACTAATAAACATGAAAAATTAAGTAAAGAGTTTTGTAAAACGATTTTCATGGAATGTTCTTTTAGAAAACTTTTTTTAAAGTTTTTTTAGGTGAAATGCAATCGAAATATGCACTCTAAGTAAGACTCTTACAAGAATCTAAGACATTTAATGAATTTTACATTTGCACACTAGTCTTCAAAGATTCTTTATTGAATTCTTCAATTCTTGTCATCTTTTTTCATTGCCTTAGCTGAAATGCAGTTGATTCACATGTTTATCATCAAAACCTTGTACTTAAAGTATCGTGCACGGTTTCATTGTTGTAACAATCTCCCCCTTTTTTATGATGATAAACTAGTCAAATATGGAGTATTTAGATGTATAGATGGAGCATTTACTCCCCCTGTTTCAAATATTTGGGATCTATCATTCGAAATGATGGAGAAATTGATGGAGATGTAAACCATAGGATAAAGGTTGGGTGGATGAAATGGAAAAGTGCAATTGGAGTGCTGTGCGATCGTAGAATGCCATTGCGGTTGAAGGGAAAGTTTTGTAGGACGACAATTAGGCCCACTTTATTATATGGTACGGAATGCTGGGCTGCCAAGAGACATCATATTCAAAAAATGAGTGTAGCTGAGATGCGTATGCTTCGATGGATGTGTGGAAATACAATAAAAGATAAGATTCGAAACGAGGAGATACGTAAGAAGGTAGGCGTTGCATCCATTGAAAATAAGATGAGAGAAAATCGTTTACGGTGGTTTGGACATATTCGGCGAAGGCCTAATGATGCTCTAGTTAGAAGGATGGACAAATGGAAAAATATATTAGTCAAAAGAGGTCGAGGTAGGCCTAAGAAGACTTGGATGGAGATGATAGGAAAGGATATGAATGCTTTGAACCTCACCGAAGACATGACATTGGATATAAATGATTGGAGGAGAAGGATTCATGTGGAGGACCCAGAATGATTTTCTTTTTTGGTTCATATCGCCGACCCCAATTGTTTTGGGATGAAGGTGTAGTTGTTGTTGTTGTATCAATATGCTGCAAAACATAAGAAGTTAGCACAATCAAAGCACATATATCACATATTGATTGTTTTGCATTTCCATTATTACTTCATGCATTGCAATTTTCAATGCTTTCACATGCAATTTTCATGTTTGCAATTTCCATGTTGGTCTTTTTTTTCTCCCCCTTTGTCATAATCAAAAGGAGTAAGTGCAGTCATAGCATAAGCAAAATGCAAATTCAAGTTCAAAATATTACAACCCAGAAATTATCAAAATTCATGAAAAGAAAGGTTGCAATAACTGTAAACAAAGTTCAAGAGAAGTGTTGCTTGATCATCTCCTTGAGTTCAGCAATATCATTGTGAATTGACGAAAGTTGTTGAGTCACAACCTCACGAAAAGTGTGTTGATATAGCTCTAAAGCTTCTATTCGTTGCAAAATTTCATTATTGTCTTGACCAATAAGACTTTCTTTTGTTTTACTGGAGATGGGGGTGTCATAGGAGATGGTGATGGTTCAGAGGATTCAGGAGATCTAAAATTTGCAGGAGGTAGATAAGTGAGTTTCATTCGTTTAAAAACAGTTTGATCAAATAATTTCTTTTGTTCAATAGATTTTTCATTGGTTAGGGGTACTTTGAAATATTTGAAAATATGGGTAAGAAGACATCCATATGGAAGAAAGGGTTTTTGTTTCCACAACGTAGTAAAATACACGTTGACCCAATTTACATAAATATTTTCAAATAAGACGTAAAGAGCTGTAGAGAGATCTATGGAATAGTAATAAAAAAATCCAGTTTTAGGTAGAACATTGTGGGCAAGAATTCGTCCAGCAATGCGAGCGCGAGTTTGAAGATTAGTATTCTTGAAAGGAGGACAATGAGGTGCACCGGGAAGAAGAATTTGTTCAAAAATTCTTTTATCATTAAGTTCAATAGTATTGAAAAGAGTTCCTGAAGGTGGAATATCTAGGATTTGTCCAAGAAGCTTAGAATCAAACTCAATTTCAATATCTCAAACAAGAGGAAAAAAATCAAGTTTCATGATCAATTTGTAAATTAGTGTAAAACAAATGAATCAATAAAAGATAATGAAAGGGGTCTGCACCGGCATCAAAAAGATGTGAAATGCTTGTGAATAGTTCTTTGATATTGTAGCGAGAAAATAGGTGAAAAAGAACATTTCTACCAAGTAATATAGGGAGTGCAGAAATTGATCCAAAAGTATCGTATAGAAGGGGATTTCTGAGTAGTTTAAGAGAAAATCCATGACGTGCTTGTGGTGTAGATGGAGGGGAACCTTGTGCGGAGGTTGTTTTTTGACGAGGCATCGTTGTCAAGAAACAAAATGAAATGAATGAACCTGTCAAAGAGAATCAATGCCGCAGAGAATGGTTGATCGACTAGGTTGAGATGCTGTTGAGGATGGCTTCTGACGAGGCAGTGAGGATGTCAGACGAGTCAAGAAGATTCTGGTGAGTAGAAGATGATAACTTGCTGCTGAAGAGACTGGAGTGGCCTTCGTGCAATGCAGACAGTATGCCTTGTACGATCACGATCTCCGTTAATGGCCAAAACAAGCAGCGAGGGCAGTCCATCGAAAGAGGGATATCAATTTTCCAAGGGTTTTAGGAAATAGGCGGTAGAGGGTTCGGTTGTTACAAAGATCGACGAGGTCTCAGAGAAGAACAGGCAGAGATGTTGTGAATGATGGCTTTCCAACACTGCAACAGATGTCGTCTGGCTGCTGGTGCAGAGAAATAGTCGTCAGGCATCACAGACGTGAGTTGCTGTAGAAGCACCCAGTCGCGGCAAGAGGGTTCCAGCGAGGAGTTTGTCCGACACACTTAGGGTTTATAGAAGATGGACAGAAATGACAGAGGAGAGGGAGTGTTTGGCTTCTGAAGAGGGAAAAACAACACGGGCGTAAAAAAAACAATTGCCCCTTTTAAACAAAACCAAGGGGTATCAGATCCCTTCAATTTAAAATTTAAAAAATAACCACCAGTCGACTAGAATTTAATCGGTCGACTAAAAAATCCGATTTTGAGATTTTTCAAAAAAAAACTTTTTAAAAATAAATAAATTTATAAATCTAAAAATGAGCAAATGCCTAGTTCTTTCTTAATTCTGATAAAATGTTCATTTTAAGTGGTTTAGTGAAGATATCAGCATCTTGTGCATTAGTGAGTATAAAATTTAACAAAATATCTCCTTTTAACACATGATCTCGTAAGCAATGATGTCTCACTTCATTATGCTAGTTATAGAAAATTTCGTAGTCTTTCATATCACGCTCTTGGTGCTTGTTTGAGTCCATATAAAACTCTTTTTAATTTGTAGACTTTTTCTGGATATTTCTCATTTTCAAAGCCTAAAGGTTGCTCTACATAAACTTCTTCATTGATGTGTCCATTTAAGAATGGACTCTTAACATCAATTTGATATAACTTAAAACTCATGTAACTAGCAAAAACAAACATCATTCGAATTGACTCCAATCGAGCCACTGGTACATAGGTTTCATCAAAATCTATGTCTTCTTCTTGATTATAGCCGTGTGCTATTAGCCTTGCTTTGTTTCGAATGACTTCGTCATTTTCGTCCAGCTTATTTTGGAAGACCCATCATTTTGAAAGCCTAAAGGTTGCTCTACATAAACTTCTTCATTGATGTGTCCATTTAAGAATGCACTCTTAACATCAATTTGATATAACTTAAAATTCATGTAACTAGCAAAAACAAACATCATTCGAATTGACTCCAATTGAGCCACTGGTACATAGGTTTCATCAAAATCTATGTCTTCTTCTTGATTATAGCCGTGTGCTACTAGCCTTGCTTTGTTTCGAATGACTTCGTCATTTTCGTCCAGCTTATTTTGGAAGACCCATCTTGTTCCAATTACCGAATGATCCTTTGGTCTATCAACTAGATCCCATACATCATTCCTAGTAAATTGATTAAGTTCTTCAAACATGGCCAAAAGCCAAAATTCATCATCACAAGCCTCATTGATATTTTTTTGTTCTATTTTAGATATAAAAACAATATTTGCAATATATTTTTCCAATTGCCGTCTAGATTGGACACCACTCTTTATTTCTCCAATAATCTGCTCATGTGAATGATTGAGAACTTCTTTCCAAACCGGTGGAAGAGGAATATATCAAAGGTTTTCCTTGAAGTATGACTTCTCCTTCTTCGCTTAGAGGTATAACCTACTCACAATTCTCATCAAATGCAACATGTAAAGATTCTTCAATGCAAGATGTTCTTTTATTAAAAACACGATAAGCTTTACTTCTAGAAGAATATCCAAGAAATATTGCTTCATCTGATTTTGAATCAAACTTATCAAGATTATCTTTGGTATTTAACAAGAAACATTTACTACCAAAATTTTTGAAATATGAGATCTTTGGTATACAATCATAATACAATTCAAAACATGTTTTATGTAAAAATGGTCGAATAAGAACACGGTTTAGAACATAACATGTTGTATTTATTGCTTCAGCCAAAAAGTATTTTGGTAAATTTTTATCTCGAAGCATGGTTCTAGCACATTCTTGCAAAGTTCTATTCTTTCTTTCAACAACTCCATTTTGTGGAGCCGCTCTAGGAAAAACAAAGTTGTGAGATATACCATACAAAACTTTAGAAAAGATTCATTTTCAAATTCACCACCATGATCACTACGAATTGTAATAATAGATGTAGATTTTTCATTTGTAATTCTTCTACAACGTTTAGAAAATTCAGAAAAAACATCATTTTTGCTTTTTAGAAAAATTACCAAGTAAATCGAGAATAATCATCTACTATAACAAAAGTATACTTGCTACCATTCAAACTTTGAATTCTAGATGGTCCAAATAAATCTAAATGTAAAAGTTCAAGATGACGCTTTGTTGAAACTATATCTTTTGCTTTGAAATAACTCTTGATTTGTTTACCCATTTGGCAAACATCACATAAGTGATCCTTCTTATATGGTATTCTAGGTAGGCCTCTAACAAGATCATTTTTGCATAACTTAGAAATTAATTTAAAGTTAACATATCCAAGTGTCTTGTGCCATAACCATTGAGTTTCATTTGAAACAATGAAACATTTTTCATTAAAAGTGGGTAACTCATCTAGATAAAGTTCATATACATTATTCCTTCTTTTACTTTTAAAAATGATCTTTTTTGACTGAAAATCATAAATTAAGCATAAATCATGTTCAAAAGAAACGAGAAAACCTTTATCACATAATTGTATAATGGATAATAAATTATGCATTAAACCATATACTAAAAGAACATTTTCTATCAAGGAAAATTTTGGATTACCTATGTTACCAATACCGATTACTTTTCCCTTGTTATTGTCACCAAATGTGACGGTTCCTCCATCCTTACTTTGGAGGGTGAAAAATAACTCCGACTTTCCAGTCATATGTTTGGAACAACCGCTGTCCAAGATCCATTTGCTCCTTATTTTGTGTACCTACAACAAAATTGGAAGACAAAGAATTTGACCCCTTTCTATTTTCGGGTCTATGAGCGTTAGTCTTAGGAACCCATATCCATTTGGATTTCGGTTTTCTTTGAAAATAGATATTCTTTCTATAAAAAAATTTAGCATTTTTAGAGTAATATGTCTAGGCTTATAAGCTTTATAAGTATCATGATTAGATACATTTCTATTATGACTAGAAAATTGAGTTCTTTGAATCAATGATTAAGAATTTTGTCTTTGATTTTTCACCACATAGTTTGGTCTATTTTGAGTATCAAAGAAGCTACATCCCAATCCGGTTTTGTTAACCGAGCATCTTTGAGAACCAATAAGTCTTTCTAGATTTTCTTGTCTATTAGTGAACTTGGTCACTATAGAAAGAAGATCATTTGATTTTTCTTTCAGACTTTTGTAAGATATTGGTTCTAATTCCAATTTCTTTTATCTCAGATGCTTGACACGAGTTTTTCTTCTTGAGATCTTCTATCTCTTGAAGTAACACATTGTTTTGAGAGTCAAGAATTGAATTTTTAGTTTTTAACTATTTGTTTTTAGAACTTAGACTCTTAAATTTAACATATAAATTATTAAATACTTCTAATAAATCATCATACTCAAATTGACTTACCGAGTCTTCTTGTGCTACAAAGCACATGTTGGCGACTTCTTCATTAGATTCTTCATCGAAAGAGGAGTCACTATCATCCCAACTTGCTTGAAATGCCTTTTTCTTCTTGAATTGGTCCTTAGTCTTGATTTTGAGAAGAAGACAATCTTTTTTGATGTGTCCTGCCTTTTTGCAGTTAAAGCACTTGACTTCATTAGGATTAAAAGAATCAATTTTCTTTACCTTTCTTTGAAATCTTCCCTTTTTGATGAATCTTTTGAATTGCCTAGTGATGAGGGCAATATCTTCATCTTCTTCTGAATCTTTAGAGTCAGAAGTGGCCTTGAAAGCAAAAGATTTCTTCTTGGGTTTTTTTTCTTGTCTATCATGAAGTTGGACTTTATATGCCATTAAGTTGCCAACCAAATCTTTAAGAGAAAGCATGTTTAAATCATTTGCTTCCTCTATTGCAGTGGTTTTTCTTTCCCATTCAGGAGTTAAACACCTTAGAATTTTTTTAACTAAATCCACTTGCGAATATTCTTTTCCAAGGGATTTTAGAGTGTTAGTAATATCGGTCATTCTTGTTACCATGTCCGATATAAGACTAATTTTGCTTCATTTTAAACAATTCAAATTTATGAACTAAAGAAGCAATCTTAGATTCCTTTACCTTTGACGTACCTTCATGAGTAACGAGAAGAGTATGCCAAATTTCATTTGCTGTGGAACATTGAGAGATGCGATTGAACTCTATCTTGTCAACGGCACAATACAACACATTCATAGCTTTGGCATTGAGTGAAACAATCTTCTTTTCTTCATCGGTTCATAGGCTGAAATCAATTGATGGTGTTTGGTACTTTTCTGAAACAACTCTCCAAATTTCGAGATTCATCGATTGTAGGAATATTGTCATTCTTACTTTCCAATATCCATAGTTTGTTCTGTTGAAGAGAGGAGGACGAACAAATGAGCATCCTTCTTTGTGCTGAGATGATGATGTTGCCATACTAGATGATGGTAAGATCAAAATATAGCAAACCTGCTCTGATATCAAATGAAAGTGCTGTAGGATCGAGACAACGAGCACTAGAGGGGGGGGGTGAATAGTGTTTTTAAATATCGTCTTTCGAATTTTGAAGAATTTTGAGATTCACAAAACAATCACACAAAGAACACAAGAATTTATCTTGGTTCGGTCTTCCAGACCTACATCCAGTCCCCAAGCAAAACTCGCTTGAGATTTCCGCTATCAACCTTGTGTAACCACAAGAACATACAAACCAAATTCGGTCACACTTTCAGTAACAACCCTACTGAAAGCAAACAACTCCTTTAAACCAATAAGTCCTTTTATTTTACATAAAAATAAAATAATCAACTTACAATCAACCTACGAGCCCTTCTTATGAATGCAAATGGAATGCAATTGACTTTGAGGTTGTTGAAATACTCAACTCACGAATTCACTAGCTCTCAAAAGAATTTGAGTGAAAAACTGGAGTGAAAATATCAAATGAGTGAGAAAAGGAATATGAGTGAAAAACAAAGTATAATTCAATGTAATTCGATTGGATTTGATGTTTTTGAGTGTGGAATCCCCTCATATTTATAGTTGAAAGATTTCATACGTTGAGGGTATGAAAGGGTGTCAAAACAGTCACTTTTGAATGGTCAATTTGTTTGAAAAATGAAAAGACACGCCTTTTAAAAGTTACAGAAAAACGACAAAATTAGTCGACTGAAATCAAATATTAGCAGATCGTTGGTCGACTAATGTGTTTAATAGAGCCGTTTGAAAATCTGAAGTTTGAAACTTAGTCGACTAAAGAAAGAGTTAGTCGACTGATAATATCATCAGTAGACTGAAAAACCTTTTAGTCAACTGATAATATCATCAGTAGACTGAAAAACCTTTCAGTCGACTGCTGCTAAATTTTTTGAAAACAAATATTCTGTCCAGTCGACTAATTCAGAAAGTGAACGTTTTAGCTTAGAAAAATTTGGCGCGAAAAAGTTGGTCGACTGATGAGTCTGTTGGTCGACTAATAAATATGAAAAATTAAGTAAAGAGTTTTGTAAAACGATTTTCATGAAAGGTTCTTTTAGAAAAGTTTTTCTAAAGATTTTTTAGGTGAAATGCAATTGAAATATGCACTCTAAGTAAGGCTCTTACAAAAATCTAGGACATTTAATGAATTTTACATTTGCACACTAGTCTTCAAAGATTCTTCATTGAATTCTTCAATTCTTGTCATCTTTCTTCATTGCCTTAACTGAAATGCAGTTGATTTACTTGTTCATCATCAAAACCTTGTACTTGAAGTATCGTGTATGAATTCATTGTTGTAACACATGACACTACTATTCAAGCCTTTTAATATTCTAACACCAATGCACTTCCGCTACCCTAGTATGATTTCTAGGGTTTCACTCTTACACTTCACGTTTACCATACCCCTTTAGTGTTTTTCATCACCAATTTACTTTCACTACCTTAAAATGGATTCTAGGGTTTCACACACACAAACCCCACTTTAGAGTTCCCTTCATTTGGGGCTGCCTCCAACTCAAAGAAACACAAGAACTCTTTCGATCATCAATATCTTGCCAAATAATTCCATCCCTTCGGATTTTCACACTCCAACATGTAAAAACAGACAAATTTATCCCCTATTACAGTCTGCAACTCCTTTAAATATCCCAAAATCAGAAACTTATAAACATACCCTGACAACAAGAAAATAGTTGCAAGATTTGCAGCTCGCAAACCTTTCACCAAAAAATTTCGGAAAAATTGCCACAAGCCATAAAAAATGCCAAACAGATGAAAGCCATCATCCCGAACTTTGAATCTCTCTCCCAAGGCCAGGCATGATGTCAATTGGCAGTGAGTTTAGGGCTGTTCCTCCTTGTTCCGTTGGCTCTGAAACCATCTTAAATAAAGGTTCTTATACCTGCAACAGTGTTAGAGAAGAAAGAAAGAAAGATAGATGAAGAGGATAGTGAAGGAGAAATGAGGGAGTTATAAGTATATTGACAGTATAAAAAAGTCCAAAAATACCACTATAAATTAAGTTTTCTCCCTAGTTGCATGTAAACAGTCAAACACCCTTGTACTAGTCAACTGAGTATGGACAAATCTGCTTTCACTTCAACGAACATGCAAAATAAAAATGAGAGAGAGAGAGAGAGAGAGAGAGAGAGAGAGAGAGAGAGAGAGAGAGAGAGAGAGATTTACCTGTCAACAATTACAATTGAATGATATATAACAAAAAATAATGATGTCTGAATTGGGCTCCTATATCTTTCGAAAAGTTGCATAAGAAATTTTTGTTTCCTGAAAATGTCTTCTTTGGAGAGAGAGAGAGAGAGAGAGAGAGAGAGATGCTGCTAAATGGCTGCTGGATAAAGATTTGAAAATTGATGTACCATTTATGTAAGTAACCTTTGGATAGGGGTATGGTATGCACCATTTAAGGGTGTAAGTGACAGTTTTATTACAACAATGCTGAGGGAGAAAGAAATTTATAATTCCATTTAAGTATTCTGGCAATGATTTTTCATTTTGGAAAAAGTTATAAATAGAAGAAATTTTTGTCATGATTACCCCTGCTTCTTTTATATAATGTAGGATAACTTAAACCTACAATAGCATCTTTCCTTTGTGTCCTTTCCTTCTGAAGATCAACCAATATAATTTTTACCCATTCAATATAATCAGAAAATTCAGGTTGTACATGTTTGCTGTTCCTTCATATGGTCATCTTTATTTAACCATGCATCTGGTAAATGCTCTTTTAAAGATCTTTCTATTTCTATGTTTGGTTTAAATATGTTATTTTATTATTGGTCAATTGAAAGATTACTTCATTTGGGGATCATGATAAATTGGTTCCGTCTATGGCTGTGCATGCTTTTGACTTTTGCTTCCATTTCTTCATCTTAACAGGTGAAAAGAAAGTGCAAGTTCTTTCCTCAAGACATTTTTTGCATGCAAATAGCTGCTTTTTTACAGAGCTTCTCCCATCAGCATCGTTCAACAGATGTCCCATTTTTACACTCAAGCACATGCAATCAAAAAAGCCAAAAAGATTTATTGTTCTTTGCTCTGAACAATTTCAGGAACGCATCTTGAAGGATCTGATGCCCTGGCAATCTTTGCACTCTGAATCAAGCTCAGTAGTTATAAATGGGGAAGAAAATTTAACAGTTACACATGATGACCCCAACTTTCACTCCCAGCCAATAAAACCCGCTCGATACAAAAATAGATTCCTGAATTTTGTTCGCTTTGGATCTCTGGTTAATGATGCTGCTGAATCATTCTTCAAGAGTGAAATACGTCGGAGGTTGTTTGTAACAGCTATGTTGATTCTAGCCAGTCGAATTGGCTACTTCATTCCTTTGCCTGGCTTTGACAGAAGATTAATTCCTAAAGATTACCTTAGTTTCATTTCTAATTCTGTAGGTGAGAAGTCGCTTATTCACATTATTTATGCTTAAGTCCTGTATTAGATCCACGCACCGACATACATACACACACATGCATGTAGCATCTATTAAAGATAGAGCAAGGTAGTTTGGTGCAAAATAGGTGCACTTTATAATGAATTTCAGACTGACATATAGTTATTTATCTGTTTATAGAGTCATTATATTTTTTTTATTTTCTGAATTAAGGATATTTATGTGGATTTCTAGAATGTTACACACATTGACATAAATATAGAGATGATGGCCTAATTTTAAGGAGAAATGTGTTTGATATTGGAATCTTTCTTCCTTTTACTCATATGTTGTGAACTTAGCAGCGTATTCATGAACTGCACATGTATTTTTCAGTTTTAGGGACTTAATTGCAAATAACCTCCTACCCAAAGGGCCTTGGATCTTTTTGGAGATTTTTGTCTGAGGGTTTTTGTGTATTGGAATCAAAGAGCGCAAAAATACAAAAGCCGCTATGGGCAAAGTGTAATGAAGTATGTAGAAATATAACCCAATAATGCAAAAAGCATTAACCAAGTCCAACAATGGACATGCACGATGGCACAAGGAAAATATAAAAATCTTTATTGAAAAGACCTTGAGAAGCATGAGAAATACAAGGGGAGAGGTCCCCTATTTATACACAAAATATAAGAGAGTGAGAGACCATTTGCGGCTCCCACATAGAGTCGTTGGGAGCCCTCAACGACTCTATGGTGGGACCCCTAATGTGATTCAAAAAGAAAGAAAAAAACAAAAAAGTTACATTTAATTAAAATAAAAAGATCTAACCTAGTACGATAGCTGAAACAATTATGTGAAAAGACTAAAATACCCCTATTGGGTATTCTAGACAAGACATGTACATATATATATATATTATATTAATATATATATGTATGCACATATATTTTAACACTCCCCTCAAACTTTACGGAAAGATAACTGAAAGTTTGTTAAGGAGAAAAATAAAACGAGGAGCAGGAAGAGCTTTAGTGAAGAAATCTGCCAACTGATACTCTGATGTGACATATGACAAAGTAATGGTTTATCTCAGATATTCGTCATGTACATAGTGACAGTCCATCTCAATATGCTTAGTACTCTCATGGAAGGTGTGGTTGCTTGTGATGTAAATTGCACTTTTATTGTCGCAACACATCTTCGAAGGTGTGGAGATGACTATGCCTATATCCCTGAGAAGATTTCGAAGCCACACAAGCGCCATGGTCGTAGTGACCATTGTACGATATTCGACTTCAGTTGAGGATAAAGATACTTTGTGCTGCTTTTTGCATACCATGAGATCATAAAGTCACCTAAAAACACACAGAAACATGTAGTTGAGACTCTATCATTGGGATTTCCATCTCAATTAGCATCAATATAAACATATAAATCAAATGAAGAAGAAAAAGAAAAACCCCTTTGGTTATAGTATTCTTGATATATCTGATAATTCTTAAGACGACACTCATCTGCACAGTGGTAGGAGCATGTTGAAACTGACTAAGTAAAGAATAAAAATCTTTATTGAAAAGGCCTTGAGAAGCATGAGAAATACAAGGGGAGAGGTCGCCTATTTATACACAAAATATAAAAGAGTGAGAGACCGTTGGGGGCTCCTACATAGAGTCGTTGGGAGCCCCCAACGGTCATATTTATGACCATTGGGGGTCCCAACGACTCTATGGTGGGACCCTAATGTGATTCAAAAAGAAAAAAAATAAAAATATAAAAAAGTTAGATGTAATTAAAACAAAAAGATCTAACCTAGTAAGATAGTTGTTTATCGAGTATTCTAGACAAGGCATGTATATATATATATATATATATATATATATATATATATGTATATATGTACGCACATATAAAAAACACAAAGAACACAAGCCACCATGGGAAAATACAAATGATGCCACAAAAACACAAAAGCCACTAAGGGCACACACAAGACCACAATACAACATAAAATATTATTTTTTATTGATGAAAAATGCTTAAGAAAAGCATAGCTTGAAAGGTGGAGTAAGCCCCATATATATATACACAAAACAAGGGGTTGGAGAGAGCTAGCCTTAATGACTAGAACAAAATCTCTATGAAGCACATAAAATATAAAAATACATAAGTCCTAAAATACATTCTAAACAAATAAAAAGTACATGAAAATTAAAGTATATACATCTATGTAAATGTACACCCCCCTCAAAATGACAGAGAAATCATCGACTATTTGTTAAGGAAAGTAAACTGAGGTGAAGGCAACACTTTGGTAAAGAAGTCGGCAATTTGATATTTTGATGCGACATACAACTCATTGATCTAGGGATGGCAGTGGGGCGGGGCGAGGGACTAGGTCTCCACCCCCGCCACACCTCATGATTAGAACCTCCATCCCTGCCTCCATCCCCGGTGGGGATGGATTTTAACCTCCACCCCCGCCTTCATCCCCGTTTCATGTCCTCCATCCCCGGTTCAAACGGGGATGAGGCAGGGCAGGGTGGGGATGAGGCGGGGAAAAGTGGCAGGGATGGGGCGGGGTGGGGATGAGGCAGGGATCATGGCGGGGACGGGGCGGGGCGGGGAAAAGGGTATGTCCATCCCCGCCTCCATCTCCGAACAGGGATGGATTTTAACCTTCTTCCCCGCCTCCATCCCCGTTACATACCCTTCATCCCCGGTCCAAACGGGGCGAGGTGGGGCGGGGCCCCGCTTTCCCCCGGTCCACTTCCATCCCTACATTGATACCTTTAAGAAACTTCTCACTAACATAATAACTGCCCATTTTTATGTGCTTTATATGCTTGTGGAAAGTGCAATTGCTTGCGATATAGATGACACCCTTATTGTTGCAACACATCTTCGATGGTGTAGTTGCTCTGGTACTCCACGTCAATGGAAGAAAGCGATACCATTTGTTGCTTCTTACACCTCCAAGAAATGAGTGAATCACTTCCGCAATTGTGCGATAAAGGTCATCACCTTTCTTGTTTGTATCATCGCTTACTTTGGTAGATTTTAGCCACCTTCTTCTTTTGCTTTGGAGAATCCGACTTGATGTGCCCTGGTTTGTTTCCAAAGTGACAAATAATGACTTTCCTCGATTCTCTATAGTTTTGCCTCCCAAAATGCAGAAGCTTATAAGTCTATGTTGTTTCCCAGTCTTGACACGACATGCACATCATCTGCTTCTATAGTCATGCTAAGGCGTGTTTCCTCATAAGCAAATTTCTGCCAAAGCCTCATTCACTGGTGGTGGAGAAGATTGATGTATAAGAGAAGCCCAAACTTGTTCAAACTCCAGGTGAAGACCGTGGAGAAATTAGAAAAAGTGTTCATTCTCCATTTGTTTTTGTATAAGTTTCAATGTTATAATTATCATATCTGAACTCATACAAGAAGGGCTGGTGATACGGATGTATCGTACCGTACGATACAAAAAAAATCCTATTTTAAAAATCACAAAATAAAAAATAAAAATCAAATTTAAACATTATGAACAATTAAACATACACATGTACTACTATAACATGTGGAATAATTTCGTAACAAACTAACCACTAACAAAAACAAAAGGTTTACTATTAAAGAGTCACATTAGATAATAAACAAAAGAAAAATGTTTTGAGTAAACAAATTATGAGAATCACATAATACAAAAATAAAATAAAATTTAAAATAGTTGAATATCATATCGTATTGCATTAAAGATTCATGGGGGTATATCGTATCGCATGGACCAGCAATAATGCAATATGTTGTATCGTACGATACAATACTTCTATTACTACTAAGTTCAATGGTGGGTCCTTCCCATTTAGGCTCAAGGAGTGCATGCTCATCCCACTAAGGGGTGAGAGCACTATATTAATCCCACACACTCATATCTCTTCACTTCGTAGAACAAACCTTCTCTTGTAGGAAATATTGGTAAGCAAGGTCCTTTTGGATATACATGCCCTTCAAGAAAATCCATCCTTCACTTGCCTTCTTAAATTTGATAATGTTAGCACAAATTTTCAACTTAACATTCTTCATGAACTATGTCAAGATTTTATTTTCCTTTATATAGACATTAGAGGGCTCTTAGAGCCATTTGGGATGCTCCCAACAGCTATAAATATAGCCGTTGGGGTGGCTCTAATAGTCTATGACCAAAAAGGCCCTAATGCTAAACAAAAAATAAAAATAAAAAAATTAAAAATAAAAGGAAAAATATAAAGAAAGACTAAAGTACCCCTAATGGGCGCAGCCCATTACAAGAACTGAAAGGACCAAAACACCCCTAACGAGTATTACTTATTACAACTATATATATATAACTTTAACGGGGAACCTATGTGCTTGATTTCACTTTAATGTGTGTGAGGTGAATGGTTGTCATGACAAATTCACTTTCCTTGATTGTTGCCTTAGTCATAACTTTCTTCTCTTTTGATGTTGCTGATGGTAACTGCAACCCCTGTCTGCTTTTGGTTATCTGTCATTGTTTCTCATAGAAATAGTCAAAAAGATGCATTTTAGTATTTTAGTATTTTAGCATGGTTGATGTGAGGATCACTTACCATTATTTGTGAACATTGAAGCTGTGCCCTTATTTATAGTTTAAGGCTTTAAGCCTCCTTAGTTATCTGAATTTTCATCTTGCACCATGATGGACATTCTTAATTTCCATGTTTTCTTGATACAAAGTATGTTAGTGATGATGGAATGGTACCTACCTCAGGGCTGTGTAGTTGATTTGAACTTGCTTTAATGTTACTCCTTGGTGCACATACATGTTCTGGTTATCTTGTCATTGTTTTTGTTGTCTATTTCAAGAAAGTCTGGTTTGTTTTTCTGCAGAGGAACTTGGTGATCTTACTGCAGATCTTAAGCTTTCACTTTTCCAGCTTGGGATTAGTCCACATATAGCAGCATCCATTCTCATGCAGGTTTTGATATGCTTTTCGCTGTATATGAGTAGCATGTCTGCCACTATTATGAAATATCAGATTGAACTCTCTTTAAGTTTTTCCATTTTGGCTTTGGAAAAAAGAGCTCTTTCCTTTTTTCCTGTGCTTGACTTGCTGTAGTTTTGTTATGAATTCTTACTCTTCTTGTATGTTTGTCTGCATATTCTTTTAAGAGCTGCTTAGTTTCAGTTCACAAGTCCAGGTATTGATGTTGAGCTGCATTCTCATGTATTACCCGTTTATGTAGGATTTTGAATTACAGTGTTTCCTTGTATTATCAACTCAATGCAAAACCATGTCATTTACAGAAATTGAACAATTAAATCAATCTGGAGTGATTTCCTCATTTATTTAAATTTGGATTGAAGTTTTTGTGTCAATGTAAAACCTGAATTTTAGCACATTAAGGAGTTAAAATTTGAATTTATTATTTGTATCCTATCACAGCAGATGCTAACTTTTACTTATGGAATTCTTGGTTAGGCCTGGATTATCTCGGGTTTCTTGACAAAAAGTGAGGGGCGATGACTTTAGAAGATGAAACATTATTCAAAATAATTAAGTTTGTAATACCCATAAAATTTGAGTGGTTCTATATGTATCGGACCCGGGATCCGTTACCCGGATCCAAAAGGAAATATATAGGTATGGGTATTAAAAATTACAATATTTAATAGATAAATAACTTAAATTATTTTAAGAGAATAATATTAGTATAAAAAAACTAATTATTTGGGGTTGGATCCATGGTTGGACCCAAATGGATCCAACAAGTGGATCCAGAATCCGTTACGGATCCACGTTCATTGTGAATCTAGTACTAAAGGGCCAACCCTGATCCATGCTAAAGGTGGATCCAGCGACATCGCGGGTTGCGGGGCTCAGACCCGGACTTGACACCTTTTTATTTTTTAAAGGGGCTCGAGGGGAGGAGGTTACAAAGGTTGTAACCAACTCCCTCCGATTTTCTCGGAAGGGAGGGGGGCTTCGGCTCGTTAAAGAGGAGATGGAGGGGGGGGTCTCGCTCTCTCATCTCTCTCCTCTACTCTCTCCCCTTCCCTCTATATCCCGCTCTCTCGAAGCCCTTCACAGTGCCGGAGCACCTACGTCGGAAAGCTCCAACCACACCTGCAACGTTCGTCGCCAGCCTCCTCCTCCTCCAGTCACCGGAAAAAGGTAGATTTCTGTATTTATTTTTCTGTTGGTATTTATTGCATCTGATTGTGATTGGGACGGTCTAGTGAGAAAACCCTGTTATCGCACGATCGGGGTTTTCCCAGATAGGGTTCTTGGCTGCCAAAACAATCGAAGATGGAAAGATGTTGGGTTTTCTGGTGGTTACGAATCAGATTCAGGGGTTATCGTGTACGACCCATATTCGAAGAAAGGTGGGGTTAAGGGTTGCCGAAAAACCACGGTGGGGTGACCATGGTTGCCGAAAGCTTCATTTGAGTAATCGGGCATTTCGACTGCCCTGTTCGAGACCGGCAGGGTCATCGACTATCGGAAATGTCAGAAATATCGACCTGCAAGTGTTAAAGGTGAGGTAAAGAGAGAGGAGAGAGAGAAGAGAAGAGAAGAGAAGAGAGGAGATAGAAGAGAGAAGTCAGCGGCAATAGGGTTTTCCCTCTTTTACTTATTATTTATAAGTGTTGTACAGGGTATGACATTACACAAAAAATAAAAATAAAAATAAATTACAAACATGCCACAACCCATGCATCCCAAGATGGATCCTTGGAATGTGGTGCGGGTCGGATCCATGATCCAAAACTAACAGCCTCCCTCAAGTTGAGTATGGTCTTTGATTATGCTCAACTTGTCTTTGAGTGCCCAAAACTGATGAGTGGATAATCCCTTGGTAAAGATGTCAGCAACTTGCATATCTGACCGAACATATGCAGGTTCAATTTCTTTTTCTTCCACCTTTTTCCTAACAAAGTGTTGATCGATCTTGATATGCTTCGTGCGACAATGAAGGATGAGATTGAAGACAATATTAATAACACTCTGATTATCGCAAAGAAGCATAGAGGACGAGATCGGTTCTTGTAATTCTTGCAGTAGATGTCTCACCCATGTAACATCGGCTGTTCCTGCTGCCATTGCACGATACTCTGCTTCAGTACTAGATCGCGCCACTGCCTTTTGCTTCTTGCTAGTCCATGTTACAATATTATTGCCGATAAGAATGCAATACCCCGAAACTGATCTGCGCTCGTCAGGATCACCAGCCCAGTCCGCGTCTGTGTAGGTGAATAGTCGATGCCCTGACATATAATCTGTGTCCTTGGTGTACATCAAGTCATCTCCAATCGTACCCTTTAAATACCGAAGGATCCTTTTTACTCCTTCCATATGTACATCTGTAGGAGCATGCATAAACTGTGAAGCCTGATTGACAAAGTATGCTATGTCAAGCCTAGTGAATGTTAAGTATTGTAACATCCCTACAACTCGACGATACAAAGTAGGATCATGATAAGTAGTGCCTTCTTTTGCACTTAGCTTATGATTTAGAAGGCAAGGTGTGCTAATTGGTTTACAATTCTCCATCCCTGTAGCAAGTAAAATATCAATGGTGTACTTATGTTGGCTCAATGTAATAGTCTCATGTCGACTATCAACTTCCACACCCAAAAAATATCGCAAAGGACCCAAGTCTTTCATCTTGAATTTAGCCATCAGCATAGACTTAACCCAAGATATGTGAACCTCATCACTCCCGGTAATAATGATGTCATCAACATATATAAGCACCCAAACAATAGCTGAATCACTTTTGAATATGAACAATGAATGATCTAGAACACTTTTAGTGAACCCATGATGCTGGATCTCCGTGGAAAAACTCTCAAACCAAGATCGAGAAGCTTGTTTCAAGCCATAACGAGAGCGTCGAAGTTTACATACCCAATTGGATGAATCATGCATACTATAACCAGGTGGATGCTCCATGTAAACTTCTTCCTTTAGTTCACCATGTAGAAAAACATTTTTGACATCAAGTTGACTGAGTGACCATCCATGTTGTAACGCCAATGCAATGATAATCCTGACGGTGCCCAATTTTACTATTGGGCTGAACGTTTCATCGTAGTCCTGCCCATACTGTTGTGTGAAGCCTCGTGCGACCAGACGAGCCTTATAGCGCTCAACACTGCCATCCGGTTTGTGCTTGATCTTGTACACCCATTTGGATCCTACAACATTCTTGTTATCTGGCCTTGGTACAATTTCCCATGTATTGCATTCATGTAATGCTTCCATTTCCTCATTCATCGCCTCTACCCAGGCACGGGAATGTACAACCTCATGAAAAGAGGAAGGTTCTGTTTCTTTGGACACTCGGGTTAGAAATGTTTGAAAATCCAAAGAGAAATTGTTATAACTTACCCAACGATCTATAGGATGTCTAATCCGAGTGGAACATCGTAGAGGAGTCTCATCATTGACTGGATGAGCTCTATGAGAATAAACAAGACCAGAAAAATGTGAGGATGTTGTTGTAGGAGGAATGTCTTCCATATGCGGTTCCACATCGGAAGTATAGGGTTCATTGTCTGTCAATAAAGATGAATCCTCATAAGGCAACAAGTCATATAAAAGTGAGTCACTGAGCCAAGGATCATAACTGTTCTGTGTATCTGTGGAAGACAAACCCAGAGTGTCAAAATTTTCATCATCAAAAACAACATTTCTAGATACCCGAATTTTGCCTGTATGAGGATCATAACACCTGTATCCCTTATAGTCATCTGCATACCCAAGAAACTTGCACTGTACAACTCTGTCTTGAAACTTATTTCTCAATGAATGATCAATGTGAACATAACATACACAACCAAAAGGATGTAGTTCTTCATATGATGGATGACAGTTATAAAGAACAAAATACGGAGAATGATCTTCAAGGATGGTCATGGGCAACCTGTTGATAACATAAACTGCTGTATGGAAAGCTTCGGTCCAAAGAGAGAAGGGAATACCCACAGTGTGCATCATGCTCAAGGCTGTCTCAACAAGATGCCTGTGTTTTCTCTCAGCTACTCCAATGAGGGCAAAAAATGTTACGTGTAATGCCATGCTCCTTCAAATATTCACTAAAATCATGGGATATGTATTCTCCCCCCCCATCACACTGGAAATATACAACATTGGTATTGAATTGGTTTTGGACTAGTGCATGGAACTGTTTGAACAACTTGAAAACTTCATGTTTGTTTTTCATGAAGTAAATCCAACTAAATCGAGTGTAAGAATCAAGAAAGAGTACATAGTATCGAGATCCAGAAAGAGAGGCAATAGGCGCAAAACCCCAAACATCTGAGCATATAATCTCAAAAGGCTTTGTTGCTCTTTTATTGATACTATGAAAAGGAAGTACATGACTTTTGCATAAATGACAACTTGGACATTTTGACTCTAAACTGACTGCGGGTATTAGACATTTAGCAGACAACTTGTCAAGAAAAACTTGACTACAATGACCCAAACGAAGATGCCATAAGTCTGGCTTATTAAGTTTCAAGACTCTAGATGAAGAACTATGATCTCTGGATCAACTCAAAAATGTTGGAAAAGAAGGAGCTGAAGAAGCCACGGCTACGGAAGACGACGTCTTCAAAGGCACATGAGATTCTTCAAAGACGTACATGTTCCCGCGCCGTTCATCTTTAGCGAGCGTCTTCTTGGTGTGAAGATCCTTAAGATAAACAGAAGGAGTAAATTCAACGGAAGAATTTGTTTCATCAACTAATTTAGACACAGATAGAATATTCTTTTGAATAGCAGGTGTGAGTAAGACATTTGACAAGGATAATTGAGATTCAGGCAAAGAAAGGGAGACATTTCCAGTGTGAGAGATGGGGTGGTGAGATCCATCTCCTATGACTATAGTGCCATTTCCAGTGTAAGGAGTCAAGTGAGAAAATTTACCTGCATCAGAAGTAACATGTGCTGCTGCCCCTGAATCAATATACCATATACCTTCATCATTTTGGCGCAAGTTCATCTGATTGAAAGTAGTCATAAGGATATTTTGTACATCCTGTGGAAGAACTTGTCCCTGAGGAGTGCGTGCAAACGTCTGAGTTGCCCTCTGCCCTGGCCTCCCTGTTTTGTTCCGGTTTTGAAGATTGTACCAGCAATTTGCTTTAACATGTCCCCGCTTATTGCATAGAAAACAAGTAGGAACACGTCCCCCTCGTGGTACACTGCCTGAGCCAAGGCCTCCTCCATCTGGTGTAGGTAGTAATCCTCCTTTGTTTATAGTTGTTCCATTGGGACGAGGAGTAAATGAAACTCCTGTTTGAATAGACGTATGTGCCATCATCACAGGATGAGTATCATCTGACGCGTGTTCCTGATTTAAACTGACCTCATATTGCAAAAGCTTAGATTGAAGATCATCAAAACATGGAAGAACTGAGACAACCTGGAGTGCTGTGCAAAACATGCGATATTTAGGTCCAAGGCTACCTAATACCTGTTGTACCATGTCCTTATCTGATATAGGACTTCCAATGGCAGCTAACTGATCTGTAATAACCCTGACATCCCCCATGAACTCTGTAATAGATTTGTTTCCTTTTTGCAAGGATTGGAATTGCACTTGAGTTGCAAAGCTCGAGATTCGGAAACTTGAGAAAAGGAATGAGCTAGTCCATTCCACAACTCGACAGCAGATTGATCATCAAAAATAGTTTGTAAAACACGATCAGAAAGTGTGGAAGTTATGTAAGCAAGTAATGTCTGATCCCGTTGTACCCATATGTCATAAGCAAGATTGGTGGTTCGAAGTTGACTCACCTTCCCATCTTCACCTGTTATTTCTTGCATGATATGTGTAGGTGGAGCGGGTGATCGCCCATCTAGATGCCCATAAAGACCATGACTGCGAATAAAAGGCATAATCTGACGTTTCCAAAGTAAGTAGTTATCATGAGATAACTTGTGGGTCATGAGGTGAGTAAGAAAACTAGGGTTCAACTTGGAATCCATGAATTATATGAAGAATGAGAAGCCAAACTGTTCTAACAGTGTATTGAAGAGAAAACAACAATTGCTGTGTGCTGAAAATAATATCAGCACACACGTTACACAGAGAAAAAGAAACATCAATGTTGCTGTTTGCTGAAAATAATATCAGCACACACGTTACACAAAGAAAAGGAAACAACAATGTTGTTGTGTGCTGAAAATAATATCAGCACACACGTTACACAGAGAAAAAGAAACATCAATGTTGCTGTGTGCTGAAAATGATATCAGCACACATGTTACACAGAGAAAAGAAAACAACAACGCTGTGTGCTGAAAACAATATCAGCGCACACGTTACACAGATGAATAGTAACCTGCGAACCAGAAATAAAAGAAAGAATCAGAAATATTTTGGGGAGAAAAACAAAAACTCGGCAGACTGAAACAGGATGTTAAGACATGCGTACCAGAAATTTTGAGAATGAGAAGAATAAAAAAGGGAAACTAGAATGGCGTGAAATCAGATTAAGAAAATGAGAAATAAAGAAATATGATTAAGGGAAACAAGACAGAAATAAAGCCTACGTCCTTTTGACGCACGTGCTGGTCCTTATAGGTCTTCTAGATGATTGATTTCCGCGCCTGTGCTTTGATACCATGTCAGAAATATCGACCTGCAAGTGTTAAAGGTGAGGTAAAGAGAGAGGAGAGAGAGAAGAGGAGATAGAAGAGAGAAGTCGGCGACAATAGGGTTTTCCCTCTTTTACTTATTATTTATAAGTGTTGTACAGGGTATGACATTACACAAGAAATAAAAATAAATTACAAACATGCCACCACCCACGCATCCCAAGATGGATCCTTGCAATGTGGTGCGGGTCGGATCCATGATCTAAAACTAACAGGAAATCCCATTTTAATTGAATGGGGGTTTCGGTTTCTTTGAAACCCTGTGGAACCGACTGCAAAGAAAAAAAAACCCAAATATAAACAGAATCTGGGGAAAGGTTATGATTGTGGTAACGGATAACCCCAGAATTTGGGGTTTTCTGATGGCAGTGTTGGATGACCCTAGATTGGGGGTTTACGATCTTAGTATTGGGTAATTCAAGATTTGGGGAAAACCCCCATAGCTTTGTCAAACGTAAATTTGATTCCTGTCTTATTTTATTTTCTGCAAAAAAACAACAGAAAGATAGAGTCTGGTTTTCAGGTTTATATGTCTTAAAAGTAGTTAATATTATGACCTGTTCAAATTATCATAATTTGTTTCTTTTCCATATTTCGGGTATCAATCTGTTACAATCTAGAATGGTTTCTTTTTCATGGTTTGGTTCAACCATTTCGGACTGCAATCACTTTATATTGCAGTCGGGTGTTGGAAATCAAATTGTGGTGAGTTGAATGACTCTGTGTGACTGGGAAATTGACTGGTTGATATCATTAAAAATCAGGTTGTCCATAGTCTGAATGTCTGACAGGTCTTGTAGGATACGAAGTGCAAAATTCTTCAATATAGATATAACCAGGTTGCAGTTTTTTCTTTTGACTGTGTTGAAATTCTTATAACCAGATTGTTTCTCTGTTATGTTATATGTTTAAAAATATTCCAAACTGAAAATCAAATCCACACTACTCATGTTTTTGTCACCTACATAATTGAGAATACACGAATCATAAAAATCGGTTCAAACAGGGTTCGGATCTGTGATTATGTTACATGGTAAAAACAAAAATATATACACACGATTATGTTATCGTTGATTAGACTGCAATCTGCTCAGCAACATCTACTATTACTGTTAGCATTGATTGTGCTGCAATATATATTATTTACTGATCAACAACAGTTTGTTTAGAGACAAATTAAGCTTTCATTGAATTTATTTTGTATGTTGTGCATAAAACTGATACGGGTATAAACCAGTTATAACACCATTGAGATTATATGGTATGATTTCAAGTGAACCATTTGGGGTTTTACCTAACACATAAGTACCGATGGGGGTACTTGAGTCCGATGATTTGTAGACAATGGAAATTAGGTATGTCAAGAGAACTTAAACTAAAGGGATGTGTGCTTAACTGCTTTTTGTTAGAAAATGTATGATTTGACTTGCTTGTATGCAACTTGTTAATTGTGTTTAAGGAATGAGGTTGTTATATTGGTTTCAAACACATGATGGTGGACTTAATCTGAGGGATGGAGTTCTCCTTATGCTTTAGTTTGGATTTAGCCTGATGGATATGAATGCATGTCTGTTAATAAGTTATTGCAAAATTTGTTTTGGTACAGGTGCATACATGATATGAATGGGTGCAACCCTAAAATTTCAATTTCTAGATCCGGGTTATGTTCATGTGTGTGGATGTTAACATATGTTATGAATGAAAAGTTTCATGTGCCTACATTTATAGGACATGTTTGATTATCGTGCATTTATGAATTACTTTCAAGTACATGTGCATACATTAAATCGAGGTGTGTTTGGCATGTACAATCATGTATAAATGTCCTCATGTACTTATGAATTATGGATGAATGCATGTGTGTGAAGTGATTACATAAAAGCAATTTTACATGGATGGTGAACACATGCATATGATTGTGGTAGCTCATGCACATTGTTAAATTGTACAAATGAATGTGTATTTGGAATCATGTTGGTATCATTGCATAAATTGCATATTGTTATGATTTTTGCATACGATGCATCGATGGTCTAAATGAATCATCACAGGCCTAGAGAGCCTTGAGCTTTGGTTTGCTCTTTCTTTAATTGTTTAAATGCATAATAAAAATCACATTTATATTATGGTTTTAACTACGTTGTTCTATTGTTGCTACGGGTGGTAGACCGTGAAGAGCTGCGCATGTTGATTTGCGAGCTTATGGTTGCATGCTGATTTTCAAACCTATATTATTAACTTTGCATGTTGATTTGCAATATAAAAAAGATGCACAATTTTCTATGGCCACGAGCTGTGGTCTCGTGAAGAGCTTGGCATGCTGATTTGCAAGCTTATGTTATTAATTTTGCATGTTGATTTGCAAATATAATTTTATTGCTCTAGATTGCACTGTTCTATGTGTTTCCACGAGCTGGAGTCTCGTGATGGTTCTCGCAGGGGTAGATGCGAGCTTTTGCCTTGTTTTTTGCATGCTGAATTGCAAAACTCAATAATTAGATTTTAATAAAAAGATAATGAATAAAAACAGTGTAATATACGTTATGGGATATCTCATCTGGAGTATGAGAATCTTAGAAAACCGGTCTTGGGGAGACTGTGAGGATACAAAAGTTCCGTGTGCTGAAATTTTGTCCCCTGAACCCGATATTGAGGTTCTTTCTCCTTGCCACGATTTTAAGGAGAGTCTGCCACTTTACTTGAGGGTGGTGTGTTGGTCACAACTGTGATTGTTTTTGTACCAAGAAAGTGGGCTTGTGGTGTCCCTTGTGTCCCCGATATTAGATGTGGAGGTCTAATGTTTCGAAAGTGATTCGGTCGAGGGCTAAGTTGAAACCCAGTAATAAAATATAAATTGTGTGCTAAGCTACCCTAGGAACCTAACTTGACCTCGGGTTTGGTGTATCCGCGAGCAACGATAATTAAAAAGAGGAACTTAAATTATTTGCATTTAATAGGGCATGCATATGGAAAAAGAAGACCTTAAGGAAAGATAATAAATGAATCATGCATTGCACATAAATCGTGCATATTCATGCTATGCATTAAAACATGCATATGTTATCTGTTCCCTTAATTGTTATATGTTTGGTGGATGCATGATGTCATGTTAAATGCCCTGTTCTACTTGAACTGTAATTCATGGTATTGATTTATGTTCATTTGGGCATAATGAATGTACCATGTGGTATGAATGCTTACCTGAATTATGTAATTGTCATAATTGCATTCCTCTGAATCATTGTGTGAATTCGTATATGTGGTTATGAGATATTTAAATGATGTTATTGATGTGTTATCTGCTAGTTAGTTCCTGATAAATTGTTGACTGTCATAGCATAGACCATTACTTATTTTTGGTATTTGCTGAACATCATACTTGACACCCATATCACATACTAGATTCATGATATACCACATTAAAGATTACAGATTTCTTACTTAGACAGTTGTAGTCTAATTCCTATAAAATTTTCAGGTGAATAGTAGAGGTTATGAGCGACCGCGGGATGAGGCTTCGATCAAGATTTTGGATTTACTGTTCCATGGATAGTGTCAGAAAATCTGATGTTATTATTTATTGATATTGAAATAAATGTTTTGGTTTTGCTCCATCTGTAATGTTCTGGAATGCTTAACCCTATGTGATGACTTGTTTCTACTGTATTGAAAAAAAAATTCCTCAAAATTTGGGTTAAGATTTCGGGTCGTTACAAAGTTATCCATAACTAGAGATTTATATTTGTATATAATCTAGAGAAAGTACTAATTACTAAACCATTACCAGGGCTCTGCTTGTTTGTAGCTGTTAGTGCACGTCACCATGTGTTGGAACGTTGCAAGTTCAAAACCCAATGGTATGTTGTGTAACTGGTAGGGGTTTGCCTAACCCTAGCTTGCCTTTTAGAAAAAAAAAGAAACTAATTACTAAACTGTAACGCCCCAAAATTTTAACCCAAATTTTTGAGAGATTTTTTTTTCTTTCTTGTTACCTATTCTTTCTCTTGGTTGTAGGGTGTGGGTTTGTATTGTTTTGTATAACCAATTTTCTTTTATCTCTTGCATTAATACTTATTTGTGATAATATCGTTTACCTGTTACGACGTTGTCCACTATCCTTGTTTTCACCTTCGCCATAATCACCCTCATGATTTATTATCTTTTTTCGATATCATAATATGTAGTCCATATCTATCACAACACTATCGTTTCTAGCTTAGTTGTAGGTATGCATCTACATGTCCCAAATTGAGTTTCTAGAAAACCTTAATGCTCGAACAAAAAAAAACATTGTGGTTGTTGGCTGGAGCTCCAAGGAGCATCTGAATCTCATAGATATGAGGATATGAGATTGAATTTATTTAAACTGTATGCATATTCATACTAGAAGGTGATCCTGCGCACACACATGCACACAAGCAATATGATTTCAAAAGGGTACATTTGTAATTGCTTCATTGTTAATAACTCAGAAAAGTCAGCACACACCCAGATTAATCATCATGATGGGAATGAAATACAAAGTCAAAGTTGGGTACCTGACTCAGGTATGTGGGTTGTGAAACTTGTGCGTAATATCAATGACAATGACGAAAAACCTAAATTTAGATTTTGTGAGCCTGACTGGTTTAAAGGTATCGGGGCATCCGTGCTTGACGGTTTAAAGGTACCAGCGCACTTTGAGTGGGTCTGCACAATTAAATGGATAAATTTTGGGTTATTGCACAATCCTAAAGTATAATTTTTGGGGACCTACTACTACAGTAGTAGAAATCAAATTTTTGGAAAACTCTTGTGTCTTGAACGTCTAAGTGCAGTTTGGGAAAGACTCGGACACATCGGGAAACATAAATTAATAAGAGAGCAACCCACTCAGTTTTCGAGCTTACCTTGGAGAGGGTAGGTGGTACAAAACTCTGGGGACATGTGTTTCTTGCTTCGAGCAACAATGGCTCGTTGGTCCCCAGTTCTCGGAGTTAGGGGACCCGAACTACCCTAGCTTGCCTTTTAGAAAAAAAAGAAACTAATTACTAAACCGTTGCCAGTACTTTCACTTTAATGTTCCTTTGCAAACCTAGAATAATTTACTTTATATTATTTTTTGTTGATATGCAGCTTAGTTTGTCACGTAGAAAGATGCTTTATCACATGATTTAAGAATCTTTAATGAAAAATCTATCAAATTGAATAATAGTTTAGTCTTTCTCTTTGTAACAATCCCAACTTATCCTCGTGAAAAGTGATTTTTTTTTTTGAAAACAAATGCGGAAACCAAACCCAAGGATCTGGAGCCTCACACACCTAACAACTACAAAACCACAAGTGATCTTACACTGAATCAATCAAAGAATAACCAACTTTATTAATCAATAAATGATTGTCATAGAACATAAATAAAATAATGTATGCAACATAGAGCCACACTATCAAGAAATATCAGAAAACTAGTCACGCGATCTCGCAGGCTCCATGTGGTTGTCACCTCATCACTGAGCTCTAGGTCCTAAGAAAAACATTTGAAACACTAGGTAAAAATCAAAGATTCTTTGTACAAATTCCTCTAAAAATTTAAACAGAAAGAAAAAGAGCATAAATCAAATTCATGCATGAACTTAGAGAAATATAATATCAACAATTGCATAATCAATTTAACATTTATCATGCAATAACATTTTTCATACGAGATAAAATAAGTATGAATGCATGAACTAATGCAGAAAAGTAAAAATACATTATTCAGGAGCACAAACACATACAGAGTTTTAGTATCCTCACAGTTTTCCTAAAATCACCATCCAGGATTCTCACAATGTAAAAGAGACATCTAAAAAGATAATTAATTATACTATTTATCTATTTTATCTTTTTAACAAAAATCAAGTTCTTTACGCAAGAACCGTTTTGCAAATCAACATGCAAAACCCAACATGAGACCTGACCTGCTACAATTTTAACAGTGCAATTAAATTAGAAAGCCAATAATTTCATAATGAATTTTGCAATGCATAAAACAAATCTTGGAGCAACACATGCTCGTGGCCCACACGGCTTACAATGGTTCACATTTGACCACAAATGTATTTTAAGCAAAATCCTTAGTGAACATGCACACACACAAATATTCAAAATATGTCCACAATGCACATTCATTCACATACAACAAGAATGTACATATAAAACAATTTGCATATGCATATGAACAAATGCTTGCAATATACATTTTTCATGATCCATTTTATGCATAAGTTCTCAAACGATGATTTTCATAATTTTTCATGCGTATGATATAAGCATTGCAACATGATAATCCAATGAATAACATATGCAATAAGTACACTGAAACTGAAATTCATACGAATCTGATCTGAACATAACTACATAGTTCATATCGCATACTATACCAACCGTAGCATACCTATGCCACAACCCATGCACAAGACATGCTGTCCCTGGGCATTGGTATGCTGTTGGCATGCAGAAACATGCAGCTACATGTTGCGGGCAACAGATAGTCTTGCACAAAAATGGGCAGCACTGTTCTGCCCTACAACAGTCCACAAACAAAATGCATTTTACAACATTGTAACCACTCATTTGGCAGCATTTAAAACCAATTTAGAATTCAGCCAAATCATGACAACACGAAGAAAAATGTTCCAGCATAGTGCTAACACAGATCAACAATCGTTGTTTCGATGCCGAACCATATGGCAGCTTCGAATAACTTAATGACAATCGTCTCATTGCTGAAAAAAAATATGAATAACTTGTTCTTAACCCACACAGGGGTCACTTTATGTACCCAGGCAATAAGACATTGAATTTATCTAATAAGCACTAATGACAGATTTCTGATTCTTTTTGTTAACAACCAACTAAAATTTCTTGTGTAAAGATTTCTGAACAGTCAACCAACGCACAAAGACAAAGTTTGATTTTGCAAACTCGGTTTTGGAAAAGTGCAATTGGAGTGTTGAGTGATCGTAGAATGCCATTGCGGTTGAAGGGAAAATTTTATAGGACGACAATTAGACCCGCTTTACTATATGGTACGGAATGTTGGGCTGCCAAGAGACATCATTTTCAAAAAATGAGTGTAACTGAGATGCGTATGCTTCGATGGATGTGTGGAAAGACACTAAAAGATAAGATTCGGAACGAGGAAATACGTAAGAAGGTAGGCGTTGCATCCATTGAAAACAAGATGAGTGAGAATCGTTTACGATGGTTTGGGCATATTCGGCGAAGGCCTAATGATGCTCCGGTTAGAAGGATGGAGAAATGAGAAAATATATTAGCTAAAAAAGGTCGGGGTAGGCCTAAGAAGACTTGGATGGAGATGATAAGAAAGGATATGAGTGCTTTGAACCTCACCGAGGACATGACATAATGAGTGGAGGAGAAGGATTCATGTGGAGGACCCAAAATGATTTTCTTTTTGGTTCATATCGCCGACCCCAATTGTTTGGGATGAAGGCATTGTTGTTGTTGTTGGTTTTGGAAAACTGACACACAACGACAGTCAGCCAACATAAAAGAAAATAAGCTAAACCAGATCTGTCTACAACATATGCATCGGCCGATCTGTTTAGATCTGCAGGTGCATACAGCCGGCACTGCCCATCTCTCTCTCTCTCTATATATATATGCATATATCCATCTGCCGATCTGTCCAAGACAAATCAAGTGACAGGTCTGTTCAGATTTGCCTGTGTAAACGCAGCAGATCTGTCCACAAGATAACGGTCTGCGGTCTGTCCAGATTTACCTGTGTAAACACAGTAAATCCGAACTAGATTTGCCGATATGCAGCTAGGAGTTTTAAAAAAACCAAAAACAACATTTCAGAAACATGCCAAACAGAAAAATATTCAGCTCATAAACAGTTTGGCAAATCCTAAAAACCAAACCAGAATTTTTTTACAAGTCATGCGTCGATATTAAACCAGTTTTGAACAGCCTAACGGTGTCCAATAAATTTTTTGATATAACACAGTCATGACTGCTTAAAAAAAACTTTACTATGAAACATAGATAGTGCTGAAAAAATAAATCTGCCGTACAATATACCAGAAATTCTATTCTTCTATTATTTTTAACAGCTAGTGCATGTACATTGTAAGAAAATAGGAGGAAGTGTAACCTAAGAATGCACAAGCATTCACAAAGTCCAATAATGGACAAGCACTATGGCATTCAAACAAGTCCACAAAGGGACAATATGAAAGCCTAAAAAGGCTGTACAAGCATAACAATAATGAAATATTTATTGGATGAAGCCTTGAAAGGCATAGCAAATACAAGGGGGATAACCCTATATTTATAGACAAAAAAGGACACATGAGAGACCATTGGGGGCTCCCACATGGAGTCGCTGGGAGCCCCCAACGACTCTATGTTGGGGCCCACAATGCTTTAAACAAAAAAGGAGGAAAAGAAAATAAAAAAAGGAAAAATACAAAAAGAAAGAAAAACATTCAAAAGAATGAATATGCGAGAAATGGTGAAAAGACTATTTTACTCCTATCGGGTATTATATATATATATATATATATATATATATTTTAACACCCCCCTCAAACTTGATGGGAAAAGTTATCCTGAAAGTTTGAAAAATACAAAAAGAATCTTGGGAAGAAGTCCAAGTCTTTAAGGGAAATATCCATCTTTATGGCATCTCAGAAAATTCTTGCAAATATAAGTCTTTAAAACGCCTTTATTGGTGATCATCCGCGAGCACCTTCATTGGATATCTCCATGATGTATCAAAAGTATCACACTTTAAAGATCCTGTATAGAAAGAAGTAACCAAAAGGAGACTCCAAGTATACAAGAAAAATTATTTTAGCCCAAGAGTTGCAAAATTTTCAACAACAATATATTGTAAAGCAAGAAAAAAATGGTTTAAACAAATTAGTAATAACTTTTTGAATCATTAAATATTAAGAAAGACAAGAGGAGCATCCCTCAAAGATGAAATTGAATCATAATCAACTTATTTTTCAAGAAACCATAACATTGATTATAAGAAGATTATATGATTCATTAAGAAGAGATAAACAATTATGCATAAAAGTCATCTTAAATGAAATGGTGGTCTTCCAAAAAACATACGAATCTCTCAAAAGAGTGTCTATTAGAGACACTTCAAACAAAACCCATAAAAGGGTATAAATGGAAGAACCCCAAAAATAAGTAAATCTTTATTTATGACAAAAATATTTAAGAAGCATTGAATATGCACCATGTGAAAATGTCTTAAGACTAAAAAAACATCAAGTTCGAAAAATGACTTTAATGTGAAAATATCTTCAATAAAATCAAGTCCAAGGATGACTTGGTTAACTCACAAAAATCATAAAGAGGCTAAGTGCACAAAGGCAGAATGAAATACTCACAAAGGAGTACAAATGTAAGGAAGTCTTCAAAGAGACTACATGCACAAGAACACTAAGTTCTCAATGTGTGAAGTGTGCACAAAGGCACAACACATTCAATAGATCACAAATGCACAAATGCATAAAAATGATATAGAATCTTTATTTAGCGAACTCAAAATCTTTAGAAAGAGCTAATGAACTTTATGCATGCAATTATGTAAATCATGCACATGAAACAACAAATGAAAAGATAACAACTTTTTATCAAAGATGAGTTAATTAAATTCATGCATACCATAATGTGGACACAATAATCAATTAAAAGCATAATTCACTCACCCATCCTAGAGTGATTTTAAGTATAGAGGACCAAATATACATATATATATATATATATGTTATCAATGAAATACATGAATTTTATCGATAAATATTTTTCCATACAAGGAAGGAACAAGTAATAAAGAATTTTAAAAGATTTTATATGACAAAGGGAATGATATAAGCAAGTCAAAACCAATTTGCGAAAGACGACAAATATAAAAAATCCCATAATATCAAGAAATGGTATTTTGCAAACTTTAATAATGCAATGCAAGATGCATGAAATTATTTCAATCAATCATTTCCCATAGAAGAGAAGATGAGTTTGACAATTTTTGAAAAAAATTCTCAAACATTTGAATGAGTAAATTAGAGCATTGGTTTAACCTTCACAAGCAATCACCTCCTAGTCCTCCAAACCTCAAATATCAAGTGTATCAACGACTAAACTAAGAGCATAAACAACATGCTACTAAAGGACAAAAAATACACACGAAAGTGTGTAAAAACACCTCTTGTCTACATATAATGACACTTGAAACAAGTGTATCAGGGACTAGAACAAGAGTACAAAGCCAACAATGGGCTAAAAATCACACATAAAAGTGTAAATAAATGCCTTTTGTCTACGTATAGTGACACTTAAAATCATGTGTATCATCTACTAGAACAAGAGTATAAAGCTAACAATGGGCTAAAAACCACACACGAAGGTGTGAATCAACATCTCTTGTCTACATATAATGACACTTAAAACAAATGTATCAACCACTAGAGCAAGAGTACAAAGCCAACAATGGGCTAAAAGCCACACACGAAGGTGTGAATCAACATCTCTTGTTTACATTTAGTGACACTTAGATAAGAGGCATAAAAAGGAGAAGACATCTGAGGTAAGAAAGTTTGTAATGGAAACACTAATGCAATTAAGAAATATCAATTTTGACCATATTTCAAAACACCGTGGTTTCAAAAAATTAGATATCCATCACAAAAACACATAATTAAAAGCATCCAAAATAAAAACAATGGCCGAAAAATAAATGAGTGATCCAATACACTCTCAATCAGAAATTACATAATTGTCAGTTACAGTCAAACTACACGTTGAAAATCTAAAATGACATAAAACGAGGTGCACACAACTCACCCCAATAAATATCTCTGATACAACAATAATAAGGCCAAGAAGATTGATGTATCATATAAAAATCTGTGATGGACAACACAAATGCCATAAAAAGGCACTGAATACTCACGAAAATCATTTTCCAAATAGGTGAGTTCATAAAAGGAATCGATACGAAAAGATAATTTCAAATTGAAAAAACCAATAATGGTAGATGACCAATCTTAGAAAAAGTGCAATCATATGCATAACAATATGTCTCATGACAACCTTTTGAATAAACATGAATCATGCTTAACATAATCAGTTCCGATCAAAGAATAGATGCACTAGAGCACATTGTATACAAAAGATCTAATAATTTTAAAGAGAAGACAAAAACATATTATCTTAAAAGGAATTCTTTTAAATCAAAAGTCTACTATGAGACAAACGAAACATGTAGTAAATTAATGAAATAATACATATAAAGTTTTTAGATGAACCTTTTACAATCTCAAAAGTAGACATAATTACTATCAATCATGAATACTTGAAGCAATAAGATGATCTAATAACTCATAGCCACATATGTTATATAGAAGCTATGACATTATACCAAACATAATTCATAATGCAATCTAATTTTGTGTGACTATGACACATTTTTTAGAGAAAAACGAGTTAACAAAAATGCATTCAAAGCATCTAATACAAGATTTACTTTCTATATAAAAGTCAAATCATAAATATCAAAGATCATTCTCAAGCATAATCGATCGATAATATTTTTCAAAGAATTAGTTTTGCATAATGAGAAAAGCATCTTAAAGTTAACCATTGTAATGAGATATGCAAAAATATAAATTACAAGGGATAACACGAGGATTTCATAAAGGACCAAATATCGCAAAGCACATAAAGTGCAAAATAGTAAAATACACAAAAACCCACTAAGGGTTAAATGCTAAAAAGCAAAATAAGAATATTATTGAAGGAAAAACGGGAGAATCGTTGAAATCATATGAGTATGCAAAGATATCCACGATATTAAAGAAAACATGATGACACAAGGTGTACTTCATACAAATTTCTAAAATTTTAAGGAAATCATAAAATTCATAATGATTACCAATAATTATTATGATAAAACCAAATGCATATAACAAGGGAATTAGCAGTATTCGTTGGACAATCGGAATGGAAGATGAACTTCCTCCTCTCCTTCTTTCTTTCCCTCTCTCTTCTCTTTTTTTTTTCTCTTTCTTTCTTTTCCGTTCTTCCTTCTCTCTCTAGAAAACAAAATCTCAAGAGAGAGACGAGTTAAACCCTTTTAATTTGTTTTTTTTTTTTTTGTTTTTGGTCTTTTAGAGAGAGGTTGATGTCCCTTCTATAGAGGATAGAGTTCTACAAAATGTAGAACTCTATCTCTCTCTAACTACTCCTACTTATCCTCATTATTATTATTATTTTTTATTATTAACTAATTTGGGATCTATTTAGAACACCTATTTAGGTAGAGTTCTACTCCATATAGAACTCCACCTTATCCAATTAATAAAATTTCAAAATTTAATTAATTAATATTTTTATTAATAATTTAATATTAAATTATTAAATAATTAATTTTTAGAATATTCTAGAGGGTGTCTGAAATGGAGATGTAAATCATAGGATAAAGGTTGGGTGGATGAAATGGAAGAGTGCAACTGGAGTGTTGTGCGATCGTAGAATGCCATTGCGGTTGAAGGGAAAGTTTTATAGGACGACTATTAGGCCCGCTTTACTATATGGTACGAAATGTTGGGCTGCCAAGAGACATCATATTCAAAAAATGAGTGTAGCTGAGATGCGTATGCTGAGATGGATGTGTGGAAATACAATAAAAGATAAGATTCAGAACGAGGAGATACGTAAGAAGGTAGGCGTTGCACCCATTGAAAATAAGATGAGAGAGAATCGTTTACGGTGGTTTGGACATATTCGACGAAGGCCTAATGATGCTCCAGTTAGAAGGATGGAGAAATGGGAAAATATATTAGTTAAAAGAGGTCGGGGTAGGCCTAGGAAGACATGGATGGAGGTGATAGGAAATGATATGAATGCTTTGAACCTCACCGAGGACATGGCATTGGATAGAAATGAATGGAGGAGAAGGATTCATGTGGAAGACCCAGAATGATTTTCTTTGTTGGTTCATATCGCCGACCCCAATTGTTTTGGGATGAAGGCGTAGTTGTTGTTGTTATTCTAGAGGGTGTCTCTCCCCTCTGGAAGTCCTCTCACGACAGAATTCTTACTCAATTTAACCTTTAAATTGGTTGGACTTGGATTTCAGATCTAGATCCGGATTTAAGATCTAAATCCATATGGATCTCCACTTGGACTGGATCCTAGTTAATATGGGTCTTGGATTGGGTCTAGATCCATATCAACTTGGCTCAAACATATTGGATCTGATTAGATCCAATCCAGAAAATGGTAAAATAGAGGCAGGTCATTTTTGAAAAAATGCAATTTTCAGGCCAACCGTAACTCGATTTCAGAAAAACAAAATATCAAAGTTCTCAGAATTACGAGACGCATCTAACGGTATACTTACCTAATTTTCGCCTTCGAATTTTGCCTAAATTTAACCTGAATTTCGCTCTATTTTTGCTTGATTTGAAAGGTTAAAAACACAAAGTTTTTCAAATATTATTTGCCTCATTTTGGTCTTGTCAATGGGTCCTGGGCCACTTCCAGACTCTGCCGACATCATCTAAAAACAGAGATTTGTATCAGCTTACAAAATACTTAGCCAAATTTTCAGAAATTTCAAAATTTAAAATTATAGAAAAATACACGATATTACACTCTTGGCAATTTGATGCTTAATTGACACCATACTTGTGTTATTTGGCTTATTTGAAATTATATGTTTTAGTTAATTTTCTTTTTCTGTCTATACATGTGCAAAAGATGACTAGGTCTGTACTATAGATGTGAAGGCTTGCAGAGGGCGTTAAGAAATTGATCCATGTGGCTATCCATATTTAAACAACTAGTGGTTTTTGTTTTCTTTTTTCTTCTTGTTTGAACTTGCAAGCCCAAGATGCTAGATTGAATGGAATTGTATTTTGGTATTATTTACCTGTTTTTTAATAAGTTCCTGTTGTCAAAGTGATAACCAACAGATCTTCTTTAATAGGTACTTTGCCACCTTGTTCCTTCTCTAGTGAAGCTGCGCAAAGAGGGCTTGGATGGTCATGAGAAGATTAAAAGCTATATGTGTGTTAATTTTCTAGGCAGTGAGACAAAACTTTATTGTGAACTAATTCTTGTGGCTTGTCTAACCATAGTAGTTGAATTATTTATCAATGTATGTCATTTAGATGGTGGATTGCATTGGGGTTCGCAATACTGGAGGCTGTGATTGTTGCATGTTCGTCACTTCAATATTCTATATATGCTACCACTAGCAGGTTCTTATTTTGTCTTTTGTTTGGATAAATCATTGCTTTCTTATATCAGGTTAGTTGGAATTGAGTTTAATTATTTATCTGGAATTTATTGCTGAAAAATTAAATACTTGGTAGAATTTGATGTGCATCTTTTTTTTTCTCCAAAAGATTTTTTGAGCAAGCAAAATCAAAAGTAAAGATAAAAAAGTACAAAGAAGACTGAGGGTCACAAAGAGACATAAAGATAGGTGCGGAAAAACAATATAATTTCCTGCTGCATTGTGTATTCCTTGTCAATCTTTATTGAAGCAGCCTATTGACCGTCTGTGACTAATGTCTGGATGCCATTTTTTAATACAAATGAGAGCACAAAAACGGAAATTGCATTGTATGTTGTTTCTCTCTTGCCATGTTTCTAAACCCTGAGATCAACCACCAATCTTGAACTAATGATCATTTTCTGGCCATTTGGGTTTTCCAGCTTTCCATACACAAATCTACAACTAAATTTGGACACGGTCTCCTCTTTTAGGACTTAGAAGGCTCAACTTGATAAATATAGCATATATAATCAAGTGGTGATGGTTTCTTTCTGAGGACGATGGATGCCAGGCTTCCATATTAAGATACAAACATAATGTAGTAGGCCTTCCAATCAGCTGGCAGCAATCTCATAGATTGAAATCTGCTTCTGCTCTATGGAAAGAGAGGAGCTGTGTATTGCATAATTTAAGGAATGGGCAGCTGTAAAATTGTAGAATGTAAGACTAGTCCGATTAATTGTCTCCACGATTCCCATCGTATTGTGATTTTATTCTTAAAAGTTAAAACCTGTTTGCATAAAGAGAAAAAAAGAAAGCCTGCATCCAATCTTTACATCATAGCTTTACACAACCTTGACTTGATACCTTGATAGCATGACTGCTCATACATAGTATTTGATTGTTCCCACAAACATGGGGGACTGTAAGATTGAACACGGTTATGGACTGGAACTGGATTGGTCAAATTTTTGGTTAGATCGATAAAAGACGAGTCTAATCCCTGTTTTTTTATTTTGAGAACGACAAATCCAATTCCTGTTACAAAACGGATTCAGTGAAGAGGTCCAGTTGTGTAACCTTGTGCTGGTGGGATCCAGGATTCTGTTAAAATATATGGATAATATCATATATATTATGTGTTTATGATATATATCTATACATATATATATATATTTCATATATATATATATTTCATATATATATATATTTCATATATATATATATATATATATTTCATATATATATATATATATTATGAATGTCTTTTGTAATGCCCAAGGTTGTAAGTAGCGTATCGTTACTCATATCGGTCGACCCAATAGTAACAGCTTAGAAACTGTCCCCTTTTTTTTTTCTCTGAGCAAAACAACCCGGCACCCAGCCCAGCCGACCCAGTCGGCTGGGTCGGCTCTGGCCCAGCCGGTCCGATCGGCTAAGCCGACTGACTGCGGCATAAACAAAATATAAATATTAATTTATGTTTTTTTTGTACATGCCCAGCCTACTACTCGGCTGGGCTCAGCTGCCCACACGGCTCGGCAAATCAGGCCAGCCACACCTCACCGTGTATATATATATATATATATCCCTTTCACAGATATACAGATTTTTACTTAATAAACACATATGAACAATTAAATTGCAGACATGCATGCATATATTGATTCTTTTACATCAGCTTTTGCATGAACCCATTACCACAACATCCAAAGTCCCTTCAATAGGATATTCAAGAAAAGAACCAAATATATCATGATCAAACACACTATAAGCTGTGTTTACCATAAAATAAAATTCTGTTTTGGTATGAATATGACATGCACCAAAACTTCTTTGTTGCTAGGTGTATAAAATAAAAAAATACCTCCATGAAAGAGGATTTACAAAACCTCATCCATGTATTTTAAAGTAAATACCTAGATTTACTCTTTTCCCATGGATTCTTCTCAAAAACATCACATGGAAATCCAATCCATGTTCTTTTTCTCATCCGAAGCAAGAGAGAGAACCCGTACCATGACTCCAAAACAAGAAAACAATGGTGAAAGGTGGTTGGAGAAGCTTGAATCTCCTCTTCTTCTTCCTCTCTTTTCTCTCTCTTTTTTCTCTCTCTTCTCTCTTTTTTTTGAGTATTTAAAGGCTAATAAGGGGGGACATCCCCCCCTTCTCCAGCCCATCTAAAAGGGCTGGAGAGAGAGAACTTCTCATGCAATTAAAACTCTTTTATCTGAGTTTTCCAAAAATTTTAAAACTCTTCAAGTTTGACTTTTCAAATTTTTGTTTAAAAAAGAACTCTTAGTCTTCTTAAACCTTCTTAGATGATTCCAGTTAAGTCTAGGGACTCATTAAAATAAATTTTTGGAATTGAATTAAATTAATTAATTATTTAATATTAAAGAAAATTTCAGAAGCTTTCAAAAATTATCAAATTAACGTGGGATGCTTCTTAACACAAATAAACCCCAAATTAAAGGTTTTTGAAGAATTTAAAGTTAGAAAAATCATTGGGCATGAATTTGGATTTGGTTTTGGATCCGGATCCAAGATCCAAATCCATTTTCGAAATCTAAAAGGGCTTTGAGATGGATCAAATCCAGATTAATATGGGTCTTGGATAGAGTCCAAATCCATATTAATTTGGATCAAATCCATCAGATCTGATCCGATCCAAGTTCGTAACCGAACCGATAATCTGTTTAATTTTTGAAAAAATGCGATTTTCGGGCCAACCGTAGCCCGAACCGAGAAAAATAAAATGTCGTTTCACTCAGAATTTTGAGACACATCCAACGACATATAACTTGAATTTTGCTTTCGAAATTTCCCTTGAAATAACCTGAATTTTGCTTGAATTTAAAGGTCAAAAATAAAACTTTTCTCATGTTTCGATTGACTCATTTAGACCTAGAAATTGAGACCTGGGTCAAACCTAGACTCAAAAGCATCGGTCTAAAATCGCTGGCGAAATTTTCGAAAAAAAAAACTGAAAATGACTACTTATGAAATTATGTGATATTACATCCCTATCCCCTTAAAAGAATTTCGTCTTTGAAATTAGAACATACCGAACAAGTGTAAGTAGCACCAGAATCAAATATCACACGAGCCAAATAATCGACAACTAAGACGGTACCTTCGATCAGATCAGTCTGATCACCCTGCTTGGTAGCCGTAACGGCATAAACTCTCCCGTTTGTCCTTCGCTGACCTTGTTGTTGTTAAGGTCTCTGCGGCTGTTGTTGCTGCTACTTTCCTCCTTGAGCCATTGGCTGGTTCAGACAGTAGTGAGCGATGTGCCCAAGTTGCTGGCACCGGTAGCAAACCCCCTTGAACATCGGACAAAAACTCCTAATAGAGTCTCTAGCTCTACCTATTGGTCATCCTCTCGAATAACTTCTTTCTCCTCCTCTTCTTTTTGTGCCCGCGATGACAACCGCGACACTACTACTGGCACCAGCCAGACCTTTCTCCTTCGCTGCATAACTTCCTATTTCTGATCCTATGTTATAGGCTATTGGAATAGAAGTAGAGAGCTCATCTTCATAATACACATCCTCACATGACTCCTCATTTGTGCGTCATTCATATCTCTTTATTGTCTTTTTCCTCTCAAATCATCAAGTAATTGCTGGTATTGTCATTTTATGACATCCAACAATTTGCTTAACGTGCATGCTTGCACATTATGATGTGTCACAACTAAATGCTGATTCAACCCAGAGATACCACCCTAAAAACAATTTTTGCAATAGTTGCATTTGATTCTCAATCGGTTTCCACTCGTTATTTGAGTGCACCATTGCTATGCCGGATCTTTCGATGCCATCTTCTCCAAAAAACACTCAATAACAAGTAAAGAATACAAATTTCTTACCTTATCCCACTTCCTTGGGTGTAAATGCACTTTTACTTGAGAAAATTGCAAAAGCCCTCTCTCTTGCGCACAAATCAGCCTCCAAATCGATCTCACGGAACCTAGGGTGCATGGGTTCCCTTCAAACAACCTCTACTCATGTGCAGAAGTCGGCCTTTAAGAGGGCTTTTAAACCCAAAATGAAAAAGATTGCGTTTCAAGTCTTTTTTAGTGCGATAGACCCGTATCGTGCGATACGGTTTGATACACGAGTATATTGTATGATACACTCGATACAGGTATGATACACGCTCGTATCGAGATACGAGTGTGTATCGTATCAACAACAAACAACAACTACGCCTTCATCCCAAAACAATTGGGGTCAGTGAGTGTGTATCGTATCGTTATATAAAAAAGTAACGATACAGACAACCATGGTAATGCCCACTAGGGGGAATGTAGTCTTTTTTATCACATGTAAATAGCATGTCCACTAGGGACATTTATGGATTTTTTGATTTTTATTTTGTTCTTTTTCTTTTTCATATTTAACCAAGGGCATATTTGGTATTCACCTTGGAGTTGTTGGGACCCTCCCCAACGGTCATAAATATGACTGTTCGGGAGCTCCCAATGACTCTATAGGAGCCCCGCTTGGTCCACTAAATAAGGGTGAATACTCCCTTCATTCTTAATGCTTTTTTAAGCATTTCTTAATACATTGTTACTTATATTTTTAGTTCTCACTTTGTGTGTGTTTGTTGTTTGCCCTTTGTGATACATTATATTTGGTCCATTAGTGACATCTTGCTGATGTATTTGTGCCCTCTTGTAGTCACTTTCTCACATTGTTTTTTGACACTTGTATTTCATTACATGGTATCAGAGCCCCTAGGTGTTTGAACACTCTTGGGACGTCTTTCTTTTGTATTTAAGTGTGTTTAAGTTTCACACTCTTGTTCTTCATCAACTCTTCCACAATGGCTGTAATGTCGCGTATTTTCACACGTAGTTAAATATGACATTTTCAAAAATTTGGTCAAGTATGGGAGAAAAATCGTTTGAGCCTCGATTTTAGATCGATGCTTTTGAGTCTGGGCTTGGCTCAGGTCTCATCAACTAGGTCTAAACGAGCCCATCGAAACATGAGAAAAAGTTTTATTTTCGACCTTTAAATTCATGCGAAATTCAAGTTATTTTTGGGCGAATTTTAGAAGCAAAATTCGAGTTATATATTGTTAGATGCGTCTTGAAATTCTGAGCGTAACAATATTTTATTTTCTTCGATTCGGGCTATGGTCGGCCCGCAAATCACATTTTTTCAAAAATTGAGCAATTTGTGGGTTCAGATCCGGACTTGGATCGGACCGGATCTGATGGATTTGATCTAAATTAATATGGATTTGGACTCCATCCAAGAACCATATTAATCTAGATTTGAATAAGCCCAAGACCCATTTGGATTTTTGAGATGGATTTGGATCCGAATCCAAACCCATGCCCAACAAATTTTCCAACTTTAAATTCGTCAAAGACCTTTAAATTGAGGGTTTATTAATGTTAAGAAGCCTCCCAAGTTGATTTTATAATTTTTGGAAGCTTCTGAAAATTTATTTAATATTAAATAATTAATTAATTTAGTTTAATTCCGAAAATTTATTTTGATGTTTGTTTAGGACTCTTAGTAGAGTCCCTAGACTTACCTAGAAACATCTAAGAAGATTTGAGAGACTCAGAGTCCTTTTTAAATAAAATTTGATCTTCTCCAGCCATCCATCCACGTTTTTCAATATCTACCATCGTTTTTCTTCACATGGTACGGGGTTCTCTCTTGTTTCGAATGAGAAAAAGAGCATGGGTTTGTATTCCATGCAATGTTTTGGTAAAAGTACATGGGGAAAGAGTAAATCTAGGTATTTACTCCCATAAGAGTTTGTTTTCTATCTTTTTTGAAGTTTATTTATGGGAAAAATCTATATTTACGTACTTGTATTTGTGGATCCCCAAATCGGGACAGATTTGCCATGCACAAATCTGGTCCGGGTTTAGTGCATGTATATTTTTATAACAGGGTGCGAGAATAAGTAGTTCCTTGTATTTTGGTAATTTGATTTAGGGAAACTGCATGCCTAATCTGAAAATTTGTAAAAATCAGGTGTTTACTTGTCGTAAATCATGCGTAACCGAATAGATACATGATGCTCATGCATACTTGATTTATGAGTCCGTGCAAGCATACCAACCGAGTGGGATCATGTGTATATATGCATGCTTGAGTGATGAAATTTCCATTCACATGCAGCCTAAGTTGAACGTGTATGTGCATGTCTCTTTGAATCCAAATATGTGTGTTTTGCATGTTACATACATATTTACATTATGTTTATTTTCTGTTTCAAAAAAAAAAATTATAAACGTATGTATACATATAATATACAGGTACGCTAGGTGGACTGGCTGTCAGGCCAGCCGAATCTGGCCTAACGTGCCAGGCCTTGCCAGGCATGACTGGGGTCTGCTCGGGCTGAACCAGACTAGCAGGGTGCTGGCTGGGCACCTGGCAACCCAGTCGAGTGACTCGGCTGGGCATGCCAGGCTGTGTCGGGCTCAGTGCCAGGTCGTGCCAGGTCTGTCCAGATCTGACCCAGCTGATTGGGTCCAGCTGGGCCTGAACCAAACCCCAGCTGACTGGGTCAGCTGGGTGCAGTTGGTTCTTCTTTATAAAAAAAAGGGTTTTAAAACAGTTGGGCCCAGCCGACCTGTAGTCGGCTGAGCCATGGATAGTCAGTCCCAGCCGACTGGGTCGACTGGGTGGGTTTGGCTGCGTGCTAGACCCAACCGACTGGGTCGGCCGGGTCACATGTTAAAAAAAGAAAGAAAAAGAAAAGATATTTTAATTGTGTGTTGAGGATGTTAAAATTTCCAGTTTTTGCCCGTATGAATGCTTCAGCTATGTGCATGCTAGAAGTTGATTGCACATGCTTATGACTGATTTACTCCGCATGATTAATGTGCAAATGCAATGCTACTTGCATGTGCATCTGGTGGGCATGTGGACTGTTCTAAATACAAAGAGACTAAAATACCCTTGTCGGGTATATAAATACATGTAATTTTAACACTCCCCCTCAAACTTACAGTGAAATCACTTAAAGTTTGCTAAGAAGATACAAAAATCTGGGTAGCAGAAGAGCTTTGGTGAAGAAGTCTGCAACCTGAAATTCAGACTGAACATATGAAAACGTAATTGTCCCCTTCAAATATTCTTCGTGAACATAGTGACAATCCATCTTAATGTGTTTTGTTTGCTAATAAAATGTGTGATTGTTGGCTATATATGTAATGACCCCAACTCCTACCCGTGAAAAGTGTTAATTTTTTTTAAGTGCTGAAACATTCTCAGAAACTCGGGGTCTTTACAATTACAATACATCCACAACCACAATGGATCTTATACTCATATTTCAAGCCAAACCAAACTTTATTTATTAAAATGCATAGAGTCCGAGACATAAGCAAATAAAATGTAAATAAACAAAATGAAGAGCCACACTGTCCAAAGAAACATCTGCCAAGAAATCACAGTGTCCTCTTAGCTCCTCGCAAAGCAAATCACTTCACTGGTCTCCTGAGGCTGCGAGAAACACAAAAGTATGGGTGTCAGAATCCAAAGAATTTTGTGTACAAATCTCTCTAATGAAACAAAAAGTAAAAAGAACACAAATAAGATTCATGCAATATTTTTGAAAGATGCAGTTATGACAAATTCATAATTCAAATAATCATTTAAGCAATAGAGATCAATTGCTAAACAAAAGGAAACGATTATTATCAATAAGGAACATCAACTATGTAATAAAAACAATTATCATGCAATAGAAAACACATATTCATGCAATCACCAATATATCACAAGGGAACAAGTAAATATGCATGATCTAATACATAACTGGAATATGCATGACTTCAGTGCCCATGCATGAATAAATTATTATCTTTTATCAGAGTTTTCTTTTCATATGCATGTCCTTATTAAATGATATAATTTAAGTTTCTCTTTTTATTACCGTTGTCCGCGGATACTCCAAATGGGTAAAATTTTTTAAGGTCAAGTGAGTACCTAGTTGTAACTTAATACACAATTTGTATTTTATTACTGGGTTTCACATTCAGCACTCGATAGATATCAGAAATCCACACTATCCATCAAAACATTGGAAATCCACATCCATCGATGCCACTTTTTTGGTATACCAAAACAACAACTGTGTCTACACACCACCCTCAGGCAAAGTGACAGACTCTTCTTAAAACCATGGTCAGGAGAAAAAACTCAATATCGGGTTCAGGGGCACAACAACGCACACAGAGTTTTAGTATTCTCACGGTTCCTCAAAACCGCTATATCCAAGATTCTCATACTATAGAAAGGACATCAAAGAAACGTAGATTACACTGTTCTTTTAATTTCTTTTATCTTGTTATTAATTCATTTTCTTAAATTTACAATTTCACATACACAATTAATAACATAGATTCGCAAGTTCACATGCGAAGCTCTTTGCAGGATCACAACCCGTGACAATATAAAATAATGCAATTAGAATAATAATATCACATTTGATTTTTGCAATGCATAGAACAACTCAAATAAAAAGCAACACATGCTCAAGGCTCACACGACCCACGATGATTCATTTTGACCATCGATGCATTCATACGCAAAAATCATAAAGAGCATGCTACCATGCATTCAATTCACATGTCTTCCAATGCACAATCATGTATGCTAATTCAGAGATGTGCATGAAATAACAATATTCATATGCATGAGCTCATATATTCATACCAAATGCATGCTTTCATTCATGAATCTTTTCAATTAAAACATGTGAACATTCATGCAATTATGTACATGCAAAACACATCTATTCCATGTATGCACATGCACATGAAAGCCACTATGCAATAATATCTTGATCAAGCATAATGTATCAAGCCAAGCATGAGGAAATTTTCATTCTTAACATGCATAGAACCAGATCTATTATCATAAGCACAAATCTGAGTTTCTACTCAAGCTCAAATAGGCGTAAGCATGTGCATAAATTACAAGAATTGATCATGTATCAAATTCTGCACATCATCTGATAAAAATCTGTATATGTGGTAACAGTTAAGATTTGACAAGCCAAGTAGTTTTCTTTTAAAAACAATTTCAGCAAGCACATGGCCCATCACTAGCCCAGCCGAACTCGGTCGGCTGGTCTGGCTGCCCCTACACAAACCCAGTCCGGGCCTGTGTACCAGTCAGCCCAACATTTTTTTTTAAAACCAAAAACATATTTTGTTTCAATTCTTGTTTTTTTGTTTTCTGTTCTCTTTTTAACAGAATGCCATAAACACATCACATGCCCAGCCGACTGTCAGTCGGCTGGGGCTCTGAAAATAAAACCCCTTTTCTTTTTTATTTAAAACATCTATATAATTTTTTTTTCAGAAAACACCTGCCCAGCCAATTGGCTGGGCCAGGTAGAGTCTGTGAGCACCTGGCAAGTGCTGCCAGACCTGCCCTTGCTCAACCGACTGGCTGGGCCTGGCAGGGACTGGATGTTGCCCAGCCGAACCGAACTCGGCTGGGCTGCCAATCAGTCCAGTACAGGCACACATACTTCGATTGTGCAAAAGTACACATACTTAACTTAGATTATGCACGCATAGGCGTATTCAATTTACAGTTGCATGTATATGTAAAATTTCATCCTTCAAACATGTATGCATATACATATTTCCATTCAGTTTAGCATGCAAGTGCAGATTCATACTTCCAATATGCATACATGGCCATATTTACACCCAAACATACTCACCCCCTTCTAGATGGGCTGGAGAAAAGATTACATTCCAATATGGGTTCTCTTCTCTCTTGAGAGTTTCCAAAATTTTGACATTCTAAAGTTGACTTTTCAAAGTTTTATTTTAATAGACTTTCTAAAACCTTCTTAGATTCTTCTAGGTGTCTTTAAAACTTTAAGTACTCTTTTAAGAGTCCTAAACCAAAGACAACTTAAAATTTCACAATTAAATACAATTAATTATTAATTAATAAATACTTAAAAGCTTCCAAAAGTTATTTTATTGAACTAGGATGCTTCTTAAATGATTCTATATGGGTTCAAGAACTCTACTTAGAGTCCTAAACCAAGACTTAAATCATATTTTGAAATTGAAATTAAAAAAATTAATTATTTAGTGTTAATTGATTAATAAGTATATAGAAATTTCCAAAGGTTATTTTAATAACATAGAAGACTTCTTAACACTAAATAACTCCAATTTAAAGTTATCTAATGAATTTAAAGGTGGGAATTCGTTGGGCATGGATTTTGATCTCGATTCAGATCTAAGATCCAAATCCAAATCCATTTCCAAAAATCCAAATGGGTCTAGGGCGGATCAAATCCAAGATTAATATGGGTCTTGGATAGAGTCCAAATCCATATTAATTTGGATCAAATCCATTGGATCCAGTTCGATCTAAATCTGGACTCGGCCTGTCGAGGCGGTTCTTTTTTGGAAAAACGTGATTTTTGAGCTAACTGTAGCCCGAATCTGAAAAAGTAAAATACCGTTAAGCTCAGAATTTTGAGACGCATCCAATGATATATAACTCAAATTTTGCTTTTGAAATTCGTTCGAAAATAACCTAAATTTTGCTTGAATTTAAAGGTTGAAAATAAAACTCTTTCTTACATTTTAAGTGGCTCGTTTAGGCCTTAGAAATGAGACCTGGGCCAAGTTCAGACTCAAAGGCATAAACCTAAAATCGAGAATCTATCGATTTTTCTTCTATACTTGGCCAAATTTTCAAAAGTCTCAAATTGACTAAGTGTGAAAATACACGATATTATAATATATATGGCGCTTTTGTTATCACAACATAGTTTTGAAGATTCAGAGATATCAACACCCATATCAGAAAGCAACGCTCTCATCTACACAACCTCAGTGGTTGTTGTAGCCATTGCCCTGTACTTGGTTTCCGTAGATGATAAAGACACCTTTGTTGTTTTTTGCAGCGCCAAGAGATGAGGGAATCACCTAAAAACACACAAAAGCCTGTAGTTGAGTGACGATTATTGGGATCTTCTCTCCAGTCAAAAAATCAATATAAGCAATAAGATTTAAGGATGAAGAAGAGGATAAGAATAACCCTTTAGATATGGTTTTCTTAATGTATCAAACTATTCTTAATACTGCACTCATGTGGACCGTCATGGGCACATGTTGAAATTGACTCGCAGTATGTACAACATGCACAATATCTGGCCTTGTAATGAACATGTACATTAATGATCCAATAAGTTATCCATAAGGAGTTGGATAATCTAATAACACTCCATCTTCGACTTTCATTTTGGCATTTATCACTTCAGGAGTATCAACAAATTTTGTGTCAGTGATTCTCGAACGCTCAACAATATCAACAACAAACTTGATTTGAGATAAAATGTATCCTCTTGGCGAATATGCTACTTCAATTCTTAAAAAATATCTCAAAAAAGCAAGGTCAGTCATATCAAAAGATTTTTTAAACAAGATTTTAGTATCTTTAATTTTCTTTTGATCATTCATAGTGATGATCATATCATCAACGTACAAGAGAAGAATAATCAATGGGGTACCTGTAGATCTAACAAAAAAACAGTGTCAGTGAAACAAGATTTAAATCCAAGTTTTAACATAGTACCACTAAATCGATCATACCATGCTTTGGGGGCTTGTTTAAGCCCATATAAAGCCTTTTGAAGGCGAAGAACCATGTCATTTTCAATAGTCAGACCAGGGGGGATCTATGTATACTTCTTCGTTTAAGTTTTCATTTAAGAATGCATTCTTAACTTCTAGCTGATATATAGGCCATTTTCTGATGGATGCTACTGCTACTAGAGCCCTAACTGTAGTCATACGAGCAACTGGGGCAAAGGTCTCTTCGTAATCTACACCATATTCTTGAGTATCTTTTTGCAACTAGCCTTGCTTTATATCTTTTGAGAGACCCATCACTTTTTGTTTTAATTTTAAAAACCCATCTACACCTATTGTCTTCTTTCCTAGAGGCAGTGGTTGAATTGCTCAAGTACGAGCCTTGTGTAAGGCATCTAATTCTATTTTCATAGCTTTAACCTATTCTTTTATGTTTTTAGCTTCATTGTAGTTGGAAGGTTCATGATAGGAATGAATGGCTAAAAGACAAGCCCTATAGTTTGTGGAGAAGGATTCGTATGAGACAAACCTATTTGGAGGCCTATGAGTTCTTTCCGATCTTCTAACACTGGTTTCTTCAGTATTTATTAGTTGATTATATCTTTAAAGAGCACATGGATGTTCCTCATTATCCCTTCTGGAGTATTGAAGAAGATTTTGAGATAGATCACTACTTGAGTCATTAATAGACTCAAGATTTTCAATATTAACAATTTCATTATCTGATTTGGATATCAAATCAAATAAGAAAGCATACTCGGATTCTTTCGTAGGAATTTCATAATCAAATCCATTGTCATTTTCCAAAAAAATAACATTTCTAGAAACATAAAGTTTATCATTTGTTTGATCATAACAACAATATCCTTTTTTATTATCGGATATCCAAGAAAGACACATTTTATGGCTTTGGGAGAGAGTTTGTTATATTTTTCATGAGCACAAAGCATTTCCAACCAAATACCCTTAGTCTTTTTAAATCAGAAGCACTTTTAAAGAGTTTTCAGTAGGAGATTTGTTTCCCAATGTTTGAGAAGACATTCTATTTATTAGAAATACTGCGGTTAGGGCGGCTTCGGCCCGAAATTTCTTTTGAAATAATTTGAGTTCTAATAGTTTCAATGATGTAACAATATTTTCCTTCAGAAATCTCATTTTGTTGGGGGGTTCTAGGACATGGTTTTGATGAATAATTTCATGATTTTTTAGATATAGTTGAAATTCATTTAAAAGAAACTCTCCCCAGAGTCAGAGCAGAAGACTTTAGTGTTTGTTTTAAATTAATTTTTAACAAGATTATGAAAGTTTTTAAAACATGAGAAAACTTCAAATTTGAGTTTTAGAAAGTAAACCCAAGTGTGTCTACTAAAATCATCTATAAATGTAACATAATACGAATAACCACCTTTTGACATAACCGGAGTGGGCCCCATACATCCGAATGCACTAATTCAAAATTTTTATGTGACACAGAGGTTCTAGAACCAAAATGTATCATTTGCATTTTTCCAAGATTTTTTTTCTTTATAATTTTTTTTTAAAATGGAAAAAAAGATAATTTGGATATACTTGGATGTCCTAATCTTTTATGCCAAAGATCCAGATTAATGTCTTTGGCATGATTACAAAATGAGTTTTTTGTCCAACATAGAAAATCCATGTAGTAAAGGTCTTCTCTTCTATGGCCTTGCTCAATCAGCTTCCCTGACTAGAGATCCTGCACCCAACAAGCCTTAGATGAGAAGAATACTTTATAACCGTAGTCACAAATTTGAGAGACCGAAAAAAAGTTTAAATTCATTTGGGAATAAGTCTCACTTTTGGGACAAATTTTTTTTTTAAATATTGTCAATGTTTCCTATGCTTTTGACTTTTAAAGAGGTCCCATCAATAGTGTAAAACCCCATTTAAAAAAAAAATCTGTTTGGACCCGGGCCGGGTCGGGTCCGGACCCGACCCGGGCCCCTTTTTATTTTAGGGTTTTCAAAAACCCGAGCATTCGGGCGCCGCAACCCCCCCCCCCCCCCCTCCCCCTTTCTTTCCCCTTCGCGTGCGGGCAAGTTTGGGAAACCCACCAGGGGTTTCCCCTTTCGATTGCCCCCTGCGCCTTTATGAGAGAGGTTGGAGGGCGAGGGGAGTCACACCTCCCTCTCGCAGCCCTCGCTCCCCCCTCCGCGCCGGTCTCCTCCCTCGCTGCGCCCCGTCGCCGACCACCGCTCCCAGGTACGCCATTCTCCCTCTTCTCTTCTTCACCCCCCCCCCCCCCCCCCCCCTCTGTCACCTCGCCGGGAGGTCGACAGGCGGCGCACGGCCCCTGCCGAGCCCTCCCGCGTCCCCTGTGCCTTTCGGAGGGTCGACAGGGAGCCCTCAGGCCCTGTCGCCATTTTTTCCCCCTTTCTACCGGGGCTGTCGAAGGGCCGGCAGGGGTCCAGTCACCCCTGCTGCACCTGTTGCCGTCATCGTTTTGGGGTCACCATGACTCGGTCTGGCAGGGGCTGGGGCCCCTGCCATTCGTTAACTCGGTCTGGCAGGGGCTGGGGCCCCTGCCATTCGTTGACTCTTCCGGGCAGGGGCAGGGGCCGAGGCCCTGCCACCTCACCGCCATCGGCAGGGGTTGGGCCCCTGCCGTCTCGTGTCTGTCGGCAGGGGCTCAGCCCCTGCCGATTCGATGTTTCCGGCAGGGGCTCAACCCCTGCCACTTGACGTTTCTGGCAGGGGCTCAACCCCTGCCACTCTTCTTTTGCTGGCAGGGGCTCAGCCCCTGCCACATAATTGTTACTGGAGCCCTTGCCACTTTCATTTTTGCCGGCAGGGGCTCAGCCCCTGCCACTTCATCGGTTCTGGCAGGGGCTCTGCCTCTGCCACCTTCATTTTCGCAGGCAGGGGCCCAGCCCCTGCTACCTAATCGGTTCTGGCAGGGGCTCAGCCCCTGCCACCTTCATTTTCGCAGGCAGGGGCCCAACCCCTGCCACCTAATCGGTTCTGGCAGGGGCTCAGCCCCTGCCACTTTCATTTTCGCAGGCAGGGGCTCAGCCCCTGCCACTTGGCTGTTGCTGGCAGGGGCTCAGCCCCTGCCACTTGATTGTTTCTGGCAGGGGCTCAGCCCCTGCCACATTTATTTTGCCGGCAGGGGCTCAGCCCCTACCGCTTCTTTGCGTTTGGCAGGGGCTGACCCCCTGCCGCCTCAGTAGTTTTTCGACAGGGGCTCATCCCCTGTCGCCCCGCTACCGTCTGCAGGCAAAAAGGCTTGTCCTTGACGTTCTTCTGATTTCGGCCAGCAGGGGCACACCCCTGCTGCCTCTTTTTTTTTCCTATAGGCAGGCTTGTTTTTCTATTTCTCCGCATTATTATTAACATAGCACTGTTGCAGACCTCGCATCGGACCCCCACTCTGGCTCTGCGGCCCGAGCCTCATATCATCTACACACAACTGCACGACATCCCGAGGTAGGGGAAAGTCGCACGAATAGTGTGTATGCACAAAATAAAACAAGACTTCTGAGATAGAATAGTTATTTTGCATACTTGCGTATCTGAAGAAGTATTGGTTGGTCAAAGTTTACTCTTTGTGATTCTTTTGAAATTGCATAATGTAAATTACTTGGGTAGACTCATTCTAGAAAGAATCAAGTAGTTTACTTGGCATGCCTGTTTACGTGTAAGATTACTTAACTCATAATTGTCTATTATGCATGCTTATTCCTTTGAAACTGCATACTTAAGATAGACTTTGTGAATAGACTCAAAACCACTGCAATTGCTATTGTAGCCGAACCTTAAGGCAGGTACGGTATGAATTGTATTGAAGTGTGAGATCTACACTTTATTGATTTTGATGTGGTAATATCGGCCTCCACAGGCCAATTGCTCAGAAAAGCAAAACATGTCATGTAGGAACCAAAAGAATCATAAAACATTATATGTTGCCCGCTCATCGTAGTCGTACCTCTAGGGAGGTATAACCGTACTTTTGGACAAGTACGTCCCATATGGGTTACGATGGTTGGAGGATGAGGTTGTAGCAACCTCGATGAGTGCAATTAGCACAATGCTGAGATCACATAAATGGTGACCATTTGCCTTCACAGGCAAGATGCTCGAGTGGGTCTAATAGACCAGAGCATGTAGGATGGGGCGACGGTTAAGAAACCCCCGTCGTACCCATCCGATCTTCACGGTTCATCAAGGAAGAGGATGGATGGTACAAAGACTCCGATGGACAAGTTGTTAACAACCACCCCACGAGCAAAAGACTCGGTTTTCTCCAGTCATCGGAGTTAGGGGAATTGGGATTACCATAAATTATCCTAGGTGGTAACTCCCAGGCACTTCTGCAGAAGTTGGATGCATCCATGGGCCACGAATGCCTTTGGGGATTTACTCTCTTGGTCACTGACCGTCCCCTTAAGAGCGGACTCAGTCAGCCATCCGGGTTAATGAAAACACCTGACATAATAAACCCCCGGATCGGTCTCGGCTGTTTCTACGTTTCGCGTCTGTGCGTACCCACAGGCCAATTAATATCAGAACTTAAAGAATATCTTCATGAATAGTTGTAGATGACTGAGACTTACACTACTTCAACTAACAACTCTTTACACTTATTATATTTGTTAGAATAGACTACACTTGTTTTAATTGCTTAAATATCATAACTGCTTATCTCATGAATGTCCTGTTTTATTTTCATTCTACTTATCTGTTCGTGCACCTACTGGTTTGTTATGAAACTGACCCATTTCATGGGCAGGTGATGAGTAGGACTCCACTGGCGGCCGATGGCGTGGTGCAACATGGATCCAGATTTATCTTCTTTCTGCTGGCGGCTTGACTCTGGGACTTTTTGGAGTTTTCTTAGATTTATTGAACTTTGAAATAAAATGCTCATTTTGTAATAAACTGCAGATTTTAATCTATTGCCTTATTTCTTAAATTCCTTTAAGATGTTGTACATGTGAAGGACGGTTTTTCAGCTAACGTACCCAGAATTGTTGACTTGTGTTACTTTTTAAATGTCTTCCGTTGTCGTTTTTAAAAGTTAAACTTTAAATCTTTGAAAGGTTTTCAATAAGATTTTCGAAATCACAAGTCGAAATTTTGGGGCGTTACAAATAGTTGTTACACATGAAAAATATGATTTAGTGCAATCGGATAAGAGAGACTCATTATGAGTCATATGAAAAGAGGCATCCGAATATAAAATCCAAAAGGTTTTACCTGGAGGAGAAGATGAAGAGATGACAACGCCAGATATAGAAGGAGTGACTTTAAGCATTTGTGAGACGACTTTGTTTCCTCTTGACAAATTTGAGTTAGAGCTTCACTTATAGGAGTAGTGGCCCTATGAAGTAAGGAAGATCTTACTTGATCAAATTCTGGTCGGATGCCATAAAGGAAAGAAAAAGATTTTCTCTTTCAATTTGGGATCTTTTCATTTCAATAGCCAAACCTTCCCATTTTGGTTCCAACATGGCTAATTCATCTCAAATAGGAGATAAAATACCGTAAAAAGCTCTTACACTTTTATCTCTGTGTTTTGAATTACATACCTTGTCTTGAAGATAATAAAGTCTGGCCATATCCTTTTGGATAAATGTACTTCTTAGAAAGCTCCATGCATCACATGCTTTCTTGAACTTGATGATATTGGTGGCGATTTTAAACTCCATGGTATTCATAAACCATGACAGTATTTGAGCATTGCTTGCCCTCCCAATCTTCTATTTTATTTTGATATTCTTGTAATGCTTTTTCCTTTTTTTCTTCGGACAAGACTTTGACTTGATCTCCTTCTCTTCTAGTCAATTTGAGTTGTGGTTCGCTAGTAGAGCCACTAACAAAACCCCACATTTTTTTACCCTTGATGTGATTCTCCATCGTCGTCGCACACATCAAGAAGTTGTTTTCATTGAGTTTGTAGGCGATGACGGTGGCAAACTCTCTTTCTCCCATAATGAATACTTGAATTTTGAGTAGAGGAGTTAGAGAATGACCAAGAATTGAAGAACACTTCTTCGTGTGAAGTAGTCACGTGATTCACCTTCTTTCAAGAGCCAAGCTCTGATACATGAAATGAAACAAGAGTGAAAAATACAATGCCAACAAAGGGCTTATACAAACACACTAATCGTGGTCTCTAATGGACCAATTACAATCTCAAAAGAGATGAAATGCAAAATAGCAAGAAAGGCATAAAAGCCTGTAGGAATGGAGAGAGCTTTATAAAATATCACCAAAATGCTTCTAAGAGCATTACATTAAAGAGAGGAGTGAGGCTCTATTTATAGAGCCTCACACAAGGAAACTGCCTTCCAATGGTGATATTTATGATTGTTGGGAGGTAGTCCAACGTCTAGTTGGACTGTCTCCCAACAGTCAAAAATCTGATAGCAAAAAAAATAAAAATAAAAAATCAAAAATAAAAAATAAAAAATAAAAAATAAAAAATAAAAAGAAAATAAAAGTTTACATTTTAGTCCCTAGTGGACTGCTCTAAATACAAAAAAGACTAAAATACTCTTATCGGGTATTCAAATACATGTAATTTTAACGTAGACCTCCTCAAAAGTTTGTCATATGATTCCTTTTCTCTAAATTATAGAACTTGTTCAATGATGATTCATTCCTATCACGACCTTCTAACTTTAAAAAAGCTAAGCAACATTCACATTAGATAAATGCTACAACACTAGAATTAGAAGCACTCAACAAAGCTAACACTTGAAAAATTGTAAGTCTCCCTTTGGGAAAAATGACTATTGGGTTTAGATGAATTTATAAAGTCAAAACTAAAAGTGATAGGTCATTAGAAAGATATAAAGCTAGGTTAATTGCTAAGGTATATACAAAAAAATATAGAATTGATTATGAGAAAACTTTTGCTCCGGTTACTAGGATGACTAGTGTAAAAACTTTAATAGCCTTAGCATCTATTAAAAAATGGCCTATCAACCAATTAGATGACAAAAATGCATTTTTAAATGGGGATCTTTGTGAAAAAGTCTATATGGATCCTCTGTCGGGTCTTGATATAGAAAAATGAAAAATCCTTAAGCTTAATAAAGCTCTTTATGGTCTTAAACAAGCTCTAAAAGCTTGATATGACCGCTTTAGTAAAGTTGTTCTTGATAGTGGATTTACTTTTTGTTATACTGATACTGCTATTTTTGTTAAGAATGCAGGTGATCAGATAACTATTTTGTTGTTATATGTTGATGATATGATCATCACTAGAAGTCATTGAGTCTATTAAAAATGCTTTTAAAAATAATTTTGATACGTCTTACCTTAGATTTCTAAGGTATTTTTTAAGGATTGAAGTTGCATATTCTTCTAGCGGATATATTCTTTCTCAAATAAAGCTTGCATAAGATATTATTGCTAAGTCTGGCTTGACTGACGAAAAGAAAATGGAGACTCCAGAAGTAATCAATGCTAAGATGAGAGCCGATGATGAAACTCCTTTAGAAGATCCTATTTCTTATCATCAATTAATTGGGTCACTAACATATTTGTCTATTAATAGGTTAGATATTGCTCATGTCGTTCACAGTGCAAGTCAATTTCAAAATGCCCTTATTACTATTTACATAGTTACTATTATGCTAATTATCAGATATATGAAGGAAACAATAACAAAAGGACTATTCTTATCCTCTTCTTCATCTCCCAATTTAATTGCTTATACTGACTCTGATAGGGGTGGTAACCCTTATGGTCATATTTCTACTATAGGTTATTGTGCTTTTCTTTGAGAATCATTAATTTCTTGGAGATGTAAGAAATAACAAAAGGTGTCTTTGTCTTCCACGAAAGTCGAGTATAGGGCGATGACCACAACTACAACTGAACTTGTCTGGTTAAGAAGGTTGCTCAAAGATATAGGAGTCATCAGTTCTATTCTTTCGAAGTTGTGTTGCGGCAACAAAAGTGTCATCTACATTGCTAGCAACCACACATTTCATGAATAAACAAAGCACATCGAGATGGACTGTCATTATGTTTAGATGAATTTTTGCGTGGTACCATTCAACTGCCATATGTCACTTAGATTATTAGCTTGCAGATTTTTTTACCAAAGCTTTGTCATCCCCCCATTTTTTACTTTCTCCTAAGCAAACTCTCGGTGATTTCACCATCAGTTTGAGAGAGGGTGATAAAATATATGAATAATATCAATATATGCGTTTATACATATATATATATATATATTATATTTATGATATATATCTATATATCTATATATTTTATGAATGTCTTTTGTAATGCCCACTAGGGGCAATTTAGTCTTTTTGATCATATGTAAATAGACATGTCCACTAGGGATATTTTTGGATTTTTTTTTTATTTTATTCTTTTTCTTTTTTGTATTTGACCAAGGGCATATTTGGTATTCCCCTTAGAGTCATTGGGAGCCCAACGGTCATAAATATGATCGTTGGGGAGCTCCCAAGACTCTATGGGAGCCCCCTCTTAGTGCCCATGCGTTGTATAAATAGGGCTGAATACCCCCTTCATTTTAATGCTTTTTCAAGCATTTCTTAATACATTGTTACTTATATTTTTAGTTTTCTTCTCACTTTGTGTGTGTTTGGTGTTTGCCTTTTATGGCACATTGTATTTGGTCCATTGGTGACATCTTGCTTACGCATTTGTGCCATCTTGTAGTCACTTTGTGATATTGTTTTTTGACACTTGTGTTTCATTACAGATTCAACTTTACCCAAAATTTAAAAGTAAATCTTGTTTTTTATCTCGAATAGACTCAGTTCTCAAAATGCCTTTTGCTGGTCCAATTAACAACTGTGACCTTTTGGTAGAGACTATAATGGAAATGGATAAACTCTATTACTTTCAAACCTATTCCTTGAGTTAGCATTTTACATTTTTAACATCTAATGAATTAAAAGAGTAAGGTTCCATCTGTCTCTCCCTTCCGGTAATTATGACATCCTAAAATGGGTTTGTGAATATGATCTGGCAGATCAGTATTAACCTTTTGATTGTGTAATCTTTGTAGAAGACTATATCCATTATGAAACATTCTCTCTCTCTCTTAGTTTGGTGCAAAGCATCAGCACATTACTGATGTTGAGCTACCAAGCACCCTTCTGAAAATTGTCTTCTATAAATGTTGACATAATGTAATTCCATGACCATTCATTTTTTTTTAAATGATTCCTGCTTGGATAAGATTGCCTGCAAAGTTATTCATGGTTATGAATTTTACCCCTTTCTTCATTGGGCAGGATCAGCCATGTTGCAATAACTTCTTGCTTATTGGTTTTTGGAGCAATGACGGTGACATGGATTTGTGATAAAATATCAGATTCAGGATTTGGTAATATCTCCAGAAAGTATTCTCTACATGATTTATTTTTTCAGTTCTCCTTTGGTGGTTGCATCCGCAATTTGTTTCTTGTTCCTTTGTCTTGCTTTTGCTTCTGTTGAATGTGATGATGTGACAATGGTTGTGTACTTGTATCCTTATTCACTAATAATCTGTTTCAGTTGTCTTGTGGTTCTTTCTCTTATGATGGACATGATGATTTAGCATTAGTAAACAATGTAATGTAAATGTTGCTTCTGCAGATATCCATTGATATGCATTCAGAGTAGGTTGTTGATTGTCATAAGAAAGGATTTCAGTAGTAAAGCCTCCTGAAGATTCTAGGGTCAGGATTTTTGTCTGACCTCAACATCTACAATACCACGTTATTTGCCTGAACCCTGGGAACTTTACAAACTGTCTTATCTTTTCTCTAATAGTCAAGCTGGGACTTAGAACCAATGAACTATATCAAAGTTTGTGCTGAAATAATAGTTAGATTTCATTGGAAGCAGAGAGATGACAACTTCCTTTGTGTCTATGAACTGAGCTTTAGAGAAAAGAATGCAGAGGTTAGCTACAGTTAAATGGTTATTTTTGTTTTGATTACGTAGAATGATATCTTTCTAGGGAGAAGATTGTTACTAAAACAATTCTTCTTCTCAAAAGCTGGAAGAGAAGAGCAGACTGCATGAAAACGAACCAACTCTGGTGAGTGAACTCCAAGTGGTAGCACCATGTGCAACTAGACCAATGCTGTGAAATGTGTTGAGGTGAGGCACTGTGGCCCATGATGCAAGGTGTAAGCCTCTATGAAGCAAAAGCAAAGTGTAAGCTTCAAGAACAAATAATGAAGTTCTAAGAAAAATGAAATAACCACAAAGCGAAAAAGGATTATGTATGTCAACAGCTAATAAGATCAAGTGATGAATTGAGAAACGGTTGCCTTATTTTATTTTACTCTTAAAGTTTTTTAAATTCAATATTTAATGAACATACATGTACACTTGTTGTAACTTAGGTCTCTGTACTTTCAGGCAAATAATTCTGGCATAATCAATTAAAAATCATAAAAAAAGAATTCATTATTTGGTTAAGTATAATATTCAAAATTTGCATTTAGTTTTGGAATGTTAACTTGTCAAGATTTTGATCTCATATTACTTGGAGTTACATCTTGTTGCGATTGGTGTTGACCGTACCTGCAATGGCTGAGAAAGAAGCTAGGGAGATTAATGTTCCAAATAGGCTATATATTTCTTAAGAATTTTGCAATTGGGACTTCCTTTGTTAGACTGGAAAAGTTCATGATGGATAGTTCAAGGGTTAGTACTGATATTGCATGCAAAGATTTCCTCTTCATTTTAGAATATTTTCTTTATGCTACAATATTAGATCACAATGATGTTTTATTGTGCTATGCGATCTTTGCTGATTCAAGCATTTTACTCTTTTTGTTGCCTCAGGTCAGGGATCATCACTGCTCATATGCATTGGGATATTAAGTGGCTATACAGATACTTTATATAAGATGTTGGCTCAGCTTTTGGGTAGGGATTTTAAATGGTTATGTTGTATTTCAATGTCTTTTCTTGGTGTGAGATAACTACTTGGTGGCTAATTAGCTGTCTCACAATGATAATTTGTTTACTAAGTTGAATGCTTTCTCACCCATGGCTTGTACAAGCCCTGGCTCTTCTTTAGTTGATGCAGATGCGTGATAAATTATAAAGATGTTACCAATGAATGTACCTTGTGCTTTTTGAACATCTGCATTACCCATGAGAAAAACACTTGTTTTTTCTCTACCATTGAATGTGTATATATATATATATAGAGAGAGAGAGATATGTAAACATATATACATATATTTTGCATAATTAAAATAAAAATGAAATGTATATTTTTTTTTGAAAATTCTAAAATAGTATTTTAACCATCATTGAACTTGTTTTAAGGAAACTAGATATATGTAGTATGTTTTGATTCTTGAAGCCTTTTTGCAAATAACTCTAATATATATATATATATACATATGTATATATAACCATGAATTATTAATTCTAGATGTTTCATCAATCATTGTCTTATCTTAATGATTTGATAATGATGTCTTATTTTATAAAATATAAACTTGCTTTTCACACACACACACATATATATGATAATCGTCAAATACAATTTGTATTTCATCCTTGATAGACATGCATGTTCATGTTTAAAATTCTTGATTCATTACATGCTTAAAAATGATTTTTTTTATATAAATCTATCACTTTCATGCTTAAACTTGATTGAAAGCTTGTTTATTTTATGAGACACGTGGTTTTAATTATTGCGTGAGTGCTTTTTCTATGAGAATGTATGCACTTGGTCTCTCATATTGTTTCTTTTATCTATACATATGCTTTGGTTCCTTAAACTCTCTTGTGTTATCTTTTGAAAATATGTATTTTTGTATTACAATTAATAGTGTTAAGATGTTTTCCTAAAAAATTAAAGCTAAAAACATTCTCGATGCCTGAGAATGATCCTAGATTTTTGTGTTCATCTCTAGTTTGTTTGGTTTGAATGCATTTTGATAACTCAATGCTCTCTAAAAGTGTCAAAATAGATTGCATTATGATTGGTATAATTTCATAGCCTCTATATAAATGATCTTTCAAATATTCGTGAGTGGTAATAATTATGTTATAAAAGGTTCTTCTAAAAACTTCTTGTGTGGGCTCTATCCCACTTTAATGCGATATATTTTCTCTCTTTTGTGTGTGCACTTTTTAAGTATTTGTGAGTGTGTTGTTTGAACCATTGTGTTCATTAAGAGAGATCTTTTGTGAGCTTGAAACTTCATATGCATTATTTGCTTAATATTTCATGTTGTGTTTGTTGCGTAGTAAGACTTTTTGACTTAAATGTCTTCATTTTGAAGAATTGATCATGTTAAGCATGATTCATATTTATGCAAAATTGTTGTCATAAGGCATATTGTTGTGATTGATTATCTACCAATATTGGATCTTTGATTTGATTTTTTCAAATCACCTATTTGGAAAATGATTTCCCTAAGTGTTTATTGCCTTCTTATGGCATTTATATTGACCATCACAGGTTGTTATTTAATGCATCACTTTTTTGCCTTGTTTTTATAGAGATGTTTGTTGGGGTGAGTTATGTGCACCTTGTGTTATGTCTTTTTAGACTGTCAACTTGTAGTTTGACTCTAAATGACATATTATGTGATCTTTAATTATGAGTGTTACTCGTTTGTTTTTGGTCATTGATTTTATTATGGATGCTCTTATTTATATATACCTGTGATGGATGTCTAAGGTTTGAAATCATAGTGTTTTAAGGTTTATTGAAAAATTGATATCCTTCCTGTGAAATGTTTTTCATTACTAGCCTTCTTGTCTCAAGTGTTTTCTTCTCTTGTGCCTCTTATCTAAGTGTCATCATATGTAGACAAGAATTTTTTGTTCACACTTTCGTGTGTGTGTTAGCCTATTGTTGCCTTTGTTCTCTTGATCTAGTAGCTAAACACACTTGTTTTGAGCATCATTATATGTAGACAAGGCTTGTTGTTTCATACCATTGTGTGTGATGTTAACCTATGGTTGACTTTTGTGTCCTTGCTCTAGTCGCTGATACACTCATTTCAAGTGTCATTTTATGTAGACAAGAGATGTGTTGTGACACCTTCGTATGTGTTTCAACCTATGATTGACTTTATACTATTGTTCTAGTAGCTGAACATACTTGATTTAGATTGCCATTATATGTAGACAAGAGATGTTTATTCACAATTTTATGTGTCTTTTTAGCCCATGGTTGGCTTTTGTACTCTTGTTTTAGTCGCTGATACACTCATTTCAAGTATTATTTGTGAGAGTATCTTCAACAAGATACTACGAACAATATTACAATATTCTTGGAAATAAATGCGTATACAAACGCCTAACAAGAACACATGAAACACTTGTGCACACAATGCACCACACAAACTCACAAATGCACAAATACGAACCCAAAAGTCATAAGTTTCACTAACACAAGCTTGGGCTAAAATCCCAAAGCCTTAAGAATACAAAGGGGGGAATGCCCCTATTTATACAAAATGAGGACCTTGGAGGGGCCAACTCATAGACGTTGGAGCCCCTCCAACGGTCACAATTGTGACCGTTGGAAGGGGCCCAACGTCTATGAGAGTGCCCCCCCCCAAGGTAGATTTGACTTTGGTCAAAAGAAAAGAAAAATAAAAAAGAAGAAAAGGAAAAAATAAAAAGCAAAAATACAAGCATATTCGTAAAATGAATATGCGCAAGATTTGAGAAATGACTAAACTACCCCTACGGCTAAATAATAGAAATATATATTTTATATATATATTAATATATGTATATGTATTACCTTATATATAATATATATATAAAACATTACATGATTTGATTACATAATTTAACATTATTATATGTAGACAAGAGGTGTTTATACACACCTTTGTGTGTGTCTTTGGCCTTTTAGTGACATTATGTTCTTGTTCTAGTAGCTTATACACTTTATTTATGGGTTTTGGAGGACTAATGAGGTTGTTGCTTGTAGTGGATGAACTACTGTTGAAATTTGCAAAATTTCAACATTAATTTGTTTTTGATCTAGATATATCATATGGGATTTCTCTTTAAATGAGTTTTCCTTAATCCTTACTATTTGCAAAGAAAAATATTTTTGATATGCATATTTGAAAATCAATTTTACATTTTGGCATTTACCCTGTAGGGAATTTAGATACTTTGCATATTAAGTATTTATGACTTTCGACCACCTAGTGAGCTTTTGTATTTGCAAATATTTGAGTGAGAAATTGCTCAGTGTGTAAGGTTCTCTACTCAAATAACATTCATTCTTGACTCTTGGGTGAATGTCTTTATTATACTTAATAAAATCATGTTTTTGCTAGTTCACACATGACATTTGTTGGCATAGACTTTCTTCTCTTTGAGATGTGTGAGAAATCATTAACTCATCTTTTGTTGATAAAATGTCTCCGTATTATTGATTTGTGTGTGTTAAGCATGCGTGCTTTCGTGTGCTCTTATACACATTCCCTTGGGAGCAGTTAGTTCTTGTGTAGACACTGTCTTCTTAGAGATATTTCTAATACATGAAACTTTTCTAAAAGAGTCTTGATTCTAATACAAATCTCATATTTTGTGTCCTTGTGCACTTGTGAGTATTCTCCGTGTTCTTTTGTGCACACACTTCTTACTTCCAAATATTGATAAATTCCTTTGTGAGTATTTATTGGGCCTTATTCACATATCTTTCTTCAAGAACATAGTGAGTTTTATCAATATTGTATTTAAGTTTAATTCATTGAAATACGTGGAATATCTTTTGAATTGTTGTTTTTGCTTATGAATCATATGTTCTTCTTGATCAATGTTATGGTCTCTTGATTCATTTTATTTGATATATTTTGATTGAGATACAAAAATACTTTTTACTTGGAGTTTTTTGGCTTGTTCCATAGGATCTTCAAGATGAGATGAAAGAAGTACTTATGATACATCTGTAATGAGATATTGCGGAAATATAAAGAGTGCATGCAAGCACTTACAACAATGAATAAAAGAGACAATATCACAAGTCCACAAAGGGACAATACAAGCATAAGCCTTTAAGAAGGCAACAATATAAAAAGCCTCTTATTGAGAAGAGAGAAAGCTCTCAAGAATGAAAAATATACAAGGGGATCACCCCTATTTACACAAAAGGGAGAGGAGAGAAGAGGAGGCAAAATGCCTCAAAAGGGGAGCCCAAAAGGGGGCTCCCATGGAGTCGTTGGGAGCCCCCAACGGTCACATTTGTGACCGTTGGGGGCTCCAACGACTCTATGTTGGAGCCCCTTTTTGTTATTTAAAAAATACAAAAATTAAAAGGAAAAAATAAAAAAAGAAAAATACATTTTAATGAAAACTGAAAATAGTTGTTTTCTAAAACAACTATGTGAAATTACAAAACTACCCCTATCAGGTATTTTGTAATATACAGAATATATATATATATATATATATATATATATATATATATATATATATATTAGATACATTTTAACACCCCCCTCAAACTTTACGGGGAGATGACAGAAAGTTTGCCAAGAAGAAACATGAAGCGAGGAGCCGGAAGAGCTTTAGTGAAGAAGTCCGCCAACTGATATTCTGAAGTGACATACGGAAGAGCAATAGTTCCTCGCAAGAATTCGTCACGGACATAGTGGCAATCCATTTCGATATGTTTTGTACGCTCATGAAAAGTATGATTGCTCGCAATATAGATGACACTCTTGTTGTCGCAACATAGCTTTGAGGCTTCGGTGATATCAACTCCCATGTCTTTAAGCAAACTGCGAAGCCATACAAGTTTCATTGTCGTGGTTGCCATAGCCCGGTACTCAGCTTCAATGGATGATAGTGAAACTTTCTGCTGCTTCTTGCATCGCCAGGCAATCAAAGAGTCTCCTAGAAAAACACAAAAACCAGTAGTTGAGACTCGATCACCTCCCCAATCTGCATCAGTATAAGCAAGAAGATTCAAGGAAGAAGAAAAGGATAGAAATAGCCCTTTATTGATGGTATTCCGAATATAGCGGATGATTCGGAGAACAACACTCATATGCACAGTTGTAGGAGCATGCTAAAATTGGCTAACAGAGTGAACCGCATGAGTGATATCTGGTCTGGTGATGGTTAAATAGGTAAGAGACCCAATGAGTTGTCTGTAAGGTGTAGGATCTTCCAGAAGAACCCCATCCTCCAACCGCAATTTGGCATTAATAACCTCGGGAGTCTACTTTCTTATCATCAAAAATCCCAGACTTAGAACATATATCTGCAGCAAGCTTTATCTGTGACAAAATATATCCTCTAGGAGAATATGCAACTTCAATTCCAAGAAAATATCTGAGAAAACCTAAGTCAGACATATCAAAATTATTTTTTAACATATTTTTAACATTAATAATACTATTTTGATCATTCTCAGTGATAATCATATCATCAACATAAAGCAACAAAATTACGATACTAGAACCTGCATGTTTAACAAAAAGAGCAGTGTCAGTATAACAAGAGTGAAATCCTAACTTTATCATGATATCACTGAAACGATCATACCAAGCCTTAGGAGCTTGTTTAAGGCCATATAATGCCTTCAAAAGCCGAAGAGTTTGACCTTGCTTAATATTTATTCCGGGTGGCGGATCCATATAAACTTCTTCACTTAAACTTCCATTTAAAAAAACATTTTTTACGTCAAGTTGATAAATAGGCCATTTTTTGGTTGATGCAACAACTATTAAAGTCCTAACATTGGTCATTCGAGCTACGGGAGCGAATGTTTCTTCGTAATCAATGCCATATTCTTGGGAGTATCCCTTAGCAACTAATCTAGCTTTATATCGTTCTAAAGAGCCATCACTTTTAGTTTTAACTTTGAAGACACAACGACAACCAATAGGTTTTTTGTGTGAGGGTAGATTAACTATTTCCCAAGTATTGGCCTTTTTTAGCGCATTAAGTTCAACTTGCATTGCTTCAACCCAATGAGGTATAGATTTAGCTTGATTATAGTGTGCCGGTTCAAAATAAGAGTGTAAGGTTATTAAACATGCCCGATGGTTGGGAGTTAAGGAATCATAGGATACAAACCTATTTGGGGGTATTGATATTCTAGAAGAATGCCTAACTTGTGGTTCCTCAGAAATTTGAGAGTATTTTTCGAGGGCACTAATAGGATTTTCTTGATTTCTTCTTGAGTAAACATTTATACTGGTATCACTATCATGAACATTTATATTAGAGTCACTATCATTTGAGGGTGTTATGTCAAGAGGGGATACCTCACGAGAATCATCAATGTTTTCAAGAAAATCTTCTTGTATGTCATCAATAAGATCATATAAGAATATATAGTCAATTTTATTTGTTTCTTCTAGTTTATTAAAACCGTTTTCTTCTTCTAGAAATGTTACATCTTTTGAAATATATAATTTATCATTCTTAAAATCATAACATCTATACCCTTTTTTATTTTCACCATATCCTAGAAAAACACATTCAATTGCTTTTGGAGATAACTTATCCCTTTTGTGTGATAGGACAAAACATTTGCAACCAAAAATACGAAGACGATTGAAATCAGGTGAAAATTTAAAGAGTTTTTCATAGGGAGAAGCATTTTTTAACTTAGAAGAGGGCATTCTATTGATTAGATAGGTTGAGGTTAAGACGACTTCGGCCCAAAACTTCTTTGGAATATTCTTAGAAATAAGTAATGTTCTAGCGGTTTCAATAATGTGCCTATGTTTCCTTTCCGCTAGACCATTTTGTTGGGGAGTCCTAGGACATGACTTTTGATGGCAAATGCCATTTTGGGTTAAATAGTTTTGGAATTCGTGAGATAAGTATTCGCCACCGGAATCGGATCTTAAAACAGATACGTTACTTTGAAATTGATTTTGAACCTTTTTATGAAAATCTTTAAAGAAAGTAAATACTTCCGATTTATGACTAAGGAAATAAATCCAAACATACTGAGTAAAATCATCAATAAACGTAACATAATATGAATAACCCCCTTTAGACATAACCGGAGAAGGCCCCCAAACATCCGAATGCACCAATTCAAAATGCCTTGATGAAAGAAAAGTTCTAGTTGGAAATGGAATAGACTTCATTTTTCCAAAAAATGCAATCTTTGCAATTAATTTCTTTTTCCTTACAAAATTTGTTTTCAAAAGGAAAGAGATACATTTTGGAATAACTTGGATGACCAAGTCTTTTATGCCAAGTTTCCATGTTTTTTTCTTGGACATAAGAACAAAAAAAGTTTGTAGGGAGATCAAGATGGTCCATATAATAGAGGTCTCTCTTTCTATGGCCTTGCCCAATCCGCTTCCTGGACCGGAGATCCTGCACAAAGCAACCATTAGATGAGAAAGATATTTCACATCCATGGTCGGCAATTTGAGAAACCGAAAATAGGTTTAAATTTAGTTTAGGAACAACTCTTACTTTTGGAACACAAAAATTTTGTGAATCTTTAAAAGAGCCAATACTTGAAATTTTTAAAAAAGTTCCATCGGCCGTAGAGACACAAGAGTCTTTTGAATTGGTGCAAACATCAATAAGTGCATTTTCATGAGGGGTCATATGAAAAGAAGCTCCAGAGTCAAGGATCCAAGAATACGTACCGGGTGAAGATGATGAAGCAATAGCCGCACCCGATGTGGAAGAAGAAACTTTTAGCATTTGTTGGAGAGCCATAGATATTTGTCCAAGAATTTCTTTGATGTCATTGTTCTTGCCTTCATCTTCTTTGGTGGTGGTTTCCTCAAGAGAAGCCACTTTAGGCTTGAAGGTTCCAATAAGCTTAGGACAAGCGGGTCTAATGTGACCCGGCTCATTGCAATAATGACAAATAATCATTTTTCTTCCTCCATTGTAGTTTCCTTGTTTCCCAAAATGAGGAGGCTTATAGGTTCTAACATTATTACCCGGTTTGGATATGGCAAGGACTTCATCAACATGCTTACTCATGCCAAGCCTTGTCTCCTCTTGAGTGATTTCGGCAATAGCATCCTCAATTGGAGGAAAAATAGATCTATGGAGAAGTGAAGATCTCACTTGCTCAAATTCGGGACGTAGCCCAAAAAGAAATTGAAACAATCGCTCTTGTTCCATTTGTTTTTGCCTTAAATCAATATCTTCTATAGAAACCCATTTTGGCTTCAAGAGAGCCAATTCATCCCATAGTGAGTTTAAAGCACTATAATAGTCTTGAATGCTAGAATCACCTTGCTTGGTGGTTCTAATCTTTTCTTGCAAGAAGTATGCTCTTGCAAGATCCTTTTGGGTATACATACCCTTCATAAAGGACCAAGCCTCATTGGCTCTACGAAATTTAGCTATATTAGCACATACCTTAAGCTCCACATTATTCATAAACCACGCAAGGATTTTTGCGTGATTGCTTTCCCAATCTTCCACTTCCTTTTGATGACTTTCAATGGCCTTGAGGCGAGCATCTCCTTCAAGAGCCTTTTCTTGACCTTCTTCAATCTTCGTGAGCATAAGCTTAGGTTCCGGAACGGAACCCATGACAAAACCCCAAAGCTTCTTCCCTTTGAGATTATTTTCCATTGCCGATGCCCACATCATATAATTCTTTCCATTGAGCTTGAAAGAAAGGTCAATCTTTGTCTCCATGATGTTGCCAAGAAGTGAGAAGATATCTACTAGATATGAAAAACACGAACCACACCTTTCCTTCAAGAATCGAGTGGCTCTGATACCATGTAATGAGATATTGCGGAAATATAAAGAGTGCATGCAAGCACTTACAACAATGAATAAAAGAGACAATATCACAAGTCCACAAAGGGACAATACAAGCATAAGCCTTTAAGAAGACAACAATATAAAAAGCCTCTTATTGAGAAGAGAGAAAGCTCTCAAGAATGAAAAATATACAAGGGGATCACCCCTATTTATACAAAAGGGAGAGGAGAGAAGAGGAGGCAAAATGCCTCAAAAGGGGAGCCCAAAAGGGGGCTCCCATGGAGTCGTTGGGAGCCCCCAACGGTCACATTTGTGACCGTTGGGGGCTCCCAACGACTCTATGTTGGAGCCCCTTTTTGTTATTTAAAAAATACAAAAATTAAAAGGAAAAAATAAAAAATAAAAATACATTTTAATGAAAACTGAAAATAGTTGTTTTCTAAAACAACTATGTGAAATTACAAAACTACGCCTATTAGGTATTTTGTAATATACAGAATATATATATATATATATATATATATATATATATATATATTAGATACATTTTAACAACATCATGGAAGGAGCATGGGGATGATCATTAAAGACAGTTAAAGACTGACATTTGCAAAGTTCTTTCATGTGCTATAAAGATGATGGCTTCCATTAAAGACTTGGAATCCTCCTTTTGTATCTTCAAACTTTTTGTTATCCCCACGTAAAGTTTGAGGGGGGGTGTTAAAATATGTGTGTGTATATATATATATATATCACATCTGTAATGAAATATGCGAAAATAAAAACATTGTCCTACAATGGACATTCACGTATAGAAAGCAAAAAACAAGTCCAAAAATGACATACACAAAAGCCAACAATGGCTTGCAAACATAAATTCTTATAAATGCAAGGAAGGGCTTCAAGAAGCCAATACTTTACAAAGGGGAAGACCCCACTTATTCATAGGCAAGGAGGAGTGAGAGAGAGGGAGAAAAGTAAGAGAGTGAGACCACATTGGGAGGCCGAAAAAGGTGTCGTTGGGCTCCCAACGACTCCTAGTTGGGACCCCCAATGTGAATGCATTAAATGCATTTAGGAAAAAGAAAACAAAAAATAAAAGAAAGAAAAAAGGAAAATAAAAAAAAGACTACAATGCCCTATTGGGCAGAATTACAGGAATACCCTTATGGGGTATGATTGAATATATATATATATATATATATATATATATATATATATATATATATATATATATTGATTACATGTATTTTAACACCCTCCCTCAAGCTTTACGGGGATATAACCAAAAGCTTGTTAAGGAGGAACATAAAACGAGGAGCAACAAGGGCAATGATGCTTTGTGCTGCTTCTTGCATCTCCAAGAAATCATAGTCACCTAAGAAAACACCAAAACCAGTAGTTGAGACTCTATTATTGGGATTTCCTCCCCAATCAGCATCAGTATAAGCAATTAAATCAAGTGATGACGAAGAGAAAAGAAAAACTCCCTTAGTTATGGTGTTTTTGATGTATCTGACTATCCTTAAGACTGCACTCATGTGCACAGTTTTAGGTGCATGTTGAAACTGACTGATTGAGTGAACTACATGAGCTATGTCTGGCCGAGTGATGGATAAGTAGGTCAGAGACCCAACAAATTGGCGGTAGGGAGTAGGATCCTCGAGGAGTGTTTCATCTTCCAACCTTAACTTTGCATTGATAACTTCAAGGGTTTCTGTCTTCTTATCATCGGAGATGCCAGACTTGGAACAAATGTCAGCAGCAAGTTTCATCTGAGAAAGAATGTACCCTCGGAGAGAGTACGCTACTTCAATTCCTAAAAAATATCTTAAGAAACCAAGGTCAGACATGTCAAAATTCTCTTTTGAAACTTTCTGAATATCATTGATTCCTTGCTCATCATTGGAATCACTTCCAGTGATGATCATATCATCAACATAAAGTAGTAGAATAACTACGGAAGACCTGCTCTTTTCACAAACAAAGCAGTGTCAGTATAGCATGAGCACAAATTTAAACTTGTCATTACATTGCTAAATCTATCATGCCAAGCCTTTGGAGCTTGCTTTAAACCATATAATGCCTTTTTAAGTTAGAGAATTTTATTTTCACCAATACATACTCTTGGTGGAGGATCTATGTAAACCTCTTCATTTAATTCACCATTTAGAAATGCATTTTTAACATCTAATTGATAAATAGGCTATTTTTTAATTGACACAACCGCAATAAGAGTCCTAACACTAGTCATCTTAGCTACATGAGCGAAGGTTTCTTCATAGTCTATATCGTATTCTTGAGCGTATCCTTTTGCTACCAACCGGGCTTTATAGCGTTCTAATGACCCATCACTTTTAGTTTTAATTTTGAAGACCAATCTACATCCAATAGATCTCTTTCCAGTGGGTAATGAGGTTATTTCTCAAGTTTTTGCCTTTTCAAGGGCACTAAGTTCTAAGTTCATGGCTTTAACTCACTAGGAAATGTTTTTGGCTTCATTATAATGTGAAGGTTTATGAAAAGAGTGTAACGCAATTAGACACGCTCTATACTTCGGTGTTAGAGACTCATAGAAAACAAACCTATTACGAGGATTGGAGATTCGACCGGATCTCCTTAAAGAGGTTTCTTCTATGTTGTAACCTTTAGTGTATTTTTCTAAGGCACTCATGGGAACTTGTTGACCACGCCTAACATAGGTTTGGATGGGTCTATCACTTTCATTTTCAACATTGTTAAGTGGAATATCCTCTAGATCATTCGACAAATCATTTGAGATTTTCTTTTCTTGAGGAGTCACATCTTTTTAAGAGAGAAGATCAAATAAGAAAACATATTTGCTTTCGTCAATATCTTTATTTTTCTCAAAACCATTTTCATTTTCTAAAAAGGTTACATCTTTAGATACATATAGTTTGTTATTTTTAAGGTCGAAGTATCTAAAACCCTTTTGATTTTCTCCATATTCTAAGAAAACACATTCAATAGCTTTAGGAGATAATTTATCTCTTTTATGTGTAAGGACAAAACATTTACACCCGAAAATTCTTAATCTATTGAAATCAGGTGTTCTTTCAAATAATTTTTCATATGGAGATGTATTTTGTAAAGATGAAGATATCATTCTATTTATCAAGTAAGTTGAAGTTAAAGCGGCTTCGGCCCAAAAACTTTTTGAAATTTCCTTGGAAATAAGAAGTGTCCTAGTGGTTTCCAAAATGTGTCTATGCTTTCTTTCGGCTAGGCCATTTTGTTGAGGAGTCCTAGGACATGATCTTTGATGACAAATTTTATTTGTTTCCAAATAATTTTGAAATCCATTTGATAGATACTCTCCACCCGAATTGGATCTAAGAATAGAGATATTACTTTTTTGACTATCATATGAAATTTCTTGAAGAAGTCAAAGACTTTGGATTTTAAATTGAGAAAATAGATCCACACATATCTAGTGTAGTCATCAATGAAAATAACATAATAGGAGTATCCTCCTTTCGATATGACCGGAGAAGGGCCCCAAACGTTCGAATGGACTAACTTAACATAATAGGAGTATCCTCCTTTCGATATGACCGGAGAAGGGCCCCAAACGTTCGAATGGACTAACTTAAAAGGTCTTTTGGATACAAAAGTTCTATTTGGAAAATAAGTGGATTTCATTTTTCTAAAAATACAATTCTTGCAAACAAAATGTTTCTCATTACAAATTTTTCTTTCCAAAAGGAAAGTAGTACATTTTTGATAAACTTGGATGTCCAAGTCTTTGGTGCCAAGTTTCAATATTTTTATCTTGGACATAATTACAAAAAAAGTTAGTAGGAAGTTTCAAGTTGCTCATGTAATAAAGATCTCCCTTCCTATGGCTTTGCCCAATCTGCTTCTCGGACCAGAGATTCTATATAGAGTAATCCTTAGTTGAGAAGGAGATTTCACATCCATGATCACATATTTGAGAAACATAAAGGAGATTTAAATTAAGTTGAGGTACCACTCTTATGTTTGGCACAAAGAAATCTTTGGAAAAATTTAAAGTTCCAAAACTTTTTACTTATAAAGATGTACCATCGGCGGTTGAAACATAAATTTTTTTAAAGTTATTACACAAATCGGAAAACCTATTTTCAAGAGGGGTCATATGAAAAAAAGCTCCAGAATCAAGAATCCAAGAAGACATAACTGGAGGAGAAGAAAAAGCTATGTCGGCACCCGAAGTTGATGGCGATTTGAGTAGAATTTGAAGTGCTTTCCATAGTTGAGCAAGAGAGAATGACTCATTCCCTTTGATGGGCTCTTCATTCTTTTGTGTAATTTCTTCAACGGAGGCAACCTTACCTTTAGGAGCTTCATTTAGCTTAGGGCAATTAGGTCTTATATGACCCGGTTCTTGGCAATGATGGCAAATAGCTTTTCTATAGTTGTCATTATAGTTATTTTGCCTCCCAAAGTGTGGAGGCTCATAAGCTTTCACATGATTGCCGGGTTTAGACACTGTCAAAACTTCATCTCCTCCCTTAATCATGCCAAGACGAGTTTCTTCTTGGCATATTTCGGCTATGGCATCTTCCAAAAGAAGAGGCTTAGATCTATGAAGTAGGGAGGATCTAACTTGTTCATATTCGGGCCTAAGCCCATGTAGAAATTGGAAAAAGTGTTCTTTTTCCATTTCTTCTCTCCTTAGTTCCACATCTTCCCTAGAGACCCACTTTGGTTCAAGTAGGGATAGCTCATCCCATAAGGTTCCAAGGGTGCTAAAGTAATCTCTTACCACCCATTTCCCCTTGCTTTACAGTCCGGATTTTTCTTTGGAGAAAGAATTGATGAGCGAGGTCTTTTTGAGTATACACACCTTTCATAAAGAACCATGCTTTATTTGTCATCCGAAATTTAGCAATGTTGGCCCAAATTTTAAGCTCTACATTGTTCATGAACCAAGCAAAAATTTTTGCATGCTTGCTTTCCCGATCTTTCACTTTAGATTGGTGATCTTCAATGGCCTTCATGCGGGCATTTCCTTCAAGAGCTTTTTCTTGATCACCATCCATCTTGGTGAGTTGGAGTTGCGGTTCCGGAATAGTGCTCATGACGTATCTCCAAAGCTTTTTACCCTTGAGGTTGTTCTCCATAGCGGCGGCTCACATCATGTAGTTGGAACCATTAAGTTTGAAGGAGAGATCAATCTTTTATTCTCCTTCCATTTTAAACTCAAGAAGACAAACCAAGAAAGAGAAATACAAAATGAAAAATATAACTAGTCAACTAGCTATATCAAGAATCAAGAGCATACACTTGACTTTGATACCATGTAATGAAATATGCAGAAATAAAAACAATGTCCTCCAATGGACATTCACATATAGAAAGCAAAGAACAAGTCCAAAAAGGACATACACAAAAGCCAACAATGGCTTGCAAACATAAATTCTTATAAATGCAAGAAAGGGCTTCAAGAAGCCAATACTTTATAAAGGGGGAGACCCCACTTATTTATAGGCAAGGAAGAGTGAGAGAGAGGGAGAAAAGTAAGAGAGAGAGACCACATTGAGAGGTCGAGCAAGGTGTCGTTGGGCTCCCAACGGTCACAAAAGTAAGAGAGAGAGACCACATTGAGAGGTCGAACAAGGTGTCATTGGGCTCCCAACGGTCACAATTGTGACCGTTGGGGGCCGAACGACTCCTAGTTGGGACCCTCAATGTGAATGCATCAAATGCATTTAGGAAAAAGAAAACAAAAAAATAAAAGAAAGAAAAAGGAAAATAAAAAGAAAAACAAAAATAAAAAAAAGACTACAATGCCCCCCTATTGGGCAGAATTACAGGAATACCCTTATCGGGTATGATTGAATATATATATATATATATATTGATTACATGTATTTTAACATCATACCTAGGGTTGGCAATCGGGTCGGGTTGGCGTGTCAGCATGCCTCAACCCGAACCCGACCCGTTTATTAAACGGGTCGGCTGTGGCAAACACGAACCCGACCCGTTTAATAAACGGGTAACCCGACACGACCCGTCAACCCATTTAATAAATGGGTTGGGTCGGGTAAACGGGTTTTCAGGTTCGCGAGTCGGGTTGGCGGGTTGACGGATCGGGTAGGCAGGTTGACGGGTTGGCAGACGAGTTGGCGGGTCGGGTTGACCCACCCGCCTAACCCGTTTATTAAACGGGTTAGGCGGGTTGGCATACCCCTAACACGAACCCGACCCGTTTAATTAACGGGTTAGGCGGGTCGACCCGTTTATTAAACGGGTTCATTGTTTCCAAACCCGAACCCGCGTAAGAGGCGGCTTGGCGGGTTGGGTTGGCGGGTCGTGTCAGGTTTTTGCCACCCCTAATCATACCCGATAAAGGGTATTTCTGTAATTCTGCCCAATAGGGGCATTTTAGTCTGTTTACTTTTTTCCTTTTTCTTTCTTCTTTTCTTATTTTTATTTTTATTTTTTCTTGATTGTAATTGCATTAAATGCATTGCATTGGGGGTCCCAACTAAGAGTCGTTGGACCCCCAACGATCACAAATGTGACCGTTCAGGCCCAACGAGTCCTTGTTGGGCCTCCTAATGCCCCCTCTCTCTCACTCTCTCCTTTGCTTATAAATAGAGGGATCTCCCTCTTGTAACATATAGCTTTTCAAGCCCTCATTCAATAAAGTTCATATATTTTTTATGTGTGGCCTCTTTGAAGGCTTCTTGTGTTGTCCCTTAGTGGACTATTTCTATATTCTCCATTATGGGTTTGGGTTTGTTCATTCATTGGACCGTGTGAATGCATTAAGCATTCTTGTTATACCTTTCCGCATACTTTCTTACACTAGCAAGATCTTTTTGAATGTATATACCTTTCATGAAGAACCATGCTTCATTTGCTTTCTTAAATTTGGCTAGATTAGCACAAATCTTAAGCTCAACATTATTCATGAACCATGCCAATATTTTGGCATACTCACTTTCCCAATCTTCAATTGGGGATTGGTACTCTTCAATAGTTTTGACTTTTTCTTTATCACCTAAAGTTTTTTCTTCGTTCCCTTCCTTCTTGGTGAGCTTTAATTGTGGTTCCGGAATAGTTTCACATATATATTCCCAAAGTTTCTTGTCTTTGAGGTTGTTTTCCATAGCGGCCACCCACATTCTATAGTTGGTCTCATTCAATTTGAATGTGAGGTCAATCTTTGCATCTTTGTTGGCCATTATGGAAGAGTTGAAGAAGAACAAGAGTGTAAAGCTTAATAACACTCAAACATAAAAGAAAGAAGTCCCAAGAGTGCTCTAACATCTAGAGGCTTTGATACCATGAAATGAAATACAAGTGCCAAAAAACAATGTCACAAAGTGACTATAAGAAGATACAATCACGTAAGGACAATGTCTCTAATGAACAAGATACAATATGCCACAAAGGGCAAACACCAAACACACACAAGAGAGAATAGAGAACTTGAAATAATAATGAACTATTATTGAAATGCTTGAAAAAGCATTAAGGAGAATAGGAGAGAAGTCCCTTTTATATATAGACTACAAGAGGGGCCAAGGGGAGCTCCCAAAAGAGTCATTGGGAGATCGTTGGGGAGAGTCCCAATGACTCTTAAGGGAATCCCCTTTTACCCCTTTAATTAATAAAAGGAAAATGAAAAAAAATTTATAAAAATACAAAAATGTTCTTAATAGACATGTCTATTTACAAATAGATGAGAAGACCAAATTGCCCTTAGTGGGCATTACAAAAGATATACATATATACTGTCACAGGGATTCACGGCCAACCAGGTGCCGCATCAATGCGACGCAATGCGGGTGCGGCACTCGGTGCGGTCAACGCACCCAGGGTCATTTATGTCCAACTTTTGGACTTGAAAAAAAAAGTGGCGCATTGAAATGGGCATGACAACAAGAAAACTTAGGAACTGATTTGTCAACATGGCGAGTTTCGAGACACAACTCTTCAACTTTCTTTACGACAACCACATGTCGTAGCCAACTACCAAGGAGTCTCTTCTTCGAATCGTTTCTCAGGGTCAAGCGCATGCTAAACCTGCGAAAGTGCCTGGTTCAACAAGAATCGATTGACAGCGGTGAAGAGATCAGTTCCTTTTAGCGGCGAGTGCGACTCGCCAAGTTCTTCTTTCTCTTGAGTTGCTTCGTGGTCGAAGGAAAATGATCCTCATCGAATTATGCGGAGGGGATTGCGGTCGGGAGATACCTCCATCTCTTGGATAGGATGTTGGTCCTCATCGCAACTTTGATGGGGAGTGAATCAGGCAATGCATTGATACTGCACCTGGTGGCTTTCTTCATCATTCTCACCTTTTACTGAAGATCTGACACTTCTCGTAGTTGATGAGAGCTTAACTTTTCATGAAAATCTGGATGGTCTCAGAGAACAACCATACTGTACCCTGAAAATTGAAGAGAGCAAAGACGGTTCTGTTAAAATAGAGGGTTCAGGAAGGCGAAAGGGTAATGATGCCCATGTTGGCCCGTACAGATTGCAGTCCACTGTACCTGCCTGCAAATATTAAATCAGATTTTGATTTCCTTCCGAGATATGTGCTGGCTGCAGGTTACATACTACAAAAATTAATACAAAATATCTAAAGCCAATGAGCCGCTTTATTTTGGGGCAGGATGTGATCATGGACAATACAACCTTTCTTCAGGTATGACCAGCTTGGTTACCATTCAAAAGTAGGTCAGTTACGTAACTAGGAGAGAATAACTAAACGAGTCGGATGGGAAACCAAGCATATATGTCCTGGCCAGGGGGAAAATGGGGTCTCGCCCCGTTTGGACCGGTGTTCCTACCTTATTTGGTTCTTTTACATGTAATCAGATATCCATCAAATCCTGATATTTGTCCGATTCAATAGCAAAAAATTAAAACCATATATGCATCTAGCAGTGCTCGATTAAACTATTAAACTTGGCTCACACCAGTAGAGCTTAATAAAGCTTTGAAACTCGATTAAGCTTGGTTAATGCAATCTTATAATGATGAATTTTAGCATATATATAATTTTTGTTTGTTAAAATGTACCCAGGATAATTGTTTTTTATTTCATTAGTGTTACTGTTGTTAACTGTTAAAACTTCAAAATTATATATATATATATATATATATATATATATATATATATATAATTTTTTATATTTTCGCCCTCCCGCACCCGCACCCATGTGACATAGCATATATATATGAAATATATATGTATATATATATAACATATATTTTAACAGCGTGTACATACCACCTGTGTGTTTGCACGCATGCTATTGATTATGTTTTATAAACATGCAGGAAGCACTGTGAATTGGTGGCCTTATATGTTTGCAGTACTGGTACTTTTGACTGTAGTCACTATGTGGGCAGTACTAGTTACAGAGGGTTGCAGGAAGATCAAGTTGCAGTACTATGCTTTCAAGCTTGCACCCTCTTCTAGGTAAAATTTTCTGGTAGTGTGTAGTGAATGTATTTTATTGTTGCTGTTTGTTATGCAGAAGCTTGAATGTTGATTTCTTGATTTTAGTAATTCTTCTCTTATTTTTTCTAGACTCTTTTTCTTTTGTTGTTTTTATCTCATCTTGAAATTGAAAAAGTGATATGGATGAATGGTAGTGTATTTGGATGTCAACAATGGCTTGGGTTCAGGTTAAACAACTACTTTCCAAGTGTAACATGGGAATGTGGTTGCATGCACCCAAGCAGGGCAAGACCCCAGAATGGTTCGGTGCATGCAAATACATGGGCTGCTATAGCCGATGGTGGCATGCCTAGCATGATGACAGACCTGTGGACCCTTAGACATGGTAATGACAAACCTTTGGACCTCTTCTGACCAGCTTTGGCTGTTTTCAGAGTTTGTCTGCGTGCTTCTGTAATGTTAATTACAAAGTTAGTGATATTTTTACAACTGGGAAACCTAAAAGATTTCAGAAAGGCATGTGATATTCCATTGGAAGAGAACATCTTCACTTGGTTCTTGTTTTGTTAGAACTTTTATGTTCTGACCAGTCCTCTACCTAAGAAAGCAATTTGACATAAATGGCCCTCTCCTGAGGGTGTCAAAGTCGCATGGTACGTCTTAAACCTTGTAGGTTAGTTTGAAAAGTGATTTAATAATGGAAAAGTGTTGCATATGCTTGCTTTGTGGTTGATGTGAAGGGCATTCACTATGGCTCACCAAATTTGATGAGCTAATTTTAGGCCTGACTCACTTTTCTACCCATGAACTATCTAATGTTGTATTTTCAGATCGACACCTTGTCATATTCTAGGTTGTTTTTATTAGGGAATCAGAACTTTTAAGAGAATAAAATTGCTACTTTTTCAAGATAAAATGTGGAGCTATTTTACATATCTTTGATCTCCTTCATTTACAGGGATGATTCATCAATTACTGAGGTGGAGCCCTACATACCGTTCAACATCAATCCAGCCGGGATGCAGCCTGTCCTCACTACTACCTATCTACTGGCCGTCCCAGGCATCCTTGCAAGGTAACTTAACAATGAGGACGAGTTTATAATTACGAGGATGTTGCTCTTATGCAAGTACTGGAGTTTCATTTGTTCTCTTTCATTTTCCAAAAAATCAGTTCGGTTAGCTACTATTTCTTTCTTGTGCTGGTGAGATCTTCAACCATCTGATGTGGACTGGTTGTCTGCAGTGTTCTTGGTTCATCATTTTGGGAAGGAGTGAAAGAGATTTTAAGCCCTGGAACTTCCCCTGGTGCAAAGCCATGGATTTTCTACACAGTTTATGCATTTCTTGTATTTATATTCAACATTTTCGATATTGTATGCTTCTTCCAACCCTTTTCTCTTTAGTTGTATTTCTTGAAATAGTGGTCTGAAGCAGAAACCTTCAAATTGGAACCTAATTGTAGCTGATCGAAGAAATATGATTAGGCTGGAAGTTGCACATACATAAAACCCACAACTGAAAATAAGGATAGAGGAAGCTAAAATGACTAAATATTAGTTGCCTATCAAATAAAATAATGTTAGTTAAACGAATGAGGAGCTTCACTTAGCTACCTATTTTGATCCATCAAAGCCCTAAGCTACTATAGCCAGCTGCTCTTGCTTCAGTCTAGTATACTAAAAGTACAATATGTCACCAAGTTATTCATGCCATATGATGAAATTACTTTTATGCATGACGATATGAACTTTAAAGTATCCAAGACTGTTAGAAATGCTGGACAGAGTATGCCAAGTGTTACACACTTCATGTCTGGTGTATAAACACTTTAAAAAGTAAAGAAGTGTTTGGTATTTTATAGATTACCTTTGGTTTTCTCAATTATTGATTATATGATGAAAAGTAATGACCTCTAGCACTAAATAGCTTTTTAAGTTCCATTTTCTAATATATCCTAGCAATTCCATATAATCTTCAAGGATTTTACAAATTAATTATTTTTGTATCATGCAAAACTTTTATTATTTTCTAGGGGTTTCAGCATAACACGTCTCTCATATATGTCCTCATGTCATAATAAATTGCTCAATCCTCTAGTTGAGAATTGACAACCTTCTCTTTGTCTCGTCTCACTTTTGTCTTCTCTGTTGAGAAACTCTGTTTTGATGTCACATAATATGATACACTGTCGTATTTGATTTTATATGATATGATAATATGTCCTCTTGAAAAATGTTATATTATGACTGAATATGTTTTGCCATAAATCTAACGAGTATTTGATGCAAGGATATCTCACCCAAAAAGGATGGAGACTTCCTGTTCAAGTACAACTATGGTGCAATCATACTCCTTGAAGAAAAAGCTTGATGAGTCATGCTTTCCTAAAGATCAACTAAAGAGATCGGCTACCTCAAGATGAAGATTTTTTTCTTCTTTAGAGTCATATATAACAGAACCTTCAGGAACATGCATATTGCATATTACATACTCACTCATAAAAGCTATTTCATAAAAGTATACGATAGTTTCAAAAAGCTCCTTTTTGAAAACAAATAATTGTACCTTCTTACAACCCTTTATGAAAAAGGTATTTTGACATGATTTCAAAATGTAATAATTGTACCTTACATCATATACAAGACAACATGAAAAGAAATATAGGAAAAAGACAAAACATGAAATCGGCTACACAAAGAAAAACAAATATAATATGTTTTGAAAAGACTCTAGTCACCTTCTTTAAAGAAATGATTTCAAATATAGGAAAAAGACAAAAACATGAAATCGGCTACACAAAGAAAAACAAATATAATATGTTTTGAAAAGACTCTAGTTACCTTCTTTAAAGAAATGATTTCAAATATAGTAAAAAGACAAAACATGAAAATCGGCTACACAAAGAAAACAAATATAATAAAGGTTTTGAAAAGACTCTAATTACCTTTTTACAAACCCATAGAATGTCGACTTACTTGAAGTCATCATTCTCTTTGTATAACATTAAATACCTCCCGTAAGAAATCCTTGTTAAATATCTTTCTCAAGAATGTCGACTTTCTTGTAGTCTTCATTCTCTTTAAAGACTTTGAAAAACACAATATAAAGAAAACACTTGACATGACTATGTACAAATAAATATCTCAAAACACTCATTTAAAGTAAAGAAGTACTTATGTACCTCACATCATTAATTAGAATAAAGACAAAACTACATAATAGTCTACAATCCAACGTTCAATGTACTATTGTAAGAAATAGACTTTTTACATAAAATATATATTACCTAAAATATTACAACGACTAGTGTACCCTACATTTTACTTTTATGGAAAGAAGACTCTCGAATTTCTCTAAAGATGTTTTTGAAATGACATAACATTTCACATCTCAAAAAGCTACGATTTCAAAAAGTAACGACTACTTTTTTAAAAGCTATATAAACACACTCAAATAAACTATTCAATATGGAATGGACATGTGAGCTTACAACGAGAAAAATTCCTATTCGATATTTGAAAAGAGAGCCTTGAAAAAGAAAGAGAAAAAGAAAAGAAAGAAAAGAGAAAAAGTCAAGTATAGCTCTTTGACAAAGAGTATCCTCTGAGTGACAAACAGAACATTCTGAGAATCCTTCATTCGTGCATTCATATCATTCTGAAGGTTCTATAGGAAGTATTGTAACTTTCTGTTATTCACTGTTATCCTTTTTTGTTGAAAGAAGTAGACCTCTGTGAAAGAGGGTGTTGCCCTTTTCTGTTGAGAGAAGAAGACCTCTGTGAAAGAGGGTGTTGTCCTTCTCTGTTGAGAGAAGAAGACCTCTGTGGAAGAGGGTGTGCCCTTTCTCTGTTGAGAGAAGAAGACCTCTGAGGAACAGGGTGTTGTACTATTTATCCGTGACTCGGATGTTATAGTGGAAAGCTCAAGTGGTTTGCTTGGGGACTGGATGTAGGTCTGAGTTTTGACCGAACCAGTATAACTTCTGTGTTTTATGTGTTGTGCCTTATTGTCTGATTATTTTATTTTATCGATCTGTATCGTATTTCACTATTCACCCCCCTCTAGTGGAATTTCGTTTGATATCAGAACAGGTTTGCTGGTTTCGACATAACAAGTCTTCCAGCATAAATGACATCTACCTCTTATGCTCGTGATATTGAAGGTCAACATGCATCTCGTCCTCCTTTCTTCAACGGCTCCAACTATGGATACTGGAAGTGCAGAATGACTATATTTCTCAAATCCATAGATTTTGCTGTATGGAAAATTGTTGAGCATCCATACACATCTTCATCCGCAGACTATAACTTATGGTCTGATGAAGCAAAGAAAATGGCAAACCTAAATGCAAAGGCTATGAATGCCTTATTCTGTACCATTGATCAGAACGAATTCAATAGAATATCTATATGTGAATCTGCATATGATATTTGGCATTCTTTAGAGGTTATTCATGAAGGAACCAACAAAGTGAAAGAAGCCAAAATCTCATCTCTTGTTAGAAAATATGAGTTGTTCAAAATGAACAAAGATGAACCCATCACAGAGATGTTTACCAGATTCACCAACATCACCAACGATCTGAAATCTCTGGGTGTAACATATTTCCAGACAGAAAAGGTGAAGAAAATCTTGAGATCTCTCACAACTGATTGGGATTAAAAGACTACAGCTATTGAAGAAGCTCAAGATTTATCTAAGCTTACTTTGGACGACTTAATAGGCAATCTTATGGCCTATGAAGTCCACATGAAAGAAAGAAGGGAATAGGAACAACCGGTAAAGAAAACTCTAGCTTTCTCAGCTTTATCTGAGAATGAAGACTCAGATAAAGAATCCGAAATTGCGCTACTAACCAGAAAATTTCAGCGCTTCATGAGAAGGAACCGGCTTCCAAACAAGCACAAGGAAAGAAAAGATCCTAAGGAAGATCCCATGTGCTATCAGTGTAATAAGCCAGGTCACTTGAGGCGTGACTGTCCCCTTCTCAAAAGAAAGTCCAAGACCGAGGAACCAAAGAAGAGGTTCTTCAAGAAAAAGGCTTTGCATGCTCAATGAGATGACTCAGAACCATCCACCAGTGAAGAGTCAAGTGATGATGAAGCCGAAACTGCAAACATGTGCTTCATGGCAAACGAAAGTTCCGTAAGTGAAATTTTTGATTTTTCCTTTGAAGAACTTCTAGATGCTTTTCAAGAACTATTTGAAGAATCTAGAAAATTAAGCTTCAAAAATAAAACTTTAAAATCTGAAAATTTAGAGCTTTCCCAGAAAAATGAAAAACTCAGCAGTGAAAACTCTGAGTTGAAAAAGAAAAATTTTATGCTTACTTCTGAAATCTCTTCTACTAGCTCCAAAACTAAAAATCTGCAAGTAGAAAGTTCAGAATTAAAAAGTAAAACTGAGAACCTCATGAAAACGGTTTTTAAGATTACTAAAGGAAAAGAGAACTTGGATAAACTCTTATCCTCTCAGAAAGTCTCTTTCTACAAGAATGGTATTGGCTACTCTCATTTCAACAAGCCTTCTTGTATGAATCAAAAGACCACTTTTGTGAAAGGTTCTTCTGAACCTAAGAAGGAGTACTATAATTTTAATTCCTTGAACTCCTCTAAAGCTGTAGACAAACCCAAATCAAAATGGATATGGATTCCAAAGTCTAACAAAAAAGGACCCGATTGGGTACCAAAAAAGAGATTTACTTAATGTTTTGCAGGCTCCAAAGAAGAAGAACAGATGGATACTAGATAGTGGATGTTCAAAGCACATGACAGGACATCCAGACTTTTTTGCTGTTCTTCATCATAAAGGAAGAACCGTCACCTTTGGAGATAACAACAAAGGTTTGATAATTTGTATTGGTAATATTGGTAACATAGATAAACCTCTTATCAAAGACGTTCTCCTTGTTAAAGGCTTAAAACATAACCTACTAAGTATCAGTCAAATGTGTGACACGGGTTATAATGTTAGCTTTAATCATGATGCATGCCTCATAATAGACACCAACGAAAACATCATCTTAAAAGATATAAGAAAGAATAATATATATGAACTATACCTAGAAAACATCACAGAACATTGCCTCATAGCTAATAATGACTCACAACATTTATGGCACATGAGAATGGGTCATGTAAACTCTAAGTACATGTCTAAATTAGTTAAAGATAAGTTAGTACGTGGGTTACCCAAAATATCTTTTAAAAAGGATTATTTTTGTGATGCATGTCAATTAGGAAAACTGTCAAAATCATCTTTCAAATCAAAAAATATCATTTCAAGCAAAAGACCTTTAGACCTTCTCCACCTGGATCTTTTTGGTCCTTCTAGAGTAGCTAGTCATAATCACAATAAATACGTTTTTGTTATTGTAGATGACTACTCAAGATTTACTTGGGTAATATTTTTGAAAAACAAAAGTGACACGTTTTGTCAATTTGAAATCTTATGTAAGAAATTATAAAATGAAAAATCTTGTTCTATTGTGAAAATCCATAGTGATCATGGAGGAGAATTTGAAAATGAACTCTTTGTAAATTTTTGTAACTTGCATGGCATTTCTCATAACTTTGTCTTTCCTAGAGCTGCACCATAAAATGGTGTAGTAGAAAGAAAGAATAGAACCCTTCAGGAATCTGCTAGAACTATGCTCCAACGCAATAATCTTGCTAAATCTTTTTGGGCAGAAGCTGTTAACACTGCATGCTACATAACAAATAGAGTTCTCATTAGACCCTTATTAAATAAAACTCCCTATGAATTATTCTATGACAGGACTCCAAGATTAGACTATTTCAAAGTCTTTGGATGTAAATGCTTTATCCTAAACACAAAAGATAGCCTGGATAAATTTGATGCTAAATCCGTTGAAGACATATTCTTAGGATATTCAAGTCATAGTAAAGCATACAGAGTTTTCAATAAGAGTTCTATTACTATTGAAGAATCTATGCATGTTAGTTTTTGTGAATCTATTGATCAATCTGTTCATAAGCGAACTAACGATGATGATGTTGAAAGTACAAATTTATTTTTAGATAACACAGCTAAGTCTAATGAAGATGATCATCAAAGAACATTTGTCGATATCAAAGATCATCCTCAAAAGCAGATTTTGGGAGAACTGACAAAGGGGGTTCAGACTAGAGCTCAGCTAGAACGGATTGCAAATATGGCATTCATTTCTCAACTTGAACCAAAGAAGATTGATGAAGCCATCATCGATGAGTTCTGGATGCTAGCCATGATTGAAGAACTGAATCAATTCCAAAGGATTGAAGTTTGGGATCTTGTACCAAGACCAAAGGATCATCCGATCATTGGGACAAGATGGATCTTTAGAAACAAGCTAGATAAAACAAGTAATGTTATAAGAAACAAAGCAAGACTAGTAGCTCAAGGATACAACCAGGAGGAAGGTATTGATTTTGATGAAACTTTTGCTCTTGTTGCTAGACTTGAATCTATTAGGATGTTTTTAGCATATGCAAGCTATATGGATTTTAAACTATATCAAATGGATGTTAAAAGTGTTTTTCTAAATGGTTTTATAAATGAGGAAGTTTATGTAAAACAACCTCCAGGATTTGAAAATGAACAATATCCGGATCATGTTTTCAAATTCAAACGTGCTTTATATGGATTAAAACAAGCACCTCGTGCTTGGTATGATAGACTTAAAACCTTTTTGTTAAAAACTGGTTTTTCTATAGGCAAAGTAGACTCTACATTATTTGTAAAAATAATGAATAATCATACCCTAATTGTTCAAATATATGTAGACGATATCATCTTTGGATCTACTAACAGCACTCTTTGTGAAGAATTTTCTAAGTCCATACAGAAAGAATTTGAAATGAGTATGATGGGAGAACTTACCTACTTTCTTGGACTGCATATTAAGCAAACCAAGGATGGAGTTTTCATCAATCAATCTAAGTATGCTCGTGAACTTCTGAAGAGGTTCAACATGAACTCAACTGCTTCAAAAACTACTCCTATGAGCACTACTACTGTTTTGGACAAAGATGAAGATGGTAAGTCTGTTGATACAAAGGTATACCGAGGTATGATAGAATCACTTCTCTATTTAACTGCTAGCCGTCCAGATATTATGTTCAGTGTTTGCTTATGTGCTAGATTTCAGTCAAATCCAAAAGAATCACATCTTAAAGCTGTAAAAAGAATAATGAGATATTTAAAAGACACAGTTGATTTTGGATTATTCTATTCAAAATCCTTTACATTTGATCTAATCTCATACAACGATGCTGACTTTGCTGGAAGTAAATCTGACAGAAAAAGCACAAGTGGAACATGTCATATGCTAGGGCACTCACTAGTATCATGGTTCAGTAAGAAACAAAACTGTGTATCCTTATCAACTACTGAAGCTGAATACATTGCTGCTAGCCTAGCTTGCACACAAGTTATCTGGATGAAACAAACCTTAAAAGATTTTGGTTTAAATTTTGAAAATACAACTATTTTTTGTGATAATACTAGTGCTATAAACTTATCTAAGAATCCTATTTTACACTCACGAACTAAGAACATTCAAATAAGACACCACTTCTTAAGAGAACAAGTCTTAAACAACATAATTAGACTCGAATTCATACCCACCAATCAACAGTTAGCAGACATATTCACCAAACCATTGAAACATGAAGACTTTACACGAATTAGAAGAGAACTAGGAATATGCAAACTAAGTGACTTATAAATTAATCACACTTATTATAATACTTATAAGTTTTGTTAAAATCTTATTTTAAAAGTTTTTTTCTTATCGATTTTTTGTTAGTCAAAATAGGTTTCCATATTCACGTATACTCTATACTCTTATAAGACACATTCTTTATGTCTTTCAACTTGTCATCTTTCAAGTACACATCCATTATGACTCCTTGTCCTATCTCCTTTCACTCATATCCATAAGAAGTAATTATATTAAAAGCTATCATGACATTGTTCATATCACTCATCTCATAACTCCTTTATTATTTTTGTCCTTTTGTGAAAACTTCTCTTACGATAAGTTGATTCACCTTCAACATGATAACATATTAGTTTATGAGAAATCTTGCTTTTCAAATTTTTAGTCAAAATCGAATGATTATTTTTTTGGTTCTTTTACCTTCTTCTAAAGATCTAGTTGCTATGTTCTCACTTAAATTTTTACTATATCATTTGATATATCATATATTACGTACACTCTATTATATCTCACGTAAATTTTTACTATATCATCTTTTATATCATAGCCTAAGAACAATCTATTATCATATCTTCATGCTTTACATCTTTTACAAAAAGTATTGTAAAATTCTCTTTTCAAAAACTTGTACTCCACTCATTAGTACGTTTTGTATCACCTTTTTATCTCTCTCTCTCTACATTATACGAAGTTCCTTTTCATCCATGACCATCTCTCTCTCTACATTATACGAAGTTCCTTTTCATCCGTGACCATGACTCTCTCATATATTTTATATCTCTCTCCAATCGAGACTCATTAAAACCTTGTCCTTCATTTTTTTTTATTCTCATTAGTACCTTTAGTACTTTCTCTCTCTCATACGAATTGAGTCTCCATTCTTTTCAATCCGTGATTTTGACTCCTTTACTAGTTTAAAACTTAACGTTATTCTCTATGAACTTCCTCCAATCGAGTTTCTTTAAAAATATGTTTATCAAATAAACATTAATTCATGTCAAATCATAACTTTATTTTATGTCTTTTGTCTCATATCAATCATGAATTTTTTCTTCCTTTTTTATTCCTATCCTACTAAAAAATCCATATATGTCATCTCACTTTTCTCTATGACTACTCTTACTCCTTCCACGCATATCCATAAAAATATTTCTTATATAAGCAATTATTACTCTTCACTCATAAATATCTTTTTGTCTCATCATCTCTCTTACCACTATTCAAAGTCAAAGTGTGTCCTTCTCATATTTACGTATACTCATAAAAATTACAAATGTGAAAACACATTAATCATGACACATTTTTTAAGTCATTATTTTCTTTCAAAAATGTCATATCTTTCAAAGTACACATCACATGATCACCCTATGACCTATTTCCTTTCACGTATATCAAAATATACACTTCTTAAATAAGAAATTATTGCCTCTCACTTATCTTTGTTTGTCTTATTCCAAAATCACTCTTCACGAATTTGGAATGCTTCCACATAAAGTAATATCTAGTAGTAAAAGTTGTTTGTTTTATTAGGCCATTATTTTCTTCACTCTATTCTTACATGATCTTCACGAAGTCTTTTAATTTTTTTTACTCATTCACTCTCTTCAATATGACACTCCATACTCAATTCATGACACTTCTCACTACTCGATAAACTCTCCCATAGTATATTTGTTCAAAACTATGTCCTTCTTAACATACATACCAATATAATACACTATCTTCCACCATTGATTTGATTTGTTATTCACAAGCCCCTTAACTTACAACTCACGAATTTCCTTATTCAAACTACAATCCAAAAATCATTCACTTCCATTGTCATTCAATTCTTATCACAATTATTTTCTCTCTTCTATTTAATCGATTGGTTCATTCCTCACCAATACCACTCGTATCTCACTATCTTCATACATACTTTCAAACTCGTTCCTCCTCTCTCAACTCCCTTTTGCAATGGTTTCCTCCTCAAACAAGGTAATCACTGTCGCCGATCTAAGGTATCCAGATCTTTTTCACGACTACAACTTACTTTGCTCTCGCCCAATTCATGAAGGTAAGTTGGTTCACTATGAAGGCTTCATGTTATTTGACCTAGACAGATCTCTCCCCGAACTCAAACACCTACTAGGATCTTCATCCCAAGCTGCCTACTATCCTGAACTCGTTCGACTATTCTACACAAATTTTTCCTCTGATCATGAGCAAACTACCATCACCACCAAAGTACGCGGACGCCTGATGTTCTTTGATGCTTCCTCATTAGGCAGAATTCTAAATCTTCCTTCCACCGGCATAGACCTAGACAACATAGTACCAATCGACAGGTCAGTACTTCGAAAAATTCTTCTTTGCACCAACTGCTCACAACTTCCCTGGCACATGAGGAATCTCCAACCTCATGCTCAACTACTTGCCTAGATTCTTCTCCACAATATCTATCCCAAGCCTCCACGTAAGGGATTAGTGCCAAGAAAAATCTCTCTCCTTATCTATGCTATTTTTTTTCTCTATTCAGATAAATTGGTCCTCCATTATTTTCAACCTCTTCATTCTCTATAAAAAAATTTAGCCTCTTCTTTTCGGGTGTTTTATAACTCCCATTTTAAAATACTTCAAAGTTCCCCTTCAAAATGAAGATATCCTCCATCCCTCTCAGGTCCTCGATGCTACTTCCTTCAATCTCAGGTCCCTGCACCTTCCCGGCTCTGATGAAGAAGATCCAACATCCAACTTTGATTACTTCTCTGCACTGATGGATGTCCAGCGTTCTCAGGATCGTATCCTTCGTCGTCAAGCCTCGTTGCAGCAAACTCTACAGACCCTCCAGCCGGATCAAGTCAACCGAACACATCAACCTACTCCACCTTCGGAATAAACTTATTTTTTTTTACTGTAATATTTATTATTGGTCTGTAATAACTCTCTTACTCTGATCCCTTCCTTTTTGTCTATGACAAAGGGAGAGAAAACCTGTCCTGTCTCCATTATTGGAGAAATACTCTCTTTAAACATTTTTTCAATATTTTATAATATTATTATTTCTATGCATAATGTCTTTTTGACAGGGAAAGCATATTTTGTTATCATCAAAAAGGGAGAGAATGTTGAGAAACTCTGTTTTGATGTCACATAATATGATACACTGTCGTATTTGATTTTATATGATATGATAATATGTCCTCTTGAAAAATGTTATATTATGACTGAATATGTTTTGCCATAAATCTAACGAGTATTTGATGCAAGGATATCTCACCCAAAATGGTGCAATCATACTCCTTGAAGAAAAAGCTTGATGAGCCATGCATTCCTAAAGATCAACTAAAGAGATCGGCTACCTCAAGATGAAGATTTTTTTCTTCTTTAGAGTCATATGTAACAGAACCTTCAGGAACATGCATATTGCATATTACATACTCACTCATAAAAGCTATTTCATAAAAGTATACGATAGTTTCAAAAAGCTCCTTTTTTAAAACAAATAATTGTACCTTCTTATAACCCTTTATGAAAAAGGTATTTTGACATGATTTCAAAATATAATAATAAAATGGCTTTTCCAAGTGTGTGCAAGTAGCATGGGTTGTGCGCTTTGGTTCTTTTAGCTAACGCACCCAAAGTTGTCAGCTTACCTTTCTAAAATTAACAAAAGAATAGTCTTCCGCTGATTTCATAAACCATCTCTGAGATAAAGAGATTTCTTTTTAGTCTTTTGTCTGTTTTCCTGAAAGATTTACAAGTTGGAAATTTTGGGGCGTTACAGTAACTGAAATATGTTTACCAGCAAAACATGTTTGCTGATATGGTCCGAGGTTTTTATAGTTTTTTTTATTATTTTTTTCTAAAATTTCACCGTACGGATGTGATCTTATCCAAGTAGTTTTTCCTAGCAAATTCACCATGACGAACATCTCCAAGGACAGATTTGCGAAAAACAACCCGAAATGCCCGTTTGCTCACGGTAGGCTGGCGGTAGGACAAAAAAGTAGTAGGCAGCTACCACTTTTCATATATATATATATATATATATAACTGGAATATGTTTTCCAGCCAAACATGTTTGTATGAACCGAGATTTTGATAGTTTTTTTTTGTTTCTAAAATTTCACTGTACGGATGTCATCTAGATTTTTGGTTTTATAGACACAGACTCTTGGATCATCCGATTACGATGCATAAGAAGGATCTTTTAAGGCTTGAAAATCAACAGGTCGGAATCTTCGTAAATATTCAAGCATAAAAAAATGAATTTCTTGATCGGAAATACATGATCCAACATTCAATTCCTAGCAAATGGACCATGCTGGATGCATCTGCAGGGTTAGATCTGCAAAAAAAGCGTCGGAAATGCCTAGTTCAAACCAACAGACATGTTTTGCTGGTTAACATATTCCAGTTTATGACATATATATATATATATATATAACCTTGTTTACATTTCTAATTTTTCATTGTTTGACATGTCCAACTCTTTGTAACCATACTCAACACAAACACTCATATTAGTGTCCAGGTAACATATCATTGGATCTATGGATCTATGTTTGTTGTCATAAATTTATCTATTATCTTAGTTGTTGATTTCATTCATTTGATGTAGCTATATTCATGTTACCTGCATAGCCCTTCAAATATCAAACACTGCATTGTGATGTCTTGTTTTGTTTCAGAAACTCGAATGATTCCTTATATTCGTTTATGAATTTTTTCAAGGCTAGTCCAATGAAGGCTTAATCTTTGGGGTCTTTACCACATGTTTACAGTCATTATGTCACTCCCTGTTACATACCCACCCATGAAAGTAAAGTGCTTTAGCTCCCCTTGTTATAGTTGCTGCTGCTGCTTTTTCGGCATATTTAGCTGTGTTAAATGTTTGTATGTAGTTTCATCATTTGCATGCATGCCTTAACTGACAGATTCAATAATTTAAATTTGGCTACTTTTTAAGTTATTCATGCCTTGTGCAGGCCTTTTCTATTTATAAACAACAATCTCTCTCTCTCTCTCTCTCTCTCTCTCTCTCTCTCTCTCTCTCTCTCTCTCTCTCTCTCTCTCTCTCTCTCTGCATTCTGCAGGCTAACATGCCAAAGGAGATATCAGATTACATGACTAAGATGGGTGCTAGAATTCCAAGTATAAAACCTGGAAAGGCAAGTGTAGAATATTTGACAAAGATACAAGCTTCAACACGATTCTGGGGTTAGTTTTTCTCAAAAATTTTAAGGGGAAAAAATCATTTTCCATAATTCTATTGTCACATTTATTCCTCTAGATCTGTGGATTCTGTTTGATGATGATGTTAATGATGCAGGAGGATTACTATTGAGCGTCTTGGCCACTACATCAACCATGCTTGATCATTATTTAAGGTGTATCAACGAGGGATTTGCCATAGGTTTCACATCAGTTCTTATCATTGTAGGTTCATTTTAAACATGAACTTATTATGAATATTCCTTGATTCTTAATGTTATGAACTTTGGCATTTTTTATAATGCAGAGAAATTCCATTTGTTCCCCACCCTTTGTCTTTCCTTGAACCTGTTAGGTTTGTGGGATGTTAAATAGCCACATATGCTTTTAATCATCATTCCAACTGCCCGCTGTAACTATTTAACCAGTGATGATGGTTCACCGATGAAATTCACTTGCCTAATTTTTAAAAAACAAAATAAAATTATAGGATTTCCCTGGAGTGGTAAAAGAAGGTACCAAGTGTTAAAGTAGCCTATTCAAACCTTAACTAAACTTGGAGGATTTGGAATTGAGAAAAACCATAGCGGGTATTTGACATTCCTTGAACCTTAGGGATTTAACCAAACAGCCTAAAGGGTAAGGAGTAAATGGTGTTTCCCCTTGTGTGTGTGTGTTACCAATAATGGTCTATGTAAACTTATAGAATAAAAATGAAAAGTAAGAAAATATGGAAAAACAAAAGGGCATTGAGAAAAAAAAAGTACAAAACAACTGAAAATTGATAATAAAAAGATTTAGTAAAAAATTATAATAAAAAATCAACTATGATGCATGAGTGGATCTTTGGTACTGTTGTTTATCGCTTGCTATCAGTTCAATAGAGAAGCAAGTGAGATAAGAGAAACTTCATTACTTGATTAGGGTGAATGCAAGAGATATAAAGGGACGACCCCTCTCTTACACATAACAGTTTTTTACTAAAATTCCCTTACAACATTTATAATGTGCAAACATGACATCAGATCAAATTTGGTTAGAATTAACCTTACTACTATCATGACTTTGACTTTACTCAAATATTAATACAACATTAATTTACAGCCATACTTTGAATCTCCTCCTCAAACTCGAGAAGATAGTAAAGACAATCATCCCGAGTTCAATGAAGAATGACCGAAGGAAGAGGTTGGCAAACTTTTTGCAAAGAAATATGTAATTAGTTTAGTTGAGCCCAATATCACATGGATACAACTGCAAATACAGGGATACAACCATTTTTATGAAGTTTCCAATATAACTTGTATATAAGGGGATACAGAGTGAGAGTTAAAATGGAGTATCCATGTGACATAAGTTGATCCAATGTATGATAAAAAGTGTCTCCTTCCAATTGTGCTCTTCTAGTAAAAGTGACAATCTATCTCTATGTGCTTTGTTGCTCATGAAATTCTGGATTTTTGGCTACAATAATAGTACTTTGATTGTCGCAATGTAGTATTGTTCTCAAGTAGTCATATATGCCAGAATTTTCAGTTGTAATTTGAACCATGACTTTGTACTCATCTCATATGGTGGACAAGGCAATTCTTTGTTACTTCTTGCTCTTCTATGAAACCAATGAATCACCCAAAAAGATGCAGAATCCTGAAGTAGAACGCCTCTCCTTGGAAGATCCAATACAGCCTGAGTCGATGATGCTGAGAAAAATAAGACATGATGCTTAGCATCTCTAATATACCTAATAGTCATGAGAACAACTACCAAATGCATTGATCTAGGTGCACTCATAAACTTACTCACCACATGCACTGCAAAGGTGATGTCTAGTTTGGAGATGGTAAAGTAAATCCTGCTTCTCACCAGTTGCCTATACACAGTGGGATCCTCTAACAGTTAACCATCATCATGTCATAGCTTGGAACTTCTATGGGAGTATCAACATGTTTGATGTCTTTTGCTAACTTTTCCTTAGCTATTAAATCAGTTGTATACTTATGTTGAGTTAGCTTATAGCTTCTTCTCAAGTAAGCCACTTTAAGACCAAAGAAATACTTTTAGCTCTCCCATGTCTTTCATCTCAAATGCTTTTACTAACCTTATCTTCGCATTCTCTATAACATGAGCATCATCACCTACAATCATCATATCATCCACATAAAGCAATAACATGCAATATCTTGTGTTAGACCAGAGTTACCGGAAGTGCTTAGGCGTATGGGGAAGCGTGCTTCCCCAATACACGCTTCAGAAGCGCGAAACGTCGCACTTCCGAAATGTGTGGGGAAGCGTCCCCTTTTTTGGGAAGCGCGCTTCCCTTTTATGAGAAGCGTGTTTCCCTTTTATGGGAAACACGCTTCCCCCACGCTTCCCCATTTTTTCATTTTTCCGCTTCATTCTCGCTTCCGGTTCGCTTCCGAGACGGTTCGTAATTTTTTTCTAAGTGGTCCCCCGCTTCCTCGCTTCCTAAATTTTTGAAAGTGCCTCGCTTCCCGCTTCCCGTATGCTAGGTCATGAAAGCTTTCTCTGAACCCTAGCTTTTAACTGCAACACTAAACCTTTCAAATCATGCTTGAGGGGCCTATTTCATTCCATATAAGGCATTATTGAGTTTCAAACTCTCCTTTCCTTATCTATCATTCTTCATGTACATTTCATTTTCAAGATCTCCATTAAGGAATTCATTCTTGACATCCAGTTGCCATAGGTTCCAAGCCTTGATTGCTAGTAGTGTTTTGATGGTAGTCATATGAGCCACTAATGCAAAGGTTTCAACAAAATCAATACCATATTGTTTGACTGTAGTCCTTAGCTATAAGTTTTGCATTATATCTCAATGGTTTCATCTACTTTTGTTTTAATTTTGTACATTAATTTGCACCCAACAACATTCTCCCATCAAGAAGCTTCATGAGATCCTATGCTTTCATTCTCTCTAGTGCATTCAACTCCTCATAGTTTGTTGCCTCTCTGGATTTGAAGCAATCATGATAGTAATGAACCAAGCCAAGAAATGTCTGGTAACTAGCGGAAAATTATTTATAAGAAATAAACCGAGCCGGAGGAATGGATGATGATTTATGTGTTGTACCTAAGGTAGTGTAGGTTCCTATATTGTCCGTTCATTATCGATTGGAGAAATATTTGAGCTTGGTTGAGGAAGATCTTTTATCTCTTGAGCATGTTCATGTAATAATATAGACAAAACCCAAGGACTGCTACTAATAAGTCATCACAGTCTCTATGTAATACCCGTGAATTTTATCCGATAAATAAACTTGAAATTTATGTCCTTGAACTGGTACAAGGATATTTTTTATTATTGTAAGTGTTATTTGTATTCGGACATCAGATATTTTGTTTGGATCTTCAATATCGGATTCATAATCATGTTTGGATTTTCGATATTCCATTTGGATCTCAGATATCGGATCACTAAATTTGATATTTAATAATGGATTTTGGTCAAATGGATTGGATCTCTGGTATTTGATCCTCATTATCAGGATCAAGTTTGATATTGGATCTAGGATGAATGAAGCGGATCAACAAAGTTTAAATCAGATTCTTAATAAGAAAAATTCTATATCGGATCTATACCACTTTATTGGGATCTGTAATAGCCTAGGCGATGTTTGGATCCTGGACGTCGGAGATTTAAATATAGTATGGATCCAATTAAAAATTTTAATGTTTGGATCTATGATAATTTGTTAGAATCCACGATAGAGTCTTCTGGATTCATGAATATTAATTTGGATCCATAGTTCCAATTCATATTATAATGAAAACCTTGGATCCTTAGATTCGGATCTCTTGTAGGGATTTATAAATAAGATTGGATCTAGGATCCATATCAATTAGGGTCCATATATATAATATCATATATATATATATATATATTATAAAAAGAAATAATAATAATATTATTATAAAATAAACATAAACTATACACGGGGATCCACAATTGGATCCATTTTGCGAATCCACATCGCTTGAGAGACGTAAATCCAACACGCGGTTGGATCTCGGGTCTCGGATCCGGACCCGGGCCATGCCCCTTGTTAAGAGTACGTTAAAAAAAAATTGTGCTGGGCCGATAAAATGGGCGGTAGCAGCCGAAGGGGGGGTTATGTGCGCTGCTGCCGGGGAGGAGGGGGTAACTGCCTCCTTCCTTTTCGGGGGTAACGCAAATTATTCATGGATCCAAATTACACTGTCATGGATTCCAAGTGACTTATAATGGATCCAAGTAAATTTTAATTGGATCCCTACTCTTTTTACCTCTCCGATGTTCAAGATCCAAATGCGGTATTATGGATTCGAACTTTGCATAGACTATTACGATTCCCCATAAGGTGTTATGAGTCCGATATAAAAAAATTCTTATTAATATTTAATTTAAACTCCGTGGATACACTGAATTCATCCTGGATCCAGGATCCAGTATCCCATATGACCATGATATTGAGGATCAGATATCAGAGATCCGATCGATTTGCCCAAAATCCCTTATTGGTTATCCAATTAAAATGTTCCTGATTTGCTATCTAAGATCCGAATGAAATATCGAAGGTCCAAACATGATATTATGGATCCGATATTGAAGATCCAAACAAAATATCTGTTATCCGAATACGAATAACACATAAATAATAAAAATATCTTTGTAACAACCTAAGGACGTAAATTTAAAGTCTATTTATTTGATAAAATTTATGGGTATTACATCCTTCCCCCCTAAAAAGAATTTTGTTCTCGAAATTCGTATTCGCGGACTTACACGAAAAGACTGGGCATTTTTCTCTCATACTGGCCTTCGGTTCATATATGGTTTCGCCGGTACCATAATATTGGCATCTAACATTGACAACATATAACGTTGGCATAATATTCAAATAACTCGTTCATATCCAATATGTTCTCATACTTAATAATATCGAGTAGGGTCAGTTCAACGGTAATTCGTTCACGTCCATTAGTATTTACGTGTCTGGTATATCGTTTACACGTATATTTATACTATGAATTGTAGTATTTTTACAATTATTATAAGTACATATACACATACATCATATATATACTTTAAAGGAATATGTAAGTAACATAACCAAATAAAATAAAATATATACTTATAGAGCGCTTGCAGGGTGTGACACGACCGTGATCTTTGATTTATTGTTCCCAGGCTCTGATACCATAACTGTAACGCCCCGAAATTTTAACCCAAATTTTGAGGATTTTTTTTATATATATATAACAACGGAAACAAACATTTCATTAGGTTAAACATTCAGGCGCATTACAAGAGTGATCAAGCAACAACATTTATTTTATTCCAAAATGACATCAGAGTTCCAAATAACATGATGGCACTGTTGGATGCAAATGGATGTATGAAATCAAGATCAAAGTTGATGGCACTCTTGAAAGATATAAAGTTCAACTTGTAGAGAAAGAATATATCGAACAATTTGGGATCGACTATGCAAAGACTTTCGCTCTAGTTGCTTATATGGCCACCATTAGAACCTTATTAGTTGTGACAGCAATAAGGAATTGGAATTTGTGCCAACTGGATGTCAGGAATGCCTTCTTGAATGGACTTGATTGAAGAAATATATATGGAGTGGCTCCAAGGATTTGCAGATTCACTATGGAGTATGTAAAATTCTGAGAGCTATGTATGAGCTAAAACAAGCTTCACAAGCTTGGTTTGAAAAGTGCAATTTTGCTGTAAAGCTCTTTGTTTTCGAGCATAGTTTTCATTATCCAACACTATTTGTGTCCTCCTCATCCTTATCCCAATGAAAATGCATATTGTTGCTATATGCAGAAAATATGATTATCATAGGCTATGATGCTCAAAGGATTAAAGGCACAAAGAAGTGACTAGCTGCGCTATTTGAGATGAAGGACTTCGGAGTATTGCATTATTGCCTTGGTCTTGAGGTTGCTTACTCAAGAAAAGGATTCTACTTGTCCCAACATAAGTATGCTACTAAATTTGTTGCTAAGGCAAGACTGACTGATGATTGTAGAAAGGTAAAATCTCCTATGGAGCCTAATGCGAAGTTTCGGACCACAAATGGAGAGCCACTGGAGGATCCAGTTTCATATAGACAACTGATGGGTAGTTTGATTTACTTGACTACCATTAGACCAGATATCATGTTTTTTGTTCACACTTTGAGTCAGTTTATGAGTTCTCCACGCTCAGTTCACTTGGCAATAGTTCTCAAGATCATCATGTGTATGAGATACTATGCATTTCGGGATTCTTTTTTGTCATCCACCTCTACTGATCTCTGATGTTATTGTAATGCAAACTTTGGAAGCTCTATCAGTGATAGATTATCCACCACAAGTTTTTTTGTTTCCTTGGGATCTCTCTAATCTCATTGAAGCGCAAAAGACAACAAATAGTATCACTAAAGCAAAGTATAGAAATATGGCTCAGTTGACAGTTGAGTTAATGTGGATCAAATGGCTGCTCGGAGATCTTGGGATTAAAGTTGAGGGCAGTACTCCATTGTATTGTGACAAACAAAGTGCTATTCATATAGCTAAAAATCATGAATTTCATGAGACCCAAGCATATAGAGCTTGATTGTCACTTTACAAGAAGCGCTTATGGAGGATGGTCTTATTTTCTTAGAGCATGTTGGCTCATGAAGAGCATATTGTTAATGTGTTTACTAAGAGTTTATCTCAGTGTTGCAAGTATCATAGTGTATTGTACAACGCTAAGATATGTGCCATATCTATGGTGTGTCTTGATACGATATACATTTGTGTCTCAATGCGGGTGTGTATCTTACTGTAATGAGAATTGCGGAAATACAAGGTACAAGAAATATCACAAAAGGGGTTCAATGAAGAACCAAAACACATAAGCACATAATGTGCACAACACACAAAACCCACTATTGGGTAAATGCCAAAGGGCAAAATAGTGAGAAAAAGAGTCTTAGAATACTATACATATTAGAGGGAGAGCCCTCTATTTATACAAGAGGAGAGCCATTGAGAGGAGGGTGCCATTGGGGCTCCCACTATAGACATTGGGGAGCCCCAACGTGTATTAGTGTGGGGGCCCCCAATGGTCCCAGCTGAATTACAAAAAACAAAAAATAACAAAAGGAAAATCCTAAGAAAAAATACAATATTTAGTGAAATAACCAAAATACCCCTATTGGGTATTTTGGTATATATATATGTGTACATATATTTTAACACCCCTCAAACTTTACGGGGAGAAAATTGAAAGTTTGTTAAGGAGAAATACAAAACGAGTGGGAAGCACTTTGGTAAAGAAGTCAGCCAATTGATATTCGGATGTAACATAAGGCAATGTAATGGTTCCCCTGAGGTATTCATCTCGAACATAGTGATAGTCCATTTCGATATGCTTGGTGCGCTCATGGAAAGTATGATTGCTTGCAATGTAGATCACACTCTTGTTGTCACAACACATCTTCGAGGGAGTTGAGATGATGATCCTCATATCACAGAGAAGACTTTGAAGCCATACGATTTCCATGGTTGTAGTCGTCATGGCACGATATTCAACTTCTGTGGATGATAAGAAAACTTTTTGTTGTTGCTTACACTTCCAAGAAATAAGCGAATCCTCTAAGAAAATGCAAAAACCATTAGTTGAGATTCGATTATTGGGATTACCTCCCCAATCTGCATCAGTATAAGTAGTTAAATCAAAAGATGAAGAAGAGGATAAGAAAAGCCCTTTAGTATAGTGTTCTTGATAATAACGCATGATTCTCATGACAACTGCCATATGAACTGTCGTAGGAGCATGCTGAAACTGGCTTGCTGCATGAACGACATGAGCAATGTCCGGTCAGGTGATGGACAAATAAGAGATCCAATTAATTGCCGATAAAGAGTAGGATCATCAAGTAAAACACCATCTTCAAGTCTTAATTTAGCATTTATAACTTCAGGAGTATCCACTTTCTTTTCGTCTGAAATCCCCGACTTAGCACAAATGTATGTCGCCAACTTCATTTGGGAAAGAATGTATCCTAAAAAATATCTCAGAAAACCCAAGTCAGACATATCAAAAGTTTTCTTTAACATAGACTTAATGTCATTTACTTCCTTTTTGTCATTTCCCTAATGATCATATCATCAACATAAAGAAGGAGAATTACAATAAAATCACTTATTTTCTTAACAAAAAGAGTAGTGTCAGTATAGCAAGAGACAAAACCCAATTTAATTAATACATTACTAAATTTATCATACCAAGCTTTAGGAGTTTGTTTAAGACCATATAATGCCTTTTTTAATTTCAAAATTTTCCCATTTAAATTCATGCCAGGAGGAGGATCCATATAAACTTTATCATCAAGATCTCCATTTAAAAAGACATTTTTAACATCAAGTTGATAGATGGATCATTTCTTAATAGATGCAATTGCAATAAGGGCTCTGTTATCATCGCAAAATTTTTTCCCTCCCTTGAGAGAAAGAAAGGAATTTCGCGAGTCAAACTCGACCAAAGTTTTGAAAATGATTTTGAAAATTTACTCGCCTCCGTTTTTAAAATTTGCGGGAAAATTCCGTGGAATGGGATCCGCCTGTCGGTACGAGGTTCAACCGTTCCTGGCGCCTTTACCACGGGTAATTGAACCAAGGATCAATTACGTGCTTTAATTTGACTCAAATAGCTAAATTATGCTCCATTTTTACTAGAATGCACAAAGAATCAGGCTTGTGCTATGAAAATTTTAAAAAATGCAAGTTTGAGAAACTATGATGTTTGCTTTGGAAAATTGAAATGCATTTGGAAAATGATTGGAAAAGTGCTTGAAATTAGAGTTTTTGGGAAAATCATTGAATTTCATTGGAAATCAGAAATTTGCATTGAAAAGTGATTTCTTAGGAAAACTTGAAAATCTGAGAAAATTGGTTTTGAGATTGGAAACTTGGAATTGCTTTTATAAGAAAATGGATTTGAGAATCTTGAGAAAATCTAAGAAATTTATTGGAAAATGACTTTTGAAATAGAAAATGAATTCTCAGGAAAACTGGAAAATATGAGAAAATTAATTTCTGAAAACTTGGGATTTTGAAATTTAAGAATTTGAAAACATAGGAAAATCTTGATTTGAACTTGGAAAATGCTTTGAAATGTCATTTGAAAACTTAGGATTTTGAGAAAATCAGATCCTGAGAAAGACTTGGAAATTCTTGAGAAAATTTAATTTTCTGAAATTGAAATTAGAAAATGAGTTTGAAAATAATGCAATTTGAATGATATGAATGAATGAATATGAATTTGAAAAGAGAATTTCATTGAGGAATTGGGAAATCCTTTTGAAACTTTGAGAAATGCAGTGCATTTTTGAAGTTAGCCTAAGAGTGTAGGCTGAATGTGGCTGATATAAAGATCATAAATCTTGGTTTTCTTCGTATTCTGACTATGGCCATAAATACGAATCCCACCGAGTTTATAAACTCCATAAAAGCTTGTGCACGTGCCATTCGTGTAAACCATAGTGAATTTGAAATAATGTGCATGAATCATACATCACATATTAAAATTTGCATAAATTAAACTATATGCAATGCAACCCTATTCTAAGCAGAAATGTAACTCTTATTCCAAATATTACATTGATTTTTACATTGAATTGAAATAAAAGAAATAAAATGGCTAAGTCTTCTTCTTGAATATTCCTGCAAAACTGGAAAATAAAGTTAGCACAAAAATGTAGGTTTTTCTGAATTTATCCGAAAATATAGAAAATTATCAAAATGACCAAAATACCCCTGATGACCTTGAAATCAGGGTTTTATGAAAGAATTTTTGTAAATTTTGGAAATTTGAAAATCAAATGAAATAAATCAAACATAATATGATAAAATATGATGATATGCATGAAATTTTGGAGAATTAGAAATTGAAATTTCGAAATTTAGGTCAAAATGACCAAAATACCCCTGATAACAAGACTATGGCCTTGAAACCAGGGTTTTCTGAAATAAATTTTGCAAAATTGAAAAATATGAAATGCAAATGAGATTAAAATTAACCCTAATATGATTCTACATGCTTATGTACATGATAAAAACCCTAACATGGCGAAAATATCATAAAATATCGAATTTAACTTGATTGTCACTTCTGAATTTAAAGATAAACTAACACATGGAGCAAATGAACTTGGAATTAAACCAAATTTGGCATGGACAACTAAAAGAACCCTAGAAACATAATGGAGCTCGAAAATCTAATTTTTTGTATTTTTAAATATGGAAATTCAAATAAAAACCCTAAATTTTGTGATTTTTGCCTAAAATGTTGATTCTAAAGGGGATTTAGGATATCAAATTTCCATAAAAATTTCCCAAATTTCATGGGGTGACAGAGGACAGTAAGGAAAGGATTTTTGCCTTTAACACTTTCTGGTTTTGACCTACGGTCGGAGCTGTAGTACTCCGGCAAGTCGGATCGGAATCCGGCGACTCTAGGATTTAGGAGAAACAGACAGGTTGCGGTAGAAAACATGGGAAAAATGGTAGACAGATGGGAAAAAAGCTGAAATTGTGGGAAAATGTCCCTGACAAACAGAGGAAGATTTCCTATTTTTACAGAATTGGGATTCGGGTTACGGTTTGGAAAAGGCCATGCTGTTATCAGAGACCCAAATCTCTGGAATTTCGGGATATTGAAATCTGTCAGACAGAAATGCAAATTTCGGGAAAAATACTGAAACAGTTCAAAAAATTCCCAAATTTTGGGCACTGACAGAACACTATGTGAGGAACAACTTTTATGTTGAAAGTTTTTGCAGACGGGCTATGGATTGAACGGATTTGGTGAATTACGGTCTGTCTATACCCTGACGGAGGAAAATTGAGATTTTCCCAGGGGTCTGAGAAATTCGATTTTTTACACAGAGTAAAACTAACTGGAAAAACTTCAAATTTTCCAGATCATCAGTAGATTCGATTATGAATCCACTGTGATTTTTGTAGGACAATCCAAATCCCCCAAGAGGGTGGTGTCGGAGGTTCTTTTCTGCTAAAACAGAAATTGAAAACTCAGAGAGACAGAAAACCCGATTTAGGGTTTGGTTGGTTTAGAAGGGTTCTGAAACCCGAATTGAATCAAATTTTTTACAGTACAACAAAGACATGTAAACCTAACTACTCTAAAATTTACAAAATTTTTAAATGCATAAACTCACAAAAAATGCTACATGGACTTTGTCTAAAAACTAAAATTTTACAGATTTTAAACTAAGTAAAGCATGGTTCATATATAAAACGAAATAACTAGCAAAACGAATTAATCTAAGTGCATGCAAACATAAGATGACATGAATCATAAAACTAAAACCTAAATCGAGGAGGATATGATCAATTTAATATTGGCTCTCCAAAACGAGAGATTCAATCCATTGAGTGGACGGATCTTTTCATTTTTTAGCCTACACATAAAGCACACGTTTTGTATTTATCTATATATATATATATATAGGGAGAGAGAGAGAGAGAGATTAGACGAGAGTTTTCAACAATATGAAACCAGCTTTGGTCTGGTCTCACGTTGTGTTTAGATAAACCATGTAATAAATATCTTAAAAAAAAATGAAAGCAAAAGGGAAAGCAACACTTTACCTTGAGGGAAGGCTGGAACCGGCTGAGGATAGACTGCAGCAAATGGGTACTTGGCACCAAGGTTGGAGGAGGTTTGAGGGTGATGGTAGTGGAACAAGAGAGAGTTTGATGATGGCTGCTTGAACCGGCTGGAGTGACTGCAATGATGGGGCTGCACCTCGTTGATGGGCTGGAGCCAAGGGCTGATGGGCTGTGTCCCCTTTTGCTGGAAGTTGCAGCCAAGGCTGCTGTTAAGAAGTTGGAGAGTTGTGTAATGGGAAAAAAAAAAAATTGCTGTGGCTGTAGCAGCAAAAGAGAGGAGTCCCTTGGGCTGTTGCAATGATATGAAGATAGAGAGATAAGAGAGACGTGAGGTTGGAAGATGGGGATGGCTTGGATGTGGAGCAGATGCTGCCAGGCGTGAGGGAGGTGTCCCTGTGGTGCTGCCAAGGATGGAGGTGTGGCTGTTGGCTGGGAGCTTGAGGGTGGTGCTTCCAAGTGGAGACCGGCTGAAGCAAGGTGGAGGTGCCTTGTTGAAGCAGCTGGTGGCTTGAACCGGCTGGGCGTGGAGGCTGCAGCTGCTTGTTGATGGAGAAAGGATGTTGTGGCTGTAGCACCCAAGGAGGAGCTGTTGGTGATGTTGTAGTGGCTGTAAGGGAAAAGAAAAAGTTGCAGCAAGGAGAGAGAGTTAGAGAAAAAGAGAGGGAGGCGTTGAATCCTTTTTTGGGCAGCCGTAGGTTCCTCACCTTTTTCCTTTTGATAACTTAGGTTTTAATAAAATTAAAACCTAAGTTTCTCATAATAATCAATGACCTTTTTGGGCAGCCTGGGAAAAAAAAAAAAAAGGAAGGAAGGAAGAAAGGGAAGAAGAAAAGAAAGGGAAGAAAAGAAAGGGAAGAAAGAAGAAAAAGAAAAGGAAAGAAAGGAAGAAGAAAGGGAAAGAGAAAGGGAAAAAGAAAAAGGAAAGGAAGGAAAGGAGAGGGGGCTGGAGGTTTGGGTGACCACCTTGTGGGTCTCACCTTAGGAAGAATAACATAATAAAAAAAATAAAATAAAATAAAATAAAATAAAACAAACAACAAAAAATAAAGAAAAAGATAATTTTTTTTTCTTTTCTTATAAATTAAAACAAGAGAATGCAAATGGATGGGCCATCTCAGAGCGGGTCCAAATTCCACTTTTGAAATTCATTTTAACGATTAAAGGGGTAAAATAGTCTTTTCAAAAAAATTCTAGACGAAACGAGCTATTTTTGGCAGTTTTTGAAACGAGCTCGGATTTTGAAGTTCAATACCCCGTTGCGAAGCAAATCCAGTGTAGAATTTGAAAATTTGATTTTGAAAGAAATCCATATTATTTTTCTCGAGAAAATATTTCCAAACGAAATGAGCTATTTTTGGCAGTTTTTGAAATGAGCTTGAATTTTGAAGTTTAATAGCTCATTGCAAAGCAAATCCAGTATAGAATTTGAAAATTTAACTTTGAAAGAAATCCATATTGTTTTTCTCGAGAAAATATTTCCAAATTTAGAATCTTGGGGGTAAAAATGTCAATTTTGAAAACCCAGGGTTTGAAATTGATTTCTGAAAACTTTTAAAACTCAATCTGGATTGAAATTTATAAAGCTGGAGTTCTGGACTTCGAAAATGGAATGAAATGTGATGAAATGTTATGAAATGTTATGAAATGCTGAGAAATGATATGAAATGATGAGAAATGACATGAAATGCTATGCGAAATGCTAACCCTGAATGAAGAATTTTGGATGTTAGACCCCGATTGACACTTGTACCAGTTCAAAAAGTGTTAAAATTGACAAAATTTGCAAAAATGGTTGAAGAAATGATTTTCGAGCTCTGTCAAGCTAGAATAACACTGAAAATTAGGGTTTGAGCTGGATTCAACTGAAATGAACTAGATTGAGCTAGGTTTTAGAGTTTCAGAACTCAAATGAACTCACCGGACACTGACTCAACTGTCCTTTCCAACTGAATTTTCAAGAAAAGCTGTCATTTTTAGAGAAATGGTATGGAATGGTCATTGGAATGAAGTGAATTACGAACCTGAACTGGGTTTGAGCTGAAACAAAGGTCAGTAATACTGAGGTGAACTAAAATCGAAGCTTGAACACTAGCTCAATTGGCTGAACTCGACTCGATTTCAGTTGAAAGAGCTGAAATGGACTAAAATGGGCTCCTGGACACTTGGAAATGGTTTTGAACTGAAACTGGATCGCTTGAACTTCTGGTGAGCTCAAGTTAGACTCTAGGGAGTATAACTGACTATGAATGACTGACTCAGAGACAATTGGCTTGGATTTGAGTGAGAAATGAGCTTATTTCTGAAGAAATGATCCCATTTTGGCAAGAATGGTCAGAAATGGAAATGGTTTGTTCATTGTGAGCTCAGATGAGCTTGAAATGATTGATATTCTAAATGTTCTAAAATGACCAATGAGCTTGGTTGACTCTGACTGACTGGGGTCCGGGATGACCTAGGGGTAAAATGGTAATTTTCCTAATGAAAGTGGGTAAAATGGTAATTTTCTAAAACTGACTCGGGGTTTGACTCCTACACTGACCTAACAGGGTTGACACTACACGAGGAGGGTTGTTTGAGAATGGATGAGGAAAATTTGGGGTGTTTACAGGCTTGAACACTAGTCATTCGAGCGATCGGGGCAAACGTCTCATCATAATCTACCCCATACTCTTGAGCATATCCTTTGGCTACCAATCTAGCCTTATATCTTTCTAAAGAACCATCACTTATGGTTTTTACTTTAAAAACCCATCTACATCCTGTGGGTTTCTTTCCTTGTGAGGGATCAACAATTTTCCAAGTTTGAGCTTTCTTAAGTGCATTAAGTTCATGTTCCATTGCTTCATTCTAATGGGCATATTGTTTGGCATCATTATAGTGAGATGGTTCATAGGAGTGAAAAGTTATTAAACAAGCTCTAAAATTTCGTGAAAAAGATTCATAAGATACAAATTTTTTTGGTACTTTAGAAATACGATTTGATCTTCTTAGTGAAGATTCTTTCAAAGGGGTATTTTGGGAAAATTTGTCAAATGCACATGGATGATTGCTTTCACTTCTTCTAGTATAAACTTGAGTATTATTTGTTATATGTTCATCCATATTTTCATGTAAATCATTTCCTTCATTGTTGAAAGATTATACATTATGATCATCCTTGAGAGACTCAAGGGCCAAGTCACATGGGTGCGGGTACAGGTGCAGGTGCGACAAGGGTGCGGCGCAATTTCAAAAATTTTGGACACGGGGACTCGGCTATATATATATATATATTAAATATAAAAAAAATGATTGAACCCGGGTCGGGTTACCGTCCCCCCTCCCCCCCCTGTGCTTTTATAAAGCAACAGAAGGCGGTTAGGGTTTTCTTATTCGAGAAAACCCTCCCCACCTCTGTCGCCTGTCCTCTCTCCTCTCCTGTCCGACCGCCTCCGCTCCGGCAGCTTTGCCGGAGCCCTCACCGGTCACCTCTCTTGCTCGTACCCCCCTCTGTCACCCTCTTCCTCCTTGTGTTCGGCAGACACACCCGACGACCCCTAGGCTGTTAAATTATGTACATAATCATATAATGTAATATATATATATATTTTATATATATATGGTAATACATATACATATATTAATATATATGTATATGTATCTACTCAAATATATATATAAAATATATATTTCTATTTGTTTTGTCATAAGGGTAGTTTAGTCTTTTCCCTATTTTTGCGCACATTCACTTTTCGGATGTGACTGTAATTATTTTCCTTTTATTTTTATTTTTCTTTTTGTTCCTTTTTATTTCTTTTTGGATGAGTACCAAAAAGGTACCTTGGGGGGGCCACCAACATAGTCGTTGGGCCCTCTCCAACGGTCACATTTGTGACCGTTGGAGGGGCTCCAACGACTATGGGTGGAGCCCCTCCAAGGCCCCCTTTAGTGATGTTATAAATAGGGGTTCTCCCCTTTGTATTTCTTCATGGCTTTGAGTCAAAGCCCAAGTTCTCAATAAATTGATTCCATTATTTTATGCCTTTGTGCATTTGTGAGTTATTTGTGGGTTGTGCTTTTTGTGCACAAGTGTTCTAAAGTGTTCTTATTGTGCTTTCGTGGTGGGTTCAATATCAAGAATATTAAGGTCTTGATATTAGTATCTTATTGGAGATACTTTCACATGGTATCAGAGCCAGGTTGGAAGAAAGAAGATCGTGTATCTCGCCTCTTGTGAAGCACCTCGAAAATCGTGCCCTCAAGCTAGTGAAGTTTTTGAGTAAAGCACTTGCTCCGGGCAATATTTTAGAAGCAACTTTTGTCAAGAAAAGGTTGAAAATCCGTTAAGGTACGCTTTATTTTTCATCTTTTCTTCTCCATAATGGGTGAAAAAGACTCCCACTTCTCCCTTGGTTTTAAACTTAGTGGTTCAAACTACCATGTTTGGGCCGGCAACATGGAAGCCCACATCAAAGGGAAAGGTCTTTGGGGTTATGTTCAAGGATCCATATCGGAACCCGAACCCAAGCTTTCTATTATAGAGAAAGGGGAAATCAAAATTCTTGAAGGAGAAGATAGACAAAAGGCCTTAGAAGAATATTCCAAAAGGCATGATGAGTGGGAAATGAAGAACTTCAAAATATTGTCTTGGATTTTTTCGTCCGTTGAAACCAAGATCAATGCCAACATCATCAAATTTAAAAGGGCCTCCGAAGCTTGGCTATACCTTGAAAAAATGTATACGTCAAGAGACTTGTCTCACAAATACTACCTCCAAAAGAAAGCCTTGACTCTTCAACAAAATGATTTATCTATTCGGGAATATTTTGCCGAATTATCATCTATTTGGTACGAGCTTGCCATGCTCGAACCAAAATGGAGTGGAGAAGCTATTGAGTTAAGGCACAAACAACTTGAGGAAGATCGTTTCTTCAACTTCTTGAATGGTCTTAGACCCGAATTTGAGCAAATTCGGTCCTCCCTTCTATCGGCTTTTACCTCCCCATCTATTGAAGATGTCATCACCAAGCTAAGTGGTGAGGAAACACGTATGGGGATTAGTAAAAATAACCCAAGCATTCTTGCTACACCTTCTCAAAATGACTATGAAGTGGTCAATGCCGTGTCAAGACCCGATAATAATTTGAAGACCTACAAACCGCCCCATTTCAAAAATCAAGGGCAAAATGATCGATATGGCAAGAGAGATTATAGCAAATTAACTTGCCATTTTTGTAAAGAACCGGGACATATTAAACCCAATTGTCCTAAATGGAAGAAATTCCTCGCCGCGGCTTTAGCATCCCAATCGGAGGAACGGCCTTCAACATCAAATGAACCTCTTTCGCTTCATCAAATTATGGATGCTCTTCAACCTCTTCTCAAAGGAGGCACTTCTGGAGCCGCCATGTCATCTTCTTCCTCTCTTGGTAAGACATCTTGGCTACTTGATTCTGGTGCTTCGTTTCATATGACTCCAAGTCATTGTTTTCTTTCTAATTATTCTGAAAATCGCCTTCCATCTTTTGTCTCAACCACGGATGGAACCCCTCTTGAAATTAAAGGAATGGGTAATTTTGAAAAACAAGATTTTTTTATTCCAAAAATTCGTCTTATTCCAGAACTAAACTTAAATTTACTTTCCGTTTCTCAACTCTCGGACTATGGTTGCGATATAAAGTTCTCTTCTAATAAATGTTGGATACAGGATCGCCAGTCCGGGAAATTGATTGGGGAAGGCTCTAGGAGAGGAGACCTCTACTATGTTGATTTTCTTAAAATTCCCAAGAATCAATTTTGTAATGTTGCTCAAAACAAAGATATTCATGTATGGCATAAGAGATTGGGTCATCTCAACATTGTTAAAATCTCTTATTTGCCTTTTATTAAGCATCTTTGTAATGAAAATTTTTGTTTGTAATGAATGTATTCTTGGAAAAATGAGAAGTCTTCCTTTTCCTCAAAGATCCATGTTTACAACAAAACCTTTTGAAATCGTTCACTCCGATGTATGGGGTCCAGCTCCGGTGATATCCAAGGGAGGCTTTTCGTACTATGTTATCTTTGTGGATGATTTCACCAGGTTTAGTTGGATATATTTTCTTAAACATAAATATGAAGTTTTTTCAACTTTCAAAACATTTCATATGATGGTTTTAAATCAATTCAATGGAAATTTGAAAATTTTTAGAACCGATTCGGGTGGCGAATACCTTTCCAATGAATTTAAAAGCTATCTTGAAAACTATGGGATTCTTCATCAAAAGTCTTGTCCCAAAACCCCCCAACAGAATGGGTTGGCTGAACGGAAACATAGGCATATTATTGAAACCACACGAACTTTACTCATTTCTCAAAATATACCGAAAAAACTCTGGGCGGAGGCCGCTCTTACCTCTGTCTATCTCATAAATAGACTTCCATCTAAAAACTTGAACAAGATTTCCCCGTTTGAAAAATTATACGAAAAAGAACCTGATTATAGCAGGTTAAGGGTTTTTGGATGTAAATGTTTTGTCCTTACTGATAAAAATGACAAACTCTCCCCTAAGGCCATTCCTTCTGCCTTTCTTGGTTACTCTGAAACTCATAAAGGTTTTCGCTGTTATGATGTTAAGAGTGATAAACTTTATGTTTCCAGAAATGTAAGCTTCTTGGAAAATGTTAGTGGTTTCGAAAAACTTGAAACTAATGATGAGAATATAGATTATTCTTTTCTGTTTGATTTATTAACTGAAGATGATGATACTAGCGATGATGAAACAAATCAAAATGTTGAAACTCATACTGATCAATCCATTAATGAAGAACTACATAGAGATCCTATAACCTACTCTCATAGAGATAGGAGTACTTTTAGAAGTGCCCTCGAAAGATATGATAGTGAGTCTACCCCTTCAAGTGAAGGAAATCTTCGTAGGACCGAAAGATCAAGAAAACCCCCTTCTAGGTTCATCTCATATGAGTCTTTTTCACCAAAATATAGAGCCTGTCTAAGCGTCATTCATTCGTACATAGAACCTAGAGATTTTGAGGAAGCACGAAAATACCCAGAATGGATAGTTGCTATGAACAATGAACTTGAAGCCCTAAAGAAAGCAAAAACCTGGGAGTTTCAAGACCTTCCTAAAGATAAGAAAGCAATAGGGTGTAGATGGGTGTTTAAAGTCAAAACTAAGAGTAATGGGTCTCTTGAGAGATATAAGGCCCGCTTGGTTGCAAAAGGGTATGGTCAAAAATATGGGATTGATTATGAGGAGACTTTTGCCCCCGTTGCTCGGATGGTCACCGTCTGATGTCTTATAACTGTTGCTTCAATAAACAAATGGAACATCTATCAGATGGATGTTAAGAATGCGTTTTTAAACGGAGATCTAAACGAAGAAGTATATATGGATGCTCCTCCTGGAATGGAGTATCCTAAAGGGAAAGTGTTTCGTCTTCGGAAAGCACTGTATGGTTTAAAACAAGCTCCCAAAGCTTGGTATGATAGATTTAACTCTGTAATGCTAGATAATGGTTTTTCATCATGCTTTACTGATACTGCTTTGTTTGTTAGAAAGTCTAATGCAGGGATTGTCATTCTGTTGCTATATGTGGATGACATGCTTATTACTGGGAGTGATTCTAAAGGGATCAAAAGCATAAAGTCCATATTAAAGGATAAGTTTGAAATGTCTGATTTGGGTTTATTAACTTATTTTTTGGGTATTGAGGTTGCATACTCTCATAGAGGGTATTTTTTGTCTCAAACTAAGCTTGCATCTGAGATTATTGACAGGTCAGGTATTACAGATAATAAAGTTTGTGAAACTCCTGCTATAGTAGGAGCAAAAATGAAGATTGATGATGGTGTTCCTCTCTCCGATCCTACTCCCTACCGGCAACTAGTAGGCTCGTTGATGTATCTAAGTATCACCAGACCAGATATCTCACATGCGGTGCATACAGCAAGTCAATTTCAGCATGCACCAACTTCTGTTCACATGGGTGCTATCTTGCGTGTCGTGAGATACCTAAAGCACACTATTAATAAGGGAGTTTTTTTGTCTTCCTGTTCTGAGTTAAAATTAATTGCTTATACTGACTCTGATTGGGGAGGTGACCCAAATAACCGTCACTCCACCACTGGTTTTTGTGTATTCTTAGGAGACTCATTGATCTCATATAGATGCAAGAAGCAGCAAAAGGTATCTCTATCATCAACTGAAGCTGAATATCGTGCCATGGCGACTACTACCATAGAAATTGTTTGAATTCATCAGTTGCTGGAAGATATGGGAATCAAAATTGAAGGGCCTACCAAACTTTGCTGTGACAACAAAAGTGCGATTTATATTGCTAAAAATCACACTTTTCATGAGCGGACTAAACATATCGAGATGGACTGTCACTATGTTCGGGAGGCGTATCTCCAAGGAATCATTGATCTTCCATATGTCACGTCCGAGTATCAGTTGGCGGACTTCTTCACTAAAGCCTTGTGTGCTCCGCGCTTCAACTTCCTTCTTAGCAAACTCTCGGTCATCCTTCCCTAAGTTTGAGGGGGGGTGTTAAATTATGTACATAATCATATAATGTAATATATATATTTTATATATATATGGTAATACATATACATATATTAATATATATGTATATGTATCTACTCAAATATATATATATAAAATATATATTTCTATTTGTTTTGTCATAAGGGTAGTTTAGTCTTTTCCCTATTTTTGCGCACATTCACTTTTCGGATGTGACTGTAATTATTTTCCTTTTATTTTTATTTTTATTTTTCTTTTTGTTCCTTTTTATTTCTTTTTGGATGAGTACCAAAAAGGTACCTTGGGGGGCCCACCAACATAGTCGTTGGGCCCTCTCCAACGGTCACATTTGTGACCGTTGGAGGGGCTCCAACGACTATGGGTGGAGCCCCTCCAAGGCCCCCTTTAGTGATGTTATAAATAAGGGTTCTCCCCTTTGTATTTCTTCATGGCTTTGAGTCAAAGCCCAAGTTCTCAATAAATTGATTCCATTATTTTATGCCTTTGTGCATTTGTGAGTTATTTGTGGGTTGTGCTTTTTGTGCACAAGTGTTCTTATTGTGCTTTCGTGGTGGGTTCAATATCAAGAATATTAAGGTCTTGATATTAGTATCTTGTTGGAGATACTTTCACAAGGCAGCCCCAACCAGTATCTCCTCCTTCCTCTTCCACGGATTCTCCTCACCGGCAACAGTCGTCGGAGCCACGTCGCCGCAACCTTCTCAGGTGACCTCACCCCCTCTCCATGTCTTCTTTTTCTTCCTCTGGCATCTTCTTCTTCTCCTTCCATCGTCCTCTTCTGTTCATCGACGACCTCGCTCCCCTCTGGTAAATCCCGACACACACACCCTCCTCGTCTTCCGGCTCACCGGAGATGTCAACAGGAGGTCGCCCACCTCCTGCCTCCCCTCTCCCAGGTGCGTTGACAGAGTCTATAAAGTGGACAGACTCGACCCAGGTACGTTGATCGAGTCTGACACTTGTTGACCGAGTCTGCTCCGTATTCGAAGTCGCACCCGTGTCTGCACCTGTGTCGGTGCGTGTCGATGCAGGTGCGTTGACCCCCTAGCTGAGTTCGTGTGACATAGCTCAATGATCTCCGTAGAATTAGATTTGTCTTCTCGGGGTAATAAATCAAATAGGGAGGAATAATCAACATTTTCTTTTGGATCATTATTTATAAAACCATTTTCTTCTTCAAGAAAAGTAACATCTTTTGAAATATAAAGTTTGTTATTTGATAAGTCAAAACATTGATATCCCTTTTGTTTTTCACCATATCCCAAGAAGACACATTCAATAGCCTTTGGATAAAGTTTATCATTTTTGTGAGTAAGAATAAAACATTTGCAACCAAAAATTCTTAATCTCTTGTAGTTGGGAGTCATGTTAAAAAGTTTCTCAAAAGGAGAGATTGTTTAAGGATGATAATGGTGTTCTATTAATTAGATATGTTGAAGTCAAAACGGCTTCGGCCCAAAATAATTTTGGAATGTTTTTAGAAATTAGAAGAGTTCTAGTTGTCTCTATTATATGTCTATGTTTTCTTTCCGCAAGCCCATTTTGTTGCGGAGTGTTGGGATAAGATTTTTTATAACAAATCTCGTTTTGTCGTAAATAAGTTTGAAATTTATTTGACATATATTTGCCCCCCCAAATTCGATCTTAGAATGGATAGATTGCTTAAAAATTGATTTTTAACCATTGCATGAAACTCTTTAAAATAGGAAAATACTTCAAATTTTTATTTAAAAAATGTATCCATGTATATCTAGTGAAACATCCACAAAAACTAATCTCCCTTAGATATGACTGGTGATGGACCCCACACATCGGAATGTACTAATTCAAATGGCCGTGTAGAGACAAAATGTCTTTGAGGAAATGGAATAGCTTTTGATTTACCAAGTATGCAATCTTTACAAATCATGGTTTTTTCTTTACAAGTGTTTCCCAAAAAGGAGAAAAGAGGCAACAACAACAACAACAACTACGCCTTCATCCCAAAACAATTGGGGTCGGCGATATGAACCAAAAAAGAAAATCATTCTGGGTCTTCCACATGAATCCTTCTCCTCCAATCATTTCTATCCAATGCCATGTCCTCGGTGAGGTTCAAAGCATTCATATCCTTTCCTATCACCTCCATCCATGTCTTCCTAGGCTTACCCCGACCTCTTTTCATATGACACCACAAAAAGGAGAAAAGAGGCATCTTAGCAAAATTTGGGTGTCCAAGTCTCTTATTCCAAACATCAATACTTTTGACATTTACAAAATTACAAAATGACTTAGATGGTAGTGTCAAAAAATTCATAAAATATAGATCACCCCTCCTATGGCCTTGCCCAATCAGCTTTCCTGACTGGAGATCCTGCACGTAGCAATCTTTAGGTGAGAAAGAGACTTTGCAGCCATGATCGGTAATATGAGAGACCGAAAATAAGTTTAAATTGATTTTTGGAACAACCCTTATTTTTGAAACAAAAAACTCTTGAGAATATTTTAAATCAAGTGTTCTAATGTTTTCAACTTTTAAAGAAGTCCCATTGGCCGTCGAAACAAAGGATGATGTGGGGTTGGAATAGATATTAGAAAAAATGTTTTTATGTGGTGTCGTATGAAAAGAAGCACCGGAGTCTAGTATCCACATACCTGGAGGAGATGATGAAAATGCTATGGCGGCACCCGAAGTTGAAGAAGACTTGAGGAGATGTTGGAGTGCCTTCGAAATTTGAGTAAGAGTTTCTTTAATGTCTCCTCTATTGTTGTTTGCCTCCTTTCTTTGGAATATTTTCACCAACCAAAGCCACTTTTCCCTTTCGCTTAGGACAAACCGATTTAATATGTCCCGGTTCATTACAATAGTGGCAAATAACACTATTTCTAAATCCATTATTTTTATCCAAGTGGGGAGGCCTATAGTTTTTAACATTGGATCTCGGCTTAGTCACGACCAAGACTTTATCATTTTTATGAGTCATGCCAAGATGAGTTTTTTCTTGGCATATTTCGACAAGAGTATCTTCAATAGGTAAGGCCTTGCTTCTATGAAGAAGAGATGCCTTGTTCAAAGTTCGGTGTAAGACCGTGAAGAAATTGAAAGAAATGTTCATTTTCAATTTGTTTTCTTCTTATTTCAATATCTTTCGGAGCCATCCATTTGGGCTCAAGAAGAGCAAGTTCATTCCAAAGGGTAGATAAGGCACTAAAATAGTCTCAGACACTCATGTCCCATTGTTTAGTAGATCTAATCTTTTCTTGACAAAAAACTTGTCTAGCTAAATCTTTTGGGGCATACATACCCTTAAGGAAGAACCAAGCTTCATTGACTCTTTTAAACTTAGCAATGTTGGCACAAATTTTGATGTCAACATTGTTTATGAACCACGCCAAGATTTCGGTGTGGTTATTTTTCAATCCTCTACCTTTGTTTGATGCCCATTAATAGCTTTAATCTGATCCTCATCATCAATAGCCTTTTCAACGCCACCTTTGATCTTGGTGAGCTTTATTGTTGGTTCAAGTTTGGTCCCCATCACGAAGCCCCATAGCTTTTTTCCATGAAGATGATTCTCCATAGCCGACACCCACATTAAGTAGTTTGATCCGTTGAGTTTGAAGGCAAGCTCTACTCTTGAGTCGTGCTCCATGATGAAGAGGAAGAAGATGAGAGGAGAGAGAGAGAGGGTTTAAATAACTTCCAAGATTGCAAGGAGCCCCAATGGCTCTGAAACCATGTAATGAGAATTGTGAAAATACAAGGTACAAGAAATATCACAAAAGGGGTTCAATGAAGTACCAAAATACATAAGCACATAATGTGCACAACACACAAAACCCACTAAATGGTAAATGCCAAAAGGCAAAATAGGAACTTTATTGAGAAAAAGAGAGTCTTAGAACATACATATTAGAGGGAGAGCCCTCTATTTATACAAGAGGAGAGGGGGCCTTTGGGGCTCCCCAACGTCTATTAGTGTGGGGCCCCCAATGGTCCCAGCTGAATTACAAAAAACAAAAAAGAAAAAATAGGAAATAACAAAAGGAAAATCCTAAGAAAAAATATAATATTTAGTGAAATGACAAAAATACCCCTATCAGATATTTTGGTGTATATATATATATGACTATATACATATATTTTAACACGTACTTGTATCAGGTGTATCCTACGATACACCCCGATACGGGGCGTTTCTTAATATATGCTGTAAATGCAGTTTAAGTTGCACTTATTTCAAAAAAAAAATTGAAACATATAAAGCCACTTAGGGCCAGTTTATACTCATTTCTAAAGAGCTTAATAATAATCTGATGCTTTTCTGGGCACGAGTGGCCTACATTGGCATGGTTATGTATCCAATGTAGAATGTGCCACATTGTTGGTTTCTGGCATTGTGGGTGGTGAAATGATGTCAAAACCATTCTTATTATACAATATCTTCAAACTAAGTGGGTGGGGACTTTCTCAAGAAATTCAAACGCCAATATGGTATAAACCAACTTCATTGGCATCATCCATGATGGAGAATGCCTTCAGAGACCTCTTTTCCACAAGTTTGCCCTTTTGGTGGCCTTTTACTTTCTAGCTCCCTTTTCGCTCTAGCATATTGCTTTAATTCATTACTTTAGGATGGTCTACTGGTTCATATATTCATGCATTATTCAACATCTTGTTTGGTAGTCTGGTGCATAGTTACCGGAAGCGCCCTTTTATGGGGGAGTAGTGAGCTTTCGAAGCAGGAAGCACCACGCTTCCTTCGAAGAGGAGGAAGTGTGGGGAAACTTGCTTCCCATTTATGGGAAACACATATTACAGAAAACGTGCTTTCCATTTGCTTCTCGAATTGCTTCTCTTGCATTTCCCCCTCACTTTTTGTTTTCCTCTTATTTTTTATGTTTATCATATATATATCTGTGTGTGTGTGTGTGTTCTTCTCATTCGCTTCTACATGTTTCTTTTTTCGCTTCTCATAAGCTTTACGATCGCTTCACGCTACTTTTAACACTCACTTCCCTGCTTTTGCGTCATGCATCGCCTAATGGTGTAATGCTTACCTTGAAGGTTAGGGCCCTAATGGCCTTCATTTGTTGGCTAGGAATATTGGCTTTCTTCAGTTTAACATTTTTTTTTATCTCATGAGCACCAAAAAACATGCTTTAAGTTTTACATGGAAAGCAAATTTGTTGGTGGATGAAGTGGAACATGAGGACACTGTGAGCATAAGACCTACAAGCAACAAAACAAAAAATAGTAAGGCTCTAAATTGTGGCAACATTAACTGCAAAAAATGCTCTTAAACTGAACAGGCATATTTGACAATGGTATTCACTTATTACGAGATCTTAATAAAATGCCGTTGAGATGTCATCAAGGCAATATACAATTTTTATTAATTTGTTATTTGTTCCTAATTTTCAGGTTGGCTCAATTATAGAATTGAGGAGGTCCTATCAAGCGTATAATGTGATGCCATCGTTGAGCAAAATTCTAAAGCGTTACGGTGTGTAGAGGTGTACTATATCTGCTTCTTTGCAGGAAAACATGTATGTGAACAACCAAATTTTCATCTCTTACATTGTTCTATTGGTCCTAGAGGCAATTGTTTTTGTTTAACTTTCCTTTTTTTTGGTAGGTGGATGGCTACTGATGTGACTTCATGTTGCTAAGCGAGGTTGGTCGAATGGAGAATGCCTAACCATCTTGAAATTTGATTTTCTGAATCGTGAGCTATCAACCATCAATAGTGACCTGTGCAGCCTGCATCATGAGCCATGATCGTTTCCCATTGGAAGTCAGAATTTTTGTTATAAGCCAAGGAAATCAGGTCCGAGTGTTCTTACTGGAGAACATTCAGATGATAATGTTGCCTGTTAAATTTAGATGTGCTATCCTATATTTTGGAAAATGCTAGGAAATGGTTGTCCACATCTTTTCTGATTCTTTGTTTAATTTATAGTCAATTCTGGAGCGTATCTTTGGCACCATCACTAGCACCATACTATCTAGTAGCCTTGCTGATTTTCAATTGTTGCAATGAATATATTGTGAATCTGACCACACGGATCTTATCTCCATACTAAATCAAGGGAGTGTTAATGTTTAGGTACATTTTTAAATATAAAATCGAATGGATCAGTGCATGAAAATTTTACAATCAAAAATCAATTTTTATATCAAACTATTATATTCAAAAGCAGACAAGCCATGGCAAAACTCAGGGAGGGTGTTGTGTGTTCTCCGCCGAAGATGCACTGTACTGTTGGCTATAGTGCGTGTTCGGGGGTCGATTGAGCGCCATGTATATAAGCATGTGGGGCTCGTATTCTTGTGTGTGTCGGCATCACTTAGCATCGGAATCCGGTGCGGTTGCAAAGATTTAAGTACCCTTGCTATTTTTGCCATAAAACGATGGTTCGAGAAAATGACAAAAATGTCTTTCATTCAAAAAAAAGAGAAACGATGGTTTGAGAAAAGGGCAAAAATGTCTCTCATCCAAAAATTGAGGATGATGTTAACTCTGCAAAGTTCAAATGTTTTGTTTTTTTCCTAAGCATTAAACTTTTGCACCATCTGTTGTAACCGGAGCTCTTTTTGACAATGCAAACTTTGTCGTCGTCTGCCTCTATCGGAGGAGCAGCCTTTGCCGTCGTCTTGAGTTTAGGTTCTTGCCTTGGTTTTTAGCTTGTGTTACCACATATTGCCGCCTTCTCGTTCCTGCCTTGTGTTACAAAATATTTCATGGTTCGTGATCGGCTGGTTTGATCATTGTTGGGCGTCATAGGGGCATTTGTTGGTCATCTTTTTTTACATTCTTCCCTTCTTTTTCGTTGTTGTTAGGAAGTATGAAAGAAAGCAATGACGCACAAACATTCTAATAAGTGCTATTAAAGTGTCGTGAGTACCTTTTCATGTCATCGATGATATCGTTGAAGAACGTATGTTGTCGTGAGTGTCATTAAAGAAAAGGAAAATTCTAGGAAGGCGCCACCTCAGGGAGGACCTCTTCATTCACTCAGTATATGTAATGTATCGCAAATTGCGGTTGTAGTAACGTACTACCGATTTGTGAGATATTGTTTTGTTTGCTAATATCGATTTGTAAGCTATTATGCTGAATTTCTATATCGAGTTGTAATATATTTTATGATATGTATATTGATTTGTAAGATATTATGTGTTTTGTAGTGTTGATTTATAAGCTATTATGTTGAATTGTTGTATCGATTTGTAAGATATTATGTGATATGTATATCGATTTGTAAGATATTTATAAAAAGAATTTTAAAATACGTGTAGAAATATATTATTGTGTGCTTGCAATGGCAATTTTTGTATTAAATTTGTTGCTTATTTTGCGATCTATATTGAAATCGCTTCACAGTGTCGTAGATATAATTAAATTGTTGTCACGTGAATCGCTATCATCAACACACATATATGACAATTGGTTTCTTTTATTGGCATGGTAAATAACTTGATGCATAGTATAAGCAAATAACAAATTGTTGTTGCTTTTAAATTGTGATTCATTTAATCGTTTCTTTGACTTGCTTAACCTTATCGGTATCCGTTATTATATGCATCTTGAATAAATCGTAGTAAACGTATGCGCTGGCTAACGCAAATTAATATCTTGCTTATGACAATGGTGAGCTTATCATTTCGTTGTAATAAAGATGATCTATCTCAATCATTTGAAAGTTATGGAGAAGTGAACATTTGTACTAATGACGCACTTGAAGAAGTGAACATGTGCACTAATGATGCACATGATAAGAAGGGTGCAGACATTGGATTCACTCTTGACTTGAATGTTCCAGCAGAAGAAATGCAATTCGATAATGAAGTGACGATCGTGACAGTACACTTGATAAAGGTGCAGGCACTGGAAATGTACATGATAGCACACCTGACTCTGCTCCCGTAGAAGGAATGCAATTTAATAATGAGGATGCTGCATATAAATTTTACAATGATTATGCCTTAAAATTTGGCTTCAGTGTTAGAAGGTATTCTTGGTCAAAAAATGCACAGGGTGTTGTGGTGATAAAGACATATGTTTGTTCTAAGGTTGGAAGAAGTTAAGTGGAAATTCGACAAGGAGCAAGCCAGAATCAAGATGTGGATGTCTAGCGAGAATGGTGTTAAGAAGACTTTCAAATGGAAAATATGTAGTTCGTACTTTAATTAGTGATTATAACCATGATTTATCTGTTTTATTTATGATTCTTATATTAAGGTCACATCGTAAAGTAATTGAAGCGCATGTTGCAATTGTTGAAATAGCTAATAGCGTCAGCATTGCACCAAATAAGACATACAATTTGTTTGCGCACATAGATGGTGGTCGCGAGAATATGTCATTCACACTTATGGATCTAAAAAACCACTTGAGAAGGAAGAGGACAGATAATATGAAGAATGAAGAAATATGTTCTTTGGTTGATTACTTACAAAAGAAATCAAACATTGACCCGGGTTTTTTAGTACAATGCAACTAGATGAAGATAAATATGTTGTGAATATGTTTTGGGCAGATTCAAAGTCAAGAGTAGATTATGAATGCTTCAATGATGTGCTTATTTTTTTATACGACAGTGAAGATTAATACTGAACAGTGGTCATTTGCGCAGTTTGTCGGAGTGAACCATCACTCACAGAGTTATATATTAGGCGACGCTTTTTTGTATGACCAGACCAAGGAAAGCTTTTAGTGCTTATTCAGAGTATTTACATAGTCAATGAATGTGAAGCAACCTGAAGCTGTACTTACAGATGATGATCACGCAATTATGGCTTCAGTGTCTCATGTGTGGCCAAATCCACATCATAGCCTATGTTTGTGGCATATCTTTCAAAATGCAGCAAAGAACATAGGATATATATTTAATCATAAGAAAAGTTTACAAGGTGTGTACTTTAGAACGTAGATAAGGTCACCTTTATGTCTGATTTGGATGAAATGATTCAGATATACGACTTTGAAGACTGTCTATGGTTACAAAATTTATATGCAGAAAAAGAGAAGTGGGCATTGGCATATGGAAGATAATACTTTTGTGAAGGTAAGATAAGTACACAAAGAGCTGAATTTATACATGTCACACTGAAGAAAATCTTGTATTCATGTTTAACAATGTTTCGCTTCATGAAATAATATGAATTATTTGTAGACGGTTTTAGACAAAATGAGCTTCAACAAGACATGAAATGCTTCAATACACGCCCTGTAACTTTGGGCATAAAAATATTGATGTGACCTGCATATCTGTATACATTAATTATATTTGAATAGATTAAGAAGAATATTATACAGATCATGAATTGCAACATAGAAGGATGTGTGTAAACCGAAAATGTGCATAAATATCATATTGTATGGGAGGACAAAGATCATCAAAAAAGGTAAGCACGTCACGTACAATGTTGACAATGAAACAGTTGAATGTACGTGCAAAAAGTATGAATTCAAAGGTATTTTATGATGTCGTGTATTAAAGGCACTTAATCAAGAGAAGATACAAGAAATACCTGAGTTATATTTAATGCGAAGATGGAGGAGACAAAAAAAGATTGAACAGCTGGATATAGATAATGTCAGTTAATCTGGTGTTGATGAGAAGTGTTACATAGCCTCCCGTTACCAACAATTGTGTAGGTCATTTATGCATATTGCAGATTTGGCATTGAAAAGTAAAGAAGCTTATGTATGCATGAGAAAAACGTCAAGAGAATTACTTGAAAATGTGCAGTTAATTCACCATCAGTCTGTTGCAGCTCATGAAGACCAGTCCAAGAAAACATGAGCGAACAATGAAGGTGAAAATCATGCTTCCCTTGACACTCATGAGAAGTTGCGTTGAAGCGTAAACATCATCTTCAATAAGTCAGTAGTGAAAGTTGTAGATTATGATGAAAAAATTCACCAAGCGAAGGGTATCAAAAGAAAACCTACCTCTGATCGCAGTCGTCGAAGGACAAAGGGTGCACTAGAATTGGTTGGCAAGAAAAGGTCTATGAAACAATCAACCTCTAAGTAAAAGCAACCAAGCCCTTCGCATGAACAGGAATGTAAGACATTATATTGCTTCTCATGTAAATTGCATTACGTGCAGCTTATCAATATCTAACTTATGTAATTTCCAACATGCACCAATACCCTACATACGTAATTTTTAATGTTGTAACCTTCAATCCTCTCGACCAATTATTCTGGAACGATAGCTTCAGTTTTATAAGTCTTTTGCTATGTAATCAATATTGGGAGGATGTTTGCATTTCTTATAAAACTTAATGTAGTGTCTTATATTGTTCTGTTTCATGACAAGATCAGATCAATTTGAAAGTTAGTTATGGAACACAGGAATCGCGTGTGAGTTCTGTTTAAGTCTTACCATAAAGTTAGTTGTCATGCCTCCATGCATGACCCAATTTCCACATTGTCGGATTTGTTAAGAGTTTAACAAAACAAGAGGTAAATATGCTTATACACTGGATGGTCTTATTAAGAAAGAGTTTTTGGATAAAGTCATTTTCATGAATCGTGGGCCACAAAAATAGAATTGTTAATATTTTTGTGGATCACCGTTCATGAAAATGGCTCCATCCAAAAATCTATGGAACAAATGAATTGCATTTGAACTCTATTTAGTAATGTATCTTTCACATGTATAAACTGTTGTAATATGTATCATTCACATGTATAAATCGTTGTCTCATCTAGCGTACAGAGTTATAATTTTGATACCGTAAGTAAATCATTGTTGCTCAGTGCTTATATAATTAGTGAAAATTGTTGTCTCATCTAGCCTTCACATATACAAATCACGATACATATATTGTATCATTCATATTGTATGTGAGGGCCTCTACAACATCTGGTATTATTCAAGAATAATTCATTCACAAACAAGGCCACATGATGTACAGACTTAGTAAAGAACAAATCGAGAATAATTCAACGATACAAATCGATGTAACTTTATAAATACAATTTCGTTCACAAAGACTAACAAAAACATATCATTGTCGCGGTAACTTTAAAACTACAAATTGATGTGATTTACAACCACAATCATTTACGGAAAAAAAACTAGTCTTTTTTACCTGACCACAATGATTTGACTTAGATAAAATACGTGACCATCATCATTAAAAAAATAGATATCACCAATAGGTAATTAACGGGACGTCTAATTGTATTTATGAAGTAACTACAACAACGATATGCCTTTGTTTGTCTATGTGAACGATATCGATATGTAATATAACGATTTACTCATAATGTTTTGCAACTGTTACTTAAATCGATTTATACTTTACTAAGTCTAAACATCATGTTGATAGTTGTACACGTGCGTAAAACCTTGTAAAATGTAAAACCCTAATATAGATCTATGTATAAAATCTTACCCGACCCGACCTGTTGTCCAGGTCTAAAACCCTAATCTATTTAACCTCTCTTCCTCTTTTTTTCCTGCGGCAGTGCAGCTTCTTCTTCTTCTTTTTTCTCCTCCGTCTTCTTCTTCTTCTTCTTCTTCTTCCTTGTATTTTTCTTTCTTCTTTGTTCTTTTGTATTCCTTCTACCTATGCTTGATAGATGGGGTTTGATGTTGATAACGTAGTTATTTCACGTCGTGAGGAAAGATTTGTATAATCTTTGATGATGATTATGGTGGTTATCTGCATGATAGACAGGAGGTGATGTAGATGTTCATCTATTTGATCTATTCTTACTGTCGGACACTCCATTGTTCGTAAACCATACTTCACAGTTGAAAAAATATATGTCTAATCTTCAATATACTTCATGACAAATACGTAAAAATGATTTATCATGTAACCCCTCAGCTCCTTCAAGGGCATGGTGTCTGACCTTAAGTTGTGAAGCTTATTGTCAAGAGCACACCAATGCTAGAGTCTCTAAGAATCGGCCTCAGTCCGAGAAAAGTGGTGCAGTGGGCTGCCATTACTAATGAGCTTATTTTCTTGGAAAGGATGTATCCTTAGCTGCATATAGAATCGCTTTGCAGCATAGAAGGATGTGATGATGAATGATACAGATGTTTTGGTGATCTCTTTTGTAAAAAAGGTAGTCTCTAAAAGATAGATATAGGTTCGATGAAAATGTCCTCTCATAGATATTGTAACTAAATACTAATATTTTTTCTATATGAATGTGGTTGTAAATCATATGGATTTGTTGTTACGAAGTTACGGGGAGAACGATATGTCTTTGTTTGTATTTACGAATGAAATCGATTTGTATTTAAGAATTTTACTCATTATCGTTGAAGTAAGACCAAAATCCTTAAACCCTCAACCCCAATCGCCTATGAAAGCGATTATGAAATATCGTTGACACAGACATTGGCCGTAAAAGCAAATCACGATAGCACATAGCCTTCATACGTCATTGTGTAAATCGCGATGGTACGTATCATTCACTTAGACAAAACTCTTTGTCTAAAAGACAGATGTCATTATGTAAAACATGATGGTATAACGATTTACACAATAACGTCTATGTTGGCCACAATTGGATGAAAATCGCTTTGTGTATGAGTACAAATCGTGGTAAAAGTGCACTATCAATGCTTATTCAAATCGTGATCATCGTTTATGAAGGTTTATGCAAATCATTTCAGCCTTATCTAAACGCTTGTTCAGTTTTAATTTATGAAGGCCGATCATTACAACGATTTGTTCAGTGACATTTATGTGCTACAGCGATTAAAATAGATTTATATACTTATAGAAAGTCACGTTAAAGAAAACAACTCGTTTCCACTTTACACAACGCTAATTGCTTTTACGATTTTCAATTATAAAGGGCGAACATAACAACAAATTGTTTTTATTATATGGCAGTCCAACTTATTGGCGTGTTTAGTAAAATTGAAATTTTATCTATTTCAACTTAGAGATATTTATAAAATTTGTATACATAGTTTTACAAAAAAAAATTATACAAAATTTGGTTGTGCAGTCTATAAAATCCGTTAAAAGTCGATGTACATCATATTACTTTTTGGGGGGGAGGGGGGCGTAGTTCATTGCCTTCTAGGTATTCTTGCCGACTGAATTTTTTTTTCTTCCATAATTTGAAACTCCATCAATTTTCTATATATTTCTGTGTGGAATCCAGGCATGTCATCCTGTAACAAAAATGTAATGTGACACCAATATATACATTGAGTCCCCAATAATAAAGGATAATAAAGAGCATACAACGTCGAAATCAGGTTCTCGTCCATTGTATATTGCTTCAATATACTTTATTACAAATACGCCACAATCGGTGCCATTATTTTGTAAAGGAGCATCGTGTGCTAAGCGAAAGATCCACTCGCCAATGTCGACACCCAAAACGTCTTTGACGAATCCCACGTGTGGTTAATGCAGAAGAAAGTAAATTCTTGGCCATCGTACATGATATGATACCCTTATAGATGGAAACTTACGAAATACAAAATGCCATGATGTACACCACTGTGTAAGTCCAATGAATTATAACACCATAGTTGTTTTTCATGTAAAATCATCACGTATAAGATCCAATGCTTATCAGTTTGCCAAAGTATAAGAATCAATATTTGCAAATTGATAGTATAAATTGTGTTAGGATTGTTATGCCTAAACCTTGTACAAGTGGTTTGTTCACTTACCTTTTCACTTGACCAAAAGTTTTCGCAATGATCAGTGTTACCCCAGTATGGTAGTTCATCTTGAAATCCAATGGAGTATGGCAATCGACGAACGATACTCTGTTGAACGAAACAGTGATAATAGTAATGTTAAAACACGAAGCAATAAGAGTAAATCAAAAAATAAAATAAACATAAAAGAGAACCGATATTCCATGAAATAAGGGCTGACGATGCATCTAGTATTGGTTGTTACGTTACTGTGAATATACTTGATGAAATCGGATATAGTCTGTTTGTAATAAATATGAACTCGTTAACATACATACTCATGGCATACGTAAATATATAACTGATAGTGGTTTCATACATACAAAATTACTGATAGTGTTCCCTTCTGCATATTCGTCTTGCATCCATTTGAGGTCTTTGTTGAATTTTCGGGCACCGCCTTTTATGGATATTCCACTAACATTAGCAGAATATTCAAGAAATGATATTAAAATTTTGTTATATAGTACACAACACAAATCGCATAAACGTCATAAAATAGACAAATTTTGAAGAAAATTGACACGATGTTTAGACAATATATGCCTGATTCGCCATCGTTGGTCATGTAGTTGTCGTCTTCTCCTTCCTCGTCTTCTTCCTTGATATTGATACCCCCTTTGCGATGGAGCAGGTTATATGTTTGATTCACGAACACATCATTTATAAAGAAATAGTCGGTTTGTCTGTTCCTTGTTCATGAAGTAAAGTGAAGTCACACCATCCATAACTTGTGTGACGTGTCATTCATATATAAAGAAAATGTCATTTCACAGACCGTCAATTTTCAAAAAAATTATTGCCAGTTTTCAAAAAGCGCGAGCAAATAAATTGCATTGTGTATTAATTAGATTAAAAAATATCATTTCATCTACCTTTTACAAAACTAATCAACGCGATAGAATGTATCAGTCAAATTACGATAGTACGTCTCGTGTGGATTTGTTTTTCAAACTATTTTTCGTCTTTTATATGTCATTGTGTCAATAGTGATAGGAAAATCATTAACTTAGACAAAGCTCGTCAAAACAAATCATGATAGGATAAATCATTGCAGCGAAATTGATTTGCAACTATGACTTAAATTGGTATCAAGTTGTAAATTGTGATAGGATATATCGTTCACATAGACAAAGCTCATCACCCTAAACCCTAAACCCAAATTCCTAAACCAAAAAACCATAAACCTAAAACACAAAGCTCGTGAATCGCAATATTATATATCGATATCGTTCACAAAGACAAATAAAGATATATCATTGTCGCGGAAGCTTCTTAAATCTCAAAACCCTTTACCCTAAACCCTAAACCCTAATCCCTAATCCCAAAAACCCTAAACCATAAACCATAAACCATAAACCATAAACCATAAACCATAAACCATAAACCTTACACCCTAAACACTAAACCATAAACCATAAACTATAAACCCTACTACCTAAACCATAAACCCTAAACCCTACTACTTAAACCCTAAAACCTAAAACCTAACCCTAAACTGCTTATGAATGTTTGTGCATGAGTACAAAACGCTGTAAAAGTGCACAATCAATGTTTGTGCAAATCATTTCAGCCATTTATGAATGTTTGTGCAAATCTTTTCAGACTTATATAAACGCTTGTTCGATTTAAATTTACGAAGGTCGATCATTAAAACGATTTGTTCAATGACATTTGTGTGCTACACTTATAGAATGTCACGTTACAGAAAATAGCTCGTTTTCACTATACACAATGCTAATCGCTTATAGGATTTTCATTTACGAAGAGCGAACATTAGAAGGCTTTGTTCACTATACACAACGGTAATCGCTTTACGATTTTCATTTATAGAGGCTGAGCATTATAACGATTTCTTAACAATACACAACGCTAATCGCTTTTATGATTTTTATTAACGAATGACGAACATTACACCGATTTGTTCATCATACACATCGCTAGTCCCTTTTGCGATTTTTTTTTACAAAGGGAGAACATTACAACGATTTGTTCACATAGACAAACTTTGCAAAAAGCAAATCGCGATAGGACAAATACTATTTGTAAAATGATGTCTATGTCGGAGCCAACCTATGCATGGTATACTGAGGCATAATGTCTTCTTCTTTTAGAAACCACATTAATGACCTGAAAGACTTTATATTTCTCAAATTGTAAGTAGAGATATATGTACAAAGAGTAGTCGTCTATAGAGGTGACAAATAAGAGTCCAACTTATTCGCGTGTTTAGTAAAATTGAAATTTTATTTCAACCCAAAGAGATTTACATAATTTGTATACAGTCTTACAAAATTTGTATACAAAATTTGGTATAAACAGTCTACAAAATCTGTTAGAAATCTCTGTACATCATATTAATCCTGGGTGGTCGCATCGTTTGTTGCCTTATAAGTATTCTTGTCGACTGAGTTTTTTTCTCTTCCACAATTGAAAACTGAGTCAATTTTTGGCATAGTTCGGTGCAGAATCCAGGTATATCATCCTGCAACAAAAATGTAATGTGACACCAATATATAAATTGAGTCTCCAATAATAGAGGATAATAAAGAGCATACAACATTGAAATCAGGTTTTCATCCATTGTATATTGCTTCAATATACTTCATTACAAATACGCCATAATCGACGTCATTATTTTGTAAAGGAGCATGGTTTGCACAGACCAAGCTCTACTCGCCAATGTCGACACCCAAAACGTCTTTTAGGAATCCCTCTTATGGTTAATGCAGAATAAAGCAAAATTTGGGCCACTGTAAAAGATATGATACACTTATATATAGAGACTTACCAAATGCATAATGTCACATTGTACATCAGTGTGAAAATCCAATGAGTTGTAGCACCATAGTTGTTTTTCCCGTAAATTCAGCATATATAAGACCCAATGCTCAGTAGTTTGCCAGAGTATAGGATTCAATATCTGTAAATCGATACAATATCTTAGAAATCTATAGGACAAATCATGTTTGGAATATTAGGCCTAAACCTTGGATAAGAGGTTTGTTTACTTGCCTTTTCACTTGACCAAAAGTCTTCGCAGTGATCATCATTACCCCAGCATGGTAGTGCATCTTAAAATCCAATGGTGTATGGATTTTGACGGACGTAAGTCTGTTGAACGAAATAGTGATAATAGTAAGGTTAAAATACAAAGCAACAAGAGTAAATAAAAAAAGAAAATAAACAAATAAGAGAACAGATATACCATGAAATAAGGGGTGACGATGCGTCTAGTATTGCTTGTTGCGTTGCTTTTAATATACATGACAAAATCGAATATAGTCTGTTTGCAACAAATATGAACTTGTTAACATACATACCCATGGCATACATAAATATATAACTGAAAGTGGTTTCATACGTACAAAATTATTGATAGTGTTCCCTTCTGCAAATTCATCTTGCAGTCGATTGATGTTCTCTTGAAACTCTTTACAGTGTTTTTGCCCACCTTTTTTTGTGGATGTTCCACTGACATGAGCAGAATATTCAATAAATGGCATTGAAATTGCTTTTTATAGTACACAACACAAATTGAATATACGTCATAAAAGAGGCAAATGTTGAAGAAAATAGTCATGAGGTTTAGACAATATATGCCTGAATCACCATCGCTGGTTATGTAGCTATGGTCGTCTCTTTTGTCGCCATCACTGGCCATGTAGCTGTCATCGTCTTCCTCGTCGACATCGCTAGCAATGTAGCTATCGTCGTCTCCTTCCTCGACATCGATACCCCGTTTACGACAGTAAATATGGATTCTGGGTCGCATCAATATTCCGACTATGGCCATAAATATGGATTCCACTGAGTTCATCAACTCCCTAAGAGTTGGTGCACATGTCATTCGTGTTCATCCATGGTGATGTTTAAAGAAAATGCATGATTCACATGTCAGGATATTACAGAAAAATAAACTATATGATGTGCATCATATTCTAAGCATAAAAGTAACTCTTATTCCAATATCCATTTTATATTTACATTGCTGAAATAAAAAGAACGAAATAAGAAACTCAACTTCTCCTTTAGAATATTCTTGCAAAACTGGAAATTAGGTTAGTGCAAGTATATAGGTTTTTCTAGAATTTTCTGATAATATCCAGAAATTATCGGATTTGTCTAGATATAAACCCAATTAAATGCCTCCTTGATACGAATATGATTTAAAATCATGAAACATAAGAAAATAGGGTAATAAATATGTTAAATTTGGAATTGTGGTCAAAATGACCAAAATACCCCTAATAACAAGGTTTTTGAAGGGATTTTGATAAACTTTTAGAGAATTTCGAAGCTCAAAGTGAACCAAATGATGATGAAATGAATGATGAGGTATGATGACATACTAATGAACATGATGGGACTATAAAATTGAAAATAACATCAAAATTTTGGCCATAATAGTGAATTTTGCTTGTTTTTTGCCTGGGACAGGGTCTTGCGGGATCCTTGTTTTGATGATACGGTTAAACCGAATATCAAATGATCTTCGAATCAGGCTAAATTTGACATGTGACATCCCTTTACTCTTAGAAATAGAATAGAATAAAAAAATGCATGCTATGGTATTATCTAAGTGCAAAAATTCGAATAAAGCTCTAAAATATGCAAATTCTGCCTGCGGGCGCAAACCAAACGCGATATTTAATGCAATAACGAAGCAATTCACCATAAAAACATTTAAGACTTTGTAGGCTGCTGATAGACATAAAAATATACAACTTTGGCTTTTACAGTTCCGGTATTTGATCTATAGTGAGTTCGGTAGCAGAGATCTAATTCTGACACGCAAGAATTCAATAGGATTTTCTATAAAAAATAGTAATATACCACCAAAATTTCCGAAATTTAAAGGGGAGACTACTGACATGCAGATAAACAACTTTCATGTTAACATATTCAACATTTGACCGACTGGCAGAAAAATTAAAATACGATAAAAAGGCACATGGATCAGAGAGACGGGTATAAGTCCCAAAACTACAGATTTATTCTAAAATTATGGAAAAGGGGCCAAATATGTTTCAAAATTTGTGAAATTTAAAACCCAAACAGAGGACATCCCAAACATGAAATTCCTCTTTTATTGATTTGGATTTCGAGTTATACCCAGAGAGCAACGGTCGACCCAAGTTGATCCAGAGTCTCAAGAGCTCGTATCAGGCTCTGACACGTGTCCTGTAATCTCAGATTTTTGACAGGTAGTAAAACATTTCTGAAAATTTGTATAAAATTAGGTTAAATACTAGATTCAATCTTGAGACTACTGCATTTTTTGGATTAGTAATTGGATCTTCCATGAGGGAGATCTCGATTTTACACTTCGGGACCCAACATGCTTAACGTTTTTCGGGTCTTAAAACTCGGTTCAGTACTATGGACTTTGCATAAAGTAAACGATATCAAATGCTTTTGATTTTTTTGGAAAATATCAGGCACAAACATCCTCATGATATATTATTTTTTTGAATTTTTTTTGAATAAAATATGAACATAAAATGATAAGTGGACTGCAGGCTAAATTCAGAACATTACAGGAATCATATAGAAAGCAATGAAACCACCTGATATGCATATCGGGATAAAATAAATGATGAAAATATTAATAAAAAAAGGCATCTAATATGATGCCCAATGAATCAAGGGAGTCATTTTCTTTTCTTTTGTTGTTACACCATTAACGAAGGGGTTCAATCCATTGATCGGACGAGTCCTTCTTTTCAAATGATGTCTCAAATCCAAATTACAGTAATGTGTACCCAATATTGAAACTGATCTCATGATATTTTATACATGAATTCACAAAAAAAAATGAAGAAGGGATAGAGACTATTGCCTTGGTGTTTCTTATATTGGCTTGAGCTGGTAAGGATCGACTTTATGCTAGTGGGGCTTGCAGCAGTGGGAGATGCAACTTAAAGGGAGGTGGAGGCACTGATAAAGAGGTTATCTTGGAGGAGATGGTTGCCGGTATGAGTGGTGTTGGAGATGATACTTCAGTCGATGTGGCTGGGGCAATGGAGAAGGGGATGGTCCCGGTTGGAGATTGGTCGTAGGACTATGGCTGTCAGGTGAAGAAAAATGGAAGAGGCTAAAGGGCTAGGCGTGGAGGAGGCTAAGAATCAGAGAGGGGGAGAGATAGAGAGAGAAAAAAATGGGAATTCAAAATAAGTTGGATGGCCTCCTAGGGGGGTCGGCTAGGGGGTTTAAAAAAGATATGCTACAAGTTAAGAAAAGCAAAAAAGCAAGATTGCTTTTCCTAACTTTTAGGAATGCTCTACTTGAATTTTGAAAATTTTCACTTACTTTTCTGAAGAGGCTCTCCATGTGACGCCACCTCAAGGTGGGGGCACACTTTTGTTATTTTAATAAAATGAGAAAAGTAAACTAAAATGAAAGAGGGATCTGGAGAGGCGCCACATCAGGGGGGGCGAGTTTGCCTTTTGAAATTTTTTGAATTTTCTTGGTTTTGCTTTTCCTAAAACATAGCTAATTTATGAAAGGCCCTAGCTATTTTTGAGGGAATTCAAATGTGGCTCCACCTTAGGGTGGTGCTACTTTTTCTTTTTGACTAAAAATAATAAAAGAAAAGGAAAATTCTAGGAGGGCGCCACCTCAGGGAGGACGGCTCCTACTTTTTGTAATGTATCGCAAAGCCTAGATTCAAAAGTGAAGCTAATGTGGCGCCACCTCAAGGTGGGTCTACATTTTCTTTCTTTTGAAATAAAACTTATCTTTATTATTTTATTTTTTTTGGAGGGGCGCCACCTCAGAAGGGGCGGCTCCTCTTTTTTAGGTCTTTGAAAAGTTAGAACGAAACCTAGCTTTAAAGAATATCCAAGGTGGCGCCACTTCAGGGTGGGCCCCATGGAATTCGAATTTTGAGAAGGTGCCTCAGGGTGGTGCCACCTCAGAGTGAGGGAGCTCCTCCTTTCTAGGCTTTTCAAAAGCTAAAACCAAGAACCCAAATTTGAAGAATAGCTAATGTGGCGCCACCTCAGGGTGGACCCCATGTTGTCTTTTATTGGTTGGAATTCAAAATTAAAGACTAAAAGGGGAAAAGTAAGATTTAAAACTTCTTTTTGGCATTTTCATGAAATTTTAAACAAGATTCGACCTAATCATGAAAATTTTTGAAAGAAGGTGGACCTTCAGGGCAAAATGATTTTTGAAATCGACAACAAACGGTAAGGGGATTCAAAAGCCTTTTTGCAAATTTGGAGTAAAAATTCTAAGTTCAAAGTTTTGTCCCCTTCCTCAGGCAAAGTCGGTCCAGCTGACAAAATTTGAAAATCGATATTGAAAATTATCCAGATTGTTTTTCGGAGAAAACATTTTCAAATTCGGAGTCCTAGGGGTTAGAATGGGAAAAGATAGAAATTTTGAAGACCCAGGGGTTGGCAATTGATTTTAAAAGAGTTTGAAATTTCAAATCTAGATTAACAATTTTAAAATTATGAGTTTCGGACCTCGAAATGACATGTTATACAGTGAAATGGTATGAACTGTTGTGCGATTATGTGCAAAGACACGTCTCGGGGAATTTAATTCTGAATGGAGGATTGGATATTTCAATCTCCTTATATGAATAAGATTTTGAAAATTCATGACTGGAGGTGAATTTTGAGCCAAAATATGAAAATTTTGAGAATTGTAGATGAAATTTGGACTTTTGTAGGGTCTAGGCTCAGAAATTGACCATTTTGCCCTCTGAAGATTTCGAAGAACAGGCTATGATGACTGCTTGAAAGTATTGTGGTAGGTGAGTAAAAATTTGGGGTATTTACAATAGCCAAATATCGTGGTCAGACAGTCTCGCACCCTCAGCAACAAGCTCTTGGTCCTAGTCATTCCCATATCCATACGGTCTCCACACAACCTATACATTGGAGATTATCGTTTAGGTATAGACAATTATTATGGCCTTGAAATCAGGGTTTTCTGAAATAAAATTTGCAAAAATTGAAAAATATGAAATGCAAATGAGATTGAATTTAACCCTAATATGATTCTACATGCTTATGTACATGATAAAAACCTTAAAATGATGAAAAATATCATAAAATATCAAATTTAACATGATTTTCGCTTCTGAATTGAAAGATAAACTAACATGTAACTCAAATGAACTTGGAATTGAGCCAAATTTGGCATGGACACTTAAAATAACCCTAAAAACAGAATGAAGTTTGAAAATCTAATTTGTTTGTATTTTTAAATATAGAAATTCAAATAAAAACCCTAAATTTTGTGATTTTTGCCTAAAATGTTGATTCTAAAAGAGAATTTCAGATATCAAACTTCCATAAAAATTTCCCAAATTTTATGGGGTGATAGAGTACAGTAAGGCAAGGATTTTTTCTTTTTACACTTTCTGGTTTTGATCTATGGTCGGAGCTGTACAGTTCCGACAAGTCAGATCAGAATCCGGCGACTCTAGGATTTGGGGGAAACAGACAGGTTTTGGTAGAAAATGTGGGAAAAATAGCAGAAAGATAGGAAAAAGGCTGAAACTATGGGAAAATGTTCGTGACAGACAGGGGAAATTTTGATATTTTTACAGAACTGAGATTCGGGTTACGGTTTGGAAATACGCACACTGTTATCAAAGACCCGAATCTCTGGTTTTTCTGGATATTGGAATCTGTGAAACAGAAAAGAAAATTTTGGGAAAATTGCTGATATAGTTTCAAAAATCTCCAAATTTTGGGAAATGACAAGAAAACATGTTAGAAATAACTTTTATGTTGAAAGTTTTTGCAGACGAACTACGGATTGGGTGAATTCGGTGCATTAGAGTCTGTCTATACCCTGACGAAGGAAAAATGAGATTTTCTCAAAGGGCTGGGAAATCCGATTTTTGACAGAGATCAAAACTAACTGGGAAAACTTAAAAATTTCCACATCATCAGTAGATTCGATTATGAATCCACTGTGATTTTTTAAGGACAATCTAGATCTCCCACGAGTGTGGTGCTGGAGGTTCTTTTCTGCTAAAGCGGAAATTGGAGTTTCTGGAGAACAGAAATCTCAGTTTAAGTTTTGATTTGCTAGAAGTGGTTCCAAGACCCAAATTGCATCGAAATTTTGGCAAGAAAGCAAAGACATACAACTAAAGTTATCACAATTTTCTTTTGGATTTTTGAATGGAAATATATTCATAAAATGATGACTGGACTTTACCTAAGACTGAAATTTTGTAGATTCTAAACTAACTATTAGTAAGACTATAGAAAATGAAAGAACATGCATAATAAAATTAAATTAAATGTAATATTTGAACATGAAATTATATCAATTATGAAAATAAAATAAAAAAACTAACAAAGGTACAACCCACTTTGATATTGGCTATTGAGATGAAATATCTCATGCATGGAATGGATGAATCATTTCATCCGATGGCTCTTGTTATGAAAAACTATCCTTTCATACCTTTTTAAAATTGTAAAAGCTATCTTTCATCAACGTGAATCCAGTTTGGACTGGTTTTCATGTTGATGTCTACAAAACATCACTCAAGGATCTCCCTTTTAACGAATTACAAAGGTAAATATTACACGACCTGTGCAACATAAATATAGAGGATGAAAACAAGGGTCGATCTTACCTTAGAAACCCTGCTGCAATGGAGGTGTTTGGCTGGAGATAGGCACCAATATGGATGTTAGTAGATTGCTGCAAGGTGTTGGCTGCAGATTGGTGTGGCTTGGAATCAAGGGAAGATGGTGGCGCTGAAGTGGCTGCGATGGAGGTCGAAGGAGAAGGTTCGACTGGAGGTAAGCTATGGCAATGGTGTTGCTGCTAGCTTGAAGAAAATGGAGGTTTTGCTGTCGTGAATGGAGGTGGATGAAGTTGATGGATCAATGGGCTGAAGGAGGCTGCCTTGATGTTGGTTGATGTTGAAGCTTGCTGGAGGTGTGGCCTTAATGGTGTCAAAGGGCGAGCTGGAGGTTGCAGCAATGGAGCTGGTCCGCTGGAGGTTGTGGTAGCAGAAGATGGTGCTGCAATATGGCTGGTACCTATTGGTTGGGTGTGCAAGAGAAGGAGGATGTTGGAGAGAGAGAGAGAGAGAGAAAGAGAGAGAGAGAGAGAGAGAGAGAGATGAGAGAGGAGGGGCTGGAAGGAGAGCCCATGGGAAAGGCATGAAGGAGAGTCCAAAAAGAACCCACCGTATGTTATCTTTTTTTAGGTTTATAACTTAGGAAAACATCCCCATCTTTCCCTGAATTTTTGGTGGTTAATGAAAATGGTGCAAAGGGGTTTACGTGAAGATGGCTGGGCCAGAGGGAAAAGAAAGGAGGAAGGAAGGGAAGATGGAAAGAAGGAAAAGGAAAGAAGAGGAAGAAGAAAAGGAAAAAAGAAAGGAAAGAAAGAAAATGAGGGAAAAGGAAAAAGGGAAAGAAAAATGAAGAAAAAAATGGAAAGTGTAGCTGGAGGCTTGGGTGACCACCTTGTGGTTCCCACCTCTCTAAAACGCAAAATAAATAAAAAAACAAAAATGAACAAATAAAAAGAAAATTGAAAGGAATAAAAGAAATTTTGTTTTTTATATAAAACAGAATTGTAAATGAGTGAGACATCTCAGAGCGGGTCCAAATTCCACTTTTGAAATTCATTTTGACGATTAGAGGGGTAAAATATTCTTTTCAGAAAATTTCCATACGAAATGAGTTGTTTTTGGCAGTTTTTGAAACGAGCTCGGATTTTGAAATTTAATACCTCGTTGTGAAGCAAATATAACGTAGAATTTGGAAATTTAATTTTGAAAGAAATCCAGATTGTTTTTCTTGAGAAAATATTTTCAAATTTAGATTTTCAAACAAAATAACTATTTTGGGCAGTTTTTGAAACGAGCTCAGATTTTGAAGTTCAATACCTCGTTGTGAAGCAAATCCAGTGTAGAATTTAAAATTTTAATTTTGAAAGAAATCCAGAATGTTTTTATTGAGAAAATATTTCTAAATTTAGATTTCCAGACGAAACGAGCTATTTTTGGCAGTTTTTGAAACAAGCTCGGATTTTGAAGTTCAATACCTCATTGCAAAGAAAATCCGGTGTAGAATTTGAAAATTTAATTTTGAAATAAATCCAAATTGTTTTTCTTGTGAAAATATTTCCAAATTTAGATTTCCAGACAAAATGAGCTATTTTTTGCAGTTTTTGAAACGAGCTTAAATTTTGAAGTTCAATACCTCGTTGCGAAGCAAATCCAGTGTAGAATTTGAAAATTTAATTTTGAAAGAAATCCATATTGTTTTTCTCGAGAAAATATTTCCAAATTTAGACTCCTGGGGGTAAAAATGTTAATTTTGGAAACCGAGGGTTTGAAATTGATTTCTAAAAGCTTTTGAAACTCAATCTGGATTGAAATTTATAAAACTGGAGTTGTGGACTTCGAAAATGAAATGAAATGAAATGTGATGAAATGTTATGAAATGCAGAGAAATAATATGAAATGATGAGAAATGACATGAAATGTTATGCGAAATGCAGACCCTGAATGAAGAAATTTGGATTTTAAACCCTGACTGGCAGTCGTATCAGCTTAAAAAGCATTAAAATTGATAAAACTTGCAAAATGGTTGAAGAAATGGTTTTTGGACTCTATTGGGTTAGAGTGACACTGAAAAACAGGATTTGAGCTGAAATGAGTTTGATTGAATTTGGTTTTATAGTTTCAGAACTCAACTGAACTGACCAAACACTCACTCAACTGACCTTTCCGACTAAATTTTTAAGAAAAACTGCCATTTTTAGAGAAATGGTACAGAATGGTCACTGAAGCATAGTGAATTACAAACCTGAGTTGGGTTTGAGCTAGAACAAAGGTCAGTAATACTGACATGAACTAAAATCAAAGCTTGAACACTAGCTCAATTGGCTGAACTCAGCTCAATTTCAGCTGAAAGAGCTGAAATGGACTAAAATGGGCTCCTAGACACTTAAAAAAGGTTTTGAACTAAAACTGAAGCGCTTGAACTTCTGGTGAGCTCAAGTTAGACTCTGGAAAACATGACTGACCATGAATGATTGACTCGGAGATAATTGGCTTGGATTTGAGTGAGAAATGAGCTCATTTCTGAAGAAATTATCCCATTTTGGCATGAATGGTCAGAAATGAAAATGGTTTGTTCATTGTGAGCTCGGATGAGCTTAAGATGATTGATATTCTAACTATTCTGAACTGACCAAAAAGCTTGGTTGACTCCGACTGACTGGGGTCCGGGATGACCTATGGGTAAAATGGTAATTTTCCTAATAAAAATAGCTAAAGTGGTAGTTTTCTGAAACTGACTCGGGGTTTGACTCCTACACTGACCCAACAAGGTTGGCACTGCACGAGGAGGATTGTTTTAGAATGGATGTAGAAAATTTGGGGTGTTTACAGACATGGGATGGATATTAAAATCAAAACCCATGCGGGGATGATATGGCAGGGGTGAAGACCTTGTCTGCCACCCCCATTGGTCTATTGTCATCCCTAAACGGGCCCATGACTCTAAAAAAGGTAATTTTCAGATAAATTTCTCTTTTTGTTTATTTATTTAGTTCTTTATTCATTTCAATATATACTTACATATTTGTTTATTCTATTGCAACCCCTCTTTCTTGGTGGTGTGATTCACGATACATAAATCGAGAAACTGTTTTGGACTTTACCTTTCCTTCAGGCAAAAAATGTTCAAAACTTGCATGTGACGTCCCCATATCTTTAAAAGGATTTTGTGAATCTAGATAAGTCAAAACTTTATCAATAGTTTTTTCAATCACAATGGAATGCCATATTTTTTTATTTTTCGTAGTTAGAAGTGCATTGCCAGTAAATTTTGGGTTCTAACAAACCCAAAACATTTAAATTTTGGATTTTTTTTTAGTTCAGATGGCAAAAAAAAACTCCCTTTTGACAACAAGGACCAAAACAACAAAATAGTTCTGCCATCCAGGGACTAAAACAACAAAACTTTTTTGTCGTCTGGTTCATGTATTTTTTCTAAATAGTTAGTCTTCTAAAGGTTGTATCTATGAGCTCTGATATCAAAATCAAGCACTTTTTGATGTGTTGGAAAGTTGAGATTCTCACATTTATTTCATCTTTTGGGTATTTTTTCTGAAACTATATATTTATACCCCAAAAGTTTTTGGAAAGTTTTTGTTCATATTTTGAGAGATAAATTTTTGGATAGTTTGTATTCCAGGAAGGGGATATTGTTATTATTGCAAAATTTTACTTTTGCAAGTCAAACTGACATTTGAAAAAGATTTTGAAAACAACTCGCCTCTATTTTAAAATGCAGGATAATTTCGAAGAATGAGACTCGCCTGTCGATACGAGGTTCAACCATTCCTGGCACCTTTACCAGGGGTAATTGAACCAAGGATCAATCATGTATTTTACTTTACTCAATTGTCTAAATCATGTTTTATTTCCTAAATGCACAAAGAATCGGGCATGTGCTATGACTTAGAGAAATTTTTGATTGAAAACCATGAGGTATGCTTCAAAGATTTGAAATACTTGGAGAAGATAACACTTTAAAAATCGTGAATCATGGTGAGAGCACCTTTGTGAGGAAAAAAGAATGTCGATTTCTGAGAAATCTAAGTGTTTTAGGAAAATCGATTTCTAAGGAATTTCAAGTGCCTTTGGAAAAACTTGATTTCTCATAATGCAAACTTTGAAGTAAAGAATCTAACTTAGAAAATCGTGGATTGAATTTGAGAAAATACTTGAAAAATCCTTGAAAGAACCAAGGGTTTTGAGAAAGTCAATTTCTGAGGAAAATCTAGCAATTTTGAGGAAAATCAGTTTCTTTGAAATGGAATTGGAAAATAAGTCAAAAGAAGGGGCATGTAACTCCGTGAAACTTTTATTTTCATGATGAAATTCAAACCTAAATGATGTATGAATATGATTTTGAGAAAAGATTTTTGAGAAAATTATTTGGAAAAGAGAGTTTATGTGCCTTATAAAACTTCAATGAAGTAAATTCGCCTCGTATCCCTGACTATGGCCACATATATGGATTAAATATATCTCATTTAATTCTAAAAGAAGAAAAAAATTTATAAAAAATTTAAATATGCAATGATTTTTGAAGATAGACTAAGAGTGTAGGTTGATTGTGGCTTAAAATACAATGATAAATATGGATTTTGTTCATATTTTGACTATGACCATAAATACGAACTTAATTGAGTTTATCAACTCCCTAGAAGATAGTGCACGTTCCATTTGTGTAAACCATGGTGAATTCAAATATGCATGAATCATCATTCATCACACATTGACATTATTATAAAATTAAGTTATATGCATATGCAAACCCTAATCTATGCAGGAATTTAAACTCTTATTCCAAATTTATATTTAATTTACATCACTAATTGAATTTAATCAAAGGGGAAAAAAAAATACAGTCTTGAATGTTTCCGGAAAACTAAAAAACTTGTTAATTAAGATATGTTGGCTTTCTTGGATTTATCCAGCAATATCTAGAAATTACTGGATTTATTCAGATATAAGCTTTTTTTTATGCTTTCCTGAGATAAACATAATAAAATATAATATAAAATTAAAGAAATAATAAAGATAAAACTACTTTGAAATTCAAAATTTTGAGAAAAAATATAAAAATACCCCTAAAAACAAGACTATGGCCTTGAAATCAGGGTTTTCATAAAATATTTTGGATTTTTTTTTTATTTAGGGTCCAAAAGATTCAAATCAAGACCAAATTAGATATGTAGCATCCTAACATGGTTATATACATAAAAAGCCCTAAAAAATTAGAAACTTTTTACAAAAAAAATCAAAATATCACAAAATCATGATTTTTGTAAGTGTTTCGCTCAAACCGGAACTCTATGGGCACCTTGTTTTTGCAATTTAATCAAACCAAGCCTCAAACAACTTCCAAAATTAATAAAAATTAACATATGCATATCTGATAACCTTAAAATTAAAGTGAAATTGAAAAAAACTATTTTTGACATTACTTTAATACGAAAATTAAATAAAACCCTAAAATATGCAATTTTGCCCGCGGGCACATACCTGTCACAGTGTTAGACCCGAATCTGGTATCAAATCACCATGAAAATTCATAAAAATTTACAAAGAGATACTACACAAAAAACAGAGATTTCCTTTTTTTATAGATCTGAAAAATCATCTTCGGTTAGGGAGATATTGTTCCGGCAATATATAATCAATTATAACGAATATATAACAAGTTGAAATACATGCATCCAGTTTTGGGTACATGTAAGTATAACAAATCATATTAAAAAATTATTAAATTTTAACAGTGAACAACAGACACATAGAGAAAGATTTTCTTTTTTACATATTGTCAATCAAATCTTCGGTTAGGGAGATAAGATCAACGCAAGTTGATCTAAAGTTTAAACAAGGTATAACAAGCTCTGAGAAACCAATTCTACTTTCTAACTGAGCAAAAATAGTAAACAGATGCAAAAAACTCTGAAAATTTTACAGTAAATACTAGACATCAATGCAAAGCTACTGCAACTTACGAATCATCCATCGGATCTCAGATGATAGAAATATCGCCTCTCTAAGTTGCTCTCGAATCTCAATAGCGATTTCACACTTTGAAAAATAAGCTTTGGTTTTCTATTTTTTTGACAGGGTTCCCGTAGCCAAAATAATTTGATTTTTTTACAAGGAGTCACTAACAAATCCACGAGCCAACTTAAAAAAAAAACAGTTTTTTTTTATGAAGATTTATCTATGAAATAATATAACTTTTGAGTATTCAGGGTTGAAACACATGGATATTCGATAAAACATCAAAATCCTTAATTTATACATGAAAATAATGAAAAAAACAAGGAAATAACACAACAAAATTGGATACGAAGCCACTGCAACTTATGGATTGTCAATTGGATCTCGGATGACAGAAATATTGCCTCTGCAAGTTGCGCCTGAATCTCAATAACGATTTCACGATTTGAAAAATAAGGTTCGGTTTTCTATTTTTTTGACAGAGTTTCCAAAACCAAAATAATCTGATTTTTTTACAAGGAGTCACCGACAAATCCTTGAGCCAACCCTAAAAAAATCAATTTTTTTTTATGATGATTTACCCATGAAATAATATGATTTTTGAGTGCCCGGGGTTGAAACACATGGATATTCGATCTCATCTTTTATTCATCAAAACATAAAAATTATTATTCTAAACTATTCTAATGGATTAAAAATATTAAATAAACCATGGAGCAACATTAGATTATGTTCTTGAATTCAATTTAGGGTTCTTGAGGGTGGATCATGCTTGAAATCCATAAACAAGACTCGATAATGATGAAATTCATGGTAAAAAGCATAAAAAAAACAATAAAACATGAAAGAAAGTATAAAATCTCACCTTGGATGGTTGCACCTGCAAGGGAGGAAGGAGGGCTGCTGGAGAGAGAGAGAAAGCAAGAAATAATGAGAGGAAAAAGCCTTAGGGTTCGACCTCTCCTTTTGACCCCCTTTTATAGATTTTCAAAATCCAATTTTAGAAAGAAAGAAACTTTCCTAATTGATTTTCGAATAAACACATGGGGGACAAATTTTTGTAAGATTCCTAACCTAAATGGACTCTAACTAATTGTTAATTAACACCTAATTAAACCCTAGAAAGACCAAATGTGGCGCCACCTAGTATGGCCCATATTTGTTTTTTGAAATTTTGATTTTGAAAGCTTTAAATACAAAGTTAAAAATCCAAGTGAGAATATAAATTTTAAAATCAATTTTGAACATCCTAAACTTCTAACCTAGTTAGGACACTGACAAAACCCTAAATGATCTTTGACCTTTTCCAAATGTGGCGCCACCTAGAGTGGACCCCACTTGGTTTTTCAAAAACATTTTTAAAACTTGAAAATGAAAGGTTTTCAAAAGAGGTTCAAAATTGGAATAAAAATTGAAAGTTTTTAAACCAAATAGAGTTCTAACTGGATCGAAACTCTTCCAGACATGGTGCCAACTGAGTGGGCTCCACATCAGAGTTTTGAAAAAGTTGAAATAAAGACTGAAAATGGTTTTAAAATAGAGTTAAAATCGACAGATGAAAATCTGAGGTTTTGAAAATAGAGTCCTGAGCGGAATAAAACTCTGGACCATAGTCCTGAACCAATTAAAACTCTGAGATTTAGTTTTTTTAAAAGCCGACTAAATAAGCTTTTGAAATATTTTATCAAAACTGATGAAAATAAGTCAGAAAATACAGTCAGGGTTAAAGTCCTAACTCAACCGAAACTCTGAAATAGAGTCCTGAATCAACTGGAACTCTGCAAAATGGCTAATTTTTGAAAAACAAGTGAAAAAAATAGAAACAGAGGTAGAAACAATAATCATGATAGAGTTCTGATTGCATTAAGACTCTGAGACAGAGTCCTGATCGAACTAAAATTCTAAATTCTTGGTATTTTTTGGAAAACAGATGAAAGAATTTTTTAAAATCAGTGGAAATGACAACAAGCAGTGAAATTGAAGAGTTTTGGTCCAACTAGAATTCTGGGGACAGAGTCCTAATTTGACTAGAACTCTCCGAATTTTGAACAAACAATAAGATTTTGAAGCTTTTCGCAAAGTAGGTGAGAACAAGATGAAAACTGAAACCAGAATTAGAGTCGTGATTCAACTGGGACTCTGAAACAAAGTCTTAATTTGACTAAAACTTCTAAAGTTTTGGGTTTTCTGAGAAAACAAATAAGAGAGTTTTAGAAAACAGGTGAAAATAAGATAGAAATTGAAGTCTGGTTCAGAGTCGATCTGATTAGGACTCTAAAAAAGAGTCCTAATTCGACTAGAACTTTAAGGAATTTTTTTTTCGGGAAGCAAATGATGAGGTTTTAAAAGGACTTTTGAAAACAAGTAGAAATGAAACAAGAAAATGAAACCAGGATAGAGTCTTGATTCGATTAAGATTCTATGATAGAGTCAAAAAATTTTGAAACTCTGTGATAAAATTGTACCAATTTTGAAATTTGGTTTTTTAAAAGATAAATAAAGAGATTTTTGAAAGATTCTCTCAAAATTGATGTCAGGATCAGAGTCCTGATCCAGTTGGGACTCTTTGATTAGAGTCATGGTTCAACTAAAACTCCGAGTTTTTTACTTCTTTCAAAAGATTTTAGAAGATTTCCTAAAAAATAGGTGAAAACAACAACAAAAGATAGAGTCCTAATCCGACTGAAACTTCGAAGAAGAGTCCTAATCCGATTGAAACTATGAAATTTTGTGTCAAAATAAAAGATTTTAAAAGGTTTTCTAAAAAATATGTAGAAATAGCAATAACACATAGAGTCCTGATTTGACTGGGATTCTGAAAAAGAGTCCTAATTCAGCTAAGAGTCTGAAATTTTGGCTCTTTTGAAAGTCAAATGAGAAGGTTTTCGAAAACAAGTGAGAAACAGGGTAAAGGATAAAATCGAGATAGAGTCCGCCTCAATATCTAATGGATAAAGCTTCACATTATACAATTCAAACGCTTTGTCTCTATCTTTATTATTCTCAATCTTCGTTATATTTTGGTATATTTCATAAACTCATATAGATGAGTCTGGTCGATAACTTTTGTAATAGTCATCCCATTAAACGACAGATGATTTCTTGTTTGACGAGCTTTTATTGATTGCTAACATGCACAACACATAAATTTAACCATATCATTATATGTTACAATCGCCTCCCAAAGTATATAACAATACAAATTATCCCATTCATTAAACAATCACCAACATTACAAATCATCGCAATATTTGGCTTCGTAAGTAAACATCGTTGTAAGATTTAGCAAACTTAAGTACAAATCGCTACTACTTTAAATGTATAAATCGTTGTTGCTTCAAACTTACAAATCGTTGTAGAAATCTCAACCTTTATAAGTACATATCATTGTAACGTTTGTGCTTCATACGTAAACATTGATATACGATTCATCAAACTTAAGTGCAAATCGTAGTAATTTCATTAAATCGTTACTGCTTCAAACATATAAATCATTGTTGCTTCATAAGAAGAAATCGTACTAACTATTTTTCGACACCCAAAAGTTGGATATGTACAAATCGATTTGTTTCAGTATGAAAATAAGTGTTATTTAACATGAATAGTACAACCACTTTTAAGATTTAACATTCAGATTTACAAATCAATTTGTTTGCATAATGAAACCTTACACGGATCTCACAAAAATGATACGAGTTTTGGTAATTCGATAGTGGAGGAGAAACACCCAGAGGTAGATGCAACTGATGGTGGCAACGATGCTGTCACTATGCAGACGATGACAAAGGATGCTCCAAGGACAATAGATGACGACAAATGGTGCTCTCACAGCAGCAAACAATGAGAAATGTTGCTCCGGCAGCAACATACGACTGAAAAGGGTGCTCCGACGGTAGCAGACAACAACAAAAGGTGTTCCGATGACAACATATGACGACAAATGGTGCATCGTCAAAAAGATCTTCTGTTACAACAGATGGTGCAAAAGTTTACAGTTTAGGGTGAAAACAAAATGTTTGAACTTTTAAGAGTTAACATCATCCTCGACATTCTGGAAAGAGGACATTTTTGTCATTTTTTCGAATCATCGTTTCACTTTTCTAGATGAAAGTCATTTTTGTCATTTTTTTTAACTGTCGTTTAGTGGTGGAAAAGAGTACTTAACTTTTTGCAATCACACCGGACTCGCTAAGTGATGCTGACACAATGGGATACGATCCCCACCTGCTTATATAAATGGCGCTCATTCGGACCCGAACACACACACACTGTTTCCGGGGGGTGGGGAACATATAACCTGCACGGGTCTTCGGGGGAGAACACACAACCCCCTCTCCCAAGAGTTGGTTTTGAGTAAAATTAGGCTTCTTAAAAACTCGATTTCACCCCTTCTCATCCACACAAGGTCTAAACATTAAAACGAGATCTTCAACGCTGAGACCCTTGATGTATTATGCAGAATGCGGTAGCCGGTAGGACGAGCGAGTTCGCCGGGAGAAGTAGGGTTGTAATGAAACCCTAAACTCTCTCTCTCTCTCTCTCGTGCTGCGGGATGTGGAAGAAAAGGGCAATCGTGTCGACTGTACCCCATTTAAATGCTAGTCGATCATCGATCTTCACAATACACACCGATGCCAAACTTCAAGGCACTCACTTTCTCACTCAAAGGTTGGCTCCGCAATCTGTATCCGTGGAGCCTTATCTCATTGTTCCCGGGCCCTTCTCATCTCATCCGATGTTCTCAACAGGAAATGGGATGCCCTGGTCATAGGTGGAGGGCACAACGGTCTGACTGCTGCTGCTTACCTCGCCAAATCGGGCCTGAAAGTGGCCGTCCTTGAGAGACGCCATGTCCTTGGAGGAGCTGCCGTAACCGAGGAGCTTATCCCTGGTTTCAAGTTTTCTCGATGCAGTTACCTACAAAGCCTGCTCCGCCCTTGCATCATCCGGTCAGTACAATCTCACGCTTCGCTGCTCTTTTCCGTGCCCAAATAAACCGTGGGCTAACCAGTAATCGGCATCATCTCTCGGTCCTATTTCCTGGCTCTTCATCACTGTTAACGCGTTCACTATATAGCTAATCGTTCTTGCAATTTTTCTAGAGGAACTTGTTATTATCCTTTTACCTGGACAAATTTCTCCATTTTCTCATTCCTAGCGTTGACAGGTGATCCAATCATCCGCCCATTACTCGTTCTTGGACAGTTGTTCTCTTGAGTGTAGGTCCCTAAAGCGTTGCATCGTTTGCTTTGTGTATTTCTACATCTTATCTGTCTGCAGATTAGGTATATCGCGGTCTTTAAGTAGAGCCTTGTACCGTTTTCAATCCTTGGAAGATGTCATGGTTGCTGGTCCAGCACCCTGTGTCTCATGTCTCATAGTATTTCTTGATTGATTTAACTGTTTACCACGTTGATTTTGTCTAGGGAGCTCGAGTTGCCAAGACATGGCTTAAAGCTGTTGAAAAGGAATCCATCATCATTCACTCCTTGTTTGGATGGACGCTATCTTCTTCTAGGACCTGATGAAACATTGAATTATGCAGAAATCTCAAAATTCTCGAGACGTGATGCTATTGCCTACCCAAGGTACCGATTGTAGATCAAATGTAGTACGGTTTTACATTGAGTTCCTTCATCTTCTTTCTCAAGTTACGCTTGGTGCACATCTTGAAAAGCTCAAATTTTAGCCCATCAATGATGATATTTTGGTGACAGATTTGATCAAGTGTTTACATTCTTGTGAACAAAGTTCAGGTAAAATTTGACTCTTTTGATCCACATAAAGAGCACACACTGATTCTCATAGAAACTTTTAGTTAAGCTATCTGTTTGAGAGCAAAATAGAGGATTAATCCTTACGAAAATGCAAAATCTGGTGATATGCCTTCTGATTGTGGGATATTTTGCTCAATCACCATTCAACTTTGGGCTGTCAACGACCATAATCTCACCCTGCCTTGCTTTTCTTATTAACCTAATAACTCAAATTAGATGTTTCAAATGTTTTTTTTTTTAATTTCATGAAGTACATCCAAGTCAACCTACTAAAGTCACTCACAAATAAAGCCCTTAGGAAAGTAAATTGATCATTTGAAAATAAAGTATAAACAAAATACTTTTTAGATTGTTTTAGTTGGAGGGAAACACAACTACCAACAATTGAAGAAGTTTAAAAATCTAATGATCATTCTAAATTGGGCACGATCCATATCTGGCTCCTGATTATGAGACTCGTACTCCTCTTAGTCATGAAGGAGACATGTAACTGTCTTCTTGCTTTGAAGAAAATCAAATAATTTTGCTGAAAGCTTTGACACTAAGTTTTCTTTTTAGCTTTCACTGAGATAAACAGTGATGTGATTGAACCTTATTTGAATCCAAGGGATATTAATCTTTACTGTTTATTGAGGAAATAGGAGTACCATTATTCAGTCTATGAAGATATCCCAACTTCCTCCTTTGATGAGCCTTGTCTTTATGCACATGTCCATACTAAAACATGACGTGAGTAAAAGCATAGAAATGCTTTATTGGTGTGCGAAATATTTAAAAAGAATTATAAGGCTCCTTGTTTGCAACCAAAGTAACTTATGCTAGAGGTATATTTTTGACACTTACCATGGGGTTGTAATTGTAAAATATGCTACTTGACCACACACACACACACACACACACATACGCGCACACACACACACACACAAAAAGAAGCAAAAGGAGTTTACCAACACAATGTGATTTGTCCTTCCTTGTTTAGAAGCCTTTTGAAAAAGGGTTATATTTTGAAAAGGTGTTATATGTTGAAGACTAAAGAGGCATGAGTTATTCATTGATTGTGTGAAGTGGACTTTTGAGACTAATAGTGAGTCATAAGGAAATTACATTTTTCACAAGAATGACAGAATATGGAACCCTTTGCCATTTTTTGGAGTTGTGTGATTTTATGACACTATGTTGGACGAAGCGAACTTTGATCTTCTTGAAGTAATTCGAGTATAAGTTTTCCAAAGTTTTATGGCTTGTATCAAGTAGAAAAGAGGCTTGGCAAGTCAGCATATCGTTTGAAGTTCCCCCCTACTGCGTTGGTTCACCCGGTTGAAACCATTTCGAGGAGATCCCCCTACGAGTGAGTTTGATGCCCTTGATGAGAGCGTGCCCGCATGGAGCGATTCAGGCACAAGTTCTTGATTGCATGGGATGAAAGCGGGCCCAAATAAGCAACTTGGATGTGGGAGGATACATTGCGGAAGTTTTTGCACTTTTCCCCTTGTTGGCAAGTAGATGGGAAGGGTGGTAGAACTGATGCAACCCAAGGAGACTCACCCACGCCCCAGGCATGAACACACCCACACTGAGCTAGGCGCTCGGTGCACAAGTCCTTTAGGCATAACTTTTGGTTTGTTTAGTCTTTTTAATTTATGGCATTTGAATTTGAGTTGATTGTTGGAATAAGATCAGAGGCCCAACTTGTGGTGACCCGGATCTCGTTAGGGCAACTCTCTCTATATAAGCAACTTATGAGAGAGCCCAAGTTTATGAACTTAATTCTTAAGTTTTTTTAGTATCTCTTCTCTCTCTCCTCCTCCCAAGGGGACGCCCCCCTCTCTCTCTTTCCCTTTCTCTCTCTCATTCTTTCTTTTTCCTCTTTCCCCCCTCTTGCCTTTGTCTTCTACCCCTTGTCCTTTCTTTCCCTTCTCTCTCTCTCTCTCTCTCTCTTTCCACCTCTCACCCTTTCTTTCCTTTCCAGTCACTTAAGTCGCTTGCCTTGGGCCTTCCCCCCATTGCATTGACGTGAAGCCCTTTGTTTTGGGCGTGAACCACACACACTCTCTCTCTCTCCCTCTCTTTCACACCCCTTTCTCTCTCACCTCTCTCTCTCATTCCCTCCCAGGGGTGGCGTAGAGGTTGTGGTGCCCTCACGTAGTGGCCGTAAACCTCTAGAAGCTCCACAACCCATATCGAGAGTACTGGAGCCGGTCCTTGGTCACTGCAGCCTTTCTTTATGTTTTGGAAGACCAGATCTGTCCCAACAACATGTTAGAGCCTTCCATACCTTGTAGCAGATGTCCAAGGGCATATTTGAAGGCCTAGTAGACTCCCAAGGGTCTGCTTAGATCGTTGGAGGTCTTGTCACTCTACCAGGGAATCAATAAGCCTCCCGAGGGTTCCTCCACGTCTGTTGAACGTACTTGAAGCATATTCCCCCTTGCTGCTATTCCTTCCATTGTGGGTGACGTTCATAGGTCATCCCCTATGTGTTGAGACCCTCCCTACTACTGTACCAGCCTCCCGTGCACATTTGAGAGGCTTTGAGACCCGAACGTGCGGTGGATGTCCTGCAACCGTCGAGTTCTAGCTCGGGTGACATGATCACGCAAATATATGTCGAATTTTGATGTAGAGAACATGGGCCACACCAAGTGTTGTCCCAAGAAAATCCCTTCAACCTTAAGAGAACCTGACAAACCACCAAACGCCTGCTTTACTTCATCAAGAATGTATCCCACAAGAAAGGGCAAGATAGGGAATCCACATTCAAGATAACCAAACTATAGCTAATAAGTACAACACAACAACATTAGAAAGCTATAAGGACAAAAAGTTCATCCCTAACCCAATCTCTACTAGAATGCATTCCGTTCCTTCTGTAATAAATGCATCAAGACTTATAACATTCTACATTGTCATTAAAGGCAGGGAAAGAAGGTCAAGTTTGGATAAGTTGATCCAATCATCACATAGTTCAGGAAAGAATCAACATCAAAGAGTTCAGTTGGTTGCTTAAAATAATGATCATGTAGTTGGAAAATATGTTGTTCGTCTAGACATGATGTAGCCAACCAAGAGATATGGCTATCAGGGTTACTAGGGAAAGGGTGAGTAGAATAGAGAAGCAAGTAGTAGAATTCTCGTAAGGCTGCCAAGGAATGTGCTTAGAGAAGATTGTCTGTAGATATTTAAAATGAAATGCAGTGAGCTATTAAGTAAAAACCACATTGAAATTGCAATTCAGGATCAGCAAGGACCTGATGAGGTTGAATTTGTATTAGGATATGAATTTTGACCAGGTCATTATAAAGTTCAAGTTTAAACTTTTGGAGTCCAAAACGACATCCTCTAGACTTTTGTTCAAAATATTAATTAAACTAGAGGATCTTAGCTTTTTAACACGCTAAAAATCTGGTCAATATGATATCAGAGTAGGAAGTTATGATGAAAACAATGTAACTTGTTAAATGAAAATCCTTTTTTTAGGTAGGTCCCACTTTGAGTGCATTTTGATCACTAAAACGATTGAATTTGGTTTTGCACTTAAAAGATGAATTAAAGTTGAGGATTTAGCTTTCCAAAACACCAAACAGTGTCTCAATCTGACATCTGGATATAAAGTTATGGCTAAAATAAGTTACTATATCATAATGGATCTGAAGTATGACCCGATTTAAACATAAAGATATGAAATTCCATTATCCAATCCGTAGAAAACCTGTAGAAACCCCATCCACACATGCCATTTGGATAGAAACCACCCAAAAGTTTATCTTTGTCTCCTTAGAGCCTAAAAAAATGAATATTCTTAAATCCTATCCTACCCAAAGTAGTACCCTTCTTGGATGAGTCTTATCTTTCATAAGGATAATAACATATCCATATCGGTTAGATTTAAACCTAAAAATTCTTAGATCCATTTCCCATTATAGAATTCCTATAAATAGGGGTAGCCCCCTATAGTCTTGGGAATTCAAAAATTTGGAAATAACATACCTGAGTGCTGGTCCTGTCGAAGAAGCCTACTCAAGCCCTGTCTGCACTCTATCTTGAAGCCATTGAAAAACCCTCGTACCTACGAAAAGGTATTGACGGACTAAAAAGAGCGAAAAAGAATAAAATGGACCCTCGAGTATGAAAAAAAGTACTTTCCAAATCTTTAGTTTGTTTATTTTGATTTTATTTAATATTTTGATTTGCCATTGCGGTTGAAGGGAAAATTTTATAGGACGACTATTAGACCCGCTTTACTATATGGTACGGAATGTTGGGCTGCCAAGAGACATCATATTCAAAAAATGAGTGTAGCTGAGATGCGGATGCTTAGATGGATGTGTGGAAATACAATAAAAGATAAGATTCGGAATGAAGAGATACGTAAGAAGGTAGGTGTTGCACCCATTGAAAATAAGATGCGAGAGAATCGTTTACGATGGTTTGGACATATTCGGCGAAGGCCTAATGATGCTCCAGTTAGAAGGTTGGAGAAATGGGAAAATATATTAGTTAAAAGAGGTCGGGGTAGGCCTAGGAAGACTTGGATGGAGATGATAGGAAAGGATATGAATGCTTTGAACCTCACCGAGGACATGGCGTTGGATAGAAATGATTGGAGGAAAAGGATTCATGTGGAAGACCCAAAATGAATTTCTTTTTTGGTTCATATCGCTGACCCCAATTGTTTTGGGATGAAGGCGTAGTTGTTGTTGTTGTTGTTGTTTAATATTTTGATTGGTGCTTATACACATTTGATTTTTATTTACATACTTGAATACACGACGGTGCGATTCGAGCTATGGAGATCAGACAACTTGTCTAAACATTTGATTTTTATTTGCATACTTGAATACACGACGGTGTGATTCGAGCTATGGAGATCAGACAACTTGTTTAAACTTTACCTTTCCTCCAAGCAAAGGACGATTAAGACTCGTATACAACATCTCCACATATATCAAAAGGGATTTCACAAAATCTGGGTAAGTGAAACCTTTCCCAACTTACAATTTTTTATCATCAGGAACTTGAGATCACAAAAGGCGATAGGATTGCAATATTGAAAATGATTGAGGATCCACATTGGCCTGTAAAAGAGGACCCTCTATCGTCATCATCATTTACAGTAAATATAAAAATAGACACCAAGGCCAACCTCTGATTCATACACATCCAATGCCCTTAGGGCTGTTTCAGGTTCTTAATGGAAACTCCAGAATAAGTGAATTGAACCCAAGTTCCATTTTATCAAGAGTATGGAGCTTCACCTCAAATTTGTTAAATGGAGTGAAGAATTGATTCAAAGGTTTGAAATTGAAACTTAGATTTTTGAATCTAACTTAGAATTGGAAATAGATCTGGAAGAAGAGACTTGAAATTCCAAGTCTTGGAATAATCAGAGACTTGAAAATAAATCGTGAATTTTGAAGAAATGAAGAAAAGGGGAGATTTGAAACTGGGATAGAATTTTTGAAGTGAAAATGAATTTTCAAAGTTATAATGAACTTTGAATTTGGTTTTGAATCTAGATTTCGAATTTTGAGATGAAATTTTGAAAGGGAATTGAATTTTCAAAGTTAGAATGGACTTTGAATTTGGATTGATTTTCAGGAATCGATTTTGAAAAAGAAAATTTTGAGTTCAGAACCTAAAAATAGGAATTGAATTTGAATTTAGATTTGAGAAATAGATTTGAAATTGGCTTTGGAAATGAGAGTTGGAAATGAAACTGGATTTGAAATCTGGAATGGAATTTTGATCTGAAATCTGGAATACTAAATGAAATTTGATCCAAAGACTGGAATCCAAGATGAAGTTGAATCCGAAATCTAGAATTCTAAATGGAATTGAATCCAAAGTCTGGAATCCAAGATGGAATTGAATCCGGAATCTGGAATCCTAAATGGAATTGGATCCGAAGTCTGGAATCCAAGATGGACTTGAATCTGGAATCCTAAATGGAATTGGATTCGAAGTCTGGAATCCAAGATGGACTTGGATTTGAAAATCTGAATCCAAGGTGGGTTTGGATTCGAAGTCTGGAATCCAAGATGGACTTGGATTTTGAAAATCCTAAATGGGATTTTGAAGATGGACTTGGATTTTGAAAATCCAAATGGGATTTTGAAAATCCAAATGGGATTTTGAAGATGGATCTGAGTTTTAGAAATCCAGATGAAACTCAGAATTGGATCTGAGAAATCCTGAATCGATTTTAAAATAAAAAAAGGAGGAATTTTAAGAAAAATCAATTTTCGGAGTGAATACTAATTTTTAAAGTCCGATTTAGGATTTAAAACTTAGAATTTTGGAATTTTGAGAAATAAAAAATAAATCTTAAATTCAGACTTGAATTCTGAAATCAGAAGATGATCTGGAAGATTTGGGAACCTGAAGTGAAGAATAAAGAATAAAACTTGATTTTAAAACTGGCATTTTTAAAATCAGGTGATGAATCTTGGAATTTCAAAGCTTGAATTGAACTTTGAAATTGGATTTTGAATCGGAATATAGAAGTGAATTCGAATTTTCAAAGTCAAATGGGACTTTGAAATTGAATTTTGAAATAAGATAGAAAGATGAATTGAAATAGAAATTGAATATTGGTTTGAGAAATGAAGAAGATATTTAGAAATATATCTCAAAATTACTTGGATTTTGAAAAAGAATTTTGAAAATATGATGTAATTTTATCCTAAATGATGAAATGAATTAAAGAATTTGAAATTGGATTTGAAAAACATATTTCATTCTTTAAGTGAATTGAAATAAGATTGAAGATATAATACATTTCTGACTATAGTCATAAAATGTATTATATAATAATCATATTTAAATTCAAATGAAGAATAAAACACATTTTTGGTGCCTTTATAGAGTTTAAAATGAAATTAACTTTCAATATATACTGACTATGACCATTGATATATATTTTGAGTTAATTTTAAGTTAAACTCTGATAAAGGAGGAAAATATTTAGAAAAATATGATGATTTTTTGAAAAAGATCCAATGTGGATCTAATATTATTCCATAAAAGATGAAAATCATAAGTTTTGTTCATACCTTGACTCTGGCCATTGATGCAAATCGTCAACTTAGGGTTTAATCACTTCTTATTAGAATGGTGCACGTGCCATTCGTGTTCCCATCCGTGACTTTTTGAAATAAAAGAGAAAATGAAACAAACAATTTATGATATTTGTATGCTCATACATTCTAATCTAAGAGCTGAAAAGTAAAACTTCTCATTTATCTCTAACTATTTCAACTTTGAATGGGATTTGAAATTTAAATTACTAAACTAAGCAGGAGAATAACTTTTTCTACCTAATTCCTGCAAAATTCAAGTTAGTACAAGATGAAAGATATAGATGGAAGGAATTTGGCAAAATATATTATTGAATCCAAAATGTAATTGATAAAAGACTTATACATATATTTTATACTAATGAAAATGTAATGGAAATGGCAAAATATGACATTTTTAAGCTAATGAAGAAGAAATATCAGTGTATAGGTAATATCCCAAGATGATGATGAAGAATGGATGTGGAAATATATAAATGATATCCTAAGCTACTTAGGATATATATGCGATATATTTTCTAAATGAAAATGTGATGCTTGCAGTTGATGAGGGAATGGGTATGACTTATGCTCATATAAGGTTATTATTAAGGGAAAAGATGTAGATGCAGCTTATCCAAGGGCTGGACTGTTACTAGATAATATACATGGGCTATTATGACGGCACCAAGTGATTTCAACTAAATGCTGTGAAGGTGTTGATGCTACCGGGGATTGAAGCTGTATGAGTATGCTGGATTATGCTTGCTGTGTAAGGGTGAGATATGTGAGGATGCTGAGTGCCATGTGAATGAAACTGATAATATACAGCAGTACTGTGGTGTGAGATATATATGGACTGTTGTATGTGAAGATAGGCTAAGTGAATGCCCAGGAGACGAAGCAAGATGTTCTTTGATCCTTTGATCGACCGGGCTTTTGATCTATTGCCATTCAAACTTTTGATGATAAGAAGCATCTCTTTATTAAGCATTATAGTTCCCAGCCAAAATCTGGCACTAGGTGGTTCTCTGTTCAAATGAATCTAGAACGAAATTGAAAATTCACCGAACAAAGTAGTGCTCCCTATAAAGGTTATAGGCGTTGCCAAACCTGATTCTGAAATATATCCATTCGCACAAGAAGCAAGCAAACAGGGATATCATTCTCGACTGGATCATCCACAACTCTACACAAAGCTTTCCATACTGCGACTAACATCCTCAAAGGTGGATGTAGTTCCTGGAAAACTAGTGTTAGTTCTGTATCTTCTCATAAAACCAATGCCAAGCTCCAGTACCAAGCGACTGGTGTCACACATTCATTCAGTACAGGTTTGAGGATCCTGTTGGTAGGAACAAATCTGCACTGAGTCCCTCCATTCTGATAATCCGTTTCAAATTACACTCTAAGGGTTGGCATTATTACCACAGACTCTCTCTTGAGCAATCCTGTAGCTTTTCAAAAATAAAATTTCTAGAGATGCTAATAGCATAGGATATACAGAACAAGGTGACTAATGTAATGAATCTAAAAGGGAAACTAATAGAGAAAAGGAAACTTAAAACAGAAAAAAACCCGATTATGTTCAAAATGGGTTCTATGCTGAAGGCCTGGATCCTTTTCCTTGAATAGCCATTAAGATGTGATTTTGGAGAGTAGTTAGGGACTGAAATACCTTTTCACTTTGCTTTACAGATATCTTGAATTTCTTTTTAAAGTCAGGCTACTGAAGATAAATTCATCATTGTGGATGCCATTCTCATCACAATTCTGGCCATCTTCACCATGCTTATCACAGGCTTCACCTGGAAAAGATAGCTGTCTTCTTTTGACGGTGAGGCATGTTGGAAACAGGGGATATCATCTCCCATTAAGCAATTTCCACGACTTGCGTAACAATTTCTCCTGCTGTCACTATTGTAATTTAATGAAGAAGATGCAAATAGACCCTCAGATTGTGAAATCGCAGGATAAATCTGCAACTAGTGTAGCAGGATAAATCCTCCCTGAGAAATCAATCAATCAATCTGTATGGCTCTGATTGTGAAATCGCAGAAGACGATAAGAAGAATGAAGAAGGCAGATACAGAGAGTGAGTGTAGGGTTGCAGCGAATGGATGCTTGTTGAGGCAGAGTGGTGATGGAGTATAGTGAAATGCTGGAGCAAGTAAAAGAAGTTAAAGCAAATGCAGATGGTATAAGTTGAAGTATGCAGGTGTAAACTGGAGAATGCAGCGAAGGGAGTGTTGACGAATGGGGAACAAGAAATGCAAAATACGATGTTAGGCATTAAAGCATTAACACTCAACAAAATGATATGTCCAGATTGATGAATTGAACAAACAAAAAGAAAACACCCAGATCGTTAAACTGAAGATGATGATACGCCTAACTGCTGAACGATGACACCCAATGGAGAAAGGGATTTCAAATCATCAACAGGTGATGATTTAGAATTCTCCCCATGGCTCCAGAGATATGCTCACGATGAAACAAAAAAGCGTTTTTATAACAGATTAGAAACTAGTAAACCATATGCCGAATGTGGGTAATAAAACCGCAATGCTGAGCGGAAGTGAAAACAGAAGGAATTGATGTGTTTATGCTAGCCGATGAAGGATAAAAAAAAATAAAAAATAAAATAAAAAATAAAATAAAATGAACTCAACCAAAATGCTGGAAACAATACTAAGGTAATGGAAAATGGAAAATATAAGTTGCAACTCGATGAATAAGTGCATTCAAGCAAATTATCAAGGATTTAAACAGAAAATCAACCAAGAAGATGAAAATAATATGCGTGCACTTTGTTGTAGCCCCAAATGCAGTAAACATTAGAGGCAATGTTGTTGTAACAATGTACATCATTGAGGCTACGATAGGCAGATCAACGATACAGGATTGCATCCGAAAATAAAATAAGAAGAGGAGAAAAATCGTGAAGAAACATAGGAGATGTAACAAGGAAAATACAGAAAAACAAAAGAATGAGCTGCTTATTGCAGAGATTGGTCGGCTTCCTTCAGCCAAATGGGGAAAACCAAGGGAATAGGAAGGAGAAGAAGGAGATTGGGCGGCGAGCCAGGAGGGGTGAAGACGGATCCAAAATGGATGTGGTTCACCAAAAAAATGGATGTCTTCCCCTTCCTCGATGCTTTGTTTTTATAAGCCTCAGAAGGATCGAGAAGGGGCAGTTAGGTATCGATGGTTGAGGCTGATGGATGTCGATCGAATGGTGGATTGAGCGAGAGAGAGAGAGAAAGAGCTCGTGATCGGGAGAGGAAGAGGAAGAGGAAGGCAGGCGGTTGGCGATGGGCGGATGGAAGGTAAGAGCAGCCGATCGAAGGTCTTCCGCCCTTCGATCCCTTGCGCTTAGGAAAAATCCGTTGGGCATTTTCTCCACGGGTCCCTCCACTCTAGAAATTTACAAAACGATGTTTTTTTTTTTTAAAAAAAAAGTTGTTTAAAAAGTTGTTTTAGCAAAACAGATTTCAAAGGGTTTAAACTATATATATATATATATTTTGTATTTTCTTCTCCATTTTGATTTTTGTTCTTTTTCTTCATGTTTTCTATATATATATATTTTGTATATAAAATTCTAAAACTATGAGAAAATGAAGGATTTAAAACTATTTTTGCATTTTTTTTTTAAAATATTTACAAAAGAAGGGTTTTCTGAGAGTTTGAGTTTGAATTTTGAAAATTTCTTCAGAAAATGGGTTTTTGATCCAGTTTTTGAGGAAATATTCGAGTTTTGAACCTCGAACTGAGAAACAAAGAGTAAATGGATCCAAATGGATATCGGATGGACTGTCTGAGCCTTTCAAAAATTATTTTGATATTTTTGTAATTCAAATCTTGAAAAATTATCTAACGGGGCTCAGAATCGGATTTTGACACTGGATCTGGATCCTAAATCGAGTCAGACATAGAAAATGGATTTGATTTCAGTAAATTTGAGAAATAAACTGGAATTTTGAGTGAAAATGACTCGATTTACTCAAAAAATGGAGTCCAGAGGCAAAAAGGGAATATTTACACCATTTTGAAAAATTTGGGGTGTTCACACATACTCATGCCATCGTTCCACTCAAACAGGTCGGGTGGATTGCAGGTTCCAACATTGTAGTGCACATCTGTATGGTATTGCTCCATGTTGGAAATTATACAAATAAGATATTGATAGGTTGCACATAATACAATTTACATGGAAAACAATATACTGTATTACATACCTGTTCATGCGAAGAGCTTGGTTGTTTAGGGGTTGGTTGTTTCTTAGACATTTTCTTGCCAACCAATTCCAGTGCACTCTTTGTCCTCCGACGGCTGCGATCAGAGACATGTTTCCTTTTGATACCCTTCGCTAGGTGAATATTTCCATCATAATCTGCAACGTTTACTCCTGACTTGTCGAAGATGATGTTTACGCTTCGGCCAACTTCTCACAAGGGTCAGGAGAAGCGTGATTTTCACCTACGTTGTTCGATCCCATTTTCTTAGATTGGTCTTCACAAGCTGCAATAGGCTCATGGTAAATTAAGTGCACTTTTTTTAAGTAATTCCCTTGACACGTTTCTCATACATACATAGGCTTCTTCGCTTTTTGATGTCAAATCTGCAACATGCATAAGTGACTTAAATAGTTGTTGGTAGCAGGAGGCTATCTGACACTTCTCATCAACGCTAGATGGATTGACATTATTTGTATCTAGCAGTTCAATCTTTGCTTGTCTTGTCCATCTTCGCATTATATATGACTCAAGTATTTCTTGTATCTTGTCTTGATTAAATACCTTTAATGTATGACGACATAAAATACCTTTGAATTCGAACATTTTGCACGTACATTCAACTATTCTGTTGTCAATATTGTACGGAACATGTGCTTCTTGTCTTTTTGGATGCTCTTTGCCCTCCCATATAACATGGTATTTGTGCATATTCTCATATTGCATACGTCCTTCTATGTTGCAATTCATGACCCTTCTTTTTAGTCCATTCAAATACAGTTAGTGTATACAGATCTGCAGGTCGCGTCAATATTTTCATGTCCAAAGTTACAAGGCGGGTATTAAAGTATTTCACATCTTATTCAAGCTCATTCTGTCTAAGACCGTCTACAAATAATTCATACTGTTCCATGAAATGAAACATTGTTAAACATGAATACAAGGTTTTTTTTTTTTCAGTGTGGCATGCATAGATTCAACTCTTTGTGTGCTTATCATACCTGCACAAAAGTATTGTCTTCCAAATGTCAATGCCCACTTCTCTTTGTCTGCATAAAAATGTTGTAACCACACAATCTTCAAGGTCGTATATCTGAATCATTTGCTCCCCATCAGACATAAAGGCGACCTCGTCTATACTCTCAAGTACACACTGTCTAAACTTTTTATCAAACCTGTCTTCTGATTAAAAATGTGTCATATGTTCTTTGCTGCATTTCGAAAGATATGCCACAAACATAGGCGATGTGTATATGGCCATACATGAGACACTGCAGCTGCAATTACATGATCACCATATGTATGTACAACTCCAGGGTGCTTTCCATTCATTGCCTGTGTAAATACTCTGAACAACCACTTAAAGATTTTCTTGGTCTGGTCATACAAAAAAGCATCGCCTAATATGCAACTCCGTGAGTGATGGTTCACTCCGACAAACTGCGCAAATGACCACTGTTCCGTATTAATCTTCACTGTCGTATAAAAAACAAGCATATCATTGAAGCATTCATAATCTACTCTTGACTTTGAAATCTGCCCAAAACATATTCACAACATACCCATCTTCATCCAGTTGCATTGCACTAAAGAAACCAGGGTCAATGTTTGATTTTTTCTGTAGGTAATCAACCAAAGAACATATTCCTCCATTCTTTATATTTTCTGACCTCTTCCTTCTCAAGTGGTTTCTTAGCTTCATAGGTGTGAATGATACATTCTCGCAACCACCATTTACGTGCGCGCAGAAATTTTATGTCTTCTTTGGTGCAATGCTGACGGTATCAACTATTTCAGCAATTGCAACATGCGCTTCGGTTACTTTACGATGTGACCTTAATATAGGAGTCATAAATGAAGCGGCTAATTCATGGTTATGATCATTGATTAAAGTACGAATTACATATTTCCCATTCAGAAGTCTTCTTAACACCATTCTCGCTGGACAACCGCATCTTGAACCTAACTTTCTCTTTGCTGGATTTCCACTTGACTTTTTCCAACCTTGGTTATAACAAACATATGCCTTTCTCACCACGACACCCTGTGCATTTTTGGCCCAAGAATACCTTCTAACACTGAAGCCAAGTTTTAAGGCATAATCATTGTAAAATTTTTATGCAACTTTCTTGTTATTAAACTGCATTCCCTCTACGAGAACAGAGTCAAGTCTACTATCATGTAGACTTGAGGTGCCTGCACCTTTGTCAAGTGCACTGTCATGATCGTCTACCTCATTATCGACTTGTATTTCGTCTGCTGAAATATTCAAGTCAAGAGTGAATCCAATGCCTGCACCCTTATCATGTGCATCATTAGTGCACATATTCAATTCTTTAGGTGCGTCGATAGTACGAATGCCCATTACTCCATGACTTCTCAATGATTGAGATACGTCATCTTCACTCCAATTAGCTGATATGCTCAATACTGTCATGTGCAAAATATCAATTTGCGGTAGCCAACACATACATTTACTATGATTTATTCAAGATGCATATAACAACGACTACTGATTAGTTAAGCATAATAGCTTACAAATCGATATTAACAAACAACACCATATCTAACAAATCGATTCTCGAAAACACATAATATCTTACAAATCGATATACGACAATTCAACATAATATATTACAAATCGATATTAACAATCAAAACAATATCTCACAAATCGACAATTGAAAACGCATAATATCTTACAAATCGATATACGACAATTCAACATAATATATTACAAATCGATATTAACAAACAAAACAATATCTCACAAATCGACAATAGAAAACACATAATACCTTACAAATCGATATACGACAATTCAACATAATATATTACGGATCAATATTAACAAACAAAACAATATTTCACAAATTGTCACTATAAAATACATAATAGCTTACAAATTGATATACGACAATTCAGCATAATATTACAAATCGATATCAACAAACAAAACAATATTTTACAAATCGACACTAAGAAACACATAATATCTTACAAATCGATATACATGTTACTACAACCGCAATTTGTGTTACATTGCATATACTGAGTGAATGGACAATACCAGATGGGGTAGAGGCCCTTGCTCACATCTGTAACCAATCATTCTTGTCAACAGGTATCAACGTCTTACAAATGTCTTCAAGTTTTCAACCATTGAAACGATAAAATCTATCTGGAATAGCAAAACGCCTTAATGACACTCACGACGACATACGTTTTTCAACAATAGCACGATGACATGGAAAGGTACTCACGACGCTTTAATGGCACTTGTTGGAATGTTTGTGCTTCATTGCTTTTTTCCATATTGCCTAACGAAAATGAAGAAGAAGAAAAGACTGTAAAAAGAGATGGCTGGCAAACCTCCCTTTGACCAATGATCGAACCGATTGTTCGATTTATAGTTATCTCCACAAGGTAGGAACAAACCAGGAAAAGTTTTCTAACACAAGGCAGGAACGAGAAGACGACCATGTGTTGTAGCGTAAGCTAAAAACAAAGGTGGAACGTGCAAATCTATTTACGAGGAGCGGGAGGACATTTCCGTCCAACACATATCTATCTTACGAGAGGACATTTTCGTCAAAAGCATATCTACCTTTTTTATATGTTATTTTATTATAAAGTCATCGTGGGCAATATTGGCATATGAATTATCGCGGGTCCCAAGATATTCCTCCGTACACACAGGAACACACGAATTTGTGTTTTGGAGAGAACACACAACACCCTCTCCTCCTCAAGGATATTGGCTTTGTGCCTTGAACTCTCTTGGGAATTGAATCATCATAAGTGGACCCCTCACCAGTTGGTATTGTTAGCTCAATAAGTTTGACATTGAATATTGTCTGACCCATCAGTGGTAATAAAGGGATTTTGTCCAACCCTTGAAGCTTTGATGGGAGTGAGTTGTGGTAGCGCTTGTTTTGGGGGCATTACAAGTTGTGGTAGCGCACCACACTTTTTCTGTATGTTGACATCCAGCTGGTTGAGGTGTCAACCTATTTAACTTGACAACTAGTAGGTTGAGGTGTCAACTTGCTAACTTGCATCACATGCATGTTGACACAACTGGTTGAGGTGTCGACCTGTTTAACTTGCATTACATGCATGTTGACACCCAACTAGTTTAGGTGTCAACCTATTTAACTTGACACCCAGTTGGTGCTAAAATGTATTCAATTTCATCATTTTATGTATATATATAAAGATACATATACCTATATACTATGTATACATCTCTCTCTCTCTCTATATATATATATACTTTTTTCTCTTTATTACCCGAAAAGGGTATTTTTGTAATTTCCTATTTTACGCATATTCCATTTGGAATATGATTGTATTTATTTTATTATTTTATTTTTTCATTTTCTTTTCTTGTTTTTTTTTTCATTTTCGTGGTTTGTGCCACCTAGGTAGGCTCCCCAAAGAGTCGCTGGGGAGCCTCCAATGGTCACAAATGTGACCGTTGGGGGCTCCCAACGACTCCTTTGGGAGCCTTCTAGGTGGCTCCTTTAGTTGTGTATAAATAGGGGTCTTCCCCTTGTATTTTGTATGGCTTGAGAGTCTCAAGCGTCTCTCCTTTTATTCAATATATTCGTATTACATGCATTTATGCATGTTTGCATTATTTTACGCCTTTTGCGTATTTGTTCAAGTTTTCTTTGAGTGCCTTTGTGCACATCTTTTGTGAAGTATTTGTGAAGTATTAGTGCTTGTAGGCGGGTGGCGAGAAATGTGACTAAGGAGGTATTGGGTGAGTCTAAAGACGGTGCACCGCTAGGTAAGGATACATTATGGTGGAACGAGGATACCAAATTAGCTATTAAGGTTAAAAGAGAGTGTTATAGGAATCTAAGAGTCGTGATAATGAGAATTTGGAGAAGTATATGATAGCAAAAAAGGAAGCTAAAAAAGTAGTTCGAAACACGAGGGATAAGGTATATAAGGAGGTTTATGACAAGTTGGATACCAAAGAGGGCGAGAAGGATATTTATAGGCTTGCAAAAATGAGAGATAGGAAATCGAGGGATCTCGGTATGGTTAGATGTATCAAAGATGAAACACAAAGGGTTTTAGTCAAAGATGAAGAGATTAAGGAGAGATGACAAGATTATTTTGATAAGCTATTTAATGAAAGTCATGCTCAGGTTCTTGGAGACTTCTCCATTCCTTTTCATGAGATGAATTGTGACTTCATGCGCAAGATTCAAAAGAAAGAAATTGCAGAGGCTTTGAAGAAAATGAAATCAAGAAAGACAGTTGGCCCAGATGGTATACCTATCGAGGCTTGGAAATGCTTGGGAGAGAAAGGTTTAGAATGGTTGACAAATCTTTTTAATAAGATTTGACCGACAAATAAGATGCCTAATGAGTGGAGGAAGAGTACTTTGATGCCTATAAATAAGAATAAGAGTGATATACAAGATTGCACAAACTATCATGGTATAAAACTGATGAGTCATACTATGAAACTTTGGGAGAGGGTGATTGAGTCTAGGTTGAGGAAGGTTGTCATGATATCGGAGAATCAATTTGGTTTTATGCCTGAAAGATCAACTATGGAAGCTGTACATCTTCTTAGACAACTTATTGAGAGAAATAGAGAGAGGAACAAAGATTTGCATATGGTTTTTATTGATTTGGAGAAGGCATACGATAGAGTACCTAGGGACGTTCTCTGGTGGACAATGATGAAGAAAGGTGTTTCTCTCAAGTACATTAGTATAATTAAAGATATGTATGAAGGAGTAGTAACCAATATCCGCACTTGTGGAGGGGTGACAACCAATTTTCTTATAATGGTTGGGTTACTTCAAGGATCTGCTTTAAGCCCTTTCCTATTTGCTATAGTGATGAATGAGCTTACGAGATCAATTCAAGAAAATGTGCCGTGGTGTATGTTGTTTGCTGATGATATTGTTTTGATTGATGAGTCTAGAGCTGGGGTTAATGCTAAGTTAGAATTATGGAGACAGACATTGGAAGCAAGCGGTTTTAAGTTGAGTAAGAGTAAGACAGAATACATGGAATGTCAGTTTAATAAGCAACGAAGTAGTGATGGGAGTGTAGTGAAGCTTGGTGAGCAAGAAATACCGGTGGATGATTGTTTCAAATATTTGGGATCTATCATTCAAAAGTATGGAGAAATTGATGGAGATGTAAATCATAGGATAAAGGTTGGGTGGATGAAATGGAAAAGTGCAACTGGAGTGTTGTGCGATCGTAGAATGCCATTGCGGTTGAAGGAAAAGTTTTATAGGACGACTATTAGGCCCGCTTTACTATATGGTAATGAATGTTGGGCTGCCAAGAAACATCATATTCAAAAACTGAGTGTAGTTGAGATGCGTATGCTTAGATGGGTATGTGGAAATACAATAAAAGATAAGATTTAGAACGAGGAGATACGTAAGAAGGTAGGCGTTCCACCCATTGAAAATAAGATGAGAGACAATCGTTTACGGTGGTTTGGACATATTCGGCGAAGGCCTAATGATGCTCCAGTTAGAAGGATGGAGAAATGGGAAAATATATTAGTTTAAAAGAGGTCGGGGTAGGCCTAAGAAGACATGGATGGAGGTGATAAAAAAGGATATGAATGCTTTGAACCTCTCCGAGGACATGGCATTGGATAAAAATGATTGGAGGAGAAGGATTCATGTGGAAGACCCAGAATGATTTTCTTTTTTGGTTCATTTCGCCGACCCCAATTGTTTTGGGATGAAGGTGTAGTTGTTGTTGTTGTTGTATTAGTGCTTGTATGTGTATTGTCTCTTCCTAGACATTTTTACATGGTATAAGAGACAAGTTTGGAAAAAGAAGGGCGTGTGATCGAGCGCCTCGAAAAGTGTTCCTTCAAAGTTTTTGGTGATTGGTGTGAAAACTTATCTTCATCCAATATTTTGGGAGTCTTCCACAACAAGTAAGATTTAAAATCTTATTGCGGTAAATGATTTTTTATCTACTCTCTTCTCTCTAATGGGTGAAAAAGACGCATTTCTCTCTTGGCTTCAAGTTAAATGGCTCAAACTATCATGTTTGGGCCGGGAACATGGAAGCTCACATAAAAGGTAAAGGTCTTTGGGGATACGTTCTTGGTTCTATACCGGAACTCGAACCAAAGATTACTTCAGTTGAGAGGCGAAATCAAAATCCTCGAAGGAGAAGAAAGAAATAAAGCTCTTGAAGAATATTTCAAGAGACATGAGGAATGGGAAATGAAAAATTTCAAGATTCTTTATTGGATTTTTTCATCGGTTGAAACTAAAATCAATGCCAATATTATCAAGTTCAAGAAAGCATCAAAAGGTTGTCATTATCTTGAGAAAATGTACATGTCAAGAGACTTATCTCACAAGTACTTTCTCTAAAAAGGGCTTAAACCCTTCAACAAAATGAAATGTTCATAAGAGAATATTTTGCGGAATTGTCATCCATATGGGATGAACTCGCGATGCTTGAGCTTAAGTGGAGTGGAGAAGCTATTGAACTTAGGTACAAACAATTGAAAGATCATTTTTTCAATTTTTTGAATGGTCTTAGACCCGAGTTCGAGTAAATTCAGTCTTCTCTCCTCTCCTCTTTCGTTTTCCCCTCGCTTGGAGATGTCATTACTAAGCTAAGTGGGGAGGAAATTCGTATGAATTCTAGCAAATACAATTCGAGTGTTCTTACAACTTCATCTAATGAAGAAAGTGATGTCGTTAATGCTGTTTCAAGATCGAGAAACCATGTACGAGCTTATAAGCCTCCTCACTTCAAAAATTGAAATCAAGGATCAAGGAGGAAAAAGGGACTACAACAAACTTGTGTGCCATTTTTGTAAGGAACCAGGGCACGTCAAGCCTGTTTTCCCTAAATGGAAGAAGCTGCTTGCCATGGCCACCACTTCTCAAAAAGAAGAAAATATGACTTCCTCAAATGAGCCTCTTTCTCTTCATCAAATCGTGGAAGCACTTCAAACGCTTCTTAAGGGAGCTGTTTCTGGAGCAACTATATCTACCTCTCCTTGTCCTAGTAAGACCTCTTGGCTCTTAGATTTGGGTGCCTCCTTTCATATGTCCCCCAACATATGTTCTTTATCCGATTTTCTAAAACATTCATCACCATCTTTGTTTTATCTGCAGATGACACTTCTCTAGAAATTAAAGGCACTGAAAATTTTCAAGAAAAAAGGTTTTTTATTTCAAAAATCAGATTTATTCCAAAGCTAAATTTAAACTTGCTTTCTGTTTCTCAACTCTCGGACCATGGATGTGATGTAAAATTCTCATCTGATAAATGTTGGATACAGGATCGTCGGTTCGGGAAATTGATTGGGGAAAGCTCTAGAAAAGGAGATCTCTACTATGTGATTTTTCTTCAAATTCTAAAAGATTCTTTTTGTAATATGATGCATCACAAAGTCATTAATGTATGGCACAAACGACTTGGTCGCCCCAATGTCACAAAAGTTTTGTATATTCCTTTTGCCAAACATTTATGTAAGGAAAATTTTGTTTGTAATGATTGCACACTTGGAAAAATGAGAAGTTTGCTATATTATCAAAGATCCATGTTTACTACAAAACCTTTTGATCATTCATTCAGATGTTTGGGAACCGTCACCCCTTATTTCAAAGGGAGGGTTCTCCTATTATGTGATATTTGTAGATGATTTCTCTAGATTTACATGGATATATTTTCTCAAATATAAACATGAAGTTTTTACAACATTTAAGACTTATCATATGATGATTAAGAATCAATTTGATGCAAATCTAAAAATCTTTAGATCTAATTTTGGAGGAGAATATCTCTCAAATGATTTTAAAAGCTATCTTGAGAAATATGGGATAATTCATAAAAAATCATGTGTAAAACCCACGGTAATATATATATATATATACACATATATATATATATATCATTATCGGACCCGGGCCGGGTTCGGACCCGACCCGGGTCTAGACCCGACCCAGGCCCGTCCTCGTTTGGGTTTTAAAAAAACCCAACACAGGAGAAAGGGTTTTGAGAAAACCCTTTCCCCTGTGTGCCGCAACCACCCGCGCCACTCCTTTTCCCCCCTCCTCGACTAGATAAGGGAAACCCCTTGAGGGTTTCCCCGATTATCGCCCCCGCGAGCTCTTTAAGAGCATCGCAAGAAGGTAGGGGGGCATGCCTCCCCCTCGAGTCTCCTCCTCCTCGCGCCGACCATCCTCTCGTTCCCTGTTCACGACACCAACGCCAACGCCGACCGACGACGCCGACCACCGCCGTCGATCCTTCCCCAGGTACGCCTTTTTCTTCCTTCTCCTCCCCCGTCTTCTAATCCCTCTTCCTCTGTGTCCATCAGAGGGCTGATATGTGGCCTACGGGCCCCTGCCGTCTCCCTCTCTCTCTTGAAGTTGCCGGAGAGCCAATGGGGACCAGTGGCCCCTACGACACCCTCTCTTCCCAGTAGGCTATCGGATGACCGACGAGAGGTCGGCCGTCCCCCTGTCTCACCCTCCCGCTCCCTCTGTGCCATGCATTTCTTTTTCCCTTTTTGTCGCCGTGACTCTGTCAGGCAGGGGCCGAGGCCATTGCCATTGCCATTCGTCGTTTCTTCAGGCAGGGGCCGAGGCCCCTGCCATCCCTTGTTTCGTCAGGCAAGGGGCCGAGGCCCCTGCCGTTCTTTGTTCTATCAGGCAGGGGCCGAGGCTCCCTGCCATTTATTATTTTGTTAGGCAGGGGGCGAGACCCCTGCCATTCAGTGTTGACAAGCAGGGGCCGAGGTCCCTGCCACTTGTCGCTTTCGTGAGGCAAGGCCTAAGGCCCTTGCCATACGTTACTTTGTCAGGCAGGGGCTGAGGCCCCTGCCCTTCGCTTCTTTGTCAGGCAGGGGCCGAGGCCCCTGCCATTTGTTGTTTGGTCAGGAAGGGGCCGAGGTCCCCTGTTGCCTAAACCTACCCTTGTGGATCGACTGGGGTCGAGCCCCCGCCATCCTCGGTCCTTTTAAAAGGCCAACAGGGGTGATACCTTTGCTGCCTAGGCTTACTCGTTTGGTAGGGATCCTACCCATGCCTCCGTCGCACCATTAATTATATTAGCATAATTGAATATTTCACTCTTGCAGATTTACGCAACGGGTCTCGTTCGTGCTCCGCGGCCCGACCCTCGTATTATCTACACTCGTAGACGCATGCAGAGATACACAACATCCCAAGGTAGGGGAAAATCACATGAGGATTTTGTATGAATGAAATAAAATATAAGGATTCTGTGATAGAATAATTTATTTGGCATATATGCTTACCTATAGGATTACTTAACTAGTGATTGTCTGTCTTGCGTTTCCTCATTCTTATTCTTTTGAAATTACATGCTTGATGTATGCTGTATGAGTAGACTCATTTATAGAGAGATCCTATTACTGTATTTCTGTCCTTGCTCACTGTTGTAAGTTAATGTAGATGCCTTGCTGGTTGCCACCCTCAGGCAAGCCTTGTAGGGTGTGCAGGTGCACGTACCACATTTTGCCCTTTTTGGAAAGGTGCAAAATTGTGTACAAGCACTAAAAGTTCGAGAGGTGTTTCCTTGTGCAAAGCTGACTCCTCGAGAATGAATTCCTGCTTATAAAGCTTGTGATTTAGTATGCGTTGCTAGATGCAATTATTGGTACCCCGAGGCGGTTACTCGAAAGAAATATTTCGATCCACAGTGATCGCAGGACTTGTCTGAGACGTCCTGTTACTTAGTAATTGAGCATGCCAAGTATATTACTGTTCTATGTAATACTGTGATGGGTTATCCATCGAGAAACCCACGAATTTGCTATCGTAACCGGACCTCAAGACAGGTACGGTACAAATAGTACAAGAGGTCATTGAGTACCTCAAAGTGAACAATCAACACTTTATTGATATAAATAAAATAATGTCGGCCTCCATAAGCCAAATGCTCAAAGAGCAATACATGTCATGTATGGATTAAAAGAATCACATGACCTTATGTGTTGCCCTCTCATCGTAGTCGTGCCTCCAGGTAGGTACGACCGTACTTTTGGACAAGTACGTCTCTGGGTGTTACGATGTTTAAAAAATGAGGTTGTGGCAACCTCGAAGCGTGCATATAGCACAATGCTGAGATAACATAAAAGGTGATAACTCGCCTTCACAGGCAAGATGCTCGAGTGGGCCTAACAGACCAGAGCATGTATAATAAGGCGACGGTTAAGAAACCCCTGTCGTGCCCATTTGACCTTTACGGTTCATCAAGGGAGAGGATGGATGGTACAAAAACTCTGATGGACAGGTTGTTAACAACCACCCCACAGGCAAAAAACTCGGCTTCCTCAGTCATCGGAGTTAGGGGAATTGGGATTACCATAAATTATCCTAGGTGGTAACTCCTAGGTACTTCTGTAGAAGTTGGATGCATCCATGGGCCACAAATGCCTTTGGGGATTTACTTTCTTGGTCACTGACCGTCCCCTTAGGAGCGAACTCAGTCAGTCTTCCGGGTTAATGAAAACACCTCCATAATAAACCCCCGGATCGGACTCGACTGTTTTTACGTTTCACGTCTGTGCGTACCCACAGGCCAGTTAATATCAGAACTTAAGGAATATCTTTTTAAATAGCTGTAGATGATTGAGACTTATACTACTTGAAATGTTGTCGGTATACCTGTTTCAAACAATAACGCTTTGCATATGTTACACTTGCTAGAATAGATTATAATTGTACTTGTTGTTTTGATGTAATAAATTGTTTATCTCATGAATGTCCTGCTTTATTTTATTCTATATTACCTATTCGTACACCTACTGGTTTGTTATGAAACTGACCCATTTCATGGGTAGGTGATGAGTAAGACTTCACAAGCGGCCGATGGCATGGTGCAACATGGCTCAAGATTTCTCTTCTTTCTACTGGTGTCTTGGCTCTGAGTTTTGGAGATTTTCTTTAGATTATTGGACATTGGGAAAATGCTCATTTTGTAATAAACTGCAGAATTTATTAATGATCTATTGCTTTATTTTTTCAACTCCTTTAAGTAGTTGTTCATGTGAAATGATGGTTTTTCAGCTACCGTACCTAGGATTTGTTAACTTGTGCTCCTTTCTAAATGTCTTCCGCTGTCGCTTTTAAAAGTGAAAACTTTAAATCTTTGAAAAGTTTTTCGATAATGTTTTCGAAATCACAAGTTGAAATTTTGGGGCGTTACATCATGTCCCAAAACACACCGACAAAATAGTTTGGCCGAAAGGAAACATAGGCACATTATTGAAACAACCAGAACCCTGCGCATTTCCCAAAACATCCTGAAAAGATTTTGGGCTGAAGCGGCTCTTGTATTTGTTTATCTAATTAACCGCCTTTCATCCCAAAATTTGGATAAAATCTCGCCATTTGAAATTTTGTATAAAAGGAATCTTGATCATAGCAAGTTAAGGGTTTTGGATGCAAATGCTTTATTCTGACGGATAAAAATGATAAACTTTCTCCTAAAGCCATTCCATGTGCCTTCCTTGTGTATTCTGAGACCCAAAAAGGATTTCGATGCTACGGTGTCAAAAATGATAAATTATGTGTCTAGAAATGTAAGTTTTCTAGAAAATGTTAGTGGATTTGAAAATTCTGAATCTCATGAGAAAAATATGGATTATTCTTTTTTATTTGAACTTTTATCAAGAAATGATGTCATTAGTGATGATGAATTCACACCAAGTGAAAATAAAGTAGAAGAGAATAACCATCCTCCTCAGCCTTTCATCTTTCATGAGGCTGATGATCGAACTTCTAGAGAGCCTGTTGTATACAAATATAGAGACCAAAGCAGTTTTAAAAGTGCTATAGAAAAATATAGTGAGCCTAATGAGACAATAAGTTCTCAAAGAATTGAGAGAAATAGGAGACCTCCCTCTAGATCCATATCCTATGATTCCTTTTCTCCCAAACATAGAGTGTGCCTTAGCGCCATTCACTCATATGTTGAGCCCAAATTTTTTGAAGAAGCCCAAAAGATGAATGAATGGGTAGAAGCCATGGAAAATGAACTAAGGGCCCTTAGGAAAGCCAGAACATGGGAATTTCAGGATCTTCTTAAATGTAAGAAAGTATAGGATGTAGGTGAGATTTTAATATCAAAACCAAGAGTGATGGGACTCTTGAGAGATATAAGGCACGTCTAGTTGCTAAGGGATACAATCAAGAATATATGGTACACTATGATGAAACGTTTGCTCTAGTTGCTCGGATGGTTACCGTTAGATGTCTTATTACCATCGCTTTAATTAAAAAATGGAATATTGATCAAATGGACGTTAAAAATGCTTTTTTAAATGAGGATTTAAATGAAGAAGTTTATATGATTGCTCCTCCTACATGGATTGCCCTAATGGTAAGGTTTTCCGTTTACAAAAAACTTTTTATGGTCTAAAACAATCCCCCAAAGCTTGGTATGACCCATTTAACAGTTTAATGATAAAAAATGGATTTGTCTCATGCTATACTGACACTGCCTTATTTGTAAAGAAATCTGATGCAGGAATTGTAATCTTGCTTTTATATGTTGATGACATGTTAATCACAGGTGATGATATCAAGGGAATTAAAAAAATTAAGTCTGCACTAATTGAAAAATTTGAGATGTCAAACTTAGGTTTCTCACATATTTTTTGGGCATTGAAGCTGCTTTTTTCTTATAGAGGATATTTTTTATCCCAAACTAAGCTTGCTTGTGAGATAATTGACAGGTCATGCATTACTAATGACAAAATTTGTGAAACACCCGAGGTTGTGAGGTCCAAGATGAAAATAGATGATGGGGTTATTTTGGATAATCCTACTCCTTACAGACAACTAGACCTAATATATCTCATGCAGTGCACACTGCCAATCAATTCCAACATGCTCCTACGTCAGTGCACATGAGTGTAGTCCTTCGAATCATCAGATATATAAAAGGGACAGTAAATAAGGGAGTATTTCTTTCATCATCCTCTGATTTAAATTTAATTGCATATACTAACTCTGATTGGGGAGGTGACCCTAATAACCGTCACTCCACCACTGGTTTATGTATCTTTTTAGGTGAATCTTTGGTCTCTTGGAGGTGTAAAAAGCAACAGATGGTCTCCTTGTCTTCCACCGAAGCTGAGTATAGAGCCATGGCCTCCATAACCATGGAAATAGTATGGAATATAGATTCAACGTCTGCTAGAAGATATGGGAGTTCACATTCAAGAACCGACAAAGTTATGCTGTGACAATAAGAGTGCGATATACAATCATCGATCTTCCATATGTGACATCGCAATATCAACTAGCGGGTTTCTTCACTAAGGCGCTTTGCTTCCCTCAATTTCATTTTCTTTTGGGCAAACTTGCGGTTATCACACTGTAAGTTTGAGGGGGGGGTGTTAAAATGTATTCAATTTTGTCATATATATATATATTCGTGTGTGTCAGAAAAGAGCCTTCACACTGTCTTCTGCAAGAGAGAGAAAAGAAGAGATGTTGGGAGAAGAATCTGTAGGGAAAAAGACGTCAGATGGGCTGCGTCTCCCATTCAATGATTATATATTTAATGTACAATTCTAGGGTACGAAAATACCCTCTAATAAACTTTTAAAATACACTGTACAGAGATTGGATCTTGACCCGATCCGATACATGAATCGGTTCGGGTTTGGGTCTAAGACCCAACGACGACTTCTTTTCAACCTCCCTCAAGTTGTACATGGTCCTGGACCATAAACAACTTGTCTTTCAGAAACCAAAATTTGTCCTTTGTCAACCCTTTGGTGAAAATGTCAGCAACTTGTTCTTCAGTTCGCACAAACATGGGCTCAATCTCCTTTTCTTCAACCTTTTTCCTAATAAAGTGTTGATCTATCTCAATATGCTTTGCTCGACTATGGTGGATAGGATTGAAGGACATGTTGATGGCACTTTGATTGTCACACAATAACAGTGACCGAGCAATCGGTTCTCCCATTTCTGTTAGAAGATGTCTTATCCATGTAGCCTCAGCAGTGGCAGCAGCCATCAATCTGTATTCAGCCTCGGTGCTCGACCTAGCAACCACCTTTTGTTTTCTACTGCTCCAAGATACCAGGTTCGGTCCAATGAAGCTACAATAACCAGATACTGATCGTCGTTCATCTGGATCACCCGCCCAATCTGCATCAGCATAAATGATGGTCTCATGACCCCCGCCTGGATCTAATTCTCTTTTCTTATATACCAGGCCATCACCAACTGTACCTTTGAGATAACGAAGTATCCTTTTGACTGCCTCCATATGCGACGTATGAGGTTCATGCATAAACTGAGACACCTGATTAACCGAATACACTATGTCAGGTCTAGTAAAAGTCAAATATTGCAGCATGCCGACTATGCTACGATACTTAGTAGGATCTCCATATATATCTCCTTCTCTAGAACTCAGTTTCTGAGGAATGACACTTGGAGTTGCTAATGACTTACAATCTGTCATGCCTGCCTTGCTGAGAATGTCCAACGCTAAGTCACATGGGTGCGGGGATTCGACATTTCCAAAAACACGGGTGCGGGAGTGCGAAAAAATAATATATATATATATAAAGGGTCCGGGTTTCCCCGACGCGGGTCTTGGGCAAGGCCATTCTGTTTCGGGCAAGGCCTAATCAATACGACCACCAGCTATGCTCACGTCACTTTCTAGCAAAATAATTAACTGGCCGGGCAAGGCCTTCCCCTTAGCTGCCCGCCCTTTCCCCTCTAACCCACAAACCTCATTTCACCGCACCATCAATGGTCAAGTGTTCACATCATTTTTTTATTATAATGATTATAAAGAAGATCAAACCAAGACCCATTAATTTAATTTAAGTAGAATATCATTGTATCTCCTTGGTCAGGATGTAATTACTCGGGCTTTAAAATCACCAGTCAATATCTTATTAGTTTTGACTCGTGACCGTACCTCCTCCAGCCATCTTTTCTTCCTTTATATTTTTAGATTTTTTTAAAACATATAATAAGATATTGGGAGATTTTGTGTTTTGCGCTTTTTCCTTCTGGAAGTGGAGGGGAGACTAGTTGGGGGCAATTAGTTAGTGCATCACGTGAAGGAACTTTGGTTAGAGTCCCCAACCCTGGTTGGGTGCAACACTTGAGACATGTAAAGGGTTAGGGATAACGACGGTGGAGGGAAAGCGACTGCCACAGATGGATGTAGACAGGTCAAGACTCAAACCATACAGAGAGAGAGTGAAATATGTACTGGTGTTTAGGGTTAGAGAGAGAGAGAGAGGTTTTTGTTTTGATTTTTTTATTATTGCAATAGAAATTTAACGTGTAGGGTGTGATGTGATTTGAAGTAATAAGGGGCAGCAACGTTAGCTTTACTAATTTGTCCCAAAGGCCGAATGTTGGAAGCATGGGAAGCAACCAAGGATGAAAGGGGGAGATTGGTTGCGCATCAGAGACCAGGGCAGTAGCAGTGCAGGCACAACAGGGAGCTTTACAGGCGCAACAACAACAACCATGGCCGTGAATGATTCCCTTTAGGTTGGTGGCTTCAGAGGGGAGCTGTTTTCCGTTTGTGGTCTGGTTTGCTGACTTTTGATAAAAAGAAAAAGCAAGGTTTTTTGTGTATTTTCCTTAAGAAAAAAGTAATATTTTTCTTCTTTTTTTGGTGGTTTTAATGGAGGTGGGTGGTGGTGTTCTTGAGATGGTAGACAAGAGAAATGTTCGTGTTGGTGTTGATGGTGGTGGTTTTGAGGACGGGGAGAGAGGAGTTGGTGGTGAAGAGAGGGAAGGTATTAGTTCGGTGCCTCAAAAGTTGTCTCGCACCGACACGTTCCCCTTTAAGATGCCTCCCTTCTACCGTTGTGACAACAACCCCACCTTTTATAACAATGAGGGCAGGTCGAGCGATTTAGATGATGTCCCCGGTGGTGCAGTTGCAGCAGGAGCTACTGCAACAACGAATTTGCAACTTTTTCCTATTGCCTTCAAATCCCTGTGTATCAACTCTAAAACAACACCCCTTCCAAAACACACTTTGCACTTTTTTGGCACCTCTGATTTGTCTAAAGAATCACCCTTATACCATTTCATGGGGCAAAATTAAAAAAAAAAACAAAAAAATGGATCAAAATGACCTTGGGTGCGTTGACCACACCTAGGGTCGGGTTGACCGCACCGGGTTCCGCACCCGCTCCCGCACCTGCGCCGCATCGCGTCGACGCGGGTTCGGTAACTGTCTGGCCGAATCCCTATGACATATGTCTAACGTGTATTTATGTTGAGTAAGCGTAAGTGTATCATATCTTTTATCAACTTCCACCCCAAGGAAATACCGCAGCTCTCCCAAATCTTTCATTTTGAATATCTGATTTAGTAACTTCTTCACCTTCTCAATGTGATATTTGCAGTTTCCTGTGATGATGATGTCATCTACATATATCAATAAAAGAGCAGTGATGTCTTGTTCATTGTGAATGCATAACGAGTGATCAAGAAAGGATCGAGAGAAGCCATGCTTTTGTATCTCTAGTGAAAAACTGTCGAACTAGGAACGAGAAGCTTGTTTTAATTCATATTGTAACGACCCCGATTTTTTTTTAACAAGATGTGAAAATATTCCCAGAGATCTGGGGCCTTTACAGTTCCACTCACCGCTGGATAACCACACACCACAATAGAGCTTACACTTATCTTCCATACCAAAATCCAACCATTATTCATTTATTGAAAAATTGATAAACATGTCTAGAGACACTTACATAATGAATTATTTATAGTGCAACATCCATTAAATGAACCAAACAGGAAACAAAAGTAGAATCATGTTGTCCATCTGTGATTTATCTAGCAAGTGCGTGACACCCGTGACATTCCCAGACACCAGCTTCTTCACTGATTTCCTGCTCTTGAGAAAAACCATAAAAGAAGAGGTTCAGAAATCTGAAGAATTCTGCGTACAGATCCCTCTAATGAAAATAAGAGAGCATAAAGAACACATACAATTTTATGCAACTTTTCAGAGGAATGCAATTGTGACAATTTCCTAATCTTATTTATACATTCATACCACATCTATTAAGTATATAAGAACCTTAATCAACAACAGATATATCAATCTAAGTAAGCAAAGTATCCTACATGCATTTAAAAATTAGCCATCACCCATCCAACAACATTTATTATTTAAGAAAAGAAGTAAATTATGCATGTCCTAATGCATAAAAAGATTTTGTATGATTTATATGCAATGTATGAATACCATATTGTCTTCCATTTAAGTTCATATTTCTACATGCATGCCCTATTAAATGCATATAATTTAAGTTTCTTTTTTTAAATTTTTATCTCCCGCGGATACACCCAACGGGTAAAATCCCCGAGGTCAAGTTAGGTTCCAAGCGTAGCTTAGCACACAATTTGTATTTTCTTACTGGGTTCCAACTTAGCCCTTGACCGAATCATCTTCGGAACATTAGACCTCCACATCTAATGCCGAGGACACAAGAGACACCCCACGCCCACAAGTGCTACTTCCTTGGTACCATAACAATCACAGCTGTGACAAACACACCACCCCCAGGTAAAGTGACTGACTCTCCCTAAAACCATGGCCAGGAGAAGGAACCTCAATATCGGGTTCAGGGGACCAAATTTAAGCACACAGAGTTTTTGTATCCTCACATTCTCCCCAAGGTCGGATTTCTAAGATCTCCATTCTCCAGATGGAAGATTCCAGAACATAAGTTACACTGTTCTTATTTCTTAGATTTTTATTAAAGTCAATTATTTAAGTTTGCAACACTATATGAAAAAGTAAAGTGAAAACCTGCATCCTCCCTTGCGGGAACCCTTACGGGACTCCAGCCCGTGAGGACAACGGAAACAGTGTATTAGTGTGCCCTACCAACTTGTGTGGTTAAAGTGATGCAATTAAACATATAAGAAAACAACCAAGTCCACGACTCTCCAGGCCGGTGATGATCCATTAGGCCATCGATGCATCACACAACAAAACCAAAGTGATGTGTTATATAACATCAAACTATTGTGCCAAATGCATGTGCACCCATACAAAACAAGGCCAATCATAAGCATGTAATTTTCCACCTCCCATGCATTTTTGTCATGTGCATTTCCTACATCCATATACACGTATCCATGTCAAAACATACTCACATGCATTAATGTTGGCAGTTCGATTTATATCATCCCATAATCTTTGAGCAAGATTTTTTTTTGTCCTACAACTCAGCCCAGTATATTCATGTAGTCCACTAGAGTTGAATATGGAATCATACTGACTTATTTAGTCATAGGCATGTGGAAATTTCGTTCCAGTAGGTACATAGCTGAAAAACTCTACCATTCGTCCAAGTTTTAAAGTATACACATACGACCCCTACTACCAAACATATTTATTCATTTATTTATAGTTTTAGTTTGTCACATTTCTTTTCTTCATTTCGGCCACGTGGATAGTATTATTCAGATTTTTCCATGCAAGAGGTTCATTTCCAAAACCTCACATATATGATATAGCAACGAACATGATTCCGGAAGGATCAGAAACCGCAAATCCAAATCAGGAATTTACTGGGGTAGGCAGCCAAAAACCTCTAATTTCCATGGCACACACACCCTTAAAATGCAAGCTGGTTCATATACTATGCTAAAGAACTATATAACAGATGCATTATTGCCATTTGAAAATAGTATGAGACATAAAACCACCTGTCTAATTGAAAATAGTGTGGCATTAACGTGAATCCATACATTAGCATATCATATCTGAAGATGAATGGATTTTTTTGTGAATGCGAAGACTAAATTAAATTATTAAGCATGCACAGATGCTACATACGTAATTTGTCATAGAAAGTATAGACAAGTTCAAGCAGAAAGGGGCCGAAGACAACTCCATGCATGCTGGAAAATGAGTAAACATGTACAATCATTTTTACAGAACGGATATCCAAGGTTTATGTAAAATGACGATTACATCACAATGGTTGTCAGCAACTCATTCCAACAATATTCAAAACAATATCATGTGTGTCCATCAATGCCCAAAGGGACTTTTTTAACATGAATGCTATTTTAGGTTTTTGTTAGAGACTATCGGAAGGTTTGCTGTTTTGCATTTTTCAAGTAAATTTTGATTATTTTACCCCTGGAGATGAAAAAAAGAAGAAAGAAACTGTGTGTGTTCTAGTGAAGGTGTAGAGGAATTGGAGAATAGAAATGGTCCATGTAACAATGGCAAAGAAAAATGGTACATATCGTGACTCATGAGTATCAACAGTAAAATATATTTTTGTGCTGCAGTAGGAACTCAGATGAAACTCATATATGCAAAAACCATTAAAAGGGAAAGTAACATTATAACCACGGAAATTAATATGAGAAAGTGACAACAGATTCAAGGTAGCTTGGAAACAAACTCAAGAAATAGACAATTGCTAGTCTCAATCATGCGGACCTCACTAATTGAGTTGTGATCCCATCAGTCAATGTATGACATGGAAAGAAAAAAGACAAATTTTAGGATTGCCAATTTTTTCATTGGAAATAAGTTGCCTATTATTTTTATGTTCCTCCATGACAGGAATTTACTGGGGTAGGCAGAAATCAGGAACTCCATCTGGTTCCCAAGGATTTCATCCAAAGAAAAATAACATAAAATTGAACCAGGGTTCGATTTCTCAATCAGCTTCACAAGAGGGGACCCATACCTCTTACGGTGGTTTTTCGGTGGCCGGAGACAAATGTCGCAGAGGGGTGCAAACTGGTGACGCTCCTCCCAACTGTCGTGAAAGGAGATGCTCGAGGGGCCCTTGACACCTGCGGATGGTCAGAGATTCGCCGGTAATGGGGCTCCTTCCTCCGGCGTGCGCACACAGAGAGAGAGAGAGAGAGAGAGAGAGAGAGAGAGAGAGAGAGAGAGAGAGAGAGAGAGAGAGAGAGAGAGAGAGAGAGAGAGAGAGATTTTTGGGGAAACAAAGAGAGCGAGGGAGGGAACCAACTCGAGAACCCCCCTTTTGAAGGGGATAGCCGACAAGAAAATCGGGGCCGATTTTCTCGTCGTCGGTTGCGCTTCAAGCCCCTCCCTTTTCCCCCATGCGATTTCTGTTAGGTTTCTCTCTCAGAATCCGAACCCCTTCCTTGTTTTCCCCAGTTCAGAAATTATCGGGCAGCCCTTATCGGGTTGCCTTTTATGTGCTCGTTACACAGGCGCGACCCGGGTCTGAACCCGGGACCCGGTAACCGACCCCGAGTTGAGTCCACGCCTTACCCCTCTTATATGGATCCACAAGTTGGATCCAGATGGATCCAACTGTGGATCCTCATATTAAGTTTATATATATTTGTATTTATTTGTTTTAAATATTTATTATTAATATTTCTATTATTATTATTATTATTAGTATAAACGTAGGTAGTATCATTTATAACTAGATATCCCTTTATGGGTCCTAGATCCGAAATGTGGATCTCCGGCCCAAATTTGCATATTTGGTAATATTTCGTAATATAACAAAATTTATGAGCGAAAATTTTCGGTTTTTACACATATAGTGCCCTCTTCAACTTGCATACATACCGCTTGGCGTCTCGTTCCGCATACCCAGTGGGTTGTTCCATGTAGACTTCCTCTTTTAACTCCTCGTGTAAAAATGCATTTTTAACATCCGACTGGCTCAATGTCCATCCATGTTCATTGGCTAGACTCAACACAATGCGAACAGTTCCCATCTTCACTACAGGACTGAAGGTTTCATCAAAGTCTTGTCTTTGTTCTTGTGTGAATCCCTTGGCTACTAATCTGGCTTTGTATCTTTCGATGCTCCCATCTGGTTTATATTTTATCTTATATACCCATTTTGATCCGACGACATTTCTGTTTGGTGGTCTGGGCACAATCTCCCATGTCCCACATTCATGTAAGGCTTCCATTTCTTCATTCATTGCTTCGACCCATCTTCTAGAACTTGCAACTTGATAGGACATGAGAGGCTCATCCTCTTTACTTATGGATGTCAAAAATAACTGAAAATCCAATGAATTTTTTTTATAACTTACCCACCTGTCAAGCGGATGTCGAATCCGTGAGGATCTTCTGATATCCATCATCTGAGAAGCAGGGTCAGGAGGATCCAAACCTGTACAAGGGATGGATGAGGGCTTTTTCTCTCGTCGGGTGTATACAACGCCCTTATACCTTGTTGTCTCCAAGTCTTGAGTAACAATCTCTTCCGTTTGAACTTCACTTGCTGATTCTTCATGTATCTCCTTTTGACTGCAGTTTACTTGGCAGTCTTCCTTAGCACTGGAGAAGAGTTCTGAATTTAACCATGGATGGTATACCTCAATGCTAGGACTTGAATGAGTAACATGGAGGTTTGAATTAGGCGGCTGATCATCGAAGTTCATTTCATCAAAAACTACATCTCTCGATATTTTGACGCGCTTAGTCAAAGGATTATAGCACCTATATCCTTTGTAGTCTTCAGCATATCCCACAAACCTACACTTTAAGGCTTTATCTTGAAACTTATGTCTCAGTGAGCTTTCAATGTGAACATAGCAAATAGACCCAAACACACGTAATTCATGATAATCAGACTGTATGCCAAATAGAGAGAAATATGGTGACTTATTTTCTAAAATGGTCATTGGCAGTCGATTTATCACATGAACTGTGGAATGAAAAGCTTCGGTTCATAATGCTACAGGAAGATTGCTCCCGTGCATCATGCTCATTGCACTCTCAACAATATGACGATGCTTCCTCTAGCAATCCCATTTTGTTGAGGTGTATGTGGATAAGACACTCTTCTCTTTATCCCATTATGCTGAAGAAAATTAACAAAGTCACTCGAGGAGAATTCACCTCCTCCATCACACTGGAAATTGAGAATGTTGGTAGAGAAATGATTCTGAACAAAGGAATGAAATTTCCTAAACAATCCAAAAGCTTCTGATTTGTGTTTCATAAAAAATATCCAAGTATAGTGAGAGTAACTATCAATGAAAATAAGATAATATTTACTGCCAGAAAGAGAAGTAATTGGGGCAGGACCACATACATCAGAACATATGACCTCGAAGGGCCTTGAAGCTCTCTTATTAATAGAATTGAATGGCAAAACACGACTCTTACATAAATGGCAACTAGAACACTTCATATCAATGACTTCCGAACTCAAACTGGACTTAGGAATGAGATTATTTGAGACAAGTTTTTCAATAAAATGACGACCACAATGGCCGAGACGACTATGCCAAAGTCTTGGCTTATTACATTCAGAAATGACAAACACAAACTCAGAAGAAACAGGAAGTCGATGTTGGTGAGGCTTCAAGGATGAATAGTCAGACCGAACAGAGGAAGGATCTTCTTGAAAAATGTACATGTTGCCCCATCTTTTTCCTTTATCGAATGTCCTTGTGCGAAGATCCTTAACATAGACCGAAGAGGGAGTAAATTCAACTGAAGCATTAACATCATCAACAAGTTTTGAGACAGAAACAATGTTCTTCTGAATATTAGGAGCATGAATAACATTTGAAAGATTAAGAGAAGATTTTGACATGGATATAATGGCATTTCCAATATGTGAGATAAAATGATGAGAGCCATCTCCCGTGTAAAACCCGAAAATTTTATAAAATTTTGCAAATTGGGCCTGGATCCAAATTGCAGATTCAGGACCCATAAAGGGGTTTTCCGCATATATTACCTCGTAAATTTGATATGTACGTATAAGTACAATAATTTTAATTAATTAAATAATTCGAAGAATAATCATTCAATAGGGGTGCGTAGATGGGTATGGGATCCATATACCGGATCCATATATATATATTTATATATATCTATATATATATGTGTATAATCATAAATAAATAATATTAATATTGGTAATACTATAGAAATATGATATACATATATATTAAGTGGACTCGGGGATCCACAGTTGGACCCACATGGATCCGACTTGCGGATCCATATTGATGGGGGTTAAAAAAATTTATGTATAATGTTAAATTCGGAATTTTATAAATAATTAATATTAATTATAAGAAAATTTTGGAACAAGGGGGTCAGACCCACAGTTGGATCCAGCTAAGGATCCGTTACTATTGACGAACCGGGTCCATTTTGATAATGGACCCAGCGTCGCGGGTACAGGCTGGGACCCGGACCCGACCCTCTTGATTTTAAAAGGGGGAAGGTAGGTTTTATTAAGGCAACCCGATAAGGGTTGCCCGATACCTTCAGCCAACGTTAGGGTTCTGGGAGAACCCTAACCCCGATCGCAGAAACAGCAGGGGGGTTACGCAGGGCGTAACCGACCTCGCGCCCCTCGGCAAAGGGAGAGGGCTTGGGGCCGATAAAGGGGGGAGTGGAGAGGGGGTCTTGCCCCTCTTCACTCAACCTTTTCTCTCGGGCTCTCTCTCGTTTCCCCCGTCTCTCTCTCTGTCAGTGTGCATCTAAGAGGAGGAGGTCGCCGACGAGCAACCAGCAGCCATCAGCGACTGCAGCGAGCTCCCCGGTCACGGCAGCAGCAAGAAGCGACGCCAGTCGGTCCTGTTTCACGTCCCCAGCCTCCAATCACCGGAAGGATCGCCGGATAAGGTACGGTGCTCCTTGGAATCGGGGTGAGGAATCGAACATAGGTTCGATTCCATGTGGGGGTTTGAGTGTAGGATTTGGGGTTATGTCAACCCAAAACCTAAAACCCCAAATCTATGATTTGGGGGTTTCGGATTTTTCCTGATGAGGGGTTCGAACACGTGTGTGTGTGTGTGGAGGGGTTACCGTGAGTAACAAAACAAAAATTTTGTTTTTGTGGGTTTTATCTTTGTTATTTCGGCTGAATGGTTGCTGGAAATCCACCGTGAGGGGAGGATCTGGGGTTTAGGTGCTTGGGGAGCCCCAAACCGTGAACCTTTGGTAGTAAGGTGGTTGTGCTTTTACATACATATCTATTTCAAGTATGCCTTGTGTGGTTCGAAATTTCTTTTGGGGATTTTCGATTATAATGTAGGATCTGTTGGGATTTCTATGTAACTTTTATTTCCAGCCTGTTGTTATGCAAAAATCTATATCTCTTTAATGATTAATTCTCAATGTTTAGCATTTTTTTTTGTGAGTTTATTACTTTTCTGTATTTCAATATGCTGTATGTCATAGTGTGGAAAGGGCTAAAGATATTTATGCTTTTTTTGGGTTTTTGTATCAGATCCTTTGTTTTTTTTTTTTAGTATAAAACTTATCCTTCATTTTGTGCATACAGATTTGATACATTCTTGTTTAACATATCAAATTTAAAAAAGAAAATATTTGAATCTGTGTAATGTTCATCATTCAAAGATGATTGTTGTGATATTCTCTTTGTTGGAATGATGTAAATGACTGTTGGATGTGGGAGATATTTTCTGGAGGTTGATATTTTATGTAGGTAAGGGCGGGCTAAAAGATGAGATTAAATTTTAGAGTACAATGTAACATTGAGTCATAGACTTTGAAATTGGCAGCAGGTTTGTTGAAGCGTGCAATGTTGGAAGTCTTGATGGGTTAGGGGAACCCAGAACTCTTTTTAAGTGTTAATAGAAATAAGTCCGGTCCAGGTGTCGTGTGTGTGAATAAAGCAACAACTTGTTCTATATGTTTGGCTATCTTGTGGAATCGTCAGTCGCATGGTGTAATAGGTATACTGATATATATACACGAGGATAAATGTAAATGATAACATATGAAGACTGAGATCTGGATTGACATTTTCAAGATTTGGAAACCAAATTTAGTTACTAGGAAACCTCTCTAACTTGGATGCAGCAAGGATGTTGGTTGCCGACTTATGCATTTACAATATCATTAATTAGGGTTATTATAAGATGAGAATTCATTGGTAAATTTGAAGTTAAATCATGCTACAATGAGCAATTGTATTTGATGTTTGGTCTTATTGGACATGCACAGGAATGTTCCAATTCTAGGTATGAGGTATTTATGTGGCTGGTCCTATTTGGGAACTAGCAATGCTGTAATATTCCTTAAGTCGAGGAAATGGATCATACACTATAGAGGTAAGGCTACAACTACAAGGTTGCGACAGAGCTAGCAGCTGGGTTGGGATCAAAACATCTATTAACAGGATGTGTCTATGGCATATTTGTGGTGAGCCCAGAACTAAGGGACAATCACATGAATTAACCGCAACATTGAAGAGTGACTTTGGAGGGCTAGCATCCTTTTATCTGAAATTGGTGATGAATAAGCACATTACTTATGTGATGCAAATTGGTGCATCTAAATGGCAATGTCACTGTTGTGAAGAAGAAAATACCAATCAAGTCCATAGTGTTGATGTGTATATTTTTGTAAAGAAATTATAAGTCACTTTATGTACAGAAATTCTTTTATAAGTGTTCATTTGACTACAGTAGTCTTAATCAATGGCTTTATACTCAGTGTCAATATTAAAGAAAAACTATTATGCTTGCATTGCATTTTTGGCTGCTTGCAGTACTGTTTCCAACCATGCATCTCTTTCATAACAAATTAAGTAGTTGTAAAATACTCTCTTGGAACTTACTTGGAAGCATACCTCTTAGCACACTAAAGTCAAAGTTTTCAGAAATACTAGCTAATCGTGTTAGACCTGGCTCCTTGCATACAAGTGAATGAAAATGCTAATATGCTTAAACTTGATTTGTTATGCTCGATTTGGATATCGTTGTCTAGTTGTTTTCATGGGCATGAGCAATCATGAAACTAATGCTTTATTGCTTGAATCTACATGCATGGGTATTCACATGATATAATAAAATTAATCAAGGGATGACAACATATATTTTGGTATAAACATGTGAATCCTTGCACATGAATCTTTGAAACCATGCTTGTGAGTGTTGTTGTTTCATGTCCATGGTTATATTGGCATATATGGATGTGCATTGGGATACACTTGTCGTGGAGATTTATGTTTTCTCTTGACTGTTATGACTATGGTACGCATGAGTGTGAGCATGATTCAATTATTAGTAAGTCTTCTTGAACATGTACACTTGATTTATATGTGAAATGGTACATGTACACTCACACCCTTAAAGAAACCATGGATTGGTTAAGATCCATATGTGATGTAGGTAACACACACATATTGTAATTGCATATGAATGAATTATGACATGCATATGTTTGGGTTTATATTTGCATGAATATATATGCTTTTGGCATTTTGGCCAAGTGTTGTAAATGAGACACTACTTGGTTTTATTATGTGATGCACCGATGGCCTATGGGACCATCACCGGCCTGGAGAGCCGTGGGTTGGGTTTTCTTTTATATATGTTTTTAGATGCATCACTTAAACCACATAAGATGGTTTGCACTTTACTACACTGTTCTAGTGGTTTATGCGGGCTGGAGTCCCGAATGGGTCCCCGCAAGGGAGGATGCGGGTTTTCACTTTTCTTTTGCATATGGTGTTGCAAACTTAAAGAATGAACTTTAAATAAAAATAAAGAATATGAACAGTGTAATATACATTCTGGGATATCTCATCTGGAGTATGAGAATCTTGGATATCCGGTCTTGGGGAGACTGTGAGAATACAAAAACTCCGTGTGCGTTGTTGCCCCTGAACCCGATATTGAGGTTCTTCTCCTGGCCACGGTTTTAGGGAGAACCCGCCACTTTACCCGGGAGTGGTGTGTTAGTCACAACTGTGAGTTTATGGTACCAAGGAAGTTGCACTTGTGGGCGTGGGGTGTCCCTTGTGTCCCCGACATTAGATGTGGAGGTCTAATGTTCCGATGGATGGTGCTGTTTCCTGATATCGGTCGAGGGCTAAGTTGGAACCCAGTAATAAAATACAAATTGTGTGATAAGCTACCCTGGGAACCTACTTGACCTCAGGGTTTGTACCCGTTTGGTGTATCCGCAGGCCACGGTAATTAAAAAGAGGAACTTAAAGATGTGTGCATTTAATAGGGCATGTATATGGAAAGATGAAACTTAAATGAAAGATAACAGAAGAAATCATGCATTGCACATAATCATGCATTTTTCTGTTATGCATTAGATCCTACATGTTTGAATCATTCTTGATATCATTTGGTGGTAGCATATGACTTACTTTGTGAAATCATGCTGAAAGGTTTGATTTTTTTTAGTTATTGATCTATGACACTGTTTACTGTTCTTGACTGGTAAGTATATGCAATTATTGGTAGTTATGGATATTTAAATGTTGCAAATTTTATATCTGCACTCACTCAAATCACTGCATGAAATCTTATCCATGTTCTTTCTCTCACCTGGTTTCTTTAGAAGTAGCTGTGCTCAGAATTTCGGTTCTGACACCCTACTTTGTTGGTTTTTCACAGGATATGGTGAACAGTGAAGTTGGACATGCATCTGGGGATGGATGAGTTATACTTGGGCTTGTCGGCTTCAGTAGAGGACTTAGTGACTCTATCTTTTGTCTTTTAGTTCTTTTAATTTCTGCAATTGTTACTTTACTTTCAGTTGAAGAAAACCTTGTCTTTGAAATTTCTTACTCATTAATAAAAGAGTTTTGGTTGGTTGATATGGATGATACTTGCAACTTCGTTTGTGGTGGATGGGCTATCCAATGAAAAGTGGAACTGTGAGGACCCCAGATCTCTTGGAAGTTTTCCGCAACTCTTAGAAAAAAAAATTCCGCATTTTAAAAGGGTCTGGATTGGGGTCGTTACATCCCGTGACTATGCTATTCTTACCAACATAAGGAGTAAGAGTCAAGAGTTTACCCGCATCACCTGTGACATGGGTAGCTGCTCCGGAGTCGACGTACCAAATGCCTTTATCATTTTACTTCATGAAGCCTGCCAACGCTGCCAACAACAACTCTTTTACTTCTCCATCCTTCCTAGCTTCTGCTTGTGGACCTTTTCCTTTGTTTTGAGGGTTGAACCAACAGTTTGCTTTAATATGCCCTTTTTTATTGCATAGAAAACATGTGGGAATAGGCCTTTGTCCTTGTATATTGGGCGTTGGAAGTATACCACGTCCTCCAAAAGTATTTCTCGCTTGGCCTCCCTTTCCTCGAAAGGAACTTCCTCGACCTCTACCATAAGTCATTCCCGTGGCGAGCACATCTTGGGTTCCTGGATGTCCATGAAGATCTTCAGAAGATCCTTTCAGAGTCATTTCATATTGCAGCAATTTCGCGCGAAGATCTTCAAACTTCGGAAGCTCTGGTAAACATAATAAAGTTGTCATCATGACATGATACTCTGGTCCCAGCCCACTCAAGGTTTGTTGCACCTTATCCCTTTCACTGACGAGACACCCCACAATAGCTAGTTGATCCGTGATACCTTTTATTTTGTTCAGATATTCCATAATAGACATGGAGTCTTTCTTCATCATTTGAAATTTTCGCTTGAGAAACATGATCTTGCCTCAGATATCTGCGAATATGTTTGAACTAGCTTATCCCACAACTCTTTGGCCGAACAGTCATCAGGAATGGCTACAAGAACCTCCTGTGAGAGGGTTGAAGTGATATATACCACTAATGATTGATCCCTTTTCATCCAAGTGACATATTCGGGATTCTTGAGAAGAACAATAAATTGCGCCCCTTTATTGTCCGTTCTTTCCTGCGAAGTGAATTCTGGAGGAGGTGTGACTGATCCATCTAGATGACCAGAGAGATCCTGACTCTTTATAAATGGAATAATATGTCGCTTTCAGGTTAAAAAGTTTGTATTATTCAATTTTTTAGAGACTAATTGGCCAAGGAAATTGGAAGAAAGTCATGACTGTGGATGATGTGAATCCATTTGAATGCTTGTGAGAAGATTTTGGACAAAGAAAGTAATGTTTGGAATGGGGATATTTTGTTTAACTTTGATCAGAAATAGGAATGAAAACAAAAGATTAAAGGTATGACTTCAAAACTGTGTATAAGAAAAAGATGATATTCAAATAGGTATGAAAACAAAAGATTAAAAGCATGACTTCAGAACTGCGTATAGGAAAAGGTGAATCTGAAACGATGTTCAGATATGGAAGGTGAATGGAGAAAATAGACTTGGTTCGGCCTTGTTTAGATTGACGTGATGCAGATCATGTGAGAAAAAAATAAGACAGAACTCGGCTCAACTTTAGCGTGAAAACACAGAATGTATAAAATAACAACAATAATTTAATCAGAAACAAAGCAAGAAATTAAAAATGACAGTAGGATGAGTTTCAGATTCACGTTAGAATGACTTGACAGAAATAAGAGACTGTGTCGACAGATGGCCACGATGGGAGGTATTAGAAAAACTTGGAAGAGATAAAAAGGAGTAGAGGGACCTGTCGCCGAAGATGAGTCCTGCAGACTTCACGTTGTCGTCGAGGAGAGGGGGGTCGAGCAGACTGTCGACGAGGAGAAGAGGTCGACACTTCACGCTGATGGAGTCACGATGATGGAGCAGATTGTCGACGAGGGCTGGAAACGAGGAGACAAGGGCACACTTCACGCTGATAGAGCATACTGTCGATGGCTGGAAACGAGGAGACGAGGGTTGGAAACGAAGAATAGAGTACGAGATTTCACACCCAGAAATTACTGCTCTGATACCATGTCAGAAAAGAGCCTTCACGCTGTCTTATGCAAGAGAGAGAAAATAAGAGATGTTGGGAGAAGAATCTGTAGGACAAAAGACGTCAGATGGGCTGCGTCTCCCATTCAATGATTATATATTTAATGTATAATTCTAGGGTACAAAAATACCCTCTAATAAACTTTTAAAATACACTGTACAGAGATTGGATCTTGACCCGATCCGATACATGAATCGGGTCGGGTTTGGGTCCAAGACCCAACGACGACTTCTTTTCAGTGTGTGTATATATATATATATATATATATATAGAGAGAGAGAGAGAGAGAGAGAGACCCAACAACGACTTCTCTTTCTCTCTCTCTCTATATATATATATATCTTTTTTTCTCTTTATTACCGAAAAGGGTATTTTTGTAATTTCCTATTTTATGCATATTCCATTTGAAATATGATTGTATTTGTTTTTATTCTTTTATTTTTTCTTTTCTTGTTTCTTTTTTTCATTTTCGTGGTTTGTGCCACCTAGGTAGGCTCCCCAAAGAGTCGTTGGGGAGCCTCCAATGGTCACAAATGTGACCCTTGGGGGCTCCCAACGACTCCTTTGGGAGCCCTCTAGGTGGCTCCTTTAGTTGTGTATAAACAGGGGTCTTCCCCTTGTATTTTGTATGGCTTGAGAGTCTCAAGCTTCTCTCTTTTTATTCAATATATTTGTATTACATGCATTTGTGCATGTTTGCATTATTTTACGCCTTTTGCGTATTTGTTCAAGTGTTCTTTGAGTGCCTTTGTGCACATCTTTTGTGAAATATTAGTGCTTGTATGCGTATTGTCTCTTCGTAGACATTTTTACAACTGGTTGAGGTGTCAACTTTCTAACTTGCATCACATGCATATTGATAAACATCTGCCTGAGTTATCAACCTGTTAACTTGCACTACTTGCATGTTAATAACTTAATACCCAATTGGTTGAGGTGCCAATTTGTTATTTGGCCACTCAGCTAGTTGGGGTGTAAATTTTTTTATATTTGTTAGTAAATTTTTTTATTGTATATATTTTATTTTCGCTTTACAGCCATCTCTTATAATACTTAGACAAACAAGGACCTTAGTTTGACTTCAGAAAAATTAGTGTAACTAAATGAGGTATATTACATAAGTTCATTTTGTTATTCCTCTCTAATTGAAAAATCTTAAGCTAAAGTGGCCTAGATGTTTAATTGCAGTAGTTCACTCTTCGCATCTTTGTTATCTGTTTAGATCTGGTTAGGATGACATTTATGTGAACCTGACGACGTACTAATCATGTTTCATGAAAACCAATTGGTAGAGCCAAGCGGCCCAAGTCGAATAATATCTTGCTTTGGTTCTTTATATGAAAATTCGAAGTACTTGCAAAAGCGGGTGAACAAGATTTACAATCATAATACATACATCAAATTGTGTCTTGTGGAACAGGTTTGACAATGGTCAAACAACGATTGCCTTCAACAATAAGTTTTATGATAGTTTCTGCGGAACTATGTTGAAGTATTGCGAATTATACATAAAAATACACATCCCATGGTGGTGTTGTAATCCACTTTATGAACTGGCTTGCTACATTATGCAGCCAAAATATTTTTCAATGCTCCTGTGATCCAATAAGCAACCACTATGCTCTTTCTGGCTGCTATGTAGCAACTACTTGACCAAGTTTGATTGCAGCCCAATCAACAGAGGTTCCCTACTGTACTCTTGGGAAGGCAACATCTCTTTACTGGTGAGAACTTGTTAAAATTTAGTTTGATTTTTAATTTTAATATGAGGTTCCCATTTCTTTAGTCAATAAACAAATTTTCATGATGATGACAGGATCTCCCAAAAATTAAAAAAGCACTTTCTTAGAGCTATGTATCCTTTGTTCAAAAGAAGAGATATGTAAACAGCCAGAATCTTTTGCGGGGAATTTAGTTAATATATTGAAACAGGTCATGGACCAGAACCTCTGGGCCATGAATTAACAAAATTAAGTGTTTCATGGTCTGCAAATCTGGATATTTCATCATTAAGAAGACAAATATGCCTTTTTGTGCTTACATAATTTGGTTAATCTAAGTTGACTGCTATTACCTGCTTTTTTTTCCTAAATAGTTATTATAGTGCTTCTTGATAACCAGGTATGAGAAACAACTTCAGAAATTCTGTAGATTTATGGACTATCTTTTAGATTCAGCTCCTCCTGAACTGAGGCACGATCCATCATCCTTTGTTGGTCGTATGGTTGATAAGTTAGAAAAGTCATTATTTTGGTGCCGTTTTCTTCAGAAAGCTTTCATGTTGGGCCACAAAGATGCTGTGTAAGTGTTGTATGGCTTGACAAGGAAGCCATGATGCATTGTTACATATACATGACTGTTTTTTGCATTTGCAACTTTCCCTGTTATTGTTACAAAGAATTAGCTTTACACTATTTTCATGATATGTTTTGTTTTCATGATGATATTTTGCATTTGACAGGGACTTTGTGAACCTTCTAGTTTCCCCAGCCTCCAGAGTTCTACATAATTGGTTTGAGGTCACCACAATTCCGTTTAAAAAATAGTCTACTTGTTCTTGCAATATTCATGTAATATGTTATCCATTAATTGTTATTGTTGATAGATGTGGATTTCTACACAGAATTATCATCTTTCTTTATATCAGGGAAAATAATTGGGTAAAAATGAGCACACAAATATCAGGACGATCTCACCAATCAAAAAAGGTAAAACAACTAAAGAAGATTAAAAGAACTTTTGGATATTTAATACTCCTTTTCCAGTTCATTGTGTCTTTTCACCATTTTACAGTTTTGCATATATTCTTGCATCCAGTTTGTCAAGGGGAAGGGTTGGGGGTTGCTTCTCTTGAGGTCCTTCATTACTTTGGAAAGTATGTATAAAACTGTTCAATCTTTTCCTGAATAATGTGACAGTTGTATCTACTTGGTTCTTTTGTAACAAATGACATTCACAATAGTAGATGGTATTTGCAATATTTTCAGCAGCGGCACAGATACCAAGAATGAGAAGGGAAAATGGGAGGAGAAGAAGAAAGGGAGAAAGAAACAAATACATAACAAGAAAATTCTCAAGAAGGTTAAAAAACACTACTTAAAAACACACCTAAACTTATGCTCTGTTAATCATATCCATATTTCTGTTCATTCAATTTGGGTTAACACTAATCCAAGGTGAGGTTTGAGGATAAATTTCCTATTTTGCCCTTAAAGTTCCTTTTTCTTTTGTTAAGCTTCCCCAATTTACTATTCTTTCCCAGTGACCTAAAGAAAGACCTTTCTTCCTTAAGTTTTGTTCCTCTCTCATGATGCCCACAATACCTGATGTAAAAGGGAAGGAAGATCTCTCTCTCTCTCTCATGGTTTTCATTTCTAGTCTTTTTAAACCCTAAATTCATTATTCTTAGACACTGCACCTCATAGGCATGGAAACTGAGTTAGTCGTCCAACAGTTTGAGATCCAACAATGTGTCAAACCCTAACCTTGTCTCATGAAAAAGATGGTTTAATATCCTAGATTTGAATCTTCATATTTCAAAATATAGTTGGGTCTTGAATTGTAAGTTTTCCAAGTATGGATTTGTTTGGTCTCATATGAATAATAATAATGATTTATACTTTGATACAGCCCTTGAAGCCACAAAACACAGACCAGCCTTGCACCACCGAACATGACACCACCATCAATCTTTAGAGGAATGAATGATGAAGATTTTTGGAAAAGAGACAATGGATTAGTAGAAGATTGAAGAGTAAGGTCAGACTGAAGCAAAAGGAGATTTTGGTTAGTCAAAAAGCAGGTAGAAATAGATGCATCAAAGCAGAAGATTACAAAGGAGGAGATGACACTAGTATGCTGAATCTCATAACAATAGTTAATGAGTTTAAGACAAGTGATGGCAGTTGGGTATGCCAAAAGTGTGGAACATGGGACCCTTTATGGATGATACCATTTTTCAGATGTATTTTATTGAATATTGTAAGCTTGACAGTAACATAGGAAGGAAATGAAAACATAACATGAAACACACAATTAGCAGCACGATCTTAACCTGGGTTTTTTCAATCAACCACAAAATCTAGTAATTTAAGTGCATTTTTGAAATTTTACTAAAAAATGAGGTGCTTTTTTGAAGACATTCTTTTGAGGTTAAACAGTAATTATAGCACACATTTAACAGCAAAATTGATGGCAGTTAACTCCTGGGTGTTGTTAACTAACCATGACAAAGTTTAGGTGTGTTTTTTATTATCATCAATAAGTTAGGTGTGCTTTTGAAAATTTCCCAATATGAATAAAATCTAAGAAACTATGGAAAATGTTGTTGAAGGAGAAAGATGATCACGAAAGTCAAGGTCAAAGTTTTATGATTAAAATCGAAGTAGATAGATGTGTCAAACAAAAAGGAAAAGAAAAGAAGGAAAGGGAGATTCAACGAAGAAAAGACTTGGTCAAATAAAATATGAGTCAAATCGAGGTATGAGAGAAGATGATAGGAAATTAAGAATAGTGAACCAAAGCTTTTAAATGGTGAGAAACTGGCTGTGATATCATGAAAATCCGGCTGTCGAAGCTTGAAAAGAGGGAAAAGGCCCAAGCAACAACAAAGGCATATTACAAACATATTAAAAGTATTTAAATTGTAGTATGCCACTTGTAAGTGGTGTAACGCTCTGAAATCTTAACCCAAATTTTGAGGATTTTTTTTTTGAAACAGCGGAAACAAGCAATACTATAAGGTTAAGTATTTCAGAATATTACAGTGGGAGCAAGACCAAAATATTTATTTCATTTCATTATCAATGAATAATAACATCAGAGTTTCTCAAACTATCTCTGGAACAGTAAATCCAAAATCTTGATCCGAAACCGCATCCCTCAGTCACTCATAAGTTCTACCCTTCACCTGAAAAATGATAATTTATAGGAATTAGACTACAACTGTCTAAGTAGGAATTACTGTAATTTTTCTTGCAGGTATATTATGTGTCATGTATGTGGTGCGGGTGTCGAGTGTGATTTTCAGCATATACAAGAATAAGTAAGATTTACGCTACGACAGTCAATAATTTATCAAAACCTAACTGGCAGGTAACATCAATAGCAACATTTAAATGTCTCATAACTACAGATATGAATTCATGCAATAATTCTGAGGAATGCGATTATGAGAATTACATAATTCAGGTAAGCATTCATGCAACATAAAACAATTATTAAGCATGCAGAACATACATCAATAACATGAATCATAATGTAAGTAAGCAGTATATTTAACATGCATTAGAACTTAAACAACATGCATTCCCCAACATGTAACAATTAAAGAAATAGATAAAAGATGCATGTCCTAATGCATAGCAAAAATATGCATCATTTATGTGCAATGCATGAACACTTTATTATCTTTCTTTAAGGTTTTCCTTTTCCATATGCATGCCCTATTAAATGCGTACAATTTAAGTTTCTCTTTTTAATTACCGTTGCCCGCGGATACACCAAACGGATAGAATCTCAGAGGTCAAGTTAAGTTCATAGGATAGCTTAACACACAATTTGTATTTTATTACTGGGTTCCAAACCTAGCCCTCGACCGATATCAGGAAATAACACCATCCATTGGAATATTAGACCTCCACATCTAATGTCGGGGACACCAGGGATACCTCACACCCACAAGTGCCACTTTCTTGGTACCAAAACAACTTCTGTGTCAAACACACGACCCCTAGGTAAAGTGGCAGACTCTCCCTAAAACCGTGGCCGGGAGAAGGAACCTCAATATCGGGTTCAGGGGACAAAATAAAGCACACAGAGTTTTTGTATCCTCACAGTCTCTCCAAGATCGGATCTCTAAGATTCCCATTCTCTAGATGGGAGATCCCAGAACGTATATTACACTGTTCTTTACTTTTTTTTTTATTATTAATTCATTTCTTTTACATTTGCAAATCAACATGCAAAACTAATAACATAAGCTTGCACATCAGCATGCAACCATAAGCTCGCAAATCAGCATACACAGTTCTTCACGGTCTACCACCCGTGGCAATAAGAGAACAATTCAATAAGACAATAATATCAATTTCATAAATTTGCAAATCAACATGCAAACTTAAGCTTGCAAAACAACATGCCAAGCTCTTCACGGGACCACAACCCGTGACAACATATAGAACAATGCAATAAAAATAAATGTGATTTTTGTGATGCATTTAAACAATTAAAGAAAAAACAAACCAAAGCTCAAGGCTCTCCATGCCTGTGATGATTCATTTAGACCATCGATGCATCATACACAAAAATCATAACAATATGCAATTTATGCAATGATACCAACATGATTTCAAATGCACATTCATTCATACCAATTTAACAATGTGCATGAGCTACCACGGTCATGATGTGTTCACCATCCATGTGAAATTGCTTTCGTGAAATCACTTAACACACATGCATTCATTCATGATTCATAAGTACATGAGAACGTTTATGCAAGATTGTACATGCCAATACACCTCGATTCCATGTATGCACATGCACTTGAAACCAAATCATAAATGCACGATAATTAAACATGTCCTATAAATGTAGGCAGATGAAACTTTTCATTCATAACATGTGTTAACATCTACGCACATGAACATAACCCGGATCTAGAAATTGAAATTTTAGGGCTGCACACATTCATATCATGTATGCACCTGTACCAAACAAACTTTGTAATAACATATTAACAGAAATCAAATATCTCACATGTTACAAACTATAAAGCATGCTAAGACGTTTCATTAAATATTCAAAAACTCAATTTTATGTATATAATAACAGATAGAATTATCAACATAAATTTGTTAACATTGAATTAACTCATGTATGTCCTCATGCTTAGACACTGGCCTATGCCAAAACCCAAAGTTTCTCAACATACATTGTCATCTGACTATTAACTTGTCAGAACATATGGTAGTGTGACCATGGAACCATACTCCGAAAATCATCTAACACTATCAACCTAATAATATCACCTAATGATGTAACCATACAAACACTTTCAACCATATATATATATGTTTTCAAGGATGATACATAATTGGCCATATGTCCTGTTTTGATACAACCAAACCATCATCTTTATGCTATTTACAATACAATAGCTATTTAACAAAAAAGAAGACATGCAACATACCGATTGCAGGCATATGTAGGAAATATCATACCAAAATATCAGGAGCATTCTAAACACGAATAGCATGTGCGATATCCAACATAACCAAGCAAACAAGCACCATGACTGGTAGTCGTGGATGAAACAGTTAGCATAAATCAAGCATTGTGTGTATATTTTCTTTGTGGTTGTAAAGGAAAACATAGATCTAAATGTCACTACCTATGTGTAAACATGACATGAGATAAGAAAAGTACAACAATGCATAGACAACCATTACGCGTAAGTTTCTTAAATGTAATGTTATGCCCAACCAGTGATACTCGCAGGGAGTTGATAACATTAAAAAATTTCTCAAAACACATTTCGAAATGAGTGATTTGGGTTTCTTAAAATTTTTTCTTGGTATAGAAGTTACTTAATTCTTCTAGAGGCTATTTATTAACTCGGTCTAAACTTGTCCTGAACATTATTGACAGGTCTGGTATCTCCGATGAAAAACAGGTTGACACTCCTGAAGTGGTGAACATCAAAATGAAGATTGATGATGGAGAGCCACTGGAAAATCCTACACCTTATAGACAACTTGTCGGGGCACTGTCTTATCTTTCTATTACCAGACCTGACATTGCAGATGCTGTCCACATAGCAAGTCAATTTCAGCATGCTCCCACCACTGTTCATATGAGAGTTGTTTTACACATTATTAGATACATTAAAACTTCTATCTTAAGAGGATTTTTTTATCTGCTTCTTCCTCGTTAGAATTAACCGCTTATACTGATGCAAATTGGGGAGGTGATCTCAATGATCGACACTCAACAACTGGTTTTTGTGTGTTTTTAGGTAAATCATTGATTTCATGGAGGTGCAAGAAACAACAAAAGTCTCTCTTTCGCCAACTGAAGCCGAGTACAGAGCCATGACTACAATCACCATGGAAGTAGTCTGGCTAAGGCGACTGCTTCAAGACATGGTGTTATGAGTACAAGAGCATCACAACTGTGCTGCGACAACAAAAGTTCTATTTACATTGCCAGCAACCGCACATTCCACGAACGGACTAAGCATATCAAAATGGATTGTCACTACGTACGAGAGGAATTCCTACATGGCACCATTGATCTTCTATATGTCTCAGAATATCAATTGGCAGATTTCTTTACCAAACCTTTCGCTGCTCCTCGATTTCACTTTCTCTTGGACAAACTTTCGATTATTCAACCGTAAGTTTGAGGGGGAGTGTTAAAATAAAAATAAAAATATAATCTCATATCTAATCTCATATGTAATATACCATCATATGTAATTTTTTTCGTTTAGTTTAGTTACATAGTTTAGTTAGGATTAAGGTAGTTATTTTTATTTTTAGTTCACTTTTTCGACACTTTTTTGGACGTACTAGACTTTATGCTTTTTTGCATAAAGTGTTTTTTGACCAAAGTCAAAAAGCATAAAAGGAGAGAGTCGTTGGACTTCCAACGACTCTAAATAGAGCCGTTGGGAGCCCAACGACTCCCTCCCCCCCTCATTTTCATGTATTATATATATGGGGTTTTCCCCCTTGTTTTGTATCAATTTTAGTGTGGGTGTTCTCCCCCTTGAATGAAATATATTTTTTCCTCTTTGCTTTGCATACTCTTTGGGTATTTTGTGTGAACCCTAGTGGTTCTTGTATGTACTATTTGTGAACCTTCGTGGTTCTTGCGAGAGATCTTTTGTGAGTATCATTTAAAGATCGAATTGTGGATTTCATCTTCTTTCATGGCATTCACTCCCTATAATAAGTTACAAGTAGCTTTTGACAAATGCTTATTTTACTCTCAACAACCTTTTTCTTATTGTCTTCATCTTTGGATTCCATTAAATAAACAAATGGTCATCCTAAAATAATCATCAACAAAAGATACATAATACTTGTAACCATTTACACACCAATTTGGGGTAGGCCCTCATAAATTAAAGTGAAAAACCTGAAAAGGTCTACTACTCCTAGATGGAGTACTAGTGTCAAACGGAAGGCATGATGGTGTTTTTCCCTCTGACATATATCACACTGCAAAATAACTCCATTCTTCATCTTGACATCCGCAAGGAGATTCTATATTTTAGATAAAGGGGAATGTCCTAACCTAAAATACCACAAATATGCATGAGATTGCAAAGTGCTATAACATTATGCAATACCACCTGCGGTTGACCTGTATTAGATAGCTACATATTCTTATGCGTACAAATCTAGTGTTCATGAAATTGCAAGATAACATGTAAAGCCTATGTTACAGGGACACCATTTTGGTGGTGTGTCCCCCATGACACAAGCAGACACATGGACATGGACACCGACATGTATGGTCAATATTTTAATATTATTTTATGATTTTTAATATTTTAAGTATTATTTCAATACAAATGCACTTTTAATATTAAAATATCAAAAAATAGTTTTTGTTGATTAAAAAAATTTAAAAATTCCATGTCCTCATGTTCTATTTTTCATTTTTTTTTTGAACTTGCGAGTTGAATCTGCATCACACGTCCTTGTGTCCACGTGTCTTTGTGACAGTGTAAAGCATGTTTATTCACATTAGTTATTGTCAAATATTTATCACTTTCTAATTTGTGTATTTTATAGTAACCATTCTACTTTATCAGTGTTTTTGTTAATAACTTTTGGTGGTGATATTTTTAGGGGGATGTTCTCAAAGCAACATTGGCAACAGATGCTGTAATTGGTAGCACGGTATTCATCTTAATTGAAATACGAGCTTTATGTTCAGTATGGATTGAGTTTATGTGACAAAGTTGCCTTGCTTTTTTGCCTGTTTCAAAGATATGATATTTCACTTGGATTGTTGGAGATTGTTGTAGATTAAAACCAAGAACCATTTTTTGAGCAGTTTCCTTTCCAAAGGAAACATGAAAGTAAGTTATGTCTAATGTAGCTATTGTAAATATATAGGCAATCCTTTCTGGTGCCAATCAATGTAGGGTAGTACCTTTGTTTTTTTAAAACTTTAGGTAAAAAAATATTTGGACTCTTCATGTTACCAAACTGCTTAGCAACTAATGCTTTGAACCTTATTCTAAAATGACACAAATAGCCTTGGTGATGACCATTATTGTAATGCATCAACTTGGATTGAAGAATTGTGAGGGTGAAAAGCTTTTGTTGAATTTATTAACTTTATCTCCACTAAAAGCCATGCATGTAACCATCACAAAGTTGAGCATGATGAGTCACTATGCACCTCGAGTCTTTTGTTCTGTGGGATATGTGAGAAATACTTTTTTTTTTCTGTTGGAAAATGACTTCCTGCTTGATTGATGGTCCACTATCCCTATATTTGGCCCATACATTTATGGGTTGTTTTGTCCTCTCCACACCAAACTAAAATACATATGCACAGAAAGATGCACACAGACATGCCGATGCATACACACATTATTCACATATAATATGTAACATAAAGGATAGTTGACCCAGATGGTATACCTATCGAGGCTTGAAAATGCTTGAGAGAGAAAGGTTTAGAATGGTTGACAAATCTTTTTAACAAGATTTGACGGACAAATAAGATGCCTAATGAGTGGAGGAAGAGTACTTTGGTGCCTCTATATAAGAATAAGGGTGATATACAAGATTGCACAAACTATCGTGGTATAAATCTCATGAGTCATACTATGAAACTTTGGGAGAGGGCGATTGAGTCTACGTTGAGGAAGGTTGTCATGATATCGGAGAATCAATTTGGTTTTATGCCTGAAAGATCAACTATGGAAGCTATACATCTTCTTAGACAACTTATTGAGAGAAATAGAGAGAGGAACAAAGATTTGCATATGTTTTTTATTGATTTGGAGAAGGCATACGATAGAGTACCTAGGGACGTTCTCTGGTGGACAATGATGAAGAAAGGTGTTTCTCTCAAGTACATTAGTATAATTAAAGATATGTATGAAGGAGTAGTAACCAATATCCGCACTTGTGGAGGGGTGACAACCAATTTTCTTATAATGGTTGGGTTACTTCAAGGATCTGCTTTAAGCCCTTTCCTATTTGCTATAGTGATGAATGAGCTTACGAGATCAATTCAAGAAAATGTGCCGTGGTGTATGTTGTTTGCTGATGATATTGTTTTGATTGATGAGTCTAGAGCTGGGGTTAATGCTAAGTTAGAATTATGGAGACAGACATTGGAAGCAAGCGGTTTTAAGTTGAGTAAGAGTAAGACAAAATACATGGAATGTCAGTTTAATAAGCAACGAAGTAGTGATGGGAGTGTAGTGAAGCTTGGTGAGCAAGAAATACCGGTGGATGATTGTTTCAAATATTTGGGATCTATCATTCAAAAGTATGGAGAAATTGATGGAGATGTAAATCATAGGATACAGGTTGGGTAGATGAAATGAAAAAGTGCAACTGAAGTGTTGTGCGATCGTAGAATGCCATTGCGGTTGAAGGAAAAGTTTTATAGGACAACTATTAGGCCCACTTTACTATATGGTAGAGAATGTTTGGCTGCCAAGAGACATCATATTAAAAAAATGAGTGTAGTTGAGATGCGTATGCTGAGATGGATGTGTGGAAATACAATAAAAGATAAGATTCAGAACGAGATACGTAAGAAGGTAGGCGTTGCACCCATTGAAAATAAGATGAGAGACAATCGTTTACGGTGGTTTGGACATATTCGGCGAAGGCCTAATGATGCTCCAGTTAGAAGGATGGAGAAATGGGAAAATATATTAGTTAAAAGAGGTCGGGGTAGGCCTAGGAAGACATGGATGGAGGTGATAAAAAAGGATATGAATGCTTTGAACCTCTCCGAGGACATGGCATTGGATAGAAATGATTGGAGGAGAAGGATTCATGTGGAAGACCCAGAATGATTTTCTTTTTTGGTTCATATCGCCGACCCCAATTGTTTTGGGATGAAGGCGTAGTTGTTGTTGTTGTTGTAATATGTAACATAAAGGGTAAATTGCAAAAAGTGCCTAGTTTTTTCTTGTTTATGTATAACTAATTAGCATTTGTTACATTTAACTGCCTGTTTTTTTAATAATCTGCCTCAACAGCCACCTGGGTTATGATATTGTTTTTTTAGTAAATATTCCTTTGCTGATAAAATAGTTAAGGCCTTTTGGTCATTTATTTGACTAAATTGTTGTCAAACAGAATGATTACCGGGCCAGATGTATTCTTGTTGCACAAGTAGTTTACTCAGGTAGTGAAGTGTTAAAGTGGTTCTGTTTAAATAGGTGATACAGAGATCTTTTGTAATTTGCTAATATACGACATATTGATATGGATGTTGGTATGCACAGTCATGTGTGTAATGCGTGCAATGCCTTTGGATGCATGCATGTGTGCATTCTCAATATACTTGTGCATTTTATGAGAGTAGCTCTGATTTTGTACTTGTGCAGTCAAGTGTTCGCACGCCAGGTAGTGGATATGTTTTGCTGCATCATGTACTGGGAGAAACTGATGGTGATTCTGGAGTGTGGTCGTATGTTGCTTCCCCTCTTCTTTTCTTATTCTTTTCTGCTGTACCATATCTGTCAATGCCAATATGTAGCCATTAGTGTCTATTAGGTTAATAAACATGCCTATGTTTTTCTAGTTGCTTGAGGTTCTTTAGCAACTTTAAATATAAAATTTTTCAGCATAATTGTGGTTTTAATGGGCAATTTGCTTTATGAATTATAACTACATATAGCCATTTCTTTTGCATATGTTTGTATAAATTTTAATGGTTTGGATCACTATCTGCATGTCAAGAGTAATAAATTCGTTGAGTTTTAGTTCATCTTACAGCATATGCGGTGGAAAGTAGAGGTCTTGAGGTTATACATATTCAGAGTTTCACAAAAGCACTCAAGAATTACGAAAGAGGAAGTAGTAGTATCTTCATTACTTAGCAAAAGAGGAAAGATACATCTCAAAAGGTGACGTCCTCTTTTGGCTACACTACAAGACAAAAACAGTTGGCTTTCTACCTTCTTGCTAAAATACAAAAATGCCCCTCATAAATAATCTTATGTACAAGCATTAATGAGGATAGCACAAAAGAACTAAAAGATACATATGGTACAACCTCGTATTACAAATACATACACTTCTCAACACTCCCTCTCAAACTTGCGATGATGCTAGAGGAATCATCCCAAGTTTGAAAGTAAATGATTAAAAGTGTAAAGGAGCTAAACTCTTTGTAAACACATCTGCAACCTGCTCTTTCGAGCTCACATGCTCTAATATTATGATCTCATTTTTATAGGCTTTTCTGGTAAAGTGACAATCAATCTCATTCTATGTTACCGCGACACGACACCTTGGGTGCTATACTTGTGTCCACACGTGTCGACACAGGCACTGGTACCTGGACACAACATTTGTTATGTCCTATATTATATTATATTATATTATATTATATTATATTATGTATTATATTTTAAACATATAATATATATTTTCATTATATTTTAGATATATAATGTAAGATTGCGTATTTTTGGTACTTAGACAAAAGTTTGGGGGAAAAATCGTTTGAGGCTCGATTTTTAGATAGATGTCTTTAAGTCTGGGCTTGGTCCAGGTCTCGTCGACAAGGTCGAGGCGAGCCAATCAAAACGTGGTAGAGAGTTTTATTTTCGACCTTTAAATTCAAGCGAAATTCAGGTTAATTTCGGACAGAATTCGGAATTTTATATGCGTGTTATATGTCGTTGGATGCGTCTCAAAATTTTGAGCGCAACGATACTTTATTTTTCTCGATTTGGGCTATGTTTTGCCTGAAAATCACATTTTTCTGAAAAAGGAGGGGTTTGTCGAAATGTATCCGGGATTGGATTGGACTGGATCCAAGGCCTACGATCTGAATTTTCATGGGTTTGGATCCTATGTAGGTCCTACTTAAATTTTGGTTTGATCCAAATCCTGATCCATTTTCGTTTTGAGTATGAGTTTGGATCTTGGATTCGGATCCAAATCCATGCCCCATGTCTTTCCTAGCTTTAAATTCAATTTAAAGTTTTATTTTGGGGTTAATCAGTGTTGTGACAAGCTGAGCATGATTGATATCTATGCTCCAGCTTGAGGGGGAGTGTTGAGAATAGGTGGTTCTTTGCTTAAGTTATTTTATATTAGAGGTTTTCTGAATTTTTGTCCTCATAAGGACTTACATGTAATTTCTCTTTTTGCCTCTCTCTATTTAATATAGAGAGAAGCCCTAATTAAAAAAGTTAACGAGTTCTAATCTCTCAGCCGTCTCTCTCTCTCTCTACCTAGGGTTCGGGTCATCATTTCTCTTCTTCAACACATACTACCTAGATGCTAACAGTGAAGTATACTAAATATATGGTGTATGAAGGGTACATAGTAAGGAACATCTAAGGCATAGGTAAGCACATAATGGAAGCAGACTGTTTACACATATTCCACAGTGAAATGAGAGCTCCAGCATACGTTTGGGGATGAAGTGTAGATATACGAGGAGGTGTTGTACACTTAGAATGGATATAGGGGAAGATGCTGATGCATAGGTGAGTGTTGGGGATTTGTAATGGAGTTGAGTATGAAGGAAGTGGGTGCATATGCTGTGTATTTGTGAACCTAAAGGAGTGTGTAGCTGACAGGGAAGGGGCCTAGCAGATGCTAAGTAGTGAGGGAAGTGAAGGGATAATATTGTATGAATATGCACAGCAGTGAGGTGATATAGTGTGTGCAAGGGTGTTATGAGAGGTAGCGAACACTCTGTAAATTACAGCAAAGGGTGCTGTAATGTTGTGGGGAAGAAGGGACAGCTATGGACGTTGCTGCAACAGCAGCAGGATATGGGAGGCTAGAGCTGGCAAGGTAATAAAGTATGCAGTGATGTGGTGGATGGTTGCTGCAGTGGACATTTAGTGAAAATATGTGGTATAGATGCAGCCGACACTAACAGGGGATGTGGAGCTGGAGAGGTAATATAGGTGGAACTACAACCTACCGAAATGGAAGATACAGGGGAAGATGGAGTGTTACAGCAGTGAGTAATTGTAGCAGCAGGTGGAAATAGGATTCTGTGCTGCTGGAATGGGACGGCTACATGGGAAGGGTTGTGAAGGCGTGGGTGTATTGCATGTGGGAGTCTGTAGGTGTTGAAGATGGCTGAAATGAAGGCCACAGGTGGAGTGAAGAATGGAGTGGTGTGGCTGTGAAATCTTCATTGTGAAGTGGACGTAGCAGGTGCAACACAATGTGCATGTGATGAATGTTACACCGGGTATAGATATGTGCAGGGACATGCAGGAAATATTTGTAGGAGACAGATGATTATTGCAGCGGGTGCATTCCAAACGAGGCTGAGGAGACCTTGTCAGACTTCCAGCAGCTAAGGTGAATCTGATCACACACCCTAAAAGGGGGAAGGGCACACCATATGCATTTATTTAACACAATTATCTTCTACAAGGTTGCCAGAGCACTCTTTTCGGATGATCAAAATGCAAAACCGATGCTAGAAGGCAAGTTTGGGTAACCCTGTCACCCAGACCAAACATCATGAACTCCATCATACTATTGTCAGATGACTCCACCCCATCCTATTCTTGAATTTTAAACAGCCCAGGAACTAGCAAATGAGATATCATGGATGAATATATGATAACATTGACTGATCTCACAAAATATTTAAACCTAACTCTACAACAAGATCAGAGTATTTTCATGATAGCCATTTGGCAAGCTTTTACAATAAATGGAATGAGGTTTCATAGCAGTTCATGATAAATTCTGATAGCAAGAAATAAGAATTCATGGCAAATGAGAGAGAAACATATAGTAGAACAAATACAGATACAGATAGGGATGGCAGTGGGGCGGGGCGGGGGACAAGGTTTCCACCCCCGCCCCGCCTCAAAATTTTATCCTCCACCCCCGCCCCGCCTCCGCGGCGGGGATGGATTTTATCCTCCACCCCCGCCTCCATCCCCGTTTCATACCCTTCATCCCCGGTCCAAACGGGGATGAGGCGGGGCGGGGCGGGGATATTGCGGGGAAAAGTGGTCGGGGCGGGGATTAGGCGGGGATCGTGGCGGGGACGGGGCGGGGCGGGGAAAAGTGCACGTCCACCCCCGCCCCGCCTTCGCAGCGGGGATGGATTTTATCCTCCACCCCCGCCTCCATCCCCGTTTCATACCCTTCATCCCCGGTCCAAACGAGGCGAGGCGGGGTGGGGCCCCGCTTTCCCCCGGTTCACTGCCATCCCTAGATACAGATCCTTCACACTTAATACAATAAACTGATTATCAACTCAATTTTAGGTATGAGATTCGAGATTCAAAGTAATAAATTCATCTCTGCTACCTGGGTGTACAATGAGTCGATTTCTTGTTCGGTACATGGCGAATTCAACCTGCTGGACTGTGGTTTGAAAGGGGAATACAGATCAGCATAGAGCTCACCTCTGCAGGGAATCTTGGTCACACGTTGGATGCTACTCCAACCCTGATTTGGATTTAAAAGCAAATGACGGTGGGTGCTACTCCAACATCCATCGTGGCAAATTCAAAAATCCATTTACCATCAAATGCCTTGTCGAGAAACTCAATAAGAGCTTCAATCAATGCAGGCCCGTCTTTCCTTGAGAGCAAAACATCAAACAAAGAGGGCAAAAGTGCAGTATCCCCCCCCCCCATTAGTAAGCACGTCAAGTCTTTGACACCGTTGTAGCTTTTTTTTTTCTTCTTTTCCTCTTTATATATATATTACTGGCAATGCAACGATTCAACAGTTGTGAATCTTGTTAAAACAAAGGACCAATAAACTCTCACCGGTGGGATTAATCTTTTGTATACACTACACTGAAACATAAGACACAACTAATTTCACAAACACAAGACACAGAACTACTGACGAAAACAGGAATAAGCATATTGCTTTGACAATAGCAATGCAATAACAAATGGCAAAAGAACAGGGACTTTAACAAAAAGAACAATCCTAATGTTGTATTAAACCCAATGCAGATACAATACTGAACTAAATATAATGCTATAAAATCGACGTTAAAAGATCAATCAAATGAAATACATTACAAAATTTAAAAGAAAAGGAAAACTGACGATGATAGCATTACATCAAAACAAGATGTTAATTATGCAGAGACTAAAAAACAAGTGATAAAAGGAATTATCCATCAAATGAAATGCGTTACAGAATTTAAAGAAAAAGAAAAAATGACGATGATAGAATTACATCAAGAATACCCCTATCGGGTATTTCACTAAAAAGGAAACTGTACATATATACATATATTTATATATATACTTATATATATACGAATGTATATATATATATATATATATATATATATATATATATATATATATATATATTAACACGCCTCCTCAAACTTTACGGGGAGATGACCGAAAGTTTGCTAAGAAGAAACATAAATCGTGGAGTTGGGAGCGCCTTGGTGAAGAAGTCAGCTAGTTGATACTCTGAAGTAACATATGGTAATGAGATAGTCCCTCTGAGATATTCGTCTCGAACATAATGACAATCCATTTCGATATGCTTGGTTTGCTCATGAAACGTGTGATTGCTGACAATGTATATCGCACTTTTGTTATCACAGCAGAGCTTGGTGTGAGTGGAAATGTGGATGCCCATGTCACCAAGGAGACTCTTGAGCCATACGATTTCCATAGTTGTCATTGCCATGACCCGATATTCAGCTTCAGTGGATGACAATGAAATATTCTGCTGCTTCTTGCATCTCCACGAAATGAGGGATTCACCTAAAAAAATACAAAGACCCGTTATTGAGATACGATCATTGGGATTTCCTCCCTAGTCAGCATCAGTAAAAGCAGTTAAGTCAAGAGATGAGGAAGAGGATAAGAAGAGTCGCTTGGATATAGTATTTTTGATATATCGCACAATTCTCATTACGGCCGCCATATGAACTGAAGTAGGTGTATGCTGAAACTGGCTTGCTGCATGAACCACATGAGCTATATCTGGACGTGTGATGGATAGATAAGTGAGATCCGATTAATTGACGGTAGGGGGTTGGATCCTCAAGAAGAACACCATCTCCAAGTCTTAGTTTCGCATTAATAACTTCGGGAGTCTCAACTTTCTTTTCATCAGATATTCCTGATTTGGTACAAATTTCTGCAGCTAATTTTATTTGAGATAGGATGTATCCTCGCGGGGAATAAGCCACTTCAATCCCTAAAAAATATCTCAAATATCCAAGATCAGACATATCAAAAGTTTCTTTTAGCATAGACTTTACATCATTTACTTTCTTTTTGTCATTCCCAGTGATGATCATATCATCAACATACAATAGAAGCATAATAATGGAGTCACCTGTCCTTTTAACAAAAAGTGCAGTGTCAGTATAGCATGAGAAAAATCCTAAATTTATTAATAGATTACTAAACCTATCATACCAAGCTTTAGGAGCTTGCTTAAGTCCATATAAAGCCTTTTTTAATTTCAAATTTTTTCCATTTAAATTCATACCTGAAGGAGGTTCCATATAAACTTCTTCATTTAAATTACCATTCAAAAAGGCATTTTTGACATCAAGTTGATAGATTGACCATTTTTTAATAGAGGCTATAGCAATAAGAGCTCGAACACTAGTCATTCGAGTAACTGGGGCAAAAGTTTCATCATAATCTACCCCATACTTTTGGGCATATCCTTTGGCTACCAACCTAGCCTTATATCTTTCCAATGAACCATCACTCTTAGTTTTAACTTTAAAAACCCATCTACATCCAATGGGTTTCTTGCCATTGGGAGGATCAACAATTTCCCAAGTTTGCGCTATTTTAAGAGCATTAAGTTCTAGGTCCATAGCTTCATTCCAATGAGCATATTGTTTAGCATCATTGTAATGAGATGATTCATGAAAGGAGTGAAGAGCAAGTAGGCATGCTCTAAAGTTAGGAGAAAAAGAATCATAAGAAACAAATCTATTGGGTATTTTGGAAATCCGATTTGATTTTCTTTGAGAGGTTTCTTCGATTGACTCACTTTGAGATAATTTTTCAAGGGCACAAGGAGGATTTCTTTTATTCCTTCTGAAGTATACTTGTATTTGTCTTGAAACATTTTCTTCTAAGTTTTGATCATCATTTGGATGTTCAAAATGATTTTCACCAAGGGGTTCACTAGGATCAACATGATCATCTATGATGTTTTCTTGAGGCAATAAGTCAAATAAAAAAGAATAATCAATATTTTCATTTGGTTCGTGCGAAAAACCATTTTGTTCTTCTAGGAATGTGACATCTTTTGAGATATAAAGTTTGTTTTTGAGTATGTCAAAACATCTATAACCTTTTTGTTTTTCGCCATACCCAAGAAAATACATTCAATAGCCCTAGGAGAAAGTTTATCATTTTTGTGAGTTAGAACAAAACATTTACATCCAAAAATCCTTAGTCTTTTATAATCGGGAGACATATTGTAAAGTTTTTCAAATGGAGAAAGTTTTTTCAAAGAGGATGAAGGGGTTCTATTGATAAGATACGTTGAGGTTATAACCGCTTCGGCCCAAGAGGATTTCGGGATATTTTTTGAAATTAATAACGTTCTTGTCGTTTCTATTATGTGTCTATGCTTTCTTTCCGCAAGACCATTTTGTTGCGGAGTGTTGGGACAAGAACGTTGATGACAAATTCCATTTTCTTTTAAATAGTTTTGAAAATCATTGGACATATATTCGTCTCCTGAATCGGACCTAAGAATAGATAGATTTCCCAAAAATTGATTTTTAACCATTGCATGAATTCTTTAAAGAAGGAGAAAACTTTGGATTTGCGACTTAGGAAGTAAATCCACGTGAATCGAGTGAAGTCATCAATAAAGACCACATAATACGAAAATCCTCCTTTAGACAAAATAGGGGAAGGTCCCCACACATCGGAATGAACAAGTTCAAATGGCCGAGTGGTAAAGTAACTTCTTTGAGGAAATGGAGTAGCTTTAGATTTCCCAAAAATGCAATCTTTACAAGTATTGTTCAAAAACGGAAAAAAAGACATTTTTACAAAATTTGGATGACCAAGTCTCTCATGCCAAATTCCAATACTTTTGTCTTTTACAAGATTGCAAGATGATTTAGATGAAAGAGTCAAAAAGTCCATAAAATAGAGATCACCCCTTCTATGGCCTTGCCCAATCAGCTTCCCTGACTGGAGATCCTTCACGGTGCAATCTTTAGGTGAGAAAGAGACTTAACATCCATGATCGGTGATTTGGGAAACGGAAAAAAGATTTAAATTAATTTTTGGAACGATTCTTACTTTAGGAACAAATTTTTTTTGAGAATTTTTAAAATTAAGCGTTCCAATACTTTCAATTTTCAATGATGTTCCATCGGTCGTTGAAACATAAGAGGACATGGGTTCGGAAAAAACATTTGAAAGAGAGTTTTTATGAGATGTCATATGAAAAGAAGCACCGGAGTCTAGTATCCACGTACCTGGAGGTGATGAAGAATAGGCGATGGCGGCTCCAGATGTTGAGGAAGAAGTCTTGAGAAGATGTTGGAGAACTTCGGAGATATGATTAAGAGTCTCTTTGATATCTCCCTCTTTGGCATTTTCTTCTTTCTTCTTTGGAGAATTTTCTCCAACCGCGGCTACTTTTCCTTTAAGTTTGGGACAAACCGGTCTAATGTGTCCCGGTTCATTACAATAATGGCATATTATTCCCTTTCTAGGCCCATTACTATTTTTGTTCTGGGCCTAGAAAGTGAGGAGGTCTATAGACTTTAACATTTGATCTGGGCCTAGTAACGGCCAAAACTTCATCATTCTTAATGCTTAAGCCAAGTCGAGTTTCCTCTTGGCATATTTCGGCGATGACATCTTCAATAGCTAGGGCTTTGCTTCTATGGAGAAGAGATGCCCTAACTTGTTCAAATTTCGGGCGAAGACCATAAAGAAATTGAAAGAAGTGCTCCTTTTCAATTTGTTCCCTTCTTAATTCAATATCTTCCGGAGCCACCCATTTAGGCTCAAGAAGAGCAAGTTCATCCCAAAGAGGGGTTAGAGAGCTAAAATAGTCCCGGACACTCATATCCATTTGTTTGGTGGAACGGATTTTTTCTTGACAAAAAAATTGTCGAGCAAGATCCTTTTGGGTATACATACCCTTAAGGAAAAACCATGCCTCATTGGCCCTTCTAAATTTGGCAATATTAGCACAATTTTTAAGGTCAACATTGTTCATAAACCCTGCCAAAATTTTGGCATGGTTACTTTCCCAATCCTCAATTTTGGATTGATGGTCATTGATATCTTTGATGCGCTCATCGCCATCTAAAGCTTTTTCAATCTCATTTTCGATTTTTGTGAGAACAAGAGAGGGTTCAGGAGTAGTTCCCATAACAAAACCCCAAAGTTTCTTACCTCTTAGATGATTTTCCATCGCGGAGGCCCACGTGAGATAGTTGGACCCATTTAGCTTAAAAGAAAGCTCCACTTTAGAATCACGTTCCATCGGCACTAAATCCTTCTTTTCTTCTTAAAATTTGAGAGGCACACGTTCCAAGATAATAAAGAGAAGCTCAATCACCAACCGAGCTCTGATACCATGTAATGAAAAGAGGCGGAAGCTCCAATGGAGTAAAAAGCACTATTTAAGAGTGACCTCAAGAGTCAAGAACACAAACACTAAAAGTGCACACACAAAACTCTCAAAAGTAGAAAATGACTTAAAGTCATAAGTTGAATTGATTGAAGAAAGGAAGAGAAGGGTGAAAACCCAATGCTTACAAGAGGAGAATACCTCCTCTATTTATAGAGGAGGGAGACTCAAAGAAGGGACCACAAGGGGCTCCCTTGTAGTCGTTGGGAGCCCCAACGGTCAGAAATCTGACCGTTGGGGCCCCAACGACTACAAGTGTGGGGCCCTTGTGGTCTTACAAAAAGGGGAAAAAAGAAAAAGAAAAAAGTAAAAAGAAAAAAGTAAAAAGAAAAAGAGAAAAAGTAAAAAAGTAAAAAAGAAAAAATACATTGTGGTTTTACAAGAATACCCCTATCGGGTATTTCACTAAAAAGGAAACTGTATATATATACATATATGTATATATATACTTATATATATACGAATGTGTATATATATATATATAAGTATATATATATATATATATATATATATATATATATATATATATATATATATATATATATATATATATATATATATACAGGAATTAGGCTCGTGACAAGTGGTACTAGAGCTCGTTCTCGTGCGGGGAAAGGTATTTCAGAGTCAATGGGTTCACCAAAGGCAAGACAACTGTCGAAGCTGAGGAGATGGGTTCACCTCAGGGCCAAGAGCAAATGACTGCAACTGTCAACAGGATGGTGGAAGATGTGACACTACGATTTGTGAGCAAGACATCGTGGCCCCCTATCAAAACTTGCGTAACACCAAAGGCAAGACAGTTGTCGAAGTTGAGGAGATGGGTTCACCTCGGGGTCAAGAGCGGATGACTGCAACTGTCAACAGGCTGGTGGAAGATGTGGCTTCACACGAAGAAGCGATTTCACGTGCAATCGAATCATTCGGTGGATTGAATGATGTGGTGGCGAGCCTGCAAGAGCAGATGATCTTGCTGATGGAACAGGTCACTTCGTTGACGACTACAGTGGCCGACTTGCAGACTGAAGTAGGGGAGCTTCAGTTGAAGAACCACACATTGCAGCAGACACTGATCCTAAATGAGGGAAATGGTGAGAGGCCATCAAGGATTAATGTGCCAAGACCAACAAAGTTTAATGGTTCTCGCGACAACAAGGCCATTGAGAACTTCTTGTTCCAAGTAGAAGACTACTTGGACATTCAGAATATGACGCTTGAATATCTCAGGATCAAGGCTGCAACAACCCTACTGGATGGAGATGCTATCGCTTGGTGGACGCGGAAGCGCAGTGACATGGAGAGGGGTCAATGCGTGATAGACACCTTTGACGATTTCAAAATGGAACTGCGTAACTACTTCATGCCGAGGAATGCCCAAAGACAGGCTTACAGATTAGTGGCAGATCTTAAATATACTGTTTCGTTGCAAGACTATGTCAGAACGTTTCAGAAGCTTATGCTTGAGGTGCCTAACATGCCAGATGAGAACAAGCTCAACTGGTTTATTATGGGACTTCAGCCATGGCCACAATCCGAAGTGGAAAGGAGCAACCCCAATACTTTGGAAGGTGCATACGTGACGGTCGAGCGCGTAGTTGACACTCAACGCAAGCCCTTCACCCCATCAACCAAGGTCGGGAAGAAGCCTGACCACAATGGCAAAAAGGATGAGCGACACGACAATAAAGGTGAGGCGTCAACATGCCACCAATCCAACAAGAAACAAAACTACACAAAGTATAACAACAACAACAAGGGTGCGGTTGTGACATGCTGGTTCTGTGGCGATAGACATATCGCTAGGCAGTGTCCAAAGCGCCTTGTGAAGGACGACGAACAAGCCAATGCAGCGCAGACAAAATGCAGTGATATTGAGACCATGCAACTGCGGATGAGAGTCATGCGATCGATCAATGCAGCGAGAAGTTGCGCAGTTGAGAACATGCAGATTAGCAAAGAACTGATGTATCTCGAAGTCATTACGAATGGAAGGTCTATTTCAGCGATGGTAGACTCTAGGGCCACACACAACTTCGTCTCCGGGAAGAGGCAGAGTAGTTGGGCTTGAAGGCCAGGCCAAAGCAGAGGACCATTAAAACAGTAAACTCTGAGGCCAAGCCCATTCTTGGTGAAGCAAGAGATGTGTCTATTCAAGTGGGGAGTTGGGCCGACAAAGCCAACTTCTCTGTGGTGCCCCTGGACGATTTTAAGATGATTTTGGGTATTAAGTTTCTGCGGAGCCAGAATGTTATGATGCTGCCAAAGTTTAACATGTTGACGATCATTGGGTCAAACCTGTCCCACAAGGTGTAGTGCCTTACGCAGAAAGGCAAGTCTTTAGTGTTATCGACAATGCAACTGAAGAAGGGTGTCAAACATGGGGAGCAGACATTCTTAGTTGACATGGGCGCAAAAGAAGAGAAGGTGCAAGCAGCAGTGCTGCCGACCCTAGCCTCATTGTTGAAGGAGTTTTGGGGGGTGATGCCTCCGGAATTGTTGAAGCATCTTCTACCAAGATGCGAGGTTGACCATAAGATTGAGTTGACCCCGGGAGCGAAGCCTCCCGCAATGGTTCCATACTGCATGGGGCCAACTGAGTTGAAAGAGCTGCGCAGGCAGCTGAACGAGATGTTGGATACATGCATCATTCGTCCATCGAAAGCCCCATTTGGCGTCCTAGTCCTATTTCAGATGAAGCATGATGGCTCCAAGCGATTGGGTGTGGATTACCGTGCTTTGAACAAGGTCACGGTAAAGAACAAGTACTTGTTGCCACTAATAGCAGACTTGTTCGATCAGTTGGACAGTGCTAAAGTCATTTCAAAGCTAGACTTGAGATCGAATTACTGGCAGACGAGGATTGTAGATGGCGATGGGCCGAAGACAACTTGCGTCACCTGCTATGGTGCTTACGAATTCTTAGTAATGCCATTCAGGTTGACGAAGGCTCCAGCAGCGTTCACGACTTTAATGAACTAGATCTTCTACCCTTACTTAGACAAGTTCGTGGTAGTCTACCTGGATGATATCATGATCTACAACAACAATATGGAGGAACATGTCGGGCACTTGCGAACAATGTTTCAGGTGTCGAAGGAGAAGTGCCTCTTCGGGCAGGAGGAAATCAACTTCCTTGGCCATGTTGTGGGGCTTGGTGTGCTGCGTATAGATGAGCAAAAGATAAGGGCCATCTAGGAATGGGTTCTGCCAAGCAAAGTGCCTAAGTTGCAGTCTTTCCTTGGTTTGACAAATTACTATTGTCGTTTCATCGAAGGCTATTCCCTCATTGTTGCGCCTCTCACAGATTTGTTAAAGAAGAATCGGGTATGACTCTGGACAAGAGCGTGCCAAGATGCTTCAATGGCTTGAAGAAAGCCTTAGTGAGGGAGCTAGTGTTGCGACTGCCTCATCACTCGAGACCCTTTGAGGTCCACACAAACGCATCAAACTTTACCATCGACGAAGTTATTATGCAGGAGGGTCATCCGATTGCATATGAGAGTCGTAAGGTAAAGGATGCAGAGAGGTGTTACACGGTGCATGAACGTGAGATGACAACCTTCGTGTATTGCCTCAGGACTTGGCAGCACTACCTTCCGGGTGCCCAGCTCGTCGTCAAGACAGACAATGTTGTCACGAGCTATTTTTAGACACAAAAGAAGCTGACGCCTAAGCAAACTCGGTGGCAAATGCTTTTGGCTGAGTTCGACTTTGCCTAAGCAAGCTCCAATGGGTGAAAAGACTCCCATTTTTTTCTTGGCTTTAAACTCAATGGGTTCAAGTATCATGTTTGGGCCAAAAACATGGAAGCTCACATCAAAGAAAAAGGGTTTTGGGGCTATGTCCAAGGCTTGATTCCCGAACCGGAACCCAAGATAACCTTGCTAGAGAAGGGAGGGATAAAAATTCTTGAAGGTGATGAAAGAACCAAGGCTCTTGAAGAATATACGAAAAAGCATGAAGAATGGGAAATGAGGAATTTTAAAATCCTCTCTTGGATTTTTTCATCCGTAGAAACGAGAATTAATGCAAATATCATCAAGTTCAAGAATGCTTCTCAAGCATGGGAATATCTTGAGTAGGGGTGACAATCGGGTCGGGTCGGCAGGTCAGAATACCGTTTATTAAACGGGTCGGATGTGGCAAACACGAACACGACCCATTTATTAAACGGGTAACCCGACCCGACACGGTTAACCCGTTTAATAAACGGGTCGGGTCGACACGACACGATCATACGACATGGCGACCCGTTTATTAAACGGGTCGACTCGATAACATAGACACGATAACACGGTTACATGGGTTGCGGGTTGACGGGTTCGTGTAAATGGGTTGCGGGTTGCGAGTTCGTTGAAACGGGTTGACCCGCCCGCCTAACCCGTTTATTAAACAGGTCAAACGGGTTGGCGGGTTGGCATACCCCTAACACGAACATGACCCGTTTAATAAACGGGTTAGGCGGGTCGACCCTTTTGCGACACGAACCCGTTTAAGCCAAACCCGAACCTGGCTAAGAAGCAGGTTGGCGGGTCGGGTCAGATTTTGCCATCCCTAATCTTGAGAAGATGTACACCTCTAGGGACTTGTCCCATAAGTACTATCTCCAAAAAAGGGCGTTAACACTTCAACAAGGGGAGATGACTATAAGAGAGTACTTTGCCGAGCTCTCTTATATTTGGGACGAGCTTACTATGCTTGAACCTAAGTGGAGTGGAGAAGTCATAGAGCTTCACCATAAACAATTGGAAGAAGATAGATTTTTCAATTTTTTGAATGAGCTTAGGCGTGAATTTGAACAAATCCGGTCTTCCCTTTTATCCACCTTAACTTCCCTCTCTCTTGAAGATGTAATTACTAAATTTAGTGGGGAAGAGACTCGGATGGGTATAAGCAAGAACAACCCAAGTGTTCTAGCTACACCTTCCAACATGAAGAAAATGAAGGTGTTAATGCCGTCTCAAGACAGGCGCAATTTAATGACCTACAAGCCTCCTCACTTCAAGAATCAAAACTCAAGTGGTCAAGGAGCAAAGATGGACTATAGCAAGCTTACATGCCACTTTTGTAAAGAGCCAGGGCACATTAAACCTATTTGCCCTAAATGGAAGAAATTACTTGTAATGACTATGACATCTCAACCGGAGGAACGACCATCATCATCATATGGGTCTCTTTCTCTTCAACAAATCGTAGAAGCTTTACAACCTCTTCTCAAGGGAGGCATTTCTTGAGCCGCTATGTCTACATCCTCACCTCTCGGTAAGACATCTTGGCTTCTAGATTCCGGTGCATCTTTTCACATGACTCCAAGTGTTTGTTTTCTTTCCGATTTTTCTAAAAATTCTCTTCCATCTTTTGTCTCAACGACGGATGGAACACCTCTTGAAATTAAGGAATAGGCAATTTTGAAAAACACGATTTCTTTCTTCCAAAAATTCATCTTATACAAAAACTAAATTTAAATTTACTTTCGGTCTCTCAACTCTCGGACCATGGTTGCGATATAAAATTCTCTTCTAACAAATGTTGGATATATGATCGCCGGTCTAGGCTTTAGGAGAGAAGACCTCTACTATGTTGATTTTTCAAGTTCCCAAGAACTAATTTTGTAATGTTGCTCAAAACAAAGATATTCATGTATGGCATAAGAGACTGGGACATCCCAATATTATTAAAATCTCTTATTTGCCTTTTATTAAACATCTTTGTAAAGAAGATTTTTTATGTAATGAATGTATTCTTGGGAAGATGAAAAGTCTACCTTTTACTCAAAGATCCATGTTTATGACAAAACCCTTTGAAATTGTTTATTCCAATGTATGGGGTCCGACTCCTATGATATCTAAAGGAGGATTCTCGTACTATGTAATTTTTGTGGACGATTACACTAGATTTTGTTGGATATATTTTCTTAAATATAAACATGAAGTTTTTTCAACATTTAAAACTTTTCATACGATGGTTTTAAATCAATTTAATGGAAGTTTAAAAATTCTTAGATCCGACTCTGGTGGCGAATACCTTTCAAACGAATTCAAGAGTTATCTTGAAAGTTATGGTGTTCTCCATAAAAAATCTTGTCCAAAAACCCCACAACAAAATAGGTTAGCTGAACGAAAGCATAAGCATATCATTGAAACAACTAGAACCTTGCTCATTTCGCAAAATATTTCAAAGAAACTCTGGGCTGAGGCAACTCTTACATCAGTCTGTCTCATAAATAGACTTCCATCAAAAAATTTGAACAAGATTTCCCCATTTGAAAAATTGTATGAGAAAGAACCTAATTATAGCGGGTTAAGGGTTTTTGGATATAAATGTTTTGTCCTTACTGATAAAAACGACAAACTTTTCCCAAAGGCCATTCCTTGCGCCTTTCTTGGTTATTCCGAAACCCAAAAGGGTTTTCAATGTTATGATGTTAAAAATGACAAATTGTATGTTTCCGGAAATGTAAGTTTTTTGGAAAATCTTAGTGGTTTCGAAAACCTTGAATCTAATGACGAGAACGTAGATTATTCTTTTCTATTTGATCTATTAACTGAAAGTGATGATACTAGTGATGATGAGTCAAATCAGAATGGCTCAAGTGATAATGAAACCAGGGAAACCATTCTCTTGTCCTCTCCATTTCATCATCTATACTCGTAGAGATAGAAACACCTTCAGAAGTGCCCTTGAAAGATATGATGATGCTAGTAGGACTGCTCCTCAAAGTGAGGAGAACCTTCCTAGGACCGAAAGACAGAAAAACGCCTTTTAGGTTAATCTCATATGAATCCTTTTCACCTAAACATAGAGCCTGTCTGAGCGTCATTCATTCTTATATAGAACGTAGAAACTTCGAGGAAGCACAAAAATGTCCTGAATGGATAACTGTCATGGATAATGAACTCGGAGGTCTGAGAAGAACCAAGACATGAGAATTTCAAGTCCTTCCTAAAGTAAGAAAACAATAGGGTGTAGATGGGTATTTAAGGTTAAGACTAAGAGTGATAGATCCCTCGAGAGATATAAGGCCCGATTGGTTGCAAAGAGGTATAGTCAAGAATATGAGATTGATTATGAGGAGACCCTTGCCCCGGTGGCTCGAATGGTTACTGTCCGATGTCTTATAACCGTTGCCTCAATCAACAAGTGAAACATCTATCAAATGGATGTTAAGAATGCCTTTCTAAACGGAGATCTAACTGAAGAAGTGTATATGGATGTTCTTTCTGGAATGGAGACTTCTAAAGGAAAGGTGCTTCGCCTTCGAAAAACACTTTATGGTTTGAAACAAGCCGTCAAGGCTTGGTATGATAGGTTTAATTTCGTAATGATAGAAAATGTTTGTTCATCCTGTTTTACTGATACTGCTTTGTTTGTTAGAAAATCCAATGCAGGAATTGTCATCTTACTGTTGGATGTGGATGACATACTCATAACTGGTAGTGATTCTAAAGGGGTTAAGAGCATAAAATCAATTTTGAAAGATAAGTCTGAAATGACTGAACTGAGTTTTCTGACTTATTTTTTGGTTTTGAAGTAGCATACTCTCATAGAGGGTATTTCTTATCTCAAACTAAGCTTGCTTCTGAGATCATTGACAGGTCAGGTATTACAGATGAAAAGATTTGTGAAACTCCTGCTATAATATGAGCTAAAATAAAGATTGGTGATGGTGTTTCCCTTTCGGACCCTACTCCTCATTGATGTATCTGATCACCAGACTAGATATCTCTCATGCAGTCCATACTGTAAGCTAGTTTCAGCATTGTAACGCCTCAAAAATCCAGGACTTGTAACTTTTAGAATAGTTTAGAAATCTTTGAAATCATATAATTATCAGTCTAAATAGTACTTCAGCGGAAAATGATATTTTTAAAACAACAAGTCAATGGACCTTGAGCGCATTATAGCGTAAACTTTACTTTGTCAAATCCCGCACAACCATTGAAATCAAATGGTTTAGAAACGGAGTTTTAATAATTGAGAATTCGTTTGTTGAAACCAAGAAGAAGCTTACTAAGACAGTTTTATTAACTCACGGTTTAATAAAAGAGAAATTTTGAAACACACTTTATACCAAATTTATCAACATGTCCTCAGGAGCGAAACGTGAGGGAAAGAGCTCTATCTTGAACTCATCGCGCCATCGTGTCATCGCAGAGTGTATCACCTATACATCACCTGCTCATAAAATGGGTCAGTTTCGTTAAAAACTGGTAGGTGCACAGACATGACAATATTGAACATGATTAAGCAGAATAATTTAATATGTCAAGCAGACAGACAATTATATAGCAATTTAATTTCAACAGATTCAGAGAGCAACTATCATGAGCACAATGCTAAAATTATTACAAGCATTTTACTGGCACAAGAAAGTTAACTAGCACAATACAGTATTTCATCAACCACACACACTATTCCATAAGTATTGAACCTGTGGTACCCTACAACTTTCATACGTGCATAACTGAACACATTGTGTGATCGGATTTAAATTATGTTTCGATATTAACTGGCCAAGCGGGTACGCACAAGGCACGACTCTAGAAACAACCTAGACCGATCCAGGGGTTTATTATGCTATGTATTTTATGATAACCCGGATAGCTGACTGAGTCCGCACCTAAGGGGACGGTCGGTGACCAAGAGAGAAATCCCCAAAGCAGCATAAACAATGAATGCATCCCAAACATTGAGAGCTACCACCTAGGATGATTATGGTAGTCCCATTCCCCTAACTACGATGACTGGGGAAGCCGAGTCTTTTGCTCGTAACTGCCATTAATGGCCTGTCCATCGAAGTTTTGTACCTTCCTGTCCTCTCTTCTGACAGGAGTCAGCGGTTCGAATGAGTACATCAGGGGTAGTTAACTGAAGACTCATTCTACATACTCTGGTCTTTCGACCAACTCGAGTATCTTGCCGGTGAAGGCGAAAACATCACTTATTTAGGTGATCACAACATTTTGTTATTTGCACCCATCGAGGTTGCCACAACCTACTCATCCAATCATCGCAACGTAAGAAGACGTACTTGTCAAAAAGTACGGTCGTACATGTCATAAGTACGACTACGATGAAAGAGATATGGTTCCACAAAAGAAACCCCAACATATATTATCTGCAAAAGAATTAATACAACACAACCTAGCAAGATAAGTCTTGAATTCACTTCAACAACATTTTTCATATTTCATGATGCAAGGTCATCTCGGATCTCTCGTCCGATCAACAAAGTACTTAACATGTTGTGCATGTCTAAAAGTACGCTATACTGAACCAGGGAGGTGTGTGGGCTTCTCAAAAGGAACACCCAACACACAACTTCATAACAATTCAAAGAATATAGGAGTGCTCATTTGACACGATTCATCCTTAAAAGCATAAGGCCACATTAAGTCATTCACGCAAGGCACAACACTATCAAACTCGCATCCAAAATTTATCTTAGTATCGACATGTGACACTAGATTGATAAATAAAGAATGGGTCCTTCAATAGAACCCCACTCATTCATATGCTCATGCCCTGATCGAGGTTATAAAAATATTTCTCCCAAGTGTGCGGACTTGGGAGGACTCAAATGCAACTTCGAAATCCTGCGAGGATTAAAACTTAACTTTGCAAAAGTTATGCCATTTGAAGAGAACTGGATTCGCAGGAGGAAACCCTCTTTTAAAGAACTGCAATGCTAAAAGTACAACTTCTAGTGTTTTGAAAACAAGTGATAACAGGATCGGCACAATACTACATTTATGTAGGTACATATTTACCATAAGTGTCAACATATGCAAGTTATAACATGATGACAAACAACTCTCGACTTGCGATGCCGCACATCGAGCGAAAAAACACATAAGTAACACACGAGGTACCAAAACCATACCTTGACCACTTAGATAGGCAAACACATAAGGTCATAAGTAATACACGAGACACGAAGTCGTACCTCTCTCAAAAGAAATATGCAAGCAAACAAGGGCATATGTATTTCAAGAAATACGAAACCACACCTTAATTTCACAAACAACTACACAAAATAATAATCGAAGAATGAAATTGAACCTCAACCCATGAGCATGCAAAACAAGAAAATACGCATTTCAGAAGCCATATAACTCTAAGCATGTCTAGCATGGGCATATTAATTATTTCAACTTAAATAGATTCATTTATTGCCCTTTGTGCGACTTTACCCTACCTTGGGATGTCGTGCAGCTGCGTACACCTACGCGAGAGGATAATACGAGGGTTGAGCCGTGGAGCACGATCGGGACCTGTTGCGTAAATATGCAAGAGTGTTAAATATTCAATTTTGTTAATATAATTAATGGTGCGACTGGGGCATTGGTAGCATTAGGCGACAGGGGACGAGCCACTGCCGAAAACAACAAGGTGGCAAAGAAAGAGCCATTGCCAAACATAGCGAGGCGGCAGGGGGCGAGCCCCTGCAGACAACACTGAAGCTGCAGGGGTCGCACCTCTGTCGACAGCAGCGAAGTGGCAGGGGTCTAGCCCCTGCCGACAGCAACGAATCGGCAGGGGGCTAGCCCCTACCGACAACACTAAAGCGGCAGGGGTCGCACCCCTGTCGACGGCAGCGAAGCGGCAGGGGCTAGCCTCTGCCGACAACACTGAAGCGACAGGGGTCACACCCCTGCCGATGGCAGCGAAGCGGCAGGGGGCTAGCCCCTGCCGACAGCAACGAATCGGCAGGGGTCGCTCCCCTGCCGACAACACTGAAACGGCAGGGGGTCGCACCCCTGCCGACGACAGCGAATCGGCAGGGGGCTAGCCTCTGCCGACAGCAAGGAATCGGCAGGGGTCGCTCCTTTGCCGACAACACTGAAACGGCAGGGGGTCGCACCCCTGCCGATGACAGCGAATCGGCAGGGGGCTAGCCCCTGCCGACAACAATGAATGGGCAGGGGTCACTCCCCTGTCGACAACATTGAAACGGCAGGGGGTCGCACCCCTGCCGACGACAGCGAATCGGCACGGGCCGAGCCCCTGCCGTCCGACGAAAGGACGATGGCAGGGGGACAAACCCCTGCCGAAGAGAGAGAGAGAGAGAGAGAGAGAGAGAGAGAGAGAGAGAGAGAGAGAGAGAGAGAGGCGAGGGGGTGTCGCAGGGGCCATTGGCCCCCTGCCGGCACTCCGACGAACCCCCAAAAGAGAGAAGGGGACGACAGGGGCCCTGTAGGCCCTCTGTCGGGTCTCCAATGGGCAAGGAGGGAGGGCGTGGCAGAGGTCGTGTGCTGCTTGCTGGTGTCCTGGCGAGGTGACAGAGAGAGATGGGAGGGGGAGGAGGAGAAGAAGGTGGAGACAGCGTACCTGGAAGGAGAGGAGGCGAGGTGGCTGGCGGTCGGCGGCGTGCGCAGGGAAGGAGGAGGCGTTGGTCGAGGTTGCCGGCGAGGTTGTCGCCCGCAGGGAACGAGAAGGGGGGCGGGGCATCGATCCTCCCCTCCCGCAACGCTCTTAAAGAGCTCGGGGAGGGGCGACAAAAGGGGAAACCCCGATGGGTTTCCCTTATCGGGTCGAATGCGCGGTGGGGGGTGCGGCGCACAGGAGAAAGACCTCCTGTGTCGGGTTTTAAAACCGTAACGGCGATGGGCTCGGGTCGGGTCCGGTCCCGACCCGGCCCGGGTCCGATTTTTTTTTTTAAATGCGGGTTTTACAAGCATGCACCAACTTTAGTCCACATGAGTGCCATCTTGCAAGTCTTAAAATATATAAAGAGTACTCTCTATAAGGGAGTTAATCTGTCCTATTCTTTTGATTTAAAATTAATTGCTTATACTGACTCTGATTGGGGAGGTGACCCAAATAACCGTCACTCCACCACTGGTTTTTGTGTGTTCTTAGGAGACTCACTGATTTCGTGGAGATGTAAGAATCAACAAAAAGTTTCTCTATCTTCGACTGAAGCTGAATATCATGCCATGACGACTACTACCATGAAAATTGTATGGATTCATTAGTTGTTAGAAGACATGGGGATCACAATAGAAGGTCCCACCAAGCTTTGCTGTGACAACAAAAGTGCAATTTATATTGTGAAAAATCACACTTTTCATGAGCGGACTAAACACATCGAGATGGACTGTCACTATGTTCGTGAGGCGTATTTCAAAGGAGTCATTGACCTTTCATATGTCACGTCAGAATATCAGTTGGCAGATTTCTTCACTAAAGCTTTGTGTGCTCCGTGCTTCAACTTCCTCCTTAGCAAACTCTCGGTCATCCTGCCCTAAGTTTGAGGGGTGGTGGTGTTAAATTATGTAATCAACCATGTAATCTATTATATATATTTTATATATATAAGGTAATACATATACATATATTAATATATATGTATATGTATCTACTTATTATATATATATATATATAATATATATTTTCCTATTGTTTAGCTGTAGGGGTAGTTTAGTCTTTTTACACATTCTTTTTGGAATATGTTTTGTAATTATTTTTTTCCTTTTTCTTTTTCTTTTCGTTTTATTATTTCATTTTGTAAAAGGTAGTGTGTACCTTGGAGGGGCCCACCATCTAGTCGTTGGGCCCCTTCCAACGGTCACATTTGTGACCGTTGGAGGGGCTCCAACGACTAAAAGTGGAGCCCCTCCAAGACCTCCACTTCCTCTATTTAAAGGGGCGCTCCCCTTGTGTATTCTTATGGCTTTGGGTCAAAGCCCAAGTTCCTAATAAAGTTTGATTGTTCATGCTTTTTGTGCATTTGTGAGAGTTTGTGAATTTGTGCTTTTATGCACAAGTGTTCTAAGTGTTCTTATTGTGCATGTGTGCCGTTCTTTATCAAGAATATTGAAGTCTTGATCGTAGTATCTTGTTGAAGATACTTTCACAACAATCCCATATTTTTTTCATCTTCCTGGAGTCTTGATGAGGTCTTTTTTTACTTGCCCATGTATCCAGTGCCAATCAATCTCAAATACAAAAGCTATACCTAGATTTGAAGGAACTAATGACCATGAAAACTACTTTGGTTTATAAAGTGAATATGCTTAATCACAAGTAAGCTGATCAGGAACATTTTTGTCACTTTTCGAGGCACAAAAGCATGTGTCATGGTGAAACTGTGAATTTGATGGGGCCTTTCTTTTATTTGGAGGAGGGGAGGGTTGGGATTGGGTTTTGTGGGAACTCCTTGGTTTATTCATGCTATTCACAGATATGTCACCACATCCTAAAAGGGAAGTTAAAGCTGTGGATAGGAACAAAACTTGTCAGATTGGATCAAATTTAATTCTTGTCTTATCCATGTATGACTATCTCTTTGCCCCTGTAAGATATGAATGTACATGTAATCCAGTTTAATCGGGTTCTAACTTAATTTTAGCAATATTCAAATTTGAAGGTATGACTATCTCTTTACCCCTGTAAGATATGAATGCACATGTAATCCAGTTTAATCAGATTCTGACTTAATTTTATCAATATTCAGATTTGAAAACCCAACATTGTATTCAACAATTTATCTAATTAGATAGATTAGGGATTTGTCAGATTTAATTGAAAAGAGTTTGATACATTGGGTGTTTGTCTCAAATACATAATTTAGAAAAAGTGCAAATTTTCCAACATGAAAGGTCCATCTTTGACATCAAGGACATCCAATTTCATATTGGAAAAAGAAGCTCTCTATTTTCGAAAGGCGACCTTCTCATAAAGTTCTGAAATCATAGAGGGTGTGGTTTCACACTTCAAGGTTTTCAGAAGGTTTTGGCAACTACAGTCTGGAATGGCAGAATTGGATCCCTGAATTGGCTCAGGGACATTAGATTCCGTAGAGGCCACAATCAAAGTGGATTAATAGTGATTCCTCGGTAGTTGATAGAATAAGGGGACTTTGGTGAAGTATGGTACAGTCCTCCACCATGCTTTATTAGAGCCTTGAGTTACAAGTGCTTCTGGGAAGGCCCTTGTTGTTTTGGTGAATCTCTACAAGCACGCATTTAGCACATGACTAGCTTGAATATGAAATGTGACTAGATGGTGAATATTTTGTCTGTTTGGACATGAGGTGGTCTTTTAGTTGGTGTGGCATCATAGAAGAGGATCAAAATAATGAGGAGTTTGGAAATGGCAGTAGTGATCAGTCTGGTTGTTGGTTTGGCAGAAAAAGGATACGGTCCCTCCTTATCTGGCCGTGAAAAGAGATAACTCTACTCACAGTAGACTGGCTGATATGGATGTAGATTGGATGGGAGCTTGTGACCCTCCACCCTGTTGCCTCTCATTGCCTTCCCTTTTCAGCTCACATACTTTTCTTCGGTCTTTCATAAATAACAATAATAAGATTCAAACTTTAATATCTTAGAGTGGAAATAAAAGATGGGAGATGATTCACAACTCAACAAAGTCAATGAGAGGAAAGTTCTAAAACAGTGGGTTTGGAACCAAGCGACTGGTGAATGTCATCTTTGTTTACCTTCCAAGTCTTTTTTCTCCTTTTTTCAGTGAAAATGTCTTATTGATAGATTTATGCGTGCATTAATTTACTTAGTTTTCCTTTGCAAACAGTCCTCATTTACTGTCAATATCTTCTCTGGCATTTCTTTGAGAGAACTCATTTTTTATGGAAAATAAAGCATCATGTTTTGTTGATTAGCTGTTTGGTTATAGAGCTCAGTATCTTGAGAGAACTGCCTCAATTTATGTTTATCTGTATTTTGCATTTCATTAATTTTATAAACATGATGTCAAGCTATTACTGAACCTAGACATGAGAAAAGATGTTTCAATGTTTAGGTATGTTGAAGGTGGGATGGGTTCAATATCAATGGCCATATGTCATGCAGCTTATGAAGCAGGTGCTAATATAGTAACTAATGCAGAGGTAAGCACCTTCATTTTATGGAAAATGAAGTTCAAGTGGTTAACCCTAAAGAAATAGAAAAAAATTTGTCAAGAAAAAGGCTTTCACAAGCGCAAATATGGAAAATAAAATGGATATGATCAGTCAGTTAACCTCCAAAAATTCACTGAGAAAATGATGGCTGCTCCAATAAATTGATATATAGGGGAACATTTTATAGTATTTATATGTTATCTCAGACTTTATTGAGTATTCTGCTGCATGTTTTGCTTCATATGACTGCTCATTGCCTTTATTTCTTCTTTTGTTTAACTAGGTTGGAAGATTGTCAATAGATGAGAACTCTGGTGCAATAAATGGTGTAAGTTACACACAAATCTTTATAAATGCATGATATGTACTTAAGCAATTTTATTTGCAAACTGATATTCGTAGAGTTTGATTATTATTTAAATCATTGTGATGCTGTTCTCTAGGTTATTCTAATGGATGGTACACATGTTTATGCATCAACTGTTTTGTCTAATGCTACTCCACATGTGACATTTATGGTATGAATTCTGTCTGTTGGCATTTTTGTTTTGGGTTTTTTGGTTAATTTTTTTGGCTGGCTACTTTCTTTGACAATAAGCACAATAGAGAGCCTAGCTACATAATAACATATTTCTTCCTTCTGTGACTACTTCTTGCAGAAACTAGTGCCTGATGGTATTCTTCCTGAAGAATTTGTACAGGCTGTCAAAAGTGTTGATTATAGCTCAGTAAGTTTCTCTAAATTGTTTTTCTCGTAAATGGTTTTTGTTCTTCTCTCTCTCATATATGCTAAATTATATGTTGTTGTACATATATATATATATATATATATATATATATATTTCTGTTCTATGTAAACTGAAATACCCATCTGGGGTATTTCAGTCATTTCAATCATGTAATAAATACCAGCCTAGTAGATGCTTTTTCCTTTTATTGTTTTTTCTGTTTTCTTTTTATTATTTTTGTGAGATATGGCTGTTGTGGCAGCCCAACTAGTCGCTGGGTTGCTCCCATATGACCGTTGGGGGCAAGCCCAATGACTAGTTGGGCTACCCCCTTTCCCTCTCTCTTATATTATAAATAGAGTTTCTACCCCTTGTATCTCTCAATGCTTTCCTAAGCATTTTATCAATATAAAGAGTTATATTTTCTATTTGTGTACTCTCTTGTATTAGCCATTGTTGGCTCTTTGTATTGTCCTATAGTGGACTTGTGCTTGTGCACTTTGTATTTGTTCTATTGTATGTCTTTAGTGGCTCTTGTTTTGTATTTCTGATTGTTTCATTACAATATACACAAGGTTTTAGGGTCTGGATTTCTAGCAGTCAATAACCTTGCAATCTGCATCACTTATGATGACCACAACATTGGTGGCCATGAAAAACTCGTATGCTTTTCCCATACTCTTGTTTTACGTTTATTTAATTTGATGAGCAGGGAACTACAAAAATAAACTTAGCTGTGGATAGACTTCCTCAATTTCGATGCTGTAGGACAAATGTGCTTGAGTTCGGTCCTCAACATATTGGTACCATACACATTGCCTCTGAAAGGTAAGTTGTAAGTTCTTGTTGGTCCTTCTTAATATTTCTTGATTACATCTTGATATGTTCATGATTTTTTTTGTTGGTCTTGCTTAATATTTCTTGATTACATCTTGATATGTTCATGATTTTTTTTGCAATTAATATATTTCAACAATTTTAATTCAAATGGAGCTTATTCCTTGAATCAATTTTCTCACTAGCATGAAGGTCCATGCAATTAATTATGACATGGATTTGCGGTTGTAATTTTCAGTTAAAAGTACTTCACACTTACATGTGGAGAAGCATAAAAGGGTAAAAAGATAGAAATACTCTTAGAGATAAAAAAATGAAAGAACAACAAACATATGTTAAAATCAAACTCTATGTACATATTATAGCAAACTATAATAGTATTCAACTTTCAACTCATTGATTGTTTGGAGGTGAAGCCATAAGAGAGTAAGGTAACTAACTTGGCTAACACGATCACAAATCAAACCTTTATAGAAGCATATGGAAGTGATAGGCCTTTCAAGTACTAGTCTTTAAGGTAACGATAGCAGGCCTCTTAGGTATGCTCATGATTCACAAATAATGAAATACTCACAATGATTTGATTTTTCTAAGAATGTCTTCATTGTTACAGACTTCAGATTCAATTTTGTTTCAGCATCTCGATAGATGATTATAATATTTCTTGTGTTTTTGCTTTTGAATGCTTTTCTTGAGGGCGGCATATGTTAGATGTGAGACCCCAAATTTTTTTCTTTTAGTAACACATTTTGAAATTCCCTCTTTCGAAAACAAACACAATGGAAGGCTTTACCTTTTAAAACCTTTTTTGAAATACGGGTTCCAAATTCATAGAACCATTTTTCATACTTATGCAAAAACATGAAGATCATTCATTTCACAAAGTATGAGTTTACAACATACATCATATATGCACATGACAAAGTTCAATAATTCAAAACAATACTTAGAAGCAGTCCCAGGTCCGTCATCCAAAAGTCCGCCGAGCTCAGTGCTCCTCGCCAATCCGTTCAACAAGAGTGTCACGAGGTAGTAGCACGAGATCAAGTTAATTTAAAAAGTCACTTAGCCAAAAATCCATTTTCCAATCAGGAAGAGTTGACCCTAAACTCATTAGGTGTCGACCTTTAGGAGAACTTACACTGTGAAAGAGACTCGGGAGGAGTCGATCCTCAACTGGGGTTAAAATATCTCTAAAAGAACAAGGAGTCGACTCTCCCAACCTAGGAGTCGACTCTCAGCACAGGCATAACCCAAAGTTGGAGGAGTCGACTCTCCCAATCCAAGAGTCGGCTCTCGACTCCACAAAACCACCAAACAAATGCAATGGAGTCGACCCACCGAAACACAAGGGTCGACCCTTATTGCAAAATGTAACACCAAACCAAAAACCAAGAGGAGTCGACCCACCCAAATACAACGGTCGACTCTAAGAGCACAACATAATGCCAAATCGAAGAGGTGTCGATTCTCCCAACTTGGGAGTCGACCCTTAGAATATATCATAATATATCACAAAAGTGGAAATCATAACTGAGTTGAAATGAATTTGAGATTTTGAAAAGAAAACTTAAAATTCTGAAGTTGAAATCATAACTAAGATCAAAGATTGAAATAGATTAAAATTTGAATTGAAGAAGGAAGATTTGAAATCGGAAATGAAATTTGGAAAAGAGTGAGATTTGAAAAATAAAGACTGGATTTGGAGTTTTGGAAATGGAATTTGAAATTGAGAGATTTTGAAATTGAGATTTTGGGATTGAAGTTTAACTTAGAAATTGGAAATGAATTTAGAATTTAAATTTAAAATTGGAATTGAAATTCAAAGAATGAATTTACAAATTGAAAATTCAGAAAAATAAACTTTGGATTTTGAAATTGAGAATAGAATTTGAATTCAGACTTGGAATTTGAAATCAGGATTGAATTTGAAAACTGAATTGAATTGGGAAATCTTGAATTTGATTTTGAAATTTGTCTTGAAATCAAAATTGATTTTGAAAAATCGATTTAGAAACTCAGAGTCAATCTCAAAATTTGATCTTGAATTTCAAAGTGAATTTAATTTAGAGTTGAATTGAAAATTAAACTCAGAATTTGAAATTGGATAGAATTTAAAGATTTCGGATTTTGAAATGGAAATAAAGAATTTGAACTTTAATATTTGAATTTGGGATGAATTTCAAAGTTAAACTGTGAAATTCAGAAGTTTGGAAATAAGAATTGAAAGTTGGAAAATAAGAATTTGGAATAAGATTATAAAATCGAGTGGAAAAGATGAATTTGATTTTGTAAATGAAAGTTGAAAATGATTTTGAATTTAGAAATGAGAACTATATTTGAAAATTTATCTCAAAAATCACTTGGAGTTTGGAAGTTGATTTGAAATAATTTGAGAAAGGATGCAATTCTATCCTAAATGATGAATGCTTTGAAATTTATTTAAAAGATTGGAATTTAAAAGGATATTTTATTCTTTAATAGAATTGAAATAAGATTAAATCATAATACATTCATGACTATGGTCACAAACATATTATAATCTAATCTATATTTAAATTCTAATAAGGAATAAAATAAATTTTTGTACCTTTATAGGATTTAAAATAAAATTAACTTTTGATATATCCATGACTATGGCTACAAATATATCTTAAGTTAATTCACATCTTAAATTCTGATAAAAGAAGAAAAGAATATTTCAAAAAAATATGATGGAAATCAAATGTTATTCTATAAAAGATAAAAATCCTAAGTATTGTTCACATTTTGACTATGACCATAAATGTGAGTAATTTACTTAGGGTTATTTACCTCTTATTAGAAAGGTGCATGTGTCATTCGTGTTTTACCATTCATAAATTTTTGAAATAAAGGTGAAAATAAAATAAGATGTCACTAGCAATTTATGAAAACTATATGCTCATACATTCTATTCTAAGCTGAAAAGTAGAAATTCTCATTAATATCAAATTATTACAATCTTAAATTGAAATTGAAATTATAGAATTCCTAATCTAGGAAGGGAAATCAACATTTTCTACATTTTTTCTGCAAAAACTGAGTTAGCACAAAGCAAAATGCAAAATATAGGAGATAATGGAAAATGCTATGTTGAAAACAAAAATGCATATGATTATGCTTATTCTAATGAAGAATGCATATGCTATGCCTCAGTGCTAATGAGAAAATGTATATGAATATATGTGTATTATTCCTTAGGCTAATGAAGATCTACATGAGAAGGCATATGCAATGCCTTTAGACTTAATGAAGATATATGCAATGCCTTAAGCTAATAATAGAAAAACGTACATTAGAATGCATATGTAATGAGAAAATGTATATTAGAATGCATATGATGGGATGCACATGGCAATATGTGTATAAGATGCAGGAAACGAGAAAAAAATAGTGAATAGCAATGTATAGGCAATATGCAATGTGCAGGAAATAAGACTACAGTGAATGCATATGATGCTATGATGAAACTACAATAGTGCTATGCATCATGAAGTGTAGGAAATATGTAACAGGGTGCAGGTGATGAAGGGAATGAAAGGAAATACCAGGGTGCTATGCTTGTGTGAAGATGTAGCAGTGGACAGGAGATGCATTGAAGGGATGCTTGCTGTGACAATGAGGATGTGCAAGTGACTGGGTGATTAATGCAGTGTGCTACATTGATGTGCAGAGGGGGTAACAAGCAGCAATGTAAGTGATGCTGTAAGTGTTGAGTGACAGGGCGCATCAGGTGGCAATGTGAGTGTGCAAGTGACAGGGTGATTAATGCAGTGTGCTACATTGATGTGCAGAGGGGGTAACAGGTGATGGTGCTGTGAAAAGTGTAGTGGAGATGTGCAGGGGATGAAGTGCATTAAGGAGTGTAGTGCAGTGAAATGTAGTTGACACAGGAAGTGGATTGTTTGCAAAATGCGATGCTGTGTAGTGAAGTATACTGTGAATGAAGATGAAGTGTGGTGTATGTGATAAGATGATGTGCAGATGGTACTGATGAAGGCAACAGGTAATGCTGCTAGTGTGTAAGGTAGGTGCAGCAATGAAAGAAGGTGTGCTGGGCAAGTGATGCTGCCAGCACAGTGAGTGCAGGTAATGCTGCTAGTGTGTAGGGTAGGTGCAGCAATGAAAGAAGGTGTTGCGCAGGAAAGCAGTGGAATGACTACAGTAAGTACACAGGTGATGTGTTGATAGGCAGTGAAGTGAGTAAGTGAAGATGCTGAATGCGAGTTGTAAAGGGGCACAGGTGCTGTGTGCGGAAGTGCAGCAGTTTGCAGGAGATGAAGTGCGTTGAGGAGTATAGTGCTGTGGTATGATTGACGTGCAAGTGCTGGGTGACAGTGTGCTAGTTTTAACCGATCAAATTGTAATAGAGGCTTGTCCCTACAGAAATTTAATTAGATACAAATGGTATTCCTTAATCATGCAGAAACTTGGCATGCTCAATTAGGTGAACCAACAATGGCAGCGGGACATCATGGTTGAGCTACGAATCTCCACCTTTTGGGGAATCATCTGCAACATTTTCCAAAACTCTCATAGATAGGATCAAGGCAAAATAGAGCATTCAGCACACTAGCTTTACCAGTCCCTCCCACAAATCCAACCTGATTTCCTGTAGACAGAAAATGACACATTTTGCAGTTGCCAGAGGCAAAAGATGGCATATATCTCAGTGTAGTCACAATGCCACGAAGCTGATTAAGCCTTCTGGTAGCATCCCAAGGATCAAATTTCTTGCTGGCTTGCTTGTACTGTTTACAGCTTGCTCATCGATGATAACATGGTCATCCTCACAACAACTTTTAGCAAATACACAGACGGCAAAATATAGGTTTCCATTACACCTAAATGTCAAAAGGTTGCCAATCTCTGAACTATGATGTTCAAAGAAGATCTCTCCAGCTGTTCCAACCCATTTCTAACAGCAGTTAAGTCCATTGACTAACTTTTAACAGCAAGGCCTTCCAATATGGCGTGCGATCTTTCTTTCTATGTGAGATGGATAAATGCAACAGATACAGTATACAGAGGGCAGTGTGATGAATGCAAGAAACATAGGTAAGTGATGGTGGAGATGAAGATGAGTGCCATTACTAGAATGCAGAGCAGAGATCCAGAGTGGATCAAAATAACTACAGGAAATACAATTCAATAAAAAAAGAAATTAACATGATGCAACATTACTGGAACCCATGATGCATGATGCTGAGTGTTTGTAAAGTAGAATGGGAAATGAAGAACAACATTGTGGAGCATGAATGAAGAAATCCCAGAAAGGCAGGCACCAAGCATACACGTCAGTTTTAGAGAATATTGCATCTTAGAACATTTTTGGCTTGTATCTTTACATTTCAGCAGAGAGCATGAGACTGATGTGTTCCGTGTGAAAATCCACACAACATGCAATATACAGAGATGGTGTAATTCGCACACAACCCATACCTGATAAAGAAGAGAAACTTCACATCTGGAGCTCACTATGGATCCAGTGAGACAGATGCTGAATCGGGGGTGATTTCCTTTTACTGGATTGCTGAATCCAGTGAATACAATATTGTGCATGCCGTGATGCTAATCAACAAAGGATTATGCAAATGATGTTAACATTCAGGTTGCTGCACTAATCAGAAGAACACGATGCATATCAAACAACGAGTCTGCTGAACGAAAATCACAGATGTAAAAGGGAATGCAGTTCGTTGCTGTAGGTGTTAACAGATACACAACGTCAGATGCAGGTAATGCAAAATATGCAACATATACTGAAATTGAATCAGACTCTGCTTTGAAGACAACGCAGATGCACAGAAGATGGACCAGATCCAATGCTGAAAAAAAATGATGCGATACGGGGTGAAGAAATGAAAGGGATTGAAGCAATGCAGCATGCGATAGATAAAATGCTAGAAGAATGATGCAATTGACAATGCTAAACAGGGAATATGTTGCGAAAGATGCAAAACAAAAAGGGAATGATGCCAATGATATACGAATGAAAATCAGTAAGATCTACACATAGAATAGAAATCAAATCAAAGTGTAAAATCAAAATGATGAAGATGTAGGATTATAGAAACGATGAACAAGGAGATGAAACACATATATTCAGATGAATGTGTTGCTAAATATTGGTCTAATGCAAATGATACACTGAAATCACATACAAGATCTAGATCTAGGATGATGAAATGTTGAATCCACATGAGATGTAAAACCCGTGTTTTAAAGAAAAAAAAAATTTGCACCAAGTATATAGAGATGGATTATCATTATGTTCGAGAGGAATTCTTGCGCGACACCATTAATCTTCCCTATATTGCTTCAGAATATCAGTTGGCCGACTTCTTCACCAAGCCTCTCGCTGCTCTTAGATTTCACTTTTTCTTAGGCAAACTTTCGGTTATCCAACCGTAAGTTTGAGAGGGAGTGTTAAAATATGTAATCTCATATATGTGTACTCTCATATGTAATCTCATAGGCACATGGCCTCATGTATTTTTCTTTTCTTTTAGTTAGTATTTAGTTTAGTTCTTTCTAGTTGAAATATAACTAGAAAGAACTAAATCAGTCTCCTTTTAGGACATTTAGAGCCTCCCGTTTTTGACTAGTCAAAAAGGTGCAGTCCCATGGGAGCCGTTGGGAGTCCAATGACTCCCTTGAGGCTCCTCTCCTCTTCCCTATATATCCCTCCTATTTCCCCTTGTATTGCATTATTCTTGTATGGGATTTTATCCCACTATTAAACTTATTTATTTTATGTTTCTATACCCTTTTTGGGTTGTATTTGTTTGTGAGTTTTCTTTGTGAACCATAGAGGTTCTTGTGGTGTATTTGTGAGAACTTGTTGAGAGATATCTTTTGTGGTGTATTTTCACTTTCTTACACCCATGAGATCAGATCTTCTGCCAGCTTTCATCCTGCGTACATAAGGTTAACAAAATTTTTGGAGGTCTTTCGGCTAAGGGCATCTGCTACTACATTCGCCTTTCCTCGGTGGTAGGAGAGAGTAAAGTCGTAATCCTTAAAATTTTTCAGCCAACGCTGTTGTCTCATATTCAATTCTTTTTGAGAGAACAAATACTTGAGGCTCTTGTGATCGTTGAAGGCTTCGAAATATTCTCTATACAAGTAGTGTCGCCAGATCTTTCGGCTGAGGGCGTTGGCTACTACATTCACCTTTACTTTATATTATTATTATTCTTGTTCCTGAAAGTTGGTGAATTCATGCTCATTGATATATGTCTTGTTCTCATCTTGAGTTTGATGTTAGCATGCTTAAGATTGTTATTCCATACTTGCTTATGAATTTTGAATTCATAAATAATATGGAGAAATTTTATATCTGCCTTGTTGATAGTTGATGCAAATTCTGAGATATTTATATCATGCAAGCTTTAGGTGTTGTACTTTACATTAGCTGTGTGAATTTTACTGGAACTTTTCAAGGTCTCATTCTTTCAAAATAGAATGTTTTTCAGGAAATATGTGATGGTCTGAGCAAGTACAGGAAGCTGGAGGGGGTTGTGCACACTGATGTTTTCGATGATCCCAAAGGCTTCTTTTTTTATTTAAATTTTAACACTTTCTTAATTGCTAAGGGACTATTTAATAGAACATTTGATTATTAGTTTAAATTCTGAATTTCAATTACTTGGTGCATAGTCAACTTCTATTCGGATATGTGATGTTAGCAATTCTCTTAATGTAATTTGTTCAGAGATTTAACCAAGAAACCAATTTATAAAATTGATTTCAAAAATCAATATTTTTTTCCGCTGTGTTTACTCACCTAATAATAACATAAATATTTTATCATTTGGATGCTTTATCTTCGAACCTTGTTTTGCGAAACTACTAAATGCTAGTGCATGCGCAGACTGACTCCTTAGAGCTTGATTCGATTAAGGTGAAGCCAATGATGAAAAAATTGGTATATTAATAAATTTTTTTATACAATGGTTCATCCTATGATATGATCTTAGCAAACACTTGGTTTAGGAAGAGGGAGTCTCACCTAGTAACATTTAAAAGTGGGGTTAATACGAGTCAGATAGATTTTTTTCTACTTAGAAAGAGAGATAGAGGTTGTTGCATCGATTGTAAGGTTATACCAGGAGAAAGTGTAGCTACACAACATAGTCTTAATTTTAGATCTTAGAATTAGATAATGTCACAAAAGGGATAGACATAGGATAGATCCTATAATTAAGTGGTGGGCACTGAAAGGAGCTAAACAAGGAATGTTTGTAGAGCAGGTAGTTAAGGAAGTTGATTGGTGTCTCGAGGAGGATTCAGAATCAATGTGGATTAAGATAGCGGGTGGCATGAGAAAGGTGGCTAAGGAGGTATTGGGTGAGTCTAAAGGCAGTGCACCGCTAGGTAAGGATACATTATGGTGGAACGAGGATGTCAAATTAGCTATTAAGGTTAAAAGAGAGTGTTATAGAAATCTAAGAGTCGTGATAATGAGAATTTGAAGAAGTATATGATAGCAAAGAAGGAAACTAAAAAAGTAGTTCAAAATGCGAGAGATAAGGTATATAAGGAGGTTTATGACAAGTTGGATAACAAAGAGTGCGAGAAAGATATTTATAGGCTTACAAAGATGAGAGATAGGAAATCGAGGGATCTGGGTATGGTTAGATGTATCAAAGATGAAACACAAAGGGTTTTAGTCAAAGATGAGGAGATTAAGGAGAGATGGAAAGATTATTTTGATAAGCTATTTAATGGAAGTCATGCTCAGGATCTTGGAGACTTCTCCATTTCTTTTCATGAGATGAATCGTGACTTCATGCGCAAGATTCAAAAGAAAGAAATTGCAGAGGCTTTGAAGAAAATGAAATCAAGAAGGGCAGTTGGCCCAGATGATATACCTATCGAGGCTTGAAAATGCTTGGGAGAGAAAGGTTTAGAATGGTTGACAAATCTTTTTAATAAAATTTGACGGACAAATAAGATGCCTAATGAGTGAAGGAAAAATACTTTGGTGCCTCTATATAAGAATAAGGGGGATATACAAGATTGCACAAACTATCGTGGTATAAAACTCATGAGTTATACTATGAAGCTTTGGGAGAGGGTGATTGAGTCTAGGTTGAGGAAGGTTGTCATGATATCGGAGAATCAATTTGGTTTTATGTCTGAAAGATCAATTATGGAAGCTATACATCTTCTTAGACAACTTATTGAGAGAAATAGAGAGAGGAACAAAGATTGCATATGGTTTTTATTGATTTGGAGACGACATACGATAGAGTACCTAGGGACGTTCTCTGGTGGACAATGATGAAGAAAGGTGTTTCTCTCAAGTACATTAGTATAATTAAAGATATGTATGAAGGAGTAGTAACCAATGTCCGCATTTGTGGAGGGGTGACAACCAATTTTGCTATAACGGTTGGGTTACATCAAGGATCTGCTTTAAGCCCTTTCCTATTTGTTATAGTGATGGATGAGCTTACGAGATCAATTCAAGAAAATGTGCCGTGGTGTTTGTTGTTTGTTGATGATATTGTTTTGATTGATGAGTCTAGAGCTATGGTTAATGCTAAGTTAGAATTATGGAGGCAAACATTGGAAGCAAGATGTTTTAAGTTGAGTAAGAGTAAGACAAAATATATGAAATGTCGGTTTAGTAAGCAACGAAGTGGTGATGGGAGTGTAGTGAAGCTTGGTGAGCAAGAAATATCGGTGGATGATTGTTTCAAATATTTGGGATCTATCATTCAAAAGTATGGAGAAATTGATGGAGATGTAAATCATAGGATAAAGGTTGGGTGGATGAAATGGAAAAGTGCAACTGGAGTGTTGTGCGATCGTAGAATGCCATTGCGGTTGAAGGAAAAGTTTTATAGGACGACTATTAGGCCCACTTTACTATATGGTACATAATGTTGGGCTGCCAAGAGATATCATAATAAAAAAATGAGTGTAGCTGAGATGCGTATGCTTAGATGGATGTGTGGAAATACAATAAAAGATAAGATTCGGAACGAGGAGATACGTAAGAAGGTAGGTGTTGCACCCATTGAAAATAAGATGAGAGAGAATCGTTTACGGTGGTTTGGACATATTCGGCGAAGGCCTAATGATGCTCCAGTTAGAAGGATGGAGAAATGGGAAAATATATTAGTTAAAAGAGGTCGGGGTAGGCCTAGGAAGACATGGATGGAGATAATAGGAAAGGATATGAGTGCTTTGAACCTCACCGAGGACATGGCATTGGATAGAAATGATTGAAGATGGATTCATGTGGAAGACCCAGAATGATTTTCTTTTTTGGTTTATATCACCGACCCCAATTGTTTTGGGATGAAGGCGTAGTTGTTGTTGTTGTTGTATAGTGGTTCAATCAGATTCGTTAATGGATGGTTTCATACTTGATCTGGTACTAGGTGGCTAAGACACGATCGCGCTAAGGCGGGCCGTCTAGTACTTGGTACGGTTGAAACGAGGCCGTTAATGAGACTGTTGCATTATTACATTTTAGAAAGAAAAAAACGAAGAAAAGAAAAGAATAAATTCAACCTTATAAAAAAAAATTCTGGTATTTTTGGTTGGAAATCGTTCGGGCCATTACACAACGCCCCACTAGGGATAGGATGGTCAATTGACATGGCTCAACGCCCCATTGAGGGCAATGGCGTCAGTTGTCTGGGGAGACAATCTCTCTCGGAATTGATTTTCCAAGAGGGAACTACCAGGGTGATGAGACTCTATAAATACCTGTATGGTAATATGTATTTGCATTTCATTCTCAATACAAAATTCAGTTGAGTCTTTCTCAATTTGTCCTACTACCTAATTAGTATGATTGGCTCTTCCATTTTGGAAGAGGTTGGCTTCCTTTGATCTTTCCATAGGAGAATTCCCTTCTTACCCCACTTATCAAAGTGTGAGAGCCCCCCTTTCCTAAATCCCTATTCCTCTCACTCTCTTTCCCCATTCATGCCTCCATCTCTCTCTTCACGCCTTCCCTAAGCTCCCTTTCTCCTTTTCACGCCCCACACAAGAACTCTCTCTCTCTCTCACACACACACGCCCTCACAAGTTCTCAACCTCTCTTTGTCTCTCACGCCTCCCTAGTCTCTCTCTCTCTCTCTATTCCACGCCATCTTCCACCTCACTCGCATCTTCCCCAATCTGGGCTGCTATCACATTGAGAGGCTTTATGCATATAGCGTCAAAAGAGAGATGCTAATTGTTTACAAACTCAATCTCTCATTCAGCACTCCCTTCTCCTACTTGGAGGAAGGTGATTCTAATAAGGGTTGGATGAAGTCAAGACAAAGGAATAATATTGATCTTTGAAAGTTGGTAGCTTTCCAACAAGGTCTGGGAACTGGTGGTGTGAGTGATATGGGCATAGACATGACTTTTGGCATTGTTTATTCAAGAGAAAATTAAACAACCATAATTTTTTTGTCTACAACCAAGTGAGGGTTGGGTTCTCATGGCGTGGAAATTTTCAAAAACAGGAAGGGAACCATTTTGTACAAGGCATATCTGAGTTGAGAGGAGAATAAGGGACAGAGTGTGGGGTCTAGCTGAAGGGCTTGTTTGTAGATTGAGAGGCTCTAAGAACCTCATCGACAACATGTGTTTCCCCAAAGATTTCATAAACCTTCAAAGGGGTAGGAGACCCCAAGGAGTTTATCAATCAGGTTAGAGTCTAGGTCCTTGGTGTAGGTGACACTGGACCTTACTCATATCCAACCTACTATGGGGATCTACATTATGGTTTATTTATTCAACCATGCTTTTTCATGGGGTGATTTTGGCTCATCTGTGATCCCACGTTTATCATTCAGTAGTCATGGGGCACCCCCTTTTCTCGTTTAGGTTAGGTAGTAGAGAGCTTTGGAGTCCTTGAATGCTAGCGAGGTAGGAGGAAGTGCTAGGTAAGATGCATATGGCTCAACTGGAGTTATTACGAATATCAATGACCAGGGTGACATCCCAGTTGTATAGGGCTGATGTAATCGGGGGCAGGTATTGCCACTTTGCTCCAACATTACAACTTTTGTGTGAATACATTGGGAGAGATAGAGAAAGGGCATTATACTCACGAAAGGGATTTCCACTTGGGCCACCAGGCTGCCAAAAATAGGAGATGGCCAAGCTGCAAAGGAAACAATCTGGAAATTGTTTTTTTAGGTGAGGTACTCTCTAGCTGGTAGATAATTGTGGGCTAGGGATAGAGGCTTGAGTTTTAACTGGTCATTCACAAATTATTTTTCTTTTGAAAGACTTTTTATGTTAGATTTCGGGAATTAATCTTTCTTCTATATAACTGGATAAAACCTTCATTCATGCTTTATATATATATATGCATTAGCTACTTGTCTCATTTTAAAGTTTTGTGCTTATTGCTCATGCTTCCACCTTTATCGTCCTTATTTTCCTTCTGGAGTATAGGTATAACTCTGAAGTTCACTGATATCTCAACCAAATAACTCAATTTTGCTTGTTGTTATGCTCAGTATGGAGGCTATCGACAAAGCTTGTAGAGATGCTTGGAGTGGTTTACCTTCACAGCGGCCTCTCATTGAGATGACTATTCCTTCTGTACTGGATAAAACTATATCTCCACCTGGTATAGAAATGTGTTATTCTGTTGTGATACAAGCACTAACTTTACTTGTATAGGGATCCTATATGTTTTATATATTTGCCATGTTTTTGTGATTAAAATTGTATTAAAAAATTTAAGTAATTGCCTACCTATTCAACTCCCAGACCTGCTATGGGAGTGCCACTGTTAAAATCTGTTTGTTGTTTATGCTCTTCTAAACAATCTGTTTCATGCATCTAAACTACTACTTTTTTCCCTGCAACAATTCTTGCTTATACTTCAAAAATTTCTCTTTACTGGAGTGCTATGTCACATAGGTGCGGGTACGGATGCGGCGATGCGGCACTTTAAAAAAACTTGGGTGTGGGGGTGCGGGAAGGGTATATATATATTTTTTTACAGTTTTAAGTTAACACTACGTGTATGTGTGTGCATTTATGTATTTATATATATAATATAGATAAAGATAGACTTGATTAGGGTTAACTGAATCTACTTTTGGATAGAAATGGACCTTGTTGTGGTGGACTTCACCTAATACAAAGGAAGTTGTGTCCAAGTGTCGCACCCGCCTGGGTGAGGGTGCGATGCAGGTGCGGTGCCCTGTTAGAAGAGTTCGTGTGACATAGCTGGAGTGTGTGTGATACATTGCTGGGTTAGTCAATGTGTAGATACATCTCTTTCTCAGCTAGTATTAATGGTTGATTTGGGGAGTACTATATGTTTTATGAGGCCTTAGGCAAGGTTGGCCTCTCTCACAAATTATTCTTTAGGGTCATGTGCCATGTTATTGAACAAGGTAGTTGTGATGCCCCAAAAATTTACTGAAAATTTTGCTTTTTAAATATTGATGGCGGAAAACGATTTAATATTGAATCCAGATTTGATAATTTTGAGCCAGCCAAAGGGGTGAAATAACACAAATCTATCATCAAGGTGAATCAAATTATTATTTACATCATTTTTGACAAAAAGTACAGAAAGTACTTGGGAACAAAATATCAAGAACCAAAAAGTCCCAAGCTGGGCCCTGGATCCTTCGGAGAGTGCTAGTCCTCGATGCCGCTCCTACCTCGTTGCATTCACTCCTGTACCTGAACAAAACCCATTAAAGGGTCAGACTTCTGAGAATTTGGCAAGTCTATACCAATTTCGATAATTCAAAATATTAAACATATGCAATCACTTCAGATAGAGCATTTTTATAAAAGACAATACATAACAAAATTGTTTGCATAATTAGGGTATATTTTCATTTCAAACTATGATTCAAAAGGGTCTTTGTTTCGATAATTAACTATCCACCCTGGTACATGGGGAAAGACCATCGCAGACAATCGAGGTATTACAGGGGTGTGTTTTTCTCAAACGTTTTAAACCCAGGTACCTGACTGTAGCAGACCCAAAGGGGTGAAATAACACAAATCTATCATCAAGGTGAATCAAATTATTATTTACATCATTTTTGACAAAAAGTACAGAAAGTACTTGGGAACAAAATATCAAGAACCAAAAAGTCCCAAGCTGGGCCCTGGATCTTTCGGAGAGTGCTAGTCCTCGATGCCGCTCCTACCCCGTTGCATTCACTCCTGTACCTGAACAAAACCCATTAAAGGGTCCCAAGCTGGGTTAGTCAATGTGCAGATACATCGCTTCTCACTTCTGCTTCCTGCTTCTGCTTCGCAACCTTGCTTAAACCATCATGCAATGATATTTTGATAATGACAATATGAGAGAGAGAGAGAGAGAGAGAGAGAGAGAGAGAGAGAGAGAGAGAGAGAGAGAGAGAGAGAGAGAGAGAGATAACCAAATGTGGTTAAATATTATTGCTGCTGCAAAATAGTGTTCACAAATAAACGTACAAGCATATACACAGTCATCTTTGTATACACAAGTTGCACATACCATTCAGAAACACAGCCACCATGGTTTGGCTGAGTATGCTCTTTAGCATGGTAAAACCATTTCGTGTAATCAGTTGTAATTTAGTTTTAGTTTTTATTTCTTCAGAAGGTTTTTCTTTATCTTACAATGCTTTGAGGAGCACATGCAAATGTGAAGGCATTTTTTCTGCACCAATAATTTAGTGAGCACCTCATAGGCATTTTTTCTGCATGGGTTTCTGTTTCTAGGGAAGCATGTTGTGAACTTGTTCATCCAATACACCCCTTACAAACTATCTGAAGGTTGCTGGCAGGATTCATCATTCAGGGTATGCATTTTTTTTTCTTTATTAACTTTTGTGGAAATGAAGCACTGTTTTTGCAATGTCACTTTCATAAACTGTAATTTTCTGCGAAACTAAATTGAGCAAAAAGTAACTTGCATTAAATATCACTCATAACAATGTAGGTTTGTCATTGTTTGGGATGCTTGTGTGTTCATATTCTTGTTGGCTGTGTTTGTGCTAGACGAGACATTGCTGCTTTTTTTTTTGTTAGTGTTCAACTATTTTGCAAAAAACATGGATAAGAACTATCTTTCTAGTCTTGAAGGTAGGACTATTTTCATTTGAGGTTTAAGTCTTGTTTTTTATCCCTAATCCTGGAAGCGATCTCGGCTTCTCCATCTAGTTTCTTTACTTCTGAGAATTGACTGAATAGAAACTCTCTAGTACTTCCTGCAGTTTGTTAGATTACCAAATAAGTGCTACAACAAGAATATTATTTTTCTTTTCTAAACATAAATGATTTCCATGAAAAGTATAGTTGTTTGAACAAAGTTCAGAAAAAATAAATTCTCTCAGGAGCAAATCTTGGAGGTTAGGTTCTTTTCTGGACTTTGAGAAGGGTTATCTTCTTTTGCTTCCTATGAAAGCAATGTGGTATATCTCTTGTATTCCCAATATACAGAGGGAATAAGATGATTTCTCGTAATTGGGATGCATAGGATATTTCCCTCAATGGAAAACAACAATCACGTGTCTTCATTGAATCTCAAGGTAATTTTTGGACAAAATTATGCTTTTCACTCCTATGATTACAATAGCTCTCAGTCTGCAATTTACAAAACTATCCGCACCTCAAATTTATCCATTGCTGAAACATCATTGACTATGGTTGCCTAGTTGCAAGCAAGACAAATACTGGTGATGCCAATTAAATTCAGAGATAAAATCGTGTTTAAATCTTAACAATTGTAGTTTGCTTTTTACCTATATAATTTGCAAAAGATTAATGGAGCAACACTGTTAAAATTTACTAATGTGGTTGCATAGTTATAAGCAAAACAATAAAGAATTTGAGTTCTCTTTGTGTTGCCAATTTTGCTCAGTAATTGCCTCCACTTTCTTTTTTCTGGTTTGGTTATGGTTTTTCTTGTTTGTAAGGGCCTATTCAGTCTATCCTTGTGTATGTCCAGAAAAAAAGTGTGGTTTTGTTTTTCCAATGCTTTTTCTACAATACCTGTCTATTCCCACAAGTGACATTACGGTGGCTTGATCTCCATAGTTAACAAGCTAAATGCTTAATATCTATGTCAAATGGGTAACATGTGCGGGTTCGGATACGGGTACGAGGGTATGACACAGCATATGTTTGGTGCTATTGAGTGTAAATCACCTTCTTTTCATATTTTCCAATTTTTTTTTTGTAGATTGGACCTTGTGTGATCTACAAGGTTTGGTTAGTAGAAAATCAGTTTTGAATCATGTGATTGTGACACATAAGCACATTTTTAAGGGCTTCAAAAATCAATGGCCCACAATGCACTAAATTGTGCCACTGAAAATGTAATAACTACGAAAAATAGGGAGATTTGGGGTCTTGGATCCCTTCACTGGATCCAAATGGAGTAGGCAATAGGGTACAAACTATATAGGTTGGGTCGAATCCCCGTGGACCCAAATGGATCCATTTAAGGATTTGCCCAAGTGGTGTCATTTCGAACCCACACCATGGAGGATCCAATGGGTCGAGTGGGTTAATAATTTGTTATAGATCCGGATCCACGGTAAAATGGATCCGGCACTGTAGGTTATCGGGTTCGAACCCGGACCCGTTTTGAGTTTTATTAAAACTCGAGTTTCAGAATCGTGCTTAGGGCACGATTATTACTCAAGAAGTGGAAATGGCAAATCGGGGAAGGGGAGGGGTTACAGGAGGTAACCAACTCTCCCGGTCCATCGGAGATGGGGGATCGCCACGATAAAAGGGGGGAACATAGAGGAGGTTGTGCCCTCACGTTTCTCTCCTCTCAAATTCCTTCTCTCGCCTCTCATCCCTCTTCTCTTGACGATTTCAGAGTCGGCAGCAAGAAGCACAGTGTTGGGGGGGTACCTTAGCTCGGTCGTCAGCCTCGTCCTTCTTCGTCTGTCGCCGAAAAAGAAAAGGTGGGATTCTGCTTTGATATTGTAGGGTATCGATTGATTCGCAGTGAGGTCGGGTCGGCAAAGGGACACCTGATGGTTGTCCATATTTCAGGGTTTATTTTTACCCTGCTTGCCGGAAAAGCCATCCCAAGGGCTGGAGATTTCCGGCAAGGGTCGCGATGGTCATGAAGAAAAAGGGATTGGGATTCTGAGCGGATGATTTCTAAAACGATCCAACCCGGGGTCTGGCTGGCCAAGCTCTAAATCTTCAAATCTAAACGGTTTGGGGGTCATTTCTTTTCCTGATTTGATTCATTCTCTGGAACACATTGATTTTCTTGATCATATATGCTTTTAATCAGATGGCTTTTCAAATTTTAACCCAAATTTAAGCGGATTTTTTTTTATAACAGCAGAAACAAGAAATAATATAGGGTTAAGTATTTTGAGACATTACGGTGGAGAGAAAACCCAACACATTTATTTAATTCCATTTATCAATGAAAATCATCAGAGTTAAAATCATAAAATGAACTCAAACTATCCCTGGAACAATAAATCCAAAATTCTCGATTTGATGCCTCATCCCGCAGTCGCTCATAAACCTTATTCTTTACTTGAAAAATAGTAAATTGATTGGAATTAGACTACCACGTCTAAGTAGGAAAAACTGTAATTTTTCTTGCAGGTATATCATGTGTCAAGTATGTGATGTGGGTGTCGTGTGTGAGTTTTCAGCGTATTAAGACTCACACAAAGAAGGTTATGTAACAGCAGTAACAGACATGTATCTAAGCAGGCATACAGATTATGCAACAATTATAATTAAGCAATTACAACATTTTATGCAAAGACAACAATTAAGCAAGACATTAAGCAATTAAATCATATTCTGCAACAACAATAACAGTCATGCATAACATTCATGTAGCAATCCCAATATGAATTTGATTATCTCATATCTACACATTTCAGGATGTCATTTCATCACAAGCTCAGCACATGCTGGAAGAATATAAACATGTCTCCCTAGTACACCATTCACTGTGATACCTAAAATGTTCTAATTGATGTTTATCTTTTCTTATCTCGCGGGTATACACGGGCCGAGATAACCATCACAAAAGAGAACGTTCGAGGGTGTATTATTCAAAGTTGTTTTATTAACCCGAACATTCTAATTGAGACTGAAATCCCAAGGGAGCGGCCAGTGACCGAGATAACCTCTTAAAGGCCAAAACCAAAACAGGATGCATCCCTAACTTCTGCAGAAGAGCAAAGAGCTACCACCTAGGACATATTGGTAGTCCGGGTCCCCCAACTCCGAGGACTGGGGACCAACGAGTCACTTTAGCTCGAAACAAATAAACATGTCCCTAGAGTTTTGTACCACCTACCCTCTCTAAGGTAAGCCCGAATCTCAGTGAGTTAATCTTTTCATTTAATTATTTTTCCGAAGTATGGGGTATTTCCCCAACTTCCTTCTACTATCATAGCAGTAGAATTTCCAACCTTAGTCATTTTACCAAGGTGTATGAATCATCCAAATCTTTTCTCCATATTGATTGCTTAAACCCACTCAGAGTGCTCCGATGCCTTTAAACCAGTCAAGCACACAAGCCTCGGTACCTTTAAACCAGTCAGGCCATAGAAATTAAATTTAAGTTTCTCATCAATGTTATGGTTATTACCCAAAGTGCTTCGGTACCTTTAAACCAATCAGACACAAATGCCCTGATATCTTTAAACCAATCAGGCCCTCAGAAATAAACCTTGAATTTTCTCACTAATGTTATTAACATTGAGTGCAAGCTCATTAACCAAAGTACCTGCATTAGGTACCCAATTCATATTGCCCAATTAGGCAAGATTCCCAAACTCCCTATCATTCATTTTGACTTCACAGTGGACAAGGAAAAACAATTCACATAACTTGACTGCATGCAACAAACATTGACATTTCTTTAATATGTCTCACAACTCTCTTACAGAAAACAGTCAAACTCAGACATTTCCAGATCTGAATGTCAGCAACTTACATGCCATAATTTCATATATAAACAAATTGCACATCATACCATTTGTATATCAAGTTACAAATAAAACATAGTGTTTCACAAATAGGTAGCATCATATATCTCCAACTACTAGTAGAATGCTCATATGCCATTTTCAAAGTGAATCACAATTCTTAATGACAGTAAAGATCTAGACACAATTTTTCACTGGTGTATAATATCACTCGATTTTTGCTATAAGCATAATGCCCGAACACGACAACCAAGGACTCACTCATGTTATGCCAGGGTCGGCTCTCTGGTCTTCCAAGTATGACATGATGCACTAGGGGTCAACTTCCTGAGAAAGGGTTTGGCTCCCTTGTGTAGGGTATGGGCACATGTATAGTCATGACAGCAATGGGAATCACACATTAAATTTTCTATGTGTGTGCAGCAGAACATATCCAAGGCGGAGTTCATTCTTCACTAATGTCACAACAGAAAATGTATACATATTTCTGTGGGTGCACAGTAATGTGTGCAGCAACATGCATACCAACTGAGAGTGCACTGCACAAATACAATATGGATACAATTGAAGATTGGACACAAATTTTGATGCATTCTAGAGCAAGTAACTATTGTTATCAACGTTCTACTTTCTACCATCCAATTGGATACAATGTCAATTGCTAACCAGATTAATAAATAGAATACAACGGTTTCTAGTGCACATCAAATAATAGCAAAACATTTTGAAAGCAGTAAACATATTCCTGACTTCAGTGTATGACCACCAGGGTTAACAAAACAGAACGACTGTTATAATTCTAAAGGAAATTAAATGAGAGTTAGCCACCGTATTACAAGCGGTGTTAACACCAATATCATTAAGACTAATCGTCATTCAAATTTGGTTGCAACTGAAGCCCTAGAGGCTCTGCTTGGTAGGATTAGCTCAGCCAAACCCCCTTTTTTTTGTAAAAGATACCATCAGTGGTTCATGACATCCAAGAGATCCGTTAAATAAATGCCATAGACAGTAAATGCAAGTGGGGCATCTTTGCAGACACAACTCATGAAACATACTTGGAAAACAATCTCCACAGATCTTGTCAAAAAGTTGGTCAGCAACACAAAATTTCATGTTATTAAAGAAAACATCTGGCACGTGGACATGGAGATACACACCAGTATGAGTTATGCATGGAAACTTTGTTCAACTAGAGCATGTTGACATAACTGAACTTGTTAATGTAAAAGAGCAGTGTAAAGAAATATTTATGAACAAAGTTCATATCTCAAAGCTCATAAATATAATCATGTATTGCCACCTGAAAAGTATGAACTAGTGATTGACAATCCTATGATTTTAATATAACATAAGTAGTTGATTTGCACTCTGCACCCTATGTGCATGTATCCATTTGGTTGCTGTCTTTAAAAAATTTCTCCATGGTACCACCCAGATCTGTACCCATGTCAACATGGGAGGCAATATGGTTCTTTGTGTATCCAGGCACAAAAGCTATGAGAAAATCTATTTAACAAATGCCTACTAGGTGCCTCGTATTTTGCCCTGCCATTTCTGACACCATAAGTGTCTAGTAAGTTTTTTTTTTTTCAAACATCATTATCGCCAGCTATTTCACAAGTTAACCCTAACATACATATTTTTTTTTCAGTTTTCAGAATTGACACATTAAGTAGCTGCATTACCACAGCACTCGGCAAGGTCAATTGATTTTTGGAATCGAATAGAACTGCTACGTCCAATAACAACGCAAAACTTAATTGGGTCCATATTTTTGGATACCCAGGCTAAACCTGAAGAATATGGTTGTGTCCTAGATAGGCCAGTTCAGCTGATTTGTCCTCCCTACATCCAAGTAAACAACATAAGAAACGAACGAATCCCAAAGCAATAAAAAAGGGAGAAGGAAAAGTTGGACAGAGTGCATACTGCAAGCTTCACACAAGGTACCCTGCAAACTGTAAAAACCCTACTAATCAAAGTCTGAAATCCCCAAATTTTGAAGGTCTGGGATTTTCGACAAACCCACATCGACTGCTCGAACACACCCAATACCCAAAACAAGTAAAAATATCAGTAAGACCTACATTTTTCCAGCGTGATGGTGGTTGATGCTGCGAGAGGGAGGTTTCGCCGGCGTTCACGGCTCCACTATCGAGCACGATCGAGAGGAACAGGGAGACGAGAGGAGAGGCAGGTTCGGCTATCGTGCAAGGTCGCCGGCAGCATTGACCGGCGTCGGCGATGGTCGAGGTTGCTGCACGCAGGTAGACAGAGAGAAAAGAAAGAAATAGGGAGGTAGAGAGTGCAGGAGGAGAAGGAAGAGATGAGTGGGTGGTAGAGCGAGAGAAGAGGGATTTATAAGAGGGTGGCCTGCGAAATGGAAGGGCTATTACCCCCCACACCGGCGGCTGCGCACCATCTCAGCCCCCTCCTCTACATGATACAACCTGCGTTAGGGTTCTGAGAGAACCCTAACGCCCCTTCTTATCGGGTAGGGCTTGTAGCAGCCCCAACCATTTTTAACTTAAAGCCCTTTTTTCTTGTTTACCTTTTTGACGCACTACTGTTGCGGGTTTGCTTTGACCGAACCCGTGACCCGCGACCCATCACAACGAGGTCCAGGTTTGGGCATGTTCGGGTCCACCAGAGGATCCAAACCCGTTTTAAAATGTTTAACTTATTAGATATTTAAGTTTTTAAAATGTAACCCTAATAAAATTCAGTGGATTCAGTTACATTATTATGGATCCCTACCAACTTATTATGGATCCAAAGTCCATTCGGCTTCGCAAGTCCCCTTACTAAATCTGGATCCATGGATCCAAAATTTTGATCATATGATTTGGAACTATGGATCCAAATTACACTATCGTGGTTTCCACGTGACTTATAACAGATCCAAGTAAATTTTAATTGGTTCCTTACCCTTTTTACCTCTCCGATGTCCAGGATCCAAAAGAAATATTGTGGGTCTAAACTTCGCATAAGCTACTACGGATCCCATGAAAGTGTTATAGATCCGATATTGAAATTTTCCTCACTAAAATCCGGTTTTAACATCGTGGATCAACTCCATTTGTCCTGGATCCAATATCCAATATGACCCTGATATGAAGAATCCAATATCAAAGATTTAATCCATTTGCTTAAAATTCCTTATTGGTTATCCACTTAAAATGTTTGTGATCCGTTAACTAAGATTCAAATGGAAAATCGAAGTTCTGAACAAGGTATAAAGGTTCTGAACATTGAAGATCCAAATAGAATATCCGATATTTAAATACAATTAGCACATACAATAATAAAATTTATCTGATATTCCGTTCAAGAACATAAATTTCAAGTTTATTTATAGTATAAAATTCACGGGTATTACATCCTTTCCCCCTAAAAGAATTTCGTCGAAATTTCATTGTAGTATTCTCGTAGAGATCGTCGTCTGAGAGGATTGGTATCGTCAAGGACATACGTATGTGTGCGAGCTCCCTACATATAACCCACATATAAGTATCAGGACAACACACGAATGAGTTTCTAAGAGAAGTTTGAAGCTAAAATTTGGTTTCGACAAAAATTCATATATGATTCATTTGATGGCAAAAATGTAATGAATCACGAGAAAGTCTTAACCTAAGACAATTAGAGTGTATTTTCACTAATTCCTAGTGAGGATAGACACGACCTGATATTCTTTTAGCTTGTTCTTGAATATTGGATAGATTTTTCCTTTATTTTATCATAACCATGTCGTTGTTTTTGTCTTTGCTATTTCTAATGGACTTTTTATCCTGAATAACCTCCACTTATTCCTACTTCTCAAGGCTTTGCACGGTTAGTTATCTCCAATCGAGATCTCGCCCAAGGCATAATTCTCTCACAGAATGACTCATCTATCCACGAAGGGAACCCCCCACCCCCTTCTATATATATATATATATTACATTTTTGCCCCTGCCACACCCCCGCACCCGGGTTTTTTGGAAGTGCTGAATCCCCGCACCCGCACCCATATGACATGTTTCCTACTACTCTAGGAAACAAGATTTAAACCAATGAAAACACGGTATCTTGAGACTGACCTGCACTCATCTGGATCTCCTGCCCAGTCTGCATCTGTGTAAGTAAGAAGTTCATGCATGTGATGCCCATTCATAGTCTTTCTATACAGAAGACCATCTCCTGTAGTTCCTTTCAAGTATCGAAGAATGCGTTTAACTACTTTCATATGCCCAATATGTGGTTCATGCATGAACTGAGATACCTGATTAACTGAGTAGACAATATCAGGTCGAGTGAATGTGAGATATTGAAGCATCCCTACTATCTTGCGATATCTTGTAGGGTTCTCATATAAATCTCCATCTTGGGAACTGAGTTTCTGATGAAGTACACCGAGTGTGCTTAGAGGCTTGCAATCTTTCACACCTTCCTTGTTGAGAACATCAATGGTATACTTAGTTGGGTAAGTGTCATGACTTCAGTAGTCCTGTCAACTTCTACTCCAAGAAAATACCACAGTTTACCAAGGTCCTGCATATTGAATCTGTGGTTCAGGAGTTCTTTAACTTTCTCAATATGTTCATTAGAGTTATCTATAATAATAATGTCATCTACATATATCAATAGCAGGGTAACTATATCTTTGCATTTGAATATGAAAAGAGAATTATCAAGAAGAGATCGACTAAAGCTATATTTCTCTACTTCAATAGAAAAACTGTCAAACCAAGATCGAGATGCCTGCTTCAAACCATATATAGCTCTCTTTAACCTACACACGTATTCTTTGGAGTTACCTTCTGCTTATCCAGTGGGTTGCTCCATGTACACTTCCTCTTTCAGAGTTCCATGTAGAAATGCATTTTTCACATCCAGTTGCCCATTTTCAAGGTCTCATCATAGTCTTGTCTTTGCTCATGTGTGAAGCCCTTGGCAACCAGTCTAGCATTGTATCGCTCAATAGTACCATCTGGCTTATACTTTATTTTATGCACCCATTTGACCCAACCACATTTCTATCATGTGGTCTGGGAACAATATCCAAGTGCCACATTCATGAAGAGCCTATATTTCTTCATTCATAGCTTCAATCCATGCTCATTCTTTTTTAAATTCAATTCAGCCAAGGCAGATAATAACAATTCTTTGACTTCTCTATTGTTCTTCAATTTATTTGTTCCCTTTCTTGTCTCTGATTGCTTTTCTCTATTTTTAGGGTTAAACCAACAATTAGCTTTGATGTGCCCCTTTTTGTTGCATAGAAAGCAAGTGGGTATTGTCCTTTGTCTTTGCAAATTAGGAGGAATATTGGGTGTAGGTAGTATTCCACGAGCTCCTTGTCTATTCCTCTTTTGATCTCCCCTTTCCCAAGATTCATACCTGATAAAACTGCTTTGGGTTGGCAGTTTAGTCGTGAAAACCGAGTGGAAGAAGAGAGGAGAGAGGATTTTCCTTGGAATCGGTAGCCACACAAACTTTTTTTTTTTGTTGCTGCACTAAACTTCATTAAGGTAAAATAGGTTTGCAAATCTTTTACAATGGCAAGACTACCCCTAGTTAGTAATGTATATTACATTATAATATAGCATACACGTGGTCTATATGGATCCTCTACTGGATCCATATCTGATCTGTATTCTAATACCCTCCCTCAAGTTGTGCATGGGATTGAACCATGTGCAACTTGTTCTTCATATACCAAAAGCGGTTATTTGTGAGACCTTTTGTGAACATATCAGCAACTTGGTCTTCTGAAGACACATAAACCGGTTCAATCTCTTTTTCTGCTACCTTTTGTCTGATAAAATGTTGGTCAATCTCAATATGTTTGGTCCGACTGTGATGAACAGGATTGAACGCAATTTGTATAGCACTTTTATTATCACACATGAGGGTTGAACTTGAAATACTCTCTCCCATCTCTGTAAGGAGATGCCTAATCCAGGTTACTTCTGTTGTGGTAGCTGCCATAGATCTATATTTTGCCTCTGTGCTAGATCTTGCCACAACTTTCTGTTTTCTGCTACTCCATGAGATAAGATTGCTTCCAATGAAAACACAGTGAAACAGACCTCCTTTCATCTGGGTCCCCTGCCCAGTCTGCATTTGTATAGGCCAATATGTCATGTTTCGGTGTTACCCATGAAGATTGAGCATATATGAGTCCATCACCCACCGTGTCTTTTAGATATCGGAGAATACGTTTGACAACATCCATATGACCAGTCTTTGGTTCATGCATAAACTGAGATACTTGATTTACAGAATATACAATGTTTGGTCTAGTAAAAGTAAGATATTATAACATGCCCACTAAACTGCGATACTTGCTTGCATTAGAATACAACTCGTCGTCACAAATGCTGAGTTTTTTATTGACAACACTGGGTGTAGGCACAAGTTTTCAATCTGTCATTTATGCTTTGGCCAAAAGATCAAGAGTGTATTTGTGTTGAGTTAATGACATTTTTCCACCCTGTCTGTCCACCTCTACACCAAGAAAATATCTTAGCTCTCCAAGATCTTTCATCTTGAATCGCATACTCAGCAAAACTTTAATTTGTTGAATATGCTCTGGAGCATTACCTGTGACCACTATATCATCAACATATATAAGTAAGAAAACCACAGCGGTTCCATCCCTGTATATGAATAAAGAATGATCTAGTTGGGAACGAATAAAATCGTGGTTCTGAATTTCTGAGGAGAAGCTTTCAAACCATGACCTGGAGGCTTGCTTTAAACTATACAATGCTCTGGTTAATCTACATACATATTCTTTTGGGTCTCTCTCTGCATAACCTTGAGGTTGCTCCATGTAAACCTCTTCTTTTAAATCCCCATGAAGAAACACATTTTTAACATCAAGCTGACTAAGGCTCCACCCATGTTCAATAGCCAGGCCAAGGATAATACGAATGGTTCCCATTTTTACTACTGGGCTGAAGGTTTCATCATAATCTTCACCATATTCTTGGGTGAAACCTTTGGCAACAAGACGTGTCTTGTATCGTTCAATGCTCCCATCTGGTTTATATTTAATCTTATACACCCATTTCGAGCCAACAACATTTTTATCTGGAGGACGACCAACTATCTCCCATGTTCGACACTCATGAAGTGCCTCTATCTCCTCATTCATCGCCTCAATCCATTTGTTAGATTGAACAGATTGACAAAACCCAAGTGGTTCCTCATGTTTTTCAATCTTGGATAGAAAGATTTGAAAATCCATAGAGAAGTTATCGTAACTTACCCATTTTTCAATTAGATGCCTTATCCTGCCTGATCTTTTTGGTGCCTCTCTATTACTGGGTAATATCATGTGTTTTTCAACAGGGGCATCTGATTGCTCTTTGGGTCTTCTGGTGTAGACATTCCCTTTGTATCTCTGACATTCTGTTTCCAATACCTTATCTGAGGCCGTCTCATCATGTATGTTTTCAGGAGCCAAAGTGGTACATTCAACAGCATGTGAAATAAGTTCAGCACTGAGCCATGGATCATACCAATTATCGTCCATATCACCATGTTCACGATCATAGTTGGCTTTATTTTCCATAAAGCTATTTTCATCAAAAACAACATTTCTGAAAATTCTGATCTTCTTATTGATAGGGTCATTAGCACATGTACCTCTTGTCTGCATAGCCTACAAATTGGCATATAGAGGCTTTGTCTTGAAATTTATTTCTCATAGATTTGTCAACTTGTACATAACATGTGCATCCAAAAACTCGTAACTCATCATAATTAGGGTGTATACCAAAGAGAACATAATAGGGAGACTGATTTTCAAGGATAGGCATAGGAAGACGATTTATCACATGAGTGGCAGTGTGAAAGACTTTTGTCCAAAGGCTGATGGGCAAATTACAACCATGCATCATACTCATTGCACTTTCCACAATATGTCTGTGTTTACGTTCAGCAATTCCATTTTGTTGTGGAGTATACGGGCAAGAAACTCTACGATGTATCCCATTATCTTGTAGGAAATCTAAAAACTCTTTGGAGGAATACTCACCACCTCCATCACATTGGAGAATTTGAATATTTTGAGAGAATTGATTTTTAACACAGGCATGAAAGTGACGGAAAATAAGAAAGACCTCTGATTTGTGTTTCATAAAGAATATCTAGGTAAAACGAGAGAAACTGTCAATAAAAAATACATAATATTTATTTCCAGAAGAAGAAGGATTGGGAGTTGGACCCCAAACATCAGAACATTTTATCTCAAAAGGAATAGAGGCTCTTTTATTTATTTGATGAAAAGGAAGTACATGACTCTTGCAAAATTGACAACTGAAACACATTTTATTCTTTAATGAAAGTGAAACAGACTCTGAAAGAAAACCATTGGACACTAACTTTTCAATAAAGACTTGACTACAATGACCAAGACGAGAATGCCAGAGATCTGGCTTATTACATTTGGATAAACTTAGGACATTTTCAGAGACATGATCAGACTTGGGCTTCAAGACACTGGAGGCTGGATCTTCATTGAAGACACATGTTTCGGCGTCGTTCTCCTTTAGCGAACATCTCCTTCGTTTGAAGATCCTTGACAAAGACAGAACTAGGAGTAAATTTCACAGATGAATTGGTAGAGTCAACACGTTTAGATACAGAGACAATATTTTTCTTTATATTTGGTGCATGAACAACATCAGATAAAGAAATAGATGACTCAGACAAAGGAATAAGGACATTGCCTATGTTTGAAATAGGGTGGTGAGTCTCATCTCCAGTTACAATATTAGATTTTCCAAAATAGGGAACCAAAGTAGAGAATTTACCTGCATTGCCAGTGACATGAGCTGCTGCCCCAGAATCAACATACCATATTCCATCATCATTCTGTTTCAGGTTTAAGTTGGCCATCGCAGATAGGAGGAGATCCTTAGCATCATCACTGACCCGAAAAGTACCTGCAATTCCTGGTGTAGCAACATTTCTATTATTTTGCGCTCTGTTTCAATTTTGTGTGTTGAACCAACAGTTGGCTTTAATGTGACCCCGTTTATTACACTGATAGCATGTGGGAACATTCCTTGAAAAACTGACTGTGGAATTTGGTGTAGGTAGTAATCCACGTCCACCCTGGATGGCAGTTCCCCTGCCTCTGCCACGTCCTCCTCGTGCACGATCAACTATCATCCCTATGTTAAGAACCTCATGCGTAGATGATTGTCCAGCTGAAGCATCAGACATGCTCTTCAGAGTCATTTCGTACTGAAGGAGTTTGACACGTAATTCCTCAAAACTGAGTAATGTAGGTAAGCATAATAAAGAGGTCACAAGGACATGATATTCTGATCCCAGGGCATTCAGTGTCTGCTGCACCTTTTCTTTATCTGATACTGGATATCCAACCATGGCTAACTGGTTTGTAATGCTTTTAACTTGATTTAAGAATTCAATAATGCTCATTGCCCTCTTTCTTAACATCTGAAATTCGCGTTTGAGAAACAACACTTTAACCTCTGATATCTGAGAATATGTCTGAGCTAAAACCTCCCACAAAACTTTAGATGTGCAATCATCATGAATGGAAATCAATACTTCTTGTGATAATGTGGAAGTGATGTATGCGACAAGAGCCTGATCACGCTTTATCCAAGAAACGAATGCAGGATTGCGAATAGTATTCGGCAATCCTCCATCCTCTTTGGCCTCGGTTATGATAAATTTTGTAGGTATTGGAGTGGAGTCATCCAAGTGGCCTGAAAGGTCTTGACTTCGAATAAAAGGAGCAATCTGTCTTTTCCAAGTGAGATAGTTGTTGGTAGTTAACTTTTTCCGAAACTAGTTGTCCAAGGAAGTTGGAAGAAAGACCTGAATTGCCTGAAGTATCCATTGGTAGCTAGTTGACAACGGGAAGACACTAGTGGCCGAAGCTGAAATGAAAACACTTGTGGCTGAAACTAAAAAAAAAAACTGACAAAGGAGTGTAAGATAAAAGGGTTAAAGTAAAAGAGAATAAAGCAGACGTGACAAGACAGTTTTCAGACCAGCAGTAACGTGATGTTCAGAACCGATAAAGAAGAAGATCAGAAAACAACGTGGAAAAGAAACAATTTGCATGATATGGGAATGAAACTGGAAGGGAACTCAACTCTAAAAAGGAACAATAACAGATCTGAAACTACTTCAGATCTGTAACAGAGAAACTCAGCGAAAGGAAATAGAAGAAACAGATGATGATGACGTTGAAAGGAAAGAAAAATTTCAGCAGAAGGGAGAAAGGAACAAAAGAAAACAAAAGAAGAAGACAGACGAGAGAGACGTGACCTGTCTCTGAACTCGACTGAAGGGGAGAAAGAGAAAAATGCTCGGTTGTCTGTGAACTCGTCTGAAGGGGAGAAAGAGCACGCTCAGCTGAAGGTGGAGCAGGCTCGGCAGATCGTGGCCTGTTGTGAACTCGACTGAAGGGGAGAAAGAGCAGGCTCGGCTCGGCTGAAGGTGGAGCAGGCTTGGCAGGTCGTGGCCAATGAAGCAGGCCCTTTCATGTTCCCTGATGAAGAAGCAGGCTCGGCTGAAGGTGGAGCAGACTCGGTAGATCGTGGCCAATGGAGCAGGCCCTTTCACGTTCCCTGATGAAGGCACTTTTACGCCTAGTGCAATCGCTGCTCTGATACCATGATAAAACTGCTTTGGATTGGCAGTTTAATCGTGAAAACCGAGAAGGAGTGGAAGAAGAGAGGAGAGAGGATTTTCCTTGGAATCGGCAGCCACACAGACTTTTTTTTTGTTGTTGCACTAAACTTCATTAAGGTAAAATAGGTTTACAAATCTTTTACAATGGCAAGACTACCCCTAGTTAGTAATGTATATTACATTATAATATAGCATACACGTGGTCTATATGGATCCTGTACTGGATCCATATCCGATCTGTATTCTAATAATACCTGCCACGTTCTCGACCATAGGTAACTCTTGTGGCAAGAACGTCTTGTGATCCAATGTGAGTGAGTATCTTCAAAAAATCCCTTCAAAGTCTTCTCATATTGTAATAGCTTAGCACAAAGATCTTCAAATGTAGGTAAATCTAGTAAATACAATAAGTCACCATCATATGATAATTGGGTCCCAACCGGATCAAAGTTTGTTGCACCATATCTTTGTCACTGACCGCGCAACTCACGATGGCCAACTGATCTGTGATAATCTTTATTTTGTTTAAGTACTCTATGATAGCCATGGAGTCCTAAGCATTTGAAACTCTTTCGTTAAAAATAAAACTCTAGCCTGAGAAACTTGAGAATACGTCTGAATAAGTCGATGTCATAACTGCATAGCTGAGCAGTCATCTGAGATTGCTACAAGCACCTCCTGTGACAGAGTGGAAATGATGTAGGCAACCAAAGCCTGATCTTGCTTCATCCAGAATATGTACTCTGGATTTCTAACAAAAGTAATAGAAGTGTCACCCTCCCCCAATGTTGTGAAAAGCCTTGAGGCGTAGCGAGGCGTAAAGCGTAAGCCTCAGAAAAAAAATTAAACTTAAAAAAATTTATAAAAAAAATCTAAAATTATAAATAAATAAAAAATGCTTTATTGATGAAGCAACAACCAACAAAAAATAAAAAAATTCAAATAAATATTGAAGGCACGACATATAATCCAAAGGTTGGCGGGATTGTTGATTGGAGTTACTACAATATGGATAGCAATCTGCAGATGTTAGCTGAGATTTGTGCAATTTGCAATGACTCAGGTATTTCTTGCAATGGTCACTTATTTCGTGCTACTGGAACGCTTACTGAAGCAGCACTCAAGGTCTCTTGTTTTCCATTATTTTAATCTCTTAAATGTGAATTGGGTTACTTATAAGTCTCCTTTATGCCATTTCTATCAACAATAACAATGATTTTATTTTTTCATTTTGCACAAATATCAAAATTAACAATCTATTGGTAACAATCTATGAAAGATGGATAGACACATAAGAAAAATATTGTGCATTTGTCTTGATAAGCATGGGAAGAATGCAATCGACCTATGTCACAGGGATTCGGCCAACCAGGTGCCGCACCCGCATCGACGCAACGCGGATGTGACACCCGGTGCGGTCAACCCAACCTGGGTGCGGTCAACATACCTAGGGTCATTTATGTCCAACTTTTGGACTTGAAAAAAAAAAGAGGCCCGTTGAAATGGGCATGACAGCCAGAAAACTTAGGAACTGTCAACATGGCGAGTTTCAAGACACAGCTCTTCAACTTTCTTTCTGGCAACCACATGTCGTAGCCAACTACCAAGGAGTCTCTTCTCCGAATCGTTTCTCAGGGTCAAGCACAGGCTAAACCTGCAAAGGTGCCTGGTTCAACAAGAATCGATTGACAACGGTGAAGAGATCGGTTCCTTTTAGAGGCGAGTGCGACTCACTGAGCTTCTTCTGTCTCTTGAGTTGCTTCGTGGTCGAAGGGAAATGATCCTCATCGAATTATGTGGAGGGGATTGCGGTCGGGAGATACCTCCATCTCTTGGACAGGATGTTGGTCCTCACCGCAACTTTGATGGGTAGTGAATGAGGCAATGCATTGATACTGCACCTGGTGGCTTTCTTCATCATTCTCACCTTTTACTGAAGATCTGACACCTCTCGTAGTTGATGAGAGCTTAACTTTTCATGAAAATCTGGATGGTCTCAGAGAACAACCATACTGTACCTTGAAAATTAAAGAGAGCACAGATGGTTTTGTTAAAATAGAGGGTTCAGGAAGGCGAAAGGGTAATGATGCCCATGTTGGCCCGTACAGATTGCAGTCCACTGTACCTACCTGCAAATATTAAATCAGATTTTGATTTCCTTCCGAGATATGCGCTAGGCTGGAGGTTGGAGTTCAAATAGGACACAATGTCCTCTATCCTGCAAAATGATGTTTAATTTTGGATTTCATCCTAAAATGTATGTGTGTGTGCATCCCTAATCTTTCTCCTTGTGAACTGTAGGTAGTGCTAGTGCCAGTTGTGTTCGATTATTTTGAGCTCAATCTTTTCCTATGTTCATGTTGCTTCATGCAGTAATTCGTGACGTCGTATGTGATCTACTGTCTTGTGCATCAAGTCCATAATATTCTTTAATTATTTAGGTCGAGCGTATTGATTTTTATGTTGTATTCTGCTCTATAACCCAAAAGGAATACAATGTCAAATTTGTGTTGCTCTTGTAGGAATCATTTGCCCAAAGATGCTTCTCTTTAATTGATGAATATGCCCCTGGCTTTAGCTCATCAATCATTGGTTATGATATGCTGGCACCTCCTGATCTTGAAAAGCAATTTTATTTGACAGGTACTTGCTATATGGTTTTAAAATGTCTTTTAACTTTTAACCTCAAGTCAGTTTTCTCAATTTTACTAAATGTAGAACAAATTTGTTTGGGCCCTCACAGGGCTCGTCATATGAGCTTTGTACTTTGAACTTTGGGGCCCACAAAGGCTTCAAACACCTGGCTTAGGTGGGTTGGCTTAAGACATTCAAGTTCAAGGGCATTGCGAGTTCGATACCTGAGGTGTGCATCTCTTGCTACAAGGCTGAAGCAGCATGCTCCCTAATGGGCAAGGGGTGCAGCCTCCACGTTTTATGCGGTCAAGCTTGGGAACCATGGCTTGGCTGGAGTTACAGTATGGCAAATATCCCAACCTGATGCCAGTTTTCCTGTATTTAAAAAAAAAATGGGGCGTCATGTTTTATTAGAAATGTTCACTGCATTGCTATTCTTACATAGTTGCTGCTAAGGATGCATGTCAATAGGGAGGAAATGTGGACTGGAAATAGATTTTTGTTTCTGTATCGTACATATCAATTGGCAATTCTGTTTCAGTTTCAGTGCATGAATTAAAATGGCAGCTTATGGGCAGTACTTTTGTGTGTTCGGGGCATTATTAGGTTAATAGTCTCTAGTGTGACTGATCAATCTTCAAGATTTTATATGTGCCGCATAGCTGCCAATATCTTATTTAATCACGGTTTGAATGGGTCAATCGCTATCTGTTTTGTTTTTTCATGGAAAAGAAAAAATAGAAGCTACTAACAAAAAATAATAATTATAACAGGGGGTAACATCTTTCATGGTGCGATGACCTTGGATTCTTTATTCCTTTTAAGACCTATCAAAGCATGGTAAAACTTTTGTTCCTGAATCTTTTCGATTGATCTTGGTGTTAAAGTTAATTTTCTGTTTCTAACAAATTCAAAATTACCAATACAGGTCTAACTACAGAACACCTGTGACGGGGCTTTATTTGTGTGGAAGTGGTGCACACCCAGGAGGTGGGGTAATGGGTGCGCCTGGCCGTAATGCTGCATATGCTGTTCTTCAAGATGTTAAATGGACGCTGGGAACTTCCTAAAAGGGCTGGATGATGGAGTGCGCTCACCTGACTAGTGTGATATGTTGCTTGTCATTTTATTGATTTACATCATGGAATGCAAATACCATCATGCTGAATAGAAGCTCTGTATGTGTAATGTGCTTTCTGATGGTGAACTACCATGTTTGCTTTGGTTGCTGCTGAAAATCTTCCTCGGGCCTGGGAAGGCAAACGGCTGTGGAATATACTGTTAGTCAAGGATAAGCTGTTCTATCTAGTTGCATTCATGGACGTGCATGCCATAAAATGAGTGATTTGATATGTTGTAGAGCTGTGAGCTATCTTTAACATAAATTGTATTGGCTATCAATTTCATCAACAATGTTACATGGGCATTAAATCGGGTCAAGCGGACATAGCACACTCTGGCACCAACATTGTCAGATCTCAGGCTGGGTCTCCTCCAGGCTGAGAAATCCTAATATGAATACTTCAATCGTTGAACTGATCTGAATTTTTGGATGGAGGGACCTGCAGAGCCTCCTTGTTCCTTCTTTGGCTTCCACGGGATTGATGGGGTTCTTTCTTGAACCCTTAAGTTAAATATTAGAGAACCCTTTGTCCTACTAATAAAATAAAAGGCCCTCGGATTCATAACTTTCACTCGAGCTTGTCTTCACTTGAACGGTTTCTCATCCATAGCTCTTAGGATAGAGGATAGGATACATCCTGGTTTTTCAGCAATAACATGAGAAGTGCATCCCTTTCAAAATAAAACCTGCCCTCACCTATCCTACCACTTCAGAACCTTGTGATCTCAAAGATCACTATGAGCCCTCTCAACGAATTGGATGGCTACTCAAAAAAATGTGGATCAGGACGAGTATGTTCAGGATTCTCTGCTCTTCTTTGGGGAGGGGTTTTCTATTGGATAAACTACTACCTACCGGGGATAACCACTACAACGGGTAGCTTTCTCTACCTATGGACACGTTAGCAACCTACAGAAGAGCATGGATAGAGTAGTCATTATCTCAATCATTTTTTGGGGGTGCCAAAAGTGTTTCAAACCTGAATTGAATTTTTAAATCATTCAGAGAATCTGCCTATTCAGGCTTGGATCAAATCAAGTAGAGTCAGTCCATTCTATTTTTAAATTTAAAAAATTGAGAAACAAAAGGTTTGATTCTGTCATATTTGAGCTGAATCATGGTTGAATCAGCTGATTTTTCTAGGTGGGGTATGATAGGCCTGAAGCAAATTGACTTTTTTCCAATTCAAATTTGAATCAGCGTGTTCAGTTAGACTGGATAACACTGCCTTGCACTACAGCGCCATGAAACATGACACTATGACCCGCGGCGGATGTTTCTCTAATCATTTTCTTTTTCAATGAGGATTACATTTTTATATGATAATTTATTAGACATTATTGTTTAATGTATGAACCAGCTTACTTTTGTTTTAAGCCACCGTGAAGAATTGAGCTAAGCTCAAGGTTTTGTATTCACCCCTTGGTCTAGGAGCAAACCAAATATGGCGGACCTTGGGTTCGTATCTCGCTCTATATATGTTATCAATTTATGGATATTGTTTATTCAAATTCATGCTTTGATCATTAGGTCATAGTTTACAAAAGCCATAACCGTGACCTCTACCAATAAATCTCCATTATTGAACACCTTCATGTCTAAAATCAATCGCACCATACACAAGACCAATAATATGCCCATATGCATCACATCGTCATTTCTATACGTTTTGTACTTGCCGCAAAATTGTGCGTCAGCATAACCATAATTTATTTTGCACTAGTGTGACTCGGTAAACTATACATTTCGTACTTGCCACAAATATTATCTTCTAGGGGTGTTGGGACCCAAGTGAGACCAAACCCAAATCTGATTTGAGATGCTGGTACCGGGTTGGGACCTAAGTAGTCCAATCAAATACACCATAGAAAAAATCATACCCGGATCTTATAAGGATTACGTAAACCAGACCTGGAACATATCCAATAAAATAATATTTTTTATCTTTTTTACGTTGAAAATTTGCAGACCTTAATTGGCACTCAGGTCGGGCCCAGGTTTGGTGTAAAATTTTACAAACCATACCTAGCTTTATATATTAATCGGACCCTTTGATTCTGACACGGAATCTAATGAGACCTTTCTTGTCACCAGATCCTGACCCTATAAGGTTTGGTAAAGGTAAGGTCCAGGTCAAACCCAAACCATTGACACCGCAAATCTCTTCTTTTTTTCTTCTGTTTGTGCAACACCCAGCAGTTCAGCGATAACTTCGCACTATCCTTTTGCCATGGATGGGAACTGTACCTGCGCATTTTTTTTGGCGCTGCTTTCTCTTTCTACACTTGCAGCGATTAACATACCGTGACTAAGGAAGAAAAGAGTTTTCTCTTTTCGAAAGGGCTGCAGGATCGCACTCGCCAGAGACCACAACATCAACAGAAGGAAAACATTGGAACTTAGACATTTACGTAATCAATCATACAAAAAACTATAGATTATGATGAAATAGACTACAGGCGACCAAATTTAATCAGCCCCTTTATACGAAAGAGCCAAACATGCAAACCATAGCATCCTTCATTGCCCTTGATTTTAATGAATGCGAGTGCATGGGAAGCTGATGGCATCCATCTAGAACCCAACCCTGCATCTCTGAGCCCTTTATTTTCCCTTTTGTTGACAACTTCATCAAAAGGTAAATGATACTTAACAAATAGAATTAGAGTAAAACAAAAAAAAACATCATATCAAGCAGGCACCCGAATGGGGAGCCCGCATATATTTATTGTCAAAGAATCGCAATCTTAATCATCCACTCTCTCTATGTCATGCATTGAAGCTGGCTCGGGAAATGTCTTTGGAAAACCTCTTATGAGATGACACTTCTCCTTGACCGCTTGTGAAACTGCTGTTCCAGCTTGTTTCATGGTAGTTCCTTCTCTGGGGAGGGGCCAGGGATGGCAATAATCTCGGACAAGCTGTGCCTCCTACTACCAAATAGCGCTGCATTCCAAGAGCCCCTTAACGAAGCTGTCTGTAGCTTTGCAGATGCACTAGCATTGGTGTTCTCTCTAACAACTTTGAGAGGATTCTCCAGTGCTTTAAGGATGTACCTCATCAGTGGCCGTTTTGCAGGCTTGGGATTTAAGCATGATCTGGCCACAATTGCCATAGCACACACCTCCTCTAACAAATCTTCATCCACAATAAGTTGAGGATCAACAATCTTAGTCACTAGCTCTTTTTCGTTTATGTTGATGTGAGGCAACACCCAGTCTAGCAACTCGCTCGTGTTTGTATCATTGGAACCACTGACCCCAAGCTTACCTGTGACCAATTCAGGCAGCACCTTGCCAAAGCAATAAACATTAAATGCACAAGCTGCTGAGGGAAAACCTGAAAGTTTTGATGCATAATAACATCAGAGTTCTGTTTCAAGTATTTAAATTCAAGAAGGCAACGAAAAGGAAGAACATAAAAGAGAAGAAAATTAAACATGAGACAGTCAGAGAGCCACTAATCCAATCTATCCCATGAAGTTCTAAAATTCCTAGCTGTTTCAACTTTTTTCTTCTCAAATTTCCTTCACTATTAATCATGTTGAATTCCTGACCGAAGCCCCCAGATTCAGTGGCAAAAAATGTAAAAATAACAGGCTTGCTATTGATATATACTGTGGGCGGACTAGAAGTGCTTCGCTCAGAACTCTTGCACATCATCAACCAGAATTAAGAATATCATTAAATCAGAATATACACATAACCTGTAATATCGCATTTCTTTTACTTAGTTAAATTTGAGATTTTCGAAAAATTGGCCAAGTATAGAAGAAAAATTGATAGATTCTCGATTGTTAACCGATGCTTTTGAGTTTGGGCTTAGCCCAGGTCTCATTGTCAAGGCCTAAACAAGTTACTTAAAATGTGAGAAAGAATTTTATTTTCGACTTTTAAATTCAAGTAAAATTCGGGTTATTTTCGGACGAATTTCAGAGGCGAAATTCGAGTTATATATCGTTGGATGCATCTCGAAATTCTGAACGTAACGATATTTTATTTTCCTTGATTTGGGTTACGATTAGCCCAAAAATCGTGTTTTTTTTAAATGAGCAGTTTATCGGTTTGGATCTAATAGATTTGATCCAAATTAATATAGATCTGAACTTTATCCAAGACCCATATTAATCTGGTATTGATCGAGTTCAAGACCCATTTGGAATTTTAGAAATGGATTTGGATCATGGATCTAGATCCAAATCCAAATCCAAATCCATGCCCAATGATTTTTCCAACTTTAAATTCATTAGATATCTTTAAATTGGAGTCAATTAATGTTAAGAAGCCTCCCAAGTTAATTTGGCAATTTTTGAAGCTTCTAGATAATTATTAATCATTTAATACTTAATAATTATTAATTAATTAATTAATTTTAATTAATTCCGAAAATTTATTTTGATGTTTGTTTAGGACTCTTAGTAAAGCCCTTAAACACTTATGGAAGCATCTAAGAGACTTAGAGTCCATTTGAAATAAAATTTTAAAAGAACTTAAGAGTCCAAATTTTTTGGAAAACCCAAGAGAGAAGAGAGCCCATATTGGGCTGAACTCTCTTCTCCAACCCATCTAGAAGGGGCTGGAGAAGGGGAGGGAGGGGGTGTAACCCCCTAGAGTTCTATAAATAGATCCAAAAAAAAAAGAGGAAAAAAAGAAAGAGAGTGAATGAGAAGAAAAGAGAGGAAGAAGAAGAAGGCTTCCTTCTTCAATCATCCATCATTTCCACCATTAAATCCATATTTTTTTTAATCTACGGTGAAGGTACGGGTTTCTCTCTTGATTTAGATGAGAAAAAAAGCATGAATTTGTATACTATGCAATGTTTTAGTGAAATCCATGCGAAAGGAGTAATTCTGAATATTTACTCCAAGATTCATGGTTGAAATTAATGTTCTTCCCCTTTTCAAAATCTATTTTGGAATATAAATACGTATAAATACATGTATATTATATATATATATATTTTTTTTAATGTGCAAGGGTTCATGAAGCTGGACCGATCTGCCATGTTTGCAACATGCACAGATCTGGTCCCGATCTCGTGCCCTAAGGTTTTAAAACAAAAAGAGGGAAAGAATACAGGCCAATTTGCATATAGCTAGAAGATTTTCTGTTTATGCTTACTGCCATGTGAAACAGAAATTTTGTGTTTAAATATCATTCATGATTTGAATAACAAGTATTGTTGTATAACTAAAACTACCTATTCTCTTTATAGACTTGCGTGACTTTGTGAATGCCTAAAAGAAATTAGCATATATTTGTTTTTTGAGGATGAATATGTCTGGTAAGTGCATGATTTGGGTTGGTTGTGCATGAATATGAATACTTGAGTTTTAAAAATTTGTACATGCATGTACATTAGTCAAAAAGGTTCCATATGCTTAGTCCTGATAATCATGTCGGTTGCAGCTGGGTGCTCGGCAGCCAGCTGAGTGCTCAGCTGGGCAGGCCTGACATCCCCTGCCAGACCTATCAGGCCCCACCTGGTTTCGGCTGGGGTCTGGTCGTACCTGATCAGACCCGGCCTGGTTCTAGTTGGACAGTCGGCAGCCAGCCGAGTGACTCGGCTGAGCTTGCCTGGCCCTGTCAGGCCAGTCCAGCCACTCAGCTGGACTGTGCTAGCCGGCCAGACCTCGACAGCACCCAAACAGGTGCTGGCAGGCCTGTCGGGCCTTATAGGCCCAGCCGAGTGGGCTCGGTTGGGTAGGTGGGTGCCCTTCAAAAAAAAAACTAAAACTAAAAAGTTTTAAACATTCTTGATGGTTGTGACATGAGGGTTGTTTGGGGTTCAGCTGGGTTGGTTTTGAACCCTCAGCCGACAGGGTCGGCAAGGCTATTGACCTACTTCAAAAAAATGTACTATTAACACTTTGTGTTTGTTTAAATCTGGAATTCGAATTCAATATGCATGTTAAATCCCAAATTTCGTTAAGTGTAGGTATTTTGATTTTAATACATGCTAAGAATGGAATTTTCCACATGGTGTGACTTGATATGACATGCTTACGCAATATGTTATTTCAAGTTTGTTTCAAGTGCAAGTGCATGCATAAAGTAAATGTGTTCAGTTATGTAATTTAATTTTCCGATTTGTTATTTGCATTAGACTTGACTTATGTATGCAAAATAGTGGAAGTTTCGTATGTTGGCACTTGGTATTTCATGCTCTATAGCATGTTTGCTTTCGCGTGCATGAGCATACATGAAATTGGTGTGCTATTGCATGAACCTACTTGCATAAGTATCCACATGTTTTAAGTGAAGTGATTCATGAATAAAAGCATGCATTTGACATGAATATGTGAACAGAATAGATGCATGCACTTGGTGTGATTGTGTAAGTTCATGCACATGCATATGAATATTATTGTTTCATGCACATCTCTAAATTGGCATATATGATTGTGCATTGAAAGACATGTGGAATGAATGCATAATGGCATGTGATTCATGATTTTTTCATATGAATGCATTGATGATCAAAAGGGGGTCATCGTAGGTCGTGCGAGCCTTGAGCATGTATTGTTTTTTGTTTGAGATATTGTTATGCATTGCAAAAATCAAATATTATATTATTGTTTTTATTGCACTGTTCCATGTTGTCACGGGTTGTGATCCCGTAAAGAGCTTCACATGTTGATTTGCAAGCTTGTGTTATTAATTCTATATGTTGAATTGCAAATTAAAAGAAATGAATTAATAACAAGATAAAATAAATTAAAGAACAGTGTAATCTGCGTTTCCTTGATGTCCCTTCTATAGTATGGGAATCTTGAATATTGCGATTTTAGGTTATCATGAGGATACTAAAACTTCGTGTGCGTTGTTATTGCCCCTGAACCCGATATTGAAGTTCTTCTCCTGACTACGGTTTTAGGAAGAACCTGTCACTTTGCCTGAGGTGGTGTATAGACACAACTGTTGTTTTGGTATACTAAGAAAGTGACATTATGATTGTTGATTTTCATAGTGTCCCGACATTAGTTGTTGATTTCCAATGTTTTGATGGATGGTTTTGATTTCTGATATCGATCGAGGGCTAAGTTTGGAACCTAGTAATAAAATACAACTTGTGTGCTAAGTTACCCTGAGAACCTAACTTGACCTCGAAAACTTTTATCCGTTTGGACTATCCGCGGGCAGCAGTAATTAAAAAGAAGAACTTAAATTGTGTGCTCCTCTTCTTCTTCTAATCTGCCCAAGAGAGAGACAGAGAGGGAGGGCATACCAGTAAGTATCTACCTCATCTTCTTCTTATTTTTCTTCTTCCAATGCCAGAGAGAGAGGGGATACCCTCTCGGTCGAAACCCACCTGAGAGAGAGAAGGGGGGTTTCGTTCTCATTCCGTGCCCCCACCTTTTTATTAAAAAAGGTGGATCTGGATCAAGTGTGGGCCCGGTCCACACTTGATCCAAACCCAAACTGTGAGAGAGAGAAAAAAAGGGGGGGGGGGGGTGTGCCCACACTTGATCTAGACCCAGACTCTCTCTCTCTCTCTCTCTCTCTATATATATATATATATATATATATATATATATACCCTCTCGCACCAATTTTTTTTAAAGTGTCGCAGCGCCGCACCCTCACCCGCACCTATGTGACATAGCTCCATAATGTAAAAAATATCAGTTTATAACAGGAAACCATACATCGACTGCACTAGGCCCTTAACACTAGCATACACACTCCATATTGTGGTTTATTATAGTTCACTTTTTATTGAGCGCTAATCCAGATAGACCAGCATTTGTATACATGCTCTATCTTTTATATAACAAGGTATTATTGCTGATTGTAAGTGGATAATCATGGGAGAAACCTCCCATCCAACTAGAAGCATGCCACAACATGAATCCTGTTCTGAATTTGTCAAAGCATGAACCAAAAGCCAAAACACGTAGTCTTTATACTATTAAAAGATTTTATCATTCCAATTGTGACGCTGGCTTTCCATTTACTGCTTGCCATATAGAGTTACATGCAAGTCTCAAAGTCTGTCCAAAGTGTCTCCACTTCAAGAAACAAAAATGCCTTCCAGAGAGATGAACATTAATTTTCAAGAGAATATCCTACTGACCAGTATCATTTATATCATGGTTCAGTTTCTAATTGATGTTGTATCGTCCTATTATACAGAAGCAATCAACTACCAGTTAGAGCAGTTGAACATTCGACATTAATGGTGGATATGGCACACTTCACCTTTGTTGAAAGAAGCACCAAACCCTAGGTAGAGAGAGAGAGATAGAGGGAAAGATAGAAGAGAGAGAGAGAGAGTGAGAGGGAGAGACGGCTGCATAGAGAAAACACTTCTTACTTTCATTAGGGTTTCTCTCTATGTTAAATAGAGAGAGGCTAAAAAGACTAATTACATCTAAGCCCTTTATGACAAAATAATTTCAAATAGCCTCTAATATAAAAAAGACTTAACTTAAAACCACCTATTCTCAACACTCCCCCTCAAGCTGGAGCATAGATATCAATCATGCTCAGCTTGTCACAACATTTTTGAGAAATTAGGTCTCGCCAGAGCTTTGGTAAAAACATCCGCTACTTGATCTTCGGAAGATACATGATCGGTGCAGATAAACCCAACTTGAACCAGGTCACGAACATAGTGACAGTCAACTTCAATATGTTTAGTCCTTTCATGAAACACTGGGTTGTTGGCAATATATGTAGCAGCCCTATTGTCACACATCATCAACATAGGCAGGGATACTTTCTCCTGAAGCTCGGTCAAGACTGGTTTTACCCACATAATCTCAGCTGTTGTCTGGGCCATTGCCCGGTATTCAGATTCAGCACTCGACCTGGCTACAAATTTATGTGTTGTGCAGGTTAGCAACGACTACAATTCGTAAGACAAGAAAGCCTTTGACGTTTGAGAGGATGACTCTTGGAGAAATCATCCGCCAATCCGATATATATGAGGGTTATGTAAAGAACATTGAGAATGAAAAAGACAGGAACAAATTGTTGGATATTTATTATATGGAGCTTGATCCATCAGATATTGAAAATGAAAAGAAAACGAAGAAAGATGAGGAAGAACTAAAGATAAAGAAGAAGAAGAAGAAGGATGACAAAGAGAAGGAAGAACAAAGGAAGAAGAAAGAGGAGAATGAAAACTGTGTGCACTTATAAGGCAAAAGGATTTCTTCCTGCCGACCATGCAAAATTAAATCTGGATGCACATCATTCTTCATGTTATTTGTCATGATCGTCAGTTGCATCGCATTATACTATGCATCGAGTTGCCAATAAAAGAAACGACTTATTGTATATGTGTGTTGACAATAGCAATTTAAGAGGCAGCAATTTAATGACATCTACGACGTTGTGAAGTGATTTCAATTTTAATCGCTAAATGAACAACAATTTGAATACACACATCGTCACCGCAATCGTGCAACAACGTAAATATTGCACACACATATTCTAATATCATAATATAAATATCATACAAATCGACACTAGCAAACACATAATATATTACAAATCGATATACATATCGTATAATATATTACAAATCGATACAGAAATTCAGCATAATAGCTTACAAATCGATATTAATAAATAAAACAATATCTCGCAAATCGATAGTATGTTACTATAACCATGATTTGTGTTATACTATTCCAATATTTTCTATACAAAGGCAAATCCTTGTTGCTTACATAGACGTCATTGCTTAAATCACAAACATCACAACCGAAATCTGGGTCTCACAAGGCATATCGATTTTTGACAATGAGCAGGATGTAAAACGACGTTTCTTTTACAAATGAATGACACATATTTTCGTAACAAAGGCAAATCGTTGTAGTGATTTATGATTTACATATTTAAAGCAGCAATGATTTATATATTTAATGTAGTAGAGATTTATGATTTATAAAGTTACCAAGATTTGTAATCAAGTTTGTTAAATTGTACAACAATGTTTAATGTTGAAGTCTAAATGTTACAACTATATGTACTCGTGAAGGGTGCGATTTCTACATGGATTTATACGTTTGAAGTAGTGATTTGTAGGTTTAAAGCAGGAACCCTAAAACCCATAATGCTTAAACCCTAACCCTAAAACCTAAAACATAAACCTAAATCCTATACCCTAAACCTAAACCCTAAACCCTTAATATCTTACTAAACCCTAACCCTAAACCTTTAATATCTTACTAAACCCTAACCCCTAAACCCTAACCCTAAACTCTTAATATCTTACTAAACCCTAACCCTAAACCCTGAACCCTAACCCTAAACTCTTAATATCTTACTAAATCGTAATGTTAAACCATAAACCCTTAATACATTACTAAACCCTAAACCCTAAACCCTTAATATCTTACTAAACCCTAAACCCTAACCTTAAACCCTTAATATCTTACTAAACTGTAATGTTAAATCATAAACCCTTACTAAACCCTAAACCTTAAACCCTAAACCCTAAACCCTAAACCCTAAACCCTTAACATAAACCCTAAACCCTTAATATCTTACTAAATCATAACCCTAGACCCTAAACCTAAACCCTTAATATCTTACTAAACCCTAACCTTAACCTAAATCCTAAACCCTTAATATCTTACTAAACCCTAACCCTAAACCCTAACCCTAAACCCTTAATATCTTACTAAACCATAATGTTAAACCATAAACCCTTAATATATTACTAAACCCTAAACCTTAAACCCTAAACCCTTAATATATTACTAAACCCTAAACCTTAAACCCTAAAACCTATAAACTAAACCCTATACCTAAATCCTCATACTTGTATCATGATTTGTACTCATGCAAATTGCGATTTTCATCCAGTTGTGGCCGACATAGATGTCATTGTGTAGATCACGATAGAATAATACATGGTAAAACATCTTACAAATCGATACTAGAAAATACCTAATATCTTACACATCGCATAATATATTAATCATCGATACGACAATTCAGCATAATATTCTTAATATTGATTTAAGATATTATTTAGATTCTAAATATCTATCTTTAAGATATCAATACGAATTTTCACATCGATTTAAGATATTGTTCTGAATCTTAGTATCGATTTTATGTTGATTCTTAATATCGATTTACGATATTGTTTTGATTATGTATATCGATTTAAGATATTGTTTTGATTCTAAATATTGATTTCTATGTTGATTCTTGATATCGATTTAAGATATTGTTTTGATTCATAATATTGATTTCTATCATGATTTTGTATATCAATTTATAAGCTATCAACAAGAATTTCTATATCGCTTTGTGGCCGACAAAGACATCATTGCGTAAACCACCGAAAATATGAACCGCTAAAAGGTATATGTTATTTTATTATAAAATCTTTAGCGGGTCCCATAAGCATTGAACTCCTCTGTTATAAAAGGAGATCCTCGCAATACAAAAAAATCTAACGCTTTGTCTTCTTCCCCAGAGCACCCTTTGCCGTCTCGATGGTTTTTTGTGTTGTGCAAGTTACCAATGGCTTATATTCGTAAGAGAAGAAACACTTCATTGTTAGAGGGAAAATCTGCAACCAAAATCGTCAAACAGTATGCTTTGTATGAGCAATTAGAAGCATACTACAAAATATTAATGATTGAGAATGATAAAAAAAAGGGAGAAATTGTTGATAAAGTATAGAGCGGAGCCTAATCCATCAGATATTGAAGATGATGATCCAACGAAGAATGATGAGGAAGAAGTACAAATGAAAAAGAAAAAGAATGATGACAAAGAGAAGCAAAAGGAAAGGAAGGAGGAGGATAAAGCAAAAAAGCAAAGGAAATCGAGGCGAAGGAAGGCGGAGGTGGATGATAGGGAAAAGCAAAGGAAGAATAATAAGGAGGAAGAAAAGCAAAGGCAAAAGGGGGAGGAGGAGGAGAGGGAAAGACAAAGGAAGAATAAAGAGAAGGAGGAAGAGAAGTGAAGGCAGAAGGAGGAGGAGGAGAGGAAAAAGCAACAGAAGAATAAGGAGGAGGAAGAAAAGCGAAGGCAGAAGGAGGAAGAGGAGAGGGGAAAACAAAGAAAGAATAAGGAGGAGGAAGAAAAGCAAAGGCAATTGAAGAAGAGGAAGGAGGAGGAAGATAAGCAAAGACAATTTAAAAAGAAGGAGGAGGAGGAAGATAAGCAAAGACAATTGAAGAAGAAGGAAGAGGAATGGCAAAGGAAGCAGATTCAGGATAAGGAAGAGAAGGAAAGGCAAAGGAAGGAGAATGAGGACGAGGAATAGAAGGAAAGGCAAAGGAAGGAGAAGGAGGATGAGGAAGAGAAGAAAAGACAAATGAAGGAGATGAAGGACGAGGAAGAGAAGGAAAGAGAAAGGAATAAGAAGGAGGATGAGGAAGAGAAAGAAAGACAAAGGAAGGATAAGGAGGACGAGAAAGAGAAGGAAAGAGAAAGGAAGAAGTAGGAGGAGGAAGAGAAGGAAAGGAAAAAGAAAAATAAGAGGATGGACACGAAAGAACGAAAGAAGGAAGAAGTACAAAAGCTATGGAAGGGAGGGGATAAAGAGGAGACAAGTGTGACCAAGGTATGTTAATCGCTACTGGATGTAGCAATGTACTATTCTAGGTATTATTATGTATAGTGATGACTCTGTATAGCGATTACTATAAATAATGATTGTTTTGTATATCGATTACTGTTATAGTGATTACTATATATAGAAATTACTATGATAGTGTGAACACCCCAAATTTTTCAAAATTTTTAAATATTCCCTTTTTGCCCATAAATTCATTTTTTGAGTAAATGAGTCATTTTAAATCTAAATTCCAGTTCATTTCTCTAGTTTTATTGAAATTAAATTCATTTTATATGTATAAATTGATTTTGGATCTGGATCCATCATCCAGATCCAAATTTGAGTCTCATTGTCCAAATTTTAAATTAAAATTACAGAAAATACAAAAATTAGTTTTTAATAAGCTCGGACAGTCCATCCGACGTCCGTTTGGATCTATCATGTTATATTTCTCGTTTCGAGTGTAAAAACTTGAATATTTTCTCAAAACTTGGATCCAAACTCACTTTCTGAAGAAATTTCTCCAAAATGGTCTGAAACTCTCAGAAAAATCCTCTTTGTAAATATTTCTCAGAAAAATACAAAAAAATTAGTGATTAATCTTTGTTTTCGTATAAAAACTTAGATTTTTGTTCCAAAAATACAAAAAAATGGAAAAATCATGCAAAAAACCAAAAAATTAGGAAAAACTATAAGGAAAGTAAGTGGTTTTTGAAGATTTTTCCGAAAAACTCACCTTGAACCATTTTACAAAAAAAACTTTAGAAAAGGAGCCCCCTCTCTGTAAATTTTTGAAATAACAAGGGGCTCCTTTTGCAAATAGGTTTTTTTTTTTAGGGTTTTCTTTTTACCTTTCGTAAGGAAGGAGATGGCGAGGACAGCGCCGCCTCACCCTCAGCCTCCTCTCTTCATCCCTATCTTCGGCTCTCATCCAAACCCCCTCTGAAAACCCTCCATTTCCAACCCCTCATCACCAACAACCCCCATCTTCACCCTTCATCTCCCAACCGAGGCTTCTTTCTTCCCCTTTAAAATCGGCCAACGAAAACCCTTCTCCTCATCCGTTATCACCTCCCCATTTCCCTTCTTCAGCAATATCGCTTCTTCACCTCCGCATTGCATCCTTTTTCACTTCTCATTTGATCTTCATTCCATCGAATCCCTCTTCTTTCTTTCCCTTCGTTTTTCCCCCATCAATGGAAGGAGCTTCAATCCCGAAGCAATAGCCATGGCAGAACCCATTCCCCTTCTCCATTACGATTCGCTTCCACTCTTTCCCTTACGAACAACCTCTATCGGAGCTTCAAGCAGCTTTTCTTCTTCTCCAATGAGCAGAGAATGATCGATCATTTTCCTCCTTCCATCCTCTGTTTCTTCCTCTCTAACTCCCTCTTGGCCGACGAAAGGAAGATGATCTACCTATTAACCTTCGGAGGAAGTATTATCACTCGGCCAAGCATACAAGCATCGGGGTTTTCCTTTTCTTTTTCCTTTGAGTCGAGATCCAGCCAAGCAGGTAAGAGTCTTCTCCTCCTTTTCAGAATTTATTTATTTTTTTTATTTTTTTGTTCCATTAACGCACCTTTTTGTAATCTCGATTTGCACATAGCAAGCCGATTTACAAATGTGCAAAATCAATGGAATCTGCGTATTCCAACAAATTTGGTTTCTGAATGGCTAATCTGATCCAGATGGGTTTTGCTGCAGAAGCAAATTTGAGTAATTAATTTGAGTATCTGCGAAATAAAATCTGTTTTATCATTGCAGAAGTGGCGAAATCCCTTCATCTTACCCTTGCTCATTATCGAATGTGTGTTGTTATCACCCATTAACCTTCACATTAAACCCATCATTAACGTCTGGATTTACCCTTAGCATTTTTTCTTTTCCTTCTTCTTCTTAATACCTCATGTCCTCCATCGTGTACCTAAGCATTCGTTATATCTTTTCTACGTATTTCCCAGCTCACAGGTACTTCTGCATCTGCATTTCATGATCTATGGCAGCAATTTATTTCATTTTGTCTTTCACGCCTTATTAACTTATTATAATCACCCTCCTCCCCCCCTTTATCGTGTGCATCTGTGGGTGTATTACAAGATATTCATGTTCAGCATCTACACCCATGCTATGGCATCCCTTAGCAGCATTCATCACCTAATAGTTGAATCTCATCTATAGGTTCTCCTGTGCACTGTATATACCCTATACATTAGATTAAAATAAATATTAAAAATCACATCCCTTAGTTCACTGTGTAAGCATGTCGTGCATCTTTTGTGTTTTGTTTTGTTATTATTTTATCGCTGCTAGCATTTCCAGCTCTCTTCTGTTTAGTTCAGAGGATTAAATGAGGGGATAAAAGCCTCCTTATGTGTTTCTTTGCTACTTTCATGATTTTGTTTAGAAAGGCTACTGGCCTCACCTTTTTTTTTTGGGGGGGGGGGGGGTTAGTTATCTCTAAAAGGAGGTTATCATAACAGACCAGACAAGGTTTCAAAAGTGTTTCAGGGGTCAGGATCAGGAGAGAAGATCATCTTGCTAAGGTCTTTGTACCTGTATTTTTGAGGTGGACATACGAGAGGATGAATAAAGGGGCTACTAAATGATATAATCCGGCCCAGGCAAAACCTACACACCCTACGGATCTATGGATCAGTTGGGGATTTAAAATATTTAAGCTCCCATTATCATTTTCATTAAAATTTTCTGCTGGATTCAATATCAGAGAATATGCATAGGTGAAATATTTTCAGAATGGTGAAGACCATCACCACAGTGATACATTATGGCACGGTTTGGTTGCTCTTTACATATTATGCCACTGATTATGTGCCAAATCGATTTGTATGATTCGAATGTATATTAAAGTTCTGCTCAATCTGGGTTCATACTCTTGAATTCTCAGGGCTAAAAATAAAGTCGGCCTTGTAAAGCACTAATTCAAGCGCCAGGGTCATATTGATAAATATCATCAAGACTGTAGATAAAAGCCCGCCGGTCTTGTTCCAAAAATGATGCTGTGAGTTGGTGTTCATAGAGCAGAGGCAACACTAAGAGGCTGTGTGAAATGTTTTATTATCCTGATTACCTATACCTAATGTTTTGATAATTGTCTTGATGATCATAAAACTGAAAGTCCATCAGTCTTATTTCCTGTAAATCTTTGATCAGATTCACTATCTGAAGTTTTTTTATCATTGTCCTAATCCGTCTGATTTTGGTATAATTCTTGAGAAACCTGAGATTCGCAAGGCCACTTAGAGGCTGTTACCGGCAGCCAATACTGGACTTAGCTGTGGAGTATAGTTGGTTGTTGTGTCTTATAGCAGCTATAACTGTTGGTTGATTCCTCTTTTGCCCTCTGGTCTGACGCTTGGATTTTTTTTCAAGACAATTTCATATGTCGTATCAATGTGAGGTTGACCCTGTTCGTACCTGCGCGCACCAATTGCTAAAAGGAGGAATTGACGGTGCCTAACATCCAACCCCTGAAGGTTCCAGGTATTCTTTATCTTTTATCATTCTTTGTGATATTTCTTTTATTTATTTATTATTATTTTTTTTTGTGCATATTGGTGATTGACATGTGGCATGCTGTATTAGAGATAATTAGAAGTGTTAAGAATTTATAGCTATTACATTCTTCTGTTTAACCCACGCATTTTACTAGATTTCTTTCATTTTTTTTATCTTCTCAAATCACTTCACCAACCTACATAGTAACATCCTCTCACCTGTAACATTCATCCTGCTGTATGTACATTACTGCATCCCCTGTCATAGCTGCTATGCCCATCATTTACCACTCTTCCCACCTCACCTAGCTGCTACCCGAATTTATCTCAGAACAATGTTCCAGCCACACCATCATTATACATCATATGTCCTGTTAATATTTTTTTGCAGAACCTACAGTCTTTATACTTCCAGCCTATCATTGCACCCCACCTTCCTGCATGTGTATATGTATTAGTGGCAGGTCAGATCAACTGGGTTGGATAAAAGTAAGGTCAGTAGCAAAAGGGTCGAACGAATGGTAATTGGCAGCAATATATGGGTGTTAACAGTTAGCAAGGATTATGTCTGAAGGTAAGCATATATCATTGGTTTGGGTAAGAATACTACCTGGTCAGATTAGGTTAACAACATATCAGATGGTGTAGGTCCATATAGTCAAAATTGAGTTAATATGCCAGGTGAAGTGATATAATTAGTGTTTCAAAAGTTGGGTTTTACAGTTGAATTGATTGCTTGGTATATCTGAGTATTACTGTGTTACTCACTGTGGAATGATGACTTTAATTCCTTTCTTTTTCTTTTGATTGCTGATCATCCCAGTGGATATTTTACCCATCATTAATGTTTACTTATCAAACATACATATTAATAGTTTCAGTACGTCGTGGTATATGTTAGCCTCAGCCTTGGTATACATTTAGCCCATTTTTATGTGTTTAAGCATTGCCATATATATCATTATACCCTCTTACCTGTATATCAACACCACCCCACATTTTTTTTAGTCTAGTCAACATCTGTATCATATATAATATGATTTTCCCATTCATATCCATATAGTGCATCAATATCTTCATCATCCACTCATGATTAGCCTCATATAGACATAATTATCTGTGTTCTTTGAATATATGTATCAAATCATATAGGCAGTGTAGCATATAGGTATATATACAAACCTTTTTTTTATTTTTATTATTATTATTATTATTATTATTATTATTTTTTCCATTCACATCTTTGGATTCAACATAAGTTTTGCAGATTTTTCTTCCATGAGTTTCTTTTGCCTTGTGCTGGACTCTCATTTTTGCAGGACTCCTCCCCTGGCTTAGAAACTTTGAAATTTTCAAATTCAAATTCAAATAATGTAATAGATAGAGCATAATGAGAATTTACATTTCCTGTTTTAGATAGAATGGATGAGCATTGTAAACACCATGAATTGTTTGTTTTCATGCATTTTTGCCTTTATTTCTCAAAATTCTCACAATGGTGAAACATGAATGACACATGCACCATTTCGTGAGAGATAATAAATACTAAGTTGATGATCCACATCAATGGCCATAGTTAGGGTGTGGACAAAACTTAGGATTTTTATCTTTTACGAAATAACATCAGATCCACACTGGATCCATTTTCAAAATCCATCATTATTTTCCTTAAATATTTTCTTCTTTTATCAGAATTTAACTTAAAATTAATTCAAAATATATACCAATGGCCATAGTCAGGGTATATTGAGAGTTAATTTCATTTTAAAAGCACCAAATGTATTTCATTCTTCATCTGAATTTAAATATAGATTATTATATAATACATTCAATGACCATAGTCAAGGATGTATTATATCTTCAATCATATTTTAATTCATTTAAAGAATGGAATAGCTTTTCAAAATTTAATTTCATATTCTTCAAATTCATTCATCAATTAGGATAGAACTGCATCATATTTTCAAAATTCCTTTTTCAAAAACTCCAAGTAAATGTAAATATCTTCCTCAATCTATCCTTATCAAATCCGATTCATCCTTTCATTTTTCAAAATTCTATTTTATCTTTCTCAAAGTTTAATTTAACTTTGAGATTTCAAAAGTCATTTTTTTTTTTATAATCACATCAGATTTCAAAGTTCAATTTGACTTTGAAATTCTAATTCATTTTTATATTCAAAATTCCAATCAAACTCAAAGTTCAATCTAACTTTGAGATTCTTGATTTGTCTCTCCAAATTCAAACTTCAAAAATTCAAGGTCTAATTTGACTTTGAAATTCGTTTGTATATTCAAATTCTAAATTTTATTTTTCCAGGTTCAATTTAAAACTTGGAAGTTCTTGATTCATCTTCTGAATTTAACTCCAAATCCATTTTAAGATCCAAATTTCAACACTCACATTGGATCTCAGACTTCAGATCCAATTCTATTTTAGGATCCAAGACCCAATTCCACATTTGGATCTCAGATTTCATATCCAATTTCCCTTTAGGATACAGAATCTAAATTCACATTGGATCTCAGACTTCAGATCCAAATCCTTCTTAGGATCCAGAACCCAATTCTACATTTGGATCTCAGACTTCAGATCAAAATCCATCTTAGGATCCAGAGTCTAACTCTACTTTAGATCCGAATCCATCTTAGGATCCAGAGCCCAATTCTATATTTGGATCTCAGACTTTAGATCCAATTTTCCATTCAAGGATCCAGAACTAATTTCACTTTGGATCTTAGACTGTAGATCCAATTTTCCATCTTAGGATCCAGAGTCCAACTCCACATTGGATCTCAGACTCCAGAGTTAAATCTGATTTATTTCAAAGACTTAGAACTTCTCTGATCTATCTCAAGTTCTAAAGTTAAATTCAATCATTTCTTCACTCCCTTATCAAGTTCATCTCAGAATACTTGGAAATTTCTAAAAACATTCTTTTCGAAAGAGCATACATCCTTGCATTGCACAAGTATGATTCTTTGTGCATTTAGAGTTAGAATAAATTCTTAGATTATATTTTAGGCAAAGCAAAAGGCATAGATTCGATCCTTGGTTCGATTACCCCTGGTAAAGGCGCCAGGAACAGTCGAATCTCGTACCGACGAGCGAATCCCGTCTCTCCATTTTTCCCGCAAAATTTTCAAAACGGAGGCGAGTTAAATTTCTAAATATTTTCAAATAAAGGTCAAGTGAAAACCCGCAAAATAGTTCCTCTTCTCTCTCTTTCTTTCTTTCTTTTCTCTTCTCTCTTTCTTTTCTTTCTTTTATCCTTCTCCCTTTAAAAAGGAGGAGAATAGATGTTAGAAAAGGAAAAGAGAAGGAAGAGAGAGAAACCAACGAGAGAGGAAAAATTTCGCGATGATCACAGATAGTGATTACTATGTATAGCGATTAATTGTGATTTGATATTTTATGTTACAAGTTGGTCACAAGAGAAGCAGAGCAGCATGTGAAAAACATAAAGGGTGGTGTGAGTGCCCTGTAGTTCTGTCGTGGTACAGAAAGCTGAGTGAATATCAGAAGGACCGATTACAAATGATGCACTTCGACGGCCTTCTAGACCAACATTATTTTGAAAATTGTTGTAATACCATGACCCACCTTGTCAATAAGTAGAACCATAAGACGAACACGTTTCAGTTTGGGGTTTTTGAGATGACCATGACCCTAGAAGATGTGGCACGGATTACGGGTCTCAAGTACCATGAAAGTGTTGTCCTAACAAGAGATTCAAACTAGTACAAATCGCTTTAGAATTTTATCTTCTTTAGTACAAATTGTTATCATATTCAACATTTTGCATGAATAATTATGTCTATATCTAAACCACAATCTCAATTGCATAGGTTGTTTAGAAACCCTATGTAGATGTAGAGGATGAGGACAAAGAGGTTGTTGTTGTGGCTGCGAGACTGCTTGTCTGCGATATTTGGCTCTTTAGCAAATGTGAAGCCGAGTTGCAGTATGGCAGTCGAGTACTTCTACAAGCTGGCTTGGGACAATCAGTACCAAAAGATATTGTGCTATATAGAAGGAAAATGAATAGTGGTGGGGCCAGAAACGTGAATTGGCATAAACGCTTCAGGAAATAATTAGATAACTTGAACAAAGGAGGTGTTCGTGTCATACCATATGATTATAAAGAACGACAATATGACCCCAACTATTTTAAACAATATTGTCAACCCATGCGTCCAAATTGACAGATTGAGGAGAAGCAACCTGAAAGTAAGGATGCTCTTATCTCCGATCATGTCATTTTTCAGCATAGACGTAACATCCCTCGTGTCCCTTTGACACTTCTTGTGATTCTCTCTATTGCAGTACACAATGTTGGAGAGGGTATCGTCCTACAGAAAGTATCGTCTGACAGAAGGTTTGCGATGCTGGAGAGGAAGAATAAGGAGTTACGGAAGGACGTGCAGAATTTGGGGAGACAAATTGGGTCGATGGTTGAGATGATTACTAGTGGTTTAATGAGATCAAGGAAACGAAGAGGCCACTGAATAAAGAGACTCCACGAAGGCAAACAAAGAGACAATTTGTAGGTCCATCTGAGTCATCAAGTTCCAGTTAATAAACATATTATGTGATTTGTGTATCCTTATAATTCTATATTGTAATTCATTCATTCTTTGTTGTAATTATATAAGTCTTTCCTTAATAAGTCTGACACAGATAGTGATTAATAAGTGTAATTATTTAATTCTTTTCTTATGTTTGCTATGATAGCGGTTACTCTGCATAGCGATTATGAAGTTACCATGATTCGTACTTAGGTTTGGTCAATCGTATAATGATTACTAGTTTTGAGTTTATTATGTATAGTGAATCTTGTAATAGCGATTACTCAGTACAGCGATTATGAAGTTAGCAATTACTACTTACAAGAAGCTAATTCGTATAGTGATTATTGGTTTAGAGTTTATTATTTATAGTGATTCTTGTAATAACGATAAGTTAGTATAGTGATTATGAAGTTAGCATGATTTGTACTTACGTTTGCTAAATCGTATAGCGATTATTGGTTTACGATTTATTATTTATAGTGTTTCCTGTGATAGCGATTACTTAGTATAGCGATTAATAAGTATAGAGATTATGAAGTTACCACTAATTATACTTACGTTTGCTAAATAGTATATCGATTACTAGTTTTGAGTTTATTATGTATAGCGATTTTTGTAATAGTGATTACTAGGTAGAGCGATTATGAAGTTACCATGATTTGTACGTAGGTTTGCTCAATCGTTAAGCGATTTCTTGTTTAGGGTTTATTATTTGTAGTGTTTTCTATAAGTGCAAGGAACATCACATAAGATTAGTTTTGGGTTTAGGGTCTAGAGTTTAGGTAAATGTCATCTGACATACTACTGATATTAAGCGACGTGTCATTCATTTACACGTACTAACGTTGTTGCGATGATACTAGCAAATTAAATGATGTCTTTTATTTAATGCAAAATTTAATTAATTTATTTTTTATAATCTTTGGAGGTGGTATTTTTGAAAATGGGCGGGACGTGAAACGACGTTAAATGATTAACTTCGGCAGTGTGTTTCGCAAGGAACACAAGACGTTTCCTTTAAGAGCAAGGAACAAGCGACATTTCATTTTCCTGCTTCGTGAACAACGAACAGAAAACCCGACATTTTAGTTAACCACCGTCGTCGCAAAACTTTATCGGTGTCAAAGAAGGAAGCTGCGATTCAGTCGACTATCCACAAAAAGGGTACCTTCGATGGCTTTAACCTGTTTTGTCTTTTTTATGTAGTTTACATTTCGCTTACTGAATACAATGCAACAGTTCCTTTACTGAATATTCAGCTAATTTCAGTGCAACATCCATAAAACAAGGTGCCAAAAAACTCAATAAAATGCTCGAAGAGAACATCGACCGGATGCGAGATGAATTTGTAGAAGGACACACTATCACTAATTTTGTATGTATGAAAGCACTATCCATTATACATTTATGTATGTCGTGGTCATGTATATTAAGAAGTGCATATTTGTTGTAAACAGACTATATACGATTTGGTCATGTATATTCAAAGCAAGGGATTATCCACACTGGTACACGTCATCACCTCTTATTTTATGGTATATTGGTTATCTTATATGTTCATTTTCTTTTTTGAATTACTAATGTACCTGTGTGTTTTAAACTTATTATTATCACTATTTCGTTCAACAGAGTATCGTCCGCTGAATGTCATACGTGGCTGGATTTCTAGATGGACTACAATATTGAGGTGACAATGACCAAATGGTAGACTTCTCGTCAAGTGAAAAGATTTATGACCATATCGATTTGCAAGATGTTAAATCGATTTAAGATATTATTTTGATTCATAATATTGATTTCTATGTTGATTCTTAATATCTATTTTAAGTTATCAATAAGAATTTATATATCCATTTAAGATATTATTCTGATTCTTAATATTGATTTATATGTTGAATCCTAATATCAATTTAAGATATTGTTTTGATTATTAATATTGATTTATATGTTGATTCTTAATATCTATTTTAAGCTATCAATAGGAATTTATATATCGATTTAAGATATTTTTCTAATTCTTAATATCGATTTATATATTGAATCCTAACATTGATTGAAGATATTGTTTTGATTCTTAATATCGATTTCTATGTTGATTCTTAACATTGATTTTCAAATATTGATTTCTACATTGTGGCAATCGGAAAAGCATTGGGTCTTATACGTGTTGGATATACAAAAATAAAAAATATGGTTATACAACTCATTGGACTATAACATTGGTGTAGACCGTGACATTGTGCATTTGAAAATTTTCTATCTATAAGATTACTATATCTTCTACCGTGGCCCAAAATTTACTTGCTTTTGCATAAACCACAGGTTGAAATTTTCAGAGACATGTTGGGTGTCGACATTGGCCTATGGAGGATTCACGTCGCCGATGATGCTCCTTTACAAAATAATGGTGTTGCTTGTGGCGTCTTTGTAATGAAGTATATCGAAGCAATATACTAAAGACAAATACCAGAATTCACTATTGTATGTTGTACACTTAAACATGTTTTATTATCCTATATTATTGCTGACTACATTTCTATATTGGTCTGACTATCGGTTTTTATTTTTTCAGGATGATATTCCTGGATTTCGCATGAAACTATTCGAAAAATTGATGGATTTTCTAATTATGATGGATACAAAACCCTAGACTGCAGGATTACCTAGAAAGCAACGAAGAATGCAAGGCCCCTAGGAGTAAGAGGAAGTTGTTTTAAACATCTATCTATTCTCAAGGATAACATGAAGAGGGTTACGTTCTACTGCTGAGAGAGAGATAGCAATTTTTGGTTCAACATTCAATTTCTCGAATAGGGGAAATTTTTTGTGTACAGACATTTGTAACAAATTTTGTAGACTGTGTATACAAATTTTGTAAGACTGTACAAAATTCACATTGATCCATAAACCAATATTACGCACTGGCACATGTTTGTTGAATATGCAAATTGCCACTTCAAGCGCGCAAATCACAACAATGTCAATTGCGAGGCACACATTTCAAAATCATAATACAAATATCTTAAAAATCAAAACATCTTACAAAATTACGCAACTGGCACTTAATATCGATTAGTAAGTTATTATGCTGATATAGTGTCGATTAGTGAGATATTGTTTTGTTTGTCAATATCGATTAGTAAGCTATTATGGTGAATTGTCGTATATCGATTTATAAGATATTATATATTTTCTAGTGTCGATTTGTGAGATATTGTTTTGTTTGTTAATATCAATTTGTAAGCTATTACGTTGAATTGCGGTATATCGATTTGTAAGATATTATGTGTTTTCTAATGTCGATTTGGTGATATTGTTTTGTTTGTTAATATTGATTTGTAATATATTATGTTGATTTATCGTATATCGATTTGGAAGATATTATGCTGAATTACCGTAAATTGATTTATAAGATATCAAGCCAAAGAAAAATGAATATTCTTATGAGCTTTCTTAGAAATGGTCACTTTAAGGTCATTAATTGATGAAATAGGGAAAGGTTCATCAACGGGTTCAATCTTTCTCTTCTTAATGTCAGCCTGATTACTGTTTTTGTCAGCACACCCTCTCTTCTCTCGAGAAAATTAATGAGGCAAAACCACATCCGCAACCCGCCTTTTTTTAGAATAAAGTTTCCCGATATAATGTCAATTTATGAGATATTGTTTTGTTTGTTAATATCGATTTGTAATATATTATGTTGAATTATCATATTTCGATTTGTAAGATGTTATGTATTTTCTAGTGTCGATTGGTGAGATACTATTTTGTTTGTTAATATCGATTAGTAAGCTATTATACTGAATTGTCGTATATCGATTTGTAAGATATCATGCATAATTGATGTATATCAATTTGTGAGATATTATGTATTTTCTAGGGATGAGTTTTATAATATTTGTAATATGATTTCTATTGTAGAATTACAACAAAGAATTATAACATTACAACAAAGAATTATAGATTTACAACAATGAATTATAGAATTACAAGAAAGAATTATCGATTTACAATCAAGAATTATAGAATTACAACAAAGAATTACAGAATGCTAAACATTATAATGATTTACACTAATGAAAGTTAAATGTTACAAGTATTTTGTAGCTAAAGAATCCACACATGATTCCTGTATTGTGTTGCTCACTTTTGAATTGAACTGAGCCTGTCATTAAACAGAACAATATCATGCACTACATTAAGTTCAACAAGAAATGCAAACATCATCCCAAAATTGTTATATACCAAAGGACTTGTCAAACTCACGTCATCATTCCACTGAAACAGGTCAGGGGGGTTGCAGGTTCCAACGTTGTCATGCACGTCTGTAGGGTATTGTTGCATGTTAAAAATTACACAAATTAGATATTGATAAGTTGCACGTAATATAATTTACATGGGAAGCAACATACTGTATTACATACATGTTCATGTGAAGAGCTTGGTTGCTTAAGGGTTGCTTGTTTCTTACACATTTTCTTGCAAACCAAATTCCAGTTCACCCTTTGTCCTCCGATGACTGCGATGAGAGGCAAGTTTCTTTTTAATACCCTTCGTTAGGTGAATATTTTCATCATAATCTACAAGGTTTACTCCTGACTTGTCGAAGATGATGTTGACGCTTCGACGCAACTTGTCATAAGAGTCAGAAAAAACATGAATTTTACCTATGTTGTTTGATCTCGTTTTCTTAGATTGGTCTTCATAAACTGCAACAGACTCATGGTGAATTAACTGCACTTTTTCAAGTAATTTCCTTGACAATTTTCTCATACATACATAGGCTTCTTCACTTTTTGATGTCAAATCTTCAACATGCATAAGTGACCTACATAGTTGTTGGTAAGAGGAGGCTATGTGGCACTTATCATCAACACCAGATGGACTGACATTATTTTTATCTAGCAGTTCAATCTTTGTTTGTCTCGTCCATCTTCGTATTATATATAAATCAGGTATTACTTGTATCTTCTCTTGATTAAGTGCCTTTAATGCATGACGACATAAAATACCTTTGAATTCAAACATTTTGCACGTATATTCAACTGTTTTGTTGTCAACATTGTACATAACATATGCTTCTTTCTTTTTTGGTTGCTCTTCGCCCTCCCATATGTTATCATCGCAAAAATTTTTCCCCTCCCTTGCGAGAGAGAAACGAATTTCGTGAGTCAAACTCGACCAAAGTTTTGAAAATTGTTTTGAAAATTTACTCGCCTCCGTTTTGAAAATTTGCGGGAAAATTCCATGGAATGGGATCCGCCTGTCGGTACGAGGTTCAACCGTTCCTGGCACCTTTACCAGGGGTAATTGAACCAAGGACCAATTATGTGCTTTAACTCGACTCAAATATCTAAATTATGCTCTATTTTTCCTAGAATGCACAAAGAATCAGGCTTGTGCTATGGAATTTTGAAAAAATGCAAGTTTGAGAAAATATGATGTTTGCTTTGGAAAATTGAAATGCATTTGAAAAATGATTGGAAAAGTGCTTGAAATTAGAATTCCTAGGAAAATTCTTGAACTTTATGGGAAATCAGAAATTTACATTGGAAAATAAATTCTCAGGAAAATTTGAACTTTAGAAAAACGATTTTTGAAATTTGGAATTGCTTTTCTGAGAAAATGGATTTGAGAATTCTGAGAAAATCTAAGAAATTCATTGGAAAATGACTTTTGAAATGGAAAATGAATTCTCAGGAAAACTAGAAAATATGAGAAAATCGATTTCTAAAAACTTGGGATTTTGAAATTTGAGAATTTGAAAACATAGGAAAATCTTGGTTTGAAATCGGGAAATGCTTTGAAATCTCTTTTGAAAACTCAGGATTTTGAGAAAATCAGATCCTGAGAAAGACTTGAAAATTCTTGAGAAAATTGATTTTTCTGGAATTTAAATTGGAAAATGAATTTGAGAATAATGCAATTTGAATGAATGAATGAATGAATATGAATTTGAAAATGGAATTTCAATTGAGAAATTGGGAAATCCTTTTAAGACTTTGAAAAATGCAGTGCATTTTGAAGTTAGCCTAAGTGTGTAGGCTGAATGTGGCTAATATGAAGATCATAAATCTTGGTTTTCTTCGTATTCTGACGATGGCCATAAATACAAATCCCACCGAGTTTATAAACTCCATAAGAGCTTGTGCACGTGCCATTCGTGTAAACCATAGTGAATTTGAAATAATGTGCATGAATCATACATCACATATTAAAATTTTGCAGAAATTTAACTATATGCAATGCAACCCTATTCTAAGCAGAAATGTAACTCTTATTCCAAATTATTACATTTGATGTTACATTGAATTGAAATAAAAAGAAAAATAAAATCTAAGTCTTCTTCTTGAATGTTCCTGCAAAACTAGAAAACCAGGTTAGCATAAAAATGTAGGTTTTTCTGAATTTATCCGAAAATATGGGAAATTATCGGATATTATTCAGATATAAACCCCAAATCATACCCCATTTGATATAAACATGATAAATAATGAATAAATTTTGAAAATAAACTTGAAAATTCGAAATTGGGGTCAAAATGACCAAAATACCCCTGATGACCTTGAAATCAGGGTTTTCTGAAAGAATTTTTATAAATCTTGGAATTTTGAAAATCAAATGAAATAAATCAAACATAATATGATAAAACATGATGATATGCATGAAAATTTATGAAATTAGAAATTGAAATTTCGAAATTATGGTCAAAATGACCAAAATACCCCCGATAACAAGACTATGGCCTTGAAACCAGGGTTTTCTGAAATAAATTTTGCAAAATTGAAAAATATGAAATGCAAAGGAGATTAAAATTAACCCTAATATGATTCTACATGCTTATGTACATGATAAAAACCCTAAAATGGCGAAAATATCATAAAATATCGAATTTAACCTGATTTTCACTTGATTTTCGCTTCTGAATTTAAAGATAAACTAACACATGGAGCAAATGAACTTGGAATTAAACCAAATTTGGCATGGACACCCAAAATAACCCTAAAAACAGAATGGAGCTCGAAAATCTATTTTTTTGTATTTTTAGACATAGAAATTTAAGTAAAAACCCTAAATTTTATGATTTTTGCCTAAAATATTGATTCTAAAGGGAATTTAGGATATCAAACTTCCATAAAAATTTCCCAAATTTTATGGGGTGACATAGGACAGTAAGGCAAGGATTTTTGCCTTTTACACTTTCTGTTTTTGACCTATGGTCGGAGCTGTACCACTCCGGCAAGTCGGATCGGAATCCGGCGACTCTAGTAAATGAAGGAAACAGACAGGTTTCGGTAGAAAATGTGGTAAAAATGGTAGAAGGATGGGAAAATGGCTGAAATTGTGGGAAAATGTCCCTGACAAATAGAGGAAGATTTGATATTTTGACACTATTAGGATTAGGGTTACGGTTTGGAAAAAGCCATACTGTTATCAGAGACCTAAATCTCTGAGATTTCTGGACATTGGAATCTGTTAGACAGAAATAGAAAATCCGGGAAAACTACTGGAACAGATCTAAAAATTCCCAAATTTTGGGAAATGACAGGAAATTATGTTATGAACAACTTTCGTGTTGAAAGTTTTTGCAGAAGGGTTATAGATTAGATGGACTTGGTGCATTAAGGTCTGTCTATACCCTGACGAAAGAAAATCGATATTTTCCCAGGGGTCTGAGAAATCCGATTTTTTACAGAGGTCAAAATTAATTGGAAAAATCTCAAAATTTCCAGATCATTAGTAGATTCAATCATGAATCTACTGTGATTTTTGGAGAATGATCCGAATCTCCCACGATGGTGGTGCCGGAGGTTTATGTCTGCTAAAGCAGAAATTGAAATTTTTGGAAGTGTGAAATCTCAGATCAATCTTTTATTTTTTTATGAAACTCCGAATTTCAAACTAATCCAATTTTTTTACAGAAGTTTAATGACACATGAGTCTAATGATCACGAAATTTACAGAATTTATGAATGAAAAATCTTGCATGAAATCCTAACTGGATTCTACGCATATACATAAAATTATAAACCACCAATGGAACTTCAACAAAGTTAAATTAAATAAGCAAAATGAATATGAACACAACGTAATAAAACTAAACCTATTGTCTAAAATGTGAAAGCTATATAAGAAATGAAAATGAAACCAAAAATCAATAGGGGGCATGATTCATCTTGATATGGGCCATTGCAAGGAGGGATCCGATCCATCTTTTGAATGGATCCCTTCTCTCACATGGCCAAACATCCATCTTCATAAAAGGGAAAGAAGCATTTTAGCTTGCTTGAACCTAGTTTGGCTTTCTTACGATCATCATACGGCTTGGATTCAAGCTAAAACTCATGAAAGAAAATGAAAAATAGGCTTTACCTTGGTTTGCCTAGATTGATTGAAGGTAGGTTGCTGCAAAAGATGGCCAAGTCATCTAAAGTGGCTGGAACAAGTAGGGTGCTGGTTGCTGTGGTGGATGAAGAAGAGCTGCAAGGCAATGGAGTTGCTGTGTGAGGAAGGGCTGCTGCTGTGCTGCCAGGAGGTGCCGGCTGGAGTGGATGGTGGCGCGCCGGCTGGAACTACGGCTTGAGGAAGTGGCTGCCGACTGGTGCCTCAAGGTGGAGCAATGGCTGCTACAAAAAAAAGAGTTGTTGTGGGGCTGTTTCAATGGCTGGAAGCTGCAGCCAAGGGGTGTGTGTGTGTGTGTGTGTGTGTGAGAGAGAGAGAGAGAGAGAGAGAGATGAAGGCTGGCTGTGTAATGAAATGAACCGGCTGGTAGGTTGCAGCCAAGGGGAAAGCTGCTGTGGTAGGGCTGGAGCAGCAATGGGGAGAGCTAAAGGGAGAGAGAGAGAGAGAGAGAGAGAGAGAGAGAGAGAGAGAGAGAGAGAGCCGTGAGGTTAGAAGATGGGGGCAGCCGTCTGGCTTTTTTCCTCCTTTTTTTCTTTTTGTTTTAGAACTTAGGTTTTAATTCCTTCCATACTTAGGTCTTTCTAGGTTTAATGAAAAGAAATCTCCAAGAGGTTTACGTGAATGGCTGGGCAAGAGGGAAAGGAAGGGAGGAAGGAAGGGAAGAAGGAAAGAAGAAAGGGAAGAAAAGAAAGGAAAGAAAGAAGAAAAAGAAAAGGAAAGAAAGGAAGAAGAAAGGGAAAGAGAAAGGGGAAAAGAAAAAGGAAAGGAAGGAAAGGAGAGAGGGCTGGAGGTTTGGGTGACCACCTTGCGGGTCCCACCTCTCTAAAAAAAATAAAAATAAAAATAAAAAATAAATAAAAATCAATAAAAACAAAAATAAACAAATAAAAAGAAGCATCTTTTTTTTTTTTAATAAAATAAAAATGCAAATGAATGGGCCATCTCAGAGCGGGTCCAAATTTTGATTTTGAAATTCATTTTGACGATTAGAGGGGCAAAATAGTCTTTTTAGAAAATTTTTAGACGAAACGAGCTATTTTTGGCAGTTTTTGAAACAAACTCGGATTTTGAAGTTCAATACCCCGTTGCGAAGCAAATCCAATGTAGAATTTAAAAATATAATTTTGAAAGAAATCCAGATTGTTTTTCTTGAGAAAATGCTTCCAAATCTATTTTTAGACAAAACGAGCTATTTTTGGTAGTTTTTGAAACAAACTCGGATTTTGAAGTTCAATACCCCGTTGCGAAGCAAATCCAATGTAGAATTTAAAAATATAATTTTGAAAGAAATCCAGATTGTTTTTCTTGAGAAAATGCTTCCAAATCTATTTTTAGACAAAACGAGCTATTTTTGGTAGTTTTTGAAATGAGCTCGGATTTTGAAGTTCAATACCCCGTTGCGAAGCAAATCTAATGTAGAATTTAAAAATTTGATTTTGAAAGAAATCCAGATTATTTTTCTTGAGAAAATATTTCCAAATTTAGACTCCTGGGGTGAAAATGTCAATTTTGGAAACCTGAGGTTTGAAATTGATTTCTGAAAACTTTTAAAACTCAATCTGGATTGAAATTTATAAAGCTGGAGTTCTGGACTTCGAAAATGAAATGAAATGTGATGAAATGTTATGAAATGCTGAGAAATGATATGAAATGATGAGAAATGACATGAAATGCTATGCAAAATGCTAACCCTGAATGAAGAATTTTGGATGTTAGACCCCGATTGACACTTGTACCAGTTCAAAAAGTGTTAAAATTGACAAAATTTGCAAAAATGGTTGAAGAAATGATTTTCGAGCTCTGCCAAGCTAGAGTAACGCTGAAAATTAGAGTTTGAGCTGGATTCAACTGAAATGAACTGGATTGAGCTGGGTTTTAGAGTTTCAGAACTCAAATGAACTCAACAAACACTGACTCAACTGACCTTTCCAACTGAATTTTCAAGAAAAGCTGCCATTTTTAGAGAAATGGTATGGAATGGTCATTGGAATGAAGTGAATTACGAACCTGAACTGGGTTTGAGCTAAAACAAAGGTCAGTAATACTGAGATGAACTAAAATCAAGTCTCAAACACTAACTCAACTGACTGAACTCGGCTCAATTTCAGCTGAAAGAGCTGAAATGGACTAAAATGGGCTCCTAGACACTTGGAAATGGTTTTGAACTGAAATTGGAGCACTTGAACTTCTGGTGAGCTCAAGTTAGACTCTGGGGAACATGACTGACTTTGAGACAATTGGCTTGGATTCGAGTGAGAAATGAGCTCATTTTTGAAGAAATGATCCCATTTTGGCAGGAATGGTCAGAAATGAAAATGGTCTGTTCATTGTGAGCTCAGATGAGCTTGAGATGACTGATATTCTAACTGTCTTGAACTGACCAATGAGCTTGGTTGACTCCGACTGACTGGGGTCCGGGATGACCTAGGGGTAAAATGGTAATTTTCCTAATGAAAATGGGTAAAATGGTGCTTTTCTGAAACTGACTCGGGGTTTGACTCCTACACTGACCTAACAGGGTTGGCACTGAACAAGGAGGATTGTTTGAGAATGAGTGAGGAAAATTTGGGGTGTTTACAGATGCCCCTCTTTGCTACTAAGCCGGCTTGAAGACGAGCTTAGTGGCAAAGAAAAACACACCAAATTTGGGCTATAAAAATGCCCCAGTTAGAAGGATCTGACTGGATATGAAGAGATTTAGCCCTGATGAAAATGGTAGATATGAAATGGAGAATGAAGAGGAAAGAATTTACTTCAAAAGAAGTGATATTCAGGTTTTGCCCTTAACCTGGATGGGACAGGAAATACCTCGTGTAAAAGCGAAGCTCAGGTTTAACCCTTAACCTGACCAGGGAATGAAATACCTCATCAAAGGAGGCTCAGGTTTGTACCCTTATCCTGATTGGGAGGAAAAATGAAATACCTCATCAAAGGAGGCTCAGGTTTGTACCCTTATCCTGATTGGGAGGAAAAATGAAATACCTCATCAAAGGAGGCTCAGGTTTGTACCCTTATCCTGATTGGGCGGAAAAATGAAATACCTCATGAAAGGAGGCTCAGGTTTGTACCCTTATCCTGATTGGGCAGAAAATGAAATACCTCATCAAAGGAGGCTCAGGTTTGTACCCTTATCCTGATTGGGCAGAAAATGAAATACCTCATCAAAGGAGGCTCAGGTTTGTACCCTTATCCTGATTGGGCAGGAAAAATGAAATACCTCATCAAAGGAGGCTCAGGTTTGTACCCTTATCCTGATTGGGCAGAAAATGAAATACCTCATCAAAGGAGGCTCAGGTTTGTAGCCTTATCCTGATTGGGCGATGAAAATGGTAAGTTGGATGGTGAATAAGACAATTTTCTTGAAGAGGAATAAGGTGACTCTTTCAACAACACGAAAGATGAATTCTTTCAACAACGCGAAAGATAACAAGGCGATCCAAAGGAACAAGGCGATTCTTTCAACAACGCGAAAGATGACAAGGCGATCCAAAGGAGTAAGGCGATTCTTTTGACAACGCAAAAGATGAATTCTTTCGACAACGCGAAAGATGACAAAGGCGATCCAAAGGAACAAGGCGATTCTTTCAACAACGCGAAAGACGACAAGGCGATCCAAAGGAGTAAGGCGATTCTTTTGACAACGCAAAAAATGAATTCTTTCGACAACGCGAAAGATGGTAAAGGCGATCCAAAGGAACAAGGCGATTCTTTCAACAACGCGAAAGATGATAAGGCGATCCAAAGGAGCAAGGCGATTCTTTTGACAACGCAAAAGATGAATTCTTTCGACAACGCGAAAGATGGGAAAGGCGATCCAAAGGAACAAGGCGATTCTTTCAACAACGCGAAAGACGACAAGGCGATTCAAAGGAGCAAGACGATTCTTTTGACAATGCAAAAGATGAATTCTTTCGACAACGCGAAAGTTGGTAAAGGCGATCCAAAGGAACAAGGCGATTCTTTCAACAACGCGAAAGATGATAAGGCGATCCAAAGGAGCAAGGCGATTCTTTTGACAACGCAAAAGATGAATTCTTTCGACAACGCGAAAGATGGTAAAGGCGATCCAAAGGAACAAGGCGATTCTTTCAACAACGCGAAAGATGACAAGGCGATCCAAAGGAGTAAGGCGATTCTTTTGACAACGCAAAAGATGAATTCTTTCGACAACGCGAAAGATGGGAAAGGCGATCCAAAGGAACAAGGCGATTCTTTCAACAACGCGAAAGACGATAAGGCGATCCAAAGGAGTAAGGCGATTCTTTTGACAACGCAAAAGATGAATTCTTTCGACAACGCGAAAGATAACAAAGGCTACTCTCTCAAGGAGGTAAAAGGTGATATCAGGATGTGTCAAGATGGACATCGAGCTCTTCACTTCATGTCAAGATAGTAAGAAAATATTGCCAAAATGTTAAAAATTGTTTGTTGATTCAAAATGCTTGAAATTGATGTATATTGGTATGAAAATCTTTCCTCTTTTTTACCTGAAGTATTACCTCCGGCTGGGCTTAACTCCGTAGAATCAAGATTCGAATTCAAATTGCTTGCAATTGGCTTTCTTTCAAGGAAGCTATCAATTTCCTTGATATGAGCAGAAAAGAGAGTATTCTTGATATTGTGAGAGCAATTGGTGAAAGAATATTGATAATAGAATTTCACAAAATTTAAAGAGGATTCTTTGGCAAATTTGGCGGTCTGATATCCTGAGATTCTTTCCTCATGATGATCTTTCTGCCCACTTTTTTTTTCTTTATTGGCAGAATTAGAGCTCTCTTGGGCTTTTTGGAGATTACATCATCCTTCATTTTGGAGATGTTCTGACTTTTCTCTCTCTCTTTTTTTTTTGGAAGGGTACGTCACAAACTCCTTCATCTTGGAGATGTTCCGATCCTTCTTTTTCTCTGAGGGATTATATCGACGGCTATTGGCTCATTGGTTGGAAATCTCGTGATGATAGCGGAAATTAAATATCCTTTAGGGTTTGTCGGGAGGCTCATCGCAGTCGCCTTCATCTTGACGGTGCTCTGAACTTTCCCTGGAAGGATCCGTCACAAACTCCTTCATCTTGGAGATGATCCAAATCTTCTTTGGCCCTGGGGGTCTACTCGCCTAATTCGCCTTCATCTTGACGACAGTTGAGAGATCCCTTTTGCAGATATTTAATTGCAGCTTTAGGTGATTGAGGAGATATAGAGATTGAATGGATTTTTCTGTATCACCCAGGATATTTCGACTGCTTTATTTTTCAAGAATGATCTTTAAAAATGTGTCATTGACTGCGATCAATACCAATCACTTATGGCTTTGCAACAACATTGAATTTCCTTTTGCTGGCCATATCGAGGATTTATTCTTCATCCTTTTGGTCGGCCAATAGAAAGATTCTGAATTTTAAATCCTTTTTCGCGAAAGCTTTGTCCTTTCGGAAGTAATACTGAAGGTATTCTGAGGTAATGTTTTTGTGCAATAAAGATTTTGAAATCAGCAAATATTTAATGACAAATCGGCAAAATTTTCTTGAAATCCTTGGTGAGAGCGAGCATCTGAAGCACAACGCAACGCATCCATGACAGAAATTTTCTTCTCCTTTCCCTAAAGGAGAAGATTCAGAAATTGGAAATAGGAATTACTCCTCTCTTCCCTGAAGAGGAGGTGTTTGCAAAACGAACTTTCGAAGAGAAATTAAGCTTTCGTCAAAACTTCCTAACATTAGGCTTCTCTTATGGAAAGGGGGCCAGAATTGGTGAGGTTGGTAAATTGGTCATGAAGGAACGAGTTCATCACACTCTCCCTGAAAAGAGGGTCCTTCATGATGAAATGGCCTAGTACGAAATTATGGTCACAAGGAAAGCGAACTTCCGTCGAAGCTCTCCCTAAACTAAGGGTTCCTTATATGAAATTGGAATTTTGTTTTGCAAACGGTTCACAAAGACACGAGTCCCTTCAAACTCTCCCTGAAAAGGGGCTAAGTGAACGAATTGGATAGCATGCGAAAAGAACGAGCTCCCTCGAACTCTCCCTATAAAAAGGGTCTCTTGCAAGAGAAATTTATTGGAATTGGTATTGGATGACCAAAAGGGTCAAATTTTGGAAATTGGAATTTTGAAATTTGATATTTGAAATTGAAAATTGGAAATTGGAAATTGGAAATTGGAAATTGATAATTGGAAATTGGAAATTGGAAATTGGAAATTGGAAATTGGAAATTGGAAATTGGAAATTGGAAATTGGAAATTGGAAATTGGAAATTGGAAATTGGAAATTGGAAATTGATTGGCTAAAAAGGTCAAAATTGTGAATTGGTTTACTGAGAATGACATGGGTTCTATAGGGATTCCTCCTAAGAACGACATTGGTTCTATTGAGAACGGCATTGGTTTCGCAGGGGTTCGACCTGGGTTCAATAGGGATTCAGCCTAAGAACGACATTGGTTCAATTGAGAACGACATTGGTTCACTAGGAACGACATGGGTTCGAGAGGGATTCAGCCTAAGAACGACATTGGTTCAATTGAGAACGACATTGGTTCACTAGGAACGACATGGGTCTGATAGGTATTCAGCCTACGAACGACATTGGTTCAATTAAGAACGACATTGGTTCACTAGGAACAACATGGGTTCGATAGGTATTCAGCCTACAAACAACATTGGTTCAATTGAGAACGACATTGGTTCACTAGGAACGACATGGGTTCGATAGGTATTCAGCCTACGAACGACATTGGTTCAATTAAGAACGACATTGGTTCACTAGGAACGACATGGGTTCGATAGGTATTCAGCCTACGAACGTCATTGGTTCAATTAAGAACGAGAACTATTATATAGACTTGGATTGCTTCTATGAACGGTTTCAGGATTATCCCCTTATCCTGAACGGGGATAGAAATTGGATGACTTGGCGGTCGAAATTGAGAATTTTGGTAATTTGAAAATTGGAAATTGGATGACCCGGAGGTCGAAATTAAAGAATTATGGAAAATGATTCAGGTTTATCCCTTAACCTGAAGGGGAAGTTCAGGTTTATCCCTTAACCTGAAAGGGAAATTCAGGTTTATCCCTTAACCTGAAGGGGAAGTTCAGGTTTATCCCTTAACCTGAAAGGGAAACTCAGGTTTATCCCTTAACCTGAAGGGGAAGTGAATTTGATGCAAATGAATGTAAATGGATGCAAATGAATGCATGTAAATGTAAATGAATGCAAATGTATGCAAAATGATGTAAATGAATGCAAATGTATGCAAAATGATGTAAATGAATGCACATGTATGCAAAATGAGAGATTTGTTTGATCCTGCCTGCATACAGAATGTTTTGAAGACAAATTTTCAAAATAATGCCCCAGTGTAACTCGGAAAGAAGAATTTGACCAATATTGAAGAAAATATATTGAGGAATTACAAATGATGGAATAGAGGATTTAAGTATAGAAAATTTTCAAATGTTGAGCATTGATGGGGTCTGATAATTCCACACCATCGGCATTAATGAGCAGATATGAATTGTGAGGTAATGCTTCCTCGACAATATAGGGCCCTTCCCAATTCGATGACCATTTGCCACCCGGGCGGTGCTTGAGATAGGTCGTTGATCTGATCACTAGATCATTGACTCAGAATTTCCTTTGAATGACAAATTTTGCATATTGCCTGGCTATCCTCTAACGATATGATTGAGCATGCTCTACTGCTCTGAGTCTTCTTTCATTGAGCAAATCAAGTTGTACCAGCCGCTGTTGTTGATATTGATCAAGCGATAACTCCAGCAGTGATGCGAACTTCAAGGCAAGTTTCTGAACATGTAGAGGCAGTACTACTTCAGTTCCGTAGACAAGTTCTGACGGAGTAGCATTAGTTGGAGTACAAATGGTGGTTCTGTATGCCCATAATGCATCATGGATCTTCTCCTGCCAATTATGGTCTGTTTCCAAGGTTCGCTCCAGGATTCGAATCAGAATCTTATTGGTGGCCTCTGCCTGACCATTCCTTTGAGGATAATAAGAAGCGGAGAAACGATGCTGAATTCTGAACTTTAAATCAAATGTCCTCATTCTCTTATTCTTGAAATGACTCTCATTGTCTGACACGATATCGTGCGGTATGCCGAAACAACAATATTCTTGTGGATGAATAAGACCATGTGTCGACCTTCTATTATACGCAAAGTGATAGCTTCGACCCATTTAGTGAAATATTCTGTTGCGGCAAGAAAATATTTGTAGTTGTTTGAAGCAAGAGGAGTAATGGGGCCTACAACATCAAAAGCCCACATAGAAAATGGCCATGGAGAGATGGCGATTCGCAAATATGTTGCTAGCGCATGAATAGAAGGTGCATGTATCTGGCATAGAGCACACTTCTTCACAAAATGGTAGCAATCTTGCTACATAGTCTTCCAATAATATCATGCCCGGATGATTTGCTTGATAAGAGTTTGGTAGTCGACGCGATCACCGCAAATGCCTTCGTGTACCTCCCGCATGACTTCTTTGGCTTCATCTTCATCTAGGCATCTGGCATATTTAGAACTGAATCCACGATGATAGAGGACATCAACGAGAATAAAATATTGGGCAGGCGCGTGCCGAATCACTTGTTGCTCTTGTCGAGTGGTATTCTAAGAGAAAGAGACAAATGTCTTCTCCTTGATGGGAGCCTTTCTGAGACTGGCTTCAGCCTGCTCAGACATCATCCTAATCATCATTTTCTTGAACATCTGATATGTAGCAGGATCAATGTCATCTCTATCATTCAGACTCTGTCTTCTGGCAAATCTTGGAGAATCCATTTCTTCTTGCTTGCTTCTAAAATCACTGATGCCCTGATACAGTGGTGTCTTCTTGCTTGATTTGATCTGAACCACTTGGGAATACTGATGCTCTCTACAGAATGGATGATTAAATTTCGATGATGAAGATTCAAGATAGAAATTAATATAGAAAAAATATTTGATGAGAATTTGATAGATAATTGAAAGAACATCCCATTACTAGGGATTGGGTCGCCGTTGGAGTCACGACAATTATGTTGTCATTCTTTACAAGGAGAACGAACAACTACAAATATGCCTTGTCACCTAGGCGAGGTTATCAAACCATGATAGAATGAAAATTGAAGGATTTTTTTTTTCTTTATTGAAGGAAAAATATGATTGCATCAATAGTGGACTTGAGAAAGAGGGAGTATATAGACAGTCTGTCACCACTCTTAACGATCAACAGAGACACGAGGACCAAGGAAAAGAGTGAGAATGATGAAAGAATCCCAGTCATATGTGGCAGAATGGTATGTTCCAGACCACTGCGCTGATACAAGGTTGAACTCTAGCATAACCCCTGATAGTAGCCGAGCTTCTACGCGCTTTTGTCTCTGAGAAAATTGCCTGACACATCACTCTGGATAGTAGTAGGTACAGAAAAATGGGCCAAGTAGCTTGAACTGCTTGCCATACACATATGTATATTTGGGAAGAAGGTGAGCCCTTCAGTGCACAGAACCATCGCATGCTGATTTCTTTCTCGAGTTGTTCTAGATAATGAGCTGACTTCTGCAAATGCCTCGTACTGTTGACAGATCTCGATCAGGCTCACATACTCATTCTCATTTTCTTCAATCAGTGGCCAAGACTTGCGCCCTGTCATGCGAGCTACGGCATCTTTGGGGTTCAGACCCTTGACATTGATCAGAAACTGGTGCTCTAACGGATCTCCAGGCTGACCGGCTGGTTCAGGCAGTCCCATAATCTCTGAAAATTCATCCATCAGTAGTGTCATCTCGCCTCACGGGAACCAGAACGTGCAAGTGCGCGGATTCCACCGCTCTGCCAGTGCATGAATCAGATTGCTGTTGACTGTCAACTTTCCCACTACAGATGCCAATTCCAACCCACAATCGCTCAAGTGGTCCGGAAACATACGAGAGAAATTTTTGAACCAGACATAATACCACCGGGGGAAGAAGGGTCCGGTGCTAAGAGATCGATGCTCAGGAAGACTTTGTCGCACCTCATAGGAGATGTGACCCTCAGGAAAAACAGAATCGAGCTGACTGGATGCCATTGGACTGAAAGACAAGAAGACTGGAATTAGACTTTGGAAAAATATAAGAAATTTGAAAATTGCAGGCAGGATAAAATGAAAGCTGGAAATTCGAAGTCCAGAGGAACGAAAGAATGGAAAATTTCCTGGAGTTTTGAAGGAAAAGGTGGATAATTTAGAAAAATCGTCCAGGGTTTTTGAGAAAAAGGAGATATTTCATAAAAGATGAAAAATGAGGTATTTTGGAAAATTGTTTGGTATTTTGGAAAACTTGGGAAAAATATGAGAAAATAAGGCGAAAATGAATATCATATATACAATTACAAACAATTATGCACATACAGCAATCCCTAGGAAGCCAACTCTAAATGCATTGATTTTGAAAGAGCTTTAGGACCCTAATCCTGACTCTAGGCTTAGATCAACTGTGTCCAATCATGCTATGCCGATATACTCGAGCCGAGGCTCGATGTACGTGGCATAAAACTCATCTCCGGGTCTAGGCTTGTGTTTTCCCAACATCCTTGAGCGCCTGCCGATATACGTTGGACTATGGCCCTTGGTACGTGGCAGGGGGGCGTTAGCCCAAATAAGTGGCCCAGTTGTAAGGCTCTGTCCCGAACTATGGTTCTGGAAGAGAGCCCAGCAACGTGAAGACCGGGTAGACATAGGTGGGGTGGTTTTTGAAATATGATCACATGCAGGCAAACAGAGGGCCCTAAGTCCTAAAGAGATAGAATTTTGAAAACTTTTGAAGAAGCAAACATTGTTTTCATACAAGTCCTAGATTGAGGAGTGTTGTATTTTAGACCTAAGTATATGTGAGCATGCATAATTCTCCTCAATATGGTCCTACCAAACCATGCCTAGTCTACATGCAATCCATGTCAGCTGGGTTCAAGTCTAGGCTCCTAGGTTCACATGATATCAGAAATTAAAGCTGACATTTCATAGAACATAATTTTGATAATTGAGCTAAGTTAAAGCACATACTTGATCAGACAAAGACAGGTCCCATCTCGGTCGCCAAACCTGTTATCATCGCAAAAATTTTTCCCCTCCCTTGCGAGAGAGAAACGAATTTCGCGAGTCAAACTCGACCAAAGTTTTGAAAATTGTTTTGAAAATTTACTCGCCTCCGTTTTGAAAATTTGCGGGAAAATTCCATGGAATGGGATCCGCCTGTCGGTACGAGGTTCAACCGTTCCTGGCACCTTTACCAGGGGTAATTGAACCAAGGACCAATTATGTGCTTTAACTCGACTCAAATATCTAAATTATGCTCTATTTTTCCTAGAATGCACAAAGAATCAGGCTTGTGCTATGGAATTTTGAAAAAATGCAAGTTTGAGAAAATATGATGTTTGCTTTGGAAAATTGAAATGCATTTGAAAAATGATTGGAAAAGTGCTTGAAATTAGAATTCCTAGGAAAATTCTTGAACTTTATGGGAAATCAGAAATTTACATTGGAAAATAAATTCTCAGGAAAATTTGAACTTTAGAAAAACGATTTTTGAAATTTGGAATTGCTTTTCTGAGAAAATGGATTTGAGAATTCTGAGAAAATCTAAGAAATTCATTGGAAAATGACTTTTGAAATGGAAAATGAATTCTCAGGAAAACTAGAAAATATGAGAAAATCGATTTCTAAAAACTTGGGATTTTGAAATTTGAGAATTTGAAAACATAGGAAAATCTTGGTTTGAAATCGGGAAATGCTTTGAAATCTCTTTTGAAAACTCAGGATTTTGAGAAAATCAGATCCTGAGAAAGACTTGAAAATTCTTGAGAAAATTGATTTTTCTGGAATTTAAATTGGAAAATGAATTTGAGAATAATGCAATTTGAATGAATGAATGAATGAATATGAATTTGAAAATGGAATTTCAATTGAGAAATTGGGAAATCCTTTTAAGACTTTGAAAAATGCAGTGCATTTTGAAGTTAGCCTAAGTGTGTAGGCTGAATGTGGCTAATATGAAGATCATAAATCTTGGTTTTCTTCGTATTCTGACTATGGCCATAAATACAAATCCCACCGAGTTTATAAACTCCATAAGAGCTTGTGCACGTGCCATTCGTGTAAACCATAGTGAATTTGAAATAATGTGCATGAATCATACATCACATATTAAAATTTTGCAGAAATTTAACTATATGCAATGCAACCCTATTCTAAGCAGAAATGTAACTCTTATTCCAAATTATTACATTTGATGTTACATTGAATTGAAATAAAAAGAAAAATAAAATCTAAGTCTTCTTCTTGAATGTTCCTGCAAAACTAGAAAACCAGGTTAGCATAAAAATGTAGGTTTTTCTGAATTTATCCGAAAATATGGGAAATTATCGGATATTATTCAGATATAAACCCCAAATCATACCCCATTTGATATAAACATGATAAATAATGAATAAATTTTGAAAATAAACTTGAAAATTCGAAATTGGGGTCAAAATGACCAAAATACCCCTGATGACCTTGAAATCAGGGTTTTCTGAAAGAATTTTTATAAATCTTGGAATTTTGAAAATCAAATGAAATAAATCAAACATAATATGATAAAACATGATGATATGCATGAAAATTTATGAAATTAGAAATTGAAATTTCGAAATTATGGTCAAAATGACCAAAATACCCCCGATAACAAGACTATGGCCTTGAAACCAGGGTTTTCTGAAATAAATTTTGCAAAATTGAAAAATATGAAATGCAAAGGAGATTAAAATTAACCCTAATATGATTCTACATGCTTATGTACATGATAAAAACCCTAAAATGGCGAAAATATCATAAAATATCGAATTTAACCTGATTTTCACTTGATTTTCGCTTCTGAATTTAAAGATAAACTAACACATGGAGCAAATGAACTTGGAATTAAACCAAATTTGGCATGGACACCCAAAATAACCCTAAAAACAGAATGGAGCTCGAAAATCTATTTTTTTGTATTTTTAGACATAGAAATTTAAGTAAAAACCCTAAATTTTATGATTTTTGCCTAAAATATTGATTCTAAAGGGAATTTAGGATATCAAACTTCCATAAAAATTTCCCAAATTTTATGGGGTGACATAGGACAGTAAGGCAAGGATTTTTGCCTTTTACACTTTCTGTTTTTGACCTATGGTCGGAGCTGTACCACTCCGGCAAGTCGGATCGGAATCCGGCGACTCTAGTAAATGAAGGAAACAGACAGGTTTCGGTAGAAAATGTGGTAAAAATGGTAGAAGGATGGGAAAATGGCTGAAATTGTGGGAAAATGTCCCTGACAAATAGAGGAAGATTTGATATTTTGACACTATTAGGATTCGGGTTACGGTTTGGAAAAGGCCATACTGTTATCAGAGACCTAAATCTCTGAGATTTCTGGACATTGGAATCTGTTAGACAGAAATAGAAAATCCGGGAAAACTACTGGAACAGATCTAAAAATTCCCAAATTTTGGGAAATGACAGGAAATTATGTTATGAACAACTTTCGTGTTGAAAGTTTTTGCAGAAGGGTTATAGATTAGATGGACTTGGTGCATTAAGGTCTGTCTATACCCTGACGAAAGAAAATCGATATTTTCCCAGGGGTCTGAGAAATCCGATTTTTTACAGAGGTCAAAATTAATTGGAAAAATCTCAAAATTTCCAGATCATTAGTAGATTCAATCATGAATCTACTGTGATTTTTGGAGAATGATCCGAATCTCCCACGATGGTGGTGCCGGAGGTTTATGTCTGCTAAAGCAGAAATTGAAATTTTTGGAAGTGTGAAATCTCAGATCAATCTTTTATTTTTTTTATGAAACTCCGAATTTCAAACTAATCCAATTTTTTTACAGAAGTTTAATGACACATGAGTCTAATGATCACGAAATTTACAGAATTTATGAATGAAAAATCTTGCATGAAATCCTAACTGGATTCTACGCATATACATAAAATTATAAACCACCAATGGAACTTCAACAAAGTTAAATTAAATAAGCAAAATGAATATGAACACAACGTAATAAAACTAAACCTATTGTCTAAAATGTGAAAGCTATATAAGAAATGAAAATGAAACCAAAAATCAATAGGGGGCATGATTCATCTTGATATGGGCCATTGCAAGGAGGGATCCGATCCATCTTTTGAATGGATCCCTTCTCTCACATGGCCAAACATCCATCTTCATAAAAGGGAAAGAAGCATTTTAGCTTGCTTGAACCTAGTTTGGCTTTCTTACGATCATCATACGGCTTGGATTCAAGCTAAAACTCATGAAAGAAAATGAAAAATAGGCTTTACCTTGGTTTGCCTAGATTGATTGAAGGTAGGTTGCTGCAAAAGATGGCCAAGTCATCTAAAGTGGCTGGAACAAGTAGGGTGCTGGTTGCTGTGGTGGATGAAGAAGAGCTGCAAGGCAATGGAGTTGCTGTGTGAGGAAGGGCTGCTGCTGTGCTGCCAGGAGGTGCCGGCTGGAGTGGATGGTGGCGCGCCGGCTGGAACTACGGCTTGAGGAAGTGGCTGCCGACTGGTGCCTCAAGGTGGAGCAATGGCTGCTACAAAAAAAAGAGTTGTTGTGGGGCTGTTTCAATGGCTGGAAGCTGCAGCCAAGGGGTGTGTGTGTGTGTGTGTGTGTGTGTGTGAGAGAGAGAGAGAGAGAGAGATGAAGGCTGGCTGTGTAATGAAATGAACCGGCTGGTAGGTTGCAGCCAAGGGGAAAGCTGCTGTGGTAGGGCTGGAGCAGCAATGGGGAGAGCTAAAGGGAGAGAGAGAGAGAGAGAGAGAGAGAGAGAGAGAGAGAGAGAGAGCCGTGAGGTTAGAAGATGGGGGCAGCCGTCTGGCTTTTTTCCTCCTTTTTTTCTTTTTGTTTTAGAACTTAGGTTTTAATTCCTTCCATACTTAGGTCTTTCTAGGTTTAATGAAAAGAAATCTCCAAGAGGTTTACGTGAATGGCTGGGCAAGAGGGAAAGGAAGGGAGGAAGGAAGGGAAGAAGGAAAGAAGAAAGGGAAGAAAAGAAAGGAAAGAAAGAAGAAAAAGAAAAGGAAAGAAAGGAAGAAGAAAGGGAAAGAGAAAGGGGAAAAGAAAAAGGAAAGGAAGGAAAGGAGAGAGGGCTGGAGGTTTGGGTGACCACCTTGCGGGTCCCACCTCTCTAAAAAAAATAAAAATAAAAATAAAAAATAAATAAAAATCAATAAAAACAAAAATAAACAAATAAAAAGAAGCATCTTTTTTTTTTTTAATAAAATAAAAATGCAAATGAATGGGCCATCTCAGAGCGGGTCCAAATTTTGATTTTGAAATTCATTTTGACGATTAGAGGGGCAAAATAGTCTTTTTAGAAAAATTTTAGACGAAACGAGCTATTTTTGGCAGTTTTTGAAACAAACTCGGATTTTGAAGTTCAATACCCCGTTGCGAAGCAAATCCAATGTATAATTTAAAAATATAATTTTGAAAGAAATCCAGATTGTTTTTCTTGAGAAAATGCTTCCAAATCTATTTTTAGACAAAACGAGCTATTTTTGGTAGTTTTTGAAACAAACTCGGATTTTGAAGTTCAATACCCCGTTGCGAAGCAAATCCAATGTAGAATTTAAAAATATAATTTTGAAAGAAATCCAGATTGTTTTTCTTGAGAAAATGCTTCCAAATCTATTTTTAGACAAAACGAGCTATTTTTGGTAGTTTTTGAAATGAGCTCGGATTTTGAAGTTCAATACCCCGTTGCGAAGCAAATCTAATGTAGAATTTAAAAATTTGATTTTGAAAGAAATCCAGATTATTTTTCTTGAGAAAATATTTCCAAATTTAGACTCCTGGGGTGAAAATGTCAATTTTGGAAACCTGAGGTTTGAAATTGATTTCTGAAAACTTTTAAAACTCAATCTGGATTGAAATTTATAAAGCTGGAGTTCTGGACTTCGAAAATGAAATGAAATGTGATGAAATGTTATGAAATGCTGAGAAATGATATGAAATGATGAGAAATGACATGAAATGCTATGCAAAATGCTAACCCTGAATGAAGAATTTTGGATGTTAGACCCCGATTGACACTTGTACCAGTTCAAAAAGTGTTAAAATTGACAAAATTTGCAAAAATGGTTGAAGAAATGATTTTCGAGCTCTGCCAAGCTAGAGTAACGCTGAAAATTAGAGTTTGAGCTGGATTCAACTGAAATGAACTGGATTGAGCTGGGTTTTAGAGTTTCAGAACTCAAATGAACTCAACAAACACTGACTCAACTGACCTTTCCAACTGAATTTTCAAGAAAAGCTGCCATTTTTAGAGAAATGGTATGGAATGGTCATTGGAATGAAGTGAATTACGAACCTGAACTGGGTTTGAGCTAAAACAAAGGTCAGTAATACTGAGATGAACTAAAATCAAGTCTCAAACACTAACTCAACGGACTGAACTCGGCTCAATTTCAGCTGAAAGAGCTGAAATGGACTAAAATGGGCTCCTAGACACTTGGAAATGGTTTTGAACTGAAATTGGAGCACTTGAACTTCTGGTGAGCTCAAGTTAGACTCTGGGGAACATGACTGACTTTGAGACAATTGGCTTGGATTCGAGTGAGAAATGAGCTCATTTTTGAAGAAATGATCCCATTTTGGCAGGAATGGTCAGAAATGAAAATGGTCTGTTCATTGTGAGCTCAGATGAGCTTGAGATGACTGATATTCTAACTGTCTTGAACTGACCAATGAGCTTGGTTGACTCCGACTGACTGGGGTCCGGGATGACCTAGGGGTAAAATGGTAATTTTCCTAATGAAAATGGGTAAAATGGTGCTTTTCTGAAACTGACTCGGGGTTTGACTCCTACACTGACCTAACAGGGTTGGCACTGAACAAGGAGGATTGTTTGAGAATGAGTGAGGAAAATTTGGGGTGTTTACAGATGCCCCTCTTTGCTACTAAGCCGGCTTGAAGACGAGCTTAGTGGCAAAGAAAAACACACCAAATTTGGGCTATAAAAATGCCCCAGTTAGAAGGATCTGACTGGATATGAAGAGATTTAGCCCTGATGAAAATGGTAGATATGAAATGGAGAATGAAGAGGAAAGAATTTACTTCAAAAGAAGTGATATTCAGGTTTTGCCCTTAACCTGGATGGGACAGGAAATACCTCGTGTAAAAGCGAAGCTCAGGTTTAACCCTTAACCTGACCAGGGAATGAAATACCTCATCAAAGGAGGCTCAGGTTTGTACCCTTATCCTGATTGGGAGGAAAAATGAAATACCTCATCAAAGGAGGCTCAGGTTTGTACCCTTATCCTGATTGGGAGGAAAAATGAAATACCTCATCAAAGGAGGCTCAGGTTTGTACCCTTATCCTGATTGGGCGGAAAAATGAAATACCTCATGAAAGGAGGCTCAGGTTTGTACCCTTATCCTGATTGGGCAGAAAATGAAATACCTCATCAAAGGAGGCTCAGGTTTGTACCCTTATCCTGATTGGGCAGAAAATGAAATACCTCATCAAAGGAGGCTCAGGTTTGTACCCTTATCCTGATTGGGCAGGAAAAATGAAATACCTCATCAAAGGAGGCTCAGGTTTGTACCCTTATCCTGATTGGGCAGAAAATGAAATACCTCATCAAAGGAGGCTCAGGTTTGTAGCCTTATCCTGATTGGGCGATGAAAATGGTAAGTTGGATGGTGAATAAGACAATTTTCTTGAAGAGGAATAAGGTGACTCTTTCAACAACACGAAAGATGAATTCTTTCAACAACGCGAAAGATAACAAGGCGATCCAAAGGAACAAGGCGATTCTTTCAACAACGCGAAAGATGACAAGGCGATCCAAAGGAGTAAGGCGATTCTTTTGACAACGCAAAAGATGAATTCTTTCGACAACGCGAAAGATGACAAAGGCGATCCAAAGGAACAAGGCGATTCTTTCAACAACGCGAAAGACGACAAGGCGATCCAAAGGAGTAAGGCGATTCTTTTGACAACGCAAAAAATGAATTCTTTCGACAACGCGAAAGATGGTAAAGGCGATCCAAAGGAACAAGGCGATTCTTTCAACAACGCGAAAGATGATAAGGCGATCCAAAGGAGCAAGGCGATTCTTTTGACAACGCAAAAGATGAATTCTTTCGACAACGCGAAAGATGGGAAAGGCGATCCAAAGGAACAAGGCGATTCTTTCAACAACGCGAAAGACGACAAGGCGATTCAAAGGAGCAAGACGATTCTTTTGACAATGCAAAAGATGAATTCTTTCGACAACGCGAAAGTTGGTAAAGGCGATCCAAAGGAACAAGGCGATTCTTTCAACAACGCGAAAGATGATAAGGCGATCCAAAGGAGCAAGGCGATTCTTTTGACAACGCAAAAGATGAATTCTTTCGACAACGCGAAAGATGGTAAAGGCGATCCAAAGGAACAAGGCGATTCTTTCAACAACGCGAAAGATGACAAGGCGATCCAAAGGAGTAAGGCGATTCTTTTGACAACGCAAAAGATGAATTCTTTCGACAACGCGAAAGATGGGAAAGGCGATCCAAAGGAACAAGGCGATTCTTTCAACAACGCGAAAGACGATAAGGCGATCCAAAGGAGTAAGGCGATTCTTTTGACAACGCAAAAGATGAATTCTTTCGACAACGCGAAAGATAACAAAGGCTACTCTCTCAAGGAGGTAAAAGGTGATATCAGGATGTGTCAAGATGGATATCGAGCTCTTCACTTCATGTCAAGATAGTAAGAAAATATTGCCAAAATGTTAAAAATTGTTTGTTGATTCAAAATGCTTGAAATTGATGTATATTGGTATGAAAATCTTTCCTCTTTTTTACCTGAAGTATTACCTCCGGCTGGGCTTAACTCCGTAGAATCAAGATTCGAATTCAAATTGCTTGCAATTGGCTTTCTTTCAAGGAAGCTATCAATTTCCTTGATATGAGCAGAAAAGAGAGTATTCTTGATATTGTGAGAGCAATTGGTGAAAGAATATTGATAATAGAATTTCACAAAATTTAAAGAGGATTCTTTGGCAAATTTGGCGGTCTGATATCCTGAGATTCTTTCCTCATGATGATCTTTCTGCCCACTTTTTTTTTCTTTATTGGCAGAATTAGAGCTCTCTTGGGCTTTTTGGAGATTACATCATCCTTCATTTTGGAGATGTTCTGACTTTTCTCTCTCTCTTTTTTTTTTGGAAGGGTACGTCACAAACTCCTTCATCTTGGAGATGTTCCGATCCTTCTTTTTCTCTGAGGGATTATATCGACGGCTATTGGCTCATTGGTTGGAAATCTCGTGATGATAGCGGAAATTAAATATCCTTTAGGGTTTGTCGGGAGGCTCATCGCAGTCGCCTTCATCTTGACGGTGCTCTGAACTTTCCCTGGAAGGATCCGTCACAAACTCTTTCATCTTGGAGATGATCCAAATCTTCTTTGGCCCTGGGGGTCTACTCGCCTAATTCGCCTTCATCTTGACGACAGTTGAGAGATCCCTTTTGCAGATATTTAATTGCAGCTTTAGGTGATTGAGGAGATATAGAGATTGAATGGATTTTTCTGTATCACCCAGGATATTTCGACTGCTTTATTTTTCAAGAATGATCTTTAAAAATGTGTCATTGACTGCGATCAATACCAATCACTTATGGCTTTGCAACAACATTGAATTTCCTTTTGCTGGCCATATCGAGGATTTATTCTTCATCCTTTTGGTCGGCCAATAGAAAGATTCTGAATTTTAAATCCTTTTTCGCGAAAGCTTTGTCCTTTCGGAAGTAATACTGAAGGTATTCTGAGGTAATGTTTTTGTGCAATAAAGATTTTGAAATCAGCAAATATTTAATGACAAATCGGCAAAATTTTCTTGAAATCCTTGGTGAGAGCGAGCATCTGAAGCACAACGCAACGCATCCATGACAGAAATTTTCTTCTCCTTTCCCTAAAGGAGAAGATTCAGAAATTGGAAATAGGAATTACTCCTCTCTTCCCTGAAGAGGAGGTGTTTGCAAAACGAACTTTCGAAGAGAAATTAAGCTTTCGTCAAAACTTCCTAACATTAGGCTTCTCTTATGGAAAGGGGGCCAGAATTGGTGAGGTTGGTAAATTGGTCATGAAGGAACGAGTTCATCACACTCTCCCTGAAAAGAGGGTCCTTCATGATGAAATGGCCTAGTACGAAATTATGGTCACAAGGAAAGCGAACTTCCGTCGAAGCTCTCCCTAAACTAAGGGTTCCTTATATGAAATTGGAATTTTGTTTTGCAAACGGTTCACAAAGACACGAGTCCCTTCAAACTCTCCCTGAAAAGGGGCTAAGTGAACGAATTGGATAGCATGCGAAAAGAACGAGCTCCCTCGAACTCTCCCTATAAAAAGGGTCTCTTGCAAGAGAAATTTATTGGAATTGGTATTGGATGACCAAAAGGGTCAAATTTTGGAAATTGGAATTTTGAAATTTGATATTTGAAATTGAAAATTGGAAATTGGAAATTGGAAATTGGAAATTGGAAATTGGAAATTGGAAATTGGAAATTGGAAATTGGAAATTGGAAATTGGAAATTGGAAATTGGAAATTGGAAATTGGAAATTGGAAATTGGAAATTGGAAATTGATTGGCTAAAAAGGTCAAAATTGTGAATTGGTTTACTGAGAATGACATGGGTTCTATAGGGATTCCTCCTAAGAACGACATTGGTTCTATTGAGAACGGCATTGGTTTCGCAGGGGTTCGACCTGGGTTCAATAGGGATTCAGCCTAAGAACGACATTGGTTCAATTGAGAACGACATTGGTTCACTAGGAACGACATGGGTTCGAGAGGGATTCAGCCTAAGAACGACATTGGTTCAATTGAGAACGACATTGGTTCACTAGGAACGACATGGGTCTGATAGGTATTCAGCCTACGAACGACATTGGTTCAATTAAGAACGACATTGGTTCACTAGGAACAACATGGGTTCGATAGGTATTCAGCCTACAAACAACATTGGTTCAATTGAGAACGACATTGGTTCACTAGGAACGACATGGGTTCGATAGGTATTCAGCCTACGAACGACATTGGTTCAATTAAGAACGACATTGGTTCACTAGGAACGACATGGGTTCGATAGGTATTCAGCCTACGAACGTCATTGGTTCAATTAAGAACGAGAACTATTATATAGACTTGGATTGCTTCTATGAACGGTTTCAGGATTATCCCCTTATCCTGAACGGGGATAGAAATTGGATGACTTGGCGGTCGAAATTGAGAATTTTGGTAATTTGAAAATTGGAAATTGGATGACCCGGAGGTCGAAATTAAAGAATTATGGAAAATGATTCAGGTTTATCCCTTAACCTGAAGGGGAAGTTCAGGTTTATCCCTTAACCTGAAAGGGAAATTCAGGTTTATCCCTTAACCTGAAGGGGAAGTTCAGGTTTATCCCTTAACCTGAAAGGGAAACTCAGGTTTATCCCTTAACCTGAAGGGGAAGTGAATTTGATGCAAATGAATGTAAATGGATGCAAATGAATGCATGTAAATGTAAATGAATGCAAATGTATGCAAAATGATGTAAATGAATGCAAATGTATGCAAAATGATGTAAATGAATGCACATGTATGCAAAATGAGAGATTTGTTTGATCCTGCCTGCATACAGAATGTTTTGAAGACAAATTTTCAAAATAATGCCCCAGTGTAACTCGGAAAGAAGAATTTGACCAATATTGAAGAAAATATATTGAGGAATTACAAATGATGGAATAGAGGATTTAAGTATAGAAAATTTTCAAATGTTGAGCATTGATGGGGTCTGATAATTCCACACCATCGGCATTAATGAGCAGATATGAATTGTGAGGTAATGCTTCCTCGACAATATAGGGCCCTTCCCAATTCGATGACCATTTGCCACCCGGGCGGTGCTTGAGATAGGTCGTTGATCTGATCACTAGATCATTGACTCAGAATTTCCTTTGAATGACAAATTTTGCATATTGCCTGGCTATCCTCTAACGATATGATTGAGCATGCTCTACTGCTCTGAGTCTTCTTTCATTGAGCAAATCAAGTTGTACCAGCCGCTGTTGTTGATATTGATCAAGCGATAACTCCAGCAGTGATGCGAACTTCAAGGCAAGTTTCTGAACATGTAGAGGCAGTACTACTTCAGTTCCGTAGACAAGTTCTGACGGAGTAGCATTAGTTGGAGTACAAATGGTGGTTCTGTATGCCCATAATGCATCATGGATCTTCTCCTGCCAATTATGGTCTGTTTCCAAGGTTCGCTCCAGGATTCGAATCAGAATCTTATTGGTGGCCTCTGCCTGACCATTCCTTTGAGGATAATAAGAAGCGGAGAAACGATGCTGAATTCTGAACTTTAAATCAAATGTCCTCATTCTCTTATTCTTGAAATGACTCTCATTGTCTGACACGATATCGTGCGGTATGCCGAAACAACAATATTCTTGTGGATGAATAAGACCATGTGTCGACCTTCTATTATACGCAAAGTGATAGCTTCGACCCATTTAGTGAAATATTCTGTTGCGGCAAGAAAATATTTGTAGTTGTTTGAAGCAAGAGGAGTAATGGGGCCTACAACATCAAAAGCCCACATAGAAAATGGCCATGGAGAGATGGCGATTCGCAAATATGTTGCTAGCGCATGAATAGAAGGTGCATGTATCTGGCATAGAGCACACTTCTTCACAAAATGGTAGCAATCTTGCTACATAGTCTTCCAATAATATCATGCCCGGATGATTTGCTTGATAAGAGTTTGGTAGTCGACGCGATCACCGCAAATGCCTTCGTGTACCTCCCGCATGACTTCTTTGGCTTCATCTTCATCTAGGCATCTGGCATATTTAGAACTGAATCCACGATGATAGAGGACATCAACGAGAATAAAATATTGGGCAGGCGCGTGCCGAATCACTTGTTGCTCTTGTCGAGTGGTATTCTAAGAGAAAGAGACAAATGTCTTCTCCTTGATGGGAGCCTTTCTGAGACTGTCTTCAGCCTGCTCAGACATCATCCTAATCATCATTTTCTTGAACATCTGATATGTAGCAGGATCAATGTCATCTCTATCATTCAGACTCTGTCTTCTGGCAAATCTTGGAGAATCCATTTCTTCTTGCTTGCTTCTAAAATCACTGATGCCCTGATACAGTGGTGTCTTCTTGCTTGATTTGATCTGAACCACTTGGGAATACTGATGCTCTCTACAGAATGGATGATTAAATTTCGATGATGAAGATTCAAGATAGAAATTAATATAGAAAAAATATTTGATGAGAATTTGATAGATAATTGAAAGAACATCCCATTACTAGGGATTGGGTCGCCGTTGGAGTCACGACAATTATGTTGTCATTCTTTACAAGGAGAACGAACAACTACAAATATGCCTTGTCACCTAGGCGAGGTTATCAAACCATGATAGAATGAAAATTGAAGGATTTTTTTTTTCTTTATTGAAGGAAAAATATGATTGCATCAATAGTGGACTTGAGAAAGAGGGAGTATATAGACAGTCTGTCACCACTCTTAACGATCAACAGAGACACGAGGACCAAGGAAAAGAGTGAGAATGATGAAAGAATCCCAGTCATATGTGGCAGAATGGTATGTTCCAGACCACTGCGCTGATACAAGGTTGAACTCTAGCATAACCCCTGATAGTAGCCGAGCTTCTACGCGCTTTTGTCTCTGAGAAAATTGCCTGACACATCACTCTGGATAGTAGTAGGTACAGAAAAATGGGCCAAGTAGCTTGAACTGCTTGCCATACACATATGTATATTTGGGAAGAAGGTGAGCCCTTCAGTGCACAGAACCATCGCATGCTGATTTCTTTCTCGAGTTGTTCTAGATAATGAGCTGACTTCTGCAAATGCCTCGTACTGTTGACAGATCTCGATCAGGCTCACATACTCATTCTCATTTTCTTCAATCAGTGGCCAAGACTTGCGCCCTGTCATGCGAGCTACGGCATCTTTGGGGTTCAGACCCTTGACATTGATCAGAAACTGGTGCTCTAACGGATCTCCAGGCTGACCGGCTGGTTCAGGCAGTCCCATAATCTCTGAAAATTCATCCATCAGTAGTGTCATCTCGCCTCACGGGAACCAGAACGTGCAAGTGCGCGGATTCCACCGCTCTGCCAGTGCATGAATCAGATTGCTGTTGACTGTCAACTTTCCCACTACAGATGCCAATTCCAACCCACAATCGCTCAAGTGGTCCGGAAACATACGAGAGAAATTTTTGAACCAGACATAATACCACCGGGGGAAGAAGGGTCCGGTGCTAAGAGATCGATGCTCAGGAAGACTTTGTCGCACCTCATAGGAGATGTGACCCTCAGGAAAAACAGAATCGAGCTGACTGGATGCCATTGGACTGAAAGACAAGAAGACTGGAATTAGACTTTGGAAAAATATAAGAAATTTGAAAATTGCAGGCAGGATAAAATGAAAGCTGGAAATTCGAAGTCCAGAGGAACGAAAGAATGGAAAATTTCCTGGAGTTTTGAAGGAAAAGGTGGATAATTTAGAAAAATCGTCCAGGGTTTTTGAGAAAAAGGAGATATTTCATAAAAGATGAAAAATGAGGTATTTTGGAAAATTGTTTGGTATTTTGGAAAACTTGGGAAAAATATGAGAAAATAAGGCGAAAATGAATATCATATATACAATTACAAACAATTATGCACATACAGCAATCCCTAGGAAGCCAACTCTAAATGCATTGATTTTGAAAGAGCTTTAGGACCCTAATCCTGACTCTAGGCTTAGATCAACTGTGTCCAATCATGCTATGCCGATATACTCGAGCCGAGGCTCGATGTACGTGGCATAAAACTCATCTCCGGGTCTAGGCTTGTGTTTTCCCAACATCCTTGAGCGCCTGCCGATATACGTTGGACTATGGCCCTTGGTACGTGGCAGGGGGGCGTTAGCCCAAATAAGTGGCCCAGTTGTGAGGCTCTGTCCCGAACTATGGTTCTGGAAGAGAGCCCAGCAACGTGAAGACCGGGTAGACATAGGTGGGGTGGTTTTTGAAATATGATCACATGCAGGCAAACAGAGGGCCCTAAGTCCTAAAGAGATAGAATTTTGAAAACTTTTGAAGAAGCAAACATTGTTTTCATACAAGTCCTAGATTGAGGAGTGTTGTATTTTAGACCTAAGTATATGTGAGCATGCATAATTCTCCTCAATATGGTCCTACCAAACCATGCCTAGTCTACATGCAATCCATGTCAGCTGGGTTCAAGTCTAGGCTCCTAGGTTCACATGATATCAGAAATTAAAGCTGACATTTCATAGAACATAATTTTGATAATTGAGCTAAGTTAAAGCACATACTTGATCAGACAAAGACAGGTCCCATCTCGGTCGCCAAACCTGTTATCATCGCAAAAATTTTTCCCCTCCCTTGCGAGAGAGAAACGAATTTCGCGAGTCAAACTCGACCAAAGTTTTGAAAATTGTTTTGAAAATTTACTCGCCTCCGTTTTGAAAATTTGCGGGAAAATTCCATGGAATGGGATCCGCCTGTCGGTACGAGGTTCAACCGTTCCTGGCACCTTTACCAGGGGTAATTGAACCAAGGACCAATTATGTGCTTTAACTCGACTCAAATATCTAAATTATGCTCTATTTTTCCTAGAATGCACAAAGAATCAGGCTTGTGCTATGGAATTTTGAAAAAATGCAAGTTTGAGAAAATATGATGTTTGCTTTGGAAAATTGAAATGCATTTGAAAAATGATTGGAAAAGTGCTTGAAATTAGAATTCCTAGGAAAATTCTTGAACTTTATGGGAAATCAGAAATTTACATTGGAAAATAAATTCTCAGGAAAATTTGAACTTTAGAAAAACGATTTTTGAAATTTGGAATTGCTTTTCTGAGAAAATGGATTTGAGAATTCTGAGAAAATCTAAGAAATTCATTGGAAAATGACTTTTGAAATGGAAAATGAATTCTCAGGAAAACTAGAAAATATGAGAAAATCGATTTCTAAAAACTTGGGATTTTGAAATTTGAGAATTTGAAAACATAGGAAAATCTTGGTTTGAAATCGGGAAATGCTTTGAAATCTCTTTTGAAAACTCAGGATTTTGAGAAAATCAGATCCTGAGAAAGACTTGAAAATTCTTGAGAAAATTGATTTTTCTGGAATTTAAATTGGAAAATGAATTTGAGAATAATGCAATTTGAATGAATGAATGAATGAATATGAATTTGAAAATGGAATTTCAATTGAGAAATTGGGAAATCCTTTTAAGACTTTGAAAAATGCAGTGCATTTTGAAGTTAGCCTAAGTGTGTAGGCTGAATGTGGCTAATATGAAGATCATAAATCTTGGTTTTCTTCGTATTCTGACTATGGCCATAAATACAAATCCCACCGAGTTTATAAACTCCATAAGAGCTTGTGCACGTGCCATTCGTGTAAACCATAGTGAATTTGAAATAATGTGCATGAATCATACATCACATATTAAAATTTTGCAGAAATTTAACTATATGCAATGCAACCCTATTCTAAGCAGAAATGTAACTCTTATTCCAAATTATTACATTTGATGTTACATTGAATTGAAATAAAAAGAAAAATAAAATCTAAGTCTTCTTCTTGAATGTTCCTGCAAAACTAGAAAACCAGGTTAGCATAAAAATGTAGGTTTTTCTGAATTTATCCGAAAATATGGGAAATTATCGGATATTATTCAGATATAAACCCCAAATCATACCCCATTTGATATAAACATGATAAATAATGAATAAATTTTGAAAATAAACTTGAAAATTCGAAATTGGGGTCAAAATGACCAAAATACCCCTGATGACCTTGAAATCAGGGTTTTCTGAAAGAATTTTTATAAATCTTGGAATTTTGAAAATCAAATGAAATAAATCAAACATAATATGATAAAACATGATGATATGCATGAAAATTTATGAAATTAGAAATTGAAATTTCGAAATTATGGTCAAAATGACCAAAATACCCCCGATAACAAGACTATGGCCTTGAAACCAGGGTTTTCTGAAATAAATTTTGCAAAATTGAAAAATATGAAATGCAAAGGAGATTAAAATTAACCCTAATATGATTCTACATGCTTATGTACATGATAAAAACCCTAAAATGGCGAAAATATCATAAAATATCGAATTTAACCTGATTTTCACTTGATTTTCGCTTCTGAATTTAAAGATAAACTAACACATGGAGCAAATGAACTTGGAATTAAACCAAATTTGGCATGGACACCCAAAATAACCCTAAAAACAGAATGGAGCTCGAAAATCTATTTTTTTTGTATTTTTAGACATAGAAATTTAAGTAAAAACCCTAAATTTTATGATTTTTGCCTAAAATATTGATTCTAAAGGGGATTTAGGATATCAAACTTCCATAAAAATTTCCCAAATTTTATGGGGTGACAGAGGACAGTAAGGCAAGGATTTTTGCCTTTTACACTTTCTGTTTTTGACCTATGGTCGGAGCTGTACCACTCCGGCAAGTCGGATCGGAATCCGGCGACTCTAGTAAATGAAGGAAACAGACAGGTTTCGGTAGAAAATGTGGTAAAAATGGTAGAAAGATGGGAAAATGTCTGAAATTGTGGGAAAATGTCCCTGACAAATAGAGGAAGATTTTATATTTTGACACTATTAGAATTCGGGTTACGGTTTGGAAAAGGCCATACTGTTATCAGAGACCTAAATCTCTGAGATTTCTGGACATTGGAATCTGTTAGACAGAAATAGAAAATCCGGGAAAACTACTGGAACAGATCTAAAAATTCCCAAATTTTGGGAAATGACAGGAAATTATGTTATGAACAACTTTCGTGTTGAAAGTTTTTGCAGAAGGGTTATAGATTAGATGGACTTGGTGCATTAAGGTCTGTCTATACCCTGACGAAAGAAAATCGATATTTTCCCAGGGGTCTGAGAAATCCGATTTTTTACAGAGGTCAAAATTAATTGGAAAAATCTCAAAATTTCCAGATCATTAGTAGATTCAATCATGAATCTACTGTGATTTTTGGAGAATGATCCGAATCTCCCACGATGGTGGTGCCGGAGGTTTATGTCTGCTAAAGCAGAAATTGAAATTTTTGGAAGTGTGAAATCTCAGATCAATCTTTTATTTTTTTTATGAAACTCCGAATTTCAAACTAATCCAATTTTTTTACAGAAGTTTAATGACACATGAGTCTAATGATCACGAAATTTACAGAATTTATGAATGAAAAATCTTGCATGAAATCCTAACTGGATTCTACGCATATACATAAAATTATAAACCACCAATGGAACTTCAACAAAGTTAAATTAAATAAGCAAAATGAATATGAACACAACGTAATAAAACTAAACCTATTGTCTAAAATGTGAAAGCTATATAAGAAATGAAAATGAAACCAAAAATCAATAGGGGGCATGATTCATCTTGATATGGGCCATTGCAAGGAGGGATCCGATCCATCTTTTGAATGGATCCCTTCTCTCACATGGCCAAACATCCATCTTCATAAAAGGGAAAGAAGCATTTTAGCTTGCTTGAACCTAGTTTGGCTTTCTTACGATCATCATACGGCTTGGATTCAAGCTAAAACTCATGAAAGAAAATGAAAAATAGGCTTTACCTTGGTTTGCCTAGATTGATTGAAGGTAGGTTGCTGCAAAAGATGGCCAAGTCATCTAAAGTGGCTGGAACAAGTAGGGTGCTGGTTGCTGTGGTGGATGAAGAAGAGCTGCAAGGCAATGGAGTTGCTGTGTGAGGAAGGGCTGCTGCTGTGCTGCCAGGAGGTGCCGGCTGGAGTGGATGGTGGCGCGCCGGCTGGAACTACGGCTTGAGGAAGTGGCTGCCGACTGGTGCCTCAAGGTGGAGCAATGGCTGCTACAAAAAAAAGAGTTGTTGTGGGGCTGTTTCAATGGCTGGAAGCTGCAGCCAAGGGGTGTGTGTGTGTGTGTGTGTGTGAGAGAGAGAGAGAGAGAGAGAGAGAGAGAGAGATGAAGGCTGGCTGTGTAATGAAATGAACCGGCTGGTAGGTTGCAGCCAAGGGGAAAGCTGCTGTGGTAGGGCTGGAGCAGCAATGGGGAGAGCTAAAGGGAGAGAGAGAGAGAGAGAGAGAGAGAGAGAGAGAGAGAGAGAGAGAGAGAGAGAGAGCCGTGAGGTTAGAAGATGGGGGCAGCCGTCTGGCTTTTTTCCTCCTTTTTTTCTTTTTGTTTTAGAACTTAGGTTTTAATTCCTTCCATACTTAGGTCTTTCTAGGTTTAATGAAAAGAAATCTCCAAGAGGTTTACGTGAATGGCTGGGCAAGAGGGAAAGGAAGGGAGGAAGGAAGGGAAGAAGGAAAGAAGAAAGGGAAGAAAAGAAAGGAAAGAAAGAAGAAAAAGAAAAGGAAAGAAAGGAAGAAGAAAGGGAAAGAGAAAGGGGAAAAGAAAAAGGAAAGGAAGGAAAGGAGAGAGGGCTGGAGGTTTGGGTGACCACCTTGCGGGTCCCACCTCTCTAAAAAAAATAAAAATAAAAATAAAAAATAAATAAAAATCAATAAAAACAAAAATAAACAAATAAAAAGAAGCATCTTTTTTTTTTTAATAAAATAAAAATGCAAATGAATGGGCCATCTCAGAGCGGGTCCAAATTTTGATTTTGAAATTCATTTTGACGATTAGAGGGGCAAAATAGTCTTTTTAGAAAATTTTTAGACGAAACGAGCTATTTTTGGCAGTTTTTGAAACAAACTCGGATTTTGAAGTTCAATACCCCGTTGCGAAGCAAATCCAATGTAGAATTTAAAAATATAATTTTGAAAGAAATCCAGATTGTTTTTCTTGAGAAAATGCTTCCAAATCTATTTTTAGACAAAACGAGCTATTTTTGGTAGTTTTTGAAACAAACTCGGATTTTGAAGTTCAATACCCCGTTGCGAAGCAAATCCAATGTAGAATTTAAAAATATAATTTTGAAAGAAATCCAGATTGTTTTTCTTGAGAAAATGCTTCCAAATCTATTTTTAGACAAAACGAGCTATTTTTGGTAGTTTTTGAAATGAGCTCGGATTTTGAAGTTCAATACCCCGTTGCGAAGCAAATCTAATGTAGAATTTAAAAATTTGATTTTGAAAGAAATCCAGATTATTTTTCTTGAGAAAATATTTCCAAATTTAGACTCCTGGGGTGAAAATGTCAATTTTGGAAACCTGAGGTTTGAAATTGATTTCTGAAAACTTTTAAAACTCAATCTGGATTGAAATTTATAAAGCTGGAGTTCTGGACTTCGAAAATGAAATGAAATGTGATGAAATGTTATGAAATGCTGAGAAATGATATGAAATGATGAGAAATGACATGAAATGCTATGCAAAATGCTAACCCTGAATGAAGAATTTTGGATGTTAGACCCCGATTGACACTTGTACCAGTTCAAAAAGTGTTAAAATTGACAAAATTTGCAAAAATGGTTGAAGAAATGATTTTCGAGCTCTGCCAAGCTAGAGTAACGCTGAAAATTAGAGTTTGAGCTGGATTCAACTGAAATGAACTGGATTGAGCTGGGTTTTAGAGTTTCAGAACTCAAATGAACTCAACAAACACTGACTCAACTGACCTTTCCAACTGAATTTTCAAGAAAAGCTGCCATTTTTAGAGAAATGGTATGGAATGGTCATTGGAATGAAGTGAATTACGAACCTGAACTGGGTTTGAGCTAAAACAAAGGTCAGTAATACTGAGATGAACTAAAATCAAGTCTCAAACACTAACTCAACTGACTGAACTCGGCTCAATTTCAGCTGAAAGAGCTGAAATGGACTAAAATGGGCTCCTAGACACTTGGAAATGGTTTTGAACTGAAATTGGAGCACTTGAACTTCTGGTGAGCTCAAGTTAGACTCTGGGGAACATGACTGACTTTGAGACAATTGGCTTGGATTCGAGTGAGAAATGAGCTCATTTTTGAAGAAATGATCCCATTTTGGCAGGAATGGTCAGAAATGAAAATGGTCTGTTCATTGTGAGCTCAGATGAGCTTGAGATGACTGATATTCTAACTGTCTTGAACTGACCAATGAGCTTGGTTGACTCCGACTGACTGGGGTCCGGGATGACCTAGGGGTAAAATGGTAATTTTCCTAATGAAAATGGGTAAAATGGTGCTTTTCTGAAACTGACTCGGGGTTTGACTCCTATACTGACCTAACAGGGTTGGCACTGAACAAGGAGGATTGTTTGAGAATGAGTGAGGAAAATTTGGGGTGTTTACACCATACAACATGGTATTTATGCATATTCCCATATTGCACACGTTCTTCTATGTTGCAATTCATGACCTGTATAACCTCCTTCTTAGTCCATTCAAATACAGTTAGTGTATACAGATTTGCAGGTAACGTCAATATTTTTATGCCCAAAGTTACAGGGCGGGTGTTGAAGTATTTCACATCTTGTTCAAGCTCATCCTGTCTAAGACCGTCTACAAATAATTCATATTGTTCCATGAAACGAAATATTGTTCAATATGAATACAAGGTTTTTTTCAGTGTAGCATGCATAGATTCAGCTCTTTGTATGTTTATCATACCTGCACAAAAGTATTGTCTTTCATATGCCAATGCCCACTTCCCTTGGTCTACATATAAATTTTGTAACCACACACAGCCTTCAAGGTCGTATATCTGAATCATTTGCTCCCAATCAGACAGAAAAGTGATCTCGTCCATGCTCTCAAGTACACACTTTCTAAATATTTTATTAAACCCTGTTTTCTGATTAAAAATGTGTCATATATTCTTTGTTGTATTTTAAAAGATATGCTACAAACATAGGCGATAATATGCATATGGTCATACATGAGACACTGCAGCCGCAATTGCATGATCACCATCTGTAAGTATAGCTCCAGGGTGCTTCCCATTCATTTACTATGTAAATACTCTGAACAACCACTCAAAGGTTTCCTTGGTCTGGTCATACAAAAAAGTGCCGCCTAATATGCAACTATGTGAGTGATGGTTCACTCCAACAAACTGCGCAAATGGCCACTATTTCGTATTGATCTTCATTGTCGTATAAAAAACAAGCACATCATTGAAGCATTCATAATCTACTCTTGACTTTGAATCTGTCCAAAACATATTCACAATATGCCCATCTTTATCCAGTTGCATTGCACTAAAAAAACCAGGGTTATTGCTTGAATTCTTCTATAGGTAATCAACCAAAGAACATATTTATCCATTCTTCATGTTGTCTGACCTCTTCTTTCTCAAATGGTTTCTTAGATCCATAAGTGTGAATGATATATTCTCGCGACCACCATTTATGTGCATGCATAAATTGTATGTCTTCCTTGGTGCAATGCTGGCGCTATCAGCAACTGCAGCATGCACTTCGGTTACTTTACGATGTGACCTTAACATAGGAGTCATAAAAGGAGTTAATTCATGGTTATGATTATTGATTAAAGTACGAACTACATATTTCTCATTCAGAAGTCTTCTTAACACCATTCTCGTTGGACAACCACATCTTGAATCTGACTTGCTCTTTGTTGGATTTCCACTTGACTTCTTCCAACCTTGCTTAGAACAAACATATGCATTTTTTACCATGACACCCTGTGCATTTTTTGCCCAAGAATACCTTCTAACACTGAAGCCAAGTTTTAAGGCATAATCATTGTAAAATTTGTATGCAGCTTCCTTATTATTAAATTGCATTCCCTCTACGGGAACAGAGTCAAGTGTAATATCATGTAGACTTGAGGTGCCTGAACCTTTGTCAAGTGCACTGTCATGATCGTCTACCTTATTATCGAATTGCATTTCGTCTGATGGAATATCATTATCAAATTGCATTTCATCTACTGGAATATTCAAGTTTAGAGTGAATCCAATGCATGCACCCTTCTTATCATGTACATCAATAGTGCACATATTCACTTATTCAGGTACATCGATAGTACAAATGTTCGTTGCTTCATGACTTTTCAGTGATTGAGACACATCATCTTCACTGCAACCAGTTGATATGCTCAACACTTTCATGAGCAAAACATCAATTTGTGTTAGCCAGCGCATACGTTTACAACAATTCAGCAAAATATATTACAAATCAATAATAACAATCAAAACAATATCTCAAAAATCGACACTGAAAAACAAATAACATCTTACAAATCGATATGCAGTAATTCATCATAATATATTACAAATCGAGATTAACAAACAAGATAGTATCTCTCAAATCGACTCTAGAAAACACATAATATCTTACACATTGATATATGACAATTCAACATAATAGCTTACAAATCGATATTAATAAACAAAACAATATCCCACAAATCGACACTGAAAAACATATAACATCTTACAAATTGATATACGGCAATTCAACATAATATATTACAAATCAATATTAACAAATAAAATAATATCTCATAAATCGACACTAGAAAACACATAACATCTTACAAATCGATATACGAAAATTCAACAAAATATATTACAAATCAAGATTTTCAACCAAAACAATTTCTCATAAATGAATCTAGAAAATACATAATATCTTATAAATTCATATATGTCAATTCAGCATAATATATTACAAATCAATATTATCAAGCAAAACAATATCTCACAAATCGATACTAGAAAACATATAATATAATACAAATTGATATACGACAATTCAGCATAATATATTATAAATCGATATTAACAAATAAAACAATATCTCACAAATTGATATACATGTTACTACAACCGCGATTTGTGTTACATTGCATATACTGAGTGAATGAATGATACCAGATGGGGTAGAGGCCCTTGCTCACATCTGTAACCAAGCATTCTTGTCAACAGGTCCCAACGTCTTACAAGTGTCTTTAAGTTTCCAACCGTTGAAACAATAAAATCTACCTGTAATAACAAAACAATGTCGTAATGACACTCAAGACGACATGTGTTCTTCAATAATAGCATGATGACATGGAAAGATACTCACGATGTGACCTTAATGGCACTTGTTAGAATGTTTATGCGTCATTGCTTTTTTTCATACTGCCTAACTCAAACAAAGAAGAAGCGAAGGCTGTAAAAATAGATGGCCGACAAATCTCCCTATGACGCCCACCAATGATCGAACCAGTCGTTCGATTTATAGTTATCTCCACAAGGTAGGAACAAACCCAAAAAAGTTTTCTATCTAACACAAGGCAAGAACAAGAAGGTGGCCATGTGTTGTAACACAAGCTAAAAACAAAGGCGGGACGTGCAAATCTATTTACGGGGAGTAGGAGGACATTTTCGTCCAACACATATCTATCTTACGAGAGGATATTTTCATCAAAAGCATATCTACCTTTTTTATATGTTATTTTATTATAGTCATCGTGGGCAATATTGGCATATGAATTATCGTGGGTCACAAAATATTCTTTCGTACACACTGAAACACGCAATTTGTGTTCCGGGGAGAACACACAACACCCTCTCCACAACTACTGTTGTTGTCGCTGTGTTGCTTTGTTGACAGGCAGTCGAAGCCAACAACCTGTGGCAGTCCCGGACCCCTAACCTAACTGTGGTTAAGTTAAAGCAACTTGAGGATTCAAGGGATGAACTTTGCTTCTCTCGGTTCACGAAAATCTTCACGGGCAGCATCACCTTTTCTGGACTCCACAAAAAAATTTATTATCAAAGAAGTGCCTAACTTTTGCCATATTTAAAGATTCAGCTTAAGGTTTCTAAAATTACATATCAAAGGGCCGGCCAAAGAACCGCAGGTGACAAAAACCACCATCCTCCATATAAAAGTACTCTTATACCCCTTGTAAGAAAATATCATTTACATACAAAAGGGAAGTTCAACTGTTTGCTTTTCCTCCCACAAATCTGATATTCAATAACAGGAGAAAATTCACAAAACTTGATATGGTCTTTCACTCCAAACGGAATTACAGCACATCGGCTTCCCCACCTCTTAAAAAATACAACCAACAAGCAGAAGAAATCAGATAGTAAAATATGAAATGCGATTATACCCATAATCACAAGAACGTCTCTCCATTTGAAAATCACCGACAGAAGAAAATGAGTATGGTGCTCAGAGGGCAATAGCAAAAACAAGCATATGGAAATGATGAAAGCATCCCACATTTCTCATATAAACCTAAAAAAAATATACGAAACTATTTACACAACCGGTACATCTGATATATTACAAGAGCAACAAAAGGTTATTTACAAATCATGTATATCAGGTACAGATCAAGGGGTTTATCTTTCCAAGTCTGCATCTGACTGAGAACAGCCCACTATGCTAGCTGATCACGAGGTAAAATATCATACATTTTTTAAACTCAATTTATTCTTAATCTACTGAAATCATACAAGCAGTGTAACACAGATTCACTAACCAAGCCAGGACACCCTCTAACCTCAACATGACTGAAAGAAACCAAGTCCCTACCAGAAGAGGCAATAATAATGCTAGAAGAGGGATTAATCACTTGCAGTATCTCTGTCCACCGGTCCTACTCTTTTTTTATATGTAGAAATGTTATCATTCCTCCAACTTGCAAATAGAAATTTTTCATCTGCCATTGAGTATTAATTAAGGTGTAGACATTTAAAGAAATCCAACCATGGCACCAATGACAAATAATAGGATGGGTACAATTAAGAGCAATACACAATACATGCTCCCTAGCTGCACTAATACAACTACAAATAATCTCGGAATGTGATGGCTGTATATCTTCAAATGTCATTTGATTTCGTAAACACCATAATTTCTATATAACTTAAAATACCAGTCTTATCATTGAAGCTACGAGAGGCCCACCTTATTAACTCAATATGAACATCTTGGGTTGGAATTCGCCACTTCCCAAACCTGCTTGCAATGCACTTCCATATACATTTACTTACCATGAAGTTAAACAAAAGACCGGGTTGTGTTTCTATTGCCTCCAAAAGAAAGAAGAGAAAAGTAAAAGGGGATCTCTATTTTCTAGATTATTTTTAATGTTCACAAGTGTTGGGCTAAATAGCCTACTTGGTATAGTCGTTCCCAACCTAACCTTAAATGTCATTTGTCCCAACCATTTTGGATATCATATGAGTTATGAGCCTTGCCACTCTTTTTTTTGCTCATGGGTTCCTTTACGAGCCCCTATGGTTACATTGGATCCGTTATCTAGATTCAACATTTCTCATTTGTCATACAGGCGAAGGAGAAGAAGTAATACTTCAAGAAGAACCCTTGATAGAGAGTACTTCTCAAGAAAATATTCCTCTTCAATCGGTCTGAATTAAGATTTTTAATAAATAAAGTGGAGTCTACCCGACCAATGGAAAAACCAGATTGTTTTAGAAAATTTTGTAGTCTTTCATACCACGCTCTTGGTGCTTGTTTGAGTCCATACAAAGCTCTTTTCAATTTGTAGACTTTTTCTGGATATTTCTTATTTTCAAAGCCTGAAGGTTGTTCTACATAAACTTCTTCATTGATGTGTTCATTTAAGAATTCACTCTTAACATCAATTTGATATAACTTGAAGTTCATGTAACTAGCAAAAGCAAGCATCATTCGAATTGACTCTAATCGAGCCACTGGTGCATAGGTTTCATCAAAATCTATGCCTTTTTCTTGATTATAGCCTTGTTCTACTAACCTTGCTTTGTTACGAATGAATTCACCATTTTCGTCTAGCTTATTTCGGAAGACCCATCTTGTTCCAATTACTGGATGATCCTTTGGCCTATCAACTAGATCCCAAACATCATTCCTAGTAAATTGGTTAAGTTCTTCAGACATGGCCAAAAGCCAAAATTCATCATCACAAGCCTCATTGATATTCTTTGGTTCTAATTTAGATATGAAAGCAACATTTGCAATATATTTTTCTAATTGCCTTCTAGTTTGGACACCACTCTTTATTTCACCAATAACTTTTTCATGTAGATGATTAGGAACTTCTTTCCAAACCGGTTGAAGAGGAATATTTTCTTGAGAAGTACTCTCTATCAAGGGTTCTTCTTGAAGTATTACTTCTTCTCCTTCGCTTAGAGGTATAACCTGCTCACAATTCTCATCAAATGCAACATGTAAAGATTCTTCAATACAAGATGTTCTTTTATTGAAAATACGATAAGCTTTACTTCTAGAAGAATATCCAAGAAATATTGATTCATCTGATTTTGAATCAAACTTATCAAGATTATCTTTGGTATTTATCAAGAAACATTTACTACCAAAAATTTTGAAATATGAGATCTTTGGTATACAATCATAATACAATTCAAAACATGTTTTATGTAAAATTGGTCGAATAAGAACACGGTTTAGAACATAACATGTATTAATTGCTTCAGCCCAAAAGTATTTTGGTAAATTTTTATCTTGAAGCATGGTTCTAGCACATTCTTGCAAAGTTCTATTCTTTCTTTCAACAACTCCATTTTGTGGAGCCGCTCTAGGAAAAGCAAAGTTGTGAGATATACCATGTAAATCACAAAACTTTAGAAAAGATTCATTTTCAAATTCACCACCATGATCACTACGAATTTTAATAATAGATGTAGCTTTTTCATTTGTAATTCTTCTACAAAGTTTAGAAATTTCCGAAAAGCATCATTTTTGCTTTTTAGAAAAATTACCCATGTAAACCGAGAATAATCATCTACTATAACAAAAGCATACTTGCTACCATTCAAACTTTGAATTCTAGATGGTCCAAATAGATCTAAATGTAAAAATTCAAGAGGACGTTTTGTTGAAACTATATCTTTTGCTTTAAAAGAACTCTTGGTTTGTTTACCCCTTTGGCAAGCATCACATAAGTGATCTTTCTTATATGGTATTCTAGGTAGGCCTCTTACAAGATCATTCTTGGATAACTTTGAAATAATTTTAAAGTTAACATGTCCAAGTCTCTTGTGCCATAACCATTGAATTTCATTTGAAACAATAAGACATTTTTCATTAAAAGTGGGTAATTCATCTAGATATAGTTCATACACATTGTTCCTTCTTTTACCTTTAAAAATGATCTTTTTAGATTGAAAATCAGAAATTAAGCATAAATCATTTTTAAAAGAAACATGAAAACCTTTATCACATAATTGACTAATAGATATTAAATTATGCATTAAACCATCTACTAAAAGAACATTTTCTATCAAGGGAAATTTTGGATTACCAATATTACCAATACCTATTACTTTTCCCTTGTTATTGTCACCAAAGGTGACAGTTCCTCCATCTTTATTTTTGAGGGTGGAAAATAACTCCGGCCTTCCAGTCATATGTTTGGAACAACCGCTGTCCAATATCCATTTGCTCCTTATGTTGTGTACCTACAACAAAATTAGAAAACAGTGCATTTGACCCCTTTCTATTTTCGGGTCCATGAGAGTTAGTCTAAGGAACCCATATCCATTTGGATTTTGGTTTCCTTTGATAATAAATATTCTTTCTATAAAATGATTTATCATGTCTAGAATAATCATGTCTAGGATAATCATGTCTGGAATAATAAGCATTATAGTTTCCATGATTAGATGCATTTCTATTAGAAGTAGAAAGTTTAGTTCTATGAACAAATGGTTGAGAATAATGTCTTTGATTTTTCACCACATAGTTTGGTCAATTTTGAGTATTAACGAAGCTATATCCCAATCCAATTTTATTAACTGAGCATCTTTGAGAACCAAGAAGTTTTTCTAGATTTTCTTGACCATTTGTGAATTTGGTCACTATGGAAAGGAGATCATCTGATTTTTCTTTTAGACTAGATATTTCTTTTTGTAAGAGATTGGTTCTAACTCCAACTTCTTTTATCTCAAATGTTTGGCAAGAGTTTTCCTTCTTGAGATCTTCTATCTCTTGAAGTATTTGAGAGCCAAGAGTTAAATTTTCCGTTTTTAACTCTTTATTTTTAGAGCTTAGACTCTTAAATTTAGCATATAAATCATTGAATGCTTCAAATAATTCATCATAGTCAAATTGACTTACCGAATCTTCTTGTGCTATAAAACACATGTTGGCAACTTCTTCATTTGTTTCTTCATTGGAAGAGGAGTCATTATCATCCCAACATGCTTGAAATGCCTTTTTTCTTCTTGAATTGGTCCTTGGGTTTGATTTTGAGAAGAGGACAATCTTTCTTGATATGTTCTGCCTTTTTGCAGTTAAAGCATTTGACTTCATTGGGATTAGAAGAATCTGCTTTTTTTACCTTTCTTTGAAATCTTTCCTTTTTGATGAATCTTCTGAATTGCCTTGTGATGAGGGCAATATCTCCATCTTCATCTTCTTCTGAATTTTCTGAGTCAGAAGTAGCCTTAAAAGCAAGAGATTTCTTCTTGGGCTCTTCTTCTTGTCTGTCTTGAAGTTGGACTTCATATGCCATAAGGTTACCAACCAAATCTTCAAAAGTGAGAGTGTTAAGATCATTTGCTTCTTCAATAGCAGTGGTTTTTCTCTCCCATTCAGGAGTTAAACACCTTAGAATCTTTCTGACTAAATCCACTTGTGAATATTCTTTTCCAAGGGATTTCAAAGTGTTAGTTATATCGGTCATTCTAGTTACCATGTCCGATATAGATTCATTTTGAACAATTCAAATTTATGTACTAAAGAAGCAATTTTAGATTCCTTTACCTTTCACGTACCTTCGTGAGTCACGAGAAGAGTATGCCAGATTTCATTTGCTGTAAAGCATTGAGAGATGCGATTGAACTTTACCTTGTCAACGACACAGTACAATGCATTCATGGCTTTGGCATTCAGTGAAGCAATCTTCTTTTCATCATCGGTCCATTGGCTGAAATCAGTTGATGGAGTTTGGTACTTTTCTGAAACAACTCTCCATATTTCGAGATCCATGGATTGCAAGAATATTGTCATTCTTACTTTCCAGTATCCATAATTTGTTTTGTCAAAGAGAGGAGGACGAACAGAGGAGCTTCCTTCTTCGAAGCTGAGATGTTGTAGTTGTCATGCTAGATGATGGTCAAATCAAAGTAATAGCAAACCTGTACTCTGATACCAAATGAAAGTGCACTAGGATCGAGGCAACGAGTACTAGAGGGGGGTGAATAGTGCTTTTAAAAATTGTCTACGGAATATTGAAGGATTTTGCAAATCGAAAATCAAACACACAAAGAACACAAGATTTTATCCTGGTTCGGTCTAACCCGACCTACATCCAGTCTCCAAGCAAAACCCGCTTGAGATTTCCACTATCAACCTTGTTAACTACAAGATCACACAGACCAAAACCGGTTCCACTTTCAGTAACAACCCTACAGAAAGCAAACAACTCCTTTAAACCAAGGAGTCATTTTTACAGAAAAATAAGTAACAACTTACAATATAACCTATGAGCCTTTCTTTTGAATGCAAATGAGATGCAATTGGCTTTTGAGGTTGTTGAAATACTCTACTCACGAATTCACTATCTCACAAAGTGATTTGAGTGAAAAACTGAAGTGAAAATATCAAGTGAGTGAGAAAATAAATACTTGAATGAATAAGAGTGAAAAGCAATAAGTAAATGATTCAAATTGATTGAATTCTTGTTGTTTTGAGTGTAAAATGCACTCATATTTATAGTTAAAGTTTTCCATACGTTGAGAGTATGAAAGGGTGTCAAAACTGTTCATTTTGAATGATCAAAACGTTTGAAAAATAAAAAGACATGCCTTTTTGAAGTTTCAGGAAAACGGCAAAATTAGTCGACTGAAACATCAGTTAGTCGACTAATAGTTAGTTATTAGTAGACTGACAATTATCGTCGGTCGACTGATCTGTTAATCGAGCCGTTTGAAAATCTGAACTTTTGAAACTTAGTCGACTAGAGAAAAATTAGCTGACTGATAATATCATCAGTAGACTAAAAAACTTTTCAGTCGACTGCTGCTAAAATCTTCTGAAAAACAAACATTCTGTTCGGTCGACTGATAAAATCATTAGTCGACTGTTGCTAAATTTTCAGAAAACACATGTTATGTTCAGTCGACTGATAAAACCATTAGTCGACTGCTGCTAATTTTCCAGAAAACAGACATTTTGTCCAGTCGACTGATAAAACCTTCGGTCGACTAATTTGACAAAAGTGATTTTTTAGAAAATATGGCGCGAAAGGATTAGTCGACTGGTAAGTCGATTGGTCGACTAATAAACATGAAAATTTAAGAAAAGAGTTTTCTAAAAAGATTTTCAAGAGTGTTTCTTTTAGAAAAGTTTTTCTAAAGACTTTTAAGGTGAAATGCAACCTAAATATGCACTCTAAGTAAGGCTCTTACAAGAATCTAAGACTTTTAATGATTTAAACATTTGCACACTAGTCTTCAAAGATTCTCCATCGAATTCTTCAATTTCTTCATAGCCTTAGCTGAAATGCAGTTGATTCCACTTGCTCATCATCAAAACCTTGTACTTGAAGTATCATGTATGGCTTCATTGTCGTAACAGTCTCACACATGCTATGGGTTATTTTTTACATAGCTAAGTGCATTTTTCTTCATTTTCAAGTATAATGTTTTTCACACATACTAATTGTTATTTTTCACATAGTCGTGTGGTCTTTTCATTATCACATGAATCATATTCTTTCTACATATAGTATACTATATGGATTTAGCCATGACATCATACTTTCATATACTCATTTCACATAACTATATGGGGTTTCTTATCATGTCACAATTTAAATCATAACCCTTATTCAAACCAATACATTATATTGTAGGTCTCACTTTATAAATTATGATTTGCCAAACATAATAAACACTCTCACTATTCAAAATTTCACCACAGAATACTCACATTATCCATGTGCATCATCATCACATGCAACATGTTTTTAACTCTCATCAAGTTAAACACCACCTGATCATTTTGGATCAATGTATATATTCATACCCAAACAGTAATAAATATGATTAATAAAATTATGAACGTCATCATGTTGTATTCCACGCATAAAGCTTCTAAAGCATAAAATCATGCATTCATACAAGCAAATCATAGGAGTATGATTTATGATGACTATTTATCTTACTTTTTCAATACATTACAATTAAGCAATATGTGCATATTAAAACATCACAAACTAGAAGCAATATGCATTAGAAGTAAGGCATAACATAAGTCTCATGTTCATATTTAATTTGGATATGCACCAAATCTATAATCAATGGAAGTTATCATTTTCATATCCGATTATCATTTGGATATGCCAATCACATTCTTTTTTCAAGGATTTAATATCATTAAATAAGCAATCAAACCACAAGTTTGTGTACATATAAGTTCAGATCCATTGTCACATCAAAGCAAAAAATTATACCCATGTCCATTGGATTTATATGAGTTCATAACTAAAACTGACTTGAGATGTTAGCATCAAGTCCAACATGATTCATAGAGAAAAATGGATCTCTATGCAAACTTAAATAGTTCAAGCAAAATCATGGTTCACATAAGATTTATCTGTAGTCCAAATTAGAGTTACTGAAAGCACCTAGGTAAGTGGGGAAGCGCACTTCGAAAATGTGAAACGTCGTGCTTCCGAAACGTGCGGAAAAGCACCATTTTTAAATGGGAAGCACACTTCCCTTTAATAAGAAACATACTTCCCTTTAATGGGAAGTGCGCTTCCCATCACGCTTTCTTTATTTTTTTTAAATTATATATATATATTTGCTTCTTCCTCGCTTCCTAGGTCACTTCCTAGATGATTCTCGATTCGCTCTTAAGTGGTTTCACACTTCTCGTTTCCTAAAATTTTGAAAGTGCCTCGCTTCTCATATTGCTTCTCGCTCTTGTTTCCTCAACTGACAATCATGATCCAAATCAATATCCTTAAGTTTGAAATTCAAATAGATTTATATAACATATCTAGTATTATACTTTTTTGGATCTATCACTGGATTTATCTAATAAAAAGACTCAATAAGAAACTACCCAAAATGCATACATCAAATAGTTTCACAAAACTAAGTTAAATAAACTTTACATAGATTCACAAAACTAAGTTAAATAAACTTGAATACCACAAGAGTTATCCACATCCTGCGTAGAGGAAAACCTTAAATTTTATGGTTTTTGTAACACCGTGGGATGCGCGGAATGCCATCCACAGCATCCAAAATACAACCTTATTTTTTTTCCACCCCTTACAAAAAGAATAGGATGCGGGAAACCATTTTAAAAAAATGCATCGACAAGCGCACCACGCCCGTCGATCTCTCTCTTTCCTGTGTAGTGGCGGCCGCTGGAGGAGGGAGGCGAGGCCAATGGCCGACAGAGGGGGAGGTGAGGTCGACAACCGACGGAGGGCGAGGCGACGACAGTGGCTAGTGGAGGGGGGAGGCAAGATCGTCACCGCAACCGTCGTCTTCCTCCTCCTTCGTTGTCTCTTTCTCTCTCTGCTTCTTCTGCATTAGCGGCCACCGCCGATTCCGATGCAACCGCCCAGTGGGGGGTCTCCGACACCTGCAAGACCACCCACGGCACGTCCACCAGATGAAGTACTGCAGAGATCGAGCATCTGAAACATCTTCTCCTTGGTGACGGACTCCAGAAAGCTGAAGAGCAGGCACGCCCCTTCCCTCGACTGTGTGGCCATTGTTCCTGATTTATAATTTTAAAATAATTGGGGGTTTGTGAGACGAGAATAATGCAAAGATGGGTGAAGAAGATTTTTTCTAATCTTTTTTTCTTTCTCACACTCCTCGCACCAGAACAATTGTCTCACTCATTTTTCCTCCCCTGCTCTGCCTATGCTCGCCGCCTCCTTCTCAGCCTGCATACCCAACAACCAAACATCGAAGATCCTCAAACCGGACCTTAATAGTGCGAGTCGCAGTGCACGCCAACGATCATATGGTTACAGCAGGGACAGGACCGAGCCCGCAGTCATTGAAGCTCAGGCTTTCTGGAAAGATCTGGTGTTTGTCCCAATTGTTCGCAGCAAACAATGAACATTTAGAACACAACTTCCGAGTACTATCCAAACAAATGTTGGACTTGCTACAGTTACGATACGAACAAAACTAGTGTTTTGTTTCATTTTTTTCTTCATTTCGTCCAATCCTGGACAAACCATCAATTATACCTGAATGCATACCTAGAAAATTATTCTTGGATCTCATAGTGCTAACATGGATCCATCTCACCTATATCACGCAAGTCAAATACCCTTTTTGAATTCAATGGTGTTGCCTAGATCCAAAAACATTCAACCGAATCTATTCATATCCATTTAGGTTTGAACAGATTCAATATGTTTTTAATGGATCCAAAAGTCTATTAGAATACATGTTCCAACTTTTCAACTTGCTCACATGTCTACTTTATTGATCAAAGCATCATATCCAATAGTATGTGATTCAATCCAATTTGATCCATCATAAAATCTAGACCAATACTAGGTCATAATGAATCTATATATTAATAAGATTCAAACATGAACAAATTATAAAGAATATTAAAGTAGACAAATCTAGACCCATACATTAATGCTAAAAAAGTCATCATAAATAAGTTTTAACTAAAGCTAGTGAAGATACTCACTTGATAATAGCAAACTATTAACTACGGTCAGAGGTAGTAGTCACCGACAACTATTAAGTATGGCTAGGGGTTGTAGTTAATGACAATAGTCATTGATGACTATTAACTATGGCTTATGATCGAAGTTAATGGTATTTTTTTTACATGCATAGATTAAAGATCTACTGAATATAAATGCATCAACATTGCATCATATGCAATTATCAGAAAAACACATTAATGAAGCAGTAAGAACTTAAAATGTTTAACAGCTAAGAAATTTCACCAGTGAGCAGACGCCTGGATATTTTGAAGCCTATTTTATGAATTTTAAACTCGTGGTTGTTTTTATATCAAAGTTTTGAGAGTAACGATTTTTTATTTTGTCAAAAACAGAGTTAAAATGAGTTTGAAGAGTGCCTGACAAGTTTTAGGGGCAAAATGATTATTTCAAAGATAGTTTTGGGGACATTTATGACCCGATAGTCATAATTGTCCACACCTATGTCGATTGACTCAGGGACATATTTGTCATTAAATTTTATGTTAATAATATTTGGTAAATTCTTTTTTATACGAATTTATGTGAAAATTTCATAATTATAAGAGGGTATTTTGGACCTAGTTACTTTAACTAAATTGGAACCTAGTTGGTAAAACTAGACCCAACCATGAAGTCATCTTTAGTTGGACTTGGGTTGGGTCACAACATCCAAACCCAAAATCCATTTAAAAAAAAAAATAACACACGTATTCACATAACCCCCTCCACTTATCTTCTCAATCTTTCCACTTGTTTTCCAATCACCCTCCACGTTGTTGTGCATGCCTCTTTCCATTTGTCATCCCATCACTCTCTCCCTTACCATATAAATACCCTCATACAATCCCTTTCCTCTATCATTATCCACTCCACTTCTCTCTGCTCCCTCTCGTTCTATCTTATCACGGTGAGACCCTCACCACCTGGCCACTCACCCTTGCTACCACCACCGTGTTGATGTTTTACCCTCATAGCCACCACCCAACTTCAATTCTTCTCCTTGCACCTTGCACCACCACCACTAGCCATTATTCTTGCTAGACTGTTTGAGCAGCCTCCACCTGCTCAGCCACAACTTGATTTGCTTAACCATCTTTTAGATATTCTGATTTTTGAGGTAGGTGTTCTTACACGAATCATTTGGTATTATGTGACATTAAAATATATATTTTTACATAATGCGTACAAAAATCATGCAAAATTATCTCAATTTTGAAGGAGATAACTAAGCTTGTGAAGCACATGAGTCGACTCCTGTAGGCTAAGGTCGACCCTGTATTGGTTCACAGAGTCATTATTCAAGCTCGAGGGTCGACCCTGTTGTATACGGTGTAAACCTAGACCAATGAGGGCTGACCCCTATTTCTGAAGGGGTCAACCCCTGCAGTGTTTTATGTTTTCTGAAACTCACAAGGGTTGACCTCTGGGTCGACTATTGCTGGGTATTGACCCTTGACACACGAGGGTTGACCCTTATTTCTTGAGGGTTGACTCTTGTTGAGTCTAGAGTTGATCCTTAGGTATCTGGGTCGACTCTTGCTGAGCAAGAGTCGATCTTAGAACTTTGTGCATCAACTCCTGGTTCTAGGAGTGTCGACTCTGGTGTATAATTAAATGTTGGATTCTTCGATGTTTGGCTTATTTTTCTCAAAGAACAATGTTATGTAAATCTTCTTGTTAAAAATCCCCTAAAATAAGAGTTGACTTTTCTGATCAAGAGTCGACCCTTGGCTCTGTGTGAGTTAATGGTATGATCAAGAGTCAACCCATGACATGATATGAGTCGACTCTTTTGAGGAGAGAGTCAACCCATGTATGTTTGTGAATTCACTCTTTTGAACAAAAGTCTACTCTTCTCAAGAAAGAGTCAACTCCTTTTGAATTGTGTAAGGCAACTCCTCTGTTAAAGAGTTGACCTTTGGCACTTCATGAGTCAACCCTTCTTACCAAGAGTTGACTCATGATAGGGAGTTAACTCTTCTGAAGAGAGTTTCAACCTCAATGCTTTGGGAATCGACTCTTCTAAGCAAAGAGTCAACCCTGGAGGTTGATGGGTCGACCTTTACTGAATTGAACAATTTTTTTTTAGAAGATGTCAACAACGAAACTTTGTGAGTCAACTCCTGAGTTAGGTGAGTTGACTCCTAAGTTGAAATTACCTCTCCTTTGACCCTGGTTGTGGATTTATGATGATTTGAACCCAAGAAAAAAGTTGTTTAACTGGATATAGGCATGATTAATTGGGATGAATCCAGTTCTTACCTTATTTTTCAAAATACCTTGTTGGTTTCCAAATACAAGTGTATTAACTTTTGGAACACCAGAACTTGTATGCATAATGAAATGAGATATTACCTTTGGCAATATGCATAAACTATTGTGGCTCATGTGGAAGCCTGAAGTTTGAGGAAACCGACTGATAATTGGGGTGTGGCATGCACTTATTTTTTTGTATTGTAAGACATGTAAGTCATGAATGTACTAATGATAGCTCTATAATGAGCTTGGGGTTATGAAGAGCCCTTATGAGTGCAAAGACACACATGTTGAATATGCACACTTAAATAAATGATTCACTGACACTAGTGATATGCTCAAATGGTTCAAGGCACCCAAAAAAATGGATGGGTTATGAGATAGATAACCCCCAAAACCCATTACGAATTTGTGTTACCTTAGAGAGAGTAGGCGGTATAAATGTCGAGTGACACATGATAGGTTCATTTATCTTCTTGATATTTTATGAGAGCAAGGCGTCCCAGTTGGTCTACAGTCACTCAGAGGTTAGAAGGTTGGGGTTATCAATGTGTCATAGGTGATAGGTCTCCAACTACTGCAATTACTACAAGATGCATCCTAATTATTGTCTTATAGTGGCAAACGGAAGCTATCTCTCAGCCATTGGTCGCTCGCTTGGACTCTTGAGCAACTAGTTCTTCAGGCAATTTAAAATATAATAGCATAATACACACTCGAAGTGATTTGTTCTATTATGATGTTTATGTGTCCCCAAGTACTTGGGGGAGCCTTCAATCAAAGAAAAACAAAGACCTTGTTAATCACACAATTTTGTATTGAAAACATGCCTGAACATATTAGATAGATAAGTATACATGTTGCATGGTTTTCATTCCATATCTACTAGGCTGATAATTTCTATGAATATCTGAAATGTGATATAATATATGTAATATAGTTTCTTGCATTTTTTTTTGTATATACTTGTCAAGCTTTCATGAGTTTGGCCCCTTAAAGAGAATACATACAATGAATGCCTTGTTGAGCAACGCAGGCCAGGATGTGAGGCGAGGATAATGCACCAGGGCTTCTAGGCTTTATTTTTGATGATCTGAAAAACTTGTTAAAAATTTTAAACTCTGAATTGTCTAAACCTTGCATCATATTTATTTTGAAATGATATCTATTTTTGCTCAAATTTGCCTTGTTTTATTTACTAGCATTTAAATTACTCTGATTTGTTTGAAAAACAAAAAGGGTTGAGATTCCGAATATAATTCTCATTATTAGACCTGAATCCAAGCCTTATGGGAAAAGTTGAATCCAGACCTACCTGGTTCACACCACACCTGTTACCTGCCTGAGGTTTGCTAACTTAGGCTAATCAAACGATTTCTCCTTGCTTTAGACCTCATTTTATATTGACAAAGAAAAATTTTAAATTTTTCCTAAAATTTTTCCTTGCTTTAGACCTCATTTAACGCTTTTCCAAAATCTTACATTCCTTATCGGGTTTTTTCACAAGCATCCTTCAGTGTAGGGCAAAAAGGTCATTTAACACTTTCTATGAAATCGCCTCTCTTATTTGGAACTTTCCAAAAGCATCCTTTCATAATTCATATAGGTCAAAAGGTCATTTAACGGTTATTTTCAGAACCATCCATACCTTATTGGGCCTTTCCATAGCATTCTTGATGATGGGAAAAAATATGGATTAGTATCGTTATGGCAGGGTGTGTTTGAAAAAACACGAAAAAAAAATCTGATTAAACGCCAACCCAATGTTGTCAGTATCGGTATTGGCCCTGAATGGGTTGGGCTGCCGATTCAGCTGTATCGGTCAACACCGATACTCAGCTGAATAGTTCTGTATAGGCCCAAAAATAATAAAAAATTATGCCAATCATTACGTGACATGTGTTAAAACCATTAAAATAACTTAAAAATAATATTATTTTTTTTCAGATTTATTAAATATTAGCCGTATCGGCCCTGCAGTATATCGAAATTCTGCCGATAAGATGAGTATCGGCATACGCACCTATACTGATAACATTGCGCCAACCTGCTTAAAATATGTATTTTTAATGTTTACGAGGAAGAATGAGCATATTTTTTGAGAGGATCACGTCAGGTAAAACCCTCAGAGGTGCCCTGAATTAAACTTGTTAGTACCATGATTTCCGCAAACAATTGTTAGTTTCTGACTCCATGAATAAAGCAACTTTACCACCAGAAGATTAAACTTGTGTCTGTGCCAATGTTGATGCCAGCAAATATTGGAATTGGCTTACAGAAAAGGGGTCGTTTGTGGTCTATAATAGCCAATTCTTGACGTCAAGTATAAAACTGCGTGCGACATCATCCCGTAAAATCTAGAGGTCTGCTGATTCAGAGATTCTCTAGAGGACCTGCTGAATCAGAGATTCTGTAAGAGCCTTGGGCAGCCCCATCACACTATCTGTCGTGCCAACCTACATAAGCAGTTCCCCAAACCAATTAACTATGACCACTTCCAGGAACAGCAACAATAGGAAGCACAAAATGCAAGGAGAGATATAACACTAGACTATGATGAATAACCAACCACTGCTTCAACAAAGGGCCACACCAGTGGATGTTCAACCAGCAAGCCACCTGCAACGTTGAGCACCATACCCTCATCGATCTAATCACAGACCATCACCGAATATCAATATTTACGACTAAATGCAAAATAAGATATATTGAGATGAGTTGAAACAGATTAAGCTAAAAAAAACTTACCAGATTATCAACAATTTCATCAGGTATCTCATGGAAGTAAATCTGCAAAAAAAAAAACAGGGCAGTTGATGATCACAAGAAATGTCTTAGATGAGGTGAGATAGAGACTCGGATACCTCAGCTTTGTCACATTCTCTCCTTCTACAGCCTGTCTTAAGGTTGGTTACAAGTATAGATCCCACAGTAGATGTATGCCCCCCTGAATAACCTGCAAGCCAAGATAAGTAATTGGCATCAATTGCCACCATAAAAAATATGCAAACTGTAGAAGAATCTCCACTAGATTGCACCTTTAATGAATTTGCGGGCTTCCTCCTTGCTCGATGGTTTTTCTCTAATCACACCACCATGGACCACAACCTCGAGAAATGATCAAGTACCCAAAACCAGAAGTTTGTAAATCTCAAAAGTTTGCAAGATAAATATGGTTTCACATTAAAAAAATTACATGCAGCATCAGGCGGATCTTCCATATGTATTTTAGGGCTTGTCTTGGAAGGAGAACCGGATGAACTTGTATGAGCCTGTTCCCTCAAAATTTTGTCAAAGACCTAGGTTTTCTGAGATCTCTCACACACACATACACAGGAAAATCAAGGGAGGGAAAGAAGTCCTTTTTGGCAGATGCTGCTAAGCAACACCATTCAAAAAAGAAATAACCATTGACAGGCAAAGAACCTCTCGTATGAAGCACCTCTAAATATTGAATTTTAAAATATTTACAGGTTTAAGCAAAACATGAGTTCATCATTAGTCTCAACTTACAACCATAGCATTCCCAGCACCAAATGCTCCAGAGCCAAAAGCATATATGAGTTTTTTGTTAGCAAAAAATTTAGCAAGCGGACTTTAATATCAGCAATTTTATATGCTAGCTTAGTTATTTCCAAATGAAGGAATAAGCACACTCATTCCAAGCTCAAAGAAGAACTAAAAGAAGATAGAAAGGAGACTAGAGGTATTACTATGAGAGGCCAACGTGTACCTTTCCCTTTCTTCCCTTTTCTTTTGGGGGTTGGGGAAGAGGGGGAGGGGGGGTTCAGAAATAGGGAAAGTAGCAGCTATTCATGGGCAATTTGAAGAAGTTCGTGGAACCTGAAAAAGCATTCAGGCTTGCGGTGTTTTTTAATTAGATGGGTGTGATCTGAGATTCAGTTCTGTACTGATGGGAATAGGTGAGATTAAAAAAGAAAGAGAAAGATCGAGAGGGAGAAAGCTAATGGAAAGAAGAAAAAAGGCAAGATGAGGTTTAAGAGATTTAGAGAATAGAAAAGAAGAAAAACAAAAGGAAACACATTTGATGATTTAGATAGATCATCCTTGAAGAGGCCTTCAATCAATCATCAGGTTACCTTGCTAGAGATGTGTGCTCGGATCGTGTAAAATTTAAAAAGATAGAGAAGATGGGAGATGGAGGAAGAGAGGAATAGTTGCAGCAATGGTTTAAAACACTTGATGCCTTGGAGTTGGATGTTCCATTAGAAAGTATTCACTTAAAATACATGGGAAACATTATAAAAATACCCCTAATAAGTTACATCATGTTGGGAACTGAAATACATAGCATGGCAACGTGTATTACATGAATGTCACACTAAGACTCATCCTCCATAACAATCCCATTGGAAGGCAAAAGATTCCTCAGCAAGTAAAATAATTTGTCATTGAATTTAATACTGACTTTAGGAAAATACAATGAGGACCAGGAGGAGGGACTATAGGAGAAATATTTCCTGGAATACAATTCTAGGCACAGTAATTGGACAGCATGGGTCAGGAGTTCATGGTGCAGAAGTTGACGACCAAAAACATCGCTGTCCTTTTTTTAGATAGGGATGAAGCATTAATAAACAACAATTTGATGCTATAGTAGAGCATACATGAATATAATATTAAATTAAACTTAATTTGAATTTTAATGTTGAATTCAACTTTCACATCATATTCAAATGAAAATATGAACACCAGTTTCAGATATGGTCAGGATTCATCCTTTATGTTTTTGAAGTTGGGATGAATTAAAGAATAACATGAAAAGGTAACAATACAAATAGAGGTGCTTTGGAAGAGACGAGATTAAAATCAGATCTGCACCATTTGAATGAATGAAGAAGATCTAATTCGAGGCACATATGCACTCCAGTTGTTTCAAACATAGACGTGATTCTCATAAAGACACAATGTGCACTATGATGAGACCTACGGAACAGAACATGACACAAAGTGCACATCCTAGAGTAAACAAAAATCTTATGAATACAGGATTATACATTGTGCAAATAGTTTTGAATTTCCTTTGTACTAAAAACTTTGTCCACATTAGAAAATTCATAGGTAAAACTGCCATTAATATAAACATTGGATTCTATGTTGTGCAAAAGAAAAGAAAATAAAAATATGGCAGGCAAAAACACAGCTCAACATGTGAGGGCCAAAGTTGGAAACCCTAATTTGAAGTCCAACACGCCTTAACATTAGGACTAGTCAGAATTCCAGATGTTCCATGGGGATCAAGACAAGCAAAACTAGCTACTTGAAATAAACTTGGGACAGTTTCATAGAAGTTCTATGACAAGCATAAATTATGCCATATCAGGTGTACGTGAAAAAGCCACAATCACAGAGACTGCTGCAGTTTCAGCCTTCTCACCTAAAAAGACAACTGCCATTTCCTCACTGCCATGACCAAATCAGTGGAGTCTGTCCAGCATATTCCACATGATCCTAAATAATGCAATAGACCAGAAAAGCAGGAACTTTAAAGGAACATGGAACAGAAACAGACTAGGAGTTTTCTTTCACACAGAAATAAATAAAAAACTACAGCCCTTCAGTACAGCATCATTCTTACACAAGAAAACAATCGAATACGCTATTGTCTGCTGGAATGTAACTGCTAAACTTTTGTTGCCTCAAAACAAAATTGCAATTTCGTTTTGGGGACAGGCATGTAGATAACAACTCCTAATGTGACACATCAGTTTGTCAAGCTAAATATTTTAATACTCAACTAAAAGACCTACAATTACCAGTACAGGTCATGCAGTTGTGAAATCAAAGGAATATAGGGAATACTATATCGGCAGTTATCAGAAGCACTGGTTCAGCACTGTCTTCTTTGCAAATAGTTGTTTGAAGCTTGGATATGACCGCATCTGCCTGCCAGAGGGCCATATAGCAAAAGTTACATGCAGGACCATCCCTAGAAAATAAAAAAGTACAGAATTATTCACTTTATAACAAATTCTTTTCTTACGTAGGTATTTCATCAAAACTGTCTTATACAGTTAGAAAATTGAGCAAGCCATAAAGTTAGAGATATGATTACAAATTTACCTACTTAATCTTAAAAGCTAGGTTACAGGGGCAGGTGCCCAAACAAACTCAAAGTCAAGCCACTTCTTGTGATTACTAAAGAGCAATTTGGTTATTGCACATTGCATAATTCCATAATATAAAATGTTTACCATCCTATGTAGATTAGTGTGCCTCTTGACTGTGATGAATAAAAGTGAGTACTTCCAAGAACTCTCAACTCAATTAAGATATTTCATATTATGAGTAGGAGTACTTCCAAGAACTCTCAACTCAATTAAGATATTTCATATTATGAGTAGGCAGATATACAGAATGCCCACTTTTGCAAGATGGAATACTGAATATACCCCTACAATGCCTTCGATTGCAATGAACAAAATTGAGTAATTTCAAGAATTCTTGATTCAATTAAGACTTACAAATTATGGGCAGGCAGCCATATGGAAAGCTAACTTCTGAAACATGGGATACTAAATATACCCCTAGGTGCAACACTCATTCAAAATTCAGTAAGCTAACTGCTGAATCAGAATATACTAGTTATACTCCTTTTAGACTGAGTGTCATTACAATAGCATAATTTTAATAATGTACAGTATTTAGAAGCTCTTTTTAAGATTATAAACAGGGAAAATGTTGTAATTTCATCTACAGCCTCTTATATTTTTTTCAAATGAAGAGGACATTAAGCCCTAATTAATCACAAAGATGGGATGTCAATTCCTCTACACCCTTCTCCTTTTTACATTTTCTCTCACTATTCAGAATTTCCCTCCCCTTTTTCTACTTACATTGCATAGTTTCTTGCAACATTTAAAAGTACTCTTGAACCTCCTATTCATCCAACACTCAACTTTTGAAAGCCAACATTACCATCTAACACAAATAATGGGGCCTCAAGCCCCAAGTTTCAGATTGTTAATCATAACCCTTTTACTATTGTTGAGAAGTCAATTTGCACAACTTCTAGATTTTTTCATGATTTTGCATATACAGCAAACCAACATTCACTAAAAGATTCCAAGCTTTGATGAGTTCATACAAGTAGTTAAATTACACAGACTGAATTCATAATAGAGTTATATGACCATCTTTAGCAGGATGAAGATTTATCTCCATGGTCATTTGATATTGTAGTAAGTTTAAGAGGATACTAACTTAAAATTTTCCACTTACATCTATAGAATAACTTCATAGAGTTGCAGTGCACAAATAAATGAATAAGCGTACCATGACTAAAACAAGAAGCTCCTTTCACAGACTTTTGACTGCACAGAAAAATTATGATTACCACATTCAAGTGACTTCAAACTGACGCAGGCATTCGTATAAGCAAGTGGCCTGTTATTTATGGAAATGGTAGTCTTTTCAACAAGGTTTCAAGTTCCCCTAAGAGCTGTTGGATGAATAAGAGAAAGAGACGGGAGATAAGCATCAAATAGAAATAAAAAAGACAAAATCAAAACAAGGTATTAAAATAGTCCAAGGTATAAAGGAGAGTGCATGCAAATGATGCTCCATAGATGTTTCTCTCATTTCCAAATGAACCCATGCCACTGCAATAAGATAGCACCTTCTAGACAGCATGGTTGTGCTTAACTATATGATCACTTTTAAAGGAGTGATTTGCTAATGATTAGATTGAAATGAATCAAGGATGCACGAATACAATGCCAACAAAGGGCTACACAAGTGCACAACAAAGCCGTGATCACTAATGGATCGATTACAATCACATAAAAAGATAAAACACAAAGGCACAAAAGCCTATATGAGAAGGATTTTATATAAACACACAAAATGCTTCTAAGAGCATTGAGAAACAATGAGGTTTATAGAGCCTCACTCAATAAGTGGGAGGCAGTCCAACGACTAGTTGGACTGTCTCCCAACAGTCATAATATGACTGTTACAAAGTTTTTAAAAAGAAACAAAAAAACTAAAAAGAAAAAGGAATATTACACTTAAGTCCCTAGTGGACTATACTACATACAAAAAGGCAGAAATACCTTTGTCGGGTATTTGTATACATATAATTTTAACACTCCTCCTCAAACTTACGATGAAAACACCAAAAGTTTGCTAAGAAGATACAAAAATCGGGGCAGTGGAAGAGCTTTGGTGAAGAAGTTTGCAATCTGAAATTCGGACTAGACATATGGCAAAGTAATAGTCCCCTTCAAATATTTTTCGCGAAGATAGTGACAATCTATCTCAATGTGTTTTGTTCGCTCATGAAATGTGTGATTGCTGGCTATATAGATGACACTTTTGTTATCGTAGCATAGTTTTGAAGATTCGGAGGCATCAACACTCATATCGAAAAGTAGTGCTATCATCCACACGACTTCAGTGGTTATGGTAGTCATTGCCTTGTACTCGGCTTCCGTAGAAGATAAAGACACTTTATGTTATTTTTTACATCACCAAAAAATGATAGAATCACCTAAAAATACACAAAAGTCAATAGTTGAGTGACGGTTATTGGGATCTCCTCCCCAGTCAGAATCAGTATAAGCAATAAGATTTAAAGATGAGGAAGAGGATAAGAATAGCCCTTTAGATATGGTTTTTTTGATGTATTGAATTATTCTTAATATTGCACTCATGTGGACCGTCGTGGGCGCATGTTGAAATTGACTAGCAGAGTATACAACACGCACAATATCTGGCTTTGTTATGGATAGGTACATTAATGATCCAATAAGTTATCGATAATGAGTTGGATCATCTAATAACACTCCATCTTCAGCTCACATTTTTCGCATTTATCACTTCAGGAGTATCAGCATATTTTGTGTCAGTGATTCCTGAGCACTCAACAATATCAGCTGCAAACTTGATTTGAGATAAAATATATCCTCTTGGTGAATAGGCTACTTCAAGTCCTAAGAAGTATCTCAAAAAACCAAGGTCAATCATATCAAAGGATTTTTTAAGCAAAATTTGAATATCTTCAATTTCCTTTTGATCATTCCCAGTGATGATCATATCATCAACATACAAAAGAAAAATGATCAATGAGGTACTTGTAGATCTCACAAAAAGAGTATTGTCAATGTAACAAGATTTAAATCCAAGTTTTACCATTGTACCATTAAACCGATCATATCATGCTTTAGGGGCTTGTTTAAGCCCATATAAGGCCTTTTGAAGACAAAAAACCATATCATTTTCAATAGTCAGACCAGAGGAAGGATCCATGTATACTTCTTCATTTAAGTTTCCATTTAAGAATGCATTTTTAACATCTAACTGATATATCGACAATTTTCTAATGGATGCTACTGCAACTAGAGTCCTAACTGTAGTCATACAAGCTACTGGGGCAAAGGTCTCCTCGTAATCTATATCATATTATTGGGAATATCCTTTTGCAACTACCCTTGCTTGATATCTCTCAAGAGACCCGTCACTTTTTGTTTTAATTTTAAACACCCAGCTACACCTTATTGTCTTCTTTTCGATAGGAAGAGGTTGAATTGCCCAAGTGTGAGCTTTGTGTAATACATCTAATTCAATTTTCATGGCTTCAACCCATTTTTTTTGTTTTTAGCTTCGTCATAGTTGGATGGTTCATGATAGGAATGAATGGCTAAAAGACAAGCCCTATAGTTTAGGGAGAAGGATTCGAATGAGACAAACCTAATTGGAGGCCTATGTGTTCATTCCGACCTTCTAACACTAATTTCTTTAATATTTGTTAGTTGATTATATCTTTCAAGGGCACATGGATGCTCACCATTATTTCGTCTGGAGCATTGAAGAAGATCATGAGATGGCTTGCTACTTGAGTCATTAATAGACTCGAACGTTTCAATATCATCACCAATACCTTTATTGGGTAATAAATCAAATAAGAAAGCATACTCGGATTCTTCCTTAGGAATTTCAAAATCAAATCCATTGTCATTTTCTAAAAAAGTAACGTTTCTAGAAATGTAAAGTTTATCATTTGTTTTATCATAACATAGATATCATTTTTTATTACCAACATAAACAAGAAAGACACATTTTATGGCTTTGGGAGAGAGTTTGTTATGTTTTTCAAGAAGCACGAAGCATTTACAGCCAAATACCCTTAGCCTTTTCAAATCAAGAGAAATTTTAAAGAGTTTTTCAAGAGAAGATTTGTTTTCCAATGTTTGAGAAGGCACTCTATTTATTAGATAAACTGCGGTTAAGGAGGCTTTGACCCAAAATTGTTTTGGAATTTCTTTTGAAATAAGTAGAGTTCTAGTAGTTTCAATGATGTAACGATGTTTTCTTTCAGAAATCTCATTTGGTTGAGGGGTCCTAGGACATGATTTTTTATGAACAATTCAATGATTTTTTAGATATAGTTGAAATTCATTCGAAAGAAACTCTCTCCCAGAGTCAGAGCAGAAGACTTTAATGTTTGTTTTAAATTGATTTTTAACAAGATTATGAAAGTTTTTAAAACATGAAAAAACTTTGGATTTAAGTTTTATGAAGTAAATCCAAGTATGTCTACTAAAATCATCTATAAATGTAACATAATATGAATAACCACATTTTGACATAACAGGAGTGGGACCCCATACATCTAAATGCATTAATTCAAAATTTTCATGACATAGAGGTTCTAGATTCAAAAGGTATCATTGTATTTTTTCAAGTATACAATCTTCACATACAAAATTTTTATCTTTACAAAATTTTAACAAAAATGAAAAAAGAGATAATTTGGATATACTTGGATGTCCTAATCTTTTATGCCAAAGATCCAGATTAATGTCTTTGACATGATTACAAAATGAGTTTTTTGGTAAACAGAAGGAATCCATATAATAAAGGTCTCATCGTCTATGGCCTTGCCCAATCAGCTTCCCTAACTGAAGATCCTGCACCCAACAAGCCTTAAATGAGAAGAATACTTTACAATCGTAGTAAAAAAATTGAGAGATGGAAAAAAGATTTAAATTCAGTTTGAGAATAACTCTCACTTTTGGAACACATTTTTTTTTAAATATCATCAAGGTTTCCTATGCTTTTGACTTTTAAAGAGGTATCATCGGCAATTGACACATGAAAAATATGATTTAGTGCAATCGGATAAGAGAGACTCATTGTGAGTCATGTAGAAAGAGGCACCCGAATCTAAAATCCAAGAAGTCTTACCTGGAGGAGAAGAGATGGCGGCATCGGACGTAGAAGGAGTGGCCTTGAGAATGTGTGAGACTGCCTCTGCTATTTGGGCAAGGTTTAATTCATTGAAGTTGCTCCATTTTCTTGATTTTTGAGGCTCTTCACTTAAGATGGTTACCTTTTTTAAATTTTGGACACTCCGTTCTTATATGCCCTGGTTCCTTACAATGATGACAAATAATTTTACCTTTGTATCCTCCTCCATTATGTCCTTTCCCGTTGAACTTCTTCTCAAAGTGAGGTGGTTTATATGTTTTCACAAAGTTTCTAGGTCTTACCATGGCAAGAACCTCATTATTAGACTTAGTGCATTCCAAGTCTTGTCTCTTCTTGACAAATTTGAGCAAGTGCCTCACTTATAGAAGGAGTAGTGACCCTATGAAGTAAGGAAAATCTTACTTGCTCAAATTTCGATCGAAGGCCATAAAGAAAAGATAAAAGATTTTCTCTTTCGATTTGGGATCTTCTCATATCAATAGCCGAACATTTTCATTTTGGTTCCAACATAGCTAATTCATCTCAAATAAGGGATAAGATACCATAAAAGTCTCTCACACTCTTATCTCCTTATTTAGAATTACGCACATTATCTGAAGATAATAGAGTCTAGCCATATCCTTTTGGATAAAGGTACTTTTTAGAAAACTCCATGCATCACATGCCTTCTTGAACTTGATGATACTAGTGGCAATTTTAAACTCCATAGTATTCATAAACCATGAGGGTATTTGGGCATTGCTTGCTTCCCAATCTTCCATTTTATTTTGATATTCTTGCAAGGCTTTCTCCTTTTTTTCTTCGGACAAGGCCTTGACTTGATCTCCTTCTCTTCTTGTCAAAATGAGTTGTGGTTCACAAGTAGAACCACTAACAAAACCCCATAATTTTTTACCCTTGATGTGATTTTTCATCGACGTTGCCCACATCAAGCAATTGTTTTCATTGAGCTTGTAAGTGATGACGGTGGCAGACTCTCTCTCTCCCATGATGAATACTTGAATATTTGAGTAGAGGAATGATCAAAGAATTGAAGAGCACTTCTTCGCGTGAAGTAGATACGTGATTCACCTTTTCTTCAAAAACCTTACTCTGATACCATGAAATGAATCAAGAATGCACTAATACAATGCCAACAAAGGGCTACACAAGTGCACAACAAAGCCGCAATCACTAATGGATCGATTACAATCACATAAAAAGATAGAAAACACAAAGGCACAAAAGCCTATATGAGAAGGATTTTATATAAACACACAAAAATGCTTCTAAGAGCATTGAGAAACAATAAGTGAGGCTCTATATAGAGCCTCACTCAATAAGTGGGAGGCAGTCCAACGACTAGTTGGACTGTCTCCCAACAGTCATAATATGACTGTTTCAAAGATTTTAAAAAGAAAAAAAAAACTAAAAAGGAAAAAGAATATTACACTTAAGTCCCTACTATACAACATATAAAAAGATAGAAATATCCTTGTCAGGTATTTGTATACATATAATTTTAACATAGATGCTCATCACTCCTAGAAGATCTTACTTTACATCTCTAATCTGCTATACGATCATGACATAATGGCAACATGACGATATTTAACATGCCTCTGAAAAGACATGTTTTGTTCATATCGGGTCACGGGTCAAGGGAGCCAGACCCATAATCATGTCCTTTCATTAATGGCACATGTGTAATTATTCCTTGTTGTAATGTCATATAAATGAATAGATTAACAGCCGACTCCTGTAAGTGGAATCGGGTTTTCAGTGCAGCTCCTTCTCTCTCTCTCTCTCTGTTCCTCACCCTTCACGCATGGTAAAACTCTGGATGTATAAAATCTAACATGGTATCAGAGCCACGTTGGATCTAGGATTGCTTCCAAAGGTATGTCTAAAAAGATCGTTCAGTCTCCCAAGTCAGAAAAATTGATTCTCAATATTTTTTCTCCTTCTCAATCTTGATGTCTGATCACGTTCTTCTGTCAAAACCGATTCTGTCTCGTCATCCTATTCTCAACATATTTCTTGGCATCACCATCTTGATCAGATCTGATCTGATTCAGATCTAATCACGTCTCTCTGTTATTGATATATTTTGTGTTGTCTTCTTAGCTCTTAATCTGGCTCTAACTTATCTTGTTAATTAGATATGATCATAATCTGATCTGATCACGTAATCGGTTATCCATTAATCTCGTTTTATTCTTTCTTGATCAGATCTGAGCAGATTCAGATTTGGCTTCATTTGCCATTTGACTTTTTCATTCCTTTCATTCTTGAACGGCTTTAAATCAATATTGGATATGAGTTTTGCTTATATGTTCCTTTAAATTTTCGTACTCAGTGCTTCCCTGTTTATTCAAATCTGGATAATTACAAATATGATCAGAATTCAATCTCTAATCTAAATTAGATACCAGATTTGGATTTTGTTTCAGTTTTCCCTTCATTTTATTGTTTATTGTTCTTCACATAGCCTGATATAGTCCATTCTGCAAAAAAAAATGAAGGAGGTTCCAGTTGCTTTAGTCATCGGCGTGACTATTCTATCAGCAAAAAAAAAAGGTAAGAGGCTGCAGGAATTTCCTTGAAGTTGAAAGTTGTTTTGTTTGATATACTGATTTCTTTAGCTATTATCGGGTTGTGTGCTGGACACATTCTTATTATTGTGAAACATGGATTCATTTCCTACTCAGTCTGGTCTTTCTTCAAGCTTTCTCAGTCAACTCGTGTCTGAAAAATTAAACAACTCCAATTTCCTAACTTGGAAGAGGCAGATCATTCCTTTTATTAGGAGTCAGGATCTTTCTGGACATTTGGATGGATCTGTTCCAGTCCCTCTAGAGTTTATATCACGAGAAGAAAAGGACAGTAAATGAGCATCTACCACAGTATATGTTAGAAATCCAGAATTTATAGCTTGGATGAAAAAAGACCAGGCACTAGTTGCTTATATTACCTCTACGTTGTCACAAGAGGTGCTTGTGGCAATTCCAGATGGTTGTACTGCCATACAACTTTGGGACAGACTAGTTCAGACATATTCACAGGTTTCTCAAGCCAGGATTGTATTTCTTAAAAGGGAATTTCAGATGTTAAGAAAGGATTTCATGACTATCATGGAGTACTTGAACAAAATGAAGATCATCACAGATCAACTAGCAGTTGTTGGATGTGCAATGACTGATAAAGATATGGTACAACAAACTCTGAGTGGATTGGGGCCTGACTATCATATGATTGTTACTTCCTTATTATGTTTACCTGAGCTGCACAGATTTGAAGACCTGCGTGCAAAATTACTTCAATATAAGATAAACTTAAAAGGGTTTTCTGAATAATCATATATACATACAGGGACGCAAGATGTTCTTTCCACAGGGGTAGCTTATGGACGAGGACGAAAAAGTTATGATGTTAAGGGAAGGAGAGGACAAAGAAGAAGTGGACAAGGAGGCCGTGGACTATTACCTAACCCCAACATATATCTCTGTTAAATATGTATATGTAAATGAATATATTTCTGTACTGTATTGTACCACTTGTACAGCATACTGTACTGTATTGTACTACTGTACTGTATTGTACTGTATTGTACAGCATACTGTACTGTATTGTACTATTGTACTGTATTGTACAGCATACTGTACTGTATTGTACTATTGTACTGTATTGTACCACTCGTACAACATATAAATATCAATGGAAAGGGGAGAAGACATCATTGCCGCCCAACATTTTTTTTCTCTCTTCCCTCTTACCTCTCTCTCTATCTCTTGCTACGATAGTAAGGTGACTCCCACATCTGATTTCTCACATGGTATCAAAGCCAAGGGCGTGGTAATCACGATCATCTGGAAGGCCCCTAAGGACCTTGACGTGCGTTTTTGGGCGTTCTCAAGGAAAGTGTTTTTTTTTCATCTTTTCTCTGTTGTTTCTCCGTTGAATCACTATATTTCGACGTCGTTTCTTCATTTCCTCATATCGTGCATCTTTTCCTTCTTACATATTCTGTTATCCCCAATTTTATCAACCCTAATTTCTGTTTTCCCCAAATTTGGGAACCCTCATTTCTCAAAAGTGCCTCTTTTCTCAAACTTCTTGTGATTTCTTATCTATTTCTTGCAATATAGTTGATAAATCGTACATTCTGCACGATTAACTAAAAAATCATGATTTCCAAAACTCAAAAAGTTTCTGTCCGTACGGTTCTGTCCGTACAACCTACGAATTTCTGTCGTGCTGTTTGATTCATCTTTGATCTTCTTCCTTATGGATTCTAAAATCAGCCCCGGATTTCTTTCTCAACTTGTTTCTCACAAATTAACTCATGATAACTACTTACTTTGGAAACGCCAAATTCTGCCGTTTATCCGAAGTCATGGTCTTTCCGGGCATCTGGATGGGGGATCACCCGCCCCACCTATGACTATTACGCAAGAGGTAACTGGTAATGATGGGAAGGTGAGTTGCATTGCTATTCCAAATCCTGCGTATGATGTTTGGTTTCAGAAGGACCAATCTGTGGTTGCCTATTTGACTGCCACGTTATCTGATCGTATATTACAAACTATCTCTGACCATTTTACTGCTGCAGAACTATGGAGACATCTTGCTCACTCTTATTCACAGGTTTCTGAATCACGTGCACTTCAACTGAAATGGCAGTTCCAATCTATGCGAAAGGGAACTAAGACCATTACTGAATTTCTAGGGGATATCAAAATTATCATTGATCAGTTGGCCGCTATTGGATATCCTGTTTCTGACAGAGATGTTGTTCAGCAGGTATTGGGAAGCCTTGGGCCCCAATATCGTATGTTTTGCACTGCATTACAGGTTGCCTCTACACTTCCATGCTTTGAGGATTTACAGGCCAAACTCCTACAGTATGAAGTTAGTTTGACTCAAGATCATCTTATTGATGATCCTCATCCTGTCATGTTTACATCTGGGTCTACCTCATTTCGTCCACCTGCTGCTCATATGGGCCGTGGAGGACTCCTTCCTACTCCTACTGCTCCACCTGCCACTAGAGGTACCCGTGTCCCTACTTGCTTCCATTGCAACAAGCGTGGCCATGTGAAAGCAGATTGTTGGCACAACCCACAGAATCGCAACAAGGCAGGGAGGCCAGGACCAAGAGCTGGACAGATGAATGTTAGACAGTTTCAGGGGCAGCCGCAGGAAAATTTTCGAGCACATCAGGGTACTGATCAGGGACAGAGTGCAGGGTTGCCACATGATGTGCAACAAATTCTGATGACTGCATTTAACAACATGAATTTGCGTCAGAATGATGATGGAGTTTGGTATATTGATTCTGGAGCAGCCGCACATGTTACTTCTGATGCAGGTAAACTTTCCAACATGGTTCCTTATATTGGCACTGGCACTATTGTCACGGGAGATGGTTCCCACCACCCTATTTCTCATACTGGAAATGCATCTCTCTCTTTGTCACAATCTACACTACCATTGAAAAATGTCTTACTCACTCCTGCCATTGAGAAAAACATTTTATATGTTTCTAAATTGGTTGATGAAACAAATTCATCCATGGAATTTACTCCGTCTTCTGTTTGTCTTAAGGACCTTCGAACCAAGAAGATGCTCGCTAAGGGTGAACGACGCGGAAACATGTACGTCTTCGAAGCAGCCCCCGGGACTTTGAAGACGTCATCTACCGTGTCTCCATCTTTTCCTGCTTATTTGAGTCAGTCTTCTTCTGTTATGCAATGTAATAAGTCAGTTTCTTGGCATCGTCGGTTAGGTCATTGTAGTCAAGGGTTCCTTGACAAATTGTCTTCTCAGGGTTTTATTCCCAAAGTCAAATTAGATCATAAGTGTCCTAGTTGTAATGTCTGCAAGAGTCATGTACTTCCCTTTCAAAGTATCAATAAAAGAGCTTCCAAGCCATTTGAAATTATTCACTCTGATGTTTGGGGCCCAGCTCCTGTTTCATCTCTATCTGGCTCTCGTTATTATGTGTTATTTCTTGACTCTTTCACTCGTTACACTTGGATTTACTTTATGAAATCTAAATCTGAAGTGTTCAAACTTTTCAAACAATTCCATGCTCTTGTTCAGAACCTTTTCAATTCAAATATCACTTATTTCCAGTGTGATGGTGGTGGAGAATACATATCTCATGATTTTAGTGAATATTTAAAGGACCATGGCATCACACGTAACTCCTCTTGTCCTTACACTCCACAACAGAATGGAGTAGCAGAACGTAAGCATCGGCATATTGTTGAAACCGCGTTAAGTATGATGCACAATATTGATATTTCTTTCTCTCTTTGGACTGAGGCCTTTCACACTGCAGTGCATATCATTAACAGGTTGCCTATGGAATTATTAGGAGATCAGTCTCCTTATTATTTGCTTCACGGTTCTCACCCTTCTTATGATGATTTGCATGCTTTCGGATGCATTTGTTATGTCCATGTGGATCATTCTTTACGTAACAAGTTTCAGGACAGAGCAGTTCAGTGCAGATTTCTGGGATATGCCGATGGGTATAAAGGATATAGATGTTATGATCCTATTTTGGGTAAGATTAAGGTGTCTAGAAATGTTGTTTTTGATGATGACCATTTCAGCACTTGTGATACTTCTCAGGTATATGAGCAAACTACTTATGATCCATGGCTTTGTGATACTTTGCTATATGACTCTATCAGAGATCCTGTTGTTGATGAACCAATTCAGTTTGAAGTAGACAACTCCATCATCCAGGATGCACCTTCACGGTTTTCAGGTTTGGTTTATGCCCGTCGAGGAGCCCCTTCAACTCCATCTCACGAGGCTCCCCCTCTTCGACGATCCACACGTGAAAGGCATCCTATCCATCGTTGGGTTAGTTACAACAATTTTTCTCTTGACTTTCAGTTGTTTCTAACCAATGTGGCCAAAGAGAAAGAGCCGTCTACTTTTCATCAGGCAGCCCATTCTCGAGCTTGGGTTGAAGCTATGAACGAAGAAATGGCAGCACTTCATGAATGTCATACATGGGATATTGTTCCTCGACCTGTTGATAGAAATGTTGTTGGTTCCAAATGGGTTTACAAGATCAAGCGTAAACCAGATGGTAGCATTGAAAGATATAAAGCTCGCCTTGTTGCACGCGGATTCACACAACAATATGGGCAAGATTATGAGGAAACTTTTAGCCCTGTTGTCAAAATTGGCACCATTCGTGTGATCCTCACTTTGGCACTTCAGCATGGTTTGTCTCTTAGCCAGTTGGATGTCAAGAATGCGTTCCTACATGGGGACTTGAAGGAAGAGGTGTATATGGAGCAACCTCCTGGATATAGTGAACATGATGCGGCTACATGGGTTTGTAAATTGAGAAGGTCTCTTTATGGTTTAAAACAGGCATCTCGGTCTTGGTTTGAGAGTTTCTCCATGGAAATTCAGCAGCATGGCTTTTCTAAGAGTATACTTGATCATTCTTTATTTATGTATAAGAATGATCATGTTACTACTTGGGTTCTTATATATGTTGATGACATCATTATCACTGGGAGTGATGATGCACATATTGCCTTGGTCAAGTCTTTACTCATGGCCAAATTCAAGATGAAGAACTTAGGCCCATTGTGATACTTCTTGGGAGTTGAAGTCGATAGACAAGATGATCGACTCACTCTAAGTCAACACAAGTATACTCTTGACATTCTTCACACCACTGGTATGATTAATTGTAAACCTCTCAGCACCCCATCTGTCTTAAATCATAAGTTTAGTGCAAAAGAAGGCCAATTATATCATGATTCCACTTTATATCGCCGCATTGTTGGTATGTTGCAATATCTTACATTTACAAGACCTGACATTGCTTATGCTGTAAATCAAGCATCTCAGTTTATGCATGCTCCCACTGATTGTCATATGGAATGTATTAAGCGTATTCTCAGATATCTGAAAGAGACTATTGGAGATGGATTGCTCTATCACAAAGATGAAAGCTTCACTACAGGACACTGTTTACTTACATATTGTGATGCAAATTGGGGTGGGGACCCTGATGAGCGTAGGTCGGTTTCAGGATATTGTGTTTTTATTGGCCCAAATATTGTCACTTGGAGTAGTAAGAAACAAAAGGCCATTGCTAAATCCAGCACTGAGGCAGAGTACAGGGCAATGGCAGCAGGGACAGCTGATGTCACTTGGGTACGGCATCTTCTTCAAGAGTTGAATGAACCTATCTCTTCCTCTCTGCTTTTATGTGATAATCAAAGTGCCATTAATATTTCTTTTAACCCTATTCATCATTGTCGCACGAAGCACATTGAGATTGATCAGCAGTTTGTTAGACAAAAGATTGAAACAGAAGAAATTGAGGCTTCGTATGTCAGATCAGAAGACCAAGTAGCAGACATCTTCACCAAAGGATTGGTTAGTCATCAATTTTGGTTACTTAAGGGCAAGTTGAGCATGATTGAAGATCATCCTCAACTTGAGGGAGGTTGTTAAATATGTATATGTAAATGAATATATTTCTGTACTGTATTGTACCACTTGTACAGCATATTGTACTGTATTGTACTACTGTACTGTATTGTACTGTATTGTACAGCATGTTGTACTGTATTGTACTATTGTACTGTATTGTACTGTATTGTACAGCATACTGTACTGTATTGTACTATTGTACTGTATTGTACCACTCGTACAACATATAAATATCAATGGAAAGGGGAGAAGACATCATTGCCGCCCAACATTTTTTTTCTCTCTTCCCTCTTACCTCTCTCTCTATCTCTTGCTACGATAGTAAGGTGACTCCCACATCTGATTTCTCACAATCTCAACTCACAGCAGAGGCCAATTCCTACTTGTTTTCTGTGTAATAAAAAGGGGCACATCAAAGCTATTTGTTGGTTTAATCTCCTAAATAAAGGAAAACAACATAGACTGAAGCAAAGAGAGTAACAGATAGCACAAAGGCCAGCGGAGAAGGAAAAGAGTTGTTGTTGTCAGCTTTAGCAGGATTAAATCTGAAACAGAATGAGCAAGGTACTTGGTATGTAGACTTTGGGGCAGCGACTCATGTTACTGGTGATGCTGGTAACCTCCTAAACCTTGTTCCTTACATTGGTAGAAATAGTATAATTACTGAGGATGGATCCCACCATTCTATCTCTCATATTGGAAATTTCGTTATACCTATGTCAAAGTCCTCTCTTAGTCTTTCAAAGGTTCTTTATGCTCCTAACATCAAGAAAAACATTGTTTTTGTTTCTAAACTTATTGATGATATCAATGCTTTAGTTGAATTTACTCTCTTTTATGTTCTTGTCAAGGATCTCTGCACGAGAGAGACGCTCGCTAAAAGAAAACGACAAGGCAATATATATGTTTTTCAAGAAGATCCTTCTGCTCGTGTTCGTCCTGTTGACCCAAACTTGAAGCTCTCCTCATCGTCGTCCTCTGTGATTCCCACATGTGTTTTTAGTGTATCTGAATCCAATAACCCAAATATTTGGCATGGTCGTTTACGTCATTGCAGTAGTAGTTTCATTGAGAAGCTTGTCTCAAATAACCTCATTCCCAAGTCTATTTTAGGAATAAATGTCAATGACAACAAATGTTCAAGTTGTCTCTTATATAAGAGTCATGTTTTACCTTTTCATTCTATCAATAAAGGAGCTTCAAGACCTTTTGAGATTATTTGTTCTGATGTTTGGGGGTCTGCCCCAGTTGCTTCTATATATGGAACTAGATATTATCTTATATTTGTTGATAGTTATTCTCGCTATACTTAGATTTTCTTCATGAAACACAAGTCTGAGACCTTCAAGTTGTTCCAAAATTTTCACTCTTTTGTCAAAAATCAATTTTCTCAAAACATTCTTTGTTTTCAATGTGATGGAGGAGGTGAATTTTCTTCAATTGGCTTTACTAACTTTCTTAAAAGTAATGAAATAAGAAGGGTGTCTTGCCCTAACACACCTCAGTAGAATGGGATTGCTGAAAGAAAGCATCACCATATTGTTGAGAGTGCTATGAGTATGATACATGATAGTAATCTTCTGATTACTTTATGGACAAAAGTCTTTCATTCAACAGTCCATGTAATAAATTAATTGCCCATGACTATTTTGAAGAACAAGACTCCTTACTTTTCCCTATTTGAAGTTCATCCCAACTATCATGATTTGAGCGTGTTTGGTTGTATATGTTATGTTCATATTGACAGTTCAATGAGACATAAGTTTCAGGACAAGGCTTTGAAGTGCAGGTTTGTGGGCTATGCAGATGACTATAAAGGATACATGTGCTATGATCCCATGACCAAGCACATCAAAATATCAAGAAATGTTATCTTCGATGAATTAAATTTTGATCGTCGATGCATTAGTCCTAAATCAAATTCCAGAGTTGAGGTCTATCATTCTTGGTTGAATTCTGAACTTTTCTCTGGTACTAATGATGTTTGTCCTTCAGATTGTGATCAAAAGGATAAAGAATTTATGTCTGCTGATAAGTTGATGGTACAGGAGAGTACAGAGCCATCCTTGGACCCAAAAAGGTATAAAGGTTTTGTTTACACATGACGAGGAAGAGAGGCGCCCAATATTGTTAATCAGGAAATGGATACATCCTCTACATCCACTTCTACTTTTGATGTTAGAAAATCCACTCGCTCTCATCATCCGATAGAAAGATGGGTCAGTTATGAAAAAATTTCACTGGACTTTCAACTTTTTCTAACTGCTTTGAGCAAGGAAGATGAACCCACAACATTTTCTCAAGCATCAAATTCTAAAAGATGGATTGAAGCAATGAATGAAGAAATGGAGGCTCTACATGAATGTGGTACCTGGGATGTTGTTCCAAGACCACCTGACAGAAATGTAGTTGGATCAAAATGGGTATACAAAATAAAGTACAAACCGGAAGGGACTATAGAAGGGTACAAGGCGAGACTTGTAGCCAAAGGATTTACACAGGAGCAAGGACATGATTATGATGAGCAAGGTTGTTAAATGCGATGAGGCGAAGCGAGGCGTAAGCCTCGAGGCGTTGAAGCGTAAGCTTCATGATCAAAATAATAAAATATATAATATTAATAAAATAATAAAAATTTTAAATAAAAACTACTAATAAATGACAGTATAAAATAAATTTTGTCCTCACAAGATCAATTAAGTTCCAAATTCTCATAGTGAAACTTTGAGAAACCAGAGTTTGAACCTAGAGCTTCCCTCTACATTGGTCTAAACTAGAGCTTTAATGTCATTTTTACCCGAAATCGCGAAAAATAAGAAGAAAAATTATAGAATCAAATTGACCATCATGCTGAAAACTCATCGAAATCCATCTAAGAACGAAGAAATAAAGAAAGGAGATGAGCAAACAGGGGAGGAAGGGTGGTGGTGCTACCTCAGGCCATGCCAATACGGAGTTTTATCCTTCCAGATTAATTGATAACATTCCTTGGAAATACAATACAGAATTAAGCATATAGGTAAGTCTGGATTTCGAGCAACCAACTGATGTTTAATGGCTCAGTCATAATGAATAAAAATTAAGGCAAACCTCATTAGTTATCAGGCAAAGACATTATGACAAACCCCATGCAGATGCATAACCCAAAACCGACCGGTGCATAAAATTTCCAAGAAATTATTTTTTCATCTTGCCCATTATTAACTTCTTTTTTTCCTTTTCAATCAGTTGAGTTGTGAATTGGACAGAGGAAATAGAACAAGCTCCAGTTCAATGAAGCCAACATATGAGATCGAATGGCTACGACAAGCAACACACGAGAAGCATGACCCATCATTTTCCCAGCCGTCCAACCAAGGAAGTGCAAAGCAAGGAGCAAAACTCCATGGATGCGTTGAAGGCCCAGAATCCAAGTTGCAGGAGAAGAGTCAAAAAAGCGTTAGCAAGCACAGAAACGAGAGAAAAAAGGCTGACAGGAACTGGCCCTACCCCCGATGGTTTGCTTTCGAGTGCTGATAACCCTTGCCGGCTGCTAGCTTATTGTGTATCGGCTTCATAAATTAAGTAAACAACAGGATAAAACTGAGAACACCTCACTGCAATGCCTAGGCTTGAGTGTGCGCTTCGCCTCTGAAGCGTACGCTTCAGGTACTGACGCGTACGCCTCTCACAACACTGATGATGAGACCTTTAGTCAAGTGGTGAAAATGGGAACAATCAGAGTCATTCTCTCTTTAGCTATTGAACATCAATGGACAATTAGTCAACTTGATGTCAAAAATGCCTTTCTCCATGAAAATTTGGAGGAAGTATACATGAAACAACCCACTGGCTATGCAGAAGACAATCCTACAAAATACGTATGCAAATTAAAAAGGGCGATATACGGGTTGAAGCAGGCATCCCGTTCTTGGTTTGATAGTTTCTCTCTTGAAATACAAAAATATGGTTTTAGGCGATCTCTCATTGACCATTCCTTGTTTATATTCAAGAACCAAGACATAGTTACTCTGCTGTTGATATATGTAGATGATATTATCATCACAGGTAACTCCAAAGTGCATATTGAGGAGGTCAGACATCTCTTGAATCAGATATTCAAAATGAAGGATCTTGGTAAACTACAATACTTCCTTGGAATTGAAGTTGACAATACTTCTGAAGAAATGACTCTCACTCTACATAAGTACACTATTGATGTTCTCAATAAGGCAGGTATGAAAGATTGCAAACCCTTGGGAACTAGGGATGGCAGTGGGGCGAGGCGGGGCGGGGGACAAGGTTTCCACCCCCGCCCCGCCTCAAAATTTTATCCTCCACCCCCGCCCCGCCTCCGCGGCAGGAATGGATTTTATCCTCCACCCCCGCCTCCATCCCCGTTTCATACCCTTCATCCCCGGTCCAAACGGGGATGAGGCGGGGCGGGGCAGGGCGGGGATATTGCGGGGAAAAGTGGTCGGGGCAGGGATTAGGCGGGGATCGTGGCGGGGATGGGGCGGGGCGGGGAAAAGTGCACATCCACCCCCGCCCCGCCTCCGCGGCGGGGATGGATTTTATCCTCCACCCCCGCCTCCATCCCCGTTTCATACCCTTTATCCCCGGTCCAAACGGGGCGAGGCGGGGCGGGGCCCCGCTTTCCCCCGGTCCACTGCCATCCCTATTGGGAACTCCTAGTGTCCTTCACCAGAAACTCAGTTCTCAATATGGAGATCTATATGAGAATCCTATAAAATATTGTAGCATAGTAGGCATGTTGCAATACCTTACTTTCACTCGACCTGATATTGTTTACTCAGTAAATCAGGTATCTCAGTTCATGCATGAGCCATGTGAAGGGCATATGGAAGCAGTTAAATGGATACTTCGGTACTTGAATGGAACAGTTGGGGATGGTCTTTTGTATAAGAGAAAGACAAATGAGCAAAATGCACATGAAATTACTGTCTATATTGATGCAGACTGGGCGGGAGACCCAGATGAACGTAGATCGGTATCCGGCTATTGTGTGTTTGTTGGGATGAATTTGGTTTCTTGTAGTAGTAAGAAACTAAAAGTTGTTGCTAGATCAAGTACAGAAGCCGAATATAGGTCAATGGCAGCTGCTACTGCTGAAGCTACTCGGATTAGGCACTTACTGACAGAAGTGGGAGAATCGATCTCTCGATCTCTTCTTTTATGTGACAATCAAAGTGCCATCAACATGTCCTTTAATCCCATTTATCACAGTCGTGCCAAACACATCGAAATAGATCAACATTTTGTGAAACAAAAGGTAGAAGAGAAAGAGATTGAGCCTGAATTTATACGAACTACAGATCAAGTGGCTGATATATTCACAAAAGGATTGACCAAAGACAGATTTTGGATGTTGAAAGGCAAGTTGTTCATGGTTCAGAACCATGCACAACTTGAGGGAGGGTGAAAAGACGTGTTTTGTTCATATCAAGTCACGGGTCAAGGGATCCAGACCCGTAATCATGTCCTTTCATTAATGGCACATGTGTAGTTATTCCTTGTTGTAATGGCATATAAATGAATAGATCAGCAGCCGACTCCTGTAAGTGGAATCGGGTTTTCTCTGCAGCTCCTCTCTCTCTCTCTCTGTTTCTCACCCTTCACGCATGGTAAAACTCTGGATGTATAAAATCTAACAACCTCTTGGCCTAAGGTTATTTTGCAGTAGTAGTAACATGGCAGAGATAATTCCATACTTTGATGTCTCCCCAAATGTCAATGGGTTTGGTTGACTTCAAATATGAGAATTTCTACCAATCATTGTCCTTTACTTTATGATAGAATTAATTCCTAAAAGATAATATGGAGAAAATGCAGCTAAGAAATGATGAGAGGCTACCATGAAGGCTTCAATAGCTGCCCTTTTGATGTGATGGAAACAATCTATCCTAATGAGTGGTCCATACAGTACTTGAGATTCCAGGGCATTATTGGCAAATTGGGGGATGATTGAAATTCCAACCCCTCCCCCCCCCCACACACACACACACAACTTGAGAGGGAGCTTTAGAGGAATATGTAGAAAGTGTATGACACACTTATTTATTATGGTTTAGGGGTATTTTGGTCTCTTCACAGCCCATGCGATATTTTTCAACATTGTGTAAGGGGGCAATGTTGTTCTTAGAATATTAATTTTAGTTATGCTGACATAATATAACCTTGATGCATGAGAAATCTCTCTCTCTCTCTCTCTCTCTCTCTCTCTCTCTCTCTCTCTCTCTCTCTCTCTCTCTCTCTCTCTCTCTCTCTCTCTCTCTCTCTCTCTCTCTCTCTCTCTCTCTCAGAAACTCCTTTTATTAGCCGTGCTAATCCTCAAACTGTTTCATATATTGGTGGTTCAATTAATGATCTAAGCAGTGAAAAGCGCTAGTCGGCCTAAGTGTCAGTCCCTAAAAGGCCTAGGCATGACAAGCTGGCCTAGACAGGACCAAGAAAACATAAAATAATATATATATATATCAAATTCTTAAAATCAATAGAAATTATATATTCAATGCAATTTATGAAGCTAAACAACTGAAAAAAAAACATAATTCATGAACGAATCTAAACAATTAAAATATAATTACATTTTTAATATTCAAATCCTTTCAAACAAATATTTGTTTAGCTACATCACCTAGAGATCACAAAAGAACATAACTATTTAAAATTTAAAAAAATAGAATAGCTTAAATGTTTTATAATACATTATCAAAGCATGAATATAATGTTTCAAACATTATAAAACGACAAATATAAAGTAACAACCTTGGTGCTCCCCACCTAGGTACTCGCCTAAGCACCTAGGTGCTCCTAGGTGGTAGGCTTGTGCCTAGGTAGCCTAGGAAGCTTAGGCAGGATTTGACTACTAAGTTAATGATCAATGATTTAATGTATGGCTTTGTGTTTTACTTAAAGTTTTTTTTCTTTTAGAATGCCAAGAAGAAGACAATGTTGGTATGTTAAGCTACTAGAGCAAAGAATAGAAGAATTATTCCATGAACTGCTAAGAACTAATGATAAAGATGGCATTAAGGTGAAATAAAGATGGCATATTAACACAAATAAGCCAAGCAACCAGGACACTGAAAAGACCTAAAGACATAACAAAGTAGAACAAAAGTACATAAGGCCTACTATGAGCCAATAACCATAATATTAATCAATGTTGTAAGTATTGTACCATTCGTTACTATGGGGAATATCGATATGAAACACACTCGTATCACGATATGAGTGTGTATCGTATTTGTATCATATGTATCATACTATACAGGATATATCATACGATACAGGTTCACCGTACTTAAAAAAGGGATGAATCATAATTTTTCAGTTTTGGGTTTTAAAGACATCTTGAGGACTGACTTCCACTTTTATGTAGAAGCCATTAGAGAGGTATCTACGCACCCTAGGACTCGTGAGAGCGATTTGAAGGTCGATATGTGCACAAGGGAGAAGGTTTTTGCGGTTTGTTTAAGTAAGAGTGTAGTTCCACCATTTTTCTACTTAAGGAAGTGGGTTAAGGTAAAAAAACTTTACTCTTTGCTTCTTATTGAGTTTTTTCTTGGGAATATGGCATCAAATGATCCGACAAGGCAATGGGGCACTCAAGTAATGAGTGAAAACCAATTAAAATTGAGTAGAACTATTTTCATATTGTTTTTTTCAGGCGGTATCTCTCGGCTGAAGCATCATTTAGCTGAGACACATCTCAATGTTGTGGCTTGCACGTCAAGAAATTTGTCAGATGTCTTAAAATGGCAATGTCAATAATTACTCACTGATCTGAGAGAAAAAAGAGAGTGAGGCAGAAATAGAATATGTGTAGCCCTGGGAGGACGAAGATGAGCTCCTTACTTCTGATTCTACAACCCCTAGCATAGCATCAGAAGTAAAAAGTTTTGTAGTGAAGGGGAAAGGTGTGGCTGGTGCTAGTAATAGTAGTGTCGCAGACCAAAAAGAAGAAGAAGAGGAGGAGAAAGAGTATGAGAGATTTCTTCGAGAGGAGGTAGAGCTAGAGACTCTATCAAGAGCTTTTTCCTTCATAGGATTGCCTCTGGGACGCAACCTGACATTTGTACTGCTACAACTCCTCAACATTTAGTCACGCAGGCGAATGTCGCAGTTGGGAGTTAGTTCTATGACACTTGCATTTCTTTCAATGCGGCAAATTATTTTCATTTCTAGTTCATGTCAGATGCAATAACCAGTATTGGGCCTGAATAACATGCCTTGAGAGGAAAAATTTAGATACTAATGTGAATGAAGTGAAGACATATTGTGATGAGATGAGGTAGTTATGAAAAGAAACTGGGTGTAGCATCATGGCAGATGGGCGGACATACAGAAAGTCAAAGACCTTGATAAATTTCTTTGTTTATTGACCCAAAGGAACTATGTTTTTTAAGTCAATTGACTTGTCTGATACGCCCAAGACAATAGATGTATTGCTCAGGGTATTTGATCAGATTATGGAAGAAGTTCAACCTTAAAATATTGTTTAATTCATTACTGATAATGCAACAAATTATATGGCAACATGTAAAGAATTGACAGAAAATTATGAACCCCGTGTGTTGCCCAATGCATAGACCTTATGCTTGAAAACATCGACAACATGGATGAGATAAAGACGGTTGAATGTTGTCAAGAAATTACAAAATTTATTTACAATTATGCATGGATTTTGACCTTGATGAAAAAGTATAGTGATGCTGAGTTGATTCATAGTGCAATTAATAAATTTGCTATAATTTTTTTGGCAATGCAAAGACAAGTAAAGAATAGAACTATACTAAAAAAATGTTTTCATCAGATGAGTGGAATACATGCTCCCGTACATAAAAAAGAAAGTCAAGAGAAATTGTAGATATCTTATTTAAAAGTGAATTATGAGATTCATGTGTGAAGTTGTTGAGAATCACTATACCTTTGGTGAAGGTGCTTTGATTGGTTGACAATGCAGACAAATCGGCTATGAGTTATCTCTATGAAGCCATGGATAAGGCAAAAGAAGTCATTAGAGATAATTTGAATGGGAAGAAAAATTGTATATCCCTATATAGAACATCATTGATCATAGGTGGACTAGGCAACTTCATCAACATCTTCATGTTGCAGCATATTATTTAAATCATGCATTTAGATAATCTTTTATATTTAAAATGGACAAGTCAACAAGGAATTATTGGATGGCATTGAAAGGTTGAACCCTGATTATAGCGTTAAAGATCAAATTCATAAGGAAATGAAATTTTATGATAATGCATTGTATTATATGGGGAGACCTGCAGTAGTGTGAAACCATGTCACGATGTGTCCACGTAATTTATTTTATCTATTTTAATTTTAATTTCATATTGTTATTTAGTTATAATGTTTTGTATTATTGTATATGTTATTGTCTTATTGATTTCTCATTTTTTTTTCTAGACATGGTGGGTCAAGTTTAGAAGTGATGTTTCAAACTTGAGAGCTTTTGTTATTCATATTCTTAGTCAAACGTGTAATGCAAGAGAAATTTGAGCGTCTTTGAGCAAATATATACAAAATGAAGAAATAGATTAAAGTACAAAAGGCTTAATGACCTCGTTAAAGGTATATAAATTTATAAAGTTTAATTGTTATTTTCATGTGTTTATTTAAAGTTTTTTATATCATACAAAACTCAAATAATTTTAATTCTTTTATGTCATCTTTTTAGGCAACTAAAAAAGTTATCATCAAGGAGGTATAAAAAGCAATTTAATCCCATTAGTTTGAAAAAATTTTATGTATTGAATGCATGGGTTCAAGAAGAATCAGACATTCTAAATAAAAAGTGCATTCACTGGATAAACGTGGAAAGAGCTCAGGAGTTAGATGATGAATAGCCCACGTACATTGGAGATGATATAAATGTGGAAGAAGGAGAAGAAGATAATGATGATGATGATGATTGATGGTTATTTTTAAAAAACTTGGTTATTCTTTCATGTGTTATTTTTAAAAAACTTGGTTATAACATAAATGCTTCATATGTGATTTTATGGTTGTATTTTGTGCAATTCATCATTGTTTTATGTGTTATGGTTTTTTTTTTTTTTTGCTAATTTCTCATAATTTTTTTTGAATTTTTTAGAAAATTTTATTAAAATTTAAGATTTTTTATGGTATGATAAAATACTTATTTTGGACTCGACAGATACCGATACGGGTAACGATCCTATACTTACAACCTTGGTTTTAATTATTTTCTAGTCAAAGTATACGATCAAATACTATACAAACAAAATCAGGAAAAGGGAGAAAACCAAAAACAGAAAAAACAAGTACAGGATCAGAAAGTACGGCTAACCTTAGCTTCAGCTAAGGCCATGACAAGTTCTTCAGGAGTATCTTTACGGATAGCTTTTTCATCAATGTCTGCAGTCTACATAAAAATAACAAAAATGGAAGTAAAAAAGGAATGGAAAACGAGAGAAGGGAAAAGATGATTATGATGTATGCGAAGAGATGGATTGAGAACGAACCATAACAGTGAAGTCGTACCCCATATCTGCTAAAATTTGTTGACGAGATCGTGATTTAGAGCCCAATATAATCTGCACCAGACTTCACAACGTCACCATTAATGGATGCATACATCAACGGGAAGGACGGAAGGTGAAGCCACCACACGTGGGGGAGAGAGAATCAATAGGATTATAACAGATAACAGTCGTGCTCTCCTTTTTCATGCCATCGCTACGACCACTGTCTTCCCCCTTCTAGAGAGAGAGAGAGTAGAAGGGGATAGCAGTCCACAGCAGCTAGGTGTTGCCACTTGACAGACCGAAACACGATGGGATGCAATGCCACAAAAAACGCATTCTCACGTTAAAACAAGCACTCTAACCATGCCAAATATGTATATCGGCGAAGAGGATTTTGCGTCCTCTGGAAAAGATCTGAGCATCGACATAAATGACAACAAACTATAACCGTCCCGTCACTTGAGGTCGGCCCCTCGAATGACGGAAGAAGAGAGGCAACAAATTACCTTGAAAGACGAACGGACAGGAGACATCTTCGTTTCTGTGCGACACCGGGAATCTTTGCCTCCCAAGTTCCCCGTTCCAAAGATAACTCAGCTATAACGTGAATGTGCGGATAAAGGGAATGAGAGGTGAAAAAGGATAGCTGCCTCATCCCCCTACCCGGGTATGAATTTTTTTCATAATCGTCCCTACCTTACAAACTCCGACGGGGTACACTGCCGGTCCCAAGCCCGGATAGAGGAAGGTTGCGGTAGGCCTGTGACAGCCAGCATAAAAACTTAGTCATACCCTATGAAAATGAACCAATATGAGAATTTCGTTAGGGGGAACGCCGCGCTGTACTCTCTAGGCCCGGAGGCAGTGATAAATGGGTAAAGGTTGCTAGGTCGTCGCCCAGAAGCGACGCGTCACACCGGCGCCCGGGTATGGTGTCAAATAGGCAAGGGTTCCCTCACTTTGTTGGACGGGTGAGGGTAAAGAAGTTAGTCCAAGACCATAAAATTATGGTTAGCCACTTGGAACATAGAGTCTTTAACTGGTAAGTTGATAGAGTTAGTAGATGTTATGTGTAGGAGAAAGATTGATATTTTATGTCTACAAGAGACCAAATGGGTAGGTGAGAAAGCAAAAGTGATAGAACCTTGGGGATATAAGATTTGGTATACAGGAATAAATAGGAATAGAAATGGAGTAGGGATTGTTATGAGTCGCCAGTTTATAGATAATGTAGTTGAGGTCCGTAGGAAGGGTGATAGAATTTTATTTATTAAATTAGTATTAGGTACAGATATTATTAATATTATTAGTGTTTATGCACCTCAAGTAGGTTTAGATGATTCCATTAAGCATCAATTTTGGAAAGATTTAGATGGAGTAGTACAAGGGATATCTTATGGAGAAAAGCTTTTCATCGGCGGTGACCTTAATGGACATGTAGGCATTAGTAGGGATGGATTTGAGAGTATCCATGGAGGCTATGGTATAGGAGAAAGAAATTAAAGTGGAGAAAGGATTTTAGATTTTTGTTTGTCCTATGATATGATCTTAGCAAACACTTGGTTTAGGAAGAGGGAGTCTCACCTAGTAACATTTAAAAGTGAGGTTAATACGAGTCAAATAGATTTTTTCCTACTTAGAAAGAGAGATAGGGGTTGTTGCATCGATTGTAAGGTTATACCGAGAGAAAGTGTAGCTACACAACATAGAGTCTTAATTTTAGATATTAGAATTAGACAATGCCGCAAAAGGGATAGACATAGGATAGATCCTAGAATTAATTGGTGGACACTGAAAGGAGCTAAACAAGGAATGTTTGTAGAGCAGGTAGTTAAGGAAGTTGATTGGTGTCTCGAGGAGGATTCAGAATCAATGTGGAATAAGATAGCGGGTGGCATGAGAAAAGTGGCTAAGGAGGTATTGGGTGAGTCTAAAGGCGGTGCACCACTAGGAAAGGATACATCATGGTGGAACGAGGATGTTAAATTAGCTATTAAGGTTAAAAGAGAGTGTTATTGAAATCTAAGTAAGAGTCGTGATAATGAGAATTTGGAGAAGTATATGTTAGCAAAGAAGGAAGCTAAAAAAGTTGTTCGAAACGCGAGGGCTAAGGTATATAAGGAGGTTTATGACAAGTTGGATACCAAAGAAGGCGAGAAGGATATTTATAGGCTTGCAAAGATGAGAGATAGGAAATTGAAGGATTTGGGTATGGTTAGATGTATCAAAGATGAAACGCAAAGGGTTTTAGTCAAAGATGAGGAGATTAAGGAGAGATGGAAAGATTATTTTGATAAGCTATTTAATGATAGTCATGCTCAAGATCTTGGAGACTTCTCCATTCCTTTTCATGAGATAAATCGTGACTTCATGCGCAAGATTCAAAAGAAAGAAATTGCAGAGGCTTTGAAGAAAATGAAATCAAGAAGGGCAGTTGGTCCAGATGGTATACCTATCGAGGCTTGGAAATGCTTGGGAGAGAAAGGTTTAAAATGGTTGACAAATCTTTTTAACTTGATTTGGCGAACAAATAAGATGCCTAATGAGTGGAGGAAGAGTACTTTGGTGCCTTTATATAAGAATAAGGGTGATATACAAGATTGCACAAACTATCGTAGTATAAAACTCATGAGTCATACTATGAAACTTTGGGAGAGGGTGATTCAGTCTAGGTTGAGGAAGGTTGTCATGATATCGGAGAATCAGTTTGGTTTTATGCCTGGAAGATCAACTATGGAAACTATACATCTTCTTAGACAACTTATTGAAAGATATAGAGGGAGGAACAAAGATTTGCATATGGTTTTTATTGATTTAGAGAAGGCATACAATAGAGTACCTAAGGACGTTCTCTGGTGGACAATGATGAAGAAAGGTGTTTCTCTCAAGTACATTAGTATAATTAAAGATATATATGAAGGAGTAGTAACCAATGTCCGCACTTGTGGAGGGGTGACAACCAATTTTCCGATAACGGTTGGGTTACATCAAGGATCTGCTTTAAGCCCTTTCCTATTTGCGATAGTGATGGATGAGCTTACGAGATCAATTCAAGAAAATGTACCGTAGTGTATGTTGTTTGTTGATGATATTGTTTTGATTGATGAGTCTAGAGCTGGGGTTAATGCTAAGTTAGAATTATGGAGACAAACATTGGAAGCTAGAGGTTTTAAGTTGAGTAAGAGTAAGACTGAATATATGGAATGTCGGTTTAGTAAGCAACGAAGTAGTGATGGGAGTGTAGTGAAGCTTGGTGAGCAAGAAATACCGGTGAATGATTATTTCAAATATTTGGCATCCATCATTCAAAAGTATGGAGAAATTGATGGAGTTGTAAATCATAGGATAAAGGTTGGGTGGATGAAATGGAAAAGTGCAACTGGAGTGTTGTGCGATCGTAGAATGCCATTGCGGTTGAAGGGAAAGTTTTATAGGATGACTATTAAACCCGCTTTACTATATGGTACGGAATGTTGGGCTGCCAAGAAACATCATATTAAAAAAATGAGTGTAGCTGAGATGCGGATGCTTAGATGGATGTGTGGAAATACAATAAAAGATAAGATTCATAACGAGGAGATACGCAAGAAGGTAGGTGTTGCACCCATTGAAAATAAGATGCGAGAGAATCGTTTACCGTGGTTTGGACATATTCGGCGAAGGCCTAATGATGCACCAGTTAGAAGGTTAGAGAAATGGAAAAATATATTAGTTAAAAGAGGTCGGGGTAAGCCTAGGAAGACTTGGATGAAGATGATAGGAAAGGATATGAATGCTTTGAACCTCACCGAGGACATGGCATTGGATAGAAATGATTGGAGGAAAAGGATTCATGTGGAAGACCCAAAATGAATTTCTTTTTTAGTTCATATCGCTGACCCCAATTGTTTTGGGATGAAGGCGTAGTTGTTGTTGTTGTTTGTCCCTACCTTACAGAGAGTACTTTATAAAACATCCCTATTTTAATTGATTTGTAAAAGAGGGCATTTTTTATGCTGGGGTGCTGCACGCTGACAGACACCCATTTCAATGTTTTTGGAGATGGAGATCTCAACGTTCTCTCACGTTGTCTTGAAAACCCTAGGACAAATGCACTATTACGTTAGGTGACGTTTAGTTAACTCCGGTAAAGGTGAACCAGGGTTGGTTTAGATTTTTTTTTCTGAAAGGAGTTGGTTAAGAAGAAGCCATTTTAAAAAAGTTCATCCTTTCTCAATCATTACATGGAACTCTCTGACTCTCTCTTACCATCTGGTAGGCCCAGTTTGTGCAAGTCACTATGTGATGGGACATTGCAAGTTCAAACTCCACTGATGGCTTGTTGAATAACTGTCTGGTAGTATGAGCCGAACTGTTTAGGTTGGGTTGGCTAAAGGCTGTTTGTAAAAGAGAGGGGCTCTAATTCCTCCAGCTCTGTTATGAAAAAAAAAAAACTCTCCTGCCCTCATCCACTTTGAAAAAGAGGTATTTCTCTCACATTTTTTTTATTCAAAATTTAATGGCTATAAAAACACTAAAATTTCAAAACATAAAATTTTCTTATTAAAAATATAATCTGAGGGTTGATCTTTAATAATTTGACTATCTTGAACACATATGTAAGGTCAAATTGAGTCAAGAACCTATGAGTTCCAGCTCTACATCCCCACCAAAGACATATCCCAGTTATTTTTCTTCCCCTTGTCATCTGCAAACATTATCACTACAAGCATGAAAATACCATGAGAAGGCAAAAAAGAGGAAGAGCACTGGCCCATGGAAGATAAAAAGATATGGTCTATGATGGACTATGTCACAATGACAACATTATTTTGGTTGGACACACGGACCATACAGCTAATATTTAGTATTTTTAATGATCATTATTATTGATTACTTTTTAATAATATTTGAATAAAAACATGCTTATTCAAATATTAAGATAGTTTTTATTAATTAAACAATTAGAAAATTCTTGACTACTTGGGCTCGGTTATGGATTGCTTGCACTATGATCCAAACAAACCACACATCCAATGGTTTAGGTATGTGCCATATGGCCGAATATCTAAAACCCAAACATCTATTAATATTTAATTTCTGAACTACCCTTTCATATTTTTTAACTAATCAAAGATATCTCTAAGAGTAATCCTACCCATATTACAGTCCCTTGATTCGTTACCCATTAGGACAAAATTTGGATTCAACTCCAATTTACAACTCAACTCACATGATCCATTCTCAAAACCCATTTGCAAGATAACTATGCCATCAAGATGCATGTACAGCCCAACACATGATTCAAATACGATGCGCAATTTCGAATTATTTTTTTAGAAAAGGACGTGAGAAACATATGGTTTTATTTGTTAATCAATGCAACACTAATTTTGACGTTTTAATACATATAAATGCATTCTTAGTGAACAATTGTTTAAAATTATTAAAATATTATAATATTAAAATAATATTCATATGTGTGAGTGTCCATGTTGTTGGAAAATGTGCTAAGTCAGGATACTGAAAATTAATCTATAAACTTTACAAAATACAAATATTAAAATGAATATTATAAATTGAGTATGGCATATATGCATATGATTGCAATTAAGTGTAAAATTTCATTACTTTTTTTACGAGGAACCATCACTTCTTTTTTTTTAATTTGCAATAAGAAAAGATATACACTTTATACATGATTGTTATCAAAATTTTGTGGGGAAAGACGTGACTTACCCAAAATTTTGCAAGATCCTTTAAAAAACCTTTAGAAGATGTGGGGATGCTCGTTTCAATCCCTTGTTGTCCTTTCTCTAAGAAAAAGATAAAAAGAAGGCAGGTTTTCGATCTCCACAGTTTTGAAGCTTACTACAGCATATTGAGGTATTCAAAGAGATGAAACATGTATAAATATTTGATGAATTGACCATATGAAATCAAAAGAAATAGGCAGATTGATATGGAAAGTACTTTTTTCAAACTTTTGGGGTATGTTTGATTCTTTGGGACTCCTCCTCGGTTCAACATCTCCGCGTATGTTCAAGAACTCTTGCAATGGCTACGCATGACAATTTAGGGCTTAGGCCGAGAGAGAGAGAGTCAGAGTGTGGACAAGGGTAAAGTAAGCATTCTCTATAGAGCCAGCACTCAAGTATATGATTTTCAGATCCCCCTAACTCTAGGGGTCAACTCCTATTTATAATGATCTTTGATGAGATATGAATCAAGGATTTTTTGGATAAAAGTCCAACCCAAATGGGTTCAAGCTTATCCTTAATGGGGATAAGGCTCAACTAGGGAGAGCCTCACACGAAATGCATAGGAGTCTTAGTCCAACTGAGATACGCCTCTTTGAAGGCTTATTCATGAATTCGATGGGACCAAACGACACACTAGAGTGTCATTCTAGGCGGGATCGCACTCTAGAGTGTCATCCCATGATAGGACGACACTCTAGTGTGCACACCCAAAAAAAATTGAGTGTCTACATATGCCTCTTTTTGTTATTAATCGAATGTGATTTGATTTATGCCAAAGAAATAGATACTTTCAAATGGGACCGACCAATTTTAGCACCACTAGATTGTGGATACCTTTTGAGTCTCGTCAAACGAGGTTTGACTAATGTTAGGACAACTAGGTTGTCAAGACTATTTATGGTCTGGCTGAGCGAGGTTAGATCAATGTTAAGGGAGAAACTGTGCTATTGGGACCTTTTATAGTCTTGTCAAAGGAATTCAGGCCAATTATGTGACAATTGGGTTTTTTAGACTATTTTGTAGTCTTTTCGAATGAGTTAGGCCAGTGTCATGGGAGGAGCTAGGTTGTCGAGACCATGTGGGTCTCATCGAATGATGTTGGGCCAATTTTCTGGAATAACTGCATTGTGGAGACCGTTTGGGTCTCACCAAATGAGGTCAGGCTAGTGTCGGGAAGGAGAATTAGGTTGTGGGGATTGTTTGGGTCTCGTCGAACAAGGTCAGATTAGTTTTGAAAGGTGATTAAATATTGATCTTGGCTTTTCTCAGGAGGAAGAGCTAATGACTTTGATAACTACTATGCAAGTTGCACCATCCCATGAAGCATTATTTGTCTGTATTACTGACTTGGTATGAACCTGCAATCGCTCTTGGCTCCCATTGACCGCTTTATTTATATAGGAGAGAGAAAATGTTATGCTTCAGACAAGAGTCGCATATGTAACTCCCATTTATGCCTTTTAAGCCCATTTTTGATTTTTTATGCCTTTGTATTTTTTTCAAATTTTTTATAGAGAGCTTGTGGGGATAAATACAAAAAGTATTATGCCTCTACCCATCCACGATTATAGATGAGGGAGCTGATGATAAACTTGTTGACCAACTAGTAGGCTCTTAGATAGGGTAGAGTTGCCCTGGTAGTGACCACCATTGGCAATTCAGGTGATGCAGGTCATAGGCATCCTTCTTTAGGATGATCAATCAGACATGAGGCTTCCTACCCCAGTGAGGGGAATCAATTACACTTTGATCAGGTAGCCCTAGGTGGAAAATGATAGAGTTCTTTGTGCACACTTCAGGCTTAAGATCCTTATGACTAGACTCAAGTGCCTATGGTGCATGCTATAGGTAATGTATTTTCATAATGCAATGTCACTCATGCTTTTTGTGGGAGAGTGGGTAGCCTATGGTGACGTGACCGCAATGATTAATCAATCATTTAAGATAAAAGTTTTTTTGTTATTTTCTCTCTTCTCAAAATTTAGAGCCTTCTTGATACGTTAATTCTTGCACTTCAAATTCATGCACTTAAGACTTTTCTATCTTGGGTTGGATAAGATAGGAATACTCTTCTTCATTGGGATTTTTATCATCTAATTCTACCTTGACTTCAAGTGACTAGTAATAGTGATATAAGATTAAGCCTCAAAACATTCCTGATAGGTCTAATGGTTCCCACTAAAGCTTGAACTCTAAAGGACTAAAGCTTGATGAGAATGCACTCAAATACATTTTTTGCCCCTAGGTAAGCTCTTTTGAGTCTTTGTTTTTAAAAGAGACTTATTTCTCACTTTTGCCATCCTTTGACTTGAGGTCTAACAAACGTAGGTCTCATGGCTATCCAGTCCAGAAGGGATGCCACTATCTATTTAACCTTTGCCCTTGAAGGTCATGTGATCGAAGCCTGCTACCTCATCATAGGTTTAGAGGTAAGTATTGATTTTCTCCTATCACACATTTTATATTCCAACCTCTACCCCTAAGGTAGTCATATAACTGTAGCTTTTCACCACGCCATAGATATAAAGGCAAGTATTGGTTTTTTCTTTCTTTTTCTTGTCTAACCTCTATTCCTGAGGCAATCTTATGACTGAAGCCTGCCACAATGCCATAGACTTGGAATAGGTGTTAGTCTTTTATGCATTGCTCATTTTATGCATTTTTTTTTCTTTTTCACATATTTTTTTTATGTTTTCCTTATCGAGATAGAAAGAAAATGCCTCTCAGGGAAGCAAATTAGCATTGAAGGTATTCAACACCTAACTTTTTCTTAGAGCGTTGGTTACCTACGTGAGTTTCTAATGGATCTATATTTATGCATTGATGATAATCTCATGCCTTTATAATTCATCCTTATAAACTCATGGGATAAAACCATTGGATTAAAGTACCTTGGCCTCACTATATCGCCATCTTAGCTTTTTCTAAGACTTGGATGCCCTATGTGATAGACTCGTCTGCTGGGACATGTTTGAGTGAAACACCATTTTGAAGAGAATCAGATCAAGGCTAATATTTTTTAGATGTGACGCATTGACCATATCTGATAGCTCAACCCATCAGCATTGAGAAGCCAATATGAGTCCCTAGGAAGGACCTTCTTAATCATATATAGATCCCTCCAATTTGGGTACCATTTCTCAAAAGATTGGCTATAGTGTGATGGATCCGTTTGAGGACAAGTTATCCAACCTTAAATGATCTCTAAATCACATGCTTTGTATAATTGTGCTTTATCCTTCTCCCATACTTATTGCAGACAAGGTGAATCGGGTTGCCGAGACCTAAACGCTAAATGTGGTTGGATCAGTTCAAGGGATAATTAGGTTATCGAAACCCTTTGAATCTCGTCGAACAAGGTTGGGCCAGTGTCGAAAGCAACTAGGTTGCTGAGACCATGCTTGGTCTTATCAAACGAGGTCGGACCAGTTTGAAAGCAATTGTTTGTATGCTCGACTGCTAAAGGTCCCCTCCCATCTACTGAGGAAGGGTTTTCCTACTTTTCAAAGAGAACTCAGGTAACTCAATGATATCCTCTCTCTTGAATTCACACTTTGGTCATACTCCTTTGACTCGTTCCCACATAATTCTTGATGAAAAATGCATCATTGGATATGTTGAAGAAAACAAAAAATATGGGCCTAACAAAAGCTTCATTAACCTTATCTACATGAATAACATGCGTATGCAATGAAGGGGATATCTTGGACCCCAAGAGAGATTTTTTTTCTGGATTTTCTTGTTTTTTAACATTTTTTTGGATTTTTTAGTTTTGTTTTTTTTTTTGTCTTTCAAAACTTTTCATTTTTTTGAGATTTTTCACTTTTTTGATTTTTGCTGTTTTTCAAAAAAACTATTTTACATAATCCAATTTTTTTAAGGCTAGCTTTGAGTGGGTTGGTCTTCTTAAGAAAGAGAAATGGACGAGTTCAGATTGTTGCCCAATTTTTTAGGTTAAAGGCTCAACTCTTGCAAAAGAAGTGTCAACACAGTATCATTTGATGTAATCGGACCCTCCAATGAGTTGATGGTGGTGGTGCTCCTTTTGAAGTGACCCTTCAAGACCAATATGAGTTTTTTTTTTCTTTCTTTCTCTTCGGTCCCTTATAGCCAATTCCTTGGTTTTCACTTTAGGGACGGTTGTGAGAGGTGTTTTGAAACCATGTACCATAGGTAGTGGATAAGAACATGTACTGTAGGTAAGGGCTTAGGGAATGTAGACCACTGTGTTGGCAAATGGTCATTTCGCTATGGCCTTCTCGGGAAGCCAACTCTCCTTTGGTTCACAGGCTTGGACTCATTCTTCAACAATGTGGTTCAAAAAAGGCTTTTTAAATATTTTCATATCGTTATTGTCTTGCTTTGTCTCTTCTTCATCAACAAGCAATTCACCATTGTCAATGTTGTCATGTATGATATGCTTGATGATAAAGCATTTCTTAGTGTCATGACCCACAACTCTATAATATCTGCAATATTTGGATTGGTCTTTGCCCTTCATCTGTGGTGGATTTAATACCTGAGGCAATTTGACTAGGTCATCTTATAACGAAAGATTCATGACTTGTGATTGAGGTTGTTTAAACTATGTAAAGTCCGGTCTTCGGTCCATTTAGGGTTGCCACCATATTCATTCTTATTGGAGTTCAGCTTCTTTGGGGCAGTCTTCTGATTGCTTGTCATTTGTCCTTAATTGTTATTTTTCTAGAGAGTTTATCTTGAGGTTCACATAATGTTGACCTGACCTTTGGACGAGTCTAACTTCATATATATGTTGTTGTCTCTGTTGTTGGATCTTGAGGTTCACACCGTGCTCTATTCCTAAAAGAAAGGGAGATAAAAATAAAGAGCACGTAATCATATCAAAACAAGGTCTCAATCAACACTGATTTGTTGGATGTTGTATTTTCCTATTTTCTATGCATCATGAATTTTCTCCAACAAATATTTCTAAAACATGCGACTAATGCAAAAGACCTATATTTGAAAAAAAAAAAAAAAAAAAAAAAATAGGTAAGATGGTTGTACATGGGTTCCAACATCGAGACTTTCACCATTTTCTGGTGGACGACCGAAAACAGACGCATGATAGAGCTAGATGGCACTGAACGATAGTGGGTGCAGACAATAGAGTGGTGATGTGAATAACACTTGGGCAGACAAGATTTATGCTGGACGATGGACCCTTTTAGGGCTCCAAGCAGCAGACCCTGTGAGACAGGAATTTCTCACAGGGTCCGTTTGCAGAGATCACAAATGATCAGGGAAGAAGTGGATGACACTTTTGGGAGTGCCATCCTCTAGTCAGACGACGTAGTGGGTGGTTGTCCGGTGTGTTGGACAGCAGGCTCGATCTGGCAGGGAGGTTGCCGAACAATAGGCTCTATGGGAGCCTAAGGCAGGAGATTGCCAGGGTATGGGACCTTCAGACGGTCTGACCGGTTTGTAGATGTTGCAAACGACATGGAGAAAGATTGGACTGCAGAGAGGTCGGTCTCTCGAGATACCGGACAAGAGGCTCTTAAGATGGTCTAATAATGCAGATGGCAGAGAGGCCAATCAGACGACGGGCTCCATGCTGTCGACGATAGACGCATAGCCCGGGTCAAAAGCCACGAAAAGCAGTCAACAAAAAAATTTCAACGGCATTACTGAGAGTGTTGTTCAGGATTGGACGACAAAGGAGCCGATCAGACGACGGTCACTGGCTGGCAGGGCGGCTGCTGGACAACAGGCCCCGTGAGAGTCTAAGGCAGCAGACTCTACGAATCAGGGGATGCTAGGCGGTCCGACTGTCTGCCGCCTGGAATTCATGAACTTGGCCATGCTGCATGTGAAATATAGGCTTACCCTTGGTTGATATTGAAGATCATGAATTTGGTTACATTTTTATTCAGACCCTCACTTTTCTCCTAGTGGAACAACAAACCCAAACCTGATTAATGGGTAATTAGGCAGGCCTCATGCGTACTCCAGTCTAGCTCAACCCATTAGCATGCGTGTCTCCTACCATGAACTAAGCATTTTGTGGGCCATCTTCTTGAATCGTGGCTCTACTTGATTCAAGCCTTAGCATTGGTCCTGAATCTTTTGTAGTCCTGGTCTTGTTATGGAGTAGTGCTCATCATCTCCTGTTCTTCACTTGTTGATTCCTTGTCATCAATAGTGACTTTGAAGAGGGCCCGTGGATGTTCCAGAATGTGTCATTTGGGGTCCTGATTCCCAACAACCTTGATGCCGAAACATCAGCTCTACCAGGCTGGACCGTGGAATCCAACAGGGTTGTCTGATACATCGACTCATACCATTACAATGTGCCTCAAGCAGGGGCGTAGCTAGGATTCATGTGAGGGGGGGGGGGGGGGGGGGGGCTCAAACAGGGGTGTAGCAAAAAAAATATATATTTGGTGCGATAGTCTGGGGTTCGGGGGCAGCGCCCCCTGAATTTTTTTTTTAGATAAAATAAAAAATGACTACAATTATTAATAAAAATTATAGTGGTGGTAGAAACGGGTCGGATCCAGAACGGGTGTCATTGAATTACTCTCTGGCAAGGAAGGCATCATATCTCAAATGGTTGAGACATCACAGGAGAAGCGCTACACCCTTACTTTCTCGATCGGAGCTGCCGGTGATTCATGTCAACTGCCATTGGCAGTTACAACATTTGCTGGACCAAGCAACAAACATACATTATAAGCCCATGGGCAACCTGACATACTAGTCAGCAAACCTGTCGTTAATTGCCAGGGCTGAGCGAACGCGGATTGTGTTCTGAAAGAATGTGTAGAGGCCGGGTGGAGGAAAAAAGTTTTGATAGTATTATTCACATCTTTTTGATACACTTTATGATTTAAATAAATACAAAGAGAGAATAGAAAACGTCACATATAGAGAGAAAATAGGAACCGTATGAAACAGTTAAGATTCTATCCTATTATCCTCTATCACGGTATGCACGTTTGGTGGAAATCGTGGAAGCCATATGCATATATTGTGGAAACTGTATGATACAGTTATCTCATTCAGTGGTTGGTTATCCTATCCAACGACTTCACAAGATAAGATTTATAACACTCCTCTTAAGGTGGGGCATGTGGGTTCAACAACCCCAACTTACTCTTGAGCCGATGGAATGGATTATGCACCAATGGTTTGGTGAAGATATCAGCATATTGTGAAATAGATGGAACAAACTGGGTACATAAATCACTACACTGGATCTTGTCACGAATGACGTGATAGTCAATCTCAATGTATTTTGTCCGCTCATGAAACATTGGATTGACAACAATATGTAGGACAATTTCATTATCACAATATAACATCATGGTTTGTGAATGACGAATACCAAGATCAGTAAGTAGTGATTTTAGCCAGGTTAGTTCACAACATGCCAGGGCCATGGCACGATATTCTGCTTCAGTCGAGGATCGAGCAACTGTGGTCTACTTTTTCATTTTCCATGAGATGGGATTGTCGCCAAGGAGGATGAAATAGCCTGATGTGGAACATCGAGTCATCAGGCAGGAGGCCCAATCTGAATCACAGTAATCGGTCAAATGAATCTTCAAAGAGGAAGAGAGGAGTATGCCTTGGCTAGGCGTCCCTTTAAGATATTTTAAGACACATATAGCTACTTGCATATGGGGAACTCTGGGCTGATGCATGAATTGACTGAGAATATGCACTGAATAAACAATGTCGGGCCTGGTGATGGTGAGATAAATGAGTCGCTCAACAAGTCGTCGATATATGGTGGCATCATGCAGAACATCGCCATGCTCATTATCAAGTTTAGTATAAGGATCCATTGGTGTGGTGAGTGGTTTCGCTCCAAGATAACCACTATCAGTGAGGATATCCAAAAGATATTTTCAATGAGAGAGGAAAATACCATGTTTGGACTGTGCCACCTCAAGTCCCAAAAAATATTTTACCTTCCCAAGATCCTTAATGCAGAATAAAGTGTTCAAGGTTGCTTTAAGGTAGTCAATATATGCAATATCATCCTCGATGATAATGATATTGTCAACATAAATGAGGATGAACACGCAACCAACTGGGGTGTTTCTGAAAAACAATGAGTAGTCTGCCTTTGATTGTGTAAAACCAAGATGTTTAAGAGATGATGAAAACTTTGCAAACCAATTGCATGAAGATTGCTTTAGTCCATAAATGAACTTATTCAAGCGACAAACTTTTGGCTCTCCCTTTCTCAAAAATCCTTGAGGAAGACTCATATATACTTCCTCCTCTAAGTCACCATGCAAAAATACATTATTGACATCAAAATGGTAAATAACCCATTAGAAGATGGTGGCAAGTGCAAGCAAGCATCGTATAGTGACAAGTTTAGCAACTAGTGCAAAAGTCTCATTATAATTGAGTCCTTCAATTTGAGTATAACCTTTAGCGACTAAGCAGACCTTATATCGCTCAATGGATCCATTTGAACGATATTTGACTTTATAAACTCATTTGCAGTTGATGGGCCTTTTATTAACAGGCAAAGGAACACACGACCAAGTGTTATTAGCTTTAATGCCTGAATTTCAGCTGTTATCACCACTTTTCATTTAGGATCTTGAACCGCTTGAATGAAAGATATAGGTTCAATGGTTTGGGTGATAGCTGCTAAGAAGACTTTGTGAGAATCCAAAAAATTATCATAAGACAAGAAATGAGTGAGAGGATACCAAGTTTCTTTAGACATGTTTGTCCTGGATGAAGGGGCTTGTATGGAAGTGTAACATCTATAATCTTTGAGATACCCAGGTTGAAATATTGGCCTAGTCTAATGCCTTTGGTTCTGATCTGAATGGATATGTGGCTCTTGGATTGGGTCATGATGTGAATCTTGCACAAGAGCTTGGTCAGGTAGCATGACTTGGTTGGGCTCTGAAGTTGGATTATGGTTAGGTGTCAGTTAATGAACCAAGGTCATTATTGGATTCTTGAGATATATCAGAAATTGGTATAGGTAAAACCAAACTCCTATCATGTTCTGGTGCATCTATTTGAGCACCTGAAGAAGAAGGGGTTTGGTATCCTCCCCACAAATCACAATGTACTAATTGAAAAGAAGCACTGGTTGAAATAGAGCTTGTAGGAAATGGTAAACGAGACTGCTTGGCAAAATAACAAATATCACAATGATCATCAAATGAATAAGCATCTATTTTATTGGAATTAATGAGCATTTGCAAACATTTATTTAAAAATGTGAACAAGTCCAGAATGCCAAATGTGGGTAGGTGTTAAGGCAGCCAAGACTATCTCACTGGTATTCTAAAAAATATAAAGGTCATTCCACCTCCTACTCACTCCAATTGTTAGTTTCGAGACACGGTCGTACAACAAACAACAATCATTGTCAAATATAGCTATACAATCTAGATCTTGCGTTAGTTTGTTTATGGAGATTAGGTTGAACTTAAAATCAGGAATATGCATGATATTTGCAAGATTAATTTGGGAAGATATTGCGGCATTATCAATATGAGAGCCATGGGTTAGGATCCCATTTGGAAGGTTAACAGGGGAGCAAGAACTGGTATTGGTGAAGTGAGATTATGAAAAAATCCAGTCATATGATCTATTGCACCAGTGACAAGAATCCATTATTGCGAAAGAGAGAGAACGACTGTGAAGTTCAAAACATTACCTGCCAAATGGACTTATGGACTTGCCCGATTACTTTGATTGATAAAAGTAAAAAATTGTTCAACCTGATCCTTGGTGAATGATGGATTTGGTGTGGATTCATTGACTATACTTGTATCCCATCACTTGATTTTAATTGACTCATGCCCCTCTCATTTTGTCTATTAGAAAAACCGTGTAAGTGGAAGCATTTAGCCTTGATGTGACTGACTATTCTACAGTGATCACAGTGCAGTCGAGATTGGCCTTGACGTGATTTTCCTTGTGTCTCAACTATCGCAGTAAGAGGGGTTTCAATAATGGTATTAGGAGCAATGCTCATGCCATGATGTCGCTCTTCCTGCATGACTAGAGAATAAGCTTTCGACACGGTTGGAGATGGTTGCATAAGATGGACTTGACTACGAATTGTGCCATAATTGTCATTTAGTCCCATTAGGAACTAGATAAGGCGATCCAATTGTTGACGATCATGCACAGTCTTCATAGCACTGCAAGCGCATTCAAGAAGGGGGCATGTGAATCAAGTTCATCCCATAGGCCTTTTAGTTTTGGGAAGAATTCTGCCACTGAAGATTGTATTTGCTTTATATTGATTATTTGATGTTGGATCTGATAGATCCTTGGAGCATCCGATTGAGAGAACCGATCCTCCAAGTCCTTCCATACATGGGTGGCGCTTTGAGCATATATAACACTTTTTGATAAATCTTTATGAATGGCATTGAGAATCCAAGAGAGGACCATATTATTACACCTCTCCCAGGCGGCTACCATTTTTTGTGGGTTTGCAGATTTCATGATGGTGCCATTAGCAAAGCTCATCTTGTTCTTAGCACTGAGCATCATGATAGACATCACCAACTTCCACATCGAATAATTTTCTCCTGTAAGAACTTGTGATACAAGCAATGCTCCTGGATTATCAGAATGATGTAGGTAGAAGGGATTAGAATTTGTTGCATCTTCATCCTTCTGTAATTAATCACTAAAAGCCATGAATGACGAGCCTCAAATTCCTGTAGACTAAGATTCGATGTGGCAGAAAAAAAAACTGACATGATATAACTGTTGTGCACAATGCAATGAAGAAATAGGTGTTTCTGTGGAGTTGAGTTCACTCCACACTCGTCTACGCTTCTAGAAAAATGAATTCGGCCCCTTGGCTCTGATACCATGAAAGAATGTGTAGAGGCCGAGTGGAGGAAAAAAGTTTTGATAATATTATTCACATCTTTTGATACACTTTATGATTTACATAAATTGAAAGAGAGAATAGGAAAATGTCACATATAGAGAGAAAACAGGAACCATATGAAATGGTTAAGATTCTATCCAATTATCCTCTATCATGATATGCACATTTGGTAGAAATCGTGGAAGCCATATGCACATATTATGGAAACCGTATGCACATGTTGTGAAAACTATATGATACAGTTATCTCATTCAGTGGTTGGTTATCCTATCCAACGACCGGATAAGATAAGATTTCTAACACGTTCTATAATGTGTATTACAACACACGCACAGACGACCATAGCCCGCTTTGTGGCCCTGTGGTCGATCAAGGTGGTGAAATGTTGTTGGTTGGCCTGGTGGTGTATATGATTTTGAACTTGTGTTTTGGGATGTAAACTTTAGTTTTCTGAAGTGTTTGTAGAGTTCTTGGTAGGCTGGATGCAGTTGGTTTCCTAGTACTTTCAGTCATAGGCGGAGCTGGGGGGGGGCAGGACTGGGTTGTAGCCCAGTTAAAAAAAAAATTAAAAACCAGTCCTAGCCCAGCCTTGATGAGGAGAGAAAAAATGTCACCGGTAAAAGCAACATTACTGGGGCTATGACTTATGCAAAATAAGAAAAGTAAAAATAATAAAAGATTATAGTGAAAACATTAAAGAATATACACATTAAGAATATAAACATGAATAACAATAAAATCTATAACAATATTGTCCACAAATAGACATATATATTCAGAGGATGACCTAGTTATCCACTTGCAGGAACTCTTAGAATCACAAAAAGAAATACCCTTGTGGTGGCACTGCAGTTGCAGAAATACCTAGTTATTCAGTTGTTCTGTCAATGCAGAAAGACGTTGATGAGAAGAACAAGGAGATCGAGTATCAAAGAGATCTTAAGGACAAAGTTGTGTTAAATGTTGAAGCTAATGGAAACATAAATTATCTACAAAGGAAAAACAAATTATCAAACAGGAGATGCAAGTCAGACTTGCTTAACAATCATTCTGTGCAGAATTTGTTTCAATCAAACAACAATAATTTTGAGCTATTATAAGAATTTGGTACAATCAAGCAACGATAATTCTGAGTACAAAAGGATCTACACTTGTGATGGCACAATCATGAGGTGTCAATGGTTGTGATTTCTCTGATGTTAATTAAGTATTCCCTATGAAATCTAGATAGTTTGCTGCAAATCTAGATACAATACCCACTATGCTTGTCTATTTTAGAGTACATTTTCTGTGTGCGTATGTGTGTGCAATGATCTTGTAAGGGTTTATCTCTTTATGCTTTGCAATCATGCTAGAATAGTTTACAATTTTGCAGAAGCCATCATGTTGCAGAAATCTCTGGAAATCTTTTCAGCTTTTATTCTTCTGCAAGATGGTCCTTAAGTTGAAAAAAGTTTAATTATACAGAATATGAAAAACTGAGGGAAAGAAAAAGGAAATGAGAAAAACAAGAATTCCGAGCAACTATGAAACATTAATAACAAATAAAATTCAGCAACTATGAAACATAAATCAATAACCAAGAGTTTTCTCTCCTCATCTATGTCACATGGGTGCAGCACTTTTGTATTTTGATTTATTTTGTCATAAATAAAATTTATGCATTGTTATGAACTTCAAATTATTGCACTAGTGTTATATATTGCCATTAGATAATGTTTAAGAACTTTCCGTTGAGGTTGAGAAAGACTCAGCAGATAGTTTGATTTGTCCATATGAAATAGATTTTTATTAATAATTGTAGCCATTTTTATTTTATCTCAATTTTTTTTCCGTGGGTGCTGCCCCCAAACCCCCGACTATCACACAAATTTTCCTTTTTTGCTACAACCTTGTTTGCCCCCCCCCCCCCCCCCCCCCCTCACATGAATCCTAGCTACGCCTCTGCTTCCAGTGTGTGATTGTTCCTGACTAAGTTGTAGCCCATAGCAACTATGCATAGGATTGTGGAAGGTTTTGTAGTAGGCTTGTTCCTTGTTCAAGAAAATAGATTTAGGGCGACTGAAGAGCAATGTGCATATGCACATCTATATGTATATCATGGAATGAGTTTTATGTGAGGTTATATTGATGTCTTTCCACTTGAGACCAAACTCTTTTGCCTTGTCCAGCATGCTAAGCGAAGGAAAGCCCAATTTTGATTGTCGCAACCCAGGTCTTAGGAGATCCAGTGATCGAGCCCGAGTACTTTACAAAGTACTTGGCCACACAAAACACATAAAATTGTTGTGTTTGTAGCTATCTTTTGTGTTTTAGATTTTATACAAAAAATCACTGCATGCGTAGCGAATTTGTATGTTGTGTTTTACAACATAGGCCACACAAAATCGCTACCTTATAGTGATTTTCTATGTTTTGTGTATGTTTTATATAGAAAATCACTGCACGCGTAGCTATTTTTTGTGTTTTGTGTGGCCTGAGTACTTTGTAAAGTACTCCAGTCTGATCATCTAACCACACCTCGAACTGAGTGGGTGTGAAATTCCCACCCGAATGCAGATCTCACCAACGAAAACTCGGAGGTCCACTGCATCCCCCATGAGTACTCCCAGCTTCAACCTAGTGGTAAAGGATGCATATTCGATGCCCTTCAACTTTGATGCTTTAATCCTACCCACCTAGCAAGTTGTGTAGAGCCCTTGGGGTTATCGTGATGATCAAATTTGTTAATAAGTCCATTGGTGCAATAAGGGGAGCCAGGAATTTAAGTTACGGTGGGCACAAATACATAGTAAAAATAAAAATATTTTCTATGACAATAAACTATACTAGCGAGTGCACAAAAAATTAAGGTACAACATAGTATCATATTCATAATTAGGAACCCCGCTTGAAACCATGGTTTGAAAACACAGGGACTCGAGAATCGACTCATCCACTAGTGACTCGAGATGTGTTCCCAACCACTAATGTACACAACTAGCATATATACCCTAAACTAAGCCTAAACTAAATGAATATATGCTAACACGAGTAGTGAAAACTTTGAACAACCTCTCCTAAACAAATACCTTCTAATGAATGCAACCTATCCTAAGAAGTTATATTTGAATGCATGCAAACAAGAGATCAATGTAACAAACGAGAATACCCTCCAATGGCCTAAAGCTAAAACATGCACTTATATACTATTCAAGCATGTAGAATCATGTTTATTGTTAATTAAAAACACAAAAATACTTAAATTAAATATTCAACTTATTTAAAAAGCAAAAAAAAAAACTAAATGCTATTCAAAAAAACATGAAAAAGTCTAAAACCTAATTAAATATTTACGATATTTAAAAAATAAATAAAAACCTTAATTCTAGCAAACATCATTCATAGTTTTCATACATAAACTAATTAAAACAAAAAATAACAAACCTCCCAAATTTTTAACTAAAATCAATCATGTGAATTATGTATAATGTTGATTAAAAAATATAAAAATAATTAATTAATATTCATCTCATTAAAAACCTAAATGTTAATAAAAAAACACAAAAGCCCTAAACTTAAATGTTAATCAAAACCCTAAATCTTATATAATCAATTATATATTTATGCCCTAAACATAAGATAGAGAGAAAGAGTAGACCTCGTGTGAGCAGCAACGTGCGTTGTGCACTGGATGATTCTGTCGTTGTGGGGTTGGGACGTCATGTAATGCCCCGAGATTTTGAACCCTTGGAAATTTTAAACTTTAATGAAAACATTTAAAATCATCAGCGAAAACCTTTTTCGAAGAGGGGTTCAAAACCTCAGGCGGGTTACGTTTCACTCAAAATGATTATATTGAATTCAAAAGAGAATAATATAACATAATTAAAATACTTTCATTCAAAAGAAAGGTATATCATTTAAAATATTACAAAACCAATACAATATCATGTGTCTAAATTCTGTGTCTGAAAAAAAAATGATTGGCTCATCAACAACATTGCAACATCCTGCATCCGCTCTGCAACTATATCGTATTTTTTCACTTGCAGTTATGTGCCCATAAAAAGGGTCAGACTTGTGAAAGCCTAGTAGGGTTTTGTACCAATTCCAAGTAAAAGTGCAATATTTAACATTTACATCATGGTGTTTTAAATGATATTTTTAGAAATTCAATGGATATGTAGAAAAACATGATTCAGAAATGTTAATAGAGTGAACAAAAAAATTGAGATGTCACAGTTCATAAACAAGCATGCATGCTTAAATAGAGGAAGGAACATGCTTTAAGTATAGTAACACAATAATTAGTATAAGCGGGAAGTTTTTAAGTTTCGATAATTAACTCCCATTGTGGGTACTCACAGGGAAAACTTTGTGTTAGCTAAGACCGTAAGAGGGTTTATTATGCTGTGTATTTTAATATCATGCACAACTAACTTGCTATGTGACTCCACAGGGGCGGTTCAATAGCCAGGAGAGAAGTCTACCCTGGGCTAGAAACAAGGATGCACCCTAACCTTCTGCAGAAGTATGAAAACTACCCATCTAGGATTCAACTGTGGTAGATCTTGTCTCGTATCTTCGATTGCTAGGGATGTTGAGTCATTACCACTTTAGGAGAATATTAACAACAATATCCATCGAAGTTTGTACCTCCTACCCTCTCCAAGGTAGGGAAAAGCTTTGAATGGGAGGCAGGAAGTTTTCTTTCTTAGTCAGTATTTTATTACTTTGTCTGCCTCTCTTGGGCATTCCAGGACATCGATGGACCGCGTACCCCAATTGGGTAGCCAATGTTTTATGACACAGTTATATGTTTCCTTCTATTTAGTGAAAACTTTCTATACTTTTGAGCCTACGCCTGTGAAGACAGATATCGCTTTAAGTATGTGTGTATGGATCATCTTATCTTTCAGTGTTGCTTTGGCACTCTTGGCATTTTTTAGCACCTTGCCTATTCAGGCGGATCCAATGCATACAAGCAAAATATTGTTTCATGTTATTCATCACACCGTGTTGAAATTAAATTGCCGAGATTCCTCAAACCTTAGCTCCATTTTGAGTCGTATGTTTTTCATGCATGCTCATAGATGATGGCTCTCACGTAGTTACATATATGCATAGCCTGACGGGTTTTGTGAACCTTGACAATATAATTAAACTATTAATTTATTGCATATAAATCATGAATTTCACGTAAAAGATTGTATGCGAGCACAGAATAGTACATGAAGCTTAACTTTTACGTGAACTAATGTATGTGATCATGAAACAATGTATGCGAACACATTTTCTTATAATATCATATATGCAGGAATATTTTATCTCCTTGAAAAATATCATTTCTCTCGTAATATATCCTTTCCCTTGAAAATATTTGTTTGCCCTCGTAAAATATTTATAAAAGATTCATTTTCTCAAAAAAATATTTGTACTGATGCATTAATAAAAAAAACAACTGATCGTAAAGTCAAACATTATAATTTTATGAGCATTTGGCAGGAAGATACCCTACCTCAGAATATTTGTTGATAGAAGCGGAAAATACCCAAAATAACCTAGGGAAATTTTCGTCCGAGGAAGTAACTTCATCGAGGGAGGTTGGCAAACTCGAACCTTGCTGGGCTAAGCTAATTTGGGCAGAGCTTAGGTATGGTGGAGCCTAGTCAAGACAAGCCTAGTAGGGTTTTGGTCAAACCGGGGGTACTTAGGGGGGTTAAGTAGGTCAAGGCTTAGGCTCAAACCGAGCTTGGTCTTAGGGGAAAGTAGGGTAGGGTAGGGCTAGGTTTAGACCAAGAGCTTAGCTAGGTCTGAACCTAAGGGTTAGGCTAGCCTACTGGCTAGGAGGGAGAGGTGGGCTAGCCTAGTTAGAAGGGAGGGTAGCTAAGGTAAGAAAAGGAGAGGAGGTGACTAAGGGGAAGAACCACCAAAAAAAGAAGAGAACCACCAAAGAAGGAGAGGGCATCTAGGGTGCTAGAGGAGAGAGGGGAGTGCAAGGGAGATTGAAAGAGAGAGGGCTGAGTTGAGAATGAGGAAAAGAGGAGGTAGGAGTGAAGGAGATCTTGCCAAGTGGCAAGAACAAGTTGCCACTTGGAAAGACAAAGGGGGGGCACCCTTCTTTTTAGAGTCTATGGGCTCAAAACCATGGGTTGTCCCATGGTTATGAGAAGCTGGATAGTTAGGATGTAACTAGGTTAGTTTGATTTTTAGTCTATTTAATTAGGTTAGTTTAGTTTAGTAAACTTTTTGCCTAGTTACCTTTTCTAAGTTGGTCCCTAGTGAAAAATTTATTTCACCTCTAGGCTTAGTTAAGGTATGGTTTTGAATAAATAAGAATTCTATGGGGTTTGACTGAATCTGGTCAACATAGAGTGGGATAACTATGACCTTCACATCATATTTGTCCCTAAAATTTAGCAAAATTACCATCAAGCCCCTAAAACTTGTTGGGAGCGTTTCAAACGCATTACAACTTCGATTTTGATGAAATCAAGACCGTTCTTCTTAGAATTTTGATACAAATGCAATTCTACGTTTAAAACTCTAAATAAACAAGTAAAATTATGATTTTTTCTTAAGAGTTTTCGGTCATGCCCAGGACCTGTACGAACTCGGATTTCGATGAAATCACTTTTATTCTCTTTGAATTTTTGATATGAATGCCACTGTATGATTAAATAACCTAAATTAGACCCTTTTAAAAATAGTTATAATTTGCTATCTTGCCATTACTTCAAATTTGGTTTGATCTATTTTAATTTCCAACAGGTCCACTTATTGGATCGATATCTAGATCTCTGGTAAAATAATTTACCAGTTTCTCATAAAATTTCCCTGATAAAAATTAATTACTACATATATGAGATTTCAATGATATAATAAATATTGAAATATTATCTATAAATCATTTGATTGCAACATCCAGTGATAATTAATGTCAAAGTAGTTTATTTATAAATCCAAAAAAATTGTGGGTATTACATCCTACTCCTCTTAAAAGAATTTTGTGTGCGAAATTTTAATCTTAGTGAAATTTGAAAGATTTGAGGTATTTTTCTAATCGTCTCCTTGTGTTTTCAAGCTTCATACATGTTAGAATTGGAATGCTTTCCTACCAGACCAGCAATGGTTCTGAGCCCGTTTTATGGGACGTACGAGTATTGAACCTGCGATATGATATTCAGAGTAAGGTGGCATCGAGTTTCAGCATTTCTACAAACTATGTTGAACATTTCATTTATAAATCCAGTTTTATAGAATAGTGTTTCAATGGGCACTATTGTTATTCAGAGTAAGGGGAAACACTCTGATGTTAAAGGGTGACCCCTTGTGTGTCAATGGGCACGTCCTTTCTGCGTGAAGGGGCACATGTTATCCATGCAAAATTTTCCCTTTGAGCAAGATCTTTTTTAATTTCAAACATCTCTTTAATTTTGAAAAATTAAAAATTAACTCACCTCCATTTTTGAAAAATAGGGAAAATAGGGACTCGCTCATCATTACGAGGTTCAACCATTCTTGGTGCCTTTGCCAGGGGTAATTGAACCAAGGATCGAATCAATGCTATTTGCTTTGCCTAAATTTGACTGAGAAATTATTTCAAAATCTTAAATGCATATTGAATCATGCTTGTGGTATACAACAACAACAACAACTACGCCTTCATCCCAAAACAATTGGGGTCAGCGATATGAACCAAAAAAGAAATTCATTTTGGGTCTTCCACATGAATCCTTTTCCTCCAATCATTTCTATCCAACGTCATGTCCTCGGTGAGGTTCAAAGCATTCATATCCTTTCCTATCATCTCCATCCAAGTCTTCCTAGGCCTACCCCGACCTCTTTTAACTAATATATTTTCCCATTTCTCCAACCTTCTAACTGGAGCATCATTAGGCCTTCGCCGAATATGTCCAAACCACCGTAAACGATTCTCTCGCATCTTATTTTCAATGGGTGCAACACCTACCTTCTTACGTATCTCTTCGTTCTGAATCTTATCTTTTATTGTATTTCCACACATCCATCTAAGCATCCGCATCTCAGCTACACTCATTTTTTGAATATGATGTCTCTTGGCAGCCCAACATTCCGTACCATATAGTAAAGCGGGTCTAATAGTCGTCCTATAAAACTTTCCCTTCAACCGCAATGGCATTCTACGATCGCACAGCACTCCAGTAGCACTTTTCCATTTCATCCACCCAACCTTTATCCTATGATTTACATCTCCATCAATTTCTCCATACTTTTGAATGATAGATCCCAAATATTTGAAATAATCATTCACCGGTATATCTTGCTCACCAAGCTTCACTACACTCCCATCACTACTTCGTTGCTTACTAAACCGACATTCCATATATTCAGTCTTACTCTTACTCAACTTAAAACCTCTAGCTTCCAATGTCTGTCTCCATAATTCTAACTTAGCATTAACCCCAGCTCTAGACTCATCAATCAAAACAATATCATCAGCAAACAACATACACCACGGTACATTTTCTTGAATTGATCTCGTAAGCTCATCCATCACTATCGCAAATAGGAAAGGGCTTAAAGCAGATCCTTGATGTAACCCAACCGTTATCGGAAAATTGGTTGTCACCCCTCCACAAGTGCGGACATTGGTTACTACTCCTTCATATATATCTTTAATTATACTAATGTACTTGAGAGAAACACCTTTCTTCATCATTGTCCACCAGAGAACGTCCCTAGGTACTCTATCGTATGCCTTCTCTAAATCAATAAAAACCATATGCAAATCTTTGTTCCTCTCTCTATATCTTTCAATAAGTTGTCTAAGAAGATGTATAGCTTCCATAGTTGATCTTCCAGGCATAAAACCAAATTGATTCTCCGATATCATGACAACCTTCCTCAACCTAGACTCAATCACCCTCTCCCAAAGTTTCATAGTATGACTCATGAGTTTTATACCACGATAGTTTGTGCAATCTTGTATATCACCCTTATTCTTATATAAAGGCACCAAAGTACTCTTCCTCCACTCATTAGGCATCTTATTTGTTCGCCAAATCAAGTTAAAAAGATTTGTCAACCAATCTAAACCTTTCTCTCCCAAGCATTTCCAAGCCTCGATAGGTATACCATCTGGGCCAACTGCCCTTCTTGATTTCATTTTCTTCAAAGCCTCTGCAATTTCTTTCTTTTGAATCTTGCGCATGAAGTCACGATTTATCTCATGAAAAGGAATGGAGAAGTCTCCAAGATCTTGAGCATGACTATCATTAAATAGCTTATCAAAATAATATTTCCATCTCTCCTTAATCTCCTCATCTTTGACTAAAACCCTTTGCGTTTCATCTTTGATACATCTAACCATACCCAAATCCTTCGATTTCCTATCTCTCATCTTTGCAAGCCTATAAATATCCTTCTCGCCTTCTTTGGTATCCAACTTGTCATAAACCTCCTTATATACCTTAGCCCTCGCGTTTCGAACAACTTTTTTAGCTTCCTTCTTTGCTATCATATACTTCTCCAAATTCTCATTATCACGACTCTTACTTAGATTTCTATAACACTCTCTTTTAACCTTAATAGCTAATTTGACATCCTCATTCCACCATGATGTATCCTTACCTAGTGGTGCACCGCCTTTAGACTCACCCAATACCTCCTTAGCTACTTTTCTCATATCACCCGCTATCTTATTCCACATTGATTCTGAATCCTCCTCGAGACACCAATCAACTTCCTTAACTACCTGCTCTACAAACATTCCTTGTTTAGCTCCTTTCAGTGCCCACCACTTAATTCTAGGATCTATCTTATGTCTATCCCTTTTGCGGCATTGTCTAATTCTAAGATCTAAAATTAAGACTCTATGTTGTGTAGCTACACTTTCTCCTGGTATAACCTTACAATCGATGCAACAACCCCTATCTCTCTTTCTAAGTAGGAAAAAATCTATCTGACTCGTATTAACCCCACTTTTAAATGTTACTAGGTGAGACTCCCTCTTCCTAAACCAAGTGTTTGCTAAGATCATATCATAGGACAAACAAAAATCTAAAATCCTTTCTCCACTTTCATTTCTTTCTCGTATACCATAGCCTCCATGGATATTCTCAAATCCATCCCTACTAATGCCTACATGTCCATTAAGGTCACCGCCGATGAAAAGCTTTTCTCCATAAGATGTCTCTTGTACTACTCCATCTAAATCTTCCCAAAATTGATGCTTAATGGAATCATCTAAACCTACTTGAGGTGCATAAACACTAATAATATTAATAATATCCGTACCTAATACTAATTTAATAAGTAAAATTCTATCACCCTTCCTACGGACCTCAACTACATTATCTATAAACTGACGACTCATAACAATCCCTACTCCATTCCTATTCCTATTTATTCCTGTATACCAAATCTTATATCCCCAAGGTTCTATCACTTTAGCTTTCTCACCTACCCATTTGGTCTCTTGAAGACATAAAATATCAATCTTTCTCCTACACATAACATCTACTAACTCTACCAACTTACCAGTTAAAGACCCTATGTTCCAAGTGGCTAACCTAATTTTATGGTCTTGGACTAACTTCTTTACCCCCACCCGTCCAACAAAGTGAGGGAACCCTTGCCTATTTGACACCACACCCGGGCGCCGGTGTGACGCGTCGCTTCTGGGCGACTCCCTAGCAACCCTTGCACATTTATCACTGCCTCCGGGCCTAGAGAGTACAGCGCGTCGCTCAGTAGGGAACGCCCCAACGAAATTTTCATATTGGTTCATTTTCATAGGATATGACAAAGTTTTTATGCTGGCTGTCACAGGCCTACCGCAACCCTCCTCCTTTGTCCGGGCTTGGGACCGGCAGTGTATAACTACACAGGCGGAGTTGAATCATGCTTGTGGTATGATCTTTGAAAATTGATGGTTTGGAATATGATGCATGCTTTAAAATCATTTTGATTTTGAAAATATTTAGAAAATGCTTCAAAATTATAATTCCAAATTAACTTCAAAATTGGATTTGAAAATACACTTTGGAGAGTGTTTTGAAATGACTTTAGAAATTTATTTAAAATGAAATTTGAGATAGAAATTGAGATTTGAAATTTGAAATGGAGAATGAAAATGGAAATTAAAATAAAATTGAATTTGAATTTGAAATAGGAATTGATATTGAAATTGAGATTTGAACTTTGAATTTGAATTTGAATTTTGAAAATTGAAATTTGAGTTTAGATTTTGAATTTGAAATTTAATTTTGAAATTGAGAATGAATTTAGAAATTGAAACTTGGAATTGAAATAAGAATTTGAATTTGAAATCAAAATGGGAATTTAGAAATGAATTAGAAATTAAAAATTTGGAGTTAAAAAATAAATTTTGAAATTAGATTTCGAAAATCATTTGAAATATTTTGACATTGGAAATACTTTGAAAATGAAAATGATGAAATGATGTAATTTTATGATAAATGCATTTAATAAAGAAATTCAAAAAGATTTTATCTTAAAAGATGATTTTTTTTATTTTTACAAAATTTAAAACAAAATTAATCTTTAATACATTCATGACTATGACCACAAGTGCATCTCAAATTAATTTATTTTAAATGCTGATAAGAGAAGAAAGTATGATGTTTTTAAAAAAGGACCCAAAGTGTAGGTCAAGTTTTATTCCATAAAAGATAAAAATCTTAAGTATTGTTCGCATTCTAACTATGGTCATAAATGTGAATCATCTACTTAGGGTTAGTTGTCTCTTATTAGAATGGTGCATGTGTCATTCATATTACACCATAGTGCCTTTTAAAAAAAATAAAATGAAATGAAATGTCACAATCAATTACGAGAATTAAAAATGTAACTACATGTTCATTCATTCTAATCTAAACAGGAAATAGAAACTCTCATTAAATGAGATTATTACAATTTTCAAATTTAAAATGAACATTAAAATTCTTCCACACTTCCCTGTAAAATACAAAATACACGAGCAACACAAGAGAAGGAATAGAACGATACCATGTGAAACACACTGAGTGAATGCTAAAAACTAAATTGAAACAAGAAATAATGATGCTAAAGGAATGCAATTACAATTATGAATGCAATTTCACTAAATGAAAGCTACATGCTAAATGCTAATGCAAAGTAAAAAAAAACTAAACATGCACAAGTAAACATACTACTTACACATCAAATGCTAAAACCAAACGGCTAAATGCTAACAAGTAATTACACAAGTAACACATGCAAGTGCTATAAAATAAGTGTTAAACAACCAATAAACACTAAACAACAAATAAAATACACAAGTGCTAAACAGGTAAACACTAAACAACACAAATGCAAGTAATCAGCAAATGCTAAACACACACCTATTGGCTAAGTGCAAGTAAACACATTGCACATGATTCAGATATGCTGCTCAGATTGAACTCACAGCACACTCACAGAATGAACTCACAGCACAGGTAGAGATTGAACTCATAACACACTCACAGATGAATTCACAAGTGACTTGACTTCACCAAGTTAACTCACACAAACGAATTCACACAACAAACTTGATTTCACCAAGTTGAACTCACACAGATAAGCTGCTATGAAAATCAAATTAAAATGCCGTGAAACTCAATTTGAAATGTCATGAAATTCAAAAGATATAAAGTGAAATCGACTTTAAGACTAATGCCGTGAAAATCAAAGGCACAAGCTGCCGTGAAATTTATTTAAAAGGGCCATGAAATAAAATAAAAAAAAAAAGGCTCAACCGTAAAACAATTACCGGAGAGCAGATTCTGATCTGCCTTCACGGCAGAGGCAAGGGATTTCCGGCTGGAAATGTCATGAAATTCAAAAGATATAAAGTGAAATCGACTTTAAGACTAATGTCGTGAAAATCAAAGGCACAAGCTGCCATGAAATTTATTTAAAACGGCCATGAAATTAAAATTTAAAAAAAAAATGCTCAACCGTAAAACAATTACAGGCTAGCGGAGAGCAGATTCTGATGTGCCTTCACGGCAGAGGCAAGGGATTTTTGGTTGGCTGAAGAGGGCATTCTGGCTGATCTGGAGTTAATCCGGAAGAAGATAAAGTGAGGATGCCGGTGAAGTTAATTCTGATCTGCCTTCACGGCAGAGCAAAGTAAGTCCGACTTTCACGGCTGAACAAGTCGGCTTTCACGGTGAGCTGCTAGAGAGCAGATGCCGGTGAAGTGAAAACAATCCGGCCTACTGAAAACAGATCCGGCAAATGAAAATAGGATTTTGGCCCGAGACAGAGCAGGTTCCGGCAGAAAGGAATTCACGGGGAATCACCGACCGATTCAAATGTTTGCGATGGATGCAGAGGCGCCGGCAAACAGAGGGATCCCGGCGGAACAAGGGATTCCAGCCGATGGAATATAATCCGGCGGATGCAGATCTGAGAATAGAACTCTGATTTCATGGTGGATCAGAAATTCACCGTGAAAACATTTCGGCAGATGGAAAGCAGATCAGAAAGAGATTTCTCAATAAAGTCGATCGGATGTCACCGGCGGACACTGGAGAACTTCCGGCAGAGATCGGTTTGCTTCACGGCTAACTGAGATCTTTCGGCAGATATCGGATGAACCAGATCAAAATTCATTGTGAAACCGATGATTTCACAGTGATTTTGATCTGTTCTTCCCGGCAGACGCAAGGTTTTTCTTATTTCACGACACCTTGAAGCTTTATTTCAGATCAGCAGATGCTGATCTGAATTCACGAAAATTCGGATCTGCTGGATCGGATGATTTGTATGCAGAGATGCTGATGATGAGCACGATGCTGTGAGTGATGCAGATGATTGAGATGCAATGAGAGCATGCAGATGCAGAACAGTAACTCACGATACAACAATGAACAGATAAAAATTAAAAATCAAAACAATGCACAACCATGAATGAAATGCAGCTGTGCTATAAGAAATGCAGTCTAAAAGAGGAATGAGAGAGAAGAAAGGGAATAGAGAAAGAGAATAAGAGAAGGAAAAGAAAACTTACAGACGTCGTCTTGATTGAGAAGAGAGAGTGATCTCTAACCTGCCACAGCCGGATTGATCGATCCGACTTTGATTATCTTCAGAAGAGAAATAGGCTTTTCTCTTTTGTATTGTCGTAGACTCGATCTTCCTCAATCGTTAGAATAGAAAAGAGAAGGACAGGCAGAAGAAAGAGAACAGGGGAAAAAAAGAGGAAGAAGAAGGAATGAGAGAACCAAAGGAGTTCGGTTTTTCTCCCTTGAAAATTTTGATTTGAAAAATGATCGACCTCTTGACAATTTTTTATTTGCCTCTCCCCTTGTTCCATGCCTTCCCTCTTCTTATAAAGGAGAGGGTGGTTTAAAAAGATTTCGAAAATGCCTTTTAAGTTTTGAAAAAAAAAAAGGCTTAGTTGTGGAGGTTTTTCAAAAAAACTTTTCTTAGTCATTCTAAAGTCATTTTTTTTTATTTTAAATTTTGCTTTTTTTCTTTTATTTTTTAGAAATAAAATCTAAAATGCAAATGCTTTAGAAAATAAGATCCACATGGAATTTTGAAAGATTTTACAAAATATTGAATTTAGAATTTGAGGATTTTTATAAAAGAGAGTTTTTGAGATAAAAGAATTAGTTCTTAATTTGGATTTTAAAAACAGATATGGATCAAAGCTTTTGAGTAAAAATTGAGTTTAGATCTCGAACTGAGAAAATGAAAGGAATGGATCCAAATAGATATTGGATCCAAATATTTGAGCCATAAAGAGAATTGATTTTGAATTGTCAAATTTAGATTGAAAATAGAAGGATTTGGCTCAGGATTGAACTTAGATGTCTGATCTAGATCCAGATTTGGGTCCAATATAGAAAATGAACTTGGATTTTGGATCTTCAACAAAGAAATGAATCCTAAAAATGATTAAAAATTGACTCAATTGCCCTTCTGAATGACTCAGAAGGTGGAAATCAAGGTCAGAAAGGATAATTTTGGAATTTGGAAAATTTGGGGTGTTTACAGATGGCTCTCTTTGCTGCTAAACCGGTTGAAAACCGAGCTTAGTGGCAAAGACAAAACACACCAAATTTAGAAGAAAGAAAATTGGCTTGAGAAATATTCCTCACGAAGTGAGGTTGTAAAAATACAATCCCTAAAGCTTTTGAAAATGGGGAAAATATAGAAGATCTCTCACAGATTGAGACAAAATAAGCTTTTGAAATGTAGAAGAATTCAGGTTTAGCCCTTGATCTAGATGGGACAAAAATACCTTGAAAATGAGGTTTAGGTTTAACCCTTAACCTGAAGAGGAAGAAACACCTTGAAAAATAAGGTTCAGGTTTAACCTTTAACCTGAAGAAGAAGAAATATGATATTGCAAAAGCAAATTTGGAAAATGAATGAGGCAACTCTTTTGAAGATGTAAACAATGCCAGGTTGCATCAAAATAGACATTGAGTATTTATTTCATGTTTGAATAGCCAGAAAGTTTTTCCACTAAAATGAAATTGTAGTTGATTCAAATACTTGAAATGTGCAAGTATGTGCAAAAGATATTCTCTCTTTTATCTAGAGTATTTCCTCCAACGAGGTTAACTCCATGGATTTAAGAGTCAAATTCAAATTTTAGCGTTGTTGATTTTCTTCAAAGAAGCTATCTATTTCCTTGATATGAAGAGAAAAAAGATATTCTTAATTTCATAAAAGCAAGTAGTAAAAGGATATTATTAAAAGAATGTTGCATAAGAAAAAATGATTCTTGGCAATTTTGGCGATTTGATATCTGAGATATACTTTTTTGCACTTTCTGAGACATAGAATTGAAATATTTTGTCAAAGTTTGGCGAGAATTTCATCACATCAACCTTTAACTCAAAGATGTTTTGATTTTTCCTAGAAGAACACTTCACGTTCCTTCAACTTGGAGATGGTCAGGGTCTTCCTTGTCCCCAGAAATTGATAAAGATGTCTCTTTCGATTGAAATCTTTTGATAGTATGAATCAAATATCTTTTGCGGTTGGTCGGAAGGTTCATCGCATCGGCGTTCAACTTGGCGATGATCTAAACTTTTCCTGGAAGGATACGTCACACACTCCTTCAACTTGGAGATGATCCAAACCTTCTTTATCCCCAGGGGTCTAACTCGAATATCAGTCTTCAACTTGACGATAATTGAGAGAGCCCTTTTGTAGATAATCAATTATACTTGCTTTGTTGAGAATTTTGAATGGATTCTTTATTGCTTAGAACATTTCTACTGCTTTCTTGCCAAAAGAATCATCTTTTAAAAATGCACCATAGCTATGATCAATATCAATTCGCTTCTGGCTTTTCAAGATTATTGAACATTTCTTTACTACTCATATCAAGGATATTTCTTTTATCCTTTTGGTTGATCAACAGAGAAAAGGTTCAAATTTTATCCCTTTTTTGCAAAAAGCTTCACCTTTTTTAAACAAATACTAGAGGTAATCAGAGGTGATTCTTTTGTGCAGTAAAATATTGAAATCAATAATTAACTTCAGTAAACTAACAGAATGTTCGAGAATCCTTTGTGAAACAATTACTCAATATCGAAGTTAATGGAACCTTTGGTTAAAATTTTGAAGAAATAATATGAAAATTAGATTTTGGAAATCTCGACCAGTGAAAACTGGATTTTGATAATCCCGACCAATGAAAAACTGGATTTTTGTAAGAACCAGTATTGAACTGGGTTTGGAAGGACCAATGCTAAACTGGGTTTTGAAGGACCAGTGCTAAACTGGGCTTAGAAGGACCAGTGCTAAACTGGGTTTGGAAGGACCAGTGTTGAACTGGGTTTAGAAAGACCAGTGCTAAACTGGGTTTGGAAGGACCAGTACTAAAACTGGGTTTAGAAGGACCAGTGCTAAACTGGGTTTGAAAGGACCAATTTGAAAAATTGGATTTTGAAGGACCAATTCAAAAAATTGGATTTGAAAGGACCAGTATGAAAACCGAATTTGTAAGGACCAATTTGGAAAATTTGATTTGAATGTTCAAAATATTCATCCAACTAGAAAGTTGGATTTTTAAGAAAAAGTGTAACTTGAGAGTTTTGGATTTTTGAAAGAAAGTCCGAGTCAGAACTCATTTTTGAAAGATCGTAAGAGTCGAAATTCGTTTTTAAAAGATCGTCTGAGATTGTCCTAGTTGGAACTCATTTTTGAAAGATTCTTCGAGTCGGAACTTGTTTTTGAAAGATTGTCCGAGTTGAAACCTGGATCTTTAAAGGAAAATCGGTCCAACTCGAAAGTTGGGTTTTTAAAAGGAAGTCTGAGTTGATACTCGAATCTTCAAAGGAGAATTAGATTAACTTGAAAGAAGGTCTGAATCGAAACTTGGATCTTCAAAGGAGAATTTGATATTGAAAGAAGGTCTAAGTCAGAACTCGAATTTTCAAAGGAAAATTAGATTAATTTGAAAGAGGAACCGAGTCAGAACTCGGATCTTCAAAGGAAAATTAGTCCAACTCGAAAGTTGAAAGAAAGACCAAGTCGAAACTCGGGTTTTCAAAGGCAAACTTTTCCAACTTGGAAGTTGGGTAACTTGAAAATCGGATTTGAGAATGACCCATTCAAGGACTGAGTTTTGAGAAGAAGGATTGGATTTAAGATTGAAGATTTTGAAAATAACCAGTGTTGGGATTTGTTTTAGAAAACGAGTCAATCGATGATCAAAAATTTTGAAAATGGCATGTTCGAGGACTGGTTTTTGACTTGTAAGCTGAATTTGTCGAAATATTGGTGCTTTGAGGATTTTTTATGATTGTGATGATAATTTTGTGAAAATTCTGTACTTTGGAAGATTCACAATTTGAATGAACCATTATAGAAGACTGTGTTGTTTCTATGAATGGTCTCAGGATTATCCCTTATCTTGAATGGGGATGAAAGGAGATTGATGAGAATTATTGGAAATTGAAGAGGAATGATTGTTGAAAAGATTTTGCTTGATCATGCCCGCATATGGGATATTTGAAGTAAGATAAGAATGTTCAGTTTGAAAAACTAGTAAAAAATTGTTCTTGAGGAGATGATCAACCTAAAGATTGATTTTGAAAGGATGATCTACACAAGAGTGGTTTTGAAAATGATCAACACGAGGGTTGATTTGAAAAGATCGGTTCGAAAACCAGTTTTGAAAAAAGAAGATCAACGCAAGGGTTGATTTTAAAAAATGATCAATACAAGGGTTGATTCTAAAAAATGATCAACACAAGGGTTGAATTTATAAAAAATGATCAACACGAGGGTTGATTTTGGAAAAATAATCAATATGAGGGTTCATTTTGAAGAATGATCAATACGAGGGTTGATTTTGAAGAATGATCAACATGAGGGTTGATTTTGAAAAATGATCAATACGAGGGTTGATTTTAAAAAATGATCAACACAAAGGTTGATTTTGAAAAATGAACATGAGGGATGATTTTGAAAAATGATCGGTTCAAAACAAGTTTTTGAATAAAGAAGATCAACACGAGGGTTGATTTTGAAAATGATTAACACGTGGGTTGATTCGAAATGACTCGTTCGAAACCAGTTTTGGAAAAAGACTCAACCCGAAGATTGATCTTGAAAAAGATTAGTAAAAATGATCTTTGACAAAAATATTGAACTCATGATCTTAAAAAGGATCATTGCTTTAAAAAGTACTTGGTGATCACGATTGAGATTTTGCAAAAAAATTCAAACATTCATGATTTTGGACAAACCCATATAGGTAATCCTATCGCTCTCGTGAATTATGTCAGGATTATCCCTTATCCTGAATGGGAAGATTTGACAAAATTAATGATGAAAGATTTTATTTGATCCTACCTGTATTCAGGGTTTCTGAAAAATATTTTTTTATGAAATAAAAAAATGCCCCAGTATAGCGGGGAAGAAAGAATAATACAAGATCATTATTTTTGAAGAAGGCCTTTTAAAGAAATATAATGATAATAGGAGAAAATTAGGATTGGTAATGAGCTTTGAAAAGCCAAAAAGATTTTTGAGAAAACAATCGATCATCACCAAAGACACCTTGCAAGAGACTTGAACAACAAATCATGAAGAAGGTGATAACAGATCATGAAGAAATTTGACAATTCCATTGATGCATTGAAGAAATGATGACAAATTGAGAAAAAGGAAAGCAACGGGGACTGCATCATCCCTATGAAAGCAAAATGACAGAAATGAGAGAGATGAGAGGGCATTGGCATTGTCATTCTTTAGAGTGATCTGGGAAAGACTGAGATAAGATGGTCGGCTGGTCCTCCTCTTCGTCTGCTATAAGAAGCTTTTTGTTAATGCAGTCTTGAAAAATGTTCTTGAGAACGAAGCAACGTTCCGTATCGTGCCTCATTGCTCGATAAAATTTGCAGAAATGATCTTTCCATTTTCCTACGGTGACTGGAGGACCGACAACCCTTGAAAGTTTAATCATATCTTTTGCAAGCAGGTATTCAAGAATTTCCTCAAGCGGCTGATCTAAAGGAGTGAACTTGCGATCATAACCCCAACCATCGTGTTTTATCTTATCTTGAATGTTTGGCTTTTGCTGGGAGCCAAAAGGCTTATTGTCATGCTTGAGGGCATCACCCCTTTTGCCTTTCATGCTGCTATTGTTGATTTGGCCAGTGGAGTTTGTTGCGCAAGTAGCTTGCATTTTCCTTTTAGCATCTTGGTTATTCTTTGAGAGAGTGAGGCTTTTATATACACCATTTTCTATCCTCATTTCGAGTTATTCGGCTCATTTTATCAATTCGATAAAGGATGATGATGGGAAAGTAGAGATCAGGCCCCTCAAAGATTGGGGGAAATTATTCAAGATCACTAACAATACATGTCCTTCTGATATCAGATCTCTCATCTTGTTGCAGGTGGATCTCCACCTATGAATGAAGTCTCTAACCTTTTCATTATCATTCTGTTTTAGATTGCAAAGATGGTTGAGAGTTGGCAAAGCCTCAGTATTGAAAAGAAATCACTCAATGAACAAGTTGGCAACCCTGTCAAATTCTTGTAGCTCTATAGCATTGATATGCGCTACATACCAGTTTGCTGCTATTCCCTTGAGACTGCGCGGAAAGCATATGAATAAAGCCCTGTTGTCCCTTTTAAATCGGTTGCATTCTGTAAAGAACATGGCCAAATGGGCTTTTGGATTACCAGTTCCATCAAATTTAATGAATTTACGAGGAAGGTCCTCTAGGTTGTCATCCCCTTCTAGGCCATCATAAAAATCCTCGCAGGTGTAAATCCTCTTGCCTTTGTCCTGAGCCTACAGTTCTTTGACCATGCGGGTCGTCTCTTTCAATTGCAACTAGATCGAATCTTCCATTGGGATCTGAAACTTAGGTTTGTACACTAGTTTAGGCTCCTCAACAATTTTCTTAGATTGATGTAGAGGGTTTTAGAAAAATTCAGGTTGCTCTTCCTCTGAGTTCTCTTTTGCTGAATCTACCCCTTCTGAATTGCTGTCAATCTAAACTCTTTTCTTGGTAATTCTGACAGGGAGCTTTTATTTGGTTCTGTTCTTGGATGACAACTTCCTTGGACCTGACCCAACTTGTTCTGAGATCATCTTCGTCATCATTTTCTGAAATAGTGTGTACATGTCGGGATCAATATCATCGTCTTCATGTTGATCCCGACCTCTGTGCTAGTGATATCGCTATCATGCTGATGTGGAGCAGTCTTTTTGCCTGATTTGGTCTTAACCATATGATAATGCCAAAGCTCTCTGCAGAATAAGGAGTGGTTTAGACTAAAGAAATTTTGAAAGAAAGAGATGTGATGAAGGAGATATTTGAAAATCAGGTTGACAATTTGGAAAAGATATCTCATTACCAGGGATTGGGTCCTCACGGAAGTCATGACAATTGCGTTATTACTCCCATAAAAGAAGTAAATAACTAAAATACGCCTTGTTACCCAAACGGGGTCGCCAACCATAATGAAAGAAAAATAGAAGATTTTAGGCTGACAATTTTCTCGCTGAAATGATCACGGGATTTATTAGAAAATATGAAGAAAATAAAGTGAAGAGATTTGATAATAGGATTGAAATATAGAGATCAAAAAATTCAGGAGAAATGAATGAGAAAATAGCAGGCAGGATCAAAATAAGGTTGGAAATTTGAGATCCAGAAGAAGGAAAGAAAATCACCTGGAGTTTTTGGAAAATAGAGGAGAAAATTTATAAAGGATTTCCAGTTTTTTTTTTTAGAAAATTGATCTTGAAGAAATAAGGAAGAAGAAAATATACACCTGGATTTTTGAAAAATAGAGGGAAATTTTGAAAGAAATACTCAAAAGTTGTACAAATAAGCAAGCATCACATAATCAAAGTTGTACAAACAAGGATGCGCAAACAACACTCCCTAAAAAGCTGACTCTAAACACACAAATTTTGAAATGATTGTAGGACCTTAATCCTAACTCTAAGGTTTAGATCATCTGAATCCAATCAAGATATGTCGATATACTCAAGCCAAAGCTTGAAGTACGTGACATAGAAATTTCTCTGATTCTAAGGTAATGGTTTTTCCAACATTCTTGAGCACCTGCCGATATAATTCAGACTATGGCCCTTAGTACGTGGCAGGAGGGGTATTAGCCTAAACAAGTGGCCCAGTTGTGAGGCTTTTTCTCGAACTATGGTTCAGTGAGAAAGCCTAGCAATGTGAAGACCGATACAATATAGATGGGGATGTTTTAAAAATATGATTCAAGCTTGCAGAAAATCAGATAGCTCTAATGCAAAGTCATAAAAAATAGAATTTTGAAAATCATAAAGAAGCACATTTAATTTTAGATCTTAGAATTAGACAATGCCGCAAAAGGGATAGACATAGGATAGATCCTAGAATTAAGTGGTGGGCACTCAAAGGAGCTAAACAAGGAATGTTTGTAGAGCAGGTAGTTAAGGAAGCTGATTGGTGTCTCGAGAAGGATTCAGAATCAATGTGGAATAAGATAGCGGGTGTCATGAGAAAAGTGGCTAAGGAGGTATTAGGTGATTCTAAAGGCGGTGCACCACTAGGTAAGGATACATCATGGTGGAACGAGGATGTTAAATTAGCTATTAAGGTTAAAAGAGAGTGTTATTGAAATCTAAGTAAGAGTCGTGATAATGAGAATTTGGAGAAGTATATGTTAGCAAAGAAGGAAGCTAAAAAACTTGTTCGAAACGCGAGGGCTAAGGTATATAAGGAGGTTTATGACAAGTTGGATACCAAAGAAGGCGAGAAGGATATTTATAGGCTTGCAAAGATGAGAGATAGGAAATTGAATGATTTGGGTATGGTTAGATGTATCAAAGATGAAACACAAAGGGTTTTAGTCAAAGATTAGGAGATTAAGGAGAGATGGAAAGATTATTTTGATAAGCTATTTAATGATAGTCATGCTCAAGATCTTGGAGACTTCTCTATTCCTTTTCATGAGATAAATCGTGACTTTATGCGCAAGATTCAAAAGAAAGAAATTGCAGAGGCTTTGAAGAAAATGAAATCAAGAAGGGCAGTTGGCCTAGATGGTATACCTATCGAGGCTTGGAAATGCTTGGGAGAGAAACGTTTAGAATGGTTGACAAATCTTTTTAACTTGATTTGGCGAACAAATAAGATGCCTAATGAGTGGAGGAAGACTACTTTGGTGCCTTTATATAAGAATAAGGCTGATATACAAGATTGCACAAACTATCGTGGTATAAAACTCATGAGTCATACTATGAAACTTTGGGAGAGGGTGATTGAGTCTAGGTTGAGGAAGGTTGTCATGATATCGGAGAATCAATTTGGTTTTATGCCTGGAAAATCAACTATGGAAGCTATACATCTTCTTAGACAACTTATTGAAAGATATAGAGAGAGGAACAAAGATTTGCATATGGTTTTTATTGATTTAGAGAAGGCATACGATAGAGTACCTAGGGACGTTCTCTGGTGGACAATGATGAAGAAAGGTGTTTCTCTCAAGTACATTAGTATAATTAAAGATATGTATGAAAGAGTAGTAACCAATGTCCGCACTTGTGGAGGAGTGACAACCAATTTTCCGATAACGGTTGGGTTACATCAAGGATCTGCTTTAAGCCCTTTCCTATTTGCGATAGTGATGGATGAGCTTACGAGATCAATTCAAGAAAATGTACCGTGGTGTATGTTGTTTGCTGATGATATTGTTTTGATTGATGAGTCTAGAGTTGGGGTTAATGCTAAGTTAGAATTATGGAGACAAACATTGGAAGCTAGAGGTTTTAAGTTGAGTAAGAGTAAGACTGAATATATGGAATGTCGGTTTAGTAAGCAACGAAGTAGTGATGGGAGTGTAGTGAAGCTTGGTGAGCAAGAAATACCGGTGAATGATTATTTCAAATATTTGGGATCCATCATTCAAAAGTATGGAGAAATTGATGGAGATGTAAATCATAGGATAAAGGTTGGGTGGATGAAATGGAAAAGTGCAACTGGAGTGTTGTGCGATCGTACAATGCCATTGCGGTTGAAGGGAAAGTTTTATAGGATGACTATTAGACCCGCTTTACTATATGGTACGGAATGTTGGGCTGCCAAGAGACATCATATTCAAAAAATGAGTGTAACTGAGATGCGGATGCTTAGATGGATGTGTGGAAATACAATAAAAGATAAGATTCATAACGAGGAGATACGCAAGAAGGTAGGTGTTGCACCCATTGAAAATAAGATGCGAGAGAATCGTTTACAGTGGTTTGGACATATTCGGCGAAGGCCTAATGATGCACCAGTTAGAAGGTTGGAGAAATGGGAAAATATATTAGTTAAAAGAGGTCGAAGTAGGCCTAGGAAGACTTGGATGGAGATGATAGAAAAGGATATGAATGCTTTGAACCTCACCAAGGACATGGCATTGGATAGAAATGATTGGAGGAAAAGGATTCATGTGGAAGACCCAAAATGATTTTCTTTTTTGGTTCATATCGCTGACCCCAATTGTTTTGGGATGAAGGCGTAGTTATTGTTGTTGTTGTATAAAGAAGCACATACTTGCATACGTTGTTTGCATTCCATCCCTAGATTGATGAGAGTTGTATTTCAGACCTAAGTCTAAGTGAGCCTGCATCAATCTTCTCAATTTGATCTTACCAAACCATACTTAATCCTATATGCATTAATGTCAGCTGGGTGCGATTCTTGGTTTCTAAGGCTGCATGAAAATGAAGCTGGCATTTGAAGAATAAACGACGAGTCCCATCACGGTCGCCAAATTTGTTATCCATGCAAAATTTTCTCTTTGAGCGGGATTCTTTCCCATTTCAAACATTTCTCTTTAATTTTGAAAATTTGAAAATTAACTCACCTTCATTTTTGAAAAATATAGGAAATAGGGACTCACTCGTCGGTACGAGGTTCAACCGTTCCTGGCGCCTTTACCAGGGCTAATCGAACCAAAGATCGAACCAATGCCTTCTGCTTTGCCTAAATTTGATTGAGAATTTATTTCAGAATCTTAAATGCATATTGAATCATGCTTGTGGTATGATAGTTGAAAATTGATGGTTTGGAATATGATGCCTGCTTTAAAATCATTTTGATTTTGAAAATATTTAGAAAATACTTCAAAATTATCATTTCAAATAAATTTCTAAAGTTATTTCAGAACACTCTTCAAAGTGTATTTTCAAATCCAATTTCGAAATTCATTTGGAATTATAATTTTGAAGTATTTTCTAAATATTTTCAAAATTAAAATGTTTTTAAAACATGCATCATATTCCAAACCATCATTTTTCAAAGATCATACCACAAGCATGATTCAATATGCATTTAAGATTCTAAAATAATTTCTCAGTCAAATTTAGGCAAAGCAAAAGGCATTGATTTGATCCTTGGTTCGATTACCTATTTCAAAGGTGCGAGGAACTGTTGAACCTCGTACCGAAAAGCGAGTTCCTATTTCCCATATTTTTTAAAAACGGAGGCGAGTTAATTTTCAATTTTTCAAAATTAAAGAGAAATGTTTGAAATGCGAAAGGATCCCGATCAAAGGAAAAAGTTTGCATGGATAACAGCGCACCAACACATGAAGAGGCACACCCCCTTATACATGAAGGGTTGCACCTTGATGTGCCATGCATGCACAATGCACGCGTGCAATGCATAGGTGCAACACAACGCACCACCGCGGGCACACTTCACACGCACACTGTGTGCAAATATCGCGTGAATGGGCGCCATGCACATGCATGTGGGCGCCGTGCATGAGCGCCAGGCACCATGTGCCTCATGCACGTGCACGCTGCTTATACCATGTGCTCCACGCGCAACGTGCGAGGCATGTGAGTGTGCCACCTATGCCAAATCTATTTCAATTTGTTGAAGTCGCCCATCCCTAAACCATTCATGGATTGTCAAACCACTTAAGGGTTTTGATTTTTTATAACCACCTTGGTAGGCCTTTATAAGCCAAGGTGAGAAGTGGTTTGCAAGCTTTTTGTCATTGTGAATAATTTTCTAAGTAATGCAACTTATGAGTTGTGGAGATTTTCTTCTCTTTGCTTGAATGAGTATTCAAGTGCTAGGATTCTTAGTGAACTCAAGATCCTTGGAAAAAAACTTGGACTTTGGAAAAATCGATTTTGTGACTTGGATTGCTTTTCTGAGGAAATGGATTGGGGAATTTTGAGAAAATCAGGAAATTCATTAGAAAATGATTTTTGAAATGGAAAATGAATTCTCAGGAAAACTGGGAAAATCAGATCTTTGAGAGAATCGATTTTGGGATTTGAACATGAAATTGAGAATGTGGAAATCTTGGGAAATCATGATTTGAACTTGGAAAATACTTGGAATCTCATTTGAAAACCCAGAATTCTAAGAAAATCAAGTCCTGAACAAGACTTGGAAATTCTTGGGAAAATTAATTTTTCTTAGATAGAATTGGAATATGATTTTGAAAATGATGAAAATTGAATGAATGAATATGAATTTTAAAGATAATTCTTTTAGGAATTGAGAAAATCTTTTAAGATTTTGAGAAATGCAATGCATTTTTGAAATTAGCCTAATAGTGTAGGCCAAATGTGGCTAATACGAAGATCATAAATCTTGATTTTCTTCGTATTCTCACTATGTCCAAAAATACGAATCCCAACAAATTCGTGAACTTCATAAGAGCTTGTGCATGTGTCATTCGTGTCAACCATAGTGATTTTGGAAAAGGTGCATATGCAACATACAACAGATATCAAAATTTTCAGAAATTAAACTATATGCAATGCAGTCCTATTCTAAGCTGAAAAGTAATTCTTATTCCAAATTGTTACAACTTGATATTTACATTAAATTACAATAAAAGAATAAAAGCTAAGTCTTCTTCTTGAATATTCTTGCAAAACTAGAAAACATGTTAGCATAGAAATGTAGGTTTTTTCTTAATTTATCCAAAATTATTAGAAATTATCGGATATTATTCAGATATAAACCCAAAATCATACCCCTTTGATATAAACATGAGAAATAAGTAATAAAATTTCAAAAATAGGCTTGGAAATTTGAAATTGGTGTCAAAATGACCAAAATACCCCTAATGACGTTGAAATCAAGGTTTTTAGAGAGAATTTTTGTAAATTTTGGAAATTTGAAAATCAAATGAAATAAAATCAAACATAATATGAAGAAATATGATGATATGCATAAAAAAATTAAAGAATTGAAGTTTGGAATTTCGAAATTGAGGTTAAAAAAACAAAAATGCCCCTCATAACAAGACTATGGCCTTGAAACCAGGGTTTTCTGAAATAAATTTTGCAAAAATGAGAAATTGAAATGCAAATGACTTTAAAATTAACACTAATATGACATGACATGCTTATTTACATGATAAAACCCTAAAATTGCAAAAATATCACAAAATATCAAATTTGACTCGATTTTTGCCTCTGAATTTAAAAATAAACTAACACACAAAGCAAATGAACTTGGATTTGAGCCAACATTGGCATGGACACCTAGACTAACTCTAAAAACAGAATGAGGCTTGAAAATCTATTAATTTGTTATTTTTTTAATGTGGAAAATAACTAAAAATCCTAAAAATCAAGATTTTGCCTAAAATGATGATTCTAAATTGAATTTAAGGTACTAAACTTCCATAAAAATTTCCTGAATTTTATGGGGGTGACAGAGGGCAATTAGGCAAGGATTTTTGCCTTTTACATATTCGGGTTTTGACCAATGGTCGAAGCTGGACAGCTCCGACAAGTCGGATCGGAATCTGGCGACTCTAGGATTTAGGGCAGACAGACAGGTTTCGAGAAACATTATGGAAAAAATAAAAGAGAGACGAAAAAATGGCTGAAATTCTGGAAAAATGTCTTTGACAAGCAGAGAAAGATTTCCTATTTTTACAACATTGGGATTTGGATTATGGTTTGGGCTGTAGCACAGAATTATCAGAGGTTTGAATCTCTGAAATTCTCAGGCATGAGAATCTGTTAGATAAAAAAGATAATTTTGGGAAAAATACTTGGACAATCATAAAAATTCCCAAATTTTATGAAATGACAAAGGAATGGGTTAGGAATAACTTTCATGTTGAAAGATTTCACAGACCGCCTATGGGTTGAATAGATAGAGTAGGTTAGAGTTGGTCTAGACCCTGACAAGGAAAAATCGAGGTTTTCCCATTGGTATTGGAAAATCAATTTTTAACAGAGGTCAAATTTGTTTATAAAAATCTCAAAATTTTCAAACAATTAGTAGATTTCACTATAAATCTACTGCAATTTTTAGGGGGAGATTCGGATCTCCCACAGAGGTGATTTCGGGTTCTAGAGTCTGCTAAAATGGAATTGGGATTTTCCAGGGGGTTCAAAACCCGATTTAGGATTGGATTTTTAAAGAGGGGCTCCGGAACCCAAATCCATCCAGGTTTTTTATAGGAAATCATAGATAAGTAAAGGTACTCACAAATAAAATTTCAAGATTTGTCAACTAGAAGTTAAACACGAAATAACTACTGGATGCCTAAACTAAAACAAGATAAACCATAAATATAACTAAACTAAGTAATTAAATGCAATGCTCATGACATGGAATCTACTAAAAATGATAAAAAAAACTATCAAAGAGTGGTAGAACCTTTCTTAATATGTGCTATTGATGAGAAGGGATCTGATCCATCCATCGAATGGATCCCTTTCTCTACATAGCTCTAATCATAGAAGGTAGACTACAAGCCCATTTTCATACTTGATTTTATATCAAATTTTTTCATCCTAACAGAAGAACCATGATGTTTTAATGGAAGTCAATACAACAAAAGGGTGAATATAGACTTACCTTGGATCGGCTGCAATGGAGGCGGCAGCTAGAGAGGTTGGTACAGGTGGCTGGAACTGTGGTGATGCTTGAAGGTACTTTGGTTGGAGGGTGGAAGGGGGAAGGAAGCAATGAAGGAATCGATTGCTTGATGAGGGTTGTACCGGCAAAGGTAGCTGCAGTAGTTGAGAGACGCTGCAATGACTGGTAGCCTTGAAGGTTGAAAGTGATGATGTTGTCAATTGTTACCTTGGTGTAGTTGGAGGTGGTTGGTGTTGAATCGATGGAGGAGCTCTTGCTGCCTTGGCTGGGGCTTGCTTGACGTGATCGGAGGTAGGAGGAAGGTTGGAATCAATGGTGGTGGTGTAGAGGAATAGAGAGAGAATGAGAGAGATGGGAAGAGGTGAGAAAGAGAATGAGAGAGATGGGAAAGTTGTGGGAAGAGAGAGGGTTGAGAGAGTTAGGTGTGGATTGGGAGAGAATCAAAAGTGGCAGTCGTATGTGGTTTTCTCTCATTAAAACCTATAACTTAGGTTTTAATGAGAGGTAGAGTTAGGGTTTTTCAAGAGCTAATGAAAAAGGAGGAAAGTAATGTACGTGAATGGGTTGGACAATAGGGAAAGGAAGGAAGCGAAGGGAAGAAGGAAAGAAAGGGAAGAAGAATAAAGGAAAGAAAGGGAAGAAGAATAAAGGAAAGAAGGAAAAGAAAAAAAAAGGAAAGGGAAAAGGAGAGGGAAAGAGAAAAAAATCTGAAAAAAAAAATTTAATTTAATATTTTTATTTTTTTACATGTGGCGCCACCTTAGAGTGGGGCCAACATAGTTTTTCAAAAGAATTTCAGAGTGGGTGCCACATTGGAGTGGCCCTCGCGATTTCTAAAAAAAGAAATATTGAAATAAAGACAAAAAGCTTCAGTGTGACTCCACTCAGAGTGGGTCCCACTTGTGACAAAAGCAAAAATGACTGTAAAATTTCTCAGAAAACTTTTGGCTATTTTTGGCAGTTTTTGAAATAAGCTCAGAATTTGAAGTTCATTACCCCATTGCAAAGCAAATCCAGTTTAAAATTTAAAAATTTGAGTTTGAAAGAAATTCAGATTGTTTTTCTCAAGGAAATATTTCTAAATTTAGAATCATGGGGGTAAAAATGTTAATTTTGGAAACCCATGGTTTGAATTTGATTTTTGAAAACTTTTAAAACTCAATCTGGATTGAAATTTATAAAACTGGAGTTCTGGACCTCGAAAATGAAATGAAATTTGATGGAATGGTATGAAATGATGAGAAATGACATGAAATGATAAGAAATGACATGAAATGCCACGCGAAATGCTAACCCTGAATGAAGAAATTTGGATATTAGACCATAATTGGCAATTGTACCAGTTCAAAAAGTGTTAAAATTGATAAAAAATGCAAAATGACACTGTCTGTAGTGGGACGGCAGTCAAAGCTTATGTCGGGATAACCCCAACAGGTTGTTTTGGATGCATCCTTCTACAACAGTAGTGGAGTTCAATCTTTAGATATTAAAGATAACTCGACCTCCAAACTTCCACAGTAATGGAAGGTCTCTTGAACTCTTTGGTTCATAAATAATTCATGTCACTCATGATTGTACCATCACTGTTTGGCACGATTAACATAAATCTTAAAGGAGTTCAACGACATAATCGTTCTTATAGGATTTCGAATGCCACTTGGGCAAACCGGTGCATTTTGCACTAAGAAAAATATGTACCCCAACCCATTCAATATTTCGAAGCATGGGTTGCCTGTGTGGTCTAGGGATTACCGTTAAGTTTTATTCATATTAATGCAAGACCCCGCTCTTAGCATCTACGACCTTCATGAGTGCTTCACCCCTTTTGGATGAACAACCAACTCCAGCATGTCGGCCCTTATGAGTCTTGTTATATAACAATGTTTCACATGAGTATACATAGACAATGATCACCTTGGATCGACTGCTCGGCGTATGTAGCAGCAACGAGCACTGGCCTAGTCAAGGTGAAACGACTACTCTGATGCATTGACCCTTATGAGTATGGGTTTTCAGGCTCTACCGAGCTAGAGTGACACTGAAAATCAGAGTTTGAGCTGAATTGAACTGAAATGAGCTAGATTGAGTTGGGTTTTAGAGTTTCAAAACTCGACTGGACTGACAAGGTACTGACTCGACTGAACTCCTCGACTGAATTATCAAGAAAAACTGTTATTTTTAGAGAAATGGTACAGAATGGTCACTCGAGTGAAGTGAATTATGCTCCTGAGCTAGGTTTGAGGTGGGATAAAGATCGGTAATACTAAGATAAACTAAAATTTAAGCTCGAACACTTAGCTCAACTGATTGGACTCAACTCAATTTCAGTTGAAAGAGCTGAAATGTGCTAAAATGGGCTCCTGGACACTTGGAAATGGTTTTGAACTGAAATTGGAGCACTTGAACTCTTGGTGAGCTCAAGCTATACTCTGGAGAATATGAGTAACTTGAAAACAATTGGCTTGGATTTGAGTAAGAAATGAGCTCATTTATAAAGAAATAATCCTATTTTGGCAGGAATTGTCAGAAATGAAAATGATTTGTTCATTGTTAGCTCAGATGAGCTTGAAATGACTGACATTCTTACTGTTCTGAATTGACCAACGAGCTTGGTTGACTTTGACTGACTGGGGTCTGGGATGACCTAGGGGTAAAATGGTAATTTTCCTAATGAAAGTGGGTAAAATGGTAGTTTTCTAACACGAACTTGGGGTTGGACTCCTATACTGACCTATCAGGGTTGGCACTGCACGAGTGGTGTGTTTGAGAATGGATGAGGAAAATTCGGGGTGTTTACAGCTTAGACACAAGTTGAAGTGTTTGAGTTCTATGTTGAAAATGATAACGAAGGAAGCCAATTATTTGTCTACGTTGATATCTGTGGCCTATTTTGTTCGAGCAAGTAGAGCCTGAGGGGTGTTTACACCTAGTGCCGTAAAGCCATCTGGTTTGGGAGTCATCGGCCTGAAAGCCCGTTACATGGACTTTATAGAGAGCCTAATAGATATTGACATTGCACATGACAGAGAAGTAGATTATACATAAACTATAAAAAAAATGAAAGTCTAGTGATTCGAGCAATTAAGTCTGAGGGATACTTTGTGTCTGGTGCCCTAAGGTCGTCTGGCCTGGGAGTCACTGACCCAAAGCTCATTACACGGGTCACGAAAACTAAAAATTTGGTATAGTGCTCATTAAAAGAATGAAAAAAAAATATGTGAAAAAAAGAGCATAAAAGAAAAAAGTTCATTGCTTAAAAGCAAATATTGAGAAAAACTGTGCAGAACACATATAAGTGAGGATATGTAAATAATCACATGTATATATTTGAATTTCTAAGAATGAAAAATAAATGATTATGCTATTTAGAAAAGTGAAAGAAAATATTTTATTCTGTGGTGGCAGGTAGAAGACTTTAATCATGTTTTAATAATGCAATGGCATGAAATATTTGTGAAAACAAACTCCTTAACTGCCTAATGCTTTGTGTTTTTAAAATTTTTATGCATACATGACAGAGATGTTTGTGGGTAGCATCATTGCAAACCCTCACGAGACCTTACTCATCCGTTGGGGTAACCCAGGGGTTTAAAGGGCTTGTTGCATATGCTAAATGCAATCGTGATTCCTACGAAAGTGAGTTAGGTTTTTGTTTTGATTAGTTTATCATTTTTGTTTTTGCTTCAGTTTGCTCGAGGACTAGCAAACGACAAGCATGAGGGTATTTAATCATGCATAGTTTCTACACATAAATTCATATATTTTTTATGCATGATCATGTTAGTAATTGCTTAAAAAATGCTTGTTTGCGAAGGTTTTCAAAGCTTTTTTATCAAATATTAAATTGAGCAATGTGAATCCTTTCTGAGCCTTTTTGAGAAATTAATTAAATTTTTGGAAAGTACTTTCAAAAAATGGAGTTGTTTGAAATATTTAAAAAATGTACAGACTCTTTTTGAAAAAATTTCCAAAACCTAATTAAAACATTATAAATAGGATGTTTGAGAAAAAAACAGGCGTCTCCCCACTTTGAAGCTCACGCCCCTCCCTCCCCCCCTCTCTCTCTTTCTTCTTCTTTTTCCACCAGCCAGCTAGTAGCCTCTTCTATTTTTTCAGCACAACAAGGCAGCCTGTTGATTTCATGGGGAGAGACCATTCTCTTTGCAACCACTCCAGTCGGGCCGCTCGGTAATCCCTTCTGCTCCCCTTTCTTTTTACGTATCTCAGATTAGTTCATTATTGTCTTTTCTGAATAGAAGAGAAAAAAAAAGATGTACCATAGGCTCTGTGTTTTGTGGTTATGTTTGTAGGTCCAACGTTGTGTTTATTTTTTTTGTTTAGTCTATTCAGTCATACGTTATTAGTCTGTGTGTTTTAACTGATCAACATGTTTTCAGCAAGAGTCAGTTGTCAGTCATTAGCGTATTAGTAATTTGCATATGTTGAGTTGTTTAGTCTGTGTGCATACATCACTTTAGTTTGTTATCAGTTGAATTGATTTCTTTCATTTATCAGTGTCTCATTTTCTTATGCAGCAAGCATGTTATAGATTAGCAGTATTCATTAGTGTTTGCTTGCCTAACGTCTTTTAGTAACATCCTTCATTTTATGTCTGTCTTTTAGTTATAGCGTTAGGTTGTACAATAGATAATTAAACCTAGTAATTGTTGAAGTTTGTCAATATTTATTCAGTTGGGTTAGATTCAGTAGAATAGATCATTATGTTTGTGCTTTCGTTTAGCAGACCCATCAATTAGCGTTTTATGGTCTAGATAATAAATTTATTTTTATTCAATTAGTGTACTTGAAGAAGCATAGATTAGGGTTGATAGATCTTGTTAGCAGCTAAAGAAACGGTTTTTTATCCTTCCAAAAAATTTTTGTTCATCAATTGGTTCAATAACACGCATTTTATGTTATTATAATTTTATGTTTAAGTTATGTTATTGGGCCAATTTTTATAGTAGTGTTCTTTTCTTCTGAGCCTATTTTAATCTCCTTTATTAAGGTTAGAATACTGTTGAAGTTAAGTAATATAGAGCATAATAGATTTACATTGTGTCTTTCAAGTAGTCTGTGAAGTATAGCTGATGAGTATTGTCTTCTCTAGATAGTTTATTTGTTGTTGTGTGGATAATGTGATTGTTTGCATGCATAATTTAATTACTTCATCACATGATTCAGTTGGTAGTGGGGATTAGGTCCAGCAGGTATGTGAGATTTATGTTAATTTAACATAGTTATTTTGCAAAGTTGCGAGTCTTGGACACATTTCTCGTTGATTTTTCCAGTAGATGTCTTGTTTCTGTTGTGTATTTTGTGTTTTTTTTTGCAGGGAAGCGGGTAAACGTGTGAGAAAAACGATTTTGACCCTCAGAAAAGCCCCTCGGGGAGCCCTCAGAAAAGCAAAAGTTCAATAAAACATACATTACCTCAAGAAGGGACAAAAGGACTCGAAGCACTAAAGCCTTTTCTTTTTTTTAGACTAGGATTTTATTTATTCATATCATTGGGTTGTAATAAGGCCGTTTTATTCTTTTATTCATTTAAGCCCTCTACGTAGGGCAACACTCTTTAGTTATTCATTTATTTAATTAATTCTTTTTCTTGGCAATAAAGAGTAGCATAGTTGTGTGTGTTGAATACAAGTATCTCCCATTCCCTGAGATCGACCCGGACTCCACCACTTGCGCGAGCCAGTTTTTTATATTTTCGGTATCTGGCTTTCACTAGATTTTCATTAAAAATACTATTTTGAAAAGGGTTTTCGTAAAACTCACACCAACCACTTTTAGATTTTCTTTTGTTTAGGCCACTCTTGTAAGGTTGGATCCTCTTGAAAATTTCCCAAGGGCACCAAGATCTAGGGCCCAGGTGCAAGAAGATCAAAATTATTTTGTTCTTTCTTTGCATATGTATTTCACGAATTTCATACTAGAGCATGATATGCACAACTCTGCAAGCCCAAATCAAGATTCATCTACAAGGGACCCATCAATTGGTATCAAAGCAAGTGAGGGTTTGATTCCTCAAATGCATCATAGAGGAGTTGTCTATGATGAATTTAAAGAATCCCATAAGGAGCTATTGCTCACTATATCTCGAAATGAGATAAATGCCAACAACTGAATAGAGAGGTTGAAAAATCTCGTAGCAAACATCACCCAAGGTGTTGATGCACTAAGAGGAAGAATGTACCAGAAATGTTTACCAAGATCTCTTGAAACTCACTATAGAGTCATCAGACATGAGGGAAATTGTAGTCGTGAGGGGCCTGTGTGGGCATACGAGGAAGATCGATATGCACATAGGAGAGAGTATAAAAGAAAACCACAGATTGAACTTCCACCATTCGAGGGTGAAAAATCTAAGGAAGTGGCTATACAAGTTACATCATTATTTTGAGTATCTTCATGTTCCTAATGACCAAAGAATGGATGAAGTAGTGACTAAGTTTAAAGGAAGTGTTATTCGGTGGTGCCATTGGTACCAAGTCATGTATGGGAAACCTTCATGGGAAAGGTTTCAAGATGCACTACTTGAGAGGTTTGGACCTTCTAATATGGTCAACCACAATGTGGCTCTCAAACAACTATGATGAAGAGTAACTCTGGAAGAATATCAAAGTGATTTGAAGAATTATGTTCTACTTTGCCATATGTAGTTCAAGTCACCCTATTCGGCTCCTATGTGAGTGGACTTAAAGATGAATTACAAAAAGAAGTTTTAGCTTCTAATGTCCAAACCCCAAGAAGAGGCATATATAGTTGCCAAACTTTTTGAAGAAAAACAAAGGTTGAGGTGGTCTCTCCCTAGACCAACCGACAAACCTAAAAAGTTGCCGAAAGCAACTAAAACATTTTCTAAGAATATGAAGCTGGAAAGTTTTCAAAAGCCTAAAGTGGACTATGTCACTCTAAATCAATTGGAAGAAAAGAGAAAAATAGGTGAATGTTTCAAGTGTGGAGAGCAATGGCATGTGGGACAGAAGTGTCAATCCCTCAAAATTCTCCAAATCATAGATGATGAGGAGGAGAATTACAAGGAAACAATTCAAGACAAGGATAACTCAACAAGTGAAGAAAAAGGTGTGGAGTACCACGCCCTCTCAAGAATCACCGGCCCACAATCCATGAAGCTCCAAGGAAAGCTTAATGGTCAGGCCATCCAAGTGCTCATAGACACCAATGCAACTCATAATTTTCTAAAAAAAAAGTGATTAACAAAGTGGGTTTAGAAGCCAACTATTGCTCAAGCTTCGATGTTATGTTTGGCAATGGGAAGAGAATCAAATGCAAACAAGTTTTTCAAAATACTTATTTGCAACTACAAGGGATTGACTTCAAGGTTGAACTCTACTTGCTTCCTATCCAAGGGACTGACTTGGTCTTGGGCATGAAGTGGTTAGAAAGCCATGGCATGGTTACTTGGGACTTCAAGAACTTGTGCTTGTTATTCAACAATAGAACATGGCAAATTGTATTAGAAGGAGGTGTGATCATCGCAAAAATTTTTCTCTCTTTATGGTTTCTCTCTCTCTTCCTTCTCTTTTCCTTTTCTAACCTCTATTCTCCTCCTTTTTGAAGGGAGAAGGATAAAAGAAAGAAAAGAAAGAGAGAAGAGAAAAGAAAAAAAGAAAGAGAGAGAGGAGGAACTATTTTGCGGGTTTTCACTTGACCTTTATTTGAAAAATATTTAGAAAATAACTCGCCTCTGTTTTGAAAATTTGCGGGAAAAATGGAGAGACAGGATTCGCTCGTCGGTACGAGGTTCGACCGTTCCTGGCGCCTTTACCAGGGGTAATTGAACCAAGGATCGAATCTGTGCCTTTTGCTTTGCCTAAATATAATCTAAGAATTTATTCTAACTCTAAATGCACAAAGAATCATGCTTGTGCAATGCAAAATGTATGCTCCTTTTGAAAATTGATTTGAAAATTTCCAAGTATTCTGAGATGAACTTGGTAAAGGAGTGAAGAAATGATTGATTCTAACTTAGAACTTGAGATAGATCAGAGGAGTTCTAAGTTTTTGAAGTAAATTAGGATTTGGAAGAATAAATGAGAATGAATGACTTAAAGCTTTGAAATGAAAGGGGATGAAGTTTTAAAGTCCAAATCGACTTTGAATTTGGATTTGAATTTAGAATACTTGAGATGGAATTGAATTTGGATTTTTAAATTTGGAATGGATCTGAGATAATCAAATGGTTTTTAAGAATAGAAAGTGGATTTAGGAATTTAAATTGAGATCTGGAAATGGACTTGGATTTGAAATTGAGAAATGGAAATGGATAATGGATTTAAGATCTGAGATTCAAGAAGTGACATTGGATCTGAAGTCTAAGATCAAAAAGTGGAGAATGGATTTCGGATCTTAAAATGGATTTGGATCTGAAATCTGAGATCCAAGATGGAAGTTGAGTTTTGGATCCTAAAATAGATTTGGATCTGAAGTCTAAGATCCAAAGTGAGTGTTGACTCCTGGATCCTAAAATGAATTTTGAGTTGTTAAATTCAGAAGGTGAATCAAGAACTTCCAAGTTTAAATTGAACTTGAAAAATGAAATTTAGATTTTGAATATACAAATGAATTTCAAAGTCAAATTAGACCTTGAATTTTGAAGTTTTTTAATTTTGAAATTTAGAAGATGAAGGGAATCTCAAAGTTAATTTGAACTTTGGATTTGATTTGAATTTGAATATAAAATGAATTTGAAATCTCAAAGTTAGATTGAACTTTGAGATTTTAAAAATGAAATAGAATTTTGAAAATTGAAAGAATGAATTGGATTTGATATGGATTGAAGATAGATTTGAAGAAAGTATTTACATTACTTGGAGTTTTTGAAGAGGAAATTTCGGAAATATGATGCAATTCTATCCTAAATGATGAATGAATTTAAATTTTTGAAATTGGATTTTGAAAAGCTATTTTATTCTTTAAATGAATTTAAAATAAGATTGAAGACATAATACATCCTTGACTATGGTCATTGAATGTATTATATAATAATCTATATTAAAATTCAAGAGAAGAATGAAACACATTTGGTGCTTTTATAGAATTTAAAATGAAATTAACTCTCAATATACCCTGACTATGGCCATTGGTATATATTTTGAGTTAATTTTAAGTTAAATTCTGATAAAAGGAGAAAATATTTAAGAAAATATGATGAATTTTGAAAATGGATCCAGTGTTATTTCGTAGAAGATAAAAATACTAAGTTTTGTCCACACCCTGACTATGGCCATTGATATGGATCATCAACTTAGGATTAATTTACCTCTTACGAAATGGTGCACGTGCCATTCGTATTTCACCATTGTGAGATTTTAAGAAATAAAAGAAAAATGCATGAAGAACAAGTAATTCATGATATTTACAATGCTCATTCATTCTAATCTAAAACAGGAAATGTAAATTCTTATTTAAGATCTAACTATTACGACATATAAAGTTGAATCCAGAGCTCCAAGTAATGAGATTTTCCACATATTCCCTGCAAAACAACTGGTTAGTATGCAAAGGAGAAGAAAAATTTGTATATGCCATATGGATATGAATAGTAAAAGAATGCTCACATGCCGAAGCATTTGAGACCTAAAAGTGTGGAAACATGATATATGTTATATATATATATATGTATATATATATACCTATATACATATATGCACATGAATGTATATATACATATATATCTATATATACATATATATCTATATATATATATAGGAGGAATAGTATGGTAAACAGGTGTTTCATATTTAAACCAGAGAAGTGTTGCCGAGCGGGCCCAAAATCCGATTTTTCCTATGAAAGGCTGATGCTCAGTAGCTTCCAGGTTGAGTCCAATTCCTCATAGAAGTTGGGTTTGACACAATTAGTGGCTAGAATTACTACCTGGGATGGTGACTCTTACTTATTGATTCATTGTTTTAACAATGGATGAATCATTGAATTAGGCAATGAATGTATCACTGTGAAAATATGGATGAACCAATGGGAACTGCTGCTGCTAGGAAATCCTATAACACAAGAAAATGAAAAAAAAAGAAAACTGAGGGAAGGGCATCGGCCACAGGGGATGGCCATGGAGCCGTGGGCAAGGGCAACTCTTGGATTGTTGGGAGTGTACAGTGGAGTGGAAATTGGTATGCTTATGTGCATAAGGAGACTACAGCAATACTCGGTATTACTATGAGTGATGAAATAGGATGAACACACCAATACCTTTGTATTGCTATAAGCATAACAAAAAGGCTACAGCAGTACCGAGTGACTGCTGTGGATGAAGCACATATGTTGTGTGCATGTGAATGAAGGTGTTGGGTTGTCTTGAAGTGCTGAAAGCAGCTCCAGCAGGTATAGATAAATGAGATAGCAGGGATACAGCCAGGATATAGTAGGTAAGATGTATATGGACCATCTGCAATGGTGAGGTACAGTGGGGACTGCTGCAATGGATGGAGGGTAGTGAAAGCACTGTGTGTGGATATGGCAAGTGCAGTAAGGTGTAAAAGTGATGTTGGGCTAAAAAAAAATGAGTGATGGTGTGTAGATAACCTAAATAAAAACCCATGAGATGAAGCAAGATATATATATATATATACATATATGTATACATATATGTATACATATATGTATATATTTGTATATATATACTTTTATTTTTATTTTTGTTTGACCTTTTTCTCAACCGGGCTTCAAGTCTGTTGCCCTTCAAACTATTGATAATAAGAAGCACCCTTTAATCTGTACCTGTTATTTTGCAGAGATGATCATTTTGCAGCAAATAGTTACCAACCAAAACTTACCAATGATCAAAATTTACAACCTGTAGCTGCTCTAATCTAATTCTAATAGCATACAGTTGTGCGTGGATCTATATGTGATACATGGGCGCAAATATGTAGCTTCACTTTGGGAGTAATCTTGTTGCATGACTTAACTGAAATTGCTTACCTTAGGCATGCACATTATGCCTTCTCATACAACTTTGGTATGTAAGCTTTTGCACCTTCAAATTTGGATGGTAGGGAGAGGTAGAAGACGCATCCTTTGGTTGATGATGCTTCCCCGCAGAGTTCTTTCTTAATTAGACATTCAAAATCACCTGAAACAAGAAAACAGATTCACAGTGAATGTGTCTGAAAACTCCTTCTCCACCAAATCGTCAACTCCAGTTCGAGCCTTTATCAGTTAAAACACGAATTGCTCTTTTCCACGAGCTCCACCAAGATTTCTGCTGGGATTATGATTGATGATTATTGTAACAAGTCCAATGATCATCACTATAGACTGATTCCATACTCTGTGTTGCAAAACTCTGGCAGGCTTCTGTTATTAAAAATGAAGATGTTTGACTGATCAAGAGCACAAGCATGTCATTATAGGAAATGGAACAGAGGGAAAGATTCTTTCTTTTCTGGCGCTCAATTTTCTTTAAACAATACCTGAAAGTGTTATTAAACAAAACCATCCAAATGCATTGCCCATCTTTGTGACTTTTGCCCACAACTTCACCTTTAAATTTTACTGCCAATGTCATAATGGTATCTTCCACAATCTCCAAACCTTCAGAAAAGATTTGTAAGATTACCCAAAATTCAAAACTCAATCAATGACGCTTATATTTATGCCTTCGCTAAAACCAGAGGCCATCAGATCAATCCTCTAAATCACTGAAATTTGAGTGGCCAAATAGGCGATGTTGTCATCGGCACATAGGTTTTTGGTAATAACAGGATGCTTATTAATAAGAATGCTAAAAATAACTCAGGAGAACAGTCAGGGGATATAAATGACGAAGCTAGGTGATAATCAAAGGGGGGAATGGAGCATATCGCTTTTGAGGAAATCCAAACACAAAACCAGCAAAAAGGCTTATAGTCATCGAAAAACAGGAAATTAGAAGATCAACTGAAGCTTTCCACCAGATGGACTTGATCCGATCCTGGATCAGATCAGAGATCCTCTTGCAGAGACCACCTTCAGATGTGTTTTGCAAATGAATTGAAGTCGAAACTGCATGGGTAGAGGAGAGTAACAACATAGATCATAAATGTAAAGTGGCAGAAACTGCTAGAACAAGTTGCAACCAATATCGGATTTAAATGATATATATAAAAAGTAAAAAAAATCGAAATATCATATTCGGCCAGGTAAGAAAATCAGACATTAAAACAGATATCATACGAGAAATCCCTAAATTCGACAGAAGATCCGAATAAAAAAACAAATATCGCATGATCTATATACATAAAAAAAAAATAAAACTAGAGGAACTCAAGATCTTCTTACCGAGATGCTGGAATCTATATAAACAACCACATGCATAAGAGGATATGCTGAAATGTAAGCAGTATAAAAATGAAACAAGAGGTCAAACAGTAAGGAATTAAAAGGGGAAAATATGTCAGAACAGGAAGTTCCATTGATGTTACTCTGTGCGAGCCGGTACTGCTTTATGCAGATCGGTGCCACACGTGAGGTTTGCTATTTAGAACAAGCAGGATCAGAAGAAACTAAGAAAAGCAAGGAAAGGAACGAACGAGAGGATAAGAGAAGGGAAAATAGAGAGGGGAAGGAAGTAGGGATTGGTACTTACTTGTAGTTTGAGGAAACGAGAGAGAAGGAGTGACCTGGATGGCGGGGTGAGAAACGGATGCTGAACGTGAAGGAGGAAGAAGTGGGGAGGTGAAGAAGCGGTCCTTTGCTCCTTCTACGACCTTTCCTCTTAAAGGGGAAGAGGAGCCTTCGAGAGAGGGAGATGGTTGAAGATCAAGGGCCGATGGAAGGAGGCTTGGCGATGAAGGGTTTGGGAGAGGCGAAGAAGAAGAAAGGGGGGGAGGCGCCAGCCGACTGGCCTCTTTCCTTGTTTACAAAGGGGTTTTCAAACCCTAAAAAAAAAGTTTCGTAGAGGAGTCCCCCTGATTTTCAAGATTTTACAAAGAGGGGGCTCCTTTACGAGTTTTTCTGAAAAAGGTGTTTCCTTATAAAAACTATTTACATATATATATATATATATATATATATATATATATATATATATATATATATATATATATATATATATATATATATATTTGTTCTTTTCTTTGTTTTTCACACATTTTTTTTTTGATATTTTTGGAATAAAAACCTGAGAAAATAAAGACTAAACCCTAATTTTTTTGTATTTTTCTAAAAAGAATATTTACAAAAGTATCTTTCTGAGATTTTTAGACCACTTCGGGAAAATTTCTTCAAAAAGGGGGTTTGGACCTAGATTTTAAGAAAATGTTCGAGTTTTTACACTCGAATCGAGAAATACAACATGATAGATCCAAACGGATGTCAGATGGACTGTCCGAGCTATTAAAAACTATTTTTGGTATTTTCTATAATTTTGATTTAAAATTTGAACAATGAGATCTAGATTTGGATCTGGACAATGGATCCAGATCCGAAATCAATTTAAACATATAAAATAAATTTGATTTTAGTAAAACTTGAGAAATGAACTGGAATTTATATTTAAAAATGACACATTTGCTCAAAAAATGAATTTAGGGGCAAAAAGGGAATATTTAAAAGATTTTTGAAAAATTTGGGGTGTTCACAGGAGGTCAAGAAGCTACTCCTAAGGAGCACATTACTTTGAATGCCAAGTTAAGAGTCCTTACAACCATATGTGAATGGGAAGAAAAGTTTTAGAAGAACAAGGAAAAGACCACGAGTTAGCCAACCTTGTGAGGGAACTACAAGATGATCCAATCAAGGAAACTTCCTATACATAAAAAGGGGGAGTGTTGTATTATCAAGGCCAACTAGTAGTACCAAGTGGCAGTAGCCTAATCTCAGAATTGCTAAGCAAACATCATAGCACATTAGAGGCAAGTCACATGGGAGTGTCGAAAACCTACCAAAGATTGAAGAAAGTCTTCTATTGGAAAGGAATGAAGAGGGTAGTCCAACAATTTATGAGGAATTGTCAAGTCTGCCAAGAAAACAAATATGAAGACCTCAAGACTCCCAGACATCTCTCAAATGTGCCAATTCCCCAGGGAGCTTGGCAAGACATAAGTATGAATTTTATAGAGTCCATGCCACCTTCGAATAATATAAAAGCTATGTTCGTAGTGGAGGATCGATTGACCAAATATTCTCATTTCATAGCCTTGTCTAAGAACTACACTACTTCACAAGTAGTGCATGGATTCCAAGATCATATAGGGAAGCCACATGGGATGCCAAGAACGATAGTGTGTGATCGAGACTCCATATTCTTAAGTACTTTTTGGAATAAATACTTCAAGTTAAGTGGAACCAAGATACAATTCATTTCATCCTATCATCTACAGGCATATGGCCAAACTGAAGTAGTAAATAGAACAATGAAAACCTACTTGAGGTGTTTTGCAAGCACCAAACCAAAAAGTTGGATTATCTTTCTTTCTTGGGTCGAGTATTCATATAACATGAGCTTCCATTTGACCATTGAGATGACACCATTCAAAGCTCTCTATTGATACCCCCACCATTCCCTATTACTTATGAACATGGTAGTTCATAAGTATTGGAGATCAGCTTCACTCTAAGGACAATGGATTAAATATTACGGTTGCTTATCTCGAGCACAGGAGAGGATGAAGATTCAATTCAATAGAGGGAGACATGATCAAGAATTTCATGTGGAAGATTGGGTATGGCTAAAGAAGACATGGGCACACAAGCTAAAGAGTATGCATTCACAAAAATACTCCAAGCTTGTACCAAGATATTACGAACTATTTCAAGTGGAGGCAAAGATACGCAGAGCAACATACAAGTTGAAGCTATTAAGTGGATCCAAAGTCCATCTAGTCTTTCATATCTCTCAATTGAAGCCATACATAGTTGAGAAACCATCGGAAATCATACCTATAGATGAAGGAAAGCAGTCTATAAGAATCATAAGGAGTATGATTCAAAGGAGAGGAGAACAACAAGTATGAAGGTTGAGTGGGACAACAATAGAGAAATCATGACTTCATGGATGGAAGGAGGAGAATTTTTATAGAAGTTTCTACATTTCACCTTTGAGGACAAATGGTAAAAAGAAGCGTGGTGGATTGATGTGTCGTGCATGCACAACGCACCCGTGCGCCGCATAGGTGAAACCCAATGCACCATCGTGGGTGCATTGCACATGCTCACCATGCATGAATGTCATGCACATGGGTGTCATGCATGAGCATGCGCACATGGGTGCTATGCACAAATGTCATGCACATGGGTGTCGTGCACGAGCGCAAGGCGCCATGCACCCCACACGCGTGCGTGGTGCTTGTGCCATACACTCCACGTGCAATGCATGAGGCATATGTGTGTGCCACCTCATCCAAATCTGTTTCAATTTGTTGAAGTCGCCCATCCCTAAAATACTCATGGGTTATCAAACCACTTAAAGGTTATGGGTTTTTGTAACCACCTTGGTGGGCCTTTATAAGCCAAGGTGAGAAGAGGTTTACAAGCTTTTTGTCATTGTGAATAATTTTCTAAGTAATGCAACTTATGAGTTGTGATTTTCTTCTTTTTGCTTGAATGAATATTCAAGTACTGGGATTCTTGGTGAACTCTAGATCCTTGGATCAGCTTGCAGTTCTTGATGAATTGGTGTGTTTGGAGAAATCACTTGGTTGAGACCAAGTATTCCATCGCACAACCAACGAGTGTAGGTGACATTGGCGAGTTCAACCAACGCGTAGAACTCATGATCCTCGGATTCTTCTCTTTCCTTGAATGAATATTCAAGTACCGGGATTCTTGGTGAACTCTAGATCCTCGGATCAGCTTGCAATTCTTGACAAATTGGTGTGTTTGGAGATATCACTTGGTTGAGACCAAGTATTCCATTGCACAACCAACGAGTATAAGTGACATTGGCGAGTTCAACCAGCGTGTAGAACTCATGAGGGTTCCGCCAACACAATGGTTCTTTCTACATCTATTTTGACACATTTCCACCATGAAAGATTGTCAAGATTGTGGTTCCTGCCCGACAAATTGGTGAGTACCTTGGCTTTTCTTTTTAGGTGTTCAATCAATTCCATTGAATCCTTCCATTGAACGCATGTTTCATCCTCGGTTTCTTTGAGCTTGAGACGATTGTGGATGTGAGTGGCATGTTTTTGGTGTTGTACTTCATATTCTTGGTCGGTGAATCAGACATTAGTTGATGTAGCTGCAACACATTGCCACACACCCCATTGAAGCCACTTCTTGTGCGAGTCCATAACCACATACCACCCATAGCTAATTTTACTCAAATCCTGATCAAGGTTTTCTTCATGCATTCTTGATAAAATACAAGCCCAAGATTATGTAATTGGTCCTTAGGCTTGTGCATTGTCAATTTCATATAAAAACCCCTTGGAGAGGTTCTTGGCGCACGGTCTTGTGCATGTGCATAAGCTTGTGACCGGTCGAGCAAAATTGTCAATTTACACTAGCCCTATACTTTTTACTTCTGCATTTTTGTTGAAATTTTATGAGCATATCAAGGGTTGTATAAGGACCTACATGTCCAAATCTGAAGCTCATCCGAGGTCGGTAACCCAAGTTTGCATGTCCATAATTAGAACTTGTAAGAATTAACAATCGGCTAGACAAATCCATCTACAAGGGACCCATCAACCCCTAGTGTCTAATTATATAAAGTGTATATATTTAGACCCTAGAACCTATGACAAAAACACTTTGGTTGTAAGACCCATAATTTTTTAGTGTAAATTCTGAATAAATCTAAGAGGTATTTTATAAAAAAATGTCATATGAACTCGAAATGCGAAACAAGTAGATTTCAATAAACCAATTATACTTATGACATAAATATTCTCACATATATATGCTCAAACAATTAGGGAGTCATAACTCTCTCCCTAAACAAAATTAGGAGATTTTAACGAGTCAACTCGCTTAGTTTTGTCGATACAAAGAAAATGGTGTATTCATATCTTTTCGCAAAAAATATCGACAAACCCCCCAAAATATGTGGGGCCCACAAAAATATTTGGTGGACCCCATAAAAATATCTCACAAAAAATATCTTGTGGGCCCAACATAAACATCTCACAAAATCATGAGGTGGGCCCCACAAGGACATATAAGTCTTTTTGTTACTTTACCACCAAGTGAAATCTTGGATCAAGTGGGTTAACTCGATTGGATCCAAACCACATGTGGATCCAAGATCCATAAAAATGTCTACAAATAAGAGGTAACCCCATTTAGAAATCGTCTCCCCCTCCTCTCTCTCCTCTTTCTCTCTCTAGCCACTCTCCTCTCTCTTGGTTCTAGCCTAGACCAAGTCCACTTGTAGTGAGCTTGGACCTGCCTAGCCTAGGTTGAACCCAATTGGTCAAGATCCACTTGACCTACCAGGTTACCTTTTCTTTCTCCTACCTTATTTTGGTCTTAGCCTAGGTTAAACCTACTTGACCTAGACTTAGCCTACTTGAGGTAAGCTTAGACCAACTTGACCTAGACCGAACCCAGTTGAGACAAAACCCCTTAGCCTTTTCTGCTTGACCTCCTCTACCATTTCCTTGACTAGGTTCAACCCATCTGACCTAGCCTAACCCAATTTAGGTAGGTTCAAATTTAGTTGGACCTAAGCTAGGTTCAATCTATTTTTTTGTCTAGACTTCATCGTATCGTCATTTCATTAAAAGTTGCAAGAGACACTCTTGGTTGTGACCATACCAGACGTAAAAGACATGTCAACCATAACTTAGGAGTGACTAAACCACCTTGTTGGAGCACCGTCATCTAGCTTGTGTAGGTTTGCATACCAAACAATACCAAAGTTTTACTTTTTTCGATATATATGTATTTGCTTATGCATTTGAGATTGTTGTCGCGCTGAATGGTGTCAAGGCTCATACTTTTCGCAATATATATGTATTTGCTTATGCTTTTGAGATTGTCGTCATGTCAGACGGTGCCAAGGATCTTACTTTTCACAATATATATATATATATATATATATATATATATATATATATATATATTTGCTTATGCATTTGAGATTGTCATCGCACCGAATGATGCTAAGGCTCTTGCTTTCCGCAATATATATGTATTTGCTTATGCATTTGAGATTGTTGTTGCACCGAAGAGTACCAAAGCTCATTCTTTCTGCAATATATATGTATTTGCTTATGCATTTAAGATTGTCATCGCACCAAACAGTGTCAAGACTCCTGCTTTCTGCATATATATGTATTTGCTTTCTACAAGTTATTTAGTTCAGTTTCACCAACTAAACCTTACATATGCTTTACTTACGCCACCGCGCTATATTATGCATAAGTCTTGCTTATATTACATATAGTTGCACATAAGTAAACATACAAATGAGGATCCACTCCTATCGCCAAATGTGATTTCATATGCCCATCATCGATCAAGATTTTGATTGACGAAAGAAACTCTTATTGGAAAGGTTTCACTCTTCGCATAAAACTGCTTTTATGTAAACACCTAAGTCACTTGCGCATGGCCTAATTAATGCCCGAGTTCCAGCGAACTATGGTAGATGTAAAGTACACACAATGGTGCACATCTATCCCCAATTAAGCATAGTATTTCTTCCGCCAAAGAGAGGAAATGCTATCAATTTTTTTGAAAAGATGCTCACCGAGCTTATAAGGGCGCAACACTTTCTCCGTCAAAGAGAGGAGGTACTACCAAATTTTCTAAAATATGCTCACCGAACTTAGAAAGAACATAGCACGTCCTCCGTCAAATAGAGGAGGTGCTGCCAAAATCCAAGCAAGTTACTTTCTATAAGTAAAAAGAATTATCATGCTTCCTCTGTCAAATAGAGGAATTGTTGCCAAAATTTCTAGCAAAATACTTGCCTGAGCTAGTTTGATTGGCACGTTGATGCCTCTATTGTCAAAACCCTGTCTGGATGGCTCATTCCACCTTCGCTTGTAAGAGCACCATACTCATAAGGGTCAATGCATCAGAGTAGTCATTTCACCTTGACTAGGCCAGTGCTCGTTGCTGCTACATACGCCGAGCAGTCGATCCAAGGTGATCATTGTCTATGTATACTCATGTGAAACATTGTTATATAACAAGACTCATAAGGGCCGACATGCTGGAGTTGGTTGTTCATCCAAAAGGGGTGAAGCACTCATGAAGGTCGTAGATGCTAAGAGCGGGGTCTTGCATTAATATGAATAAAACTTAACGGTAATCCCTAGACCACACAGGCAACCCATGCTTCGAAATATTGAATGGGTTGGGGTACATATTTTTCTTAGTGCAAAATGCACCGGTTTGCCCAAGTGGCATTCGAAATCCTATAAGAACGATTATGTCGTTGAACTCCTTTAAGATTTATGTTAATCGTGCCAAACAGTGATGGTACAATCATGAGTGACATGAATTATTTATGAACCAAAGAGTTCAAGAGACCTTCCATTACTGTGGAAGTTTGGAGGTCGAGTTATCTTTAATATCTAAAGATTGAACTCCACTACTGTTGTAGAAGGATGCATCCAAAACAACCTGTTGGGGTTATCCCGACATGAGCTTTGACTGCCGTCCCACTACAGACAGGGTCACTTAGGCATCTCGGGTATACAAAATATATAGCATAATAAACCTCCAGATGGATTCGTTTGACGCCAAAGATAAGTTCTCTCGCATTCTTGGAGGTGAATGAGTTAATATTGAAATAATGCATTAGTTATGGGTTCAACATTGAATTAATTAATTAATGAATATGCGTTGTTATTATGACTCATGCATAACCTTGTGAAAGGTATTGTCATCAGTACACTGCTGGACTGATTAGGCGAAAGATCCAAGTTGTATCCGTACGACTAAGCGAAGCTCGAGGAGCTCTTGCTTGAATTCATGGGATAGCAATATGCCAAGTCATGGAGACTTAAGCCATGGTGTTTCAATCGTATCCTTAAAGAGGTATTTGTGTTATACGCTAAGTTGTAGAGACTTGAGCGACATTGTTTCGAATTGCGATCCCAAGTGACTTATTGTATTTTTAGAGTTTATACTTACTTTGAATTTGATTGCTTTTCTACCAAACTAGCAATGGTTCTGACCCCGTTTAATGGGGGATACATATACTGAACCTGCGATGCGATATGTGAGGCAAAACAATATCGAGTTCTAGGGTTTCTCTAGATAGTGTTGAATATTTTTATTTATAAAATCAATTTTATAGAATATTATTTTTTTCAAGAAATGGTGTTTGTAATAAATAACTCGTTTTGATAAATGAAACATTTTGGTAGTCAATGAGTGCTTGGCCACATACTTGTGACTTGTCATGGTAGCAATGGTCAAGCCCCAACATTTTGTTATCGTTTATTTCTGTTGTTAAAAACCTTTTCTAAATTTTGCTAAAAAAAATCCATGGATTTTTGACCAAGTATTGTTTTAAAAATTCGAGGCGTTACATTGGTTATCCGGTGTATTCCAAGCAAGTAAATAAAAATAGGCTGTGAGCCCTTGAGCAAGGTTATACAAATGTGTATGTGAATGCTTTATGTCCTTAGGCACATTGTTGGAGCTTGCAAGGGCCATGACTTGTCGGTAGTATTTAAATGAAGAATTTGTGGGTGTTAGGTTGTTTGGTTCTTTTGGGAGTCTAGGCTGCACAGTGTGCTCGTTAATGTTTTTTTTATGTTTTTAGTAGTTTCCTTCATTCTTGTTCTTTTTGTATTCGGAGGGAGGTGAATAAAAAATTACACATTAATGAACACTGCGAATGCATAGAACCCGCATCTAATGTTTGTTAAAAATCATGTTTTCAACATCTTTTTCGTCCCGTGGGACGCAGGGGATGAGCCATCAATCATACCCTAAGAGAACGTTTTGTTCATTCTCCACGTAAACACTTTCTCAAGAAAATCTGAGAAAGCTATTCTAAAAGCCTGAAATGTCATATCATGTGATTTCGAATCATTCTACACAACGATTTGGAGTCAGAAAGTTGAGGCACCCGAACGTACCCTAAGTTTATAGTTAGAGAAAAAAAAGTCTTCCCAATGTAAGAAGATGGGCTTGGTGGCACGTGTTTTTCCGGCTCCTGCCCATTCGCGTACTGCCACGGATCCCCCTCCAAAATTTCCCAACCCCATCGGCGTCCGGAGACATCAGTCGCTCCACCCCACACACACACACTGACGGCGACGACTCTGCCCACAGGTGGCGAAGACAGCAGGTGCAGTGGCCAGTGGGGGAATATAGGATCGATCGAGTAGAGGGGACGATGACTCTGGGCCTTATCAATGCCAACCCTGTGGTGCACGCCAAGAAGGAAAGAGTCGCTCGAGCAGAGGACGTTCACAACGACGATGATGTTGTCGTTGCCCTCGACGTCTATGATATCCTTTCTTCTTCTTCCTCCAATTTTCCTTCTTTTCCCACTACTACTATTACTGTGGGTGCTGCTTCCACCTTGTAATGATTCTGCAATAGGGAAGATTTGGGGAAATTAGTTCTGTTGTTTCTGTTGTTGTTGTTCATGTTTCTGTTGTTTTCTCTTTGACTGAAGACCTCAGATTTTGTGAGAGATATCAGAGACCCTGAGCATCCTTACTCCTTGGAGCAACTCAGTGTTCTATCTGAAGAATCCATCTCTGTTGATGAGAAGCTCGGTCGGATTCGGTAAGTGTGTCCCAGCTAGCGCCCTCTTTCCTCCTGCAATCAGCAGCACCTTGTAATAAATCGCAAACGCCAGAAAAATGCTTGTTATGAATTTAAGCTTCCATTTTTAGCATTCCTTTCAGGGGCGACTTCACCCTTCTTTGCTTTAATCCTGTTACTGCGGAAACTAGTTGATCAAGATGAGGGATTGCTGACTTACCAATCCTTTCCATCTCTTTGCTCCAACACCTGTGTTATTGTTGAAGTATGTTTTAGTTTGATCCAGTTAATGGTGTTGGGAATTGTGATATGGCTTCCTCTTGCCCTCTGCCAATGAGAGTCACTCGCTTTCCCGATCCTCCACAAGAATTTTAGTTTTTAGGCCATTAGGTAACACCTACGCAAGAAATATGGCAGTTATAGACCTGATAATGCTGTACAAATCTGATGATTGTTTGCTTTTGTATTATATATGGTTGGGAGATGGGATCAGGTCAGAGTGTGCTCTGACGGTATTTTTTTTTCAGAGCATCTCTGGATGCCCATCACTTGGATGGGCCGCACTCTTTTTTCTGATGTCCGTGTTTCGGATGGACGGCATCCGAATGGTTTAAAATGAACCGCTCACAATGAGTTTTTTCATTGTTTTGATGGGTGTCGTTAGTTTTTAAGATGATCGACATCCAAGGCGCCTCTGATGGTGTTACCGTCTGACGTGATCCTCTCTCTATGGTCGTATGTTCCTGATGCCGTTATCGGCAATATAGATGCTACTCGGGCGTGACCTGATATATGGATGGGTCTTGCTTGTGTCCTTTATGGTTCCTCGCTAGAGAGGAAGGCGTTATTTTGGCTTGTAGTTCCCAACAGCCGTTGTTTCTTTTGGTAATTGAGTCGGCCTATTTTTTGATAAGAATCTGCTGTTACCGATAGTTTTAATCCGAGTGTGAATTCCTTTCTTCTTTCTAAGCATTTTACATCCCCTGTTGTGTTGTGAAATTTCTATGCCTCAATGTTCATGTAGTGATGATTTCTTGCAGATTCCAACTGATATAAAACGTCGATCCAGTTTTTTGTGTTTGGCCAATCATTTCCTATTGTAGTCTTTCCATCATGAGGATATGCATATTGAAGATTGCATCCTAGACTCTCCCGACTTCTTACATTCCTCTACCTGAGGATTCCTCTTTAATAAGACAAGTTTCTTATCCGCCATACCATGCCTTTCTTATCAAGCTACTATCACTCGATAAAGAATTCTTTACTTCTTGTGTCTTATCAATACTGGTTACATCATGCCAGCACATGCCTATGATCTTTCTTTAGGATGAAAGAAAATGACATCTAATTATCGTGACTCTTATCCCGTTAACCCTTTAGTTATGAATTTGTTACTTGGACATCACTTGTTAATGTCAACTATGTACAACTTAAATTTTTGTACATGGGGCATCTGTACTCTTCCAATGTTGTTGTAGATTGACATGTCAGAAATTAGACTCTCAAAAGTTGAAGGAAGGAGGTTGAAGAAGAAACTCTCTTCTGCATGCTTTGATAATCTGATATCCAACTATATATTGCCACAATGTGCTTATGTTTCACAATTTGGTCAAGCCTCAAAATTCACCTTCGATTCTTTTATTTTCTAATGATTAGTAATCCTGTTATGTTAAATAGCATATAATATTCTTGGAGTTTAGACATCCACTAGTTAAAAAATTAGAATGTCGAAAAAACATTCTTTTTCATGATTGGTCATCCCACCTATACATATTGCTAAAACTTGCTATTGTAGCCACAAAGTTCTTTGAGAAAATCTACATACTCTAAAACAGGGCAGGGTTGTGGTCCAAGGATTTCTTATCTTGTTTTATGTGCATCAAATGAATTCTTCTTTGCAAAAGGAAGATTTTGAGCCTTCTCCTTTTAAGAAGAACTTACTTTCTGAAAGATTAAAGATCACCAAAGTAATGTCTAAACCTAATTATTCAAAAATTAAGTGGTTCTAGAACATTAAAGCACCTTTGTCATTTATCTAAATCAAGTCGAGTGGATCAGTCTGTTGTGGTTTTAGGGCCCAAATCTTTGATCGTACTAGGTTTAGAACTGATCGTACCTCAATTAAGGAGCACAACATCACAAAACAAGCACACTCAATACAAAATTTTATGTGGTTGGACAACATGTTTGCACCAACAGAGGGAGTCTAAGATGATTTTATTATTAAGAAATCAATCACCAAGGTGTTACAAAAGAGCAAATTGACAAACTTGTTGATGTATATAATGTGTAATATGAGTTTTACATTTTGGGTGCTACCCCTCTATATGTCCATATCATTTTCTTAGGGGTATTCTTGTAAAATAGATATAGCTGTAGGGTTTAAAGCCAAAGTTTTTTGTCCTATAGTGAGGCTAGGGAGGTTGACTCCCATAAGAGTGTTTTCTGTTATGGCAGTGGCCCCTTTTGAGTTTCTCGCCATTGTTGAGCATATCGGTGGCTGTTTTAGGTTGGGCTTGGTTGTGGTTTGATCGTTTTTGGTTCAGGAGTTTGCTGATATTAATTTTGGCTGGTAGATTGGTGTTTTAATTGGGTTTTTTGGAAGATTTTGGGTGTTATATGTGACAGTAACTGAGATTGCTGTGTTCCTTTGGTGTTTGGCTACCATAATGAGTCACATGCTGAACTGTTTGAGTACCAGAATCATGCCATTTAGCTGATTTTTTTTGGTGGATTTGGGGTGTGTTGGGGCTAGTTCTTGCATGCTCTTACTTTGTGGAGTAATCTTGGTAGTATTCATTGTTTTGCTGTGTGCGGCATATTTTGGTGGTGGTGTTACCTTGTTTGGTGTTCTTGTGCAGTTGTAAATTGTGGTTGAGGGTTCGAGTGAGTGTGGAGAAAGGGGAGATGGTGCAAATCATCCTTGTGAAGTTGAATGGAACGGATTATAGGTATTGCTCAGATTGTATGATTGCAGTTATGGAAAGCAAGGGGCTTGGTGGTTATCTGGATGGGACCATTAGCGAGCCCAAGGCTACAGATGTAGACTATGAGAAGTTGATGGGAAAATGAACGATGAGTAATGCGAAAATCAAAGCATGGATTCTAGGATTCGTAGAGCAAAGGATCACTGTGAATATTTCTAAGTTGCAGGAGGCTAAGTAAGTGTAGGGATACTTGAAGCAGGTTTATAAGCAGGAAAACTGGACAAGACGATTCCAGTTGATGCAAGAACTAAAAGCAAAGGGGCAGGGGAACAAATCTATCCAAGGATTCTACTCTGAGATACAGTAGGTGTGGGATGCTCTTGCTCTTACTGAAGACCATAAAAAATATGTTGTCTAAAGTGTGAAAATGTAGGAACTATAGAACTTGTATGGATATACTTAACCAATATAGAGAGACTGTTTACTTGAGTTTCTTATGGTACTTCATTTACAGTTTGGCGGGGTGAGAAGTGCTATGCTTCACAAGACCTTGCAATCTGTTACATAGGATCTTGCTGAGCTTATTTCCGTGGAGACTAAGATGAAGTCTCTTGCGTTGTATCCATTTGGGGATACAATTATGGCAATCACTAGACATACAGGTGGATATGAAGGTGCCAAGCCGATGCAGTGATTAGTATCACAAGAGAAAGGATTAGGGAAACTTCAATGAGAAGGAAGAGAGAATGGAGAAAATACTCAAAATTTCATTAACCAATAATGAAAAATGAATACACTTTTATAGGGATCGACCCCTCATGGTTACACAAAAAGACAAAAATTGTTGACTAACCAACTGATAAAATACAAAAATGCCCTTATAAATAATCTTATATACATAAAACATAGGGTAGCACACCACTAAAGATACATATGGTACATTTCCATATTACTAAATATGCACTATTCAATAGTCAGGAGGATCACTCCTACTGTTGTGTGTTCCGATTTCGGTGATTCATGGTGCTTCCGTGGTGGCTGTCACAATCCCAAGAGTTGTTCGATGTTGCTGCACTGACACAGAGTAAAGTTTTGTGTGATACTGGCAGGTGGTCGCAAAGGGTTGGTGAAGCAACACATCTGACGACCATGTGGTGGTGTTGTTCGGTGGCCAAGGACGCCGTTCACACGAGAGTTCTTCTGGGTAGCCGTAAAATATATCTCAATCAAGACGAGCTCCTTGGGTTGAAACCTTTGATGAATATTGAATCTGACGGGATTGTTCCCTCAAATTGTTCGATCGAACAATCGAGGAGAACCACCGCTTTTCCTTGCTGGAATCCCCTCTCGAGCTTCACTTTATGGTGATAAACGAGGAGAGCGAACCCAAACTCTGATACCAACTGATGTAAATCCCTCATTGGATTTACAGAGGAAAATCAACTCAACCACATATTGTCTACTAATTACTAAAATTATCTAAGAAAACTGAAAATAAATGTAAAATGTGGGAAATAACTGCATAAAATGAGAAATAACTGATATCAAATCTCTATTGAATTGATACACGTTGAAATGCAAAATCATCTTGAGCACAAGGGTGAATTGAAGGAGTCGGGGTGCGCGTTGCTCGGAGACTGCTTTCACGGAACTTGTGCATGTAGGTCGAGAAGGGGGGGACTGTGCACAATGTGCATGCTTAGGAGACAAGGAAAATAAGATTGGAATAGGGGTGTCCTTGTGCATTCCCAAATTATTTACCAAGCCCCAATTCAACGCGAGGACCATACCATTCAGATGTGACTCGGGCCTTTTTGTGAACTTGTCAAAAGCGCCCGCAATCGAAACCTCTGCAGCAATTGCTTTATCTATAGTGTGTTCAACTTCTGTTTGTTGTAATTTTCTCATAGATGTTCCTTCAGAATTTTCATGCATGTAGTTCTAGGGAACTGGAAATGTGTCCCCTAGTTGTTGATGTGTTTCGGTGATCAGCAAGTGTGGTTCCCAACTAAAAAATAAATCTAAACTACTTGTGTCTCGACAATCTTTGGCCCATCCCGTTTTGAATTGGCATATCCGAAAACTGTTTTTTCTATATTTGGACAACCATAATACATCGTGTTCTTGCAAAGCACTTGGCAGGTTATGGCTGTTACTTGGTTTGTCTTGCATTTCATCAAACAGTTGGAGGGCGGGATCTAAATAGCCCAGACAATGTTGGTCCTGTGCCATCCCATCTGTCCCATGGATGCACACTCCTATTCCCTATAATCAACCATATTGATTTCTGGGTGTCCTAACTATCCACAACATTTCATCAAACAAATGGTGGGCAAGTTCAGTAGCTCCCACCAGAACAGAAGTTGCATGCAGTGGTAATTCCTCAAACAGTAGGGGAACGTTTCCAAACACCTTAGGCCTCCATTGAAGATCCATAAGCTCCCCATTAGTTCCTTCGTTTTGCTCTTCCCTTGGTTTACCTTCAAGCAGTGTTATCAAAAACGCTCCTTGAGGCGCAAAAGAAGAAGAAGAAGGAGGAGATTTTGATTGTTACTTCATCAATAAAGCATTTCTTTATTTACAACCAATTGAGAAGTGACATCCTTCTTGCCCTGTGTAAGCATTTCCTCAAACGATTGGTGGGCAGCCATTGTTTATTCGTAATTTGCAAATTCGACAACCAATTTGTCGTTGTTCTGTTGGAGCAATTGCAGGGATGACTCTAGCTCCATGATGGGGACACTCATAAGTGTCCAATGAAGCGTCTTGGCAGCTACATTGATGGCCTCTAAGCATGCATTCACCAGTGGATCATTCTCCTTGCTGCGAAGTGCCCTAATAAAGGCATAGAGCATCTCGATTGCAGAAATGTTGGCATTAATCTCCTCCATTTCAGCGTCCACCTTGGTCTGCATCATCTTCCGAAGCATCACACTCCATCATGATTATGCCTCATGTAACAAGTCCACGAACACGTGGTGGATAATGTTGGCCATGGCTCCTAGGATACGTTGTCTCTAATATCAAAATGTTATGGTTCGCCCAAAAATGGTGTCGAACGGGTAACAAAGGCCACATGAGGGTGCACAAATCACACCCTGTAAGCGAGGTTGTGCGTGTGGCATGCGATGGGCATGTGCGTGGGGCGAGCAAATGCACAGCGAGTGAGGTTGTGTGCAGTCTCTATCAAGCAATGGGCGTGCAAGAGGGGATGGGGGACATATACGGTGTTTGTGGCATGGTGAGGCAATGGGCAACCTCAACCCAAGGAGAGTCACACACGATTAGAGGGTGGAGATGGAGGCGTGGTGAGCATGGAGAGGGAGAAAAGATGCTTCTTCGAGGCAAAGCTACCTCTAAAGCAAAATGGTAAAAATTCTCATTCATGAGAAGAAATGCTTATTATATGGGGTTTATATAGTGCTTCTTGACCCCAACTCTACAAGCTTAATGGACCCAACCATGGGTTTGATGTAATGAAATACAAAAGAGATTCAAATGTCACTTATGGATATACACAATCACAATGACCACTTATGGGTCAATTACATGAACACAAATCAACCACTTAAGGGCACACAATACACATAAAAATATAGGATTGTATTGAGAAAATGTTCTAAGCAAAAGCATACAAGAAGAGGGGTTTCAACCCCTTTATATACAAGAAGAAGACCAAGTGTAGCCATTGGGACCTCCCCAACGACAACAACTCTATGGTCAAATGACCAAAAGGCCCTAATCTAATTGAAGATGTACAATAATAAAATAAAAGAGAAAATAAAACAGAAAATTATATATATATATATATAATTACCATAATACCCCTATATAAATAAAAAGACTGAAATACCCCTATATGTATGTATACATACATTGACACTCTCCCTTAAACTTACGGTGTGATCACCGAAAGTTTGCCTAACCAAAAATGAAACCTAGGAGAAGGAAGGGCTTTAGTTAAAAAGTTTGCAAGATGATATTCAGATATAACATGTGACATTGAAATAGTCTTCTTCAGAAATTCTTCTTTGACATAATAATCCTTTGTTAACAGAATTTCTTAAATATCTAACAATACCCATAACAACACTCATATGAACTGAAGTAGAAGACAGTGTGTACTTCATGGGATATGTCTGGTCTGGTGATAGTCAAGTATGTCAAGGCACAAATCATCTATCGATATAGAGTGAGATCGTCCAATGGAGTTTCATCATCAATCTTCATCTTTGAGTTGATAATTCCGGGTGTATCCACTCTCTTCTTGTCAGTTAGTCCAGACCTGTCAATAATCTCAGTAGTAAATTTAAATTGAGTTAACAAATATCCTCGGGGAGAATAAACTACTTCAATCCCCAAAAAAAATCTGAGAAGACCTAAATTAGTCATTTTAAAATTTTGTTTGAGTATATGCTTAATATGATTTACTCCCTGTTTATCTCCTCCTATTTTGATCATGCCATTAACATAAATGAGCAAAATTATAATACCTACTACAAATTTCTTAACAATTAAAACAATGTGTGAAAAATATTCAAGACTAGTCACAACAGAACTAAATCGATCATACCAGCCCTTCAGTGCTTTTTTGAGACCATACAAGGCCTTTTTAAGATGAAGAACCTTTCCATTGAGAATATCATACCTGGTGGTGGATCCATATACACTTCTTCTTTTAATTCTTCATTAAGGAAGATATTTTTGACATCCATTTGAAAAATAGGTCATTTCCTAATAGCAGCCATAACTATAAGTGTTCTAATTGTAGTCATTCTAGCGATAAGAGCAGAAATTGTTAGTTTTGGATCATGGATCCGACCCGCACCACATTCCAAGGATCCATCTTGGGATGCGTGGGCGGTGGCATGTTTGTAATTAGTTTTTACTTCTTGTGTAATGTCATACTATGTACAACACTTATAAATATTAAGTAAAAGAGGGAAAACCCTATTGCCGCCAACACCTCTCTTCTCTCTTTACCTCATCTCTAACCCTTGCAGGTGGATATTTCTGACATGGTATCAAAGCACATGCGCGGAAATCAATCATCTAGAAGGCCTCTAAAGACCAACACGTGCTGCTAAAGAACGTAGGTTTATTTCTGTCCCTTCTTCCTTAATCAGTTTTGCTTCTTTCCTCCTTTTTCTTATAAATCTTTCACGTCATTCCAGTTTTTCTTTTTTGGTTCTTCTCATTCTCAATATTTCTTGTACGCACGTCTTAACATCTTGTTTCAGTCTGCCGAGTTTTTGTTTTCTCCCCAAAATATTTCTGATTCTTTCACTTTTTTCTGGTTCGCACGTTACTATTTTCTGTGTAACGTGTGTGCTGATATCTTTTTCAGCACACAGCAGCATTGCTGCTTCCTTTTCTCTGTGTAACGTGTGTGCTGATATCATTTTCAGCACACAGCAGCATTGCTGTATCTTTTTCCCTGTGTAACGTGTGTGCTGGTATCATTTTCAGCACACAACAGCATTGCTGTTTTCCTCTTTCTCTGAATAACGTGTGTGCTGATATTATTTTCAGCACACAACATTGCTGTCTCCTCTTCAATACACTGTTAGAACAGTTTTGCCTTCTCATTCTTCATATAATCCATGGATTCCAAGTTGAACCCTAGTTTTCTTACTCACCTCATGACCCACAAGTTATCTCATGATAACTACTTACTTTGAAAACGTCAGATTGTGCCCTTTATTCGCAGTCATGGTCTTTATGGGCATCTAGATGGGCGATCACCCGCCCCACCTACACATATCATGCAAGAAATAACAGATGAAGATGGGAAGGTGAGTCAACTTCGAACCACCAATCCTGCTTATGACATATGGGTACAACGGGATCAAACATTAGTTGCTTACATAACTTGCACACTTTCTGATCGTGTTTTACAAACTATTTCTGATGATTAATCTGCTGCAGAGTTGTGGAATGGACTAGCTCATTCTTTTTCTCAGGTTTCTGAATCTCGGGCTTTGCAACTCAAGTGGCAATTCCAATCCATGCGAAAAGGAAACCAATCTATTACAGAGTTCATGGGGGATGTCAGGGTTATTACAGATCAGTTAGCTGCCATTGGAAGTCCTGTATCAGATAAGGACATGGTACAACAGGTATTAGGTAGCCTTGGACCTGAATATCGCATGTTTTGCACAACACTCCAGGTTGTCTCAGTTCTTCTATGTTTTGATGATCTTCAATCTAAGCTTTTGCAATATGAGGTCAGTTTAAATCAGGAACACGCGTCAGATGATACTCATCCTGTGATGATGGTACATACGCCTATTCAAACAGGAGCCTTATTTACTCCTCCTCGTCCAAATGGAACAACTATAAACAAAGGAGGATTACTACCTACACCAGCTGGAGGAGGCCTTGGCTCAGGCAGTGTACCACGAGGGGGACGTGTTCCTACTTGTTTTCTATGCAACAAGCGGAGACATGTTAAAGCAAATTGCTGGTACAATCCTTAGAACCAGAACAAAACAGGGAGGCCAGGGCAGAGGGCAACTCAGACGTTTGCACACACTCCTCAGGGACAGGTTCTTCCACAGGACGTACAAAATATCCTTATGACTACTTTCAATCAGATGAACTTGCGTCAAAATGATGATGGTATATGGTATATTGATTCAGGGGCAACAACACATGTTACTTCTGATGTAGGTAAATTTTCTCACTTGACTCCTTACACTGGAAATGGCACTATAGTCATAGGAGATGGATCTCACCACCCCATCTCTCACATTGGAAATGTCTCCCTTTCTTTGCCTGAATCTCAATTACCCTTGTCAAATGTCTTACTCACACCTGCTATTCAAAAGAATATTCTATTTGTGTCTAAATTAGTTGATGAAACAAATTCTTCCGTTGAATTTACTCCTTCTGTTTATCTTAAGGATCTTCACACCAAGAAGACGCTCGCTAAAGGTGAACGGCGTGGGAACATGTACGTCTTTGAAGAATCTAATGTGCCTTTGAAGACGTCGTTTTCCGTAGCCGTGGCTTCTTCAGCTCCTTCCTTTCCAACATTTTTGAGTCGATCCACAGATCATAGTTCTTCATCTAGAGTCTTGAAACTTAATAAGCCAGACTTATGGCATCTTCGTTTGGGTCATTGTAGTCAAGTTTTTCTTGACAAGTTGTCTGCTAAAGGTCTAATACCCGCAGTCAGTTTAGAGTCAAAATGTCCAAGTTGTCATTTATGCAAAAGTCATGTACTTCCTTTTCATAGTATCAATAAAAGAGCAACAAAACCTTTTGAGATTATATGCTCAGATGTTTGGGGTCCTGCGCCCACTGCCTCTCTTTCTGGATCTCGATACTATGTACTCTTTCTTGATTCTTACACTCGTTTTAGTTGGATTTACTTCATGAAAAACAAACATGAAGTTTTCAAGTTGTTTAAACAGTTTCATGCACTAGTCCAAAACCAATTCAATACCAATGTTGTATATTTCCAGTGTGATGGGGGGAGAATACATATCCCATGATTTTAGTAAATATTTGAAGGAGCATGGCATTACACGTAACATTTCTTGCCTTCATACCCCTCAACAAAATGGAGTAGCTGAGAGAAAACACAGGCATATTGTTGAGACAACCTTGAGCATGATGCACACTGTAGGTATTCCCTTCTCTCTTTGGACCGAGGCTTTCCATACAGCTGTTTATGTTATCAACAGGTTGCCCATGACCATCCTTGAAGATAATTCTCCTTACTTTGTTCTTTATAATTGTCATCCATCATAGGAAGAACTACATCCTTTTGGTTGTGTATGTTATGTTCACATTGATCATTCATTGAGAAATAAGTTTCAAGACAGAGCTGTACAGTGCAAGTTTCTTGGGTATGCAGATGAATATAAGGGATACAAGTGTTATGATCCTCATACAGGCAAAATTCGGGTATCTAGAAATGTTGTTTTTGATGATGAAAATTTTGACACTCTGGGTTCGTCTTCCACAGATACACAGGACAGTTATGATCCTTGGCTCAGTGACTCACTTTTATATGACTCGTTGCCTTATGAGGATTCATCTTTATTGACAGACAATGAACCCTATGCTTTCGATGTGGAACCACATATGGAAGACATTCCTCCTACAACAACATCCTCACATTTTTTTGGTCTTGTTTATTCTCGTAGAGCCCATCCAGTCAATGATGAGACTTCTCTACGACGTTCCACTCGGATTAGACATCCTATAGATCGCTGGGTAAGTTATAACAATTTCTCTTTGGATTTTCAAACATTTCTAACCAGAGTGTCCAAAGAAACAAAACCTTCCTCTTTTCATGATGCTGTACATTCCCGTGCCTGGGTAGAGGCGATGAATGAGGAAATGGAAGCATTGCATGAATGCAATACATGAGACATTGTACCAAGGCCAGATAACAAGAATGCTGTAGGGTCCAAATGGGTGTACAAGATTAAGAACAAACCGGATGGCAGTGTTGAGCGCTATAAAGCTCGTCTGGTCGCACGAGGTTTCACACAGTAGTATGGGCAGGACTACGATGAAACGTTCAGCCCAGTCATAAAATTGGGCACCGTCAGGATTATCATTGCATTGGCATTACAACATGGATGGTCACTCAGTCAACTTGATGTTAAAAATGCCTTTTTGCATGGTGAACTAAAGAAAAAAGTTTACATGGAGCAGCCACCTGGTTATAGTATGCATGATTCATCCAATTGGGTATGTAAACTTCGACGCTCTCTTTATGGCTTGAAACAAGCTTCTCGATCTTGGTTTGAGAGTTTTTCCACAGAGATCCTGCATCATGGGTTCACTAAAAGTGTCCTAGATCATTCATTGTTCATATTCAAAAGTGATTCAGCTATTGTTTGGGTGCTTATATATGTTGATGACATCATTATTACCGGGAGTGATGAGGTTCACATATCTTGGGTTAAGTCTATGCTGATGGCTAAATTCAAGATGAAAGACTTGGGTCCTTTGCGATATTTTTTGGGTGTGGAAGTTGATAGTCGACATGAGACTATTACATTGAGCCAACATAAGTACACCATTGATATTTTACTTGCTACAGGGATGGAGAATTGTAAACCAATTAGCACACCTTGCCTTCTAAATCATAAGCTAAGTGCAAAAGAAGGCACTACTTATCATGATCCTACTTTGTATCATCGAGTTGTAGGGATGTTACAATACTTAACATTCACTAGGCCTGACATAACATACTCTGTCAATCAGGCTTCACAGTTTATGCATGCTCCTACAGATGTACATATGGAAGGAGTAAAAAGGATCCTTCGGTATTTAAAGGGTACGATTGGAGATGGCTTGATGTACACCAAGGACACAACTTATATGTCAGGGCATCGACTATTCACCTACACAGACGCGGACTGGGCGGGTGATCCTGATGAGCGAAGATCAGTTTCGAGATATTGCATTCTTATTGACAATAATATTGTAGCATGGAGTAGCAAGAAGCAAAAGGCAGTGGCGCGATCTAGTAGTGAAGCAGAATATTGTGCAATGGCAGCAGGAACAACCGATGTTACATGGGTGAGACATCTACTGCAAGAATTACAAGAACCAATCTCGTCCTCTATGCTTCTTTGCGATAATCAGAGTGCTATTAATATTGCCTTTAACCCCATCCTTCATTGTCGCACGAAGCATATCGAGATCGATCAACATTTTGTTAGGCAAAAGGTTGAAGAAAAAGAAATTGAACCTGCATATGTTCGGTCAGATGTGCAAGTTGCTGACATCTTTACCAAGGGATTATCCACTCATCAGTTTTGGGCACTCAAAGGCAAGTTGAGCATGATCAAAGACCATATTCAACTTGAGGGAGGCTGTTAGTTTTGGATCATGGATCCGACCCGCACCACATTCCAAGGATCCATCTTGGGATGCTTGGGCGGTGGCATGTTTGTAATTAGTTTTTACTTCTTGTGTAATGTCATACTATGTACAACACTTATAAATATTAAGTAAAAGAGGGGAAACCCTATTGCTGCCAACACCTCTCTTCTCTCTCTTCTCTCTTTACCTCATCTCTAACCCTTGCAGGTGGATATTTCTGACAGAAATCTCATCATAATCTATCCCATTTTCTTGTGAGTACCCTTTGGCTACTAGTTTGGCTTTATGTCTTTCCAATGTTTCATCACTCTTAGTTTTAACTTTGAATACCCATCTACAACCTATTAATTTCTTTCTATTTGGTAAGTTGGTCAATTCCCTTCAAAATTTTCTAATGCTCTTATTTCTTCACACATAGCATTTTGTCATTGTGGATAGTTTTTAGCTTGATTACATGAGACTGGTTCAAAGTAGGAGAAAATGTTTACTAGACAGACTTTGTATCGAGGTGTAAAGAACTCATATGTCATGAATCTATCAGATTCTTTATGATGTCTTTCAGAGTGCCTAATATTTCTAGTTTCTTGGGCTTCTAGGTTGAAATATTTTTCTAAAGCATTAGGATGGTAGCTCTCTTGTCTTCCTTTATATTGAATAATTCGAGAGTGGTCCTAATGTCGACCACGACCACACTGAGTATGCATTTGAAGTTCATTATTATCAAATCACTATCATTCTTAGAATCCAACTCTAAAAATATATATTCATCTTCTCTCTTAAGCACATTTTTATAAAAAAAACTTTTCTTCTCTAATAAGACAATATTTGTTGAAATATATAATTTATCATTTTCAAGATCATAGCATCGAAATTCCTTTTGACTCTCACCATATCCAAGAAATACACAAGGGATGGCTCTTGGAGATAGCTTGTCATTTTTGTGCCTAAGAAAATAGATCAATGTATAACGAGAATAGTCATCCACAAAAATTACATAATATACTTTTCCACCTTTAGATTTCTCTGGGGCCGGACTCCAAACATAAGAATGTTTTAATTCAAGTGGTTTCAAAGCTAAAAAGGTTCTCTTTTAATAAGGAATGGATTTCATCTTTGCAAGTATACAATCATTAAATTGGATTTTTCATTGCAAAAACTTCTTAAATGAGATACATACTCTAGCTATACTAGGATGACCTAGTCTTTGATGCCATAAAATCAAATCCATTTTTTGTACATTGAGAGAAAGGTTTCTTTTGAATAATTAACCGATTCATATAGTAGAAATCTCCTTCTCTATGGCCTTCCTCAATCTTCTTTTCTGACTGGAGATTCTATATTAAACATTGGTCAAAAGTGAAGGAGATACTACAACTTTGATTGCTGAATTGAGAAACCGAAAGTAAGTTTAAATTGAGTTTTGGAATATTCTTATTTTTGGAATATAAAAATTTGGAGATTTTTCAAAATTTTTGATTCCTTAAATATCAAGAGAGGTTCCAGCTGCATTTGAAACATTTTTCCTACTTGAATCAATATTATGATTGGTAAGCATGGATCCATTATAGGTCATACGAAATAAAGCACCAAAATTTAGGAGCCAAGGAGTCATACCAGGGGGTGATGAAGTGGAGATGGCGGCACCAGTTGTAGAGGAACCTTTGAGGAGAGGTTGGAAGGCTTCTATCAATTGAGATGGCGACATGTTCCCTATGGATTTACTTGAGTTTTCCTTATCAACTTGAGAAGTACCAACCGAAGGAATTTTCCTTTCCTCTTTAGCTTTAAGTTCTGGACAAAATTGTTTTATATATCTCGGTTCTCCACAATTGTAACAAACAATTTTCTTCTTTTCATCTCCTTTTCCCTCATAATACCGAGGTTTTCCAAAATTATTATTTTTATAGAAATGTGGAGGCTTATAGGTATGAGAATTAGCTCCCGGTCTTGAAACGGCTAGAACATTATCCTTGGACTCCTTGGATTCAGTTTGAGATTTTAACCTCATTTCTTCCATGTAAACTTGGGCCAAAACTTCATGAATAGGTGAAAGTTCTTGCTTTCTATGGAGGATATTACTTCTAATTTGTTCAAATTTGGGTCATAGGCCCTTATTAAATTAGAGAAATTGTTCATTCATAATTTGTTTATTCCTTTGTTGGGAATTATTTGGGATTTTCCAAATGGGTTCCATTTTTGCCATTTGTTCCCGTCCTATAGTGTTACTTTCTTACACTCTTTTCTCCTTGCTTGCAAGTGAGAATTTTGTCTTGCAACTCCGATCTATATGCGACATCACTTTGAGTATATGTTTGTTTAATAAAGAGCCAAACTTCATCGGCTCTTTCAAATTCTAATATGTTATCACATGTGTCCTCACTCATACTTCTCATAAATAAGGAAATGACCTTTGAATGTCCAAGTTTCCATTCTTTCATAGCTTTCTTATAGTTCAAGAGAGCTTTTTCTTTCTCTTCTCCTTTAAGGACCTTTTCTTTAGAAGTTTCATCATTTTTACTAAAAGTCTTTGTAAGAATAGGTTGTGGTTTCATTGAGGAACCATTCACATATTCCCGCAAGCCTTTTCCGATTATGATTCTTTTGATGGCGGTAACCCATAAGTTATAGTTTTTTCCATCAAATTTAATAGGGACCACCGTCACTACTTCCTCATCGGCCATTGAAGAGAAAAGAGAGAAAACTAAAAAGATATAGAACCAGAAAGAGTAGAAGGTACTTGGTTTGGCAAAGCTCTACAAATTATTATGACCCAAACCCCCCTATTGGGGATTTCTAGGTCAGGTCTGCCCTTGTTTGTTGTCTCCAACACAATGTTTTTCTTGAAAGAAACTTAATTAGAAAGGAATAAATGCCCACCTTGTAGACTTAATATAGGCAAGGATTTCAGTTTCCATCTCATAATCCACTTGAATACTTGATATAAGAGAGCAGGGGGAAAAGAGGTTAGATGTGTGCATTGAGAAGATGATACCAGCTCTTCCTGCATCTAATACGGTGGATAATGCGGTGGGGTATTGGTCTCTTGGGGCATTGGCACCTGCGAAACGGAGGACTATATTCCCTGCTGCTAATGTGGAATTCAGAGATCCTACAGTTTGAATCTTCAAAGAATCATTCACACGAGCATCAATCTTCAAGTGAGGCTATGAGCATGCTTCTTGAGACTATCCGATCTTCTTGATCTACCACGCGTTTCTTGAATGCCTCAATAACATCAATAGAGCACCAAGGCTTTGATACCATGTAATGAAATACAATAGAGATTCAAATGTCACCTATGGACATACACAATCACTACTTATGGGTCAATTACATGAACACAAATCCGCACAACTCAGTCACTTAAGGGCACACACCACACATAAAAATATAGGATTGTATTGAGAAAATGCTCTCAGCAAAAGCATACAAGTGGAGGGGTTTCAACCCCTTTATATAGAAGAGGAAGACCAAGTGTAGCCGTTGGGGAGATCCCAATGGCTCTATGGTCAAATGACCAAAAAGCCCTAACCTAATTGAAGATATACATTAATAAAATAAAAGAAAAAATAAAGCGGAAAAATGTATGTACAATGACCACAATACCCCTATATGAACAAGAAAACTAAAATACCCCTATATTTATACGTACATACATTGACATCTGACCCATCTAACTCTCTCACTCCTCATGTATCTTATACAATTTTTGTTAATCCAGCCTCCCGGGCCCCAAACCCAAGTATACATAACCCCAACCCAACTATGTACAATGGCAAGCCTTATCGGATGCCTCACACAGACTCACCCCGTATTGAACCCAACTAGACCCCAAGGCATGGGTGCTTCTCGACACACTTCTTCCTTATGCAAATCTTCCCATATAATTCTGTTAAAATGTATCCTATATATAAATATTTCTTGTAATACCCTATAAGGGTAAAACTATCATTTCCCATTTTACGCATATTCCCCTTGGAATATGTATGTAATTTTGTTCTTATATTTTTTCTTTTTCTTATTCTTTATTTTCTTTTTCTTTTTTACTTTTTTTAACCATTGGGGGGCCCACCATATAGATGTTGGGCCCCTCCAACGGTCACAATTGTGACCGTTGGAGGGGCTCCAACGTCTATATGGAGCCCCTCCAAGGTCTCCTTGTATTATAAATAGGGGTGAACCCCTTTGTATTTCTTAAGCTTTTTAGCAAAAGCTCTCTCACTTTTTTAATAAAGATTAATATTCTTTATGCCTTTGTGTATTTGTGATCTCTTGAATGTGTTGTGCCTTTGTGCACATTTGTTCTAAGTGTTCTTATTGTGCCTTTGTGCATGTGTTTCTCACTAATAACTTAGTGTTCTTGTGTATATTGTCTCTTTGAAGACATTTTCACATGGTATCAGAGCAAGGTTTCTAAAAGAATAGTTCGTGATTTGCCTCATCTCGGTGGCTACCTCGAAAATTATGCTTATTCTTCACTCTTACATTTTGGCGTGAAGAGCTTCTACAACTCATTCCTAGTGAAGCATACCACATCAAGCATTAAGGACCAGTTGTGGTAAGTGCTTCTACTCTTGAAGTCTCTCATATAAGCTTCTCATATGGCGAAAAAAGATCTCCACTTCTCTCTTGGTTTCAAACTTAATGGGTCAAACTATCATGTTTGGGCCGGTAATATGGAAGCTCACATCAAAAGTAAGGGACTTTGGGGGTACATCCAAGGTTCAATATCGGAACCGGAGCAAAAACTTACGATGATTGAAAAGGGGGAAATAAAAATTCTTGATGGAGAAGAAAGATCCAAAGAACTTGAAGAATATAGCAAAAAGCATGAAGAATAGGAGATAAAAAACTACAAAATCCTATCATGGAGACAGACATTGGAAGCAAGAGGTTTTAAGTTGAGTAAGAGTAAGACAAAATATATGGAATGTCGGTTTAGTAAGCAACGAAGTAGTGATGGGAGTGTAGTGAAGTTTGGTGAGCAAGAAATACCGGTGGATGATTGTTTCAAATATTTGGGATCTATCATTCAAAAATATGGAGAAATTGATGGAGATGTAAATCATAGGATAAAGGTTGGGTGAATGAAATGGAAAAGTGCAACTGGAGTGTTGTGCGATCGTAGAGTGCCATTGCGGTTGAAGGAAAAGTTTTATAGGACGACTATTAGGCCCGCTTTACTATATGGTACAAAATGTTGGGCTGCCAAAAGACATCATATTCAAAAAATGAATGTAGCTGAGATGCGTATGCTTAGATGGATATGTGGAAATACAATAAAAGATAAGATTCAGAACGAGGAGATACGTAAGAAGGTAGGCGTTGCACCCATTGAAAATAAGATGAGAGAGAATCGTTTACGGTGGTTTGGGCATATTCGGCGAATGCCTAATGATGCTCCAATTAGAAGGATGGAGAAATGGGAAAATATATTAGTTAAAAGAGGTCGGGGTAGGCCTAGGAAGACATGGATAAAGATGATAGGAAAGGATATGAATGCTTTGAACCTCATCGAGGACATGACATTGGATAGAAATTATTGGAGGAGAAGGATTCATGTGGAAGACCCAGAATGATTTTCTTTTTTGGTTCATATCATGGCCTGCTGTTCCTTACTGTCGTGGTTTTTTTTTTGTGTGAACAGCTGCTGGTTGTCGTATCGGTTGATGTGTGAGTGTAACACGCTATTTTCTGTCTTGATTGAAGTCTGTCTAGATTTTTATCTATGCTGAAACAAAAGTATATCTTCAGTATGGCTGAAACTTCGAAATGTGATTCCGAATTGGAACATATTGGATAATATAAGGCATTTGCCAATCCTTTTTCGTACGGCTCTTCTGTAAGGTTGAATGAAACAAACTATGCAAGGTGGTCCAGAACGTTTATGATGTCGGTATCTGGACATCGTAGAAAACATATCTTGTTGGAAGATGAACCCACTAAAAATGTGGGAAAATATGTTACCTGGGACGAAGATAATGACATAGTTATGTCGTGGATTATGAATAGTGTTGAACCCCCTATTGCAGATGGTTTAATTTATTATAATACAACCAAACAAATGTGGGACAATCTTCGAGATACGTACTCACAAGAGACTAATTTGAGTCGTATCCTGCAAGTTGAATAGGAGATATATAATTTACAGCAGGGAGATCAGACATTGGCCCAGTACTATGCCTCCGTCAAAGCTGCTTTTAAAAGACTTAATGCTCACAGACTCCTTTGTTGTTCGAAACAAAAGGATCATCAAGAGCAAACTACGGTTGCTCGGTTTCTTACAGGTTTATCTTCGGAATTCTCTGTTGCAAAAGTCCAAATGTTGACTGGTTCAGATGTACCTACTCTTGCTGAGGCATATAATCGTCTAAGTAGACTTGCAGTCTCTCTTCCACAATCTCAGCCTGTGACTCAGTCCTCTGCTCTAGTTGTCTCTTCTGGTTATGGGCGTTGAAATCTTCAGAATATCCGAGGACGAGGTCGTGGACGAGGTATGAGAGGCAGAGGAAAGCTTCAATGTACATTCTGTGGAAAATCTGGACATTTAGAAGATCGTTGCTGGGATAAGCATGGCCGACCAACCTCTTCTTTATCAAAGTCATATGCTCCAAAAGCAAATGTTACCACTCTCGAGGCAACAAAGGTACAAGAAAATGTCTCTGTAAGTGACAATAGTAGTATCATCCTCAGTCGTGCTGAATATGATGAACTGATAGCTCTTCGTCCTTTGAGCTCCACCCCTTCTGTAGTTGGTGTTGCCTATTCAACCGGAAATCATCTTCATCGGACTGACAGTAAGTGGATTATTGACTCTGGTGCATCCAGACATTTGTGTGGAAATTCACTTGTTTTCTCAGATATAAAGGATATTAATGCTCATCGAGGAGTCTCATTAGCCGATGGGAGTTCTTCCCCGGTTGTTGGTCAGGGAAATATTTCTATATCCTCCTCATTACAGTTGCAAAATGTTCTTCATGCTCCAAACTTTCCTCAAAGTTTACTCTTTGTTAGTTGCCTTATAAGAGAACAAAATTGTAGAGTAATATTTGATCCGATGGGTTGTCATTTTCAGGATTTGCTGACGGGGAAGAAGATTGGTGGAGGCTATTGTAATGAAATGGTGGTCTTCAACAAATGCACGAATAACTCACAAACAAGTGTCTATTGGAAACACTACAAGCATGACCCTTGAAAGGGTATAAAAGGAAGAACACTTGAAAAATAAATAATACTTTATTCATAAACAAAATGCTTAAGAAGCATGGTTATTTACATTGAAGGGGTTCACCCCTATATATACAAAAAAGTGGAAGAGAGAGGAGAGCTCATTTTGAGCTCTCCAAAAGAGACGTTGGATTCCAACCTCTCTTAATATAGCTGTTGGACTACAGTCCAACAACATTTATTATTATAGCTGTTGGGCTACAATCCAACAACTATTTGCACAGTCAAGTTCCAACAGGAACTTGACTGGATTAATATCTAGTTTCTATTGAACTAGATGCTAAAAAAGAAAATAAAGAAAAATAGAAAAAGAAAATAATAAAAGAAATATATATATTATAGTTTACATTTTAACACTCCTCCTCAAACTTACGGTACAATGAGAGAAAGTTTGTCTAAGAGGAAGTGAAATCTGGGAGCAGCGAGAGGCTTGGTGAAGAAGTCTGCTAATTGATATTCTGATGTAACATATGGCAGATCAATGGTTCCATGTAAGTATTCCTCTCTGACATAGTGACAGTCCATCTCAATGTGTTTAGTGCGCTCATGGAATGTCCGGTTGCTTGCAATGTAGATCGCACTTTTGTTGTCACAACATATCTTTGAAGCTTGCGTTGCTTTAGCTCCCATATCCGCTAGCAATCGTCTGAGCCAAACAACCTCCATAGTGGTGGTTGCCATGACTCTGTATTCAGCTTTGGTGGAGGAAAGAGAGACTTTCTGCTGCTTCTTGCGCCTCCACGAAATTAAGGTTTCACCTAGGAACACACAAAAACCAGTAGTTGAGTGTCTATTATTGGGATCACCTCCCTAGTCAGCATCAGTATATGCAATTAAATTTAATGAAGATGAAGCAGACAAGAAGAATCCTCGTGAAAGAGAGGATTTTAAGTATCTAATAATACGCAAAATCGCTTCCATGTGCACGGAGGTGGGAGCATACTGAAACTGACTGACTGTATGAACCACATGAGTTATATCTGGCCTAGTAATGGAAAGATAAGAAAGAGCTCCAACAAGCTGTCTATAAGGAGTAGGATCATCAAGAAGTTCTCCATCATCAATTTTCATTTTAACATTGACAACTTCTGGAGTGTCTACTTTCTTATCATCTGTAATTCCAGACCTGAAAACGATATCAAGAGCAAATTTAGATTGAGATATCAAATACCCCCGAAGGGAATAAGCAACTTCAATGCCTAAAAAATATCTTAATAAACCTAAGTCAGTCATTTCAAAGTGAGTTTTAAGAAGAGATTTGATATTTGCAACTCCCTGTTTGTCGCCTCCGGTGATGATCATATCGTCCACATAGAGAAGAAGAATAATGATGCTTGCATCATATTTCTTAACAAACAAAGCAGTTTCAGTTAAACAAGGTTGAAAACCAATATCAAGCATAACATGACTAAATCGGTCATACCAGGCTTTTGGAGCCTGTTTAAGACCATAAAGAGCTTTTTCTAGACGAAGAGCTTTACCCTTAGGGATACTAATACCAGGTGGGGCTTCCATGTATACTTCTTCAACGAGATTCTCATTCAGGAAAACATTTTTGACATCTAATTGAAAGATAGGCCATGTTCTAATGGAGGCCAAGGCTATTAAAGTTCTAACAGTGGTCATACGGGCCACATGAGCAAATGTTTCTTCATAATCGATGCCATACTCTTGGGCATATCCTTTTGCTACTAAACGGGCCTTATATCTTTCCAGGGTCCCATTACTTTTGGTTTTGACTTTGTATACCCACCTACAACCTATAGGTTTCTTACCCGGAGGGATATCTTGTATCGTCCGAGTATTGGCCTTTTCTAGTGCATCCAATTCTATTTTCATGGCTTCTATCCATTCTATATGATTTTTTGCTTGAGAATAGGATGATGGTTCAACATATGATTGTATTAATGTAATAATGGCGGCCCTATACGTGGGTGAAAAAGATTCATAAGACACAAATTTTTCTGGAGGTTTAGAGATTCTAAACGTTCTTCTAGGTGAGACTTCAGAGTACTTTTGTAATGCACATGGAAGATTTTGCTCTCTACGTCTTGAATATTGCAGACTAACATCCCTATGAATTTGCTCTTCATTATCATCATTTTCAACAACAATAGGACTTTGATCATTGTCAACGTCACATCCAACATCACATTCATTGGATTTTGAAGTTGGATCAATTAAAAACGAGTATTCAGTGACATCCTTGGATTTTTCAAATTCAAAGAAGCTTTCTTTTTCCAAAAAAGATACATTTCTTGACACATATAATTTGTCATTTTGAAAATCGAAACACATGTAGCCTTTTTGATTATCAACATATCCTAAAAAGGCACATGGGATTGCACGAGGAGAGAGTTTGTCATTTCTGTTGGTGAAAACAAAACATTTGCATCCAAAGACTCTTAATCTAAAATAATCTGGAGTTAAATTAACAAGCTTTTCTATTGGAGTTGTATTCTTTAATGAGGAAGATGACATCCTATTAATGAGGTAAGTGACAGTTAGGACCGCTTCAGCCCAAAAACTTTTTGGAACTTGATTTGCAATTAGCAATGTCCTAGTAGTTTCCATAATGTGCCGATGTTTGCGTTCGGCTAGGCCATTCTGTTGTGGAGTGTGTGGACATGATCTTTGATGTGTAATACCATGTAAATTGAGATAGTCTTTGAATTCGTTGGACATAAATTCTCCCCCTGAATCAGTGCGAAAAACAGAAATTTTATTTTGAAACTTATTTTTAACCATTTTATGAAATATTTGGAAGTTAGCAAAGACATCAGATTTATGTTTAAGAAAATAAATCCAAGTATGTCTAGAAAAGTCATCAACAAAAATGACATAATATGTATAACCACCTTTGGAAATAACCGGTGCGGGGCCCCAAACATCCGAATGTATTAACTCAAGTGGTCGTGAGAAAACAAAAGTTCTACTAAGAAATGGTAACCTTTTCATTTTGCCAAGAATGCAGTCTTTACAAGAAAAATTTTCAGAATTACAAAATTTTTCCAAACTTTGAAAATATTGAATTTTAGACATATGAGGATGGCCAAGCCTTTTGTGCCATAAATCCAATTCTAATTTTTGAATATTATAACAAAATGCATTCTTGGGTAATTCCAAAAAGTCTATGTAATAAAGTCCTCCTTCTCTATGGCCTTCCCCAATCAGCTTCCCTGACTGGCGGTCCTGTACCCAACAACCATGAGAAGATAAGGAGATATTACATCCATAATCAGATATTTGCGAGACAGATAAGAGTTTGAAATTAAGTTTAGGGATATATCTAACTTCTGGGATAAAAAATCTTTTGGATTTTTGAAGATTTTCAAAACATCCTATTCCTTTTACTTCAAGAGATGTGCCATCGGCTGTAAAAACCTTTGACACACTTGAGTTATTTTTAAGACATTCGGATAAACTATTAACATTTGGGGTCATATGAAAAGAAGCACCAGAATCTAAAAGCCAAGGAAAGTTACCTGGACCGGAGAAAGATGCAACTGCCGCTCCAGTTGAGGCTTCGGTTGAGGAGGATACCCCTTTGAGAAGAGGTTGAAGGATTTCCATCAGTTGAGCCATAGACACAGGTGCATCTTGATCTTTTGACTCAGATTCAACAGATGCAACTCTTTTTTCTTCTCTACTTTTTAACTTTGGACATTGAGGCCTATAGTGCCCCGGTTCATGACAATGATGACAAATAACTTTTCTTTTATCAAAGTCGCTGTTTTGCCTTCCAAAATGAGGCGGCTTGTAAGTACGAGTATGATTCCCCGGTCTTGATACAGCTAAAACGGAGTCATCATTAGGGGTGGCAATTTCTGACACGACCCGCCAACCCGACCCGCCAACCCGCCTCTTAGGTGGGTTCGGGTTGGGCTTAAGCCAACCCGTTTAATAAACGGGTCAACCCGCGTAACCCGTTTATTAAACAGGTCGGGTTCGGGTTGGTGGTATGCCAACCCGCCAACCCTGCTGACCCGTTTAATAAACGGGTTAGGCGGGTGGGTCAACCCGCCAACCCCTCTGCCTGACCCGCCAACCCGACCCATCAACCCGTCAACCCGACCCGCCAACCTGCCAACCCGATCCGTCAACCCACCAACCCAACCCGCCAACCTGAAAACCCGTTTACCCGACCCAACCCATTTATTAAATGGGTTGGTGGGTCGTGTCGGGTTACCCGTTTATTAAACGGGTCAGGTTCGTGTTTGCCACAGCCGACCCGTTTAATAAACGGGTCGGCTTCGGGTTGAGGTATGCTGACACGCCAACTCGACCCGATTGCCACCCCTAGTCATCATCAACTTTTGGAGTACTTTTTCTAAGTCTATTTTCCTCCATAGTGAGCTCTTCTAGAGTATCAACAATAGAAGGAATTTTTCCACGATGTAAAAGGGCCGATTTGGTGGATTCAAACTCCGGCCTTAGACCATTCACAAATTGATAGAAATGTTCCATATCGAGTTGCTTTTGGCGAAGCTCGATGTCTTCGGCACAATGCCATTTGGGCTCAAGAAGAGCCAACTCTTCCCAAAGTTCGGACAATTCATTATAATATTCTCGAATAGTTTTATCTTTTTGAGTCATTGTCTGAACTTTATCTTAAGGGAATACATGTTTTTGAGGTATTCCCAAGCCTTATCGGCATGCTCAAACTTGGCTAGACTAGAGCATTTTTTAATGTCTATGCTATTGATGAGCCATGACATAATTTTTGCATGCCCTATCCTCCATTCTTTCCATTTCTTTTCATAAGTGGCCAACGCCTTACTCTTCTCTTCTTCCGTTAGAGGAACCTCTTTATCACCCTCTTTCTTGGTAAAAGATAGTTTAGGTTCCAAATCGGAACCATCCACTATACCCCATAAACCTTTTCCCCAAATGTGGTGCTTCATAATCGAAGCCCACATTACATAGTTAGTATCATTTAGCTTCATAGGAATGATGGTGATCTTATCATTGTCATCCATCTTTTACAAGGGTAAGAGAGGAATAAATAGGAGAGAGAGAGAGAAAAATAAAAAGAAAAGAAAAAGAGTAGACAAAGGAATAAGAGAGGATACAAAACCAAATTTTTTTGTAGCACAAGTTCGCCTTTCTTCAAACAAATCTTCTTGAGCCAAGAACAAGGTGATGAAACACCTTTTGTAAATGTGGCACGGAAATCGAGGCGGAAGCACTTCAAGATCTAAGGATTTCGTAGCTCTGATACCATGTAATGAAATGGTGGTCTTCAACAAATACACAAATAACTCACAAACAAGTGTCTATTGGAGACACTACAAGCATGACCCTTGAAAGGGTATAAAGGGAAGAACACTTGAAAAATAAATAATACTTTATTCATGAACAAAATACTTAAGAAGCATGATTATTTACATTGAAGGGGTTCACCCCTATATATACAAAAAAGTGGAAGAGAGAGGAGAGCTCATTTTGAGCTCTCCAAAAGAGACGTTGGATTCCAACGTCTCTTAATATAGCTGTTGGACTACAGTCCAACAACATTTATTATTATAGTTGTTGGACTACAGTCCAACAACATTTATTATTATAGCTGTTGGACTATAGTCCAACAACTATTTGCACAGTCAAGTTCCAATAGGAACTTGACTGGATCAATATCTAGTTTCTACTGAACTAGATGCTAAAAAAGAAAATAAAGAAAAATAGAAAAAAATAATAAAAGAAAATATATATATTACAGTTTACATTTTAACAACTATGAAGAAAATGGAGTTTACTACCTACATCATCCAATGGGTAATGTTCATGCTGCAGTGGAACACTCATTCAGTCTTGTTCAATGGCATCGTCGTCTTGGTCATCCTTCATGGTCAAAGCTTCGTTCGGTCTTTCCTCAAATTCCTTCCACCACATCATTTCAGTGTGAAGCATGTCAGTTGGGAAAGCATCATCGAAGTTCGTTCCCTTCGAGTCAGAGTCAGTCTAGTAATAAAGTTTTTGAACTTCTTCATGCAGATGTATGGGGTCCTAGTAAGATTCCTACTAGGACTCAGTGTCGTTACTATCTTGTTATTGTTGATGATTTCTCTAAGTTGTCATGGGTGTTTTTAATAAAAGAACGATCTAAAGTTCCAAGTATTATCAAATCCTTAATTCTTGAAATAAAAACTCAGTTTGAATCTATTGTCAAGATTGTTCGCACTGATAATGCTCTCGAGTTTAAATCAAAAGGTCTGTTACAATTTTACCAAGATCATGGCATCCAACCCCAAACTTCTTGTGCCTATTCATCTCAACAAAATGGGGTGGCTGAACGAAAACATCGGCACCTGCTTGATGTTGCCAGGACCATTATGATTCAATCCAATGTTTCTGCGTTATACTGGGATGATGCAATTAGCACTGCTTGCTATCTGATCAACCGCATGCCTTCGTCTTGTGTGGGTGATCAAATTCCATTACATATCCTAAAACCTAATGCCCCACTCTTTTCTTTCTCACCAAAAATATTCGGATGTGTTTGTTTTGTACACAAACTTGGCACTGACCGTGATAAATTAGCTGCTCAAGCTACAAAATGCATATTTATAGGTTATCCCAAAAATCAAAAGGGATATCGATGTTATGATCCTATTTCTCGCCGAGAGTATGTCAGTGCGGATGTATCTTTCTTGAAATCCACTCCACATTACTCCAGTACCGGTTCCCCGCTGCAGGTTGATCCAGCTGAATCTTTTCCATTACCTATACCTCCTTTTCCTTTGGAATCTGTGCCCTCATTACCGAACCAAACTTCATCCTCTTCCAGATTTAATAATCCTCCATTGGTATATGTGCGTAGAGCTCCACCTCCGCAAGAGCCTTCATCTTCTTCTCCTGAGTTAAGTTCTACTGACAATAGTTATCTTCATGATGATGATAACATGCCTATTGCTCTACGAAAGGGGACACGACAATGTACCTTATATCCCATATCTCATTTTGTCTTCGATGCCAGAATTGAAAATAAGATGAAGTCTTTTATTTCAGCCTTTCTGCTGAAACTATTCCTCTGAACTATCAACAGGCAGAGCTTGATAATCGCTGGAAGCTGACTATGCAAGAAGAAATGGATGCTTTAGTATCTCAGCATACATGGGATCTAGTTGATTCCCCAGCAGATGCTGACATTGTTGGATGTAAATGGGTATATACAATAAAGTACAAATTTGATGGTTCTATTAAAAGGTACAAGGCCAGATTAGTAGCGAAAGGGTATACCCAGACATATGATATTGACTTCTTTGAAACCTTTTCTCCTGTTGCACGGATGGGTACCATTCGTCTTGTTCTCTCAGTAGTTGTTCAACATGGTTGGAGCTTGTGCCAATTAGATGTGAAAAATGCATTTCTATATGGGGATCTATCTGAGACCGTTTACATGCAACAACCTCTAGGTTTCGAGGTTGAGGGGGAGTGTCAGAAGGTGTGTAGACTGAGAAAGACAATTTATGGCTTGAAACAGAGTCCTCATGCATGGTTTCAAAAGTTGTTTGAAGTGATGTCATGCTTTGGCTTTAATAGGTCAGCGGCAGATCATACTCTATTTATCAAGAAAACTAACTCAGGCATAGTTGTTATGTGGTATATGTGGATGACATCATCCTTACAGGAGACAATGTGAAAGATATTGAAAACACAAAGGCTCATCTTCAAAAACACTTTGTTACAAAAGACCTTGGTTCACTTAGATATTTCCTGGGTATAGAAGTTGCTAGGAGCCGTGAAGGGATGGTTTTGTCTCAACAGAAGTATGTTCTTGACTTATTAAAGGAAACAAGAATGTTGGGAGCTAAACCAGCAAATATTCCCATGGACCATAAAGTTTAGTTGTTTGAAGAAGGGTCAAAACCAGTTGATAGCAAAAGCTATCGCTCCCTAGTAGGGAAGCTATTATATGTAACTGTGATCAGGCCGAATATTGCTTTAGCAGTAAGCAAAGTTAGCCAGTTTATGAACAAACCAACTGAGGTACACTATAATGCAGCCATAATGATTCTCAGATATCTAAAATCCTCTCCTGGAAAGGGGTTATTGTTCATGAAAGGTGGAACTCTGGAGATAGTAGCCTATTCTGATGCTGACTATGCTGGATCTGTAGTAGATAGAAAATCTACCACATGATTCTGTGTGTTTTTGGGAGACAACTTGATTTCTTGGAGAAGTAAGAAACAAAATGTGGTTTCCAGGTCGAGTGCAGAATCAGAATATCGGGCTATGGCCCAAATAATTGCTGAACTGATGTGGGTTCGTACTGTTCTTCATGATCTTCAGGTGAAGGTTTCCTCTCCCATGACCCTGATGTGCGATAACAAAGCGGCAACATATATAGCGAACAATCTTGTCTTTCATGAGAGAGCAAAGCACATTGAGGTTGATTGCCACTATGTAAAGATATGCTTCAAGCTGGTCATATCACTACCAAATATCTAAAGTCGGAAGACCAAGTTGCAGATATGTTTACAAAGCCTCTTGCTAGGCCAAATTTCTCATTTTCTCTCTCTCTCTCTACCTAGGGTTCGGTGCTTCTCTCTCTACAGGATGTACTTAGGACGCTTTTAGAGATGAGATCAGACTTGGGCTTCAGGACACTGGAGGCTTGATCTTCATTAAAGACATACATGTCTCCACGTCGCTCTCCTTTAGCGAACATCTCCTTTGTTTGAAGATCCTTGACAAAGACAGAAGTAGGAGTAAATTCCACAGAAGAATTGGTAGAATCAACAAGTTTATAAACAGATACAATATTTTTCTTTATGTTCGGTGCATGAACAACATTAGATAAAGGGATAGATGACTCAGACAAAGGAATGAGGACATTGCCTATGTTTGAAATAGGGTGGTGAGTCCCATCTCCGGTTACAATATTAGATTTACTAAAATAGGGAGTCAAAGTAGAGAATTTACCTGCATTGCCAATGACATGGGTTGCTGCCCCAGAGTCAACATACCATATTTCATCATCATTCTGCTTCAGATTCAAGTTGGCCATAGCAGATAGTAGAAGATCCTTAGCATCATCACTGACCTGAAATGTACCTGCAGTTCCTGATATACCAACATTTATATTGTTTTACATTCTATTCCGATTTTGTGGGTTGAACCAGCAGTTGGTCTTGATATGACCTCGTTTGTTACACTGATAGCATGTGGGAACATTCTTTGAAAAACTGACATTGGAAGTTGCTGTAGGTAGTAACCCACGTCCACCCTGGATTGGATTTCCCTTGCCTCTGCCACGTCTTCCTCGTGCACGATCAGCTATCACCTCTGTGGCAAGGACCTCATGCGTAGATGATTGTCCTGTTGAAGCTTCAGACATGCTTTTTAGTGTCATCTCATACTGAAAAAGTTTGGCGCGTAATTCCTCAAAGGAGAGCAACGTATGCAAGCATAATAAGGATGTAACAAGAACATGATATTCTGATCCCAGGGCATTCAGTGTTTGCTGCACCTTTTCTTTATCTGAGACTGGACATCCAACCATGGCTAATTGATCTGTGATGCTTTTGACTTGATTTAAGAATTCAACAATGCTTATTGCACCCTTTTTTAACATCTGAAATTCGCGTTTAAGAAACAACACTTTAGCCTCTGATATTTGAGAATAGGTCTGAGCTAAAGCACCCCACAAAACTTTAGATGTGCAATCATCAAGAATGGAAATCAAGACTTCTTGTGACAACGTGGAAGTGATGTATGCGACGAGTGCCTGATCACACTTCATCCAAGTAACAAATGCAGGGTTGCGAATAGTATTCGGCAATCCTCCATCCTCTTTGGCTTCGGTGGTGATAAATTCTGGAGGCATTGGAGTCGATCCATCTAAGTGGCTTGAAAGATCTTGACTCCAAATAAAAGGGGCAATCTGCCTTTTCCAAGTCAAATAGTTGTTGGTAGTTAACTTTTCTGAAACTAACTGCTCCAGGAAACTGGAAGAGAGACCTGAATTACCTGAAGAATCCATTGATAGACTGTTTGACAGCGGAAAGAAACTGGTGTCTGGGACAGAAAATAAAGGACTGACAAATAATTAAGACAAAGACAAAATAAGTAGGTGTGTTAGACAGATTTGAGGGCTGAAAAGGACTGATAGTAGTTCTGAAAATATTTTCAGATCTGCGACAGACAAAGTGATCACTAAAGGTTGTGACAAATAGAAGGAAAGAAATAGGTACAGAAAAGAAAAGAAGGATGAGTACCAACTTTCACGCTGAAAAGAAAAGAAAATAGGTACCAACTTTCACGCTGAAAAGGGATCTGCTGTTCACGCTGATCAGGCACGTGATCTGCCAACTTTCAGATCTCCTTCATGCACAGGATTAATCCTGCTCTGAGAGGAGGAGGCTGGGGCAGCTTTTGCAGTAGGAAACTCGACCTGACAGGAGGAGACTGGGGACAACTTTTGCAGCAGGAAACTGTTCACCTTTTTGTAGCAGGAAAAGGGATATGACAGGAGGAGGCTAGGGACAACTTTTACAGCAGGAAAAAGGATCTGATAGGAGGAGGCTGGGGACAACTTTTGCAGCAGGGAACTATTCATGAGACATGCTTTTGTAGCAGGAAACTCGACCTGATAGGAGGAGGCTGGGCAGTTTTTGCAATAGGATACTGTTCACGAGACCTGATAGGAGGAGGCTGGGGACAACTTTTGCAGCAGGGAACTATTCACGAGACCTGCTTTTGCAACAGGAAACTCGACCTGATAGGAGGAGGCTGGGCAACTTTTGCAGTAGGACCTGATGAAGAGCTTTCTTACTCCCGGATACGTCGCTGCTCTGATACCATGAAGGAACTCCTAAAAGAATCAAGGAATCAGTGTGTGAGAGAGAGAGAGGGGAGAGAGAGAAAAGAGAGAACTCGATATTTGGGAATCGGCAGCCACTCTTAACCTTGCAGCTGCAGTAATGCTACATTAGTCTTAATAGGGTTACAATAATCTTTTACAAGGACAAAAATGCCCCTCATTAGTAACACATGTTACATTAGAATACAAAGGAAATAAAACACGTGATTGGATATGGATCCTTTATCGGATCCATATCCATTCCATATTCTAGTAGTGTCTACCAGACTTACCATCTTTTGAGGATTTGCAAGCCAAGCTACTACAATATGAGATGACTTTGAAGGGCATGTTCAAGGTGATATAGCGGATCCATTTTGGATCCAAATGCCGATGCAGATTTTGTGTGCGAGTATGTACCAAGACAAGTCATGCCTCATGAGCGGCAACAAACAAAGCATGCAAAGACCTACGGTGTCAAGTTAGATCTCCTAAAATTCTCAAAATAACTTGTCATTGACATTTTCTTTGATTGGAGGTTGGTGATGGATACATACTTCACTTCTCAACAAGTTCCAGAGTATTGCCGAGTTGCACTTGCTACGGCCTGCCTATAGGGATTATTAGTATTGTGGTGGATTGATTTTGCACTAGATTCATGAAGGTTAAGGACTAAGACCTGGAGAGATATGGGTTGAAATGCAACAAGTTATGGAAGCCAAGTTCGTACCTCTCAGTTATGCTCAACAAACCTATCATTAGTGCCTTTTGCTTCGACGACGTTCAAAGATCGTGGCAAAGTACATTGTGGAGTTTCACCACCTAAACTTTTAGAGATCGAGGACCAACAGGTTACCAAGTACATCATGAGCCTTTGTTATAATATTTATAATGCGATGATTGTAAAAGTATCTTCAACAAGATACTATAATCAAGACCCAATGTTCTTGATGAAGGACAAGTGCACAATAAGAACACAAAGAACACTTGTGCACAAAAGCACAAATCAATCAATCTCACAAATGCACTAAAAATGAATAAAAGCTTTATTGAATACTTGGGCTTTGACCCAAAGCCATGCCAAAACACAAGGGGGAACTCCCCTATTTATACACAATGAGGCATGGAGGGGCTCCCAATATGATCGTTGGGACCCCTCCAACCGTTATAATTATAACCGTTGGAGGGCCCAACGATCATATTGAGTGGGCCCCTCCATGTGCTAAAACCAAAAAGAAAGAATAAGAAAAAAATAAAATAAAATAAAATAAAATAAAATTACATACATATTCTAAAAAAAGAATGTGTAAAAAGATGAATATACCCTCATGACTGAAATGAAATAAATATATATTATATATATAATAGGTAGATACATATTATATATATATATGTATTACCTTATATATAAAATATATATTGGATTACATATTTTAACACCCCCCTCAAACTTAGGGCAAGATGACCGAAAGTTTGTCAAGGAGGAAATTGAACCGCAGAGCACACAAAACTTTGGTGAACAAATCTGCCAATTGATATTCTGAAGTTACATATGGAAGATCTATAACTCCTTTCAGATACGCTTCCCGAACATAGTGACAGTCTATCTCAATGTGTTTAGTTCGCTCATGAAAAATATGATTTTTGACAATGTATATTGCACTTTTGTTATCACAACATAGCTTGGTGGGCCCTTCTATTGTGATCCCCATGTCTTCTAATAGCTGATGAATCCATACAATTTTCATGATAGTAGTTGCCATGACACGATATTCAGTTTCGGTTGAGGATAAAGATACTTTTTGTTGCTTCTTGCATATCCAAGAGATCAACGAATCTCCTAAAAAACACAAAAACCAGTGGTAGAGTGACGGTTATTTGGGTCACCTCCCCAGTCAGAGTCAGTATAAGCAATTAACTTTAATTCAGAAGAAGAGGATAAGAATACTCCCTTATTTAATATACCCTTTATGTGTCTTACATGTGAACCGATGTTGGTGCATGTTGAAACTGCCTTGCAGTATGAACTGCATGAGAAATATCTGGTCTAGTAATACTTAGATACATCAATGATCCTACAAGCTGTCTGGAACGGGTAGGATTAGAGAGAGGAATACCATCATCAATCTTCATTTTGGCTCCTACTATAGCAGGAGTTTCACAAACCTTATCATCCGTAATGCCTGACCTGTCAATAATCTCAGAGGCAAGCTTAGTTTGAGATAAAAAATACCCTCTATGAGAGTATGCTACTTTAATACCCAAAAAATAAGTTAGGAATCCCAAATCAAACATTTCAAATTTATCTTTCAAAATTGATTTTATGCTTTTAACCCCTTTAGAATTACTTCCGGTTATAAGCATATCATCCACATATAAAAGCATAATGACAATCCCTGCATTGGTTTTTCTAACAAATAAGGCAGTGTCAGTGAAACAGGATGAAAAATCATTTTCTAACATTATGGAGTTAAACCTATCATACCAAGCCTTGGGGGCTTGTTTTAAACCATAAAGTGCTTTTTGTAGGCGAAACACTTTCCCTTTGGGAGTCTTCATGCCTGGTGGATCATCCATATATATTTTTTCATTCAGATCACCATTTAGAAAGACGTTTTTAACGTCTATTTGATAGATGTTCAATTTGTTGATTGAGGCAACGGTGATGAGACATCGGACAATGACCATACGGGCCACAGGGGCAAAAGTTTTTTCATAGTCAATCCCATATTCTTGACTATATCCCTTTGCTACTAATCGAGCCTTATATCTCTCAAGAGATCTATCACTCTTAGTTTTTACCTTAAATACCCATCTACGTCCTATTGCTTTCTTACCCTTAGGGAGATCTTGGAACTCCCACGTTTTGGCTCTTCTTAGAGCACCAAGTTCATTCTCCATAGTTTCTACCCATTCAGAACATTTTCGTGCTTCCTCAAAATTTTTAGGTTTTACGTAAAAATGAATGGCACTAAGACAAGCCCTATATTTAAGTGAAAAAGAGTCATATGAGATAAACCTAGAGGGAACTTTCCTAGGTCTTTCGGTTCTTCGCAGGTTTTCCTCTCTTGGAGAGACAGTCCTACTGGTGTCATCATATCTTTCAAGAGCACTTCTGAAGGTGTTTTTATCTCTATAAACATAGGTGATGGGATCTCTAGATGTTCCTTCATCGATATATTGATGATGAGGAGAGAGCAGAGGGGTGACAATTTCCTCGATTTCATTGTCACTTGAGTCTTTTTGAGTTGACTCATCATTACTTGTATCATCATCTTTAGCTAACAATTCAAATAGAAATGAATAATCCACATTCTCATCATGAGTTTTAAGACTTTCGAAACAACTGAGATTTTCCAAAAAACTCACATTTCTGGATACATATAATTTGTCATTTCTAACATCATAACACCTAAAACCCTTTTGGGTTTCCGAATAACCAAGAAAGGCACAAGGAATGACCTTTGGAGAAAGCTTATCATTTTTATCCGTAAGGACGAAACATTTACAATAAAAAACCCTTAACCTGCGATAGTCAGGTTCCTTCTCGTATAATTTTTCAAAAAGAGAAATTTTGTTCAAATTCTTTGATGGAAGTCTATTTATGAGATAGACCGAAGTAAGGTCTCCCTCAACCCAGAGGTTTTTTAGAATGTTTTGTGAAATAAGCAAAGTTCGAGTTGTTTCAATAATGTGCCTATGCTTTCGTTCGGCTAATCCGTTTTGTTGAGGAGTTTTTGGGCAAGATTTTTGATGGAGAATACCACAACTTTCAAGATAACTCTTGAAATCATTTGGGAGGTATTCTCCTCCGTAGTCAGATCTAAGAATTTTTAAGTTTCCATTGAATTGATTTAAAATCATCATATGAAAAGTTTTAAAAGTCGAAAAAACTTCATGTTTATGTTTGAGAAAATATATCCAACAATACCTAGTGTAATTATCAACAAAAATCACATAATATGAGAAATTTTCTTTAGATATCATAGGAGTCAGACTCTATACGTCAGAATGAACGATTTCAAAAGGTTTTGTTGTAAACATGGATCTTTGATAAAAAGGTAAACTTTTCATTTTCCCAAGAATACATTCATTACTTACAAAATCTCCTTTACAAAGGTGTTTAACAAAAGGTAAATATGAAATTTTAACAATGTTGGGATGTCCAAGTCTCTTATGCCATACATGAATATCCTTATTTTGGACAACATTACAAAATTGATTCTTGGGAACTTGGAGAGAGTCAACATAGTAGAAATCTCCTCTCCTAGAGCCTTCCCCAATTAACCTCTCGGATCGACGATCCTGTATCCAACATTTATCAAAAGAGAATTTTATATCACAACCATGGTCCTAGAGTTGAGAAACCGAAAGCAAATTCAAATTTAGTTTTGGTATGAATCTAATTTTTAGAATAAAAAATATTGTTTTTCGAAATTGCCTATTCCTTTAATTTCAAGAGATGTTCCATCCGCCGTTGAGACAAAAGATAGAAAAAAGTTTTTAGAATATTCAGAAAGAAAACAAGCACTTGGGGTCATATGAAATGATGCACCAGAATCTAAAAGCCAAGATATGTTACCGGGAGGTGAAGAGGTTGTCATAGCGGTTCCGGAAGTTTCTACCTTGAGAAGAGGTTGAAGAGCTTCCATAGTTTGTTGTAAAGAGAGAGACCCATTGGAAGATGATGGCCGTTCTTCCGGTTGAGATGTGGTAGCCATTGCAAGCAATTTCTTCCATTTTGGTCTAGTAGGTTTGATATGCCCCAGTTCTTTACAAAAATGACAAGTTAGTTTTCCATAGTCTCTTTTTCCATTGTGCCCATTTCCTCCTTGATTTTGATTCTTGAAGTGAGAAGGTTTGTAAGTCCTCACATTGTTACCCGGTCTTGAAACGACATTCACTCCTTCACTTTCTACTTGAATAGAAGAGGTAGTAAGGATGCTAGGTTTGCTCTTACTAATACCCATACGGGTTTCTTCCCCACTCAATTTAGTAATAACATCTTCAATAGAGGGAGACATGAAAGAAGAAAGAAGAGAGAACCAAATTTGTTCAAATTCGGGTCTAAGGCCATTTAGGAAGTTAAAAAAACGATATTCCTCCAGTTGCTTGTGTCTAAGCTCGATAGCTTCATCACTTTATTTGGGTTCTAGCATAGCAAACTCATCCCAAATGGAAGACAATTCGGCAAAGTATTCTCGAATAGTCATCTCATTTTGTTGTAGGGTTAATGCCTTCTTTTGAATGTAGTACTTGTGCGATAAATCTCTTGATGTATACATTTTATCAAGATATAGCCAAGCTTCAGAAGCTTTTTTGAATTTGATGATGTTGGCATTGATCTTAGTTTCAACGGATGAGAAAAACTATGATAAGATCTTGAAGTTTTTTATTTCCCATTCGTAATGTTTCTTTGAATAATCTTCAAGAGCTCATTGCTTTTCTTCTCCTTTAAGAATCTTTATATCTCCTTTTTTCATAATAGTAATTTTTGGTTCGGGTTCCGGTATTGAACCTTGAACGTACCCTTAAAGCCCCTTCCCTTTAATATGGCTTCCATATTACCTGCCCAAACATGATAGTTTGAACCATTGAGTTTAAACCCAAGGGAGAAGTGAGTTTTTTTCGCCCATTAGAGAGGATAGAAATACAAAAAGAACACGTACCTCAATAGATTTTTAAGTCTTTCTTGACAAAGAAGACTTCTAAAATATTGGCCGAAGAAAATGATCCACTCCAATCTCCAATGACTTTGAAGGCACGTTTTTCGAGGCACCCAAGAATGTGCAGAATGCACGAGCTTTCTTCCTCAAACCTGGCTTTGATACCATGTAAAGGTATCTTCAACAAGATACTATAATCAAGACCCAATGTTCTTGATGAAGGACAAGTGCACATATGCACAATAAAAACACAAAGAACACTTGTGCACAAAAGTACAAATCAATCAATCTTACAAATGCACTAAAAATGAATAAAAGCTTTATTGAATACTTGGGCTTTGACCCAAAGCCATGCCAAAAGACAAGGGGGGGGGGGGGAACTGTTAAAAATAAAATTGTATTCAAATACCCGATAAGGGTATTTTTGTCTTTTATCATATAGTACAGTCCACTAGGGACTGAAATGTAATTTAGCATTGTAATAAATAAATTGTCATACAGCTTAGGCACAACAGTCATATTTGACTGTTGTACACAAGAGTCAAAATATGACTGTTGTGCACAACAGTCAAAATATGACTTTTGGGCAGCAGTCCAACTAGACGTTGGACTGCCACCCAACAGTCATAATAATGACTGTTGAAAGGCAATCCAAAGAGCTGGACTGCCTCCCATATGTTGGAGTGAGGCTTTATAAATAGAGCCTCACTCCCTGGTTATTCCTCAGTGCTTTTAGAAGCATTTTAGGGTTTTCTCTAGAGTTTTTTCTCATCTTATAGGCTTGTATGCGTATTGTGTTGTTTTGGTATTTTTATCTCTCTTGAGATTGTATTTGGTCCATTAGTGACCAACTTTAAGTGAGTTTATTAAAGCTTTTTGTTGGCATTCTGTTTGTTTCACTATTGTTCCATTGTACCTTGTTTCATTACATGATATCAGAGCTAGGCTTTTGAAAGAAGAAGAATCTCGTGAAGTGTTCTTCGATCATTGATCATTCTTTATCTCCTCTATTCTAAACTCTAAGTATTCATTATGGGAGAAAGAGAGTCTGCCATCGTCATCACCTACAAACTCAATGAAAACAACTACTTGATGTGGGCGACGACTATGGAGAATCATATCAAAGGAAAAAAATTGTGGGGTTTTGTTAGTGGTTCTACTAGTGAACCACAACTCAAATTGACTAGAAGAGAAGGAGATCAAGTCAAAGCCTTGTCTGAAGAAGAAAAAGAAAAAGCCTTGGAAGAATTCCAAAATAAATTGGAAGATTGGGAGGCAAGCAATGCACAAATACTCTCATGGTTTATGAATACCATGGAGTTCAAATCGTCACCAATATCATCAAATTCAAGAAGGCATGTGACACATGGAGCTTTCTAAGAAGTACCTTTATCCAAAAGGATATGGCTAGACTTTATTATCTCCAAGACAAGGTACGTAATTCAAAACAAGGAGATAAAAGTGTAAGAGATTTTTACAGTATTTTATCTCTTATTTGGGATGAATTAGCCATGTTGGAACTAAAATGAGAAGGTTCGGCTATTGATATGAGAAGGACCCAAGTCGAAAGATAAAATATTTTCTCCTTTCTTTATGACCTTCGACCGGAATTTGAGCAAGTAAGATCTTTCTTACTTCATAGGACCACTTCTCCTTCTATAAGTGAGGCCCTTGCTCAAATTTGTCAAGAGACAAGACTTGGAATGCACAAGTCTAATGATGAGGTCCTTGCCATGGCAAGGCCCGAAAATTTTGTGAAAACATATAAACCACCTCACTTTGAGAAGAAGTTCAATGGGGAAGGACACAATGGAGGAGGATACAAAGGAAAAATTATTTGTCATCATTGTAAGGAACCCGGACATATAAGATCAGAATGTCCCAAATTTAAAAAGGTGGCCGCCTTAAGTGAAGAACCTCAAGAATCAAGAAAATGGGGCAGCTTCAATGAATTAAATCTTGCTCAAATAGCAGAAGTCGTCTCACAACTTCTTAAGGCTGCACCTTCTACATCCGGAGCTGCCATCTCTTCCTCGTCTCCTCCAAGTAAGACCTCTTGGATTCTAGACTCAGGTGCTTCTTTCCATATGACTCATAATGAATCTCTATTATCCGATTGCATTAAATCATATTTCTTATGTGTCTCAACTGTCGATGGTACCTCTTTAAAAGTCAAAAGCTTAGAAAACCTTGATGATATTTCAAAAAAATTCTTTGTTTTAAAAGTGAGAGTCATTCCCAAACTGGATTTAAATCTTTTTTCGGTCTCTCAAATTGCTGACTATGGTTGTAAAGTATTCTTCTCATCTAAGGCGTGTTGGGTGCAGGATCTCCTATCAGGGAAGCTGATTGGGCAAGGCCATAGACGAGGAGACCTTTACTATATGAATTTTCTGTGTTTACCAAAATACTCGTTTTGTAATCATGTCAAAGACATTAATATAGATCTTTGGCATAAAAGATTAGGACACCCAAGTATATCCAAATGATCTATTTTTCTATTTTTGAAAAAGTTTTGTAAAGATAAAATTTTTGTATGTGAAGATTGTATACTTGGAAAAATGCAAATGATAGCTTTTGGGTCTAGAACCTCTGTGACACATAAAAATTTTAAATTAGTGCATTTGGATGTGTGGGGTCCGCCCCTGTTATGTCAAAAGGTGGTTATTCATACTATGTTACATTTATAGATGATTTTAGTAGACATACTTGGATTTACTTTCTAAAACTCAAATCCGAAGTTTTTTCATGTTTTAAAAACTTTCATAATCTAGTTAAAAATCAATTTAAAACAAATATTAAAGTCTTTCGCTCCGACTCTGGGGGAGAGTTTCTTTCAAATGATTTCAATTATATCTAAAAAATCCTGTAATTGTGCATCAAAAATCATGCCCTAGGACACCTCAACAAAATGGGATTTCTGAAAGAAAACATTGTCATATCATTGAAACTACTAGAACTATACTTATTTCAAAAGAAATTCCAAAGCAATTTTGGGCTGAAGCTGCCCTAACCACGGTCTATCTAATAAATAGAATGCCTTCTCAAACTTTGGAAAATAAGTCTCCTATTGAAAAACTCTTTAAAATTTCTCCTGATTTAAAAAGGCTAAGGGTATTTGGTTGTAAATGCTTCGTGTTTCTTGAAAAATATAGCAAACTCTCTCCTAAAGCCATAAAATGTGTCTTTCTTAGTTATGCAAATAATAAAAAAAGATATCGATGTTATGATAAAACAAATGATAAACTCTATGTTTCTAGAAATGTTACCTTTCTAGAAAATGACAGTGGATTTGATTTTGAACTTCTTAAGGAAGAATCCGAGTATGCTTTCTTATTTGATTTGTTACCCAATAAAGGTATTAGTAATGATATTGAAACCTTCAAGTCTATTAATGGCTCAAGTAGTGAACCATCTCAAGATCTTCTTTAATACTCTAGACGAAATACTAGGGAGCATCCATGTGCCCTTGACAGATATAATCAATTAACAAATATTGAAGAAACTAGGGTTAGAAGGTCAGAACGAACACATAGGCCTCCAAGTAGGTTTGTCTCATATGAATCCTTCTTACCAAACTACAAGGCATGTCTTCTAGCCATTCATTCCTATCATGAACCATCCAACTATAACAAGGCCAAAAATATAAACGAATGGGTTGAAGCCATGAAAATTGAATTAGATGCATTACACAAGGCTCACACTTGGGCAATTCAACCTCTTTCTATCGGAAAGAAGCCAATAGGGTGTAGATGGGTGTTTAAAATTAAAACAAAAAGTGACGGGTTTCTTGAGAGATATAAAGCAAGACTTGTTGCAAAAGGATATTCTCAAGAATATGGTATAGATTATGAAGAAACCTTTGCCCCAGTAGCTCGTATGACTACAGTTAGAACTCTAGTTGCTATAACATCCATTCGAAAATGGCCGATATACCAGTTAGATATTAAAAATGCATTCTTGATCAGAAACTTAAATGAAGAAGTATATATGGATCCTCCCCCTAGTCTGTCTATTGAAAAAGGCATGGTCCTTCGTCTTCAAAAAGCCCTGTACGGGCTTAAACAAACCCCTAAAGCATGGTATGATTGGTTTAGTGGTACGATATTAAAACTTGGATTTAAATCTTGTTACACTGACACTGCTCTTTTTGTGAGATCTACAGGTACCTCATTGATCATTCTTCTTTTGTATGTTGATGATATGATCATCACAGGGAATGATCAAAAGGAAATTAAAGATATTAAAATTTTGGTTAAAAAATCTTTTGATATGATTGATCTTGATTTTTTGAGATACTTTTTAGGAATTGAAGTAGCCTACTCACCAAGAGGATATATTTTATCTCAAATCAAGTTTGCAGCTGATATTATTGAGCGTTCAGGAATCACGGACACAAAATATGCTGATACTCTTGAAGTAATAAATGCGAAAATGCGAGCTGAAGATGGAGTATTATTAGATGATCCAACCCCTTATCGACAACTTATTGGATCGTTGATGTATCTGTCCATTATAAGGTCAGATATTGCGCATGCTATACATTCTGCAAGTCAATTTAAACATGCGCCCACAACCGTCCACATGAGTGCAGTATTAAGAATAGTTCGATATATCAAGAAAACTATATCTAAAGGACTATTCTTATCCTCTTCCTCATCTTTAAGTCTTATTTCTTACACTGATTCTGACTGGGGAGGAGATCCCAATAATCGTCACTCAACTACTGGCTTTTGTGTGTTTTTAGGTGATTCTCTCATTTCTTGGCGATGCAAAAAACAACAGAAAGTGTCTTTATCCTCTACGGAAGCTGAGTACAGGGCAATGGCTACCACAACCACTGAAGTTGTGTGGATGGGAGCACTACTTTCCGATATGGGTGTTGATGTCTCAGAACCTTCAAAGCTATGCTGTGATAATAAAAGTGCCATCTATATAACCAGCAATCACACATTTCACGAGCGAACAAAACACATTGAGATGGATTGTCACTATGTTCGCGAAGAATATTTGAAGGGGACCATTACATTGCCATATGTCTTGTCCGAATTTCAGATTACAGACTTCTTCACCAAAGCTCTTCCACTACCTCAATTTTTATATCTTCTTAGCAAACTTTCGGTGATTTCCCCACAAGTTTGAGGAGTGTTAAAAATAAAATTGTATTCAAATACCCGATAAGGGTATTTTTGTCTTTTATCATATAGTACAATCCATTAGGGACTGAAATGTAATTTAGCATTGTAATATATAAATTGTCATACAGCTTAGGCACAACAGTCAAAATATGACTGTTGGGCAGCAGTCCAACTAGACGTTGGACTGCCACCCAATAGTCATAATAATGACTGTTGGAAGGCAGTCCAAAGAGTTGGACTGCCTCCCATGTGTTGGAGTGAGGCTCTATAAATAGGGCCTCACTCCCTTGTTATTCCTCAGTGCTTTTAGAAGCATTTGAGGGTTTTCTTTAGAGTTTTTTCCCATCTTATATGCCTATTGTGCTGTTTTGGTATTTTTATCTCTCTTGAGATTGTATTTGGTCCATTAGTGACCAACTTTAAGTGAGTTTATTAAAGCTTTTTGTTGGCATTGTGTTTGTTTCACTATTGTTCCATTGTACCTTGTTTCATTACAGGAACTCCCTTATTTATACACAATGAGAGGCATGGAGGGGCTCCCAATATGATCGTTGGGACCCCTCCAATGTTATAATTATAACCGTTTGAGGGGCCCAATGATCATATTGAGTGGGTCCCTCCATGTGCTAAAACCGAAAAGAAAGAATAAGAAAAAAAGAAAAGAAAAGAAAAAATAAAATTACATACATATTCTTAAAAAGATGAATATACCCTCATGACTGAAATGAAATAAATATATATTTTATATATATAATAGGTAGATACATATACATATATTACCTTATATATATAAAATATTTATTGGATTACAAGATTTGATTACATATTTTAATAATGATTTGTCTATGGTTTCGAATATGGATCAAGCCACCAAAAATGTGATGTCTATTGAGAAAAAAATCAAGTCAAAGAGCGATTTGCTGGCATCATCGTCTTGATGGTCCAGGATGCTTTCCCAACTCACATTGTAAAACTCGTAATTTTTAAGGATTATTAATAAATAAAGAACTTATTTTTTATCTCCAAATTAGAAATGTGATTTTAGCTTTTGAATTTTATTTATTTGTTTATTACATATTCATTTGTTCATTCAAGCCAATCAGAGTATAATTTGCATTTATAGAACTATTTTGGGCTATAAATCACTATTTATATATATATCATATTTTTGATGGAGTTTGTAAATTATTGGAGTGTATTTGTGTGTTATTTGACTCTTGGTAATGATTTATAGGGTAATTTGCTATTTTTAGCTAATCTTGTTATAATTGGCATTTTTTGAGTTTTTTGCATTTGCGATCGCACACGAAGGGTTCGTTGTATTGCTTGGGTAGCGGTCTTTGCGGACTTCAAAACTCCTTGGTCTTTTAAGTTTCGATTCATTGTTCTTCACATTATTAAGGTAGGATACCTTAACTGAACTTGTAGAGAGCATGTTTAGGCACTAATTGTGTAAGCATGATGTCGTTGCACTGAATATTTAAATGAATTGCAAATATAAGTTATGCTCACACACTTCACTTTGTTATGGATATCTATGACTCTTGTGATTGTAATTCGGAGATCATGCTTGTAATGATTGCAGTTAGTGGAATATGGAGTGTGTTTGCTGCAGGTATGCCTGTGTGTATTTGAATACCCGTGCACTTATGAATGTAAATATATGCACATATAACTACACTGGATATGTATAAGTCGTGTTCGATGTATAATGTGAATGTTATATATATTGTCTTGTCATGTGATGGACTCATTTATTCTTGTATGGAAGAATGCATGCGAATGTTATAAATTGTTTTGAACTTGTATGTTTTGTTTGCTTGAGAAATATATGCGTATGATGTACGGTAGGATGGTCAATGAGATTTTGACCAACCCTTACACAATTATATCTAAGGTGATATATCGATTCATGTGGTGAAAAATGCATATGACTTTTATCGTGTGCAAATCTTGAACTACGTAAGAGTTATGTATGTTGAGGTTTAGTTGCTTCGTATTATGAAATGTGCATGTTCACACATGCATGCATAGAACTCATGTTTTGTTTACGCATGCTTTGAGGTTCAATTTACGAAGTGCAATGTTCTTTGTGGCGATGATATGATGCGTAGGATAATATGCTTCTGTATGATATGATTTAAATGCCACGTGAAATGAGATTATAAATGCATGCGATGCATGTTTAAGTTCAATAGTGAACTTTGGTTTATGAAGCCTTATTGGTTAAATGTGTGATTTTATAATTTTAATGTCATATGAAGTGATGTATGATGTGATGCTTTGATTATATACATGCTTATCCCCGTATTGATGGCTATCGACCCTGAGAGTGATCAATTGTATTGATGCATGTATCACAATAGCTTTCATTGGATATGGCACCCGTTGAAGAACTGTTTCCAAAGGATTCTCTGTGAGGGTGTGCATGATCAGATCAGGTAATCCGGCTAGAGCAGTAAGTCTCTGTGAGGAAGTGCATTGTCCAAGAGCGGGTAGCCCGCGAAGACGGTATATTCCTGTGAGGAAGTGCATTGTCGAAGACCAGGCAGACCATCCGTCTAGGGCGGTAACTCTTTGTGAGGTTGTACATTTCCCAGACTAGGTGATCCGGTGTGGATTTTGTAATTTTTTATTATGAATAAATGAAATATTATGATGAATTATGATGATCTTCTGAGTTGATTGAGATAACCGGTTATGAATCTATAGATTTGGCTTTTTTATTATAGCATGATTATATATTGAACTGAGATATGATAATCAGATCCTTATTGATTTTAGATATTGATATGAGGTTATGATTGTGACACTTATGTTAGCGTATAGGTGAATAACATATCATGCCTACAAATGACTAGTTTTGACTTATTAGGTGAACGATACATCACGCTTACATAGTTTCATTGCAAATGATTGCATTATGATTGTCTGAGTAAATATATCACACCTATGTATCATGATTGATGTCTATCATGAATATCTAACTAAATTACTTATAAGGTATGTGCGTGTGTGTCACGTTGGAATGGTGAAATGTGATTTGACTTATTGTTTATAAAAATTATGAATGTATATAAAAATGATGCAATGATCTGAATGTCTTAGATGCATATATATATATATATTTATATATATATATATATATATATTTTTATATATATATATATATTTATGCGATGACTTGTATGACTTGAATGTATCTAGATTATGCTTTATTACGTGAGTTAAGGTTGAATAGAATATTAAGTGATGAAATGCTTTTAAATGTTTTATGTTCGAATGCTTGAAATGAATGACTCATAGGACGTTCTCTTGTCTATCTCTTGACGATGGATGAATAATATATCTTTACCTTTAATTGCTTGATATGTTTTCTTTAAGTTTGAGTTTGGATTGCTTTACCTAACTTTAGCGAGTCTGACCCTGTTTTATGGGGGCAGGTAATGCAGGTAAAGTATGATTAGTAGTTGGAGTGAAGGGCTGGTCGAGCTGCATCCTCGTGGGTCCACTCTTACCTTGCGATCTTGATATTCATGATCTTTTCGTTTTAAGTACTTGATCATGTAGAGACTGAAGTATTTTTTCATACTCTGATTTGAAATGAAATTAAAACTCTTCATATTTCAGTCTTATATTGTACGTGGTTTGAAATGTGTATATCTCGTACATTTTGATTTGATTGTTATCTTTAGTGTAACCGCACCCAAAGTTTTAACCGTTTTTAAAAATCGTTTCCGCATTATAAGATTTGATTTATTTATACTTATAAAAAAAAAATTGGTCTCGAAATTTCAATATTTGAACTATAATTAAGGTTAAAAATTTTGGGGCGTTACACACATAATGAATTTGGACCAGCATGTTGTCAATACCGTTAGAACATTAGTTTCCACCTGGGCTGATTTGCAAAAGAGGGAAAAGTGAGAAGAAAAAGATAGAAGAAAGATGAGACACTGAGTCGTTTTTACTGCACACTGGCTCACGACTTTTTCATTCAATTATCGTGGCCTGGTTTAATGTATTTAAGCATTAGGTATTAGGTTACAACTTAACAAGTTACAATATTACATTTGTGCCCCAGTAAACACGTCAATAGGATTTCCCAGTTTGGGGTCTGGGTCAGACCCAAACTGGGTCCAACACTACACGACACTTAATACTCTCCCTCAAGTTGTGCATGGTCTTGAACCATGGACAACTTGTTCTTCAGGAACCAAAATCTGTTTTTCGTCAAACCCTTTGTAAACAAATCCGCCACCTGGTCTTCTGTAGGAATGAAATGAGGCTCAATCTCTTTGTCTTCAACCTTCTGTCGAATGAAATGCTGATCTATCTCAATGTGTTTTGTCTTACTGTGAAAAATAGGATTAAAGGATATCTTAATGGCACTTTGATTGTCACAGAATAAAATAGACTTGGAAATCTGTTCCTCCAATTCATTCAACAAATGCCTTGTCCAAGTAGCTTCATCAGTTGCAGCAGCCATTGATCGATATTCAGCCTCAGTACTTGATCTAGCTACTGCTTTTTGTTTTCTACTGCTCCAGGATACTAGGTTTTCCCCAAGAAAGATGCAATATCCGGAAATCGACCTCCTTTCATCAGGATCTCCTGCCCAGTCCGCATCACTGTAGACCATGACATCATGCATGCTTCCTCTTTTTTAACTTTTCTGATACACAAACCCATCTCCAATGGTACCTTTTAAGTATCTCAACACCCTCTTGATTGCATCGATATGCCCTGTTCGTGGCTCATGCATGAACTGCGACACTTGATTGACAGAATAAACAATGTCAGGGCGAGTAAAGGTAAGATATTGAAGCATGCCAACTACACTTCGATATCTTGTAGGATCCGGGTACAAATCTCCATCCTGTGAACTGAGCTTTTGATGTAAGACACTCAGTGTAGACAAAGGCTTGCAGTCTTGCATACCAATTTTTTTCAATAAATCTAGTGTGTATTTATGTTGTGTCAAGGTCAGGTAACCATCTTTCCTGTCTACCTCGACCCCAAGGAAATAACGCAAATCTCCCAAATCTTTCATCCTAAACCTTTGACTTAATAGTCTTTTTATTTCTTCAATGTGATTCATGGAATTCTCTGTAACTATAATATCATCAACGTATATCAACAACAAGGTGGTTATGCCTTTATCCTTGAAGATGAATAAGGAGTGGTCTAAGAGAGATCTACAGAATCCATGCCTCTGTATTTCTAAGGAGAAACTCTCAAACCACGAGCGTGAGGCTTACTTCAAACCATATATGGCTCTTTTTAGTCTGTATACATATGTGCTCGGGTCTCCCTCAGCATATCCTGGAGGTTGTTCTATGTAAACTTCTTCCTTCAAGTCTTCATGAAGAAACACATTTTTGACTTCTAACTGACTCAATGTCCATCCATGTTTGATGGCTAAAGACAATATAATTCTTATTGTCCCCGTTTTGACCACGGGACTGAAAGTCTCATCATAGTTCTGACCATATTCCTGTGTAAACCCCTTTGCAACAAGTCTTGCTTTGTATCGTTCTATAGTGTCATCGGGCGTTCTATAGTGCCATCGAGTTTGTATTTGCTTTTATAAACCCACTTGGACTCAACATTTATGTTAGGTGGTCTGACAACAATTTCCCATGTCTGACATTCATGAAGCGCTTCCAATTCATTCATGGCCTCAATCCATTTGTTTGATTTCACAGCATGATGAAACCCTATGGATTCATCATGCTTATCAACCTGAGACCGAAAAAGTGAAGATCCATAGAAAAATTATTGTAGTTGACCCATCTGTCAATAGGATGTCTGATTCTATTCGAACTCCTCAGGTTTCCAACAGGCATATAAGTATCTGATCCAATGTGAGGAGCAGGGGGAGTACCTTTTTCTCTTCACACATACACATACCCTTTAAATTTGTCAATAGGATGCGATTGTGGGTCTGCTCCTTCTTCAGTGTGTGAAGCTCCACCGACCTGATCACCAGATTAAGGTAAGCATGCTTGGCCTGAGTCAATATTATTTTGGTTAGCCGAGTTTGTTTCTTGGGTACACTGAGGTGAGCAATCACCATAAGCATCTGCAAATAATTCTGCATTCATCCACGGATGATAAACTTCTTCTATGGGAATCCTTTGACAAGTATTAAACGATACATCTCCAAGATTATTCTCGTCAAGCACAACATTCCTGGAAATCTTAATACGCTTAGTCATGGGGTCATAGCACCGATAACCTTTATAATCATCAGCATATCCCACAAATCTACACTTGGAAGCCTTTGGTTGGAATTTGTTCTTGAGAGAATCATCAATATGAACATAACAAATGCATCCAAACACACACAGAGCATTATAATCGAGTTGAATGCCGAAAAGAGAACAGAATGGTGAACTATTTTGCAAAACTGTCATAGGCAGACGATTTATAATATAGACAACTGAATGGAATGTTTCTGTCCACAGACTAATGGAAAGATTACTGTCGTGCATCATGCTCATAGCCGTTTCAACAATATGCCTATGCTTTCTCTCAGCGACCCCATTTTGTTGTGGCGTATGTGGACAAGACACTCTACGCTTTATTCCATTACTTTGGAGAAAATCAGTAAAATCCTTCGATGTATACTCACCAACTCCATCACAATGAAAATGCAAAATATTGGTAGAGAAATGGTTTCGAACAAAGGCATGAAAGTTGCGAAATATGGAAAAGGTTTCAGACTTATGCTTCATAAAGAATATCTAAGTATAACGAGAGTAGCTGTCAATAAAGATGAGATAATATCTGCTACCAGAAGAAGAGCATACGGGCGCAGGACCCCAAACATCTGAATAAAAAATTTCAAAGGATCTTGAAGCTCTTTTATTTATAGAATCAAAAGGAAGTACATGACTCTTACGCATCTGACAACTAGGACACTTTTTATTACTGATCTCAAGAGCTAAGCTTGATTTAGGAATTAATTTGCTTGATACAAGTTTCTCAAGAAAAGAATAACTGCAATGACCAAGACGATCATGCCAAAGACTTGGCTTATTACATTTGGAAAGACTAAAAATAGACTCAGGACCTGACTTAGATAACTCAGATTGAAAAGACTTAGACTTCAATAAGGGCTTCAAGACGGGATTGGTGCGCGCAAATGGATCTTCCTTGAAGATATACATATTTTCTTTTCGCTCCCCTTCAACGAATGTCTCCCTCGTTTGAAGATCCTTGACATACACAGAAGAGGGAGTGAATTCAACATAAGAATGTGTATCATCAACAAGTTTAGACATAGAGATGATGTTCTTTTTTATGTTAGAAACATGAACAACATTTGACAAATTGAGAGATGATTTTGACAGATGAATGATTGCATTACCAATGTGAGAAATGTGATGGTGAGATCCATCTCCAATAACAATACTATTTTTACCAAAGTAAGAAATAGAGTTCGAAAGCTTACACAAGGGTCACTGCTCTTGAATCAACATACCATGATCCTTGGTCATTCTGTTTCAAGTGTAACCCAGACAGTGCGGCCAACAAAAGTTGTTTCACCTCCCCATCAGACTTGGTAACATTATCTTCCTTCTTGCTCTCAGTGTTTTGCAATTTGCCTTAATTTTGAGGATTAAACCAGCAATTTGCCTTAATATGTCCCTTTTTATTGCACAGGTAACATGTCGGGACACCTCTTTGAGTTTGGTTCTTCGCATTAGAGTTGAACGACATATTGGGTGTGGGAAGCAAACCTGGACCTGCAAATCTACCACAACCTCTTCCTGCTCTGAAGCCATTTCCTGCACGACCACGACCAAAGGAGAACCTAGTGGCTAAGACATCTTGGGAGTCAGATTGAGCACTAGAATCTTCAGCGATGCCTTTCAATGACATTTCGTATTGTAGAAGTTTTGCTCGGAGGTCTTCAAATGCGGGAAGCACGGGCAAGCACAATAATGATGTCACCAATACATGATAATCTGGGCCTAAACCATTCAATGTTTGTTGCACTTTATCCTTGTCCGTCTCTTCACATCCAATAATGGCTAGTTGATCTGTAATAGTCTTCATCTTATTCAAGTAATCCATGATAGATAGACCACCTTTCTTAAGAAGCTGGAATTCTCGCTTGAGGAATAAAACTCTTGCTTCAAATATTTGAGAGTATGTGTCAATCTATTCCACAATTCCATCGTTGTGCAGTCATCGAGGATAGCAACTAGTACTTCCTGAGACAAGGTAGACGTGATGTAGGCAATTAATGCCTGATCTTTTCTCATCCAAGAGACATAATCCGGGTTGCGAACAAGGTGAGTAGATGCAGCCTCATGAGCATATGTTTCCTCCTTTGCAATGAACTCTGGTGGGACTGGAATTGATCCATCCAGATGACCAAAGAGATCTTGGCTCCTGATAAAAGGAACTATTTGTCTCTTCCAAGTCAGGAAATTGGAGTTATTTAATTTTTCGGAAACGAGTTGACTAAGGAAGTTTGATGACAAACCGGACTGGGTTGGAAAAGAATCCATGGTTACGAGACACGAGAATATAAAATGGAAAGCACTCTAAGAAAAAAGCAATCAAATGACTACTTAAAACTTAAGATAGTGTGACTGTTTAAAATCAGTCCAGAAGAGAACTCGCTATAACAGAACTCGTATCTGCCTTTTTTTTTTTATATCAGATCACGAGAGTACTCAAATTATCAATTCAATATTTATGAATCAAGCCAAAGCACAATTAATTAACGTTGTGAATATTCAAGTTATCGGATCACGTGAACAAGTGTCAGATCATGTTGATTAACCGAGTTTTCAGATTAATCAACGATGAATATTCAGATAAAGGAATGAGAAAACAAATCCAATAGAAAGAAAAGAAAAGAAAACACGAGCGACGATTCAAGAGATGTTGATTAATCGTATTTTCAGATTAATCAGCAATAAAGGAATGAGAAAACAAATTTTAGAGAAGTAAGAAAGAAGAAATCGTGTTTTCAGATGAAGGAAGAAAGAGGAAATCACGAGTTTCAAGAAAGGGTTTCAGATGAAAATGCGAAAGTGCTTTCAAGAAAAGAAAATCTGGATGAGAAGAAGCGATCGTTGGTTTGAGAGAAAATACGATAACACAGATTGTGGAAGTGGGAAAGTTTCCTGGCCGAAATCAGATGATCTCTAAGGTCATACCTTTTGGAATCAATACCGAGCCCTAGGTCCCACCACACTCTGATACCATGTTAGAACATCAGTTTCCACCTGGGCTGATCTGCAAAAGAGGGAAAAGTGAGAAGAAAAAGATAGAAGAAAGATGAGACACTGAGTCGTTTTTACTGCACACAGGCTCACGACTTTTTCATTCAATTATCGTGGCCTGGTTTAATGTATTTAAGCATTAGGTATTAGGTTACAACTTAATAAGTTACAATGTTACATCCGTGCCCTAGTAAACACGTCAATAAGATTTCCCAGTTTGGGTTGGGTCCAGACCCAAACTGGGTCCAAACCCAAACTGGGTCCAGCACTACATGACACTTAATAAATACTTCTAATCGGGACACCAAGCAGACACCTCGACGTGAACATTTAGGGCCTGCATAGAATGCCAGTCTCATGCATGGGCAGTTGAGAGCGGACATAGATGATTATGATGTGATAGAGTTGGATACTTGGTAGCCCAATGTCTGACAATCTGCAAGTATGTCCAATTGGTTGAGCATAAAGAGAAGGCTACAGATGAGATAGGCAAAGGTGTGGATGCAGAGCAAGAGGAGTCGTTATATTTTCATGGGTCAATTTATTATGAAGCCTCATAGTTGGTGGTGATGACATTGTTGCCTATGATTCATCATAGTCTAATCCTTCCCAACTCGAGGAGGGTGATGCACTTGACGATCCAGAATTAGATCCAAGCAAGACAACCAACAAGAAGAAGAAAAAGAAGAACAAATGATTGTGGGATTGAGATCCAATATCCAATTGGACATGCGATTAGTATTTAGAATTTGGGTTTTATTTTCAAAATTGCTTTTGTATTCGGATCTTATCGAAGTTCCAACATAGATTAGGGTTTTTTTATGTTATAAATACTTGTTATGAGGTTCTCAAGGGAAGTTAATTTTATTGAGACTTGTTATTTTTTTCTAAACCTATAGGTTGACAGATAGAAGTGTTCAAACACAAATTACCAAGTTGTGCTTATGTTCTTACTTTCCATTAATTTTTTTCTCGTTTAATTGATATTTATCCATCCATGTGTTTCCTTAATGAGAATTCTTTGTTAAATTGTTTATTTTATTGCTACTGCCATACTTTCCCATTACCACGTGAATTTCCTGCTTCTGTGATTCCTTCTTTTCCGAGTTACCATCTTGTCTAGATCCAGTTTTATTTGCATATTTAATTTATTTATTGATGTCTTCTTTAGTACTGCTAAAACTTATGTTTTTTGTATGTGAAGGATTACGTTCACCCCCACTGTACAACACTGTAGCATGGCAACTGTAATTGGTTTGTGCTTACGAGTTAAGCTGATGCGCTGCTTCCCACCGCATTTTAAGGTAGACAGAGGCCATGAAAGTTGAAACAATTAAATACTATGGAAATTCTCTATCCCATACCGATGCTTGATGTGATCTTTAATTATTTGTTTTGATCTTCTCTTATTCTTATGAGGTAAGTGGTTAATGCTTTCCTCTCTCTTCCTCCTTTTCCCCTTTTTTTTCAAACACATACCATCTCTCTCTCTCTCTCTAAACCTGCTTCTATTACAAATCATGTTTTGTCTTTCTTTCTGAACCCTAGTGGACATCCTCTCTTCATGACTTAATCTTCTTATAGCTTTTTTACTTTTTCATTGTATCCCAAAAAAACTGCAAGCACATGTAGTATTTTATGTTTTGTATATGTGAATGTAATCCTTTAATGGAAGTGTTTTTGTTAAGAAAAGCAACACAGACTCAATATGACATGCTTGGCATGGTTTTATTGTCTTAAACATGTGGCTTATCTGAAAAGAAGCGTGTATTCACGACTGGGTTTGGATCTTATCCAAACCCAGTTCGAGTTCAGCTAATTAGCACATGTTCATTAAAGGCATTAATGGCATATTGTAATTTACATTTGTTGTATGATGGGTATTTCCGTACCCTAGCAATTGTAACAACATGTATTTAATGGGAACCCCAATACCACAGTCGGCTATTGGGAAATTCTGCAGCTTTCTTGTCTCTCTCCCATTCGGTGCCTCCTCTTGTGTATGAAGCAGGGAACCATGATATCTATCATGGTATCAGAGCAACAGATCCAAGCTTAAGGATCTTCTTATGACTGTCTTGTCGTCTTCTTCTAAGGTATCAGTTTCTCTTATTCCTTTTATCTTTAAATCTTCGATTCATCTGAGATCTCTGTTGTCCCTCTTTCTTACTGCTCCTCTCTCAAGCCAACCTCTTTCTTCTATTTCCTAAAATCTGAAACTTCACGTTGCAATATTTTCTTCTCTCATTGCCTATTATTTTTCTGCCTGTCTATCACATTACTGCATATGATCTTACCCATCCATTGCTAAAGCAATCATGCAAGATCAGATTTTGATCTATGCATGATTTCAAAGGTTGAAAGGGATCACTTGAAACTCTTTTGCATATTGACGTTAGATCAGTTTCTGATCTGCACGAGATCCCAGACCAGTTTCATATGTTTTTGATCTTTCTCTTTTCTCAATACAGTTTTGGGTCCCCTTTTTTGTTATGTTTGCCTATTTTATCATAACTGTGAAAGGAAAATGAGTTATTTTCCAAATAACGTATCTCTTACTGATTGAGTTTTATTCAGAACAGATTCTTTACTGCACAGTTTTGATTTTCTGCATCGGGTTTTCACTGTAAAAAAAAAAAAGGAAAGGCAGAATTCATTGATATTAAATTTCTATTTTGAATTACATTAGAATTCAATAGTAGTTGGGTCCTTGCCATAAAGCCATTTTCTTGTTTCCTATTTCTTATTCCTTCTTGTTTTCGGTTTCAATAGAATATGGACTCATTTTCTCATTCTCAACCCGACCTTTCCTCAAACTTTTTTAGTCAACTCGTGTCTGAGAAACTGAACAATTTCAATTTTCTAACTTGGAAACGACAAATCATACCATTCATAAGAAGTCAAGACCTTTCCGGACATCTGGATGGTTCTGTTCCTGTTCCTCCAGAATTCATACCACAAGAAGAAAAGAATGGTGAGGGAGATCTTTCTATTACTTATGTCAGAAATCTAGAATACGTATCCTGGATGAAGCGAGATCAGGCGTTGGTTGCCTATATCACTTCTACATTGTCATAGGAAGTGCTTTGGCAATTCCAGATGACTGCTCCGCAATGCAATTATGGCATCGATTGGTTCAGACATATTCTCAAGTTTCTCAGGCCAGAATATTATTTTTGAAGAGAGAGTTTCAAATGTTGAGAAAGGACTCCATGACCATCATGGAGCACTTGAACAAAATGAAGGCCATTACAAATCAGTTAGCCATCGTTGGATGCGCAGTTAGTGACAAAGATATGGTGCAACAGACTTTGAGTGGGCTGGGATCGGATTATCATATGATGGTTACTTCCTTACTGTGTTTGCCAGATTTACCTACTTTTGAAGATCTTCGTGCCAAGCTTTTGCAGTATGAGATGACCTTAAAGGGATTTTCTGAAGATACTCATTCTCAAGGTGGAGCACACATTGTTCTTGCCACAGGAGTTGCCTATGGGCAAGGACGTGGTAGATATGATTTTCGAGATAGGAGTCAAGAAAGAAATGGACAAGGAAGTCGTGGAATATTACCTACACCTAATATTCCTCCCAGTGGTCAATGGCAAAGATCAATACCGACCTATTTTCTATGCAATAAAAGGGGGCATATCAAAGCAAATTGTTGGTTCAATCCTCAAAATAAAGGTAAACAGTCAGAGACAAGCAAGGGGTCAGATAAATTGAAGAACAGTGACGAAGTCAAGGAGTTGTTACTCTCTGCTCTAGCTGAATTGAACTTAAAGCAAAATGATCAAGGCACTTGGTATGTCGATTCTGGTGCAACCACTCATGTCACTGGTGATGTTGGTAAGCTCCTAACTCGTGTTCCCTATGCCGGTAAAAATATTATAGTCACTAGAGATGGGTCTCACCATCGTATTTCTCACATTGGAAACTCTGTCATTCCTATGTCTACTTCTTCTCTTGCTCTCTCAAATGTCATTTATGCTCCGAATATCAAGAAAAATATTGTTTTTGTCTCTAAGCTTGTTGATGACATCAATGCCTTAGTTGAGTTTACTCCTTTTTTTTTTGTTCGTGTCAAGGATTTCCACACGAGGGAAACGTTCGCTGAAGGAAAGCGACAAGGGAATATGTACGTGTTTCAAGAGAATCTTTTCACTTTGAAGCTCACATCATCATCTTGTGAACACCCCAAATTTTTCAAAATCTTTTAAATATTCCCTTCTTGCCCCTGATATCATTTTCTGAGCAATTTAGTCACTTTTAAATCTAAATTCCAGTTCATTTCTCAGGTTTTACCGAAATTAAATTCATTTTTATGTTTAAATTGATTGTAGATCCGGATCCATTGTCCAGATCCAAATCTGAGTCTCATTGTCCCATTTTTAAATTAAATTTTTAGAAAATACCAAAAATAGTTTTTTTTAAATAGCCCGGATAATCCATCTGACATTCATTTGGATCCATCACGTTGTATTTCTCGATTCGAGTGTCAAAAATCGAACATTTTCTCAATACTTGGGTCCAAACCCATTTTCTGAAGAAATTTCCCCAAAATAACCTTGACTTTTCAAGAAAACTCTTTTTTTGTAAATTTTTTTTTGAAGTTTTGTAAAAGTAGTTTTAAATTCCCTAGTTTTTAGAGTTTTTGTCTTCAAAAATACAAAAGAATATAGGAAATATCAAAAAAAATATATATATATATATAAGAAAATCGAAAAAGAAAAATACAAAAATGATCTTTTAAACACACCTTTTCTAAAATCAAGTTTTGAAAAACACCCTTTTTTAGAGAAAATTTCGTTAGAGCCTCTTTTTAGAAAATTTTATAAAAAAGGGAGACCGGATCTGAGAGGGGCCTAACGGCCACCTCTTATAAAATCGACCCTCAGGGGGGTCGATAGAGGGGGGGGATCATTGCCATACGCCTTCTTCTCCGCTCTCATTCTCTCTTCACTAGAAAAGAGTTGCAAAAGAAAGAAAAGAAGGAACTCTCTTCATCTCCGGAACTCCTCCAAAGACCCTACAATAACCAGGTAAGTAACCTTTCCCTTTTTGATTCTTTCAGAAATCCCCTTTCCTCTTATGGTATCGCTTTGTTTTCTTTGGATTTTCATTTTCTTTCTCCTGTTGTCATTTCTTTATATAGCATAATGGTGGGATCGACCTGCCTGTAGCAGGATCGATCCACCTGTTGTTGCTACATCAATGGAGTAATCTGACTCCAATACTTGCTTTGTTCTTTCCTTTTAAAATTTCTTTATGTTAAGGTAATATTAATTGATTTAGCATTTTTTTTTTTGAATTTCTGTTGATATTATCAATTCCTCATTTCTTTATCCTATTTCGACTTTTTTTTTTTTAGTTTCTTATTTATTCTGACGATTCGTTTATATTCGAATCCCTGTTTTGATAAGGCTTGATGATCATTCTTCTTCCTTTTGTTATAAACTCGTTAGTGTATCTTCATTATTTGCAGCCGTTATTGTTAACACATAGTTAAGTTTCTGAAAGATTTTCTCGTTCGTTTCATGACATTTTCATTTTCTTTTTGTTCTATTGTTAGTTATTCCTGTTTGACTTATGTTTCAAATTTTATCTATAATCTCAATCTCCTTGATTCTTGTTCGATCCCTGTTTCGGATCACATTTCGTTTCCTATTTTGGAATTAGTTTCTTCTTGCTCTTACTACTGCTTTGATTTAGCTTTGATTACTGGTTGATGATCCTTCATTTATTTCCTTTACAACTTTATACCCCTTTATTCTTCTCCAGCATACTGTGTAGATCGCAAATCCTGTCTTAAAAATCATTTTATTTTCTTGTTACGTATTGTCTTGATCTTTCAGCCTTGTACCCAACATTCCTGATTCATTACTGTTGTTTCGTTGGATGCTCTTCATTTCTGTTATTATTTGTGAACATAGTATATCTGACTCTCATTTTCCCCATCCTATGCGATCTCGAATTTTCTTTTTGATAGGTTTTATTTTACTGCAGCAGCTTCGTTTTGATTTCCAGTTTTATCAGATATGATTCATCATCCCCTGTTGCATCACTAGTGATTTAAATCTATCCTGTTGTGGCTACGCATTCATCTTGTTAATACACTCAATACACTTAATCTTACTTGGGGCGCCCCTTTCAGGACATTGCTTAGTTTGTTGGATGTTCTGCATTTTTTTTTTGGTATAATCCACAGCTACCGCAGTGTTATTAACCTTCCAGCGTCAGATTTACTGCTAGTCTGGGTTCTCCTGGAGCTCATAGCTAAAACCAGCATCGTTGGTTTTTCTGTAATTAACCATAAACCTAAAGAAGTTCGGTATGCATACTTGGGGAAGAACACATGGTTCGTACTGGAGGGACCTTAACAACGAAATGATGGGCAGGTTTGACTGGAAATTCTGGTTGACGCCTCCCATTGGGAGATCAAGAAGAAGGTCTAATATCTTGAGATTGGAGGGTGGCGCTGGTACATTGTAAGCTCCCATTTCGTTTACTGTAAAACATCCTATCAAGGTTTGTTATGATCTGCCATAAAACCTAATTTGCAGTAAAGGTCTGCTAACCTCTTTGCCTTGATTGTAAGATAAGATTCCAGTGTAGCATAAAAAAAAATAAATTTTTTTTTTTGATTTGCCCTAATAGCAGATCGGGCCTGCCATGAGAACAGTATTATTTGTGAACATCGTCGCCAGGGCGTATGTCACCAACCTATGAAGGCTCTTGAAAAGATGCTAATGCCCATCAAGATTGTCCAATACAAGCAGGCAGGAGCAGGAGATGATGCGTCAGCAGGACAATCTCAAGAAGTGGGTCATTACAAATTTTTGGACCCAACAACAAGCTGCTGAAGGTGATCTGCTCCCAGGGATCTGAGAGTTGGAGAACAGGTTCATTGATAGAAGTTTCTGAGGGCCTTAACAAAATGTCTCAGGGTCACTCTCCTCTCAAACAGGTATGTGGACATGTATTATTTCTCATGTTGATGCTAAACCTGAAGCCTGCAGAATATGAAATGAACCATGGGGTAATGTAGCTATGGATATAGAGGTAACAATCACAAAACTCATCGTTTGTGGAATTTGTGTATGAAAAATCTGTGACTCGAACCAATATCTACTAATGGTTCACTGATTGGAAGCACCAAGAGTTCAAAATGAATGTTTCATGACTATTCTTTCAGACACGTTATGAAAATATATGCATATTTTATTCTTCGTTGCTGGCATCTTGCAATAACCTGTGTATATTGAAGATCAGTTGGGGAGACTAATCTATCATGTGAAAATGAAGCATAAGCTATGACAATCCCAATTTTGAAGGCATATATTCTTTGACAGGCGATTGCCTAGGAATCGAGGTATGTGATCTGCATGTATAGGAGCTAGACATATTGATGCAACGGAGAAAAGGACATTTCCCTCTTGTCATAAATTTCCTTAAATTTTTTTTTTCTTTCTGCCATATGTATATCTATTTCCTTCATCCCTATCACCTTATTGTCACCATCCCACTTGCAGTATTATACCTTCTTATTTCACATCCTGTACACAGTGCTTCACACCCAGCTGTACTTTGCTATGGCTCACTCCTACTTATAGCCATCTCCAACTCCACTTGGACACCCTTCAGCACTGCTGCTTATACCACTTCAATCATCAATATCTTCCCTGCTACACGTCACCCACCTCACTTGCTGCATTATGTTCATCTCTGCACCTGTCATCACCACCAGCAAATACTCCATATCATTATACTACAGTATTGTTACACTTGCCCACATAGGCATAGCATCTGTGTACTCATTGGCTTGCTACCCATCGTATTCCAGCCTTCCTACCATTGCCACCCACGGCATCACCTTCACCACTTGTGACAGCACCTAACACCCATCTTCACTAAGACTCACAACACTCCCACATCCCCTTTGGCATCCACACTCTTACTGCTCTCTTCACACCCAGCATATGCCACCTGTGCTGCTTACGTCCCATGTTGTAATGCACCTGTGCACCAGCCTACATAGTCGCCACTTTGGCGCCTCACCAGCCATACCTTATGGCTCAAGAACTCCCTGTTTTGTATTGCCCAGCCGTCCGCGGTTAGTCCCTTCTCATGCATTTACAGTCATGCTCAATGTTTGAAACACTGTTGTATGGTCATTTTGAGAATAATATGGCTCCTCGGTAACTATCTGTGGTAGTGTTGGATACTACCACAACCCTGATGCTTCCCATTATTCCACCATTTTTTACATAATACATATCCTCTGTTGTCACATTTATTTCATTTTTGTGTGGTCTTTGTGCATTTACTACATACCTGTACTTTCACAACCCCATAGACACACTGCACTTGATTGTAGGGTCCAATCTCAGTCCTTTTGCAGCCACAAATGTGCTAAAATATCACTGCAGCTTTATCATCTTTTCCAGTAGGGCTAGGTACTGCTGTAATCACCATTAGTGTCTACAGTTATCTTCTACAAAATATAGCAATCCCCTAGATTGTTGTAACTCCCTACAACCGGCCGGTAGATCGTTATGGAATACCTTCACTATCCCTTGACATCCAACATCATCATACTTATACATACAGCTTAGCGATCATTTACCTTCAATTCTCATCCACACAGCCCATCCTCATCCACCTACATTGAGTGTATATATATATATATGTATATATACGTATGTCTAGATATGCATGCACATGTATTGGTATATAATGTCATTTCCCCATCTTTTTCACCATTTATATCTTGACTTTTGCCATTTGATATCCATACTATGTGTACAAATCTCCTCTATGATCATACTAACCCAGTATTTTTGCAGGAAATAGGTGGAAAATATCATCATTGGGAAGTTGTATATCTGATTTCATGTATTGTAATAGCTAGATATAATAAGAACTTACATTTTCAAGTTCTAGATTAGAATGAATGAGCATTGTAAATACCATGAACTACTCGTTTTCATGCTTCTTACCTTTATTTTTCAAAACCTCACAAATGGGAACACGGATGACACGTGCACCATTTCATAAGAGATAAATTAATCCTAAGTTGATGATCCACATCAATGGCCATAGTCAGGGTGTGAACAAAACTTAGTGTTTTTATCTTTTACGAAATAACACTGGATCCACATTGGATCCGTTTTCAAAATTCATCATATTTTCCTTAAATATTTTCTTCTTTTATTAGAATTTAACTTAAAATTAACTCAAAATATATACCAATGGCCATAGTCAGGGTATATTGAGAGTTAATTTCATTTTAAATTCTATAAAAGCACCAAAATGTGTTTCATTCCTCATATGAATTTAAATGTAGATTATTATATAATACATTCAATGACCATAGTCAATGATGTATTATATCTTCAATCTTATTTCAAATTCATCTAAAGAATGAAATAGCTTTTCAAAATCCAAATTTCAAAAATTCAAATTCATTCATCATTTAGGATAGAACTGCATCACATTTTCAAAATTCCTTCTTCAAAAACTTTAAGTGATGTAAATATCTTCCTCAATCTATCTTCAATTCTTATAAAAACCAATTCATCCTTTCGTTTTCAAATTCGATTTCATTTTCAATCTCAAAGTTCAATTTAACTTTGAGATTTCGAAGTCATTTTTATATTCGAATTCAAATCAGATTTCAAAGTTCAATTTGACTTTAAAATTCCAAATTCGTTTTATATTAAAAAATCTAATCAAACTCAAAGTTCAATTTTAACTTTGAGACTCTTGATTCATCTTCTAAATTCAAAAATTCAAGGTCTAATTTGACTTTGAAATTCGTTTGTATATTCAAATTCTAAATTTCATTTCTCAAGTTCAATTTGAACTTGGAAGTTCTTGATTCATCTTCTGAATTTAAACTCCAAATCAATTTTATGATTCAGGATTCAACACTCATATTGGATCTCAGACTTCAGATCCAAATCTATTTTAGATCCAGAACTCAACTTCCACTTTGAATCTTAGATTTCAGGTCTAAATCCACTTTAGGATCTAAAATCCAATTTCACCTTGGATCTCAGACTTCAGATCCGAATCCATCTTAGGATCCAGAGTCCAACTCTACATTGGATCTCAGACTTCAGATCCAAATCTATTTTAGGATCCAGAACTCAATTTCACTTTTGGATCTCAGACTTCAGATCCAATTCCATTTTAGGATCCAGAATCCAATTTCACTTTGGATCTCAGATTCCAAAATCCAAATTCATTTTTAAGATCCAATTCCATTCCCAATTCTAGATTTCAAACCCAAGGCCCTTTTCAGATCTCATTTAAACTTCCTAAATCCTTTTCTATTCTTAAATACCATTTAATTTTCTCAGATCCATTCTAAATTTCAAAACTTCAAAATCTAAATTCAATTCCATCTCAAGTATTCATTTCCTTTCCTAAATTCAAAGTCCATTTCTGACTTTGAAACTTCATTTCTTTTCATTTTAAAGCTTCAAGTCATTCATTCTCATTTATTCTTCCAAATTCTGATTTACTTCATAGACTTAGAATTTCTCTGATCTATCTCAAGTTCTAAGTTAGATTCAAACATTTCTTCACTCCCTTATCAAATTCATCTTAGATTAAACTTGGAAATTTTTCAAAACATCTTTCGAAAGAGCATACATCCTTGCATTGCACAAGCATGATTCTTTGTGCATTTAAAGTTAGAATAAATTCTTAGATTATATTTAGGCAAAGCAAAAGGCATAGATTCGATCCTTGGTTCGATTACCCCTGGTAAAGGCGCCAGGAACGGTCGAACCTCGTACCGACGAGCGAATCCCGTCTCTCCATTTTTTTTCCGCAAATTTTCAAAACGGAGGCGAGTTAAATTTCTAAATATTTTCAAATAAAGGTCAAGTGAAAACCCGCAAAAGAATTCCTCTCTATTCTCTCTTCTTTTCTCTTCTCTTCTCTCTTTCTTTTCTTTCTTTTATTCTTCTTCGTTCAAAAAGGAGGAAAATAGAGGTTGGAAAAGGGAAAGAGAAGGAAGAGAGAGAAATAACGAAAGAGGAAAAATTTTGCGATGATCACACATCTTCAGTTTCTTCTAAAAATGTTTTGCCTTTCTGAGTATAATAAGCCAAATCTTTGGCATGGTCGTTTGGGTCATTGTAGTAGTCGTTTTATTGAAAAGCTTGTTTCTAGCAATCTTATTCCCAAGTCAAGTCTAGGTTTAAATGTCGATGATAAAAAATGTTCTAGTTGTCTTCAATGTAAGAGTCATGTCCTTCTATTTCATTCTATTAATAAAAGATCTTCAAAGCCTTTTAAAATTATTTGTTCTGATGTTTGGGGTCCGGCTCCAGTTCCCTCCATGTCGGGCATAAGGTATTATCTCATTTTTGTTGATAGCTATTCTCGGTATACATGGATTTTCTTTATGAAATGTAAGTTTGAAACATTCAAGTTATTTCAGAATTTTCATTCCTTTGTTCAAAATCAATTCTCTGATAATATTCTTTGTTTCCAATGTGATGGGGGGGGGTGAATTCTCCTCAAATGACTTTATTAAATTTCTCTAGACAAATGGAATACGTAGGCAAGTATCTTGCCCTCATACACCTCAACAGAATGGGGTTGTTGAACGCAAGCACCGTCATATTGTCGAAAGTGCCATGAGCATGATGCATGATAGTAACCTTCCAGTTACCTTCTGGGCAGAGGCCTTTCATTCAGCCGTTCATATCATAAATCTATTGCCCATGAATATTTTGGAAAACAAATCACCCTACCTTTCTTTACATGGTGTTTATCCAAATTATCATGATTTGCGAGTATTCAGATGTGTATGTTATGTTCATGTTGACAGTTCAATGCGACACAAGTTTCAGGATAAGGCCTTGAAGTGCAGATTTATGGGGTATGCTGATGATTATAAAGGGTACAGATGCTATGATCCCGTGAGCAAGCGTATCAAAATATCCAGGAATGTTGTATTTGATGAATTGAATTTTGATCACAAGTTTGACACCCTTCCTGAAATTGAAGTTTATCACCCCTGGTTGAGCTCTGACCTCTTCTCTAGTGTTGATGATGTTTGTCCTTCAAAATGTAATAAAAGAGATGAGGGAAACATGTCTGATGTTGTACAGACGGCTCAGGAAAGTGTCATTTCAGATCCACTCTTGCCTCTCGAAAGGTATAAAGGCATTGTTTACTCTAGACGTGAGAAAGGGATTCTTCCTAATTTTAATCAAGAGATGAATTCTTCTTCTGCTTTTGTTTCATCCTCTGCTCCCAGAAGATCCACTCGACCTCGACATCCTATTGATAGATGAGTAAGTTATGAGAATTTCACTATGGATTTTCAACTCTTCTTAACCTCTCTAGGTAAGGAAGATCAGCCCATGACTTTCTATCAAGAAACAAATTCTAAGTGATGGATTGAAGCTATGAATGAAGAAATGGTCTCTTCATGAATGTGGCACTTGGGAGATTGTTCCCAGACCACATGATCGAAATGTAGTTGGGTCCAAGTGGGTGTACAAAATAAAGTATAAGCCAGATGGTACTATTAAGCGATATAAGGCTAGGCTAGTTGCCAAAGGATTCACCCAGGAGCAAGGACAAGATTATGATGAGACCTTCAGTCCGGTTGTGAAAATGGGTACTATTCGAATCATACTATCATTGGCTATTGAACATAAGTGGATTATCAGTCAATTGGATGTAAAAAATGCATTTTTACATGGAACTCTAAAGGAAGAAGTATACATGGAACAACCCACTGGGTATGTAGAAGGGAACTCCAGAGATTATGTGTGTTTATTAAAGAGAGCTATATATGGTTTGAAGCAAGCCTCTCGATCTTGGTTTGACAGTTTTTCTCTTGAAATAGAGAAATATGGTTTTAGTCGTTCGCTTCTTGATTATTCTCTTTTCATATTCAAATGTAACGACACAATTACCTTATTATTGATATATGTAGATGACATAATCATTACAGGTAACTCTGATGAACATATTGAGCAGGTTCAAGATGAAAGACCTTGGTAAACTGCGGTATTTTCTTGGAGTAGAAGTTGACAGAACTATTGAAGGCATGACACTTACCCAACATAAGTATACTATTGATGTTCTCAGCAAAGCAGGTATAAAAGATTGCAAGCCTCTAAGCACACCCAGTGTACTTCATCAGAAACTCAGTTCTAGAGATGGCGATTTGTATAAGGATCCTACAGGATATCGCAGGATAGTGGGGATGCTTCAATATCTCACTTTTACTCGCCCTGATATTGTCTATTAAGTCAATCAGGTATCTTAGTTCATGCATGAACCGTGTATTGGACATATGGAAGTTGTTAAACGTATTCTTCGATATTTGAAGGGAACTATTTGGGATGGTCTTTTGTATAGAAAGAGTATGAATGAACATAACATGCATGAACTTCTTGTTTACACAGATGCAGACTGGGCAGGAGATCCAGATGAGCGTAGGTCAGTGTCGGGATATTGTATTTTCGTTGGCCTAAATCTTGTCTCTTGGAGCAGTAGAAAACAAAGGGCTATTGCCAGATCAAGCACAAAAGTTGAATATAGATCAATGGCGGTTGCTATAGCTGAAGTAACATGGATTAGACATTTGTTGACAGAAGTAGGCGAATCAATATCTAAATGTATTCTCCTATGTGACAATCAAAGTGCCATCAACATGTCATTCAATCCTATCTACCACAGTCGTGCCAAGCATATTGAAATTGATCAACATTTTGTAAGACAGAAAGTCGAAGAGAAGGAAATTGAAGCAGAATTTGTTCGGACTACTGATCAAGTTGTTGACTTATTTACCAAAGGGCTTATCAAGGACCGATTCTGGATGTTGAAAGACAAGTTGTTCATGGTTCAAAACCATGTACAACTTGAGGGAGGATGAAAAGAAGCGTGTATTCACGACTGGGTTTGGATCTTATCCAAACCCAATTCGAGTTCAGCTAATTAGCACATGTTCATTAAAGGCATTAATGGCATATTGTAATTTACATTTGTTGTATGATGGGTATTTTCGTACCCTAGCAATTGTAACATGTTTTAATGGGAAGCCCAATATCACAATCAACTATTGGGAAATTCTGCACCTTTCTTGTCTCCCTCTCATTCGGTGCCTCCTCTTGTGTATGAAGCAGGGAACCACGATTTCTATCATTATCACATGGATTTTAGCCTAGAAGATTAATCACTTTCTTTATATTATAGGGAGCTCTTTAATGATTTGTTTCCATATACAGATGATAGAATGTTAACTGTGGAAAGGTATTATCTGGAGCAAGTAACAAAAGGAAATTTTCAAGTAGAGACATCTTACCAAGTGTTAATCCTAAAAAAAAAATTTGTGCTAGCATTGGTAGCTCTAAATGATTAGCAATGTTATAAATTACGTGAATTAAGAATGGGAATCTCTTAAAGTGTCACAAGGTGTAATTCTTAAAATAACCTTATATTTGGTTGCATCTGTTTACTATTCTTGAACGTAGTTGTGTAATGAAATACAAAAGAACAATAGAATGCCTCTTATGGGATTTAGAAAACACACAAAGGTGTGTAAAAGCAAAGACCACTTATGGGTCAAATACAAGCATACAAGCACAAAACCATAAATGGGCAAGAGATAATCATAAAAAATATAGATCTTATTTTAGAGCACTTGCTTAAGTCAAGCCCTTACACATCTATGAGGAAACACCCCTATATATACACAAAGGAGAGCCAATATAGCTGTTGGGATCATCCCAACAGCTATATTTGTCAAATGACAATATTGCCATAACAAAAACAGAAATTTACAAAACAAAAAAATAAAGGAAACAAAAAATATACAAAGACACTAGTGCCCCTAATGGGCACAACCTATGCAGTGAAAAGACTGAAATACCCCTATTGGGTATTACCTATTACAATGATGTGAACATATGTATCATATATATATTTATATGTATGTACATATATGATACAACTTAACAAGTTAACAATGTAACTTTTATATATGGGTGGGGGTGATGGTGTGTGTGTGTGTGTGTGTGTGTGTGTGTGTGTGTGTGTGTGTGTGTGTGTGAGAGAGAGAGAGAGAGAGAGAGAGAGAGAGAGAGAGATTCTGCATTTAGTGAGGTTTAATTAGGGTGCATGGCTCTATTTGGTGGGCTTTTTGGAGATGACTGAGATCCAATCATTTATGTTCATATGCCACATGACAAGTTTTGAACCAGGGCCAGAAAATCCAAAAATGTTTCCATCGATAAGCGAACCTGTTAATTGCAGAGAGGCCCTCTTTATTTTGGTGCATCAGAAACATGACCTATCTCAGTCAGTTTTCTGGTTGAGCAAAAAATTCTGGTGTACATCATCCTTTACCATGCTGAACTTCCTGGATGGGAAAACACACTGAATTGTAGGGCTACATAACTTATTAGAAAACAAAATAGGTTCTGCTTTATAAATAGGGTGACTCCAGCTCCCAACTCTATTTCAAGCCTAAGAGTCCGAAGCTTTAACAAGGAGAAGACACAACTTACAAAAGGATGTATAGTGGTTAAGAGGAATAAAACGAGTTAGGTTGCTTCAAATATGACTGCTTGCTGCCAGTGAGTTCTTTAATATGATCATGCTAAGTGAAATTTTCAGTAGAAAATTGTTCTGGCATTTATCACCTTGTTTGGCATACCATTTGACCTTGAATCTATGCACCACCATCCAGCCATGGTTACTTGGACATGAGAAGCAGCTGCCACTCTTGACTGTTTTGGGGAACAACTATCTGCACTTCTTCTGTCTCAATTCCATCAATTAATTCAACTGTTTCAGTTGAACAAGGATGTTTTACAGTGAAATATTGATTTTGCCTCCAATTCAAGCGGGTCATATTATATTAGAAGAGGTGGCTGCCCGTTAGAACATTGCTGACCATTGAATGTATACATCATCGTCTTAAAAGACTCAAACAGTATCTTTGTTTTTGTCTTTTTTTCCTCTGAGTTGGTATCTTGGTGATAAAAAAAATATTTTCATGGTATTCAAGAGTCAATATGGGGAATGATCGCCTGTGGGGTTCAAACCCGAGACCTGTCTTTTTTCTTTTTTGTGGGACAGTGGAGACCCCTCAGTTATATAGTGTCACCTAATCATCTAGCTATCTCAACTGACAGCAGTCAACATACTCATTCCTTCAGACTCAAGGTTTAGATTTTGTACAAATGCTTCATTTGTGGACTCAAGGTTTATATTTTGTACAAATGCTTCATTTGTGGTCTTCTACCTAGAAAACTTCTTATGGATGTGTCAAGGTGATCCTTGCGATGAATTGTTGGTCAAAAACAGGTTTTTCTTTCTGGTTATGAGAGAGACAAAACAAACTCAGTCAAAGGCTTGGGTGATCCAACTACATCACATATTCACACTGACTACTAACCAAGAGCACCGCAAGCATCTTTAAACTATGAAACCAAGAGCTGAGTTTCGTACCAGAGGGAGAAGGTATAAGACAAGGGATCACATGGCTTAAAAAATCTAGGTATAAAGAAATGAACCGAAGGACAAGATGCAAAATATCGTCACATAGACACTCATTTTAACTCCTGTAGAAAACTTCATAAAATCAGTTGTATGGATGTTGATAGGAGCAGAAAACAATATGAAATGTAGCAGTCCTGTTTTTCACTATGAACAGAATGAGGAACTTGACCCTAAAAAGTTTTGCATCAAATTTTTATGCAGGCACAGTTCCCTTAACCATTGAGTGGGGATGGCACAGATAAATATAGTCAAATCATGATTGGGTTGGGTCCATTTGTTTTGCAGAATCCATTGCTGGACTTTATTTGTGTTTATATGTTTAGTATCCTGATTTTCTAATTAAACACTTATGAGATGGATTAGTAATTTCAACTGCTAATTTCTTTTATGTTCATATGCTTTCATTTAGCAAAAGCAATGCATATGTGACTAGAATTTTGCTGCTATCTTTATGCATGTGTGTATAACATGATGGGCATGCCTTTTGTGTAGGTTGACATTAATGTATCTCCTGGATCTCATGCTAATGAAGAGTCAGGTGCTTGGACCATTCTCCTTCAATACCTTTTAATGGTTTGAGACAAGTCATCTAATTAATTGGCTGTAGCTTACTTTGTCATTCTTGTTCCTATTTGACATGTTCTCTCAGAATTCTATTAGTTTGTTCTCTTTCCCTTCTTTGTTGTTTGCTCTGTTTATTGCATGTATGATTAACTTATGGCCAAATCTTGCGTGCGGCTTTGTTCTGAATGTTTCAATTCTATACTTATTTCACATGTTCTACAGGAGCTTGTAATTAGCAACCTTTTGAATTTGATAGAAATCATTCTTGGTAGGTGTCAGCAAAAAGACATTTCGCAATAATTGTTTCAGATTTTGGTAAATTCAAAACGAAATCAATCATTGTGGTTCCCTACTGTCAAAACTAACCAGTTCAAAGTTTTTACTGCATAAATTACAAAACTCACTGACTGGAAACAGTGGACACCCCATTGTCAAACAAGGTCAGATGCTGTTCACGCGTTGATTTTGCGCAAAAAAGGGTCTTTAACGGCAGTCACCGACCACAGCTAAAGCCTAGATGATCTTCAGCAGTGGTCATGACCATCACTAAAGACCCTTTAGGCGGATTTTTTTTCCCGCCACTGATAGTGTGCGCGATCAGCATCTGATATTTGTCCGCTGTTTCTGTCTGACATTTAAGCAACCACTGTTACGTCTTTCTCCCCATCGACTTACTACCTACTTATATATTGTTATTGCCTTTGGCCCCTTAGCTTTTTCTTAATGTCTGGCTTATGAAATTCCTTTTTGCCTTTAACCCACCAATAATTTTTCACTAAGAAAATAAGGTGATAAATATTAAGGGACTTTTAGTAGCTTTATACAAATTATGTTCCAAGACCCATTTTTCTGAATAAATAGACAAATAAGGGCCTAAGTCTTATTACCTCATTTAACCACATGAAGTGGATTTACTAAACTGTCCTTGTATGCCAACATAAAGGGTGAAAAGTTTCCGAATCAAGGCAAGAATAGACATTTATATGCATCGTAACTGTAAAAATTGGCTTCATCTCTCTCTTTGTTTTATAAACCGTCGTTTATTACAAGTTGGGTTCGTTTTTGAGATATTTAATTGTATAAAAAATGAGTCGATTTCTATTGATAAGTTTCTCTTTTGTTTCCTCTTTTTGTTAAACCATGATTGCTGCAGTATGATTTTAGAAGCAACTTTCTTCCGAACAGCGAGGTCATGTATCAATATGGACCAACCACATTTAAGTAGTAGTCTACACCAGCGTCATCCAATTCTGCTCACCCGGGGACACGTTTTGCTGTCTTTTAGTGAATCTTACTAATTCCACTGTCCTTTGCATGAAAACTTTTGTACAATGTTGTTGCAGTCAACAAGCAGTTGAACGATAAAGAAAGGGTTGCTGCTGCTTTGGAGAATCCCAACCTTCGCCAACTTGTGGATGACTGTCTCCAGTCCAGTGAACTTGAAGGTTGCTGAGTTGGGGGTGTTTTCGGAAACAGCCTTACCCGTTTTCCCTTTTCCTCTGTATGTACGTCAGAAAGGATTCGGCTTGTTCACAGATTTCGACTTGAAAGATGCATGTCTGTTTTTGTGCTCTTCTAGAAAATAAACCAAAAGGAGGCTTTAAAATAATAATAATAATAATAAGAGCCAATTCTCATTTTATCGTTCTACCTTTGTCGTGTAGTGGAATAATTTGAGATGAGATTCATGCAACCCGAAAACGACGATTTGGAACCTCCCGAGCCAACACTGAAGCTTTTCCAGGCTAGCAACTGTCGTCTGCGAGACGTTTGCAGACAAATTCCAAGTGCGCTCATGCAGTTTGTGGGCACTAGCCAGCTACTTGTTGTCCATCTAACGGAAGGATCCGAGTTAGCTAGAGAAACGATTCAATATGGAAGAGAAGGTTAGCGAAGTGGAGAGACCACTTTTAATCTTTTTTATTCAAGAACCGGGAGATTAAGGCCCCCTCATTTTTTAGTATATTTACACTAAATCCCTGTTCACCTCCCAGGGGTTTATCTTTCCACAGGATGCATTCCTCGTCCTGGTCGAAGTGTAGACTGCTTAATTAGACGTGGGTGTTAAACGGTGCAGCCTCATCGGCAATGACACATGAATTGCGCTATTGGTTCCAGGAGATCTATTGACCGTATATCACATTTGAACATGACTGCATCCATTCGTTTGTGTGTGTGCACACGTGCCTGTGCATGAGATAGAATCTGGGTTTAGCATCCATTTTTTTTAATTTGTTTGGGCTCAGTTTGGATATTGGACCTACTCATGATCCACATAGAATTAGGATTTCTATTAGTTATAAATATTTGCTGTGTGGGTTTGTAAAGGGTTAGTTGATGAATGAATTTTAAGTGTTTCCTTTCATTTTAATTGTTTATAGCATAGTTGCATAAAAGTGTGAAAATACCAGGGGCAATATGATTGCACAAATATTTGTGCATTAAGCACCTGATCACCCTCCATCTTGAGGACAGGGCCTGTTAGTTGTGAGGCCCAAGGGCTGATGGAGGGTGACCAAGTGCTTAATGCACAAGCATTTGTGCAATCATATTGCACTCCATCCGGACCTCTGACCAATATTGCAAGATTTATAAAAATCTTGTCAATATCTTGAGAAATTGCTTGAAAGTTTAAAAAGGCAATTTCTCACTAGATTTTCAAACCGTGACAAATATCATAATATTTATATTTTTAAAAGATATTTATCGTGAAAACTCCTGAGATTTTTATTTTTAAATGTGTTTTATTTATATTTTTATAAAAATTAAATTTATTTATATTTTTAATTTATGTTTTATTCCAGAGATTTTGCCTAAAAAATGCAAGATTTATGAAAATTTTCAAAATCGAGTTTTTTGCCTGCGGAGATTTTGCCGTTTTTTAACTTTTGTCACTATGATCCGGACTCTTCGAATGCACGATCCTATTGGTTTCAAGGTTTTCCAAGTGTTCGACTCAGGGAGCGGCAATGATCGGTCATAGATCTTATGGCTATCTGGATGTACAGCGGGCGGCACAACCGTTGACAAGCAACATCGTGCGGCTGCATGACCCGTCGGAGCATCTGTCCATGGCGACCATCGATAACCATAGCAATGCGTCCTTCATCAAGGAGATGCAGTCCTATCAAGCATCCTTTGTAGCAGCGCCATCTGTCTTAGGGTTGCCGCTGGCCGGGACAAGGTGGAGCAGTGCTTGGATGACATCCGGACAGTGCCAAATGACCCGAGGGTACGCAACTGTTCCTTCACACCTACCACCATCTTAGCCCTCAAACTTTCTCCCAAAACCGGATGGACCAGCAATACGTCGCTGGCCAGAAGCTAGACGGCAACCTGCCGCCGGCCAGAAATAGCTAGCGAGGCCCTCACAAGTCAGCCGAACTGCTCGGTTTTCCCCTGTCCATCGCCATCTCTCCTCAACCTCCTCTAACTGTCGCTACATCTACGCCCGACGACGGTCAGCGCTTGATCGGCGCCCTACCGCCAGCCAAGTCCAGCCGGATGGCCGCCCGATCCTACTGTTTCAAGCACCGGCCTCCCTCTTTCCTCACCACCGTCCCCTGCTTACCCCTCTTACATGGCCGGACACGGTGAGCTTCCGGCCGGAAGGAATTCGCCGGCAGCCCCGCCGGAGGCTCCCCATGGTTGATGGGTGAGCAAGGGTTCCTAAACCTTAACCTCACCCACCACCTCTCCTCACCGTATCGTTGGGGAGCAGGATCAGGTCACGGTGGATCTTGGGGATAATCACCAAAAGAAAAATGTTTAGGATCGCAGAGAAATCAAAGCAGGTTATATGTTCCCCCCAACAGGGCAGTTAGCTACATCTCATGATCGGGGTCCCAAAGAGCACAATGTATGTAAGCATGTGCGTCTCCTATCTCCATGTTTGTCAGCATTAATTAACGTTGGAGTTTGATGCGATTGCAAAGACTTAAGTACCCTCTCCTCCATTGGTGTAAAAAAAAATGACGGTTCTTGAAAAGGAGTGGTTGTAAAGACTTAAGTGCCCCGAAGATGATTATTTAAGACCCAGTCTCTGCACTACAGGATTATCCGAGAAAGAAATCTCCCCTGGAGGAGGCCATGAACATCAACCCTCCCACTCTCTCTCTTCCTTCTATTTCTGCTTCTGTGCACATCCATTAGAAGATCATACATTGCTCCATCAAGCACCGACTGACCTGTACATTGACTCTTTTTGAGCCTGATTCAGAGTTTTTACCCTTACAGGAGGAGGGTTTGGGGGCTCCTCCCAGCGTGGGTATCATCATTCAACTAAATGAGTTGTAGATCCTGATTCAGAGCTTTTACCCTTACAAGAGAGGGGTAAAACATCATCTCACTCTCTCTCCCCTCTCTTTCTACTTCTGTGCACATCCAACAAACGATCCAACATTTCTCCATTAAACACCGACTGACCTGCACACTAACTGTAGCATCGTTCAACTTGATGAGTTCTGGAGCCTCATTTAGAGTTTTTGCCCTTACAGGAGGGGGGTTTGGGGGCTCCTCCCAGCGTGGGTAGCATCATTCAACTTGAAGAGTTGTGGAGTCCGATTCAAAGTTTTTACCCATTCATATTTTAAGGCATTAGATCTCATTTTTGAACATCCATGCATGTGCAGTTTGCTTTCATCATGTTCAGTTGCTTTCTAGATTATACTTTGAATTCTGGTGCATTTTAGATCTATCGATTTGTATGTAACCAGAGCTCATTTTAATCTGAATTTTTTACTGCAACTTCATGCATATGTCTTCATGCTCTCCATTAAAAATCAGATCATTCTGAGTTTGTTTGATCCACTTTAAAAATCGAGATTCAAAACCTGTTATTTTGCACCGTCAGGATTTTAGCAGAATCAGGACCAACTTGCGAAAGTGATTTCTCCCTAACCAGAGATGATCTTTCCGATCCGTAAAAAGGGTTGTTTTCTAAATTGAATCTAGTTTGTTCATACCAAATTTCAGCGATTTCTATGGTGTTTTCATATCAGTTTCGGGTCCAAAACCATAACCCTGTCACCTTGTGTCATTTTAACGGCTCAGATTTTGATCCATTTTGTTTGAATTTTATTTTCTTAATGGGAGATCATTTTTCAATTTTGTAAAACGGGTTCTCTTCGTTTATGTGTCTAGTTCATCCCTGTAAATTTTTAGAATTTTTCATGGTCAATTACTATTTTATTTTGATTAAATACCAGAACCTTGTATCCAGATTTTATAAATGTTCTGATTTTGGCCCCCATATCATGACTGTTGTAGCACTTCTTGAACAAATCGTTATTTGATTGACAATATTCTTCAGCAAATTGTTGTTATGATTTTTTTGAGTCTCTAATGAGTCCCTACTATGATTTGGAGTATTTTTGGGTCTCCAACGAGTCTCACAATGATTTATAGTGTTGTCCGGTCTTTTAACTATGATTTATAGTGCTTTGGGGTCTCCAACGAGCCCCACAACGATTTGTAGTATTTTTCGATCTTTTAACTATGATTTATAGTGTTTTCGGGTCTCTAACGAGACCCACAGCGATTTATAGTATTGTTGGACCTCGCTATAGCGATTTGTAGTGTTTCTCGCTAAACACTACAGCGATTTGTGATACAAATTGCTATCCGAATCAGGACCAACTTGTCAGGGTCATATCTCCCTAACCAGAGATCGGATTTCAAATCCGTAAAAAGTGGTGTCTTTGTTATGAAGTCTAGTTTACTCTTATAAATTTTCAGCAATTTCTATGGTCATTTGATACCCCATTTGAATCTAAAACCAGACCCCTATCAGTCTGCCTTATTTGAATGACATAGGTTTTTATTTCATTTTGTAAGAGTCATATCTCTCCAACGGAAGATCATTTTCCAAATCCGTAAAAAGAGTTTTCTTTCTTTATGTGTCTAGTTTATATCTGAAAAGTTTTATAACTTTTTATGCTCATTTGATATTTCAAACCTGTTAAAAATCGAGACACATAGAGGAAGTTTCAAACTTTTTAAGTTTTATAACATTTTATAACATGTCTCAGTTTCTAACAGGTTTGAAATATCAAATGAGCATAAAAAGTTATAAAACTTTCCAGATATAAACTAGACACATAGAGGAAGAAAACCCTTTTTACGGATTTGAAAAATGATCTTCCATTGGGAAGATATGACTCTTACAAAATGAAATAAAAACCTATGTCACTCAAATAAGGCAGACTGATAGGGGTCTGGTTTTAGATCCAAATGCGGTATCAAATGACCATAGAAATTATTGAAAATTTACAGGAATAAACTAGACTTCATAACAAAGACATCACTTTTTACGGATTTGAAATCCGATCTCTGATTAGGGAGATATGGCCCTGACAAGTTGGTCCTGATTCGGATAGCGATTGTGAGGCTCGTTGGAGACCCAAAAATACTACAAATCATAGTAGAGACTTATTAGAGACTCAAAAAAATCATAACAACAATTTGCTGAAGAATATTGTCAATCAAATAACGATTTGTTCAAGAAGTGCTACAACAGTCATGATATGGGGGCCAAAATCAGAACATTTATAAAATCTGGATATAAGGTTCTGGTATTTAATCAAAATAAAATAGTAATTGACCATGAAAATTTTTGAAAATTTACAGAGATGAACTAGACACATAAACAATGAGAACCCGTTTTACAGAATTGAAAAAGATCTCCCATTAGGAAAATAAAATTCAAACAAAATGGACCAAATTTGAGTCGTTAAAATGACACAGGGTGACAGGGTTATGGTTTTTGACCCGAAACTGGTATGAAAACACCATAGAAATCACTGAAATTTGGTATGAACAAACTAGATTCAATTTAGAAAACAACCTTTTTTACGGATTGGAAAGATCATCTTTGGTTAGGGAGAAATCACTCTCGCAAGTTGGTCCTGATTCTGCTAAAATCCTGACGGTGCAAAATAACAGGTTTTGAATCTCGATTTTTAAAGTGAGTTAAACAAACTCAGAATGATCTGAGTTTTGGTGGAGAGCATGAAGACATATGCATAAAGTTTCAGTAAAAAATTTAGATTAAAATGAGCTCTGGTTACATACAAATCGATAAATCTAAAATGCACCAGAATTCAAAGTATAATTTAGAAAGCAACTGAACATGATGAAAGTAAACTGCACATGCGTGGATGTTCAAACATGAGATCTAATGCCTTAAAATATGAATGGGTAAAAACTTTGAATCAGACTCCACAACTCATCAAGTTGAATGATGCTACCCACGCTGGGAGGAGCCCTCAGACACCCCTTTTCTGTATGGGTAAAAACTTTGAATCAGATTCCATAACTCTTCAAGTTGAATGATGCTACCCACGTTGGGAGGAGCCCCCAGACCCCTCTCCTATAAGGGTAAAAACTCTTAATTAGGATCTACAACTCATTTAGTTGAATGATGCTACCCACGCTGGGATGAACCCCCGGACCCCCCTCCTGTAAGGGCAAAAACTCTAAATCAGGCACATAAGTAGAGAGAGAAGGGAGAGAGAGTGAGAGGGTTGGTGTTCATGGCCTTCTCCAGGAGGAACCCTTTACCTCCCTTGATTTCTTCTCTAGAGAGAGAGAGGGTTTTACAGTGTTTTACGAAGAAGGAAGAAGAAGAAGAAGAAGATGACGATGGAGCAATGTAGGATCGTCTGTTGGATGTGCACAGAAGTAGAGAGAGAAGGGAGAGAGAGAGTGAGAGGGTTGATGTTCATGGCCTTCTCCAGGAAGAACTCTTTGTTTCCCTTGATTTCTTCTCTAGAGAGAGAGAGGGTTTTACAGTGTTTTACGGAGAAAGAAGAAGAAGGCATGTTTGTCCTTTTTTTGAACAGAAAAAGAAGAAGACTTTGAAGAGTCAACATCATCCTCGACTTTCTGGATGGAGGACATGTTTGTCCTTTTTTTGAACTGTTTGTTTTTTCTTTTTTGAATGAAGGGCATTTTTGTCATTTTCTCAAACCATCACTTTATGAGAAGAATAGCAAGAAAGGGTACTTAAGTCTTTGCAACAACACCAGAGTCCGATGCAAAGTTATGTCAACATACACGGGAATACGAGCCCCATGTGCTTGTATACGTGGTGCTCATTCAAAGCCCCGAACACAGACGTGGGATTCAGTGAATCATCGGGGGCGAACATACACCACTCTCTCCAGAGAAATGGCGGTGAGAGAGAGGGGCAAAGTCTTTGTTTTACCTTTTTGTTTTTTTAATGTTTATCGTTAACGCCGTTAAGTGTTTAGGAAGGCAGTTGGGGATACCATGCATCGCAATCTCGGTGATAGTATGAACGACCAAGATCTTCCGATGATAAACGAGGTCATTTGACCTGATCCGGCCCCGATTTTCGGCGTCAGAGTTTCCACAACTCACCAAAGCATACTAGTCAATGTTGGTGACCCTTAGGGCTTTAACAATGCTTCTGGTTTCTTATTTCCCCGATGCCAACCTCCTTGCATGAAAACTTAAGCCCACCTTCTAGTTTTATTGCATAATTACTTTCTTTTTTATCAAGTGATTGCTTAACGACCGATACTAAAATTTTGTGATACCCAAATGCTAATATATTTCACAATAATCATTTGCAGGTGTTAAAGCAGAAACTAGCATGTATCTAGTTGGAGTACGACTCTCTTAATTGTCAGCCGTCATTGAATGGTAGAATGGATCGTCATGTGCTACAGGACGGCAAAACAGATCATCGTCTATTACTGAATGACTTACTGAATTGTCGTCCACTACAGGACAAGAGAACATATCTATCATTCGTTACAGGACGACAAAGCAAAATATCGTCCGCTACTAGACAACATAAACATTTCGTCGTTCGTTGCATCGAACGTTATCCGTATACGATCCCAACCGCCTTTTACGTTTTTTTAGGACAGGAGGACTCTTCTTTCACCAGTTTTCAAATGAGACGACTCTTTTAGATAAGTCTTATCTTCATCCAAGATAAACCTAAATCTATTTAAGATCGGGTTTAGACCCAAAAAATCCGATGATCCATGTCTTGTTTTGAACTCTATAAATAAGAGTTCACTCCTATACCTTGATAAATTTATACTTTGATAAATTGAAAATTAGACACTCAAGTGTTGGCCCTGTAAGATCAAGCTTACTTCATCCCTTCTGACACGTTGTCCCGATGCTATTGAAAAATACTCATACCTACGTAAAAGTGCTAACGGACAAAAAAAAGCTTGAACGATAAAACAAATCCTCAAGTATGAAAAAGGTATTTTTTCAGATCCCTAATTTGTTTATTCTAATTTTATTTATTCTTTGGATTAGGTGCTTATACATGTTTTTTATTTTTATTTGCATATTGGTATATGCGGTGGTATAATTTAAGCTATAGAGATCAAGAAACTTGTCTTGTCTTTACCTTCCCATCAGGCAAAGGACGGTTGGAGCTTGCCAATGGTGCCCCATAATTTCAAAGATGATTTTCACAAATCTGAGTAAGTACCATCATTCTCAATTCAAAATAATTTATCAATAGTTTTTTGCGATCGCGATGAGACATACTTTTTTTTTCGTAGCTCGAATTGCATTGCGAGGAGATTTTGAGCCATAACGAGCCCAAAATCTTTGTCCTTCAGATTTTTGTCTTTGTCTATATGGCAAACCCAGTTTTGTCATATGCTGACATTTGGTTATTCGCTCACTGTCGTTCGCCACATTTGGCCATTCGATGACCGCCATTTATAGACCTGTCTGTTTGCATATACGTCATCCAGCAATATTTTGTTGGCAGGTTCTACCAGACGGACCATCATCTGCAACATTTGGTCATCCACTGATAGGCAGTGTCGTTCGCAGACCCTCGCATCTGCAGGTTTTGTCATCCACTGACAGGTAATATCGTCTGCAGACCCTCACCTTTGTAGGTTCTGCCGTCTATTGGCAGACAGTATCGTCCGCTGACAAGCAGTGTCATCCGCAAACCCTCACATATGCAGGCTCTACTGTCTGCTCACAGACAATATTGTCCGCAGACCCTCATGTTTGCAGGCTCTATCATCCAGTGACATACAATGACGTATGCAGACCCTCGTGTTTGTAGGCTCTGTCATCCACTGATAGACAATGTTGTCTGCAGACCCTCGCATCTCCAAGATCTGTCGTCCATTGACAAACAATGTCATCCACAGGCCCTCACGTCTGTAGGCTCTGTAGTCTACTGATAGACAGTGTCATCCGCAGACCCTTACGTATGCAAGTTCTATCATCCACTGACAGACAATGTCATCCACAAACTAATGGCGGTGTCGACGATGAAGTCGATCCATGACCCGTGATCCAATCGGATCCCCACGTGCGGAAGTTGTTGATGATGACTGATGAGTCCAAACAGGACTCAATAAAAGGTCGATTTGAGGTAACAGACCTCTGTTTTGACAAAAATGGTAAACACAGGAAAGATGCATGACAGACACGCATTTCCAACGAATATAAGTATGCAGGAATCAGAGGGGTATTGCCCGATTTATATTGTTGTGTTTTTCTGTTCTAAGATATATGAAATGTAGAACAGGATTTGGAACATGCAGGTAACAAGAGACTATATGAAGCAGTAAATGAGCAAATTATCAAAACCTCAGAACATGAAAGATCTTAAACAGGATGTTAACTTCTCTAAATGTCATGTGATTCATCAAACAAAGTAGCACAGACAAAGAATTGTCACCAATACCAAATGTCGTGAGGGTATAACATGGTAGTTCAACAAAATTCTTTTTCTTTTCTTAACATTCATGCAATAGAGATTGATAGCCATATTTGTCTAACAACGATGCCAAATCAGAAAAAATTGTTTAACAGAAAAGTCGGAGATCCAGATGTTAGCTTTCCAACAAGCTAAGACTCAGATTTTTCTGTTCAGTCGTTTAGGAGAACAGCGCAAAACGTTAACCTCTATCAAGCAAATTACTGTCAGGACAGAATGAGGTTCACTTCTCAACGTCAGGTTTTTACCAAGAATTTTAGCTCCCTGCTAACGTGGATTTCAGCCAAACGCTCAACACAAAAAGTTGAAGCTTGATGTCTTGGCTTTCCAACGAGCCAAAGTACGCATGAAACAAACCATTAACTTGGGAGCTACGGTCCAAACTTTGCGACTGTGTCAGACAATCTAGAGTGCAGAGACAAACAGGACTTGGGTCACGACCCAACGTCACAAACTTGCAAAAAAAACTAGCTGCTCTCAGACGCAGATTCTGGCCAATTTTCAAACACCAAAGTTGTAGCTCAATGCCTTGGATTTTCAACGAGCCCAAGTTCGCACCAATCGAACGTGTATCTTGAGAGATACGGTCCGAATACTGAGATTGTGTTAGACAGTTCAGACTGCCAATGAAGAGGGAAATACTCAAACGCAATTTTCTTAGATCCGAATTTTATTAGAGTGTTTAAAAGTCTAACCTGCAGAAGAAACACTTCTAATGATATTTTCACCGATTTTAATCGACCCTTCGTCCAATCCCAACACCAGCTAGAACTGGTTCAATCCAAACATGCATAAATAAACAATTTCTCAAGAGTTCAAGAAGCAATTACTCAAATCCAAATTTCTTTGATAGATAAGCAAACTTCAAACAAGATTTTGTCACAGGCACAAACACTTTGATTTCAGTAGGAAAAATTGACACAACCAGCTAATAACAGAAAAGTGATTAAGTAAGATGCATGAAATGTATCTAATTGCAGCCAACACAATGAGATCAACTGCAGCCATCACAAGATGATTCAAGGAACGTTGAGCAGCAGCAGTCAACGACTCCACAACTAACGAACTTAGCCTTCTCTCATGTACTATAACACCAGCAAGGTTATCTTCCTTGCTCACATGCTGGGCAATACCACAACACCTGAACACCCTTCACAAGGGCCTGCTTCCTCAAATGGCCACTCTTCTTCATAATTTTTTTCTTCTTTACAAAAACTTACAGAAAACTTTTTTTTGACAACCAACCAGCCCCTGGTCGACCTCCATTAGGGTTCTTAAGACCTCAAGGAGGAGATGTCACGATGGGGGTGGCTGCTTCCAATGTTGCCGCCCCATTCCACCACTCACAATGCATATGGAGGGGCTTCTCCAAATCTGCCGCCCACTTGACCAATGAATGTGTAAGGTTTGAATTTTGGCCATTATTCCTTTTCAATAGCCACAAGACTTTCAAAGTCAAACTGAACTTTAAGTGAAGTCCTTGGTTGTCCACTTGAAATGACACCATTTGGATCCAAGGTAGTTTGGATCTTGGGCAAGATCCAAACTTGCTATAATGTGAATCTTTCTCAAGAAAAAAAATATGGAAAAATTATTTAAAAAAGAAAAGAAAAGAAAACTACCTTGTCAACCCCGTACACCCTCTAGTGCCATAAAACAATCCTACATGGCACTAGAACTATCCGGATCAGTAGAATTTGACACCTAAAAATTAAAAATAAAATAAAATAAGTAACATTTCTAATGTGATTTCACACTTGTCAAAATGGAATCGAAAAAGCAAAATGCAACTATTGATGGGCACGAGTTACTCTGAGGATCCAATTGGACCAGAGATGTCCTGAATGGGTTTGGATCGTCTCGAGTAATAATGCCCTGATCGGGTCTAGAGAGTTGGATTAGGATCCAACTCGTCTGCAAGGCTCTGATCCGCTGGATGCTCTACATCACAAACCCTTGCGTCTGAAGGCTCTATCGTTTACTGACAGGCAGTGCAATCCACAGACCCTCGCGTCTGCAGGTTCTGCCATCTGGTAGGTCTTTGCCGCTCAAATGCATTGCATTGTTTTGGTTTGTTTTGTTAGATCTATAGTTTAATCTTTTGCTAGTCAGTTTGTCTCGCGATAGGTTGTTTTGCATTAAATTCATGTATCAATATTAAACCTAGGTTTTTCCATAATTTTAGAGACTTGCTGGAGATTTTCTGTCACAAAAAACAAAAAGAAAAACACAACCTACAATAAGTTAGGGTTTGCTTGAAATATTTTGTGATATAATTGTGTACTTCTCATTTTTTTATCACCTTCTCTTAGGAAAAGAGTCCTTTTATTGCAAATTTGTTAAAAATTTATTGTCCTATCATTTGGATCTTCGGATCCTTCGCTTGGGTATATCAATGGTGGTACCATTGAAAGTGGATATTTCATACTAGTACCTTTAAGTTGTTAGCTTGGGTATATCAGTGCCCATTATTTTTAAAATCTCTTGAGTACTTGTTTGGGCCTGTGTGAATCAATTGTCTGGGGTAAAATGAATACCTGAACCAAAGTCTACAAACTCCAAATCTAATTCATTCCAGAGGAACCACCTCTATAAAATCCCACGTGCCACCTCATATGATGCAAAACATTATTTTCGATGAGGATCCTAAATAACGAACCCACAAAGATATTTTTGATGAGTCTATGGATGATCAAAAAAGAGAAAAGACCCTGATGTTTCCTGAGTCCAACTCATGCAAGTACCCTCATCGGTCTCGTAAAGTCTCCTACGTGGGTTACGAGACAGGTAGTTCTATCACAGATGAGTCTACCAAAAGACAAATCCCTAAGACCTCACATTTCAAAGCTTGGTCTGAAGAACAACACCCTCATTAGTCTCGTAAGGTTTCTCACGCGAGTTATGAGACAGACAACTCTAGCACAGGTGAGTCCGCCAGGAGACGAACCCCTAGGACCTCACATTTCAAAGATCGGACCAAAGAAAAGGATGTGCTAGCACAAGCAAGATGAAACATGGAAAGGATTGAGAAAAAATGAGAGAAATTTGAGAGCAGTTGGGACGAGAACAAGCACGAGCTGAAAGGAGAGCCAGAAGAACCCATAAATCAAAATGTGAAAATTCATGATCCCATAGAGAGACCAGAAAAAGGACCAGACATACTCTAAAGCCACAAGAGGACAAAGAGTGCAGTCAGTAGAAAGAGTCCCAAGTATTTCATGAGGAGAATCCACAGATCTGAGCTGACCCGTCCAGTCCAAACCATGTCATCCGAGTCAAACAGAAAGATTGAATCACTTGAAGACATAGTCCAAAGCTTAAACTCGAGAATGAGATACATGGACATGGACTAGAGAGAATACTCCATGAACGACTTTCTGCCAGAGGGATACGATGATGTGGATGATAAGACCCCTACAAAATTCCTGAAGTTCAGCAGAAAGGAAGACCAAATGACTCACTTGTCCCTATTCATGAAAAGTATACCAAAATATTGAAACAATGATAGGAAGCTAATTAATTAGTTTTCCAAAAGTTTAAATTTTAAAATGAATATTTTACAAAAACATTTCAAAAACCTCATCTGGATCCCATCTTTTAAAATCCTTGGGTTTCCCCTCGTATTTCCCTCATGTTTTTAGATTTTTTCTCAAAAACATAAAAAGATTTCAGAAAAAATAGCTTTTACACCATTTTTGAAGAAAAACTTGTAAATGAGCCCTCTTTTCAAAAAATTTCAAAACTTAGAGGACCCAAATTGAAAATGTCTCTAACGGCATTCCGTTATAAAATAGAGCCGAAGGAGAACTCTCAGATCATCGTCTTCACCCCTCCACTCTTCTGGCATCCGATCTTTTTCCTTTCACCATTGCCTCTCGATCTCCTTTTCTCTCCTCTTCTCCTCTTTCTTTTTTTTCTCCTTCTTCTCCCTCTCATCTCTCTTCATTTTTTATCTTCTTCCCCAACCAGCTGAAAGAGGCGGACCATCCCTCCAGCAGAAAGACGGTAAGTATCCCCTCTTCTCTCTATTATTTCAGATTTTTCTTTGAGTTTTTGGTTCATCGTCCCGTTAAAGCACTTCCCGTGATATTGAGTTGCTTATAGCAACGTCAATTCATACAAGTGCAATAGCAATGGAATACATGTATTCCCATGTCTTTTCTTCTTTTTCTAACTTATTTTCGGATTTTCTTATTTCAAGTACCCATTTATGCTATTGATCATACTATTGTATATTCCAATAGCAATAGTTTTTCATCATCTTTAGAATCAATAGTGCATTTCATCTATAGGTCCTTACTTGCATCACGTTGTAGCATCTGTTAACATTACTCATTCTCTAGGCCTCATTATCAACTCTAATTCCACCGTATCGATGTGGTTTGTAGCATTGTTTATGCATCACATATTTGCCTTCATCGGATTGAATGTTGATCCCTGTTACCCCTATGTGTGATCACAAATGGGTTTCACCAAGTAGATACCCAAAACCCTTGAGCCGTTAAATCAACCTTGCATAGCTGGTCAATTTCAAAGCCCTGTTAAGAATCAGCATGAGACTATACTCATCTGAGTGTTAAATCTGGACTGAATTCATTCTGTTTTCAGCAAATCTAGGTTATTTGCATCGAGTTCACTCTGCACATAGTCAGTGTTTTCTGTGATTTAAGTTTCGTTCTCCCTATTTTCGTTTTCTTTGATTTTAGTTTTGTTGTTCTATATATTCGAGATCACTATCGTGTCCTCATTCCATTAGATGTTTTGGTTTCAATACCCATTTCCTATATCGTCTTCATTATATCCCAGGTTCACGTTTCACAGTGTCCGCATATCCCCTGGGTTGGATTTTGATGTTCAGTAGCATTCAGTCTTTTGTGTTTTGGCGTTTCATATTTTTGTTTCATCAAAGTTTAACCTATCCTCTTTGTTTATCCGATCCACTTGTGTCATCGATCCTCATATTTCTGCATCCTGCAAGTTTTGTATAATTTCCTTACATTATTTTCATCCATTTTCATAGCATTTTCACATCACATTTCATATGATTTTTATGGTATTCATCGATTACTCTGTATCCTGCTCATTTCTTTATCTGCTATTCATTAACGGTTTGTTTTATTTATTTTAGCCTCTTAGCTAATCATAGGCATCGTTATTCTGAATCCGGTGTATTTGTGCATAATTTCTGTTGCAATGTCAAATTTACGCACCATTTCTCATTGGATCAGTCTGGCACATATATGTTTGTATGCAAATTTTACCGATGCTCCAAAGCAGAATCTGTTACTTTAACTCATTACTGTACACGCTAAAGTATCACTACACAGTGAGCATTAGCAGTTCATGCCAAAGTTAATTGGTTTTGGAGCTGTAATGAATGTTGGCAGGATGGACATCAAAGGGCTAGAGTTTGGATTGGAAAATGATGATGGTCTATGGGATTGATTTTTTTTTTAGAACTTTGGTGGTGTGAAGAGCAAGAAAATCATCTGATAAAGGTGTTTAACACACCTGATTAATTCAAGCAACATTTACGAGAGGTTGTTTGAGGAGTTTGAAACCGAGATATTGGTCAATTCTTCTGCAATGACAGTTGCAGACCCATGCTGATGTTTCACACGTGAACAATTCCATGGCAAAAGTGGCAACACATCTTATTGTAAATCTAGCAATTCAGTGAGCTTATAAAGGCAGAATGCAACTTTGTTGATAATACTGCAAATTTGTGTGTTGTTACTGTTTGTGATTTATCATCTCACCTCCAACACTATACCTGTAGCCCCATTTTGCAGCAACACTTCCTGTAGCATCTCCCACAGTGTGCACACGCACTATGTGCACACCCCACCTATTGCATCACTATATTCACACAACACTTACTATATGTGCTAAATCACCCATCACTGTTAGTGTAAAACCCGAGATTTTTATTAGAAAATATTTCAAATTAATTCAAATTGGGCCTAGATCCATATTTCGGATCTAGGACCCATAAAGGGGTATTTACGCTTAAATGTTTGCGTTATACTAAAATAATATTAATATTAGTAATAAAATAGGAATATACATATATATATATTGAGCGAATTCGAGGATCCACAGTTGGATCCACTTGGATCCAACTTGCGGATCCATATTGATGGGGGTTAAATTATATGTATAATGTTAAATTCAAAATTTAATAAATAATTAATATTAATTATAAGAAAATTTTGGAACAAGGGGGTCGGACCCACAGTTGGATCCACCCGGATCCAACTAAGCATCCGTTATTATTGACGAGTCGGGTCCATTTTAAAAATGGACCCAGCATCGCGGGTCACAGGCTCGGACCCGGACCCGAGTCTAGCTTTTAAAGGAAAGCTTGAAACAGAATCGTGCCGCACAATTCTTGTTTCAAGAAGCTGAATACAGATAAGGAAAGGGGGAAAGGGGGGAAGGGGGGTTACGCAGGGCGTAACCGACCTCCCCCTCCCATCTCGGCAAGGAAGGAGGGGGCCTGGGGCCGATAAAAGGGGAGTGAAGAGAGGGTTATGCCCTCTCCACTCGGGCTCTCTCTCTTCCCCATCTCTCCCCGTCTCTCTCGCTCGCTCGGTGCGCACACGCCGGAGGATAGGAGGTCGCCGGAAAGCTGCGACAGCCATCGCCGACCACCAGCGAGCTCCCTGTCACGGCAGCAGCAAGGAGCAACCCCAGCCGATCGTGTCTTCGCGTTTCCAGCCTCCGATCGCCGGAAAGATCGCCGGAAAAGTCTTCTCGAGGTACGGTGCTCCTTGGAATCGGGCGAGGAATCGAACATGGGTTCGATTCCATGTGGGGTTCGAGGGTAGGATGTGGGGTTTATATCCACCCTAAACCTAAAACCCCAACTATGTGATTTGGGGGTTTCGGATCTTCCTAATGTGGGGTTCTCGTTTTTCAAATTTTTGGGGAAAAGTTTTGGTAAATCCCACAAGGGAAACCCCAAAATCTTTGATTTGGGGTTTCGGCTGTTACGAAGGAGGGATTTGGGGATGTTTGACGAAAACCCTAATTCAGCCGATTTGGGTTTTCTTGTTTTGGAATTTAGCCATGATACATGTTAAATCTTGTTTGGGGTTATCGTTCTGGGTGAAATCCCAAACCCAGAATAGTAGTAAGACCTTATCTGAAATCGTGATGGTATATATATAATGAACTGCAACTTTATGGTTTCGAGTCTGATCCAGAGACTATATGCATGAGTGGAACTCACATGCTTATTTTGAAGTTATTTATGAAATGTTTTTGTTGGTGTGTTAAAGACAGATAGGTGGTATATGTCTAGATCCAGAACATAGCCCGCCAATCATCTATTATCAAGTCACAGTCTGGCTGAATGCATTAGTCCTTTAACGCAACCCTGAGTTGCGTTGTATAATCACTTTTGATATGCCTAAATAAGCTGGTGGAAATCAATATGAATATATTTGAGACTTGTTTTGGCTGTTGGCATATATGTTAAAACCTACAGTACTGCAGCATAGTCATTAGCAGTAGTGAATATAGATTAAGCTTAATTATAAACTGAAAAATTTTAGTGTTAAAAACATTGAATGTATTCAGTTTCTGTGGAGTGCTCAAGAATACAAGGAAATTCTTTTGGTTGAGTTCAAGACCGAACTCATTCTGTGACTGAGCTATGATTGTTTAAGTAAAAATTTACTTGTATGCTAGTGAGTGTCTTCTGCGTTTCCTTTATTAGCTATTGTATTATAAATAGCAGAAAGAGGATGATTCGGTTTTATCAGGACATATGGCCTGTCATGTATCATTCTTTAAGATATATATATAGGTATGTGTGTGTGTGTGTGGGTTGAAAATGTTAGTATGGCTACATCATCAGGTGACAATATTAGGTGAATAGTGTCAGATGATTTGCAATTTTTCTTTTAGCAACCAAACTTGGGGCATGTATGTGTTCTTTTCAAACTTGATTTACTATAGGTAACTGTTATAAGTAGTGAGTGGAAGGATAGCATAAGATCATGGGTTGTGTGGAACCCTGCCAAGCCCAGCCGAATGGTGCTGGACTATATTTTTTACAAAGGAAAATATGGTTAATGCCATATCCTTAACTGTCCATGCTTGTGGACAAATGACAGGTCGATGGAATCCTTGTTCATGTATAGGGTAGCTCATATGGAAGCTTAGCTTAGCACTTTAAGTTTCCAGAATACTAGCTAATCATACAGGTGAATGAAAATGCTCGTAGGCTTAAACTTGATTTGATATGCTTGATTGGATATCGTTGTCTAGTTGTTTTCATGGGCATGAGCAATCATGAAACTAGTGCTTTATTGCTGGAATTTACATGCATGGGTGTTCACATGATATAATAAAATTAATTAAGGAATGACAACGTACATTTGGTATAAATATGTGAATCCTTGTGCATGAATCTTGGAAACCGTGCTTGTGAATGTTGTTGTTTTATGTCCATGTGTTATTTCAAAGCTTGGGTACTGGATTGCATGGAAACACTTGTCGTGGAGGTTTATGTTTTCATTTGACTGTTATGATTATGGTACTCATGGGTGTGAGCATGATTCAGTTATTAATAATTCTTCTTGAACATGTACACTTGATTTATATGTGAAATGGTACATGTACACACACACACTTAAAGAAACCATGGATTGGTTAAGACCCATATGTGATGTAGGTAACACACACATATTGAAAATGCATATGAATGAATTATGACATGCATATGTTTGAATTTATATTTGCATGAATATGTATGCTGTTTGGCACTTTGGCTTAGTGTTATAAAGGAAACACTGTTTTGGGTTTTGTGATGTGATGCGTCGATGGCCTATTGGCCCATCATCGGCCTGGAGAGTCGTGGGTTTGGTTTCTTTCACATATGTTTCTAAATGCATCACTTGGCACATTACTACACTGTTCTAGTGGTGGATACGGGCTGGAGTCCCGAATGGGTCCCCGCAAGGGAGGATGCGGATTTTTCACTTTACTTTTGCATATTGTGTTGCAAACTTAAAGAATGGAATTAAATAAAAATATAATGAATAAGAATAGTGTAATTTACATTCTGGGATATTTCATCTGGAGTATGAGAATCTTGGATATCTGGTATTGGGGAGACTGTGAGGATACAAAAACTCCGTGTGCGTTGTTGCCCCTGAACCCGATATTGAGGTTCCTCTCCTGGACACGGTTTTAGGGAGAACCCGCCACTTTACCCGGGAGTGGTGTGTTAGTCACAGCTGTGAGTTTATGGTACCAAGGAAGTGGCACTTGTGGGCGTGAGGTGTCCCTTGTGTCCCCGACATTAGATGTGGAGGTCTAATGTTCCGATGGATGGTGTTGTTTCCTGATATCGGTCGAGGGTTAAGTTGGAACCCAGTAATAAAATACAAATTGTGTGTTAAGCTACCCTGTGAACCTACTTGACCTCGGGGTTTGTACCCGTTTGGTTTATCCGCGGGCCACGGTAATTAAAAAGATGAACTTAAAGATGTGTGCATTTAATAGGGCATGCATATGGAAAGATGAAACTTAAATGAAAGATAACAGAAGAAATCATGCATTACACATCATCATGCATTTTTTTGTTATGCATTAGATCATGCATGTTTGAATCATTCTTGATATCATGATATCATTTGGTGGTAGCATATAAATTACTTGGTGAAATCATGTTGAAAGGTTTGATCATTTAGATATTGATATATGACACTGTTTACTGTTCTTGACTGGTGAGTATATGCAATTATTGGTAGTTATAGATATTTAAATGTTGCAAATTTTATATCTACACTCACTCCAATTACTGCATGAAATCTTATCCATGTTCTTTCTCTCACCTGTTTTCTTTAGAAGTAGTTGTGCTCAGAATTTCGGTTCTGACACCCTACTTTGTTGGTTTTTCACAGGAAATGGTGAACAGGGAAGTTGGACATGCATCTGGGGATGGATGAGTTATACTTGGGCTTGTCAGCTTCAGTGGAGGACATAATGGCTCTTTCTTTTGTCATTCAGTTCTTTTAAATTCTGCAATTGTTACTTTACTTTCAGTTGAAGAAAACCTTGTCTTTGAAATTTTCTTACTCATTAATAAAAGAGTTTTAGTTGGTTGATATGGATGATAATTGCAACTTCGTTTGTGGTGGATGGGCTATCCAATGGAAAGTGGAATTGTGAGGACCCCAGATCTCTGGGAAGGTTTCCGCGACTCTTAGAAAAAAAAATATTCCGTATTTTTAAAGGGTATGGATTGGGGTCGTTACAGTTAGCACTCTCATCTTGCTGAATTTTCACTTTCTGTACACCCCACCTAATGCATTTTATATTCCCATTTCACTGCAACATATGCAGTCACTCACAACACTCTTCCCCAGCTGCCTCATCATCCCCTACTGCGTAAACCTTACAATGAAAACTTTTACACACCACTTTCAGCTTCACAACACATTTCCGCATATCACCTTGTTGTACCTCCACACTCAATCTCCATTGCATTTATACATCACATTGGCAGCACCTTATCCCCACATACCTACAGCACCTACAGTTTCCTTCACTTGCTACCCACCATTGGCAACATCTAGAACAATACTTCTTACTATGTTTCCACATCTCCATTACACATTTTCACTAGCTCCACATGTGCACACCTTCATAGCACTGCACCCACTATTACCCCCTTCACAACCCAACACTACATCCACATATTGTGGTTTCCTTACTTCTCACTCACTTCCAGCCTCTCATTGCTGCAATTACAACAATACTTATTTGCAACGCCCTGCTACCTGATGCACTCTACCTTCCACTTTCCCTCCCCGTCACTTGCTTTTGCACCTACTACAGCAAGCATCATTTGCATAAGTTCTTCCACTTACACTACACTCGTACACCCACTGCACTGTTACAACACCACCACTTGCTACACTTGTTGTAAGTTGCATCCACAACATGCTTCAGCAATTCATCTTCCCCACTTGCAACACACCACTCCCTGCTGTCCACCATCTACAACAACTATGCCAATGTGTTGCATATACCACCTTATCATCACCTGCACCTACCACAATACCCTATGCCTCACATACTGTTGCACCTATATTTTCACATTACATTTCCCATTAATATCGACCTTGCCTATGCATGTTCATGTGCATGTTATCATTGAATATATGCATGCATCACATTACATATGCATTCTAAAATGCACATTCCTACTTCATGATATCCATTGCCATGTGCATTCCACCATATGCATTACGACATGTGTCTCCTCATTAGGGTAGTGCACTATATATACATCTTAGAATTGATTTCTTTATTAGTTTAGGATATGACATATGCATCTAATATCCATTTCATCATTTAGCTTAATGCATTAAACATATTTCAACATACATTTTCTCATCAAACATGATGCATTGAATTTTTCATTAGCATAAGATAGATGCATGAACATTCCATCATTCACATCCTAAATTCAATATGACATTTCTTTCTATATGTATCTTTTACCTTGTGCTAACTTAGTTTTTGCAGGAAATATATGGAAAATGCTACTTCCTTCTTAAATTAGAAATTTTGTAATTTCAATTTCAATTTAAAATTTGTAATAATTAGATATTAATGAGAACTCTTTACTTTCCAGTTTAGAATAGAATGTATGAGCATGTAAATCTCATAATTACCTGTTTCATTTCATTTTTATTTTTATTTCAAAAATTCAGGAATGGTGAAACACGAATGACACATGCACCTTTCTAATAAGATGTAAATAATTCTAAGTAAATGATTCACATTTATGGCCATAGTCAAAATGTGAACAAATACTTTGTGTTTTTATCTTTTATGGAATAACATTAGACCTTCACTTATGTCTCTTTTTAAAATCATCATATTTCTCTAAAATTTTCTTCCTTTATCAGAATTTGATATGTGGATTAGCTTAAAATATATTCATGGCCATAGTCAGGATATATTGAAGGTTAATTTCATTTCAAATCCTATAAAAACACAAAAAATTTATTTTATTCTTTATTAGAGTTTGAATATAGATTGTATTATAATATATTTGTGACCATAGTCATGAATGTATTATAATTCTAATCTTATGTCAATTCTATTAAAGAATAAAATATGATTTTTAAATTTTAATCTTTAAATTCTTTCAAAGCATTCATCATTTAGGATAGAATTGCATTTCAAATTATTTTTTAAATTATTTTTCAAATTATTTTTCAAATTCCAAGTGATTTCTGAGATAAATTTTTCAAAAGTATTTTCCATTTCTAAAATCATTTTCAACTTTTATTTATAAATTCAAAATTCATCTTTTATTCTCTCAAAATCAAGTTTTGAAATTGACTCTGAGTCTCAAAATCGATTTTTTTCTAATTCAGTCCTAAATTCAAAACTTATTTCAAAACCACTTAGAAAAAAATCCTAAAATTTCTGAAATACTTGCTCAAAAGCATACATCTTTGGATTTTCATTGCACAAGCATGATTCTTTGTGCATTTTAGGATTTCAAAATAAGCGCTTAGACAAATTTAGGCAAAGCAAAAGACATAAATTCGATCCTTGGTTCAATTACCCCTGGTAAAGGCGCTAGGAACGATTGAACCTCGTACCGATGAGTGAATCCCGTCTCCCTATTTTTCCCATAAATTTTCAAAAATAGAGGCGAGTAAATTTTCAAAATCCTTTTAAAATAAAAGTCAAGTGAGACCTTGGAAAAGAGTTTCTTTTCTTTCTTTCTTTTTCTTCTCTCTTCTTTCTTTTCTTTTTCTCCTTCAAAAAGGGAAAAAGGGCAGAAAGGAAAAAGGAAAGAGAGAAAAAGGAAAAGGAAAAATTTTGCATGATCATAATCACGCATTCAACATGATTGATGCCGTTAAATCTGGTTCTGAGCGTTTTGACCAAGTGGCTGCATCCAATGACTCATTTGTTTCACGTGCAGGCTGTTAGATTTAGCATATGCATGTAGCTTGTTGGTTCTGAAATTTTGTTTATTTATATGTGGCTGCATCCAATGCCAGTATCATGTTAGTCTGATCCGATCTTTGGAGATGTTAGAAAACTAGTGTGCGTGATCGGCACTGTGTCGTCTCAAAAGGCGCAGATCTGGGCCCACACTTACCAGCATCATCAATCATGCATTCAACGTGATTGATGCCGTTAAATCTGGTCCTGAGCGTTTTGACCAAGTGGCTGCATCTAATGACTCGTTTGTTTCGCGTATAGGCTGTTAGATTTAGCATATGCATGTAGCTTGTTGGTTCTGAAATTTTGTTTATTTATATGCATATTTTGTTCATTAGTTTAATGATATAGAGTGTTCAGCCTTGCATCGTGTAATTACTTTCAGCGTGAATTTATAGAGATGCATTTTGGTTTGTTTTGGCAGATTTTCTAGATTCTAATCTACAAGCCCTCTGTTTAGTGTCTAATGCATTCAGTTGTGGGTATTTGTTTATCTCAATTCTAGTCTAGTTTGCTTCAAATTTTTTTCTTAAGTTAGTTTTGCATCAACATGTTTTCAAGGTAGTCACGTAGAAGTTACGTAACTTGCTGACTAATATGTAGATTTAATTAGAATTGCTGAATGAATTAAAGTTAGATTCATGATTTTCTGGAATTAGAATTACTAATTTACTTTTGTTTTGTTCATACTTAGATAGATTAAGTTAGTTCATGTTTTTCTTGTTTCTTTATAAGTAGTTTGTTTAATAGCTGCCTAGTTGGTTTCAATTAATTTGTAGTTAGTTTGTTAGTTTCATAATTTAGTGATTTAGTTTGTTACATTGATTAGTTTCTTGTTTGTTAGTTTGCTTTGCTATTCTGTCATTTAGTGTTTAGGTTGTTCAAGTTTGTTACATGTTGAGTTAGTTTCTTGATTTTGCATGATTTAATTATTAGATTTTAGTATTGTTCTTTTTGTGGTTCTGCTTGTTTCATGTTTTTTTTTGTAGGGAAGCGTTTAGACGTGCGGTGAGCCCTCAAAATTACTCCAAAAGAGCCCTCTGAGGTTCCAAAAAGGTCCCTTCAGGCCCCTCAGGGCACCCTCAGAAAGTAGAAACAATCCCAAAAAGACTAAAAGAAAACCCAATGCAAGGAAGAGACAAGAAGCTCAAGCACTGAAGACTTTTCCTTATTTTTTTAGCTAAGGCTTTTGTTTTATTTCATTTCAATTCAATTAATCTGGGTTTGTAATAAGGCACTTTATTTATTATTTGTTTGAGCCCTCCGTATGGGGCCGCACTCTTAGTTAATTAATTAATTATTTTTATTTTCAAGGCAATAAAGAGTAGTTTAACTTTTCTGTAGAATACAAAGTATTTTTCCATTCCCTGAGATCGACCCAGACTTCACCACTCGTGCAAGTCAGTTTTTAGAATTTAGTGTCTGACTTTTACACTGTTTTTATTGAAAATATTGTTTTAAAAATATATTTCATAAAACTTACACCAATGGCATTAAAAGATTATTAAAGGTCAGGGATCTCTCTCAAAACAAATCAACCTCTCTTTAAAATGATCATTTTCTTAAGTATGTCCCTACACTTGAGAGTCTACTAGATAAGACATTCAAGTCTTGAAAAAAGATGAGGAAGTGATACAATGAGACTAAGGTACTTTAATATGATGATTCTAATCCATAAGCCTACGAGGAAGAATTATAGGGGCATGAGATTATTATCAATGCACGAATGTAAAGCCTCTAGAACCCACCTAGTTAACCAACTCTTCAGGAAAGAGGTTGGGTGTTGGATACCTTCAATGCTAATCAACTTCATAAGTTGGTGTCTTGAGGAGCCTATTCTTTTATTTCGATGAAAAAAGTAGAAAAAAAAAGAAAGAAAAGGAAAAAAAAGAAAAAATAAAAAGAAGCCAATACTTACCTCTAGATATATGGCGTGGTGGTAAGCTCTGATCATACGATTGTTTCTAGGGCAGAGGTTGGAATGAAATAAAAAAAAATGAATGAGAACTAAGAAAAAGTTAATACTTACCTCTAGACCTATGATAAGGTGACAGACTCCGATAATATGGCCTTTGGAGGCAGAGATTGGATAGCTAGGAGCATCTCTCTTAGACCGAAAAGTCATTAGACACATGGTTGCCAGACCTTAGGTCAAAGGATGACAAAAGTGAGAAATAAAGTCTCGAGCTAACGACAAAGACTCCAGGGAATTCACCCAAGGGCAAGAGGTACACTTGAATGCATTTTTATCAAGCTCTAGTCCTTAAGAGTTCAAGCCTTAGTGGAGATCATTAGACTTAACAAGAAATGCCTTGAGACCTAATCTCATGTTTCTATAGCTAGTCACTTGAAACCAAGGTAGAATTAGAGGAGAAATTTTTTGATGAAGTCTAGTGTCATTATCTTAGATCAACTCAAGAGGAGAAAATCTAAAGCGTAAGAATATCAAGTGTTGGAATTAACTTGTTAGGAATGTCAGAATTTTTGAAAAAAATAACAAAAATCTTTGTCCTTATATAATCAATCATTTATGGCTTTCATAGGCTACCAAATCTGCTACAAATGCACGAGTTTCACTGTATATCATAAAAGTTCATTGCATGCATCAAAGAGTTTAGTCATAGGGATTCTGAGTTTGAGAAGTACACAAAAAAATCTGCCCTCTCTTCGGTGCTACCTGATTGAAGTATGCCTGACTCCCCTCACTAGGGTAGAAAGTCTTATATCTAAATTGATTGTATTAAGAAGGGTATCTCCACTCTAAGGCCTTATTGAGACAACTTTACCCTATTTATGAACCCGCAAGAGGTGTAGGACTCCTGGCACTCAACCTCACAAATTCTTAAAAAGAAAATCATTAAAAGACTTCAAAAATCAAAATATGCGTAAAAGGCATGAAAAGAAATTACAATTTTCTTATGCTACCCTTGTTTGAAGCCTAACATTTTCTCTCTCTACTACAAATAAAGTGCTTCATAAACTAGCCTGACCTCGCTCTGCGAGACCACGGATGGTCTTAAAAACCCAGTTCATGTCCCGACACTTGCACTGATGTCGTTCAGCAAGACCACCAAATGGTCTAGGCAATCCAATTGTCCCTGCATTGGCACCAACCTCGTTCAGCAAGACCATTAAATGATCTTGGCAATCCAGTTATCCCTGCACTGACACCAACCTCTCTCGGTAAGACCATTAAATGATCTTAGCAATCGAGTCATCTACAAACTGGCCCAACCTTGCTGAGCGAGACCAAAGACAGTCTCGAAAACCTGATTCACCTCGTGACACTAGCACAAACCTCGCTTAGCTAGACCACCAAATGGTCTTGGCAATCCAGTTGTCCTCAAACTAATCCAACCTCGCTAGTGGGAACCCAAAATAGCCTCGACAATCCTACTCCTCCCTTCGGATACTGGCACCGACCTCGTTCAGTAAGACCAATCACGATCTCAACAATCTAGTTTTCTTTCAAACACTAGCCCGACCTCCTTCAACAAGACTGAATTTAGTCTCGATGACCTAGTGTTCCAAGCATTGAGTGTCTACTTCTTTGTTATAAATTGAATCACATCGATTAATGATAAAGTGCAACATCTATAAACACCAAAATTTCATGATACCGAAATGCTAATATCTTTCAGGACAAGTGTTTGTAGGTGTTAAGTAGAAATCAAACACCCCTCTATTTAGAGGCGACTCTCTGAACTGTCATCCGTTACTGGATGATAGAATGGACCGTCGTCCGCTACGGGATGACAAAACGGATCACCGTCTATTACTCTACGACTTACTGAACTGCCATCCACTACAGGACAACAAAATGAATCGTCATCCATTACTGGATGACAGAAGGGAACACCATCCGTTACAGGATGACAGAGCATAATGTTGTTTGCTATTGGACGACACAAACATTTCTTCGTCTGTTGCATCGAACATTATCTCTATCCGATCTCAATTACCTTGTATGTCTTCTAGGGTAGGAGGACTCTTCTTGGACAAGTTTAGATTCATCTGGTATCAAGTTTGTATAAAAAAAAATCGGTGATCCATGTCTTGTTCTGAACTCTATAAATAAGAGCTCACCCCTGTAAATTTTAAAGAGGATTTTATAAATCTGAGTAAGTCCCATTCTTCCCAATTCAAAATAATTTATCAACATCTATGTAAACCTAAAATGTTAGCGTCTTTTTTTTTTTCTTTTTTTTGAGGTGAGCTTGTGAAGGCTAGTGAGCTCATCCAATGATCTCAACAAACCACTTATGATTGAAGTAGTCAGTCCTATAACGTTTAAAGGGGCCCTTTAACTACTCGATACAACGATACATCTTCGATTGTGTACTGGATCCCTAAACCTTCGTTGACAGATGTTTCTGACACAAAAGAGAGAAATCACATTTGGTGCAAACTACACCGTTCGTTTATCTGTAGGGTGGAACAAGGGCCAATGCGTTTAAGTCGTTTTTTTTAATAGTAGTAGCACTATCAAAGATAAACAATACCTACTTGTTCTCAAGATTCAACCCTAAACCATTGATTGTTTCCCTGTTGAACTTATTTCTTTAAACGGGGTCGGATCAGAAAAATTGGCTGAACCGAGCCGACTCGATTTATAAAATGTTGGTGTTTGGATCTGAATACGGACCCAAGCAATCGTGGGATAGGACGAGGAGAAACAAAGTGGAGAGGTCCGGATCCGGCCGGAGGGGCAAGAAAAACCCTACACCGCTCCCCTCCCTTTTATTTTCGAGTGGCCGCCCTTTTATTCCTGCTACTCTCCCTCTCTCTCCGCCCCCTGCTGCAAGGGCAATGGCTTCGTTTTGCCGGTCTGCTGCAACGAGGGGTACGAGGTTCGTTTTTCGAGCGGCCTCTGGCCCAAGGCCCTCATCCGTGTCTGTCCCCCGTCCTCCTCTTCCGTCGGCTCCCGCCACAAGACGACTTGCCAGGTCGACGACGGCAGCCCCCCTCTCTTTTCTCTTTTTTTTTTTTTGCTTTTTTTTGCGTCTTTTGCTTATGATGAAACAAGGGATGACATTATTATTCTCCGCGTTGTCGATGAACGAACGTCGTGCTTGTTGGTGCTGTAGTAGGTGTGCTCCGGCATCGGTATGCACCGAGTCTCTCATGCCTCTTCACAGTGCCATTGCATCCGCTCGCCTCAAGTCCAACATTTCCATCAACTCCAGCCTATGGGGCTGGCTCACCCAAGGTACTTCATTCCCCCCCCCCCCCCCCCCCCCCCCCCCCCCACACACACACACACACACACACACACACACACCACCACCACCAATCCCATACATAGACACGCGATGATGATGGTGTTAGTGGTGATGATTTGCATGCATCGGTGGTGACAATCTAAAGTTTTTTTCTTCTATACTAAGACTTTCTGACACGGCTGGACATTTCTGAAAGTTTGGACTTATTTTAGCTTAGCAGATAAGAAGAAGACCTGTCCAAAAAACGGGTGTGCCAAAACGACGAGCACGATTAGTAGGTAGTCATGGTCATATCTCCCTACTTTTATCCATTAACCCAATGTTTTTTCCCTTGAACTCCATCATGCGAGCACTCTGCAGTTTGTAACCCGATATGCTACGTAATAATTTCATAGTTGCAATGGTCATACGGAGGCATTTTCCTATCCCAAATATAGCGCGGTAACTGGACAATCTGCAGAAACATAAGTGATCATCTCTAGGATTCGGACACCCTGATGTATTTTTCTAGAGATTATCGCATGCAGCAGAATAGTTAATAAATGCGTGCAAAATCCTAGTCGCTCTTTGTTCACAGTTTATTTTGCATAAGTTTCCGAAGGAAGCAAAATGCCTTCTACTCTATATGGTGCTTTCTGGGCAATTGCATTCAGGTTTAACTGGGTCATCCTTATCTTTGTTGTTTCTGTGGTTGGTTCAGTTTTTTGTTTCTTTATTTTGTTCTACCATGCTCTATCATGCATTTGGACGAGTAATTTTCAGTTGTGGAATTAGGATCGTCATTGCTGCAATGATCCCACAGTGAATGGCTTAAATTCTCTTGCCATGTTAACTTGAAAGTTTCAACTTTGTTTGTTGTCATCCCTATTTCATCTGTTTCAGATTACCAATCTCTTTTTCTTCTTCACCTTTATACTCTTGACTATAGGTTCAGCCATCATAACGATGCTGGTTTCGTAGACTTTCTCAAAGTGCTTTCTGTTTTTTTAGCTACTTTTTCATCCTGTTTTCTTATCCCCTTCAGCTTGTGTTGAACAAAATCTCTATTAGGCTATCTGGAGAGGCGATAGCTTCTAGAAGAGGGCTTAAAGTGAGCTATGAGAGTCGCTATTAAGATATGTTAAGCAGAAAATGTTAAAAAATCAGAACGTTTGATTGGTTTACTTCTGCTGTTACCGAGCTTGAAAGTGAGATCGAGTTGGTACTGTCCCTTGGGTTAAGATGGCTTATCTCATGCCTTTATTCTTGTTTATCAGTAAGGTTGAAGATCTTTTAGGTGAATGCTTATCAGAGATGGTTACATGCACCTTTTCTCTGTTATCAGTCGTATAAATTGATTGTTATGTCGACACTGTGATTGTATATGATATACCTCTAAAGATGCAACTTGTTTCATTGAAAAGCATTATGCGCCCTTTATACCAGAATCATTTGGAGAGGAAAAAATAAATTGCACTCCATAGATCTATTTTCTCCTTTGTGTAAGTTTTCTTATTTGTAAAACGACACTTTGATGTCAATCTGTGGTTGATTTGAAATGAAGCACCTAAATTACTGAAGAAGGTTCTTTGGTTTCTTCTTCATGTTCTTTTCCTATATAATTTTGGTTTACTAATGGAATGAATGTCATTGGAACTTCTTGTAGCAGTTAACATTTGTGTCATGCAATGCTCCTATTCCATTTTAGCTTGTTTCATTAGTTTTCAGTATTATGCTCAAGATGGCCTACTTTCTATTGTTTGCTTAGGCCTCTCCCACTTGTGCTCTCTCTCTCTCTCTCTGAATTGGTCTCACATGAGAAGAGTTAAATTTTGAACCTTATACCCCAGTTCCTCTCTGTATCGATTTCATCACATGCTATCTCTCCTATTATTGGGATTTCCACTAGTCGTGAGTAATGGAATTTTGCATTTATCTTTTGTTACCTCTTCTTGGCTACACATCTGACATTCTTGTTTCCATTGTTTGTCCATGATCTAGGACTGTGTCTGCCATTGTGACAATGCAAGCTGGCTCTATATGGGGCAGTGGATCCAATAAATTTCTTGTTATTGATGCAAGTGGGAAGCACTTGAGCTTAGGTGATTTGCTGTGTTAAAGCAACTGTAGACATTTTATAATCTGTACATCATACAAACTCTCAGATGACTCGTTTGTCAGTGATATTGTAGCTAGACAATTCTTGGTTTTTTTCCCTTTTATCAGACAATGATTTAAACAGTGGTCACATTCCTGTTGTGTTTGGTGTTTATGTACTTGTAGTTCACTTTGTGTGTATGTTGGGGAATCTATTCCTTTGAAGCCAGCTATTCTCAAACGATTTTCCCAAGGGAGCAAGTTATGTGGTCATGTGATGGACCACTACATCTACTAAATGAAATTGTAGATGGAAGGAAAAGATATTCTTGTTTAGGTTTTGTGGTTTCGTTACTCTAACCTCTGGAATGTATTAAAATGTAGGTTTCTCTTTGAAATGGACTAAAGCTTGCCCTATAGTTCTCGTGTATGTTAATCTAAAGGTGCTGGTTCAGTGTGTTAATTTAATAGTTGCTGGAAAATGTACACTTTTGGTGGTTGTTCTTTAGCCTGTGTGCATTTCTGAAACTGTAAACCACTCCCCTCTCCACTCTCCTCTCTTGTAAAGTTGTGGCTGCTTACAATTGTTAATATTGGCAGATGCATTATGCAGCTCATTTCTGCCAGGCATACAATATAATAACAATTTTTTTGAAAATTTGTCTCCATGCATTTGATATATATATGTTTTGTGATGCACCATCTTGGCCGCTGATGTCTTTTCCTGTTGACTTAGTTGAGATTATGCTAAATCCCTCTTTTCCTTATGGATCAGATCATGAACCTAGTAGATAACGTTTGGGAGAATGGTTGCCACAACTGTTAATGTTAGAAGTCTGGATGAAGGTCAGATTCTCATTGCACATTCTGGTTTTGAGAAGATGGCTTCATTGCCAATGCTGTTGATTGATTTTGAACACAAAATTGTGTAGCATGGCTGTTAAAAACCCTTGCTCTTTATAGATTGATTTTGAAGTGCAGTAGGTGGCGTCTGGTGATCTTTTGCTATGTGTAATGCCTTGTATTGCCACATTTAGCAAATGCCCCTTAATTTAGTTGATTTGTTATTCATCGTTGGACACAAAAAAGGGAGACAGAAAGGACGTGATTCAAATTAATTTTATCTGATTAATTTGACTTGGTCCAATCTGAAGGGTGGTGGTTCTAATTTCTGGTCACCTTCTGTCATCTCCGTGTTTGCCATCATTCTGAGTTCAACCTTACTGTAGGTATAGATGTATACAGTTACCGGAGGACTAATCATCATCTAGTTGTGCGTCTAGCACATAGCCATTCTACTTGGTGTTTATGCTATGTCTCATGTGCCATTTATCATCAATATATTTTGCTGGAATTATCTTTTTCACACTATTCAAGTGCTTGATTTTACTTGAAAGAATTTCTGGTGCGCAACACATGAAGCAATGTTTTGTTGGTTTGAAATGGAGTGGAACTTTGCATAATATATTGTTCTTCAAATTAGTTTAGTTATGCACAATCCAATTTCTCCAATTTTGTCAACTATAGGGTCGTGTAAATTAGTTTAGTTGTGTTTTCCATTGGTTTGCTATGCTAGATGACCTTGATGTTTGCTTCTGTAGAATTTGTCTGTAGTTTATCTTAATATTGGTTTACAAGAAAATTGATGTTATTATTCATTGATTCCATTAATTTCATGTCATGCTTGATATAGGCCTTGCTTTGCCACGGTGAGAAGGCTGATATGATTTACGCACGTGGTCCATTGATCTGTTTATTTTAGCTTTTCATTGGAGTTTCGGATTATTGTTACGTGGCGTCGGGAAATAACAACAACAAACTAAATCCAAGAGGATTGATTTTGTTTTGTAGGTCTGTTCTCTCAGGGTGTTTAACATAGCCAGATGGGCATTATAGTGAAATCGAGTAAATTGTTGCTCTCTCATCAGTAGTTTCTTCTTGCAATTACCTTTTCTTGAAGTCTGGTAATGGGACTTTGTCGGACATTTATTTGTATAATGTACCAGCTAACTGACAAAAACTCTATTTTCCTTCTATGTCGGAATAAAGGCTCCCTTTCGTCGTCTTTTTTTTTATTTCCTTTTAATATGAGTCCAAAAATTGCAAGAATGCATTGGATTTACGGTTTGCGTCGGATTCAAATGCCGTTGGTTGGCATTTGGGGCTAAGTGCCCACAAATCGCTCGGTTTTGCTTACTCTGAGGTCTTGGCTGTTACTAATCATTTTAGTCATGCTTCCTCTGAGGTCTTGGCTGCAGATAACGTGATTGTTCTTGTGAATGCCGTCTCTCTCACATGCTTGATAAACGTTGGATCATTTTACAGAAATGTTGTTGGGGGAAAAATTAGCTTTCTATTTGTCAGAGCCAAAATGGATTGGAACCGTCTTATGATGGTTGACTGTAAAACATGTATTCGCCATATCCTTGCAACTAGTTGGGATATAAAATACGGATACAAAGAATTGACGGGGTTGGATTTGAGTAAGCATCTAGTTTGTAAGCGCCCAGTTCTTCCAACCTGCTTCCGGCCAATTAATGTATCTCGCTTGACAGATAGACACTGGGATGGGAACCCAACATTGAGAGGGCGAGGAAGTTCATCCATTGGCACTTGCTGATGCCACCGTTTGTCTTTACGACAGCTTGTTCCTGAGGGGAGTGCAAATGAATTGGGCATAGTGAGTTATCTTATCTCAATCTGACATGTTATTTTTGGATTTGGATTTTTGTATACAAGTTTAAAATTTGATTCAGTTGCGTTCTGGACGAGTGAAAAGCTATGTTTCACCGACATTGGTATGAATGTGGACACGATGCTATGAGATTTGATTCGCTGATTTTTTGAATAATAATGTGTCTCTCCCATGAATAGATGAGTAGGTTAGTTGCCTATGTTGCACCGATTTGGAAGGTTTTATTTTTTATTTTTTTATGTCATCTCAAATCTGACTTCTTAGAGGTGTTTTACATGCTTGGTTTTATAAGAATTAACTCTTGTATTTTTAGGTTTCAACATGTGGGTAGGTTTCTATAAAAATCGGTGGTGTAAAATCTTCATAAATATTTAAGCTTAAAAATTATATTTAAAAAAACATTATCGTTTTCCATCCAACTGACTATGTCGAACACATCTGCGAGATAAGATTTGTGAAAAATACCCCTAAAGCCCCTTGTCACTCTGGTAGTCCCTTTCACAGAGAAATGCCATGTGACACGAGCAGACACGTGGTCATGGAACGACTAATGTTTTGATATTTTAAAGTTTTATTTCAAATAAAACATATATTTTTTAACATTAAAATATTAAAAAATTAGTTTTTATTTATTAAAACTTAAAAAATTTGTCAGCCCTATTTTCTAAAAAAATTGTTTAAGTTGTGAGTCTAATCGTCATATTATGTATTTGTGATATATATATATATATATATATATATATGAGTAATGTGTTCCTTAGGCCCCCTTTTGCATTAGGTCTCATTAGGCTCTCTTAAAAAAATGTAGTTTTAAGTATTTTTTCGCAGGTCTAAAACCGTAGATGTGATCTATAGATTTTGTTTAGTGGAAACCGATGTTTGGATCGTGGGAATCTGATTGGTATACAGTTTTTTTCTGTGATCCAAAATCAATAGCTACAAAGGTTGGCTCATAAAAACATGTATTTTCATCGAAAAACATGATCCAAGAGTAGATTCTCACTAAATCTGTCATGCTAAACCCATCTAATATGTTAAGTTATATATATACTAGAAATGGAGCTTAATATGTTCAGTTTTATATATATATGCAGGTGCTAAATGAGTTTTTCAGGATTTTTATTTTATTTTTAAATTCTATCTATTTACTTGATTTTATAGGGATATCTGCTGAAGTGTTCAATTCTGACATATGTGAGTTTTTATAAGGTTAAAAAAAATCAACGGTCCAAAATCTTTGTAATTTTTCGACGCTCCAAATATCAACCACTATTCAATAACCTTGCCGTTGCATCTTATTTAGATCCAACGGCCACGGCATTAAGTATTTAAATAAAATTAAAAAGGGTCCTTCTCCCTTTCTTTCTCCTCTCCCTCTCGCTCTCCCCTCTCCCGTCGTTGAGCCGTCTCTCGCCTGAGCCCTCTCTTCCGTCGCTGATCCCTCTCTCGCCTGAGCCCTCTCTCTCTCGTCGCTAAGCCCTCTCTCCCCTTCCCTCTCTCTCGCCTGATCTCTCTCACGCGCTGCTACGCTGCACCCACGACTGCCGTTCGAGCTACCCCTACTGGCGTCGGAGACCACCCTTCCTGTCCCACAGCGGCTCCCTTGCTCCTCCCTCTTTTGTGAGTGTTTCATTTTTTTTCTTTTCTTATTTGAGGGTTTCAAGCCATTTCCCTTTACGATTGTTTTTCTTTCTTATTTGAGGATTTCTTTATGGCTTTTATTGTTGTTGGGCTTGCAATGTATTCTTGAGACTCACTGCCTGCAAACTGATATGGTTTAGGGGCCTTCTACAGGTCAGGGACTCAATATCACTTAGGAGTGTCAAAAGGTTTCTTGTTCATCCTGCTTAGCTTTATGTTTGTTTTAGCAATTTTGTTGCTGTTTCATGAGTTTCTGTTTGTATTCTTTTATGCTGAAACTGTGTTAGCTAGATCTAGGAAGTACTCATTCTATTTGCTTTTAGTTTGACTTGCTTGAGCTATTCTAAGGTTTTGATCCTGTGGAGGTTATATTATGAGTTTCTTTAATTTGCCTCTTGCTTTTAGCTATGGTGTTTCTTCTATAGACTGTTCCTTCCATTAATTATTTTTTAATAATAAATACATTCATCTGTATAAAATCAAAAAATATTTTTAATCAATTATTCAAATAAAAATCCGTCTCATTGTGTCATGTTTTTCAAAAACTTTGTGAATTCACATCTACTACTTGTATGGAATCATGCTTCATGCTCGTGTCTTTGGACATGGGTTAAGAACAAAGTTGCAAAAGTTGATAGAAAAAATGAAGAAAAACTAAATTTGAGTAATTTATACAGTTAAAAATCTCATTAATGCCACTATGGCTTTGAATGTTGTGGATCTTAGAGATACATGGACGGGCCGATCAAGGCATGGGACTATACCTTGATCTTGATCTGACCTCCTTGTGGATCTTGTTGGATCCTGGTACGGTTCCAGTGTGGCCAATGAGCCTTACATGGAATCCAATGACCCACTTGAATAGTGGGCCATTAAGATAAGAACCACCTTCAAGTTTGGAAATCCAATGAAGTTGGTTTAGCAGGGTAATGACTACTTAGGGGAGGATAAATTCTCAAGCCCCTGCTTCTGCAGGATACACCAAGAACTCTCGATAATCACATCGAGGATCTCTCCTGAAGCAGACCGTTAATCTATTCTTCATTTCTCTTCTCCTCTTGTTTTCACTGTTTCCACCTCGATCAAAATTTTATGAGTGGTATCAGAGCTACGTTTTTTTGGTGTGCGTGGTCCCGACATTTGAAGGTTTCTTCTCTATCGAATGGGTCTTACGGCTAGACGAGGGGATGACTGTGGATGGGTTTGGCCAGCCTGAGACTGCGGGAGGACGTAGAGCTGCTCAAGGGTGTGAGCGAAGAAGCAGCCCCTACGATGACAACATGTGTCATCCTTACAGGGTTGTATGCGGTAGCACATCGGGTGGAGCCAGCACTCGAAGACACCGTGGGCGAACTCGCAGGCATCGCTGCACTTGCAGTTTCCCTTTGCGGAAGTCTGGGCAAGCAGTGCCAGAGTAAAGAAAAATTGCGTGGGTCACGGCGCTTCGCCTTCTCTCCCGGGTGGGAATCCTTTGTCGTAGCGTCAGGGTGATGAAGCTGTCGACGAGGCATAATGGTTCGTGATGAGGATTCGACGAGATCACAGATGGCGCAGACGGTCGATACAACGAGCGATGGCTCCTTCTCGAGCCTTCGGGCGTACGGCTCCGCCTTGCTGGAGATGCCAACGAGGTTTTCCCGGCTGGTCGAGGCTAGGTCAGCAACGCTGGAGGAGATGAGCATCATCCGGGTTTGACATGCAGGGGAAGCTCCGGTGGCACAACCTCGTGGGGCTAGGCCTGGGAGGGATGGTGGGCGTCTTCTTCATCGTGGGCTTCGTCGCTGCCAGTGTTGTGAAAAGCGTTGAGACGTAGCGAGGCGTTCCACCAAAATCTGAGGCGAGGCGTAAGCCTCGAGGCGTGAAGCGTAAGCCTCAAAAAAAAAATTAAACTTAAAAAAGACTAAAAAATATCTAAAATTATGAATAATTTTTTTTAAAATGTGTTGGGATCCAGTAATCGGTCCAAAATTGTGAAACATCATAACAAGGACTTGGATCCTGTCAATGAACCCTATCCGGGTTTAGAAGAATATATACAGTCAGATCTCTTAAGATACCCGAACCGCTCAAAAAACCTTTAATGTCATAAAACCATATCCATTTGATAGATCCAATCTCTAAAACAGGTTGGATCCAAGCTAGGTCCATATTGATAAGAACTATGGGTCTAGAATTGGATATGGACTCATTGTCAAGACATGCAAATACCTAACTGTAGATGATATATATAGTGTAGGTGTGGTTTTGGATTTGGATACAAATCCAAATCCATTTTAAAAATCTATCTCTACGTTATATTGCATTGGATTGAGATTGGATTGGATCCAATTCCAATTCAATGCAATTGTGTTGTATTTAGAATTTGGCTGGGTCCGTTTGGACCCAAACCCAAAGCTATTCAATGTGAGACTCATTTTTGGTTGGGTCCGTTGTATTTAGAATTTTGCTGGATCTTGGATCCAACATGACCAATCCAATCTGAAATAACAACACAATTGCATTAACCGATTGAGTTGGGTCCAAATGGGCCCAACCCAATCCGACCTCATTAACCGATTTCCCCTCTCTTAAGATGGTTTGGATCAAGGTTCGACCCACTTAAATTCAACCCAGATCCAAACACTCTAACCGACCCTCTTAAAACAAATGGGCCCAACCCAATCCTCTCTCTTGTTCACTCCTCTCTATGTTTACCCCCACACTCACTCTCAGATCCCTCTCTCTGCTCTGCCTACTCCACTACCACCACCAAGAAAGTCGTCGTCGTCGCTCACTGCACAGGTGAGTGCCCTCCTCCCCTTCTTCTTCATCATCATCATCTTCTTCTTCTTCTACTTTTCTTTTTTTTTGCCGCTGACAACAACTGCAACAACCCTATTGCTGCTGCCACAAGCCAGGCGAAAGGGATTGGCTAAATGCCCCCTGTTGGGTGAGCTTACACAGACTGTTTGCCTCACAGAGAAACGAGCAGAGAATGAGGGCCCTCGATATATTAACCCTAATTTTCAGTCAAATGGGTGCTTTGACCCCCATTTGACCAAAAATTTGAGGCGTCTACGCCTCACTTTGAGGCGCGCCTCGCCCTGAGGCGTACGCCTCAAGGCGTATGAGGTGTACGCCTTAGGGTATTTACGCTTTTATGTTGCGCCTCAAGGCACAAAGGCCCTCACCTTGAGGCGAGGCACACTTTTTGCGCCTTGAGGTGCGTTTTTAATAACACTGGTCGCTGCCCATAAGGCCGGGCCGATCGTTGTCCTCTCCTATGCCATCGTCGGCCTCTGCGCACTCCTCTCCACCTTCTGCTTCACCGAGTTCGCTGTTGAAATGCCGATCATCGGTGACACCTTCACCTCCTACCTCGCCACCATCTTCGGAAACTCCTCTCCTGATGCCTTGAGGATTCCGACCTCATCATTGTCGCCATCATCTTGATCACCACCTGAACTCTCCCTCTCTTGCCTCTTGTGGTTCATGGGAGCCACACAAACCCTCTCTTCCTCCTCTGGTTTCACCGGAACCACCACACCCGAGTCAATCTCTTCAACATTTTTGACCCCGCCTGCCCCCTTTGAATTGGGAAAAAATGCTATAGGCAGCTGCCAGCGCCCTCGACTTCTGATTCTGTTGTAGCCGACACCAAGGAGAGCTTGATTTCTTTATAAGTCTTCCCGTAGTCTGCGAGAGGGTGTATGCCATGCTCCGGCCATCGCAAGTATTCTCGGTTCTTCCTCTCATTTTTTAATGACACCCCCATTCTCTTCTTAACATCTCGAGAGAGGGCTTCATCGATCTGACCATTGGCGGTGAGGGCGGCTATGAGATCAGGGAGGCCGATCGGCAGGTCATTGCCCTTGTCCACCTGCCAGAAGTGGAAGGTCTTGCACACCTTCTCGAGGTCATGGCACAACAACGGGCTTGGTTCGAGCATAGATGGAGGAAATCGACGTGAATCGACATTTTCGAAGAGCATGCATCAGAGCAATAGCATCGACGTTGCCACTCAGATAGACGAGTTATTGAGCAACGATGACGTCGGGGTTCGATGGAGGCTTGAAGGAAGGACAAGACTGGGGTGCTCCGCCCCTACCTCTAGCACATTTAGGCCGTCGTCGAGGAGATCACCGACCAGAGGTCATCGTCGGTGGCAGTGGCAACAACAGTGTGGAACTTCGGCCAACTGATCGTCGGGAGGTAAGGTGACACCCCATTTCATCGGGTGGTGGCTGCGGTGGAACCTGCGAAAAAGATGAAAGAAAAATAAAAAAGGAGAAAACGAAACAAAGAGTTAGGGTTTCTCAAAAAATTGAGAACCATTTTTTTATTTTTTTTCATATTCAGTCCCTAATTTATTTAATATTATGTTTTCGGGCTTCTGTTTCTGGAAAATTCCAGAAACAAGCCTGTTCTCTGAAAAATATCAGAGATAGGGTTATAGTTTGAACTTTTCTGAAATTACAGAAAAACACCTACAATTTTATGTTTAACTCAGAAAATTCTAAAAATCATGTTTTAGTGTTCTAAATTGTTGAATTTACCTAGAACTATTTCTGACTTTTCTGATTTTGCATAAAAGTGCTTTTGGCTTGCGGAATACCTCCCAAAGCGTTATCCAGACAGGTTTAGATATGAATTGGGTCAAGTTGTTCATGTAGCTTCTTAAAAACTTGGTTGGATCCGGTAAAACCTTTTGGACCCCGTTATGAATTGCTTTATATCTCTACCCTGATATTTTTTGGATCCTGAAATATTGTGTCTGCATATGTTTTTATATATGCATTAATATTATGTTCATATATGGATCCAGTATGGTTTGTATTGATCCAATTTTTTATATAGATCAAGTTTAATTGTAAGATCTATTAAATATAATGTTTGGGTCAAGATTGGATCAAATGCTTGGATCTTATAAGGTAAAATAAATCTAGTTTGATCCAATAAATTATAGTGGGTCTGGTTGAATTGGATAGGGGTATAGATTTGTTGCAAGTTTGTGATGGATCAGGATATGTATAATTACCATATATGGAATACGAATCTAGACTTGATTCAAGATTTATGATTGGATCTGGGTAAGTGTTATGCCCAGATATGGAGTACGGATTCAGAATTGATCTAGAGACAAATCTATATATATATATATACATATATATATTGTCATATATATTTTATGGATTTAGATTTGATCCAAGTTTTATGTTGAATCTGGATAGTATCAGGCCAGATATTTGGATCTAATAATGATATATGTTTTGTATGGATTCGGGTTTGACACGGTTAGACCCAGATAAGTAGAATGCTGGATGTGTAATATGAATCAATTTGTACTTGAAATATATGGTTTCAGATATGGATTTGGATTATGGTCAAATCCTATGAGATCCTTGGTTTTATTTAAGCTTGTATGGAGATCTATTTTAATATGGATCGTGTTGGACTTGATAGATAACATCTCAAGTCGGTTTTGGATATGGACTCCTACAAATCCAATAAATTTGGGTATATATATTAGTGGATTTGGTAAATGATTTGAACTTAAATGTGCAAACTTGTAGTTCAATTAAAGCTTTATAATTGACTTATCATATTTGGCATATCCAAATGGTAATGAGATAACTCTCATTGGATATGGATCTGGTGTATATCCAAATTGGATTTGGATATAGAGATTTATGCTTAAATTCATATGGAAAATCAAGGTTGTTAAATGCGATGAGGCGAAGCGAGGCGTTGACGCCTCTCACAACTGGTATGGAAGTGAAGCGGTGGGAGGGGAGGCAGGGAGCGGCGGAGGAGCCGACACGTGGCGGTGGATCCACCGACACTTGGGGTTAGCACAACCGACGAATCGGGTGGAGGAGGAAGACTTGGGGATGAAGGAGGGGGTTCTGGAGGTTGATGAGGGGCAATTTGCGCATCACAGCACGCCTTAGTACCTTGAGCGTGCGCCTCGCCTCTGAGGCGTACGCTTCAGGTACTGAGGCGTACGCCTCTCACAACACTGTGGAAAATCAACCTAGTTTGTGAGTATCCTCATGATGATGATATATCATGAAGAAAAAGTCCAGCTAGTGTATGTAAAACCTCATGATGTTGTGGCTTAATGCAAATATTGCTTAAATGCAATGCATTTGAAAAGTGGGAGCTGAATTATAATTTTACACATGCATGTGAGGATATTTATGTGACGATAAATAATCATTATAAATAATGCTCCTTATGATATTCTTGTAAATGTAGGAAGAAATATTTTGTTTTCATGCATGAAATGCATTAATGGTGTTGGTCAGTCACATTTATGACTATTTGGATTCAGATATCTGATCTAAAATGATCAGGTAATGATCAACATGTTATAATGTACATGAAAAGTGAGAGTAGAAACTATGGTGAAAATTTGAAAGGTGAGAGTATTAGCTATGATTGACAAATCATGAATTTATAAATTTCATATTACTCTAATAATGTGCATGCCTATGATATAGTTATGGAAGAGCCATAAGAACCCCATGACTATGTGAGACCCACATTATGATGTATTCATTTTTGATCTATGGACTACATGACTTAGTATGCAGTAAACCGTGAATACTTGAAATAAACTGATACACAAAATAGAGGTTATGATAAAATTTATGACATGATAAGAAAACACCGTAGTTTGTGAATATTCTCATGATAGAGATATATCATGAAGGAGAAATCCAACTAGCGTATGTAAAATCTCATAATGTCATGAGTGCAATACATAATGTACTGGTTATGATACAATGTAGGTGTTCGCCCCATTTGGCCAAGTGGGAGATATTGGATCCTAGTACGAATCCAGTGTAACCAATGAGTCTCACATGGAATCTAATGACCCACTTGATTAGTGGGCCATTGAGATAAGAACTATTAGGATAGTAGTGGACTCACTTCTTATTGGATTCTCAACAAGTTTGGGAATCCAATGAAATTGGTTTGGCTGGGTAAGGGCTACCCAGGGGAGGATAAATTCTCCTGCCCCTGCCTCTGCAGGATACACCAAGTGCTCTCGATAATCACATTGAGGATCCCTCCTGAAGCAGGCCGTTAATCTATTTCTCATTTTTCTTCTCCTTTTGTTTTCACTGTGCACACCTCAATCCGAATTCTATCAGATCTCATATTATTGGATTGAGATCCCACTATAAGGAAAAAATTCCTTAAATCCTTAGATCTTTGATCCAAATCCAACCTTAATATTGAACAAATGGATGCATTTATAATAGGCTGACCCCTTGAGATATCTACCATAGAAATGTCAATCACAATAGGTTTGAGATGGGTGCCAAATCAATTGTGTCCATTTAGTAAGGTCTGAACTCTTATATCCTTCTCCTATTCTTGGCATCATGGTTTTGGTTTGTTGTTGTCAATCTTATGGACAAAAGGCTTGAGTTGAGCAGGCTAGGTTGGCATAAGTATTTTTCACAGCCTGAACTAGTCTAGGCCTTGATCCAATAACTATTGAGCCTTGATTGTTGTGCTATTTAAGGTGACAATTTCTTTATTTTAGTTCTTAGTTGTCCCTTGGCTATTGAGGTTGTGAGGGCACCTATGGAATTTAAACCAAAGAACTTATTTTCTTTCCCTTTTTATTGGTTTTCTTGTTTTTGTTATAAGAATTTCAGACAACTCTGCCTGTGTATAACTGTTTAGTTATACACTGCCGGTCCCAAGCCCGGATAAAGGAGGAGGGTTGCGGTAGGCCAGTGACAACCAACATAAAAACTTAGTCATACCCTATGAATATGAACCAATATGAGAATTTTGTTGGGGTGTTCCCTACTGAGCGACACATTGTACTCTATAGGCCCGGAGGCAGTGATAAATGGGCAAGGGTTGCTAGGTCGTCACCTAGAAGCGATGCGTTACACCGGTGCCCAGGCGTGGTGTCAAATAGGCAAGGGTTCCCTCACTTTGTTGGACGGGTGGGGGTAAAGAAGTTAGTCCAAGACCATAAAATTAGGTTAGTCACTTGGAACATAGGGTCTTTAACTGGTAAGTTGGTAGAGTTAATAAATGTTATGTGTAGGAGAAATATTGATATTTTATGTCTACAAGAGACCAAATGGGTAGGTGAGAAAGCAAAAGTAATAGAACCTTGGGGATATAAGATTTGGTATACAGGAATAAATAGGAATAGGAATGGAGTAGGGATTGTTATGAGTTGTGAGTTTATAGATAATGTAGTTGAGGTCCGTAGGAAGGGTGATAGGATTTTACTTATTAAATTAGTATTAGGTACAAATATTATTAATATTATTAGTGTTTATGTACCTCAAGTAGGTTTAGATGATTCCATTAAGCGTCAATTTTGGAAAGATTTAGATAGAGTAGTACAAGGGATATCTTATGGAGAAAAACTTTTCATCGACGGTGACCTTAATGGACATGTAGGCATTAGTAGGGATGGATTTGAGAGTATCCATGGAGGCTATGGTATAGGAGAAAGAAACGAAAGTGGAGAAATGATTTTAGATTTTGGTTTGTCCTATGATATGATCTTAGCAAACACTTGGTTTAGAAAGAGGGAGTCTCACCTAGTAACATTTAAAAGTGGGGTTAATACGAGTCAGATAGATTTTTTCCTACTTAGAAAGAGAGATAGGGGTTGTTGCATCGATTGTAAGGTTATACCGGGAGAAAGTGTAGCTACACAACATAGAGTCTTAATTTTAGATCTTAGAATTAAACAATGCTGCAAAAGGGATAGACATAGGATAGATCCTAGAATTAAGTTGTGGGCACTGAAAGGAGTTAAATAAGGAATGTTTGTAGAGCAGGTAGTTAAAGAAGTTGATTGGTGTCTCGAGGAGGATTCATAATAAATGTGGAATAAGATAGCGGGTGACATGAGAAAGGTGGCTAAGGAGGTATTGGGTGAGTCTAAAGGCGGTGCACCGCTAGGTAAGAATACATCATGGTGGAACGAGGATGTTAAATTAGCTATTAAGGTTAAAAGAGTGTTATAGAAATCTAAGAAAGAGTCGTGATAATGAGAATTTGAAGAAGTATATGATAGCAAAGAAGGAAGCTAAAAAAACAGTTCGAAACAGGAGGGATAAGGTATATAAGGAGGTTTATGACAAGTTGGATACCAAAGACGGCGAGAAGGATATTTATAGGCTTGCAAAGATGAGAGATAGAAAATCGAGGGATCTGGGTATGGTTAGATGTATCAAAGATGAAACGCAAAGGGTTTTAGTCAAAGATGAGGAGATTAAGGAGAGATGGAAAGATTATTTTGATAAGTTATTTAATGAAAGTCATGCTCAGGATCTTGGAGACTTCTCCATTCCTTTTTATGAGATGAATCATATCTTCATGCGCAAGATTCAAAAGAAAGAAATTGCAGAGGCTTTGAAGAAAATAAAATCAAGAAGGGCAGTTGGCCCAGATGGTATACCTATCGAGGCTTGAAAATGCTTGGGAGAGAAATGTTTAGAATAGTTGATAAATCTTTTTAACAAGATTTGGCGGACAAATAAGATGCCTAATGAGTGGAGGAAGAGTACTTTGGTGCCTCTATATAAGAATAAGGGTGATATACAAGATTGCACAAACTATCGTGGTATAAAACTCATGAGTCATACTATGAAACTTTGGGAGAGGGTGATTGAGTCTAGGTTGAGGAAGGTTGTCATGATATCGGAGAATCAATTTGGTTTTATGCCTGGGAGATCAACTATGGAAGCTATACATCTTCTTAGACAACTTATTGAGAGATATAGAGAGAGAAACAAAGATTTGCATATGTTTTTTTTTATTTGGAGAAGGCATACGATAGAGTACCTATGGACGTTCTCTGGTGGACATGTTAAAATCCGAAAGATGTCTATGGGGGGGGGGATAGTCCCCAACTTGAGTACTTAAAAAATATCTATACAACAACTACGCCTTCATCCCAAAACAATTGGGGTCGGCAATATGAACCAAAAAAGAAAATCATTTGGGGTCTTCCACATGAATCCTTCTCCTCCGATCATTTTTATCCAATGCCATGTCCTCGGTGAGGTTCAAAGCATTCATATTTTTTCTTATCATCTCCATTCAAGTCTTCTTAGGCTTACCTCGACTTCTTTCAACTAATATATTTTCTCATTTCTCCATCCTTCTAACTGGAGCATCATTAGGCCTTCGCCGAATATGTCCAAACCACCGTAAAGTATTCTCTCTCATCTTATTTTCATTGGGCGCAACACATACCTTCTTACGTATCTCCTCGTTCCGAATCTTATCTTTTATTGTATTTTCACACATCCATCTAAGCATACACATCTTAGCTACACTCATTTTTTGAATATGAGCCAACATTCCGTACTTAAAAAATATCTATATACAATAAAATTTACCATAATATAGCATTGGAACAAGTGACCTAGATCGCAAACTCCAATGTTTCTTATGCTACTTTTCAAGAACTTGGTCACTTTTTGTCATGTCAAACAGACAAAAAGCAATGACTGCAAACAATTGTTTCTTTCTTGATCCAATACAGATTTTTGCAACCATAGCTGCGGCTTAGCCTCGGGTATGCTAGTTACAATTTTGACTTTCCTAGATACCCATTCTTGATGTGAAATAAATAACATGATTCCAATCTTTTTTTTAATAAAATCATCACATAATAAGTTCATGATTTGCTTACCTTATTGTCTTGAAGGTGATAATTGGTGATAAAAGTTCACCAATTTTAGAGAGAGAGAGAGAGCATGCAATATGTGAATTTTAGAATCATGTGGAAACTAGACAACCGCTTTCATAGGATCTACAAAGAGCTCTTAAGAGAAGACATGCTCACAATACATTTCCAACATCCAGTCAACAAAAAGATGTCTGTCAAGTTCTTATGAGTCAAGGAGAAGGGCACCAATCCTTCTATCCACCTCCCATCCAAGGCCCATAATTTGAAACACAAAAAACCTAAAAGAGAAGAGAAAATGAAGAAATAAAAAGACTATACAAGATCATGTGTATGATTACAGACATGTTGGAGGAGCAATCAACCGAAACTTGATCTGCTTATACCCAAGAGTAGTAACATTTTAAAGGCTGTCTTGGCTACACCGACTATGACTGTTAAAGGCAAAACCAGATCTGCTTATACCCAAGAGTGGTGTTCTTGGCTACACTGACTATGACCGTTAATGCACCAAATGTTTTTGCCTCTTGCACTAACGTTTTGCGAACAGAGGGACCACGAGAGATTTTCACTTTAAGATCTACCTGTAGCAATAAGACAACATGTAAGTCGTATATACTTTTTCTGAGAGAAAAATGGAAGACAAAATTCTGTAAAAAAAAAATCCAGAAACTGAAGCAAAGAAAGAACCTGTTTCAGATTGCAGAAACCTTCAGACTGAAAGAATGGAATCAAACGTATTCACCAAACAAACCACAGAGGATTTATCTCTTGTGAGTTTTTGAATATTTTAAAGCCTTTAAGTTTGTTATTGAACACTTTTCAATCTGATAATGAAGGTGAATTTACCGATCATGAATTTGAAATTTTTTTATGAGACCATGGCATACTTCATCGGTTTTCGTGCACGCACACCCCAAAACAGAATGGTCTTATTGAGAGAAAATATCGACATATTGTTGAAACCAGACTTAGTTTAATCCATACTTCATCTTTTCCATATTCCTTTTGGGTAGAAGCCTTTCGTACTGCAGTGTATATCATTAATCGTCTCCCAACTTTAGTCCTTCACCGTAAATCTCCTTACAAGCTTCTTTTTCACAAACCGGCTGCTTATCATCATCTCCGTGTTTTTGGTGCTTGCTGCTACCCACTCTTAACACCCTATCTCACCACCAAATTTCAATCTAAGACTGCTTCCTATATCTTTCTTGACTATGCTTCTCGCCATAAGGGCTATCTCTGCTTCGACCCGTTCTGTAACCGCACCTATATCTTTCGTCATGTTTACTTTGACGAATCTACTCTTGGACCCATCCCTCCGGAGGCTTGTTCTTCCTCACCCTCTCTTTTCGACTAGGGTTTCTCTCCAGTTGTTGTCCTCCCTCCTCCGGACCCACTTCCTCTGCCTTCTTCTGAACCGCCAGCTCCACCCGATATTTCCCTTTCTCCTCCATTGCCTATTGTGGTCGTTGCAAAATTTTTCTCTTTTTCCTTTCTTTCCTTTATTTTCTCTTTCTAACCTTTTCCCACTTTTTGAGAGGAAAAAGGAAGAAAAAAAGAAGAGAAAGAAAGAAAGAAAGAAAGAAAGAAAGAAACTCTTTTGCAAGGTCTCACTTGACCTTTATTTGAAAAATATTTGAAAGATTAACTCGCCTCCATTTTTGAAATATTGCGAGAAAAGATGAAGAGACGAGATTCGCTCATCGGTACGAGGTTCAACTGTTCCTCTCGTCTTTACCAGGGGTAATTGAACCAAGAATCAAATTAATGCTTTTTGTTTTGCCTAAATTTGTTTAAATTTATTCTGAAATCCTAAAATGCACATTGAATCATGCTTGTGCTTATGAAGATGCAAAGACTTATGCTTTTGAGAAATGCCTAAGAAATTTTGGAACTTTTTCAAGTGATTTTGAAATAAGTTTAAAAACGTCCTTGAAGAAGAGTTTCAAAAGTTGAATTACTCTTGAAAAACTACATTTTGAATCTAAACTTGAAATTTGAAGTGAATTTGAGATTTGAAGAAGGAAATTTGAAATTCTGAGGTTGAAATAATCAAATATTGAAAATAGATTGAAATTTGAATTGAAGAAGGAAGAAATGAAATTTGGAACTTGTAATGGATTCTTGAAATGGAACTTGGAAATAAAAGTTGAATTTGGAATTGATACTAAAATTGAGATTTGAACTTTGGAATATAATTGGAAATTGGAATTAGAAATAGAATTTGAAATGAAAATTGAATAGAAATTTAAATTGGAATTTCGAATTGGTTTTGAGATTGAATTTTAACCTTGAATTTGGAAATTGAAATTAGAATATGAAATTGAAATTGGATTTGCAAGTCAAAGAATGAATTTAGAGGTTGAAATTTCAGAGAAATAAACTTTGGAAATAGAATTTGAATTCAGACTTGGAATTTGAAATCAGGATGGAATTTGAAAAACTGAATTGAATTTGAAAATGTTAAATCGATTTTGAAATTTGTCTTGAAAAGATAGAATTAGAGAAAATCGATTTAGAAACTCAGAATCAATCTCAAAATTTGAGTTGAAATCTCAAAATGAATTTCAAAACTTTGATTTAAAGTTGAAAGGAAGATTAAAACTCAGGATTTGAAATGCAATTCAAAAATGGAAATGGAAACAAAAAATTTGAATGAAATTTAGAATTTTAAGATGTGAAATTCATAAATGAGAATTGAACTGGTTTAGATTGTGTTGCAGCGGCTGATCCAGCTTCAAAGATTTATTTCGATTTGAATGAAGGATTTCCTACTGATGATGGTAATCAAGATGAGCCAGTACCAGTGGCAACTGTATCTGTTAGTTCTACTGCCATGCATCAACCCAATATCAAGTGGTATATCAGTTTCAATTATTGTAGTTGCGGCTACAAAATACTCCACCATGCACATTCACTGCTTCCGCATCTCATGTTCAGCATCTATGGTAGTCACCCACCTATATTATGCTGCACACATCATCTTCTCAGCAACTCCTCATATCCACAATAGCTCACTAGCTTATGATCCACCATGGCACCCAATATCACCTTTTCACCTTGCTGCACTTGTTACATTCACACACAGTGCTTTCACTCCCTCCAGCATCATACATACATAGCACATATATATCTTCTGTTAGTCATTTCCTGCGTTCATTATGGTGTGTCTCATCATTTCAATCTGCATGCCGATACTCATTAGTTCAGGGATTAATTGGTACATATGTTTTATCATTAGTTTAACTTATCATATAGGCATCAACATCACTCTCATATTGCATGTATATCATATGTGATATATATATATATGTATGTAGGTATGTATATATCATTTATTATCTTTCCATCACGTATATCTTGGCATATTAGCACTTTACCTTTAAATTCTATATGATATGTGCAATTTTTCTTCTCTTTTCATACTAATCAAAGTGTTTTGCAGAGAATGTGTGGAAAACATCATTACTTGGAGTTATAAATTCAATTTTAAATATTGTAATAAGTTAGGTCTTAATGAGAATTCATATTTCCAGCTTTTAGATAGAATGCATGAGCATAGTAAATATCATGAATTGTTTGTTTTCATGCTTTTTGCCTTTGTTTTCCTAAATCTCACAATGGTGAAATACGAATGGCACGTGCACCATTTCGTAAGAGGTAATTGATCCTAAGTTGATGATTTACATCAATGGCCATAGTCGGGATGTAAACAAAACTTAGGATTTTTATCTTTTATAAAATAACACTGGATCCTTTTCAAAATTCATCATATTTTCCCCTTTTATCAGAGTTTAATCTAAAATTGATTCAATACATATATCAATGGCCATAGTCAGGATATATTGAGAATTAATTTCATTTTAAACTCTATAAAAGCACCAAAATGTATTTCTTTCTTCAGTTGAATTTAAATGTGATTATCATATAATACATTCAATGACCATAGTCAGGAGTGTATTATATCATTAATCTTATTTACATTCATTTAAAGAATGAGATATGCGTTTTTCAAAATCCAAATTTAAATTCTTTAAATTCATTCATCATTTAGGATAGGATTGCATCATATTTTCAAAATTTCTTTAAAAAATCCAAGTGATCTCAAATATCTTTCTTTAATTTCTATTTTAAATTCATTCTTCTATCTTATTTAAAAGATTTAATTTTCGATTTCAAAGTCCAATTTGACTTTGAGATTTCAAAACTCAATTTTTCCAAATTCAATTTCAAAGTTCAAATTAACTTTGAGATCTCTGATTCATCTTCTGATTCTAAAATTCAAAACTTCAAATTCAAAGTCCAATTTGACTTTGAAATTCATTTGTATATTCAAGATTCAATTTCTAAATTACATTTTCCAAATTCAAATTTCGGAATTCTTGATTCATTTTCAGGTTTCTGATTCAAATTAACATCCCAAATTTCAAAAAGCTCAATTTAAAACTTTAAAATTCTTGATTCATCTTCTAAATTTAAAAGTCCAAAAATCCAATTCTAGATCTAGAACCAAATTTCATTTCGGATCTCAGACTTCAGATCCAATTTCATTTTAGGATCCCAAATCCAAAGTTAGATTAACTTGGATCCAGACTTCTAAAATACAATCTCCACTTTTGGATCTCAGACTCCAGATCCAAATTACATCTCGAATTCCATACCTTGAACCCAATTCTATTTAGGATTCAGAATCCATCTCCACTTTTGGATATCAGACTTCAGACCCAATTTTCATTTAGGATTCAGTATCCATCTCCACTTCTGAATCTCAGACTTCAGATCCAATTTCATTTAGGACCCAAAATTCAACTTCCACTTTGGATCTCAGGCTTCAGATCCAAAATCCATCTTAGGGTCCAGAGTCAAACTCTATCTTAGATCTCAGACTTCAGATCTAATTCCATTTTTAGGATCCAGAATTCAACTTTCACTTTGGATCTCAGATTTTAGATCCTAAATCCATTTTTAAAATCCAAAATCCATTTAGGGATTCAGAATCCAATTCCATCTTAGATTCCAGATCTCGGATCCAATTCAATTTAGGATCCAGAATCCAATTCCATCCCCAATTCTAGATTTCAAATCCAAATTCCATTTTTCAGATCTCATCTAAACTTCCTAAATCCATTTCTATTTTTAAATACCATTTGGATTCAAATTCCACCCTGATTTCAAATTTTAAATTCAATTCCATTTCAAATTTTATCTCTTCTCCTAAATCTAAGTTCAAAGTCCATTTTTTGACTTTGATTTTTTTTTCTTTTCCCTTTTATCTCAGCTTTAAATCATTCTTTCTCAAAATCAAGATTTATTCTTCCCAACTCTGGTTATTGCAAAGACTTAGAACTTCAAATCTCTGATCTATCTCAAGTTCTAAATTAGATTCAACCATTTCTTCACTCAATTATCAAGTCCATCTCAGAACACTTGGAGATTTCCAAAAAACCATTTTTGAAAAGAGCATACATCTTTGCATTTGCACAAGCATGATTCTCTGTGCATTTAGACTTAGGATAAATCCTTAGATAATATTTAGGCAAAAAAATGCATAGATTTGATCCTTGGTTCGATTACCTCTGGTAAAGGCGCCAGGAACGGTCGAACCTCGTACCGACGAGCGGATCCCGTCTCTCCATTTTCCCGCAATATATCTCAAAACGGAGGCGAGTAATTTCCTAAATATTTTTCAAATCAAGGTCAAGTGAGACCCCGCAAAAGAGTTCCTCTTCTCTCTTCTTTTCTTTTCTCTTCTCTCTTCTTTTTCTGTCCTTTTATTTTCTCCCTTCAAAAAAGAGGAAATAGAGGTCAGAAAGGAAAAAGAGAAGGAAGAGAGAGAAACCACAAAAGAGAAAATTTTTTGCGATGATCACAGTCGCCCTCTTTGGTATCCAACTTTTCATAAACCACCTTATATACCTTATCCCTCGCGTTTTGAACTACTTTTTTAGTTTTCTTCTTTGCTATCATATACTTCTTCAAATTCTCATTATCACGACTCTTACTTAGGTTTTTATAACACTCTCTTTTAACCTTAATAGCTAATTTGACATTCTCGTTCCACCATGATGTATTCTTACCTAGCGATGCACTGCCTTTAGACTCACCCAATACCTCCTTAGCCACCTTTTTCATGCCACCTGCTATCTTATTCCACATGGATTCTGAATCCTCCTCGAGACACCAATCAACTTCCTTAACTACCTGCTCTACAAACATTTTTTATTTAGCTCCTTTCAGTGCCCACAACTTAATTCTAGGATCTATCTTATATCTATCCCTTTTGCAGCATTGTTTAATTCTAAGATCTAAAATTAAGACTCTATGTTGTGTAGCTACACTTTCTCCCGGTATAACCTTACAATCGATGCAACAACCCCTATCTCTCTTTCTAAGTAGGAAAAAATCTATCCGACTCATATTAACCCCACTTTTAAATGTTAGTAGGTGAGACTCCCTCTTCCTAAACCAAGTGTTTGCTAAGATCATATCATAGGACAAACCAAAATCTAAAATCCTTTCTCTACTTTTGTTTCTTTCTCATATACCAAAGCCTCAATGGATACTCTCAAATCCATCCCTACTAATGCCTACATGTCCATTAAGGTCACCGCCGATGAAAAGCTTTTCCCCATAAGATATCCCTTGTACTACTCCATCTAAATCTTCCAAAAATTGACGCTTAATGAAATCATCTAAACCTACTTGAGGTGCATAAATAATAATAATATTAATAATATCCGTACATAATACTAATTTAATAAGTAAAATCCTATCACCCTTCCTATGGACCTCAACTATATTATCTATAAACTCACGACTCATAACAATCTCTACTCCATTCCTATTCCTATTTATTTCTGTATACCAAATCTTATATCCCTAAGGTTCTATCACTTTTGCTTTCTCACCTACCAATTTGGTCTCTTGTAGACATAAAATATCAATCTTTCTCCTACACATAACATCTACTAACTCTACCAAAATTTTAACCCATTTTAAAAATTACATGAAAATTAAAAGTTTTCTTTTATATTTAAAAATTAAGGAAAAATTATGCACTTTTTCTTTTTTTCACTATTGCTTTTAAATTGAAAATTCACCCACTTTTTATGTTGTAATATCTATGTAATTAATAATGCGAAAATACAAATAACAAGATAACTCTTATAAGAGTTTAACAAAGAGCCAAGAATTACAAGGACATAATGTCCACAATCCACAAACCCACTAAGAGGCAATGCCAAAAAGGCAAATGAAATACTATTAAGAGGGAAAAAGAAGAGTACAAGCTCACGTACAAGAGGGGAGCACCCCTCAATTTATAGAAGAAGAAAAGGCAAATGAGAGGGGGCCATTGGAGCTCTCAATATAGTCGTTGGGGAGCCCCAATGGTCATATTAATGACCATTGGGAACCCCAACGACTATATTGGTGGGGGGCCCAATGGTCCTAATTCAAAACCTCGAGCGGGTTACTTGAATAAGGTGAACCACATAGGCTTGGATCCAACTCCCCCCATAGGGTTTTGGATCCCGGTCTAGGGTTTTCTTTTCAAATATTACCAACCACAAATCATAGTGTTTTAAAAGCATGTAAATAAGACAAGAATAATTTAAGCAAAATAAATATCATTTAAAAAAGGATTTAAATATTTATACAACTCAGCATTCACAAAATTCATAAAACATCATGAGCCAAGCGTAGAAGTCCTGGTACATTGTTTCTGCCTTGCATTCGGACTGCGCTGCACTTCTAAATCAATCATCACCTATTCTCCACGAAACATGATTATACTAGTACAAGCCACATATATATACCAAATTTCGAAAAAACCATATAACATTAAAAACATATATCCCAATTCAGATGTTGCAGTACATCAATTCAAATATTCAACTAGTTATGCAAATATTTCATACGAGATCAAAACAACATGCTTAACTTTCAATATGTCCTTAGACATCAATCGACTTCCTTGAAGCTCATTAACTTGAATCAGAAACAAGAAACAAGTTTATATTATCAGACATGTTTTCAATACAAAATGGTGTGAATGAGAAGGTCCTTGTTTCACTTGATTACTGTCCCCTCAGGTACAATATCCAAGACCAGCCCTATTTTCATTAAGAGTCTAAATTTTGGATCTAACCCAAATACACGAGTCCACCAATACCGGTTTGGGTAAGATATATCAATTTGGGATATTGGGTTGGGTCACACAACCTGGTTACACACCCCTTGTTTACAGGTTGAGACGACACCAGCTTGGGTGTGGTGGGTTTTTTACTTTGTTTTTGGAGTTTGGAGTTTGGAGTTTGGATGAAGAGTAGGTAGAGCCTCTTATCGATCAGGGTGGACTGGATCGGGTTGGTTGCATGTGGAACTTGACCCACCCACTTAAGTCAAGCACGTTTAGGCCTAGCTAGTATGGGTGTCAATGGGTCGGGTTTGGTTTGAACCTAGGTGGAACCCATTTTTTGGGTATGGTATCAAGTATGGATTCGGGTCTACTACAAGAGAAACAATACCCACATCTGATAAAAACTACATGAACGAGACCCAGTAAAATAATATTTTTTATCATTTTTACATTGAAAAATTGTGGGTCTTAATTGAAACTCGGGTCGGGCTCGGGTGTAGTATAAAATTTCACAAACTATACCCGCGTCCATGTACTAATCCAAACTTCAGGTTTGGACCTGGGTCTTAATTGGGTCTTCTTATTTGTCACCATACTTGGACCCTATAGGGTTTGGTCTGGGTAAAACCGACCCATTGACACCCCTACTAGCTAGAGGGCCTACGTGTTTGATATGTTATAGCGGGAGGAGAAGAAACTTGGACCTGATCCGTTTCTCTGTCATCCTCGGCGTTGGGAGAGCAAGGTTATTAAATTATTTTTTTCGACAAAGAAAGCTGGGGTTAGGCAGACCCCTACTTGTTAAACAACCATACCATTTTAGGGTTCGAACTTAGAACGTCCCAACACAAGGTGACGTGCAGTAACTGCTCTGTTCTATTAGGTTATTAACAATTGCCAAAAGGAAGGGGGGTGACTCAGGGTTGCGTCGGCTGCAGCAGCAAGTGGGCCCATTACCATTATAAAATTTAATAATAATATTATTTTTTAGTAATATTAGGTTTCCAGATGGTAGTGAACAGTGATGCCCCTTCCCAACCACTGGCCTTGGGGTTGGGGGCCCTCGGTCCATCCATTTGCTTGGAGCCTGTGAGAGAGAGAGAGAGAGAGAGAGAAAAAGTCGATAAGGAAGGCGCGTGGGCATCTGTCCCAAGGAGAAGGAGACCCGGTTGCAGGCGGCCAAGAAGCATTGGAGGAAAAGGTAGAAAGCCCTGTCCGATGGCCCAAGACTAAATGGTGGGGCCCGCCTTTGATGCAACGACCACCCAGAGAGCCGAGGTGAATGGATCACCGCCAACCAACCAAACCCCTCTCTACCCAGTACTCTCTCTCCTTCGGCATAAACCACACGCAATCGTACTCAACTGTCTTTTTTCGTTTGGGTTTTTTTCAAAAGCAAAAGTCAAAACCATCCCTGCCTCATGGGCTATACCCAAAATCATTCCTCCCTTATTTCGATTCTCAAAATCATCTCTGACTTTCCCTTAACCCTGCCAAAACCATCCCTCAGGTTAACTGCTTTTCTTGCATTGACGGAATCGTTAAATCACCATTAAATGTCAGTTTTGCCCTTGGTTACCATGTAGAGAACCTTCACCACTCCCTCTATTCTGCTCAGAACCACTACCATCTTCTTGCCAGTTGCTGCCACCACCATGGCCTCCACAACCATGACCATCAACATCGCCATGATTGTGCCACTACCACACCATAATGAATAGCTTCTCGTATGGCTGACCACCCCTCCACAAATTTGAAAACCATAAAAAACTAATCATCGAATCAGTCCCTTTCACCATAGCTCTCACCCAAAGCTAAAGGTAACCTCTGCCACAATCTCATAGCATAGAACTCTCTGAAAATAGATTAAAAGTTTATCTGATCCCTTATTTTTGTTTGGATTACTAAACCCCACCATGACAATCCACAAACCCCTAAACAAACTACCAACAACTTAAAATTATCACTTCTTCCAAAGTTAACAAGGAACATCATAAACCAACAAATTAGCAACACATTATGTCTCCTAATGAAACAAGAATCAAACCCAAATCAAATTGTTCTAACTTAAACAGAAAATCTAAAATTTCCAAAACCAAATAGCATTTTTCTGTTTTTTTTTCTTTTTGTTTCTAAGCCCTAAAAGAACACGTCATAGAGAAGTTAAGTATTAAATCTTGTACATATCCAAAAACCAAAGACACAAACAAAGAAAAAGTAGCTGATGACCGCATTTACTGTTACAAATGAAGCCCAAAGCAAAACCCAGCTTGAAATATTCCTAGATAAAAAATGGAGAGAAAGAGAGAGATGGTGTATCGTGCTGCATAAGAGGGAGCAGCATGGTGCCGCATGCTGCCCAAGAAATTGCCGCCAGAGTAATGCCAGAGGCAAGAACAAAATTGGGAGCACTGGATCAAGGGTAATCTGGTCATTTCATGTACCGATTAATCATAGTCAATGTATGACCATGGTTAGTTTCACAGGAGCTTCACAGAAGGACACATTTGTCCTAACAGCACAAAAGTCGGAGACGATTTTGGAACTCACAATAAGGTAGGGATGATTTTGGGCTTGGCTTATAAGGTTGGGACGGTTTTAGAAACCCCCACACTTTTTGTTTTAACGTTTTTTATCTGCAGTGAGTAAACGGGGCTGCACGAAATGCCTTGTTTCCTGTCCCCACTCCCTTCTCTGGTCCATCGGTCGCCTTGTCCATCTGGGAATCTCTTTTGTTCTACTTGTTTTGTAGCGCATCATTCTTCGCTTTCTCTCCATCACCAGTGGAGAGAGAGAGAGAGAGTGAAGAAGAAGAAGATCTGAAACCTGTGGCATCTGATTGCTGGACATTACCCATTCCTCACTTCTTTTGTTGGTGCGGTTTGCTCTTTTTTTTTCCCCCTTCTCTCATCCATTTTTGTGTTTAAGAGGTTTCTTCTCTCTGTTCTATAAATCTTTTTCATGTCTCTCTTATTCTTTTAGTCTATTGTGATTTTAGTGTTTTCGTGCTACCATATTAAAGTTTTGTAGCGTTAGTTTGCTCCTTAGACACGAAGTTTCGTTTCACCTTTATTAATGTCTTTCCCTCTCTTGTCGCTCTGAATCATCGCTTTATGATCTATCACTGCCCATTTTCGCAGTGGAATTTCGCCTTCATATATTTAACGGTTCTGTTCTGTGTGCTTGCTTGTACATTTGGTGAATTGCTCTGCAGTTTTAGTTTGCATTATTTATATATTTTAATAACACTCATCAGAAATTCCGATGCTATTCTTTTCATGGATCAGACTGATTCGGCGGGGCTCTCGATGCCACCGCATTTCCTCGGTTTCGAATCTGAAGCAACAAACACCCCCTTTTCTTTCGTGCCGTTGCCGAGTTTCTTTTTTCTTTGTTTTTTATATCCCGTTTTGCGGCACTTGATCTGCTAATCCCTGTCGTCCTCTACTCATTTTTCGGCTTAAACCAGATGACAATAGTTGTTTTTATGATACCGATTGTCTATAAAAGCCACCGAGGCAAGTGAAGGTGTGTACCCCCCCCCCCCCCCCCCCCCCACACCCCCCCCACACACACACACACACACACACAATTATCTCGCTGTAAAATTTATTCTTTCTGATTGGTTATTTATCAACAGTAACGAAACATGGATTTATTGTTCTGTTAGAGACTTAGGGCCACAACCCAGAAGCACTCTCCAACAAGCATGGTGGGTTTATCTTATGCGGTATGTTCTCTCCTTATGGTTCTTCTTTTGGGTATAACCTTAGAATAACAGATGGTCCCCACCATACTGCAATGGATAGTGGAAATCAATCCACCATCTTGCGTATTAAATGTGGTGAACCATTAATAGGCCACCCACCCACCCATCCATTTCTTTCAGAGCGATTATCTCATGATTTTGTGGGCCGGGTAACCTGCAGGTAGCATGTGCATATGATGAACATGCAATCATCCAGCTTAATATGATTCATTATGTAGATCAATGAACGTAGCATATATTTTATATTTCTGTACTGCTAAGGGCTGTTGCTTAGCTTTGGTGGTGCTAGTCGAATAGTAGGGGATGGCAGTCCTACTGCACGATCCTCGTTCAAATACTTGGGGGCTCAGCTTGCAGCAACTTGGATAAAATATGTGGATGTCAGTGGCTGTTTATTTTGCAAACAAATTTTCTGCGTCTTACACATGTTTTAAGGTTAACGAAATCAGGGAACAAAATGCTAGTCAAGTTATCAAAATTAAACAAGAACGTGCATGCATGTAGTTTCAATTTAAAGGAGCTGGAAATTCAAACACAGCATTCAGAGATGTTACCTCCTACTCCAGAACTGGCTGTAGTGGCTTGATTCTGCTCTGTAGTTGTTGGCACAATCAAGAAGGCTGGATCAGTACATCTTAACAAAAAGGTAGACAAGGTTTTGTAGAGAACCTCCGCTTAGCATAGGTTGCTCTGGGGCATTGCATCTCAACAAAAGGTAGCCCTTTAGGTCTCACCCATGCCTAGGAGTTGGAGAGAGCCAAGGCTTGTAAAATACTGTCAATGATGTGTTAAGAGACCAAAAAGTAGAAAAAGATCAAGAACTGAAGTTTCTTATTGGTGAATTGGGGCTTTTCTCAGAGTTGGTTGACTCTGCTTTGGGGAAAGCTCAATTTAATGGTCCCATTTCTGGTAAAGTCTTGTTATTTTCCTTTCTCTGCAGAGTAATGTGCTCTTTTCTTTGCTTTTTCTTTGGGGATGAGGAGTGGAAAACTGTTGTTAAACTTTCTACTACCATTCTTTCTTAGTGGTTTTATAGATTAGTCATTAGTGATGGATGATGCTATTTTGCATTCAAGAGCTCATTAGAAAATATAGGATTAGCACCACCACTTTGAGAGACTGAAGGAACTGAATTGGGCAAAAAAATGTGTGGTTGAGGATGGATGCATGGCTTAAATTTTATGTAGAAAACTTTCTAGTGGTTGATTCAAACAGGATAAAGTTCTTTATGAACCAAGAATCAATTGTTGTATCCAAGTTCTGATGTTTTCCTTTAGCATATTAAAAATGTTTCATGATCTTAAAACTGTTAAATAAAAACATCTTGACATTAGTTCATCATGTGTCCCTTGCAAAATTATGCTTGCGTAATCTCTTTACATATAGGTTGGCCTATGCTATTTCAGCCAATGATGGTCTCAAGGCAGGCTTATTGTGTGTGGGTTGGTTTTGCAGGGCCTAACATGTCGGCACCAACCTTTCCCTCCCATGAACTAGGAACTGTTTTTGTTATTACCCTAATCATAGATCTTCATCTTCATAAAAAGGAGATTGGACCTTAGTGGCTGTCATGCTGATTTACACACAAGGGTTAATATGTGGAAGCACATGACCCAGATGGTTTCTATTCGCTCTTTCAGTGATCAATTCAAGGAAGGCTATCTACTACTACTCTTGGGATTTGTTGGTCATGATCTACTGAGGGAGCTCAACAAAATCTCACTGATTGATCATTATGATATACATTTTCTGCAGATCTTGCATGGTGTGTATAAAATTCTCCACATGCTGTCTAGGATGGATTGAATGTATTGATGTCGGACATCTTTTTTGAATCCCATTATGTTGAACTTAAGGATTCTTTGATCCAGATAGTTATACCAAGATTATTGACTTAATAATGCACAAGTAGGGGGAACCAATATTGTGCTTGAAGGGCTTCATAAGGCTTTTGTCTTCCTGCTTGTGCTTGAAGGTCTTCAGAAAGCTTTTAACAATGCTAATCTGGCTTTCTGGATTCTCCTCTAGAGTAAATGCGACTATTTTGTTTTGTACATGCTCGCCTGTTTTCTCAGTAGTCAGCATCAATCTCCAATTAATGGATGATGAAAAGTTCAATGTCAGTCACAAGTCACACAACTTGAGAGAAGAATGGCCTCTCTCCCAAGGTAGAAGTTAGGGTTGAGCAACTAGATCAAAGCAAGATTTGGGGAACTGACTTGCACCATTCCCAAATTTTTAATTGGTTATGACATTTACTTGTTCATTCTTCCAATCCTTTTTCAATCGACATTGTAGTTCATGTCTTCCTTGATCAAGATATTCTTTCTGTGTTTGTGCATGCATGTGTATATTGTTGTGGCAAATCAAGCTTTTTCTGAGAATGATTACAAAAAAGGATTTTGATCTCCTCTTCTGCTATGGAATTGAATCTATCTATCCATGTATAAGGGCATTCTACACACAGTTTTGTGCAGCAGCAGATATGCTCTTCCAGTTTCTGGTCATGACAATGCCAAAATCCAGGAGGTTGGCACTATCTTGGAGGGTGATACTTACTCTATCAATGGCTTAACCTATCCCTGGTGGTTGTCTTTTTACATACATATACCATTGGGTCAACTTTGGACCTAGTTGATCAAGCAAAGTCCATTGTATTGACCAGTACATCCTCAACAGCACGTTAGCTGGAAACAGACAGTGTCATTGATGTGATATGGTGCCACCTCTTCACTTCTCAGTTCTAACCAATCCAACATTGGATGTCATCATAAAATGGTTAGCTGCTAGAAATACTAGAATAAAATTAGTGTTAATTGTTTCACTTTCTCATTTATAAATAAAATTAGAAAAGAAGCATCTTTACATGCATTTGATCAACCAGTATCTGTGATCACCTCTTGATCTAATAATCTCGAAATGGGTTGTGCAATGAATGGTTTCATGGTGTACCTCAAAGGCTTTCAATGTGCACTCTCACGCTAGTGTTAATTGTTTCCCTCTCTCTCCCAAGCTCATGCACACAATGCATATAGTTTATTGTGGTAGATGAGACTCCTCCTTGAATTCTTTTTCCTGGGATGTTCCCCTCCTGGCACCACAGCCTTTACCTTTAGCGTGCTGAAAACAACTTCTTTGTTGAAGGCTTCTAGGAAGGGTCTTGTAACTTTGTTTGCATTTCAGGTCTTCAAGGGAACCATGGGACTTTATGGTTAACACAACTGACCCGTCATTGTGGTGACTTGGCAAGAAACGATCTTGATATTTTTTTTCAACCAGGAAAATCTCACATGCTGATATTCATTCAAGATGGAATGATCTTGGAGACATGATTGAAGAGTGACAAAAAGAAAGGAGGAATGGGTACAACTGGTGGTCAGGGCTCCCTTACTGTTGTAGTTATTGACAAGAAAGTGGTTGAGCAAGGAAAAAAGTGTGGAAGCTGTTAGAAATGGTATCCCACCTTCAACATAGAAGAAAGAGAAGCAGAGAGGGAGAGAGATATCGATGGCTGCAGAAAAACCCCACACACTTAGGGTCTGCTGTATTCTGTATTAGATATATACATGTACATTTTATTAGGGTACAAAAACACCCTTTACACAAAGTATAAAATTTACAACATGCCATTAATGAACATGTGTTTAAATACAACTTAAAACAGATTGGGTCTGGATCTTGAGATCCAGACCCAGTCGTGATAATCTTTTCACCCTCCCTCAAGTTGGACATGGTTTTGAACCATGAACAACTTGCCTTTTAACATCCAAAATCTGTCTTTGATAAGTCCTTTTGTAAACAAGTCAACAACTTGATCGGCAGTCCGAACGTATTTTGGTTCAATTTCCTTCTCTTCGACCTTCTGTCTTACAAAATGCTGATCAATTTCAATATGCTTGGAACGACTGTGATAGATGGGATTGAATGACATGTTGATAGCACTTTGATTGTCACACAAGAGAATGCTTTTAGAAATCGATTCTCCTACTTCTGTCAACAGGTGTCTGATCCAAGTCACTTCGGCTGTAGCAGCAGCCATTGATCTGTATTCAGCTTCTGTGCCGACCTGGCAATGACCTTTTGTTTTCTACTGCTCCAGGAGACAAGATTTAGGCCAATGAAAACACAGTATCCTGAGACTGATCTACGCTCATCTGGATCTCCTGCCCAATCTGCATCTGTGTAAGTAAGAAGTTCATGCATATGATGGTCATGCATACTCTTTCTGTATAGAAGACCATCGCCAATAGTTTTCTTCAAATATCGAAGAATGCGTTTAACAGCTTCCATATGTCCAATATGTGGTTCATGCATGAACTGGGATACCTAATTGACCGAATAGACAATGTCAGGTCGAGTGAAGGTAAGATACTGAAGCATTCCGACTACCCTGCGATATCCTGTAGGGTCCTCGTACAAATCTCCATCTTGAGAACTTAGTTTCTGATGAAGTACACTGGGTGTGCTTAGGGGCTTGCAGTCTGTCATACCTGCCTTGCTAAGAACATCAACAATATACTTATGTTGAGTAAGTGTCATACCTTCAGGAGTCCTATCAACTTCTACTCTAAGAAAATATCGCAGTTTACCAAGATCTTTCATCTTAAATCTGTGGTTCAAAAGTTCTTTGACCTGTTCAATATGTTCATTAGAGTTATCTGTAATGATAATGTCATCAACATATATCAATAACAGGGTAACTATATTTGCACATTTGAATATGAAAAGAGAATGGTCAAGAAGAGACCGACTAAAACCATATTTTTCTACTTCAAGAGAGAAACTATCAAACCAAGATCGAGATGCCTGTTTCAAACCATATATAGCTCTCTTTAATTTGCACACGTATTCTTTGGAGTTCCCTTCAGCATACCCAATGGGTTTCTCCATATATACTTCCTCCTTCAGAGTTTCATGGAGAAAGACATTTTTTACATCCAGTTGACTAAGAGTCCATTGGTGCTCAATAGCCAATGTCAATATAATGCGGATAGTACCCATTTTCACGACTGGACTGAAGGTCTCATCATAGTCTTCTCCTGGCTCTTGTGTGAAGCCTTTGGCAACCAGTCGAGCCTTGTATCACTCGATAGTACCATCCGACTTATACTTTATCTTATACACCCACTTTGAACCAACCACATTTCGATTGTGTGGTCTGTGAACTATATCCCAAGTGCCACACTCATGAAGAGCCTCCATTTCTTCGTTCATAGCTTCAATCCATCTTTTAGAATTTATTGCTTGATAAAACGTGGTGGGTTGATCTTCTTTGCCCAAGGCGGTTAAGAAAAGTTGAAAATCCATTGTGAAATTCTCATAACTAACCCACCTATCAATAGGATGCCGAGTCCGGGTAGACCTTCTGCGTACAGGTGATTGAATGGAAGCAGAAGGAGAATTCAACTCCTGATTAGGGTTGGGGAAGATCTCCTTCTCATGTCGAGAGTAAACAATGCCTTTATACCTTTCGGGAGCCAATGATGATTCAGAGATCACACTTTCCTGAGTTCTTTGCACAACAATAGACACGTTTGCCTTATCTCTTCGATTACAGTCTGTAGAGCAAACACCATCAGTACTAGAAAAGAGATCTGAGTTGAGCCAAGGGTGGTAAGTTTCAATTTCAGGAGTGACTACATTATGACCAAAATTGGATTCATCAAACACAACATTTCTGGATATCTTGATGTGTTTGCTCACGGGATCATAGCATCTATATCCTTTGTAATCATCAGCATATCCCACAAATCTGCACTGTAAGGCTTTATCCTGAAACTTGTGTTGCATTCAACTGTCAACATGAACATAACATACACACCCAAATACACGCAAATCGTGATAATTTGGATGCACACAATGCAAAGAAAAATAGGGTGATTTGTTTTCCAAGATATTCATGGGCAATTGATTTATGACATAGACTGCTGTATGAAAGGCCTCTGCCCACAAGGTAACTGAAAGATTACTATCATGCATCATGCTCATTGCACTTTCAACAATATGGCGATGCTTCCGTTCAGCAATCCCATTTTGTTGAGGTGTATGAGGGCAAGACACCTGCCTACTTATTCCATTTGGCTGAAGGAAATTAATAAAGTCATTTGAAGAGAACTCACCACCTCCATCACATTGGAAACACGTAATATTCTCAGAGAATTTATTTTGAACAAAGGTATGAAAATTCTGAAACAATTTGAAGGTTTCAAATTTACTTTTCATGAAGAAAATCCATGTATATCGAGAATAGCTATAAAAAAATGAGATAATATCTAGTGCCAGACGTGAAAGGAACTGGAGCAGGACCCCAAACATCAGAACATATAATTTCAAATGGTCTTGAAGCTCTTTTATTAATGGAATGAAATGGAAGAACATGACTCTTACACTGAAGACAACTGAAACATTTTTTATTGACATTTAAATTCAAACTTGACTTGGGAATAAGACTGCTTGAAACAAGCTTATTAATAAAACGACTACTACAATGACCCAGACGACCATGCCAAAGATTCGGCTCAATACATTCAGAAAGATTAAAAACACTCTCAGGAGAAGCTGATGATGATGAAGTGAGCTTCAAGATGGAATCAACAAGTTGAACATGAGAGGAAGGATTCTCTTGGAACACGTACATATTCTCTTGCCGTTTTCCTTCAGCGAACGTTTCCCTCGTGTAAAGGTCCTTAACATGAACAAAAAAGGGGATAAACTCGACTGAAGCATTAATGTCATCGACAAGTTTAGAGACTGAAACAATATTTTTCTTGATATTAGGAGCATGAATGACATTTGAAAGAGCAAGAGAAGAGTTGAACATAGGAATTACAGAATTTTCAATGTGTGAAATATGGTGATGAGACCCATCTCCAGTGACAATACTATTTCTACCAACATAAGTAGCAAGATTTAGGAGCTTACCAGCATCACCAGTAGTAACATGGGTGGCTGCACCAAAATCAACATACCAAGTACCGTGATCATTCTGTTTGATGTTCAATTCAGCCAAGGCAGATAACAACAGTTGCTTGACTTCCCCAGTATTCTTCAACGTATCTGTTCCCTTTCTTGTCTCCAATTGTTTCCCTCGATTTTGCGGGTTATTTCCTGAGATTCCCACCTGCCACGTCCTCGACCATATGTAACACCTGTGGCAAGGACTTCATGTGCTCCAATGGGATTATGAATACCTTCGGAGAATCCCTTCAAGGTCATCTCATATTGTAAGAGCTTAGCACGTAGATCTTCAAAAGTAGGTAAGTCTGACAAACACAGAAAGGAAGTAACCATCATGTGATAATCGGGTCTCAGCCCGCTTAAGGTCTGTTGCACCATATCTTTGTCACTGACCGCGTAACCCACGATGGCCAACTGATCTGTGATAGTCTTCATTTTGTTTAAGTACTTCATGACCGTCATGTAGTCCTTTCTTAACATTTGAAACTCTTTCTTTAAAAATAAAATTCTGGCCTGAGAAACTTGAGAATATGTCTGAACAAGACGATGCCATAACTGCATAGCTGAGCAGTCATCTGAGATTGCCACAAGTACCTCCTGTGACAAAGTGAAAGTGATGTAGGCGACCAAAGCCTGATCTTGCTTCATCCAGGATACATACTCTGGATTTTTAACAAATGTAATTGAAGTTTCACCCTCTCCATTCTTGCCTTCTTGTGATAAGAACATTGGAGGGACAGGAACAGAGCCATTCAGATGTCCAGAAAGATCCTGACTCCTTATGAATGGGATGATTTGTCTCTTCTAGGTTAAAAAGTTGAAATTGTTCAGTTTCTCAGACACAAGCTGACTGAGAAAGTTGGAAGATAGACCAGAGTGCGAATAAGGGAATGAGTCCATAGTCAATGGGTGAAAAACAAGAAGGATTAAGAGACTGGAAAGAAAAATCACTTTTAGAGCAAACAAAGTAAACTCGAAACTCGACTGTTTTTTTTTGACCTGCAGACCCGAGACAGAAAACAAAATATGCAGTGAGAAAGAAAAAAAACTGTTCTAAAAGAAATATGGATCAATCAGCAAGAAGGCACGGTAATATGAAAATAACGTGTTTTATCTAATCGTATTTTCTTTCTAAAAGGGGAAATTCCAAAGTTGAGAGGTAGGCAGAATGATCTTAATCAATTAAGGAACTACAACGAACGCACAAAAGTAGACGGATCAGATTCAGTTCTGACCTTAATTATGACGAAAGATAAGGGACGGGTTTGACGTGATTTCAATCTTTGAAATCACGCAAACATGAATTCAGATTTGCGGTAAATAAAAAAAAATTATGGATCAGAAAAGAATGTGCTGTATGAAGAGAGGAATAGAGAAAGAGGAAAGAAACATGATAGGAAGAAATCGTTGGATTGAGAAGAAGGGAAGAAGTGAAGAAAATCAAGAGGAAAATACCTTAGAGAATAGCAAGGAGGCTGGACACGATCTTCAAGGGATCTGTTGCTCTGATACCATGTTAGAAATGGTATCCCACCTTCAGCATAGAAGAAAGAGAAGCAGATAGGGAGAGAGATATCGATGGCTGCAGAAAAACCCCACACACTTAGGGTCTGCTGTATTCTGTATTAGATATACACACCTACATTTTATTAGGGTACAAAAACACCCTTTACACAAAGTATAGAATTTACAACATGCCATTAATGAGCATGTGTTTAAATACAACTTAAAAACAGATTGGGTCTGGATCCTGAGATCCAGACCCAGTCGTGATAACCCATTCGTGATAATCTTTTCAGAAGCATCTGCTGTCAATAAATGATTTGCATGATGTATTTGGATTTTGGATTAGTCTGTTGCTTTTTGCAATGGCATCCAACTCCTATGCTTGGTGGGTTATTTTTCATATATTATTTGAAAGCAAAGCAGAAACATGAGAATATAGATAGATAAAGTCATTGTGATGCTAGGTAAACATGGAAGTTGTAGATGCCTATAGGCTATAGCTCGTGGCACAGGTTATCCAAGTATTAACTAGCTAGTTGCCTTTACCTTCATTACCTATCTATTTATCTAATGTCTAAGAAAGTAGTGTTCAGATAGAAGTTAAGTTTTAGGGCTATCCTATGGAACGGGACAGAGGATCCTCATGGATTACGTACTGAACTGCTATATACTGGGGTCTTGCCAACTTTAGTGTTCTTTGAGTTGTAGGATCTACAATGCAGCCTCCCTCCCAATTCGGTTGTTGAGATAACACTACTCAACGCTGGGGGAATCATCTGATGATTTATTCTAGTTGTCCTGGATCATCAGACACTTGGCTCACTCACCAGCTTTGATCAGGTATCTTCTTAGATTTGGACAGACTTGCTTGGAGCTGGATCTGGCTTAAGCAATAGGTTTAACCAGGAATCTTCTTGGATTTTGCATAGGCAAACTTAGATTGTCCTAGACCTATACTAAGTGTGGATGCCTCATGGTGCCTGGTGGTCATGGCACAGACCAATCAGTTGATAGCACTGACAATTACATTAGCAATCATGTCACACATGTGAGGGATTTTACTTATTTCTTTGGTTTTGGTTTGGTGTGTTAAATATATATCTATGTCACATGGACTCGGCTAGGGGGTCGACGCACCCGCGTCGACACGCCCCGACACGGGTGCAGCTTCGGACACGGGGCAGACACGGTCAACGAAGAGTCAGACTCAGTCAATGCATCAGGACTGAGTCCATCCACGTTTTGGACTCGGTCAACGTTGACCGAGTCTATATTCGTCTATTTTAAGGGCAAAAAACTAAAAAAAATTGTTATATATATATATATAACTGTGTTGTGTGCACAGTCACAGTGCAGAGTCATGGACTGTGTTGTGTGCACAGTCACAAACTATGCACTTTTTTTAAAAATATATATAAATATATATAGCTGAGTCCCCGTGTCCAAAATTTTTCAAATTGCGCCGCACCCGCACCCGCACCCGCACCCATGTGACATAGATATATATACATATATATGATGCATATATTGTAATGAAATGGTGGTCTTCAACAAATGCACGAATAACTCACAAACAAGTGTCTATTGAAGACACTACAAGCATGAACCTTGAAAGGGTATAAAAGGAAGAACACTTAAAAAATAAATAATACTTTATTCATGCACAAAATGCTTAAGAAGCATTGTAATTTACATTGAAGGGGTTCACCCCTATATATACAAAAAAGTGGAAGAGAGAGGAGAGCTCATTTTGAGCTCTCCAAAAGAGACGTTGGACTCTAGTCCAACGACTCTTATTATAGTTGTTGGACTAGAGTCCTACATTTGCACAATCAAGTTCCAACAAGAACTTGACTGGATCAACTATCTAGTTCCTATTGATCTAGATGCTAAAAAAGAAAATAAAGGAAAATAGAAAAATAAAATAATAAAAGAAAAAATATATTAATAATATTAAATAATATATATGTATTACAGTTTACATTTTAACACTCTCCCTCAAACTTACGATACAATGAACGAAAGTTTGTCTAAAAGGAAGTGAAATCTGGGAGCAACGAGAGGCTTCGTGAAAAAGTCTGCTAATTGATATTTTGATGTAACATATGGTAGATCAATGGTTCCTTGTAAGTATTCCTCTCTGACATAATGACAGTCCATCTCAATGTGTTTAGTGCGCTCATGGAATGTCCGGTTGCTTGCAATGTAGATTGCACTTTTGTTGTCACAGTACATCTTTGAAGCTTGTGTTGCTTCAACTCCCATATATGCTAGCAATCGTCTAAGCCAAACAACCTCCATAGTGGTAGTTGCCATGGCTCTGTATTCAGCTTCGGTGGATGAAAGAGAGACCTTCTGCTGCTTCTTGCACCTCTACAAAATTAAGGCTTCACCTAGGAACACACAAAAACCAGTAGTTGAGTGCCTATTATTGGGATCACCTCCCCAGTCAGCATCAGTATAAGCAATTAAATTTAATGAAGATGAAGCAGGCAAGAAGAGTCCTCATGAAAGAGAGGATTTTAAGTATTTAATAATATGCAAAACTGCTCTCATATGCATAGAGGTGGGAGCATGCTGAAACTGACTGGCTGTATGAACCGCATGAGCTATATCTGGACTAGTAATGGAAAGATAAGAAAGATCTCCAATAAGCTGTCTGTAAGGAGTAGGATCATCAAGAAGTTCTCCATCATCAATTTTCATTTTAACATTGACAACTTCTGGAGTATCCATTTTCTTATCATCTGTAATTCTAGACCTGGAAACAATATCAAGAGCAAATTTAGATTGAGATATCAAATACCCCCGAGGGGAATAAACAACTTCAATGCCTAAAAAATATCTTAATAAACCTAAGTCAGTCATTTCAAAGTGAGTTTTAAGAAGAGATTTGATATTTGCAACTCCCTGTTTGTCGCCTGCGGTGATGATCATATCATCCATATAGAGAAGAAGAATAAAGATGCCTGCATCAGATTTCTTAACAATCAAAGCAGTGTCATTTAAACAAGGTTGAAAACCAATATCAAGCATAACATGACTAAATCGGTCATACCAGGTTTTTGGAGCCTGTTTAAGACCATAAAGAGCTTTTTCTAGACGAAGCGCTTTACCCTAAGGGATACTAATACCAAGTGGGGCTTCCATGTATACTTCTTCAACGAGATTCCCATTCAGAAAAACATTTTTGACATCCAATTGAAAGATATGCCATGTTCTAATGGAGGCCAAGGCTATTAAAGTTCTAAATGTGATCATACGAGCCACATGAGCAAATGTTTCTTTATAATCGATGTCATACTCTTGGGCATATCCTTTTGCCACTAAACGAGCCTTATACCTTTCCAAGGTCCCATCACTTTTGGTTTTGACTTTGTATACCCACCTACAACCTATAAGTTTTTTACCTGAAGGGATATCTTGGATCATCTAAGTGTTGGCCTTTTCTAGTGCATCCAATTCTATTTTCATGGCTTCTATCCATTCTATATGATTTTTGGCTTGAGAATAGGATGATGGTTCAACATATGATTGTATTAATGTAATGGCTGCCCTATATATGGGTAAAAAAGATTCGTCAGACAATTTTTTCAGGAGGTCTAGAGATTCTAGACTTTCTTCTGGGTGGAACTTCGGAGTATTTTTGTAATGCGCATGGAAGATTTTACTCTCTACGTCTTGAATATTGTAGACTAACATCCCTATGGATTTGCTCTTCATTATCATCATTTTCAATAACAATAGGACTTTGATCATTGTCAAGGTCACATCCAACATCACATTCATTGGATTTTGAAGTTGGATCAATTAAAAACGAGTATTCAGTGACATCCTTGGATTTTTCAAATTCAAAGAAGCTTTGTTTTTCCAAAAAGGATACATTTCTTGACACATAATTTGTCATTTTGAAAATCAAAACACCTCTTGCCTTTTTTATTATCAGCATATCCTAAAAGGGCACATGAGATTGCACGAGGAAAGAGTTTGTCATTTTGGTTGGTGAAAACAAATCATTTGCATCCAAAGACTCTTAATCTAGAATAATCTGGAGTTAAATTAGCAAGTTTTTCTGTTGGAGTTGTATTTTTTAATGAGGAAGATGACATCCTATTGATGAGGTAGGTGGCAGTTAGGACCACTTCAGCCCCAAAACTTTTTGGATCCTGATTTGCAATTAGCAAGGTCTTAGTAGTTTCCATAATGTGCCGATGTTTGCGTTCAACTAGGCCATTCTGCTGTGGAGTGTGTGGACATGATCTTTGATGCGTAATACCATGTAAATTGAGATAATATTTGAATTCTTTTGACATAAATTCTCCCCCTGAATCAATGCGAAAAACAAAAATATCATTTTGAAACTTATTTTTAACCATTTTATGAAATATTTGGAAGTTAGCAAAGACTTCAGATTTATGTTTAAAAAAATAAATCCAAGTATGTCTAGAAAAGTCATCAACAAAAATGACATAATATGTATAACCCACCTTTGAAAATAACTGGTGCGGGGCCCAAACATCCGAATGTATTAACTCAAGTGGTCGTGAAGAAACAAAAGTTCTACTAAGAAATGGTAACCTTTTCATTTTGCCAAGAATACAGTCTTTACAAGAAAAAATTTCAGAATTACAAAATTTTTCCAAACTTGGAAAATATTGAATTTTAGACATATGAGGATGGCCAAGCATTTTGTGCCATAAATCCAATTCTAATTTCTGAACATTATAACAAAATGCATTTTTGGGTAATTCCAAAAAGTCCATGTAATAGAGTCCTCCTTCTTTATGGCCTTCCCCAATTAGCTTCCCTGACCGACGATCTTATACCCAACAACCATGAGAAGAAAATGAGATATTACATCTATAGTCAGATATTTGCGAGACAGATAAGAGATTCAAATCAAGTTTAGGGATATATCTAACTTCTGGGATAATTTTTTTTTTTTTTTTTGAAGATTTTCAAAACATCATATTCCTTTTACTTCAAGAGATGTGCCATCGGCTGTAAAAACCTTTGACACACTTGAGTTATTTTTAAGACATTCGGATAGACTATTAACATTTGGGGTCATGCGAAAAGAAGCACCAAAATCTAAAAGCCAAGGAAAGTTACCTGGACCGAAGAAAGATGCAACTGCCGCTCCAGTTGAGGCTTCAGTTGAGGAGGGTACCCCTTTGAGAAGAGGTTGAAGCAGAGTTACCGGAAGCGCCTAGCTAAAAGGGGAAGCGCGCTTCGGAAGCGCGAAACGTCGCGCTTCCGAAGCGTGGGGGGAAGCGTCCCCCTTTTTTGGGAAGCGCGCTTCCCTTTAATGGGGGACGCGTTTCCCTTTAATGGGGGACGCGCTTCCCTTTAATGGGAAGCGCGCTTCCCCCACGCTTCCCCAACGCTTCCCCCACGCTTCCCCCTCGCTTCCCCCACGCTTCCCCCACGCTTCCCCTGTTTTTTCAAATTTTTTGTATTTTTTATTTTTTATTTTTATTTTTTTTCGCTTCCCCCTCGCTTCCGAGACACTTCCTGGGTCGCTTCCGAGACGCTTCCCGAATCGCTCCTAAGTGGTCCCACGCTTCCCCGCTTCCTAAAATTTTGAAAGTGCCTCGCTTCCCGCTCCCGCTCCCGCTTCCCGTATCGCTTCCCGCTCCCGCTTCCTCAACTGGCAACCATGGGTTGAAGGATTTTCATCAGTTGAGCCATAGATACAGGTGCATCTTGATCTTTTGACTCGGATTCAACAGATGCAACTCTTTTTTCTTCTCTTCTTTTTAACTTTGGACATTGAGGCCTATAGTGCCCCGGTTCATGACAATGATGACAAATGACTTTTCTTTTATCAAAGTCACCGTTTTGCCTTCCAAAATAAGACGGCTTGTAAGTACGAGTATGATTCCTCGGTCTAGACACAACTAAAACTGAGTCATCATCAACTTTTGGAGTACTTTTTCTAAGTCTATTTTCCTCCATAGTAAGCTCTTCTATAGTATTAACAATAGAAGTAATTTTTTCACAAAGTAAAAAGGCCGATTTGGTGGATTCAAACTCAGGTCTTAGACCATTCACAAGTTGATAGAAATGTTCCATATCGAGTTGCATTTGGCGAAGCTCGATATCTTCGGCACAATGCCATTTGGGCTCAAGAAGAGCCAACTCTTCCCAAAGTTCGGACAATTCATTGTAATATTCTCAAATAGTTATCTTTTTGAGTCATTGTCCGAACTTTGTCTTGTAAATTGCACACATGTGAAATATATTTAAGGGAATACATGTTTTTGAGGTATTCCCAAGCCTTATCGCCATGCTCAAACTTAGCTATACTAGAGCATTTTTTAATGTCTACGCTATTGATGAGCCATGCCATAATTTTTCAATGCCCTATCCTCCACTCTTTCCATTTCTTTTCATAAGTGACTAACGCCTTACTCTTCTCTTCCTTCGTTAGAAGAACCTCTTTATTGTGAAAATCTCTATAAAAAGTGACCTTGTGTAGCAACACAATACATGAAAAACAACGAGTGCACAAAGGCACAAAGGAGAACACTCACAAGTGCACAAAGGCACAAATACACATGCACAAAAGCATGAAAAAGTATGAACTTGAATATATGAGATCCCAAGAGGGGCTTTACAAAAGAATTAGAATCCTAAAGGGGGTTCACCCCTATTTATAAGTACATGGAGTCATGGGGGGGCTCTAATACGGAGCTGCAATGTGTGTATTGGGGCCCCCCATGTTACATCTTATCAAAAAGGACAAAAAAGAAAAGACAAAAAAGTAAGAACCAAAAAGAAGAAAAAGAAGAAATAAAAAAGCAAATAAATTATAACATATTCTCAAATGAGAATATGCGTAAAACCATATGAATTTACATAAATACCCTTATCGAGTTTGAAATATATATTTATATATATATGAGATAAATATATGTATATGTATCTTTTTTTTTTTCTCTCTCTCTCTCTATATATATATATATACAAAATACACCATCTTTTAATACCCCCCTCAAACTTAGGGTGTCACAACCGAAAGTTTGACAAGAAGGAAGTTAAATCTTGGAGAGCACAACGCCTTGGTGAAGAAGTCTGTCAGTTGATATTTTGATGTAACATAAGGAAGGTCAATGGTTCTTCTTGAATATTCTTCACGAGCATAGTGGCTGTCCATCTCGATATGTTTCATGCGCTCATGAAATGTGTGATTTTTGGCAATGTAGATTGCACTCTTATTATCACAACATAGTTTGGTGGGCCCTTGAACTTGAACATTCATATCCTTCAACAAGCTGCGAATCCAAACTATTTCCATGGTGGTAGATGCCATGACTCTATACTCAGCTTCGGTGGATGACAACGATACTTTCTGCTGCTTCTTGCATCTCCAAGAAATTAATGACTCATCTAGAAAAATACAAAACCCAGTGGTGGAGTGACGGTTATTTGGGTCACCTCCCTAATCAGAGTCAGTATAAGCAATTAAACTTAATTCAGAAGAGGAAGATAGAAATACTCTCTTGTTTACTGTACCCTTTATGTATCCGATGATGCGAATGATGACGCTCAGGTGAACAATGGTAGATGCATGTTGAAATTGACTGGCAACATGTACTGCATGAGAAATATCAGGCCTAGTAATGCTGAGATATGTTAGGGATCCAACCAATTGCCTGTAAAATGTGGGATCTTTTAGAACAATGCCATCATCAATCTTCATCTTCGAACCCACTATTTCAGGAGTTTCACAGACCTTATCATCTGTGATTCCAAATCTGTCAAGAATCTCACAAGCAAGTTTAGTTTGAGACAAAAAATCTCTGTGAGAATAAGCAACTTCAATACCCCAAAAATATGTCAAAAAACCTAAGTCTGACATATTAAATTTCGAAGTCAAAATAGATTTAGTACTTTTGATTCCTTTAGCATCATCTCCTGTTATCAACGTGTCATCAACATATAACAATAATATAACAATTCTTGCATCAGATTTCTTAACAAATAATGCAGTATCAGTATAACATGAAGAAAATCCATTTTCAGTCATCACATTGTTAAACCTATCGTGCCAAGCTTTGGGAGCTTGTTTCAAGCCATAAAGAGCTTTACGAAGACGAAAAACTTTATTTTTAAGGATTTCCATACCAGGTGGAGCATCCATGTAAACTTCTTCATTAAGATCTTCATTCAAAAATGCATTTTTGACATCCATTTGGTAAATATTTCATTTTCTATCTGACAGTAACCATACGAGCTACTGAAGCAAATGTCTCTTCATAGTCAATTCCGTATTCTTGACTACACCCTTTTGCTACAAGACGAGCTTTATACCTTTCAAGAGAACCAACACTCTTGGTCTTGACTTTGAACACCCATCGGCATCCTATAGTTTTCTTTCCACTGGGAAGCGTTTGAAATTTCCACGTGTTGGCTTTCCTAAGAGCTTTGAGTTCACTCTCCATGGCTTCTCTCAATTCAATACATCGTTTAGCTTCTTCAAAATTTTTTGGTTCAAAATATGAGTGAATGACACTTAAGCAAGCCCGATATTTAGGAGAGAAAGAATCAAAGGATACGAATCTAGAGGGAGCCCTTCTAGATCTTTCAGTTCTCCTAGGATTTGAATCATAAGTGAAAATAGATTCACTAGGTTCACTATATTGCTCAATAGCACTTCTAAAGGTGCTTCTATCTCTACGAGAATAGGTGATAGCGTCTCTAGATACACTTTCTTCTTGAGAGGTAGAAGGGTTAGAATTATTGTTGATTACAACCACTTCATTGTCACTGTTATATGTTGATTCATCATCACTAGAGGTATCATTATCCTTAGATAATATGTCAAAAAGAAAGGAATAGTCGGCATTTTCTAAATGAGATTTATTCTTTTCAAAACCATTATCATTTCCAAAAAAGTTACATTCCTTGAGACATATAATTTATCATTCCTAGTGTCATAACATCGAAATCCTTTTTGGGATTCGGAATAGCCAAGAAAAGCACAAGGAATGACTTTTGGTGAGAGTTTATCATTTTTATTTGTAAGAACAAAGCACTTACAACCAAAAACTCTCAATCTATTGTAATCATGTTCTTTTTCATATAGAATCTCAAAAGGAGAAATTTTGTCTAAATTTTTGGATGGAAGACGGTTAATGAGATAAACGGAAGCAAGAGCTGCCTCGGCCCAATTTTTTTTTGGAATACTTTGTGAAATAAGAAGGGTTCTAGTGGTTTCAATGATATGCCTATGCTTTCTTTCGGCCAAACCATTTTGTTGTGGGGTCTTAGGACACGATCTTTGATGGACAATGCCACAATCTTCAAGATATTTCTTAAACTCATTAGAGAGATATTCACCTGCGGAATCGGTCCTAAATATCTTTAAATTACTATTAAATTGATTTTTGATCATCATATGATATGATTTAAGACATGAAAAAACTTCATGCTTATGTTTGAGAAAATATATCCAACAATACCGTGAAAAATCATCCACAAAAATCACATAGTATGCAAAACCTCCTTTAGATATGACGGGTGCCGGTCCCCAAACATCCTAATGAATAATTTCAAAAGGTTTAGTACTAAACATAGTTCTTTGTTCAAAATGCATACTTCTCATTTTTTCAAGAATGCAATCATTACAAGAGAAAGTATTTTTACAAAGATCTTTAACAAAATGCAAATAAGACAACTTGGTAATATTGAGATGACCAAGTCTCTTGTGCCAAACATTTATGTCTTTATGTTGGGCCACATTACAAAAGGTGTTTTTAGGAATTTGAAGAAAGTCACATAATACAAGTCTCCCTTCCTAGAGCCTTCCCCAATCAACCTCCCGGACTGGTGATCCTGTATTAAACGTTTATTAGATGAAAATTGAATGTCACACCCATGGTTCGTGAGTTGAGAAACGAAAAGCAAGTTTAAATTCAACTTTGGTATAAGTCTAATTTTAGGAATAAAGAAGTTTTGGGTTTCAAAATTTTCAATTCCCTTAATTTCAAGAGAAGTGCCATCTGCGGTTGAAACAAAAGATGGTGACATACTTTTAAAATATTCGGAAAGAGAAGAAATGTTTGGAGTCATATGGAATGATGCACCCGAATCTAAAAGCCAAAAGGTTTTACCTGGAGGAGAATGAGTGGATACGGCGGCACCGGAAATAGCTTCCTTAAGAAGAGGTTGAAAAGCCTTCACAATTTGATTAAGAGAGAGCTCCATTTGAAGATTCTTCTTTTGGTGGTTGAGATGTGGTTGCCATTGCTAGAAGTTTCTTCCATTTTGGACAAACCGGTTTGATATGACCCAGTTCTTTGCAAAAGTGACACAAAATTTTGCTCTAGTCTTTTCTTCCGCCTTGACCACCTTGATTTTGGCTTTTAAAATGAGGAGGTTTATATGTCCTCAAATTGTTACCGGGCCTAGAAACGACATTAGCACCATCACACTCTTGATTTGTAGGCATTGCAAGCACATTAGGATTTTGCTTGCAAATGCCCATACGAGTTTCCTCTCCACTTAATTTAGTTATAACATCTTCAAGAGAGGGAGAGGTGAAAGAGGATCTTATTTGTTCAAACTCGGGCCTTAACCCATTCAAAAAGTTAAAAAATCGATCTTCTTCTAATTGCTTGTGACGAAGCTCTATGGATTCTCCACTCCACTTGGGTTCAAGCGTGACAAACTCATCCCAAACGGAAGAGAGTTCGACAAAATACTCTCTTATAGTCATCTCTCCTTGAAGAAGGGTTAGCGCCCTCTTTTGGAGATAATACTTATGGGACAAGTCCTTAGAAGTATACATCTTCTCAAGGTACTCCCACACTTGAGAAGCCTTTTTAAACTTTATAATGTTGGCGTTGATTCTTGTCTCAACAGAGGAAAAGATCCAAGACAAGATCTTGAAGTTCTTCATTTCTCACTCATGTTTCCTACTATATTTCTCAAGAGCCTTGGTTCTTTTGTCTCCCTCAAGAATTTTAATTTCCCCTTCTTTAATCAAAGTGATTTTAGGCTCCGGTTTCGGAATCGAGCCTTGAACGTAACCCCAAAGCCCTTTCCCTTTGATGTGAGCTTCCATGTTTCCGGCCCACACGTGATAATTTGAGCCATTTAGTTTGAAACCAAGAGAGAAATGAGTCTTTTTCGCCCATTAGAGAGGTAAGATGAGAGAAAAGAATACGTACCACAATAAGATTTTAAATCTTACTTGTTGTAGTAATCTTCTAAAATATTGGATGAAGAAGACTCTCCATTCCAATCACCAAAATGTTGAAGGCATGCTTTTCGAGGCACTCGATTTTGTGAAGAACCACACCAATTTCTTTCTCCAAACAACCTTGGTTTGATACCATGTGAAAATCTCTATAAAAAGAGACCTTGTGTAGCAACACAATACAAGAAAAACGAGTGCACAAAGGCACAAAGGCGAACACTCACAAGTGCACAAAGGCACGAATACACATGCACAAAAGCATGAAAAAATATGAACTTCAATATATGAGATCCCAAGAGGGGCTTTACAAAAGAATGAGAATCCTAAAGGGGGTTCACCCCTATTTATAAGTACATGTAGTCATGGGGGGGCTCCAATACGGAGCTCCAATGTGTGTATTGGGGCCCCCCATGTTACATCTTATCAAAAAAGATAAAAAAAAGACAAAAAATGTAAGAACCAAAAAGAAGAAAAAGAAGAAATAAAAAAGCAAATAAATTACAACATATTCTCAAATGAGAATATGCGTAAAACCATATGAATTTACATAAATACCCTTATCGGGTTTGAAATATATATTCATATATATATAGATAGATAGATACATGTACATATATATATATGAGATAAATATATGTATATGTATCTTTCTCTCTCTCTTTATATATATATATATGAATATATATATATACAAAATACACCATCTTTTAATATTTATCACCCTCTTTCTTAGTAAGAGATAGTTTAGGTTCTGAATCGGAACTATCCACTATACCCCATAAACCTTTTTCCCAAATGTGGTGCTTCATAATCGAAGCCCACATTACATAGTTAGTATCATTTAGCATCATAGGAATGATGGTGATCTTATCATTGTCATCCATCTTTTACAAGGGTAAGAGAGGAATAGATAGGAGGAGAGAGAGAGAGAAAAAAGAAAAGAAAAGAAAAGAAAAGAAAAAGAGTAGACAAGGGAATAAAAGAGAGGATACAAAACCAAATTTTTTATAGCACAAGTTCGCCTTTCTTCAAACAAATCTTCTTGAGCCAAGAACAAGGTGCTTAAACACCTTTTGTAAATGTGGCACAAAAATTGAGGCAGAAGCACTTCAAGATCTAAGGATTCTGTAGCTCTGATACCATGTAATGAAATGGTGGTCTTCATCAAATGCACAAATAACTCACAAACAAGTGTCTATTGGAGACCCTACAAGCATGACCCTTGAAAGGGTATAAAAGGAAGAACACTTGAAAAATAAATAATACTTCATTCATGCACAAAATGCTTAAGAAGCATTGTAATTCACATTGAAGGGGTTCACCCCTATATATACAAAAAAGTGGAAGAGAGAGGAGAGCTCATTTTGAACTCTCTAAAAGAGACGTTGGACTACGTTGGACTTTATTCCAACGACTCTTATTATAGCTGTTGGACTAGAGTCCAACAACTCCTATTATAGCTGTTGGACTACAGTCCAACAACTATTTGCACAGTCAAGTTCTGGATCAAATATCTAGTTCCTATTGAACTAGATGCTAAAAAAGAAAATAAAGAAAAATAAAAAAAGAAAATACTAAAAGGAAAAATATAATAATAATATTAAATAATATATATGTATTACAGTTTACATTTTAACATATATATATATATATGCATATATATATATTTCTATTTTATTCAAAATACCTGATGGGGGTATTTTGGTCTTTTCACATGTAATAAAAGTTGTTTTAAAACAACTTGTTTTAGGTTTTTCCTTTTATTTATTTTTATTTTATTCTTTTTATTTTCCCCTTTTTTGGATCATTGGGGACCCCACAAAGGGAGTCGTTGGGGCTCCCCAACGACTCCTTTGTGGGGAGCCCCAATGCTCCCTCTCTCTCTCTCTTTTGCTTTGTATATAAAGCGGTGCTCCCCCCTCATATTAAGATGTTGTTCTCTCACCTCTTCTCAATAATATTGAATCATTTTTTGCCTTTTGGCATTTCCTCTTAGTGGGTTTGTGTATTTGCACTTTATGTGCTTGTGATTTCTTGTCCATTATTGGACCTTCAAGTGTTATCACTTGTTATTTGTATTTCCGCCTGTTTCTTTACATGATATCAAAGCCAAGTCGAGATCAAGCTAAATTTGCTTTTCGATACATCAGAAAACGTGCCATTCAAAATTTGAGGAGGCAATGCTCTCTTGCAATTCCTATTCAAGCTCTTGTGAAATTATGATCGCGTAAAAGATCGATGGAGTATTCGCTATCTCTCTCTTCTCTTTTCCTTGGATCGGATTCAAGAAAAAGATTTACTCAATATGTATCTCATATTTTTTAAGTATCTCTTGTATTATTTATTTCATACATTATGCATGAGAAAATACTTATTTTCTTTATCATTATATATATATATACTTTTGTTATTTTCTTTGGATTCTCTATTTTAAATAGTTACGGTATGCATTTGAAAATGTATTTGAAATATAGTAGCCTCTTGCTAAATATGTTAAAAATGAATGAGTTTTTAAATTAATTATTAGATCTTGTGCATAAGCATATTTTCATAAAATATTTGTTTTAATTATGTATATCGTCATAAAAATTATATTTTACAAAAATATATGTTTTTCCTTTAAAATCTTAAATATTATGCTTATGTCTTTAATGTTGCTAATTCCCTTGTTGTATGTATTTGGTTTTATCGTAATGATCATTGGTGATTCTAGGCATACGTTAAAACATGATTTTTAGGTATATTATATGAATTTTATGTGTTAAAATTTTAGAAACTTGTATGATATATACCTTAAGTCACCATGTTTTCTTTAACTCTTTGGTAATATTGTTGATATTTTGCATATTGACATGTTCATGTCCCATATTTTATGTGATTTCAATGGTTGACTTTAAGATGTTTATCTCATTATGCAAAACTAATTATTTGAAAAACATTCTTGATTGATTATGCTTGAGAATGATCTTAGATATATTGTGTTCATCTCGGTTTGACATTGATATGGAAAATAAATCTTGCATTGGATGCTTTGAATGCATTTTATAATGTTAACTCGTTTTTCTCTAAACTGTGTCATAGTCACACAAAACAGATTGCATTATAAATGATGTTTGGTATATTAAATTTCATAGTTTCTATATAACCTATGTGGCTATGAGTTATTAGATTATCTTATTGCTTTAAGTTTTCATGGTTGGTAGTAATTATGTTTACTTTTGGGATTGTAAAAGGTTCTTTTAAAAAAAACCTTTGTATGTGTTATTTTCATAATATTACATGATTTGTTTGTCTCATAGTAGACTTTTGATTTAAAAGACTTTCTTTTAAGATAATATGTTCTTGTCTTCTCTTTAAAAATTATTAGATCCTTTGTATGCAATGTGCCTTAGTGCATCTATTCCTTGATTGGTGAATTTATGACTTCAATTTGAAGAATTGATTATGTTAAGCATGATTCTTGTTTATTCAAGATTGTAAAAAGTTGTCATAATACGTATTGTTGTGCATATGACTGTACTTTCTTTAAGGTTGGTCATCTACCATTATTGATTTTTTGATTTGAAATTGTTTTTTCAAATCGGTTCATTTTATGAACTCACCTATTTGGAAAATGATTTTCGTGAGTATTATTTGCCTTTTTATGGCATTGATTTTATCTATCCATCACAGATTTTTATATGATGCATCAATCTTCTTGGCCTTATCAAAGATATTTGTTAGGGTGAGTTGTGTGCACCTTATTTTATGTCATTTTAGATTGTCAACTTGTAGTTTGACTCTAACTGACAGTTATGTGATCTCTGATTGCGAGTGTATTGAATCACTCATTTGCTTTTGGCCATTGTTTTTATTATGGATGCTTTTAATTACGTGTATCTGTGATGGATATCTAATTTTTGAAACCATGGTGTTTCGAAATATGACAAAAATTAATATTTTTATTAATTGCATTAGTGTGTTTCCATTACATACCTTTCTACCTCGGTTGTTTTCTCTTTTTTATATCTCTTATCTAAGTGTCATCATATGTAGACAAGAGATGTTTGTTCATACCTTTGTGTATGTTTTTAGCCCTTTGTTGGCATTAAGATTATGCTCTTGATCTAGTAGCTTATACACTTATTTTTTTAGTGTCATTATATGTAGACAAGAGATGTTTGTTTATACCTTTGTATATGTTTTAGCTCATTATTGTCATTATACTCTTGATCTAGTCGTTGATATACTTGATCTTTAGTGTCATTATCCGTAGACAAGAGTTGTTTATTCACACCTTCGTGTGTGACTTTAGCCCTTTGTTGGCATTGTGCTCTTATTCTAGTCGCTGATACACTAGTTTTATGTGTCATTATATGTAGACAAGAGGTGTTTATACACACCCTAGTGTGTGTCTTTGGCCTTTTAGTGACATTGTATCTATGCTCTTGTTCTGAATCTTATTTCAGGAAGCCTCAACTTTGTTTTCTTTGGCATTATTTTCCAATTTCAGATGTAATAACAGAATATGAGATGTTACTTACAGATGGTAATTCCTTTGCATATAGGTGGTGGTTGTTGAATTTTGGGTGATGATGTAGCTGCACATTAGAATTGGTTCCCTGTGAAATTGCACACTTGAGTTGTCTGTATCTTAGTTTGATGTGGTTCTGCTTTGGGCTATTGTTGTTCTCTCATAGCATTTTAAGGGATGGAAAATTTTATAACCTATGTCACAATGATACAGGTACGTATGCCTACGTGACTCGTGTACGAGGTATGGGTTCAGAAAAAAATTCAAAAGATACTGCATATATATATATATATATGAAATATTTTGTATTGTTTCTTTTAAGAGGTTTTTTATTTATTTAATACTTATGAAAGCATGTTGATATTAATAATATAATTAATATAAAATATTTTATATCACCCATCTAAAGGGCATTTTTGTAATATTTACTGATCTCTCTCTCTCTCATAAATCATAATGTAATCACATGATTGATAAAAAAAATAAGAAAATTCCATTTAGGGGCCAACCTTTTGCCCCTATATCCAAGTATGGGCCTCATGTTTCTGAAATTCCAAATATGGGCCAAACTTTCCCTGGAAACTGCCAAACAAGCGCCTGCATTTAATATTGTCCTTTAACTCAAGTTATATCACAAACCAAATCACCACAATGAGTGACCATTATTAAGAGTTCAGACTGATTACTTTTTCTCCTTTTAAGAGGATGAATAAGTACTTTTCAATTTTCAAGGGACAATACAACAACAACAACAACAACAACAACAACTACGCCTTCATCCCAAAACAATTGGGGTCGGCGATATGAACCAAAAGAGAAAATCATTCTGGGTCTCCCACATGAATCCTTCTCCTCCAATCATTTCTATCCAATGGCATGTCCTCGGTGAAGTTCAAAGCATTCATATCCTTTCCTATCACCTCCATCCATGTTTTCCTAGGCCTGCCCCGACCTCTTTTAACTAATATATTTTCCCATTTCTCCATCCTTCTAACTGGAGCATCATTAGGCCTTCGCCGAATATGTCCAAACCACCGTAAATGATTCTCTCTCATCTTATTTTTAATGGGTGCAACGCCTACCTTCTTTCGTATCTCCTCGTTCTGAATCTTATCTTTTATTGTATTTCCACACATCCATCTCAGCATACGCATCTTAGCTACACTCATTTTTTGAATATGATGTCTCTTGGCAGCCCAACATTCGGGCCTAATAGTCGTCCTATAAAAATTTCCCTTCAACCGCAATGGCATTCTACGATCGCACTACACTCCAGTTACACTTTTCCATTTCATCCACCCAACCTTTATCCTATGATTTACATCTCCAGCAATTTCTCCATACTTTTGAATAATAGATCCCAAATATTTGAAACAATCATGCACCAGTATTTCTTGCTCACCAAGCTTCACTACACTCCCATCACTACTTCGTTGCTTACTAAACTGACATTCCATATATTTTGTCTTGCTCTTACTCAACTTAAAACCTCTTGCTTCCAATGTCTGTCTCCATAATTCTAACTTAGCATTAACCCCAACTCTAGACTCATCAATCAAAACAATATCATCAGCAAACAACATACACCATGGCACATTTTCTTGAATTGATCTCGTGAGCTCATCCATCACTATAGCAAATAGGAAAGGGCTTAAAGCAGATCCTTGATGTAACCCAACCGTTATAGGAAAATTGGTTGTCACCCCTCCAAAAGTGCGGACATTGGTTACTACTCCTTCATACATATCTTTAATTATACTAATGTACTTGAGAGAAACACCTTTCTTCATCATTGTCCACCAGAGAACGTCCCTAGGTACTCTATCGTATGCCTTCTCCAAATCAATAAAAACCATATGCAAATCTTTGTTCCTCTCTCTATTTCTCTCAATAAGTTGTCTACGAAGATGTATAGCTTCCATAGTTGATCTTCCAGGCATAAAACCAAATTGATTCTTCGATATCATGACAACCTTCCTCAACCTAGACTCAATCACCCTCTCCCAAAGTTTCATAGTATGACTCATGAGTTTTATACCACGATAGTTTGTGCAATCTTGTATATCACCCTTATTCTTATATAGAGGCACCAAAGTACTTTTCCTCCACTCATTAGGCATCTTATTTGTCCCCCAAATCTTGTTAAAAAGATTTGTCAACCATTCTAAACCTTTCTCTCCCAAGCACTTCCAAGCCTCGATAAGTATACCATCTGGGCCAACTGCCCTTCTTGATTTCATTTTCTTCAAAGCCTCTGCAATTTCTTTCTTTTGAATCTTGCGCATGAAGTCACGATTCATCTCATGAAAAGGAATGGAGAAGTCTCCAAGATCCTGAGCATGACTTTCATTAAATAGCTTATCAAAATAATCTTTCCATCTCTCCTTAATCTCCTCATCTTTGACTAAAACCCTTTGCGTTTCATCTTTGATACAACTAACCATACCCAGATCCTTCGATTTCCTATCTCTCATCTTTGCAAGCCTATAAATATTCTTCTCGCCCTCTTTGGTATCCAACTTATCATAAACCTCCTTATATACCTTATCCCTCGCGTTCCGAACTACTTTTTTAGCTTCCTTCTTTGCTATCATTTACTTCCCCAAATTCTCATTATCACGACTCTTATTTAGATTTCTATAACACTCTCTTTTAACCTTAATAGCTAATTTGACATCCTCGTTCCACCATGATGTATCCTTACCTAGCGGTGCACCGCCTTTAGACTCACCCAATACCTCCTTAACCACCTTTCTCATGCCACCCGCTATCTTATTCCACATTGATTCTGAATCCTCTTCGAGACACCAATCACCTTCCTTAACTACCTGCTCTACAAATATTCATTGTTTAGCTCTTTTCAGTGCCCACCACTTAATTCTAGGATCTATCCTATGTCTATCCCTTTTGCGGCATTGTCTAATTCTAAGATCTAAAATTAAGACTCTATGTTGTGTAGCTACACTTTCTCCGGTATAACCTTACAATCGATGCAACAACCCCTATCTCTCTTTCTAAGTAGGAAAAAATCTATCTGACTCGTATTAACCCCACTTTTAAATGTTACTAGGTGAGACTCCCTCTTCCTAAACCAAGTGTTTGCTAAGATCATATCATAAGAAAAACCAAAATCTAAAATCCTTTCTCCACTTTCGTTTCTTTCTCCTATACCGTAGCCTCCATGGATACTCTCAAATCCATCCCTACTAATGCCCACATGCCCATTAAGGTCACCGCCGATGAATTTCAAGGGACAATACAAGAAATAAAAAATGTCACATTTTCCAAGATGACATGTCATCTCTCCCTCTCTATCTTTGGATAAGCAAGTATCTTTATTTTCAAAAATATATTTCTTACCTGCAATGTCTGAGACAGAGTTGGACACGTTTTAGAGCATGCCATCAGCGTGTCGTGCGCTGAAATGTGTCAGACTTCGTGTCCGAGCGTGTCATCCGTGACGTGGGCCCATTTGGGCATGTCACTGTGACATAGTTTATAACCAATGATATTGAATGCTGTATGTTGGACAATCTTATAATCAGTCACACTGAATGATGCAGGTTGGACACTGTTTTAATGATGTTCCGTAGAAAGCCTGGCGTGCATGGCCTTCAGGGGCATGATTCTACACTGCAGCAAGCAAAGGTAACGGGAGTTCTTCAGCATAATTTGAACATTGGATTTACTTTTACACTGTATACATCATCAGCCTGATGTTCTCACAGTTGAAAAGTCATAATCTGATTTATATGTTTTTCTACTTCTATTTTTTAAAATATCACCCATGATAGCCTTCTCTCTCTCTCTTACATGCACATTTCTTTTACTTTGATATCCTCATAGAGATAGAACTATCTGTTCCTTTTTTCTTCAATCTTGGTTTAGATTGATTAATGTACTGCATCATTTTTTATTGAACAAGTAGGTCAATGAGCTTAGAGCTGTAATGGGGACATTATCTGGACGAAGTCTTCAGTTTTCCACAGATGCAACCCTAAGGAGATACTTGGAAGCACGGAACTGGAATGTTGATAAGGCAAAAAAGATGTTGGAGGAAACACTGAAGTGGAGGTCAACATATAAACCAGAGGAAATCCTATGGGTAAAGCTACATCAGCTTGATCCTTCCTTTTCCTACCTTGATCATAAACATGATATTTTCAGAAATTAATCATTTAAAGACCACATATGATTAAGGTAGCCAATAGAATATTTAAAATGATACTGTTGTTATTTTTGGCACTTGTATCTGCTTTTGTCCTATGTCACATGGGTGCGGGTGCGGGGGTGCAGCACTTTCAAAAAACTTGGGTGCGGGGGTGCGGCAAAAATATAAAAAATTATATATATATATATATATATTATATATATATAATTTTTAAGTTTGAACAGTTAACAATAGTAACACTAATGAAATAAAAAACAATTATCACAATATCATCAAATCAATTCATGCATGCAATAAATCAAATTAACAATCTACAATTTTATTCTACATCATAAAAAGTTAAAAACCAACACCACAATTATAAAAACAATCAAATAAGTAAAGCAAAAAAGAAGTAAATTATATAGTATACTAACAAAAGAAGCAAAAAATGCATAATTACATACCAAAAGTATATCCTACACAACGTACGATGAGTTAGTGTGCCAAATAGGTGCAAAAGAAAATAACAAGTTCAGTTTTTCTTTCATTCAGCATGGACTTTTCACACTCACAACTGTTTGAACTTTTCAGAAACTGCAAACCATATCATATCCTTGGAGGAAAGCGAAAGGAAAACTTTTTGAGCTTTTGTGCTCAATACAAATATATAAATTGATATTTATATTTGTATTTATTTATTTTCTATATATACACTCACACCAATTTTCTAGAGAACCATGGAGGAGAAAATAAATTCACCTTACACGATTAAATCAGATTTCATGAACTAATGGCAAACTTATAAATTGAAAGCAAATTGCACGATATTCCAAAAATCTCCATCACAAATCAATTTTTTCTGATGTCAAGATTTATCACCGTGATTTCAAAAATATAGAGAACCCTGCTAAAAATTAAATACGTATGAAGAAAGCATCCAATAGTGAACAACATAAATCAAATTCAAAATCAAAATGAAAAAATGCGTGAAAAGTTGCAAAGCTTGTCCCTATCTCTTACCTTCACTCAAAAAGTTTTTTGTGCCTGATGACTTCCTGCAAAACACAGACACAGACAGATCCAAAGAACGATGAGAAAAACATGAAAATAATGACTCAGGAATCCACAAAAACTTTTGAGTTTTCTTTGAAATTGAAAGAAGAGAAGTTCAATTTCACGATTTAGATCTTTAACGAAAAATTGCATACATTCACTAGAAAACAACGAGAAATACATCTACAAAATGAAAAACTCATTAGAAAAAGACGAGAAAACCAGCAGTTAAACTACCAAAAACAAAAGCAAAACGACAGAAAATACTCAAACAAGTTAAGAAGAAAGCGAAAAGGAAGCCAAAACTCGCGAAAAAGCAAAAAACAAAATAAAAACACCAGAAAATACTCAAACAGGTAAAGAAGAACGCGAAAAGGAAACCAGAACTCATAGAAAAGCAAAAAAGAATGAAGAAAAAAAATCCAAAACTAACGCACTTGGGAAAATCCTGCACCGTTCAATCCTGAGAATTAAAAAATAAGGCCCATTTTTAAAAAAATATACAAAGAGAAAACTTGCAATGGAACGCAAAATCATATTGAAACCAGCGATGCAAAACAAGGATTTCTCACTAAACTAGTAAAAATCTCGACAGAGCTCTTCCAGTTCTCATCTTCCACCACGAACGAGTCCTCCCTACAACTTCACAAACACCTGAAAAACAACGAAAACTAACAGCAAAATAAAAAAAAAATATACACAAAACGATAGAAAAACCGCGTTAACTCTCGTGCCTTCACGTCCTTATTCACCTCTCTCCTAAAACCCAACGTTCATCTCCCTAACTTCAAAAAACCAAGGCTGGAAAGAAGGGGTCAGCACCTTCTCCCAAGGCTGGCTGCCACTCGTGCCGGCAGCGAGAGACAGAGAGATTGAGAGTGAGAGAAAAGATAGAGATGGAGCGAGAGACAAAGACAAAAGGAGAAGAGAGATGGAGAGATAGAGGGAGCGAGTGAGAGATGGAGAGAGCAATAGTGAGAGAGACAGAGAGATTGAGAGTGAGAGACAGAGAGAGTGAGAGAGAGTACCTGAGGAGAGGTCTGGCAGAGTGGTCGGCGTCGGGGTCCGGCGGAGAGGTCGTCGTCGGCTTCGGCTTCAGGAGGAGAGGTCAGGAGGAGAGAGGATTAGGGCAAAAAAATTTTGCCCTAATCCTCCTCTCCGCAGCCCATTTCATCGGGCAAAAATTGGACAGAAATGACCCTGGGTGCGTTGACCACACCCAGGGTCGGGTTGACCGCACCGGGTGCCGCACCCACGTCGCGTCGACGTGGGTGCGTCAGCTGGTTGGCTGAATCCCTGTGACTTAGCTTTTGTCATATTTGTAAAACCCACGTTTTTTTCAAAAAAAAAAAAATTATCGGACCCGGGCCGGGTCGGGTCCGGACCCGACCCGGGCCCGCCTGCGATAGGGTTTCATAACCCGACGCAGGAGAGGTTTTGTTTAAAACAAAACCCCCCTGTGCGCCGCATCCCCCCACCGCGCCTTCGGCCCGATAGGGAAACCCATCGGGGTTTCCCCTTTTGTCGCCCCTCCCCGAGCTCTTTAAGAGCATTGCGGGAGGGGAGGAACGATGCCCCGCCCCCCTTCTCGTTCCCTGCAGGCGACAACCTCGCCGCCAACCCCGACCGACGCCTCCTCCTTCCCTGCGCACGCCGCCGACCGCCAGCCACCTCGCCTCCTCTCCTTCCAGGTATGCATCCTCCACCTTCTCCTCCTCCCCCTCCCATCTCTCTCTGTCACCTCGCCTGGACGCCGGCAGGCGGCGCACGGCCTCTGCCGTGCCCTCCCACCTCCCTCTTTGCCCATTGGAAACCCGACAGGGGGCCTACAGGGCCCCTGTCGTCCCCTTCTCTCTTGTGGGGGGGTTCGCCGGAGTGCCGGTAGGGGGCCAATGGCCCCTGCGGCACCTCCTCACCCCTGTGGGTGATGGGGAAACCGACGGGAGGTCGGTTGCCCCCTGTCACCCCCGTCCCGAGCTCTCTCTCTGGCAGGGGTTAGCCCCTGCCTCCTCTCAATCTCCGGTGAGCAGGGGCAATGCCCCTGCCGTTTCCTGTTTTTCCGGCTGGCAGGGGCGATGCCCCTGTCGCCCTTTGTTTTGCTGGGCTGGCAGGGGCTCGCCCCTGCCGCCTCTTGGCTTCTGGGAGGGCAGGGGATATCCCCCCTGCTGCCTCTTGTTTCTCGGCACGCAGGGGGCTTGTCACCCCTGCGGCTCCGTGGTTTTGTCAGGCAGGGGTCGAGGCCCCTGCCATTTGTTGGTTCTGCTGGCAGGGGCCGAGGTCCTTGCTGTCCCTTGATTCGTCAGGCAGGGGCTGGGGCCCCTGCCATTCCCTATTTTTGTCAGGCAGGGGCCAAGGCCCCTGCCATATCATGTTCTTCAGGCAAGGGGGCCGAGGCCCCTGCCGTTCTCTGTTCTGCGAGGTAGGGGTCGATACCCCTGCCCTTCATTATTCTGTCTGGCAGGGGCCGAAACCCCTGCCATTCTGAGCTGGCACGCAGGGACCAGTGTCCCTGCCACTTGTTACCTTCGTGAGGCAGGGGTCGAGGCCCCTGTCAGCTGTTTTGTCAGGTAGGGGCCGATGCCCCTGCCATGCGTGACCTTGTTTGGCAGGGGCAGAGGCCCCTGCCCTTCGCTTCCTCGTCAGGCAGGGGCTGAAGCCCCTGCTATTTTATTGTTCTGTCGGAAGGAACCGAGGGCCCCTGCCGCCTTGCTGTTTTCGGCAGTGCCTGTAGCCTAAACCTACCCATGTCCTCATCGCACCATTAATTAAATTAGCTTAATTAAATGTTTCGCACTCTTGCAGATTTACGCAACAGGTCTCGCTCGTGCTCTGCGACTCAACCCTCATATTATCCTCACGCTTAGGCGTACGCAGTTGCACGACATCCCAAGGTAGGTTAAAGTCGCACAAGGGGCAATAAGATCTAATTAAGTTGAAATAATTAAAATGTCTATGCTAGTTGTACTTAGATTTATACTGCTTTTGCGTGACTTATTATTCTTGTCTCCATGTTTATGAGTCGATGTACGGTTTTACTCTTCGAGTAGTAATTTGTGTATTTGCTTACGTGTTGAAGGTGGTTTCGCACTTTTTGCAATACTTATGCCCTAAGTTGCTCGCATGTATACTTGCCTGTACCTTTCTATGGGTGGATGTACAATTTCATTATTCGATTATTATTTTGCGTAGTGTTTATGAATTTGAGGTGTGGTTTCGTATTTCTTGAAATACATATGCCCTTGTTTGCTTGCATCCATTTTTGCCTGCACGTTTCCTTTGAGTGAGGTACGACCTTGTGTCTCGTGTATTACTTATGACCTTATGTGTTTGCCTGTCTAAGTGGTCAATGTATGGTGTTGGTACCTCATGTATTACTTATGTGCTTTTCCCTCGATGTGCGGCATCGCAAGTCGAGAGTTGTTTGTTGACATGTTATAACCTGCATATGCTCACACTCATGGTAAATATGTACTTACATAAATGTAGTCTTGTGCCTATCCTGTTATCACCTGTTTTCAAAACACCAGAAGTTGCACTTGTGCACTATAGTTCTTTTAAAGAGGATTTCCTTCTGCAAACCCAAGGCTCTTCAAAATGCACAACTTTTGCAAAGTATGATTAAGTCTTGCAGGATTGCGAAGTCACATTTGGCCCCTCCCAAGTCCACACACTTGGGAGAAATGTTTTATAACCTTGACTCAAGTTGCGGCTCATTTTGAATAACCCCGATCAGGGGCATGAGCATATGAATGAGTGGGGTTCTGTTGAAGGACCCATTCTTTATGTATCAATCTAGTGTAACATGTCGATACTAAGATAAATTTTGGATGTAAGATTGATAGTGTTGTGTCTTGTGTGAATGACTTAATGTGGCATTATGGCTTTTAAGGATGAATCGTGCCAAATGAGCACTCCTATATTCTTTGAATTGTTATGAAGTTGTGTGTTGGGTATTCCTTTTGAGAAGCCCACAGACCTCCCTGGTTCAGTATGGCGTACTTTTAGACATGCACAACATGTTAAGTACTTTGTTGATCGGACGAGAGATCCGAGATGACCTTGCATCATGAAATATGAAAAATGTTGTTGAAGTGAATTCAAGATTTATCTTGCCAGGCTGTGTTGTATTAATTCTTTTGCAGATAACATCTGTTGGGGTTTCTTTTGTGGAACCATATCCCTTTCATCGTAGTCGTACTTATGACATATACGACCGTACTTTTTGACAAGTACGTCTTTGTACGTTGCGATGATTGGATGAGTAGGTTGTGGCAACCTCGATGAGCGCAAATAACAAAATGTTGTGATCACCTAAATAAGTGATGTTTTCGCCTTCACCGGCAAGATACTCGAGTGGGTCGAAAGACCAGAGTATGTAGAATGAGTTTTCAGTTAACTACCCCTGATGTACTCATTCGAATCGCTGACTCCTGTCAGGAGAGAGGACAGGAAGGTACAAAACTTCGATGGACAGGCCATTAATGGCAGTTACGAGCAAAAGACTCGGCTTCCCCAGTCATCGGAGTTGGGGGAATGAGACTACCATAATTATCCTAGGTGGTAGCTCTCCATGTTTGGGATGCATCCATTATTTATGCTGCTTTGGGGATTTCTCTCTTGGTCACCGACCGTCCCCTTAGGTGCGGACTCAGTCAGCTATCCGGGTTATCATAAAATACATAGCATAATAAACCCCCGGATCAGTCTAGGCTGTTTCTAGAGTCTTGTCTTGTGCGTACCCGCTTGGCCAGTTAATATCGAAACATAAGTTAAATCTGATCGCAATGTGTTCAGTTATGCACGTATGAAAGTTATAGGGTACAACAGGTTCAATACTTATGGAATTGTGTGTGTGGTTGATGAAGCATTGTATTTTGCTAGTTGACTTTCTTGTGCAGTGCTTTGCTTGTAATAGTTAGCCTACTGGTGCCAGTAAAATGCTTGTAATAATTTTTAACATTGTGTTCATGATAGTTGCTCTGTGAATATATTGAAATTAAATTGCTATATAATTGCCTGTCTACTTGACATATTAAATTATTCTGCTTAATTATGTTCAATATTGTCATGTCTGTGCACCTACCAGTTTTTAGTGAAACTGACCCATTTTATGGGTAGGTTTTGGATAGGTAATACAGTCTGCGATGGCACGATGGCGTGATGAGAACAAGATAGAGTTTTTTCCCTGACGTTTTGCTCCTGAGGACATGTTGGTAAATTTGGTATGAAGGGTATTCCAAAATTTCTCTTTTTATTAAACCTTGAGTTATTAAAGCTGTTTTAGTAAACTTCTTTTCGGTTTCAACAAACAAATTCTCCATCATTGAAATTGCATTTCAAAACCATTTGATTTCAATAGTTGTGCCGGATTTGACAAAGGAAAGTTTACACTGTAATGCGCTCAAGGTCCATTGACTTGTGGTTTTAAAAATATTATTTTCCGCTGAAGTATTATTTAAACTCTGATAATTGTATGATTTCAAAGCTTTCTAAACTATTCTAAAAGTTACAAGTCTTGGATTTTTGGGGTGTTACAACTTGGTATCAGAGCGATAGGGAAAATAGTGATTCTTGACCATCCGACATCTGCATCGCACAGTAAGTACTATTGATTTTGTTGTTTTATACTTAATTTGATTAAAATATCTTGCTTCGATTTAGATGTCGTATAATGAGATGAGCGAGGCAATAAATGTTTTGACTGGAGCCGTTATGCATCTCCAATCTATGGTTCAGAACCTGAGTCATAGTGTGGCTTGCGAGAACACCTTTCAGGGTCAGTGCGATAAACAGATGGATAACCATCAAGTTACCCCTAATCTATTGTACCCCCGAAATTCTATTGTTTGCTCTTTCTGTGGTAACGTGGACCATTCAGGGAAGGAATGCCGCCATAAGCGAAAGTACGATAAGTGGCATCTGGCCACACAAGGCTTGGAACAAGGGAAGCAAGTTAAAGATTTTCAGAACAAAAAGTCAGTTGGTAGTAAGGAAGTTAGCAAATGCCGACTTGCCAATGATAGAATGCAGGGATCCCCATCTAAGAAACAAAAGCAAGGCAAAAGAATCAAGCTACATCGATCGTCTAGTCGAAAATGCTCGAAGTGTAATTATGGTCATCCGGGACAACAATGCCCTCGAAACACTGGAGGTTGTTTCTATTGCGGAAAGATGGGACATTTCGCCAGAGTTTGTCGCAAGAAGGAAGCAGATCTGAAGAAGCGAACCGCGAATGAAAGTCAGCAACAACAACCCAAGTTGCCTCACTAGTAGCAATGAAAGTAGAGAACCATTTTTTATTTTCGTTATGACGGGTTAGGTAGAGAATTAGCAAATAGACACTTTAATAAGTTCGGGTAAGACTTTTTATTTTCCAGTACGGATCTTGTAGTAAAAGTTTATTAATGAAATTACGTATGAAGTTTGTTCAACCCAGACCCTTATGAGTATGATGCTTATGCAGGTAAATGACATGTTACGCCTACAACTGATTAGTTTTTGTGTAGTTAACTTGTTACGCCTACAAATGATTAACTTTTAAGTGGTTGACTTATACGCCTACAAATCATTAGTTAGACTATTTAGAGGAATGACACCTCACGACTACAAACACTTAGTTTTTATGATACATCACACCTACATAGCCATGTTGTAGAGGGTTGCATTATGATTGGTTATGAGAATATATCATACCTGTATAGCATGATTGGCGGATATCATATTGGACTAAAATATCTTGTAGATCTGTGCGTGTGTTTCACACTGATATGGTCGAATGCGATGTGCTTTGAGGTAAAATTATATATGCATATGATGGTACCATGATTTGGATGTCTTAGATGCATATAGAATTTGAATTCTGTGTGCGTAACTCGAACTGCGTAGAAGTTACGTATCTTGAGGTTTAGTAGATTATTGATATATACATGATCACATTGTATAGAACTCATACTTTGAGGTTAGATTTGGATAATGAAATGCTCCTGGTGGCAATGATATAATGCATAGGATAATATGCTTTTGTATGATATGATTGAAATGCATGTGACCTCAAATTTTGAAAGTATGGAACCTTATTGGTGAAAGGTGTGATTTTTGATGTATGTGCCATATGAAGTGATGTGATGCTCATTTATGATATATATATACTTTTGCCCCTTTATTGGTGGCTATCGACCCTGTGAGTGGTCGTTTGTTTGATGCATGTATCATTGATTTCGGTACCTGTTGAGGACCTTGTCCGCAAAGGATTCTCTGTGAAGGGTATGTATGATCAAGATCAGGTAATCCGACTAGAGTGGTGAATCTCTGTGAGGAAGTACACTGTCCAAGATCGGGTAGCCGCAAAGATGGCAAATTCCTGTGAGGAAGTATATTGTCCAAGACCAGGTAAACCTTCTAGGGCGGTAATTCCTTGTGAGGTCGTACATTTCCCAGACCAGGTGATCCAGCGTGGAACTTGTAGATTTTGATTTCGTAGAGAATTATGGTGTGTTTTGATGCTCTTCTGAGAGCATTTGATATAACCAGTTATGAATATTTAAATTTGGCTTTCTGTTGTAGCATGATTATATATTGGTTTTAGATTAGAAAGTTGGATCCTTGCTGATTCTAGATCTTGATACAAGGATATGTTTTTGTCTTATACTAAAGTTAGGGCCATTCTACGAATGATAACTTAAGCGAAGATAGGATAACTGGCCATGTAAGGCCTTGAAGTATAAGCATTAATTAAGGCTTTTCCGGACATAGAGTCTGTTAGAATTAGTAAGGGTAACGAACGACAACCTGATTATGATATAGGACAGAAACCTCCGTTTAAGGAACGTAAACAAACTAGAGCAATGTCTTGTTGTGTCTCTTCATTCGTATCAAATCTAGTAGAAGGTGACGAATAAACATTCTTACAGTCTTCTGCCAAACTTTTTTTTTTGTGACTCCGTATAAACTCTTGCGAAGACATAAATTAGTAACAAAATCACTCACATTTTGTTTAATCGAATTGTTGGCTTCGAATCTTTCTCAGGAATTTATTATGTGCTATCCTGATTACTTTAATAGCATACGTGTTCCAAGATCACTCACACATATAGTGTATCCTCATTAACAACGATTATCTAAGAACCAGATTGTCGCAGCTAATCTTTTAATAAATATTTCGCGGTCAAAATTCTTTTAAGAGGGGTAGGATGTAAAACCCACGTTTTTTTCAAAAAAAAAAAAAAAAATTATCGAACACGGGCAGGGTCGGGTCCGGACCCGGCCCGGGTCGGGTCGGGTCGGGTCCGGACCCGACCCGGGCCCGCCTGCGATAGGGTTTCATAACCCGACGCAGGAGAGGTTTTGTTTAAAACAAAACCCCCCTGTGCGCCGCATCCCCCCACCGCGCCTTCGGCCCGATAGGGAAACCCATCGGTGTTTCCCCTTTTGTCGCCCCTCCCCGAGCTCTTTAAGAGCATTGCGGGAGGGGAGGAACGATGCCCCGCCCCCCTTCTCGTTCCCTGCAGGCGACAACCTCGCCGCCAACCCCGACCGACGCCTCCTCCTTCCCTGCGCACGCCACCGACCGCCAGCCACCTCGCCTCCTCTCCTTCCAGGTATGCAGCCTCCACCTTCTCCTCCTCCCCCTCCCATCTCTCTCTGTCACCTCGCCTGGACGCCGGCAGGCGGCGCACGGCCTCTGCCGTGCCCTCCCACCTCCCTCTTTGCCCATTGGAAACTCGACAGGGGGCCTACATGGCCCCTGTCGTCCCCTTCTCTCTTGTGGGGGGGTTCGCCGGAGTGCCGGTAGGGGGCCAATGGCCCCTGCGGCACCTCCTCACCCCTGTGGGTGATGGGGAAACCGACGGGAGGTCGGTTGCCCCCTGTCACCCCCGTCCCGAGCTCTCTCTCTGGCAGGGGTTAGCCCCTGCCTCCTCTCAATCTCCGGTGAGCAGGGGCAATGCCCCTGCCGTTTCCTGTTTTTCCGGCTGGCAGGGGCGATGCCCCTGTCGCCCTTTGTTTTGCTGGGCTGGCAGGGGCTCGCCCCTGCCGCCTCTTGGCTTCTGGGAGGGCAGGGGATATCCCCCCTGCTGCCTCTTGTTTCTCGGCACGCAGGGGGCTTGTCACCCCTGCGGCTCTGTGGTTTTGTCAGGCAGGGGTCGAGGCCCCTGCCATTTGTTGGTTCTGCTGGCAGGGGCCGAGGTCCTTGCTGTCCCTTGATTCGTCAGGCAGGGGCTGGGGCCCCTGCCATTCCCTATTTTTGTCAGGCAGGGGCCAAGGCCCCTGCCATATCATGTTCTTCAGGCAAGGGGGCCGAGGCCCCTGCCGTTCTCTGTTCTGCGAGGTAGGGGTCGATACCCCTGCCCTTCATTATTCTGTCTGGCAGGGGCCGAAACCCCTGCCATTCTGAGCTGGCACGCAGGGACCAGTGTCCCTGCCACTTGTTACCTTCGTGAGGCAGGGGTCGAGGCCCCTGTCAGCTGTTTTGTCAGGTAGGGGCCGATGCCCCTGCCATGCGTGACCTTGTTTGGCAGGGGCAGAGGCCCCTGCCCTTCGCTTCCTCGTCAGGCAGGGGCTGAAGCCCCTGCTATTTTATTGTTCTGTCGGAAGGAACCGAGGGCCCCTGCCGCCTTGCTGTTTTCGGCAGTGCCTGTCGCCTAAACCTACCCATGTCCTCATCGCACCATTAATTAAATTAGCTTAATTAAATGTTTCGCACTCTTGCAGATTTACGCAACAGGTCTCGCTCGTGCTCTGCGACTCAACCCTCATATTATCCTCACGCTTAGGCGTACGCAGTTGCACGACATCCCAAGGTAGGTTAAAGTCGCACAAGGGGCAATAAGATCTAATTAAGTTGAAATAATTAAAATGTCTATGCTAGTTGTACTTAGATTTATACTGCTTTTGCGTGACTTATTATTCTTGTCTCCATGTTTATGAGTCGATGTACGGTTTTACTCTTCGAGTAGTAATTTGTGTATTTGCTTACGTGTTGAAGGTGGTTTCGCACTTTTTGCAATACTTATGCCCTAAGTTGCTCGCATGTATACTTGCCTGTACCTTTCTATGGGTGGATGTACAATTTCATTATTCGATTATTATTTTGCGTAGTGTTTATGAATTTGAGGTGTGGTTTCGTATTTCTTGAAATACATATGCCCTTGTTTGCTTGCATCCATTTTTGCCTGCACGTTTCCTTTGAGTGAGGTACGACCTTGTGTCTCGTGTATTACTTATGACCTTATGTGTTTGCCTGTCTAAGTGGTCAATGTATGGTGTTGGTACCTCATGTATTACTTATGTGCTTTTCCCTCGATGTGCGGCATCGCAAGTCGAGAGTTGTTTGTTGACATGTTATAACCTGCATATGCTCACACTCATGGTAAATATGTACTTACATAAATGTAGTCTTGTGCCTATCCTGTTATCACCTGTTTTCAAAACACCAGAAGTTGCACTTGTGCACTATAGTTCTTTTAAAGAGGATTTCCTTCTGCAAACCCAAGGCTCTTCAAAATGCACAACTTTTGCAAAGTATGATTAAGTCTTGCAGGATTGCGAAGTCACATTTGGCCCCTCCCAAGTCCACACACTTGGGAGAAATGTTTTATAACCTTGACTCAAGTTGCGGCTCATTTTGAATAACCCCGATCAGGGGCATGAGCATATGAATGAGTGGGGTTCTGTTGAAGGACCCATTCTTTATGTATCAATCTAGTGTAACATGTCGATACTAAGATAAATTTTGGATGTAAGATTGATAGTGTTGTGTCTTGTGTGAATGACTTAATGTGGCATTATGGCTTTTAAGGATGAATCGTGCCAAATGAGCACTCCTATATTCTTTGAATTGTTATGAAGTTGTGTGTTGGGTATTCCTTTTGAGAAGCCCACAGACCTCCCTGGTTCAGTATGGCGTACTTTTAGACATGCACAACATGTTAAGTACTTTGTTGATCGGACGAGAGATCCGAGATGACCTTGCATCATGAAATATGAAAAATGTTGTTGAAGTGAATTCAAGATTTATCTTGCCAGGCTGTGTTGTATTAATTCTTTTGCAGATAACATCTGTTGGGGTTTCTTTTGTGGAACCATATCCCTTTCATCGTAGTCGTACTTATGACATATACGACCGTACTTTTTGACAAGTACGTCTTTGTACGTTGCGATGATTGGATGAGTAGGTTGTGGCAACCTCGATGAGCGCAAATAACAAAATGTTGTGATCACCTAAATAAGTGATGTTTTCGCCTTCACCGGCAAGATACTCGAGTGGGTCGAAAGACCAGAGTATGTAGAATGAGTTTTCAGTTAACTACCCCTGATGTACTCATTCGAATCGCTGACTCCTGTCAGGAGAGAGGACAGGAAGGTACAAAACTTCGATGGACAGGCCATTAATGGCAGTTACGAGCAAAAGACTCGGCTTCCCCAGTCATCGGAGTTGGGGGAATGAGACTACCATAATTATCCTAGGTGGTAGCTCTCCATGTTTGGGATGCATCCATTATTTATGCTGCTTTGGGGATTTCTCTCTTGGTCACCGACCGTCCCCTTAGGTGCGGACTCAGTCAGCTATCCGGGTTATCATAAAATACATAGCATAATAAACCCCCGGATCAGTCTAGGCTGTTTCTAGAGTCGTGTCTTGTGCGTACCCGCTTGGCCAGTTAATATCGAAACATAAGTTAAATCTGATCGCAATGTGTTCAGTTATGCACGTATGAAAGTTATAGGGTACAACAGGTTCAATACTTATGGAATTGTGTGTGTGGTTGATGAAGCATTGTATTTTGCTAGTTGACTTTCTTGTGCAGTGCTTTGCTTGTAATAGTTAGCCTACTGGTGCCAGTAAAATGCTTGTAATAATTTTTAACATTGTGTTCATGATAGTTGCTCTGTGAATATGTTGAAATTAAATTGCTATATAATTGCCTGTCTACTTGACATATTAAATTATTCTGCTTAATTATGTTCAATATTGTCATGTCTGTGCACCTACCAGTTTTTAGTGAAACTGACCCATTTTATGGGTAGGTTTTGGATAGGTAATACAGTCTGCGATGGCACGATGGCGTGATGAGAACAAGATAGAGTTTTTTCCCTGACGTTTTGCTCCTGAGGACATGTTGGTAAATTTGGTATGAAGGGTATTCCAAAATTTCTCTTTTTATTAAACCTTGAGTTATTAAAGCTGTTTTAGTAAACTTCTTTTCGGTTTCAACAAACAAATTCTCCATCATTGAAATTGCATTTCAAAACCATTTGATTTCAATAGTTGTGCCGGATTTGACAAAGGAAAGTTTACACTGTAATGCGCTCAAGGTCCATTGACTTGTGGTTTTAAAAATATTATTTTCCGCTGAAGTATTATTTAAACTCTGATAATTGTATGATTTCAAAGCTTTCTAAACTATTCTAAAAGTTACAAGTCTTGGATTTTTGGGGTGTTACAATATTTGTCTTTTTTAAGTGAAAATGGTTTTCATTTCATGCAGAAAAAAAAAACTGTAACAGCAATATCTGCTTTACTTTATAGATGATATGATTGATGGTAGACATGCAAACCAAGGTACTTTATATACTATGTAGCATTTCATTTGGATATCCTTGAGGATGACCTGATGATCCTGTTAGTAGTTTTTCTTTATCAAGTTATAAACTTCTTTATTGAGCATAAGAATATTTCTCTTGGTGTTTTCATCACTAGAATACATTTAATACTGGTGCAATAGTTAGGGAGGAAAAGGAATTGGTCGTATTGTTAATTGCATTAAAATTGTCTCCTTCAATCTGTCTTTAATTTTTAGAATTACCTTATTTTCCCATATGCCATATTTTGATGCCTTCATTTACTGAGAAAGCATGGCTTCAAAACATTGTGATGAAGAAAGGAGAAAACTTAAGGCCTAATAGTGTTTGATATTATTACTCGGTTTATTTTTACCATACCCTATTCTAAACCATGTGCTACTGGAGTGGCCTTGCAGTTCTTGGATTCAATATAAGTTTGGGGTTCTCACTTCTATGTCCTCCATCTTACATCCATGTCACATAAACAGTTAGCAACAACAGCACTGGACATACCAAAGTTGCCAGACTTGGAAGTAGAAGTGAGAATTGATATGGTAAGTGGAAGCAAAAGTGAGAAATGATACGGTAAGTGGAAGCGAAATGTGAAGCAGTTCAAAATTTTCAAGATCTGAGAAGTGGAAATTTGAGTGGAAGTGAAACATGAATCATACTGAAAGTGATGTGGAAATTGACCAGTAGGAAAATGAAAACCAAATCAGAAGTGAAACAGGAATCTAGTTGCAAGTGGATGGTAATTGAAGTGATATACTCAAAGTAGAAGTTACCTTGTTTTTTAAGTAACTTACTATTTTAACATTATTCAATATTTCTTTAATTAAAAAAATGTTACTGCTGCAATAGGATATTGACCAACTGAGACACTTGCTGGGGTTGTTTAGAATCTATGGGAAGTTAGGGACTTAACATTAAGCAATACTTGACCAGATCTAGACCAAGTTGTCCGATGAACTGGTCTAGCCGGACAACACTGATTGACTAAGCCCTATCTTATTTATAACTCTCAATCTGATCAATCTAATCATTCAACCCAAGATTGAATTCTGCAAATCCAAGTCCAGATGTGTGAACTCAATCTCCAAAGCTTGACTTGATGGAGTGACTTTGGAAGAAGTTGCCTTTGTGACCAACTTAACTATTTTCTTGAGACATCCATGATCCTGTATGAGTCAAAATAGCAAGCATCCCAGTCGAGTCTATTGTTTTATGCTTCTACTAACTGAGTTTCTTGTGTTGAGATTATTATTAAAGTATAAAATACAGTAAATAGGGCTTATACAAGAAGCTCAGGTGAAAAGCATCTAGTTGCTTTCCATTGTATGCAATTCTCATACATGACATCGGATCAGAATAACTAAAAAGTAAAAATAAGAAAAAAATTTAATAAATTATATATAATTAATATATTAATTGATATCATATAATAAGAGTGATCTCCCATTTGTGGAGGTAATGATTCCATGTACGTCATTTTTTTGTCTTTTTTAAATGTTCAGATATCTTGTCTATCATTTGATCCTTGATATTCCTGAATCTCTTTCAGCATGAAGTTGCCAGTGAAGGTGAAACCGGAAAAGTGTACAGGGGTGATTTTCATGATAAACATGGCAGGACCGTTCTTGTATTAAGACCAGGAATGCAGGTGGGTGACCATCTTTCTCATCTACTTTTGTTGGATAGAATGGTGCATATTTTCTGATGTTAAACTTTTGATCCATGCAGAACACGTCATCACATGACAATCAACTTCGCCACCTGGTTTATCTTATCGAGAATGCAATTCTTAATTTACCAGAAGGGCAAGAGCAGATGGTATGGTTGATAGACTTCACTGGATGGTCATTGTTGAACAGTGTACCTATTAAGACTGCCCGTGAAACTGCAAACATCTTGCAAAATCACTATCCTGAGAGACTTGCAGTAGCATTTCTATACAATCCTCCAAAGATCTTTGAGACATTCTGGAAGGTTAGCCGAATACCATCTCTTATTGCTCTGCGCTGATTGTCTGGATCACCATTGATATGCAAAATATAGCAACGATGATAAACCTTCTTTCAACTGTTTAGTTTTATGAACATTTTCGTAGGTTTTGAACTATTAGAATATGGACTGGATATGGATCCAAATCCATTCACGGGTTTTATATTCTAACGTAATATGTATTACTAATACTGGTCACTTTCGTCCGTGTAAAAGTATTGTAACCCTATTAAGTCTAACGAAGGATTACCGCAGCCATTAAGAAAATACACAGAGGCTGCCGATTCCCAGAAAGCTCTCTTCTTCCTCCTTACTCTTTCTTGTATTTGCAACAAAGCGTGTCAGTTCATCAGCAATTTTATCATGGTATCAGAGCAGCGAAACTTTTGGGCATGAAAGGTCTTGCTTAGTGACGTGAAAAGTCTACTTCTCCTTGCCGTCAACAGGTCACGTTCTATTTTTGTCTTTCAGTTTTATCTTCTTCCTGTTTCCTTCCGACCTCTCCTTATCCTCAACAGGTCGTGATCTGTCTCCTATCGCCTTCTTCTTCTTCTATCTTCGTCTGCTAAAGGTCCAATATTCCTATCGCAGATCTGAAACACATTCAGATCTGCTGTGTATCTGTGAAAGTATCTTCAACAAGATACTAAGATCAAGACCTTAATATTCTTGATAACAAATACGTGCAAACATGCACAATAAGAACACTTGTGCACAAAAGCACAAATCAATCGCACAAATGCACTAAAAGAATAAAAGGCTTTATTGAATGCTTGGGCTTTGACCCAAAGCCATAACCAATACAAAGGAGAAGGCCCATATTTATAGGGCATTAGGAGGCCTTGGGAAGGGGCTCCACATAGTCGTTAGAGCCCGTCCTACGACTAGTGTGTTGGCCCCCTCCCAAGATAAGTACAAAAGAAAGAAATAATTTAAAGAAAATACAAAAGGAAATTACAAGCATATTTACGAAAAAGAATATGCGTAAAATGACTAAACTACCCCTACGGCTAACAATAGGAATATATATATTTTATATATAATGAGTAGATACATATACATATATTATATATGTATATGTATTACCTTATATATATATAAAATATATATATATTAGATTACATGATTGATTTACATAATTTAACACCCCCCCCCCCCTCAAACTTAGGGCAAGATAACCGAGAGTTTGCCAAGGCAAAAGTTGAATCGCGGAGCACACAAAGCTTTAGTAAAGAAATCTGCCAACTGATATTCTGACGTGACATATGGAAGGTCAATGATACCTTTGAGATACGCCTCACGAACATTGTGACAGTCCATCTCGATGTGTTTAGTTCACTCATGAAAAGTGTGATTTTTCGCAATGTCGATTGCACTTTTGTTGTCATAGCACAGCTTGGTGGGTCCTTCGTGGGTCCTTCTATTGTGATCCCCATGTCTTCTAGCAACTGATGGATCCATACAATTTCCATAGTAGTAGTCGCCATGACACGATATTCAACTTCAGTTGAGGAGAGCGACACTTTTTGTTGCTTCTTACATCTCCACGAAATCAGTGAGTCTCCTAAGAACACACAAAAACCAATGGTGGAGTGACGGTTATTTGGGTCACCTCCCAAATCAGAGTCAGTATAATCAATTAATTTTAAATCAGAAGAAGAGGATAGAAAAACTCTCTTATTTAGAGTACCCTTTATGTATCTTACGACTCGCAAGACGACACTCATGTGGACTGATGTTGGTGCATGCTGAAACTGGCTTGCAGTATGCACTGCATGAGAGATATCTGGTCTGGTAATACTCAGATACATCAATGATCCTACAAGCTGTCTGTAGGGAGTAGGATCTGAAAGAAGAACACCATTATCAATCTTCATTTTAGCTCCTACCATAGCAGGAGTTTCGCAAACCTTTTCATCTGTAATACTTGACCTGTCAATGATCTCCGAAGCAAGCTTAGTTTGCGATAATAAATACCCTCTATGAGAGTATGTTACTTCAATGCCCAAAAAATAAGTTAGAAAACCCAAATCAGACATTTCAAATTTATCTTTCAAAATTGTTTTTATGCTCTTAACCCCGTTAGAATCACTACCCGTTATGAACATATTATCTACATATAACAGCAATATCACAATTTCTGCATTGGATTTTCTAACAAAAAAGCAGTGTCAGTAAAACAGGAAGAAAAGTCATTTTCTAACATTACATAATCAAACCTATCATACCAAGCCTTGGGGGTTTGTTTTAAACCATAAAGTGTTTTTCGAAGGCGAAGCACTTTCCCTTTGGGAGTCTTCATTCCTGGTGGAGCATCCATATAGACTTTTTCATTTAGATCACCATTTAGAAATACATTTTTAACATCCATTTGATATATGTTTCACTTGTTGATTGAGGCAACAATTATAAGACATCAGACAGTGACCATTCGAGCTACAGGAGCAAAGGTTTTTTCATAGTCAATCCCATATTCCTGACTATACCCCTTTGCAACCAATCGAGCCTTATATCTCTCAAGAGATCCTTCACTCTTAGTTTTAACCCTAAAGACCCATCTACACCTTATTGTTTTCTTACCCTTGGGAAGGTCTTGAAATTCCCACGTCTTGGCTCTTTTTAGAGCTTCAAGTTCATTTTCCATTGCTACTATCCATTCAAGACACTTTCGTGCTTCCTCAAAGTTTCTAGGTTCTATGTAAGAATGAATGACACTAAGACATACTCTATACTTATGTGAAAAAGAATCATATGAGATGAACCTAGATGAAGCTTTTCTATGTCTTTTGGTTTTACCAAGGTTCTCCTCACTTTGAGGAACAATCCTACTAGTATCATCATATCTTTCAAAAGCACTTCTAAAGGTGTTTCTATCTCTATGAGTATAGGTGATGGGATCTCTAGGTGATCCTTCATCAATATGTTGATGAGATGGTGAGATCAGAGGAATGATTTCCTCGGTTTCAATATCACTTGAGTCATTTTGATTTGACTCATCATCACTAGTATCATCGTCTTTGGCTAGTAGATCAAATAGAAAGGAATAATCTACATTCTCATCATGAGATTCAAGACTTTCGAAGCCACTAAGATTTTCCAAAAAACTCACATTTCTGGAAACATAAAATTTGTCATTCTTAACATCATAATAACGAAAACCCTTTTGGGTTTCAGAATAACCAAGAAAGGCACAAGGAATGGCCTTTGGAGAAAGTTTATCATTTTTATCAGCAAGGACAAAACATTTACATCCAAAAACCCTTAACTTGCTATAATAAGGTTCTTTTTCATATAATTTTTCAAATGGTGAAATTTTGTTTAAATTTTTTAATGGAAGCCTATTTATGAGATAGACTGAAGTAAGAGCTGCCTCAGCCTAGAGTTTTTTTGGAATATTTTGCGAAATGAGTAAGTTTCTAGTTGTTTCAATGATATGCCTATGCTTTCGTTCAGTTAACTCATTTTGTTGAGGAGTTTTTTGACATGATTTTTTATGGAGAATACCAAAACTTTCAAGATAACTCTTGAATTCGTTTGAAAGGTATTCACCTCTAGAGTCACACCTAAGAATTTTTAAACTTCCATTGAATTGATTTAAAACCATCATATGAAAAGTTTTAAATGTTGAAAAAACTTCATGTTTATGTTTAAGAAAGTATATCCAACAAAACCTAGTGTAATCGTCCACGAAAATCACATAATATGAGAATCCTCCTTTGGATATCAAAAGAGTCGAACCCCATACATCAGAATGAACAATTTGTCGTAAACATGGATCTTTGAGTAAAATGTAGACTTTTCATCTTCCGAAGAATACATTCATTACATAAAAAGTCTCCTTTACAAAGATGTTTAATAAAAGGCAAGAGATTTTAACAATGGTGGGATGTCCCAATCTCTTATGCCATAAATGAATATCTTTGTTTTAAACAACATTACAAAATTGATTCTTGGGAACTTGGAGAAAATCAACATAGTAGAGGTCTCCTCTCCTAGAGCCTTCCTCAATCAACCTCTCGGATCGGCGATCCTGTATCTAACATTTATTAGACGAGAATTTTATATCGCAACCATGGTTCGAGAGTTGAGAGACCGAAAGTAAGTTTAAATTTAATTTTGGTATAAGACGAATTTTTGGAATAAAGAAATCTTGTTTTCAAAATTGCCTATTCATTTAATTTCAACAGGTGTTCCATCTGCTGTTGAGACAAAAAATGAAAGAGTATTTTTAGAAAAATCGAAAAAAGAACAAACACTTGGGGTCATGTGGAAAGATGCACCAGAATCTAAAAGCCAAGATGTCTCACCGGGAGGAGAAGAAGTTGACATAGCGACTCCGGAAATGCCTCCCTTGAGAAGAGGTTGTAAAGCTTCCACTATTTGTTGAAGAGAAAGAGACCCATTTGATGATGATGGTCGTTCCTCCGGTTGGGATGTCATAGCCATTATAATTAATTTTTTCCATTTAGGGTAAATGAGTTTGATATACCCCGGTTCTTTACAAAAAATGGCAATTTAATTTGCTATAATATCTTTTGCCATATCGATCATTTCCTCCTTAACCTTGGTTCTTGAAGTGAGGAGGTTTGTAGGCCTTCACATTATTCCTCGGTCTTGACACGGTATTTACCCCTTCACAATCTTCTTGAGTAGAAGAGGTAGCAAGAATGCTAGGATTACTCTTACTAATCCCCATACGGGTTTCCTCACCACTTATGTAATGCCCCGAAATTTTAACCCAGATTTTTGAGGATTTTTTTTATAGCAGAAACAAATAATAATTCCAAGGTTAAGCATTTCGGAACGATACAGGAAGGTAAAAGCAAACCACACAATTTATTTTTATTTCAGTAATAATAGAATCAAACATCAGAGTTTCCACATTATGAGTCTCAAAACAAAGATTTCAATCTAAAAGAAGTAGGACCGCCTGGGAACAAGTAGATAAAGTCTTGGTCAACGCCTCATCCCGCGTCGCTCATAGCTCTACTCTTCACCTGAAATTTGTAAATTAAAGGAATTAGACTACCACGTCTAAGTAGGAAAAATTGTAACTCTTAATGCAGGTATATCATGAATCTCGCATGTGATGTGAGTGTCAAAGGTAATTTTCAACATATATCTAAACAAGTAAGCAGTTTATGCAACAAAAATCAACAATCATAAACCTGAGCATGTAAGCAGTTACATAACAACAATAACTGAGCAGGTAGAGCATAGTATGCAACAATAATAAGCAAGTGAGGTATGTTATGCAACAACAAATAACAATAACATGCCTAACTTTCATGTAATAGTTCAATCATCTCGTATCTGCACATTTTAGGATTTCAGTTCATTACAAATCCAGAATATAAAGCATGCTGAAAGAATATGCCAATGTCTCTTTAATAACTCCACTCACTGTGATACCTAACTGTTTTAAATAGTGATTATTTTATCTTATCCCGCGGGTACACACGGGCCGAGGCAACCATCACAGAAGAGAATGTTCGGGGGTATATTATTCAAGGATATTTTATTAACCCGAACATTCTAACTGAGACTGAAATCTCAAGGGAACGGCCAGTGACTGAAAGAAACTCCCAAAGGCCAAAACCAAAACATGATGCATCCCTAACTTCTGCAGAAGAACATGGAGCTACCACCTATGACACATTTGGTAGTTCGGGTCCCCCAACTCTGAGAACTGGGACCAACGAGTCACTTTACGCTCGAAACCAACACACATGTCCCCAGAGTTTTGTACCACCTACCTTCTCCAAGGTAAGCCCAAGAACTGAGTGGGTTAAACTTTTCATTTAATTAATTTTTTCCAAGGTACAGGGGCATTTCCCCCAAACTATCTCCTACTATCCTAATAGTAGGTCCCCAACCTTAGTCATTTTACCAAGGCATACCCAATCTCATACGTTTTCATGTTGATTGCATAATCCCACTCAGAGTACTCCGATGCCTTTAAACCAGTCGAGTACAAAAGCCCTGATACCTTTAAACCAGTCAGGCCACATAAATTAAATTTAAGTTTCTTATTAGTGTTATGATCATTATCCAGAGTGCTTCAGTGCTTTTAAACCGTCAAGCACCAAGACCTCGATACCTTTAAACCAGTCGGGCACACAATAATTGCAGTTAAGTTTTCATCACTTTTATTGTCATAGCACATATGTTCGATCATTAGTTTATAATTCCACTAACTTCGCTGATGTACAACTCCTGATCTAAAATAGAAGTCGGAATGTAATAGAACTTGCGGTTTTATGTGGAATCCAGGCCGAAAATAACAGAAACTGTAAACCCATTCTACTTATTTCAGTTATACAAACACAGGAAATTCAGTGTACAAGAGAAGTAACGACTAGGTATCATTAGATCACTCAGTCATTACAATGTATTTTTACCGAATAATTATCATATAGCATGCTGAGTTACGCAAGAAAACAATAAAACTAACTAGACTTTGTTCAGCCATATGAACTAAGTATTCTTTAACATTTCAGTTCAGCTAATATACAGCCTGTACAATAACTATATGTTCAAGCCATTTACTGTACTTTACAGACTAAATAAGTATCCAATAACATGCCGTGTTACGCAGGAAAACAAAGAAGGAACCATATTCCATTCGGCCACATGAACCAAAATTGTTAATAATTTAGCTACCCTACAGCCTATACAACAAGCAATTCGTTTTAGCCTTAAGAAGAACTTCACACAAGAATTCTACAATAGCACGATATGCCATAAATCCTGAATTTGCCATGTCTGTATATGAATAGGTGCATGATTTAGTGCAATGTCTGCTGCCCAAGGTGCACCACAACATAATATCAGGAAAATGACAAGAAGATCTTGCAATATTGTGTTTCATGTAACTATTTGAGTGCCATATTATATGCAAGAATTTGAAATTTATGAAATACATTCAGGATGCTGATATATTTACGAAGAAAAGAAAAATGTTCACATCACACTCAGAAAATCACAGATAAACAACAATCTACCCCAAACTTGATGGACGATGCCTAAACATTTAAAACATAGAATCATACTTTAGTTTAAGATATCACATAAACTCATTTTTGTACAACCCCCACACACACCACGCTCTATCCCCAACACAACCTAAAGATCAAACGTAGTAAACCTAGGCTCGTACTTTGTGACTACCAAATTCCCCAAATCTGGGGGTTACTCAATACATCCAACGAAACCCCCTTTACAATAACAATCCGAAACGAACCCTATAGCAGGCATTGAAAAACCTCTCTTCATTTTTCAGAAATGTGAAACACAATAGTCCCCTTTACCAAAAAAAATCCGAAACCCCCAAATCGTAGATTTGGGGTTTTCGGTTTGGGGTTGACAGACAATCTCAAATTGGAGATTTTCCCCCTTTTCTCGCGATTAGGGTGTCCCGACACCCTCATCTCATGCTCGACCCATAGCATACCCAAAAAGTAACAGCAATCCTACCATTTTCCGACGAAGGGGTTACGGCAACCACGAGGGAAGGTCGGCCTTGACAACAACACCAGTAGAGGAGAGGTCGGCGTCTCCTGGCAAGGGCTTCGAGCTGCAGGCCGGAGCTTGGAGATCGATCCTAAGGGTAGAGAGGAGTCGAGGGGGAGGTGAAGACCGAGCATGATAGATACAGAGAGAAACGAGATAGCGAGAGTGGGAGGAAGAGGGGTTCGGGAGTCCCCATTTGTAGGAGGGTGGCCTCCCGAAAAGGAAGGAAGCCTCCCCGACGGCTGCGGTTCCCCTCCATCTCCCTCGCACTCAACGTTTTAGGATTCAAATGAACCCTAACATGCGATTTATCGGGGGAGGGGGTTTCTCCTTCCCTTATTTTTATCGGGCAACCCATATCGGGTTGCCCTTTTAACCCCCCCATTTGTTTTCATTTTGCTGGGTGTGGGCCGGGTCCAGGTCCGAACCGTGACCCGTGATGCTGGATCCGATCGCGATTTGGATCCAGATGTTCAAAAATGTGGATCTGGGTCGCGTAAATCACAGTGGATCCATGGGTTGGATCCACTTGGGTCCAACTGTGGATTCGACAAATTTATTTATTATTATTTCCTTATAACAATTAATCTTAGTTATTTATTTATTTAGTATTATTATTATATAAATACTTTAATACCCATATATATATTTCTTTTGGATCTGGGTAACGGATCCTAGGCCCAAATCACGTTAATTATAAAATATATATATAAAATTTCTAGGTAACTGCATAAAATTTGCGGTTATTACAACTTAACTTAGTGATTACATCTTCAATTGAGGGAGATGTGAAGGCGAAGAGAAGGGAAAACCGAATTTGGTCAAATTCGGGTCTAAGTCCATTTAGAAAATTGAAGAACCGATCTTCCTCTAGTTGTTTGTGTCTTAATTCGATCACTTCCCCACTCAATTTTGGTTCAAGCATAGCTAGCTCGTCCCAAATAGAAGATAATTCGGCAAAGTATTCCCGAATAGTCATCTCATTTTGTTGGAGGGTCAATGCCCTTTTTTGGAGATAGTACTTGTGTGACAAATCTCTTGAAGTATACATTTTCTCAAGATATAACCAAGCTTCGGAAGTTTTTTTGAACTTAATGATGTTGGCATTTATCTTGGTTTCAACGTATGAAAAAATCCAAGACAAGATCTTGAAGTTTTTCATCTCCCATTCGTCATGTTTTCTTGAATACTCTTCAAGAGCCCTTTGTCTCTCTTCCCCTTCAAGGATCTTAATATCCCTCTTTTTAACGATTGTAATTTTTGGTTCGGGTATCGAACCTTGAACATACCCCCAAAACCCCTTTCCTTTAATATGGGCTTTCATATTACTGGCCCAAACATGATAATTTGAACCATTAAGTTTAAACCCAAGGGAGAAGTGGGAGTCCTTTTCGCCCATTAGAGAGGATAGAAGTTCAAAAATAACGCGTACCTCAAAAGATTTTCAAGTCTTTCTTGACAAAAGAGGCTTCTAAAATATTGTCTGAAGAAGATAATTCACTTCAAACTCCAAAAGCTTGAAGGCACATTTTTTGAGGCACTCAAAAAAATGAAGAAATGCACGATCCTCCTTCAACAAGATACTAAGATCAAGACCTTAATATTCTTGATAACAAATGCGTGCACACATGCACAATAATAACACTTGTGCACAAAAGCACAAATCAATCTCACAAATGCACTAAAAGAATAAAAGGCTTTATTAAATGCTTGGGCTTTTACCCAAAGCCATAACCAATACAAAGGAGAAGGCCCATATTTATAGGGCATTAGGAGCCCTTGGAAGGGGCTCCATATAGTCGTTGGAGCCCCTCCAACTGTCACAAATGTGACCGTTGGAGGGGTCCAACGATTAGTGTGTTGGCCCCCTCCCAAGGTAAGTACAAAAGAAAGAAAGAATTTAAAGAAAATAAAAAAGAAAATAAAAAAGAAAATACAAAAGGAAATTACAAGCATATTCACGAAAAAAGAATATGCATAAAATGACTAAACTACCCCTACGACTAACAATAGGAATATATATATATATTTTATATATAATGAGTAGATACATATCCATATATTATATATATGGATATGTATTACCTTATATATATAATATATATATTAGATTACATGATTGATTTACATAATTTAACAGTATCTTCAACAGATCTGAAATAAAATTCAGATCCGCTGTCGTCCCCTTCTCTTCAGATCTACTACTGTTAAAATCTGTCGGGACATCCTCTCTCTTTCTATTTAAACCCTAAAATAAATTTTTATGTCTCTGCGTCTGTCTCCATCTTCATATATTTCAGCTTCTCTTCTGACTGAGCCCTAAAATCAGAAACTACATCTCTGTTCTCCTTCACCAGCTCTCTGTGTCATGTAGGTTATCTCACGTTTTCTTCCTTATTCTGGTCCTATACTCAATCTGAAATCAGTCACGTCGAACTTGCTTCACTGATTCGATTTCAGATTTCTCTTCAAAGTCATTATTCTTAATTTCTCTTAACTTCAAATATAAATTTTCAAGGTTTGTAAATGGATACTTCCGCCAACTCTGGTCTTTCTTCCAATTTTCTAGGGCAGCTAGTCTCTGAAAAACTAAATACAAATAACTATCTGACTTGGAAAAGGCAAATTACTCATTTCATTCGAAGTCAAGATCTTTCAGGTCACTTGGATGGCTCAATTTCAATGTTTTATCGTTCGCAACCCTGCATTTGTTGCTTGGATGAAGCGCGATCAGGCCCTTGTTGCGTATATCACTTTCACATTGTCACAAGAGGTATTAGTTTTTATTCCTGATGATTGCATAGCTAAAGTATTGTGTGAGACTCTAGCTCAAACCTACTCTTACATATCAGAGGCTAAGGTGTTATTTCTTAAGCGTGAATTCCAACTTTTAAAAAAGGAGTCAATGACCATTATTGAATTTTTAAATCAAGTCAAAAGCATCACAGATCATTTAGCAATTGTCGGATATCCAGTGTCAGATAAAGAAAAAGTGCAGCAGACGTTGAGTGCCCTGGGGGTTAGAGTATCATGTTTTTGTCACTTCTTTATCGTGCTTGCCTATGTTGCTCAGTTTTGAGGATTTACGTGCTAAACTGTTTCAGTACGAGATGTCTTTGAAAAGCATGTCAGATGCTTCAACAGGGCAATCATCTACGCATAATGTTTTTGCCATAGGCATGACTGTTGATCGTGCACGAGGAGATCTCTCCTATAGAGGGGGGCGTGGCAGAGGCAGTGGAGCACAAATCCAGGGTGGACGTGGGTTGCTACCTACGCCAAATTTCACTGTCGGCCTTTCTAAGAGTGTCCCCACATGCTACTAGTACAACAAACGTGGTCATATCAATGCTAATTGCTGGTTCAACCCACAAAATCGTAATAGAATGCAAAACCATAGAAATGTTGTCACATCAGGAACTGTAGGTACCCTCCGGGTCAGTGATGATGCTAAGGATCTTCTCTTGTCTGTAATGGCCAACTTGAACTTGAAACAGAATGATGATGAAATATGGTATGTAGACTCTGGGGCAACATCTCATCTTACTGGCAATGCAGGTAAGTTCTCTACTTTAACCCCATATTTTGGTAAATCTAATATTGTAATTGGAGATGAGACTCACCACCCTATTTCGAACGTAGGCAATGTCCTCATTTCTTTGTATTCCTTTATCTAATGTTGTCCATGCACCAAATATAAAGAAAAACATTGTCTCTGTTTCTAAGCTTGTTGATTCTACCAATTCATCTGCGGAATTTACTCCTACTTCTTTCTTTGTCAAGGATTTTTAAATGAAGGAGACGTTCGCTAAAGGAGAGCGGTGTGGAAACATGTATATTTTCAATGAAGATCCAGCCTCCAGTGTCCTGAAGCCAAAGTCCGATCATGTCTCTAAAAGTGTTCTAAGTATATCCAAATGTAATAAGCCAGATCTTTGGCATTCCCGTCTTAGTCATTGTAGTCGAGTCTTTATTAAAAAATTAGTGTCCAATGGTTTTCTTTCAGAGTCTGTTTCACCTTTATTACAGAAGGACAAAATGTGTCCCAGTTGTCAGGTCTGCAAGAGTCATGGACTTCCCTTTCATCAAATAAATAAAAGAGCTTCCATGCCTTTTGAAATAATATGTTCTGATGTTTGGGGCCCAACCCCCAATCCTTCATCTTCTGGAAGCAAATACTATGTATCCTTTATTGACAGTTTCTCTCGCTTTACCTGGATATTCTTTATGAAACATAAATAAGAAGTTTTTTTTATTTTCCGTCACTTTCATGCCTACGTTAAAACTCAATTCTCCCAAATTATTTAAATTCTCCAATGTGATGGAGGTGAGTATTCCTCCAAAGAATTTTTAGATTTCCTCCAAGATAATGGGATACATCGTAGAGTTTCTTGCCCGTACACTCTACAACAAAATGAAATTGCCGAACGTAAACATAGACATATTGTGGAGAGTACAATGAGTATGATGCATGGTTGTAACTTGCCTATTAATCTTTGGACAAAAGCTTTTCATACTGCTACTCATGTGATAAATCATCTTTCTATGCCTATTCTTGAAAATCAGTCTCCCTATTATGTTCTCATTGGTGTACATCCTGATTATGGTGAGTTACGAGTTTTTGGATGCACATGTTATGTACACGTTGATAAATCCTTGAGCATTAAATTTCAGGACAAAGCCTCTATATGCCAATTTGTAGGTTATGCAAATAAACACAAGGGTTACAGGTGCTATGATCCTGCCAATAAGAAGATTAGAATTTCCAGAAATGTTTTTGATGAAAATAGTTTTTTAGGAAATAAAGCAGACCAGAATCGTGAACATATTGACGCAGTTGCTAATTGGTATGATCCATGGCTCAGTGCTGAACTTATTTCACATGCTGCAAAACATACTACTTTGGCCCCTGAAAGCATACATGGTGAGACGGTTTTAGATGATGCATCACAAACAGAATGTCTGAGATACAAAGGTAATGTCTATACCAGGAGACCCAGAGAGCAAATAAATATACCTGTTGGAGAACACGTGGCATTGTCTAATAACAGAGAAGCACCAAGAAGATCAGGCAGGATAAGGCATCCTATTGAGAAATGGATTAGTTATGATAACTTTTCTATGGTTTTTCAGATTTTTCTATCCAAGATTGAAAAACACGATGAACCACTTGGTTTTTGTCAAGTTATTCAATCCAACAAATGGATTGAAGCGATGAATGAGGAGATCAAGACACTTCATGAGTGTCAAACATGGGAGATAGTTGGTCGTCCTCCAGATAAAAATGTTGTTGGTTCAAAATGGGTATATAAGATTAAATATAAACTGGATGGTAGCATTGAACGGTACAAGGCACGTCTTGTTGCCAAAGGTTTCACTCAAGAATACAATTAAGATTATGACGAGACATTCAGCCCAGTGGTGAAAATGAAAACTATTCGCATTATACTTGGCCTGACAATTGAACATGGGTGGACCCTTAGTCAGCTTGATGTTAAAAATGTATTCTTTTATGGGAATTTAAAAGAAGAGGTCTACATGGATAGGTTATGTAGAGGGAGACCCAAAAGAATATGTATGCAAATTAACCAGAGTTTGTATGGTTTGAAGCAAGCCTCCAGGTCATGGTTTGAAAACTTCTCCTTAGAGATTCAGAACCACGGTTTCTTTCGTTCCCAACTAGATCATTCTCTGTTTATATACAGGGATGGTACTAATATGGTTTTCTTACTTATATATGTTGATATCGTGATCACTGATAATGCTTCAGACCACATTCAACGAATTAAAGTTTTATTGAGTATGTGGTTCAAATTGAAAGATCTTGGGGAGCTGAGATATTTTCTTGGTGTAGAGGTGAACAGACAAGATGAAAAAATGTCGTTAACTCAACACAAATACACTCTTTATCTTCTGGCTAAAGCAGGAATGACAGATTGCAAACCGCTGCCTATACCCAGTGTTGTCAACCAAAAGCTCAGTATTTGTGATGATGCAATCAAGTATCGCAGTTTAGTGGGTATGTTACAGTACCTTACTTTTACTAGACCAGACATTGTATATTATGTTAATCAAGTATCTCAGTTCATGCATGAACCGAAGATTAGTCACATGGATGCTGTCAAACGCATCCTTCGTTATCTAAATGGCACGGTGGGTGATGGATTCACATATATACAATCTTCATGGGAGCCATCAAAACATGACATATTGGCCTAATACAGATGCAGACTGAACAAAGGATCCAGATGAGAGGTCTGTTTCAGGATACTGTGTTTTTATTGGGAGAAATATTGTCTCATGGAAAAGCAGAAAACAGAAGGTTGTGGCAAGATCTAGCATAGAGACAGAGTATATATCTATGGCAGCTACCACAACAGAAGTGACCTGGATTAGGCATCTACTTACAGAGATGGGAGAGGATATCTCAAGTTCAGCACTTATGTGTGATAATAGAAGTGCAATACAAATTGCATTCAATCCTATCCATCACAATCGAACTAAGCATATTGAGACTAACCAACATTTCATCAGACAAAAGATAGCAGACAAAGAGATTGAACCGGTTTATGTGTCTTCAGAAGACCGAGTTGTTGATATGTTCACAAAAGGTCTCATAAGTCACCATTTTTGGTATCTGAAGAACAAGTTGCACCACTCCCATGCAGGGAGGGTATTAGAATATAGATCGGATATGGATCTAATAAATCATCCATATTTATTCATAGGGTTTATATTTTAACGTAATATGTATTACTAATACAGGACACTTTCGTTCGTGTAAAAGTATTGTAACCCTATTAAGTCTAATGAAAGATTACCGCATCCATTAAGAAAATACACAGGCTGTCGATTCCCAGAAAGCTCTCTTCTTCCTCCTTACTCTTTCTTGACCCATTGGCCCTTCCAATCTAGATACCCCATGAAATTGCAAATTAAGGGGTTTGTTATGAAAATCACAAGCATGAGCCTCTTAATTTCATGTGAATTATTGTTTATTTTTTATGTGAACTTCCAATTAGAAATCACCTGGACACTGAGGGCGAATGAAGAAGGCGGCAACTATTTGATTAGACATGCTTTTCTGTCATTTGCACCGTTTAATGTCTTCTTAAATGTTTTACTCCTGTGTTCCAATTTGGCTGTGCAGGTTGTTAAGTACTTTCTTGATCCCAAGACCTTCCAAAAGGTGAAATTTGTATATTCAAAGAATGATGACAGTGTGGAGCTTATGCGACAGTACTTTGACATTGAAACTCTTCCAACCGCATTTGGTGGAAGGAGTCCTTCCAAATACGACCACGAGGAATACTCAATGCTGATGGCCATGGATGATGTGAAAGCAGCTCGGTTTTGGGGTTTCAATGATAAACTTGTGAATGCTAGAGGCCACTTCGCAGCAGAGGTAACTAACGAAATCAAGTCTATTGCTTCTCCTGCCAGCTAATTAATTGCCAATATTGATTCACCGAGACCTCAGAAAACCACTCTCGGGCATTCATGTTCAGAGAGGGATGTAGGTTATCAGATCCTGATGACCGAAGCAGCTACTTCCCTTAAATAACCTCTTTTCGTGGTTGTGCATGTATTACAAACCGCAAGATATATTCATATGGAACCAAGGCCCTAATTTTCTTCTACTTGGGGCCCTGATAATTAATCCACAAAAAAAAAAGATGATTTTTCCGGATTAAGGAGAGTGAACCCTCACTAGGGTTCGAAGTTCTTACTAGGGATAGCAGTGGACCGGGGGACAACGGGGCTCCTCCCCGCCTCGCCCCGTTTGGACCGGGGATGAAGGGCATGAAACGGGGATGAAGGTTAAAATCTATCCCCGTGCGGGGATGGACATACGGGGATGGACTTACGCTTTTCCCCGCCCTGCCCCGTCCCAATCCCTGCCTAGCCCCGCCCTGCCCCATCCCGTCCCCAATCCTTTAAGGAATACTCTAGACTAAGGGGAAACGGCCCCCGCCCCGCCTTGCCTCCGTTTGGACCGGGGATGGAGGCGGGGGTGGAGGTTTGGATTTTGAAACGGGGCGGCCGCCCCCGCCACAGTCCACTGCCATCCCTAGTTCTTACTCTGTTAGCAGGTACAAGTTCCTCTCCGTTTCCATATTTAGCTGGATTATACAACAACAACTATGCCTTCATCCCAAAACAATTGGGGATTTAGCTGGATTATAAGACTTAATATTCCTGCTATTTTTTTGATATCTTAGCTCTCTCTCTCTCTCATGTGGCGCATGGATAAACCGAGGAACAATTGGGGATGAAACCCTTTGCAGGATCTCCATTTCTATGCTAATTCTGGTAACCAAATGCGTGAGCCTCCAGTTCCTCCTTGAACAAATTATCCCACTACCAAGCTGGACCTCTCGCTGGTGGAAATAAATGCCTGCACCTCTTTAGACCACTTCTCAGTGAGATCCGATCAGGTGATCCAAGTGATTTGATATCCTCACCGTCTACAATATGCACAAAGACCATGAGGTCCTTGTGAGATGAATCAATGGACAGTGAAGATGTCAGTGATTTGACAGATCACCTGATATGCCGAACGGATTGAATACGAGCTGATTCATGTCAAATCCAAATCTAAACAATAGATCCTGAATCTGAATCCTATCCAATCAGGTAATGTTAAATCTGAATCCAAAATTTGTGGTGATGTGGGATCCCATAACATTAAAATAGTTTTTTTTTACTTATGTCGCACTGTGTCTCAGTGTGACATCAAGACTTGCCACGATTCGTAAATACCAGATCTGTTCAACCTTCACCCACAATCAAGCCATATCTGACAACTGCTTTCCAAATACCGGTTGGGTCATTTTCAGGTGTTCAGGCTGAATGATGTCACGAATTTTATATCTGAAGTTCCCGTCCCTTGCTGCGAAGTCGAAGCGGCAAGGTCACTGCCGAAAGATTTTAACTGGTTGGAGTGAGTCAGAGTACGACCGGGCGTCGTTTTTCTCTGACACAAGTGCTTATGTCGTGGTTTTACAAAACATTAAATCTCCCTCTCTCTACTCGTTTCAAAGTTTCGGTGAGCACTCTCTCTCTAGCAAAGAAAATCTCACAATGATTTTATGTCGTTAACAAAAAATTTTGTGATAAAATAAATGCACTCACTTTCGTTTCACAAAACTGTTTTAAAATTCTTTTAAAAGATGTGAAATGACCGTTTTAAGCATTTATGCACACACATATATATATATATATATTTGAAAATTACCTTTTTCTGATTTTGAGTTCGTCTGTCTTTTGAGTTTCAAATGATAGGTTTTTTCAGACCAAGGCTCAGGCGTGTATGATGATTCAAGAATGATTTATCTTTAGTCTAGAAGCACTTCCGCACAGGTATGACAGCTTAGTCGTACTGAGGCAACAATGGCAAGATTTTTGTCATTTTACAGTAGATGGCAAAAACCCTACCGATGGCAAAGCCTATGGATGACAAACTCTACTGGCGACAAAGGCTGCAGATGGCAAACCCTGCGGATGACAAACTTTGCGAATAACATAGTTTGCATACGCTAAACCCCACAGACGGTAGAGTTTACGGATAACAAAAAACAAATCAGGATTTGCATAACAATGGACAGCAAGGTTCACAAACAACAAAAAATCTTGGGGACGACAAAGTCTGCACATAGGGGTCTGCTGACGATAAACTCTTCGGGTGCCAAAGTCTGTGAACGGCAAAGGTTGGACGTCCATACCAAAATCACTTGAATCCCTAAAACAATGTACAGTAGGGGTGTTGGGCTTGTTAGAATCCAAAACCTCCTTGCAATGCACTTTTGAACTACGAAGTATTGAAAAGTACGGTATTCCACCATGATTGTCAAAAACTGTTGAATTTTTTTTATCGGGAATAGAAATGTACTAACCTTAATTTTGCAAAACCCTTCTCAAATTGGTTTAAAAGACATGGGATGCCCATTTCAAACCTCAGTCATCCTTCTCCATAAGAAGGTGAAGCAAAGGCAGGTTCTATTTTCGTAATTCAAAGTCCACTGTCAAGAAATCTAGGTACATGATCCAAACTATCCACAAAATAAAATAACACTTATGCATAAAAAAAAATGAATATAAAATCAAAATAGACAAATAACGATAAAATGGATATGAAAATTACCAAAACTGTCCCAAAATCGAACAACAAAGTGGTTTTGCCATCCTATAACCGGCTGACAAAAGGGTTTGTTGTCCTAAGATCAGACGACAAAACGGTTTTGTCGTCCCAAGACTCGAGACCGAACGATAAAATGGTTTTGTAATCCCAATACCAGATGACAAACCAAGATCGGACGGCAAAATAGTTTGTCGTACTGCCAAGTTTTGAGGATTTTTTGAGTTTTCTCTATAATTCTAGGATTTTCTAAGATGTATGAAATGACTAAGTTTTTGAAGATCTTCACCTTATAACCAGAGAAAATATTTTCAAAATTACTTTGGCATAGTCAAAAATTGGGTGCCCACAAGTTTATTAAAATGTAGTCCATCTAGGTAGTACTAATCAAGTACACCTTTCTACCAACAACATTGCCTTTCAAATATCTAGGGGTGTAGGGGTGCTTGTGTTCATAGGGAAGATGAAATCTCAACATTCTAGTTCATTGGTGGACAAATTTCAGCAAGCTTTATCTTCTTGGAGTGGCAATATCTTCTCTATAACTCTTATCATGTCAGTTTTGTCATCTTTTTCACACCATTGGATGTTTGCCTTCCAGCTTCCAAAATCAACTGTTCATTTGTTAGAACGTGTTATCAGGCATTTTTTATGGGCAGATTCAGAATCATCAAGGCTTCATCTTCTCTCATGGAATGAGGTTTGCAAACCACGTTCTGAAGAAGGTTTTAGTATAACCAAATGATATGATTTTAATACTGCAATGATTGCCAAAGTTTTTTGGAGATTCGCGTCTAAAAGCCCTAGCCCATGGGTGACATTGATGACTACTAAGTACTTATCTAAAGAATAAGTAAACCTTCCATGCCCTAGTTTTAATGGATCTCATGCTTGGCGAAGCATTAAATCTAGCATGTCCCTTAAAAGATAATGCTATTTGGCATTTTGGTAATGGCAACCAAATAGAATTTTGGTTTGACCTTTGGTCTTGTTCTTTCTCTTGCTTGCTTACTGGAATAACCTTACTAAAAATGTATACCGTCAGCTGCGTCATTGCACGGTACATGAGAACCTCCTTGTATCTGGTTGATATTCTGCCTAATATTTTATTTGAAGTGCAGAAGCTCATTCCCATGTCTTTGCCTCTATCTTCGAACAATGATGCTGTGGTATGGACTTCTTCCCCTCTTTTTTCTACCAAACGAGATTGGGCGGCAGTAAGGGAGATTGGTGAAAACTTTCCACTATAAATATAAATACAGAAGGGTTCCCTCCTGCAGCCTTGCTCGTTTGGCCCTATCAGGTGAACTTTTCACTCATTGCAGAATGCAAGCTTCTCTTTAGCCAGCCAATGTTGCATATACCACAGACATGAAAGAATCTTCTTTCCACCTTTTCGTATCATGCCCTCCAGTTGATGCTATCTGGCTATCTGTTTTCCAACTCTTTGGACAAGATATTTATCCCCAGCAGGACCTTTCTACATGGTTCCAATCTTAGATTCTCCATCGTATGCATCCTTCTAAGCTTTTCCAAGCATGGTTGCTAGCAATTCAAGTGGTGATCCTAATCTTATTATTTTTCAGGATCAAGTTATATCAAGTCAGAAGCTTTGGTTCACTACAACACACAAGTCGTGCCTTGTTTCTCGTTAACATAACAATACTTGAACCCTTGACCTAATGTAAAAACTTAATATAACCTACAATGATAGTTGACTTCCTTAACGAGAAATAAGACACCAATCACTACACCACACAAGTTGTTGGCAATTTTTAGAAAAACTTTTATATAGTTAAGTTTAAATTGCAATAAGCCAATTAACCCGCAACAATGACCCGATTCACTAATAGCACAACTTGGTCCAGGTTTGGAAACTTGAAGGTGAGAAGTCAAGACTCACAACCCTTGTGTTAAATGGAAAAAAATAAATAAATTTTCCTAAAAACTAAGGAAAGGCATGTGGGTAGCATGGTCAGTTTAATAAATTTAAAACAGAATTTACTAGCGGTAGCTAAACTAGGGTCATTTGATTAACCCAAGTAAAAACTTTGGTGGGCATTTGCAAACTCTCAAATGTTTGTTGTGCCGATAAGTTAAACCCAAAAGTTTGAGGAGTATTTGGAAATTCCTCGTCCTTTTAATTGAGTCATTTTCTCTATGTAAAAAATAACAGTATATTTTGAAAAATGCCATTTCTTTTCAAGGTGACATTTTCAATCAATTGAATACTCTTAACACTAATATAAAAGACTTAATGTTAGATTTTATATATACAAGATATTTTATGGCCCATCCATATGGCTGGGCCTAGATAAATCATGTTTATATTAATATTTTATGACAAATAAATCAATAAAATATATATGTATATATTTAAAACACATTATCTTATTTTAAAAATATATAATTAAAGCAAATACATATCCTTTTATATGGCTTAGTATATATTTAAATTAAAACATAATGACTCATCCATATGATGGGGGTCTAGATTATGTTAATTTTTTATGATAAATAAAATGGATAAACATAGTTAAAAATATATGCATTTCAAATACATTTTGTTGAGAATGGTATGCAATGCATAAGTTTTTTTTATGACCAATGAGAGAGGAGAGATTTGTGATTTATGGAGATATTTTGAGAGAGAGAGAGAGAGTCACCAATGGTTTCTCTGCAGGAGCTGTCAGTGCACGTCTCCTTGTGATGGGACTTTGCAGGTTCAAAACCCAGTGGTATATTAAATAACTGGTGGGGGTCTGCCTAAACCCAGGCTTGCCTTTAAAAAAAAAAATCTTAGGAGTTTTTGAATTTTACAAGATGCCATGTAAGTAAGACTTTTTTTTGGAAAACTATATAAAGAAGTGAAAACAAATTTTTAATGATGTGAGAAAACACAGCAAGGATGTCAATTTTAAAAAAAAGTAATGAAGCATCAATTTTTTATTACTTATTACCCTTTTGCTTTGATAATATTTAGGATTAGGATAATATTTCGTATGTACAAACCATTTAACATTTTTTTTTTTTGGGGGGGGGGGGGGGTTAAGCCTAACCATATAAACATGTTCTATATGGTCTGCTTTGTGAGGACGTGCGTGAGTTCTTCTGGCAACACAAATATTGATAGCCAAAATGCTTTAAAATTTGCCAAATCATTAAAAAACATTTTTTCATAAAAAATACAAGATCTAAGATCGATTCCTAATAAATCAGTCATGTTCAAAACTTAAGTATAACTATGAGTGATTGGTTCTTCCAACCCGGATATTAGGAAATTGGAGGTTTTGATTTCTCATTTTTTTCGTGTTTGGTTTCTTTTCTTAAATGATCTACATGGTTTGTTCAGCAGGTTTTTATAAGGTTTCAAACATACAACAACTACGCCTTCATCCCAAAACAATTGGGGTCGGCGATATGAACCAAAAAAGAAAATCATTTTGGGTCTTCCACATGAATCCTTCTCCTCCAATCATTTCTATCCAATGCCATGTCCTCGGTGAGGTTCAAAGCATTCATATCCTTTCCTATCATCTCCATCCAAGTCTTCTTAGGCCTACCCCGACCTCTTTTAACTAATATATTTTTTCATTTCTCCATCCTTCTAACTGGAGCATCATTAGGCCTTCGCCGAATATGTCCAAACCACCGTAAACGATTCTCTCTCATCTTATTTTCAATGGATGCAACACTTACCTTCTTACGAATCTCCTTGTTTCAAATCTTATCTTTTATTGTATTTCCACACATTTTATCTAAGCATACACATCTCAACTACACTCATTTTTTGAATATGATGTCTCTTGGCAGCCCAACATTCCGTACCATATAGTAAAGCGAACCTAATTGTCGTCCTATAAAACTTTTCCTTCAACCGCAATGGCATTCTACGATCGCACAACACTCCAGTTGCACTTTTCCATTTCATCCACTCAACCTTTACCCTATGATTTACATCTCCATCAATTTCTCCATACTTTTGAATGATAGATCCCAAATATTTGAAACAGTCATCCACCAGTATTTCTTGCTCACCAAGCTTCACTACTTCGTTGCTTACTAAACCAACATTCCATATATTCTGTCTTACTCTTACTCAACTTAAAACCTCTTGCTTCTAATGTCTGTCTTTATAATTCTAACTTAGCATTAACCCCAGCTCTAGACTCATCAATCAAAACAATATCATCAGCAAACAACATACACCACGGCACATTTTCTTGAATTAATCTCGTAAGCCCATCCATCACTATAGCAAATAGGAAAGGGCTTAATGCAAATCCTTGATGTAACCCAACCATTATAGCAAAATTGGTTGTCACCCCTCCACAAGTGCAGACATTGGTTACTACTCCTTCATATATATCTTTAATTATACTAATGTACTTGAGAGAAACACCTTTCTTCATCATTGTCCACCGGAGAACATCCCCAGGTACTCTATCGTATGCTTTCTCCAAATAAAAAAAAACATATGCAAATCTTTGTTCCTCTTTCTATATCTCTTAATAAGTTGTCTAAGAAGATGTATAGCTTCCATAGTTGATCTTCAAGGCATAAAACCAAATTGATTCTCCGATATCATGACAACCTTCCTCAACTTATACTCAATCACCCTCTTCCAAAGTTTCATAGTATGACTCATGAGTTTTATACCATGATAGTTTGTGCAATCGTGTATATCACCCTTATTCTTATATAGAGGCACCAAAGTACTTTTTCTTCACTCATTAAGCATCTTATTTGTCCGTCAAATCTTGTTAAAAAGATTTGTCAATCATTCTAAACCTTTTTCACACAAGCATTTCCAAGCCTCGATATGCATACTATATGTGCCAACTGCCCTTCTTGATTTCATTTTCTTCAAAGCCTCGACAACTTCTTTTTTTTGAATCTTGCACATGAAGTCACGATTCATCTCATGAAAAGGAATGGAGAAGTCTCCAAGATCCTGAGCATGACTTTCATTAAATAACTTATCAAAATAATATTTTCATCTCTCCTTAATATCCTCATCTTTAACTAAAACTCTTTGCGTTTTATCTTTGATACATCTAACCATACTCAGATCCCTCGATTTCCTATCTCCCATCTTTACAAGCCTATAAATATCCTTCTTGCCCTCTTTGGTATCCAACTTGTCATAAACCTCCTTATATACCTTATCCCTCGCGTTTTGAACTACTTTTTTAGCTTCCTTCTTTGCTATCATATACTTCTTCAAGTTCTCATTATCATGACTCTTACTTATATTTCTATAACACTCTCTTTTAACCTTAATAGCTAATTTTACATCCTTGTTCTACCATGATGTATCCTTACCTAGCGGTGCACCGCCTTTAGACTCACCTAATACCTCCTTAGCCATCTTTCTCATGCCACTCGCTATCTTATTCCACATTGATTTTGAATCTTCCTTGAGACACCAATCAACTTTCTTAACTACCTGCTCTACAAACATTCCTTGTTTAGCTCATTTCATTGCCTGCCACTTAATTCTAGGATCTATCATATATCTATCCATTTTGCGGCATTTTCTAATTCTAAGATCTAAAATTAAGACTCTATGTTGTGTAGTTACACTTTCTCCCGGTATAACCTTACAATCGATGCAACAACCCCTATCTCTCTTTCTAAGTAGGAAAAAATCTATCTGACTCGTATTAACCCCACTTTTAAATGTTTCTAGGTGAGACTCCCTCTTCCTAAACCAAGTGTTTGCTAAGATCATATCATAGGACGAACCAAAATCTAAAATTCTTTCTCCACTTTCATTTCTTTCTCCTATACCATAGCCTCCATGGATACTCTCAAATTCATCCCTACTAATGCCTACATGTCCATTAAGGTCACCGCCGATGAAAAGTTTTTCTCCATAAGATATCCCTTGTACTACTCCATCTAAATCTTCCTAAAATTGACACTTAATGGAATCATCTAAACCTACTTGAGGTGCATAAACACTAATAATATTAATAATATCCGTACCTAATATTAATTTAATAAGTAAAATCCTATCACCCTTCCTACGGACCTCAACTACATTATCTATAAACTCACGACTAATAACAATCCCTACTCCATTCCTATTTCTATTTATTCCTGTATACCAAATCTTATATCCACAAGGTTCTATCACTTTTGCTTTCTCACCTACCTATTTGGTTTCTTGTAAACATAAAATATTCAGCTTTCTCCTACACATAACATCTACTAACTCTACCAACTTACCAGTTAAAGATCCTATATTCCAAGTGACTAACCTAATTTTATGGTCTTGAACTATCTTCTTTACCCCCACCCGTCCAACAAAGTGAGGGAACCCTTGCCTATTTGACACTACACCCGGGCGCCGGTGTGATGCGTCGCTTCTGGGTGACGACATGACAACCCTTGCCCATTTATCACTGCCTCTGGGCCTGTAAAGTACAACGCGTCACTCAGTAAGGAACACCTCAACGAAATTCTCATATTGGTTCATATTCATAGGGTGTGACTAAGTACAACGCTGTCACTGACCTACCGCAACCCTCCTCCTTTATTCGGGCTTGGGACCTGCTTATACACAGGTCGAGTTAAGGTTTCAAACATATGACTGAAAATTTCTATAAATTTCAAAGCTCATGAAATAATATTTTTCCCTAGAAAAACAACGGTCCAACAGTCGATTCCTAGAAAATAAAACACATTGAACACATTTGTGATACTTGATTTGCAAAACACGACTTAAAACATTGAAAAACTGCATTGTTAGCTTAACATGGGTCAGTGGACCTAATATGATTTGTAAGGCTGTCAATGGGTTCCGTTTGTCTCCAGTATTTAACTCAACAAGAACCTGGACATCCAAAGTATGGGAAAAAAATGGACCAAAATGTTATTTGGGTTGACCTAAACAACCCAAGTGACATGTTGGTCAACTTTGCAGTAAGATTTTTGTCAGATATCCGATCTGACCCAGCTGACTCGAGCGCAATAGTTAAAAACATAAAAGATTCCTTCTGAATTAGGTTGGTCATGTGTGGGATTCAAATTTCGAATTCTACATGACCCCAAACTGGGTGCTTGTTCCTTCGATGGATTTGGATACACCATGATGAGTCCCATGCCTGACTCGTTGACAACCTGCATGTGCCTTTTGGGCATGAGGGTCCATTAGGTCAGTTCGGGTTGGCTCAGGTCTACCCGGCTAAATTTCATTCCTATTGCCGTTTGGCATAAATATGACTTTTTTATCATTTAATAGGAAAACCCTCCAACGGTTCTGCCGGCAGAGGTTTCACAAGTAGGGCTTTCTAATTGATGGTGGCCATAGCAAAAAAAAATTTGTTGACGAAAGACAATTGGGTTTTAAGGAAGAAAGCTGGTGTTTAGTCAGACGCCCGCCTGTTATACAACTCATATAATTGGGTTTTGAACTTGCAACGTCCCAACACAAAATGACGTGCACTAACTGCTCCTACCAAACAAACAAGTGGAGCCCCCTTGGTAGTTGAGGAATGACAATGTCGATTTCTTTGTAAATTGTTTAATAAATAAGATAATTTGATAATAAATAATAAACAAATAAAAGGTCCTCGGTCCACACGCTTTGGGCTCTCTCTGATCACACAGCTGGAGCTGTCAACGGATCCAGTTTGTATCGTGAACCAGACCTGACCCGAATGACATGGAAAGTACCGACCCAAATAATATTTGGATCGACCTGAACCTGACCCGAGCAATATGCGGGCTGGGTACTTGACCTAACCCATATATATATATATATTCTAAAATTATGCAGTTTCCGGTTTGAGATTCTATTTTTCGTGACCCGACAAAATCCGAACTCAATCAACCCTAACCCAGCCCTAACCGGACCCATTGACAGTCGTACTCACAGCTCCTCCCAACAGGAAGGGGGCAGCACCATTCCCCGTGTCCAACTAGATAAGATCATGAGACCATAGAGAGAGGCGCTGGGAAGTAGAAGTGCGTAGTTCAGTAGCCTCTCGGATGTCGTTCATCCATGGCGATGAACGGCATCCAATCACGACGGCCTCACAAAATCTTTCGGAGCTGCTTGTGATAAGCGGCATCCATGACACAGTGAGCGGACGGTTGAGAACGAAAAGCAAAAAAAAAAAACTGCTTGTTTGATGCCACATGGGTGGACATGCAGCTTGCATTCCGGTGGGGAATCCGATGTTTGATGACTTCATCAATCGATCAACGGTCGGTCGCCCGGCCCCACCATCCACGTTTTGAACTTGGCAGAGAGAGGAACCGCACCGCTAATGGGGACTCCCCAACGCTGGCAAATATTCGGGCCCCACTTGAAGGCTCTCATTGAACAGACCAGCCGGTGGGCAACCCCAGGCCTGCCGCTCTATCTCTCTCTCCGTTGCCCGCACCCCGAAGTCAGTCCGTGGGTTCGAGCAGAACTCTTCTAATGGAGGATCAAGATTCAAGACTCTTGCTAACGAAGGATCAGGATTCATGACTCTCTCTCTCTTAGAGAAAGACAGATACAGAATAGAACAGAGGCTTCAAGTGTCCTGTTCGCCAGGCGGAACAGTTCTAATGTCGGGGGAACAGTCACCATCCCTCGTTCGATCTCTGTTTAGGCATCAGATACCTGTCTCCCAATTGATTCCTTCTCCTTGCTTCGCATCAGAATGAGAGAGAGAGAGAGAGAGTGTGTTAATCCTCCGTTGCCTGCCACCCGTCCCTTTCCTTCCTCTTGTTTGTTTAGCCGCTTGCTTACCTTTTACACCCTAGCTTATTGATTCTTATTATATATTGTCAGATTTTAGATTAAATCTAATGTAACTTAGATGTGACCTATAATGACATGATCATATTAAAGGACACATGAGTGTAGCTCTTGGGTTTTGAGGGTTATAAGACATTCTTGCCCATTAGAGACCTCCCGTAGTGACGACCTTCACCAAATCTCCTTCTACATAGGAGATCCGTAGTGGTGTGATGGGTGCCACATAAGCATTCTCTTTCTAAGTTCAAGGTTTTGCTCACCTCTAATCTAAGGTCATTGAGGGCATCAATTGGTAGAAGAAAACGCAGGCCACCCACATCCACCGAAGCACTATTCTAATTTTCATAACTGCATATGGTAAGTGATTCTTCCAAAATCTATTTTATGTTAATATTGGGTTATGGCCCCCACGAGATTTGAACGAAAATTGCTCAAAATTTAATTGCGAACAACTTTCATTTTGACTATGTTGCTGAATTTTTTGCCGGTTCACTGAAAAATGCAAATCAAGGTGTCAGACTATGCTTGGTTAGAGTTCTACCGAAATTCTGTAGAGCCATCGAAAAACATGCCGAAATCCCTCTACACAACAATTATGATGCTCAAATCACTTAAACAAGATCCTCACACGTCAATGAACTCAGGTCTACTGATGAATTGTCGATCCTCCGTAAAAAATGGTCAAAATTTAAGAATGTACAGTAAAGACCGCCTCAACAGTTGTTGGTAGACAACCAACCGAATGACAGGCTGAAATGATTGTGGTTGTTCACAGTCACAGTTGTCGACCGCAAAACTAGTGGGAACTGCAGCCACCACGTGCGGATGGACTCAAACTGCTAGTGACAGCTAAGGTGTCGGGGGGGCGCTCCTAAAAACTCGATTGAGAATCGATATCTGTAGCGCTGCATGGACACTGGAACACCCTGAATGTTCATAGCGGAAGCGCGGTGTAAGTCCAAAACCCAATATTAGCATAAAATAGACTGCAGAAGAGCCACTTACTGGATGCAGACATGGATGATCCGAACATTGCTTCGATGGATGCCGGTGGTCAACATTCTCCTAGGTCAATCAACGCCCTCAATGAGCCCAAACTAGAATGTCGAGAGGTGAGCAGGACCCTTGAACCCAGAGAAAGAAATCACACACGTATGTGATACCCATCACACCACTATGGGTCTCATATTGTAAACTTTAAAACCCAAGAGCTACACTCATGTATGTCCCTTGATGTGCCCTTCTCAATATGGGTCACATCCAGGTTGGATTTGATTCGATTCGACCCAAAATTCAACATTTATTTTAAGTTGTCCATGATTGTTTAAGCATGAGATTATAAATGTGTACGATATTTGTCTTGTGACATGCTTTACATGAAGTTACAGTAAAGGATTTTGATCAACTCATGTAATCACCAAAGTGATCTGAGTTGTGTTGATTGAGTATTCTTTGGACTGTGTTGAGATTTAAATTCGATATTGCGATTGTGTGTGACTTTATAAAACAATGATTCTACCCAAAGGTAGGTCATTGTATTTCAAATTCATATAGGGTATATATAATAATAGGTGTGTACACCAGCACCTAAAGCATGATAGTACCCAAAGATAAAATATCAAATTGTTTCTTGGTATATGATCTACTAGTTTTACCAATTAAAGTCAATTTATTGAGAATTGAGAGGCGAAACAACTTTGAGTATTATTGTTTTCACAAAAGTATAACGATAATGACTATTATACTTGCCTTAGAAAAGATGAATAATAAATGGTCTCATATTTACCTTTTCAATATGAATTTTATATAGAATGATTAATTTCTCACTTATACAGAGAATAAAACAACCAATCAAAAGGCTATATATGAGAAATGAAAGCACTCTGAAGGCTATCTATGAGAAGTGAGAGTGCTCAAATAATCTTAGCCTGTTACTTTTGCAATCACGAGTAACTAATAATATTAGAGGCAATATCTTTTACTGTAGGATAGTGAAGGAATTTTTTAAAGTCATTGAGACGTAAATTATTGATTTAAGCAAGATTTCATCTCAGGTCATATGGATTAGAAGCTTCGTTTTGAGTCTTTGTATTGTGGACTCTATTGAGAGACCACTAAAGACCTTTTGTGATAATGAAGTTACTGAACTGAGAATTATTTAGTATGTATTAATACAATCGATACGAAAGAAATGGCTACAAATCCTCTTACTAAAAGGCTAGCACAGAGAATGTATTCTCAACGTGTAACGAGGATGAGTTTATTTGATTTATTTTGATGTATGGCAATACATTATTATTTTATATGATCACATTTCTTAAACTAAATTGATTTTATATGATTTTGTATATTGTTGATTATGTGTAAAGGGTTTCTTATTTTGAAAAAAGTGAATAGCATAATAACAATATTAAAAAGATCATAGAGTGAGTTAGAGATCAATCTATTCATAAAAGTATTATTAACATATTAAACACTAAATTAAAATGAATAATACTGTAGTACATAAAAATATAACATCTCATATGAAGGTGTTCATCTTCATGACTCGTATCATTCATTTTGGTGATAAAGTATAGCTTGTGAACCCACATAAAAATTAAATCGAGATAATGGTAAAGAACCTTGATGAAGTGCTTTTTCATGTCAATGGATCAAGTGAGTGAATGTTAGATTTTGCATCGGGTTGAGGATGGAGGACATGAAACGAGAAATAGACCAGTGATGGAGGTTAAAATCAAAACCCATGTGAGAATGAAGGCAGGGATGAAAGACAAAATTTTGAAATGGGACAGGGGTAGAGACCTTGTCCCCTGCCCCCACCGCTGGTCCTCTGCCATCCCTACACCTCAACCAAGAAAAATATTATGGCCCTCAATTTTGTGTTTACAATGAATACCAAGAATTGACCCTCATTTTTTTGTTTATAGTGAATACCAAGAATTTAGCTTTGAACAACGGGGGTAGGCTTGTCTGACAGGAGTATCTAGTGCATGTCACCTTGTGTTGGAACGTTGCAAGTTCAAAACCCAATAGAATTCAGGTTTGAATGTCACCAAGTTGACCAGACGTGTCAAGTTGGAAAACCCATGGGAGTCATTCCTTGCCACAAGGTTGAAGCTAGGTGTACTCTTCCGTGGATAGGAGCGACCTCGAGGGTTTTACCAATGCGAGGCCAACTAGTGTGTAGTTGGTGATAGAGGGATTTTCCCTTGGATTATAAAATAAAAATGAATTCAGGTTTAAGTTGAGTTGGATATGGATACCGGCACACGTCAGATCCATTGGTAACCTTAAGATACCCGAACGTTGAGTTTCAGGATTAAAACAATTACAAGTAATTAGGTAGTTCCAGCTAGTTGCGTGTAGTGATACTAAACTTTTGCAATCTTCATTGTGGGTTTGCCATTAAGGTTATGTTTCTTACCTAAGGACTGCGGGGGACAAGGTCTCCACCCCTCGTCCTATCTCAAAATTTTGCCCTCCATCCTCATGGCGGGGGAAATTTTGGACCTCCACTGCCTCATCTCAAAATAACCATCCCTGTCCCCATCTCTGTAGGGATGACACAGGGCAATTACTTGGTGTAATTATTAATGAATTTTGTCATAAAATGCGTTTAAAAAGGCATACTAAATGAAGAGTTCATAGAAAACAAACATCTTTGTGTTAGATTTGAAGACTGAGCAGTAAAATTTGTTTAGTTTTTAAAAAAAATAAGAAGAAAACAAGGAGGGTAAGGAGAGAGGAGAGGAAGGAGAGAGGTTATATATATATATATGAGAACGGAACATAATAGGCCCCATTTTTCATTCTGCCCTGTAGGTTTGAAGTGGTTTATGATAGATCTGAACCGATCAATTTTGTGAGAATTGACTAAAAACATGTTTTTATGAGTCAGAAAAAATGGGTACCTTCATGATCATTGATTTTTGGATCACTATAAAAACCTGTATACAGGTCTGATTTTGCCGATCCAAAAGTTGCTTCCCACTAAACAAAACCAATAGATCACATCTACGGTGTTAGACATGAGAAAAAAATACTTAAAACTATTATTTTTGAATGGCCTAACGAGACCTAACAAAAAGGAAGCTTAAGGAACACATTACTCTACACGGGAATTGAACATATTAAGCCCAATTTCTCGTTCTGCCCCATAGGTTTTAAGTGTTTTATGATAGATCTGAACAGTTAGATGTGTTTAACAGGATGGATTTAGTGGGAATAAACTCTTAGATCATGTTTTTTTTTTACGAAAAAACATTTTTTTGAGAAAAAAAACTGGTAACTTCATAGCCATTGATTTTGGATCACAAAAAAAACCTGTATAAACCCACTAAACAAAACCTATAGAACGTGAGAAAAAATAATTAAAACTATGATTTTTAAAGGAGAATAACAAGACCTAACAAAAAAAGGGGCATAAGAAACACATTACTTTGTATATATATATATATATATATATATATATATATATATATATATATATATATATATATATATATATATATATATATATAAAGATTTTATAATATATAAAAGTATATTAGTAATTTCATTAACGGGAATGCTAGACGGGATGGGAGCAAGACTCCCCATGGGTTTTGATTTTTACTTTCATCTCCTGTCCAAATGAGACGGGTTCGGACTAATCCTCATTTTTCCCTGTCCAAAATTATAGATTTGTCAAAAAATGTGGTGTCAAAGATAGAGTTGCCAAAAATATCTTGAGTGGTGTTGAAATGTAATGACAGAATGCTAACTCCATTCCAAATGCAGTGTCTTTTACATCACTGCTAATACAGGAAGAAATTACAACGCACTTCCGATTGAAGGCTCCCAAACAGAACCTAAATCAGTTTTTAAGTAGCTAATTGCTTGCCTAAATTCAACCGTATCTAAAAACAAGTAGACCTGCTGATGGGAACCACTTGAAACCCTGTGGGATATTGTACAGTTTTCAACAGAGAAATCTGGGGTTAGGCAGACCCGTCCCAGTTATACAACTATACCATTGGGATTCGAACTGGTAACGTTTCAACACAAGGTGACATGCACTAACTGTTCCAGATAGAGTAACCGCTCCTGCTAGACAAGAAGAGCCCCCCCTTTAGCAGGGGCTTTTTTTCTCTTCTTTTTTTTTTTTGTGTGTGTGTGTGGGGGGGGGGGGGGGTGTTGTGCTTTTAAATGCAATTGCACCTGGTCTCTCCTCCGGTTTGGGGTTTTCCTTTGCCTAAGAACTAAGCGTTGACCTGCTGCAAGCAACAAGAACAAACACCAAATGGCCCAGATGATGCCATTGTTTGCAGACAGATTTACAGTTATGGCGCCTTTGAGTTCTGCAAATCTCAGATCTATGTAATGAATCTGACTTGAGGCCTACACCAAGGCAAGAAAGGACTCAAAACAGAGTGAATCTCAAATCCACGACATTTTATGACCAGATTGGCAGTGAGGAAAAGGGAGAGGTTGGGAGAAGGGGATTCTGCAGGTAAGTAAATTTTCATCTATCGCGGAGATATAATCTGTCGACAAAGAACAGACGCCAGAAACCGCAAAACAGTTTTTTAAATTACAAATAAAATAAAGAAAGAAACTCGGCACATCGAAGGAGAAAAAACAGAGCTGATACACCAAAACAGAGCAACAAAGGAAGACGGAACTGTCATATGAAATATGTACAAATTGTAACAATCTCTTAGTCAAGTGAAAAAATATTATATTATCAAAAAACACAAAAGTGATAAAAAAGATTACCCCCTTTCCTCAAAAAAAAAGAAAAAAAAAACAGATTACCCCCCAAAAGAAATGTAAAGAGGGAGAGACAGCGTACCATGAGAAAATGGGGCAGATTCAGGTCTCTCAAACCAGGTGGGTTCATAAGGCAGCTCTCACATAGCGATGACAAAATGGGGCAGCGTCAGGCCTCTCTCTCTCTCTCTCTCTCTCTCTCTCTCTAACGCCACGCTGAGACAGTGAGGAGAGGCGTATCATCCCATGCGAGAGAAAAGAATCCTGGTGGGGATTCAACAAGCGAGTAGCTGGTGCTGTAACTGTAATCCCAGAGTAGTATCTTCGCCTGACTCACCGCATAGTGACTTAGCTTCAACGGCTCGAACCCTGCGCACTCCATCCACGCCCTCCACCTCTCCTTCCCCTCCATCCTCTCCCGACGCTCCGCCCCTTCGGCGCCCACCACCGCCGCTATCCTTTGCCCGAATATCGACCTCTCCACATTGAGCCGGTCCGACGAGTCCCTTGCCATGCTCGGCTCCAGCGACTCGAAGGCCGCCGAGTAGTAGCGGAGCGCGTTGTTGAACCGCTGGAAGAAATCAACCCGGTTCAGGCACGCCTCGTACTCGCCGAGGGTGACCACTCGGGGGCTCAGCGACTTGGCCACCTCCAACGCCTTCTCGACGGCCGACGACGTCTCCCCGAGCAGCCGGTAGAGCTGCAGCATGAAGTTGACAGTGAGGAACTCGTCCGGTTCGACCCCGAAGCACGAATCGTCCAGCTCCTCCAGCGGGGCCGTAACAGGGCAGAACTCGAGGTGGAGGTCGAGGAGCTGCGCGAAAGCCTTGAGGCGTTGCCCGGTGGCAATGAGCGAAGGGAGCGGGTTCGGACCTAAGGTCGCCGCGGGGATGCCGGATATCCGAACGCTCGACGGCTTCCCCGATGAACGGGTGGCTAGGGCCTGGAGGAGCGCAGCCCACTGGATGCCCTGGTCTATCCCGAAGTCCACAATGTGTATCCGGGACGCTGATTCGGTGGCGTCGAGGATGGCCTGGTTGGCCGTGAGGTGAGCGAACTTGGTGTAGGGTCCGGCGTCGTTGAAGGCCTTATAGGAGAAGGTCAGGTCCTTGGTAGAAGAAGAAGAAGAAGAAGAAGAAAAAGAAGCAGCAGCAGGAGGAGAAGAAGAGGAAGAAGAAGAGGACGAAGGACGCACCATGGTCCCGGTGGTTGGCTTCGAAGGCGTGAGGCGGGAGAAGAGGGCTTCGATGAAATGGAAGGCGACGCGGCTTGTAGGGTCGCCGGTTTCTGACGAAGCCTCACGCAGTCGAGAGAGCGCTTCGATGGCACGGTTGGGCTCTGTGTCGACTATACGGGCGACCTCCGCAAGCGACAGGAGGAGTGGCGAGCTGTGCTCCTTCCCGGGTGTCGGGGAACCAGGAAGCTTCTCCTCCAGCGGTCTCCGGACATCGGAGGATGCAAGTTGTGGTGGTGGCGGCGGCGTAGGCCGTCGGGCCACCGCCGCTGTTGCTGCTGCACGGGGGGATGGCGACACTGTCGTACATGGTGACGCAGATGTGGGGGTTCCCCACGGTCTGATGGAAAGAGGAACAGGGGCCGCGGCAGAGCAGAGGGGAGCGGCTGCAGTCCAAGAACTGCCGCCACTGCCGGCGGAGCCAGGGCTAGGGTTTTGAGAGGGGGCTTCGGCCAGGATATGGTCGAGATTGGTGACCATCTGCCATGAGTCTCCGACGGTACAGGGGAGGTCGGAACTCTCCGTTGATTCACACGGATTGCTGGTGGCAGCGGCAGTGGCGCTCTCGAAGCAAGACCTCAAGCTCGCGCCACCACCACCTTCGACCCCGTTGAAGTCGTTGATCAACCCTTCCATCCATTCGTAACCATCGTTGAACCCGGAGCTACTCAGAGCCACCTGCGGATCCGGCACTCTGAACCCTCCTTTGTCCTTCTTAGCCAGGCCCTCCAAGGCCGCCGCCGTCGCCGTCGTCGTCGTCGTTGTCGTCTCCATCCAAACGCTGGTAGGGGTCCTCTCTGCTTCTGCTTCTGCTTCTATGGACGGGTACAACAACACAGGTTCCTCGGCATCTGTGGCTGCCGAATACATGCCCGCCGAGAAACCGCCACTCGCTACCGTAAAGCCCTCGCCGTTGTACGCACTATGGGCCCATGGGTTTAGGGCAAAGCCACTGCTCGTGGCAATGTGTTGAAGCTGCTGCTTCTGTTGCTGAAGATGCTGCTGCTTCTGTTGCTGTTGCTGTATCACCTGCTGTGCGATAGCCATTAGATTTCCACTGTCCGCACACATTAGCTCCATTCCCCCAAATCGAAGCCTACAATAACCGGAACAGCCCAAGAATGAATAGATCGGATAAAACCCTCTCCAACGGCTCTACCTACGTGACCAACAATGGAATCCACTCCACACAGCACCCTTTGATCAGTTCTACCGCCATCTATAAACGAAGAAATAGAGGAGGAGGAGAAGGGACGGGTGTTTAAAAGGGGTTTTACTAAAAGGAAATAAAGGAAGGCCACCGATACCAACAAGATCAGCGGAAGAGCGGAGGGGGTGCTGATGTTGATGACCAAGACGGAACCTAATAACTTAAATTCACCTCTCTCTCTCTCTCTCTCTCTCTCTCTTTATTTTACCGCGGTAACTTCTCTGAGAGGAAGTGAACTACGCACTGTAGAGATAGAAAGAAGTGGGATTTGGGTATTCGGTGGTGTGAACACACGCAAGAAAAAGATTAATTTAAAAAAAAATGCAAAGGACCCTGGAAAAGAGATTATATTAATTAAGAAAAACAACTTGATAACGTTGAAGAACGAAAGTAAAAGCAAAATGGAGGCGACCGATCATCGCAGCAAACCGCAACTCTATCCGAAGATGGGACAGCCTAGCCTGCTCCCGCACCCGCTTGTGCAACTATCGTGGCCCCCTCCACCCTGTCTTACCCAGTTTCTCCCTTCCTCTTTCTCTCTCTCTCTCTCTCTCCACCAATCTCTTCCCCTTAAAAGTTAAAACCACAGCGTTGCGCTCCCTCTCTCTAGGACAGGCAGCTCTTGATGAATGACAAGCGCATGCACGATGTGCACCGTGATGTGGTCCCCACAGTTGCTATTTGTTGTTGTGACATAACCTGTAGCCACGCAGGCAAAGAGGTTCCTCCTTGTTGATAGCCACCTCCAGCACAGCACCGCACTCGCCGACTGGCACTGCCTCGTTGTGATCGTCCACATCTGACGTCTTTGAAGATGGGGTAAAAGCAGCGCCGCCCGTTCCATCCGATCGGGCGGCTTAGCTGGCAAATAATCAACGTCTTTTCCTCTCTCTTTTTTTTTTTTTCGTTCTTGTTTTTCCCTTCTCCTAAATCTAATGGAGCTGCAGGGCCAGCTGGCTTCCACAAGCCCCCATGGCGTGGGGCTCCGCCTGACTTGGTCAAAAAAAAGTCAAGCGGCAAAGTGATTTGAGGGACCTAAAGCAGGTGTGAAGGAGAGGGAGTAAGAACCTTCACCCAGCTTTGCTAATTTATGTGTTCTTTACCTCTTGCCTCCAATATACTTTGGAAAGTTCAAACTCGATTATGATCAGTATTTAGGACCGTCAAGTTTGTCAAGTTTTTCACCCTTGTTTTTATCTTATCGCCCTTTTAAGTGTTGTAATGGTCTTTGTCCTGGATTTTTTCTTGCAAAGTGATACAAAACTATTTATATATGCTTAATTTTGCAATAAAGAGGTTTTTGCTTTTTTATCTTATATTTTTGTTCTCTTGATCTCTACCTTCGATTGTGTTATTGTTCTCACGCACCCATCAAGTGACTGCATACTTGCATTCACGGCTATAGACACCCAATTCTTGATCGACATGTTTTTCTATAAAAATTCATATCTTACCATCTTAAATCTGATTTTGTCCACTCAAAATGATTTTTTTTCAGATTTTTTACCAACATAAAAGTCGTAGAGGACATTCTTAGCTTTTCAACGCATCAAAAATCACTTCAATTTGACATTAAAATGACAAGTTATGAACAAAATGTCATCCACTCTTTCTATCGATAATCTGAATTATCGTCGATCCTTCAAGCATTGTGGTTAGAGTTCAAGAATTGTCGTCAACATTTCTCAATTGTACTACCGACCTTAATTTTTCGTCAAAAGAGTCTCTCCTTTCTATAAGGTGACATCATTCGCTCCCCTGACGATAACATGAGTTATCGTCATTACCCATTCAATTGTCACAATTGTCCGCCCAACCTGGTGTCAAGTTGTCGTCAGCGCTGAGTTGTTGTTAATGTTGGTTGTCATTAAATCTAATTGTCATTAACGTACTTCTGCCCTTTTTCATCACACCTCTTGAGCGAGATTTGCCTTCTCAGCTTGCTTAAATTTTGCAATATTCCCCATCAGAGGTAGTAAAACCTAGATTCGATCTCATTTTTACATTCAAATTTTATCCCCTACCAACCATGCATCCAAATAAATTTTGAATATGCAAGAAATGTATTCAGATCTATGTCAAAAACCTATAAATAGGGAACCATCCCTTCCTATTTGAGCATCGGATTTTCAAATCCCTTACTATTTTTACTCTCTCGGACTTCTAACAGAACCTAACCTAGCTTAGTCGACCCACCTAACCCACTTGGCTTAGCCTAGGATCCAGATCCCTATCTTATCCATCTTTTGGAGCCTGCGCCTAACAAAAGTGTTATATGTGTTCTTCCATGCTCATTAACCATAGAATGGGCTACCTAAGCCCAATGTGAGATTTGATTCTTGTCTTAATGTTTATTTCAGTTACTTAATGCATTTGAATATGTTTTGGATTGTCAAATGTATTGTATTTTGTTTGCCCCGTGTTCTTTTCAAGTTTCGGTGGTTCCCACCACCAAACTCACCTTTTTATAAGATTTGCAAAAGGTAAGAATCACCTTAACACCACCGCTCTAGATACAATGATCGAGAGTTCCTGGTCAAAAAATGCATTTTGTCAAAGATGAACTAATGCTCTAGATACAATGTATCATTAAGCCAAGAAGTGATGAACGTCTGAAAATGCATTTTGTCAACATAGTCATTTTTTTGTCAAAGATGACAATATCAACTTCAAGTAAACTAATGCCAAGTGTCTTCTGTATCATTTTCTTACAAAATTAATCTTTTATGAGTAAAAAAAATTGCACTGAAAACTTTCTTCCAAATTACCTTGATCAAAATACATCAAGTCAAAGCATTTCATCATGCATCATGTCATGTCATATGCATTTTTTCTGTATGTTACAAGTTTTTTTACAACTGATATAGTTCTTAGGAACCCAATCGTCTCATGCCTCATTAAGAAAAGCCTACCCAGTCCTATCTTAGGATCACTCTGTACATCGACGGACATTAGGTCCATAGGTTGTCCTACAAATTGATGGAGTAATCCATAACCCAATTGACGAGTACATAAACCATCTTGAACCCAATCCTGTCTTAGAGACGTATTCTTGAAAAGGCTCCATTCCATACGACTTCATTTTACCTCATCTGAAAAGTCAAAAATATAAAAAATGTCTTTGTCTTTTCAATACTTTTTCCCAAAAAAACTTGTCTTTATTTTTGTCTTTTCAAGAAGAAGTCTGTCTTTTTTAAAAAATGTCAGTCATCTTCGTGTGATTTCGAGCGACAAGATACTTGTTTTGTCTTCGTCTCACCTCGTTCAAAAAAACCTCTCTCTCACAACACCGAGTTCAAGGGAGAGCCCTCGTGTGAAATAAGATACCAAGCTTAGTCTGCAGTCCAACAACTTTGCCTATACAGACAAGCGCAACAAAGAGTCCCTCATGTTAAGTTGCGCATGCGTCGTTAGCTCATGTCAACCATCAAGCATTCTATATGTCCTTTGTCAAAGGTCTCTTTTCAAAAATACTTTTTCAGGGCTAATCTTTTGCTCTCTTCAAGCATCGATGTGTATACTTTCTTTGTTGCAGATCGAGCTTCATACACTCAATAACAAGGAGGGGCATCTGTAGACACCCAATTTTTGACCAAGATATTTTTTCCATAAAATTCCATATCTTGTCGTCTTCAATCTGATTTTGACCCTCTAAAATGACCTTTTTTAGATTTTTCACCAACTTAAAAGTTGTAGAGGACATTCTTAGCTTTGCAATGCATCATAAATCACTTTAATCTGACATTGTAATAAAACGTTATGGTCAAAAATCCATTCACTCTCTAATAACAACCTGAGTTGTATTCAACCCTTCAAGCATTTTCGTCAGAGCTCAAGAATTATCATCAACACTTCTCAGTTGTCACCAACAACCTTAAGTTGTCATCAGAGGAGACTTCCCTTTCTAGAAGTAGACGTCATTTGCCTCCCTGATGACAACATGAGTTGTCATCAACACCCATCCATTTGTCACCATTGTCTGCCCAGTCTGGCATTGTTGTTAGCACCTATCGCTAATGGCAACCTAAGTTGTTGTCAGCACTGAGTTGTCGTTAACATTGGTTATCATTAACTATAGTTGTCGTTGATGCTCTGCCACTTTTTTTCAACGTGCCTTTTAAGCAGGATTTGCCTTTTCAGCTTGCCTAAACCAGAATGAAAAGCCATCCTCGCCCCCTCATCCTTCCTTTATGAGATTCCTCATCTGAGGCAGTAAAACTCGGATTCAATCTCGTCCCTCCATTCAAATTCTATCTCCCTACCAACCATCCATCCAAATGAATCCTGGATATGCAGGAAACATATCCGGATCCACGTCAAAAACCTATAAATAGGGAGCCACTCATCCCTATTTCAATATATGGTCTTTAAATCCCCTAGAATTGTTACTCTTTCAGAATTTCAATAGAACCTAACCTAGCTTAGTCAACCCACCTAGCCTAGGACCCAGATCCCTATCTCATCTGTCTTTTAGATCCCACACCTAGTCGAAGTGTTGTCTACGCTCTCCTGTGCTCATCAACCGTAGAAATGACAACCTAGGACAGGTGATATTTGATTCTTGTCTTAATATTTATTTCAGTTACTTAATGCATTTTATTATGTTTTGGATTGTCTAACATATCGTATTTTGTTTGCTTTGTGTTCTTTTCGAGCTTCAACGGTTTCCACTACCAAACTCACTTTTTTATAGGATTCACAAAAGGTAAGAATTACCGCAATGCCACCGCTCCAGATATAATGATCGAGAGTTCCTGGTTAGGTTAATCCTTCATCATCAAAGGAGGAAAGACTCTTTACCTTGAAAAATGTACCCCACATCTTCTCAAATTCAAATCTAGTTTTTTGGACCCACGTTTAAAATGATTTTCTAAAGTGAAAAACCTCTTGCTTTTGTTTTCCAAAAAATAAAGGGGATCCGCAACGACGTGCTCGAGAGGCCAACATTCATTGTTGGGAAGCATTGGGGCATGTCATGGGAAACTTTATTTCAGTCTGTGTCAAAGTAGTATCAGAGTTTTTTCAAAGTTGAGAAAAGGGACTCGACAACTGATGTTAAGTGATCCAACAACAATCATTAATCATGACATTGAAGATGGCCACATTGCTTTTTAAGAGTACTTGCACTCAAAAGTAAAAGAAAATTGCTCAAGAGAGTCAGGTTTCTCTTGAAGAAAGAGATCATGACAAATAACCATCTAGCAACTCTGGTGCACGATGTTACCAACCTGACAGATATTGTGACCAACATGGAGCAGTTAGTTCACGATACAAACAAAGCTTTTTTGACGCTTGATCACGAGATCAAGTTTGATGTGGAAGATGAGGAAGCCTCTATGGATAATCGTACCTTCAAATTTAAAGAACTACTTGAAAGGTTCAACACTATGGCAGAAGAAATGACTGAGGTTCGCAAGAAGAATGACTAGCTGGAGTGACGGTTGATAATTGTCTCAACTAGAGAAAGTGTGGAAAATGGGGATATGTCGCATATCAAGTCGCCTTAACCGGCGAAGTACAAGGGTACTCGCAATTCGAAGGATCTCAAAAACTTTATTTACCTAATGGAACAATACCTCGATATTGGAGGAGTCAAGAAGAATGCAGATAGATTGTGCATCGCAACAATGTTCTTTGTGAATGGCATGATGATATAGTGGAGACGTCGCCTAGGTGATATTGGGTGTGGTCTTGTTGTGATTGATTCGTGAGATCATTTGAAATGAGAATTGTGCAACCACTTCTTACCAAAGAATGAGGAGAGAATTGCCTCTAATAAATTGATGTCATTAAAACAAATCATGTCAATTCATGACTATGTTAAGGCTTTCACCTTGTTGATGTTGTACATCGAGAATATGATCGACCAAGACCGTAAGTACTACTTCATGTATGGACTACAGTGGTGGGCAAGACCTCTCAGATCGCGCTTTGACGCTTGCTGCTAGCCAACGATTGGCTGAGTTTGATAGATGCAATACGATATTTCAAAGCAGATCATTCAGAAATGATAGTAACAACAACAACAACTAAAGGGATAATAGAAGAAATGATTATGGGGATAATATTGGCAATGAGAATCAACAAGGTGATGAGCAATAGAATCATGGTCGTCAAGATGGACAAAAAAATAATTTGCACAGGAATAACAACTACAGGGGTGTTATCATTGCAAAATTTTACTTTTGCAAGTCAAACTGACCTTTAAAAAAGTTTTGAAAATAACTCGCCTCCGTTTCGAAAAAATTATGGGAAAGGGACTAACATGTTTGTACGAGGTTCAATCATTCCTGGCGTCATAACCAGAGGTAATCAAACCAAGGATCAATCATGTGCTTTGCTTTACTCAACTGTCCAAATCATGGTTCTATTCCTAAATGCACAAAGAATCAGGCATGTGCTATGAACTTTAGAAAATGCAGATTGAAAATATGATGTATGCTTTGAATATTTTGATTTTTTTGTAAAAGAGAACACCTTGAAAATCGTGAACTACATTCAAAAATACTTTTGAAGAAAAACAAAATCAATTTCTGAAGAAATCTTGATGTTTTAAGGAAATCAATTTTGAAGAAAATTCAAATAACTCTAAGAAAGTTGATTTTTCTGAATTTGAACTCTGAACTTGGGAAATATTGAAGCTTGGAAAATATTTTTGAAGAAAACCATACTTGGAAAATCATGAACTGAACTTAAAAAAGCTTTGGAAAATTTCTTGAAAAACCAAGGGTTTTGAGAAAATCAATTTTGAGGAAAATTCAGGATAACTTGGAGAAAATCGATTTTTCTGAGATGAATTTGTGAAATAACTCAACAGGGATAGGCGTGTGTCCTTATGAAATCTTTTCATGATGCAGTCTAAACCTAGATGATGTATGAATGCAATTTGGGAAAATATTTTTTGAAGAATTTATGGAAATCATTGATAAAAGAATTTTTGTGCCTTATAGAATTAAGATGAAATATATTTGCCACATATCCCTAACTATGGCCACGAACATGTATTGAATATAGTTTATTTGATTCTAGAAGGAGAAAATACTTAGAAAAGCTTTGAAAAATGTGCCATGATTTCTGAAAATGCCTAAGAGTGTAAGTGTAAACACCCTAAATTTTCTTCCTTCATTCGCAAACCCTTTCATCTTGCCACTAGGACACACTCTCTGCAACCTTCGGGGAACCAGTTGGTCGACATTTGAGTTAGGGTTGTTCATAGCCCAAATTTTACCATAAATTTCAATATTTCATCCTACAATCAAGATTCAATTCTCGTTTTGGCTCAATCTCAATTATCAGTTCTCATCATCAGATGAGAATCTCCAATCCTTTATGTCTGCCAGGGGTTCGGGATTCCAAATCCCTTATCCAGGGTTTATATTTCATGTGTCATTACATATCACTGCATGCATTTGGCATGTCATTTCATACCATCCCATATCATTTCAAGGCATTGCATCTCATTTTTGAGATCCAGCACTCCTATTTTTCAAAATCTTTCAATCCAGATTCGAGTTTTAAAACCTTATTTTCAAGATCAATTTCGCAAACCTGGGTTTTGCATCGATATTTTTTATTTTCTAACCCCAGAATCTTATTTTCCTCAGAAAAACAATCTGAATTTGTTTTAAATTCAATTTTTAACTGATTTCAATCCTCAGACGAGACCCAGCTAGGTGGTGTCACTTTTGGATTCCTTCAATTATCAAATTTCTCAAAATTTCAGAGTCCTAGTTGGATCAGGACTCTGTCTTTTCATCTTTTAAAACCTTTTTAAAACTCCATTTTGATTTTAAACTAGATGTAGTCATATCCCTTGCCCATTCTTTTCATTTTAGCCAAAATCTTAGATTCTCAGTCAAATTAGGATTCTTTCCTAGAGTCCTAATCGAATCAGGACTTTATCCTGATTTCATCCTTTATTCATGTTTTCACTTATTTTCAAAAACTTTCTCATCTGGCTTTCAAAAAGATAAAAATCTCAGAGTCCCAGTCGGAGTAGGACTCTATTCCAAAGCTTCAGTCAGATTAGGACTCTGCTTCTTGTGCTTATTTTTACCCGTTTTCAAGACAACCTTTCAAAATCTTTCAAAATAAGCCAAAATTTTAGAGTCTCGGTTGGATTAGAACTCTTTTTTAGAGTTTTAGCCGGAGTAGGACTCTATTCTTTACCTTTATTTTTACCTCTTTTCACAAAAAAAAAACTTTTAAAATCTTTCAAAGGAAGTCTAAATCTTAGAGTTTCAGTCAAATTAGGACTCTTTCACAGAGTCCTAGTTGAATCGGGACTCTGAACCCGACTCCAATTTCTAAATATTTCCAAATATTTCATAGTATTTTAAGCATACATCATGTTTTTCAATCAAAAATTTCTCTAAGTCATAGCACATGCTTGATTCTTTGTGCATTTAGGAATAGAACATCGATTTAGACAAGTTGAGCAAAGCAGAGCACTAGATTGATCCTTGGTTCAATTACCCTTGGTTATGGTGCCAAGAACGGTTGAACCTCATACTGACAGGCGAGTCCCATTCTTCAAAATTATCCTGCATTTTAAAATGGAGGTGAGTTATTTTCAAGATCTTTTTCAAATGTCAGTTTGACTTGCAAAAGTAAAATTTTGCAATGATAACAGGTTTGGCGACCAAGATGGGACCTATCATCGTCTGATCAATCTTATGCCTTGCTCTATTCAACTTGTCAAAATTGTGTTTTACAAATGTCAGTTTTATATCATGTAAACCTAGGAGCCTAGAATCAAAACCAGTTGACATGGATCTCATGTAGACTTAGGCATAGTTTGGTAGGATGTAAACACCCCAAATTTTCCTCATTCATTTTAAAACACACCCCTCGTGCAGTGCCAACCCTAGTAAGTTAGTATAGGAGTTCAACCCCAAGTTTGTGTCAGAAAACTACCATTTTGCTCGCTTTCATTAGGAAAATTATCATTTTACCCCTAGATCATCCCAAATCCCCAGTCAATCGCAACCAACCAAGCTCATTGGTCAGTTCAGAATAGTTAAGAATGTCAGTCATTTCTAGCTCATCTGAGCTCATGATCAACAAACCATTTTCATTTTTGACCATTCCGGCCAAAATGGGATCATTTCTTCATAAATGAGCTCATTTCTCACTCAAATTTAAACCAATTGTCTCTGAGTCAGTCATTCACAGTCAGTCATATTCTTCTGAGTCTAGTTTGAGCTCACCAGGAGTTCATGTGCTCTAGTTTCAATTCAAACCCACTTTCAAGTGTCTAGGAGCCCATTTCAGCTCATTTAGCTGAATTGAGCTGAGTCCAATCAGTTGAGCTAGTATTCGAGCTTTAGTTTTAGTTCATCTTAGTATTACTGAGCTTTGTTCCAGCTCAAACCCAGCTCTGGTCTGTAATTCACTTCACTCCAGTGACCATTTCTCTAAAAATGATAGTTTTTCTTGATAATTTAGTAGAGGAGTTCAGTTGAGTCAGTGTTTTGTCAATTCATTTGAGTTCTGAAACCCTAGAACTCAGCTCAATCCAGTTCATTTCAGTTCAATCCAGCTCACATCCCAATTTTCAGTGTCACTCTGGTCCGGTAGAGGCTGAAAACCATTTCTTGAACCATTTTGCAAATTTTATCAATTTTAACACTTTTTGAACTGGTACAAGTGTCAATTAAAGTCCAATATCCAAAATTTTTCATTCAGGGTCTGTATTTCGCATAGCATTTTGTGTCATTTCTTATCATTTCTCAGCATTTCATCACATTTTATCACATTTCATTTCATTTTCAAAGTTCAGAACTCCAGTTTTATAAATTTCAATCCAGATTGAGTTTTAAAAGTTTTCAGAAATCAATTTCAAACCCTGGGTTTCCAAAATTAACATTTTTACCCCCCAAGATTCTAAATTTAGAAATATTTTCTCGAGAAAAACAATCTGGATTTCTTTTAAACTCAAATTTTCAAATTCTAAACTAGATTTGCTTTGCAATAGGGTATGAAACTTCAAATTCTGAGCTTGTTTTAAAAACTGCCAAAAATAGCTCATTTCTTCCAAAAATTTTCTAAAAAGACTATTCTACCCCTATGATCCTCAAAATGAATTTCAAATTTGAGAAGTGAGCCCACTCTGAGATGGCTCATTCATTCACATCTACCTTTTCATTTTAAAAAAAAAAAATATTTTTCCTTGTAATCGTTTTTTATTTTTATTTTTATTTTATCTTTTTCACCCTGTGGGACCCACAAGGGGGTCGACCAGCACCCTCTCTCCTTATTTCCTTTTCTCTCTTCCTCTTCTTTCCTTCTCTTTCTTTCTTCTTTCTTCTTTCTTCTTTCTTCTTTCTCCTTTTCCTTCTTTTCTTCTTCCTTTCTTTCTTTCTTCTTTTTCTTTCTTCCTTCCTTCCCTCTCCCCCTTGGACGACCAAGCCCCCCTCCTCTTTTCTTCTCTCTTTCTTCCTTCCCTCCTTTTCTTCTTTCTTTTCAACTGAATAATTGATGAAGATTTCTAGGAAGATTTTTCCTTTTGCGGTCTGCCCATGATTATCGAACCCGTAGATGATAATCGGGTCCAGGATGTACTCTTTTTCTTTGATGCCCAAAGCTTTAGCTGTTATTTTAGGACATATATTGAGGCTGCTACCTCCATCAACTAGCACATTGGGGACAGTCATTCCTCTGGTTCGGATGACAATGTACAGAGCATTGTTGTGAAAAGCATGAGGCTTCGGGAGATCCTTATCTGAAAAAGTGATTGACGCATTTGTCATAGCCTGGTTGACAATCTGAGCCATATCTTCAGGAGTAGTACTCGACTTCACTTTGATCTTCCGCAGTAAGTCATCCAATACCTGCTGATGTTTGGATGAAGCCTGCGCTAAGTCCAGAATCGAGACATTAGATAGGGCAGTTATTGGTTTTGGTGAAGATGTCTCACCTTCTTCCGGATTAGATTTGATGAAGCATTTTGGAAATCCTGGAATTCCTCTGGCAACCTCAAGGGATGCCTTAGCAGGCTTGGCAGATATCTTCATCTTGTCGAAGGCTGAGATGAGGTCCATCCTCTGAGCATTGGACTAAGCCTGTTGTAGTACGAGGACCTGATGTTGAACTTGCATATCTCTATTAGAGCATGGCCTGATATACTCCTGTGGCTGAAAGGGTTGTTCAGAGATAACTACCATAGAATGATGGGAAAATGGTTTTTTTAGAATTTCCATATTTTCATCTTCAACACTCTCTACCAGAAGATTTTTGTTAATAAGATCCTGAACAATATTCTTGAGAACAAAGCAGTTCTCAGTGTTGTGCCCTACTGCTTTATGAAATTTGCAGAATTGATCTTTGAACTTCCCTATGGGCATAGTGAGATCAACTAATCTCAATAATTTGACCATCTTCTTGGTCAACACGTACTCGAGCATAGTCTCGAGTGATTGGTCCAACAGAATGAAGTTTTTGTCATAACTCCATCCTTCATGCTTCACTTTCTCATGGGATTTCGGTCTCTGCTCTAGCTGAAGTGGCTTACTGTATTGAGGAACCGACTTGCCTTTCTTATCATTCTTGTGAGGATTTGAACCCCTTCACCATAGCAGAAGTCTTGGTTTTTTCCCTTGCGATGATTCCAATTGCTATTTCTGACGAAGTGGGTGAAATGAGCCTTCTTCTTCTGCTCATTCTGGTTGTTATTCTTAGTAAATGCAAACTTTTCCATGCTCAACTCGAGCCATTCGGCTCGCTTTGTTTACTCGATGAATGTTCTTGACGGTGCAGTAGAAATGAGACCTCTCAGAGACTGCGAAAATTTGCTCAGGATCAAAGACAAAGTGTGCCTCTCTGATATGGGATCTCTCATCGTATTGCAGGCCGACTTCCATCGGTGAATAAAATCTCTAGCCTTCTCATTTTCTTTCTGCTTAAGGTCGCAGAGATGACTGAGAGTCGAAAGTGCCTTAGCATTAAACATAAATCTCTCGATGAAAAGATTCACCACCTTGTCGAACTCTTTCAGTTCGATGGGATTAACATGCTTTGAATACCACTTAGTTGTGGTTTCCTCCAGACTATAAGGGAAACAAAGAAAAATAGCTCGATTGTCTCGCTTGAATTTGGCACATTCAGCAAAGAACATGGCGAGATATACCTTGGGGTCGCCAGACCCATCGGATTTGATGAACTTCCTGGGGAGATTGTCAAGATTGTCATCCTCATCCAGACCGTCATAGAAGTCTTCACTTGTGAAGACTTTATTGCCCTTGTCGTAGGCCTGCAGATCTTTCACCATAACCACATTCTTGAGTTGTGGTTAATCATAATTATTCACAGATTGTTCCTTGAATTTGTGGATTGACCTCTATCCTTGAGTTGACTTGCAGACTACCCGATGAGTCTTATACTCTTCATCAGTATCATCCATGGACTCTGATTCATTAGACATATCCTTATGCTGGATACACTTCTTGGATATCTTCACTTGCTTTCTGACTGTGCGACCTTTAGCATTTTCCTTGGTTTCCTCTGAACTGTCCCATGTTTGCTCACTCATCATTTTCTTCATCATTCTTTTGAATAGGGCATACATCTAAGGATTGATGTCATCCTCGTCCTGTTGACCCTGACTCCTGACTGATCGGGGAGAGTCCATCTCTTCTTCTGAAGTGGTTGAATATACGATGCCTTCGGCTGGTGCAGTTTTTTTTTCCTGACCTCGTCTGAACCATTAAGTATCATGAACGCTTTCTGCAGAGCAAAACTGAGGGTTAGGTCCTGAGAATAGTTTCAAACAGGAAGAAAATACTTGCTGAAAATTTGGTAGACAATTGAAAAAGATATCCCATTACTAGGGATTGAGTCATCGCTGGAGTTACGATAATTGCGCTGTTATTCTTTGCAAAAAGAACTAACAACTGAAAATATGCCTTGTTACCTAGGAGAAAAATTTTTCTACCACTCCTGATAATCATTAGACACTCGAGGACCCGGAAAAAGAGTCAGAGTAACAAAGGAATCCTAGCCATATTTGGCAGAATGGTATGCTCCAGACCACTGTGCTGATGCAAGATCGAACTCTAGCATGATCCCCGAAAGTAGATGAGCTTCTACGCGCTTCTGCCTCTCAGAATACTGCCTGACACAGCGCTTTGGATGGTAGTAAGTGCAGAAGAATGGGCCAAGTAGTTTGAATTGCTTGCCATACACATAAGTATATCTGAGAGGTGATTCTTGATGATCAAAGTAGTCCCACACGACCTCTTCCTCTTGGAGATTGTCGATCAAGAATCTGTATTGTGCAACTGAAAGAAGCTTTTCACAATTATATATGAATGAACTGGCTCTGGTCAGCACGTGTCGAAGAAACCAGGACTATAAGGCATAAATGCACCCTTCGACTAGAATTGACTCTTCGAGTGTGAAGCGGGTCAAACCTTGGTACATAAAAGCATGTGCGGCCATGGCTATCGAGAGGCAGCTGGTCTGTCGACTTCCCCACCTTTGTAGGAGCTGAACTATTCTGACATACACATAATTTTGTCCATCTGGGAAGAAAGCGAGTCCTACAGTGCACAAAACCATCGCATGCTGAATTCTCTCTCGAGGTGTTCTGGATACCGAGCTGACTTCTGCGGATGCCACATATTGTCGGTAGATCTTGATCAGATTCACATATTCTTTTCCGTTTTCCTAAATCAATAGCCAAGACTTACGCCTTGTCATACGAGCTAAAGCATCTTTGGGATCCAGACCCTTAATATTGATCAAAAATTGTTGCTTCAATGGATCTCCAGGCTAACCGGCTGGCTCGGGCAATCCCATGATCTCTGAAAACTCGTCCATCTCGCCCCATGGGAATCAGAAAGTACAAGTATGCAGGTTCCACCGCTCTGCTAGTGCATGGATCAGATTATCGTTGTTTGTCAACTTTCCCACTGTGGATGTCAGTTTCAATCCATAATCACTCAAATGGTCCAAAAACATATGGGAGAAATTCTTGTGCCATGAATAGTACCACTGGGGAATGAAGGATCCAGTGCTGAGAGTTCGATGCTTGGGAAGACTGTATCGAACCTCATAGGAGATGTGGCTATCAGGAAAGACAAAATCGAGCTGACTGGATGCCATCGAACTGGAAAACAAGGAAAATTAGAATGAGACTTGGGAAAATACAGGAATTTTTGGAAAATTGCAAGCAGGATAAAAATGAAGCTAGAAATCTGAGATTCAAAGGAACGAAAGGATGAAATATCACCTGGAGTTTTGAAGAAAAAGTGGATAATTTGGGGAAATCATCCAGGGTTTAGAGAAAATAGCAAGAAATGCTTCATAAATTAGAAAATGAGGTATTTTGAAAAATTATTCAGTAATTGGAAAAATATAGGAAAATAAAAGAAAAATACTTACAATCACATCCTGCACAAATAATTATACACATACAGCATTCTCTAAGAAGTTGACTCTAAATGCATCGATTTTGAAAGAGTTGTAGGACCCTAATCCTGACTCTAGGCTCAGATCAGTTGTATCCAATCATGCTATGCCGATATATTCAAGTCGAAACCCAAAGTACGTGGCATAAAAAATCATCTCCAGTTCTAGGCTTGTGTTTTTCTAACATCCTTGGGCGCCTACCGATATACGTTGGACTATGACCCTTGATACGTGACAGGGAGGCGTTAGCCCAAATAAGTGACCCAGTTGTGAGGCTTTATCCCGAACTATGGTTCTGGAAGAAAGCCCAGCAACATGAAGATCGAGTAGACATAGGTGGGATGTTTTTGAAAAATGATCACATATAGGCAAACAGAGGCTCTAAATCCTAAAGAGATAGAATTTTGAAAATCTTGAAGAAGCAAACATTGTTTTCATACAAATCCTAGATTGTAGAGTGTTGTATCTCAAACCTAAGTCTATGTGAGCATGGATAATTCTCCTCAATGTGGTCTTACCAAACCATGCCTAGTCTACATGCAATCCATGTCAGCTGGGTTCAAGTATAGGCTCCTAGGTTCACATGATATCAGAAAGTAAAAGTTGGCATTCCATAGAACACGATTTTGATAATTGAGTTAAGTCAAAGCACACAGTTGATCAGACGAAGACAGGTCCCATCACGGTCGCCAAACTTGTTATCATCGCAAAAAAATTTCTCTCTCTCTCTACGAGTCAAACTCGACCAAAGTTTTGAAAATGGTTTTAAAAATTACTCGCCTCCGTTTTAAAAATTTATGGAAAAATTCTATGGAATGGGATCCGCTTGTCAGCACGAGGTTCAACCGTTCCTGATGCCTTCACCAGGGGTAATTGAACCAAGGATCAAATGTGTGTTTTAACTTGACTCAAATATCTAAATCATGTTCTATTTTCTTAAAATGCACAGACAATCAGGCATGTGCTAAGGATATTTGAAAAGATGCAAGTTTGAGAAATATGATGTTTGCTTGAAATATTAAAATACTTGGAAACGGAATCCCTGGGAAAATCATGAATTTCATTGGAAATCAGAAATTGCATTGGAAAATAACTCTTGAAGAGAAAATTGATTCTTAGGAAAACTTAGATCTTTGAGAAAATTGATTTTGAGATTTGGACTACTTTTCTGAGAAAATGGATTTGAGAATTCTGAGAAAAATCGATTTCATAAGTAATTCAAGGATTTTGAGAAAATCGATTCCTGGAAAATTGAAGATTTTGAAGTTTGAGAAAGTTAAAACGTTGAAAAATCATGATTTGAACTTGGGAAATATTTGAAATATCATTTGAAAACTCAAAGTTTTAAGAAAATCATTTTCTGAGAAAGGCTTAGAAAATTTAGAGAAAATCGATTTCTGTGAAATAGAATTGGAATTTGCAAATTGAATGAAATGAATAAATATAGATTTGAAAGACATTGTATAAGGAATTGAGAAAATCCTTTTGTATTTTTTAAGAAATGCAGTGCATTTTTTAAGTTAGCCTAAGAGTGTAGGTTGAATGTGGCTAATACGAAGGTCACAAATATGGGTTTTTTTCGTATTCTGACTATGGACATAAATACGAATTTTACCGAGTTTTTCAACTCCCTAAAAGCTTGTGCATGTGTCATTCGTGTCAACCATAGTGGATTTGGAAAAATGTGCATGAATGATACATCAGATATTAAAATTTACAGAATTAAACTATATACAATGCAGTCCTATTCTAAGTAGAAAATGTAAATCTTATTTCAAATATTACAATTTGATATTACATTGAATTGAATAAAGAAAAATAAATAAAAATCTTCTTCTTGAATGTTCTTATAAAATTTGAAAACAAGTTAGCAAAAAAATGCAGGTTTATCTAGATTTATCCAAAAATATTGGAAAATTATCAGATATTATCCAAATATAAACCCTGATTCATACGTTCCTGATATAAACATAAGAAATATATGATAAAATGAATGTAAATTCCGAAAATGAGGTTTGAAAATTCGAAATTGGGGTCAGAATAACGAAAATGCCCCTGAAAGCAAGAGTATGGCCTTGAAATCAGGGTTTTTCAGAAAGATATTTTATAAAAATGAGATTTTGAAATTCAAATAAAAATAAATCAAACACAAGATGATATGATATGATTGAAAATATGAAAATAAAAGTTTGGAATTTCAAAATTAAGGTAAAATGACCCAAATACCCTTGATAGCAAGACTATGGCCTTGAAATTAGGGTTTTCTGAAATAAATTTTGTAAAAATGCAAACTTTGAAATTCCAATGAATGCAAATGATATATAAATCAACTATAATATGATGTGAGATGATGATAAACACAGTAAAAACCCTAAAATGTAAAAATATCCTAAAGACTCTGAATTTCGCCTGATTTTCGCTTTTGATTTTAAAAGCTAACTAACACACAAGGCAAATGAACTTGAAATTGAGTCAAATTTGGCATGGACACCTAAACTAACTCTAATAACAGAATGGAATTCAAAAACTAATATTTTTGGCATTTTTTAATATGGAAATTAATTAAAAATTCTAGAAAATCCTAATTTTTGCCTAAAGATCTAGACCTAGCCTAGTAAAAACTGAATTTCGAGTACTAACCTACCATAGAAATTCCCCAAATTTTATGAGGTGATAGATAACAGTTTGACAAATATTTTTTTATTTTACATATTTTAGATTTGACCTATGGTCGGAGCATGACAGCTCTGGCAAGTTGGATTGGAATTCGACGACTCTAGAACTTAAAGCAGACTGACAGGTTTTCACAAGAATTCAGGAGTAAATGGGAAACAAAAGCCAAAACCTTTAAAATTTTAGGAGAAGCTCACTAACACACAGAGGAACAGTTCCTCTTTTGACAATTTTAGCATTGGACCTATGGATTGGGTGGATACAGAGGATTATCCGACCTCTAATTTTGATAAATTGAATGAATAGAGATTTAGCTAGTGAATTTATAAAATCTGGAAAACTAGGAATCCCAACCCTAAAAATTTTGAAATTCTGGGAAATGACAGAAGAGTTCATTAGGAACAATTCCACTTTTGATGGTTTTGACATCTGACCTACGTATTGAAGCGCCACAACTGATTAGTGTTGGTCTAGACTTTGACAAACAAAAAACCAGATTTTTACAGGGATTGGGAGAATCTGATTTTTGACAGAGACTGAATCTTCTTAGAAAAATCTAGGAAAATACTAGGTTATAAAATGGGTCTACAATATTTTTTAGAGGAGGATTTGGATCTTCCATAGGGGAGATTTCGGGTTCTCAAGTCAGCTAAAATGGGACTCCAGATTTTCACAGGGTTTAAAACCCGATTTAGTGCTTGATTTATTAAAGGGGGGTCCGAAACTCAAATCAATCCAAAACTTTGGCAGTGGATCATAGATAGATAAATCTAACTACCATAAAATTTCTAGGATTTATATAAGAAAAAATCATGCATGAAATAACGATTGGACTCTGCCTAAAATCAAAACGTATAAACTATCTAGGCAATCATTAATGAAATGGAACAAGTAACCTATAAAACAATAAAACTAGTTAACTAAGATGCTTAATACATGTGATTTATGAGAGTCATGCTGAAACAAAATAATAAGAAAAAAAATAAAGAAAAGGAAAATAAAGGGAGGTACACAATCTATTTGATGTATGCTATGGGTGAGAGGGGACCCAATCCATTCATTGAATGGGTTCCTTGACTCACATAGCATGAACATGAATAATCTATATCTCACATTTTTATAGATTCACAAATGAAATCTTTAATCACATAAGTCCAATCTTTGAACTATTTTCAGACTATATTCATGAAAATATCATACGAAAGGCCTTATTACATCATGATCATCTTTTGAGTTTAACAAAACCAAGGTTGAAGACAAGGGTTTTACCTTGGATGGTGTTGATTGCTAATGGAGAAGGCTTGGATCAGCTTGCTATTGTGGTGATGCCGAGGCAAGAAGTGCTGGAGATGGCGTTGAAGGTTGGAGGTTGAAGGGAATGGATCGGATGGAGCAGCACCAAGGGGTCTTGAAGATGATGGTGGTTGTGAAGGGGCTGGAACAACTAGCTTTAATGGAGGTGATTGGCCTGATGTTGAACTGGTTGTAGCTTCAAGGAGATGCTTCAACGTTGGAGAAAGTGGAGCCACAAAGAGAGATGGTTGCTGTCAGAGTGTGGTTGGCGCAGGTAGCTGTTGAAGTGGTTGGCGTCCTTGGGAGAGGTGGTTGCACCTTGTAAGGAGGGTTGCTGCTGCTGGTGGTGATAGATAGAGGAAGAAGCCCAAGGTTGGGCGTGAAAGTGAGGAAGAGAAAGGGTGTGAATGAGATAGCTTGAGAGAGAATGAAGAGCCAAGGGAGAGAGAGAGAGAGAGAGAGATGTGAGAGAGGGAGTCCATCGTATGAGTCTTGCTTAGGGAAATAGAAAGGAAAGGGAATTTTATGGTGGCTGGACCAAGGAAAGGGGAAAGGGGAAAGGAAGAAGAAAAGAAAGGGAAGAGAAGAAAGGAAAGAGGGAAGAAAAGGGAAAAGGAAAGAAAGAAGGAAGAGAGGGAAGAAAGAAGAGGGAAAGGAGAAAGAAGGTAAAGGGGCTAGTCGACCAAAGGGGAGAGAAAAGAAAGAAGGAGAAGGAAGAAAGAGAAGAAAGAAAGAAAGAAGAAGAAGAAAAGGGAAGAAAGAAAGAAAAGAAGAAAGAAAAAGAAAAGAAGAAAGGAAAGAAAAAGAGGAGGGAAAAAAAAAGGAAAGGAAAGAAAAGGGAAAAAGAAAAAGGAAAGAGGGGGTCGACCCCTTGTGGGTCCCACCTCTCCTAGGTGGAATAAATAAAATATATATATATATATATAAAAGAAAGGAATAAAAAGGTTTTTTTTTACTTTTTTTTTGAAAAGTTGAAGTATGGCACCATCTTGGAAGTGGATCCATATTTGATTTTAAAATTCATTTTGAAAGCCATAGGGGTAAAATGGTCTCTTAGAAAATTTATAGACGAAATGAGCTATTTTTTGGCAGTTTTTGAAATGAGCTCAGAATTCGAAGTTCTGTACCCCGCTGTGAAGCAAATCCAGTTTAGAATTTGAAAAACCAAGTTTGAAAAGAATCCAGATTGTTTTCTCGGGAAAATATTTCCAAATTTAGAATTATTGCGGTAAAAATGTCAATTTTGGAAACTCAGGGTTTGAAATTGATTTTTGAAAACTTTAAAACTCAAATTTGGATTGAAATTTTCAAAACTGGAGTTCTGGATCTCGAAAATAAAATGAAATGTGATGAAATGTTATGAAATTATGAGAAATGATATGAAATGCCATGCGAGATGCTAACTCTGAATGAAGAATTTTGGATATTAGACCCGATTGACAGTTGTACCAGCTCAAAAAGTGATAATTTTGATAAAAATTGCAAAATGGTTCAAGAAATGGTTTTTAGGCTCTACCGGGCAAGAGTGACACTGAAAATTAGGGTTTGAACTTATTTGAACTAAAATGAACTGAATTGAGCTGGGTTTTAGAGTTTCAGAATTTGACTGGACTGACAAGACACTGACTCAACTGAACTCCCCGACTAAATTGTCAAGAAAAGTTATCATTTTTAGAGAAATGGCGAGAAATGATCACTATAGTGGAGAGAGTTACGAGTCAAAACTGGGTTTGAGCTGGAATAAAGGTCAGTAATACTGAGATGAACTAAAATTAAAGCTCAAACACTAGCTCAACTGACTGGACATAGCTCAATTTCAGCTAAATGAGCTAAAATGGGCGCCTGGACACTTGGAAATGGTTTTAAACTGAAATTGGAGCACTTGAACTCCTAGTGAGCTTAAGCTAGACTCAGAGGAATACGACTGATTGGGAATGACTGACTCAGAGATAATTGGCTTGGATTTGAGTGAGAAATGAGCTCATTTTTGAAGAAATGATCCCATTTTGGCTGGAATGGTCAGAAATGAACATGACCTGCTCAGTGTGAGCTCAGGTGAGCTATAAATGATTAACATTCTAATTGTTCTGAGCTTGAGAATGAGCTTGGTTGACTCCGACTAACTGGGGTCTGGGATGACCTAGGGGTAAAATGATAATTTTCTTATACAGACTAGGGGTTGGGCTCCTATACTGACCTATCAGGGTTGGCATCTGCACAAGGAGGGTTGTCTGAGCATGGATGAGGAAAATTTATGGTGTTTACAGTTGGTTGCACCATTTTGTGCTATCTTTAGCAATAAAGATCGTGGTTTATCTTTATCGTGTATATCATGTTGTAACTTTCCTATTTCGTAGGAATTTGTTTTTATCTTTTGTGGCTAATGTATTATAAAGCCAATGAATTAATGTATTAAAGTAATGGTCTTTACAAAGGAAATTGAAAGGAGCTCATTCATCTTCTCAATCTTGTTCTTCTTCACAATCCCATCAGAAACAAGAAGCAGTGGGACTTGAGGTTAAATGAAGCCATACAATGAAACAATCCAAAGGCAAAGTTTCTTCTATATCATGATGCAGATGCTAAAGAGGCGTTGCATAATGCAGCTGGTGAAGCCCATAACATCGTAATCCAGAGCAAAGAGAAGGTCGCGTCTATCAAATGGTGTAAAGACACAGAGTGCATATAACCCAAGCATATCAGAGATATAGATGGACAAAAAAACACTACAGAAATTGTTGACCTCAAATGGAAGAACTGAAGAAGAACCTGAAAAACAATATCATAGCAAACATAGAAACTAGAAAGAATGGCACTGATGTAAATCATGTGACAACAATCAATGACTAACAAGAATCACAAAGCATAGTTGGCTCACTCTGTGACTCGGGCAAAACCCACGCCGAGCCAACTCGTATGACTCAGAATTTTTATTTTTCATAAATTTTAAAAATAAATTTCTCTAAAAAATTAATATTTTAAATATTAAGAACGTGTAAAAATATGAGAAAAACAAAAGAACATTAAGGTTAGTGTTGCAGAGGGATATAGGGGCATTTTACTATGTTGAATTTCATTAGTTTTGCTTGCTCAGATGTTAGCATGCATTTTGTGTTGGACATAATGAGTCTGGGTCCAACCCACAGGGTGACCCGGTTTGACAACCATTAGTGGGTTACATTAGTGACCACATAATGGGGTTAGTGGGTGGGAGTTACGTGAATGTGGAGAGACCACATTCACGTAACTGCCTATTTCTCCCATTATATAAGGGGGTAGGATGCTACAGAGATGATGAGAGATTCGTAATCCTACCCAAATCCCACATCCAGTTTACATGGTATAGGGTCCTGCTCACCGTCGACTTAAGGTCTGGGCTCATTGTGGGCGTCGACCGGCTGAGGATAACGCCGAATACTCTGTACGTGCTCTATGGTGAATACAAGTACGCTTTATGTGTTTATTTTACAGAAAATGCCAACATTGGGTTATGGGCCCACACTCCACTCATTCCGCTGCACGTGGGTGCCTATAGGGCCTTCCGACATTTTTGCTGCCACTATCACCGTGGGGCGACAACCTTCACCGGCGACAGAGCCATTCTAGTCGGTGGTCGTCTGTCGCCATGGGGCAACATTGGTTGCCAGACGATGACAATTGTCGTCGTGGGGCAATAGCCATTCCTGGTAGCTGTTGGCCCAGGCGACCCTTTATATAAAAAAAAATGCAGAGGGTCGAGGGCTTACTCTGCGCCGTTAGGTAGCAGAGTAGTCTGTCAGCTCGGGGATCGTCGCGGGATGACGTCGGGCGAGGGGGTTTTGCCAGACCGCTGGATTGCCGACGGAGTGAGGAAAACTCCTTACCAGTTGTGCCACTCGCCGAAAAAAGTAGGGTTCAAAAACCCCCTTTTCACCAAAACCCTTCAGCCATCAGGCTCAGGATTTTCGTCCAGTGGTTTTTTGTTGAGGAAGTAAAAGCGATGATGGTGGCCTTGCCGACATCACTGGATGCCTGGCGGCATCACCGATTTACCAGTTGTTCGGAAAACAAATCCATAAAAAAAAGTAACCCTTACCTGTCGTCGGGGGTGAGTTCGCCGGTGGATCGGGTTGATCATCCTGGGGTGATATGCCGGTAGGGGTGACTGTCGATCACCGGCGGCGTTGCCGGCACCGCTGGGATGTCGCAGGGGGCATTAGTGCTCCTCTAATACACTAGTTGTTGTCACCATCTGGATCTGCTGGTGCTGGGGCTATCACCAGAGGAATGTCGTCTGGGGAGGTGACTGTCGTCGGCTGGTTGCTGGGGGAGGTGACCGTCGCTGGTTGGTCACCGGCGTCGGTCGCCATACAGAGACGTTGGTCGTCGTGGGAAGAAGAAGGGGAGAAACCCTTCAGTTTCTCAGTAAACGAAAATAGAACCCTCGATTTCTGTTTTTTTATTTTTTAAGTTGTTAGGGGTGGACCGGGTCTGGGTCTGATCTAGGCCAGACCCTGGTCCTTGCTCGGACCGGGTCCAACTCGGGTCCACCTTGGATAGGGTCAGATCCGGGTCCCTGTTCGGCTCGAGTCCACCGGGTCAGACCCGGGTCCCTGTTCGACCCAGGTCCACCGGGTCAAACCCGGATCCCTGTTTGGCCCGGGTCCACCCGGATCCCTTTTCGGATCGGGTCAGACCCGGGCCCATTTTCGAACTGGGTCCAACCCGGGTCCTTTTGGACTGGGTCAGACCCGGGTCTCTATTTGGACCGAGTACAACAGGTCCAACCTGGGTCCTTGTTTGGATCAGGTCCAATTCGGGTCCACTTAGGATTGGGTCAGACCCAGGTCCAGTTCGAACCGGGTTAGACCCAGACCCTATTTGGACCAGATTGGATCCAGGCACTACTTGGCCTGACCCAGATCATATATTGATTCGATCATTTTTTAGACTGGTTCAGAGCCATTTTTGATCGATTCCTTTTAATTTTTCACCGGTTCTGAGATGCTAAGACCCTGTTTTCATAAATATAAGGAGGTACAGGGATTTTGACATACGGTTATAGGGTTTTATGAACTTTTATTCATATTTGGTACCAATTCATAAGGTTCAGAACATGTTTGGACCCTTAGATGTCTGGTTCAAGGTCGTTTCAGACCGGTTCAGAGTATTTCAGATCGGTTCCTACTTGAGGACCCTAGGTTTTACCCATATGAGCATGCTTTTGTTATTTTTTATGCTTTATAAAGTGTTTATTTTAAATAATGTATGACTTATGCATGTTAATTCATGTATTTTGTGTTGGTTAAATTGTGCATGATGGTTTTAAGCATGAATTGTAACTAAATTCATGATAGTTAGTTTATGTATATTAGTTAAAGCATGAACTTGTATTATGTCATGAATATACATACATTAAAATATGTGCATGGGCGTGCTCTATAATGCGAATAGGTTTTCGGTAAAAGATCTTGATTGACTGATTCATGTAATCACCAAAGTAATCTGAGTCATGTTGATTAAGGATTCTTTGGACCGTATTAATTTCTTTATTATGATTGTGTGAATTTATGAAACATCGATTATACCCAAAGGTAGGTCGTTGTGTTCCAAATTTACACAGGGTGTGATAGTAGATGTGTATTCCCATGAAGCATGTTCGTACCCAAAGGTATAGTGTTGAATTGCCTCTGGATACACAATCTGCTAGTTTCATTAACTGAATTCAATTCCTTGGGAATTGAAGAGACGGAGCAACTATGAGTATTGTCGTTTCCACCAAAGTAGAACGATAATGGATCAACTATGCTTGTCTTAGAAAAGGTGAAAATAAAGGATCTCACTTTTACCTTTTCAATACGAGTCTCATCTGAGCAATAATAGCGATGTCTTTCCATTTTTGTTCCTTGTTTTATCAGGTTCTTTCCTTATCGACAGTTCTACTAATATCCTCTTTTTAGACGGATCTAACTTTTCAGATTGGAAAGAAATCGTGTTATTCACTTTGTGCTATATGGATTTAGATCTGACCCTTAGAATTGACGAACCTTCTGCTCTTACAAAGCAGAGTACAATCAATCAAAAGACTGTCTTTGAGAAGTGGGAGCGCTCGAACATACTTAGCTTGTTGCTTTTGCAATCTCGGGTGGGTAAGAATATTTGAGGCACCATTCCACACTGCAGGACAGTGAAGAAATTTTTAGGAGCCATTAAGGCTCAAATCGTCACTTCTAATAAGGCAAGGGTCAGTACACTCATGTCCAAATTGGTGTCTATGAAATATGTTGGTGACAGACACATCTGACAGCACATTTTGGAAATGAGGAATATTATGACTCAATTGAATGACATAAAATTTGTCATCTCTTACTCCTTCTTGGTCCATCTGATCTTAACCTCATTACCTACTGAGTATGGATCCTTCAAAATCTCTTACAATACATATAATGATGAGTGATCTTTTAATGACCTCTTGGCCAAGTGTGTTGAAGAAGAGGAGAGATTGAAGGGTGAGAGGGTGCCAAGTACACATATGGCCTCTCATAAGAATAAATAGAGGTCGAGGCCAAAGAAAAGCTCCTTCAAAAAGAAGAATCAAAAGAAAGTCATTGGGGAGAGTTCAAACTCTCAGGCGAAAGCTAAATCCCAGTCAAAAGGCTCTTCTATAAAGTGTTTTTTCTGCAACAAGAAGGGGCATAAGAAGGTGGATTGTTTGAAGTACAAGAAGTGGCTCAAAAATAAAGGTAATAAGTCATTCATTTCTTATGAGTGTAATTTAATTCATGTTCCATTGCATAATTGGTGGATTGATTCTAGTGCCACGGTATACATTACCAACTCTTTGCAGGCATTTCTGAACAAGAGGGAACCAATAGAGCATGAAAAAAATATCTTTCCTAAAAATAGGATGCATTCGCATGTCAAGAATGTTGGGACCTACAGAATTGTGTTGGAGTCAGGATTCATATTGGATTTGGTCGATACGTTCTATGTTTCATCCTATAGTCGGAACCTAATTTCAATTTCAAAACTTGATAAGTTTGGCTTTGTATTTAAATTTGAAAATTCCAAACTTATTATTATGAAAAAAATCAATGAATATAGGTTATGCATATATGTGTGATGGTTTGTATCGATTAAAAACCAAATTCCAAATTCAAGAATCTCACTCCATTGAGAACACAATAATTGACAATAAACATGGCCTAAAGGATGATCAATCATATCTGCTTTGGCATCAGAGGTTAGGACATATCTTGAAAGAGAGAGTCCAAAGACTCATGCAAGAGAGAATCCTCGGATCCTTTAATTTTACGAATATAGAGTCATGTATTGACTGCATAAAGGCTAAGCAGTCTAACATGTATAAGAAAGACACCAAACACAGCAATGGAAAGTTAGAAATAGTGCATACCGATGTGTGTGTCCCTTTTTCACTGTGTTATACGAGTGAAAAATATTTTGTCACCTTTATAGAAGATTACTCATGGTATATGTATCTCTACTTATTATCTAAAAAATCAAAGGTCTTTCAAATTTTTAAGGACTTTAAGAAAGAAGTAGAGAAACAAACAGGTGAAGTTATTAAGGTTGTCAGGTCTAATAGAGGTGGTGAATATTATAGTCGTTTCACTGAGATGGGACAAAAAGAAAGGTCCATTAGCGCGGTTTCTAAAAGAGAAAGGCAATGTACCTCAGTATACCATGCTTGATAGTGCTTACCAGAATGGTGTAACTGAAAGAAAAAAACGTACGCTTAAAGAAATGGTTCGAGCGATATTGAATCACTCAAACTTTCCTTTGACCTTGTGGGGTGACGCTCTTAGGACAGCAGTGCATATTTTGAATAAGGTTCCTACGAAGGTTGTTCAAAAGACTCCTTATGAGTTATGGACATGTAGAAAACCTTATTTGTCATATATGCGCATATGAGGATGTCCAGTAGAAGCTAAATTATATAACCCACATATAAAAGCTTTTGATCCTAGGACAACTAGTGGTTTTTTCATTGGTTATTCAGAAAGGTCAAAAGGCTTTAGGTTTTATTGTCCATCTCATACATCACAGATAGTAGAAACAAATAAAGCAATATTTCTTGAAAATGATTTTGTTGGGATAGATGCGTCTCAAAATATTGATTTTGATGAAATGCAGGATTCGGGTTTCTCACCTGCTAAGGATAAAAACCTGATTTTATCTATCATTGTCCATTCGGGTAATGTAAAAGAAAGTCCAGTCAATGAATATTAATCCCAACTAGATCCGGTTGTTGATGAGGATATACAAGAACAACATGATACAGATGCTCATTTTGAACCACCTGTAGCACCTGTATGGAGGTCTACCAGAATCAGAAAATTTGTTATTCATTCGGACTATGTGATGTATTTACAAGAGTCAAATGATTTCATAGACATTGATGAAGATCCCTTCACATTTGCAGAAGTCATTGAAAGTGAAAGATCAACACATTGGATTAATGTCATGAAAGAAGAGCTTAACTTTATGACAAAGAACCAAGTGTGGGATCCTGTACCTCGACCTGATGGAGTTAGACCTGTTGGTTGTAAATGGGTTTATAAGACCAAAACAGACTCTAAAGGTCATGTGGAGATGTATAAGGCTAGTCTTGTTGCAAAAGGTTTCACACAGATTGAGGGCATTGATTATAATGAGACTTTTTCTCCTGACTCAACTAAGGAATCATTGAGAATAATCATAGCCCTTATAGCTCATTTTGATTTAGAGCTACATCAGATGGATGTGAAAACTGCCTTCTTGAATGAGGATCTGGATGAGGAGGTATACATGCAACAATCTCCTGGTTTCAGTATAGATGACTCAAATAACTTAGTTTGCAAATTGAATAAGCCAATTTATAGACTTAAATAGGCCTCCTGCCAGTGGTATAAAAAGTTCAATCAGGTAATTATGAACTTTGGATTCACTGAAAACATTGTTGATCAGTGTATTTTCATTAAGACTAGTGGAAGTAAGTTCATAATTTTGGTTTTATATGTTGACAATATTATTCTTGCAACTAATGATTTGAGTCTATTACATGAAACAAAAGATTTTCTTTCCTCTCATTTCAATATGAAGGACATGGATGAGGCTACTTATGTTCTTGGAATCGAGATCCATCGCAACAGAACTAAGGGTGTCCTTGGCCTCTCTTAGAAATCCTATATCATTAAGGTTCTTAAATGATATGGGGTGAAGAATTGTTCTCTTGGTTCGGCACCTATAGTGAAAGGGGATAAATTGAGTTTAAAGGATTGTCCTTAGGATGATATTGCGAAGGCTCAGATTGATGTTATTTCATATGCTTCAGCAGTTGAAAGTTTGTAGTACGCACAGACCTGCACTCGACCTGATATAGCATTTGTTGTGAGAATACTTGGTAGATATCAGTCAAATCCAGAAATTGTGCACTGGAAGACATCAAAGAAGGTCATGCGCTATTTATAAGAAACAAAAGACTATATGTTGACCTACAGGAAAGCTGATCACCTAGAGGTCATTGGATACTCTGATGCGGACTTAGGTGGGTGTATTGACAGTAGAAAATTCACTACTGGATACATTTTCCTACTAGCGGGTGGTGTTGTCTCATGGAGAAGTGGAAAGCAGTCTACCACTGTTGCTCATACCATGGAGGCTGAATTTATTGCTCTATACGAGACTTTGTCACAGGCTATTTCGTTAAGAAACTTCATTATAGGTCTTGGTATTGTGGACTCTATTGAGAGACCACTAAAGATCTTTTGTAATAATGAAACAGTCGTGTCATTTTCAAATAACAACAAGAGCTCAACATCGTGTCGACACATGAAGTTAAAATATTTTGTTGTTAAAGAAATGACTGAGAATCATCTTATATGTATTGATACAATTGGGACGGAGGAAATGACTGTCGATCCCCTTACTAAAGGGCTAGCACCGAGATTGTATTCCCAACATGTAAAGGAGATGGGTCTTTTTTATTTCTTCTAATGTATGACAATACATTAAGTGATCACATTTGTGTATATGAATTTAATTCTCTATAGCTTTGTATATTATTGATTTTGCATAAAAGATCTCTCGTATGGGTTAGAGAGAATAGCAGAATAACAATATTAAAGAACCAATATAATAGGTGAAAGACTAACATATTCATAAAGGTAATTTTCAACATGCTTAAGCACTGAAGGTGAATTGTAGTGTAGTACATGAGAATATGACATTTCATAAAGGAGTGTTCATATCCATGACTCATATGATTCATCCTTGTGATAAATGGTGGCATGTAAACCCACATGAAGAATTAAATCGAGATAACGGTATACACCTCGATTTAGTATACTTTTGGTGTCAATGGGTTAAGTGGAAGAATGTTGGACATAATGAGTCTGGGTCCAACCCACAGGGTGACCCGGTTTGACAGCCATTAGTGGGTCACATTAGTGGCCACATAATGGGGTTAGTGGGTGGGAGTTACATGAATGTGGAGAGACCACATTCATGTAACTGTCTATTTCTCCCATTATATAAGGGGGTAGGATACTACGAAGATGATGAGAGATTCGTAGTTGTAATCTTACCCAAATCCCACATCCAGTTTACGTGGTATAGGGTCCTGCTCACCGTCGACCTAAGGCCTGGGCTCATTGTGGGTGTCGACCGGCTGAGGAGAACGTCGAATACTCTACACACGCTCTATGGCGAATACAAGTACGTTTTTTGTGTTTGTTTTTACAGAAAACGCCAACATTTTGGTGTTAGGAAGATATGTGGAAGAGGTACACAATTAATTGGATAAACACAATGTGTTTTTTATGAAGTGAAGGGAAAGAGTCAAAATACACAAACAAGTTGATCATGCATGGTCTCATTGTTACCGAGCCCGCGAATGCTTTGAGTTTAATTTTTCATTTTTGGTGTCTAAGATATCTACTGATGGTTTTGTTTTGTTTTGTTTTTTCTTTCAGCTTGTATCAAGGTATAATATAGAGTTTAATACTTGTGAATGCATGTCACGACAAAATTTGAAGTCGTAGTCACTTGGCCGAGTATACCACCCCCCTACCGAGTGGCGGCAGCCGAGTTTTCTCCATAACCAATCGAGCAAGATTCACATCGCCACTCAGTCAGGTGCCTGCTTGGCAGTCAGCAGGTTTAAATTGGCGATTTTGCCAACCATGCACAAAGCAGTTAGGAAGCTACAACAGAGAATCGTGCACCTGGTTCAGAGATCATATCTGCAAAATATGCGACCTCAATTCCAATTCCGAATTTAGATCAGCGCCTATGTTTCAGATCAGAAAAGCATAAATAAAAGCTAAGTTCCTAAGAGGACAGAGAGATCTTCAGTCCTCAAAAAGCCAAATTTTGTCGAGAAATATACTTATTAGAGCATTCAGATTTCTCTTGCACAGGAGGTGAAAAAGAGGATCGGTAGGATGAGAGACACCACCAGAAGCATCAAAGAAGTCATCTGGACAAGCACTCAGGTAATTTGATGTCTCATCCCCTCACACTGCATAATGGGAAACGGTAGAGAAATATACAAAGATGAGATATCACAGACGTAAAAACCAAATCTGTTGGACTTCGTAGAATCAACAAACTGCTTATTCTCTTCAAAAACAAACTGCTTATTTATATGATTCAATTGCTTTCTTCAATTAATTCTGAGAAAGGTCCAACAACTTTATTTCTTTACAGTAACAACAATTATTGTCATCTCATTTGGTTAACAACTAAAGTTCTGGTCCAGCATATCATTTATTTCTGGTTGAAATCAGAGGCAGTGTTAGTTACATGGCATGCTTATGTTCTCTGACTCCTTTCAGCTAGTCTCTTGGAGTAAATTTCAGTTTTCTTTCTATTGTTGGCCCCAGCATCTGAGCTATGGAAACATACAAGTTTCAACAAAACATACAACTGCAGACAGGGAAACTGCTGCTGCTTTGAATCTCCCAGATTTTGCACCCCAAAACAACATACTAAAGCAGTTCAGCAGGTGACACTGAATGGACAAAAATGACTTGAATACGCACAGAGATCTCCTAGACTATGAACTTTTGTAAACAATACAGGCATTCAATCTCACCACCATGCATTCTGCAGGACCGACAGAGTCGAACAAATTTTTTTCTTTTTAAAGGCAAGCTGGGGTTAGGCAGACCCCTACCAGTTAAACAACTACACAAGGTGACGTGAACAAGCTGCTCCTACCAGACAAGCGGAGCCCCCGTTGGTGAGTCGAGCAAAAAAAATTAAGGATACTAAAGAATACCAACGAGGGACAAACTCAATCCTTGAGAAGTGGACTCTCACAGAGCCTGTCAATGTTCTCCCAGCAAGTTATCTTAAAAAAACCCAAAGGCGATGGAGACCAATTATCGGACTGCGTACATGAAATAATGAGGAAAACCCCAAGGAAAGAACTCACCTTGCATCATTTAAACAGGTTACAAAATATTTCAAAAATACTAAGATTGAAAGGTGGTAAAGGAATTAAATGGGGGCCTTAATAATCTAAAGCCTCGGCTGCCAATCGTTGCCTTGAACCAGTGGATTACCTACACAAATTGATGGAAGGGGGTATCTAAAGCCGTCTCCCAAATACAAACTGTTCAGGGGGTGGGATTGGTGTGAAGGTCTATTTGCAGAGGAAATGGATAGAATGGCCAAGTGTTGAAGCATATTCCGACTTTTACAAGGGGGCGATTGAATATTTGTATTCAAAAGTTTGATCGTCTCAACCTTTTCTAAAATAGTACCGCTGTTGCCTTTGGGAAAAAAGATAAAATAGTACAGCTGTGCCAACAAGGGGTTGCTTGTATTGTAAACATAAAGGCTTGCAACTTTGCTTAGACAAACAAAGCGGAAGCGAATCTGGGGACACCTGCAGTCTTCTATTTTACCTGATATCAGGCCAGGAGAATGTGCAAGCACACACACGCATGCAGACATCAATTCAGTTTTAGTACCAAAGAAACTAAGCCCTTTCACATTTCACCAATGCGAAGGCATGCCCAATAATTTCAGAAATTTGCATGTTTTCCCCTAAAGGGATGTTTCAACGAATCGTCACAGCAACCAGTTAAAAGGTCCAGAAGACCGGACTTGATGGAAACAGTATATCCAGATAAGCGAAAACGCTCCCAACACATTTATTATCAAAGCAGAGAACAGCACTCTACCCATGCATTTATCACCAATCTGTCAACAGCCAAACAGTGTGCAATGATAGGCACTTGGGAGAATCATCCATACTTTATTGGAACTGCTCTTATTATAGGTCGGTCCTCCTCCCAATATCTGTGCAAGTAGCTCAATAGACACGTGCCTTTGGGGGAAATGATTCAACTTCATCATCTAACGTGTTCATGTGAACAGGTCTGTATGCCAGCCGAACCATGCCATTTTTCCAGTACCTGCAAACCATATGATCAATCAAACCTCTTGACAAAGAATACATAGCCAGTACAAAATTTAGCTGCTCTATCCAGCAGATTTAGATATCATTGCATCAAGTAAAAATCTCATTACCACAAGTCAACCCTCTATTCAACTACTGATAGTCAAACAACACTGGCACTCTTTCTAGAACAGCAAAACTCAACTTATGCGCTTGAGTTTATCATGCATTTATTATCAGGAGTCAGTCATGTCCCACATAGTCAATTATTTGTTTTTGCAGCATCAGGATTCTAGATTCAGAAAACTATGTTTGTAAGGTGAGAACCATTACAATGCTGTGCCTTCTAAGTGTTCCAGTTTTCTATCTTCTCAAGGCATATAGATAGCCACATTGTATAGTATATTAGAGATTACATCTTTTATACATTTCGTCAGTCTTTGCATATTTCCTGTGTTTCAATGCTTTCATCAACCATGTTTGAAGCTAAGGTTTGTTAAATCTTTGGTTGGGCCACGTTTTTTAATAGTTTAAAAATAAATTCTCCTACTGTCATGTAGGGTTCTAAAGTCAAACCAAACATCCTTCAATAAAGTCATGTTTCAAGTCTAATAATTGAACTTTTATTTCCCCTTTTTAGATGCCGTCTTGTCACACTATAACAAAATAGTTTCCTTTTTACTCGAAAGGGAATAGTTTGAGTTTATCATGATGAAAATGTGATAAGATACCAAAACAAAGTACTACCATTTTAAATGCGATGTTTTCAAAATGCCTCTTTAATTTCTCGCAAATTTATCGTGTTCTCAATCATAGCATGATAAATTCCTAAACACCCATTATACCATATGCAGCATTAGAGGCATTTTTGCAAGCACCTCTTATGCTATAGTATGTCATGATTCGCTTAAAAATATGGTAAAGTATTCGAAGGATAGGAAGGCCTTTCATAGCCAAGGCATCAGCTCCTTCTCTCCCCATTGATGTGAGCACTAAAATTATGTCCCATAGGCTTTATTGAAAAATTGGAACACCGTTTTAAGCAGATCTTTTAGATATGCTTAAAAAATATTTAATACTTCAAAGGTATGAATAATTTACATTTAACTATAAATATTCAAGATTTTTCTGATATTTTCTTTAGAAAAATGAGTAGTTTTAATTTATCCGAGATTTTCTCCTGAAAATGAGATTTGTGATATGACCACAGTCCTAATACAAAAAGATTTCAAACTCCAGGGATAGAGAGTACTTGATCCTACTTCTCAGAGAATAGGAACTGGCCAAACTATGTTGTCCAAACACTTTATCCCTGAATGGCATGCTAATACTAGAATATTGTATGTGTGTGTGTGTGTGCATGTACAAGAGAGAGAGAGAGAAATGACTAACCCCAAAGTATGTTTCAACCACTTTGTGTCGTCCCTTGTCTGCAAGCAAAAGGTAATGTGGTCAAGAAAATGAAGCAAAGCAACTTGTGAAAAACTAACGAATACATGAACATGATCTCACTGGGAAATCTTCACGAGCATGAGCGCCTCTGCTCTCCTTTCTGGCCTCAGCAGAGTGCATCGTGATACATGCATTTATCAAAAGGTTTTCCAGCTCTATTGTCTCAATCAAATCCGAATTCCTGTGTTCATACGGCAGAATTGAGAAACCTCATGGAAGGTTAACTGGAACATATCACACCATTCAAACAGTAAATATACCATATCAGGCTCCTGTCACGTATCTTAACATCACCGAAACTCTCACATATTTTGTCGATCAACTTAGAGCCTAAAAAAGGTACTATCGTTAAAATACAATGGTAACTAAAGACTTATATAAACTGGGATAGATGATTTAATCAGATATTTAACTTCAAGTGTTCAACAAATTTATAGAGAAGTCCAAAAACTTTTAATGTACCTTCCTCTAAAGTCTCCTGAGTACGAAACACAGCAGCATGGTTTTGCATCACCCGCTGCATATTTAAACGTATCTTTGAAGTAGGCAATGAACCATTTGAATTCCTCAGTTTATCCAACCACGCAATGGTACTCTCACCAGCATCCTTTTCTAAAGGTTTCTGTTTATCTCCTAAATGACAAAAAAATGAAGCCTTAATTTTCACTCATCTGCACAACAAAAAGTGCTCAACTACATTACAACATTTGAACAGAGACCTTACCTGGCTTACAAATTTCTGCAACCCTGTTGGCACAAGCTCGACCAAAGACAACAATGTCAAGAAGAGAATTTGCCCCAAGCCTATTGGCACCATGAACTGATGCACAAGCTGCTTCACCTGCAGCCATTAATCCAGGGACAACAGCATCTGGATCGTCTCCTTTAATATGAACCACCTAGAAGCACGACGGCAAACAGAGGCCAAAAGAGGTTATTAACTAAGTTCAAAGAACATTAGGATTGGTGTTATTAAGTCCAATTTATACCTCCCCATGGTAGTTTGTTGGTATGCCCCCCATATTATAGTGAACAGTTGGTAATACAGGGATTGGTTCCTTTGTAACATCAACTCCAGCAAAAATGGCAGCAGTTTCAGAAATACCAGGAAGTCTCTCCTTCAATACATCTGGAGGCAGATGATTTAAGTGGAGATATATGTGGTCCTTCAATGGTCCTGAGGATCACACCTTAGATTGATTTAGAAAAGAAAACCCAATTTGGACAAAACGAAGGGAAAAAATTAGTCAAAAAAATGTAGATATTGTAGCTACAAAATTGAGACAAAAGTAATGGTGTTGGCATCACACATTATGGACAATAGCATTCTTTGAGAGGGCATGCACAATGTGATGATCTGTGTCATATGTTAAACAGTAGTATATATATATATATATATAGAGAGAGAGAGAGAGGAGAGAGGGAGTTGGGGAAAATTAAAGTAGAGAAACCAGGAATGTAGATGTTAGTGTCAGTGTCTAGAAGTGATCAACAGATGCATAACACTTAAATGGAAGAATCTATACAGTCCAGTCTTGCAATACAGCCATAGCCAGGAAAAGCAGCTGTGCAATATGAAATCTCTACTCTCTGACTAGCTGAACAGAAGGATCCAGTTCAGGCTTGGGAATTTGCATTAAGCAGCATAGGTGACTGTTTTTCCAAGATTTAGAGATGATCAACAGAGGAATGTATAACTTCTATGGTACTGAAGCATACACTTGATTTACTAGTGAACTAGGAAACGCAATGCTATGTGCCGGATCCCTTGTCTTACCCATTCTAAACAAGGAATTGAAAGACAGCACAAATTGGATCATCATGAATCAGGTCCGCTTGCCTAATTCTTCAGGATTGTAGACACTAGGATGTGTATACGGACCCATCTTGAGACACTATAGCTCTGTGGGTCACTGAGAAAACAATATATAAACTAGAGTAGGTCCAGTTAGTAATTGTCTTCATTGAGGCTAGTATATGCTTTGATAAAGTAATCAGACACAGTTATGAACCATGTTTTTGCAAATGCAATACCAAGGAGCAACTTAAAGCTCAAAACAATACCTACACCACGGCCCTCACGAATCTCCATAGTCATCGACCGTGAAACAACGTCCCTTGATGCAAGATCTTTGGCGGTTGGGGCATATCTTTCCATAAATCTTTCACCCTCACTGTTCCGAAGAATACCACCTTCACCACGAGATCCTACAAATTACAGGTAGAAGGTGAATCAGAAATAGAGTCCAAAAGTTATGGATGAATGCTACTCCAGATATCATTCATAAGATTGATCAGGATGGAAGCAGCTTATAGACCCTTGTTGCATTTGACTGGAAGGAATAGATTAATGAGGTTCTGGAATAAGAAAGATAAATAGAACAAAAGAAAACAATAGCAACCTTCAGTAATGAGGCAACCGGCACCATAGATACCAGTGGGGTGGAACTGAACAAACTCAAGGTCCTGCATCAGGATTACATTGTCAAAACGGCACAGAAATTACACATAGACTTGACATAAATTGATGTCTATCACACTGAAATGGATTTAAAATCACCAACCTGAAGAGGTAGCCCAGCACGTGCGACCATTGCATTACCATCTCCAGTGCAGGTATGAGCTGAAGTTGCAGAGAAATATGTCCTACCATATCCCTGATATAACAAGCAAACTTAACATGTTAAGGGATCGATTTACGGCCTCAAGCAGCATCAAGTAACTAACTGTAAGATGATTACCCCTGTGGCCAAGATCGTATTAGCTGCACGAAATCGATGAAGAGTACCATCCTCCATATTAAGGGCAATTACTCCTCTACAGGAACCTTTAAAGCAATTTCAATGGATTGTCAACAATTGGAAGCCAACTTTATATGAAAATTAGAAACAAAAGCAAAAAGTGCAGAGCAGCTGTGACTTTTTGTGCTCCATGGTTGCAGGTACATAGTTGAAGTAAATATAAAGCATCAGAGTGCCCAAGTTTTTCAACATCTATACTCTCACCAGAAAATCAGAATAGGATACATGCCATATCAGACATAACACAAAGTGCATAGGTCACTAAGATATGAGGACATTACAATGGAAAGAACACACAGAAGCCCCAACAATCCAAAAAACCCTGACACCATAAAGAAACAATAAAATTACTGCAGTTTTTCCCCTGCATTAATTCTTAAAGTTCTTGATAAATATTTTATACTACTTTTCAGGAGAAATAAAATATCTTTGACCAAGCAGGTCACTAACCATTGCTGCCCATGATCAGGTCCAATGCAAAATACTCCACAAAAAATTGTGTATTATGCTTCATTGCTTGGCCATATAGTGTGTGAAGCATAGCATGTCCTGTTCTGTCAGCAGCACATGCGCAACGATATGCCTGTCCACCTACACGATAGTAATCATTAGTGAGAAAAAGGTACGACCCCTGCAAGCCATACATCTGAAGAACTCGTCAGGAGAAAAATCTTTCTATTCGATACTAGACCAGCAAACCTTTTCCATAGTTCAGGCTCTGGCCACCAAATGCACGTTGATATATTTTTCCTTCCTCAGTCCGAGAAAATGGCAATCCATAATTTTCAAGCTCAATGACTGCTTTAGGTGCTTCCCTACACATGTACTGAATTGAATCTTGATCACCTAGGAACAGAGAAACAAATGAAGCCTCTCGGAAAATTTAAGAAAAACAATGTTTTGGACATGTTCAATTCTATTAAACAGGACACCCAATTAAAATTAAAAAAAAAGGTTCACCAAAGAATACCAAATGAATCAAATTGTACAAGTCTTTCAAACACAAAAATGATAGGTAAAAACACAAACAAAAATATATACCTAACCAGTCACTTCCTTTGACAGTGTCATACATATGCCACCGCCAATCATCTTCACTCATGTTCCCCAAAGCTGCATTTATGCCTCCCTGCATCAAATCTATTAATTTAATCAGATACAAAATTTCTGATTATATCATCGAATATCCAATTACAAGTTAATCCACAAGGTAGTCTGCGGACTGGTTCAACTTCATATCTATGTCATAGGTCGCATTATTGGGAATTTCTCAACAAGGGAAAATCTTGGGAAGGATTTCAAAAAATTTGCTTTTCTTTATAACAAGCATAGGAAATGTAAGCAGAGTTTAAGGAAAAGAAATTGTTCTAAACCACTTGTATCTGGCGGACCTGCATTCATCCTAAACCCATTTAGACCTGACCTGTGCATGATCTAATGATATAGGTCCAACCAGGGACAATATCTGCAGAATCTCATGATACCCACACTATTATGTCATAAGTATGGCAAGATCTCTACTCATAGCTTTCAAAATGGCATCTGACAAGGATTCATCCTAAACCATTCCCGATTGAATCCAATTACACCTAGACCTGACATGTCCCTGATCCAATAATATAGGCCCAAACAAAGAATAATACCCTCATGATCTCATGATACCTTACATGTGACTAAATATGGCCAAAGCTCTATTTATAACTCTTAAGATTGAGTATGAGTTGGTTAATGAACATGAAACCATGAACTAATAATTACAACAGCTTCAAGTTCCCAAGATGTCCATAAATTGTTCATAAAATAGGTTGTATTCCTTGTTTCTAACCAGTGTTTTAAAACTCGCCGAGTCAACTCGGTGACTCGGCTCGGCCCGGCCCTCTAGTGAGTCAACCTGGCAAGCTTAACTCGGGCTGCGAAAACTCGGCTGCTGACTTGGCCAGACTCGACTTGACTTGGCCTGACTCGGGCAAGTTCTGGGTGAAATTCCACTAAAGGGGGGGGTGAATAGTGAAATATGATAATGATTGATAAAATAAAATAATTAAGCAATAAGGCACAACACATAAAACACAGAAGTTATACTGGTTCGGTCAATATCCAGACCTACATCCAGTCCCCAAGCAAACCACTTGAGATTCCACTATAACATCCGAGTTACCGGATAAATAGTACAACACCCTCTTCCCAAGAGGTCTTCACCCTCTTCCCAAGAGGTCTTCTTCTCTCAACAGAGAAGGGCAACACCCTCTTTCACAGAGGTCTACTTCTTTAAACAAAGAAGGAATACAGTGAATAACAGAATTACAATACTTCCTATAGAACCTTCAGAATGATATGAATGCACGAATGAAGGATTCTAAGAATGTTCTGTTTGTCACTCAGAGGATACTCTTTGTCAAAGAGCTGGACTTGACTTTTTCTCTTTTCGTTCTTTTTCTTTTTCTCTTTCTTTTTCAAGGCTCTCTTTTCAAATCACGAATAGAAATTTTTCTCTTTGTAAGCTCACACGTCTATTTCATTCCATTGTTTGAATAGTTTATTTGTGTGTGTTTATATAGCTTATAAAAAGTAGTCGTTACATTTTGGAATTGTAACTTTTTGAAATGTGAAATGTTAGGTCATTTCAAAAACATCTTTTAAAGAAGTTCGAGAATGCCTTTTTCCATAAAGGTGAAATAGAGGGTACACTAGTCGTTGTAATATTTTAGGTAATACATATTTTATGTAAAAAGTCCATTTCTTACAATAGTACATTGAACGTTGGGTTGTAGTTTTGTCTTTATTCTAATTAATGATTTGAGGTACATTAGTACTTCTTTACTTTAAATGAGTATAAGTACTATGAGTGCTTTGAGATATTTATTTGTACATAGTCATGTCAAGTGTTTTCTTTATGTTGTGTATTTCAAAGTCTCAAGAGAGAATGAGGACCAAAAAGAAGGTCGACATTCTTTGAGAAGGATATTTAACAAGGATTTGTTACAGAAGGCATTTAATCCTTTGTAGAGACAATGATGACTTCAAGTAAGTCGACATTCTATAGTTATGAAAAAAGGTAACTAGAGTCCTTTTAAAAACATATTTTATTTGTTTTTCTTATATGTATCCGATTTATGTTTTTGTCTTCTTGTATTAAGAAACATTTCATTAAAGAAGATAACTAAAGTCTTTTCAAAAACATATTTTATTTGTTTTTCTTATGTAGTCGATTTTATGTTTTTGTCTTCTTCTTATAAAAAATATTTCTTTAAAGAGGGAAACTAGAGTCTTTTCAAAAACATATTTTATTTGTTTTCTCCATGTAGTCGATGTTATGTTTTTGTCTTTTTCCTACATTCCTTTTTTCATGTTGTCTTGTATATAGTGTAAGGTACAATGACAAAATGTCTTTTTCATAAAAGGTTGTAAGAAGGTACAATTATTATATGAAAAAATATCTTTTTCATAAAAGGTTGTAAGAATGTACACTTATTGGTTTTCAAAAATGAGCTTTTTGAAACTATCGTATACTTTTATGATATAGTGTTTATGAATGAGTATGTAATATGCAATATGCAAGTTCCTGAAGGTTCTGTTACATATGACTCTAAAGAAGAAAAAAATCTTCATCTTGAGGTAGCCGATCTCTTCATTTGAACTTTAGGAAAGCATGGCTCATCAAGCTTTTTCTTCAAGGAGTATGATTGCACCATAGTTGTACTTGAACAGGAAGTCTCCATCCTTATTGGGTGAGATATCCTTGCATCAAATACTCGTTAGATTTATGGCAAAACATATTCAGTCATAATATAACATTATTTCAAGAGAACATATTATCATATCATATAAAATCAAATGAGACAGTGTATCATATTATGTGACATCAAAACCGAGTTTCTCAACATTCTCCCCCTTTTTGATGATGACAAAATATGCTCCCCCTGTCAAAAAGACATTATGCATAGAAATAATAATATGATAAAAAAGTGAAATAATGTTTAAAGAGAGAATATTTCTCCAATAATGGAGACAGGTTTTTTCCCCCTTTGTCATGGACAAAAAAGAGGGATCAGAGTAAGAAAGTTATTACAGATAAAAAATGAGTTTTAGTCAGAGTCAGTGGTATTGAGCTTGCGGCGGCGGCGACGTGAATTTTGGCCCATTGTCAAGGAGTCAAAGGCCTGTTGAAGAAAGGCTTGATTCCTGAGAAGTAGAGCCTATGTATTTTGGATGTCGACGAGGGTAGAGAAGATGTCGGGGTCAGAGCTTGCTGGGGGATCAGCTTCACTGGTGCTTTCATCGTCAGAGTGATCTCGAGGGGACCCTTCCTCAGGGAGGTATGAGTCATCGAATGCATGATCAGACCGGTGAATGATGTCTTGGTGGAGAGGCACCTGGAAGTGCTGAAGGATATGGGTGATGAAGTACCCGAAAGGAAGAGAGTGGAAGGTCCGAAAATTGATCATGTTATTGAAAATGATACTGGACCAGTTGATGGGAAAGTTGCAGAAGATTGCATATAGGAGAAGGGAGATTTCGTTTGCCACGAAACCCTTGGAAGGAAGCTTTGGAAAGACGTTGGATGAGAGGATGTGTGAGAGTATTAGAGCATGAGGTTTCAGATTGCTCGTATGCCATGGGAAATGGGTGCAGCGAGTAGAGAGAAGGACTTTCTTAAACACAGTTCGATCTATCGGAACTATGTTAGGAAGCTCAATGCCATAGGAAGAAAGGTTTAGAATGCAGCCTAGTTGAGAGATATTGAAGGAGATGAGTTTTCCATGTACCATGGATGTAATGGTGGTGTGGTCACGGTCTACAGAGAGGTTGGTGTAGAAAATTTTGATGAGATGAGGATAGTAGGTCATGGAGTTAGTCATTCCTAAGATGGGAACAAAATCTTGAAGAGAGGTATGGAGGTCAAGGGATGTGAAGGCGTCGAAGTTTACTAGTTTGCCAGTTTGAATTGGCAAGGTGCTAATGTACTGAAAGTGGTGAATAAGGTCTAGGTACCTTAGATCTGCGGAGGCGATCACATTGGTGGAGGAGGAAGAGGCCATTGCAAGAGTTTGTAAAAAAAAGAACTAAGGAGAGCGAGTTTGAACCGAGAGAAAGTTTGTATAAGGATAGAAAAGTTCGAATGGAATGGTAAGAGATGAACCAATTGATTAAATAGAAAGAAGAAAATAATTGTTGATAAGAAATGAATGACATTGGAAGTGAGTAATTTTTAGATTTTAGTCAAATAAGGAAATCCGTGAGTAGTAAGTTAAGAGACTTGTGAATGACAAATCAAATCAATGTTTGAGGATAGTGTATTATATTAGATTGAGGAGGACATAGTTATTGAAATATATAGATTTTACTATGGATGAGTTTATCGACTAGTGAGAGAAGCCATTAATAGAGTATGGGGTGTCATGTTGAACCAAAAAAAATAGTGATTGATCTTGAAAATAATGGCCTAATAAAACAAGCAACTTTTTACTCTATGTGGAGGGATTCTAAATTCGTGAATGGAGAGTTAAGGAAAAAAAAGATGATATGGATATGTAGAGAAGAGAGAAAGGTGATAAAGGACAACATTTACTTGATTAAGATATGACATAAAGTAGAGGTAGAATAAATAAAGGTTTGCTTGGAGACAAGACTTTAATGATTCTCGATTTTAGTGAGATATACAATAAGAGAGAAGCAAGGTCACGGATGGAAAGAAAAGTCATGATTGCTTATTTAATATAGAAATAGTTTTTATGGAAATAGGTCATAGGGTGATCATGTGATGTGTACTTTGAAAGATATGACATTTTAAAGAAAAGAGTGCCTTAAAAAAATGTTTCATGATTAATGTGTTTTCATATTTGTAATTTTTATGAGTATACGTAGATATGAGGACACATTTGGACTTTGACTAGTGGTAAAAGAGATGATGAGACAAAAAAGGAGAAAGAGTCAAAAGTATATAAGAATTGATAAATGATAGATTAAAAATAAGAATAAACATGGAGGAGTCAGATTCAAAAATATATAATAAAAAATGTATTCGAGAGATGAAATGAGGAGACAAGGAAATATTTATGAGTGAAGAGTAATAATTGTGAGTTGTCATAGAGAGAAATGACATGACATATATGGATTTTTGTGTAGGATAAAGAAGTAATAAAAAAACATGATTGATGAAAGACATAATGTTATGATTGATATGAATTATTGTTTATATTCTTAAAGAAGCTCGATTTGAGGAAGTTCATAGTTATTAGAGAATAAGGTTAAGTTTTAAACAAGAATTGACGAGAATGGAGGCTCAATTTGTATATGAGATAGATGATAATAGATAGTTTGTTGGGCTATGATATAACAAATGATATAGTAAAAACAATTTACGTGAGAATATAGCAACTAGATCTTTTAGAAAAAGGTAAAAGGACCAAAAAGAGTCATTCGATTCTAACTAATGAAAAGTATGAGTTCTCATAAACTAAGTAGAGAGGTGAATCGTAAAAAAAATAATAAAGGAGTTGAGTGATGTGAACATTGTTATGATACATTTTAATATAATTTAAAATTATTTTTTTTTATGGATATGAGAGAAAGGAGATAGGACAAGGAGTCATAATGGATGTGTACTTGAAAGATGACAAGTTGAAAGACATAAAGAATGTGTCTTATAAGAATACGAAGAGCACGTGAATATGGAAACTTAGTTTGACTAACAAAAATCGATAAGAAGGAAAGCTATTTAAGATTTAAACAAAACTTATAAGAGGTAATAAGTGTGATTAATTTATAAGTCACTTAGTTTGCATATTCCTAGTTCTCTTCTAATTCGTGTGAAGTCTTCATGTTTTAATGGTTTAGTGAATATGTCTGCTAACTGTTGATTAGTGGGTATGAATCTTAGTTTAATTATGTTGTTTAAGACTTGTTCTCTTAAGAAGTGGTGTCTTATTTGAATGTGTTTAGTTCGTGAGTGTAAAATAGGATTCTTAGATAGGTTTATAGCACTCGTATTATCACAGAAAATAGTTGTATTTTCAAAATTTGAACCAAAATCTTTTAAAGTTTGTTTCATCCAGATGACTTGTGTACAGGCTAGGCTAGCAGCAATGTATTCGGCTTCAGTAGTTGATAATGATACACAGTTTTGTTTCTTACTGAACCATGATACTAGTGAGTGTCCTAGCATGTGACATGTTCCACTTGTGCTTTTTCTGTCAGATTTACTTCCAGCAAAGTCAGCATCGTTGTATGAGATTAGATCAAATGTAGAGGATTTTGAATAGAATAATCCAAAATCAACGGTGTCTTTTAAATATCTCATTATTCTTTTTACAGCTTTAAGATGTGATTCTTTTGGATTTGACTGAAATCTAGCACACAAGCAAACACTGAACATTATATCTGAACGGCTAGCAATTAAATAAAGAAGTGATCCTATCATACCTCGGTATACCTTTGTATCAACAGACTTACCATCTTCATCTTTGTCCAACACAGTAGTAGTGCTCATAGGAGTAGATTTTGAAGCAGTTGAGTTCATGTTGAACCTCTTCAGAAGTTCACGAGCATACTTAGATTGGTTGATGAAAACTCCATCCTTGGTTTGCTTAATATGCAGTCCAAGAAAGTAGGTGAGTTCTCCCATCATACTCATTTTGAATTCCTTCTGCATGGACTTAGAAAATTCTTCACAGAGAGTGCTGTTAGAAGATCCAAAGATGATGTCGTCGACATAAATTTGAACAATTAGGGTATGATTATTCACTACTTTGACAAATAGTGTAGAATCTGCTTTGCCAACAGAAAAAACAGTTTTTAATAAAAAAGTTTTAAGTCTTTCGTACCAAGCACGAGGTGCTTGTTTTAAACCATACAAAGCACGTTTGAGTTTAAAAACATGATCTGGGTATTGTTCATTTTCAAATCCTGGAGGTTGTTTTACATAGACTTCTTCATTTATAAAACCATTTAAGAAAGCACTTTTAACATCCATTTGAAATAATTTGAAATCCATATAGCTTGCATACGCTAAGAGCATTCTAATAGATTCAAGTCTAGCAACAGGAGCAAATGTTTTATCAAAGTCAATACCTTCCTCCTGGTTGTATCCTTGAGCTACTAGTCTGGCCTTGTTTCTTATAACATTACATGTTTCCTCTAGCTTGTTTCTGAAGATCCATCTTGTCCCAATGATTGGATGATCCTTTGGTCTAGGTACAAGATCCCAAACGTCATTTCTTTGGAATTGATTCAGTTCTTCAGTCATGGCTAGCATCCAGAACTCATCAATGATGGCTTCATCAATCTTCTTTGGTTCAAGTTGAGAAATGAAAGCCATGTTTGCAATCCGTTCTAGCTGAGCTCTAGTTTGAACCCCCTTTGTTAGTTCTCCCAAAATCTGCTTTTGAGGATGATCTTTGATATCGACAAAGGTTCTTTGGTGATCATCTTCATTAGACTTAGCTGTGTTATCTAAAAATAAATCTGTACTTTCAACATCATCATCATTAGTTTGTATATGAACAGATTGATCAATAGATTCACAAAAACTAACATGCATAGATTCTTCAATAGTATTATGACTCTTATTGAAAACTCTGTATGCTTTACTATGACTTGAATATCCTAAGAATATGCCTTCAACAGATTTAGCATCAAACTTATCCAGGCTATCTTTTGTGTTTAGGATAAAGCATTTACATCCAAAGACTTTGAAATAGTCTATTCTTGGAGTTCTGTCATAGAATAGTTCATAGGGAGTTTTATTTAATAAGGGTCTAATGAGAACTCTATTTGTTATGTAGCATGCAATATTAACAGCTTCTGCCCAAAAAGATTTTGCAAGATTATTGTGTTGGAGCATAGTCCTGGCAGATTCTTAAAGGGTTCTATTATTTCTTTCTACTACACCATTTTGAGGTGCAGCTCTAGGAAAGGCAAAGTTATGAGAAATACCATGCAAGTTACAAAAAATTTCGAAGAGTTCATTTTCAAATTCTCCTCCATGGTCACTACGGATTTTAACAATAGAACAAGATTTTTCGTTTTGTAATTTTTTACATAAGATTTCAAACTGACAAAACGTGTCACTTTTGTTTTTCAAAAATATTACCCAAGTAAATCTTGAGTAATCATCTACAATGACAAAAGCATATCTATTATGATTAAGGCTAGCTACCCTAGAAGGACCAAAAAGGTCCAGGTGGAGAAGCTCTAAAGGTCTTTTACTTGAAATAACATTTTTTGATTTGAAAGAAGATTTTGACAATTTTCCTAATTGACATGCATCACAAAAATAATCCTTTTTAAAAGATATGTTGGGTAACTCACGTACTAACTTATCTTTAGCTAGTTTAGACATGTATTTAGAATTGACATGACCCATTCTCATGTGCCATAGATGTTGAGTGTCATTATTAGCTATGAGGCAATGTTCTGTGATGTTTTCTAGGTATAGTTCATATATATTATTCTTTCTTATACCTTTTAAGATGATGTTTTCATTGGTGTCAGCTATGAGGCATGCATCATGATTAAAGCTAACATTATAACCTGTGTCACACATTTGACTGATACTTAGTAGGTTATGTTTTAAGCCTTTAACAAGGAGAACGTCTTTGATAAGAGGTTTGTCTATGTTACCAATATTTCCAATACCAATTATCAAACCTTTGTTGTTGTCTCCAAAGGTGACGGTTCCTCCTTCTTTATGATGAAGAATAGCAAAAAGGTCTGGATGTCCCGTCATGTGCTTTGAACATCCACTATCTAGTATCCATCTGTTCTTCTTCTTTGGAGCCTGCAAAACATTAAGTAAATCTCCTTTTTGGTACCCAATCGGGTCCTTTTTTGTTAGACTTTGGAACCCATATCCATTTGGATTTGGGTTTGTCTATCTCTTTAGAGGAGTTAAAAAGATTATCATTATAATACTCCTTATTTGGTTCAGATGAACTTTTCACAAACGTGGTCTTTTGATTTATACAAGAAGGTTTTTTGAAATGAGAATAGCCAATACCATTCTTGTAGAAAAAGACCTTCTGAGAGGATAAGAGTTTATCCAAGTTCTCTTTACCTTTAGTAAACTTGAAAACCATTTTCATGAGGTTCTCAGTTTTACTTTTTAGCTCTGAAATCTCTATTTGCATATTTTTAGTTTTGGAGCTAGTAGAAGAAATTTCAGACATAAGCAAAAGATTTTTCTTTTTCAACTCAAAATTTTCACTGCTGAGTTTTTCATTCTCTTGAGAAAGCTTTAAATTTTCAGATTTTAAAACTTTATTTTTGAAACTCAATTTTCTAGATTCTTCAAATAGTTCTTGAAAAGCATCTAGAAGTTCTTCAAAGGAAAAATCAGAGATTTCACTTACCGAATTTTCGTTTGCCATGAAGCACATATTTGCAGTTTCGGCTTCATCATCACTTGACTCTTCACTAGTGGATGGTTCTGAATCATCCCATTGAGCATGCAGAGCCTTTTTCTTGAAGAATCTCTTCTTTGGTTCCTCAGTTTTGGACTTTCTTTTGAGAAGGGGACAGTCACGTTTTAAGTGGCCTGGCTTATTACACTGAAAGCACATGGGATCTTCTTTAAGATCTTTTCTTTCCTTGTGCCTGTTTGGAAGTCGGTTCCTTCTCATGAAGCGCTGGAATTTTCTGGTAAGTAGCGCAATTTCTGATTCTTTATCTGAGTCTTCATTCTCAGATAGGGCTGGGAAAGCTAGAGTTTTCTTTACTGATTGCTCTTCTTCCCTTCTTTCTTTCATGTGGACTTCATAGGCCATAATATTGCCTATTAAGTTTAGATAAATCTTGAGCTTCTTCAATAGCAGTAGTCTTTTTCTCCCAATCAGTTGTGAGAGATCTCAAGATTTTCTTCACCTTTTCAGTCTGGGAATATGTTACACCCAGAGATTTCAGATCATTGGTGATGTTGGTGAATCTGGTAAACATCTCTGTGATGGGTTCATCTTTGTTCATTTTGAACAACTCATATTTTCTAACAAGAGATGATATTTTGGCTTCTTTTACTTTGTTGGTTCCTTCATGAATGACTTCCAAAGAATGCCAAATGTCATATGCAGATTCACATATAGATATTCTGTTGAATTCATTCTGATCAATGGCACAATATAAGGCATTCATAGCCTTTGCATTTAAGTTTGCCATTTTCTTTTCTTCATCAGACCATAAGTTATAGTCTGCGGATAAAGATGTCTATGGATGCTCAACAATTTTCCATACAGCAAAGTCTATGGATTTGAGAAAGATAGTCATTCTGCACTTCCAATATCCATAGTTGGAGCCATTGAAGAAAGGAGGACGAGATGCGTGTTGACCTTCAATATCACGAGCATAAGAGGTAGATGCCATTTGTGCTGGAAGACTTGTTACGTCGAAACCAGCAAACCTGCTCTGATACCAAATGAAATTCCACTAGAAGGGGGGTGAATAGTGAAATATGATAATGATTGATAAAATAAAATAATTAAGCAATAAGGCACAACACATAAAACACAAAAGTTATACAGGTTCGGTCAATATCCAGACCTACATTCAGTCCCCAAGCAAACCACTTGAGATTCCACTATAACATCCGAGTTACCGGATAAATAGTACAACACCCTCTTCCCAAGAGGTCTTCTTCTCTCAACAGAGAAGGGGCACACCCTCTTCCCAAGAGGTCTTCTTCTCTCAACAGAGAAGGGCAACACCCTCTTTCACAGAGGTCTACTTCTTTAAACAAAGAAGGAATACAGTGAATAACAGAGTTACAATACTTCCTATAGAACCTTCAGAATGATATGAATGCACGAATGAAGGATTCTAAGAATGTTCTGTTTGTCACTCAGAGGATACTCTTTGTCAAAGAGCTGGACTTGACTTTTTCTCTTTTCGTTCTTTTTCTTTTTCTCTTTCTTTTTCAAGGCTCTCTTTTCAAATCACGAATAGAAATTTTTCTCTTTGTAAGCTCACACGTCTATTTCATTCCATTGTTTGAATAGTTTATTTGTGTGTGTTTATATAGCTTATAAAAAGTAGTCGTTACATTTTGGAATTGTAACTTTTTGAAATGTGAAATGTTAGGTCATTTCAAAAACATCTTTTAAAGAAGTTCGAGAATGCCTTTTTCCATAAAGGTGAAATAGAGGGTACACTAGTCGTTGTAATATTTTAGGTAATACATATTTTATGTAAAAAGTCCATTTCTTACAATAGTACATTGAACGTTGGGTTGTAGTTTTGTCTTTATTCTAATTAATGATTTGAGGTACATTAGTACTTCTTTACTTTAAATGAGTATAAGTACTATGAGTGCTTTGAGATATTTATTTGTACATAGTCATGTCAAGTGTTTTCTTTATGTTGTGTATTTCAAAGTCTCAAGAGAGAATGAGGACCAAAAAGAAGGTCGACATTCTTTGAGAATGATATTTAACAAGGATTTGTTACAGAAGGCATTTAATCCTTTGTAGAGACAATGATGACTTCAAGTAAGTCGACATTCTATAGTTATGAAAAAAGGTAACTAGAGTCCTTTTAAAAACATATTTTATTTGTTTTTCTTATATGTATCCGATTTATGTTTTTGTCTTCTTGTATTAAGAAACATTTCATTAAAGAAGATAACTAAAGTCTTTTCAAAAACATATTTTATTTGTTTTTCTTATGTAGTCGATTTTATGTTTTTGTCTTCTTCTTATAAAAAATATTTCTTTAAAGAGGGAAACTAGAGTCTTTTCAAAAACATATTTTATTTGTTTTCTCCATGTAGTCGATGTTATGTTTTTGTCTTTTTCCTACATTCCTTTTTTCATGTTGTCTTGTATATAGTGTAAGGTACAATGACAAAATGTCTTTTTCATAAAAGGTTGTAAGAAGGTACAATTATTATATGAAAAAATATCTTTTTCATAAAAGGTTGTAAGAAGGTACACTTATTGGTTTTCAAAAATGAGCTTTTTGAAACTATCGTATACTTTTATGATATAGTATTTATGAATGAGTATGTAATATGCAATATGCAAGTTCCTGAAGGTTCTGTTACATATGACTCTAAAGAAGAAAAAAATCTTCATCTTGAGGTAGCCGATCTCTTCATTTGAACTTTAGGAAAGCATGGCTCATCAAGCTTTTTCTTCAAGGAGTATGATTGCACCATAGTTGTACTTGAACAGGAAGTCTCCATCCTTATTGGGTGAGATATCCTTGCATCAAATACTCGTTAGATTTATGGCAAAACATATTCAGTCATAATATAACATTATTTCAAGAGAACATATTATCATATCATATAAAATCAAATGAGACAGTGTATCATATTATGTGACATCAAAACCGAGTTTCTCAACACTAGGATGTTTGAAATTTGATTTTTTGGGTATTTCACACACATATTCACTTTTGTACTGAATAATACATCTTTCCCATGGACTGTCAGGAAAGATCTTTTTGAACAAATAACTGTTATAGTATATAAATCAAACAACAAAGCATTCTAGTCTATAAACCCAATTAACAAAGAATTCTATGCATCTAAAAGCAGGGATTTCTTTCAAGACACATGGAGATTGAAGAGTTAGGACCTAAGGATTCCTTATCTGAATATCACATATTACTTTACATACATGATGATACAACTTCATAAAAAAACTTTGCCTCTATAACTAGCATTGCCGCATCACCACCCTTTCGTGGACCACTAGAGGTCCAAGGCAACTTCTAGTTTTCCACTTTATGTTCTTGTAAATGATAGTTTATCTTATACAGTGATACTTTTCCCCAGTCTGTAGCATTTGGTGCAGCTTCTGAGCCATTTAACCAACATCATCTGTCTCTGTTTCTGCCCTTTGTCTAATTGGAATCTTTTTTATTTAAGAGCTGAGCATCATGAATCTAAGGCCTGCAGCAATTTCACTTTTCCTAACCTCTAATCTTAGGCATTGAAAATTTTATTCTATCTTCTTTCGAGAAGCTAATAGTTGTTTGAATTCTTTCAAGGTGATGCATGGTGCAGAAAATTTGTCCAACTCCATTATGTGTTCTTTGTTTGTCCAAAATAATGAATCTCTTAACTCAACCTGCCATTCTCTGTATATTGCATGATCCAAGTGACTGCAATCCATAATCACACAGGATACCAGTGCCATTGGGATCATGTAGTTCCCAAGGGCTATGAAGGTGTTGGCATGATGAATCATTCTTGTACTGAATAATACATCTTTCCCATGGACTGACAATTTATATATTGTTTTTCTTTTAAAATCAAAAGTTAACAAAACCCGGTCCGAGTCACCGAGTTGACCCGCCGAGTCACGAGTCAATAAAGAACGAGTCGAGTTCCGAGTCACGGGTTTTAAAACCTTGTTTCTAACTGTAAAACAACTGAACCTAGTTATTTGATTTCCATTTGCAACACAAAGAAGTTGAATAGTTCAAATTGTGGTTAGCGTAATGGTCTTCCGACAACCGATAGATCTTACTCTGAGAAACCATACACACAAAACTTGCATATAAACAACACATGAGAGCATGGTCCACAATGCATCTAAGCTAACAGCAGACACAGCTTATTATGAGCAAAAGTTTCCAATCTAAATAAGATTGTAGTGAATTCATTAATTTCTTTTCTGATTTTCTGGTGTTTCTCTACTTTTCTATATAACTATGAAAACATTAAACTCTTAGTCAAGACTATGCATAATCAGTTAATTTATTTATTATTACATCAGTGCATAGGACATTAGATCTAGTCCTTGAGATGTCTTCAATATCGTTATTTACTACTTTGGTAGGTTCTATCAAAGTCAACAGATCAAATAGTCCAAAATGGAAAAGAGGCAAGAGAAAACTGTCCAAATTTCATTAAAAAAATCCTACCTACAAAGTGGTACCTAAGAATCTATTAGGTACAATTGACAGTATGCAAATAGGCCATGGTAAACACATCCCAAATGCAAGATTTGATGATTAGATTCATCCCAAATCAAGGCAGATCTTTAATTAAGGTCATGAGAATGACACCAATAATAAATTCATTTTACACGCTTCATATATATACAGCAAGCAACACCTCACGCCCCCCTAATCCAACACACATGCATGTGCGTCCACACAACTCATGTGCTTGCTTACCATCACAAGAGGAGAGGATACTGAACTTCATATTGCTACTCTATATATTGCTAGACATCCATTGCCAAGAAAATAACAACCTTCATCATTTTATCCTCTAACAGGATGCAAAATCATTTTAACATACTAAAATCTACTCCAATTTAGAGTGTTGGATTCCTTCTTGGCTCTGAACATGCTCTTTTCATTTCAAGCATTGAAGTTGTGGATTCCAATTGCCATTCTCGTTTAAAAATAGCTACCCTCACATAATATGTCATGTGAGAAGCCGGATTCAAAAAGGATTCCAAGGAAGACCAGATACACTCTTTTGTAAATAATAAAATAAAGCTTCAAAACCTAGAGAAAATGTTGGAGATGGTCATCAATGGTGGATGCCTAATAGTTGTGCTGTTAGACAACAGGATTAACTTTGATCTACTAGTCTTCTACCTGTTGTTTGTGTGGATCCCCATGTTCCTCGCAATAATAACACTATGCTTGCATTCATGTTTGGACGATGAAAGAACACCCCTTATCCTATTCAATCTATAGAAGACAATGATCAGGTGACACAGAAATCCAGTGCCATCATCACTTAGGGAAGAGGTTAGCAAAGCTTTGCTACTGCCTGAAAAGCCCTCCAACAACGCTAGACCAAAAATCAGAAAATCCCAAGAGCCTAGCAACAGTAGGTGGATTGCCTCCATTTAGATAATTTCTCTGCCAAATCATTTAAAGATTCCAACTTGTGTGGAATACAGAAGGAAGTCCCACTTGAAATCAGCAATTGAAGAATGATTGGCTAACGGTGTTCTTCCTTGGAGAAGACAAGGCTTAGAAGGCTTGAGACAAAGGTGAGGCAACTAAGCCCTCTTGATACCAGGCCGAAAAGGTTTCCAATTGCAAACATAGTCAATTTCATTCACAAACATCCATCAAATCAACCTAGCTCAAATGGTGGCGTAGTTGAAATACTCAAGAATCAAAACCACTATACACCTTGAGGAAAGGTGTGTGTCTTACTTCAAGTGAGGTTTAAACCTCATACAACTAATGCCCCTCTCAGAGCAATGATGCAAACTCCTTGTGCTTTGCCTCAAGGGGGCCACATCCCACTTTGAGGCAAGAACTTTTTAGAACGCCAGATGAAGGTGGTTGCATCTACAATTTCTCCCTTACATACTAATTTGCTGCTGCTTCATCATTTTCCCTCTTTACCCTTCCCATGTCCTTGATTAAGCACCAAGATGCTCTTCCTTTCATCTTATCTTCTGTTTATATTAATCTTCTTTTCATATCCTAGCACATACCCTCGCCCTATCCAGCTCACCGGTACTTTACCCTTGACTCTTTGTGGGCATTCTCAATTCATTGTTGTTGTTGTTGCTGTTTTATAACTTTTATACCTTGTTTGTGCCTCTACTTCCAGTTGTGGGCCATGGGATTGGGAACCAAGTTAGTGGTTCACAGGTTGCTAGGTACATAGAGATCACAGCATAGTGGATAGATCATCAACCACTCATCAATTAATATAACATTATATTGTATATATCATATTTAAATACAAAATAACTTTGTTCTTTTCATACTGCAGCTCGGTACATTTGAACATAATTGTGCTTGTGTGACTGATTCACAAGTTATGCAGATTGCCTTTTATGGAGGAGCCAGTAACCTAGACACACAACACTGGTCAATGCAGGTTTCAACCTAAATTTCTTTGCTTGATGAAATAGTGAACTAACCCTTTGATATACTTCTGAAAACTGATTGCTTCTTAACTAGTTAATTCACAAGGGCCAAATGAACCTAACTATCTTTAGCAACATCTGACGTGCATTATATTTGAAGTAAGCAAAAAATTTTAATGTTTTTGAGTTGCTACTCAACCATGATACAAGACTTGTGATCTTGCATTGACTGGAAGATAGCTCTTCAAACTTCACGTCATAGCATGTAAAGGTGATGCTGTAAACATGATATGTTGGTGTTTTGAAGTAAAATGTACACCGAGGCAAAGCAACTGAAGATAACATTTGATTTATCATGAATTTGCTAACAAGCGTTTCCACACCCAAAAGAGGTTAATAAGTACAGGAACACCTATAGCTTGTGAACTGGCACATCTCTGAAGAAAATTGTCATTTTTTCATTTCTTCACACCCCCACAACTCTCTATTTAGGACTAATAATATTTAGTGTCTTCCATTTGCAAACTATGTTAAGAAAGGACCTGAAAAACACCAAGAAAAAGCTTTGCAATGCGAATTTAAAATTTCTTGAATACATCTGCATCAGTTTCTAAAATTCAAAATGCATTTAATGCCAAATAGTTTGGAATCACACAGCTTGATTGACTGCCAGATGTTGACTTGAGGAAGCAAGCTGAGGTGTTCCTGAATACATCTGCTCAAGAAGTTTGCATCTGTTTTCTTGAATACATCTGCTCAAGAAGTTTTTATTTTACCGTATATTAATACTTGCAGGCATCATGAACTCCTCAGGCCAGCTCATCAAGTTGCCAATCCAAGTTAACCCGATGCCTGATTCACGGCAACTCAAAGCTATGAACCCGGAGGACATAGAAGAAAATATAGAAAGCACCCTGCTATGATTATGTGCAGTAACCACTAGTTCCAACATTGCATAATATGGAAGGTACTTCTAAGCACAGGATCTGTACTTGGACGGGCTATCAAAGCCAATGAGAAAATAAATATTTGACTTGATCTCACGACTCTAAAAAGGAAAAATAATGCATCAAACTCCAGGATTACCGAATAGGTTTTCAAGATAACAATGTCGTGAAGAAGAAACGATCCCAACCTCTTTTTCATAAAAATGTTAAATTCTTAGGTTCAGACAATGATGCGAGAGTCATATGGATGGGACCTCAGTAAACAGAAGCAGGCCGGATCCAAAACGCAGAAAGGAAGACTTACCTGAGCGGCAACCGTATGTGACCGAGTGGGGAAGAGCTTCGTAATGCAGGCAGTGTTGAAGCCGTGCTCAGAGAGCCCAATAGCAGCCCTGAGGCCGGCACCGCCTGCTCCAACGACCACCGCATCATATGTGTGATCCACGATCGTGTACGATGACCGAACGTCCACCTGAGATACAGAGAAAAGGAAAGGAGTCCAGACGGCACCCAAAGAAAGAGAGAGAAAAAAAGTAGCAGCAGCAAATAAGATAAGTTTATTCCCACGGGCAGGAAAAGAGAGAGAGAGAGAGAAGGTTGAAAACGAAGAAGGGATCCCCAAAATAATAATCCGCTAATCAGCGAAAGAGGATCGGAGATGGTGATCAGAAATCATGAAATAAGAAGAGGAGAATCAGGATTACTACCGTAGAGGAAGAGGAGAGGGATCTGGAGAAACTGGAAGGGGAAACACCATCGAACGACGGCCTTGGCTTCGGGGACGCAAGACGGAGCCCACGAGAAACGCAGCGCCACATTCTTCCTTCCTCTCTAGGAAGACGATGATCTCCTCAGAGCCTCTCTTTTTGGTGACACGGAGGTCAGAGAGAGAGAGAGAGAGAGAGAGAGGATGCGGCGGAAACGGGGACGCAGGAGAAGTATAGGAAAGGGCAGGACGGAGGGATCTCTCTCTCTCGCAAAGTCAGAGCCCAGAGGCAGTCACAAGAGTCTTAAGGAGGACATGGTGGAGCGAAGGCCACCTCGTCGCATGTACGTGGACCCTGAGTGAGCCTAGGGAACAAAAAATAAATAAAAAGGGGCCAATTTCTTTTCGTGTTTTTTTAGTTTTTATTTGGACTCTGGAGTGGTCCGCTTGGCTCCAGTTTTTTTGTTTTTTTGAAAAGTTAGCTGGGGTGCCAGTTATACAACTATACCATTGGGTTTTGAACCTGCAAAGTCCACCACAAGGTGTCCTACCAGACAAGCGAAGCCCCCGTTGGTAACAACTTGGCTCCCACCAGTTTTGTTGCTATGTTCCAGTCAACCAAACCAAACTGTAATTTGAACATGAAATGAGGGAAATGGTGTTGTTTCGACTGAAACATTTTTTGGTTGCCCAACGCCAAATTGAAGCAAGTCCACTGTCATGGGCCTACTTTTCAATAGGTTAGTGCAGCAATGGTCCTTTCTTACAGCCACGAAAAGCGCTTTGTCACAGGCATAGAATCTTTCACAAACCCGTGATAACGCCAGATTGCCCAATCTCATCAGCCTAACGGCCAAAGACTATGCACCAACACTTTTCCATATGCTAAATCATTTTTATTGGCCTTGTACACCACCTTGTGCACAGCTGCCTAGCAAAAGCTAATCAAACGTATTTTCAAATGTGAATTTCATGTAGTTCATGTCAATTAGTGCATAGTTGTTCCATACCAACTATCACTTCCGAAAAAAGGCACAAACTTGTCTTAGCCTTGTGTGTCATAAAATGTATTGTGACTTTATGTGCATGCTACAACGAAACCTCACCACTGAAGGAACAACACCTTGCGGCCCTCAGTCCGAAGACCAGCTGATGATTGAACATCATAGCGAAGAGCACCACCCAGACTCATTCGCCGGTACCTAGGCATTCACTCACCTAGCCCCGAGTCACCATACTCGTTTAGAATCACCTAAGGTGATTCTTGAGAAATTAGCCCTAACCTACACGTACTCCTGTGTGTCCAACCGTTATACGTAGAAACTCCTGCAAGTCAAAAGGTCCTTAACCAAATCTTCAAAGTCAACATCCTTTGATCCACTAGCACCGCTTAACCAAACAATGCTCCACGTATGTACCATCATACAATGATCCACTAACGATGATATTGTTGCCTATCGTGTGCCATACTATCATTGCACATCACCGATCAAGCCAACGCATATCGTGCGTTCTTATACTCGATGCATTTTTCACTCAGTAGAGCTCCACACTGCAACTTGCCATATTCCAAAAGTTTGATCTGGGACATTCTCTCCCACCCAAACCATTGTCGTCCTCGACAATGCCAATGCAGGTAAAAACACAGTCTTAACAAATATGCCAGTTTTTCTTTATACTTATCTTTGGTTTACTTCTTTTCTTTACCCGACTCAACTTGTTCTGATTTCTATCCACCATCACTGCAACCTTTAACACGTCAAGTCTTATTCCTTAACGTGTCTTCGATCACTTAGACAGTTGTCTTCTACTCCATCAACATCGAGCATTATTTGCTCGTGAGACACCAATGTAATCACATGCACAAGCTGGTCATCCTCGCTTGCACAATAAACTTGTCATCTTCAAGCACATGTGATAAGACCTCGCTAAAAATCCTGACCAAGATTTATGCCTTTTGATGTCTCTTAAACGTTTTCACAAATAGTTAACATGTTATTGATGCAGAGCATCCTGAAGATCCAAACATTGAAGCTAAGTTGGATCCAAATCCAACTCACCAGACCCGAACCACGATGTGATCCATTGTAGATCCAATCGTGCAAGACTATCTGAGTCCAATTAGATCTCCGAGAACCCAAATCCATTTTGAATGTCGTATTTCAATTTTTTAGATATTTTGCATTTATCTTCTGAGATATTATATTTTTATTTTTTTATTCTATTTTGTCAAATTAAGGAATCATATTAAATATTTTTTAATTTTTTTAGGTGTCGAATTCTACGGATCCGGATTGTTCTAGTGCCATGTAGGATTTCTTTTGTGGTACTAGAGGGTGTATGGGGATCCAGAGTAGTTTTTATTTTTTATTTATATTTTATTTTAATGCATTTCAGTGTGGGTCTGAATTTCAGCTTATTTGGATCTTGCCTAAGATCTAGATCCATAATTAGAACCCTAGTTGGTGCCACCCATGGGTGGACAAGTTTAGCCCTCAGTTTGAATTCTTTTTGACTTGAAAGTTAATATAGCTGTTAAATAAAAATTCAAACCTCAAGCCAAATATAGGAGCATTCAAAGTCTTGAAAAGGAGGATGCCTTGGAGAGGCCCTCCTTCCCTTTATGGCACTCCAATTTTGGAGTTTAAGAGCCCAAGGGGAGGGAGGAGGGCGTCAAGCAGAAGAGAAGACTGTTTGAAATTTGAAAAGAAAAAAATTCTGAAAAAAAATCATGATGGTTTGAGAGGCGACTCCATTATTTTGAGAAAATCAAATTTTGATTGAGAGGAAAGTTCATTTTGAGAAGAAGAAACTCTTGTGCGTGTGATTGTGGTTCTGCCTGGTGGATGGATCTTGTGTTGATACTGATTCAGCATTCATAGACGTGCTGAAGTGTTCTTCGATCTTGTTGTTGCAAATAAGATAACATCTTCTGAAACCATGTTACTTTTATCTTGTGATTGTTGCATTTTTATTATCATCGGGTGTTAGATTGCTTGTTCAAGATTGTGAATCTATTTTTAAAGTGCTATTGATATTGTTTATGAGTTATTGGTTGTTCAAAAAACTCAGATTGTTGGTGTGTGTTTGTTTTTTCTAAAGCTCATTTTTTCTGCTAAAGAAATTGTTTTTGCATTCAGGTTTGTCTGATATAATTCCAATGTTTTGATCGTATCTCCCTAGATACTAGTCCAAATAGAGTGATCTTTGGCTTGTCGAAAATCTGATATCTTCCCCTCCAACTTTTATGTTTACTATTTTTCTTGAATCATCTTTGTTAGGCTATGAAAATTCCTAGCAAGTTTCTGACGTCTGGACAAGACCAGAGTTTTGTCCAGTGTTTTGCATCCCTACTATTATTCCATGTTTTTATCATATCTCCTTATCTGTTGCATGAGAATTTATGAGACATAGCTTGTTAGAAAGCTATCATTTGGCTCTTTAAGTTTTCTACTTATTTTTTTGCCTGATTCATTTTTGTTGAGCATCAAAAATCCCTGGCAAAGTTACTTTGTTGCATGTGGTCTAAGTTAGACTCTGTTATTTGTAGTTCTGATAGGTTTCCATATTTGAATCATATCTTGCTCATTGCTTGTTTGTTTAGTGATCTGGTTGTTGTTTTGAAAAGTTAATACTGAGAGGAACAACTTTCATGTTACACACATCTAGTGATTCGGTTGTTTGTTGTGTCCAAAAATTGGTTTTGTTTCTACATGTTATAAATCCTTAAACTGAAAGTCGTACAGTTGACTGAGAAAACATATCAACGTATTGGAATTATATCTTCTTGAGTATAAATCTAAAAATTAAAAACATAGACTTGTTGGAAAGGTTAGAAAATTCTGAACAAATTTGTTGTTCTGAGTTTTTCCAAACTCAATCGACAGAGAGGCTGAAAATCCTCTCAAAGCTATCAGACTGGTCACTAGTCTATTTTGAGTGTCCTATCCATCCACCTCATAAAATTTATTGTATCTCTGCCTATACAGATCTGAATCCAACATTTTTGGATTCGTTGGAAAGGCGTGCACGACGCACAACTTTTTTTGTGTTGGCCACCTTTGTCAAAAGAAAGTGCTCAAACTTCAAATCTTAGATTGTTTGAGTCTTGTCCGGACTCATCTATTATAGGCTGAGCTTCAACCTGTGGAGATCCATTTGGATCTCAGATCGTGAATTGACTCATACATCGATTTTACACCATTTTGGTATCAAAGCTTTCGTTGCGTACATTATTTTGGTATCAGAGCAAGGTTATCGGGTTTCTTAATCCGACATGGTTTAGGTTCTAGATTTATGTCATTTGTTGTCCTTAAAAAATTTCTTTAGAAATTTCTTCGCCATGGCTGGGTGAATAAGTTGGAGAGATTGTCATGAGTCAAATCTAGAAAAAGAACATAGAGATCTTCAACATCAACTTCTTATCTTATAGAGTCAAGTTCTTGACCAAAATATAAAAAATTGTGAATTGATGTTAGAGGAAGAACGTCGATCCAGACCAGGTGTGTATGGATCCCCGTGATCTTATAGGCGGTATGACTCCGATCGTGGGTCTGACCCGCATCTATATTTGTATTTGGGTAAAATAATGGATCCACCTAGGAGATCTAAATGGGAGGCTCGTGACTCATATCTAAAGTCGAATTATGTGAATGCTTTGTATAGAGGATCGAGATTGAGCACTTGTGCGCCCGTCTCATCGTTTAGTCCCTGACCCAACCCCACCTCATTTAAGCTATTAATGCTAGAGTTAGGTTTGAGGATACTTCATATCTGAGTTGCGAGGATGAAAAAATCCCCATTTCTTATGGCTTAGAACCTCATAAGATCCAAGAAGTCATAGGTGAGAGTAACGATTTTGAAATTGATTCGAATTATGAAAGAGTCCCAGTGCGAAGAAATTAATTACAAGCTTGTTATCTTCACAAAAGATCCTCAAGAAGAGCCTTTTTGTGAAATCATTGGAGATTCAATCTTCGATGAAATTGATGAAGAAGAACCATCACCTAAAATTGAGGTTGTTCCTATGCAAGAGATTGATGGTGAACCTAACTTTGATGAGGATCACAAAGATGATCTATTCTTGTTCAAGGATAAATTCATCTTTGATAATCCACTTTATGAAGATGTTGATAAAAACATCAAAGATAAAGAAACATTTGTGTGTGAGGATGTCGTCAATGACTTCACACGTCATTAATAACCATATCTTCGAGCAAAACGTAAAAAATAAAAAGATGGATTCTAATGTGGAAGATCATTAAGAAATGTGTGTCAATGAGCGCTTAAAAATTGAAACTTCTCCTCTTGAATTGATATAGAATTTAGAGACTCATTGTAGTCTTGAAAAAGAGTGCAACACATTAGGATTGGAATGCATAAAAGCACCAAAAACTTTTTGTGTCCATCAAGAATTAGCTTATAATCTTGCTTATATTTTATTGATCAATTCTAATAGCAAGTTTACTCTATTATTATATTGTGTTGCTTGTGAATTATCTTGTAATTACCAACAATTTTATGCCAAATTTGATATATTGAATATCATGATATATAGACAATTGTTATTTGCGGCTGATATGAATTTTGTTACAATCATTAGAGCTTTGATGCAAGGTAAAGTTGTTAAATACAATGTCTTAGATGCTTTGTGCTTCAATTGTATTATTCTGAATTACATTTTTCAAAGTATATTGAATTGCATTGCATAAATTATTATTCTCATTTTTATATGAAGTTAACTACCTTGCTTAGTTTATTTATTATCCCTCTGGACAGATACTGCGTTGGTTTTATTTTAAATTTGTGCAGAGATTATAGAGTTTTGCATGACAAAGACAAGGCTCCGAGGATGAAGCCTTTCAACCCAGAGGGGAATGATGCAGAGCATCCTGAAGATCTGAACATTGAAGCTAAGTTGGATCCAAATCCAACTCACCAGACCCAAACCAGAATATGATCCATTGCAGATCCAATCATGCAAGACTATCTGAGTCCAATTGGATCTTTGAGAACCCAAATCCATTTTGAATATCGTATTTCAATTTCTGAGATATTTTGCATTTATCTTCTCAGAGATTGTATTTTTATTTTTTGATTCCATTTTGTCAAATTAAAGAATCATATTAAATATTTTTTTATTTTTTTAGGTGCTAAATTCTACGGATCTGGATAGTTCTAGTGCCATGTAGGATTTCTTTTGTGGTACTAGAGGGTGTATGGGGATCTAGGGTAGTTTTTATTTTTTATTTATATTTTATTTTAATGCATTTCAATGTGGGTCCAAATTTTAGCTTATTTGGATCTTGCCTAAGATCCAGATCTATAATTGGACCCCTAGTTGGTGCCACCCATGGGTGGACAAGTTTAGCCCTCAGTTTGAATTCCCTTTGACTTGGAAGTCAATATAGTTGTTGAATGGGAATTCAAACCTCAAGCCAAATATAGGAGCATTCAAAGCCTTGGAAAGGAGGATGCCTTAGAGAGGCCCTCCCTTCCTTTATGACACTTTAATTTTGGAGTTTAAGAGCCAAAGGGGGAGGGGCGTCAAGGAGGAGAGAAGCCTATTTGAAATTTGAGAAGAAAAAAAATCCTGGTGGTTTGAGAGGAGACATCATTGTTTTGAGAAAATCTAATTTTGATTGAGAGGAAAGTTCATTTTGAGAAGAAGAAAATCTTGTGCGTGTGATTGTGGTTCTACTCGGTGAACGGATTTTGTGTTGGTACTGATTCAACATTCGTGGAAGTGCTGAAGTGTTCTTCGATCTTGTTGTTGCAAACAAGATAACATCTTTTGAAACCTTGTTACTTTTATCTTGTGATCGTTGCGTACTTGTTATCATCGGTTGTTAGATTGCTTGTTCAAGATTATGAATCCATTTCCAAAGTGCTATTGATATTGTTTATGAGTTATTATTTGTTCAAAAACTTGGATTGTTGGTGTGTGCTTGTTCTTTCTGAAGCTCATTTTTCTTCTAAGGAAATCATTTCTGCATTCGTATTTGTGTGACACAGTCCCAGTGTTTTGACTGTATCTCTCTAGATACATGTACAAATTGAGTGATCTTTAACTTGTTGGAAATCTGAGATCTTTCCCTTCAACTTTTTTGTTTCTACTTTTTCTGAATTATCTTCGTTAGGCCATGAAAATTCCTAGCAAGTTTCTGACATCTGGACAAGACCAGAGTTTTGTTCGGTGTTTTGCATCCCTACTACTATTCTGTGTTTTCATCATATCTTCTTATCTGTTATATAATAATTTATGATTCATAGCTTGTTAGAAAGCTATCATTCGGCTCTTTAAGATTGTTGTTTATCTTTTTGCCTGATTTGTTTTTGTTGAGTATCAAAAATCCCTAGCAAAGTCACTTTGTTGCATGTAGTCTAAGTTAGACTTTGTTATTTTTAGTTCTGACAGGTTTTTGTATTTGAATCATAGCTTGCTCATTGTTTGTTTGTTTAGTGATCTGATTGTTGTTTTGGAAAGTTAATACTGATATAAACAACTTTCATTTTACACATATCTAGAAAACATATCATCATATTATATTCATATCTTCCTAAGTATAAATCCAAAATTTTCAAACATAGGCTTGTTGGAAAGGTTAGAAAATTCTAAACAACTTTATTGTTCTGGGTTTTTCCAAACTCAATTGATAGAGAGGCCAAAAATCCTCTCAAAGCTGTTAGACTAGTCACCACTTTGTTCCGAGTGTCCTGTCCATCTACCCCATAAAATCTGTCATATCTCTCCCTATACAGATCCAAATATAGTTTTTTTGGATTTGTTGGAAAGGCGTGCACGATGCGCAACTTTCCTGTGTTGGCCACCTCTGTCGAAACAGAGTGCTCAAGCTTCAAATCTCAGATTGTTTGAGTCTTGGTTGAACTCACCTGTTATAGACTTAGCTTTTGTGCATGAATATTCATTTGGATCTCGGATCGTGAATCGACTCGTACGTCAATTTTACACCATTTTCGTATCAAAGCTTTCATTGGATACATCAGTTATCCTCTATTATAATTGAAATTGTATTTTGATCAAGTGGAGAAGGAAATTTGACAGTCATGAGCTTTGTTAAGCTTAGTCGTAAAATCTAAAGCACTTTGCATGCTCTTGAAATGAGATCCGCTATACTACTCAGCTCCTAGTTACATTGTTTGATCAATATTGCAGCATTAGTGAACTTAATCACTAAAGTAGAGAAAGTCAATTCTGTTCATGATCAGATTTGCTTATTTCATAGATCATTCCATATCTGCGCTCTAAACTTGGATTCACCATTAAACTCCATAAACCTTCAATTTAACGTTTAGATCATTTCTTGAACGTTGATATTTATCGTCATTTATGTTATTGGCTACCATAAATCATATATTGCCGATGATAAATATCATCATCAATGACTTGTTTTCTTGTAGTGAATAAGGAGAAGAAAGAAGAAAAGGGAGAGAGAGAGAGACCAGGGTGTCGTCGTCGGCCGCTCACTGGTGGCCTCGCTGTCTCGACATTGCATAGGGGAGAGAGAGGAGAATGAGAAAGGGTCAAGGGTAGACCCCTCTCCACGACATTTTTTTACTAATCCTCTTATTTTATTCTCAGCATAATAGGGGGTTAGAACAGTGCGACAGATGTGCCTTCTTGTCACGACCTTTTTCTCTATGTCTTCCTAACTTGTGCAGAGCGAAAACTTGACGGGTGATGCAATTTTTGAAAAAAATATTTTTAAATCAAGAACTGCACACCAAATAATAAATTAAAAACTAGTTCTTGCACTCATTGCAGAGTAGTAAGTCGGATCGCCTCCACAGGGAACTGAACTTAGGCAAAAAAGAACTCACTAAAGTTAACTTTATTAATAACTGAGAAGAGAAAATTACACTATTCTTTATTTACAAGCTAACTGAAAAAACAAAAGGGAATAAAAACAGTAAAAATTCTAATATGCTCTAGCCCTCAGATGAAATCTAAGGAGCTCGATGACTATATTCTTTTACATCCACCTCAGCCCACCCTCCTCCTTATGCTGGCACAGTAGGGACCTGTAATATAAAAAAAAAAGAAAATAAAAAGGGACCTTCCCTATTCTAACAATGGATATTCAACTAAGGGATGATAGCACATGTGATCAAATAATAAAAAGGGGCTCAACTAAAGGGCCTATAAAATAAAAAAAAGCTCTATGTTAAAGGGACCAAATAGATGGTTTACAAAATTTTGGAAAACTAAATTATGAAGGGCTCTTAAAGAGGGACTTTATAATTAATTAAACTACAAAATAAAGAGGGACTAAATTAAAAAGGGACAAATAAGATTAATCAACTAATTGTCTAAATTATGAACTATAATTATCAAATAAAGAAAATCTATTATGCTAATTAATTTAAAACTAACTATTGGGTAAGAAATAATTAATCTAAGTTAACTAAATTAACTAAGTTAAACTAACTAGACAAAAACGTGAATTCAAGAAATAAAGAAACTAACCTAAACTAATTGACTAACAAGAATTAACAACACTAACTATTTAAGAAAATTCAAGAAACAATACTGACCGAATTCAAAACTATAACTAACTATTAAACCAAATAACAAGATTAATAACTAACTAATTTACATTAGTCAACTAACTATCAAACAAATGCTAACCGTATAACAAAAAGTGAAACTACCTATCAAACTAATTAAAATTAAGTAACAAATACCTAACCGACTAACAAGATTCAAGAATTAATATGGCTAACTAATAACTAACCTAGAAACTAATCAAAAAGCAAGAAAAACCACTAACCGAATTTCAAGATTTGATAATTTGAATAACTAATTCAATACAAAGAAAGTAACTAACTATCTAACAAACTAAATAATTAATTAATGCTAACATGTTGTACGGCCATACAAACTACTTTAACAAATCCTGAAACTAAAGAATAATAAAAACTAACCTATGGTAGCTATTCTAATTAACTAATCAATAAACAAAATAAAGAATGGCTATATGTATTTTAAACTAAATAAATAATTTTGAATTGAACTAAAACTAACTATTGAATTAACTTGATATTAAAACTGAAGCTAATTAATTGAATTAAATCAAAATTGATCTGCAACTAATATGATTGCATAAAAAAATAATGTTAACTATACTAAAAAAAAAAAAAACAATAATTGAAATATAGAGCAAATTGGCTAATTAATTATTTCTAATCTAAATTCATTTTAATCAAATCTAATTTAGTTAAACTTAATTTCACTAAACTAATTTAATCTCATTGAACTGAAACTAATCTAATTACTGTAAAAGAAACAACAAATATTAAGATCTACCAACGAAAATTAAAAAGGAATAAACAATTCTATAAAAAACCTAATCGGCTAGCATTAATTTAACTAAATAATTAATCTATGAAAAAACTGAATATTAAAAACCTATTCTAAGTTAATCTAAATTAAATCCAAACCTATTCTGAACTAAAAATCATGAAAATACTAAAAATAAACTAATTTATGCCTAACAATTTTAAAAAAACATAAAACTATGCCTAAAAAGTCAAGAAATTCAATAAAAAATAATTTTGCCTAATTTATTTTTAGAAAAACCTAAATCTAAAAATCAAGAAACTCAGATCTGATCTAAATCTACTATAAACTTAATCTAATTAAAGCAAAAATAAAAATATACTATGCTACGAATGTATACATACAAATTTTACAAACCCGAACTTTCACGATAGGCCTTTTAAGTTAAGTTCTTGGACCCGGACAAACCAAGACTCGAGAAAAACACCAACAAAAAAAATGATCAGACACCATAAACATATTTTAGACACTAAATAACACCTAATACCAAAAACCCAAACAAAAACTCAAAAGAAAAATGGCAAAAATTTATTTTCTTCATACTTTTTATATTTTTTTTAAAACAAATCAAGAATAAAAATCGAAAAAAAAAATGAGAGGAAAGAGGAGACCCTTATGCTCAAAAACACTTCACACATCCTTGCTATGATTGCTACACTCTTTAGGTTGTTGTGTCCAAGTGGAAATCGAGGTACAAAGAGGGAGAATCGTGGTGGAAGAAAAGAAGGAAGACTGGTTGAAGAGAGAACACAACCAGTCTTCAATGGTGGTAGACGGCGAACCAAATCCGAATTAAATCCTCTACTTGAGCGGTTGCAACTTGAAAAACACAGCAACATTACCAAGAAAAACACATCAAAGAACTAGAAAATGAAGCAAAGAAGAGAAAAGAAAAACATGGTGGGTGTTGGGAACGAAGATGACACACTATGGAAAATAGTTTGAGAAAATAAGGAAGAAGGAGAAGAGAAGAAAAAGGAGAAAGGAGAAGAAGAGAAGATGTTTTGCAGCATATGGGATGTGTAGCCCCTAGAGTTTTTCCTATTTAAACTATTACAAATTATTAAAAATTTCAAAAATAAACCTAAAATAAAGTTAATTGCAAAACTACCCTAGGCACCACATTTTGAGGGTTTTGTTTTGGATTTTTCTTATTTTAAACCTTGAATCACGTAAACAATGGATAATACTAGCTTGAGAATTGATTCATAATCCAAATTTGAGCTCTTGGGTTGGATCTGGATTAGAATTGCTTCGAAAATCGCTCCAAAAACCTTGAAAGTACTCTATTTTTCTTATTTTAACTCTGATTCGAGTGAAATTCAAACTGTAGCTCCTTCACACCTAAAACAACATAAACAAGGGTATTTAAGCTATAAAAGTTCATATAAATGCATGATTTTATGATAATATGATATACATTTCGTGTATTATCAATGGACTTTTGGGTTGTGCGGTGCATAGCTTGCCTTAGAGGTGAGAAGCTACGTAAGCCTAGAGAAGGCATATTCTAGACGGTGCATATCTCATGCATGCTTAATACAACGAAATATCTGAAGTGACATAGTCGAACAAGTTGATAGAGTGACGCAATGCCAAAGTCTTTGGCCTACGTGATAGAGACCTCGCTAGAGATCCGTAGCCTTTGACTCATAGAGCAGCTAGCTAACTGCATAATGCACACAACCGAAGCAAGACGGCTTGGAACAACCATTAGCCAAGTCGCAAACAACCTAAAAGACTTGTGTTGAAGAGCTAGATTAAGTCCTAGAAGCATCAGCTTGGCCACACAAGTGAAGTCAGCCAGCGAATTGGTCAAGTGCGAATGAAACTTCTTAGCAGCTGAGTGAAGATGAGAGATTTAGTCTGATCAGTTATAGCCAAGTATGTTCAGCAGCACAAGGTATGCGAGCTAAGGAAGGCAGATGCATAATGTGCAGCAGAGTGAAGAGCATAGAAGCAGGGCAGCAAGGCAGCTGGACAAGGAATGGCTGCTTAGGTGAGTGTGCCAAAGTCAATAGAGCAGGGACAAGGCAGTTAGCTCAAGGGTTGGTTAAGCAATCAGGTCAACCGAGTCCAAGCACAGCAGAAACGGGTGCAGCCAAGGCTAGAGTGAGTAGTGAGTTGCAGCTCAACAAGGTCGAGTGGTTCCAGCTGAAGTTTAAAGAATGACAACAGCAAGACTGGAAGTGTGGGCCATCCAATGTGCTGGCATCCACTTCAGTAAGGGCTATAAATAAGCTTGCTTATTTGTAATTCAGGGTCATATAATCTTTTGTGAATTGGAAAATTGAATCTTGTAAGAGTGAGAGTTTCTCCTCTTTGGCTCCCGCAAGGAGAAAGGCCTCTACGGAGGATTAGGCTTCATTTGTTCTCTTAGGAGACAATTGAAGATTCACTCCATTCCTTCTAGCCTCTGCAGCTCATCTTCTCAACCAATCGATAGATCATTCCTCCTCTCGTGGAGATCAACTGCATAGAGTGTGCAGCTTGCATCAAAGGATCGATCCTCCATCAATTAGAGGATCCACATCTATGAAGTTCAGCTTGACCTGCAGATGAGGTGTGTGAGTCAGCTGACAACAAACTCCAGTCCATGGAAAGCTTCCGCAATCTTGAATTTTGGGAGAATTGTTGATAATCAAGAAGACTTCCATTGGCAAGCATCCTGGGAATAGCATTTCTAATTGAGATCCTATCAAGTGGTATCAAAGCCTCCTTGCCGATCAATAGCAAATTCTCTGGTGAATTGGGTGCTAAGATCATTGATCAAGCTACAACGAGTTTAACCGGAAATTCTGAACAACGTCTTTTCTGTTCCGAATTTTATTCCGGTCGGTAGAGAACTCAACTGGCAAAACTATTTGCAGATTTGGATTCTCCTGCTCGAGCACTATCAAATCGAGTATTCACACGTCAAATTCGGAGCTGAATTGGCTTCTGAAAGTTGATTTGAAGATCAGCCTGCCGTGGAAGCGCGCGGATCGCCGGACGGAGTTGTTCTTGTTGAATCCAGATCGACTGCTTGCAAAAAGATTAAAGTCAATTGCTGTGACTAGCCCACTGCAATTCAAAATTGACTCAGTGTGAATTGAGTGTGAATTGACTGCAGCAGCCTGGTGCTGTGAGTACTAACTTCAGTTGTGTTGAAGCAAGTGCGGACAAACGTGAATTGCTGGAAACTAAGTGGAGCTGTGTGCACATAAGCTTGTGTGATATCGGATTTTATCCGATCCTTCTAAATTTCCAGTGAGCTTGAGCCGGTGCTCAATTCACTGAACAAATCCTAACAGCTAAGTGCATAGCCAACGATTTAAGATTTGATTTTGTTCTTCAATACATTCTAGCTTTAATTGTTGTGTATAAGTTAAATCTGGAAAGTCAACATACCTGCCAGCAACAATTCGCAGTTGTACGCGCCTATACACAAGTTGCTGTTCAATTCCAGAAGGAGCTTCAGACCGATCATCTGCGAACTAAATTGCAAGATCTTGGAAGTCAAGACGTTGTGAAACATTACTGCAATCCACAGGAACGCAGTGTCAAAGGAGTGAAGAGCTCAATCAGATTTTAAGCAATTCTTGGAAGAAGAATGTGCGCAAAATGGGGGAGATCAAGCAAATTGCAAGATCTGATTAAAAATTCAGAAAAGCTCCAGTGAAAAGCGAGCAATTGCTCATTTCACTGAATTTCCAAAAACCAGCTTCGCCACACAAGTGAAGTCAGCCAGTGAATTGGTCAAGTGCGAATGAAACCTCTTAGCAGCTGAGTGAAGATGAGAGATTTAGTCTGATCAGTTATAGCCAAGTATGTTCAGCAGCACAAGGTATGCGAGCTAAGGAAGGCAGATGCATAATGTGCAGCAGAGTGAAGAGCATAGAAGCGGGGCAGCAAGACAGCTGGACAAGGGATGGCTGCTTAGGTGAGTGTGCCAAAGTCAATAGAGAAGGGACAAGGCAGTTAGCTCAAGGGTTGGTTAAGCAACCAAGTCAACCGAGTCCAAGCATAGCAGAAACCGGTGCAGCCAAGGCTAGAGTGAGTAGTGAGTTGCAGCTCAACAAGGTCGAGTGGTTCCAGCTGAAGTTTAAAGAATGACAACATCAAGAATGGAAGTGTGGGCCATCCAATGTTCTGGCATCCACTTTAGTAAGGGCTATAAATAAGCTTGCTTATTTGTAATTCAGGGTCATGTAATCTCTTGTGAATTGGAAAATTGAATCTTGTAAGAGTGAGAGTTTCTCCTCTTTGGCTCCAGCAAGGAGAAAGACCTCTACTGAGGATTAGGCTTGATTTGTTCTCTTAGGAGACAATTGAAGATTCACTCCATTCCTTCTAGCCTCTGCAACTCATCTTCTCAACCAATCGATAGATCATTCCTCCTCTTGTGGAGATCAACTGCATAGAGCGTGCAACTTGCGTTAAAGGATCGATCCTCCATCAATTAAAGGATCCACATCTATGAAGTTCAACTTGACCTGCAGATGAGGTGTGTGAGTCAGCTGACAACAAACTCCAGTCCATGGAAAGCTTATGCAATCTTGAATTTTGGGAGAATTGTTGATAATCAAGAAGACTTCCATCGGCAAGCATCCTAGGAATAGGATTTCTAATTGAGATCCTATCATACGAGGGTTCAAGACATCGAGGGACGGGTGTGTCGTCTTCTTGTGACGAGCGGTCGAAAATCGATAGAGTCAACTACATGTCTGAATAAGCATCACAAACATTAGAGTGAGCATCTAGATGCACTGAATGAGGGACATATTGATTTGTGGGACCTGCGGGCCCCGTGGAGTGCAATGCATGCCCTACAAGTAACCCCCCGTTGCGATGGAGAAGACCTTTTGACCCCCAACCTAAGCCAGTTGCTAGTGTGATGTAATAAAACTCCCTAGCCAAGGAGAATCATCGTCGCTTGACATGCACTCGTTGAGCCCCTCACAAGGGTGCAAGGTTGGGCGATAAGGCAGGTGACAAGAGCAGACCCCGCATATGCCTAAGATGCCAATGGAAAATTTGCATACTCGTGAGCACCCTCGTGCACTCTAATATTCTACTCACGAGATATAGGGGTTGCCCACTCTGGACCGCATGGTGGTGCACCAATATATGTCAAGAGGAAGATCTCCTATATAGGTGTTATGGGCATGGACCCCTTCAATAGGAGGAACCCTAATATCCCTTGAAAACGCATCATTTTTGTTTTCAATAGAGTTCTTGAACATAAACTTCATATTTTGCTAAAATAATCGCACTAGGGTCTTCCATACATATGAATGTGTCAGTGATATTTCTATCTTGACTCGATAATTATCAATGTGCATGAAGATACGTGGCCCCGAAGTTCAGGCAGGCCCACGTTGGCACCGTCATGGTACCTCCGAATGAATTAGTTTTTTTCTATGTTCTGACTTCATGGACACATTCCCCGCATATAATTGTGTGGGAGAATACTCAACCATGGCACATGAATTCCACATGGATGTCCGACATGAAGTTGAGATAGGTCACGGGTGGTGTAGCACCCTTGAAGCATGGCACATGACCGTTGGTGGCTGGAAAGACCCCTCTATCCTGGAGCATATAACTTAGCAAATGCACTTGAGATGTAATGCACACACTAAGGTTTGCTTGTTGAGCTACTACAAGCAATGTTGCGTTGCTTCGTGCCGCCATCGTATGTCATAGCCAAGACATGGGCTTTCCACTTAGCTACACGCATATCACCATAGGACCCATCGCACTGCACACATACGTGTGCCGCTTTCAACCCGTGATGAATAAAGTTTGGCACATTCTACACCCAGTTTGATCGTCGCTGCGTCCCATGGAACGCGCGATCAAGCACACCCTTATATTACCAATGTGACCCGTCCATAAGGACAAGTTTTCTAAAAACAATAATAGGGCACATCCACTAAAAATGAGCGCTTGGGGAGAGTACGACCATATTGTATATAACCGATTGTCGGTTATACTCAATCCCCACCACACACATCACTTGAGATCTGTGGGACATGGGAGAGTGGGGCTCATGCACGAGTTCAACTCCACTCATCCCCTATGTCATCCCCCATCTGCATACCCCTCTTAAATCTTAAGATTCAAGTTGTTTTGATCAAATCTGACATTATAGATCGATACCTTTGGAGCTTTTTGTTTTTTATGAAAAATATGATTTTCTAAATCACAAGATTGTGTTTTGTCAGCCGTTGATTTTTGAATCGCCAAACAAATCCTGCACACAAGTTGGATTTGGGTGATTTAAATGTTGATCTTCAGATCACATCTATGGAGTCCGATTTGATGAAAATAACTTGCATCAATGAAATCCCAATGAGAGGTACGAAGATAGTGATGAATGGAGATTTGCTCGAGAGGTACGAAGATAGTGATGAATGGAGACTTGCTCATGCACCCCTATATAACATCATGCAAACAGTATGGGAGCCTTCAAGCCACATGAGTGGAAGAACATCATATATATACAATATGACGGTAACTGCACTCAACTACATTAGATTAGATTATGATAAGATCTGTCAGATTCAGATCTTGAATAGCTCCTGCCTACCTTTCAAATCTGGATCCAGTTTCAGGTCAACATCGACCCAACCATGCCTGACAGGAAGAACAAGGAAAAAAAGGGAGAAGAACAAGGAAAAAAAGGGAAATTGCCTAACGAGAACGGAGCCTCAAGAAGGTGGGCATACGCTCCAGAAGAGAGGGGGATGAGAAAGTAGAGTTGCAAACAGGTTGGATTCGGGAAGGGACGCTTTTACAAATTTTAGCTCCCCAATGTATTTTCTTATCCAAAATTGGAACCGTTTGCATCCCTAAGAGAAAGACTTAGACTTTTGTTGTTGTTTATCCGTAGGGTAGAAAAAGAGAGCTGGTGGTCCTGTAGGAAGAGTTTTAGGCCCCCCGTCGTAGATCTGCACATGAAGTTCATCCAAGACCAGAAATAATATATTTGTCTTCCCTTGGAAAAATCCAAGCTACCCCATGTTTGTCGTTGCTCTGCCGTACAAAAGTGGTTGCAAAATCACCATCCAAGCTCTTAATCAATAGAGCCCCAAGGTGTTTGGCAGAGTGGAGGGGACCTTGGCGACTAGACGGGTGGTCAGAGTTTCATTCTCATGACTGTAGGGCAAGGGATATGCCTTTGCTCAGCAAAAGCCAGGCGACTTTCTGGAGGCAAGGGGTAAGTACGACAGGTTGAACCTGCATAACTAAGTTTTTTATCCCAATGGTGTTTTTTCCATCCATAAAAAAAAAAATCATCAAAGAGACAGAGACAGAGAGAAAGGAACAGTTTCCTTTTTTATAATTTTATTATCTATGTAATTTTTCGGACTTTGATTGGTAGGCCTTTAGGGAATTCCACAAAAGGAAAGGCCAAAGCATGGTCTTGTTGGGCCAACTCCCACTTGTAGTTGAGCACCAGGTGATGGATGAAGACTGCCATCTCCAGCTTGGCTAGCTCCATTCCTGCACACAGCCTTGGACCACCTCCAAATGCCATCATCGTCGTCTTTGGGCTACCACTACTCCTCGCCCCGCCCTGCGGTTCACAAGACCAAAAGATATAAAAGCACAATGAATAAAAAAGGAGCAGAAATTGCAGAAGCAAAAGTTTGAAGGAAAAAAAAAGAGGGCGATAATATTAGCTGCTCTCCATTGTATTGTACTCTCTAGCAACACAGGTGTGAACTTTTACGTAATCAATGACAAGTGTTCAATATGGTTCTCTTATTTGGAATCTTTCTGAGAGATTTTCCCTTTTTTTTTGAGAGAGAGAGATTGTTCGCTTATTTGGAATCACAGTTCTGATCAATTGATCTCAATGTAGAAACATGATTTTTTTTAATTGCAAATTTTTTGATGCATCATAGATCATTCATTAACTGTAGAAAAAAACATTTGCGGAAAAAGCTAAAACAGTGGCGGTTTCTTTTAAAAAGTAAAAAGCATACATAGAACTAACGAGAGCAGTCAATTCCAGAAAAGTGCGAGTAATTTATCGCAGTTTTTTCCAGAAAAGGGGATGCCCATTTCCTATTTTCCAGTCAGGTATGTGACAACTCGCACATGCACCTCCTCACGAGTTAGAGTAGCAACGTAACTTTTGCTCTTTAAACATGTGTCAGATTTTTCCCTTTTCTTTTTCTTTTATCTCTTCTGAGGGAGTAGATTGTACGTTGAAATTTTGATGCCAAGGAGAGTGAAGTGCCAAATCAAGGAAACAGTGAAGTAGATAGCGGCGTTTCGTGATTAATGGAAAGGTGAGAAACGATCCTCTGAATCCTCACCTCGCCGACCTGCCATCTCCATGGATTGAACTGTCGCGGGTTGTCATAAATGGAAGGATCCAAGTGCACCGCCGCGAAGACCGGAAGAACTTTCCACCCCGATGGTACGTCGAACCCTTCAAAACAGCAATCACCATAGTAACCCACTTTCATCTTCACATATATAGTACCGAAATCTACAAAGTCTTACTGAACATATTTGCACTTGTGGTCACCTTTAAATCGAACGTCTTGGAGAGCTTTCCTGTGCACAAACCTAACGACGTTTCCGAGTCTAAGAGTCTCATTGATAACCTTCACAAAATGGACGAAGAATTGCTCTCAATAAATAGCAAAGCTAGTTTTTAAGATATCACTGATACACACATACATAGAAAGAGAAAGGGTTGCCTACACAATGAGTGAATTCCATACGCTTATAGTCTTCCCAATTGAGTTGAGGTTCAGCCCCCAGATTCATTAACCTGCGAACCTCAAGATGTTCCTCCTGCAAGCCGTGTTTTGTTAGTTCTCTCTGACATAAGAAACGAAAACCTATATTGTCGTATTTGAATGATGATACCAACAGTAGGTAGACAATAAAATTAATTGCATGCATATTTGCAAGGATAACCGGAAAAATAAAACCAGACTGCAATGAAAAACACAATCTCTGTCTGCTCTACTCAGTAAATCAGTAGGTACAGAGGTATCTTCATATGAGGTTAAAGGGGGACTCTGAAAGGGAAACAGTACAAAGTTCACCACCGTGATATGATAAATATAGAAAAAGGCATGAATTGGTGGAGTTATGTAGTTTGTCTGACAAAGTAGCAGTAAGCCCCCTTGCAGCAAAAAATATACTTTTACCGCTTGATTTTTCTCGGAATCTGGATTGCGAGAGGCCGCATGTGGAGGTTGGACAAGGAAAAGGTTATGCCGTCACGACGCGACACAAACAAACAAGAAACTGACGAATAATCCGGTTTGTTCCAAGTAAATATTTTGATTACAAAAAAGAAAGAAAGTAGAAGCTTTTCGAAAAGATCAGAAGCTGGAAATATCCTTCAACAAGGAGAGAGGGCCACAGATCTTATGATGTGAACGTCAGGGCCCAAATGGAGCGAAGTGCGTGACCAGTAGAGTGCTGTATAATTAGTGAATAGATGGATGGCATAGGTTGCCGCAGAAATCTCTTTTCCTACGTACTACCTTAATGCAAGAAAGTTTATGAGGAACACCCAACCCAACTGACCCGTAATTGTTGGATTGCCTCCGGACATCCCTCCAAGAAGTAAATGGCCAGAGCAATTGCTACGGACGACGTCTCGTGGCCGGCGAAGAGCAAACTCAATATCAGGTCAAGGATTTGTTCGGACGAGAGACTGGATTGCCTCAAGACCCACCCGAGCAGGTCCTCATCTTCCATCCCATGGCTCGAGCCCTTCATCCTCTCCATTCTCTCCTCCATTTCGCGCTCCAAAACTCGAAGTATGTTCGATCTAGACTGCAGGGGAGGAAAACTTTCGCAAGTTAATTAGTTGAGTTGGTATGGAAAAGAAAAGACAAGTTAATTTCCATACCTTCAGCGCTCTTCTGTATGCCGTTCCAGGAAGGTTGAGAGGAGCCGACACAACGCCTTTCATAAATGTGATGTATTCCCTTTTCAACATCTCGGTTTCATCCCTCTGGGGATCCATGCTCAATATTTGCCTTGCCATCAGATTGAATGTAAACTGTTGAATGAACAAACATGCATGGTTTTGACGATTTCTTCAGTCTCGTTCTAACAAAAGAAATAAAAATGAACGATAGATATGTTCTGTTTCGGTTCGTACCCTTTTAGCTTCTTCGTGAGCAGAGAAGGAGTGGTCCTCTTTCCACGAACTCAAGACTATCAAGGTGTGTCTCTCCATCTCCCGCAAAAACTGCCTTCTTAACCTTGCGCTGTTCATGAAATTGACGGCGATCATCCTCATATCTCTGTGCATGTCTCCCACCAATGCCAACATCGACCATCTGCCCAATATGTCCGCTATGCTCTTGGGGTAGCTACACTCGAAAAGCCTGCCTTCGTTCTGCAATATGTATTGATTAAATTCAGCATCTGCCGAGACGATCGTCGGTTCCCCGAACAAATTCGATCTGTAAATCTTTCCATACCTACACACGTACAGAGGATACAAACAGACAAGTTTTAACCGATATCAAAGAAAAAAGAAACTTTGCTGTCTCTCTCTCTCCTCAACGCAATTGTTACCTCGATATATGTTGCTCCATGAACTCTCCCATTGAGGTAGCCAAATGGGGTTTCAGATATGCCAGTGTTTCTCCCAGAAACGGCCACCCATTCGTACCAGGAGGCAATCTTTGGGTTTTCTTTCTCCTCTTGTTGTCGAGGAACCGAACTATCGCAATTCCTAAGACCATGGTGAGAAGCAAAGATACGACCGTCGCTTCAACAACCATCACCATCATGAAAAAACAAGGATTTATTCTCTTCTTTTCTGGAAGTTGAGTTTTCCCTCCCTGGCTCTGTCTAGTCTCTACTACCCTCCTTCCGGGCATGAGCCTTATGGTGTATACAGTATACACATGGCATACCATGCAACATTGCATACATATATACAGAAAGAAAGAGAGAGAGAAGGCGCGGTGGTAAGTTCCACGTTAATTATACCATCGTCTCCCTAGGTAGGAAATATATCGGCACACTGCGGGAACTTGACACCCCTATCCCTCGCGTGCTTCGAGTTTGGAAGCTATTTATACTTTCTTGCAGCCAAATAAGCAAAGCATAGCTGCACACCGCCGGAATCGGAGACCCTATGGGTATCGCTCCCCCTCGCCTATTGTTGACTCCTTGGTCCAAGCTTTGATTTTCACTGGGTACGGGTGTCTTTTACTGGTGGGTTTCGACTTTGGGTGTTACCCGCTTCGTGGGTAAACTTCATAAAAAATATCTATAGTTTTAGGGACAACAAACGGCCTTTAGGACCTTGAAAAAAGAAACACAGATCACTTACTAATTGCATTATTTGATCCGCTCTGCGACGCCCCATCCCTCACTTTCTCTCATTCATTTTGTTTGTTATGTTTCTTAATTACAAATTAAAAAAAAAATCCTTTCAAGGAAGTAAATAATTAATTACCACATTCTAAAAAAAAATTCTAGTTATATGGATATTATTATCTTTCCTTATGTGGTTTTCATCTTTACATCACCGTAATTCTCACAGCTGTTAATCTCATCTTGCGGTTTTAGAAAAGAAAATAAATTATTTTCCACCTTTCAACTTTATATGATATTATATGATTTGCTATTTTAGAAAAAAAGATAACATGACATCCAACGAAGATACAAAGATATATACTGGCAATTATTAGTAGGCTGTATTTTGTCATATTATTTTGATCTTCATTGTTTTATTTTAGATTGGTTATAAGTGTCTCCCTTTTTCCCGATCCATTTTCTGTTTATTGGTTCCCTAGTGTGGAGTGAAGGCTTGTAATTCCCACGCTTAGTAGGCAAGGGCCTTTCTTGTCCATTGCCACAGTCTAGCTTGACTGGATGACTTCTTTCTGGTTTCGGCCGTAAATTTGCCTTTCTACTTTCTACTTACTAATGAGCCGCATGGCCTTTTCTAGAAGAAAGTTTGACTCTCGAAGGAGTACTAACTATGGCTGGCTTTGTGTGGTTGTTGCTTGAGAAGGTGAGAAATTACCAAAAGGCAGACCATGGAGAGTCAAAAAAAAAAAATCATCAAACGATCATGCGTATATGCCCAGGAGAGGAGACTCCACTGATGATCCAAGGAGTGGTTCTCTTTTCTTTTCTTTTTTTTATCTGACTCCATCCAAATTAAGACAAGCATGTGAGAAGATTCAGTGATTTGTTGAAAACTGGTAAAAAGCAGAAGATCCCGTATCAAAGCTAGAGGCCAGGCAAAAGGTTGCGCCTTTTCTACAAGAAGAATGAATGGATGAAGCACGAGAGGCCATTCTCTCCTGAGATAAAGCTTGCCTGCTATAAGACAACCGATGGCAACTGTTCAAGTAGGGGGATGGGGCCCACCATATGGTACGCAATAGTGCACACATGCATTTGATGTGCGACTGACAATCACCTTCAAATTAACTTATTTCTCGAAGTTGTTCACCACGAGAGCTAAAACAAAAAAAAAAAGAGAGAGAGTTTTCAAGGCCTCACAGTGGTGCGTAATATCGTGCACAGTTTGTGCAACCATGGCACACACACATCTAAGTTATCTTTTTTATTATAGTTTTTTCCTAAAGCCCTCAATGAGTCATTGTGGCCTTGTAAATAGCTTAGGGTGAGACATGGTGCCATGAATTCTATGCCAACGTGTGCTCATGCTGCCACCCATGGTTAGGGGAAACCCTCCTAAAAACTTTATGGTTCTTCAGGTGTTTTTGGGGTTCCTCCTATCACTGAAGGGTCAATACCGACAACTCCTTTAGAGAGAAACTCATAGGTAGGTAGAGCTCCCCTCGAAGGCCCACTCTTCAAGACAGTCTCATCTCACATTGCCCAGTAATGAGTCAACATGTTGCATCTGTGTCGCATTTCTAAATGTCGCTTGGCCAACTTATGAAATACAAGTTGAATTCTTGGACATTGTGCCTTTGCCCCTTTAGGTTGCCTTGCTTGGTGCCGCGATGTACCCCTTGTGTGCTTGCTTGTATTTCTTGCAAGTTGCTCATGCTCTATTGATGATTTCCTATCACATTGCTTGCCTTTGTGGCGTCCCGCGTGATTCTCCTTCTTAGGTTATCACTTGCCAATGAGCCTCTAGCCTCATTGTACCTCCCAAGTGTTGAGTGCACTACCTTCCAAGTATTGAGAGCACTGATTGGGCATTCACTCCCACACGATGGCCTTCGATAGTTGCCTCCCCACATTACTTTTGCTCCACGGTGCCTTCTCTCAAAGCGGTGTCTCGTGTTGCTCTCGTGTCTACCTCAATGTGTTGCTTCGTCCCAAAGGCTTGCCTAGCTCGCAACCTAGGCACCACACGATCCTCAAGAAAAAAGTTGTGACAACTGGTACCAGAGCCATCATTTATTGCCACCATGTTAGCTGACAAAGGCTTCATTCTTGTCAAGCAAAGCAAGAAGAAGGGAGCCTCTAGCTCCTCCTGTAGAGTGACACAAACTTCTCAGTTCCCTCCTCCGATGAGTTCCCAAACTCTCTCTACCATGTTCACGGCAGAGGCCTCACTTGAAGATCGCTTGATTCGCATAGAAGCGGTCATTGCTCACATCAATGAAACTCTCAATGTGGATGAAAGAACCATTGCAAACATTGGTGAGCAGCACCAGATTTTGGAACATGATGTACGGCCTAACATTGATGCTTTGCAGTATGTGCAGGTCAGAGTGATTGAACTTGTGCCCATTCGTAACCAAGTAAGGGAGTTGCTCTCTGCTCATTGTTCGAGAACAAGTGAGCAATCTCATGTCGTTGCTCGAAGAAGTGCCCCAACTACTTGAACATGTTGTCGAGTTAGAAGGGAAGAACATTCAACTCTCTTGCAATGTGGTATTGTCCAAGGTAAAGTTGTCATCCACCAAGGTCACCGGAGAAAGCTTTCCGACCATCAAAAGTATGTAGGTGCTCAAAATGCGAAGGAATTGGAGAACTTCATTTGAAAAGTGGAACACTACATGAATATGGCTCAAATCCATGGCAACGAAGCTAAGATTAGCATTGTTGTATCGTTCTTCACAAGTGATGCCACTCTCTGGTGGTGTTGATGCAATGAAGACATTGATCATGGGTTGATAGAAATCGACACTTGGGAGGACTTCAAAGCAGAGCTGTGAGGTCACTTCTTGCCCACCAATGCAGAGTTTGAGTCTCGTACCAAGTTGATAGCTCTTTGGCACACTAACCTTGTACACGACTACGTTAAGGCTTTCACTAACCTTATGTTGGACACTTATGATATGCCAAAGAAGGACAAACTGTTCCACTTCATACATGGCTTAAAACCATGGGCAAAACAAGAAATTCAAAGGCAACACCCATAGACCTTTCGCAGACCCACTCATTGACTATTGCAAAAATGAAGGTCAAAATGATAATCGTGATAAGCCTAATGCGCCCCAACATCAGCACAATGACAAACGTCCCCACAAGCATAAGAAAAGGGATGAGGCAAAGCATGAGGGAACCAAACAGGATGCCAGTCAAGATTTCTACCGCCCTCCTCATAAGTGTGATGATGACCATTACCCTAAGGGCAAGTCCAACCACACAAGGCATTCACAATGCCCTAACTCTCCCAGCCTCATTTGTGGTGCAATGCATTGGATGGTTGAGTGCCCCAAGTGCTTCGACTGTCAAGCCAACATCAATGCAACTCAACTTGAAGAACGAAATCGAGATACATAACCAAAGATGGGGGGGCCTTCAGATGCTCAATGCACTTAGGGAAGTTGTGCCTCCTCCTCAGTCTTCTGTAAGGAACTCATGTACCTAGATGTCTACATCAATGACATAACCACCTGGGCCATGGTGGATGTGGGCGCTAGTCATAACTTTGTTTTTCCTAACAAAGCTACACGGCTCGACCTCAAGACCAAAAGAAAATAAAGTTGCATGAAAGTGGTAAACTTGGAGGCTAAGCCTATCCTCGGTTAGGCAAAGGATGTGGCTATTCAGATTGACACATGAAAAGACTCCACCAACTTCTCGGTGGTGCCCCTCTATGACTTCATAGTCATTCTCGACATGGAGTTCCTGCACACCCACAAGGTTGTTCCCATTCCGTATCTAAATTTAGTGAGTATAAATTTGAGTCATCCCCATGCATAGTACATTCTTACTCCACAGGCAGTGCCAAATTGTTGATTGTGTCAACCCTGCAACTAAAGAAAAGCCTCATGAAAGGAGATGAGACCTTTTTAGTGGCCATTAAGGAAGAAGACCCACCAGTGCTAACGAGGGATGTCCCGTCAAAATTTTGAAGCATCTACCTCTACATCACGAGGTCAACCATCATATTGAATTGGTCTTTGGCTCCAACCTTCCGTTGTGGTACCCTACTATATTTCCCCTCTGGAACTCAAAGAGTTATGTCACAAACTTTATGGCATGCTCAAAGTTAGTATCATTTGCCCCTCCAAAGATCATTTTGGTTTCCCAATGCTCTTGCAACGCTATCATGATGAGTCAATATGAATATGCATAATCTATAGAGTGCTCAACAAGATTACAGTAAAGAATAAGTATCCTTTGCCTCTCATTGCCGACTTGTTCAACTAACTGAAAAGTGCTTGTGTGTTCTCGAACCTTGACCTCCTATCCGGATACTGGTAGGTCTGAATTATCGAAAGTGACAAACCAAAGACAACTTTTGTGACTCGATATGGTGCCTATGAATTCCTAGTAATGTCTTTCAGCTTAACAAATATGTCAGTTACTTTTTCAACATTGATAAACAAGCTCCTTTATCCATACTTGGACAAGTTTGTAGTTGTCTACCTGGATGACATCGTTATCTACAACAACACTCAGAAAGAGTATGTTAAGCACTTGCGCATTATCTTCCAGATCTTATGGAACAATAACTTGTACATAAAAAAAGAGAAATGCATGTTCTACAAAGAAGAAATTGAATTCTTGAGGCATTTCATTGGCAAGGGTCAACTGCGCATGGACCCTTGGAAGATCCAAGCCATCCAGGACTGTGCGGCTCCTGCCAAGATTCATGATATGTGGTCTTTCCTTGGCTTGGCCAACTATTATCAATGTTTTATTTTGAGTTATTCGCTCATGGATGCCTTTCTCACCAATCTAACCAGAAAGGATCAAAAGTATGTCTAGACAATAGATTGTCAGACCGCCTTCGACAAGCTCAAAGCTATCATTACAAGCGAGTCAATTTTGCAGTTGCTAGACCACTCAAAACATTTGAGGTTCACATTGATGCCTCAAATTTTGTCATTGGGGGTGTTCTCATGCAGGAGGACCACCTCATTGCATTCAAAATCAAGAAGCTGAATGGCATAGAGCGTCGTTACTCCATGCATGAATCAGAGATAACGGCCATAGTCTACTACCTTAGGATATAACATCACTATTTTCATGGACTACACGGATAATGTAGCTACAAGATATTTCCAGACTCAAAAGAAGTTGAGTCCCAAGTAAGCGTGATGGCAAGAGTTCCTTTCCAAATTTGACATGGCGTTACTCTACATGTGAGGGAGTACCAACTATGTTGCTGATGCACTCAGCAGAAGGGTCGAGTTGGTGGCTCTAAGTAAAGGAGTGCCCTCTCTTGTTCAGCTAAACAATGACCTCCTTGACCAAATCTGTGAGGGGATGTGTTGCGACTCCACGGTCCCTCAACTGCACGACCTGATCAAGACTGACAAAATAGTGAAGTATACATTTAAATATGGCTTAATATTGATGAAGGGGTGAGTCTTCATCCCCAATTGGAGCTAACTACAGAAAATTCTCATTAAAGAGTGCCATGACACCAAGTGGGTTGGACACAACGGCCATCACCTCACTCTTGCTCACATCGAAAGGGCTTACTGCTGGCCCTACATGCACAATGATATTGAGGAATATATGAGGACTTGCCTCATTTGTCAATAGGACAAGTCCAGCAATTGAAAACTTGGGGGTCTCCTTCAACCTCTGCCAATCCCGAATCGTCTGTGGCAAAACATTTCCATAGACTTCATCTTAGCGCTTTCAATCATCAATGAATTCAGGTCAATTTTCATAGTGGTGGACAAATTCTCAAAATATCCTATCTTCATCCCTACTCCGCCTATGTGCACCGTAGACCACATTGCCCAACACTTTGTCAAGAATGTTTTGAAATATTGAGGACTACCAGAAGATATTGTCAGTGATCGTGACCCTCGCATCACTGGCAGGTTCTACACTGAGGTGTTCAAACTATCAGGATTGGAATTCCATTTCTTGACCGCCCTTTATCCATAGACAGATGGGTAGCACTACAAGAAAAATGCGGATTAGCGATGGATGCTATTCGCCACTAATTCATTGCTAAATGTGTTTAGCGATGGATTGGCAATGGCTTAAAGATGGACAACATCCATCGCATATTCCTAGTCGCTAATTAGCGATAGAACTGATCTGTCACTACATCCATCGCTAATTTGCGATGGACATGATCCGTCGCGAGTCTGTCACTAAATTTGATTTTGCGACAAATAAATATCCGTCGCTAAATTGGCAACAGACATTAGCGATAGATATTATTCATCGCTTATCCATCACAAAATTTAAAAAAAAAATTTAAAAATAATTCCTTGCTCTTTTCTTTCTCCGTTTCAGTAAAATCTCGAATCCAATCATCTCTGTTTCAGTAAAAAAAATCCTTGCACATTGTCATCAAACCACAGAGTGTTTCTGTTAGAAAAAGAGTGTGCTTCACAAAGAGGTCGTCCCCCTTCCTCTTGAACCACAAATTCTTTTTTTGTTGCAGAATGAACACTATGTCGCCCCTCACCGTGTCCGGCTGTGATCACAGAAGCATCAAATCAGTAAAGTTTCAGACAAAATCAATGAGAACAACCACGAAGATGAAGAAGAAGATGATGAAAATTAACATACTGCTTCATTTGCCTCGCCCGAAAAAAGTGATCTTCTGGCCATTCTGTATACCCTTCTCGATGATAACCTCAAACACCTTCTTCTCCTGGACCACCTTCTCTCCCCTGCACTGCAGGCACTGATCCTTGTCGCTAATCATCTCGTTGGTCTCTTTACACTCATTGCAGAGCTGTTGCATTTGCTGGATCATGGAAAACCCCAATTGACGGACAATGACCTTCATTCCACTACCTTGGCAACCACGACATTTCATTGAAGCCCCCAATTTTGATCCAGAGAAACACACAGAACAGAGGAACCAATGATGTACTTATATAGGTTTGAGGTGCACAACGCGCTCTGATTGGTAGAATGTTGTCGCACACAGATTGCCAACATGGAAATCAATATGATTTTTCGACTATAAATTAGTGACGATTTAGCGACAGAATTTTTTTATCACTAAGTAGCGACAAATTTTGAGACAAAATTTTTCTATCACAAATCCGTCGCTAATTAGCGATGGATTTTGAGACAAAATTTTTTTATCGTGAATCTGTCACTAATTAACGACAGATTTTGAGACAGATTTTTTCTGTTGTGAATTCGTCGCTAATTAGCGATGGATTTTGAGACAAAAAAATTTTGTCGCTAATTCTACAACTAATTATAATTTTAGGGACGACTAGTTTTCTCTAGCTAACCCATCACAAATTTGCGACAGAAATAATCCATTGCAAATTTTGGTCGCTAATTAATGTTTTTCTTGTAGTGTAGACTGAGAGAATAAATGTGTTGCTCGAAGACTATACGAGACACTTCGACATTGCCAACCAAAGAGATTGGGTGAAACTGCTAGATGTCGCCTAATTCAGTTTCAACTTGCAGAAAAGCGAATCTACATGCCATAGCCCCGTTGAGCTCACTACTAGCTCACAACCATTGATGCCTTATACCATAGTTGTCCACTATTCAGGCAAGACCCTGCTTTCCCATCAGTTTGTTCGTGAGTGATAGGAAAGAACAAAACTTGCAAAAGAATTTATGTAGAAGGCAGCTATGCACATTAAGAAGTAGGTGGATCCTAAATGTTGACCCCTGACTTTCGACATTGGTGACCAAGTAATGGTCAAGCTCAGTGTGGAATGGATCTGTGCTTTTTGGAAGCTACACAAGGGCCTTCTCCAAAAGTATGAAGGGCCCTTTCTCGTTGTGAAGAATGTAATATCCATAATTTTTTTCACAGATTTTTTTGTGAATTTTCATAATTTTTTTATTATGTGATAAAATTAAAATGATAATTGGAGTTAAGTATTGTGCCATAGGCTATCTAGAACTTAGAAAAAAAAACTCAAGTGTATGAAATACACTCACACGCCCAAGGGTCTCATCGATCCTATTGAATTTCTTTTCTTCAGAAATTATTTTTGAAGAATTCAAATTATCTTTGGAAAAAATATATGTAATAAATAATTAAAATATATATATTCAAAAATCCCAATAAAGGAGATGCACCTACCTTTGAACCTAATTTAATTTCATTTAGTGTCATTTCACTTAATTCCATATTTGAGTTTTTAAAGAATTGAATTTCAATTTCAAATGAATTAATTAGGAATTTATTTAGTGGAATAGAACTTAGAATTTAACTAAATTTTATAAAATTGTAGGAGTCCATAGGTGGGCTGTCCCATCCTATGTGGCACTCCATGTTAAATTTTAAAAATGTTAAATTAAAAATCAAACTTTAAAAACCAAGTTAAAACAAAACTTACCTATTTACAGGACAAGTTTTAAAAAATCAAAACTTGCCTTTTTATAATTAGAAGCCTCCTTAGAGAGGGGTGTCCTCTCCTAGATGATTCTAGGAGGGGGATGGCTGGACCAAAAAGAAAGTTAGAAACTTAATGGAAAAAGAAAAGAAAAAAATAATAAATAAACATTTATTAGTCAACTTAGAAAGAGTAAACCATGGGGGTCGACCAACCCATATGCCCCCCTTAAATAGGTGATATAACTTATATATTATAGTATATATGTTATATGAAATAAATCATAAACCCTAAGTAGCTAAAATAAAAATACAAAAAAAAAGCGGTTAGAAAATGAAAGAAAGAAAGAAAAGAAAGTAGGGATTTTTGGAAAATGGAAACAATACCTTGATTGAGATCAAGGGGTGGGATTTCCTCCAGCCTTTGACCCCATCACAACCCCTATATAAACATGGGAGGGGCTCATGCCCCCCCCACCCCACCCCTATTTGCAATTTTGAGTATTGCTCTCTTTTTTCTCCCCTTTATTCCCTTATTTCCCCTATTTTCCTCCTCTTCTCTCCTACGAAATTCTTGTGCATCCTCTCTTGGCCCATCAAGGAGGATACCTATGTGCATGTGAGGAGCGGAAGGAGTTCATTGGCATGGTTATCACACTTGTTGGTTGAACAGTTCACAAGCGTTGAAGCCGATTTCACCAAAAGGTAGAGGGTTGTATGCTTTACACGTAAATCGAAACGCGTAGGCACGGGTTCCTCCAATTTTTCATAAGGACAGACCCTAAACCATGCCTCTCACAAATGGGTTTGGCTTAGGGTTGTCAAAATATAAAGTAGAATGGGGTTTTTGAAAGAAAACCCCTCTAAAAGCCGATTTCTCTAAAATCGGGTTTGAGGACCCAATCCAATTTTTTGTTAAAAGGAGTAAAAATCAAATTCATGAAAAAAAATTATATTTAACCTAATAGTAAGGGGTTGATTTTGTTTTTTTCCTAGAAGGAATCAATTCACTCCCAAAAGTAGCCGAAATTTTGAGTTAAAAATAAAAAATAAAACATATATGCATGCTATCGGTGTTCTCAGAAATAAAGGCTTCGGGAAGATGGGTCTATTTTTATCCCAACGGCTGCGAAAACAAGATTTGTCCATTATAGATTAGTCTAAAGTAGTGTAGTTATGTTTTAAAAAAAATTCTTAATATGCCCCAGTGAAAAAAATTCAAAAATATGAATTCGGATGGCCTGTTTTGTGCCCACCCGAATGCATATACCAGTTAATACATATTTCTGGCCTGACATTCGACTGGTAAATCACTCGTATATACCTTGTTTGGAGAAGTGTTAATGGGCGGTTTATTACGTTAGAAAGATAACAAAATTTTATCGCTTCTGTGAATTTTTGGGCTCTGTTCATGAACTTAGCACTATTCTGTAATAGTTAGAATAGAAAAGTATAGGTCTGCACCAAAACGTTCATAACTCCCTCGTCTGGATGAATTTTTATGAACGATTTGTAACACTGAAAAGCTGACAAAATTATTTATAAACTGTGAAAAATTAGCTCTAACTGACCATTGAAAATTTTTTTGTAACCTCTGTAACAGTCATACAAAGATGAGTTTTTGCAAGTTCAGAATCGGTTTAGGAATCGACTACAGTGTACTTGTGTATTTTATGCATTTATGTGTGTACCTTTGCGAATTAATGTCAGACTATATATGCACTGTCAAAAGCAATTTTTTTGCAGGGACTTATGTGCCTATCCATGGGGCATAAACTGAATATTAAGCAAATGCATAAGCTTACTTATATGACCTTTCACTAATTAAGGGACAAAGGGGTTTGCATTGTGAATTAATGGCAAATGTTAATAAACTATACCTTTTGAATTTTCCTTATATGATTGCCATGATGATGATGTAAATGAATGAATGCATGCAATGTTTAAATAAATCCTTCGTTTTGTTTATGTATATGCGTGTATGCTTAAAAAGAAAGAAGTTTGCATAATGTTATCAAATGTAATGTTTTAAAAGATGCATCCATTGGCCCTGAAGTAGTCGAATCCCTTTAGTGGATTCCTATTCGGTGTTGTATGTAAAATATTTAGTTTGAAGAAGTCAAACATCTAATACTAAAGAATAGTGCTTAGAAGGAGAGGGCAAGGGGTACTTACGGTTTCGTAAGAAAATATTTTGAGTACAAAAGATTGCTCATCCCCAACCACGAAGATAGGGAAAACCTTTCTTGTCCCTCACCCATAGGATTGGTGAAAGGTGCTCGACCATGCAAAATCCACTTATGTTTGAAAACACTGCATACACCATGACCCTGATCCAGATATAAGCCTATGTAGTACTCACAGGGCTAAGAAGTGAAACTTAAATAATTGTGCATTAGATAGGCATGACATGCATTATATAAGGAAGAAAACTTAATTAAAAATAAGAAATAGTTCATGCATAAAATCAGCTTCAGTAGTGGTAAGTGTATGCATATTTAATTGTTCATGTTTAAGTAGATGATTGGTCTAAGTTAATTTCATGAATAAATGCTTGCTTGATATATCAGAAATTTATGTTTATATTTGTATTGCATTTAATCTTGTTGATGTATGAGAAATAGTAGTAATTCATGTTTATTAGTTCTAATTTATGTGTTCTGAATAGCTCTACCCTACTGAGACCTAACCCTATAAATTTTAATGTTTTTAGGTAGCGAGTGATCTCACATGCGATGACGAGAGGTTGCGATGGAGACCGAGCCAAAACTTTCCCAACCTCTGAGTATTTTGGACTAAGAGCAATTTTTAATTGCGCAAGATTCTGATATTTGATTTAATTTGTTAAATGAACTTTTGTTATTAATTTGGACATGTATGAATGTTTATTCAATTTATGTTGATTTCTAAATTAAATGCATGTATGGATGTGAATGTAATCGAGAAGTAACACACCAAGTTTTTGTTCCGTTTAATTTTTCGCTGCAGTTTTTATAAAATATTTCAAAAAAAAAATCATGATTTTAGGGATACAAAATTTGGGGTGTTATAAAGACGGTAGGCAATCTCGCCTATAGGTTGGAACTCCCCTCACACTTCAACTTGCATTCAGTCTTTCATGTCAGTTAGCTCAAGCCATATCATCCTAACGGTGAAGATCCCAGTAGAAGCCAACCAACGTGCCCCCCCCCCCACACACACTACTTCAAACTACTAGTGCTCGGGAACTCGACTACATCCTCAACCATCGCAAGATTTCACGCGGTGGCTACAAAGAATTCCTCGTCATGTGGAAGGACCTTTCCGAAGCAGAAGCAACATGGGAGGACACAAAGAAGCTCTCTCAATTTCAAGTAAAGCGTGATGAGTACCTCGATCGACTACAATAGTCATTGAGGATGATGACATTTTTTGAAGAGAAAGAATGTTGTACACAATATACGCAACCATGGCATGTGTGTGCCATGGCGTATCTAGGTTATATTTTTCATTTCTTTAGCCATGTGTAGCTTTTTCCTAAAGCCCTGTGTGGCTCTATTGGCCATTGTGGTCTTATAAATAGCTTAAGGTGAGACATGATGCCATGAGCTCTCTACCAACGTGAGTCCATGCTGCCGTCTATATCTAAGGGGAACCCTCCTGAAAACTTTATAATTTTCAGGTATTTTGGGGTTCCTTCTATCCCTGGTGGGTCAACACCCATAACTCCTTTAGAGGAAAACTCATAGGTAGGTAGAGCTTTCCTTAAGAGACTACTCTCCAGGACTCTCTCACCTCAGCTTGCCCCATAATGAGTAAATGTGTCACATCTGTGCCGCGTCTGTAAGTACCGCTTGGCCAACTTATGAATACAAGTTGAATTTTTGAACATTATGCCTTCAATCCTTTTGGTTGTCTTGCTCGGTATCTCGTTGCACCCTTTGTGTGCTTGATTGTCTTGCTTGCAAATTGCTCGTACTCTATTGGTGATTGCTTGCCACACCTCTTGCCTTTGTATCATCAAGTGTAGTCGTCCCTCTTGGATTGTCGTTTGACAATGAGCCTCTAGCCTCATTGGACCTCTCAAGTGCTAAGAGTACTGATTAGGCATCTACTCCCATGTGGTGGCCTTTGATAGTTGCCTCCTCACATCGCTCCATCCCAAAAGCTTGCCTAGTCCGCATTCCAAGTGTTGCACAGTCCTAAAAAAAAGTCGTGACAGTAAGTCTCAACTCTTCCTCGAGGAAGTTGGTTGTTACGATAGTTGTATTTCAGAAACCAAGAGCAACTCAACCTTATACACTGCTTCTCTATCGAGCATCAAGCCCCACTGTCATCCATCTTTATTTTGACAACACATCATGGAAAAGCCAACACGGGGAGGATTGTTAGGTAATTGGATAAGCCACCAAACCAGATTAATCCTTTTCTTTTGTTTTTCTTTAAGCATTTGATGTTGGGTAGCCATCATACCCTTTTTGCTTTGAACATGCAAAACCCTAGTTAGCCAACCTGTTGTGTTGATACGATCTTCTTTCCTCTTTTTTTTTCCTCTCATTTCTCAAACACCCTTTCCCCAACGAGAGAGAGAGAGAGAGAGTTTGCAAAAGACGCACCTGCCCACGTCTGACCGATATGATTGGCGGCCATGTGAGTGTGCGGATGTCCTTTTTGTCCACCAAAATTTAGTAGGTGGAGACCCCACCAATCAAATCTTGAAATTATTTTCGGGGATTCTATCCCACAAGTGTGGCACCTTCTTATTTTCAGGGATGTAAACAGGTTGGATCTAGACATTACCGAGTCCAACCTAATTGGATCTAGCATAATCCGGGCATTCTCTGTATTTGGATTCAAATTTTAGTCAGATTCAAACTCAAATTCATATGCAAAACTTGACACTGAATCTGAACCCAGTTATTAACCAGATCCCACATTGTCTACCGAATCCAACTACATGGATTTAGATTCGAATTTACTCAAATATCCAACATGAATCCAAACTGTTTACACCTCTATAAGCTTGGGCATTGTTGTCAGTACCATTACAGATCGATCAATTCATATCGTATCTGCCAAAAATCTATTACAAAATAGGAAATAGGTTTAGGTAATATTATTTTGATATGTTATTGACATGTGCTATCTGATAGTTGAATTAGCCAATTCAGCTCGATTTGGTTCATAATTGGAATCGTCTAATTTTCTGAATCGTTCTGAAAATCGATTCAACCCCGATACCGATTCTGACAACATTGAGTTTGACAATTCCTATAGTCATATACCTCCCACGTCCAAACTCGTCACTATGCTTATCCAAAGCCACAATAAAAAGAAAAAGGAATGCAACTGTCACAGGCCGATCTTTCAGAATGGGGCATGTGCATTGTGAAGCTCTATTGAGTGGAAAATGCATCGAGTGTAGAAACGCGCGGTATGCATTCGCTTGATCGGTGACGTGTAGTAGTAGCACAACATGCGATAGACATCGATATCGTCATTAGTGCATCACTCTGTAGTGGCACAGATGTGGAGCATTGTTCGGTTAAGCAGTGCCAGTGGATCATAGGATGTTGCCTTTGGGGATTTGGTTAAGGACCTCTCAGCTTGTTAGATTAGCCTTACGCGTAGTGGTTGGATGTACGAGGGAGCGTGTGGGTTAGGGCTAATTTTTCCAAGGATCACATTAGGTGATTTGATCATGTATTTATTTTAGCATTTAATCATATTAATTTGTGCATGATCCAATAAGAAATTGCATTAAAATCCCACATTTATTGTTAGTTTCGAGATAACTCACAAAAAAGATAAAATTAAGAAAAAAAAACATAAATTAGAAGTTAATTATGCGAATTAGGTTATTTAGAAATTAGTTAGTCATATTTTTTTTAGGATTTAGATTTGTAATTAAATTAGGTTCGAAAAATAAAGAGGCAATAATTTTTAGATAGTTTTAATAGTTTAGGTTGATAACATAGAATTCAGAGTTTTTAGAGAAGATATTGTTGAGGGAGCCCTTTTTAGAATTTAGGAAAAATACGTGGGGCATTTTGAAAACTTATCTTCTTTAAAATCCCACGTATGGGTTTGAGAAGAGGGTCCTTCTTTGCTCACACGCACCCCTCTTCTTCTCAACCCCTCTCTTCTTCCCTCTGGTTCTTCTTCCTCCTCTTTTCTTCTCCTTCCTTCTTCCTCCTTTCTTCTTCTTCCTCTTTCCCACCGAAGGTCCTGAATCTTCTCACTGGGTGCCGTCAATGCAAGGGAGAGGCCCCTTCTCTTCCCAACCCCTCCAGCCAATCCAGTAAGGTTTTTCTTCCTTCTATTTCTTATTAGATTAGTTGATTTTATTAATTGAAAATAAAAATGAGAAAATTAGATTAAGTTTTCATTTTGCGTTTTAGATTTTTTTGATCTTCATTGTTACAGTTTAGCTTTTAGTGTTTCTAAGTTTGCATCTCACATTTTCAGTTTCCTGCATCAGATCTGTTCTAGCTTTTCATATCATCAGCATTTACATCCAATAGTTCCCCTACATATCTTTTGCTTCTTATGCATAAGCATCGCTCAACATTAATAGCATCTACATCATATACATATTGTGCATTCAAAATCTGCATCATCGTCTCAATAAGCGTTTGCATCACTGCATCTCACGCAGTATCTAATTGAGCGTCAGTTTCATTTACAGTTTTTGCATCCTTGGCATCTGTTGCATCTGAATAATTTCTCATTCTGTTGTGCATCATTGCCTTTAGCATTGAAATCTTCTGTTGTGGATCAGATCTGCCGTGAAAAGCAGATCTAATATGTCATGAGATTTAGGAATTGTCGGCATCTCACTCATCCCTGAGCCACCGTGAAAGCCGACCTCACCTGCTGTGAGGTCGGGTGTCCCCTATTGCTGTCGTGAAATGATTTTCATAGCTTTCTTTTATTTCATGGTTGAGAAGCAGTTCATTCTAATATTTCACCCCAAAGTGAATTTCATGGCTAATTATTTTTTTTACAGCAGTTTCAGTTTTGATTTTCACGGTGATGTTCATTTCAATTTTCATATGTTACATTTTATGGCATTGCATTGTGTTCACTTTAAGTTCTGCAATTGCATTTAGAAATCACTTAGTGCATTTCTTTTCTTGCTTAAGTAGCCTATTTGCATTTCACTTAGTTTCCTTTAGTTAGTTCCATCATATTATAGAAGTTGGTTCATTTCTGCATTTATATTTTTTTAGTATAAGTGTTAGTTGTTCTCTTTTGTCGCTCGTGTGCTCATATTGTGCAGGAAGGCGTGGAGCGGGAGCAAGCGAGTGATACGTTGTTGAGCGCATCTGACACGCGACACAAGGCACAAGCATATATTGTTTTTACTTTTCTTTTAGAATTAGGAATTTAATTTTTATTTAATTTTTGGGTTTATAATAAAACCAGTTTAAACCCTCTGCGTAGGGTAATATTAATGTAATAGCTAAGTAGTTCTTTTTCTTGTACTTTTCTATTTTGGCAATAAAGCGTAGTTTAGTTGCGTATTTGAATACAAGTATCCCCCGTTCCCTGAGATCGACTCGGACTCCACCACTCGTGCGAGCCAATTTTTATTTTTGATGTCTGATTTTTATTTTTGATGTCTGGCTTTCACGCTGTTTTTACATAAAAATATCATTTCTAAAATCATTTCAAAAAAATCGACATCATGAGTCCAATCGAGTATGATGACTCGGGGCTAGGCGAGTGAATGCCTAGGCACCCACGAATGAGTCTGTGTGGTGCTCTTCGCTGTGGTGTTCAATCATCAACTGATCTTCAGACTGGGGGCTGCAAAGTCTTGTCCCTTCAGTGGCGCGGTTTTGCTATGTTGTGTTCATGGAGTCACAATACACTTCATGGCATGCAAGACTAAGACAAAGTTTGTGCCTCTTTCGAAAATGATAGCTGGTATAGGACGGCTATGCACTAAGCGGCATATACTACATCACTACAAAAAAATAGTTGATTAGCGACATAATTTAGCGACGGAGTTATATCATCGCTACTTAGCGACGGATTAACGAGAGAAATGAATCCGTCGCTATATTTGTAGAATTTTACGAAACTAGCGACAAATTATATTCCCTCGCAAAATCCGTCGCTACGTAGCGACGGATTGTGCAAGAGAATATTTTGTCGCAATAAATACGGCAGTTAGCGACGGAATTGCGACGGCTAAAATTCCGTCGCAAAATAGCGACGGCCTAGGCGACGAAATATTTTCTGTCGCCTTTTTCGTTTTTTGAATTACGATGGCTTAGCGACGGAATTAATCCGTCGCTAAGCCGTCGCTAAATGTCGCATTACCCCTAATCCCAGCCCTCTTTTTCCTTTCTCCTTTCGCTGCTCCCGCCCGCCGCCCTCTCCCTCCTGCCGCCCTCTTCCTTCGGCCGCCCTATACATCCCGTCGACCTCTCTGCCGGCCCCCACCGTTCGCCGGAGGTTGATCTCCGTCAACCTTCCGCTGCCGCCGCCGCTGCCCGGAGCAACCGCAGGTACACCGTTAAATGGATTGGGGGTCGACCCACTGCCGTGTCCGGCCGACGGTCGACCCCCTGCCGTGTCCGACCGGGGGTCGACCGCAGGGGGTCGACCACCTGCCGTGTCCGGCCGGGGGTCAACCCTGGTAGGGGGTCGACCCCCTGCCGTGTCCGGCCGGGGGGGGGGGGGGGGGTCGACCCCCCGCCATGTCCGGCCGGGGGTCGACCCCCCGCCGTGTCCGGCAGGGGGTCAACCCCGGCAGGGGGTCAACCCCTTTTGATGTCTGGCAGGGGGTCAACCCCCTGCCGTGTCCGGCAGGGGGTCAACCCCTTTTGATGTCCGACCGGGGGTCGACCCCCTGGTTTCTTGCTCTTCTTTTTCTTTTTTCAGAAATTAGGGTTTTTATTTTATTTTCATTGTTTAGTTTTCTTTGATTTTCATTGATTAGGATTTTTTATTTTGATTTTCATTTATTAGGCAATTGAATCAAATTTCTTAAATTAAGGCTATTTGTAGTTAATTTAATTATGGTTTTTTATTTGATTTTGTTTTATTAGGGCTTTGAATCAAAATTTAAAAATTAGGGCATTTTATAGTTAATTTGATTAGGGTTTTCTTGGATTTGATTAGAGCTTTTAGAACCATCAAACAAGCCTTAAGAACCATAAATAAGAGTCTAAATAGATGTTTTTATTTTATTTGAATAAATTACAAAAGCCTGTGCACTCTGTTTGCAAAAACTAGCTCAACTTTTAGATTATTACATTGTAGTGTCTGCTTATCCATGATAAAATTCAATAGCCACTTGGTGTATAGAATTACTCCTTTTCCTTCATTGTTAATATCCACTCTTACGTTCTTTTGTTATTGGAATAAGAGATAAATATTTTAACCTTTTTTTTTTCTAACCATATTTGGCCAACCAATTAGTTTATAAACAGGCGTATCCTTTTTATAAATCATTTGTTTAGAGTGAGTTTTTTTTCATGGTGACTTCATTTTAAAACATCATTTTTTTTTGCAGATTTCTCAACAGAACTCGCTTGTGCCCCGCCACCCGTGGTAAGTAAGTGACAAAAACAATGCAAATCGGGTAAATACCCGTGGTGAGTAAGTGATGCAAGCGCATCACATGTTATTTAATTTATTGAATGTAACACTTTATTGTTCACACACTCACTTAGTTGTTGATATCTAGGACTGCTTTGTTGGAGTTCGGAGATCATGCTGAGCATGATTTTAATGTATGAATATGGAAGTGTTCTTATTTTTGGAGTACGGAGTCCATGCTATGCATGGTAGTAGTTAGTGGGATATTGAAGTGTGTTTGCTGCAGGTACATGTTTGACATTTGTTTGATATGAATTATTTCGATGTATTGCAATGTTTGATGTGATTGTATTCATGCTTACATGTAGTTACTTTCAATTTGATTATGTCTTCCATGTGAAATTATATACTGAAAGCATACTTCAAATGAATGTATCGTGTCATGAATAGTTTGCACATGAAAATATTAAGTTATCATTGCATGCATCATAATTCTTGTGATTGTATGACATCATATATTGCATGATAAATTTGATATTTTCTTCATCATAGCATTCTGATGGTTCTCTTTTAACTGGTTAGGATACTATTCGTAACATCATACGACAAAATGACTGCAAACCGTGAATGGATGTATCGTAGGATAGTGGACAATGAGTTATCGCATGAATATATGGATGGTGTCGACAGTTTTATTGAATTTGCAACGTCAAGTGTCAGTACGGTAGATCCCACAGGTCGGATTAGGTGTCCCTGCAAGATTTGTAAGAATAATCGATTTGTAGAACCTCATGGCGTTAGACATCACCTATAAAGGAAGGGTTTTGTGAGTGATTATCAGAACTGGACGTTTCATGGAGGAGAATTTAGAAATGATTTTGATGCACGGGTGAATGTGGTGCACGATAATCCATATACGAATTTGATATTTGATGCTGCAGGAACAGAACTGGGTTCTGCTATGAGTTCTAGTGATGTAAGAACTGCCGTAGATGAAGAATCACCAAACGATGCAGCTAGTAGATTTTATGATTTACTTAGAGATGCTGATGAGCCACTTTGGAACGATTGTGAGAGTCACACTATCTTGTCTGCAGTTCTTCAACTAATGAATTTGAAGTCCGAGTATAATTTGAGTCAATCATGTTTTGACCGTTTGTGCATGATTGTGAAGAGTATGTTGCCTAAAGATGAGAAATTGCCACAAAATTTCTATCGTGCGAAAGTTATGGTCAACGCTCTAGGTATGGGTTACAAAAAGATTGATGCTTGTCCAAATCACTGATGTTGTATTTCAAGGAGCAGGAAAACGCATATCATGTCCGTCATGTGGGCATCCTCGGTTCAAGCCAAAGACAAGAGGCAATGGTAGCACGAGATCAAAGAAAGTTTCATACAAGTCGCTCCGCTACTTTCCTATCACTCCTAGATTGCAGCGATTGTATATGTCTTCAAGGACAGCTAAACACATGAGATGGCATGCAAATAAAGTTCGACACGATGAAAACAAGATCACGCATCCTGTTGACGCTGAAGCTTGGAAGCACTTTGATCGTACTCATCAGAACTTCGCAATGGAAGTGCGAAATGTTAGACTCGGTCTATGTACAGATGGATTTAATCCATTTGGGGGTAGATCAACTCCATACTCATGCTGGCCAGTATTTGTAACTCCATACAACCTTCCACCAAGCTTGTGTATGAAACGTCCAAATCTTTTCTTGTCTCTGTTGATCCCTGGTCCGACCTCACCTGGCCAAAATCTTGATGTATATCTAAGGCCATTGATTGATGAATTAAAAGTACTGTGGGATGACGGTGTTAACACGTATGATGCCAACAAAAAACAAAATTTCAACATGAAGGTCGTTGTTCTATGGACAATCAATGACTTCCCTGCATATGATATGTTATCTGGTTAGAGCACACATGGGAGGTTGGCTTGTCCGTACTGCATGGAGGATTCCAAAGCTTTTAGATTGAGGCATGGAAGGAAGCCTTGCTGGTTTGATTGCCATCGTCGATTTCTACCCAGCGATCATCCGTTCCGACGTCAAAAGAATGCATTTACAGCAGGCACAACCGAAACAGAAGGTCCATCCTCAAGATTGTCTGGCATAGAGATTCTAAGAAGATTGTGATACTTTCCAGATGTATTAACAGATGCCCGCAGTCCTACACCCTTCCGTGGTTTTGGAAAGGATCACAATTGGACGAAAAAATCTATTTTTTGGGAAGTACCGTATTGGCCGACCCTATTGATACGACATAATTTGGATGTGATACATGTAGAGAAAAATGTGTTTGATAATGTGTTCAATACAGTAATGAATATTAAAGGAAAAACGAAGGATAATCCGAAGGCCCGTATGGATTTAAAATTAATATGTAAAAGACCAGAATTGGAACTCAAAGAGTATAATGGCAAAGTACTGAAACCAAAGGCAAAGTACGTGCTCGGACCTGATCAAATAAAACATGTATGTCAATGGTTGAGACAACTGAGATTTCCAGATGGATATGTCTCTAACATTGCTCGGACTGTGAAGATTGACGATGGACAGTTATATGGGTTGAAGAGCCATGATTGTCATATCTTTATGCAACGATTGATACCCCTAGCATTCCATGATATGTTAGACAAACCTATATGGGGGGTATTGTCTGTGTTGAGCGGATTTTTCAGAACATTGTGCGCATCGAAGGTCGTTGTATCAGATGTAAAGAATCTCGAGGACTCTGTCATCACCACTGTTTGTCTGTTAGAAAAGATATTTCCGCCAGCATTTTTCGATGTTATGGAACATTTGATCATACATCTGCCATATGAACTAAGGGTTGGTGGCCCTGTGCAATATTGATGGATGTACCCATTTGAAAGGTATATGTTTTTTTATATTTGTCTCTTTAATGACAGATATTTAAAATTTGAAATGTATATTCTTGTCAGATGCATGTTCGACCTAAAAAAAAAGGTTCGTAATAAAGCAAGAGTAGAAGGCTCTATTTGTGAGGCGTACACTTTAGAAGATATTTCAAATTTCTCATCTATGTACTTCGAACCTCATATTCCAACACGTTACACATGCCCGCCCCGTAACGATGATGGAGAACAAGTAACTGTAGCTGACAAGCTGTCGATATTTCAACCACTTGGGCATGCATTTGGTAGTTGCCGATCAAGGCTATTGACAGATCGAGAGCAAGATGCAGCACACATCTATATTCTTTTTAATTGCTCAGCGATCGACCCATACATCGAGTAAGTATATGTATATGCAACTCAATTATAAATCCTTTTATGTTCTATATGTGGATACATGACTCGGTAATATAAGTATTCATGGTTTGCAGACGATTTGATCTGGAGTTGCAAAATGAAGTTTCACATCTCACTGATGCAGAAGTACAAAAAGAACGTGAAACTAAGTTTGTGGAGTGGTTGAAACAGTTGGTAAAGAAGCTAACATAAATTTTGTACTTATAAACAACACTAAGTTACTTAATTGATCGTGATCACAATCATTGTTTATGTTTGTGCGTAGGTTCGGAATGGTGATGTTAAAGATCAAGGAATATGTGATTTAGAAAATGGTCCGACAAAAGTTGTGCAATGCTACAACGGGTATATCGTAAATGGTTATCGATTCCATACAAAAGACTACGGTATAAACAAATCAACGATAAATAGTGGCGTGTGTGTCAAGGGTAGCAACTACGGTGAAAATGAACATGATTACTACAGTGTTATAGAGGAAATAATAGAGTTGACTTACTTAGGCATGAATAACAGGGTTACGATATTCAAGTGTCATTGGTTTGATCCAACTGCAACAAGACTCGACAAAGCTTCAGGCATTGTGGAGGTGAATCATAAATCCAGGTTTGGAACATATGAACCATTCATATTAGCCTCGCAAGCTCAATAAGTTTATTATACTTCATATCCGAGTATAAAAAAGTCAGATAGAAATGAATGGTGGGCAGCTTGCAAGGTGAAATCCAAACTATACCCCGAGTATGATCAGTTACAGGAAGATGAGTTAGCTAAAGACAGTGATTACTATCAATCAGATGATGTCTGTGACTTCGCTTATGGTCACGATGTTGCGCATGATATGCATATCATATCTCCATTGGCCGATGAAACATTCATAGAGGAATGTGATCCAAATGATGTACCAAGTGGATGAGCAAACAATGAAGAAGAAGAAAGTCAAACTAGTGACGAGGAAGAATTCTCAAGCTAGTGAGCAAAATCTTATACTACAAACCTCTATTTAAATGCATTGTAATACTTGATGTGAGTTGTATTGCAATACTTGGTGTAAATGATTAAAAATTTTATTTGAATGTATTGTAATACTTGATACGAATGATTCAAATGCATTGTAATACTTGATGTGAATGATTTCAATTATCTGAATGTATTATAATTTATGCAATTAACGAATGATTTGAATTAGTGCAATACTTGATGTCAATGATTTGAATTATTTGAATGCATTGCAATGCTTGATGTGAATGACTTGAATGCATTGTAATACTTGATGTGAATTATTTGAATGTATTGTATGACATATGTTATTTGTTAGAATATGGTTCATGGAGGTTATAGTGGTCGCTCATTCAGTAGTAGCCAGGCTCAACCTTCATCTTCACGGGCTTCTGTGATAGGTATATCATATAACTAATTAGATGCTTGATTAGTTCAAATGCACATTCTGAGAATTTCTAATGTATTTTTTTACAGATGATGTTGCGCCTGTACACGACCCACCTACACCAGTTGATCACACAAGTCAACAGCCAACACAGGAAACATGGTCTTCTCAGGCTGGCACAAGAAGACTCATTCGAATAGTGTATATCGATAATCGATCGTAAGTATTTTGTTTTCAATTATTGCATATCTTTTAAATATTTTATATTGATATTTACTGTGTAACAATTCATGTGCAACACGAGGTTTGAGCCACAAGAAGTAGTACGGAAGATTAGGAATTCACTTCTTCAACATCTACCAGGACCAGTTGCTCAATGGAAAGAGTACCCAAAGGAGGTGTTAGACAGATTGTGGTCCTCATTCATGGTATATAGTTGTTCCTCATAGTTAATGTGTTTCATATTTAATTTATTTAAGCAATGTCTACTAACTTTCTGATAATATTTGTAGGCTTCGAATCGCTTCGCAACTACGGTGGAAGAAAATGATGCAAGGAAGGTGTGGCAGAAGGTGGCTGCCAATCGATTTGCAGACATGCTGCACACTATGAAGACTGCAGCAAAAAAAGCACCTGGCGTAGTAGATGATCCATTACTGTGGAAGGGCCATGGTCCTATTACTATCAGGAGAGATTACTGGGATGAAATGTGCGATAAGTGGGCGGGAGATGCATTTAAAAATCGCTCTGCGAAGGCTTCACAAAATCGATCGAAGATGCCCGAAGCCCATCTACACACAGGTGGATCTAAGACATTTGGGAGCCACCTAAAGAAAATGGTAACTCATCAATATATAATATTAATTTTATAAGTATTGTTGCAAACTTGTGTACTAAATCTTTTATCATTTAACTTCGCAGGAAGCAGAAAAAGGAGGCAGTGTACCATATAAGGATGTGTTTGTAGAAACACATAAACGGAAGACCACGGTAGTCTTCGTATCAGAGAAGGCGAGAACGACAACGGTATGTATTAATTCTATTAATAATCATTGCAATATATATGCAAGTTATCATAATGTTATCATTAATTATTAATGAATACTTTAAACATTATTTTGTAGGAGGCATATGAGCAACAGATGGTAGAGCGATATGGCGAAGACGCTACTCAACATCCATCATTTGATCCTACAGCATGGGTGACTGCAGCAGGTGAACCCAAAAAAGGACGCGTGATCGAGTTTGGGAGTAATATGAACACTTCACCAGTTATTAGTTCTTCCAGTTACGGCTCACCGACTTATTGCGCCGACATAAGCTCCAAGCAGCCGACTATTCTTTCCAATGATGATGTACGCGAGATCATTAATGAATCACTGAATAACTACTTCCAATACACCGTCGCCCCCTTTCTCCGAAATGAGATCAAGGCCGCTGTTCAGGATAGGGGATCTTCGATTCCAGGTCCCTCTCAGGTATAATCACATATATAGTTTTTTTGACTGTCTTAAAGCACATCTGAGCATGGTAGAATCACATATAGAGTTTTTCTAGATGCCTTAGAACACATATGAACATGCTATAATCACATATTTAATTTTTTTACTGCCTTAGCACACATATGAGCATGATAGAATCACATATAAAGTTGCTTTGCCTGCCTTAGAGCACGTATGAGCATGCTATATTCACATATTCAATTTTTTGACTGCCTTAGCACACATACGAGCATGATCGAATCACATATATAGTTTTTTGCCTGCCTTAAAGCACATCTGAGCATGGTAGAATCACATATAGAGTTTTTTCAGATGCCTTAGAACACATATGAACATGCTATAATCACATATTCAATTTTTTTACTGCCTTAGCACACATATGAGCATGATAGAATCACATATAAAGTTGCTTTGCCTGCCTTAGAGCACGTATGAGCATGCTATATTCACATATTCAATTTTTTGACTGCCTTAGCACACATACGAGCATGATCGAATCACATATATAGTTTTTTGCTTGCCTTAAAGCACATCTGAGCATGGTAGAATCACATATAGAGTTTTTTCAGATGCCTTAGAACACATATGAACATGCTATAATCACATATTCAATTTTTTGACTGCCTTAACACACATATGAGCATGATAGAATCATATATATATATATATATATATATATATAACTTTTTGTCTGCCTTAGAGCACATATGAGCATGATAGAATCACATATAAAGTTTTTTTGACTGCATTAGAACACATATGAGCATGCTATAATCATATATTCAGTTTTTTGACTGCCTAACAACACATATGAGCATATTATAATCACATATTCAGTTTTTTGACTGCCTTAGCACACATATGAGCATGCTATAATAACATATAGAGTTTTTTTACTGCCTTAGAACACATATGAACATGTTATATATCATTTATGATAGAATCACATATAAAATTTTTGGCTTTGCCTGCCTTAGAGCACATATGAGCATGCTATATTCACATATTCAATTTTTTGACTGCCTTAGCACACATATGAGCATGATCGAATCACATATATAGTATTTTGCCTGCCTTAAAGCACATCTGAGCATGGTAGAATCACATATAGAGTTTTTTTAGATGCCTTAGAACACATATGAACATGCTATAATCACATATTCAATTTTTTGACTGCCTTAGCACACATATGAGCATGATAGAATCATATATATATATATATATATATATATATATAACTTTTTGTCTGCCTTAGAGCACATATGAGCATGATAGAATCACATATAAAGTTTTTTTGACTGCATTAGAACACATATGAGCATGCTATAATCACATATTCAGTTTTTTGACTGCCTAACAACACATATGAGCATATTATAATCACATATTCAGTTTTTTGACTACCTTAGCACACATATGAGCATGCTATAATAACATATAGAGTTTTTTTACTGCCTTAGAACACATATGAACATGTTATATATCATTTATGATAGAATCACATATAAAATTTTTGGCTTTGCCTGCCTTAGAGCACATATGAGCATGCTATATTCACATATTCAATTTTTTGACTGCCTTAGCACACATATGAGCATGATCGAATCACATATATAGTTTTTTGCCTGCCTTAAAGCACATCTGAGCATGGTAGAATCACATATAGAGTTTTTTTAGATGCCTTAGAACACATATGAACATGCTATAATCACATATTCAATTTTTTGACTGCCTTAGCACACATATGAGCATGATAGAATCATATATATATATATATATATATATATATATATATAACTTTTTGTCTGCCTTAGAGCACATATGAGCATGATAGAATCACATATAAAGTTTTTTTGACTGCATTAGAACACATATGAGCATGCTATAATCACATATTCAGTTTTTTGACTGCCTAACAACACATATGAGCATATTATAATCACATATTCAGTTTTTTGACTGCCTTAGCACACATATGAGCATGCTATAATAACATATAGAGTTTTTTTACTGCCTTAGAACACATATGAACATGTTATATATCATTTATGATAGAATCACATATAAAATTTTTGGCTTTGCCTGCCTTAGAGCACATATGAGCATGCTATATTCACATATTCAATTTTTTGACTGCCTTAGCACACATATGAGCATGATCGAATCACATATATAGTTTTTTGCCTGCCTTAAAGCACATCTGAGCATGGTAGAATCACATATAGAGTTTTTTTAGATGCCTTAGAACACATATGAACATGCTATAATCACATATTCAATTTTTTGACTGCCTTAGCACACATATGAGCATGATAGAATCACATATAGAGTTTTTTTATTGCCTTAGATCACACATGAGCACATGATAGAATCACATATAGTGTGTAATTTATTTCATTATATTTTGTTTATCAATACTGACTGTTCTTTTCTTGTGTAGGCTGTTAGCGATAATCAGGGTAGTGGAGCTGAAGGGACAGATAAAGACAATGAACAAGAAGACGCACAAAATCTTAGCGATGATTAGAGGACTGTGTTGAAGAAGTTCTATTTTTTTTATTTTTCCTAATTGTAATTGTTGAATTGTAAATAATTAAACTTCTTAATTTTAAGGTGGAACGATTAATTGTTGTAGATACTTGTTATATGAATTTTTTTGTGTGGTTTGTTTTTTATTTACAGGAAATATAAATTGTACAGGAAATAGAAATTGTACAGTTCTCGGTAATTAATTTTCAAATAAATTTTTTTTAATTTTTTTTCGTGTTTGCGATGGATTAGCGACGGAACCATCCGTCGCTATTCATATTAATCTAGCGACGGCGTAGCGACGGAATTAAATCCGTCGCCAAGCCGCGGTCGCCGTTTAGTACCGGCGGATTGGCGACGGAATATAGCGCTCGTTATTCCGTCGCAATTAGCGATGGACCTGGCGACAGAATAATTCCGTCGCCAGTTAGCGTCGAAATATTCGCGATGTAAGCATACTGTCGCATCGTTGTCGCTAACCATGTTAGCGACGGAATGTGGTCGTCGCTAATCTACTACTTTGTTGTAGTGCATGAAATGCGCGTTTAAAAATGCGCTTGATCAGCTTTCGCTAGGCAGCTGTACACGAAGTGGTGCGCAGGGTCAATGAAAATGATTCATCACATGAAAAAGTGTTAGTACACAACATTTGGCCGTTAGGCTGGCTAGTTTGGGCAGCTTGACGCATCGCGGGTTTGTGAAGTATTCTATGCCCGTGACAAAGCGATAGAAATGCTTGTGATGGTAAGAAAGGATCATCACGCCGCACTAACTTATTGAAAAAAGTAAACCCGTAACAACAACCGTTTTATCTTTTTATCACTTGATTAGGTGATGTGCCGCTAGCAACCTGCCTTCGGAACCCATTTGGATGAAAACATATTTCACCTTTGAGTGTGGTACAGGGTCATTACTTTAGGTTATCCTTGTACGTACTTTCGGGGGAAGAAAACATCTCTCCCTCTCATAGCTCAGACGTGAGAAGCGACTAGGAGGGAGATGGGCTCAACTTCAATGATGGCGTTGAACCAACATATTCTCTCTGGTGCTCAAATACAGACTCCGAGTTACCATCTAGTCGACATGATTGTGGTCTTCCTCACAGTCGTAGACCATCTTCCCACCACATGAAAGCATCTTCTCGTACTCATCACCAAACCCTCAAACATGTCACCACAGAAAAATCAAAGCAAGCTCCATCCCCTTTAAATTTAAGAGGGTGTCGTGTCAATTTCTACAAACTATGGAAAAAGGAACCTGGCGTTCATGATAGTTCAACTCATAGTGGAAGTTTAAAACGGATCAAACAGGTGTTGTATAATATATGGGTTGCTTCTTTAATGCTCGGTAAGTACAATTTTGAAAAACAAATGAAGGGCCCATCTATTAGAAATATCACCCAAAAGAAAAAAAGATATCTTAAGCATGTTTCAAGTACTCGTGTAACAACTACAAAGATGGTGGAAACGAACTGCTACCATGATATTAAAATTGGAAAGAAAAAAAGTGAAGCGACGACTCACCGCTTGATCTTTTGGACGCATTCATAGCTGCCAGCCTAAAGTTTCCTGTATCAAGGGGTTGGATACGATCAACCTCGGTTATGGCCCTCAAGTGACAGATGCAAGACCCCACTTGGTGCCAAAAAAGAACAAACAGAATACAAAAAGCCAGCCTAAACCTCTCGCTTAAAGGCCACCTTGCCTGTCACCTTTACAACCGCAGTTAAGCTCACCCATTCCTCATTAATTTCGATTCGGAAGCCAACAACGCTGGGTGGAGGACCAACAAATGCACAAGATCATTGTGTAAGCAATATACAATTTGGCTTGTGGAGATGAAACAGTCATGGTCATCCCCTCGTTGGTTGATCTGTGTGGTTATTGAACTTTTGTCATTGAAGTTACCGTCTGTTATTATTGCAAAATTTTATTTTTGCAAGTCAAACTGATCTTTGAAAAAGATTTTGAAAATAACTCGCCTCCGTTTTAAAATGCGAGATAATTTCGAAAAATAAGACTCGCCTGTCGGTACGAGGTTCAACCGTTCCTGGCATTTTTGCATGAGGTAATTAAACTAAGGATCAATCAAATGCTTTGTTTAACTCCATTTACCTAAATTGATGCTATATCTTCTAAATGCACAAAGAATACTTTGTGTCGGGTTTCCTCGCACTAGATAACATCACAAACACTATTGAAAATAATGTTTCTGTTAAATCTACATATTCGTATGCTACTAAATATGAGCATGCATCTAAATCAGTTGTGTTGACGGTTAGAACCGTCGAATAGACCTTAGATTTTTTTTTGGTATAATCGCAAATGGACAGATCTGACCAGTCTGGTCGATCTGCCTCCAACCGACTTGGGTTGACTCAGCGTGACTTAAGGCGGGCTGGTGCTGGATACGGGTCGGTCATATCCAACAGGGTTAAAAAAAAAGGTTCCCAGCATGTGAATATAACCCCATTCGAATCACGTTAAAGCTTATGCTTATGCATTCCATGTGTTGGGGATTTACTTACAATCCCACCATAATCAGCCCGATTATTAGTGTTTGGTTCACACGAGGGTGTGTGTGGGTTATGGTTAATTTTTTCATAGATCACATTAAATGATCTTAACCACGTATGATGATGTGGGCCTAGGCGAGTGAATGCCTAAGGTGAGTGATTTGGTTAGTGTTGCTTACTATGACATATAACTAGTGTGAGTGTTACCCCTCCTCGAAAGTCGATGGATGACCACTTTCATACATTCATTGAAGAATGTGACGCTTGGACTAGTCTGCATGAGTTTATGTGAGACCTATTAGGTTAGTCAAACTGAGCAGTAGGACGCTCCACCCATTGGTTTGAAACTCATCGCATCTCATCGACTTGGTGACATTCACGAATCCCCTTTGCCTGATAAGCATCCGTGCAATCGTACATTGACGGAGGTGCTTCCTCTTTACACACAAATGACGACAATGGGCATGTTTTGTAGGGCAGCAAATGGATTGGCTACGGGCTGGATCTTGTGACATCGGAATTTGAATTGGCAATGTGCCATATAGATCCGAAATTTGAATCTAGATCTGAATTAGACCCAATATGACAGGGTTGATTCTATCCAAAATATACCTAGCTGATCCAGTAACCAACGGGGGCTCAGCTGGCAGGAGCAGCTTGTGCACGTCTCATGGTATCGTTGTATAACTGGTAGGGGTCAGAGTAACCCCAGCTTGCCTTTCAAAAAAAAAAGTGATCCAGTAAAAACAATAAAAAATGAGCTATTTACTTATACAAAATGAAATTATATTGAATTTTGATCTGGATTTGAAATAAGTCTGACTTGAAATACTGATTTGAGTACCAGATCTAAATCCATAAAAGTCCGATTTAGTAAATCGGAAACCAATTCGAATCTACGTGCAGATCTTAATGTAAGGATCCGAGTTTTAGAATGATTTGTCGAATTTGGATCAAATATGCGATCCGTTTGCAACCCTAAGACGTGCAAAAGAGCGAAAAAAACAAAGATCCATCCACCGCACCAACAGGGGCTACGCTTGTCTGGCAGGAGCAGTTAGTGCACGTGACCTTGTGTTGGGACGTTGCAAGTTCGAACCCCCAAATGGTATGGTTGTATAACTATCAGGCGTCTGCCTAACCCCAGCTTTCTCTGTTCTAAAAAAAAGGTCCATCCACTGCCCATTGTTTATTAAAAATTGGGAAAAAAAGGAAAAGGATGAGAGAGCGGAAGAGGATTCGAGGGAAACGCGAAATACGGAAGTAGTGCAGGATTCTCCTGCGCTTTTCGGCCTCTTGAGAACCTCCATCTTTCTCTTTAACGGTTTCACCCTCAGCAGCAGCGATCCTCATCGCCCAATCTATTGAGAGAGAAGCACGCTTTCACTTCCAATTACGGAGGAGAAGGGAAGAATAAGTGGTTGATCGCGTTATTCCCTCGCGAGAGATCAAACTAGGTCCCTTCCCCCTCCAAGGAATGGAGAAACTGGTGGAGCGATTGGAGGCAGCGGTGTCCCGCCTGGAGGCCTTCAATGCAAAATTACCTCCTCCCACTACATCAGCATCGCCGGTAGATGAGTCTCCGGGATCAGTTGATCCGGCCATCGTCGCTTACGACGAGCAGATCGAGAAATCCGTCGGAAGGCTTTTATCAACAGCTCAGAAGATCGGCGGCCAAGTCCTCGACGCGACCAAGATCCTGGAAGAGGCGTTTCTGCTTCAGAATGATCTCCTGATCAAGGCCAAGCAAAGCCAGGTCGACTCTCTCCTCCACATCCCGTTTAACCTGCCGTTCTGCCTGTTTTCCTCTCTCTCTTAATTTGCCACTAGCACTTCCTTTGTTTAAAATTGGTGAAATACTACATAAAATTCCCAACCTCAGTACGCCAACGGCTTGATCGTGGCGAGCGATTGATCATCCGTATTTTTTTTTCTTACCTATGTCGACGACGTTACGCACTGTGTTTCCGTGTGGATGTGATTTGGATCAAATCCTTTGCCAGCCCCAGTGAAAATTTATATGTTTTTAGTTACTTTTTAACTCTGCTCGAGGTTGGTTTAACTTGAAAAAACCTTGATCTACATGAGTTCAAAATCGACTTCAGAAGCAAGATCAAATGAGTCGAAATCCCGAAATAGTTCTGTACGGATTGGACTTTAGTGTTCATTGTCAATGTCTGAAGAATATTTCTTACTGGATTATTAGTTTCTTATTGCTGTAATTTCTTTGTTGCGATTGATTGACTGGGTAATCGATCTCAGTTTGGTGTCTTTAGAATTTGGGATGTCTGGTTATTCAATCTGAACTTAAGTTAAGGGGAAGTTGACCCTTTGCTGTGATTGATGTTCCAGAAACCTGATAATGCTGGGTTGGCAGAATTCCTGAAGCCTCTGAATGAAGCGATTCTGAAAGCAAATGCCTTGACAGAAGGAAGGCGATCAGACTTTTTCAACCATTTGAAGGCCACAGCTGACAGCCTGACGGCTTTGGCTTGGATTGCTTACTCTGGCAAGGATTGTGGTGAGCACAGATCATTAAGGGTTTGCCTGTGTGGAAAAAGCTTTCGTTCTACACGATTACGATATCTCCTTTTTGTATATAAAGTTGAGTACACTAAGCATTTCATGTTTTTTTTCACCAAAGGTCTGAGCCTTCCTACTGCCCACGTAGAAGAAAGTTGGCAAATGGCAGAGTTCTACAACAACAAGGTATGCTTTATATACTTCCGTTCAGGCCATCTCGATAGCAAGCCATATATCCAATTCCCAACTATCTTGTTCTCAACAAGCTCCTTTCTTAGTTATTTTTTTCTTTTTGAATAGAGGTATATTTGTCTATGCTTTTCTATTTTTGTGCTACCTTGGAAAAGGAAGGAGTATAAAAGTTTAGAATGCCAATTTTTTGGCATTGAACTCATCTTCATTTTAGATGTTCGAAAAATTCAATCTGTCTCATCTTTTGTCAACAAAATGAGGAATAGTATGAAAGACGGGAAAAGAAGTCTAATGGTAAAAAGAAGAATGATAAGAGGAAAAAAAACACAAAATATGCATTAAAACAAGAAAAACAGTCACGATTATGTAATTTATTTTCTCTTTGCGTGTTACAATATTGATTATTAAATTAACTATTACGAGCTTGCCATCATTCGTCAACTGTTGGCTATCCATGTGAAATATTAGTCAAAAACTTATGCCTCTCAGGCTATCAATTGACTATATATTAACTAAACCGAAACGAAAAGGCCAAAACATCTTGGTCTTTTCCCTCCCTCTTCCTATTATTTTGATGCTTTGTGTGTGTGTGTGTGTGGTGGTGGTGGTGGGGGGGGGGGGGGGGGGGTGGCGGGGGCGGGGGGAGAGTGGAGTCTTTTTCCTTTTTGCTGTCTTATATTTTTTCCTTTTAGTTTTTCAATTTCTATGTTTGGTGTTTTTCTGTAATCAAGTTTGGACAGGGTTTTTCTGAATTTTATTTAGAATCATTCATTCATATAAGTTGTAAGAGAGAACAGTCTCCATCAAATTCAACATTTTTGTAGGGGGTGGTTGGATGTACTCACTTGTCCGGGAAATTGGGATAAGTTTTGAAGTTGCATTAGAGAGAAAATACAACATTCAAGTTTTTTTGCCCCTTCTAGATTAACAGGTTCATCAAGCCACTTACTATAGGAAAGAAAATTGTAAAAAAAAAGGAAATAATATTATGACAATAGCTAGATCAACATTGAAAGAAAAATGCTAAGAAAAAATTTATTACGGCAATAACCAAATCTCCATCTTGCTAAATTGACCGATTACAATAATACCATCAACAATGTCATGTTTTGCAGCTTTTACCTTAATATCATGGTATATCAGATTTACTGGAGACATTCTTATTTTTGTTTTTTTCTTTTGAAAGTTGAGTGAGAGGAAAGTCAGTAAGGTGCATTAACAAAATAGGACTCTGGTGACGAGCAGTCACCAACAAATGAAAAAAGTTTTAATCTATTTGTAGCCAAGAGGGACTAAAATCCAGGAAAGATCTCAGTTCAGCCAGGTGATAAGGTTGCATGATGATGATGAGGACCCTGATAAAAATCGTGGGTTCCTTCTCTCATACACAAGACTGAGCACAAGGTGAGGGGAGAATACGTGAGAGCTGTAGAATCCTCAACAGGAGGCTGCGGTATTGGCTATCCATTAAGTATAAGGTGTTACAATTACTAGGGTACGAAAAGGCCCATTACACAACAAGAGAAATTTACAATATACCATTAATGAACATGTGCTTAAATATGTAATTAAGTAAACTTGAATTGGGTTTGGATAGGATCCAAACCCAGTCGTGAATGAAGACTTCTTTTCATCCTCCTTCAAGTTGTACATGGTTTTGAACCATGAACAACTTGCCTTTCAACATCCAAAATTTGTCCTTGATAAGTCCTTTGGTAAACAAGTCAGCAACTTGATCAACAGTCCGAACAAAATATGATTCAATTTCCTTCTCTTCGACTTTCTGTCTCACAAAATGTTGATCAATTTCAATATACTTGGCACGACTGTGGTAGATAGGATTAAATGACATGTTGATGGCACTTTGATTGTCACATAAGAGAATACATTTAGATATCGATTCGCCTACTTCTGTCAACAGATGTCTGATCCGTGTTACCTCAATTGTAGCAGCTGCCATTGATCTATATTCAGCTTCGGTACTCTACCTTGCAATAGCCCTTTGTTTCTTACTACTCCAAGAGACAAGATTTAGGCCAATGAAAACACAATATCCTGAGACTGACCTGCGCTTATCTGGATCTCCTGCCCAGTCTGCATCTGTGTAAACAAGAAGTTCATGCATGTGCCGTTCATTCATACTCAATAGTTCCCTTAAAATATCGAAGAATGCGTTTAACAACTTCCATATGTCTAATGCGCAGTTCATGCATGAATAGACAATATCAGGGCGAGTAAAGGTGAGATATTGAAGCATCCCTACTATCCTGCGATATCCTATAGGATCCTCATATAAATTTCCATCTTGGGAACTAAGTTTCTGATGAAGTACACTCAGCGTGCTTAGAGGCTTGTAATCTTTCATACCTGCCTTGCTGAGAACATCAATAGTATACTTATTGTTGGGTAAGTGTCATGCCTTCAATAGTTCTGTCAACTTCTACTCTAAGAAAATATCGCAGTTGACCAAGGTCCTTTATCTTGAACCTGTGATTCAGGAGTTCTTTGACCTGCTCAATATGTTCATTAAAGTTACCTGTAATGATTATGTCATCAACATATATCAATAACAAGGTAACTGTGTCTTTACATTTAATATGAAAAGAGAATGATCAAGAAGAGAGCGACTAAAACCATATTTCTCTATTTCAAGAGAAAAACTGTCAAACCAAGATCGAGAGGCTTGCCTCAAACCATATATAGCTTTCTTTAATCGACACACATATTCTTTGGAGTTCCCTTCTGCATACTCGGTGGGCTACTCCATGTACACTTCCTCCTTCAGAGTTCCATGTAGGAATGCATTTTTTAGGTCCAGCTGATTGATAATCCACTGATGCTTAATAGAAAATGATAATATGATTAGAATAATGCCCATTTTCACAACCGGACTGAAGGTCTCATCATATTCTTGTCCTTGCTCCTGGGTGAATCCCTTGGCAACCAGTGTAGCCTTATATCACTCAATAGTACAGTTCGACTTATATTTTATTTTATACATCCACTTGGACCCAACCACATTTCGATCATGTGGTCTGGGAACAATCTCCCAAGTGCCACATTCATTAAGAGCCTCCATTTCTTCATTCATAGCTTCAATCCATCGCTTAGAATTTGTTGCTTGATGAAATGTTGTGGGTTGTTCTTCTTTACCTAAAGAGGTTAAGAAGAGTTGGAAATTCATAGTGAAATTCTCATAACTTACCCATCTATCAATAAGATGTCGGGGTCGAGTGGATCTTCTCGAAACAAAAACAGAAGAAGAATTCATCTCCTGATCAGAATTGGAGAGAGCCCCCTTCTCACGTTGAGAGTAAACAATGCCTTTATACCTTTCGGGGGGCAAGGGTGGATCTGAAAGGATACTTTCCTGAGTCCTTTGTACGACATCAAGCATGTTTCCCTCATCTCTTTGATTACATTCTGAAGGATAAACATCATCAACACTGGAAAAGAGATCAGAGTTCAACCATGGGTGATAAACTTCAATTTCAAGAAGGTTGTTAACATTGTGGTAAAAATTCAATTAATCAAATACAACATTTCTGGATATTTTGATATGCTTGCTCAGGGGATCATAACATCTGTACCCTTTATAATCATCAACATACCCTACAAATCTGCACTTCAAGGCTTTATCCTGAAACTTGTGTCACATTAAACTGTCAACATGAACATAACATACACACCCGAATACTCGCAAATCATGATAATTTGGATGAACACCATGTAAAGAAAAATAGGATGATTTGTTTTCCAGGATATTCATGGGCAATCGATTTATGATATAAACGGCTGAATGAAAAACCTCTGCCCAGAAGGTAACTGAAAGGTTACTATCATGCATCATGCTCATTGCACTTTCGACAATATGGCGATGCTTTCGTTCAGCAATCTCATTCTGTTATGGTGTATGAGGGCAAGACACCTGCCTACGTATTCCATTTGTCTGGAGAAAATTAATAAAGTCATTTGAAGAGAATTCACCCCCTCCATCACATTGGAAACAAAGGATATTGTCAGAGAATTGATTTTGAACAAATGAATGAAAGTTCTGAAATAACTTGAATGTTTCAGATTTATATTTCATAAAGAAAATCCATGTATACCGAGAATAACTATCAACAAAAATAAGATAATATTTGGTGCCAGACATAGAGGGAACTGGAGTCGGACCCCAAACATCAGAACAAATGATTTTAAATGGTCTTGAATCTCTTTTATTAATAAAATGAAATGAAAGAACATGACTCTTACATTGAAGACAACTAGAACATTTTTTATCATTGACATTTGAACTTAGACTTTACTTGGGAATAAGACTGCTTGAAGCAAGCTTTTCAATAAAACAACTACTACAATGACCCCGACGACCATGCCAAAGATTCGGCTTATTACACTCAGAAAGACAAAACATTCTCAGGAGGAACTGAAGAAGACGATGATGTGAGCTTTAAGGTGGAAGGATTCTCTTAGAATACGTACATATTTCCTTGTCATTTTCCTTCAGCGAACATTTTTCTTGTGTGAAGGTCCTTGACACGAACAAAAAAAGGAGTAAACTCAACTAAAGTATTGATGTCATCTACAAGCTTAGAGACAAAAATAATATTTTTCTTGATATTCGAAACATAAATGACATTTGAAAGAGCAAGAGAAGAAGTATACATAGGAATGACATAGTTTCCAATATGAGAAATATGATGGTGAGACCCGTCTCCAGTGACTATACTATTTATACCAGCAGAAGGAACAAGAGTTAGGAGCTTACCAGCATCACCAGTGACATGAGTGGCTGCACCAGAGTCGACATACCAAGTGCCCTTATCATTTTGTTTTAAATTCAATTCAGCTAGAGCAGATGGTAACAACTCCTTGACTTCACCACTGTTCTTCAATTGATCTGACCCCTTTCTTGTCTCTGGTTGTTTGCCTCTATTTTGAGGATTAAACCAACAATTAACTTTGATATGCCCTCTTTTATTGCATAGAAAACAAGTGGGTATTGATCTTTGCCTCTGCCCATTAGGAGGAATATTGGGTGTAGGTAATATTCCACAACTTCCTTGTCCATTTCTTTCTTGACCCCCTCTTTCTCGAAAATCATACCTACCACGTCTTCGTCCATAGGCAACTCCTGTGGCAAGGACATCGTGTGCTCCAACTTGAGCATGAGTATCTTCAGAAAATCCCTTCAAGGTTATCTCATACTGTAAAAGCTTGGCACGAAGATCTTCAAATGTAGGTAAATCTGGCAAACATAATAAAGAAGTAACCATCATATGATAATCCGATCCGAGCCCACTCAAAGTTTGCTGCACCATATCTTTGTCACTAACTGCGTATCCCACGATGGCCAACTGATTCATAATGGTCTTCATTTTGTTCAAATACTCCATGATAGTCATGGAGTCCTTCCTCAACATTTGAAACTCTTTTTTCAAAAATAATACTCTGGCCTGAGAAACTTGAGAATATGTCAACCAATCGGTGCCATAATTGCATTGCGGAGCAGTCATCTGTGATTGCCATAAACACTTCATGTGACAATATAGAAGTGATATAGGCAACCAACGCCTGATCTCGCTTCATCCAGGATACATACTCTGGATTTCTAACATAGCTAATAGAAATATCTCCTTCACCATTCTTTTCTTCTTGTGGTATGAACTCTGGAGGAACATGAACGGAACCATCCAGATGTCCAGAAAGGTCCTGGCTTCTTATGAATGGTATGATTTGTCGCTTCCAAGTTAGGAAATTGGAATTGTTCAGTTTTTCAAACACGAGTTGACTAAGAAAGTTTGAGGAAAGGCCAGACTAAGAATGAGGAAATGAGTCCATATTCTATCAAAATCAAGAATAGGAAGAAGTAAGAAATAAGAAAATGGCTTTACGACAAAGATCCAATTTCTATGGAATTCTAATAAAATTTAGAACAAAAACTCAATATCAGAGAATTCTGCTGCCACCGTCCTTTTTTTTTTACGATTGGTATGATAAAATCGAGGCAGAAAAATAGAACTACGCAATAAGAATCTGTTCTGAATTAAAAATTCAAACAAAGGGACACATTACTTGGAAAGTAACATGTTTTCTTTCATAATATGAGAGACTATAGACAAGCAGTGTAAAACAGAGAAGAATATAGAGAGTCAAGACAGATCTGTGTTCAAGGCAGATCTGGGATCACTTCCAGATCTAATTACGATGTGCCATCAGATTGCAAAAGGACGTGATCCTATTCAAGCTTTGAGATCACGCAAAAATCAAATGGTTTAAATCCGAGCTTGTGTGATTATTTAAGCTGTTAATGTATAAGATCACGTGCAACAATATGACAATACAAAAGCATGAACAGAAAATCAGCAAACAAAGAATCCAAGTTTTGGAAGAGAAAGGTGTTGGATTTTGTAAGAAAAGGGAATACATTATTTGAATGATTTGATTTGAAGACAAGGGGAATAAAGGAGGAAATTAGAAGAGCAATAAGAAAAGGAGTAAGAAGCTTTACCGGATGGATAAGAAAGAAGAAGATCTAGAAGATGAAGAAGCTTTACCGGATGTTCATAAGAAGATCACGATCCTTAAGGCTTGATCTGGTGCTCTGATACCATGATAAAAATCGTGGGTTCCTTCTCTCGTACACAAGACTGAGCACAAGGTGAGGGGAGAATACGTGAGAGCTGCAAAATCCTCAACAGGAGGCTGCAGTATTGGCTATCCATTAAGTATAAGGTGTTACAATTACTAGGGTACGAAAATACCCATTACACAAGAGAAAATTACAATATGCCATTAATGAACATGTGCTTAAATATGTAATTAAGTAAACTTGAATTGGGTTTGGATAGGATCCAAACCCAGTCGTGAATGGAGACTTCTTTTCAGACCCAAGCATGCAACTGAATGTCAAATTGGATGCACCATGTAGTAGTAGTAAGTCAAAGTGTTTATCAATGTGAAAGAAACCTTATTTTTAACTCATTCTTCTTTCCTCTTTGGATGCAAAATTTCATGTTTCTCACTCTTTCTTTTCTCAAATTTATTTTGTTATCAAGTGCATAAGTTTCATATTGTGTAGTCTCTTTCTGTTAGAAACTTAGAACCTCCGAACAACATAATTTTATTCAAACAAACATTTGAAATTTGCAGGTAGTTACATCCATTTTATTTATTTGCATCTAGGATTCATAGGATTGATTTGGATCATTTGAAATACTTGTAGGTACTTTGTCTTGTTTGTGTAGTCCTTGCAATTCCTTTCTCATGTTTATATACAGGTACTTGTGGAGTATAGAAACAAGGATGCCAGTCATGTTGAGTGGGCCAAAGCTTTAAAGGAACTGTATTTGCCTGGCTTGAGGAACTATGTAAAGAGTTTCTATCCTCTGGGTCCTGTGTGGAGTGTTACTGGAAATGTGGTTCTTTCTGCATCAACCTCTACTCCAAAATCCCAACCAAAAGCACCTGCTCCACCCCCTCCTCCTTCATCCCTCTTCAGTTCTGATGCATCAGCTTCACGCCCAAAGCAAGGAATGACTGCTGTGTTTCAAGAGATCAACTCTGGCGCATCTGTTACTGCAGGTGAGACTTTGTACAATTTTAGTTGAACAATTAGATGGTGGATTTTGGGGTTTTGAGAATTGGCATGGTGAAATTTGTATCTTGCATTTTTACAGGATTGAGAAAAGTAACTTCTGACATGAAAGCAAAGAATCGTGCTGATAAAACTGGAATTGTCGGTGGAGTTGGAAAGGAAGCCAGTCACCCAAGTTCATCCGCGTTTTCTAAAGCAGGGCCACCCAAATTGGAACTTCAAATGGGGCGCAAGTGAGCAACCTTTATGATACAGTCTATGTCACCTGGGTACAGGTGTGGGTACGGGTACAGAGGGTACGACACAACAATTCCAAAAAATGTGGATACGGGGACACGACTATATATATTAAATATCACATAAATACAAAATAAATTTAAAATAAACTGAATATAATCTAAATATATATGCTATATCTAAAATATATATTATATACTGCAAATATAAGCCGACCCCAATTGTTTGGGATGAAGGCGTTGTTGTTGTGCAAATATAAAGTTATAAACCGAAAATATAATTATAAATTGAATACAAACTTGTATGTACGAAGGGTAAAATGACGTGTCCAGGTGTCAACGTGTGTCGACATGTGTACGGAGGGCAAAATGGAGTGTCCGTGTGACATAGGATATAGTCCTATTGGAACATTTATGATTATTTTGTCCAGACAAAATGTTTAGTGTGTAATTGTGCCATTATAATTGCTCATATACAACGATGTAACATGCTTTCGTAGGCTGCTGTGTAACAAAGGTGCTTCATCATGCCCAGCATAACTGTGTTGATTCTGGTACAAGGTGCTCTTGATGCTGTCATATATTATAGTATGCCTCATGCACATATACTGCATATTTTATATAGATATTGTATTTTCTTATATGTATTTTTTAGTTTCTACATTCTTTACTTGATTTTAAGTAAAGCTCTTCACACACACATTGCACACTTGTTCTGGCATATCCATTGTTAGAGAAACGCCCATGTCATACCAGCCATATCAATATCATACTGTGCATTAATCATGCATTATTTAGCATAAGAGCTTTTTATGTGATTAGATTATAAAAATGGTTGGACTACACATCACTGAAATTGAAACATTATCCTTTTGTTCACAGATGGGTGGTTGAGAATCAAATTGGAAGAAAGAACTTGCTTATTGACGACTGTGATGCAAAACAGTCAGTGTATGTTTTTGGATGCAAAGATTCTGTTCTGCAAGTAAAAGGTGGAACACCTGCTACCTCAATATTGTTTCATACTTTGTTGATAATGCGTTTGTTGTTTTCTAATTGCATTTTCTTGTGTGGTTCAGTGAATTTTCTCTCAACTTTCACCTGCATCTTTTTTATTATTTTCTGCTTTTGAAATCAGCCTTCCCTTAAGGTCTGAACTCATTACTATATAAATTTGCAGGGAAGGTGAACAACATAACAATTGACAAATGTACCAAGATGGGAGTAGTGTTCATGGTATGCCATGCAAAATCTGATTCATGTGGATGGAGAATTGCAAAATCTTGACATAAATTTGGAGATACAATTGCATGCATATTTAATGGTCTTTTCACCTCATGCAGGATGTCGTGGCTGCTTGTGAGATTGTGAACTGCAATTCTGTTGAGATACAATGTGAGGTACATATGTTTTGCTTACTAAAGCATCAGAAATCGCTAAATGCAAAAGCTTCTTTGATAGACTGGTTACTCTGGGTAGCATTCACATCACACATATACGCTCATCTAAATTTAATAACTTGATATCTGTGTATTCTTGGTTACCTTGCCAGGGTATGGCCCCAACATTTACGGTGGACAATACAGCAGGCTGCCAATTGTATCTAAACAGAGACTCTTTAGGGACGTCCATAACAACAGCCAAATCAAGTGAAATCAATGTGCTAGTCCCTGAGGGTGGCACTGACAAGGACTGGGTATGTCTCTTCATTATGCTTCTTTGCAGGCTGGAAATGTGAATATTATGATTTTCTTGTTGAGAAATTCCAAATTATTTATTCCCTTCAGAATTTTCCAATATTTTCCCAGGAATGTGCTGGTATAGTTGCTTAAAGTGGTCGATTCCTTTTTTTTTTCAAGAAGGCACACATGGATTCCTGAACTTTGTTATGGTGTCAATTTTTAGATTTTAGAAACAACATCAGAAGTATATAGCCTGCTTTGCCTATCACTTGAAGCATTGCAAGTTCATGAACCTCAATATTTCTACCAGATAAATATTTCATATTTGAAAGCACTAAGGTTTTAGTGCTTTCAAGTTTCAAATATGAGTCAGCTTGGGTTGTCCATGAACTGTATTTCGAGATTGTAATTTCTCCTATCTTTTCCAGTGAAACAAATGGGGTTGTAAAGCTGACATAAAGTTAAAGTTGGAGAAAATATTGCATTTGCAATAGAAAGTCATTGATTAACCCCTCTCTTATATGTAATGGGATTTTATCTTTTTTGTAGTTCTAGTTGGTTTAGAGTTCAGTAAGTGGTTGACCAAATTTCATGATGCATGATTTTTGTTTTAGAGAACTTCACATTTTCTTCAAATTTTCTTCTAAGCTTATTTATGTACATATCTCAACGATATAGGGCAATATATTTTGGAGACTTTTGAAACTTGCATCTTTGTCTAGGTGATACTTTGCTTGACTTGTCTTAAATGTTCCATATCATCATTGTTGTCGCTGTTCTTGTTTTTTTGAAGTCAGTGATGAATATCTTTATATTCATTTATCAAAGAGTTCAATTGACAAGATGTTCAATGCTAACTGAAAAGTTCTCTGTACCATCCAGTCGGTCATTGACTCATTTCATCTGAAAATGACTCTCACTTGTCAATGTCCTATAAGATGTCTCTGCAAACTCTTCTAGTAATGAGAAAAAAAAATCCATTAATTGTGACCTAACGCACCCATGATAAGATGATCACCTTAAGACTTGATATCAGGGAAATATGTAAGAATAAAACTGTGATCCATCATGGTCTTTTGAATCGTGCAAGTAACTTTGTAATGCTTCTCTTGGCCTATGATCTAAGATGGTCCATGATGCCCTTTAGAGGGTGTTGAAGAGTGAGGATCAGTTGATTTTAATGCCTGCCAGAAAACACACTCGCTGACCAATGGTATCTGTAATGAAATACAAAAATGTCACTTATGGACATACACAATCACAATGACCACTTATGGGTCAATTACATAAACACAAATTGATGCAGGGCAGGACCCGATTGGGTTTGTACCACGTGACCCAGTCTCGGCCAGGGAACCCGATCCACCTCAAATAATGGACGATCGGGCCCAGGAGCTGGATCCGATCTCAGGTAAGGTAACCCGATGCAGGGATGTGACGCATACCTACTCCAGACGAGCGCAGATCCGAACACCTCAGGTCCTGCAGGAGGAAGACTCGGGTCGCGTCTCGGGTCCATGATTGGACCCGGGTCCCTCAGACACCTTTAAAAACCCGTGCCTAGGGTTTCGTACAGGGGGAATATTAAAGACTGCAACGTTTATTTTTTGGGTTTCTTATTTCCTTCCTGTCAGCCGCTCCATTTTGTTTTTTCTTTCTTGATTAGGTCATTGGTTAATCGTTTGTTTCATTTCCATTAAGTTCGATTCTATTGTTCCATTGGTTCTTGTTGAAATAAACGAAAGAATAAAGAAGTTACGCCACCGAGTTCGGTGGCCTTTCTCTGGTTCCATTCCCTGCCCATTGCACAGTGTTGGAATCATGCCCCTCTGCTCAATATCCAAGCACTCGAGAAAACCGGCACCTTCATTGCATCAAAGTGGTATCAAAGCACATCATCTCCTCCTTCGTCAGCAATATGGTTCAAGAGGCGAGGAGCGATCCGGCGAATGGAAACGAGCAGGAGGATGTCGACAGCGAGGGTCCAATGTTGCGTATGATGGAGATGATGACCAGAATGGAGGAAAACATGTCGTGAATGAACAAAGAGATAGTCGGGATATCGAAGCGGCTAGATGGAATTGAAGTTCGACTGGTCGCCCTTGAAACACCGGTGGAGAGACGCGCGGCTTCAACCCCAACGCTGGGGGTAGATCTGGTTGACAGCGCAGCGACCCGTGGGAACCCTATCGTTGCGGAAATGGGTCAGCCGATGCACCTTCAACCTGCCTGATTCACTGCCCCGCCTTCAGTTCTCCCTCCCTATTCTGATCCGAATCCTCCACTCCAGTCTCGGCCAGGGAACCCGAACCACCTCAGATAATGGACGATGGGACCCAGGAGCTGAATCCCATCTCAGGTAAGGTGACCCGATGCAGGGATGTGACGCGTACCTACTCCAGACGAGCGCAGATCCGAACACCTCAGGTCCTGCAGGAGGAAGAATCGGGTTGCGTCTCGGGTCCATGATTGGACCCAAGACCCGGGTCCCTCAGATACCTTTAAAAACCCGTGCCTAGGGTTTCGTACAGGGGGAATATTGAAGACTGCAGCAGTTTATTTTTTGGGTTTCTTATTTCCTTCCTATTAGCCGCTCCATTTTGTTTTTTCTTTCTTGATTAGGTCATTGGTTAATCGTTTGTTTCATTTCCATTAAGTTCGATTCTATTGTTCCATTGGTTCTTGTTGAAATAAAAGAAAGAATAAAGAAGTTACGGCACCGAGTTCGGTGGCCTTTCTCTGGTTCCATTCCCTGCCCATTACACAACATTGGAATCGTGCCCCTCTGCTCAATATCCAAGCACTCGAGAAAACCGACACCTTCACTGCATCACAAATCCACACAAATTACCCACTTAAGGGCACACAACAAACATAAAAAATAGGATTTGTATTCACTAAAATGCTCTAAGCAAAAGCATTATATGATGTGGGGTTTGAACCCCTTTATATACACAAGGGAACCAAAAGGGAGTCGTTGGGGTCTCCCCATCGGCTAGAAATGTAGCCATTGGGGAGATCCCAACGGCTCTATGGTCAAAAGATCATTAAGCCCAACCCTAATCTAGGGTTTATAAAAATACAAATAAAAGAAAAAATAAAAATAATAAAAATGTACAATGTGTACAAACCGGGTCAACCCGGCGAGTTTTTAAACTATGCTTAATCTCAATGGCTTTGCTTACCTAGGGATGGCAATGGACCGGGGCGGGTGCGGAGGACAAGCTCTCCACCCCCGCCCCATCTCAAGTTTTTGCCCTCCATCATGTGTTCATTCCCTGTTTCATGTCCTCCATCTCTACCCCAAATGGGGCGGGTTCAGATAGGTCCTCGTTTTCCCTCGGTACAAGATTTAAATGGTCCTTCTTTAGAGTCGTTACAGGAAGGAGAGGAGAGAAAGGAGAGCCGTTTTTAGGGTTAGGAAGTAGGAACTTAGGGTTAGAAAAAAAATATATATAATTTAAGTGTCATTTTATAATATAATAAGAGCATATTAGTAATTTCATTAACGGGGACGGGGCCGGTCGGGGCAAGAGTAAGTCCATCCTTGCCTCCATCCCCGCACAAGTTTTGATTTTGACGGGTCCCCATTTCCCCCCGGTTCACTGCCATCCCTATGCTTACCACCTCTCCTAAACTGTGACTGCAGAGCCTTGCCTCTGCTTATCACCTCTCACACCGTTCTTGGTCTTCTAGTTAAGGTCCTGCTTATTGGTCCTCAAGAATGTTGATAGATCAGCCAAAGGTTCCTTTCCATTTCAAATCATTATTTGGAAACTCATAGTTAATGTCTTGTTCCAACATCCATTACTCTTGTTATTAGACAGATTTAAACTAATATAATTTTTAAATAACCTCGACATACACATGCACCTTTCCCCCATCACCAAACTTTTATCCCGATTTTTGGGTCTGTTGACCAGTATGACCCATGTATTTATGTTGATCACGTCTGCCCATATAATGTGCTTCAGGGCATCATCTAATACTATTTTGTATTAGTTTTTACTGTTTGGTATTATTCTTTCAGCACACACACATGAACTTGCGACCACCTTCCTAAATCATTGGTTTGGTCACAATTATTAATATGTATTTTTTATGGCTTTTCCTATTTGCTTTGCATGGTAGAATTGTTCTTTTCAAACTTCTCCTTCAGGACTTGGAAATGCAATAATCAACTTAGGAACAAGTTGCTCAAGCACTTCTTTATTTGCATTGTCTTTCTCTCTCTCTCACACCCACACCCACACCTGGCTTCTGTTGGTCATTTTCAACCTTTGATACCCCCCTGGAGAAAAACCTAACTTTGCTACTGATTCATTTGATGCATAATCCCCTGAAAGTCCACGCACCTCATAATGGCGTAAACTATGATTAGCATGTGACAAGTCCAAATTTTTACATTGATAGGACTGTTTTGGCAGGAACTGAATCCGTTAAATTAATTGATCCATGGGCAGTATCCATTGGGATGATATAGACAAGAAACATTTGTGGAAACCAAATCCTGATCTTAGGAACTGAAATTCATTATCCTTTATTCTTTTGAAAACTGACTGGTTAACTCTATGCGTTCACTTGTTCATTCCAGAGTGGAGGAGACCGTTAAAACTTGTAATGAAATATGCAAAAATACAGAACAAGGGCCTCTAAGGGCTTATAAGATCATAAACACAAAGTGCACATGCACATACAAGTCCAACTAAGGGATAATATAAGAGCACAATGGCATTGTGATCATCGCAAAAATTTTCCTCTCGTAATATTCTCTCTTCCTTTCCAACCTTTATTTCCTCATTTTTGAAGGGAGAAAATAAAAGGGCAGAAAGAAAGAGAGAGGAGAAAAGAAAAGAAGATGAATTCTTTTGCGGGGTCTCACTTGACCTTAATTTTGAAAATATTTGAAATAACTCGCATCCGTTTTGAAATATTTGCGGGAAAACTGGGAGACGGGATCCGCTCGTCGGTACGAGGTTCGACCGTTCCTGGCGCCTTTACCAGGGGTAATCGAACCAAGGGTCGAATTAATGCCTTTTGCTTTGCTAGGAAATTATCTAAGAATTTATCCTAAGTCTAAATGCACAAAGAATCATGCTTGTGCAAATGCAAAGATGTATGCTCTTTTTGAAAATGTTTTGAAGAATTCCCAAGTGTTTCTGAGATGAATCTGATGATAGTAGTGAAGAAATGGTTCCAACTTGGAACTTAAGATTTAAAGTTCTAGGTTTTTGGAAATAATCAAGAGCTTGGGAAAATAAATCGGGATTTGGAAAGAGATGATTTTGAAGTTGAGACGAGAGAAAAGAGAAGAAAGGAACTTTCAAAGTCATAAATGGACTTTGAATTAGAAATTTGAACTTGGATGAATATTTGGAATGAAATTGAATTCTATCTTTGAAGTTTTGAAATCAGAATAAAAATGTGGGAAGTTTAAAATAGAATTTGAAAAATAGAATTTAATTTGAAAGTTGGAATTTCAAGATGAAATCCGAATCCAAGATCTGGATTCTGAATAGAGTTCAAAGTTGAATTTCTGATTTAGGATCCGAAATGGGAACTTGATTAGAATCAAGATGAAATTTGGATCTGAAATTTTGAATGGAATTGGATTCAAGATTTGGAATCCAAGATGAAATTTGGATCTGAAGTTTTGAATGAAATTTGATTCAAGACTTTAAGATGGAATTGGATCTGAAGTCTGAGATCCAAAGTAGAATGAGATTCTGGATCCTAAATGGAATTTGGATTTGTAATCTGAGATCCAAAGTAGAATTGGTTTTGGATCCTAAGGTGAATTTGGATCTGAAGTCTGAGATCCAAAGTGAAGTCTGGATTCTGGATCCTAAATGGAATTTGGATCTGTAATCTGAGATCCAAGGTGGAATTTGGAATCTGGATCTTAGAATGGATTTGGATCTGAAATCTGAGATCCAAAGTAAAGTTGGATTCTGGATCCTAAAGTGGATTTGGAGTTTGTTAAATTCATAAAATGAATTAAGAACTTCCAAGTTTAAATTGAACTTGGAAAATGAAATTTAGAATTTGAATCTTGAATATACAAATGAATTTCAAAGTCAAATTAGACTTGAATTTGAAGTTTGAATTTGGAATTTAAAAATGAATCAAGAATCTCAAAGTTAAATTGAATTTTGAGTTTGATTGGAGTTTTGAATATAAAAATGAACTTGGAATTTCAAAGTCAAATTGAACTTTGAAATCTGATTTGAATTTGAATTTGAATATAAAATGAATTGGAAATCTCAAAGTTTAATTTGAACTTTGAGATTGAAAAATAGAACTTTGAAAAATGAAAGGATGAATTTGGATTTTACAAGAATTGAAGATTGATTGAAGAAGATATTAATATCACTTGGAATTTTGAAAATATGATGCAGTTCTATCCTAAATGATGAATGAATTTGAATTTTTGAAATTTGGATTTTGAAAAGCTATTTCATTCTTTAAATGAATTAAAATAAGATTGAAAATATAATACATCATTGACTATGGTCATTGAATGTATTATATAATAATCTATATTTGAATTCAGGTGAAGAATAAAACATATTTTTGTGCTTTTATAGAGTTCAAAATGAAATTAACTCTCAATATACCCTGACTATGGCCATTGGTATATATTTCGAGCCAATTTTAAGTTAAACTCTAATAAAAGAAGGAAATATTTGAAAAATATGATGATTTTTGAAGAGGATTCAGTGTAGATCCAATGTTATTTTATAAAAGATAACAATCCTAGGTCTTGTTTACATCCCAACTATGGCCGTTGATGTAAATCATCGACTTAGGATTAATTTACCTTTTACGAAATGGTGCATGTGCCATTCGTGTTGCCATTTGTGAGAATTTGAGAAATAAAGGAAAAAAATGCATGAAGAACAAATAATTTATGATGTTTATAATGCTCATTCATTCTATCTAAAACAGGAAATGTAGAGTTTTTCATTAATGTCTAACTTATTACATCATTAACTGGAAATTGAAATCCAATTTCTTAAACTAAGAAGGAAAAATAACCTTACTGTGAAATTCAAGTTAGTTCAAGATGTGTGTAGAGAACACTCTACCCAAAATACTGCATTTGAAGTCGAAAGGCAAAAGAGAGACTCATGTGTGCACTTCAAAACATAACATCTAGAAATATATTATGATAAGCTAAATCATATGAACAGGTCATGAAAATAAAGCAAAAGGAAATGAAGCTGCTGTAACATATGAGATGCTAACATGACACTCAAAGTACACAGGAGATGTGTTATGGAGCTTATATTACCTTCATTACCTCGGGGCTGCAAACTCTAGCAGCTGAAAGAGACATAGGCGGGGAAGGTTATTGTGAAGAGACAGTGTTCATACCAGACCCTGCTGTAGTGGGACTGATTCGTATCGATTTGGTCCTTTTCATAATCATCAAGCCGGCTTTCCTCTTCAGAAGCAAATATTCCATCTTTTCAATAATATCCCTCCTGCCCAAGGCCTGCTCTTTAGCTTCCCCAATCCGATCATCCATACCTGAATCAATTGCACTAATAAGAATATGTCTTATTGATTCAGTATCAACATCCATATGAACACTTCTATTGATTTCTTCCAGCTCATCTTGTTTCTTTAAGATCAGCTCTTTTTTGACGTTGAGGCACATAATTATTTTGCAGAAAAAAATAGTCCAGCATTAATTGTTACAGAGAGGACATTCTTCAACAATGATGCCAAACTGATTGTGAACGAAAGAATGAACCCTGAGAGCATTGCCATCAATGGATAATTTGCAAGCAAAGGTATGATTATAGTTGCTGCCACACATGCAACCATGATGGATCCAAGAACCCTCTCAACCAATGGGAAGGGAAGAAGTTGGAATATTAACAAACCAAAATCTGATATGCTTTTATTCAGATCCATGAAGAGTATTACAGGAAAAACTTACAATAAATGGAGATTGGAGAAGAATGAAAATGGCAGCTTGAACTAGAAAAATCTGTTGATTGTAATATCATCAAATAAGATTTACTAGATTACTAAAATCTGAGGAATACCAGGCAGTAAACAGCAACATCATTGTATGTAGGCTGCATGTAATAAGTTCTTGAGTGCTTGTAAGCCAGTAGTTTTTACTGACGAGTATAACCTTTATTTATCAACTACTACTAGTTTAGTTATAGCCAAATCATAATCAACAATGAACCTGGGGACGAATCCCACTCGCAAGATGTATGAAGTTGCACTAACTCAAGACACCATGGACAAGTCACATGAATTACTTCAAAGTCAATGTATTCATAGTGATGGCATTGCGCCAACATCCTTAGTTAAAAAAAAAACCAATCAGCCATACTTCCTAGTACTGACAACCTAAAGAAAAAAAAATATCAAAATAACTTATCTCCCTTTTTTTAGCATCCTCCTTCAGCAAGATCAGTTTAGTGGCTTTAACTTTTAGTTCAACGTGAAGGAGCTTAGCAACATCCTCACTGATAGTCTGGCAGAAAGATACACCTTCTAATCTGAAGGCTTTGCCATCTGAAAGACAAGAAATTACCATGTATTTAGGAGAATATCATGATAGCACCAAATGAATTAGATGCTTTGTTGTCAAAAAAAAATTTGCCAGATGTTTATGAGAACATTATGACAGCAACCACCAAAACCGAGGATAATTCCTGGTCTTAGCTAACATGCTAAGGAGTCTAAATCATCTGATGTCCCTAAGCATTATTAATTTAAGAAAGGTGCAGTAGTAAATAATATTGCTGAGTAAGAGAGGTGCAGGATAGCTGGGGCTTTATGCATCAAATATTCCTAAAGGATTCAGAATTAAGGATAACCGAAGTTCCCCTTTTACTGCTGTATCGATGTGGGTCTTGTCATATTTTGGTTCAGTTTCTTGACAACCCGGAATCTGCAGGCTTTGCAATGGAATTTTCACCAAGCAAGATGTTGATCACGATGGAAGACGACTTCTGTTGCTCCCGCATGAAGATAATACAGCCTCTTTTGCAACCCAAGATAAGTTTCAAACCTCTGTTTCTTCTGGGGGCTTTTTGTCAGATGATGTTGACACCTTCACTCCTTCCTCTTCCCGCAAAATCACAATCTCCACCGATGTTGCCCAATGCAAATTGAGCCTCGCACATTTTCCTTTCACATCATTGATGGGGTTATCCTTGGGAAGCAGTAGTTATCTGATGGTGTTATAACAGTAGATGAGAGAACAAAAACTTATTCCAATGTCCAGTAAACTGAACTAGAGTATTATGCCCAGTATAGCCTTCAACGATCACTCTGTCAGTTAGGCCAATGATTGCAGATATTCCATCAATTGCTTTAGTTTTGATGCTATCTCTCATGAAAACAGTGGTCTGAATCCCCTTGTTTAAATTTAACCGCAGCTGGTTTTGGTGATCATGACAACCATAAGCATTTTTAATGAGAATACAGGAAGTTAACCACTTTCCAATTACAATCTCATCCTGTAGAGTTATCCCAAAAGAGCAGATCAAATTCGACAAAGAACCCGAATTCTCCAAATTTTACCTAACTGGAACATCTCAAATCATAAAATTAGGTTAGCCACTTGGAACATAGGGTCTTTAACTGGTAAGTTGGTAGAGTTAGTAGATGTTATGTGTAGGAGAAAGATTGATATTTTATGTCTTTAAGAGACCAAATGGGTAGGTGAGAAAGCTAAAGTGATAGAACCTTGGGGATATAAGATTTGGTATACAGGAATAAATAGGAATAGGAATGAAGTAGGGATTGTTATGAGTCGTCAGTTTATAGATAATGTAGTTGAGGTCCGTAGGAAGGGTGATAGAATTTTACTTATTAAATTAGTATTAGGTACGGATATTATTAATATTATTAGTGTTTATGCACCTCAAGTAGGTTTAGATGATTCCATTAAGCATCAATTTTGGGAAGATTTAGATGGAGTAGTACAAGAGACATCTTATGGAGAAAAGCTTTTCATCGGCGGTGACCTTAATGGACATGTAGGCATTAGTAGGGATGGATTTGAGAATATCCATGGAGGCTATGGTATAGGAGAAAGAAATGAAAGTGGAGAAAGGATTTTAGATTTTTGTTTGTCCTATGATATGATCTTAGCAAACACTTGGTTTAGGAAGATGGAGTCTCACCTAGTAACATTTAAAAGTGGGGTTAATACGAGTCAGATAGATTTTTTCCTACTTAGAAAGAGAGATAGGGGTTGTTGCATCGATTGTAAGGTTATACCAGGAGAAAGTGTAGCTACACAACATAGAGTCTTAATTTTAGATCTTAGAATTAGACAATGCCGCAAAAGGGATGGACATAGGATAGATCCTAGAATTAAGTGGTGGGCACTGAAAGGAGCTAAACAAGGAATGTTTGTAGAGCAGGTAGTTAAGGAAGTTGATTGGTGTCTCGAGGAGGATTCAGAATCAATGTGGAATAAGATAGCGGGTGGTATGACAAAAGTAGCTAAGGAGGTATTGGGTGAGTCTAAAGGCGGTGCACCACTAGGTAAGGATACATCGTGGTGGAACGAGGATGTCAAATTAGCTATTAAGGTTAAAAGAGAGTGTTATAGAAATCTAAGTAAGAGTCGTGATAATGAGAATTTGAAGAAGTATATGATAGCAAAGAAGGAAGCTAAAAAAGTTGTTCGAAACGCGAGGGCTAAGGTATATAAGGAGGTTTATGACAAGTTGGATACCAAAGAAGGCGAGAAGGATATTTATAGGCTTGCAAAGATGAGAGATAGGAAATCGAAGGATTTGGGTATGGTTAGATGTATCAAAGATGAAACGCAAAGGGTTTTAGTCAAAGATGAGGAGATTAAGGAGAGATGGAAAGATTATTTTGATAAGCTATTTAATGATAGTCATGCTCAAGATCTTGGAGACTTCTCCATTCCTTTTCATGAGATAAATCGTGACTTCATGCGCAAGATTCAAAAGAAAGAGATTGCAGAGGCTTTGAAGAAAATGAAATCAAGAAGGGCAGTTGGCCCAGATGGTATACCTATCGAGGCTTGGAAATGCTTGGGAGAGAAAGGTTTAGAATGGTTGACAAATCTTTTTAACTTGATTTGGCGAACAAATAAGATGCCTAATGAGTGGAGGAAGAGTACTTTGGTGCCTTTATATAAGAATAAGGGTGATATACAAGATTGCACAAACTATCGTGGTATAAAACTCATGAGTCATTCTATGAAACTTTGGGAGAGGGTGATTGAGTCTAGGTTGAGGAAGGTTGTCATGATATCGGAGAATCAATTTGGTTTTATGCCTGGAAGATCAACTATGGAAGCTATACATCTTCTTAGACAACTTATTGAAAGATATAGAGAGAGGAACAAAGATTTGCATATGGTTTTTATTGATTTAGAGAAGGCATACGATAGAGTACCTAGGGACGTTCTCTGGTGGACAATGATGAAGAAAGGTGTTTCTCTCAAGTACATTAGTATAATTAAAGATATGTATGAAGGAGTAGTAACCAATGTCCGCACTTGTGGAGGGGTGACAACCAATTTTCCGATAACGGTTGGGTTACATCAAGGATCTGCTTTAAGCCCTTTCCTATTTGCGATAGTGATGGATGAGCTTACGAGATCAATTCAAGAAAATGTACCGTGGTGTGTGTTGTTTGCTGATGATATTGTTTTGATTGATGAGTCTAGAGCTGGGGTTAATGCTAAGTTAGAATTATGGAGACAGACATTGGAAGCTAGAGGTTTTAAGTTGAGTAAGAGTAAGATTGAATATATGGAATGTCGGTTTAGTAAGCAACGAAGTAGTGATGGGAGTGTAGTGAAGCTTGGTGAGCAAGATATACCGGTGAATGATTATTTCAAATATTTGGGATCCATCATTCAAAAGTATGGAGAAATTGATGGAGATGTAAATCATAGGATAAAGGTTGGGTGGATGAAATGGAAAAGTGCTACTGGAGTGCTGTGCGATCGTAGAATGCCATTGCGGTTGAAGGGAAAGTTTTATAGGACGACTATTAGACCCGCTTTACTATATGGTACGGAATGTTGGGCTGCCAAGAGACATCATATTCAAAAAATGAGTGTAGCTGAGATGCGGATACTTAGATGGATGTGTGGAAATACAATAAAAGATAAGATTCGGAACGAAGAGATACGTAAGAAGGTAGGTGTTGCACCCATTGAAAATAAGATGCGAGAGAATCGTTTACGGTGGTTTGGACATATTCGGCGAAGGCCTAATGATGCTCCAGTTAGAAGGTTGGAGAAATGGGAAAATATATTAGTTAAAAGAGGTCGGGGTAGGCCTAGGAAGACTTGGATGGAGATGATAGGAAAGGATATGAATGCTTTGAACCTCACCGAGGACATGGCGCTGGATAGAAATGATTGGAGGAAAAGGATTCATGTGGAAGACCCAAAATGAATTTCTTTTTTGGTTCATATCGCTGACCCCAATTGTTTTGGGATGAAGGCGTAGTTGTTGTTGTTGTTGGAACATCTCAAATCATCAAGTTAAACATAAACATCTAGGTGTCAAAAATTACTGAATCTGATAAGACTAATTCAACTTAAGAGTATTAGAGTTAAATTACCTGAGCAGGAAAATGATCTGAATGGCCATCCTCATGATAAATATTAAGAAAAATGAATAAACCATGTTAAATTGAGGAATCTAATGCACAATTCATCAGATGAAGGACCGGACAAAACGATGTACAATAATGCCAGAATATCAGAAAATACTTAATTATATGACAAAAATACCAGTGAGGTGTTGGTGAACATGCAAACTAATCAACAAAATTGAAGTACACGATACAGGAAGACCATACATAGTGCATACATAACTCGACATAGGCATCCTGTGTATCAGACATCTTGGGATTCATAATAAGTTGCTTTCTTCTTTAAATGTGAAGCCAATGAACCCATCTTCTGATTCTGAGAACTCTATACCTCTTCATGAAAAACTGACCTATTCATCAACATCGTTATCCTCCTTCAAACATAACTCAACCTTCCCACAAAAGAGGGTGGACATGAACAGGTACCAGTTATATACGATGGTAAAACCATAATACAAGACCCTAATGCCAAAAATTAAATTGCACAGATGTATACTGGTAAACAATAGAACGATACAGTATATGATGTTGATCAGAAATGGGTGATATCATGAAATGGACAAGGAGCCGACAATGATCATGATAATGCAAGAAAATGTGATACAATAAACGCAATCAGCGAGACAATTAAAACAAAGACTCATCCACTAAAAGTCAAAAGGGAAAATGATCAGAACATGGATAAATTAGCAGAGGGGACTTTCTGAGAAAAGGAATCACAATAAAAATAAAGGAACCAAATGTCAAAAGGGGAATCAAACTGAAAAGGAGAACTAAAGTAAACTCAAAGACTCAGAACTCAGGTGAACCGATGATGCCATTTGCGAGACATCATCGGCTACCGGTATATCAGGGGATGTACCAAATGAAATTGGGGGCCCAACATAAAATTCAAAATCAAAGTAAGCATAGGAAATTAGGATAAACAGACGATGAATGCAAAAACAAGAAAAATCACATTACAAACGTATGTTAAAATCTATGAAAATCCAGGAAATTTATGAATGAATGATAAAAGGGGAGAAAAAGATGTTGGAATTGATATATTCCTCTTACTGTAGCAACCGATGGGTCGATCCTGCTATAGGCAGGTCGATTCTCATCTCTTGTGCCTTAAAATGCAAAAAAAGAAAAAAGAAAAAAAGAAAAACAAAAGATCGAAGCGGAAAAATGCTGGAAATGCAGGGAAAGAGACATTCACAGAAAATATGAAAGAAAAAGGGGTTCGGTTACTCACCTGTAATCGCATAGATGGTCGATCGACCCCTTTTAGAAGATGGAGAGGAGGACGATTTCTTGGAATTTTGAAGGAAGGGTGATACCTTCTGTATATCGTAGCCGCAACTCTTGCTTGTAGATGCTTTAGGACGATCGACCTCTTCTGGTCGGATGAAAGAAAACCAAGGAATTAATAGGAAGAGAAGGGGAAGAGGGAAATGAAGAAAGGTGAGAGGTTCGGGTGGAGACTCTGATGTTGAAGAGGTTCTTCAGCCGATGCCCACGAGAACCAGAGAGAGGGAGAAAAAAAAGGGGAGGAGAAGATCCGATGCGTGAAGAAGGGGGTGCGGGGGTGAAACGTGGTGCCTTGAAGAGGCATATGCGACCCCTTCTTAAAGAAATGGAAGACGAGTCCAGAGGGGTCGAGCTATTGGAGATCAAGGGCAAATGGAGATTTCGGTTGGTGATGGGTGGCCTAATGGAGGTTGTTGCGGCGATGAAGGGCCGAAGATGGGGATGGAGAGAGGCGGCTGAGGGAGAAAACTCGCGAGAAGGAGCAGGTCCTCCTCTTGCGAAAGGTTTTTACCGAAACCCTAAAGAAAAGAATTCAAAGGGGAACCCCTTTATTTTCAAATTTTCGCAAAGAGGGGGCTCCCTAATACATTTTTGCAAAAAGAAGTTTTCTAAAAAAAAACCGATTTTTCAAAAGGGTGTTTTCAAAAAGATTATTTTGCAAAGGAATGGTTTTTTTCAAAAGAGGTTTTCTTCGAAAACTAATTTTTTTGTTTCTTTTATATTTGCATTTTCCAATTTTTGTAAAAATCCTAAAGTTTTACGGAAAAACAAAGATTAAACGCTATTTTTTTTTGTATTTTTCTGAGAAATATTTACAAAAGTGTTTTTTCTGAGAATTTCAGACCATTTCGGGAAAATTTCTTCAGAAGAGTGGGTTTTGATCCGGATTTTTGGAGGAAATATGGATTTAAAGTGCTGGATTCAGATCCGGAATTAATTTTGAATATACCAACATGGAATTTAATTCAGTGACTTGATTTTCTCAGAAAACGGGGTTAGGGGCAAAAAGGTCATTTTTACAAAATTTTGAAAAATTTGGGGTGTTCACATGCATGAACTATGATTAGCATGCGACAAGTCCAAATTTTTATATTGAGAGGACTGTTTTGGCAGGAACTGAATTTGTTGTTAAATTAATTGATCCATGGGAAGTATCCATTGGGATGATATCAACAAGAAACATTTGTGAAAACCAAATCCTGATCTTAGGAACTAAAAGTCCTTATCCTTTATTCTTTTGAAAACTGACTGGTTAACTCTATGCGTTCACTTATTCATTTCAGAGTGGAGGAGACAACGTTAAAACTGTAATGAAATATGCAAAAATAAGCCTCTAAGGGCTTATAAGATTATAAACACAAAGTGCACATGTACATACAAGTCCAACTAAGAGATAATATTAGAGCATAAAGACACTACACAAGCACTAAGTGCATTCAAGACATCAAAGAACTAAAGAGTGGAGGCGACAACATTAAAACTGTAATGAAATATGCAAAACTAAGCCTCTAAGGGCTTATAAGATTTTAAACACAAAGTGCACATGCACATACAAGTCCAACTAAGAGATAATATAAGAGCATAAAGACACTACACAAGCACTAAGTGCATTCAAGACATCAAAGAACTAAAGAGAGGAATACAAAAATATAAAAAATATTCATCTTATTGAGTGTGAATGCTTAAGAGAAGCATTATCTTACAAAGAGGAGAAAGACACTATATATCAGAGTTATCAGTCGAGGAAGCGGGAGCAGGAAGTGATACGGGAAGCGAGGCACTTTAAAAAATTTAGGAAGCGGGGAAGCGTGGGACCACTTAGAAAAAAATTATGAACACAACCAACATGATCCAAATTCCCTAGGCTACATTATTCTCTAGTTAGACATTTCTCCTGGTTAATTGATTAAAACAATATTGCAAGTGACACTGCAAACCCAACAAGATAATGAAGAGTGGAAAAAACACTGCACCTAAGCAAGCCCAAGCTTAGCTCAGCTGAGTACACACAATAGTGTGGGGTCACCCAATTAACTAGTAACCCCCCAAATCCCCAATGCACTTCATATCTATTAACCATACTCACAAGAACATCTCAGGATTTTTTAAGCCACGCTATTTTAGCGCAAGATTTCTAGAAACAAATACAATCCCCCCACAAAAAATGAGACATTTTGAACATATCATGGTTTTTGTTGCAATATCATTAACATGATATCTACATTTTTATATTTTAATGTTTTTATTGTGTTTTCTCATACATTTCAACTTTTAAATGTACATAGATCCCCCCCCAAAATTTTTTTTTCTTCTTCAATTTATTGCAATATTTTTGTTCACCGTCAAGAAAATACCAATAACGAGATTTGTGACTTTGTTATTAACCAAGCGTCGCAGCGAGCAAAGTGACTCCCTGTGAACGATCAACGCAGAAATCCTGCTTCGCTGATAAGAATCGATCGATGTCACCAAGACATCTTAAAAATTCACGTATCTAACGCAAAGTGACAACATCGCCAACGTGCCGGCTGAAACCCAATCAAACCCATCAGTTTCTTTCCATTCATTTCCAACCAAACACGCATCGAGCTCGATCGAGACTCGGTAGCAAATCAAACAGCAACAACGAAGGGACGAGAAATGACAGAGGAGAGAGAATCGAGAAAAGAGAGCGTACTTGAACATAGACATCGTCGGTGGTGGAGGTCGTCGGACGTCGGTGGAGGAGGTCGCCGGTCGTCGGACGTGAATAGCGGAGGAGGTCGTCGGTCGTCGAACGTCAATGGAGGAGGAGGTCGTCGATCGTCGGATGTCAATGGAGGAGGAGGTCGCCGGTGGCCGAAAACGAGAGAGAGAGAGAGAGAGAGAGAGAGAGAGAGAGAGAGAGAGAGAGAGAGAGAGAGAGAGAGAGTCGGATGAAAAAAACAAAAACCTTAAGTTTCTTTTTTTTATCTTTACGATTTTTTGAAAATGTCCATTTTGCCCTTATTCAAAAACGATTTTCTTTAATTTTTTTGTTTTTCACGTGTTAATTTTTTTAAAAAAGGGGCAAACTTGACATTTTAAAAAACGCATCCCCCTTTAAAGGAGTACGCATACCCCTTTAACGGGGGACACACTTCCCTTTAAAGGGGGACACATACCCCTTTAAAGGGGGACGCGCTTCCTATATTTTTCATGCGCTTCCCCACGTGTTTCGGAAGCGCCACGTTTTGCTCTTCCGAAGCGCGTCTCGGGGAAGCGCGCTTCCCCTAGTACATGCGCGTTTCCGGTAACTCTGCTATATATAGAGCCAAGATGAACATTTAAAAGAGGCATTCACTATTCCAACGGTCATACAGTCCCAACAGTCAAAGAGTCGTATAGATGTCATGAAATAGTGTGGATCTCAATGCACTCAGAATGAGCTCCAAGAGTTTAAACATAATGCATTTGGACAAGACCATAAGAACAAAGGTGAAGCACATTGAATGTGAATGAATATCTTCATTAATAAAGAACACCAATAAAATACAAAAAGAAATTACATAAAGTCCTAACTACATAACTCTCAAAACACAAAAAATACCTAATACTACTCATCACTCTCACTTACAAAGTCACCCACCCACCCATATATATATATATATATATATATATATATATATATATATATATATAAGCACAAAAAAAAAGGACAAGAGAGAAATTAAAGAGGAGAAGGAGAGCCTTCTAGCCATTGGAGCTAGTCCAACAATTAGAATTCTAGCCGTTGGAAGAACTTATTTAACCTAGGTTGACCAAATCCTAGTCAACCTAGGTTGACCAAGATATTATAATATATATATGTATATATGTATATATGTATACTTATACAAGGAAAAGGGCATTCATCTTAACACCCCCTCCTCAAACTTACGACTCATTGTAAGTTTGCAATTACAAAAAAAATCCCATTACGCAAAATAGTATCATTTTCTTCATAATACTAATTCTTGAAGGGGCTTCTAGATCTTCCCTGATATGCTCGAAATGTCTTTAGAATCATCAATACCACCAATATTTTGAGAACCTATAAAGAGAGCAAAACAAGAGTAATCTAACAAAAAATAATTATGCTTATATATATATATATATTATGGAGAGAGGATGGTCAAACACACAAACATACAATATATAAAAAATACTTAACAAGTCAACTTATCATTTTTCAAAATCTTTTAAAGTAAAAATTAATTTTAAAAATCATGAATTTCAAACACGATAGTCATTTATCACTTTAATCATTCATGAAAGGTAATACAAAAAAAGGGATCCCAATGAGGGTCAACATAAATACAATAGGAGTGCGCAAACACTAGTTTACCAAAAGGTAATACATAGTGAGAACAATCTCAAGAGGAATCAAATGCACACAATAGCCACTATGGGCATACACAATACAACACATAAGAGATTTCACTAATGAAATGCTTTAGAATAGCATTAATTAAACTTATGCAAATTATGCAAGACAATGAGGCATAGAATAACTCATGCGACTAAAGCATATTCAATGCAAAATGTATGAAAATATTTCAACAACCATTTCTCATACAAGTGCAAATGAGATTAGAAAAAGTTATAAAGAGATTGTAAAAAATCTCCTATAACACAATGAATGATATTAGCAAATCTTAACACTAGTTTTACCACCATAATCAATCACCTTAGTAGATCTCCAAACTTCAAAAAACAAGTATATCAATTATTAGAATAAGAGCATAATTAAAATGCTACTAATGGAAACATCTCTTATCTACATATAATGACACTCAAAACAAGTTTATCACCGATTACAACAAAAGTATAATCACAATGCCACTAATGGGCTAAAAACACATACAAAGGTGTGAATAAACATCTCTTGTCTACATATAATGACACTCAAAACAAGTGTATCAACGACTAGATCAAGAGTATAACCAGAATGCCACTAATAAGTTAATTGTTAAAATATATGTTACTTCATACCCGATAAGGGGTATTTTTGTAAATCTGTCCAATAGGGGCAGTAGTGTCATTTATTTTTGTATTTCTTTTTTCTTTATTTCTTTTTCTTATTTTTAGTTTTATCTTTTTATTTTTATTTTTAATTAATGTATTGCATTGGGGTCCCAACTAAGAGTTGTTGGGACCCCCAATGGTCATTAATATGACCGTTGGGGGCCCAACGACTCCTAAGTTAAGCCCTCCAATGCTGCCTCCTTTTCATCTCTCTCTCCCTTTTTCAGCTGTATAAATAGGGGTATTCACCCCATTGTAATATAGGCTTTTCTAAGCCCTTTTGCTCAATAACATCCTTTGTTCATTTGTAAGCCCTTTGTTGGCTTTTGTATTTTGTTCCTTGTGGACTTGTTCATTGTGGTTACACTTGTGGGTGTCCGTTATAGGACATTGGGTATGCTTTAGCATTCTCTACATCTATTTCCGCTTACTTTATTACATGGTATCAGAGCAAGATTGTGCTCTTGATTCTTGATAAAGTTATATTTGCTTTTCGTATATCTCTCTTCTTGCTCCTGTCTCTTTATCACAATGGAGGGTGAACAAAAGATAGATCTTTCTTTCAAGCTAAATGGTTCAAACTATTTAGTTTGGGCATCCGCTATGGAGAACAACCTCAAAGGCAAAAGGCTTTGGGGTTATGTGATGGGCACCGTTCCAGAACTTCAACTTCAACTTACCAAAATGCAAGGAGATCAAGAGAAGGCTTTGGAAGGAGGTGCACGAATCAAGGCGATTGAAGAATATCAATCCAAGATTAAGGATTGGGAGAGTAAGCATGCAAAGATACTTGCATGGTTTATGAACAAGGTGGAGTTAAAAATTTGTGCAAACATTGCAAAATTCCGTAAAGCTAACGAGGCATGGTTCTTCATGAAAGGTATGTATATTCAAAAAAACCTTGCTAGACTATTCTTTCTTCAAGAAAAGATTCGCACCATTAAGCAAGGGGACATGTGTGTCCGTGACTAATTTAGCTCTCTTAGTCCCTTATGGGATGAGCTCGCTCTTCTAGAACCCAAGTGGGTAGCTAGTGAAGATGTTGAGCTTAGAAGAGAACAAATGAAAAAATAACACTTTTTCTAATTTTTACATGGGCTTAGGCCCGATTATGAGTAAGTCAGATCTTCTCTCTTTTATAGATCTAAGCCTCTTCCTCTAGAAGATGCTGTTGCCGAAATATGCCAAGAAGAAACCCATCTTGGCATGATAAAAGGTGGAGATGGAGTCTTAGCCATATCCAAACTCGGCAACCATGTTAATCCCTACAAGCCTTCACATTTTAGGAGACAAAATAAATATAATGATAACTATAAGAACGCCATATGCCATCATTGTCAAGAACCGAGACACATAAGGCCTAATTGTCCCAAGATAAATGAAGCTCCCAAACCTAGAGTTGCTTCCATTGAAGAAACCACACTAAGAAAGGAAGATTCATCCAAAGGAAAAGATTCTTTTTCTCTTGCTCAACTATCGGAGGTACTTCAAATTTTACTCAAATCTTCATCTACATCCGGTGCCGCCATTGCCTCTTCCTCTCCTCCGGGTATGTCTTCTTGGATCCTTGACTCAGGAGCTTCTTTTCATATACACCAGTTAAAAATGGGTTATCTGACTTATGTTCTAATTCAAAAACCTCCTATGTTTCAAGTGTCGATAGAACATCTTTACAAATCAAAAGTGTTGGAACATTAAGCTCTTTTAAAAAATTTCTCGTGCCAAATGTTAGAGTCATTCCAAAACTAAATTTAAACCTTCTCTCTGTTTCTCAAATCTCCGATCATGGATGTGAAATCTCCTTCTCAACTAAGGGTTGCTCTATGAAGGATCTCCGATTTGGGAAACAGATTGGGCAAGGCCATAGGAGGAGGGATCTCTATTACATGAACTACTTGAAACTCCCCAACGACCTATGTCACAGGGATTCGGCTAGTAGGGTGCCGCACCCGCGTCGACGCGACTCGATGCGGGTGCGGTCAACCCGACCCTGGGTGCGTTGACCGCACCCAGGGTCATTTTGGTTCATTTTTTTGGGGTTTTTAAAAAAAAAAAAAATTCCGAAACAAAAACACAAAAAAGGATGAAGAAAAGTTCTGGACCAACGAGTGATGTGTTTCTTATCTTTCTTTGTTATTGTTAGGTAGGTAGAAGGGAAGAAGAAATATCTGCAGAGAGGCGAACCACATCTCGTGGCGATGCGAGTCAAGGGGCTTTTGCAGGGGCAGAAAGCTCTGGTCTTCTTCAATGTGGGATTTCCATTGCAGGTGCTGCTGCTGCTCATGATGGCTTTGAGGAGCCTCCATTTAACATCTGCTCCCTCTGTTAACCTGATTTTTCTTCTGAACGCACAGACGAAATGGGTAGAGAGAGAGAGAGAGAGTGAGGCGTCTACCGTTTCCTATTGGTCTAGGCTTGTCCTGCAGTGTGTATGCGATGAACCCGAAAAGTTTGCCGAGGTTTGAATTATTAAAAGACGAAGCTGTCGATTTAGCTTTCTTATCTTATTCATTTATTGTGCACACTGTTTGAAGCTTTTGAGTGTCAAGATTAGGGGTATCAACGGGTCGGGTTTTACCCGGACCCGACCCGTACCAAGCCTTATAAGGTCAGGTATGGTGATAAATAAGAAGACCTGATTAAGATTCGGGTTCAGACCCGAAGATTCGATTAATCCTAGTATAGTTTGTGAAATTTTATGTCAGACCCAAACCCGACCTGTGTTTCGATTAAGACTCACAGTTTCTCAATTTAAATATGATAAAAAATAGTAGTTTATCTGGTATGGCCCGAGTCTGGTTCATATAGTTTTTATCGAGTTTGAGTATGGTTTTTCTTATGATGAATCTGCCTGGACCCCCGCCCGCTGACCGCGCAGCAGGACCCACGCCGGAGGGGACCCCCAGGACCCCCTTATATATATTTTACAATTTTGCCCCTGCCGCACCCCCGCACCCGGGTTTTTTGGAAGTGCCGAATCCCCGCACCCGCACTTGCATAGCCAACGTCTCTTTTTGTAATTATGTCCAAGATAAAAACTTTTTTGGACATATTCGGCGAAGGCCTAATGATGCTCCAGTTAGAAGGATGGAGAAATGGGAAAATATATTAGTTAAAAGAGGTCGGGGTAGGCCTAGGAAGACATGGATGGAGGTGATAGGAAAGGATATGAATGCTTTGAACCTCACTGAGGACATGGCATTGAATAGAAATGATTGGAGGAGAAGGATTCATGTGGAAGACCCAGAATGATTTCTTTTTTGGTTCATATCGCCGACCCCAATTGTTTTGGGATGAAGGCGTAATTGTTGTTGTTGTATAAAAACTTTGAGATTTGGCACAAAAGACTGGACATCCAAGTTTCTAAAAAATGTATCATCTTCCCTTTGGGAAAAAATTTTGTAACGAGAAAGATTTTGTTTGTAAGGATTGTATTTTTAAAAAAATGAAATCCACTCCTTTTCCCAATAGAACTTTTGTGTATAAGAGGCCTTTTGAATTAAAGGATGGAGAGATGGGAAAATATATTAGTTAAAAGAGGTCGGGGTAGGCCTAGGAAGACATGGATGGAGGTGATAGGAAAGGATATGAATGCTTTGAACCTCACCGAGGACATGGCATTGAATATAAATGATTGGAGGAGAAGGATTCATGTGGAAGATCCAGAATAATTTTCTTTTTTGGTTCATATCGCCGACCCCAATTGTTTTGGGATGAAGGCGTAGTTGTTGTTGTTGTTGTATAAAAACTTTGAGATTTGGCACAAAAGACTGGACATCCAAGTTTCTAAAAAATGTATCATTTTCCCTTTGGGAAAAAATTTTGTAATGAGAAAGATTTTGTTTGTAAGGATTGTATTTTTGGAAAAATGAAATCCACTCCTTTTCCCAATAGAACTTTTGTGTATAAGAGGCCTTTTGAATTAGTTATTTCAGATGTATGAGGGCCTTCTCCTGTCATATCAAAAGGAGGATATTCATATTATGTTACGTTTATTGATGACTTTACTAGATATATATGGATTTATTTTCTTAACTTAAAATCCGATGTCGTCTCATTCTTTAAGAAATTTCATATGATTGTTAAAAATCAATTTTTAAACAATATCTCTATCCTTAGGTCCGATTCGGGTGGAGAGTACTTGTAAAAAAAAAATCAAAATTATCTTGAAACCAATGGAATTTGCCATAAAAAATCTTGTCCTAGAACTTCTCAACAAAATGGTTTAGCCGAAAGAAAACATAGACACATTTTGGAAACTACTACGACTCTCCTTATTTCAAAAAGTTTTTGGGCCGAAGCCGCTCTAACATCTATTTATTTGATAAATAGAATGATCTCATCATCTTTGCAAAATATATCTTCCTATGAAAAACTATTTGAAAGAATACCCGATTTTAATAGGTTAAGAATTTTTTGTTGTAAGTGTTTTGTTCTTTCACATAAAAGAGATAAATTATCACCCAAAGCTGTTGAATGTGTATTCTTAGGTTATGGAGAAAATAAAAAAAGGATTTAGATGCTTCGACTCTAAAAATAACAAACTATATGTGTCTAAAGATGTAACCTTTTTAGAAATTGATTTTTTTTTTAGAAAACTAAAGACATTAATGAAAGCAAATATGCCTTGTTTGATCTTCTTCCTCATGAATAGGAGATTCCTAATGAAAATCCGGTAAATGACCAAGAGGACACTCCTCTTAACAATATTGAAAATGTTGATGAAAACAATGTCATTAATAGTAGACCAATTCAAACCTATATTCGGCGTGGTCAACAAGTTCCTATGAATGCATTGAAAAAATACTCCCAGGATTCTAGCATAGAGAAAACTTCACTTAGAAGATCCAGTCGTATCTCTAATCCCCCTAGCAGGTTTGTTTCCTATGATTCCTTAACACCAAAATATAGGTCATGCCTAATTGCGTTACACTCATTCCATGAACCATCCCACTATAATGAGGCTAAGAATTTTCCCCAATGGGTTGAAGCCATGAACTTAGAACTTAGAGCACTTGAAAAAGCAAAAACTTGGGAAATAACGTTGTTACCTATGGGGAAGAAATCTATAGGATGTAGGTAGGTCTATAAAGTAAAAACTAAGAGCGATGGGTCCTTAGAACGCTACAAAGCTAGGTTAGTAGCTAAAGGGTACTCTCAAGAATACGATATTGATTATGAGGAAACCTTCGCCCGTTGCTAGAATGACCAGTGTTAGGACCCTTATTGTTGTTGCTTCTATTAAAAAATGGCCTATTTATCAATTAGATGTAAAAAATGCATTCTTAAATGGTGAACTAAATGAAGAGGTTTACATGGATCCTCCGCCAGGGGTATGTATTGGTAATGATAAAATTCTCAAACTTAACAAAACTTTATATGGATTAAAACAAGCCCCAAAAACATGGCATGCTGAATTTAGCAATGTAATGACACGTTTGGGTTTTCGGTCTTGCTATACCGACACTGCTCTTTTTGTAAAAAGTACAGGGTCTTTGGTGGTTATTTTCCTGCTTTACGTAGATGATATGATTATCATTGGAAGTGATAAGCAGGAAATTAATGATATCAAGAAAGTTTTAAAAGAAAATTTTGACATGTCTGATCTTGGATTCTTAAGATATTTTTTAGGTATTAAAGTGGCGTACTCTCCTAGAGGGTACATTCTTTCTCAAATGAAACTTGCAGCTGACATTTGTTCGAAGTCCGACATTTTCGACGACAAGAAGACAAAAACCCCTGAAGTTATCAATGCCAAATTAAGATTGGAGGATGAAACTCTTCTTGAAGATCCTACTCCCTACCGTCAACTTGTCGGATCCCTGACATACTTATCTATCACTCGGCCATACATTGCTCATGCAGTTCATTCAGTCAGTTTCAACATGCGCCTACAACAGTGCACATGAGTGCAGTCTTAAGAATCAACAGATACATTAAGAACACTATAACTAAGAGAGTTTTTCTTTCCTCATCTTCGTCACTTGATTTAATTGCTTATAATGATGCTGATTGGGGAGAAAATCCCAATGATAGAGTCTTAATTACCGGTTTCTGTGTGTTTTTAGGTGACTATGGTTTTTTGGAGGTGCAAGAAGCTGAATATCGTGCAAAATGACCACTACAACCATGGAGCTTGTATAGCTTCGTAGCATTCTTAGTGATATGAGCATAATCTTCTCTACACCTTCGAAGATGTGTTGTGACAATAAAAGCGCCATTTATATCGCAAGCAACCACACCTTCCACGAGCGTACTAAACACATTGAGATGGATTGTCACTATGTACGTGATGAATATCGAAGAACATTGCCATACGTTTCATCCGAGTACCAGTTGACAGACTTCTTCACCAAAGCTCTTGCTGCTCCTCGCTTTATCTTTCTACTTAACAAGCTTTCGGTCATCTTCCCGTAAAACTTGAGGGAGGGTGTTAAAATATATGTTACTTCATACTCAATAAGGGGTATTTTTGTAAATCTGTCTAATAGGGGAAGTAGTGTCATTTATTTTTGTATTTTTTTCTTTATTTTTTATTTAGTTTTATTTTTTTATTTTTAATTAATGTATTGCATTGGGGGTCCCAACTAAGAGTCGTTGGGGCCCAACGACTCCTAAGTTGAGCCCCCCAATGTTGCCTCCTTTTCAGCTCTCTCTCTCCCTTTTTCAGCCCTATAAATAGGGGTGTTCACTCCATTGTAATATAGGCTTTTCTAAGCCCTTTTGCTCAATAACATCCTTTGTTCATTTGTAAGCCCTTTGTTGGCTTTTGTATTTTGTCCCTTGTGGACTTGTTCATTGTGGTTACACTTGTGGGTGTCCATTATAGGACATTGGGTATGTTTTAGCATTCTCTACATCTATTTTCGCTTACTTTATTACACTAACAACACGCACGAAGGTGTAAGTAAACATCTTATGTTTATATATAATAATACTTAGATAAGAAACATAAAAAGGAGAAGACACCCGAGGTAAAAAAGCTTGCAATGGAAGCACACTAGTGTTACTAATAAGAATATTAATTTTAACAATCTTTCGAAACACCATGGTTTAAAAAATATATGACCATCACAGATAAACATAATTATAAGCATCTACTATGACAAAAAACAAATGAGTGATACAATAAAGTCATAGATTCAGAGATCAAACAACCGTCAGTTAGAGCCAAACCATAAGTTGACAATCTAAACTGACATAAAATGAGGTTCACACAACTCACCTCAACAAACATCTTGGATTTAAGAATAACAAGGCCAAGAGAAATGTTGCATCATATAAAATTTTATGATGGACAAAATCGATGCAATAAAAAGGCAACAATTTTCAAAGGAGAGTTCTTATCAAATAACCAATTTGAAAAAAACAAGTTTCAAATCAAATCCAATAAAGGTAGATGAAAACAATGCAATCATATGCACAACAATATGTCTATTGTTGCAATTATATGCAATACATGATGTCTCGTGACCATTTTCACAAATTTGAACAAGCAATCAACAAAGATCATGCCCAAATTAGGCAATCAACATAGAGAAGATAAATTTTTTAAAGTACCTTTCATAAATTCACCATTCAAAGAACACGTTCACCAAGGCACAAAGATCCAATAAAAATCAATAAAGAAACGAGAATAATTGTTTTAAGAAACTAAATTTAAATCATAAGTCTACTATGAAATAAATGAAGGCACACATGTAGAGATTCATAAAGATCTTCATATAGGTGTTTAATACATAATGAACTCACATATGTCGTACAAATTTTTTTATCACAGTACAACAAATATAAAATCTCTAAGAATCGTGATATAAAATATCAAAGAAAGAAACCACTAAGAGTTGCAAGAGGGCATAAGTACTAAAGTCAATAAATCACCAATGGGCAAAAATAGTCACTAAAAACTCAATGACAAGAATTTTTCAAAAATAAGTTTTTACAATGCTCAAGAGGAAGCATAAATACAAGAATCCTCTAAGAGAAAGATACAATACAAAATAGAGAAATACAATAAATATTAAAATGTGCATTTGAGTACATGATAAGCTATGCTTATTTCAATAATAATTATAAAGGCTACTTCAGGCATATGCCAAGAATCTTTTAATTCAACACCTATCATTGATTTGAAAATAATCTTTCTTAATATCATTCAAACATACATGAAGTAACACATTCACCCATATAAGATTAATGCAAGTCATGTATAAGAAGAAGCATATGATATATGATATAAGTATTTTACCAAGAGATGGTCACAAAGGCCACTAGGGATACACGAAAACCACTAAGAGTTTATACCAAAAAGAGCACAATAAATTAATTTATAATTAACAAGTATGCAATAAATCAAGAGCCTTCAATCAAGAACAAAAGTATCCACCAAAGATCTAGCTAGACAAACACAAGTGTCGAAGGACACACCAACAAAGCCCACAAAAGGTCATACGCAAGTAGGCTCAATTAAAAAAATGTTTTATTCATTCATCAAAGTGTAATAAACATGAAAAACATGTAATCATAATTTTAAAATCCTTAAAAAATCACGTATTTACTTGGTACATAATTTTTAACATGCTTTTATATTTAAAATAACACTAGCATATTCAAAATATACTTCAAATCAGCATGCTCAAGCAAGAGCCAACAAAACAATAACATATTTAAAAATAGATTTAAAAAGAAGCTTTAATTTCAATTAATTTGAAAAATACGTCCAATATTTCAACATAAAATATCAAAAACTAATTTTTGGAATTTTACCATAGACCATAAAATTAGGTTAGCCACTTGGAACATAGGGTCTTTAACTGGTAAGTTGGTAGAGTTAGTAGATGTTATGTGTAGGAGAAAGATTGATATTTTATGTCTACAAGAGACCAAATGGGTAGGTGAGAAAGCAAAAGTAATAGAACCTTGGGGATATAAGATTTGGTATACAGGAATAAATAGGAATAGGAATGGAGTAGGGATTGTTATGAGTCGTGAGTTTATAGATAATGTAGTTGAGGTCCGTAGGAAGGGTGATAGGATTTTACTTATTAAATTAGTATTAGATACGGATATTATTAATATTATTAGTGTTTATGCACCTCAAGTAGGTTTAGATGATTCCACTAAGCGTCAATTTTGGGAAGATTTAGATGGAGTAGTACAAGGGATATCTTATGGAGAAAGACTTTTCATCGGCGGTGACCTTAATGGACATGTAGGCATTAGTAGGGATGGATTTGAGAGTATCCATAGAGGCTATGGTATAGGCGAAAGAAACGATAGTGGAGAAAGGATTTTAGATTTTGGTTTGTCCTATGATATGATCTTAGCAAACACTTGGTTTAGGAAGAGGGAGTCTCACCTAGTAACATTTAAAAGTGGGGTTAATACGAGTCAGATAGATTTTTTCCTACTTAGAAAGAGAGATAGGGGTTGTTGCATCGATTGTAAGGTTATACCGGGAGAAAGTGTAGCTACACAACATAGAGTCTTAATTTTAGATCTTAGAATTAGACAATGCCGCAAAAGGGTAGACATAGGATAGATCCTAGAATTAAGTGGTGGGCACTCAAAGGAGCTAAACAAGGAATGTTTGTAGAGCGGGTAGTTAAGGAAGTTGATTGGTGTCTCGAGGAGGATTCAGAATCTATGTGGAATAAGATAGCGGGTGGCATGAGAAAGGTGACTAAGGAGGTATTGGGTGAGTCTAAAGGCGGTGCACCGCTAGGTAAGGATACATCGTGGTGGAACGAGGATGTCAAATTAGCTATTAAGGTTAAAAGAGAGTGTTATAGAAATCTAAGTAAAAGTCGTGATAATGAGAATTTGGAGAAGTATATGATAGCAAAGAAGGAAGCTAAAAAAGTAGTTCGGAACGCGAGGGATAAGGTATATAAGGAGGTTTATGACAAGTTGGATACCAAAGAGGGTGAGAAGGATATTTATAGGATTGCAAAAATGAGAGATAGGAAATCGAGGGATCTGGGTATGGTTAGATGTATCAAAGATGAAACGCAAAGGGTTTTAGTCAAAGATGAGGAGATTAAGGAGAGATGGAAAGATTATTTTGATAAGCTATTTAATGAAAGTCATGCTCAGGATCTTGGAGACTTTTCCATTCCTTTTAATGAGATGAATCGTGACTTTATGCGCAAGATTCAAAAGAAAGAAATTGCAGAGGCTTTGAAGAAAATGAAATCAAGAAGGGCAGTTGGCCCAGATGGTATACCTATCGAGGCTTGGAAATGCTTGGGAGAGAAAGGTTTAGAATGGTTGACAAATCTTTTTAACAAGATTTGGCGGACAAATAAGATGCCTAATGAGTGGAGGAAGAGTACTTTGGTGCCGCTATATAAGAATAAGGGTGATATACAAGATTGCACAAACTATCGTGGTATAAAACTCATGAGTCATACTATGAAACTTTGGGAGAGGGTGATTGAGTCTAGGTTGAGGAAGGTTGTCATGATATCGGAGAATCAATTTGGTTTTATGCCTGGAAGATCTACTATGGAAGCTATACATCTTCTTAGACAACTTATTGAGAGAAATAGAGAGAGGAACAAAGATTTGCATATGGTTTTTATTGATTTGGAGAAAGCTTACGATAGAGTACCTAGGGACGTTCTCTGGTGGACAATGATGAAGAAAGGTGTTTCTCTCAAGTACATTAGTATAATTAAAGATATGTATGAAGGAGTAGTAACCAATGTCCGCACTTGTGGAGGGGTGACCACCAATTTTCCTATAACGGTTAGGTTACATCAAGGATCTGCTTTAAGCCCTTTCCTATTTGCTATAGTGATGGATGAGCTTACGAGGTCAATTCAAGAAAATGTGCCGTGGTGTATGTTGTTTGCTGATGATATTGTTTTGATTGATGAGTCTAGAGCTGGGGTTAATGCTAAGTTAGAATTATGGAGACAGACATTGGAAGCAAGAGGTTTTAAGTTGAGTAAGAGTAAGACAGAATACATGGAATGTCGATTTAGTAAGCAACGAAATAGAGATGGGAGTGTAGTGAAGCTTGGTGAGCAAGATATACCGGTGAATGATTATTTCAAATATTTGGGATCTATCATTCAAAAGTATGGAGAAATTGATGGAGATGTAAATCATAGGATAAAGGTTGGGTGGATGAAATGGAAGAGTGCAACTGGAGTGTTGTGCGATCGTAGAATGCCATTGCGGTTGAAGGGAAAGTTTTATAGGACGACTATTAGGCCCGCTTTACTATATGGTACGGAATGTTGGGCTGCCAAGAGACATCATATTCAAAAAATGAGTGTAGCTGAGATGCGTATGCTGAGATGGATGTGTGGAAATACAATAAAAGATAAGATTCAGAACGAGGAGATGCGCAAGAAGGTAGGCGTTGCACCCATTGAAAATAAGATGAGAGAGAATCGTTTACGGTGGTTTGGACATATTCGACGAAGGCCTAATGATGCTCCAGTTAGAAGGATGGAGAAATGGGAAAATATATTAGTTAAAAGAGGTCGGGGTAAACCTAGGAAGACATGGATGGAGGTGATAGGAAAGGATATGAATGCTTTGAACCTAACCGAGGACATGGCATTGGATAGAAATGAATGGAGGAGAAGGATTCATGTGGAAGACCCAGAATGATTTTCTTTGTTGGTTCATATCGCAGACCCTAATTGTTTTGGGATGAAGGCGTAGTTGTTGTTGTTGTGTTTGTTGTATACTTCACCAAATAAGAAACACATAGCAGAATATGAGATCATCAAGTGTAAACCATGCATCAATTAAGAATTTTCTTTAGAAGAACAAACACCAACAAGATACCAAGACCAAGATGTCAAGCTCTGATACCATGTCATGAAATAGCGCGGATCTCGATGCACTCAAAATGAGCTCCAAGAGTTGAAACATAATGCATTTGGACAAGACCATAAGAACAAAGGTGAAACACATTGAATGTGAATGAATATCTTCATTAATAAAGAACACCAATAAAATACAAAAAAATTTATATAAAGCCCTCACTACATAACTCTCAAAACACAAAAAATACCTAATACTACCCATCACTCTCTCACTTATAAAGTCACCCACCCACCCATATATATAGGCACAAAAAAAGAGAAGAAAAAACAATTAAAGAGGAGAGGGAGCACCTTCTAGCCGTTGGACTAGCCTCCAATAGCTAGAACTTAGTCAACCTAGGTTGACTAAGATATGATATATATATATATACATACATACTTATTGTATATACATACATATATACTTATACAAGGAAAAGGACATTCATCTTAACAATAGACCCCTACACTATACAATAAAGACAAATAAAATAAAGAACAAAAATACAATATTGTCCCTAGTGGACAGTCACTATTTATATAAAATTAACAAGACCAAAATGCCCTTAGAGAGCATTACCTATTACATAACATATATATATTGATACTGGGAGGTTAATATACACTCACGCTTGCACTCAGGTGGGCCGTCCAGTATTTGGAATGGTTGGAACGTGGCCATAGATAAACTCGTTGACATATTATTTTCAAGAATCATACAAAACTTTATAATGAATATTTTTTTTTTAAATTTTTTCAAAATTTTGAGTTTGAAAAAGTTTAAAAATGTTGGATTTTTGAGAGACGTTACAATTGAGCATTAGCCACAACCACCACACGAAGCGGACGAACGGTTCGCTTGAGAAGAGTTCATTTTTTGGCTAAGAGGAGTCTTTTCACGATAAAGGTATATATATATATATATATATATATATATATATATATATATATTAACACTCCCTCAAACTTACGATGTGATAGTCAAAAGTTTGAAACTACAAGTCCTCAAAGGTCTTAATTAAATACAAGTCTTCAAAAGTCTTCATTAAATAAAAGTCTTCAAAATATCTTCATTGGTAGTCTCCATCTTTATGATGCATCAGAGAATTTTGCAAATACAAGTCTCTGAATGTCTTTATTGGTGATCGTTCTCAAACGCCTTTATCGACTGTCTCCATCTTCATGATATGATGCATTAAAGATATTAATCCATCACATCTTTAAGAATCTGCAAAGAGAACAAAATAAAGGTTCCAACTTCACAAATGAAAATATCTTAACCCAATAGTTTTAAAACAAATATATCTTTGAATAAGAGACATTCGATAATCATTAAGAAAGATAAGAGGAGCATACCTCAAGGATAAATCTGTATGAAATCAAATCATAAACCCAAAATCAACATATTTTTCAAGAAAAGATAAATATTGATCATAAGAGAGTTTGATCACTAAAAGACAAATCATCTAGAAGAGATAAACAATTATGTATAAATAATATCCCAAAGATTTTTAGAAAAGCATTTCAAATAAAATAACAAATCATCAACGACAACATACATATGTAAAATATAACAATTCAAAAAAGCCCTCAAGATAAGAGGAGATAATTAAATATGAAAAACATATATATCCAACATACAATTAAAGCATATTTAATGCACATAATAATGAAAGAGAGCAATCACACAAATCACAACCCATTAGGATTTATTTACGTAACCTAGAATGGGTTTAAAGTTTAAACACAAATAACCAAACATCAATCTTAATATATATATATATATATATATATATATATATATATATATATATATATATATATATATATATATATAATGAAATGCACATAAGATGCATGCAATTTTATCAATAAACATTTTTAAAAAAAGTTTAGAAATTTTATGAAGAGATTTTAAAAAATCTCACATAATAAAAGAAATAATATTTGCAAATCTCAATAATAGTCCGACCACCACAAGCAATCACCTCACTAGACCTCCAAACCTCAAAATTCAAGTGTATCTGCTACTAGAACAAGAGTACAATCACAATGCCACTTATGGGCTTAACAAACATACAAAAATAGTAATGAAGACAAACTGATCTCAATAAGTAAGAAGATTTGAAAAACAATATTCAAATCAAAACAATAACTTTTGCATTAATATGAGATTTAATCCATAAAGACAAAAATGATCACAATCAAATAGAGCCATCACTTAATAAAAAACAATATAATCATCCAATAAACAATAAAGGCCAAATAAACAATCGAGTGATACAACTCACTCACAGAACCAGAGATCAAATAACCTTGAGATCAAATAACCTTCAGTTAAAGCCAAACGCCGATAATCTAAACTGATAAAAAAATCGAGGTGCATATAACTCACCCCAATAAATATCTCTGGTTCAAACTAAAGTAACATGGATCCAGAGGCTAATTACCTATCAATCAAATCCAAGACAAGTGTCAACATGACACTACAAAATAAGATAACTTGAGGTGCACACACAACTCACCTCAACTATTAACTTCGGCTCCACAATATCGAGGTGTACAAGAAACAAATGAGTGATACAGCACACTCTTAGAACCAAAGGTCAATAAACACCAGTCAAAGCCAAATTATTTGACAATTTATACTGACAAGAAGACAAAGGTGCACACATAACTCACCTTAACAACTAACTTTGGTTCCGACAACATACAAGAGCATACAACTCACCTAGATAAGGTCAAACAAATAATAATGAGTCTATCAAAAGAAGAGTGATAGACTTACAAAGTCAAATAATAAAAACCTTGAAAGACACATTTCAAGGAACAAGAACTGATAGGACAAAAATTTTCAAGTCAACGAAATCCTAAGTAATGCAATTGTAGCGCCTTCAATCACAAACATAAACGTCCACCAATATTAAGTGGATAAACACAAAAAACGTTCTCTAAGGAACATTCTCACAAAACCCACAAAGGAGTATACAAGAAGGCTTACATTATAAAAAAATGATATTTTATTGAATATCATAAGTATGCAATAGAAACATAACAAAACTCATGTGAGGTATCATGATGCAAATAAGTTTTAGTAAAAACATGCAATCATACTACAAGATAAAATGTCCACCAATGAGAGTCTTCAATTACAAATAAGCATGTTCATCAATAATGGACAATTACTAAAGTAAACCATGAGGAAAACACTTATAACACCCACAAGGGGCAAACATAAAGAAGGTTCTCATAATTCTCAAAATAATATTTTATTAAAATTAAGTATGCAAAAAAGTATAATATTTGAATTCCATGCAAAAATATGTAAGATAATGTTCATTAAAGAGCTATGAGACTAAAAAATAACACAATCACAAGGACCACAAAAGGGCCAACAAGGGAAACACCAAATGACATAACTATTTTTAATCATTTTTAAAAAGAACCATTTAAATGGCATTCATAAAAGTGAATGATTCCCATAAGAAATCATGCTCAATACCTTATGCACGAATAGATAATCTCATTCATCATGTAAGACAATCACAAGTGCACAAGGATCATATATTAATATAAAAATAATTTATTCAAAACAAAAAGATAGCAAGGTATCCATGATCCCTAAGATCCTAACTACATAATTTTTAATACTTTATAATCTATTTTATGTTTCACATAAGAATACATCAATAGTAAAGAAAGAAAAAAATTTAAATACAAGTTAAGCAAAATGTCATAAGATCATACTTGTGAATGACACACAACACCATTTCAAATTATTTTAAACTATTTGATAAATTTTCAAAAGAAAACAAAACAAAGTTCAATAAGAAATATGAAAATGATTTGACATTTATAACCATGAAGTGTTCAAATAAAGCATTTAAATGATAACAATACATGCTTAAGAATACTAGATCATATACGTACATATTAAATAAAGCGAGTTCGAAAAACTAAGATTCAAACTAGATCTCATAAAAGCATGCACATATATAATTTCACAAGATCAAACAATATTATAAACCTTATAAAACATTTAATAAAAATAAATTCAACAATAATTTAAAAAAACATTTAAAGATTTTAGTTTTTAACAAAAATAAAAAATAATTTTTCAAAAATAAGAAAACTGAGTGCTTTGTCATGCATAATGCATGGGATAAATAACTCAAGTAAAACTAAAGATATAAGATACATACCGGGTCAAGATTTTCCTTGAATCTAAGCCACACAACAGTTAAAAATTCTTCACAAAGCACGAACTCAAATGAAAAAAATCCCAAGACTCAAAAAGGCAAAATACCAAGAAATATTTCTTGGCTCTGATACCATGTAAAGAAATATGCAGAAATACAAAACAAGAGAAGGGCTTATAAGATCATAAACACAAAGTGCACATGCACATAAACAAGTCCAACTAAGGGACAATACAAGAGTATAAAGGCATTACACAATCCCTAAGTGCATTCAGGACATCAAAAAACTAAAAAGAGGAACGCAAAAATATAAAAAAGATTCATCTTATTGATCATGAATGCTTAAGAGAAGCATTATCTTATAAAGAGGAGAAAGACACTATATATAGAGCCAAGATGGGCATTTAAGAGAGGCATTCATTGTTCCAACAGTCATATAGACCCCCTACATTATACAATAAAGACAAAAATAAAATAAAAAATAAAAATACAATATTGTCCCTAATGGACAGTCATTATTTACATGAAAATAACAAAACCAAAATGCCCCTAGAGAGCATTACCTATTACATAACATACAATATATATATATATATATATATATATATATATATATATATATATATATATATATACACACACACACATGGATATAATTATATACATATATACATTAACAAAAACATGACTCTTAAAGGAAACAGATCCCATTGGTATCATCTTTCTTTTCTTCCAGTCCTGTCCGGATGACCTACTCGAGGGGGTATCGTTCCCCACGACATCTGGTTCACAGTGTTCTCACACTTATTTTTTCGACCTGGACAAGGCTTGACTATACTGATCAGATCCTAAGATCAGGGTCAACAAGGGAGTTTTTTGCTTAGCAGGCTCTGGTACCAGAATGACTTAGTGGCTCCCGAACAGCGGCATAACCAATAAGCTTTTACTGATGGCTAGGCTAAATCTCTATATACGATCGAGCTCTAGATGAATAGTTATCGGGTCATTAGTGTGTCGCATTCATGGCCCCTGTTTGACTGCCACTCAGGGATGTTTTTTGTCTATTGTTTATAAGAATTTATAACGTCGTGTTTCTATTTATCTTTGTACCGGGGTTCTGTAACTTTACATATGATAGTCTTTTTTTCATGCTTAAGTGATTACTTTTGATGGCTATGTAAAATTGTAATGCCCCTCTATACGCTATCATATCTTTTCATAGTTCTCAAACATCATGTGGTTTTGTACATATGGTAGCACACTGTTGGGACTTGTTTTTTAGATAAAATTGCTTTCAGCTGTGTGCACCTTTTTGTTGAAGCTGTCCACTAAATCTCATGAATGGTTGCAGGCCGAGCATGCTTTACCTCAGCAGTTTGTTCATGTATTCAAGGATGGTCAACTTGTAACTACTGCTGTTTCTCACTCTGGTAACTGAGGGATGACTCCCATGTTTTAGCCTTTGAGTGGAAGAGTTTTTTCCCCTTTTACCCCTCTTGATTTTTCTTTTGGGGGTGCTTTGCTTCTTTTTTCCTCAGTTTGGTTTAGACTTGCTTACTTTTCAGTTAAGTATGTAACCTGTTTGCTTGTTATACAGTATATGATTCTCTAAATTTTGTTGTTTGGTTGAAAAGCGTGGCTCTAAGGCCTGCTGATCAGTTACCAGCTTGCATCAATAAAAAGGTCTCCTTTGTATTTGTGCTTTATCAGCTCGTGACTATCAACCGCATGTACTTTTGTTTATATATATTTATTTGTAGTGGAATGCTTTATGCTGCTTCACATGGCATGTATGCCTTCAATGTGAATTATGCCCAATCTTTCATAAGACATGCGTATTTTGATCTTGGGTTTATATTTGATCCATATATAAAATTAGACTTTTTTAGGGATCTTTTTTTTACGTGAGATCCTTCAAATGGTGTGATTGATTAGCTGAATTTATCTTTTCTTTGCCCTATTGTTTCCTTTTATTTTTATAAGAATTTTAGTCCAACTTACAGTAGTGTGCAAAAATTTGTAGCATATAGATTCACAATTCCTCTTTGATCCTGCATCAAAGCAGTGTTGGAAGCAAGGATTTATTTCCATTGGGTTGCCACAAGCAGGGGCTATCCCTGGCCACTGGTTGGAGTGCTCCTACCTGCTGGGGAATTCAGAAGGAGCAAGACGGAAGAGGCATGACAATTGCTGCTAGGAGCTCCTTATGCCATCGGCCAACCACCATGGCTTTCATTTCTGTGACAGGAAGGGGGTGCCACTGGCTAAAATCCGGTAGGTTGATGATTGCCTATGATGATTGAATGATGGCGTCCTGCATTGGCTGGTCTCCCTCTTTGCACCTCCTCCCTGATGGTGCGTTCCTAGCATAGTTCATGATCGTTTTTTCTTTTTATTTGGTTTGGACACCCATGTGCCCGTCCCCAATGCTCTGCATTATCAGTTTTCGGGTGTTGTTTCCTTTTGAGGTTCCAAACACATCATTGAGTCTCTTCTCGCTAGAGGTAAAAGCTATGATTCTTGTACTAGTTATGGTGAAAACCCACCATCGGGTATGTGGGGCGATTGGCGCTAGTTATGGTGTCTATCCACAAGTTTTTCGAGTATCTTTACATGGCATCCACACAATGCTTCTAATGGGCGTGTATGTAATGCCGTTGATGGCGATGGGTGATTTAATGCAGAGCATTGGGGACATGATGCATCTTGTGCCAAGTCAAAAGATTTGGACTCCCACGCTGAGGAAAGATTGTTTGTCTCATTTATGAGTTTTTTTTTTTGAAAGGCAAGCTGGGGTTAGGCAGACCCCCCACCAGTTATTGTTCAATCGTACCACGGGGTTTTTGAACCTGCAACGTCCCACCACAGGCAGACGTGCATTGACAACTCCTACCAACCACGCCGAGCCTCCCAGTTGGTGTCTCATTTATGAGTTCACTCTACGACAATATGCTCCATTTCTACGACAGCATGGTTTATAAGTGATGCTCGAGGCTTCCTTTCTACCTTTTACTACTAGAAATGTTTCTCTTTCATGAGAAAGTCCATTTTTTTAACATGCATACGAATGTCATATTAAGCGCTTCAACTCTCCTTGTTTCCTTGTGACTTACATGGTAAAGTTGTCTCTAGAGTCTGTTTTGCTTTTGTTGAGTCTGATGTAAGTTGTCTGGTTCAGGTGAATCAATACTCCAAAGGGGCAGCCCGTAAACTTGAACTGTAATAGCTTGCAGACAAAATTGTGAATGAATCAAATGCGTTTAGCTTTCTTTTGTTCGCTCTCGTTGTGATTGAAATTCTTCTCTCTCTATTGTCTCTTGTTCTTTGATTACAAGCTTCTACGATTGACAAGCGAGTTGACAAGTAGGCTTGCGGCGGTAAGGAAGGACCATTGCGCCGCACTGGCCTATTGAAGGAAATAGGCCGTGACAAGTGATATCAAAATCTGTTCTTGTGTTGGGAAAAGGACTTCAGAGACGGTGTCGACAAGCTATGATTTATGAGCAAGACATCATTGCGCTTTATCAAAACTTGCGCAACACCAAAGGCAAGCCGAATGTGAGAAGATGGGTTCACCTCGGGGCCAAGAGGAGATGACTGCAATGGTCAGTGACGAATGTGTTTGGTTTGATCCCTTCGAATGGGTGCCGGTCAGGTTGGGGGTAATGGCGGTCTTATTGTCTGAGTTCCTTTTGATGCCGTTCATCCATAGTAGTGAATGGCATGAATAACCTTGTTTCTTGCTTTTGTGACAGCCGTCCATTCTTTAGACGGTGGCAGATGCGGTTCATTGCATGCATTGATGGTGCTTAAAATTCTTGTGGGGGTGCATCTGAGACATAGGCTGTCCATCCATGGTGTTTGATGCTGTTCATCGCCATCGCCATGGATGAACGACATCAAAGGGTCCCCACCGTCAGTGAGAGAACTACTGACCTGATCCGCACTCCCTTCAAATTAGGGGTGGCAATCGGGTCGGGTTGGCGGGTTGGCGTGTCAGCATACCTTAACCCGAACCCGACCCGTTTATTAAACGGGTCGGCTGTGGCAAACACGAACCCGACCCGTTTAATAAACGGGTAACCCGACACGACCCGCCAACCCATTTAATAAATGGGTTGGGTCGGGTAAACGGGTTTTCAGGTTGGCGGGTTGACGGATCGAGTTGGTAGGTTGGCGGGTCGGGTTGGCGGGTTGACGGGTCGGGCAGACGGGTTGGCGGGTTGACCCACCCGCCTAACCCGTTTATTAAACGGGTTGGCGGGTTGGCATACCCCCAACCCGAACCCGACCTGTTTAATAAACGGGTTACACGGGTCGACCCGTTTATTAAACGGGTTGGCTTAAGCCCAACCCGAACCCGCCTAAGAGGCGGGTTGGCGGGTCGGGTTGGCGGTTCGTGTCAGAAATTGCCACCCCTACTTCAAATACTACTGACAGGGAAGCTAGTTTGAAACAGTGGGAGATCTATCAATCTCCGGGTAGCCGTTTGATTGCCTGTAATAAGTAGTTACGACGGAGATATTTATCAAACAGCCGATTCTGTACCGTTCTCCACGCCCTTCCAAACGTCCAATAAAATTATGCGAGTCGTTTTAAACTAGTTTCTACATAAAGACTGTCAGACCTTTGAGTGTGACAACTATTCTCAGACAAGTTTGTCCATATAGACAACAAAAAAAGCAGCCAGCATGGCAACGTTTCCCTTTGTACGAATGCAATCAAACGGCCCCTAGTGCACGAGTTTTGAACGCAAGCATTATCTTTTATACCAAACAACCGAAGCAGAAGGTATCATAAAAGCCAAGTAGGAGGTTGTGGCCTTTTGGCAGTAATTGTCAGTGATAGACCGTTGGTTTGGTTCCCATCTGCCACCGACTCCTGTAGTCCCATGACTCCATCGCTGTGAAATCGTAAATTTGGCTCAACAACTCATGCTCTGGGAGGATGCAATCAAAAGGAGCAGTGAGAGAACATTCCTGCATGCTCACTGAGTACGCAAAAGTCGGTTGTTTTTGTGCTTTGCTTTGGCGAATGGAGGAGCTGGCACTTCAAATGGCTGAGGTTCAATCACGTCGCGGTCGTGGTTGTGGTCATGGCCTGCTCAGTTTCCACCTGATTATTATCAAGTGGAGTCTGCTCCGAGTTGTCCCAGCCATTTTTTTTCGTCTGCTCGACATGGCCGACTCGTCTTCGATCATCCGATTTTCGAAAATTCACCCCTTGAATCTACTTTTTCTTTGAAAAGTAGTTGAGCTTTTCGTATTGTCATCCACTCACAAAAGAGTTGATTAAAGTTTCAAGTAAGCCCTATGATTATATACGGATTCAACTTTTCCAAAAGCCGTCAAGAAATGAACGGCTCAAATACCAGATATCAAAATGAGTTATTTAGGGCAAAAAAAAAAAAACTAAGATTTTCTTTCTCGCTTTTTTATTTTTTTTTGGGAAATCTGTTGATAAAGGAAATGTTATTAACAAGCGACTTCGGAGTAATCTTCACCAACTAGTGCAATCGACAAAATGGGGTCATTTTGATCGCCCTATTTTTTTTCGGGGGAGGAGAGAGACGGAGTTTTAGTAGGTTCTCTTTCAGTTACGCCAGAGAAAAAGCTTTTCCGAATCCCCATAAAAAACGCCACACGTTTTGGACTTAAAAACATGACATGATTCCATAATTTTGCCTAATACATGACACCTTTCATCCTGGCAAGTAAAAGCGTAAGCCATCTCTCTCTCTCTCTCTACATATGGGACGCTCACGCTGGTTCCGTCTCATCTAATCCAAGCATACCCCAAGTCAAAAAGTGACAAGGAATATCTCAATAGCAAGGCAACATGGGTCCACGCGGTATGGGTGTTGCAACCTAAAAGTCAGTGAAATATATTGGGTCAATTGATTTAGGTGGAGATGCTAAGAGGGTAATTAAGGCAGATTGAGATTTGAGAGTGACAAACATGGACAAGCTCTTATTAACCCGGTCAGCTGCACCTATAGCTACGGCATGCTTGATTTTTTTTTTTTTTTACTGCTATATTCTTCGTCTAATTTGCCATCATCCTAAACGAACTACTTAAATCAATCGAAAATGCCCAAGTTGGGAAGAAATAATTTGATGGTGTGCGTAACGCAAAATTAATCTGCCCGGAATCGAATGATTAGCACGTTAGCAGTAAATGCCTATAACTGAAGGCCCACGAAATAAAAAATGAAGGCTAGGAGTGGCAATCCGTTCCTCTAGTGCAATTAATTTCATATATTTCATCGTGATTCTTATCCTATCGCTATACATGAAAAGAGTAGGTTGAATGTTCCTCCTCTAAAAAAAAAAAAAAGAGGAAAAGAGCAGTTGAATTGTCAGAAACAACGCCAAATTCCAAATAGGATAGTGCCATCTGAAACGTTTCATTCAGGAAGAGGAACAAAAAATTAAAAAAGGCTGTAAATATGTACGTTTTTGTAGAAAACGTGCATAGTGAAGGGGGTCACAAACCCCTCAACGGCCACATTTTTTTGAAATAATGGATATATGCCAAGATATTATGGAAATTTGTCATCCATAGAGCCTTTCATCTTGTTTGAGTAACACTCGTGACTTTTCTTTTTGTTTTTTAAACAAAATTTCAACGACGACACAAATTTTTCTATTCTATCAACATACGTAAAGAATCATATATCTCAGTTTTTAATCTCCATCCTATGGTATTTTCTTGATTATTTAAACAAACAATGTATTAGTAAAAACCCTGATCTTGTTCGCCCGAAAGTGGAATTGACAATCCATAAATCCGTGCGACTATTGTGTGATAAATTTTCACCAACGGTTCCCTTTCCATGCAGTAGTGGCGAATATGGAACGGTAAGTTCTCACAGATATATATGCCACCGCCGACGATTTCCTTTTTCCCCAATGCTACGGCTGAGTAACAGCTGCTTGGTGAAAAAAAAAAAACACCTTACGAACCATATCCGTACGGGATTCCCCAAGGTGACCACATCTGTGTAACTTTTTAATCCTTTTGAACGACGAAATCCACCTTCCATTCCACTACTCTTTTTGTCTCTCTCTCTCTCTAGAACTTCTCTGTTGTTTGGCAGGAAATTGGAAGACTCTTCAGGGAGATGGCCAGGCATCTAGATGGAACAGCGGTTCTCTTCTTCCTCGCCTTGGTCCTACAGATTTTCCATTCCACTGGTGAATTTAATTCCCCGGATTCTTCTTCAATACCGAAAACAGAAATTGATTAGGGGTTTAGTTGGTTGTTGATATCTGCGATTTTTTTGTAAATTCTTTTGATACCCTCTTCTGATTCTCCTTAGTCACCTCTCTCTTTCTCGTTGTTTTCTTTTTTGTCCAGACGGGCAGTCTTTCATCGGCGTAAACTACGGGCAGGTGGCGGACAATTTGCCGCCGCCGGCGACGGCAGCCAAGCTGCTGCAGAGCACGTCCATCGGTAAGGTCCGGCTCTACGGAGCGGACCCCGGGGTGATCAGGTCGCTGGCCAACACGGGGATCGGCATCTTCATCGGGGCGGACATCCCCTCTCTGAGCGGCGACCCCTCGGCCGCCAGGCAGTGGGTGGCAGCCAACATCCTCCCTTACTACCCGGCCAGCAACATCATCCTCGTTTCCGTGGGGAACGAGGTACTCACCTCCGGCGACCAGAACCTCGTCTCCCAGCTGCTGCCGGCTATGCAGAACCTGCACACCGCCCTGGTGGGTGCCTCCCTCGCCGACAAGATCAAGGTGACGACGGTCCACTCCATGGCGGTGCTGCAGCAGTCGGATCCTCCGTCATCGGGTCTCTTCAGGCCCACCTACGAGGGGGTGGACGTGATGAAGCAGATCGTAGGCTTCCTGCAGCAGACGGGTTCCCCGCTGGCCATCAACCCTTACCCTTACTTCGCCTATGCGAGCGACCCCCGTCCGGAGACCCTGTCCTTCTGCCTCTTCCAGCAGAACCAGGGCAGGTTCGATCCGGGAACCAAGATCACATACTACAACATGTTTGACGCGCAGCTGGACGCTGTGCACTCGGCGCTGGCCTCGCTGGGCTTCCGGGACGTGGACATCGTGGTGGCGGAGACGGGGTGGCCGTACCGAGGGGGGAACACCGAGGTGGGACCTGGACTGGAGAATGCCAAGGCCTACAACGGGGGGCTGGTGTCTCACCTGCGCTCTCTGGTCGGCACCCCACTCATGCCCTCCAAGTCCGTCGACACCTACATCTTCTCCCTCTTCGACGAGGACCTCAAAGGTGGGGCAACCTCCGAGAGATACTTCGGCCTCTACAACCCCGCTTCCCTCACCATCACTTACGACGTCGGCCTCGCCAAGACCACCCAGGTCTGTCTTGATTTCTCTTACCCTAAAAAGATTTGTTTCTTCTACTACTACTACTACTAATTTTTTTTTTTAACCTAAAATCACTGATTGATGACCAATTTTAACTGCTGGGGATGGTCTTTAGTTTATTAAGCTCTTTTTTTTGGACCGTGTTTCAGCTGGGTCTTGGTCCTGCTGCGTCTAGCGGTGCTTCCCCGACTTCTTTCTTTTAGGCATGTCTGGTGTGTAGTGGATCTGATACTCCCTAAAATCAGAAGAAGAAGAAGGGAAGGTAGAGGTCGTGTGTGCCATCTACGGTCATCCATCGAGACTGATCGCATCCCCAGATTTCGCTGCTTTGGGTGTAAAAACTTTTATTTTTTTATAAAGAAGGGCGGTGACGTAACTGAACCGTTCGTTCTTGGCTTCTTTCCACAAACTTAATGTGGCTGGGACCCGCAACCCCAACCATAGTAGGAGATGAGCACATGAGCCACTTACTCAGTGAATCAGTAGGCGGCGACAACAAAGTAAAGCGTGGTCATAGGATGATGGACGAGAGAGAGAGTATGCGTGGGGGTGGGGGGGGGGGGGGGGCTCATAATTTATTACCGTTGGTGATGGCCTCTCACTATTAATCTGTTGATAGCTTTCAAGTGGCCGTCGTCATAGTTGGCCCCATTGATTTGGCTATAGAGGCTTCTTCTGCTTCCTCCGGCCACACAATAGCACTAGTCCTAGCACCTCGTTGGTTTACTTTTTTTTTTCAGATAAAAGTTTTGCCTTTTGGTGTAATATAAAATTAATAAATCATGAGATGTTTATCGGTTCACGAACTGGTTTGATCAGGGGAGTCCGGCACCGCCGACAGCAAAACAAAGGGTTTGGTGCGTGCCAAAAGGCGGGGTGAGCGATGCGGCGTTGCAGGCCAACCTGGACTACGCCTGCGGTCAGGGCATCGATTGCGGACCCATTCAAGCGGGAGGTGCGTGCTTCATGCCTAACACCATGGCTGCCCATGCTGCCTACGCCATGAACCTCCTCTACCAAACCGCCGGACGCAACCCCTGGAACTGCGATTTCAGCCAGACCGCTACCCTCACCACCAATGATCCAAGTATGCAGTTCCGCAACCCCTGACTCTCTCTCTCTCTCTCATACAAATTTTTTTAATTCTCTTCCCTGGTAGCATTCTGTTTTTTCTCATTCTTTTGTACTCTTGGTGCAGGTTATGGTGCATGCCTCTACCCAGGAAGCTAGACGCAGGAGCAATAGGAGAGCATCGAGCGTGTTATTACTATTGTAATTACTGTAATAAAGGTTGGAGAATTTTGGGGGGCAAGCAATTTTTCGTCTAGCTCTTTATTTTATGCTGGGGCGGGCCCCCAGTTGTGTGGGGGGTTAGGGGTCTTTCTTCCCTTTTCTTCTTCCTCCTCTCGTGGATTTTGTTGTCTAGTGTTGGGCCATGTGCTTCTTGTTTTATCTCCTCCTTTCTTTTCTATGAGAAGCGCATATATTATTATTATTATTATTGCTTGTTTGTGATGAATTCTGATGACCAAGTGGGAACGTGTTTGGGTTCAATTGTAAGAGGGGGGACTCCCTTTTTTACTACAGCTCACAGAATGATGTTTGTGTGAGGTAGGGACACGAATCAATTCCTCCAAACCCATGGTGAGAAGGGAACCCATTAGTTTCTGCAACAACATTATTACAGAGGATACGTATGTTTCCGATATAGTTTACTGGTGTACGTTCTAGTTAATTTACCAATATTTCTGAAGGCACGGGGAAAAAACCAAGGTCATCATAAAGGAGCTGTCGCACTAGGCTGGTCGTCGTGCGAGAGGGTATAAGGAAAACATTACTGTCTATTATTATTCAAATAGTACTCCTATTCCAATATATAGAAAAAGCTGAACATACAGACTGGCAGCTCTTCTACTTCTAATAAGCAATTTCAAAGCTGAACATACATATACCCATTCCAAGTTTTATATATAGCAGTCCGAGTCCGAGTCCGAGTCCGAGTCCGAGTCCGAGTCCGTTTGAAGCAATCCTTGTTCCTTAGATCTTGTTTCCGGCCCGTGTGTGCACCATGCTTTCTCTTCTTTTGGGCTTTCCGTAGCAGGTAGAAAACGAACGGGTATGGATATACGTGATGATTCATAGACCGGACATGGATTCGAGGGAAATTACGAAAATTAGGCAAATGAAGTGTTTGGATGCAGGGTTTCTTTTGGGCTTTCATCAGCGCCCTATAACTGACGAGGATGATATCTTGTATACCTCCTCCAATGCCTTCTTAGCTCCAAGTCAAGTCTCAACCTACTAGGTGCGGATACATAGTCCCGCAGCCTCCATCCTCTTCACCCGCAGGCTCCATTATCACCACTACGTTTTGGGGGAGGGGGTTTCAGATTTGGTATAAACCTGGATATCTCTAACCTCAGTTATGGATAACCCGGAGAAAGAACCACATTAAACACAACCACATACTTACGCCCAACCATAGTTAAGCAAAATTAGGTTTAAAACATTTTTTTGTCAATAAGACTTTGGAAACCAAAGACACAGATGAATCATTTTTTTGTTAAAAAAAAAAATTATAATATCGATATTTTATGTCTAGAAAAATACCATTCATAAAAAATTCTATTATGGATCCAATTTCATCACACCTCATCTCTCCAATTTGGATCATGTCAAATCTTGGATTCTAACCCACAATTCGTATACACATACTTGATTTCCACAAAAAAAAAATATATATACCGTGTCTGTTTCCTAACCTCATTTGAACTAAATTAAAGTTGTACACATTATTTGATGACTTTTAGGTAAATCATTTTTTTATGCTCATCTTTCCTTTTGAATGGAAAATATTTTTAATCATATATTCAATATTTACAGAATTTTTGGGATTTCATATATTGCTAACTATGTGCCAAACTCACACGTTCTAAAAAAACATGATTACACGTATGACATACTTTTGAAATAAAAAAAAAGTACTTTCTTTTGTCTTCAGGCCATAAAGCAACTTACTTCACCAAAGTTCATTTTGGAATTCTGGGACAATGGTATGCGCAGCTAGAGAGATTGAATTTTTATAATCAAATTCTTGGGGGATTTTCTCGATGCCATTACTGAGCTCACACCCGAAGATCCAGGGGCTAAAAATATTTAGCCTCTATAAGATTGTGACTCTTGGATTTTCAAGTGTGTTAGAGTATTTTATAAGATATGTGCCCCTACCACAGTATTTGTGATTCTTTGGGGTTCCATAAGTGAGACCTTATGTTCACACCGAATTTGGATCTTTTACTCGATTTAGTTTTTATATTGAATCTAGTTCTTGGATCCAAGATCTCTCACTTGGTCATATAGGTGAACACCCATATTATATCACAACTAGTGCATCATATATCATTTTTTCTCACATGTTATGAGTTATTTCTCACATAATTCTTACATTCAATTTTCAAGTATAAGATTTTTACACATGTTATGGGTTATTTTTTATATAGTCATTTTGATCTTTTCATCATTCATATTCAAGTATGAGGTTTTCACACATGGTGTATGTTATTTCCTACGTAATTATGTGCACTTTTCTTCATTTTCAAGTATGATGTTTTTCATACATACTATAAGTTATTTTTCACATAGTCATGTGATATTTTTAATATGAGTCATGATTCTTTTTACATATGGTATGGGTTTAACATGATATTGTTCTTGCATGCACTAATTTCGCATAACCATATAGGTTTATTATCATGTCACAATTTAAATTATAATCTTTAATATGCAATACCTTATTCAAAATCATATTGTGGGTCTCACTATCTTAGTTAGTCATGGGGTTCTTATGACTCTTCCATGACCATGGCATAGGACATCATCATGTCCACATGAACACTAGTGGATTACTATAAATTTTATCAACTCATGAATTCATGATAAAATATAATTTACCAAACATAGCAAATACTTTCACTTTTCAAAACTTTCACCATAGTCAATACTTTCACTATCTATGTGCATCATCATCATGCAATATGCTTAAATTTTTATTAGGTTGGATCAGTATATTCATATCTAAATAGTCATAAATATGATTGCCAAAACATTAATAACACCATGTTACATAGCATACATAAGCCTCTGACACATGAAAATATCTCTTATGCATTAATACAAACAAACTATAAGGAGCATGATTTATGAAGATTATTTATCATATGCAAATAAAATATATTCACATGCATGTGTAAAATTATAATTTAACTCTCACTTTTCCAATAGATTGCATTTAAGCAATATTGTATTAAGCTATCACAAACTAGAAACAATATGCACAAGTATCATTTGGATATGCCAAACATGATAAGCTCATTCAAAGCCTTTAAACATATCAAATATGATAATAAACACTCAAACCATAAGCTTGTCAAACATATAATTTCATACTCACTCAATATATATATATATATCCAAATGCATTGAATTTGTATGAGTTTATATCCAAAACCTGACTTGAGACGTTATCATCAAGCTCAACATGATCTATATAAAAAATGGATATCCATGTAAGCTTAAATAAAACCATGGATCACAAAGGATTTAACTAAAGTCCAAATCCATATCTTTATGTTCTAAATTCAAATGGATCCACACAACATATTCAACATTATACTTATTTGGATCTATCTGGGTCAAATCAAGACTCATACAATATTATATTATTAGGCCAAATATCTGTTTTGATACTATCCAGATTCAACATAAAACCTGAACCAAATATAGATTCATACTCTAACATTTTAACTTTTTTGGATTTTATAAATAATGAATTTTAGTTATATACGTGCATTTTTTAGTTATAAATGATTTACTATCAATAAATATTCTTTTCTCAAGGATTTGGGTCTCAAACCAATCAAATTTGGGTTTGGATCAACCTTATTTTGATCCAGGGGCATAATCATCATTTTTAAAAAAGATGATGGGCTTTTTGTGCCAGGGACATACCCAATATTCCTAAAAAAGAGTTAGGTTATTTTTGTCCTAAGGATAAAGAAGAAAATTTTGAAATAGATATTGGCTTTATTGGTAATGGCAGTCTGGTATTTAAGTTTGCTAAAAAGGGCAAAATTGGAAGCTTAATTTTTATTTGGGCATATGGGTAATTTTGATAGGGTCAGCTATCATTAACCTGGGATAGCTCAACCCCCACCAACTAAGTGTGTTTGAACTATATATAAGGTTTATTAAAGTTAATCTAAGAACCCATTACACATAAAACTTCTTTCTCCTCTTTACCATTTTGCAAACATATTCGCCCTAACTCTCTCTCACTTACCTCCATCTTATCTTCTCAAACCTGGTTGAGATTGTGGCTAGAGGAGGGACTGAGCTAGTTGAAATTCTTTTTAGAAGAGCATTAGTGCCTTGGCGAGGTTCTACGAATTGGGACTTAATTAGAATAGTTTTTGAATTTTTATTTTGAGTATTTCTGCATGTTTCAAGAAGGTACAGTGCCCTACCCCCATAACTTCTAGGAAGTATGCAGCATGTAGAGGTTTTGTAAGCTTGTGTTCTTGAGAAACCATGAGTTTTTTTTGGAAAACTTCATATGCTTAATACATATCTTGAAATTTTAGTTTAGCATGTGTTTCTGAAAATTCCTATGGCGTAGTTTTGATTCCCTTGTATAAAGAATGAAATATGAGCATCAACCCATCCTTGAACCATTGTTTTTCTGGAGTTTTCAGTCTGTTTTCAAATCTGTCAAAACACAAGAGTCAACCCCTACGAAGCAGGAGTCGACCATTGTTATTTATCACCTTTGGTTGGTCAGTTTTGTAGCACAAGAGTCGACCCTCATGTTCAGAGTGTCAGCCCTTTTATTGTTCAATATGTAAAGCCAACTGAGGGTCGACCCTCGTGTTCAAAGAATTGACCCTTTCTAAAAAAAACTGACCCCTGAATGTTGAGAGTTGACCCTTTTTGAAAAGAGTCAACCCTTGTGAGCTAAGAGTCAACTTTTGAGTTTTCTAAAGGTTTTTTTTTAGTATTTTGAGTTCGGGTTTGGGCTAGATCACCCCTGGAACAGACTGGGATGCTTATGTTTATGGTATTTTTGGGTTTATTGCATAAAATTATGTTTGGTACTCTAATGAGGGACTCAGATTGTGTTGAAATGAATGTGTACATGAGCAATACCATAATTTTTTAGTAAAAAATAATTCCAAACTGGATCTTAATACTTAATTCATGTTGAGTTATTTGCTTAGCATCAAAATAACCTCAAAAAACTCGTAAAATAACTCATTTAGGTATAATAATAATGCAAGTATTTTTAATGGTGTTTTCTGTATAAAAAAAATCAACTAGATCTAAACTTATTCAATTGGATCTTTCAAAATCTAAACAGGTTCAATAGATCCAAAATATTTTACTACATTCAACAAGGTCTGTCACCTTACAAGATCCAAACATCTGATCTAATAGATCCTAGTCCAGTTAAATTTGATAAATAAAAACTAGATCAATACTAAGCTATACCAAATCCAAATATAATATAATCCAAACATAAACAAAATATAAAGCATATCAAAAAATAATATGCAAACACACAATATTTTTGGATCCAAAAATAGATGCATGATAAAAATACAACCCTCCCATATCAGCGTAGAGATTCATTTTAGATTATAACTAGATCAAAGAAAACCAAACCAACCGTGAGTTTTTGAAATTTAATATATCTAATTTCATTAATATTACTTTAACCGAATATTGAACTCATGAAAATAATTCAAGATCTAAATTATAGATCAAAACCTATTTGAATAAAGCACTTTTCAACAAGCTTGAAATAAAATCAAAAAAGTTAGAAGGCAATTTTGGGCAAAAACGACAAACTAAGACACTAAAACCGATTTTTCATAATTTTTAGAGTTAAACAGAAAATTACATGTTCTGAAAAAATCAGAACAAGAACCTTGACTCGAATATTTTCTATAGAGCATGCCTGTTTATGAAATTTCTCAAAATTAAGGGTCTGTCTTCTGTAAAACAGAGGTCACAATAGCAATAATTCAAATAGAGTAGGGGTTGTCTGGTAATCACGTTATGACACAAAAAGGAATTGATACTTTATAGAAAAGGTAAGGGCAGAAAGAAAAAAAATACTTTATTTTTAAAAAGTGCTTAAACTGAAAACCGAAGGGGGGGTGTCTCGAATGTTCTAAACCCTAAACCCTCTCCTTTCCCCTTTTCATTTTTCAGTTTTTTTTTCTCTCTGTAGTTTCCTCCCCAGTCGTCGCCTCTCATGGTAGCGGAGTCCGACGGGGCAGCTTTCTCCTCAGCTGTTGCCTCTCATGACAACAAGGGCTCTCACGACATCTACTGCCTCTCATGGCAGTAGGGGTCCTCATGACAGCAGGGGTTCGATGGAGGAGCATCCACCTCAGTCGCCGTGGTGCCGTCACACGCTCCGACGGAGGCCTTGCTATGTTTCTTCTTCTTCATCTCTCTGTTGATTTCTATCTTCAGCACCTCCTTGGCGAGCTCTGCGCAGACGATGACACCCGATCGATCGAGCATGACCCTGCCTCCGATCCTCTACACTTCGCTCTCCGTTAGTCCCCAGACGTGATGGAGTCCAAAGTGGTCCCTCAGCTATAGCAGTGCATCGGATTCCGGCACAGACAGAGGCTTAGAGTCGATCGTTTGACAAGCAAGAGAGAGTACCAAGAGCGCCAGCAAGGCATCGACCAGAGGGTTAAGACCCTCATTGCCGATGTCAGATTCCTGCAAGCGATCGAACGTCGAGAGGAAGCCTGAATTCGGTGGCTTCTAGGATTACGCCATCATCCTCATGCACCACCTCTGCGCGTCCTTTCTCCCCTTGGCTGTGAAAAAGAACCATTGGTCCTTCCCAGTCGCGAGTCCGACCATCCCTTTCATGCCACCGCCGCTGCCTCACACCAACTCCATCAGGCTCATCCGATCGGCAGACAACGTTCTTCTGACTAAGAATTGTCTGCAATTGTTTCCACTCAATTGCCGATCACGACCGTGATACAGAGGAACAATTTCCTCTTTTTTTTTTTTAAATCTTTCGTTGTTGTCTCTTCCTGCAGCAGCTCTGTCATGGCGCCAGGCACCGCCCGATTGGTGGAAGGGCGTTTTCCTTCGCTCCTCCTTGTATCCCTGACTTTAGCAGCATGATACTTGGATCGATGGATGGCAAGGAGAGAGGGTGTTTTCTCTGCCCAACCTCTTCACAACGACGGTCAAAAGTTGTCGGACTTGACCGTTCGGTGACGTAGCAGTATCCGCCTCCAGTAGCTTTGCCGGACCAAGCTGATGGGCGAGCCTTGGCCGTCCATCAGATCATGTCCATTCGACGCTAGTCTGACCCTAATGCACATAGGTAACCTCGCTCTCATACCAACGTTTGAATTTTGAAACTTCTGTGTGGGCAGTTAAGTGAGGGAGGTTTAATTTTGAAACTTCAGGGGGATTTCCTCGATGCACTCACTTATCCAGCTCTGAAAATATTTACCCTGTTTTCCAACATAACAGTCTGCTTGGATTTAGGAATCCAATGAGATGTGTGTGTGTGGGGCACCACTAAGATTGTGGTTCTTGGATTTTCAAATGTATTGTGTATCCTATGAGATATGGGTCTCACCACAATGTTTGTGGTCTCTTACGGTTCCAAACTTAAGACCCTGTGGCCACACTGAATCTGAATCTGAATCTTATATTGAATCCAGATTCTATACTTGATCCAATAAGTTCATCATCTTAAATGGAATTGGTTGGCAGTTCATTACTTAAACTAGATATTTCATCCGTATTTAGGGATGGCAGTGGGGCGGGGCGGGGCGGGGGACAAGGTTTCCACCCCCGCCCCGCCTCAAAATTTTATCCTCCACCCCCGCCCCGCCTCCGCGGCGGGGATGGATTTTATCCTCCACCCCCGCCTTCATCCCCGTTTCATGTCCTCCACCCCCGCCCCGTCCCCGTCCCCGTCCCCGCCCCGTCCCCGCCCCGTCCCCGTCCCCGTCCCCGCCCCGTCCCCGTCCCCGTCCCCGTCCCCGTCCCCGTCAAATTGCATCCCTACTTACAAATCATTCACGTTAATATTCCAGTTGATGATAAATGAATTCATCCACATGGAAAACAGTCAAATTGCTCCGACGATGCAAGGCTACAGACGGGGAAAGGAAAAAGAAAAGAGGGAGGAGATGGTCGGCGACGGCCAACGGTGGTCGGCGACGGCCAATGGTGGTCGGCGACAGCCCGGCTCCAATGACAGTGCGGATGGGGATTGGGGAAGGGGAAGAGACGATGGCCCTGCTCGGCGGCTCCAGGGTTAGGATTAGGAAGTTAGGGTTAGTAAATAAAACAACTAAGAGTATAAGGGTTGGGGGCGGGGATGGGGCGGGGCCGGGAAGGGGATGGGGCGGGGCGGGGCCGGGACGGGGATGGGCCGGGGCGGGGATGGGCCGGGGCGGGGCGGGGCGGGGGAACGTGCACGTCCATCCCCGCCTCCACCCCCGGACGGGGATGGATTTTAACCTTCGTCCCCGCCTCCATCCCCGTTTCATACCCTCCATCCCCGGTCCAAACGGGGCGAGGCGGGGCCCCGCTTTCCCCCGGTCCACTGCCATCCCTATCCGTATTACAGCCTATGCCAATATGCTATCCGCATATAGCAAAACCATAAAAATTCACTTTCACAAACAAGCAAAAACCTGAATTTAAAACTTGCCAAATACTAAAAAAGAGATAATAAAAAATTTAACCGCACCACACGTGGAGCTGGCTTGATATCATAGTGCGTTTTCTTCAATCTGCATAGATGAGGAGGATACTCTTCTAAAACACCTTTTTGTTTGATCTATATACGTTTCACCATCAATCACCATAAAAAAAAATGAATTCTATTAACTTACATTCCATATCAAATTAACATTTTTGCAACCATGCTACAACTCTCTTCATAATTTTATATATAGTATTAAAATATTTCTTTTTTTTTATAGTCCACATGTCTAGGAAATCAAGTGAATTTAAAATCTATCCTAGATACATCCATTTATTTTGACTTGCGTACTTTCATCTTCAAAGACTAGAGCACGCACCATAAAGATAGCATAACAATCCCTGAGTTGCCATATACATATAATAAGACTTTATCATGTAATTAATCATCTTGTTGTAGATTTAAATATAATCTGTTTTTTCTTAAAAAAGGATGTGATAAAATTTGATATTTTGTTAGACAATTAAAAAATCCAACTAAATCATTATAAGTTGAAAATATGAACTTATTTTAAAAAACAAATATATTGCAAGAGTATCTATTATGTAATGATACTTGTTTATTAAATTTTTTTTGTGGATTTTTATTTAGAAACATGCAAATAAAATAAAATAACGTGTGCTGAAAATTCTTGACGGATCAGTTTACCTTAAAATTGTGTGACCATGTTGATATCTTAGGTAATTAGTTCGAGTGCTCGTATGTATGTTGGGTATAAGTAATATTCTAATTCTACACATGCTATATAATTAAAACACACTTTTAAAGCCATAATAACCTAAAAGAGATTAAGGCTTAAAAGGAGCACAAAATATATATAACTATGAAATCAAAGAGATACAAAAAGGAAGAAAAAGAGACAAAATTATAAAATAACTTCAATAGATAATGCTTAATAATGAACAAATAATGTTGTAGATTAGCCTTTGTAGTTTCCAAAAGTTCCACTGGAGAGTAGGACTAATCAATGGGTGGGCCAGGATGGCCCAGCCCTTTTAGTGGATGGGCTTGACCAGGCCCTTGACGGATCACGCCTGGTCAAGCCCTACCCCTTGACCAACGGAGTCAGGCCTAGGCCCGGTTAGGGTCGGTCTGGGGTCTAACACAAAAACCTATGACTTGCCCGTTAGGCGTATGGACCTAATTAGGAGAGGGTCGGGTCAGGTTGCAAGTCATCGTATATTCACAATATTTCTTCTTTTAACACAAATTTAAGAAAATGCAAAAGAATAAATGGGATCTAAAATGAATATTTTTTCGACAAGATGATAATGTACCATTTAGTTGGGATTTAATACAGCAAAACGAGAAAAATATTTATCTACCCTTTCAATGGGGATTTACATCTTCCATCTATTTGAATAAGGCTTATATGAGAGGATTTACAAGTGACGTGAGTTCTAGAATATTCTAACTAGTAATATTGTTCTAATTAAGTAAAAAATCCTGATGAAACGCTATATAGGAGACGTTTGGATAGAGACAAAAAACAAGTTACACACGTTATGTTAAGGGCAAACGGAACTAAACATTTATAAAATATCCTTGAACGAAAAAAAGAATCTTGTCATGGCTACGCTTTTACTTTTACTTTTATATAGTATATATTAGCTACTCTTTCATCCATCTATACGTAGACAGTAGACTTAAGTCAAATAATCGAGTGATAAATTTGGGTTGACGTTAAAATTTTAATTAAAATAATAAATAAATAAAGCCATACAGGTATTTGCCAATCTTTTTTGACATTAGTATTTGGACATTGATACATATCTAACTAAAATCGGATCCACATTGGTGTTGGATGGAGCAGATCAAGAAGAGATCCAATCCAACTCGACAGGGGACGGATCAGAGCAATGGAGCTAAGTGGATCAACATTGAAATGATCAGATTCAAAGGAGTTCCCAAGAGCCAGCCATCCAAGTGGGCCCCACCTAGGGAGGTCGACCTCCCCTCTTGAATGCCCGGGCTTCATGAGGGTTTCGAGTGTTATTTAAGACTAGTAGGTTCTAAGGGGCTCTTAGAAGTTTGCACTATTAATAATCTTTTTTGTTATTTGCATTATGATTTAATGCTTTTGTTAAGGCTTATATATAGGGCATCTACCTTGTAAGCTCTATTGGATTAGGCCACCAAACTTAAGGGATATGGAAATCTGAATACAAAGTTGAAGTCCAAAATTGTCTCCTCTTTAAGGGACATTTCTCTCTCTTGGCCCCTAGGCCTTCCTCACCTCTACCCATTGGCCCTCATTTATTCTCAAGTAGTGAGCCTAGGCCTCTTGTAGGTCAACCCAGTTGGATTTTGTGCAAGCCTAAGTCTAGACCATGCAACAATATAAAGCAATTTGATGGAACCAACTCGTGACAACCAAGTCTACTTTCTTGAACCATTTTTCAATCATGGACCCTTAGACGACTCTCTAGCCAGCCCTTCAAAACCTTAGTAAGTCAGCTAAGCTCAAGTCTTATTCCTGAACTCGGTCTTAGCCTCCTTAGATTCGTTAACTGAGTCACAAGTTAACATTTTATTGTTGTAATTTGTTGAATTTGTCTTAACTACATCCGAACATTTCTCTCAAACTTGACCTAGTACAAGCTTGCAAATTTAACCCTAGACTCACCTACTTGTCCTTAGACTACTCACAAAAAATAGGATCCAAACTCATTAGAAGAAATAAATATGATGTCGAAACTTATTTTTACCAAATCTCAGTTTAGATTCAAACCTAATTTCTGTGTTCTCATATTTTTATCTTTATGGCCTTAAAGTCCTTAAACCCCAAATTTTAATCCAACATTCCCTAGCCAATCCAAAGTTTTCTCCAAAATTTTCATATTTTTTGAGCTATATTTTAAGAGAAATAAATTAATCTCTCAGAGCTTGTCAGAATCCAAAAAGAACCCTATCCCCAGAAAATTTCAGAACTTTCAAGAATTTTACCTTCCAAATGACAAGCCTTAAAGTCTGAATATTTTTACCCAAGTTAGCCTAACCTGTCTAGAAGCCCCTCTTAAATTTCCGATTTTTTTTTTTACTAAACTCTATCAAAACCTAAATTCAACCTGAACATGTTTTTAACTTACCCAACCTAACCTAGACTTAGGTTCAAACCCAAACCTACCTGTGAGACCGGGAACTTAACACATATCTTTAATAAAATAAAAATACATAAAAAAGCTAAAGCAAAGTGAATACATTTTTATATCACTTGAACCCGAAGAAGAAAATGGTGGAAAAATTAACCGAAGAAAAAAGAGAGGTTAATGTTACACCCAGTTACTATGGTTATAATGTGTAAATATATATCGTTTGTGAAATAGTTAAGCTACTTGAGAGAGAGAGAGAGAGAGAGAGAGAGAGAGAGAGAGATTTTGTTGAGGTGTCTTTTTTGTAACGCAAGAAAGATTAGGCACTGTTTAAGTAGAGGTGCATGAATAACAATTTTGAGGCAAAACGTGTATAAAATTTCTTGAATTTTTTTTGAAGCGTCGAGGTATTTTGGGAAAAGTCATAAAGGACACAATTTTTATGGTTAATACTTAATACTCCAAATTTGAATGACATGACACGATTGTGGCATAGTGAAACATATAAATTGGTGAATAGAATACACTTGTGAAGAGGAAGAGTAACGAGGAGCAATAAGAGGAGGGGTTTTAGTTACGAGATAGTCTGGCTCAACGGAGGTGGTGACAGCTCGAGAGGGAGAGAGGAAAAGGGGAGGGGAGTTCAAATGTAAAGTCGTGATAGAGACAGAGAGCATCTCATTCCCTCTGGAGCCTCTCTTGAAGACGATGTTGTCTAAAAGTCATCATCATCATCCACATCTCCGCCCTCTTCATCCATTTGCTCTCTCTCTCTACCATCTTCTTATCCTCCGTCCCATCTACTACCATCTTCTTATCCTCCGTCCCATCTGTAAGGTCATGTGGTCATAAGATGACTGTTGGGAGGCCATCCCAATAGTCACTCTCTCCCAATGGTTGCAATTGTTCAAGCATATAACAATTAAAGTACAAAACTAATCAAATTAACTTGTTTTGTTTTAGTCACTCTCTCACAAAGGTCATGGTTAGCGTGTTTTGTTATGGTTAATTAGTTACTGCACTTTATTTTATTTTTTGTTTCATAATTAATTAGTGATTAATTTATTTAGTTTGTTTTTCATTTGGTCGAATTGATAATTAGTTGTTGAGTAGCTAGTTTGATTGTTAGTTTCATAAGTTGTTTTTAGTTGATTAGATTCTTGCTAGTTAGTTTGTTTTGCTATTTTGTCATTTAGTGTTTAGTTTGTTATTTGTTAGTTCATAATTGTACATGTAGTTAGTTTATTAGTAGTAGTTAGATTCTTGTTTTTATAATTTTTCTTTGAACTAATATTAGACTTTTTTGCATAGTTTTTTTGTGTTTTGTGCTCGTTTTGTCTTTTTGTTTTGCAGAAAAGTGGTTGATAGTGCGGTGAGCCCTTAAAAGTACCCTGAAAGAGCTCTCTGAGGTCCCCAAAAGGTCCTCTCAAAAGGCCCTTTGAGCCCTTAGTAACAAGCGAAAAGCAAAAAATGATAAGAAGGGACTAGAAGCTCAAGCACTGAAAACTCTTTTCTTTTCTTTTTAGTTTATGGTTTATTTGATTTGATTCAATTCAATTGGGTTTGTAATAAGGCCAATCATTATTATTTTTATTTGTTTAAGCCCTCCGTAGAGGGCTGTACTCTCATTTAGTTAATTAATTATTTTTATTTTCAAGGTAATGAGGAGTTGCTTAGTTTTCTGTGGAATACAAAATGTTTCTCCCGTTTCCTGAGATCAACCCGAACTCCACGACTCATGCGAGCCAGTTTTATTATTTGGTGTCTGGCTTTTATAAACCGTTTGTATCAAAAATATTATTTTAAAGATCTATTTCATAAAATATACACCATTATTCTCTTTTTCCTTGGCATGATCAACTTTCTTCCTTTTTCATTTAATGGAACTATTTTTTTTTTTTTTTGCTTTTTGTAGGCATTATATAAGGTGATTCAGAGCTGGGCCTCAAAAAAGTTTATGATAGGATGGTGAGATCTTTATTTGGTTAATAGTATATTGTCAGGTTGACATGTGCATTAACACGGAAATTGACAATATATATTTACTGAAATATGTTGAAGAACTAACCTCTGAGGTTCTTTTCCAACAAGTCATCAACATAAGTCCTCTTTTATGGTTTGATTTTATCCATTACTTTTTTTTCTTTCACTTTGTTGACTATATCTTTGCTTATGAATGGATTAGTGATTAATATCATAATCGATGGCATAGCAACAAAAATCCTTATCAGGGTAATCCAATTAGTAGGAGAACAAGTGAGAATTGGCATGACAGCGTAGCGTGGAAATTAAAACAGTTCATGGTTCATTTAAAAATTTGAGGTTACTTTTCAGTTAAAACATTTCTCATATTCTAAAGATCTTTTATCTTACTAATGTAGTCTTTTGTATTGGGTTTAGTAGCTTGACAAACCGTTATTTAAGTTGTATAAAACTCAGTTTCAACAGAACATCCAAAGAGTACAGGTCATTGATGTATGGCTGCTAAAATGAGTTGTCTTTTCTTTGAAGTATTGAAGGGTCATTTCTTTTTTCTTTCAGAATTTGGAGCGAAATTTTGTGCTGGAACACCAAGCAAGCATGCCAATGACTAGTTGAGGGTATCAAAAGTAGATTTACATTGACAGTTTCTAGTTTTTCTTGTACAACCATCCTTAAACTTGTTAAACTCTGGTTTTAGAAAGTTCAAGGAAAGAAGTATATAGCTTCATGTGAGATAAAGGACGGCCAAAGATTTTGCTATATAATGGAAATCAGTTTTTTCCTCTGCATTCTTGCTTTGCACAAAGGGGTGAAATGAAAAGCCATAACAACTATGGGGGGGGGGGGGGGGGGGGGGGGAGGTAATGAATGGTTGCATACATGTCCAGTTGCTTGGTGTCACACCATTAGATATAGGAATCTATAAGAGAAGATGACTCCAGATAGATGGATGAGAAACTCAATGATGACATGCCAATCTTCATCATTTTCAGGTCATGTCGAATTCTGCATCTTTACTATTCAAATGTTCGAAAACTAAAACCAAAACCATGTTATGGTCTTTAGTATCCCTGTTTACCATTAGTTCATTATATGTTGTCTATTTAAGTATTGGTTGGTTTATTATTTGTAATCATAGGGGATGTAGTTTCGGTAATGGCCCTTGAGGGCTTTGTACACCTGGTTAAGTGGGTCGGCTTAAGGCACTTCAAGTTGAAGGGCATCACGAGTTCAATACCAAGGGGTGTGCATCCCTTGCTGCAAGGCTAAAGCAGGGGGAGACATTTCCAATGAGCAAGGACAAGCACCTAAAGGTTTGACATCTACAAGAGGTGGTTGGCGAATGGATTGCTGAGGTCCCTATAGAGAGAGGAAGGCCAATATAGCTGTTGAGGAGCTCTCAATGGCTAGAATAGAGGCCCCAACGATTATATTAGTCAAAAGACCAATTTTCCCTCAACCAAAATAAAAATTATAATCTTTCTTAAAATATATTCTAAAATTATATATATATATATATACATATCTTAACACCCCTCTTAAACTCGCAGTGTCACAACCGAGAATTTGCCAAGAAGAAAGTAGATTTTAGGAGAGGGGAGAGTTTTGGTGAAGAAGTCTGTCAATTGATACTCAAATGTCACATGTGGCAATGTAATGGTATTCTTAAAAAACTCTTCTAGTGTCAATCCATCTCTATGTGCTTGGTTCTCTCATGGAACATATGATTGCCCACGAAGTAAACTACACTTTTGTTATGACAACATAATTTTGAGGATTCTATTATGTGAACTCTCAAGTCTTCTAATAGTTGCCTCAACTATATCATCTCAGAAGCAGTAGTTTTCATAACCTAATACTCTGCTTTTGTCGAAGATAGGAGCACCTTTTGTTGTTTCTTTTATTTCCACGATATTAAGGAGTCACATGCAAATGCACAAAACCCTGTGGTTGAGCGATGCTCATTCACATCCCCTTCTCAATCAGGGTTTGAATAAACAATTACTTCTAATATAGAGAAATATGATAAAAGTAATTCATGATTAATAGTATTCTTAATATATCTAATAATCCTCATTACAACACTTGTATGTACTATAATAGGAGAATGTTAGAATTGACTAACAAAATGAATAATATGTGCAATATCTGATCTAGTAATAGAAAGATAGGTTAGTGCTTCAATCATTTGTTTGTATGAAGTTAGATCCTCTAAAGGTTCTTTATCATCTTTTTTCATTTTTGTATTCATGATCTTTGGAGTATTAACTCTCTTTTCATCAGTAATTCTCGATCGAGCTATACTCAGCCATGAGGTGAGTATGTTATTTTTATACCAAGAAAATAACAAAGAAAACAAAGATATGTCATATTAAAATTAGCTTTAAGAAATATATCATATGTGTATGGGTACAAATAAGAGTATATAGGGTACAACACAATAATTTCAAAAAATGCGGGGGTGTGAGGACATAACTATATATATAAGAGGAAAGAGTTTGAGTTTGAATCCACATACGATCAAGACCCAAACTATAAGAGAGAGGAGAGAGTTTGGACCCTGTCTCTCTTTCTCTCACTCTTATATCTCTTATAAAAGGGGAAATAATAGGGAAAGGTGAGCCCTTCTCCTTTTTTGCTCTCTCTCTCGCGGATTGTTGCAGGAAGAGAAGGAAGAGGAGGTGTGCCCTTTCCCCTCTCTCTCTCAGATTCTATCTTCCTCTTCTTCCTCTTTCTCTTTTGTCCTCTTCTTCCTTCTCTTCTTGTTTCTCTTTCATCATGTTCTTTCTTCTTCTTCTTTCTTATTTTTCTTTTTCTTTCTCCTCCTCCTCTTAATCTTTCTTCTCCTCTTCCTTTTTTTCTTCTTCTTCCTCTATGCTTTTCACTAAGGAAAAAAAATAGGGTTAGGTCAAGGTTGCATCCGACCTGATCTAAACCATCATGTACCCATGTTGTGTCAGTACCAGTGTTGACACATGTATAACTGCCTAGTTGTCATGTCTATGTGACATAGTTGAAGGATATCTTTGATATGCTTAACTCTGTGCTTGTCACCACTTATGATAATCATGTCATCAACATAAAGTAGTAGAATTATCATACATGCATCAGAAGACTTGAGAAACAATGTTGTGTCAGTATAATATAATTTAAATTCTAATTGAACCATCACATTGCTAAAGCGATCATATCAAGCCTTAGGAGCTTTCTTCAAGCCATACAAAGCTTTACACAAGCTAAAGACCTTTCCATGTGCCAACTCGAATCTTTGAGAAAGTTTCATATAAACATTTTTATTAAGATTATCATTAATAAATATATTTTTTACTTTCGTTTGATAAATAATCCGCTTCCTAATCGATGCTATGACTATAAGTGTTCTAACAGTGGTCATCCTAGCTATCAGGGCAAATGTTTCTTCATAGTTTATCTCATATTTTTTACTATATCCTTTAGCTACTAACCTTGCTTTGTATCTTTTAAGTGATCCATCACATTTGGTCATAGCTTTTTAAATTCATCTACATTATAAGAGTAATGATTAAATTTTTCAAGTTTTTATCTTTTTCTAGAGCTTCTAACTTGTTGTTCATAGCTTCAATCCATTCTTGGTGGTTTTTACCTTTATTAAATGAAGATGGTTCAACATATGGGTGAATGACCATGAGACATGATCTATATTTTGGCTCAAAAGATTCATATGACACAAATCTACTAAGTGCTTTGGATATCCGTATTGATCTTCTAATGCTAGGTTGATCCAAGTCTTGGTTTTGAGAATATTTCTCTAAAGCACATGTAGGATGATCATCAACACGACAAGTATAAATTTGTATGTCATTATGTGATTCATCTATATTTTCATGAACATCATTATCTTGAGTATGCATTGACTAGATAAAAAAAAATAAGAATACTAATTTTTCTTAGACTCGACTTTATCAAATCCATTTTATTTTTCAATAAAAGTAACTTTTCTTGAAACATATAGTTTATTGTTTTTAATATCATAGCATCTATATCCTTTTTTGTTTTTGATGTATCTCAAAAATATACAAGGGATAACTTTTGCGAAAAGTTTGTCATTTTTGTTGGTAAAGACAAAATTTTTTCAACAAAAAACTCTTAATCATTTGTAATTGGGAGAGATTTTAAACAATTTTTCTATGGGAAAAATATTTTTAAGTGTAGATAAAGGCATTCTATTGATTAAATAAATTGTCGTAAGAGCGGTTTCTGCCCAAAAAATTTTAGGGACACTTTTTGAAATAAGCAAGGACCTTGTTGTTTAATTATATGTTGATGTTTTCTTTCGGCTAGGCTATGTTTTTTGTTGAGCACTGGGACATGAGCTTTGATGTATGATTCCATGATAGTCAATGTAGTTTTAAAAATGATTAGATAATTTTTTTTTCCGTGGAGTATGGAAAAATTTTGATATTTGCTTTGAATTAATTTTTAACAAGTTTATAAAATTCTTGAAAATAAATACTTCGGATCTAAGTTTAAGAAAGTATATCCAAGTATGTCTATTATAATCATCAACACATATAATATAATATGAAACTCCTCATTTAGACATTACCATCATTGGTCTCCATACAAATATAATATAATATAATATAATATGAAACTTCCTAATCTCCTATGCCAATTTTCTATATCTTTGAGCATGAAACTAATAAGCCGATGCACTTGAGAAGTAATGTGCACACTGAGGTTTGCTTGTTGAGCTGCTACGAGCAATATTGCATTGCCTCGTGCCGATGCCGCATGTCATAGGCGAGGCATGGGGTTTCTACTTAGTAATGTGTGTGTCACCATAGGCCCCTGCTGCAGTGCACATACACATGTGCCACTTTCGAACGGTGATGAATAAAGATTGGCACAGGGTGGCATGGTTGGACAAGCCTCCAACTGGGGGGGGGGGGGGTTGGCAATGGTGCTATGCAAGGGCGTAAAGTGGGAGATTGGATCAGGGAACAACATTGAAACTTGGTTTGACCCTTGGGCAACATCCTCACCCCTGATCTCCTACCTTCCAGCCAACACTAGAGACTCTCTCAGCCATATTCGTCTGTGACACTATATTTCTCGGTTCCATAATCTTTCTTTCAGCGCAGCAACGATGGGACCCTAACAAATCTGATTGTTTGCGATGGACTGGTTCTTCTCCTATCTCCTCAAAAGGATTGTGGGACCTCATCAGAATCCAACGACCAATTTGGCATGCGAGTAAATTGGTGTGGTGCAGATACCAGCTGCCGAGGCAGAAATAAATCTGTTCTTTGCAATCCAAGGTAAGCTTTTGACTCAAGACAAGCTCAAAGGTTTAGAGCATTCCTTCCCCAGCCAGTGTTTGCTTAGGTAGGGAGGATGAGGAATCTGCACAACATCTGTTTATAGCCTGCCACATGTCCAAGGAAGTGCACAAGTTCGGTAAGAAGCATATCCCGTAGGGAGACAATTCAATGGAAATTAAACTGTGGGGGAAACAGGAATTCAAGGAAATCTATGAAAGTTGGATCTTAGCCTTCCAACTGGTCACCTGGAAGATTTGGAATATCTGGAATAAAATTACATTTGAAGACAGTCTATAGTCAAACAATGTGTGGATTCAGTTAGGGAATTCGTTATTCGAAGAATTGGCCACCTTGATAGTCCAATATCCAGGAACTGATTGTTTTCGAGCTGTTGGGAGCCCCCTCCAACAGGTTGGATGAAAGTAAGTATCTTCAGCACCTATCAAAGTAGATGGAAGGTGGGTTACAGTCAGCAGGGTGGATCACTGGGCTAGATGCTCGCCTGGCGAAGGAATGGAGTTGCTGGAGTACCATCCTTATAATCAAGTGGACAATCAGTTGATTATATATTTAGAATCCTCTCCAAGAGATTTGGTTAAGCTGATCAACAATCACCTAGATGGGCAAGGCAAGTTAGGTAACTCAAATTTTGTTACTTTTGACCAGTTTCAGTATGTGTATACAAATATGCTCCTCGGCAATACCATAGCATTGCTAGGTATCTAGCCAAAATGGCAGTTCTGTCATTGGAAGGACCGGCCACCGAATTGGCATGTAAATATCAGACATTTTTTTTTTAAATGAATTCACTGGTAGGGGTCTCTTAAATGCTTTAACCCCAGCTACTTTAGCCCAAGTGTTCGAAGCCCCCGTGGGCGACACAAAGACGAGGATTTGTTGATGTAATTACCTATACAAACATTGCCAACAAATCCATTGTCGTCTAGTCCGGTTAGGATACCTGGCTTTCACCCAGGCGACCCGGGTTCAAATCCCGGCAATGGAAAGTTCCTTTTCAGTTTTCGTACTTTTTTTTTTTTTTTGACATGTAGACGCTATTATGTTATGTCATGCACCTGCTTTGCCCGTACTTGTTTATTCTGACCAGCCTGGCTTTTCCGTTCTCGTCGGCACAAATCCACCTTTGGATGAATCCAACGAACGGTTGCACATTCTAGGGCTTAGGCTCGAGGTTCATCCAGAATTAAATACAAGGAAACCTAAAGTAGGGTTTCTTTTGTTGGATACCTTTTAGAATTCCATTCATCTTGTTAATCAAATATTTAACAACAAAATGTTCTGAAACCAACTGTTTTGTTGTAAATCCCTTTTATTGCAAATTTCAACCGCATTGTGGACATTTAGATTCCTTTAGAAATCAAAACATCTCTTAATGTAATGCATGTTCTTCACTAAAAATGCCTCATCTACATGGTTAATGACTTCATTCTACAAAACATCCAACGCAGTCATTAAAGTATCAATTAGGAGTACCATCATCCTTTCAAAGGTATCAAAGTTAAAACCTCTGAGGTACGATCATTAGTTAAGATTCGGATCTCTTCAGGTCTAATCAAATTATCAATGATCAAACAATGAGGCGCTGTGACAATACGATCACGTGTCCTTGCCTAAACGGAAGATACATGCAAACCCCATTCTTCTCTTTACTATCACGACTTTATATATATATATATATATACATGGGCTTACCCCTTGCCCTCAGGGAGGCACCGCGCTTCGAATGATGCCCATGGGATTCGAACCTAGAGAGCCTGCCTAGGCCCCATCCCACTATACCAAACCCCCTTGCGGGCCTAAAGGCTTCTACGGGTTGATAAGGACCCTTTAAAGAGTTATTTTAGGGTTTGCAAGCGTTGTAAAATATTTTTGTATGAGAAATTTTCACTGGTGGGAGCAAACCGCTTGGCAGGGAGTTATTTAGGGTTTGCAGTCTGAAATTTTCACTGGTGGAAAATTTTTGAGGTGAAAAAAGTTCTTCCCAACCCTCCACTTGGCAGCTATTTGTTTCACATGAAAATACTTACCTTTCAAGACTGTGGGAGAAACCGCTGCCAAAGTGGCAGTGAAGCAGGTTTCTCATTTTTTCACACGGTTTACCATTTCTCATATGAAATGGCTTACCCCACCAGGAAGGATCGGGAAGCCATTTTGAATGGAAGGCTCCCTGAGACCGAAGTTCTCTTAGGAAAATATTTTTGTAGGCATTTAGAAAAATTAAGGGATGGATGCAACAAGTCTGAGCTTGACTACAGGCATTGCGACTTTGTTGCCCCTGTGGTGCTGGACGACATACATGATGCTATAGCCTTGCAATCCAACAGCAAACCCACAAATTTATTAATTCTCCTACATTTTAGTAAATGTATATCTTCAACATCTTAGTTATTAAAAAAGAACGGTACATGGTTTCATTGGGGGAAAAAAAAAACACAGAGGAAGAAGAAGAAAGAAAAGGGTAATAAATTCATCAATGAGTCTAATAATAAAGTCTCTTTTGAAGCCAAAACAACCCGGAATAGGTATCACCCAACCCTCGTCAACAATAATCAATAGAGATCCCAAACTTTTAACATGTATTGTATAGTACGATAAGCATACACCCCCACCACAAAATGGAGATCTACAGAAAACCTTGGGTGGTCGCGTCGAAAAGCTATCAGCCTATACAAAACTTCGGTGGCACGTTTAACGAAAACTAGCCAACAGAAAAAAAAAAAAAAAACTTACCACCGCCTTCTGTGGTAGACCTCAAAAGGAATGCCAATATAACCCAAAATTCCGCCTTCTATTAGAAATGTTCAATTTTATCAACTTTCAAGCGAAGAAAGCATAGATCCTCCCTGCTTCGCTGACGTTACCACCTCCCAACCAGGCCCTCGAATAGGAAGCTGGTGTAGTGCCTCCATGCCATCAACCAGATCGCTCCTATCTAAAACCTTCAAAAGATCCTCCTCACTGATATCAGTCTGCACTTGGTTATCTTCCTCGCCTTCATCATCCTGAAGCAATGCCAGCAAATCTGACTCCTGAAAACAACGCACAAATCCACTAAACGTTTTAACCACTTCACATCCAAGGTTTCTATACGATCATCTCCACTAAACCACTAAACCAAATTTTGATACCCGTTACACTTCACTTCTGATACCAACATATTTGAAACCATTCATCAACATTTACCAGAAGCCAGCAATTCCATTTACCTCAAGAACGTTTGGCTTGTCCTTTTCTTGTTGAAACTGCCCTTTCTCAATGACAACATGTTCAAGCTTCAGTTTGCTATACGCCCTCTTCAGCATGCGACCCTGTTAAAGTAAACAATTTCTCAGCTTAAGAGCTTAATCCACTGGTACACGAGTTAAAACATAAAAATCAAACTGAAAAACAAACAAACTCTAACAAGAAGCATGTCCTTAATATACCTCTACAGAATGTGAAGTTGCTAGCCTATAAACATGTACAGGCTTTGTCTGTCCAATCCTGTGGCATCGATCCATGGCTTGCAAGTCCATTTGAGGGTTCTATAACATAAAATGTTAACATGGCCAATTAAAATCGGCATTATCGTAATACAAGCAAATAAGGTCCTAGCGAATGATCTTTTACCCAGTCACTGTCATATATAATGCATGTATCAGCAGCAGTGAGGTTAATACCAAGTCCACCTGCACGTGTACTCAGAAGAAATATGCAGACATTGCTGCTTATATCATTGAACTCTTTGATCTGTTTTTACAGAGGAAAACACCAACCGATTACATTACAAATATTGACAAGATTCACAATATTATAGCAGGATAGTCACAAACCATTGAAATATCACCCATATCGTGAGATTGTCAAAATCTCACTGTTCCAATATATAGCAGTGTTATCACAATTTGCTAATCTTCAATTTTTCATATTTTATATATTTTTTTTATATTCCTTACATTTTTTAATATTATATATACCAAGCTTTTCCTGATATTCTCCCCACAAACTCAATTTTGAAATCTCATGAATCTTTTCATGTAGCATGGGCAATTTGATACTCTCTCTCTTTCAACATCTTCATGCACAAGTAGCTGTTTGATTTCGAGTCACTGCCTTTAATGCATGAATAAAACAAAGAGGATAGACGGAACAAGAATGAAATATTAGGAACCAGAGGACACCATAGTTTGAGGCATAAACGGTAAAATCAATGCTATGCACAAACTCAAAGCTTGTATATGAGAACAAATTATTGGCAAAAGCATGAGGGGTTTGCACTTCAAATATACTTTCATCCAAATCGAGGATTAGAACCTACTTGTTTTTGTCTTTCCTCCAGTTTCACACTACCATCAATGCGACAGACTTGGAGGCCTTTGTCATTGAAATAGTGATCCAGAATATCCAACACCTTCGTCATCTGTGAGAAGATCAGAACCTGAAAAAAAAAACACAATTAGAATACTATAACCATGAATAAACTAATGGAAACCGAAGAATACAAAAGGTAACCTTATGTTTTCGAGGGAGCAGATGTGAAATAAGTCTGTCCAGCAAACGAAACTTTCCACATTGTTCTATCAGTTGTTCAACAGGAGGATAGAAAACTATACCACACAACAAGGTGAGCTCAGATATAATTGAAGAAAAAAAAATACCACGTAAAATGACCAAAGGTAGGAGGCCATACATGATTCCTCAATTACAGAATCCAGAAGGTCAGGATGGTTGCAGTTCTTGCGGAGTTGCATTATCAGATTGTTCAGCTTGCCTTTAATTCCAGACCCTGCATCATCACGAAACATATAGATTGGAACCAGACATGGTCAACCAGAAGCAAAAAAAGCCATAGGCATCTAACATTTTCACTTTCTTATCCAAATAATTCACTGAAAATTGCAATTAATTAAAATCATTTCTTACTAAAGACAGCCTTCTCTTGTAGGTAATCTCCAATAGTTTTGTTGATCAAATGTTCCTGGATCTTTTTTTGGTGTTCTGTCATATTTGCATGAAGAATAATCTCTTTCTTCCGAGGAAGCTTCTGCTCAACATTTTCTTTCAATCTTCTCAGGATAAAGGGACGTAAAATCAAGTGAAGCTTGGTTAAAACCTGCAAAGAAAATTTGAAACCTTGCAGCTCCACACAAGTCCATGAAGTACGAAATGAACTACACATGAGAAAATGCATACCTGAACTTTTCTTTTCTCTCTGAACTCTTCCTGTTGGTCCTCGCTGTTAGACTTCCCTGAGAAATCAAACCTAGCAAAGATTCCCAATTATAAACAATAGAACATGTGTGCAGTAAAACAACAAAACAAAAATATTTAGAAAGGATTTGCATATTAATTTAAGCACTCTATATTGGATAGTTATTGCTTTCTCACCCTCAAAAGTCTTTATGCTTTGATGCCTTATTTAAGCCCGATAATTCCGGAACAACTAAATATTCTGGTTTAGACACCAAAAATTATGCAAATGAACTTGTTCCAAAATCCAAAAAATGAAAATTCCATTTTTGGCTGCTGTTATGAACTGGAAAATATGGCAACTTGAGCAAGCTGTTTTTCCCACCCAAAAATCAAAAGCCGGATGTTGTCAAGATAGTTTTTGGTGAAAGACTACTCTACCTAGGAAAGCCCATACTTCTTGAGTAATCTACCTCAGCAAACCATGGGAAAAACCCTTACCTCAAGAAACTGAGCAGCTCAAAGTTATTCAATCCTCTCCAACAGAGTCTGGTTAAATGCGTGGGTATCTATGTCACACGGACTCGGCTCCAAGGTCGCCGCACCCGCGTCGACATGCACTGACACGGGTGCGGCTCAGACTCAGTCAATCCGACCCTGGGTGTGGTCAACGCACCCAGGGTCATTTTGGTCCATTTTTTTGGATTTTTTTTAAAAAAAAATTCTGGGCTACAATTTTTAAAAAAAAAAAATCTTGGGGGGGGGGGCTGCCCCCCCTGGACCCCCACCCGCTGACCGCGCAATGGGACCCGTGCCAGGGGGAACCCCCCCTCCTGTAAGGAAAAAAACCCTGAATCAGGCTTCACAACTTATCACCTGTCCCCTAATGGGCACAACTTTGACCGAGTCTTATATATATATATATATATATGTATATATATATATATATGTATATATATATATATATATATATGTATATATATATGTATATATATATATAGCCGAGTCCCCGTGTCCAAAAATTTTGAAATTGCGCCACACCCGTGTCGCACCCGCACCCATGTGATATAGGTGGGTATACACAATCAAGTGCTTGTATATGTGCTCAGGAAATCCATCCAACAGTACAAAATAATAGAATGTTCTGCTAGTAACATCCTACCATGAAAAACCAGCTGCCACAAAATTATTTCAATTTACTAAAGTGCAGCAATGATGAAGCAGTGATTTGCATGGGTCAAACGTGATAGCTGGGCCAGTTGAGCCACACTATTTTTACCTCATCAGTTTCAAGGCTTTAACAGCAGCAATAGTAGTTACTCATTGCTCACTCATAATATTCCACTATAACGGCCAAAAAATGCATAATAATCCCAACACACTGACACAGGGTATCTAACATGTATCAATAAGACAAATAGAAAGGCTAAGACTTCTCATTTACAAAATAAAAATACACGCATACAACGTTTATCAGGACTAATGAATTAAATTGGAAAACAAGCACATTTACCATGATTCAAATTCTTCACATGATGAAAACACATCAGGCAAAATAAAATTCAATAAAGACCACAGCTCAGCCAAGTTGTTTTGTAGAGGTGTTCCGGTCAATAAAAGTTTATTTTCCATACTCAACCGCTTCAACTCTTTCAGCAGTTTGCATTTTGTATTTTTCAAACGATGGCCCTGGTCCAAAATAAAAAGAAGTTAGGGGCATGGAGGAAAAATAAATAAAAACAGAAAATCCTCAATTCAATTCTCATATGGCTCTTACCTCATCAATGACGACATATTTCCACTTGTAAAGAGCTAAATTCCTAGAGTCATTGAGTGCAATCTCATAAGAAGTAACAACAATAGGAAAATCTGGACCAATGGCCATTGGCATGTGTTTTCTCCTTATATCCAGCCTTTCTTGCTTTGTCCCATGATATATAATAGCATTCATTGAGGGAACAAACCTGTGCAACTTTTTCTTAATCTCAGTATTATAAAAATTAATTGCTAGTTGAAGAGAAGATCAACAGAATGAAGAAAACTTACCTTGAGATCTCATTTATCCAATTTGAAAGTGTAGAAAGAGGAGCAACAATCAAGTAAGGCCCATGCAAGTTGTTCCCTTTCAAATGAGCAAGAAAACCAATTGTCTGTATTGTCTTTCCAAGCCCCATTTGATCTGCCAGTATCCCATTTAATCCATTTTGCCACAAAGAAATCAGCCACCTCACACCTTTGATTTGATAAGGTTTCAATTTTCCACCAGTCATCAGCGGTACGATTGATGCCTGCTCTTTCTCTGCTCTTTCCTCTACAGTAAGGTTGACATCTTGTGACTCATCAGTAGCTTCTTGGGACCTTGCCAACATGGCCGTTACTGCCTTCCTGGCCTTCTTCTGAATAAAATCACCAGAAACAATATTTAGATAACGGGATCAACCAAAAAAATGATGCAAACAAACCATTACAGAGATGTAATTGAACTGCTTAAATGCAAACTTAGGTCTAGAAAGTAAAGACTGCACATTCTGTTTGTAACCATGGACGGGCACCCATGGTTTTACCACTAAATCTCTGCTGGGTAAACCATAAACAAAACATCTGGTTGAATTAAGGAATAATGTGAAAAGCACTGAGAATTTATTGTGGGTCACAGCCCAAGAGAAAAATAGGCAATTAGCTTCAGAAGATAGACTTGGATACCCTAGGAGTGAAATGGAGTGGCCTGCTATACCAGTTCAGCCCTGTGGTCGGTCTCTGTATCAAGACAGCAGACCACTCCACAGCCTTGAAAGGGCCCGGAGGATTGACAGGGATGCAGAGTTTGGTAGTATAAGATTGCGCACCCAGGCACTGTTACTACCCCCACAAACTCTAAAAAAACAGAGAGATAGGGGAAACAACGGAAAACAGTCTCACATTGGTCTTCCTCCAGAATTTCAGCAGAGGAATTAGCATATCCAAAAACAAAAGAAGAACTTCCAGTGTTGGTCTATCAAAACTAATATATAATGGGGAAACAAGGGGAGAAATGAAGAAGAATGGAGACCGGCATACTTACGGTATTGCATTGAGTGGAAGCAGAACCCTTTCGCTTCCTACCACGTGTTTTCTCTTCTGGTGCAACTTCGACAATTTGCTCCTCAAGCCCTTTCTGAAAAGGCAAAAGCAGGCAGCTCCACATATAACTTATATACAAACCATTAACGAGGCATAATCACATAAATCGATCTCAATCAAACGTTAAGCGTATAAATGTGTGGATACCTCCATCTGCTCGAAGAGGAACATGGTGTAATAATGCGCTCGCGTTAACAGCTCGTCCAACTTACTGAACCTCTTGTCATCGTCGAATGCCTCTTTGTCGTCGTTTGTTTGGTTCCTTTCTGCGACACTGCCGTCATCATCTTCCTTCTGGCGAGCGCCCTGCAACTTCTCTTCTTCCTTGACCATGGTTTCCGAGAGTAGGGAGGAATCTCCGTTTTTGGCATCAAAGGAAGCGTCATCCTTAGAGGCTTGATTCTGACGACCATGGCGACCCTCCTGCAACCCCTCCTCTTCCTTGACCATGGTTTCAATGAGCAGAGAGGATCCTCCGTTCTTCGCATCAAACGAAGCGTCATCCTCGGAGGCCGCAACGGCCGCTTCCTCATTGCACTTCCCCTGTGATCAAACCCAAACACCCGCGCTTTTCTCAATACGCAGACCAAATGACGGTCGCTCATTCTTCTTCCCCTTCCCCCCCACCCCCACCCACAAGAGAAACCCAACGTTTGGAACAATAAAAACATAAAGGGAGAGAGAGGGCAGAAATGAAGAGAAGGTTGGCAACAGGACCTCGTCTTCCAAGACGGAGATAGGAGAATCGGCAGTCCCTTCGTTCTTTTTACTCGAATCAGTTTCCATCTTTCAACCGAACTTGCTCAAAGCCCTGAGATTAAGTTACCCACAAACACATACGCCTTCATCTACATTGCATTTGCAGAAACAAAGAAAAGAGAAAGGAAACAATAGACAGAAAGTTTCCTTTTAAAAAGATAATAGACAGAAAGGGGGGGAAAAGAAGAAGGAATGCACAATGTCGTAGTACCTGAGAGAGACCCTCAAAACAAAACAAAAAAAGGTACAAATGAAGAAAGGAGGCATGCACCTTTGAGTCTTCTGCCTCGGTCTTGGTGGGGAGGAGGAGAGGAAGGGCCTTCAATGAATAAGAAAGAGAGAGGGAGGGTAAAAAAGGAGGGCGTGGGGTGGAAGGAGCGTGAGTGGGAGTGGTGGCAGAAATAGGGAAATGGGAAGGGGGGGAGGAGAGAGAGCGGCGTGAGCGGGAAAATGGGGTTGCTTTCTTCCATCATTTTTTTTCTCTAAAGCCTACGGAGATATGTGGTGATTTTACGTGAAAAGGACCACTGGCACTAGGATTGAAAGTGGGGTGGATCCGGCTCGGAGTTTAGAACCGGAACCTATGCTATGCATATTTCTCGAATATGATAATACAAGTCCGTGGCCAAGCCAAGTGTTTGGCATATCTTGCATTTCTTAGGTTGGGTTTGCTTAGTGAGGGCTAAACAATGAAAACAAGGTCACTTGACTTAATCAAGTAGGTGTGATTTAGAATGGATAAACATTTCAGGTATAGTTTTGATTTAGATATGGAAGGTTCTTATCTAAGGGTTTTAAGGATACCTAGAGATGTGTGTAAGAGTCTATGATATAACCTAAATACAACATAATGCTGGTGGTGATTAGGGGTTATCAGTTTTGTGATTTCAGGTGTTTCGAGAACCCCGACAAGATGTGGTTTTGGCTTTCGATACCTAAGAAGTTAACAAAAGCTAAACTAAAACTATGAGAGGTTGGTAGAAGTACTTGGAAGGTATGCAACAAGTTGGGATGAGGTTCCTCAGTTATAGAATATAGACACACGATCTACAATATGAATTAATTAACCAAATCAATTAAAAACTCTTAATTAAAAATAATTAACAATGACTTAATTAACTTCTAGAATGGAGAGACGTCCCCTAAGACTTTCCAACATGGCACACCCCCTAGGTGGACCCTAATCTTTAATTAGCTTGCCTTCGGGCTTGACACATGTTTGACTATTTTCGCTCTTGACTGAGACTTTGGATCTTTGACTTGTCATCCATTAAAAATATCATATTAGTTGTCACATCACTCTCCTGGGTCCCACCTAAGCTTGGACGACCATCAATGCTTGCAAGGAAAGATGGGTGGATCATAGAGCTCGAATCTTGATGTTATAAAATTCATATCAATCATGGAAGGAGCAGTGCATACAAAGATTCAGCCCAATTCAGCATTGGGTGGATCAGAGTGCAGAGTGGGGTATGAAGCAAAGTGGAGTAGCCAAGGTGAACACAGATCCAAGGAGGGTCCAACTGGAGAGACATAGAAGTGAGTGCAAGTGGGGAGACTCAAATCTCTTGTATTTAAGAGGCTCCCTTGAGTTTGGGAAGAGTCTCTTGATTTTGGAAAAGGTTGTTTGGATTTCTTATTTTTTATTTAATTTTTTTATGATTTCTTGTAAAAGGTGTTGGATTAATGAGCCCCCTCAAGCCTATATATAGAGGCTCCCTTATGCTGAAAAAGGAGGTAAGCATTTTGAATTGGAAAATGTTTCTTGATCGTCTCTTTCTCTCTCTTTTGAGCCCCTAGGCTTTCATCTATTCTCTTTCTTTTGGCCCCTAGGTCATAATCATTTTGATCTTTTAATCCCCTAGGGCTCTCTTTCTTCTAGCCAAGCCTCTCTCTTTGCTTAACTTTTTGGTGTGCTTGATCCTTGTGGTCAAGCCCACTTAATGGATCAAGGTGTTATCAAGGCTCACTCAAACGATTCACACTCATGTGGGTTTTCCAAGCCATTCTAAACCCCAGTCATGAAGGCCAAACCTTACCCAGTACTCTAAGACATCTATCCTAGGCCCTAGTAAGTCAAACTCACCCTCACATAGGATCAAACCCAATTCTAGACTTTCTTGACCCAAACCAGGTATAGTTAATCCAATCCACTCTACATGTTGAGATTTGCAAAATTTAGATTGACTTACTTAGGTCACATCTCCTTAACCAGAATGAGTTTGGTTCTCAAATTTGAACCATAACTCAACTCATATGTTTCCAACCTACCATTCAAAAAATCAGCCATAAACTCTTAACCAATTAGGAGAACCACTATGTTTACTGAAACCTATCAAAACAGAAAACTAGACCTGTGCAGATTTCCTATGGTCAGATTACAGACTCATAAATCCCCAACCAGGTAGAGTTTGACTTTGGGTTTATTGCAGTGTCTTTTTCTACTTATCCCCTAGCTACCTTTCAATTTTGAGCGATTTTTGTTTAGCCAATTAAGAAAAATCACATTTTTCATAAAGTTCGTTAGAAATCTCATAACCTATTTTTGATCTAGATCCTATTTTGACTTAATCGACCTAACTCGAGCCTAGTTTCAAACCCAATTTCACTTTGGGCTCACTTCGAACGTAGCAGAATTGTACTCTTTTCCAAAATTGTAACAAATCACCATGCTCTGTATCACTTTACCCCTAAAGTGGGAGAGACAACGACCCAACTGATGGGTCGCTCCACCAATGAGGTTTTGATTTATCCTATGCACTGCAATGATTCTACGATTAACCTTTCGTTGTTCCATAACCGCTGCCCAAGGTGTGAATTGCAAAAGGTTGGGGTTTTGATTTATCCTATGCACTGCAATGATTCTGCGATTAACCTTTCGTTGTTCCATAACCGCTGCCCAAGGTGTGAATTGCAAAAGGTTGGGGTTGGTGTTGTCTATAGGACACACTGCAAGCATGTGTTCGATGACCATGCCTTCAGTTTGTACTCTCATATCTCGGACCGCTGTCAATTTCTTCACATAGTCAACTGTGTTCGATTGTTGGTCGGGCTGAGCTAGGGGTGACTTAGTTTTAGTGCCCTGCACCCACTCGGGGAGTACTTTAATTCATGTGGTTTGGAGCTACTGGTCTACTGCTGCACACTCTGATGTTTTATGTAGATTGAGGGCTTTAATTTAATGTTGTGCACAAGGGTACTTATGCACGACATTGTTGTCATTGTGACTGTCGTAGGGTGACACAGACTGACTGAGCTATTGTGGCATCAATGATGGCCACATTGGTGGAGGAATCACTATTTATGGCAATTCGACTGCCAGGGTATTCAACTCCATAGATCTGTCAAGCAAGGGTTAGGGCCTCCAAAGCTGCCCTAAGTGGCTTGTAGTTGTGTCGTGCTTACTGGGGTTATGCATGGGCAGGGTGTCTGTTCTTTTTCTATATGTGAGTTGAGCAGAAACTTACTCTCATTCTTGAAAGCTTCCCAGAGAGTTCTATCCTCTCGTTATACTGTGAACTCATCCCCTTTTGCAAGGATGCAAGTTCACATTGCAGTTCTTTTAGTTTCATCAAAATCTGATCATGAGTGTCACAATTCATGATTGACGATTAGATCTTTGCTCTGATGAGAGATGATCGTTCGCTCTTATACTACTTGTTGTGTTCCAGGTGGGGCCTAGGTTAGGTTTGGGGGATTAGGTGAACTTGGTAGGGCAAAGCAGTGAAAATAATGTTAAACAACCTAATCGGGTAGGTGTGGTTTGAAACCAGTAAGCATTTTAGGTACAGTTTTGATTAAGCTCTGAAAGGTTCTGATCCAGGTGTTCTAGGGGTACCTATGAACGTGTGTAAGGGTATATGACATATGACCTAAACATAAGAGAAGGCTACTGGTGATAAGGGATTATTGGTTTAGTGATTTCAGGCACCTAACAAGATGCAGTTTTGGGTTTGAGAGGTTGGTAGAGGTAGTTGGGATGAGGTTCGCCACGTTCTATAATGTGGACACACGATCTGTAATATAGAGAGGCCATTTAGCTTGCCAGAATAACAAATTAAATGGATTGGGGAAAGCTTGAGCTTCAAAGAAGGGTTAGACGTCCAACCTTCAAGGATCTGATATGCATAAGGGTTCAGAAGGACCAGAGGTCATGAGAGAGGAGAGAGAAAGTAGAGGGAAGAGAGATAAACATTAGAGAGAGAAAGAGAGCGAGGGGGAGGCTAGAGAGAGAAAAGAACATGCACCTCCCTAGGTGGACCCCACTTCTTGATTTGTTTGCCTTTGGGCTTGACATGTGGCTGACTCTTCCTGCTCTTGACTAGGATTCTGGATCTTTAACTTGTCATCCATTAGCAATGTCATATTAGCTGTCACATCACTCTCTTGGGTCCTACTTACATCTTGACGATTATTAATGCCTGCAAAGAATGGTGGGTGGATCTTGGAGCTCGGATCTGTATCGTCTTCCAAAATTCAAGTTGTGACATGAGATCCGCTTGAATCTAGTCCACAATTCAATTCAGGTAGGTGAGTTTGGATGGGATTCATATAAATTGTGATCCATTTTTTGTTGTAGTGAGTAGGGTTAGTACACTAGTCAAATGGCCTTCAAGCTTGGTTTGCGCTTGTGGCGAGCTGAGCTAAGGCTCAAGCTCTTGACAAACAAGTGCTAAACAAGTTGAGGTTGAGTTGGCTTGTTTATTAAAAAAAAATCAAAAGAGAAATTAACAAGATTTGAACTATGAACCTGTTAATAAGCTAAGCTCCAAAGAACTCCTTCACAAAATACATGTATTGCTTCAAAGTTTGAAGCGACATGATTTGAACTATGATTTATGCATGCAAGTTCAACATTAGAACCATTGTATGCATTATACTCCTTGTTGCAAAATGTATTTATTACTATACAAGTCAAGCCAAGCTGAACATCATATATTCATATTCAGCTTGTCAAGCATGTTTCACAAGTTACAACCGACACTTCATAAGTAGGGATGGCATTTGACTGAGGCAGGGAAAGGGGACAAGGTCTCCACCCTTGCCTCATCTCAAAATCCTGCCCTCGATCCTCGTCTCTATCCATACATGGGTTTTGATTTTAATCTCCATCTGCACCTCCATCTCCGGTCCAAACGGGATGAGGCCCCATTACCTCTAGGTCTACTGCCAACCCTAAAGAGTATTTTAGCATTTTACTAACAGGATCGAGGAAGAAACAAGGCAGGGCAAGGTGGGGTAGAGGAAAGCGTAAGTCCATCCCCACCTTCATCCCCACATGGGTTTTGATTTTATCCTCCATCCCCACTTCCTTTCCTGTTTCATGTCTTCCATCCCCGGTCCAAACGGGGCAAGGTAGAGTAGGGCCCCATTTTCCCTCGGTCCACTGCCATCCCTAATCATAAGCAAAGCCACAAGGCACAAGCAACTCATCTCATTTTCCAACTCAAGTGAAAAGCACTTTCTTACCAATCTCTTTTTCTCAGGCCAAGATTCAACCTGAAACAAAGATTGTTCACAGATCTGGTTCTGACCAAAATTTAGTCGAATTATGCCCAACTCAAACTCAAGGTTTAGAAAAGAAAAACCCTGTGTTAAGGCTTTAAAATCTATCTCAAACAAGCCAGGCCACCCAACCATTTTAAAGGTTGTCAACGGACTGGCCTTAAATTAGACATGTCAACTATCCTGTTGTGCAAGCTACTAATATGTAAAAGGGCCATATTTGGGTTAAAGCCAGGTCCTGACCAGCTTAGGCATAAGAGATACATTTTGTGCCTTAGTGTATAAACTTTAAGTTCATCATGTTCTCACGTGCATTCCAATCACAAACAACGTGTGTGTGTGTGTGTTTTGAAAGGCAAGCTAGGGTTAGGCGAACCCCTATCAGAACAATAACTGCCCCATGTGACAAAGGGATTCGATCTTGGGCCTTCAGCTTGATAGAAGACCCCGCTTACCACATGGGATACCACCTCAGTGTTTTTTGGTTTGAGAGTATTTCAATGAATCCAGGTAAGTCAAATCTTTCCCAACTTCCAATTTTTTAATAGGACCAGTCAAAGGAGTCTAAACCTAAGTGTGAAATCGAAAGAGAGGCTATTAAAGAGTTACCTAAGTTCAAGTTTCTCTTTGAAAAGTGGGAAAACCCTTCTCTAGTAGATGAAAGGGGACCTCTAGCAGCCGAGCATACAAACAATTACTCTTAAACTGACCCAACCTCTTGGCAAGACCCAAACCATCTCATAAAACAATTATTTTCAATATTGGCTCGACCTCATTCGACAAGACCTAAACAGTCTTGGCAATCCAATCATTTTCAACACTGACTCGACCTCGTTCGGTGAGACCCAAATTGTCTTGACAACTCAGTTGTCCCTTGAATTGGACCGACCTCGTTTAACGATACCTAAGTAATTATAAGAGAAGAATAAGGCGCCATTATGCAAAACATGTGACTAAGAGATCATTTAAGGTAAAAAATCTTATCTTCAAATGAATTCAATCCTTTTCCTCAAGTTTGTCGCTCCACACAAGAACCTATCATATAGGACATTTAAGTCTTAGGAAAAGACAAAATAGCGATACAGTGAGGCTAACATACTTTAATCTTACCATGAGTCTATGTGGAAGAATTATAGAGGCATGAGATTATCACCAATGCATGATTGTAGATCGTTTAGAACCCCACTTAGCCAACCAAATCTCTAGAAAAAGAGTTACTTATTAAATACCTTTTAATGCTAACCTACTTTATAGGTCAATATCCTGAGAGGCATTTCTTTTTATCATGATATGATAAACATTGGAAAAGTATGAAAAAAGAAGAAGAAGGGCACCAAGTGAAAAATACAAAAAGGCTAATACCTACTCTGAGTCTATGGAGTGGTGGTAGGCGCTAGTCGTACGACTACATTGGGAGTAGAGGTTGAAATATAAAAATGTGTGCTAGAAAAAACCAATAATAGCATCCAGATCTATAGCGTGGTGGCAGGCTCTGGTCATACGACTACCTTAGGGGTAGAGGTTGGAATAAAAAAATGTGTGCTAAGAGAAAGTCAATATTTACCTATGGACCAATGGCGAGGTGACATGCTTCGATCATAGGGATTTTAGAAGGCAAATGTTGGATAGATAGTGGCTTATGTCTTTTTGATAAAAAATTATGTGGGGGACTAGTCAAAGGAGTCTGAACCTATGTGTGAAATCAAAAGTGAGGATATCAAAGAGTTACCTGAGTTCAAGTCTCTATATAAAAAGTGTGAAAACCCTTCTCTATTAGATGAGAGGGGACCTCTAGCAGTCGAGCATACAAACAATTGCTCCCAAATCGGCCTAACCTCTTTCAACGAAATCCAAATAGTCTCGATAACCAAGTTAATTTTAATATTGGCTTGACCTTGTTCGACGATATCCAAACGGTCTCTGCAACTCAATTGTTCTCTGAACTGTCCCGACCTTGTTTGGTGAGACCTAAATGATCTTAGCAACCCAGTTCACCTTATCTTAAATAATTATGGGAGATGATAAAGTGTTGTTATGCAAAGTATGTGACTGAGAGATTATTTAAGGTAAAAAATCTTGTCTTCAAACAAATCTGATCATTTTCCTTAAGTTTGCCCCTGCACACAAGAATCTAGCACATAGGACATTCAAGTCTTAGGAAAAGATAAAGCAGTTATACAGTTTACAAGGGCATGAGATTATCATTAGAATATAATTATAGATCATTTGGAACTCCACTTAGGCAACCAACTCTCCAGCAAAAAAGTTAGATATCAAATACCTTTTAATGCTAACTTGCCTCATAGGTTGGTATCCTGAGAGGCCTTTCTTTTTATCTTAATAGGGTCACTTGACCAAAGTATACCTCACTTTCCTCACTGAGTGATCATGCATATATTTTACATTTTATTCATACTATTTTATGCATAATCTAGTAAAAATCACATTAAAAACTCATTTTATTGGTTTTTTTGAGAAACTGCTTTGAAATTGAAAATATAAGTAAAATCACATATTTCAAGTTCTTCTCTACATTTTCAGACTTTTAGTTAGTTTAGAATTTTCTAATGTATAGTTTAACTAGATTACAAGTGTATTAATTGATTTTAGTTTGTTTAGAAGTATTTCTTTTTGAAAAACACATTTTTTAGAGGACTCTTGAAAATTCTTGAAAAATTATCGAACCTTTTTTGAAAAATCGTGTTTTGACCTCATTTTAGAGTATAAAATAGATTTTTCTAGCCATAGAACATGTTTTTGCCTTTAGAGAAAATGAATGCCTCTGTCTCCGTCCCCCTTTTCTCTTCTTCCCACGTTTCACTCTTGGCCGGTTCTTCTCTTGGTTCTTCCTTTCTCTCTTATTTTGTCTTGCTTCTAATTCCTGCTATCCTCGGTTTCTTCTTGTCCCCATCATCGGAGGTACGTGCAGCCTGAAAGATAAAACTACTTTTTTTTCTCAACCCCTCCGTTGAAAATGGGTCAAAAGATATATTTCTTCTCTCCCATCTCTCTGTAGTTTCGTAGTTTTAGTTTCTGCATACATACATCATATCATTGCATGTAGTTCATCATATCATTGCATATTTATTGCATATAGATTAGATTAGTTTCAATTTTATTATCTAAAAATCTAAAAAGAAAAAATATATAAAAAATAGTTTAGTTTAGCCATTTTTCTTGATTTGCATAAAGAGTTAGATAGTCATATTATTTTATATAGTTAGTTCTTAAATGTAATTCACATCAAGTGTTGTCTTTTATCAGAATTAATTAGTTACTTTTCTTAGGCATAAACTAGTTTCATTAAAATTTAGATTAGATTAAAATAAATTGGTCGGTTTAGCCTTTAGTGTAAGTAGCATTTTCTTGAATAGTTAATTTATTAATTATTATTTTGTTGTTTTAAATTAATCATAGTTTTTATATTTTAATGTCAGTTTTTGAATCAGTTATTTAGTTTAGTTTTAACTTGATTCACGTCACTTGGTTTTAGTTCAAAACATTTTCTTTGATGTTTGTTTTGCATAGTCGTTAATTAGTACCTAGTTGTCGATTATTATTTATTTTAATTCATTATCAATTAGTTATATTAGATAGCATAGTGCATTCTTTATTATATTTTCAGCTTGTCATAATTAATTATTACTTCCAACAGCCATTCAGTGTTTTAGGTTTTGGTTAAAATAGTTGGTTAAAATATTAATCAGTTTCTTGGTTCCTTTTAATGTATAGCTATTTAATTAGAATATATAGAATAAGTTAGGTAGTTTAGTTATTTCAAGAATTTATTAGGTAGTTTGAATTAAATCAATCCATGTTAGTGTGTTAGTTTTATTCAACTTTAAGTTTTTTTTTATTTGGCCAATAGATTTAGTTGTGTTAGATTAGTAATAGTCGATTTTTGCTATTTGTTGTTTTTTTATTCATGATGAATTAGTTAGATTAGCTATTATTCTTGTTTCATGTTTGACATTTTGTCTATATCGTCCCGCTGAGTTAGAAAAGGTTAGTTGTTAATTGATATTCTTGTTAGTTAGATTATTTCTTGTTAAATCTTGAAGTTTTGCATAATCGGTTCGGTAGTCTTTGTGTCTTCTTGTTGTGAGTCTAGTTAGTTTTAGTTCATGGTTATTATGTTCTAGTTGTTATTAGTAGATTTTGAAGTTAGCTCCAGCAAGTTAGTTATTAATTAAATTAGTTAATGTGTTAGTTTGTTTCTTATTCTTGTTAATTAGTTATTTGTTAATAGTTAGTTTAGTCAATTCTTGATTTTCTGTTAGTCTAGTCTCTTGTGTTTTTAGTTAAGTTGTAGTTAGTTGTTATAAATTAGTTTCTTGATTGTCAACTTAGTAGTTAGTTTGTTATATTCCGTCCTTTAGTGAACCAGTGTTACATGTTAATTCATGTTTGTTACAAGATTAGTTATTTGTTATTAGTAGTTAGACCCTTGTTTTTGTGATTTTTGAGTAAACTAACATTAGATTTTTATCTAGTTTTTCTTCATTTGTTTTTGTTTTGTGTTTTGTAGGAAAATGGTTGATCGTGCGGTGAACCCTCAAAAGTGCTCCTGAAAAGGTCCCCTCAAAAGGCCATTTAAGCCCCTCAGGGTGCCCTCAAGAACAATAAGGCCAAAACATTTATGTTAGAATAAAGTATTAGTGGTCTTAAAGCAAGGGAAGCAACTAAAGGCATCAAAAGGGACTAGAAGCTCAAGCATTGAAGACCCTTTTTCTCTTTTCTTTTTAGCTTAGGATTTATTCATTGGGTTTATAATAAGGACACTTTATTATTTTTATTTGTTTAAGCCCTCTGCAGAGGGCCATACTCTTAGTTAATTAATTAATTAATTCTTTTATTTTTAAGGCAATAAAGAGTAAATTAGTTTTTTGTAGAATACAAAGTGTTTCTCTCATTCCCTGAGATTGACCCAGACTCCACCACTCGTGCGAACCAATTTTTAGTATTTAGTGTCTGGCTTTCATACTATTTTTATTAAAAATATTATTTTAAAAATCTATTTTATAAAACTTACATAAAATTTTTGGCGCTGTTGTCAGGGAACGACGATAAAAATTACGAGTATTCACTTTATTGCCCATTGTGTGTTCTCGTTTTACTTAGGATTGTTAGTTTCCTTTTTGTTACTTATTTAGGGCTGCTAGTTTATTTTTCCTGTTTATTAACTAGGATTGACAATTTGCTTTTGTATTTAGGATTTTTAGAACCACATTGCTTGTGAGCTCTATAGACCAGATTACTTTTTCTGCACGACCCACATATTAGGCTACCCCTAGGAAGTGACTATACACGATTGGTATCGTGCTCATAGTTTACTTTTCGCAAAAGATCTATTTGGGTGCAAGTGTGTGGTGTGTGTTTATTATTTTTTTGCTTTATTTTATTTTGCCCGCTTCATAGTTTGTTGTGGTTTGATCACATTTACGTGTTAGGTAGGTAGAAAACCCTTCTTTAGGATGATTGCTACACCAGTCTACCCTCAAGTATATGCAAGGGCAATGCTCGGTTGACCTCGAGCTTGTGGATACTTTAGAGGACCCTGAGTCTCTTATTAGGAGAGCCCATCGATCTGACCCCATGGCTGAGGATCAGCAGTTGACCCGTCTCCTGAGAGAGTATTTCATTCTCAATGAATATACTCCCGCCTCCTACATCGCTAGACCCGTTGTAGGAGTACCACAATTCAAAATTAAGGCCAATATAATCCAAATGTTACCATCCTTTTATGGCCTTAGCAACAAAGACCCCTACCGTCATCTCGATGAGTTCCTCAAGATCTGCTCTATGGTGCAAATTAATAATTTTGGGGATGATGCGTTGAGGTTGAAGTTATTTTCGTTCTCCCTTAAGGATAAAACCGAACACTGACTGAAGGCCTTAGATACGGTTAAAATTACCACTTGAAAACACATGCAACAAGAATTTCTCAAGAAATACTTTCAAATTGATAAGATGAACTAGTTTCGAAAAGCCATCACCAACTTTTCTCAGATTGAGGGAGAACAATTTCATGAGACTTGAGAGAGGATGAAAGATCTTCTCCGGAGGTGCTCCCACTACCAGGTGCCTCCTTGGCAACTGGTGCAGTACTTTTACGATGATTTGATCGAGAATGATAGGCAGATGGTTGATTCTTCATGGGGGGGCATGTTCATGCTCAAGAGCGAGGATGAGGCATGAGCCCTATTTGAAATGTTGAGTGAAAATGCTATGCACCATGCCCTATTTTCGAGACTTGATAGGACCACATCTGTTTCTAGTGGTCATAAAAAGAGAGAAATTTATGAAGTTGGGTTCGAACATGAATTGCAAATCAAAGTGGACCAATTGACCAGGAAAGTTGATAAATTACTGGCCAACCCAGCTTCATTAAATCACATAGAAAAAATGTGTGAGCTATGCGCTAGCCCTGCACATTATGTTTCAGACTGCCCGGCAGCACCACTCTATCTTGAATTCGTTTAGAGGCAAGTCAGTGTTGCTCAAGGTTTCGTCAGACCGGTGTATGATCCATATGCACCCACCTATAACACAGGATGATGAAATCACCCCAACTTTGCGTAGAGTAATCCATAAGCCACACCCCATCTGCCTTTCTAGACACAACACAGACTGGGTAACCCCCCACAAGGTTACCTGCGGTCCATATTCCTACAGACCCCTCCCCCAACTTAGCTTGCCTTCTCCCCAGGAGCTCACATCGAGTCAATATTTTCAAGAGAAACTAGGCCTTCTCTGACATCAAGGCCAACCTCAGTTTCCATACGCAATCGATAGCGAAGCTAGAAACCTAGATTGGACAGTTGGTTGAGGCCTTTAGCCGGTGAAGTGAGGAAAGCCTCTCAAGTCAGTCTGTTGTCAACCCGAGGGGTAAAGAACCCATGCACCACAGCTTGCATCTCATAGAGTCTCATCAAGAGCATGCCAACTCTGTTATGACCCTTCGGAGTGGGAAGAAACTCCACCCTACTTTGGAGAAGAGTGAAGAGCCTAGTGATATACCTATTGACCAGCCGATCTTCCCTACCGGGCTTAAAGAAAACAGATAGGGCCCACGGCCTATGCCTCCTCTTTTTCCTCAGGCTTTGAAAAAATTGAATGATTTTGGCACGCAGGGGGCTAGAATGCATAAAAAGCTTGACATATTCAAGCATGTTCACATAAACTTCCCCCTATTGAATGTCATCCAACAAGTGTTCGCCTATGCAAAGTTTCTTATGGAACTTTGCATGCAGAAAAAAAAAGTCAAGATCGTTGCTCAAGAAGATCTTCCTGACTGAGCATGTGAGCTCTGTGTTTTGACACCAAGCCCCACCTAAACTGAAGGATCCTGGGGCACCGATCATCTCTTCTGCCACAGGAAACATGGTCATCGAGCATGCATTGCTTGATCTTGGGGCAAGTGTGAATATACTGTTGGGTTTCCTTTATGATACTTTTGGGATTGAGGATTTAAAACCCACCACGACCATCTTACAGTTGGTCGACAGGTCTACCAAGCTCCCCCGAGGAATCTTAGAAGATGTGTTAGTCAAGGTTAATGACTTTTATTTCCCTATTGATTTTCTTATTCTAGATATGGAGGACACTGATGTCGCTCACTAGACCCCATCATTCTTGGCCACTGCCAACACGTGCATTAATTATCGTACTCGAGAGATGGATGTCTCATTTGACAACAAGCGATTGCGGCTAAACATTTTTTTTGTTGCTGATCATGTATATAATTCAGGGTTTATTAACATTTAAATATGCATGATTTTATAAAATAATGTTTCAAAAACCCAATTTTATGTTAGTTTTTGAGTAAATGTGCTAAAATGATTTAAAAATAGAAAATGCATGAAAAATAGTTTTATTTTACATTTTTATGCATATTTTAGTTTCTGTTATAGTCATAGTAGTGTAGTTTTAGTTTTCAATTAAAAATAAAATAAAAAAATAAAGAATAGAGAAAATAGTTTTATATTGTTAATAAAATCATTTTAAATGTTTGTTTTTTTTAGAAAAGAAAAAAATTAAATAGAAATAAATAGTTAGAATAGTTTTTAAGTTTCTTTATAAGTTTTGATTTTAATTTTTGAAAACTTTATAATAAACTAGGTTTACATAGTTTTTGAATTTTAAAAAAACTGAAAAAAAAAATATAAAATAACAAACCGTTTTACACGGTTTGATTTCTTGAAAAAAATGAAAAAAATATATCACAAACCGGTTTAACCGGTTTGCATTTCAAAATAAAAACTGTTACAAACCGGTGAACCGGTTTGTAATGCTTTTAAAAACCCAGAAAATCGAAAGGGGGAGGCGTCTTCACCCTGTACGCCAAACCCCATCTTCTTTCCCCCTCTTTTCCTTCTCTTTCCTCTCTTCTCAACCACCGCCGGACCTTTCTTCCCTCTCCTTTCCCCTATCTTCTTCCCCTCTTTCTCTTTCCCTTTCTTTCAATCCGGTGGAGGCTCTTCTCAATCGGGCGATGGCGTGAGGGAGGAGTCCGACTTCTCTTCCAATCTACCTCCAGTTCACGGTGAGTTTTTCTTCTTCCTCTGATTCTTCTTCTTCTCCTTCAGATCTTCTTCAGTTCGTCTTCTTCTTCCTCCTTTTCTTCTTCAGAACTTTTTTTTCTTCTTCTTCTTCTTCTTTTTTTTTCCAAATTCTTCTTCTTCTTCCTCCGATCTTCAGTTCCTCACTTTCATCTTCATCTTCTTTCTTTTCAATCGTTCTTGTTTACCATTGTTTACAGAAAAAACGAAGAAAAAATAAATAAATAGATCATTTGATTTTTGTTTACAGCAAAGAAAAATGAAAAAAATATATGCATCAGATTCGATTTCTTCTTTCTTGGTGTTTTTCTCATCTGTCGGTTTTTGATTTGTCTTGATTCAACAATTTTTTTTATTCTGCAACAAATTCTGTTATATTGTGCATTTTTCTTTTCTGTGCTTTTCTGTATGCAATCTGTGTGAGTTTCAATTTTTTTACAGATTCTTTGTTGTCTTTAGCTTGTTTATGCTGCATTTTTGCTATAGTATACGTTAGATTGATCTCAATTTCTGTTATGCAATTTTTTTCATGTTTTCATTTCAGCAATTCTTTGTTTGATTCCATTGTCTCATGAATTCTTTTTTTTTCTGGTTTTATTCATTCTTTGATTTTTCATTTCTTGATTTCCTTGTATATCTTTTAGATTTCGTCGTAGTTATTTAGATCATCTCATTTCCTGTTTTAATTTTTTGTTTAGATCTGCAATTGTATTTTCAGTATAATCTGTAGTATCGTAGTTTTAAATTTTGTTTTACAATTCAGTTTTTGAAACCGATTCCTTGTTCTCCAGTTTTCCATTTCATGTTTTGTTTTTCTTGAATTTTCAGTAATTTTACAATACTTTTCATTGCATTAAATTTCTGTGTTTTTTTTATTCAGTCATTTTCCTGTTTTGTTTTTTTTAATTCCTGTCTCTTTCATTTCTAATTCTGTTTGTTTTTCATTTTATTGAATCTCTTGTTATTTCATTACATGCATTGTCTAATTTTTTTTAATACATTTCAATTCATTTACATTTTTTTTTAGTATATAGTTAAGTTTCTGTATTTTTTATATTGCATTTTCCTATGCTAATTAGGTATTAGTTGTTGATTGAATTGTCTGTGTTGTTAATTTGGTCAGTTAATTGAATTCTCTATTTTGTGAAAATTGCTTAGTTGTCTTTTATATTACTCTTAGTTTTAGAATTACTTAGTTAATTAACATTAGTTTAATATAGTTTTAATGGTCATTAGTTTCTTTTGATGCTATATTTCAATGTTCTTAGCATTTAGCTAGTTTAATATTGTTTTTACTTCTATATCTGGTACTACTTGTGTCCTTTGAATTGTGCAGGATAGCACAAGACTGGAGCGGAAGCGATTACGTGACACGAAGTACGAAGAATAAAGCTTTGTTTTGCTTTTATTTTTAGAATTAGGAATTTTAATTGGGTTTGTAAATATTGCACTTTACGCCCTCTACGAAGGGTATTCATTTGCTGTAATAGTTAGTTGTTTTACTTTTCTTGAACATTTTACATTTCAAATAATTTGGCAATAAAGATTAGTTTAGATTTGTGTACTTGAATATGATATATTCTTGTTTCCTGAGTTCGACCCGGTCTCATCCACTAGTGAGAACCGGTTTTTATTATTTGATGTCTGGTTTTCACATGTTTTACATTTAAAAATCTTTTCAAAATTACAACGATTATAAATAAGACATCAAATTTTTGGCGCCGTTGCCGGGGAACGGCGTAATATTAGTATTCACTTTATTGCCTAGTGTTTGTGTTGCATTTAGGTTTAGAACCACGTATGTGCATATCTTAGAGAAGAGCTTACTTTTCTGCACAGCCCACCTATTAGGATTCCCTTAGAGGTGACTGTGTACGATTGGTACCGTACACATAGATTTCATATTTCTTATGCATAATCTCTGTTATGTGTAACTGCGTGGTGTTTGTTTAGTTTTTATTGTTTTTAGTTTACCCGCTTTGTGGTTTGCGTGGTTTGGCCGCTTAGTGCGTTAGTTAGGTAGAAAACCCAAAGTTAGGACGTGTGCTACACCGGTCTACTCTAAGGTGTACGCAATGGCTGACGATCATCAATTGATGCATCCTTTGAAGGAGTACTTCATGCCAAATACGTATACTCCCATCTCCTGCATCACGAGACCTGATGTAGGAGCAAGCCATTTTGAGATTAAGGCCAGTGTGATTCAAATGTTACCTTCGTTTTATGGCCTTAGCAATGAAGACCCATATCGTCATCTCGACGAATTCCTTGAGATTTGCTCGACTGTGCGAATCAATAACTTTGGAGATGATGCTATGCGGTTGACTTTGTTTCCGTTTTCTCTCAAAGATAAAGCCAAGCACTGGCTAAAATCTCTTGAGACGGTTCGTATTACTACTTGGGAAGGAATGCAAAGAGAATTTTTAAAAAAATATTTCCCAATTGGTAAGACGAACCAGTTTTGTAAAGCTATAACCAGTTTTTCTCAAATTGAGGGAGAACAGTTTCACGAGTCTTGGGAGAGATTGAAAGATCTTCTCCGCAAGTGTCCCCATCACCAGGTGCCTCGTTGGCAGTTGGTGCAGTATTTTTATGACGGGCTTACTGAGAAGCATCGTCAAATGGTTGATTCGTCTTGTGGGGGCACTTTTATGCTCAAGAGTGAGGACGAGGCGTGGTCTCTATTCGAGACCTTGAGTGAAAACACGATGCATCATAATTTGTCTTCACGGCTCGATAGGACTACATCTCTGTCTAGTGGTCCTAGGAAGGTTGGGATTTCTGAAGTTGGGTCCGAATTAGAATTGCGTACCAAGGTTGACCAATTGACTAGGAAGTTAGATCAATTCCTAGCCAATTCTTCGAGAAATCCAGTAGAAAGAGTGTGCGAGCTATGTGCTAGCCCTGCACACTGTGTTGCGGATTGTCCGGCAACACCATTATATCCTGAATTCGTTCAGAAGCAGGTGAATGCTGCCCAAGGTTTCGCTAAACCCATGCCCGATTCATTTACATCCTCATATAACTCAGGTTGGCGAAACCAGTTTATTTCCCCATCTCATCAGCCCTCCCAGACACAGTATAGACCCAGTAACCCTTCACAAGGTTACTCGCATCCTATATTTCCACAGGTTCATCCCCAGTATTGTCTACCTTCTCCTCAAGAGCCCATTCCAAGTTCATCATTTCAAGAGAAGATGTTAGAAGCTTTTTCTGATATCAAGGTCACTTTGTGTTCCCATACGCAGTCAATAGCCAAGCTAAAGACTCAAATGGGACAGTTAGCTCAGACATTGAGTAGACAAAATCAGGGGAACCTTCATAGTCAGTCTGTTGTCACATCCAAGGGAGAGGATTCCATGTTATTTGACTTGCAACCTACTTCACATCATGAGCAAGTCAAATCTGTTACATCCCTTCAGTATGGGAAGGCATGTCACTCCACTCAGGAATCGACTCATGAATCTCATATCATTTCTACTGACGAGTCGATCTCCATGATACCTCAACAGAAGGGGCCTTACTCACAGCATACATTTTCATCATATAAAGCCCCATTTTCTCAGCCTTTAGGATCACCAATTTTTAGTAAGCAAGAGGTGCAGATGCAGAAGGTGCTTGACCAAGTCAAGCCTGATCATATTCACCACTTGTCTGAAGTAGCATTCATTGATACTCGGTCGGTCCTAGACTCTCGATTCTTGACCAGTCTCTCAGATGAGACTAATCTTTGTTCTTCACGTCGAGAGAGTTATGATCCTACATTTGGAGGTAGAAGGGATGGAAACACAGTGCGTAGTGTCACAGATGACACTCTTTTCTTCATAGAGCCCGGTTGAGTCTGACTTCATGTCCATTGATCTCATGGACGATGAAGGATTTTTCTAGGGATCCGTTTGGCTGGAGACATGAAACTTAGCGCTTTATGGGAGGCAACCCATATCTTGTATATTATTAGAATTGCTTAGAATTTATAGATTTTATTTTTACTTTTTCATGAGTTTTTCATGTTGTTTTTGTTTCATTCATGAGTTTTATGTTTTGTCATGTATACATTGCATTCATTACATTCATAGAACGTATATTTTTAATTCATGTCAGGTTATTCTACTCTTTTCCCTCATTTATTTCTCTCATGTGCATTCACGTAGTTTCATTCAAGCATGGGGGAGTGCCACTGGGACAGTGTTATTCAAGCATGGGGGAGGGTGTAGAGTGCACACCTTGATATTTCTGTTTACGTTCTTGCACATGTTTACACATATTTCATGAAAAGTAGATTTTTAAAGAAAGAGTTTGAACTTATATGAATGTTATTTCAAATCTGATGTTTTTAGAGGATTTTTAAGCCCCACGAAATTTTTTTCTGACATAGATCTAAAAATTATGGTTGTTTATGCGGATTTCGAGAAAATGATGATAGATACATGTTAAAGTTTATTTTGAATCATAAATATGAATATGCACAGTTGTATTTTTGAAAAACTAAGCAAATGAACAAAAGCATAAAAATGAGCTCAAAAAGTGAGAAAAAGCATGCGTTAGGTTGTTTGGATAATTTCACAATCCTTAGTAGATGGAATTTAGATGTAAGTTGAAACTTTTAATTCCATTTTCGAAAAGGAGAGTGGAAAACTTTGTGATCCTAAGTAACTGAGAACAGATACAAGTTGAAATATTTGACTCTCATGTTATAAAGGTGAATGAAGGAAGTCACTTTTATGTCTTAGTTGATATCTTTTGGGATGTATTGAAAAAGTATAGAAGATATTGACATTGCACAAGGCATAAAAGCAGACCACACGCAAGCTATATGAGAAAAATAAGTGTGCAAAAAGAAAAAAACGTGAAAAAATGAAAAAATCGGGAAAAGAGCTGAAAAAGAGAGAAAAGTTCAGTGCTTAGAAGTGTGATTGAGAAAACCTATGCAGAAAACATATGAGTGAGGATAAGTAAATAATAATATGTTTTTATTGGATTTTCTAAGAATAAAACATAAATAATTGTGATATTTAGAAAAGTGAAAGAAATTCTTTTTCTGTGGTGGTGCATAAAAGACTCTAATTATATTTCGATTTTGAAATAATAGGAAATATTTGTGAAAACAAAGTCTTTAATTACCTACTGCTTGTGAGGATGTGTAATATTATGCATACATGACAGAGATGTTTGTGGGTAGCATCACTGCAAACCCTCACGAGACCTTACTCGTCCACTGGGGTAACCCAGGGGTTGAAAGGGCTTGTTGCATGAGCTAAATGCAACCGTGATTCCTACGAAAGTGAGTTAGGTGATAGTTTGATTTCATGCATTTTTCTAGTTTGCTCGAGGACTAGCAAAACATAAGCATGGGGGTATTTGATCATGCATATAATTCAGGGTTTATTAACATTTAAATATGCATGATTTTATAAAATAATGTTTCAAAAACCCAATTTTATGTTAGTTTTCGAGTAAATGTGCTAAAATGATTTAAAAATAGAAAATGCATGAAAAATAGTTTTATTTTACATTTTTATGCATATTTTAGTTTTTGTTATAGTCATAGTAGTGTAGTTTTAGTTTTCAATTAAAAATAAAATAAAAAAATAAAGAATAGAGAAAATAGTTTTATATTGTTAATAAAATCATTTTAAATGTTTGTTTTTTTTAGAAAAGAAAAAAATTAAATAGAAATAAATAGTTAGAATAGTTTTTAAGTTTCTTTATAAGTTTTGATTTTAATTTTTGAAAACTTTATAATAAACTAGGTTAACATAGTTTTTGAATTTTAAAAAAACTGAAAAAAAAAATATAAAATAACAAACCGTTTTACACGGTTTGATTTCTTGAAAAAAATGAAAAAAATATATCACAAACCGGTTTAACCGGTTTGCATTTCAAAATAAAAACTGTTACAAACCGGTGAACCGGTTTGTAATGCTTTTAAAAACCCAGAAAATCGAAAAGGGGAGGCGTCTTCACCCTGTATGCCAAACCCCATCTTCTTTCCCCCTCTTTTCCTTCTCTTTCCTCTCTTCTCAACCATCGCCGGACCTTTCTTCCCTCTCTTTTCCCCTATCTTCTTCCCCTCTTTCTCTTTCCCTTTCTTTCAATCTGGTGGAGGCTCTTCTCAATCGGGCGATGGCGTGAGGGAGGAGTCCGACTTCTCTTCCAATTTACCTCCAGTTCACGGTGAGTTTTTCTTCTTCCTCCGATTCTTCTTCTTCTCCTTCAGATCTTCTTCAGTTCGTCTTCAGTTCTTCTTCTTCTTCCTCCTTTTCTTCTTCAGAACTTTTTCTTCTTCTTCTTCTTCTTCTTCTTTTTTTCCAAATTCTTCTTCTTCTTCCTCCGATCTTCAGTTCCTCACTTTCATCTTCATCTTCTTTCTTTTCAATCGTTCTTGTTTACCATTGTTTACAGAAAAACGAAGAAAAAATAAATAAATAGATCATTTGATTTTTGTTTACAGCAAAGAAAAATGAAAAAAATACATGCATCAGATTCGATTTCTTCTTTCTTGGTGTTTTTCTTATCTGTCGGTTTTTGATTTGTCTTGATTCAGCAATTTTTTTTATTCTGCAACAAATTCTGTTATATTGTGCATTTTTCTTTTTTGTGCTTTTCTGTATGCAATCTGTGTGAGTTTCAATTTTTTTATAGATTCTTTGTTGTCTTTAGCTTGTTTATGCTGCATTTTTGCTATAGTATATGTTAGATTGATCTCAATTTCTGTTATGCAATTTTTTTCATGTTTTCATTTCAACAATTCTTTGTTTGATTCCATTGTCTCATGAATTCTTTTTTTTCTGGTTTTATTCGTTCTTTAATTTTTCATTTCTTGATTTTATTTCTTGATTTCCTTGTATATCTTTTAGATTTCATCGTAGTTGTTTAGATCATCTCATTTCCTGTTTTAATTTTTAGTTTAGATCTGCAATTGTATTTTCAGTATAATCTGTAGTATCGTAGTTTTAAATTCTGTTTTACAATTCAGTTTTTGAAACCGATTCCTTGTTCTCCAGTTTTCCATTTCATGTTTTGTTTTTCTTGAATTTTCAGTAATTTTACAATACTTTTCATTGCATTAAATTTCTGTGTTTTTTTTTATTCAGTCATTTTCCTGTTTTGTTTTTTTTAATTCCTGTCTCTTTCATTTCTAATTCTGTTTGTTTTTCATTTTATTGAATCTCTTGTTATTTCATTACATGCATTGTCTAATTTTTTTTAATACATTTCAATTCATTTACATTTTTTTTTAGTATATAGTTAAGTTTCTGTATTTTTTATATTGCATTTTCCTATGCTAATTAGGTATTAGTTGTTGATTGAATTGTCTGTGTTGTTAATTTGGTCAGTTAATTGAATTCTCTATTTTGTGAAAATTGCTTAGTTGTCTTTTATATTACTCTTAGTTTTAGAATTACTTAGTTAATTAACATTAGTTTAATATAGTTTTAATGGTCATTAGTTTCTTTTGATGCTATATTTCAATGTTCTTAGCATTTAGCTAGTTTAATATTGTTTTTACTTCTATATCTGGTACTGCTCGTGTCCTTTAAATTGTGCAGGATAGCACAAGACTGGAGCAGAAGCGATTACGTGACACGAAGTACGAAGAATAAAGCTTCGTTTTGCTTTTGTTTTTAGAATTAGGAATTTTAATTGGGTTTGTAAATATTGCACTTTACGCCCTCTGCGAAGGGTATTCATTTGCTGTAATAGTTAGTTGTTTTACTTTTCTTGAACATTTTACATTTCAAATAATTCGGCAATAAAGATTAGTTTAGATTTGTGTACTTGAATACGATATATTCCCGTTCCCTGAGTTCGACCCGGTCTCATCCACTAGTGAGAACCGGTTTTTATTATTTGATGTCTGGTTTTCACATGTTTTACATTTAAAAATCTTTTCAAAATTACAACGATTATAAAGAAGACATCAGTTGCCACAAGAGCGAGAGAAAATGATGAATGCTTCCATGTGATGGAAGTTAAATTAAAGCAATCTAATCCCTCATTTGTCATCATGCATGGGTAGAGGCATAATACTTTTGTACTTGTCCCCACAAGCTCTATGCTAAAAATTTTGAAAAAAATTAAAAAAGAAAATTACAAAGGCATCAAAAATTAAAATGAGCATAAAAGACATAAAAGTGAGCTACATATGTCTTGTGCTACACTTGCATGAAGCCCAACATTTTCTTTCTCTTGTACAATTAAATTAGTTAATGGGATCTAAGAGTTGGTGTAGGTTCACACCAAGTAAACAATACAGATGGATAATGCTTTAAGAGATGGTGCAACTTGCGCAATAACCCTTAGAGTCACTAGTTCCTCCTCTAAAGTCAAGATCAATCTCCAATTACCTTTCAACACTAGTTCAACATAGTTCGACGAGTATACAAAATGGTGTCAAAAACTCAGTTGTCCCCAAACTAGGCCGACCTTATTCGATGATACAATAAAACGATCATGAAAATCTAGTTGTCCCAAAATTGGCCCAACCTCATTCGGCGAAACCACAAAAATGGTTTCAAAAACCCAATTATCCCAAAACTGGTCTGACCTTGTTCGGCGAGAACACAAAATGATATCAAAAAACCAATTATCCTAGAATTGCCCCAACCTTGTTTGGCGAGACCAAAAAATGGCCTTAATAACCCAATTCATTACTACTAACACCAGCCTGACCACGTTTAGTGAGACTACAAAAGGTCTTTGGTAACTCAGTTCATCCCTTGACACTGGTTCGACCTTGCTCTGCGAGACCACAAATGGTCTCGACAACCTATCATTTGTCCGGCTTCATTCGGTGAGACCCAAAAAGGACTTGACAACTCAATGGTATCAAAATTGGCTAGTCCCATATGAGGGTGTCTATTTCTTTATCATAAATTGAATCACATTTGATTAATAACAAAGAGGGGTATCCGTAGACAACCAAATTTTCTCTAAGATGACACATTAGAGTGTCGTCTTACCCTGGGATGACACTCCAATGTGTCGTCCTAACCTGGACTGGAACTCCCATGTGTCATCCTCCTCTGAGATGACACTCCAGTATGTGGTCCCACCTGGGACGACACTTTGGTGTGTCGTCTAGTCCCATCGAATGTGATGCCCAATTTTTTTTTCAAAAACTTAATTTAATTTTTTTTAAAAGCAAGCACAAAAATTATTTTCATTCATTTCTCAGTGTAAAGGTTTACAAAATATATCATATGTATACAACAAAGTATAAAAAGCCAAAATCAACTCGCAGAAGTAGTCTTAGGTCTGTGAGTCTTTTGTGTCCGCTGCATCCTCCTCTGCCTACTGCTAGTCACCGAAAACATAACAAACAAAAGGGTGAGATATCACATCTTAGTATCGTCCAACCACTCAAACACGATCACTAAATAGTATCACAAAGTAAGTCTAGTTGAAAATTCCCATCAGGCACAAAACCCAAGTTCTTAAAATAGGAAGAGTCGACCCTACTCTCTCAAGTATCGATCTTTAAGTTCACTCATTCCAAAGAGAAGAACTCAAAGGAGACAACCTTGTACTCACAAGTATCAACCCTCTACAAGGTTATAAACCTCACTACTCAATAAGCAGAAGTCAACTCTGTTGTAACGCCCCAACATTTCTAACTTGAAAAATGTAAAATTTTAACCATTTTTTTAAAATAGAGATAGCATAACAAATATATTTGGGTTTTAAACAGTCGAACAATTTTTGCAGGTTATAGAAATGAAACAATTGAATGGGGCTGGACCCAATTCCTATTAGAACCAGATCCATTCCTTACTCACATAATGAAAGAAAACAATTTCATTCCAATTTCATAATATAGTTCAGAAATGGAAATACAAGTTTTGCAATAGAATAAAAAATATCTTAATTAAAATGAGACACCCAAGAGTTGTTCTAGGGTCTCCAAGATTATTAGAAAATGATGGTTCCCAGCTTCCCCGCCACATCACACTCTCGCACTGCTTCCTCATTCATCACCTGTGCCTCATGAAACAAGGTCAAAACTCTTATGAGTTGATAAGCAAATCCACATTCATATGCATAATAAAAAATATCAAAGCATCTATCATGGATATCAAACATATTTTCTAACAGTCAAATAGATGTAGATAATACACTTGTGAGCCTTAGTATTGAACGTCATAACATGAAATATCAAGTAGACAATCATCATGAATCACATAACATGGATATGCAATAATCAAGTTAGACACTTAGCAGTGTCAATAAACTATTGTTTCTCTTGATTATACCTCTGGGTATGCAGAGGTAATTGTCATCAAGTTTACTAGAATATACTACAGTGTTTATTATGCCATTGGTGTATTTTTGCCATAGTATCTACAGATCGGATAAACACACCCATGCGAGCAGTCCGTGACCGAGAGATTGTTTGTGCAAGGGTAAACCGGATTGCAATCCCTACTAATGCAGTAGTTGAGGTATACCTCTTTTGAACAACCCTGATCTCCCTAACTCCGAGTGACTGGAGGTCTAAGGATGCCTTTGCTCCTTAATTCAAGTCAGTATGATATATAGATAAGACCTACATGCGACATCGTCATTCAGGGTTGTACCATTTACCCTCTCTAAGGTGGACCATATTATGAATGGGTTACATGGGCAGTCTTATCTTTTTTTAAGATAGTTAGTACATCATGTCCTTGTTTCATGGCAAATATACTTAATAACCTCAATACTCCCCTCGGAGCAGTATACATGTCATGACATGGTTTATGCCAAACCCAATTTACATGCTTTGGCTCTTTTAGCTCATATGAGCACCTCACTAGTGAAAGAGAACAAATTTTTTTAATGTGTGGATGTATGCATGTGAAGTGAGATTTCCTCTCACAATTTGTGGGTTCACAACCCACCCAAGTTCATAAGAGAGCATTATCTAGTTATACATTTTAACATTTATTTCATATATCAAATAATGTCCACACACAAGTCCATGATATTCACTTATGCCTCAATATTTCATGTCATAGCACAAAACATAAAATTTTATATGCATATCAATGCATTTCTACAACATGCCATGTACTTCATTCATATATGGGTCTCATGGCCAATTTGTGAGGTGTTAAAAAATACATTAGATAACAATTTATGTCATTAACAAGGAACATCATTATCCATCATATGTCATTTATGTAAGCTATGCAATTTTTGAAGAGAACATAACCCTTTATTTCATATGCATCTTAAATCTTTGCATTTTGGCAAAAATATTCTCACATAGGCATTTCATAAGCATCTTATCATATTTCATTTTGGCAAAAATATACTCACATAGACATTTCATATGCATCTTGTCATATTGCATTATGGCATAACATGCTCACATATACATTTCATATGCATCTTGTCATATTGCATTATGGCATAAACATAGACATTCAATATGCATGAGCATTCATTCACATAGGCATTTTATGCATCACATGAGCCATTTCAACACATAATTCATTTTTCTTTGATCACATGCCTGATACATGAATGTATTTATGCATAAACATATTCCTATGTGGTTCATGTAGATTAGACTCAATTGAACACATATGCATACCATGTATGCACCCGTGTATCAGTTTATAAGTATTTGCATAAATCAAATTCATTTGAACACATATGTATATCATGTATGCACTCATGTATTATATACATAAACCATTGAGCACATATGCATACCATGTATGCACTTATGCATCGGTTCATAAGTATATGCATAAATCAAATTCATTTGAACACATATGCATATCATTTGTGCACTCATGTATCAGTTTGTAGACATATAAATTAACACATGTGTATGATAGGCATTTTAAAAAATTATTTTTTTTCTAATTGCTTTTCTTTCTTCGTTTTCTTTTTTTTTTTGGAAGGTCATAGGGTGACAGTTGGTTTGCCCTTGGCCAACACCGACTTGGTTTGGGACAGACCAGTCTGCTTGGTTTGGGACAAACCAGTTTGCTTGGTCTGGGTTCATACCTGGGTCACTCGGTTCAGCTAGTCTGACCCTGCTAGGCGGAGACTGCGCCTGAACCAAGTGAATCGGTTCAGGCTGGTCTGGCCATTCTGTACCTGGCCAAGTCTGAACCATGCCCTGGTTCAGACTTGTTAGGTCATACCTGGTCTGAACCATGGGCATGATTTAGGTTGGTTTGGCCAGCAAGAGCTAAGCCTCTTCTTGCTATATAAATACATACATACATATATATATATATATTCAAAATTGTTTTCAAGTATGATTTTGCAACCATATTTTTTTTATTCTTTTCTATAGTTTTATCACTACATCTCATATAGATTTTTTAAAGGTTAGATGATATCACGAATTTTGAAAGAAATGTCAAGACATGATAAAATTTGAATAAGCCAAGTTCTATCCATGGTTGTGTTTCAAAAGTGCATAGTTCTTTTATAAATCACATAAACGTCAACTCTCTAACTATGAGTGAGTTTCAGAAATACAAACTTATGTATGAATCACATTCTTTAACCATGAATGAGTTTTGAAATCATCTTTCTTTCAAAAATGCAAATCTTATGTATGAACCACATTCTAACCATGAATGAGTTTTGAAAATGCTACCACTTAAGGCATAGTGTGAACCCAATGATTTTAGGTGAGTCTCAAATATGAAAACATACACCATGTTTTGCATAAACAAGTTCTCAAATATGATTAACTTAACAAATGCACGATGCATGATAAGACAATAGCATAAGGTATTTTAAACCATGAATGGGTTAGAAGAAAATGACATAAGATAAGAATGATGTAAGAACGAGTCCTTTCAACAGATAGAATAACAAGAAATATCATACAACTACTCTCTATCATGAATAATGGTTTGAAATGATAAAACACCATTAATATTGGTGAACATTCATTTTTGACCATGAAATTATCAAAGAAGAAACTACAAAAATGAATGTTCATGGTTTCATCTATGAAAAATCCTTGTGTATATCCATATGCATTACAAGAATGCATGTTTGTATGGTTTGGAAGTGGGGAAGAGCTTTAAATAAAAATCAAAATGCAAAGAATGAAAGATTAACTTACCCTTTTGAAGTTGAGGTGCCGCTTTGAATCAAACCTTGTTCTTCAACCATAATATGTGTAGAATATAATCTCTCTAAGGTACCCTACACTACACTTGAGTGAAAGGGAGAGAGAAAACCCAAAAATGGGAGAGGGAGAGAGAGAGAAAAAAAAAGAAAGCTCAAGAATGTCTCTCTTCTACTTTTTGAGAGGTATTTATAGGCAAAAATCCATGAGTAGGTGAGATATGTGGTTTAGCTTACATGTATGGAGATGGAGGGTTGAGTTGGATCTAACCCTCTTCTCAAAAAAAAATTCTCAAGATTAACCATTGACTTCTTCTAATTATGTAAAGACTTTCATAAATTTGGTAAGCTACAAAAAGTCATCATTTCTAGTCTTTTTCATTTTTTTTCCCTAGGAATTGTAGCGATCCTCTATTGGGATCCACGTAGAATCTCATTGGCTCTCACCCTACATACTCACCAAGGTAGGGACTAAGCCAAAATTGCCCCCCTGGTTGGGTTATAGTTGGTTTCATTCCAACTAGTTCTAACTTCTAGTTACCTTTTTGATATATTATATTATTTACAAGTTTTAATTTTTCTTGATATTACTTTTAGAAACTCTAAATTATGAAATTTCTATATTGGTTCTTATATTATTTTTAGAAACTCTAAATTATAAAATTTCTGCTTTGGATCTTCTAGTTGGATCTGACTCTAATTGGATCTAGTCCAAATCCAAGCTAGATAAAAACTCTAAAAAGAATATCAATTCCTTTTTAATACTTTAACAAATAAATTCATAATTTAATGAATAATTCAAGTGTAATCATTCACTTAATATTAATTAGGCATAGTTTATAATTAATTATCAAATAAACACTAATTAATTATGTTTAATAATCAATGCTTAATATTTAATTCAATAAATGCTAATAAATCTTAATTAGCTAGGATAAATATTAAGTTACTTAATTGATCAATATTTTCATAAATTGAATTTATCACACAAAAATTCTCTTTACCTTGATTAAAATTTTAGAAAATTTATGGATCTTATACCTGTTATCCCAAGAATCGACCCACAGGCCTAAACTATCACACTGAACAAAAGAGGGGTCACCTAACTCAGGGACCGACCCTCCTGCCAAACTGAACCCTTTGAGAGTCGACCCTTACACATAGGTGTCAACCTCAGATCCCAGCAACTACCACTTGACAGAGTAAACTCCGAGGTGTCGACTCCCAACTCAAAACCAATCGGCCCTCAGGTGCCCAAATGCACCAACACGCGGACTCATACTACAACTGCATATAAGCATGAACACCTAGATTATCCTTCAATCTTGTTTCTCTTGTATTATTTGACACCTCAATCCTCTATAAGCTTAACAATAATGCATTATGCCACAACACAATGTATCCATATGATATCAAATCACCATACAACATATATACTACTTTCAGTACTAACATAAAACCAACATCACAACGTACCATTAAAGCACTAGCATAAAGCTAAACATCACATCATGCCATTTTGGCATCGACGCAAAGCCAAAATCATCACATCGTATCCTTACGACACCGATATAAAGTTAAACATCACATCATACCATTTTGGCACTGGCATAAAGCCAAAATCATCACATTGCACTCTTACGACATCAACATATAGCAAACATCACATCGTACCATTACGACACTGGCATAAAGTCAAAATCATCATATCATACCATTACGACATAAACATATAGCCAACATCATATCATACCATTACGGCACTGACATAAAGCCAAAATCATCACATCATACTCTTCCAGCACCAGCATATAGCCAACATTACATCGTACCATTACGGCACTGGCGTAAAGCCAAAATCATCACATTGTACCCTTATAGCACCGGAATATAGCCAAAATCACATCGTACCATTATGGCACCGATATAAAGCCAAAATCATCACATCGTACCCTTACTAAGTAGATAAGCAGTTGAGTGACCACCATGTATCCTCAAAGGATGTTGTTGCCTAGTATAAGTAATGAACACAGATGATAAATGCAAATTATACAGAAATATTATTGCCAGAACTTTACCAAATCAGGTTGAAAGTATTCATCTCTTGTAATGCACTTCCCAACGAATTCACATTGTATAATGAAAACTTATAAGGCTTAGAGGATACGTGTAGGGGATAAAGAAAATTTACAGTTAGTGATAGTATTGTGTCATTTCAATCAACAATGCACTACCGTAGCATTTTCATCCAGTTATATTTGTATGGCTAAGTTGTCTTATACATCTTGAATCATAAAACCATTCAATCAATGACTCACAATGCTACTTGAGGCAAAGAGGTAACATGAGACGACTTCTTTCCTGAATAGAACACTTGGGTTGGGTTGATCTCAACCAAACCAACTCATGCCATTGACGCAATTCTACTAGGCTTTACTTAGAAGTTTGAATTCCAAGTGTTTATACAATTCAGCAAGTAGGTTTCTTTGGACATGGATCACTTCGAAAGGATCAGGATGTTCATCAATGAATCAAATCACAGTTTTTGAAATGCTGATGGCTGTCATCTGATGCACGGCAACATCAAACCTTACCACTTTCTGTTATAGCAAATGGAATTTGAAACATCTACTACACCCAATTAAAGATCCCCATTTATTTAGCAGCAAAACATTTTTAAAGATGCCTTGTAATGCAAAGCAAGCCACTAATTGCTTGGAGCATTATGTAAAGCAAATATAACAATACCTAAAAATAGTATGAAGATCTGCATGTTAACTTATTTGCCAGTTGTATCCACGTGAAACAATTACAATGCAGACATATATAGTATGATATCGCTTTTTCACATTGAAAGGATAACTACATCCAATCCAGCAATGGAAGGCTGTGATCATGACCCAAAAATAAGACTTTGAATCAATTAAATGCTAAGTCAATTATGGAAAGTAGTAGATGACAAAGAAACTAAAAACATGCGCATGGTAACAAGAAAGATGCTTATTTTCCCAGCAAGGGTATGATGCACCTTACCTTATCTAAATACATGTGACTATACAAACAGATCAAAGGTTCTGGCATTGAAACGTGTTCACTGCACCAGAAACCACTATGGCTCAAACTCGAGCACATGGCACAAATGATTCAATTCCATATTTTCACAAGTTAAAATTCCCTTCCACATATTTTTATAATGCTCAAAACCTGCAACCGATATCTAAGCAAACTAACCATCTCAAATTACCTCAATATAAATCCATTGTACATCTTCCTTTGTTTTTGTCTTCCCCTTTTCTCTCTATCTATCCACACATGCAGCAAACATCTTCCTCACCTGTCAAAATTTCATTCTCCCACTGACAGAAATCCCAACTAGTCTGTATTATAATTCATGAACACCATGAAAACATACAATCTCCTAAACCAGACTTTCTAAGACTGTCTTAATGGTAAGAGAGACCCGTATTTATAACTTGCTGAAGCAGTGGTTAATTCAGGTGTTCATAGAACTGCCCTCTCTAATCATATTCATAGCGGAGGTTCCCCATTTTACTTTTTAGGACAACTTCAGCAACTCTCTTTCCTTCATAGAGATCAGGGACATTGAAATGATCCACAAGCTTGCATTCATGGGGCGTCTCAAGGAGAGACAAATAGAACTGCTTGCAAATGACACCTTATAATATCTGATATTTTTCTTGACTTTTGTAGTTTCTGAAACTAAAAAAATATAGATAGATTTTTCTTGCAATTGAAGATTCTAGTTACGTTCTTACTATTTTTTTGAGAACTGTCTTTGTTCCGTCAAAAACAGAATTAAAATGAGTTCGGAGTGTGCCATACAAGTTTTGGGGGTATTTTGGATAATTCTGGGTTGTTTTGAGGGTATTTTCATCCTGAAGGACATAATCATCCAACCAAGAGTTGACCGGGTCAGTCAACTACATGAGGGGATATATCCAAAATTATTTGAATTGATTCAATGGCATAATTATAGTTTTATTTTGGACAAAGGTCAAAAAAGTAGAACGAGCACTTTTAAACAAGATTGCTTTTGGAGGGCATTAAGGTCATTTTGGCTAGGGTAACAGTTGCAGCTGCTACCCAGCTCAGCCAACCTCAGTAGGTCAGACCTACCAGGGTCAAATTGGACTTGCCATATGGTTGATTTCTTTTTTTGTCAAACCAACTAAGTGGGGACATAGTTAACCCAACTAGTGGGCTAACTAGGAGCCCAGATCCCTTTGTGGTTGGGATCTAGTTGGAACCCAACCAGATTTGGACCACTTAGATCCAGTCTTACTCAGACCCATACCCTGGATTTTTGGGAGCCTATTTAAGCTCAAGGGGGAGACAAATTTTCCTTTTCCCCTCTCTTGTGCTCTCTCTCTCCCTACATACTCTCACCTTTTCTCTCTCCCTTGGTGGATGGCCCACCTATTCCACCCCTGCCCTGTGGTTGAGTTGCACATTTGTTGGAGGTTTTTCATAACTAAAACATCGTGTGGAGGTATCCTAGTCTATGTTTGGGCGGTGTTCACTATGAAAAACTCCCTAGTGTGTGTGGGAGTCATGTATAGGTACATTGAGAGTGTTTATGCTGCATTTATAGTGGACCTATTTCTATTAGATAAGCAATTCGAGGTAGGTGCTCGATTTCTTGTTTCGTAGGTAGTAAGCATGCTAGGACTACAAGCAATTTTGTGAAAAAGCATGCTTTGAATGTTCTAATGTGCTTTCGTGAAAATAGCATGCTTAGGATCATATTTAGAAAACTCTAAATGTGTTGAAAATTTGATTGTTGATGATGTTATGGCGTTTATTAAAGTGTTTATCAATTGAAAACACCCCTAGATGTGTTGGGGTGGAGTTTTAATTGAGTTCGGTGCTTCAAACCCCAAGATTTCAAAGTTTGAAAAGAGTAAAATCAAATTAGAAAGTCTCAAGGATCAACTCTTGTTATTCAAGGGTCGACTTTTGTGAAAACTGCGAGTTCTGTTGACCCGAGGGTCGACTCTTGCAGGTCAGGGGTCAACTCATCCAACGTGTGCCTTACACAATGTTGTATAGTGGTTGTGAGTTGATTCATTGGTTTGGGTGAGCAGACTCATAATTGTTGTGAGTTGACTAATTGGTTTGGATGAGTCGACTCATCTTGGTTGTGAGCTTACTCTTCAGTGTGTGAGTCGACTCATGAATCAGGTGAGTTGACTCAAACATGTGTTTTTAGCCTAATTTGGCCCGAGGGTCAAGTTCTGAACCAGAAGAGTCAACTACTGGGCATTGTTTATGTATTGTTTAGCTTAGAGTTGACTTCTGTGCTCAGAAGAGTCAACTCTCGAGTAAAATATATGATGGTTATGATAGATTGTGTATGAGTTTTGGATGGTTTGACTTGGGTTTTGGTAGAACCAGCCCAAAGAAACTGTGCATTGGTTGGTTTGACCAGTATTGTTGTATCTTTTGATCTGCACTCATGTTTTTCATAGTTTTTAATTTAACTATATGTTTTTAAAAAGTCTTTCTGCAAGTTATATTTTAAGAACAAAGAAATATATTTTTATAGCTATTAAGAAAAGTGTATATGCAAATCTGTATCAGTTGCTATTGTATAAAGTGTTCACAAACTGGTTTTCTATAACTGTTCTATGAAATAACATTTTTAGTAGCTCCTTCTTGTGTTCTTAAGTGTTTACAAATCTAATTTTTGTATATGAGAGATAAATATAATTTTTTATAGCTCGTTCCTATTGCAAAGTGTGTTTGAAAATATTGTTTTGTACCCAAAACATGAATTATTCTATTTTAACTTGAGGGCTATTTCCAAGAGTATTTTATTTGAAATCAAGATTGTTGTTGTTAAGGAAAACCCATGCATTAAAGATAGAATTTTTAGAAACTAAATATGCAACAAATTCTATGTGAGAATGGATGTTTAAGCATATTTCTTTATTTTACAAGCTTCTAGTGGTGTTGATGTTTTGACTTTTGGGTAAAAGCTTATAAGAAATGATATGTATTTGTTTTGAGAATAAAATTTGTTTGAAAACTTATTAGAGATAAAATCTTGGGTTGAAATATGCATATGTGCTAGTTTGAGTAGCCCAAGTTAATATCCATGTTATGCTAGCATAAAGTATTGTTCTATGCATCAGATTTTATGAACCATGTATGGTGTGGTTGTTCATTTTTGACACTTCGCATGTTGAAATGGTGGTTATTGAGATAAACCACCGGTTGGTGAAATTTTTGCAGTTCAAATCATTTTTTGGTAGAGCTACCCGATTTTGCAAAGGGTAGGGGTCGATCTTGCTGAACAAAAATCGATCACTGTTGTTTGCAAAAAGGTTAGGCAGACTTGAGAGTTGACGCATACTTCTGGGTGTCGACTTCTCTCTCTGGACATGATTGATCCATGTTTTTAAAATAAGAGTAGACTCTTGTTTATGAAGAGTTGACCCATTTCAAATGAGTCGACCCTTGTTTAAAGGAGTTGACTCTTTGTTTTGGAAGAGTAGACTTTCTTTCGGAGAGTTGACTCATTTCAAAATAAGAGTTGCCCTCTTTTCTCTATTGAGTGACCCTTTTCAGAAGAGTCGATTATTACTCACTATTGAGTCGAACCTCTACAATGGGAGAGTCGACTCACTCTGTGAAGAGTTGGCCCCTGTAATCTATGAGTCGACTCCTAGAAACAAGAGAGTTGACTCATGAATGTGATATACGTTCTATTATGCTTGTGAGTCAATTCTTGAAACCAGGAGAGTCAACTCACGAGGGGACCTAAGTTCTGTTTGGCCTATGAGTCGACTCTTGTGCTCAACAGAGTTGACTCATATGCCCCAAAATATAATATATTGATATTTTGAGCTCAAGTAAAGACTGTTAAGCATTAGATTCAAGTGAATCATCTCGAGAATAGCTTGGTAGACCCATGTTTCTTGTATTTTTTAGCTTTATGCACTGATATGTGATGGATGGTCTAAGACGAGACCCGATTTGTGTTGGAATGCATAAGTATGTTAACATGCATGTATGAGAAAGTTGTACATGTGTACATACTCTTTTTCTTTCAATTTAGCTGATAAGAGTGGTTGTAAGTACATGACAACATAACATTGTGTGGTTTAAGCATGCATGGTCTTGTTTGGCTCGTATTTGCAAAGGTTGCAATACGAAGTTATGGTGCTGATGTGGGCACTACATAGTTGTATGCATGTCATAATGAACATTGGAGGTACAAGAGTAACCTCGTATGTATAAGGGTATTTCAATAAAAAAGAATGCATATTGCATAAATAAATTATGTGTAGCTGGTTGGGCAAGGGCCTAGGGTATTAGTGTGGCTACCTAGATAACTTGTATTAATGCACATGAACTAAATTTTAAACAAGCTACACAATGATTGAAGGTTATGCCATGAAAGATGGGGTGACCTATAAATGAACTTTGCTCGTTGAGTGAGTTAGCACCAACCCCATGGATTTCTGAGTTGTCGGGTGAGTGCTTCTCAATGATGGTGACAATTGCTCTTGCAAGCTCTGTATTGGTCACTGAGGGTGGACCAGTCCCCAACTACGGCAGCTTAGGGGACGAGGATTCCTCATGGAGGAAGTCGAGCTACGTATACTAGCGGTAGTGCACTATAACTTGTCCAAGAAAAGAAATACCTTGACAAAGGGTTCAAGACCTTGGTGCTGGTATAATTATGCACTCTTGGGGTTAATAAAATATGTAACATACCAATGTTTGAAAATATACCCCCATGTAAACTGGTGAGCCTGTAGTGATCTCAGGCAAAGGTGCTTCTGTGGAGATAGTTATTAATATTGAAACAAAGTAGTTGCATTGCATAATGTAGAAAGCAAAAAATGAACTTAAATGGGGAAAATGATTAAAATAAGTGTGTGCATCTAATTTTGAGCATGTCTTGGTCTATATGACCTATTGTTAGTGTTTTTCTCTAGAGTCAGATGATGCATTGAGTCTTTTTCTCACAGGACATGTGTGCAACTTATGGTCGTACTCTAGACATTTGGTAGGTCTTGTTTGCTTATAAACCTTATCGTGTTCACTATCACAAGACATGAGGTTGAGTTACCTTTTGAGACAATAGTTGGTCACACCCCTATTTACTTTTCCTTTTTTAGGTACCCACGGGTAGTTTTGCTTTGTGATGATTGATGCGAAGATAGTGTATCTCTGGAACTGCATCATGGATCTTTCTAGTCTTTGGACCATTGTATGTTTTAGAGCTTTCATGTGTTTTGAATTTTGACATTTTGTATATGCATATTTGTAGTTCATCGGAATTTGTAAATGGACTATATATAGATACACTTTCTTTTGAATGAAAAGAAAAAGATAGTTGGTTTTGAATCTTAAGTTTAGTTTAGAGCTGAGAATGCTTTATCTTAAAACCGGTTTTTAAAAACCAAGTTTTCTTCCACAGTGTTCTCTTTTCAATATCATTTAAAATAAAAAAAAAAGAAAAAATTCCACAAAATTTAAAGTGTCACACACCCACATCAAAATAAATGAGACCAGATCTAGGGATGTCAACTCTTATGCCCTTCACAAGGAACCACAAGAACAACTCCCGAGCAAAGACCCCAGAGAATGCAAGATTTAGGTTCCACCTCTTGAAACACCGAAATCATAGGGCTAAACACCACAGTTACATTAAAATTTTACCCACTTCTTAGAGTGCAAAAATTATTTCAAACATTATTCACAAGATTTTTCAAGGCAATTTGAACACATTTTTAAACAAAAATAGTTCCAGCAAGATTTCCCATAATACACAAGAGGTAAAGAGAATGTTGAAGGTGGGTTAATTGTTAACGAGAGAGAGAAAGAAAAGAAAGAGAGAGTGACAAGAGAGAGTGGTAAAGAGTACACGAAGATGAAAAGAAAAAATAAGGTTTTTCTTACATTTAACCTATTAAATAAAATTTAATTTAACATAAGAGGATTTATCATGTTGTAAATTGAGGGAGGTGGGGCCCATCTCGTCCCCACCTAGCAACAACTGTCTTATTCAAATGACAACCATTCCACTATCAATAACCCTTTTTATACTGATTTTTCCCTTTTTTGCTTTCCAATTTATATTTCTACCATTTCTAAAAGAAACCAATTTCTTTACCAAAATTTTCATTCAAGTCCCCCTTTTTTTTCAAAAATGTCCTAAACCTTTTTCTAAAGTTTTAGTTATGTCCTATACCCAAACTACCCATGGCTATTTCCAAAAATAATGATTATACCCCAGATCTGTTATGGCTTATGGGTCCAATCCACACCCAAATTGACCCATTTGAAAACCAGATTTCATGTGATCATTTATATATCAACAATTAAACATTCATTTCACTAAAATGCACAAATTTAATTAAAATATTATGGTGTTATAGTTTCTAAAAAAGTTGGATGTTTCATTAAATGCATGGATAAACCTTCAAAAAGGCATGCCCCAATTGGACTAAAACTTTTTCTTATACATTTTCATGCAGGACTCTCCTTGGATGCACCTTATCTTCATTGAGGATAAGCCTATATCCATTTGAGTTGGATTTAGATCCTAAAAACTCTCGATTTGTATCTCATCCAGGACTTCTATAAATAATTGTTGACCCCTAGAGTCAGGGGGATATGAAAATCATATACCTGAGTGGTGGCCCTAGAGACGAAGTCTACCCAAGCTCTGCTTGTGCTCAGACCCTTCCTCTCAGAATTCTTATGTTGCCATACCTATGTGGAGGTGCTGCTGAAGCCATTGCAAGAATTCTCAAACCTACGCAAAAGTGCTTCTCAATTGAAGGGAAGCCCCAAAGGAGCAAAACAGATTTCGAAGTCTGAACAAGGTACTTTTAAGATCAATTTGCCTATTTCTTTTGATTTTATACAATATGCTAATTGATACTCATACACATTTAATTTCTTTACATATCTGAATCCATTGTGATGAGCTTTGAATTGTGGAAATCAAAAGACTTGTTTTTGCTTTACCTCTTTATTGAAAAAAGGATAAGAGCTTGAAATGAGTGTCCCCATATTCTAAAGGTTTGTTTAAGAATTTTACAAATCCAGGTAAGTCATGTCCTTCCATACAAAAGTATTATCAACACGAGGAAAGCAAGAATCCCGAAACCCAGGAGGTTGCTTCTGGTAATTGTCTTCATCAAGGGACCCATCTAGGAAGACATTATAAACATCAAGTTGGTGAATAGGCCATTGTTGATTGAGAGCCATAGAGAGAACAACCCAAATAGTATGAGGTTTGACAATGGGACTAAACGTTTCAAAGTAATCAATTTGTTATTCTTGATGAAACCCTTTAGCAGCAAGGCAAGCTTTGTATCACTCAAGAGAACCATCAACTTTTCTTTTAATACCACAAATTCACTTACATCCAATAAGATTCTGTGATGGATCAGGAAGGACAAGGGTCAAAATTCCTTTTTAAGCAGGGACTAAAACTTTGTTTGCATGGCATCACACCAATGGGATCAGGAGCGAGCTTGATTAAAGGTAGTAGTTCAATATTAGTGAACAATTCAGAAAGAAGAGCAATGGATAGTGAATATTTGGTTGCTTTAAAAAGTTTCGGTTTAAGAGTTTCATCTTAGGCATAGGTAAATATATGGTGAGTGCATTAAGGAGGTGAGGATGGAGGAGAATGAGAGGGTAAGGCAGACAAAGGCAAGGTTGGGGTCTTGATGTCAACAATGAGAGTAGGGGAGAGGAGGCGGGTGATGCATCCGATGAAAAAAAAAGAGGTCGAGAGGCCCTGCTAGCCAAGGAAGAGGGGCAATGACAAATGGTGCATGGATAAAATGGGATGTCATGATAGGTTGAGAAATATGATTCTTACTTTAAAAAGGAAAAAACTATTCATAAAAAATAACACGATGGGACATAAAGACCTTTTAGTTTAAGGGGGGTTTAGGCACAAGTAACCATGGTGATTGTGCCTATAACTTAGAAAAATATGATGGGAAGACAATCTAATTTGTGTTGCCAGTATGCTTTGAGGTAAGGATGACATGCACATCAGAAACCTTTTAGAAAGGTATATTTTTTTGTTGCTTAAGGGCCTATTTGGAATCTGGTAGCTAGGATAGGTGTTTATGCATTTGGGATAGGAAGTGAAGCCCTTTCTCCTTTGTATTTTCATTAAAGAATGGATTTAACAGTTGCCACTTCTTTCAATGCATAAACACACATGATTCTATCCCAGTTACTAGGTTCCAAATAGAACCTAAATAGAATTTCAAGAGGGGACTTGTTGCGTAGATTAGATGTAGGTAAACGGTTAATCAAATAAACGAAGCTTGAAAAGGCATAAAGCCAAAATTGGGTCAGGATATGAGTGCGAGCCATAAGAAAATGTTAGTTCCAATAATGTGTTGATGTTTTCTCTCAACTATTTTGTTTTTCTCTTAGGTGTGTGGACATGAAATATGATGTTCAATCCTAGAGGCCTTGAGGAACGGATCAAGGGCTTTGATTTCACTACCAGCAAAACTTGAATTTTGTGTAAACAGTTTTTTCAACATGTGCTTTAAACTTTTGAAATATAGTGACCATATTAGATTTATTTTTTATGAAAAATTTCCAAGTAAATTGAAAACAATCATTCACAAAATTGATATAATATCTAAAACCTTGAGTACCAAAAACTGGGGCTGACCCCACACATCAGCAAATATGAAATCTAAAGGTTTAAAAATCTCATGCAAGCTATCAATAAAAGGAAGTTTATGGAATTTTTCTCTTTGGCAAACATCACACACTTTAGAATCAACTTGATTAATAAAAGTTAAACTAAATTTAAAAATAACTTATTGGAACACCATTGTGATGTAGTTGTTGACTCTCCTACATGAGCTTCCTTATTGAAATTGAGGTGGACATGATATAATTCATTCTTGGTCATTACTCTAAGTATTTCTTTCCCCGTTACCGAATCCTTAACACAACAATGAGACAAGTGAAACTAAAAAATAACACTGTTATCTTGAGTAAATCTTTGAACATATAATAGTTGCTTCTTAATTTGAAGAACATGCAATATATCTCATAAAGCAAATTTAGTTCTAGTATTAGAGAATATAGATTCACCAATATGAGAAATAGGCAAACATGTCTCATTACCAACTTTGACAGTATCACTGCCTTGATAGTCAAAATGAAGAGATAAAGAGTTCAAATTTGACATCATATGATGAGAGGCACATGATTTCAAAAATCAGCCTTCACCTGAATAATTGGATGTAGATGCATGATAAGTCATAGGCGATGAATCTGAAGAAGTATTCTCTCTTTGAAGATGACAACATTGGCGAAATGTGTGACCCTATTTTTCGCAATATTGGTAGATAAAACCCTGATTGTTTTGTTGATTGAAGCTCCATCCACCTTGGCGTTCATGACCTCGTTCTCTAAATCGACCTTCTTGCTTAAAATTTCTATCATGTCCTCGACCAAAATTGTTGTTAAAATTATTGTTAGAATGCTAATTAAAATTTGTTTTCGAATTGACATCATGACTAACTCCAGTATATTCAACTATATGGGCTTCTCCTGGTAGAAGCAAACTATAAAGTTGGTTTATTGGTATAAGGTATGAACGAGTGGACATGGAGACCCTGAAGGCTGCACACACAGTGGTAGAATTAACAAAACAAAGTCTTTATCTAAAACTAGCTTGCCTGCCATTGTTAGTTGGTGGGTGATGGACTTGGCTTTTTGGAATAGATCATCAATACTTTTCTCTTTTTTTTTAAGTGTATGCAGTTTATATTTTAACCGTAATATTCATGATCGAGAGTGAGCAAGATAGGTCTCTTTCAATGCTTCCCACATCTCATATGAAGCTTTCAAACCAACAATCTGCGTGTGAACATGTTGAGGAGGAGATAAACCAACTAAGGAGGAGTTGGTCTTGGTGTTGCCACTTAACAACTTTAGGATTGAGTATTTTCTTTTTATCTTACATAATAAACTTGTTTGGACATGGTTTTGATTCATCAATAAATTCATATAAATCATACGAAATCAATAGTGGGATGAATGGAGATTCTCACAACAAATAGGTGTCTGCAAACAACTTGGTACTCAAAAAATATTGCAAGGTAGTCGAAGGGGGTAAGGTACGTAGAACAACTTTGTGTTGACGCTCGGCGATGCGTTCTTGCTTGATGATGTCGAAGATGCCATCACGCCCAAGTGTGAGCTCTAATACCATAAACGAGTACAGAAGATGTGTGTTACACAAGAAACATAAGCACACTATATCACACGATTTATGTGTTTCAGACCCTCACCTTAACACTCATACACGGTGAGGGACATTCTCCATTGATGTATATATAGGACTTTACAACAGTGGCCATAGATCATGGCTCTAAAGAGTACAAGGAAAACCAAGTCATGTTTTAGGGGAGTCCTTGGAGGACTCTCTTTGAATAACAAGAGTCTCATTGTGACGTTCTTTGTGAGAGGGCAAAATGCCAACTCCTTCTTGATCAACTTTGTTTATGAGACTTATTTTCTTGGATCATTCTTGATCTTGGTACCGGATATGGATCCGGGTGCGGGATCATGTGCTCTAACACAATGAGCCAATTTTGAAAGTGTTTTGTACTGTAGGAAAGAGACTACATTACTGGTTACTATGAATATGGGTGGCTCTATCATCCACATATTATACTATAATTATTATAAATTAGTTAATAGGGGTAGACCATGTAATCCATAAATTAGTTGGATTTGTCTCAAGCTATAAATTCATATTTATACCACAATGTTTATCCTAAGTTATATTGTGAACCGGTTGGAACCACTTAGATACAAATTAACTTATAAAACATGATAAATATATTTTTGGTTTGAAAATCTTATATATAAATATATACCCGTATCCCATATCCATATCCAACCGCGTCTTTGTGACATAGAGGGTTTTTCCTTTTTTTAAATTCATAATAAAATTTGTCTTTTCTTAAATTTGGGTGCTGACCTTTGATGTCAGCTGTCTCGTTGTCATTTGGTTGGCTCTTAATCAAAGTCCTTTTTTTAGAGGAGGCTCCTAATCAAATTCAAAAGCATAAATAAAAGTGATGTTGATTGCAATTTTCTAGGAACCAAACAAATTTTGCACAACACTACCATTATATATATATATATATATATATATATATATATATATATATATATATATATATATATATATAGTTTTTTTTATGATGATGAACCCTAGCTCGACGAGAACCAGGTAATTAAATGGGCCTGCCTTCCTATGAGGTATACCCCGAGTGGATTCACCAGTGAAAGTCAAACTTGGGACAAAGGGGTCAGCAAATTCTCCGACAGGCCCGCTGGGGTGACCCGGATGGGGGTGTAGACTACTATTAAATCAATTTCAATAAGTATATCTAATTTACTTGTCGGTCAAAAAGAAAAACGTTAATTGTATTTTAAATTCTGTACCACAAACTTTTAGAGAAAAAATGTGTAAGACAGGCAATGCATGAGAAACAAAAGGAGAAGATTGAAAGTTTAAATGATCATTCAAAATTTGTTGCATCCAAAAGTAGTTGGGAATAGCATAAAAAGCACAAATTCGGAGTGTAAATGAGATCCATCTAAGAACAATTCTATTTCAGACTGCGGTTCCACTTTTCCACCGAAGCCATCCTTTCCTAATGAAAATACAAGAACAGAGAGGGGCTATAGTAACAGCTGATAAATGTTATGTCTCCGTCCAAATATAGAGATAAAACACACCACTGAACATATATATTTAATCCCAACGATCCGCTTCAACCATCTTCCACCTAATCGACAAAAGAAGAGAGATGAAGAAAAACAGAGACAGATGAAGAAATGAAAGCAGAATAGCAGTATGTGTTTTATTTTATTTTTTCTTTGAAGCCTACTGCTAAACATAGAAGAGCGTAAAAGAATTAACCATATGATTGATCTGATTTTGATTGGAAGGAGAACTCAAGGTTTATGCGTGCGTGTTCCTCCGATAGCCGGAGGGTTCCATCTCTCGGGAGTGGGCCTCTTCACTGTTTGAGCTGGAAGGGTTTAGATCAAATTCGCTGGTTGGCCCACTATACTCGGTGCTTCCAAACTCTTGACTTGCCAAAGCCATCTTTCTGAACCTGCTCATGTCTGCATTATACTGCCCAGTTTCGTAGTCGGAGCTCCCTGCTCCTGAGAATGCTCTGCTTTGACCTGGCTTCACCCCCTCATTAAGGGCCTCCAGTGACATATCCCCTTCCAATGCACGAACAATCTGCTCATTTGAAGAAAATGAATAAATAATTAATTAAAAAAAAGAGGACCACAAGAACGACGTGAAGAAGACGCTGACAACAGTTATGTACGTACGTCGAGTCCTTAGAAAGGAATATGGAAAAGGTTTGCAACGTTGAGGGCTCTCTCAAGGAAGTGTACCTGACTCATTCGTGGGCGCCGCCTTGCAGAGTGTCGTACACTAGCAGCAGCACAGGCAACTAAACGCGCCATTTCTTTAGGGTTGTAGTTGTTCTCCAAGCGCAGATCCACCAATTCATCAAAGTCTCCATCTTCCAATGCTTTTTGCATAAGTGGCCTTGCCTGTTGTAAGTTGGTCAGGACCCAATGAATTAAATTAAGAGAGAGAGAGAGAGAGAGAGAGAGAGAGAGAGAGAGAGAGAGAGACCCAGTCCACCAAGCTATCCTCTAGGAAACTTGGATCTACGGGCCGTCGCCCGGTTATCAGTTCCAGAAGCATCACACCAAATGAGAAAACGTCCGATTTCTCGGTAAGCTTGCCACTTGATGCATATTCTGGAGCCATGTACCTATGGCACACATGCATATTAGTCAGCCTGAATTCAGCCTTCTAATTTTAATCAAATCAATCCCTAATAAATCTACAGCAACGGGATGACTTAATACGAACCCAAAAGTTCCCATGACTCGTGTGGAAACGTGAGTGTGATTATCTGAGGACAATTTTGCCAAACCAAAGTCCGCTACCTGCAGTCATTGTCCAAAAATGTTAGAGAACCATTGGTTAGAATGTATTATGCTTCCGTGTATGTGTTTGTACTCATGCAATGTAGGTGCTATGGGAATAAGACTGCCATAAGTGACCAGCAACTGAGCAAGCCGTGGTCGCTGCAGCACTTGTTTGTACCTTTCCAGCTTGTAATTCGAAGTTGGAATCTAAGATCTTAGGCCACATTATAATATCTTAGTCTTTTTTTTATGACAATGAACCCTCCCTTAAGCGATCAATCCTTGCTATCCAGCAGAACATTTAGCCATTGGTTGGATAGCTAGGATTGAAGTGGGGGGCCTCACAACTACCCAGACTTAAGTGGCCCACATCTGAAAGCAGGGTTTGATCCAGTGCCTTCATCACAACTACCCTGCTGACGATGCGGGCAACCCCGGTGGTTATAATATCTAAGCTTATATATCCTAGCTTTCTGGATGAATGGGGGATTCCAAACACCTTCAAATTAACTGCAATAACTTGTGTTTTAATTACTTCATCAACTTTGGTCATATTCTTTCTGTGACCAAACGTGCCCTCTTGGACACTACAGGGCCCCCACATATTGAGTTCCACATTCAGGCAATTTTGGAGGGGGAAGGAAAACGGGAAAGCAACCATAATTTTTTCTTACTATAAAAATTCCTTTAGACGCTACAGCCTGGTTCTAATTCTCGAAACAGAAAGCCGGGGGGACATATAAATTAACTAACATCACCCAAGTTAATAATGAGTTGATGGGTACAACCTGGTAAGATTGGCCCATGAAATATTGGTCAGACTTTTACCTGAGCTTCGAATTTGTAGTCAAGCAGAATGTTGGCAGCCTTTATGTCACGATGAATGATGCGAGGGTGGCCTACAAAAACCCGAGTAAAAAGCATAGATTTGACCACCATATACACAAAAGATACAACTTAGTCTAAAAGAGTACGTCGATCCAGCCTAATGACTTACAGTCTTCGTGAAGGTACGCCAATCCTTTGGCTGATCCTAGTGCGATCTTCAGTCTAGTTGGCCAGTCCATAGTCGGACGACCCTTTCCTGATCATCATCGATGAACAACAAAAAAAATTAACAAAAATTGACAAGAAAAAAAAAAACTCTAAAACTGCAGCCGTCTTCAGGCCTTAGCCTTACGGGTCACAGGAGGCGTTAGTTAAAAAGGGAATAACATACCATGAAGATGGTACTCGAGGGTATTGTTGGGAACGAACTCGTAGACGAGCATGCGTTGGTTTCCTGCAATACAGTATCCCACCAAGGATACGAGATGACGATGATGGACGCGGCTAATAATCTCCACCTCAGCCTGGAACTCGCGTTCACCCTGCCCACTTCCTGACTTAAGCTGCTTCACGGCTATGTCCTTACCGTTGGGAAGGACTCCCTTGTGGACGTAGCCGAATCCACCTTGTCCCAAAAGGTTGCCCTGCGAGAATCCGTTGGTTGCGAGGGCCAACTCTTCGTAGGTGAAGGTGCTTTTCGTGAACCCAAGTGCGATGTTGGGTGAGGGAGGAGGGAGAGGGGTGGCCCGCGGTCCCGAGTAATTGGAGCTCATATCGCTGCTGTGCATCATGGGCGGAGGTGGCGGTGGCATCGGCCACGCCCCACCAGGTGGTGGTGCACCACCGGCGGCCATCCCCACCTGCATCATGTGCTCCATCGGCTTCGGAGGTACCGCATGGTGCCAGCTCCCGCTGTTGTAGTACTCACCTGAAATATTCAATCATTTCATGGAGGGTGATGCTATTGGGCAGCGTCAACCACATATATTAATGCAGAAACTATACGTCGCTTCTTGGTCGTATTATTTAGTGACACCTTCATATCCTCCAAAAACACGCGCGTTGCATGCGTTACGACTTTTTTTGTTTTTGTTTTTGTTAAATTGGGTTGCACACACAAAGTGTGTATCGTGCTAGAAATGTTGTTTAATTTGCCATAGCAATCTTTGTACATTTTTAATTACCTTTAGGTGGATGGCCGGGGTCTCCATAGTATGACATTGAATCGTTTCTTCTCCTCTTCTTCTTACAGCAGAATACCAGAAGAAGAGCGACCACTGCAAGCGCCACCACTCCTACGGCAACTCCAGCAAAAATTGCGGTCGTGCCATCGGAGTCGCTGCTTGATGAACTTGCCTTAGAATGCGAAGTTCGGGACGTCGATGGTGTCTTCGACGAATGTGGAGGAGGCGGTGGTGTTGAAGCCAAAGCCGGAGAAGAGGAGGAAGAAGTTTTCGGTGGTGGTGGCGGATATGATAGTGGTGGTGGTGGTGATCGTGACGACTTGGTTTTAGAGGAAGGTGGAGGTGGAGAATCCTCATCACTTGATGGCGGAGATGATGTTGGAGGTGGAGGCGACAATACGGGCACAGGAGGAGGAGGAGGAGGAGGGGAAGAAGAAGATTCCTCCGGTGGTGGGGGAGGCGGACTTCCAGACGTTGGTGGTGGTGGTGGTGATGCCGGAGTTGATGATGGCGCCGGGGCCATCGGCGATTCAGTAGCATTCGAGGATGAACCGTTTGGAGGGGCCGGTGGGGATGATTCATCAGTCGCAGCCATCGCGGCTAGCTTTTAGACCTTCCGGCAAGAGTCAACGTAGACTTGCCGGAAGTTAAAGCTTCAACCTCACGCCACTGCTCGTCTGCGACGGTCTCCTAAAGAAGATTAAAGAGAGTAAAAAAACGAAATATCATTTATGATAGCTGGGAAGAATATCGATGGTGCCAAAAAAAGAAAGAGAAAAAAAGAAAAAAAAGGCTCCCAATAGAGGTGACAAACCTTATTTATCAATGGTATGGTGGGAAAGAAGAGGGTTCTCAGAGAAGACTGACACCACGGAAATAGATGGAGAAGGCCATTAATTTGCTGGTTATTGAGAGGGCCTCCTAGACCTGCGTTGTTCCATCTGTCAAGATCGGCGATGGATGCTATTTTTTATCAGAAGGTGGGCTACGTGCTAAGTCACTCTAAACCCTCACCATTTGCTGCATGCGGGAGAGGGAGGAGGGAGGGGGAGGCCAACAATCTCCCTCACCGTCAGACTTGCTTTGTGCGGGCATCAGATCGATTGGTTACAGGCTTACCTATTCTTGGTGGCTCGTTTCCGAACTTCCCTCCCACCCGTAGGAATAATTTCCCAGAGAAGAGAAGTGGGTGGTGGGGTGATTTCTGAATATCCAACCTGTAAGCAGTAGTCGGTTCTCTTTGATGATGGCTTAGGTGGATCCAGTTCATGACATTCCCTTGCCCTTGACTCGTCCATATGAACGAGCCACCCTACTTGCTTGGTTTATCCAGCAGAATCGATCGAATGGGTATAGTATAGTAGGTTTTGATCCGACCTTAGTGGCCTAGACCGTTCGTCGAAAGTCTGAAACCTTCTTTAATTAGCAAACAACCTACAAGATAAAAAAAAAAAAAAATGTCCAGGCCGGACAAGAACCGATCTCATCATCTAACATATGCCGCGGTTCATCATACATTCAATCATAGCCGTCCAAGTTCCAACTAATGGCTAGGACTACTAGTGCATGTGAACTAATCCTAGCCGTCCAGATGCATCAGTTAGACGACTAGGATCTATCAACGTTGATGTCAGAGGATATGATCCCTTATAAGCGAGAAGACGCTTATTTTGGGAAGGCTAATTAAAACCTTATATGGTGCCCCTTGTTTAAAAAAGGAGAAATTTGAAGCTACACCGTGCACCCAAGTCTTCGCCCATAACTAGCAAGTAGGTGCCCCAAGCTCGAAGCAGGAATCAGCAGTGAAGCACCACCTGAAACGTAACCCAAAATGTGCCCCTCAGATTTTATCAACTGGAAAGAAAATCGCTTTGCAATCATCCCCTATCTTCATACCCCTCGAGATTTCATTGATGCAAGTTGTTTTGATCAAATCAAACTCCACAGATGCGATCTACATCATTCATTTAATTAGTGAAGATCAAAGATCAACATTTAAATTGCCAAATTTCTAATTGTGTGGAATTTTTGGCCATTCAAAAATCAACGGTTGACAGAATACAATTTTTTGTGATTAAAATTTTTTTTTTAAATAATCTTATTTTTGCGTTGAAGAAATACAATCCAAAAGTGGATTCTTATTAAATCGACCATGTTACAGAATCAGATTTGAACAAACCAACTTGCATCAAAAGATTTAAGAGGGGTATGAAGATGGGGGATGACATAGGTAGGGGATGAGTGAAACTGAACTCGATGGAAAGTAGTATGGTTTTGACAAGGAAAGCACACAACTCTAATACCAAGAAGCTCAGTTCCCATATTGGATTGGGCGATAAGGGCTTTTCAATTTTAGAAGCAAGTTTTCCATAAAAAATTCTGAACCGTTCAGTTTTACTCTGCTGAAGGTTATTGCATCTAAGGTCCCGATAAGCTTCTGGTAGCTATTATGCTTCAGTTAGATCTTAAATTGCTCCGGGCTGTTGGCAGAGGTAATGAAGATCCAGATTGTGATCCGGGATCCAAAAGCAATCAAGATGGCGCCAATTAATGCATAGCAGAAGCTCCAAGGATAAGATCGTGTATACATATATATATATATATATATATATATATATATATATATATATATATATATATATATATATGCTGGCAAATGTAATGAGATAAGTGAGTGTGCTGGGCGAGAACCAAATTTTGGAAATCTTCCTAAAAAGTAGGAGTGGAGCTAGGTATGTGTATCCACCCTAACCCAAAAATCCACAACAGGGGAGACGGGTCAGGATGGGCAGTGCCCAACCCTGACTCATTCTTGAGCTGCGTAAACCCAGGTACTGCAGCTGGAGTGAAGCAACTTTCGCCCGTTTATATAGCAGACTAAAACACCATCACAAGCTCGGAACGGTAACCAACTTTCAACTAGGAAGCCACAAGATATGAGCAAAATAATTGAAAATGAAGCATAAAAACGTTATGATCTCTCTCATTAATTGTCTTCAATGAAAGGCCGACAATTTACCTACTCTGCATGGGCTTTCCTTGAAAGCTAGGAAATACACTTAAATAAATTTCGTTTTTTTTTGGATGCTATCCTAACAAACACCTAGAAAAATGCGCAAGTGAAAGATAAGTATGTTTTCCAGGTTGCATGTTGGCATCCACTATAGCTCTTTTTAGCAATTCCGTTCTGAGCTCAACTCCAAACCCAGTTTCGAAAACATATATTAAAATCCGTCAAAACTTGTATGGCCAGATCTTATTGTAGAACCGATTTTGGTTTCGGATCTGATTATATTTGTGTCATCTGATTTTAGTTTTTCAAATGACATGAATATTTAATTAGGCTTTCTAAGTATTTTTATGTTTTTTTAATCATCAATAAAGATCATTCTATGAATGTATGCTTGATTTTGGTTGTTGTTTTTTCATTTAGCATATCTATGAATTATGTTTGCAAGGATTTAAGGTTTGGATTTGCTTGTTTTTTCAAATGACAAATGTTGAGTTATAGATTTAGAATTTTTCTGTATTTTTTTCAATTACCATTAGGCATGAATCCATGAACAATGAATGCTTAATTTTTTTAAATATATTAGTAATTATGTTTCCTTTTTACTATGTGTTTGTGCCCACTAAGGGGTGTCAATGTTCGAGCTTGAGTTAGATCTGACCTGTATTAAACCTTATAGGGTCAAGGTTTCACTACAAGAAATTAACTTTTTACTATAACTAAAAATCTTTATTGGCGTGAAATATATTCGTGCCAGTAAAAATCTAGTTAGCTTTGCATAGACACAAGTTTCACAAAGTGTGAGTATTAGTTGAAAGATCAGGAAATAAATTTTTCAACATCCTATCCGATGGATGTCCCATCCTGTTATACCAGGGGTTGTAGGCTTCTTCTTTTGCTGCAGAATATAGAGCTTGAGAGTCTTTATCTAAAAAATAGAGACCTTTATGTTCAACTCCTTTACCAATCTTCTTCATTGTTTTTGCATCCTGAAACACAACACCCTCAACAGAAAATGTTATGATGCAGTTAAGGTCTTTAGTTAAACGGCTAACCGATAACAAATTATTTAAGAGTTGAGGGACACAAAGAGCTTTTATGGGCAGTTTAGATTTCACACAATCCGCATACCCGATACCATGCACAGGAACTGAGTTTCCATCAACAATATAAATTGGTTGTCTATCTAACTTTTTCACATCATAGAGCAGGCTTAACTCACCTGACATATGGTTGGTTGCTCCACTATCAATAACCCAATTTTTTAGATGAGAGTTTGAAACTAAGGCATGGTGATTGTATGTACTTGAACTACCACCTTGATCTTCTTCTTCCCGACTGACAGCAAGATTGGACTTGCTTATTTGCAGCAAAAGTCTGGCCAAATCATTCACTGAATAAGTGGTTGTCAACTCTTCTCTTTGTCCCTGATTTTTTCATTGCCTGGTCGTTCGATAAGATCCCATCAATGCTCCTTTGTATGCCCAATTTTTTTGCAATATGTACATCACAATTTTGGCGTTCCTCTTGGACGATCTCGATCAAGTGGGTATGATTCTCTTTTTTCAGTACTCACATCCGTGCTTTCAACACTTTTAGAATTTTTAGTTTTGAACACAACTTTCTCTTGAAACAGAGTTTCAAATTTTACCTTGCTTCCCATAACTTTGTGTCGGGTTTCCTCGCACTAGATAACAACACAAACACTATTAAAGGAGGACAGTATCTGAGTCATTAGAATTTGACTTCACAATTGGTCGTAATCTTGTTCGAGGTCAGCAAGTAACTTGAAGATTTTATCCTCCTCTTGACATCGCTTTATGACTTCTGGATCAGTTATGGTAGAACGGTATTGAGCGAGCACTATAAGAAAAACTGTAATTAACGACGAAAATTTGTGACAGATTTTTTTCGTCGCCAATTTGCGATGGATTAGCTAGAGAAAACTATCTGACGCTATTTCGTCGCTACTTAGCGATGAAATTTGTTCATCGTTAATCCGTCGCTATTTACCTACAGATTAATGATGGATTTTTTCTGCCGCTAATCTATCAATAAATAGCGATGAATTAGCGATGGCAAAGAAATCACCTCAGACTCCATCACAACTTAGCGACGAATTAGCTATAAAAGGCATCCATTGCTATGAAAGTTGTTACTTAGCGACGGAGTTGGCGATGACACGTTCATCGCTATTTTTTCATATAAGCCCCTCTAAGCCACAACATTCTCTCTCCTCTCTCTGATTTCTCCCAAAACCAAACCCTAGTCCGCCATGTTTAGCTCTGGCCAGCAAACCCCAGCACTGTCGTCTCCCTCTTCGTTAGCCACTGACGATGTGCGACCAGTGACCACCGTCGCCCTTTTCAGCAGGCGCCACAGACCAAAGCTGTCGGTGACCCTGAGTATTCCCCTCTGATCCCGTTTGGTAAACCCTATGAGCAGAGCCACCACCTTTGTCGTCGACACAATGGCGACCTCTCGGTCACGGTCTTCGTGCTCCCCCCTTTTCAGTGCCATTGCTGCATTCCCTAGCGAGCCTTACGATCGTTGTTTCCTCTGTTCCCCATCTGCGAGCTCCTACAAGTCGGTCCCCCGTGCCAGCCCTACCGCCGCTGTCTATCCTGGTGTCTCCCAGGTAAATACTGTGACCCCCTCTCGCCTTTTCCCTCTTTCTTTCGGGATCGTCGGAGGACCGACAGAGGATCGGGGTAAGCCTTGCCTTGTTTTCCGGCAGGGGGTGGCACCCCCTACCTTGCTTCTTCTTTGACAGGGGATCCCCCCGTGCCTCATTTTGTTTTAAGGCAGGGGGTGCCCCCCTTGCCTTACTGTTTCTCCGACAGGGGGTGGCCCCCTGCATTGCTTGATTTCTTCGACAGGAGGTGACACCTTTTGCCTCGCTTGTTTTCTGGCAAGGGGGTGGCCCCCCTGCTTTGTGTTTTCTGACAGAGGGTAGCCCCCCTGCCTTGTTGACTGATTTTTTTTCTTTTCGGCAGAGGGTGGCCCCCCTCTGCCTTACTTGTTTTTCGGCAGGGGGTGGCACCCCCTGCCTTGCTTCTTCTTTGGTAGGGGGTGCTCCCCTACCTCATTTTGTTTTCAAGCAAGGGGTGGCCCCCCTGCCTTACTGTTTCTTCGACAGGGGGTGTCCCCTGCCTTGCTTGATTTCTCTGGCAGAGGGTGGCCACCCCCCTTGCTTTGTGTTTTCGACAGGGGATAGCCTCCCCCAACCTTGTTAACTGATTTTTTTTCTTTCCGACAGAGGGTGCCCCCCTGCCTTACTTGTTTTCTTCTTTGGCAGGGGGTCACCCCCTTCCCTCATTTTGTTTTCAGGGAGCGGGGGAGGGGGGGGGGCTGCCTTACTGTTTCTCCGGCAGGAGGGTGGCCCCCCTGCCTTACTTGGTTTCAGTCTTACTACCTCTTATTTTAATTTCGTTCAGCCGAGGTTTGTGTTTTCCTGTCAGGGTTTGTTTCTGACAGGGGGCGTCACCCTCCTTATTATCGGGTAATAAACTTTATTTTAACATAGTGTCTCTTGCAGATTTTTCAACGGATCTCGCTTGTGCTCTACCACCCATGGTAAGTAAGTGACAAAAATAATGCAAATTTGGTAAATACACGTGATTAGTAAGTGATGCAAGCGCATCATATGTTATTTAATTTATTGGATGCAACACTTTTCTGTTCACACACTCACTTAGTTGTGGATATCTAGAACTGCTTTGATGAAGTTTGGAGATCATGCTGAGCATGATTTTAATGTATGATAATAGAAGTGTTCTTATTTTTTGAATACGGATTTCATGCTAGGTATGGTAGTAGTTAGCGGGATATTGGAGTGTGTTTGCTGTAGGTACATGTTTGATATTGTTTTGATATGAATGATTTGAATGTATTGTAATATTTGATGTATCAGTATCTATGTTTGCATGAAGTTATTTTCTATTTGATTATGCTTTTCATGTAATATTGTATCATGAAAACATGCTTTAAATGAATGTATCATTTTATGGAATGTGATTTCATATTTATAAATATCCTTGTGATGTGTATAAATATGCCGTGATGGTGTTACATAAAAAAATCTATGCATTAATTGAAACAAAAATTTACTCACAAATAATCACCAAAAAAGAATTAATAGATAAATTAGATATTTTTTCATCATAACATTATTAAGATTCTTTTTTTACTGGTGATGATAATATCTATAACATTATAGAACAAAATGGCTGCAAACCATGATTGAATGTATCGTAGAATAGTTGATAATGAGGTGTCGCATGAATATATGGATGGTTTCGACAGTTTTATTGAATTCACAATGGCAAGTGTCAGTACAGTGGATCCCACCGGTCGGATCAGATGCCTCTGCACAATGTGTAAGAACAATCGATTTGTAGAACTTCATAGCGTTAGACATCACCTATACAGGAAGGATTTTGTTAGTGGTTATCAGAATTGAATGCTTCATGGTGAAGAATTTTGAAATAATTTTGATGTATGAGTGGATGTGGTGCACGATAATCTATATGTAAATTTGATATTTGATGTCGCAGGACCAGAACTGGGTTCTGCTATGGTACATAGTGATGCACCAACTGGGGTAGAGGAAGAAGCAACAAATGATGCAGCTAGTAGATTTTATGACTTAGAGATGCTGATGAGTCATTATGGAAAGGTTGCGAGAGTCACAGTATCTTGTCTGCAGTTCTTCAACTACTGAATTTGAAGTCAGAGTATAATTTGAGTCAATTATGTTTTGACCGTCTGTGCTTTATTGTGAAAAGTATGTTGCCCAAGGATGAGAAATTGTCACAAAATCTCTACCGTGCGAAGGTTACAGTCAATGCTCTAGGTATGGGGTATCAAAAGATAGATGCTTGTCCCAATCACTGTATGTTGTATTTTAAAGATAAAAAAAAAGCAGATCATGTCCATCATGTGGACATTCTCGGTTTAAGCCAAAGACAAAAAGAAATAGTAGCACAAAGTCAAAAGAAGTATCGTATAAGTCACTCTGCTACTTCCCTCTCACCACTAGATTGCAACGTCTTTATATGTCTTCGAGGACAGCTAAACAAATGATATGGCATACAAATAAAGTTCGACATGATGAAGACAAGATCACACATTATGTTGACGCAGAAGCTTGGAGGTACTTTAATCATACTCATCAGAACTTCAAAATGGAAGTGAGAAATGTTAGGCTAGGTTTATGTACAGATGAATTTAATTCATTTGGGGGTAGATCAACCTCATACTCGTGTTGGTCGGTATTTGTCACCCCATACAACCTTCCTCCAAGTTTGTGTATGAAGTGTCAAAATCTTTTCTTGTCTCTATTGATCCCTAGTTCGACTTCTTCGAGCCAAAATCTTGATGTATATTTAAGGTCATTGATTGATGAACTGAAAATACTATGGGATGTCAGTGTTCTCACGTACAATGCCCATAACAAATAAAACTTTAATATGAAGACTGTTGTTCTATAGACAATCAATGACTTCCCTACATATGGTATGTTATCTGGTTGGAGCACACATAGTAGGTTGGCATGTCTGTACTGCATAGATGATACAAAATCTTTTAGATTGACGCATGAAAGGAAGTCGTGCTGGTTTGATTGTCACCATCGATTTCTACTCAGCAACCATCCATTCCGATGATAAAGGAATGTGTTTCGAGCAGGCACAACTGAAATGGAAGGTTCACCCATAAGGTTGTCTGCCATAGAGATTTTAAGAAGATTGCGATACTTTTCATGTGGACTGGCAAATGCCCGACGCCCTTCCTTGGATTTGGGAAGGATCACAATTGGACAAAGAAATCTATATTTTAGAAACTACTGTATTAGTCGACCGTATTAATACGACATAATTTGGATATCATGCATGTAGAGAAAAATGTGTTTGATAATATGTTCAATACGGTAATGAATATGAAAGGAAAAATAAAGGATAATCCGAAGGCCCGTATGAATTTAAAAGTAATATGTAAAAAACCAGAATTGGAACTGAAAAAGTACAATGGCAAAGTGCTAAAACCAAAGGCAAGGTACGTGCTTGGGCCAGATCAAGTAAAGCATGTATGTCAATGGTTGAGACAATTGAGATTCTCAGATGGATACGTCTCTAACATTGCTCGGACTGTGAAGATAGATGAGGAACAATTATATAGGTTGAAGAGCCATGATTGTCATGTCATTATGCAATGATTGATACCCCCAGCATTTCATTATATGTTAGACAAACCTATATGGGGGGTATTGTTCGAGTTGAGTAGATTTTTTAGAACATTGTGCGCATCAGAAGTTGTAGTATCTGAGGTAAAAAATCTCAAGGATTCTGTCGTCACTACTATTTGTCAGCTAAAGAAGCTTTTTTCACCAGCATTTTTTGATGTTATGAAACATGTGATCATACATTTGCCATATGAACTAAGGGTTGATGGTCTTGTGCAATATTGGTGGATGTACCCATTTGAAAGGTATATATTTTTTTATATTTTTCTTTTTAATCATATTAAGAAATTTATTGTAATCCGAGATGTATATTGTTGACAGATGCATGTTTGACCTCCAAAAAAAGGTTCACAATAAAGCAAGAGTAGAGGGTTCTATTTGTGAGACGTACACTTTAATAAATTGCACACATTCATAGCCATGATGACAGGACTCTTGAAGAGAATATCAGTAGCCGCTTGTTATGCATCACCATTTCCACTTGCACACATTCATAATCCACTATTGTACACTCTCACCCAGCCACATCATTCTCTATATCCATGTCTAACAGTTCCTGTATTTACTGCACCCTCAATTCTTCATTGATATAGACTGATCTTATAAAGTTTATCTGCAATTTTTGCTATCTTCATCAAATGAAAACTTTGATCATTTAACTTAGCTGTTATCTCATTATTAAACGAACACCATCGCAACCATGCTTGCATTGACTGCATGATGGCATTAAAGCTGATGTATGGCAGTATGAATCCTACTAACATTCTCTGTGGATGCAGGTATCCAAATCGATATTAAAATAGCAGGCGGAAGACCAATCTTAATCAAATTACCCTTGGTGCAAATCTTCAAATTCTCGAGATATCGTTCTACAGATGACAATGACAAAATCACCCTTCATTGCACAACGCATCTATATAGATAGCCACACTATCTCTGCAGCGTATCAACTTCTGTTGAATCACTTACCATAGTCTCCCTATCTGCTTACATCAGGTATGTTCAACTCCTCCCTATTGTAGACATCCGTTTGTATCAACTGAAGCACTTTATTGTACACAACATAGCAATGCTTTACCTTTAGCAAAATTCTGACAGACCACTGGTCTCCTATGTAGTTTCCCATTTGAACTTCTACCTTGTACCACCTAATCACTTTTTGTTTCCATTATATTCATGCACCCCCCTGTATTTAGTTATGAAAAGCATATGTTAGATCTTGTCAGCCTTCACGGTCGTAAGTTTCTAAAACATCCTTCATCATCAGTATTTCTTTCCATAACATTTCATCCATTTGTTATCACAATATGTCATACATATTGAACATAAGTATATGTATCCCCCCCCCATTTCAATGTATATATCATGCTTATATATATGTATATATATATATATGTATATATATATATATATGTATATATATATATATATGTATAGGTATATATATACATATATATGCTCCTTTCATTAGCCTAGAATATACAACTCTATTCATGTAATATGAGCATCTCTTTTCATATGCATTTTCCCCTGCAATATGAATGCTTGTCTATATATCTCTATAATCAAAGAGGTATGTATTTCCTTCATTGACATTTACATGCATGTTTTATTAGAGGTAAATATCATACAAAAGCAATAAACATGTCAATTTCGCCAAGGTACATTCCCTGTCCTTAGCTTGTTGCTTTATCTTAACCTTGTCTTGCAGAGATGCGGAGAAAATGTTGATTTTCTTTTCCAGATCAGAATTCTATCATTTCCCTTTTAATGATTGCAAATAGTTAGATATAATGAAAATTCACATTCTTTTTCTTAGAATAGGATGCATGAGCATGAAGAGTTATTTGATTCATGACATTTCCCTCTTTTATTTTCAAAATTACATAAATGGTGAAACATGAATGGCATGTGCACCATTCTAATGAGAGGTAATTAACCCTAAGCAAATGACCCACATTTATGGCCATAGTCAAAATGTGGGCAATGCTTAGGATTTTTATCTTTCATGGAATAACATTGGATCCACACTGGATCCCTCTTCAAAAATCATCATATTTTCAAATATTTTCTTCTTTTATTAGAGTTTAATTTAAAATTAATTCAATATATATACCAATGGCCATAGTCAGGGTATATTGCAAGATAATTTCATTTTAAACTCTATAAAAAGCACAAAAATGTGTTCTATTCTTCACCTGAATTTAAATATAGATTATTATATAATACATTCAATGACCATAGTCAGGGATGTATTATATTCTCAATCTTACTTATATTCATTTAAAGAATGAAATATAATTTTCAAAATCCAATTTCAAATCCTTTAAACTCATTCATCATTTAGGATAGAAGTGCATCATATTTTCAAAAAATCTTTTTAAAAAACCCAAGTGATTTTGAACATCTTTTTCAAAGTCCGATTTGACTTTGAAATTCCAAAATCAATTTTGTATTCAAACTTTAAATTTCCAATTCAAATTCAAAATCAAATTTCAAAGTTCAATTTAACTTTGAAATTTCTGATTCATCTTCTGATCCCCAATTCAAACTTTAAATTCAAAGTCCAATTTGACTTTGAAATTCATTTATATATCCCAAAATTTCAAAATCAAACTTCAAAGTTCAATTTAGCTTTGAAGTTATCTTCTGATTCAAAATCAAGTTTATTTTTTTTCTCATCTTCAAAAATTCAATATCAAAGCTTGAGTTTGATTCTGAATCTCAAAACTTAACCCTTCTTAAATTTTAAATTCAAATCTGGGTTTTCAAAACCCAGATCCATCTTTAAAGGTTCCATTTGGACTTTCAAAATCCAAATCCAGAAGTTAGGACTCAATCTACTTTTGGATCTCAGACTTCAGATCCAAATCCATTTTAGGATCCAGAATCCAATTCCAACTTGGATCTCAGACTTCCGATCCAAAATCCATTTTAGGATTCAGAATCCAATTCCACCTCGGATCTCAAACTTCAGATCCAATTTCATTTTATGATCTAGAATCTGGTTCCACTTTGGATCTCAGATCCAATTCTATTTTAGGATCCAGAATCCAATCTCATCTTTGGATCTCAGATTTCAGATCCACTCTATTTTAGGATCCAGAATCCAATTCTACATTGGATCTCAGACTTCAAGATCCAAATCCATTTTAAGATCCAGAACCCAGTTCCACTTTTGAATCTCAGACTTCATATCCAAAATCCATTTTAGGATCCAGGGTCCAACTATATCTTGGATCTCAGATTTCAGATCCTAAACCCATTTTAAGATCCCAAATCCATTTTAGGATTTAGAATCTAAATCCCATCTTGGATTCCAGATCTTGGATCCAATTCTATTCAGAATCCAGAATCCAATTCCATTCCCGATTCCAACTTTTAAATCCAATTCCATTTCATTTCCAGATTTCAAATCTAAATCCATTTTTCAGATCTCATCTGAACTTCCTAAATCCATTTCTATTTTTAATATCATTTGGATTTCTCAAGTCCATTCTAATTTCAAAATTGAAATTCAAATTCCATTTCAAATCCAAGTTTTAAAAATCCAAATTCAAAGTCCATTTCTGACTTTGAAACTTCATTTCCTTTCATTTCAAACTTCAAATCATTCTTTCTCAAAATCAAGATTTATTCTTCCAAACTCTGATTACTTAGAACTTCTCTGATCTATCTTGAGTTCTAAGTTGGATTTTATTATTCAAAAACCATTTTCTTCACTTCATCATCAAGTTCATCTCAGAAATACTTGGAGATTTTCAGATCATTTTCAAAAAGAGCATACATCCTTGCATTGCACAAGCATGATTCTTTGTGCATTTAGACTTAGGATAAATTCTTAGATAAATATTTAGGCAAAGCAAAAGGCATAGATTCGATCCTTGGTTCGATTACCCCTGGTAAAGGCGCCAGGAACGGTCGAACCTCGTACCGACGAGCGAATCCCGTTTCTCCATTTTCCCGCAAAATATTTCAAAACGGAGGCAAGTAATTTTTCTAAATATTTTTCAAATCAAGGTCAAGTGAGACCCCGCAAAAGAGTTCCTCTTCTCTCTTCTTTTCTTTTCTCTTCTCTCTTCTTTTCTGTCTTTTAGTTTTCTCCCTTCAAAAAGGAGAAAAATAGAGGTTAGAAAGGAAAAGAGAAGGAAGAGAGAGAACATTACGAGAGGAAAAATTTTGCGATGATCACAGATGGTACATAGAAGCAAAATAGCATAAAGAAGGGAAGCAGAAATGAGGGAGTAGGGAGGCAGAAAGAGGAAAGGGAGGTATGAAAGGGGCATGAAACCCTAGGTGTAAGACAATGAATACAGGTCTAGACGTTCACTATATGTAGATTTTTTTTTACAAATTTCAAATCAAGGCCTATTTTACACTATTTATAATTTAGTACCCAAAACTTTCTAAAATTACTATAAAGTGCCTATGCCATTTTCAAAAAGGTTTTTGTGAAAGTATCCACATGTAGATATTGGATTTGGGTTTAAGAGGATGTGTGGACCAGATCCCAATGCTATTTGCATGGTTTTGGATTGGATCTAGATCTAGTTTGTAGCGATACAAACCCAATTTCTCAAAAAATACTCCAATTTCCTTGTTTTAACTTCAATTCTGATGAAATTAAAACTGTAGATCCTTCACACCTAAAACAACATAAAAAGGGGTGTTTAATCTATAAATGTTCATATGAATGCATGATTTTATGATAATATGATATGCATTTCATGCATTATCACTCCCTTTCATGTCTTTTAGGCACATTTAGATTTTTGATGCTTTTTGATGATTTTATTTTTGAGAATTTGTTTGTGGGCTCATGGATAGGATAAAGTTTCCTTAATAAGGCCTTAGGGTAGAGATACTCTTTATAAGATAATGAATTTAGATGTAAGACTTATTGTCCCGGTTAAGGGAGTCAAGCATACTTCTGCCAGGTAACACTGAAGAGATGGTAGATCTTTCTGTATACTCTGCAGATTCATGATCCGTATAACTAGACTCTTTGATGCATGCAATATACTTTTATTATATGCAGTAAGGCTCATGCATTTATAGCAGAGTTGGCAGCTTATAATAGCTATGAATGATTGATTATACAAGGTTAGAGATTTTTATTATTTCCTTTCTTATCCAAATTAGAACTTTTCTAACAAGTTGATTTCTGCACTTGAGATTTCTATACTTTATACTTTTCTCCTCTTAGGTTGGTCTAAGATAGTGACACTCAGCTTCACTGATTTTTAAATAACTAGTTATAGAAATATGATATTAAGTTTCAAAGCATTCCTATTAGGTTTGATAGTCTCCAGTAAGGCTTGAACTTAGGACTAGAACTTGATGAGAATGCATTCAAGTGCACCTCTTGCCCCTGGGTGAAGTTTTTGGAGTCTTTGTCATTAGTTTAGAGGAACTTTATTCCTCGCTTTTGACATCCTTTGACCTGAGGCCTGACAACCATGCATGGGTTTCATGGATTCTCAATCGAGGAGGGATGCCCATAGCTATCAAACTTTTGCCTCCAAAGGCCATATGATAAGAGCCTGACACCTTGAGATAAGTATTGGCTTTCTCCTACCTCTTGCATTTTTATACTAACCTATACCCCTAAAGCAGTATCATTATTGAAGCCTGCCACCTCACCATAGAGTCAGAGTAGGTGAGCCTAAATGCACTGCTTTTTTTATGTTATTTGCTTTTTATAAATGCTGAGGACCAATGTTGTCAAAATCATATTGAAGAATTGGTCGATACCAATTCTGAACTGAATCAACCAATTTTAACCAACAAATGGCATGTGTCACAAAAATATTAAAAATAATATTAATAATATTTAAAATATTTTCAAAACTTAAAAATATGCCGAATCAGCTAAGTTTCGTATCAATTTTCTACTGTTACGAAACAAAGTGATCGATTCAGGCCGATTTACAATGATACCGACAAAGTTGGTGCAGCAATTGAATATAGCAAGGAATCCGTTATATACAATATGATATATGATCTACTCTCAGCCCTATGTGTCCACAGCTAATCAAATAGCAGCATTTGAGTAGAGCCTGCATTCTACTTCATCACATTTACTTCGTTGAAATTTCAACTGCTAAGAATTATAACTTCCTAGAAGAAGTTGTTCCTAAACTCCTCCTATATCCATTCTTTAAAAAAAAAAAAAAGTAAAAAAGAAAACTTCACCCTATAGTGTATAAGTTACAATGTTGCAGTTAGGATTGAACAACAGGCAGGCTAGGGCCTGCGCAGTTTGAGGACAGGCTTGATCGGTCCATTGATGGGTCGACCTGTTGACCAACCCAGTTCAGGTTGGGCCTAGCCCAGTTCTATTACAAAGTCTGCAGATTGCTTGTTTGGCCCATGGGCCTAATTCAAGTCAAGCCAGGCCAGGTTACAAGTCATCTCATGTTTACAATATTATTTATTTGTTTCCTTAAATGCATAAGTTTCGTAATAAAAATTTTGAAAAATACAAAAACATAAATAGGATCCAGGATGGATCCAAATTTTGAATCGCATACTTACCCAATCTCTCTATCTCTCTCTGGTAAAATCCATGGGTGTTCCAATGGTCATTATGCACTTGTTACATAACAAACCCTTATATATATATATATATATATATATATATATATATATATATATATATATATATATATATATATATATATATATATATATATATATAAGGCCCACAACCCAACCTGTAATGTTGCCAGGTTGGGTTTAAACCCAGTTTGATTTAAGCCTTCTTTTGGAAAAATACACCAGTTCGACTGGTTGTGCAGCTAATTGACTGTGCTAAATCGATGCGTATTTTTTTAGCAATCCAACATAAAACTCGAAAATAAGCCATCATCGTAGTGCTGTCCATGATCATGAATTTATGCATAGGTACAAGATGTAATGAAAAGTAGGAATGCCGCCTCATCTCTAGCTAGTGGACCCGTAGCTCTCTCAACATTTTGTGTTCTAACCCTGGTATTGGACCTCACCTACCTAGTGGACAAGGGGCGTGCGTGCGTATTGCCAGGGTTTGGTTTTATAACGGAGTATCGTGAAAATGACGTGACAAACAAAAATTCCTTTTGAAAAAATCCTTAAAACATATAGTTCCCCAAGATTAAAAAAAAAAAATGAAAAGAAAAAGGTAACCGACTAAATCAAGAAATGAAATTGAAATCACCAAAAGATCTTACCGTATGGCTAGGGATGATGATAAAGTTTGAAAAGGGTGGAAAAAAGAATCTACAGAATTTTCGATAGCCTCGTACAAGTAACAAATTCCTTCATTCTTATCGAAATACAACTACTTGAACTGATTTTTTTAGTGTTTTAAGCTTCCAGGTAAAATAAATTGATTTTTACCTACTTTCCGTTTTTGGACTAAAGAATGACTTATGGAGTAATTATGTTTTCTCATGAAAAATTAAGAGCCAACACCTTATTCATCAATACTAGGTTGAAAATATTTGAAAGAGAAAACAAAGAAAAAAAGAAAACCTGACAAGCAAAACTAGATCCACCATTTGTTTGTAATTTAGTAATTCATTTTATTTACATGTATTAACTTATTGAACAACTCATATACGTCTTAAAAAGAAGTCACGTTTAGTGAGAATTCTCTCTTGTTTAGAGCAGCTTCACATTCTTAAAATCACGAACAAAAATAGAAACCAAAGCTTCATCAAGATGCAAGAAAAGCGATGATTAGTGTAGCAAAGTTGAATAACAATTAATGTAGCATCATATATAAAAATAACATGTAGCAAATTAGGCATATACCACATGCAAGAGGGGCTAAAGAGCAAATCCCATGGGCGTCACTCCATGTGCAAGCAGAAGCATGGCGATTCCTGGAGAGCAAGGGGCAAGCTCATGAAGTTTTACGCTGTCAGGATAGTGATCCGTAAGAGCAAAGCCAGCATGACTAGGGGTCTCCAATCCTAGAGGTGGTTTCTCCGAGTAAATATATATATATATATATATATATATATATATATATATATATATATATATATATATATATATAAAAAGGGGCGAAAGAACAGAGAAATAAGAAAAGAAAAAAAAAATCAGAGATCATGATAATCATGATCAATTGCCAAAGGCTCCAGATGGATCCAACTGCTTAAGCAAACCAAGATAGGTATCATGCAAGACGCGGTCTTTGGCTCCTGTGCGGTGGTTCTTGGTGTGCTTGCAGAAGTACTTGAGCTGCTCAAGGGTGCAATGCCCCAGCGACTGCGTCAGCAACAAGAAGAGCCAGTTGATCTTCTTCTTCTTCTCCTCAACGATGGGCCTCACGCATGCCTCCTGTTTGCATTTGTCGCAGTCCAGTTGCTTGGGCATGAGCCATTCCCTGGGCGCACGGTTGTACAGCCTCCACCTGTTCTGTAGCACGAACTCACCCACATCCAGCACCTTTTGCAGATCCACGTCCATTGTGTACACCTGCTCGCAGTTCCTGCAAGAAACTTGGCCACTAATCTTGTCTATGCCATTGGCCCTGAGATACTGTAGGCTGTGGATGGTGGCTCTCCGATCGGTCGCCCACAGGTATGGCGCTGGAATAGGGTCTTCTTTCAGCGGCTGGCGAGTGGAGCTCCGCCTTGGACGTAAGCCACCACCAACATGCTCATGGTGGTGGTCGGCTGAGGAGGAAGACGATGATGGTGGCCGGGGCAACGACAGTGGTGGGGGAAAAGAAAGAGAAAGAGATAGAGATAGACTTAGATCGATGTGATTTTCCTCTTGCTCGGAGTTTTCTTGGATTGCTCCTCTTTCCATTGTTTACTCCCCTTCTTTGAGCCTTTTGGGTTATCGGAAAAGCTATCAGTTGTCTCCCACGGTGTTCATCTTTCTCATCTGCAGGAAACCCATATTTTAACCATGTAACTGATTTTTTTTAATGACCAAATGCATCAATAAATTTTAAAAAAATATCCCCTTCTTTAAACATCTCTCTCCAGTCAGCGTGAAATACGTTTGACTAGGTTTTTTTTTTTAATTTATTCACACCGAAAAACCGACCCCAAGATCTTAGAATTAGCTGCGCTGGCTTTGCACTTACGGTCGTAACTCCTTGCCTCGGCTTACTCAAGGGGTGACACCCCTTGGATTTGAACCTAGACCGCCTGCCTAGCAGCTTAGATCCCTTCCCACTATAAGCCAAACCCGGTTGGGGTTGTTTGAAGAGTCAGGTCTAAATCCCCATGATCTATTTCAAAAAATAAATAAATAAATCCCATGAGTGTCTCTTTGACTGTGATCGTATTTCACGTTGGCTTAGGATAATGAATCTAATTATATTTGACACGAACTTGTTATATGAATAACTATTCATTTTCTTATGAAAATGCTACATTCAAACATGCCCTACAAAAAACATGAACTAAAGAAAGAAAAAAAAAAAAAAAAACCACCACTCGGGCAGCTTGCGATCTTGCACGCAGGTAAGTGATGACCCTTGTTTGACTGAACCATCCTTTTTATGATACGTTGTCAGTGTGATGCTCATTTTCATGATGAACGGTATCCAGGTCCTTGGACCTGATCTACTCTCATGTCCAGTCTGCCTCAGGCAGTTGATCAGGCTGGTAACGTTTTATTTAAGGCCAGCTAGACGTGCGGATCTGACTCGTTAATTAATTAAGTGGGTCACTAGCTTTAGATCTCACGTTGCTTCCACGATTGTTTTGGGCTTAGTTAGTTAGTTCCCAACCCCAACAGTCGTGCTGGCTACTCCACATAGGTTCTACGTTACCCAACCTGTGTCCACTTTAAGGACTCCCAGCCTTGTCAAAACGCTACTGAGCCTGTATATGTGGCTCTCCTCAATATGGTTTTACGTGAGGCCTAAAAAAATTGGGTAGACCCAGGAAGGGAAGGCATATCTGATTTCTTGGCTTGATACGTTTTGTGTGTTTCAATCAGCGGTAAACCCCCCAAATTTTTATTTTTATTTTTATTTTCATTGGCCTCCCATTCCCATGCATGTACGGGTTTTTAACTTGGAATTTAACATTCACCAAATGGATGCTTCATGCATGCGCACTTTAGCCTAGTTCCAATTTTTGAATTTCACAAAGTAATGCACTTCCCTAGCTACTGTCCGCAAATGTATCTTGACCCGAGCAGGAGCAGGGACTAAGTGCCATGTGATGCGAACCTACTTGGAGTCCTCTCCTCTTGAAGCAAGCCATCTCTCTCTCTCTCTCTCTCTACACTATCAATCTACTGCATCTCTCTTTGTTGTGTCATTAGTGGTAGCATAGCCTTGCTGACGACAGATCATGTTGAACACCAATATCTCCATATCCAAAATTATAACGAGCAAAATTTGTGCTAGTGAGTTTTGCTAAAAATGGACAAACTCAATTAAACAAATTTTCATACATGAAAAATGAGGATCTCACTTGTGTTATCTTTGGAGGGAATTGAATATGTTTAAAAAAATGAAATAAAGATCCCAAGTGACAAGGCATATGAGGAGGATAAAAAGAACTATAAAAAATATAAAAAAAATGATAAAACTTGCTAAGACTATCATGCTTACTTACATGTAGGATAATCTTATTAAGGTTTTTGAAGATTACCCTATTATCATAAAAATGTTTAAGGCAATCTCTCTGAAATATAACATGACCTCTAAGACACATATACAGTTCTTGAAAAATATAATTTTTGCAAAATGAAGGAAGAAGATAATGTTGTAGACCAAGTGAACCATATGCTTGTTATAGCTAAAGACCTTGAAGTTGTTGGAAATATAATCTCAGACTACATGAAGATCTCCATAATCCTTAATAGCTTACCCTCTTCCTAGAGAATGGTTACTATTTTCATGAGATTGAACTCAAATAATCAGACTAATTTGCCTTATAACTAGCTATAGAACAGGAACACATGAAAAATGCAAGCATAATGAATTGTTAGTTGCTAAGGATGCACCCAGTAGAAGTCATGGACCCTTTAATCACTCATAATTTAAAAAGAAACTAAATATGAATTTTGATAAATTTAATAAAAAGAGTAATATTTTGCAAGCTGCATGTATCTTTTGCTTAGACCAGGTGCAACAATTGTGGCAAATATGTACACATCAAAAAAAATTATCGTGCCTGCAAGAACAAATTTAATAACAACAATAAGAGTACTGACAGACGCAATGAGAAGAAAGATGTTGTATGTGTGATATTGGAATGTTTGTTCGTTGATCAGGAATTGTTTAAATGGTGGGTGAATTCAAGAGCAACAAGCCATATTGCAAAGAACAAGGAATGGACAGTCGAGCCGAAAGAATTCAAACCTGAAGAACAATATATTTACATGGGCAACAACACCTATAGTGATGTTTTGGGTATTGGTTCATATAAGATAAATGTTTTAGGCACCAATCTTTTATTAACCGATGTATTGTTTGTATCGTCCATGAAGCAGAATTTGGTGTTTGTTTCAACCCTCATAAAGAAGGGTTTTGATGTCAGGTTTAATCCTCATAAGGTTCATGTTGACAAGCATGCTCTTTTTAACTTTGAGGGTATATTTGATAAGGAGCATGGGTTGTTTAAGCTCAACACTGATGATATGAAAAAAACACTTTTCTCTTTTTATATTGATAGTGCTTTGATTGTTTATGTGAATGTTTGGCACCAAAGATTGTGTCATGTTAGTTTAAATAAGATGAAGAAAATGGTTAGACTCAAATTATTATCAAATTTTAATCAAAAAATATTTAATAAATATGCTACTTGTATATATGGAAAAAATAACCAAAAAACCTTTTCCTAAAGAAGTCATTGGAGAATCAGAATGATTGGAAATAGTTTATTTATATATGCTACTTGCGATCCAACCTAGGTCCAACTACAACTATTTATTGGTTGGGGCCCTAGTTTCACTAACTAGCTAGGTTCCAAACTAGTTAGTATAACTAGAGCCAATCCACCCTTAATGATTCATTTTATTTTAATAAAACCTTAAAAGAGAACAACAACAACAACAACAACAACTACGCCTTCATCCCAAAACAATTGGGGTCAGCGATATGAACCAAAAAAGAAATTCATTTTGGGTCTTCCACAAGAATCCTTTTCCTCCAATCATTTCTATCCAACGCCATGTCCTCGGTGAGGTTCAAAGCATTCATATCCTTTCCTATCATCTCCATCCAAGTCTTCCTAGGCCTACCCCAACCTCTTTTAACTAATATATTTTCCCATTTCTCCAACCTTCTAACTGGAGCATCATTAGGCCTTCGCTGAATATGTCCAAACCACCGTAAACGATTCTCTCGCATCTTATTTTCAATGGGTGCAACACCTACCTTCTTACGTATCTCTTCGTTCCGAATCTTATCTTTTATTGTATTTCCACACATCCATCTAAGCATCCGCATCTCAGATACACTCATTTTTTGAATATGATGTCTCTTGGCAGCCCAACATTCCGTACCATATAGTAAAGCGGGTCTAATAGTCGTCCTATAAAACTTTCCCTTCAACCGCAATGGCATTCTACGATCGCACAGCACTCCAGTAGCACTTTTCCATTTCATCCACCCAACCTTTATCCTATGATTTACATCTCCATCAATGAGTGTATTCATATCCCCTAAGTCGGTCAACACAGATAAGGATGACAATGACCCTTGAGTCATAAATGTTTCTGAAACTTTCTTGAAATGACCATTTTATCTTCAAAACTTGTCGAGCATGCACTAAAATCATTAAAACTTTGTTTTGGATGAAATAATGACCGTTCTTCTCAAAAATTTGATATGAACTTAACCATGTGCTTAAAAATCATAAAATAGGCTTAAATTTTCTATTATTCATATATTATAAAAATAAAAAAATTACTAAAAAATGATGGATATTACAGTAGAAAACCAAACTTAAGCCACCTTTGAAGGTAAGGTTCTGTAGCACATGTGAAAAAATTCAATCAATCAAGAAACAAGTTGGATACCAAGTCCATTAGATGTACATTTATCAGACATCCTACTCAATCAAAAGGATGCATGTTATATCATCCTAATATCAATATAATTAAAAGGAGAGATGAGATCCTTTTAACCATTCAAGTGGTGATACGCCTTCAAGTAGAACTCCATCTTCACATCTGACGTTAAGTGATCATAAAAGGCCTAGAGTTCCTCTATCTTAGATGATTACTATGTGTACTTAGTTGAGAAACTATATTACTCGGTACTAGATGAGATTACTGATAATTTAACATATAGTGAAGCGATTTATTCACATGAATCATCAAACTAGGTAAAAGTCATGGATGAAAAATTGAATTCATTGAGAAAAACCATGTTTGAGAATTACCAGATTTACCCAAGGAAAGAAAGCTCCTTGGGTGTAAATGAGTTTTAAGAAAGAAATATAAGTTTGATGAAAACATTGATAAATTCAAAGACCATTTAGTGGTGAAAGGTTTTTTGCAAAGGGAATGAGTGGATTATGAAGATACATATTCTCCATTTGCAAAGCTTGCATCCATAAGGATAATTTTATTTGTTGTAGTATATTATGATTTAGATCTATATCAGATAGATGTCAAAACAGCATTATTGAATGATGATCTAAAGAAAACTATTTTTATGGTACAACCAGAAACTTATGTTGCTAAGGGTCAAGAAGATAATGTCTATAAGTTGAAAAAAAAACTTTATATGATTTTAAGCAATCACCACGTCAATGATGTTTGAAAATTCACAAAGTCATATGTGCTATTGGATATGTGAAAAATGCTCTTGACCATTGTGTATATCTATGAAAAGGTGAACAAAATTATTATTTTATCTCTTTATGTTGATGATGATATATTTCTGACTAGAAATGACAATGATATGATTGTCAGAATTAAGACGTGATTAAATATTTATTTTAAAATAAAAAATATGGGTGAAACATCATATATTCTTGTAATAAAAATTTTTTGAGACAAGATATTTAAACTTGTATGTCTAAGTTAGGAGAAATGTATCAATCATATAGTTAAAAAATTTAAAATGCATAATTGTAAGTAAGAACTCTTGTGGCTAAAGGGGTCAAGTTGAGTAAGAGTGATTGTCCTGGTGAAAGGCAAGAGAAATTGAGCATCTCTTATGCTCAAGTTGTTGGAAGGTTCATATATGTTATATTATCTACCAGACCAGATATTAGCTTTATTGTGGGTCTCATAAGTCGATATCAAAGTAATCCTAGATGGCCTCATTGACAAGTTGTAAAAAGAATATTTAGATATTTGAAAAAGACTAAAAACTTAAAGTTGTGTTATCATGCAGATAATTTAGAACTAATTGAATATTTTGATGTTGATTTTGTTGAAAGCAGAGATGACAATAAATCTATTTCAGGCTATATTTTTTCTGTTTGGAGGTAGTAATATTTTTTGGTCCTATAAGAAACAAGGTTGTGTAGCTCTGCATGTACAAGAAGCAGAATATGTAGCATGTAACATGATTGCTAATTTTATCATTTTCATAAAACATTTGAAGTTGAAGATATTAGTTTTATGTAGCATGTATGCAACATAAATTACTTATTAAACAAGTTTCATGCATGTTAAGATACGTCTAAAAATTAAATCAAAGTATACTACTAGACATGAATGCAAGTAAAAACCCCTGAATAGAGGAAGATAAATCATTGTATTATTTTTGTACAGTTCTCATGGCCAAGTAGGAGATGTTGCCCAACGTTAGTGGATCATGGTCATGGCAGTGGGGCCAATGCATTTGAGTTGATAGGGCCCACTCATCTCAAATGCATGGATATGATTACCTTTGGGTTATCACTATCCAAACGGTTGTTACTTTGAGTTATCTCTATCCAAACTGTTTTCTAATGTTATCATTTTTTTTTATAGATCCATACTTGAGATGAACAGTTTTAGTAAAAGTTGGTTATTTGGGCAAGATGACAACACCAAAAATTTTATTTAGCCCATGAATTATACCACAATGGGTAGAGTTTGTAAAAAAAAAATTGAGCCCTCCGAAGCAAGGCATCAATTTTTTCTCTCCCTCTCTATCTTTGTATTAGCAATCTAGTGCACCTCTTTCTAGGCTGCGCTATCAAGGTAACCATATCGGTTAGCCTTTCTGAAATTTCTTTTATTGAGAAGTGGAAACGTTTTTAATATTCAATGATCTCTTGGACTCTCAGGGACCATATGGTTAGATATTTGGCATCTGAGGCTTCGTCCATATTTTCCGTAATTAATTTAGATGTTGATTTTACTGCTTTACATGATCGCAAAATAAATAGGGTTTAGCTTTCTCATGGGCTGCATATATATATATATATATATATATATATATATAGCGCGAGGAAAACCAGAATTTCGATGCAAATGGAGCCGTCACCCACGGAAGAGCTTTACACTCTTGTTTTTTTCAAAAAAAAAAAAAAATCCCTTTTAGTTTTTAGTGCTCCTTGGGGTTGGCTAGAAATAGACATGGGTCATAAACAGTAATTAGGGAGAGTTAAGACGAAAACGCTTTTGCAATTAGCCAAAATGCTTCTTCCCCTAACACTTTTTTGCAAGCAGAATTCCCTTTTTTAACAACATTATATCGTTGAAGAGTAAGTTGCTGATTTTTAGGCAGAAAAAGTGGCATATGTTTGGGGTTTCCTAACGAACTGAAGCGATGCAACACCCGGAGAATCAATAAGATTCGGTTCGGCTCACTTAAGTTGGTTCCACTGAAGTCAAGGTCTAACCAAATGAAGAAAGAGCGTAACGTGTTCCGGATTACCCAATCAACAGCCCAAGCCTCGGCTTGACTCGGTTAACATTGGCAACTCGGCTGAGTCTTGATTTCCTGTCACACCCGATTCCGACGTTTCTCAAAAGGCTCAGATATTATTCGGCCGACTCAAGATGGAGCCGTCTCACGAAACATAGAGCTCCGAAGAGTACGATTCGGTCTGGTAAATTGACCCGAGTCGTCCAACCGTCGCGACGCGAGGGTGGTCCTCCTTATTTTAATATAGTGACACCACTGCTGCCCTCCTTTCTTCCCTTCCCCCAACATCTTTTCGTCTCTGATTCTCTCTCTCTCTCTCTCTGATATATGTATACATTGGGTGAGCACAGCAAGTAGAAAGAGGGAATCGAGAGAAATGAAGGACGACGATGCGCCAAGGAAGGAGATGGAGGGACCCCTCTTCGGCAAGGGCAAGAATAAGTTATGGGCCTTGGCGGCCGTCCTCCTCCTCGCCTTTTGGTCCATGTTCGCCGGCACCGTCACCCTAAAATGGTCCGCCGGTAACCTGATGCGCTTCTCCGATGGCTTCGATGGCCAGATCCACGACGATATCGACGTCTTGGTAAGCTATCTCCCAACCCAACCAAAAAAAAAAAAACCTTCCCCTTTTCTCCACCACCAAGATCGATCGGGTGTCAGGATCCGTCGTTAAACTAAAGGCGCCTTTGAGTTGTCGATAGGAAATAGAGGAGAGGGAGAAGGCGGTGAGGCATTTGTGGGATGTCTACACCCACAACAAGCGAATCAAGCTACCCCGATTCTGGCAGGATGCTTTTGAGGCTGCTTACGAGGAGTTGCAGAGCGACTCGCCTGCCGTCAAGGACGCTGCCGTCTCCGAGATCGCCAAGATGTCCTTCGGGATGCTCAGCCTCGACCCGCCCCAACCTCGCCACACCAACGAGGTGCGTTCCCTTGTTTTCTCTAACCTCCTCTCTTGTGTTTCCCCTTCTGAATCGATAGCTCGGAAATCTGGATGCGTTCGTTGGTTGGACTTTAATTTGGGGGAGAGAACAGAAGCCAATCTTTTGTCAAAAGTTGCCATGGGCAACGGCTGTTCTCTCGGTTTCTCTTCTGGCAACTTTTTCGACAGAGAAAGCTGCAACCCCTACTAGTTATACAGCCATACCTTTTGGGGTTCGAACTTGCAACGTCCCAACACAAGGTGACGTGCACTAACAAGCAGAGACCCCGTTGGGGCAACTTTCCCACCACGTCTTTGTGAACTGTGCCTTGTTTGTTTGTACGTTCGGGGGTAGGAGGAGGAGTCGTATCTGGAGACGAACATGTTTGTCCTGTAAAATTTACGATAGCGTTATTCCTATTTTTAGAATTTCCCTTTTCGTATCGGTGTTGACGGCCGTACGATAAGCTTGGCCCTTTGCCAGCTTTGACTCGATCGGCGAACACCGCACGATTCGGATTTCGTGGTGGATGTGATTTTTTTTTTTTTATTTTTTTTTTTAATTTACACCGACAAACTGCCCCTCAGGATCAGACATAGCGGGGTGCTGGTTCTGCCTGCCCTACTTACAACAGGAGCTTACCCCTTAGCCCAAAGAGTTGCGAGGCTCGGGTTTGTGCAAAAAAGTGACGCCTATGGGATTTGAACCTATACCGCCTGCGCTATGCTACACACACGTGGATGTGTTCGATATTTGAAAAAATCCCAAACATGTTAGAAGTCATTCATGATATAAATTAGGCAAAATGAAGTCTGTAATGCCCAACCTTGGTCGCCGCGGGATTTGATTTTTCTCATAAGATTCCATCATATGCCTTAGAACGCCGTTGGGGGGTTCGCATTCAACCTCCACCGAAACCATTGTTTCTGCCTCGTGGATGGTCTCTCTCACCGTAAATCTATGACGTCGGTACCCGACATCGGTAAATAATGTAGAGGATCATGTGCCGAATAGCGTAGCTGACGCTTCGCGCTTGATCAAGAATCATCCAACGGATCCTCTATCAAGTATCAATACCTTAATTGTATACCATGTTTTGGTTTGGTTCATGTCTTATTATCATAAAAATCGTGATTATGACCTTTAGGTCCTGTTTGGTTCGACCCCTTTTTCCAGATAAATGAATTATTGGAAAATTTTAAAAAAATACCTTTTCAAGTTTTCGGATAGCTAAACTAGATATTTAAAAATTGAATAATTTGAAAAAATCTGCACAATATTAATCCTATACATAATTGGATTTCTGAAAAAAAAAAAATCTAAAAAACATATTATCAGAAAACACGGGTGCCCCCTTCCCAACTCTCTCTCTCTCTCTCTCTCTTCTCCTTCGTCCCTACTCTGGTCTGTTACTCCAAATCAATTTCCAAGAGGGTAATTCCTTCTTGATGACACTGAGATAAACCATTAGGTGCTCATTCTCGACGCTCTTTCAGCATGGCTCCCAAGAATCGCACCTCCAACCAACAAACCCGGCCAGCGACCCATCTTCAAGGTAAGTTCTACGGCATTTTCATTATTTTCCTGTAAATGGCTATTCTTTCCTTCATGAAATTTTCTTCTTTCTGAAAGTGCACTCAGACTGTTCGATTAAATGCTTCAGCCATTTTCCTTAATCATTTTAAGGACATTTTTGGTGATTTCTTCTCCCTTTCTTTTCTTCTTTAATATTCATTTCCAATATGTGATTTGTTTTTAATCATGACATTTTTTTTATAAATGCCATTCATCCTTCTCTTTTCCAAGTTCTTGCATATATACAGCTTTCTGGGGCTAGAACTTGCAAAAAAAAAACTTATTAAACTTCTTTGTCTTTCTCAATTTTTCCAACTAATGCTTTGTTGGCCATATATGATTTCTTTACTTCCACCAAAAAGCACCAGGTTTCTTTTCAAAAATCCTCCCAAAATAAAACGTTTTCAGTGTAATTGGATCATCCTGGATACTTTTGTTTGCAATGATGACGCTTTCATCCTTTTTGATGAAGGAGTCTAAACAATGATGGATATCAGAGGCCGAGCTATGAATTGTTTTCCCATACACAAGTGGCATATAGACTGCTTTTACCAGCTTACGATCCATGTTTTTGCTAACTTCGGGTTCAATACCCTAAAAGCACCATTACCGAAATATGCTATGAGGATAGATGTCGCTTCCTTCACAGCCATCACTACTTTCTTCGTAGTGAAAAACTGAGCGATTCTCATTATCTAGTTTCTCATGAAAGCAATAGCGCTGAGAAGTCGCATACCTCTTGGAATCCGCCCAGGATAGCCTGTACAAATAGCTGCTGCCATTACGGCCTATGCTATCTTCTCTTTTGAGACACTTTTCACGTTTATGCCGGGGACCGAATTATCCTATGAAATCCCTTTTACGCATAAACACCCCCACACACCCTTCCATGATCAATTATGATATACATATATATATATATATACACACTGGTACTTTGAGCCAAGAACTTCGTGGAAAATTTCTCCCTTCTCGTCCTCTTCCTTCGATCCCTCTCACTCGCTTCCCTACTTCCTCATTTCTGGTTTCATGATTCCATCTAAGAAAGAGAGACGTGAACGTTTCATTTAGGGTGAGAATTCGGCCGGAGATAACAAAATTTTTCTTCGTAGTCGTCCAAATAACACAGAGAGAGATCTTGAAATTTCAGTAAAACAACCAAACAGGTGGAAAATTAAAATCTGGATATTTTGTCTAGATTTTTAGTTCATCCAAACACTGCTTTTCTGAAATTTGAAAAACCTGTATTTTTAAAACATTGAAAGGTAGAAAACTGGAAAATGTAATTTCTAGATTTACAACCAAAAGGAAAAAGTATGTACACTTGGTGATCGTGATTTTCTTCATTTTGCGCTGCATGGTTGTGCCCAGAAATCGGACGGTGGAAAGTCAAAGGAGAAGAACAAAGGAAAATCAAGCTCTTCGTCGGCCAAGCCGGGGAGGCGTTGACAGTCGGCATATGCAGTTATTCTTGTTCGGGAAAGGCTTGTTTAGCGATAATTTTGTTAGCGTCCTATCATTGGACAACCACCTCAAATATGAATACAGAAAAATGACTTCATATCAATTTCCATGCCCAGGAAGCCCCAAGGACCCATCCCCAACAGGGATGGATAGAGGGATGCCAAGTTGCTAGGAACAGTTGCTTTATAATGCAGTGCTAAAGAAACTTATGTACTCTCTCTCTCTCTCTCTCTCTCTCTATATATATATATATATATATATATATATATATATATATATATATATATATATATATGTGTGTGTGTGTGTGTGTGTGGGTGTGTGTGTGAATTTATTTGCTGTTATGAACTACCATATATACTCTTGTTTGCATAAATCAAGCTGTCATATGTTCGATTTGATCATGTGGTATGTTTAGTATTTATTCACCGTGTTAGTAGGTTTAATCATCACCAATAGGTCGTAAGAGATAGATGGCTTAAGTCATTTTTGACACGGTTATACACATGAAAATATTTATAAAGTATGGCCAACAGATCAAAAGTTTTTATTTCTACTTTTGAAGATCTGATGATTATAATCTATGAAAATTAAGAGCGTGCCACCACAAGTTATTGGCCGTTCAGTACCACAATATTTTCAAGTTGGAAGGAGATGGTAGATTGGTTTTATAGCCCACAAAGAAGGCCATGGTGGCACGACATGAGCGATTCTCTATGCACGAATGCATTGATACAAAGTTGGGCCTCTTAGGTGGGGTTACCATTATCCTTTTTGTATTGACTAATCTTGTTACATACTTTCTTTTAACAGACGCTTTTATGCGTGAATTTATTGTGATTCGGAACCATGACACCATATGGTGGTGCGGCTCTTGTTTGTATGCATCTACACATCAAATGTTGGATCTAACTGTACAGTTATATCAAGTATATTTCATTTCCTATGAGAGCAAGTGTGAGCAAGTATCTATAGATTTGATTTTAGTTGGTCAGGGAGACACTTGCGCAATTCAATGTTAGTAAAAAAAAAAAAGGGGTTACATCATATATCACGCATACATGAGTTAAATCTGCAATGCATGTGTCTGTAAAAACTGCTCTTTCCTGGTGGTGGTCGTCTTGTTAAAAAACTCAAACGCATGTCCAAAGGACCAATGCACACGGTCGAGGTGTATAAATCCCCCAGGCTGTGTACTTGTGCGGAAGGAATCTGGGCAACGTAAATGAGCACGGAGAGAGAACCAAGCATTTTCTGCTCGATTGTTCCCAACGTCGATGATCTCAAGCTAAAACTTGCAACGTAATGGCAATTGTTCCTTTGGGTAAGCATTGGAGGGCCGATGTAGGAATACCAGAAGGATATTTAACTCCAAATCGCAGAAACCACGATTAGCGCTGCTCCCAAATATCCATCCATGATCGAGTTTGTTTTCCCCGTTCAGCGTCAGCATACAAAAGTTTTGTTTCTTATGCTATACGGTTTCGTTCTCATGGTGAACAACAAAACGAGGAGAAGAAGGGATAAGGGCGACCATGATTCCAGTCTCATTAACACAGATTTTCTTTCATCTATACTACAGTTTCATTTTCATGGCGACCAACAAAGAGGCCAAGGGGGAGAAAAAGGAGAGAGCCGCTGATCCAGGGGGCCAGGCTATCGGGATACAGAAGTAGCCTGTTCATCTGCGCTTCCTATTTTCCGAACCACACATCAGAGGCTCTTGCCTTCATCACCAAGGGAGTGCCCCCTTTCAACCAGGTACTGATCTCCCTGACCAATCAACCCAGCCGAAAATTTTTGGTGGACTGGCCGTATATGCGCTCCGGTTGCATGAGAAGCAAGAAACGGCCATTTACTCCCTGGAACAACACCGGCCAAATTCCCAATTGGCGCAACGCAGGCTCCTTTCTGCTCAAATTCACCTGTTTCTTGAGGGCACTCATTCATGTCTATATCTCTTTTCAGCTTCGTAATCTTCCCACCTTCCCTGAAAGCGGGCATCCCAAACAGAAGCTGGGGCTGCCACTGTGACGCACCCGAGTCATTGTTATCTGCCCTTTCGCTTAACGGGGAGCTCGGAATAGTAGTGTTTTTCCAGTACTCTGCTTCCTTCTCTTTCCCTTTTCCTTGTTGGTGCTGATCCCCCTCCGTGTTTTCCTGAATCTTTCTGGGTTTTGTTGTATCGGATACGAGCTTAGACTCGTCAGGTTGGGCGGTTGAAGAGGAAGAGAGATCCAGGGCTTCGGGCTTCAAAGTCATCGACCGACCGGAGGCGATAGCTGTCATGGGGAATGCCTTCTCCGGTGGGACAGCGGGAGTGTAGTTGGGCGGGAGGAGGTCATCCCAATTCTCAAGAAGCTCCTTGTAGACCTTACGCAGAGTAACCTCTGTTAGTCCAGTCACCTTGCAGATCTCGGCCTGAGTTTTCCGTTTATCTTCGAGCTGGCACGATAGATAGATGGCTGCCGCCGAGATGCTTATTGGATTCCGGCGAGTGCAGAAGCATTTGTTTGTCACAACTTCACCAATGTGGGTTGCCAAATCCTGACAATTTGCTTTTTCAGGTTGCCAAACAGTAATAAAAAAGAAGAGAAAAATTCACCGAGTGCGGTGTCTACTAAAACTTGAAAGGAGTTTTGGTTTTGGGTTACCTGAGTGGATTTGTTAAGTTGGAGGCGGCTGCAGAATCTGGGCATGTGGACGGATATAGAATTGGAATTGATGGGTTGGCTTAATTTCAGTGCGTCACCAAGAATCTTGAGGTATTTCCCAATCTCCTTCTGAGGAACATTGGCAGCCGCTGAGATTTCCTGTACAAGAATTAAGAAAGAAAGGAAAAAAAGGGCATGAGTTGTTGAGAACACCCGAGAGAGAGAGAGAGAGGGAGGCAGGCGCAGGGACAGTGGACCCACTGACTGACCTGTAGGGTTCTGGGCTCCTGGGCCTCGCGGATGGCCTGAACGAGGGCGGCGGTGGCGAGGGCTTCAATGTTGCGGTTGCGGAGGCAGGTGGTGGAGGAGCAATCCCTGAACAATTGGACGGCGTGGTCGGAGATGTCGCGGTCGACGCCCAGGATGGAGGAGACGTCCACGATCTGGAGGTAAGCCCTGAGGTTATCGACGAGGTCGGGGGAGTCGAGCTGGAGAACGCGCTCGAGCTCGGCCAGGTGACCGGAGAAGCTGGTGGAGGAATGGGCGAAGACGGGGAAGAGCTCGAGGGACCAGGTGGAGAAGGCGGTGATGAAGCCGGTGTTCTCGAAGGGGTCGTCGTCGTCGTCGTCATCGTCGTCGTCGAGGAGGGGCGGCAGCTGGGCCAAGTCCGGGGTGACGATGCAGAGGGGCGAGTCCTGCGCTCGGAGGACGAACAGGTCGTGGGCGTAGGGTTGGTGCTCCGTCACCACCCGCCCGCACGACGCGCACTCCGTCACCGCCCTTGCCCTCCCCGACGTCCTGCACCTCCCTTGCCCGCCCGAACAGTACGGGCACCGAACCGCCTGGCTCATTCCCCTTCTTTCTTTCTTCTCCGGTTCTCTCTCAATTTTTTTAGGCCGCAGGAGGATAGAAAATGACAATGAGACCGCTGAGGGTGATTCGCTGATCAACAAAAGAAAGAAAAGGGTATAATATGGCCCTTGGGTTTGTGTGGGGTCCCAACCCCAGTTAGCCACTGATATCAGTATTATTCTGGCGCGTTTTAATCCCTAATATCTTTTATTTTAAAACCTGATGATTACGTTGCGTGGATATGATTGTAGAGATGTAAACGAGTTGGTTGGATTTGGTTTGGATCTAGGCATTACTGAATCGTATCTAAATGGATTCTATCGGATATCCAGCCCAAACCTGGTCCGTTGAATCAGTAGGTAGGGAGCTTGCACACTCAGATATTCCTTTTCACCGTGGAGATGTTTCCCTTGCATTCTGAGGAGGTGTTGTAAAAATAGTTGCTTTGCTCCAGCCAAATTTCTTTTCAAGATGCCCAAGGGTGCGCATGTAGTCCTTGTGTGATGCTCGTAATTTTTTTTTAGTAATTATTTAACCTGGATGGAACGTTTCACCTCAAGTCATACATTCCATCGTAATCATAGTGCTATAACTGGAAGTTTATGCACTTCTAGACTAACAAATAAGTAAGTTTTATGCATCATGTTTGCAAACATTTTATTAAAAAAGGTACTTTTTATGTTTAGATGTGTTTTTACAACGATAAAAAAAATCAACTATGGCTAAGTTGCACTAAAACTCGATGATAACAAAAAATCATGTCCTTAGTTAAGTCAATTTAATGTAAGCCTTGTTTTCTAGTAAAATAAACAATGATAAACATGTGGACCAGATTAAGCAAAAAAAAAAAAAAAACACTTGAAACTGTGAAATAAAACTGGTTAGAAGAACCTACATATTACTCTTAAAATTATAATGAATATATTTACTTATTAATACTTCGATTCAAATGCATCACATATTCTCTCGTTAATGGCCAAGCTTGGTAAAGATATGGGCAGCTTTTAGTGTCACTGAGGCGAATTGCCTAGGAAAGTTGATTTTGGGGCCTCCCTTTGTTAATTTCTCAAAAAAGTGGCTATGGGTGTTGGTTGGTTTAGGCTTGGTGGGAGATATGATGAAGGGAACACAATAATCATCTTTTCAATGACAAAAAGAGGTTGGATGTGTACATTGTGTTTCACATGCAACCTAATCACACTTGTTTTTATATGATCTAGCTATGATATCTCTTGGTTAGGATCCTTTCTTCTTCTGTGTTCTTTTTATCAGGTAATTTCTGATACTACCATCACTATGTAAATTCTTTGTATCTATGGTGATTTCTCTTCGTCATTTCCTAATCTTGTTAATAATATTTTTTTCTCTTCTCTCTAAAAAATAAATAAATTCTACCTTTAGTGTCTACGACTAAATTATGGATTGATTATGTATATCTTTCACCGACCATTTTATTTTTTTCTTTCAGAGACAAACATATTTATGTACCATCGACTCTCTTTTATTTGCTTTAATTATTAACAGGCTATTGATAGGCTCCATGGTTCTCATTTTTTTTTTGTACCTATTCATTCACCTCTGGTCTATCTGTGAATAGGATATGGCTCCCCTTGAACATTGTTTATTGTGCTGAATATGCTTGTCATCACTTTTTAATACTAAGGGTGCATTAGATTGGATTTGAAATCCAAAGCTTAAACATATGAGTCTGTAGAGCAATCCCCCCCTCTCTCTCTCTCTCTCTCTCTTTTGCTACAATTAAAATATGAACATCACATTCTCCTGTTTGGAAAACTAATATTCGATGTTTCTTTGAACTCTGTTATACCAAATTCAAATGGACGTATATGAGATATGTGACATCCAAAGAAAAGCATATGCAACTTTACTGTGGCAAGACTTTCGGATGTTGACTCCACTTCTTCGTTTAAGTCGTTCAGCACCGTAAAAAACTCTTTATTCAGTTGCCATCTAATCTAAGCTCGGGGTCACCCATAAAACCGGATGGAAATAGGGTCATATAGCCGTAGATTGTGTAGTCTGATGACTTGGATTAGGATCTACAACATGACGATCTGATTCGGGCCTTATCTGATCCATTGACATCCTTAATACCGAAATTCCTTGGTATAAAAATAAAATCGTCGCCAGGGTCACTTGTGACGCATAAAGTTTCCAAATCCTTCATTTTTACGGTCCACACCTCCGCTTAATACTGGTGATGCAAACAGATCTGGTATGACCCAAATCCTGCCTGACCTGAATCTGAATCTAGATTTTCTCAGTTGATCAAAATCCAAATAAGGTCCAATGATATGTGTAAACAGATTGGATTAAACCTGAATCGGAACATGGTTCCAATATTAAACACTGATGCCTTTCTAATCTAAATCCGAATACCTTTTTTTCTTAACCATGTCCAGAAATATAGTATCGGATTCGCATCCCGAGGGAACCCGATCCATTTCACACATACACACGTCACAAGAAACCTTCAAAAAAAAAAAAACCTGTGGAAAGAAAAGACGTGCTGTTGACGTTTGCGGTTGTGATTAGATTGGAGGGCGTTTTAGTAAAAAAGATTTAAAGGCGAGCGAGCATCCACGTACATCCCTCTCTCTCTCTGCGGTCTTTGTTGTCAAAGAAACACAACATCTCCAAGGAACTTCAGCTGTCCGATCCTACCACGTCATCGATCTGCGTCATCAAATCGACGCGATGGATCGCTCCTTTTTCATCTCTCTCTGACCGCTAGCGTTCACCCACCGTGGCTAGGGATGGCAGTGGGGCGGGGCGGGGCGGGGGACAAGGTTTCCACCCCCGCCCCGCCTCAAAATTTTATCCTCCACCCCCGCCCCGCCTCCGCGGCGGGGATGGATTTTATCCTCCACCCCCGCCTTCATCCCCGTTTCATGTCCTCCACCCCCGCCCCGTCCCCGTCCCCGTCCCCGTCCCCGTCCCCGTCCCCGCCCCGTCCCCGTCCCCGCCCCGCCCCCGCCCCCGTCCCCGACCCCGCGGGATGAGCGTGCTCGTCACCGGCGCCGCTGGCTTTGTCGGCACCCACGTCTCGCTCGCCCTCCGGAAGCGCGGTGACGGTGTCGTCGGCCTCGACAACTTCAACGACTACTACGACCCCTCGCTCAAGAAGGCCCGCCGTCGAATCCTCGGCGACCACGGCGTCTTCGTCATCGCCGGCGACATCAACGACGCCCGGCTCCTGGCCAAGCTCTTCGACCTCGTCGCCTTCACCCACGTGATGCACCTCGCCGCCCAGGCCGGAGTCCGGTACGCTATCGAGAACCCGGCGTCCTACGTGCACAGTAACGTCGCCCGGCTCCAGGGTTAGGAAATTAGGGAAGGGAGTTAGGGTTAGTAAACAGTTCATCTGAGTTGGGGGCGGGGATGGAGCGGGGCCGGGACGGGGCGGGGCGGGGATGGGCCGGGGCGGGGCCGGGGCGGGGATGGGGCGGGGCGGGGCGGGGCGGGGCGGGGGAACGTGCCAGTCCATCCCCGCCTCCACCCCCGGACGGGGATGGATTTTAACCTTCATCCCCGCCTCCATCCCCGTTTCATACCCTTCATCCCCGGTCCAAACGGGGCGAGGCGGGGCGGGGCCCCGCTTTTCCCCGGTCCACTGCCATCCCTAACCGTGGCCGCTCCCTTGACAATATAATAAATAAAAAAGAGAGATTGACGGCATTCTCACTTGTACGGGAAAACAGCGATTTCCGGCGAAGGGTTTCGTGCGTCCCCAAGATTCGGGAAATAGGATCATAAGGGGTAGGGACCGTAGGGTTAAGGGCTTTCTTCTTCTTCTTCTATGGACGAAGAGGTTTGGGAGAGGGCCGTGGAATCGGCTCTTGACGGCCAAACCGATTGCTCGACTACGAGGATCCTAAACCTGGACGGCGCAGTGAAGTACCTCCACGGCCGTCTTCTTCCTCCCGCCCTGCTCGAGAGGTTCCGGTCGCTGGAGCACCTCTCCCTCGCCAACGTCGGCATCTCGTCCCTGGAGAATTTCCCCCGCCTGAATAACCTACAGAAGCTAATCCTTAGCGACAACCGCATAGCGAATGGGCTCAAGTTCTTGATGGAGGCGGGCCTCCATTCCCTGCGCGACCTTGACCTCTCGAACAACAGGATCCAATCCATCGACGACCTCGCCCCGCTTGCCAAGCTGAAGCTCGTCTCTCTCGATCTGTACGAGTGCCCCGTCACTAGGGTTGAGAATTACAGGGAAAGGGTTTTCAGTCTGATCAAGTCCCTCAAGTATTTGGATAAGATGGATGCCAATAACAAGGAGCGCCCAGAGTCAGACGAAGAAGAGGAGGACGATGACGACGACCACGAGGAGGATGAGGAGTTGGAAGATGATGAGGACCCTGGGAGTGGTGAAGTTGACAGCGAAGATCAGTCTATGAAGGAAACCGCTGTAACTGTGGACTTGGATGCCGATGAGGATGAAGGTGAAGAGAGCAACGAGGATGAAGAGGAATCTATTCCGTTTCAGGGTAAAGATGGCGTTAGTAGGAATCGTTCGGTCATTCCAAATGGGGTTCAGAAACGGGAGGAGGGGACTTCGGCTGATGATGAAGAGGAAGTTGAAGATGAAGGGGATTATGATGGAACGGAGATTGATCAGGAAGATGGGGATGATGAGGATATTGGCAATGTAGAGGTTCACGAGGAAGAAAACAATGAGGAAGACGAGGAAGAGGAGGTTGAAGATGAAGAGGATGAGGTGGATACTGTGAGTGGCAGCCGTTTGACGAGCACAGAGGGACAGATAGATGAGCCAGAACAGGTCGATGATGATGAGAATGGGGTGATTGGAGAGGATGATGATCAGGGAGTTGAAGATGGGGATTACGATGAAGAAGACGAGGTATGGTTAAGTTTTTCTTGTTATCTTTTCCAAAGTATTTGATATATGAACTAAATTCTTGTCGTTAGTACTCTAATTGAAAACTTATCAACGATACCATATTGCCGTCTGCGTGTTTGAAGAACTTTCTCTTTGCCTTCTTTCTTAGGATTTGAGTTAGCTTCCCCCGATCGTATATCTCCCGTAAATTGAACTGTGGCTAGTGAATTACTTATTTTACTTGCCGCAAGATCCTAGAAATAAATACAAAGTAGAAAATGATAAAAAAAAACTTGATCATTTCCATGTTCTCTTGCGGTTTATGCATTTGCCATTATTCTTTTTTTGGTCTATATTAAACTGTATACTATTTTCACAGCTTCATTTTTTTCTATTATTTTCAAAAAAGTTTCATGAGCAATAACTGGATGCTTTTGCACATAATTCCCTCTTCTCTAGAACCTTTTCTGTCCAGGAACTTTATCAGCTATGTAGTGATATTCTACCAGGCTGACGCCACCATCAAATTTTTTTGCCATCACGATCCAAATGGGTCTTAGTTGGCCACTGTAGCAATATTTGTGGATTTTTTTGTAGAATTCTTGAAGTGTTTCCTACAGATCGTATTTCAGCCTTTCCCCCCTTTTGATCTTTATAAATAGGAATTTAGCATTTAAAGTAGTAGACTGATGTTAACTTCCTATGACGTTGTTGGTACGGTTTCGTTACCGTTTCAGTATTATATATTTTTATTTTTTTTACGTTTTTCTTGCCCCGGGATGAAGCTAAAATTCCAGAATCTGTTTTCAGTAGTTTCTGAAAACCGCCTTTGGGATGAACACGGCCAATGCCTTTGTTTTCCATCATTGATCAGATGAGTGGAAGATAATCTATGCTGATGTCTAGGCATTTTGGTTGTTAATCCAACTTCTAAATGTATGATTGATCTCCAGCTTGGATTCTGTACTATTTGGATTAGGTTTTCAACTTACCGTTGTAGCTTTGGTCATACTCGATTTCGAAGTGCAATGGCTTCATTATATTTCCCTGCTTGGTCGCCTTGTTTTATTTTGTAAACCCAGTTGCAATTACATGTGACCAGGAGATCGTTGGGCTTTTCCTTTTAATGTTTCCATACAGCATTTTTTGTCTCAAGTGGTTTGATTCTATCAATTGGATTCTGTGATTGACCGATTATTCTAGGTATTAATGCTCGTAGCAAGATTATTAGTGGCAAAGGGGAAAGTGAAACTGCTATTGTTTTTGCTGCATCATCGAGTGCTGTTCTTGGTATCTAAATCAATGTTTTCTTTTATCAGGAAGAGGTGGTTGGGGCAGAGTATCTCGTACGGCGCATTGTGCAACCAGAAGATGAAGATGGAGCTGGCAACCTTGATGAGGGTATCGAAGATGATGGGTTAGAGGATGATGTGGAATGCCATGGTGCACCACAATTGTCCTCTCATGCCAAGAGAAAAAGGGGTAAGGATGATAGTGCTGACACTGTTGTGGATGGAAGTCGTTCCAGACATCGTTAGCATCTCCTTATAGATGCTTTGATTGTGGAGAAGAGTCGCAAATTCTTGGCTTTTGTATCTGGTAAACCCTGTTGGGGACTCCATTGAATCTATCTTTTTCCACACGAGAAAAGAATGAAAATATTCTGAAATCTGCATTTTCCTGTTTTCATTCAGGGAGAGTTTGACTTAGTACATATTGTTAATACTGAGAATTGAGGATTAAACCTCCAAATACTTTTCAAATGAATGAGTGCTACCTTTCGATGTATTAGGCGCTGTTTGGAATCTGGTAGCTGGGATGGGCTTTTATTTTATGCATTTGGTGTTCCTGAGGTAAAATCTTGGTCAAACTACCTTGGTGGTCCCGTTTGGAATCTGGTAGCTGAGATGGGCTTTTTTATGCATATTGGATTGAGTGTGGAGTGGCCCTTTCTCCTTTGTATTTACACTAAAGAATGTATTTGTCAGCTGCCACTTATTCATATGCACAAACGCACATGATTCCATCCCAGCTAACAGATTTCCAACCTTTGGAGATGGAGATCTTATTGATTTGGTAATGATTGATATTTCCGAGTGGTTTTAGTGTTTCTGTTATAGTTCTTTTTGGGTTTGCATAACTGTTATACTATAGTCGTTATTTTTCATCAGCGTCAAAATTGTTGGACGCCGTTTGGTTGGCTTCCTGCTTGACATCGCCATGTTTGATTTTTTCAATCCTCTGGTTTCTATAACCATCCTTTCCTTCAAATAATATGAGTTTACTATGACCATTGGCATGGCATCTGGCAAATGCAGGACTTCACTTGGATTGGATTGGATTGGGGCCTCTACGTTTTGTATTCCCTAATTTTCATTTTCACGATCATTCCTCGAGAGTTCTGGCAGGTCAGCCCTACTAAAGGGCTGGAAGTTAGGGTTGGTGTGGGGTCAGGATTGGCCTCGGTTCCAGCCTTGGGATCCCTATTTAAAATTTAGTTCCGGGCTTAGCCAAACCTTTTATGGGGCTCAGCCAAACCTTTTATATGAGGCTCAGCCCACACCTCTGTTTGTTGTATGTTTCAGCCTGAGCCTGTCTATGGTGATGGAGGGCGTACCACGATGATAAAGGCCACCAGATTGGTTGTTACTTGTTAGTGGATGGCTCATGGGAGTGGGACATATTATCCCAAGACCCCATTGGTACGTCATCGTTCATACGCCTGATATGGCCTCTGCCGCACTTCTCATGTCTAACCACGTACTTGATATTCATCATTTTTGACCTCTCTCTCTCTCTCTCTCTCTCTCTCTCTATATATATATATATATATATATATATATATATATATATATATATATATATATATATATATATATATAAAGTTAAAGGCAAGCTAGCCTGAGGAATTTTTTTTTTAAGGAAAATGATTTTTTTTTTAAAGGCAAGCTAGGATTAGGACTACCCTTTAACAGTTATACAACTATACCATTGGGTTTAGAACCTGCCAAGGTGACGTGCGCTAGTTGGTCCTACCAGACAAGCCGAAGTAGGTTATATGTTCCCCCCCCGATGATTCACTGAATCCCACGTCTGTGTTCGGGGCTTTGAATGAACACCACGTATACATGCACATGGGGCTCGTATTCCCGTGTATGTTGACATAACTTTGCATCGGACTCTGGTGATGTTGCAAAGACTTAATCACCCTTGCTTTTCTTGTCCTGAAATGACGGTTCGAGGAAATGACAAAAATATCTTCCATTCAAAAGTTGTGAAACGACGGGTGGGGAAAAGGACAAAAAAGCAGAAATTCCAGAAAGTTTGATGTTAACCATTTAAAGTGGAGACGTTCGCCTGCGCCATCTGCTGTAACGGTGCTCCCATTATCAACGTTCCAGTGTTACAAAACATTCCAGTGTCTTCTCTTCATTACTGCTGTCGTTAGGCATCATGGAAGAAAGCAATGATTCACAAACATTCCAACCAGTGCCATCAACCCTCTCACTCTCTCTCTCTCCCTTTTATTTCTGCTTCTGTGCACATCCATTAGAAGATCATACATTGCTCCATCAAGCACCGACTGACCTGCACATTGACTGTTGTGGAGCCTGATTCAAAGTTTTTACCCTTACAGGAGGAGGGTTTGGGGGCTCATCCCAGCGTGGGTAGCATCATTCAACTCTCACTCTCTCTCTCTCCCTTTTATTTCTGCTTTTGTGCACATCCATTAGAAGATCATACATTGCTCCATCAAGCACCGACTGACTTGCACATTTACTGTTGTGGAGCCTGATTCAGAGTTTTTACCCTTACAGGAGGAGGGTCTGGGGGCTCCTCTCAGCGTGGGTAGCATCATTCAACTTGAAGAGTTGTGGAGTCTGATTTAGAGTTTTTACCCTTACAGAAAGGGGGGTCTGAGAGCTCCTCCCAGTGTGGGTAGCATCATTCAACTTGAAGAGTTATGGAGTCTGATTCAGAGCTTTTACCCTTACAGAAGGGGGGTCTGAGGGCTCCTCCCAGCGTGTTCATGGCCTTTTGCCCTTACAGGAGGAGGGTCCGGGGGCTCATCAACCCTCTCTCGCTCTCTCTCCCTTCTATTTATGCTTCTGTGCACATCCATCAGAAGATCCTACATTGCTCCATCAAGCACCGACTGACCTGCACATTGACTGTTGTGGGTCCTTACTGATGAGCTGCCTCTAAATTTATTCGACTCTGGGTCCTTACTGCACTTGAAGTTGAGTCGTTGTATTTTTTGTTATTCGGTGGGTGGTGAGGCCCTCCTCTACTCTCTCAAGACTCTTAGCTTGGGCAATCTTTCTTTTGATAGACTACCATGATTGTGGTTGTAATGTATCCACAATCATCAAAAGAAAGATTGCCCAAGCTAAGAGTCTTAAGAGAGTAGAGGAGGGCTTCACCACCCACCGAATAACAAAAAATACAACGACTCAACTTCAAGTGCAGTAAGGACCCAGAGTCGAATAAATTTAGAGGCAGCTCATCAGTAAGGACCCACAACAGTCAATGTGCAGGTCAGTCGGTGCTTGATGGAGCAATGTAGGATCTTCTGATGGATGTGCACAAAAGCATAAATAGAAGGGAAAGAGAGCGAGTTAGAGGGTTGAGATTCCACCAGTAAGATCCGTAGTCCTTCTTGCTGCTAACTCTTTACATTTGCAGGTTGTTTCTTCAAATGATTATAATAATGACAAATATGCGAAGGAGTTCAGTATCAGTGTTTCTAATGCGCTTGCTACTTGTCCTGCTCGGGTTTTGCCAACTCCTCGTGTGAGTTGATCAGAATAATGAACAAAACAATAAATTACATATGATCAACTCACACGAGGAGTTGGCAAAACCCGAGCAGGACAAGTAGCAAGCGCATTAGAAACACTGATACTGAACTCCTTCGCATATTTGTCATTATTATACTCATTTGAAGAAACAACCTGCAAATGTAAAGAGTTAGCAGCAAGAAGGACTACGGATCTTACTGGTGGAATCTCAGTAATCCAATCGAGATGAGCATGAGGGCCAGATTCTGCTTACTGAGAAGCACTTAAGCAGCAAGCAACAAACATAAACAATCAAAGCAAGAAAGAGATGCTTCAAACATTGCAATCAAAACAGATTCAACTAAAGCTGGCATTATGATAAATAACCTTTGAAATGTTTTTTGCCTATCAGTGGGACGTTGACATGTTGCTCTGAGCATAGCTGTTTGGAAGGGTGAAGCCCAACTGTTGCAGCCAATCATTGGAGAGGTGGAAGAAGAAGAGGAGGTTGCGGCGTTTGAGACGTCGATGGAAATGCCACCCCTCGAAGCCGAAATCAAGTCCGGCATGGCAGATTGGTCCGGAAATTGCAGGTTAGAAGGTTCAATGAGGTCGCTGCCCGGGCTGTCCGACTGGTTCCGGCGACTGGAACCCAAGTTCGGAGGAGGTTGGAACAAGGTTGGGATCTACAAGGCTTTGAAGGCATCCTTAGGGAACATAAAGTGCCAGGCCAACGTGATAAGGGCTCTGTTTGAAGCATGGTGCTGGGAGACCAACACCTTTGTGTTTCCGTGGGGAGAGATGACGATCACCTTGGAAGATTTGGCGATGATGGGACTCCCATTGCTTGGAGAGCTCGCTCGAGAGGACCCCAACAATTTCTAAAGCAACAGTGCAGAATCCGGCAAGGCTTGGGCAATCTTTCTTTTGATGATTGTGGTTGTAATGTATCGTTGAAGTTAAAATGGGGAATGAACTGACAATAGAAATCGCTGAAAATTTACAGAAATAAACTAGACTCAATAACGAAGACACCACTTTTTACGGATTTGGAATATGACCTCCGGTTAGGGAGATATGGCCCTGACAAGTTGGTCCTAATTCGGGTAGGGATTTACAGCGATTTGCTTACTGAATAACACTACAAATCGCTATAGCGATTTGCGGAAGACACTACAAATCGCTATAGCGATTTGCGGAATTATTTACAGAGCCGGTACTGAGATCTCATGTTCGGGGGTTCCAAACCGGGCCACGTATAAGATGCAGACCGGCATGTATCCCCATGTGGGTCGCCATCATATTGCATCGTAATTTGGTGCCGCAGCAAAGACTCAAGTAACCTTTACCGTCATTCGCTTCCTCTTCCTCGGACGGACATAAATGCCCTCCCTCTAGAAAACTGAATCGTCGGTTCGTGAAAATGACAAAACTGCCCTCCATCGATATCGCGGGAAAACGTTCCGCAGGTGGTTGTAATGTATCGTTGAAGTTAAAATGGGGAATGAAATTATAATAGATATCGCTGAAAATTTACAGAAATAAATGCCCTCCTTCTAGAAAACTGAATCGTCGGTTCCTCTTCCTCGGACGGACATAAATGCCCTCCTTCTAGAAAACTGAATCGTCGGTTCGTGAAAATGACAAAACTGCCCTCCATCGATATCGCGGGAAAACGTTCCGCAGGTGGTTGTAATGTATCGTTGAAGTTAAAATGGGGAATGAAATTACAATAGATATCGCTGAAAATTTACAGAAATAAATGCCCTCCTTCTAGAAAACTGAATCGTCGGTTCCTCTTCCTCGGACGGACATAAATGCCCTCCTTCTAGAAAACTGAATCGTCGGTTCGTGAAAATGACAAAACTGCCCTCCATCGATATCGCGGGAAAATGTTCCGCAAAGTTTGCGTATGTAGCAAGCGTTATGTTGTATGATACAAATAGTTCAAAAAAATCCTTTTCCGCTCTAAGCACTCTACCGGAGATTCTTTGCTTTCATCTCGAGTTGCTGGAGCATCCTTTCCTTTTTACCAGAGCATCTGTTTCCGTCTTACGCGCAGTCGCAGCATTGTTGCCACCTTCTGTTGCGTATTAGTTGTTACTGTTGCTTACTCTACAGTTGGAATATCCAAATTCTCATCGTTTCGGTGAGTTTCGTGTAAGTTTTCTTTCTTCAATCTGAAGATTGGTTCTTATACAAGGATTTGTATTATGAACCCAAATATTCTGACGATTTCTAATGATGATGATCGTGTATTGTGTTGTGCAGGTTAGCAATGTCTGCGCCTCATCAGATTAGAGATACCCCGTCGTTCTATGGGTTGTCTATTAGAGAAGTGATCCGCCAGTCCCATCTATCTAAAGTTTTTGAAAGATACCAAAATATACTTAAGATTGAGAACGATGAAGACAGGGAAAAAGCCTTGAAATCGTATTTTGCGGAGGATTATCCATCAGATATCGAGGCTGCGGACCAAAAGAAGAACTCTGAAAAACGGAAGATGCAGAACAAGGATGACGAAGAGAAGGCAAAGGCAAGAAATATTGCTGAGAATTTGAGAAGAAGGCTGAGGATTGACGCACATGCGAGAGAAAAGAGGAAGAAGAATGCGGAGGAGTGGGAAAGGGATGTTAGCAATATGATGGCGGAGGCTCATAGGAGAAACTTGGAGAGTAGAGCAATGCGACAGAAGGAGGCAGAGGAGAGGCAAAGGCAAATGAATAAGGAGGAAGAGAAAGAACATAATATTCCTCAGTTTGAGGAAGAAAAGGAAAGGCGAAGGAGGGAGTTAGAGTTCGAGGAAGCTAAGGAAATGCAAAGGCAGCAGAAGGAGAATGAGGAAAAGAAGGAAAGGCAACAGAAGGAGATGGAGGAGGAGTTAGAGAAGGAAAGAGAAAGGAAGAAGCAGGAGGAAGAATTGCAGGAAAGAAGGAAACAACAACTGCAAGAGAAAGAAAGACGGCGGAAGGAGAAGGAGGAAGAAAAGGAAAGGGAAAGAAAGAAGCAGGTGGAAGAACTGCTGCAAAGAAGGAAACAAGAAATCGAGGAGAAAGAAAGGCGGCTGAAGGAGAAGGAGGAGGAAGAAAAGGAAAGGGAAAGGAAGAAGCAGGAGGAAGAGGCGAAAAGGGAGAGACAAAGGAAGCAGAAGGAGGAGGATGCGAAAAAGGAGAGAGAAAGGATGCATGAGGAGAAAAGGGAGAGAGAAATGAAGGAGAAGGAGGAGGAGAAAAGGCAGAGAGAAAGGAAGCAGAAGGAGGAGGAGGAGAAAAGGGAGAGAGAAATAAAGGAGAAGGAGGAGGAGAAAAGGCAGAGAGAAAGGAAGCAGAAGGAGGAGGAGGAGAAAAGGGAGAGAGAAAGGAAGGAGGAGGAGAAAAGGGAGAGAGAAAGGAAGCAGAAGGAGGAGGAGATAAAGGAGAGATAAAGGAAGGAGGAGGAGGAGGGTGCGAAAAAGGAGAGAGAAAGGATGCAGGAGGAGAAAAGGGAGAGAGAAAGGAAGGAGAGGGAGGAGGAGAAAAGGCAGAGAGAAAGGAAGTAGAAGGAGGAGGAGAAAAGGCAGAGAGAAAGGAAGGAGAAGGAGGAGGAGGAGAAAAGGGAGAGAGAAAGGAAGCAGAAGGAGGAGGAGGACAAAAGTGAGAGAGAAAGGAAGGAGAAGAAGGAGAAAAGGGAGAGAGAAAGGAAGGAGAAGGAGGAGGAGAAACGCGAGAGAGAAAGGAATCAGAAGGAGCAGGCGGAAAAGGAGAGAGAAAGGAAGCAGAAGGAGGAGGAGGAGAATATGGACAGAGAAAGGAAGCAGAAGGAGGATGAGAAAAGGAAGGCGACGGTGGAGCCGGTAGAGATGGAGATTGAAAGCCAGTTCGAGGCAGTGGACCCACCAGAAAGTCTCAGGTTGGAGCGAGAACAGCAGAAAATAGCGACCAAGGTAAATATATCTGTCCTGTCTGCGAAGATTTAATAATATGTTTAGCGATTTTGGTATAACGATTACTGTGTTAGGTATTGATATTTATAGCGATTACTGCGATAGTATGTCTGCAACCGATATTATTTATAGCGGTTAGTAGAATAGTATTTATAAGTACAAATGAAAGTAATTTATAATTTGTAGGAATAATATGTTATTTTGTGTTACAGGGAGGTCACAGGAGAAGTAGAGCACCAGGTGAAAAGCTCGGAGGTCGCTGTCAATGGCCTGTAGTTCTGTCTTGGTATGGTCAACTGAGTGCATATCAGAAAGACCGACTACGAAATATGCACTTCAGTGGCCTTTTGGACCAGCAATATTTTGAAACTTGCTGGAATACCATGACTCACCTGGTAAATAAGTGGAATGATAAGACTAACACATTCCAGTTTGATTCTTTTGAGATCACCATGACTCTAGAAGATGTGGTGAGGATCACTGGCCTTAAGTGCGCTGGCAGTGCTGTCCTATTACGGCATTCAAACTATAACGCAAGGGAAAACTGCACTGCCCTTCTAGGAATGTCGATGGACGAATGGAGTCAATGTATTTCTGGTGGAAGCAATTCCACATCAATGAAAGTCTCAGTTTTCCGTAATAAATGGGAAGGCCACTCCGCTACTTGTGCATCTGAAACAGCTGACCAAGAGTTGCGCGACTTCCTTCTATATTTTTTTGCTCTTACATTATTTTCCGATTGTTCTGGTTCGAGAATAAGTTCCATGTGGCTGTAGTACCTGGCAGACTTAGACGAAGTCGACAACTATGCCTGGGGGGCCGCTATGCTCGCACACCTGTACAGTCAACTCCACCGTGCGAGTAATGGTACGAAAATAGTTGGCGGATTTTGGCCATTTGTTCAGGTATTTGTTGATTACATACTTAGTATTTGTAGACAAATCTCATTGCAGTCTGTGGCGTTGCTAATAATATTTTTTTTTGTTAGGCCTGGGCGTTGGAACATATTATCCCATTGCGTCCACGGTGTGGCCCTCCGATTTGTGGTTTTCCAAAGATCGGTCGCTGGGCCAGAATAAACGTCGCAGTTTATAATGCTAAGTCCATTTTGGATGGGCTGCAATTAAACGAGGTAAACGTTCTAAAATTGTTTACAATCGCGTCAGCATTTACCATTGAGTATTATAAGTCGTTGTAATGTTCAGCATTCTTAAGTATACATCGCTGCAGGATTGTCTTCCGTAGTGCATATCGTTGTTTCCATATCATGCGTAAATAAATTTTAATATATTTGTCATTCGTTATTAAAAAGAATTACCAATGTACAGGTTTTGTGGAGACCTTATGGAGATGGGGAGGACGATGATAAAGACGTTGTTGCGGAGGCTGCCAGATTGTCTGGCCGCGATTTGTGGCTATTCTGCAATTTTGAAGCCGAGATGCAGCAAGGTAGTCGAGTTCTTCTACAATCTGGCTTGGGGCAGTCTATCCCAAATAAGCCTTTGGAGGTGAGAAGGAAGATGAATAATGGTGGGGGCAGGCACGTGAATTGGAGCGATCGGTACAGGGACGAATTATTGAATTGGAACTCAGGTGGTGTCCGTGTCGTACCGTATGATCATGAAGGACGACAATTTGATCCCTTCTATTTCGAAAGCTATTGGGAACCAATGCGGCGAAATCGGAAGATTGAGAAAATTGTCAACCCATGCCTCCCAACTGTCCCTTCTCATGTTGTAGCCCAGCCTCTACAACCAAAACGTCGCCTCGGTCAGGTTAATACGACTAGTCCATCAGTAACAAATCACGAGGAAGACCGAACTCTTGCTCCAAAAGAGAAGACTGTCTCTGCCGCAAGGTTCGAACTTATTGAGAGGGAGAATAAGAAATTAAGGACAGAAGTAACCACTATGGGGACCCAATTGAATGCAGTGGTGGACATGATGACCAGTCTTCTTAGGCAAGGTGTCGCAACGTGGAGGCCACCCAGGATAGACGGTCCACCAATAAAAAGTGAGAGACAAGTCTATAAAATTTCATCAGATTCGTCCAGTGACTCAGAATAAATCCTAGATTTTATTTTTTATCACGCTATACATTTGTTGTAATTGTATAATGAGTTGCGGTAACGTGAAATTCTTTTACTTTTTAATTCTTTATTATTACATCTTTCCGACTTTGGGTCTCGGTAATAAATAAACTTTCCTCTATGGGAGGATTAGTAGGTTGATAAGAAGGATGGTTATCTTCATCTATATTTTCTTTTTTACTAAACTAATTGAGTTCATCATCAATAAAAATATCATCATTTCTAGATAGTAACTTAAACAAGAAAGAGTAATCCATATTCTCTTTATGGGATTCATCCTTCTCAAAACCACTAACGTTATCTAAGAAAGTCACATTCCTAGAAACGTATAGTTTGTCGTTCTTAACATCATAGCATCTAAATCTTTTTTGAGTTTCAGAATATCCAAGAAATGCATTAGGAATGACTTTTGGTGAGAGTTTGTCATTTTTGTCGGTAAGGACAAAACATTTACATCCAAAGATTCTTAACCTATTTTAGTCGGGTTCCTTTTGGTATAAAATTTTAAAAGCTGAAGTTTTGTTTAGATTTTTTGAAGAAATGTGATTTATAAGATAAACGGATGTAAGAGTCGCCTCGGCCCAAAAACTTTTTGGAATGTTTTGATAAATGAGTAAAGTTCTAGTTGTTTCAATAATATACCTGTATTTTCTTTCAGCTAGACTGTTTTGTTGTGGTGTTTTTGGACAAGATCTATGATGAACTATTCTATGGTTTTCAAGATAGTTTTTAAAATCATTTGAAAGATACTCTCCTCCGGAATCAACTCTAAAGATTTTTAAATTATCATTAAATTGATTTTTAATCATCATATGATATGTCTTAAACGATGCAAAGACTTCATGCTTATGTTTAAGGTAGTATATCCAACAAAATCTTGAACAATCATAAAAAAAATAACATAGTAAGCTAATCCTCCCTTAGATACTACGGGTGTCTTCGCCTCGAAAGAATAGCGCGCAAAGTATTGGCGAAGACAAATACAGTGATTGTTTGCCATCGCTGACTACAACGATGCAAATAATCAATAGATAAGAAAAGGATTTGTTGCCATCGCTGGATACTTCGTGCTTTGAGTCGGAGAGCGATCTGTCGCATCGCAGCATAAATCCGAGTGCACAAGTTGAAAAGATTTGTTTGTAAACGTAGATCTTTGTTCGGAAGTCAAGCTTCTCATTTTTCCAAAAATGCAATGATTACAATTGAAATTACTATTACAGAGATCTTTGTTTTCGCAATCGCTGTATTTGTCTTCGCCTCGAAAGAATAGCGCGCAAAGTATTGGTGAAGACAAATACAGCGATTGTTTGCCATCGCTGACTACAGCGATGCAAATAATCAATAGATAAGGAAAGGATTTGTTGCCATCGCTGGATACTTCGTGCTTTGAGTCGGAGAGCGATCTGTGGCATCGCAGCATAAATCCGAGTGCACAAGTTGAAAAGATTTGTTTGTAAACGTAGATCTTTGTTCGGAAGTCAAGCTTCTCATTTTTCCAAAAATGCAATGATTACAATTGAAATTACTATTACAGAGATCTTTGTCTTCGCAATCGCTGTATTTGTCTTCGTCTCGAAAGAATAGCGCGCAAAGTATTGGCGAAGACTAATACAGCGATTGTTTGCCACTGCTGACTACAGCGATGCAAATAATCAATAGATAAGGAAAGGATTTGTTGCCATCGCTGGATACTTTGTGCTTTGAGTCGGAGAGCGATCTGTGGCATCGCAGCATAAATCCGAGTGCACAAGTTGAAAAGATTTGTTTGTAAACGTAGATCTTTGTTCGGAAGTCAAGCTTCTCATTTTTCCAAAAATGCAATGATTACAATTGAAATTACTATTACAGAGATCTTTGTCTTCGCAATCGCTGTATTTGTCTTCGTCTCGAAAGAATAGCGCGCAAAGTATTGGCGAAGACCAATACAGCGATTGTTTGCCACTGCTGACTACAGCGATGCAAATAATCAATAGATAAGGAAAGGATTTGTTGCCATCGCTGGATACTTCGTGCTTTGAGTCGGACAGCGATCTGTGGCATCGCAGCATAAATCCGAGTGCACAAGTTGAAAAGATTTGTTTGTAAACGTAGATCTTTGTTCGGAAGTCAAGCTTCTCATTTTTCCAAAAATGCAATGATTACAATTGAAATTACTATTACAGAGATCTTTGTCTTCGCAATCGCTGTATTTGTCTTCGCCTCGAAAGAATAGCGCGCAAAGTATTGGCGAAGACAAATACAGCGATTGTTTGCCATCGCTGACTACAGCGATGCAAATAATCAATAGATAAGGAAAGGATTTGTTGCCATCGCTGGATACTTCGTGCTTTGAGTCGGAGAGCGATCTGTGGCATCGCAGCATAAATCCGAGTGCACAAGTTGAAAAGATTTGTTTGTAAACGTAGATCTTTGTTCGGAAGTCAAGCTTCTCATTTTTCCAAAAATGCAATGATTACAATTGAAATTACTATTACAGAGATCTTTGTCTTCGCAATCGCTGTATTTTTCTTCGCCTCAAAAGAATAACGCGCAAAGTATTAGCGAAGACAAATACAGCAATTGTTTGCCATCGCTGACAACATTAGAACAAATATATGCAAGATTGAATCACTAGAATTTTTTTTACAACCGTAGAACACATATATGCACGATTCAATCACTATAATTTTTTTTTACAAACTTAGAACACATATATGCATAATTAAATCACTATAACATTTTTCTACAGCGGTAAAACACATATATGCATGATTGAATCACTATAATTTTTTTTCTTCAAAAGCTTAGAACATATTTATGCATGATTGAATCACTATTATTTTTTTTTTTACAACCTCAGAACACATATATTCAATATTGAACCACTATGATATTTTTTTGACAGCCTTATAACACTTTTTTGCATGATTGAATCACTATGATTTTTTTTTATGAGAGCCTTAGAATACATATATGCAAGATTGAGTTACTATGAAATTTTTTTTGGTAGCCTTAGAACACATATATGCATGATTGAATCACTATGATTTTTTTTCACAACCTTAGAACACATATATTTAATCACAAATATATGCATGATTCAATGTCTAAGATATTTTTTTTTACAGCAATAGAGCACATATATGCATGAGTGAATCACTATAATGTTTTTTGACAAGCTTAGAACACATATATTCATGATTGAATCAATATAAAAAAATATTGACAGCGTTAGAACACATATATGCATGATTGAGTCACTATAAAATTATTTGGCAACATTACAACCCATATATGCATGATTGAATCAACATAATTTTTTTTTTGACGGACTTACAACACATATATGCATGATTGAATCACTATGAGTTTTTTTTTACAACCTACGAACATATATATGCAAGATTGAATCACTATGATTTTTTTTAGGGCCTTAGAATACATATGTGCAAGTTTGAAATTTTTTTGAAAGCCTTGGAACACATATATGCATGATCGAATCACTAAAAAAATTTTTAACAGCCTTAGAACACATATATGCATGATTAAATCACTATGAAATTTTTTTGTCAAACTTAGAACACATATATGCATGATTGCTTCTAAATGAACTTTTTTTTACAGCCTTAGAGCACATATGCATGATTGAATCACTATGAATTTTGTGTCAAACTTAGAACACATATATGCATGATTGCTTCTAAATGAACTTTTTTTTACAGCCTTAGAACACATATGCATGATTGAATCACTATGAATTTTGTGTCAAACTTAGAACACATATATGCATGATTGCTTCTAAATGAACTTTTTTTTACAGCCTTAGAACACATATGCATGATTGAATCACTATGAATTTTTTGTCAAATTTAGAACACATATATGCATGATTGCTTCTAAATGAACTTTTTTTTACAGCCTTAGAACACATATGCATGATTGAATCACTATGAATTTTTTGTCAAACTTAGAACACATATATGCATGATTGCTTCTAAATGAACTTTTTTTTACAGCCTTAGAACACATATGCATGATTGAATCACTATGAATTTTGTGTCAAACTTAGAACACATATATGCATGATTGCTTCTAAATGAACTTTTTTTTACAGCCTTAGAACACATATGCATGATTGAATCCCTATGATTTTTTTGTCAAACTTAGAACACATATATGCATGATTGATTCTAAATGAACTTTTTTTTACAGCCTTAGAGCACATATGCATGATTGAATCACTATGAATTTTGTGTCAAACTTAGAACACATATATGCATGATTGCTTCTAAATGAACTTTTTTTTACAGCCTTAGAACACATATGCATGATTGAATCACTAATTGGCCACATCGATTTATCATACTCAGGTTACAATTTACCGAATAAAACATACCCATCAGGCTATGTTTTACAAAAATGAAACAGTCGAAATCGGCTAATGGAAATTAACATAATCAGGTTATATTTTTCAGAAGAAAACACATGTTATTGGCCAACATAGATTTATCATACTCAGGTTACAATTTACCGAATAGAACATACCCATCAGGCTATGTTTTACAAAAATGAAACAGTCGAAATAGGCTAATGGAAATTAACATAATCAGGTTATATTTTTCAGAAGAAAACACATGTTATTGGCCAACATAGATTTATCATACTCAGGTTACAATTTACCGAATAGAACATACAGGTTACATGTTATTGGCCAAAAGCCGTATTTATATTTTTTTTAAACGCAATCAATTAATTAGCTTCGTGCTTTGAGTCAGAGAGCGATCTGTGGCATCGCAGCATAGTGATTTGTGGGTATTGTTCGAATGTCAAATCACACGTGGAAAACTTATTTTTGAATATTTAAAACCTAATGAGCGGCATGGAAAGACGTATTTTTGAATACTTCGAACGAAAGCATTTAATTTGGCGCGGTTATAAAAAAAAGGCGGCATGCGAAAAGCCGTATTTATATTTTTTTTAAACGCAATCAATTAATTAGCGGGCTGTTTTCAACAAATGGCTGCACGTTAAAGGACTTTACCTTTGGACGGCGTTTCAGTATCTCCGTTGCAAAGGTGCCATCGATATCTCCGTCCAGGCATGGCGCCGAAGAAGGGGACAATCGGAGCAGTACGACCAGCCATGGCGGACAAGAAGAGGACTAGTGGAGCAATACGACCCGGCACGACGCCAAACACGATGGGAGCCCTACGACCAGGCACAGCGCCAGAGGAGTGGACGAGGGGAGAAAAACGACCAGGCACAGAGCAAACGGATAGGAGGATGGGAGCTAAACGACCAGGCACGTTGCCAATGGAGTGGACGATGGCAGCAAAACGACCACGCACGGCTCTGAACAAGAAGACAACCACATCCACAGTCTCGGGTGGGCGGCAACGCCCTGACGAGTTCGTAGATGACATCGAGCAGATGCAAGATGAATTTGCAGATGGGAACACTATCAGTAATTTTGTAAGTATTTGTCCACTATCAATTTCTAGGTCATCGGTTTGCATGTTCTGAAGTTCGTAACTTTGTGCAACCAGACAATGTATGATTTTGTCAATTACATTCAGAGCAACCCAACGAGCAATACAGTACGCATCCTCAGCCCGTATTTCATGGTATGTCTGTGCCGCTGTTGTTCTGTTTGCTTTCATGACGTACTCACGTTTCTTGGTGGTTAAACCTTGCTATTTCGTGCAACAGATGTACGTCCGGCAAAAGCCATACGGCATAGGATTCGACGATGCACTACCTTGTTGGAACAGCGATGATGAGTGCATAGACATTTCGAAATTTGGAAAGGTAAGTGAACAAACCTCTTATCCAAGGTTTATTCGTAACATCCCCATCACGATAAGTCTCTGGAACGAAAAATGATTTTATCGATTCGCAGATTTTACTCCCTACACTCTGGCAACATCCAGACCATTGGGTCCTATACGAGATGAATTTTCAGCTAAAACAACTATGGTGCTACAACTCATTGGACTGCCACAGTGGCGTTGAACGCGATGCTATGCATTTGGTAAGCTTGTACCCAAAGGTGAAGTAGCTATTCGCGGTGGACCGGACTGTAATATATTATCCCTTTTTCACAGGCGGGATTCCTTAACGGGCAAATGGGTGTCGACATTGGTGAGTGGATGTTGCTCTGTGCTGACGATGCTCCGTTACAAAGTAATGGGGTCGATTGTGGCATATTCGTAATGAAGCATATTGAAGAAATATACAATGGAGAACAACCTTGTTTCCACGTTGTATGAGCTTCGTATCCGATGTTATTGGGTATTCCTGTTATATATTGGATTTCACATTACCTGTTTTGTTGCAGGAACATATTCCGGTAATACGCGACGAAATATGCGGAAAATTGATTGAGTTTAAAACGAACGGCAGACAGAATAGTATAAAGTGAAACCTATCGATTGCTCTGTCTGTACAACCTAACGAGACCCTCCATCACCGTTCTCGACAGTAACCCAGTGGTGCAGTCGCGCTGAGGGTGGCCAGCAGGAGCTCCGCCAAGTCATGTAGTGTATAACTGTAATGTTTCAAGGTGTTAGTGGGTATCTAATTTTTTGTCATGTAGTGTAAAAGAGGGTCGACCGCTATATGTTGTAACCTTTTCAGGGTTTTGCGCTAATGAAGCTTAAGTTGTCTTCCCTCTCTATTCTCCTCTCTTCTCCTTTTGTTCTTGCTGGTTTCCCGATTTCAATATGGTATCAGAGCTCTATTGAAAATGAAAGGGTGCTTTGTTGAAGATCGGTGAGAGGAAGAAGCTTCATCTGCATCGGTCGTGCTGGGACCCACCTCAGCTTGTGTTCTCCACAGCTGATGTCCGTACCAACCTTGAAGTCTTGAACTTTTGGCCGATTGATGTTGGATTCCATTAGCTCTTGATTTTTGTGATTGAATGAATCAAGAATTTTAATGGTCGGATGAAATCTCAATTTTTAGTGGATTTAATTGTATTTTCTGAAAAAACTGATGAACAGTACCCTGAATGCAAAAAGTTTGTGATTGTGATGCTATCGGTGGGTTTTGTTTGCCCAAATCAATTGTAATCTGGTCATTTTTTGGTGTGATAGATTGGGACTGATTTGAAGGGCTATCTGGGTGTTTGGGTGCAATTTTGATGATAGATTTGGGTTCCTAGTTCAGGCGGTAACCCATTTTCTGTAGTTTTTCTCTGTTTCGACTAGCATATTGTGTTGGGTTGCTGGTGCTTTCGACCAGCACAAGTACGACCAGCATATTTTTCTCTGGCGAAAGATATTTCTAAATATCGCATTACGTGAACTTATCAATAAGAAAGGTTTGTTCTTAGAAATCGCTGTATTGATGAACCGACGGTAATGTACACCTAAGGCGATTTCTTTAGACGTACTTGTGGATTTATTTGAGACCCAAAGATTCGGTCCAATCGCATTGACTACCATTCAGAATAGGCCTCTGGCATGACATTGTTTTCTTTAATGCGAAGTACTTTTTTATTTAAGATTTGCTTTTGGTTTAATGAAACTGACGTATATACTGGAAAACTGACGGATGGTGATAGGACGTTTCATTAATATTTGAATGACACAACACACAGTTCCACTTTCCTTCGCGAATAAGGAACCGACATAATCGACAATTCTTGCATACACTACTTATTCTTCAATCGAGTGCATAGGCGGCTTCGACGCAGTTGTCGTATCCGTCTATACCTTTTTCATAGGTCTGTAAGATCATAATTGAAGAAACCGTCGTTTAAAATTCAAGCAATTTTCAAATGCTGGCACAGGTTTTCATGGTCGTAGCAATGTAGTTTGACGTTAGACCACCAAGCGTATTGCTTTGTACTATTCGTAAAATAAGAACGCGACATTGAAGCGATGTTTAAGCATACAACATTTCATAGCGATGTTGAATATTATCATTTCGAACATTAGAAGTCTTTGTTCATTGCATACATCGCAGTCTCACCCTGTGACTGTCAATCACGCGGGTTGAGTGCACATCTTTTATCAATTACAAGCCTTTTAGACCTCGCCTCCGTCAGTTTCTCCTCCGAAATGAGAAACGACGTCAACTTTTTGCAGAGTTCTTCGCGGAATCCGGGTATATCAACCTGCATAAACAGATTGTAAACTAGAAGCAATAGACATGCCCTTAATTGCCAATAACAAAGGCCAAGGAATGACATACAACGTTGAAACAGGGTTCTGCACCATTGTATATCGCTTCAATGTACTTCATTACAAATACGCCGCAATCAACGCCATTATCTTGTAAAGGAGCATGGTATGCCGTGCGAAAGATCCACTCGCTGACATCGACTCCCAAAATGGCTATGAGGAAACCGATCTGAGAATAATGCGACCGAAAGTAAATTCATGACCCCAGTACACTACACGATACTCATATAGATGGAATCTTACGAGATGGGAAATGTCTAGCCATAAACCACTGTCAACTTCCAACGAATTGTAACACCATAGTTGTTTTTCGCGTAAATCCATCACGTATAAGACCCAATGCTTTTCAGACTGCCAGAGTGTAGGAATCAGTATCTGCAAATAGATCAAAAAAATGTTGTTACCACTGTCAAGCTGTAATATTGCACTGTAGGTTTGTTTGCTTACCTTTTCACTTGTCATAAGGTCTCTGCAGTGATTACCGTTAACCCAATATGGTTTTCCGTCTTGAAATCCACTGGAGTATGGCAAACAACGTAATATAGTCTGCAAACTGAAAGAAACATTGCTAACACCAACGTTAACATACGAATCAATTGGACTAAATCAATAATGAAAAGCAACATAAAATACAACCGATATACCATGAAATATGGGCTGACGACGCTCACAGTCTTGCTTGGTGCGTTGCTTTTAATATAATTTACGAAATCGGATATAGTCTGTTTGCAGCAAATATGGTGTTGTATTGATCATACGTACACATGGCTTACGTTTATAGACAACTACTACTAGTTTAATACTAACAAAATTACTGATTATGTTGCATTGTGCGAATTCACTGCGCATTCGGTTGATGTCCTCCAGGAGTGATTGACTAAGTTTTCGCCCAACTTCGTCGGTGGATGTTCGACTGAAATGAATGCGGACATTGCAACGACCGATATTTAAATTACATTATATAGTACACAAAAACAAATCGCAAAAAACGCATGAAAGAGACGGATTTTGCTGAACATGTAGACTATGTGTAGACAATATACCCATGATTCGCCATTGTTGGTCGTGTAGTTGTCTTCGTCTGCCTCACCGACTATAATTTTCTATGTTCGAGGGCGGATCTCCAGGTTTATGAAGGAACCGTCGGTTTGGTTGTTGCTGGTTCACGAAGTAGAAGAAAAACACACCTTCCAGTGCTTGTGCGACTATTTATGACCTAAAAGATGTACTGCTCAACCAACATGATCAATAGCTATTGTACGACAACTCAAACATTTATAGGTATCCGTTGAAAAATACACATTGAGTAGCCTTTTATTTATAATATATGGATACAACTTTTCACAAGAGAACTGACAATAATGATTTCAAAAGGCAAGTGGAGGTGTCGGGAACGCGAAAGATTTGCTGGAGAAGAAGTTCACTGGAGGTGTATGGCGATTTGTGGTTATCGTTGAATAGCGATCTGTGGCATCGCAGCACAGTGATTGACAGTCCTACGCTGCGATGCCACACATCGCAGCACACTTGAACAATCCTTCGCATCACGCTAAGATTGACAGTCCAACAATAATCAACAACGTTCTACGCTGCGATGTCACATATCGCTATCCACGTGTGATTAGACATTCGAACAATACCCAAAAATCACCATGCTGCGATGCCACAGATCGCTCTCCGACTCAAAGCACGAAGCTAATTAATTGATTGCGTTTAAAAAAATATAAATACGGCTTTTCGCATGCCGCCTTTTTTTGATAACCGCCGCCAAATTAAATGCTTGCGTTCGAAGCATTCAAAAATACGTCTTTCCATGCCGCTCATTAAGTTTTAAATATTCAAAAATACGTTTTCCACGTGTGATTTGACATTCGAACAATACCCACAAATCACTCTGCTGCGATGCCATAGATCGCTCTCCGACTCAAAGCACGAAGTATCCAGCGATGGCAACAAATCCTTTCCTTATCTATTGATTATTTGCATCGCTGTAATCAGCGATGGCAAACAATCGCTGTATTTGTTTTCACCAATACTTTGCACGCTATTCTTTCGAGGCGAAGACAAATACAACGATTGCGAAGACAAAGATCTCTGTAATAGTAATTTCAATTGTAATCATTGCATTTTTGGAAAAATGAGAAGCTTGACTTCCGAACAAAGATCTACGTTTACAAACAAATCTTTTCAACTTGTGCACTCGGATTTATGCTGCGATGCCACAGATCGCTCTCCGACTCAAAGCACGAAGTATCCAGCGATGGCAACAAATCCTTTCCTTATCTATTGATTATTTGCATCGTTGTAGTCAGCGATGGCAAACAATCGTTGTATTTGTCTTCGCCAATACTTTGCGCGCTATTCTTTCAAGGCGAAGACAAATACAGCGATTGCGAAGACAAAGATCTCTGTAATAGTAATTTCAATTATAATCATTGCATTTTTGGAAAAATGAGAAGCTTGACTTCCGAACAAAGATCTACGTTTACAAACAAATCTTTTCAACTTGTGCACTCGGATTTATGCTGCGATGCCACAGATCGCACTCTGACTCAAAGCACGAAGTATCCAGCGATGGCAACAAATCCTTTCCTTATCTATTAATTATTTGCATCGCTGTAGTCAGCGATGGCAAACAATCGCTGTATTTGTCTTCTCCAATACTTATCGCGCTATTCTTTCGAGGCGAAGACAAATACATCGATTGCGAAAACAAAGATCTCTCTAATAGTAATTTCAATTGTAATCATTGCATTTTTGGAAAAATGAGAAGCTTGACTTCCGAACAAAGATCTACGTTTACAAACAAATCTTTTCAACTTGTGCACTCGGATTTATGCTGCGATGCGACAGATCGCTCTCCGACTCAAAGCACGAAGTATCCAGCGATGGCAACAAATCCTTTCATTATCTATTGATTATTTGCATCGCTGTAGCCAGCCATGACAAACAATCGCTGTATTTGTCTTCGCCAATACTTTGCGCGTTATTCTTTCGAGGCGAAGACAAATACAGCGATTGCGAAGACAAAGATCTCTGTAATAGTAATTTCAATTGTAATCATTGCATTTTTAGAAAAATGAGAAGCTTGACTTCCGAACAAAGATCTACATTTACAAACAAATCTTTTCAACTTGTGCACTCGGATTTATGCTGCGATGCCACAGATCGCTCTCTAACTCAATGCACGAAGTATCCAGCGATGGCAACAAATCCTTTCCTTATCTATTGATTATTTGCATCGCTGTAGTCAGCGATGGCAAACAATCGTTGTATTTGTCTTCGCCAATACTTTGCGCGCTATTCTTTCGAGGCGAAGACAAATACAGCGATTGCGAAGACAAAGATCTCTGTAATAGTAATTTCAATTGTAATCATTGCATTTTTGGAAAAATGAGAAGCTTGACTTCCGAACAAAGATCTACGTTTACAAACAAATCTTTTCAACTTGTGCACTCGGATTTATGCTGCGATGCCACAGATCGCACTCCGACTCAAAGCACGAAGTATCCAGCGATGGCAACAAATCCTTTCCTTATCTATTGATTATTTGCATCGCTGTAGTCAGCGATGGCAAACAATCGCTGTATTGGTCTTCGCCAATACTTTGCACACTATTCTTTCGAGGCGAAGACAAATACAGCGATTGCGAAGACAAAGATCTCTGTAATAGTAATTTCAATTGTAATCATTGCATTTTTGGAAAAATGAGAAGCTTGACTTCCGAACAAAGATCTACGTTTATAAACAAATATTTTCAACTTGTGCACTCGGATTTATGCTGCGATGCCACAGATCGCTCTCCGACTCAAAGCACGAAGTATCCAGCGATGGCAACAAATCCTTTCCTTATCTATTGATTATTTGCATCGCTGTAGTCAGCGATGGCAAACAATCGTTGTATTTGTCTTCGCCAATACTTTGCGCGCTATTCTTTCGAGGCGAAGACAAATACAGCGATTGCGAAGACAAAGATCTCTGTAATAGTAATTTCAATTATAATCATTGCATTTTTGGAAAAATGAGAAGCTTGACTTCCGAACAAAGATCTACGTTTACAAACAAATCTTTTCAACTTGTGCACTCGGATTTATGCTGCGATGCCACAGATCGCTCTCCGACTCAAAGCAGGAAGTATCCAGCGATGACAACAAATCCTTTCCTTATCTATTGATTATTTGCATCGCTGTAGTCAGCGATGGCAAACAATCGCTGTATTTGTCTTCGCCAATACTTTGCGCGCTATTCTTTCGAGGCGAAGACAAATACAGCGATTGCGAAGACAAAGATCTCTATAATAGTAATTTCAATTATAATCATTGCATTTTTGGAAAAATGAGAAGCTTGACTTTCGAACAAAGATCTACGTTTACAAACAAATCTTTTCAACTTGTGCACTCGGATTTATGCTGCGATGCCACAGATCGCTCTCCGACTCAAAGCACGAAGTATCCAGCGATGGCAACAAATCCTTTCCTTATCTATTGATTATTTGCATCGCTGTAGTCAGCGATGGCAAACAATCGTTGTATTTGTCTTCGCCAATACTTTGCGCGCTATTCTTTCGAGGCGAAGACAAATACAGCGATTGCGAAAACAAAGATCTCTGTAATAGTAATTTCAATTGTAATCATTGCATTTTTGGAAAAATGAGAAGCTTGACTTCCGAACAAAGATCTACGTTTACAAACAAATCTTTTCAACTTGTGCACTCGGATTTATGTTGCGATGCCACAGATCGCTCTCCGACTCAAAGCACGAAGTATCCAGCGATGGCAACAAATCCTTTCCTTATCTATTGATTATTTGCATCGCTGTAGTCAGCGATGGCAAACAATCGTTGTATTTGTCTTCGCCAATACTTTGCGCGCTATTCTTTCGAGGCGAAGACAAATACAGCGATTGTGAAGACAAAGATCTCTGTAATAGTAATTTCAATTGTAATCATTGCATTTTTGGAAAAATGAGAAGCTTGACTTCCGAACAAAGATCTACGTTTACAAACAAATCTTTTCAACTTGTGCACTCGGATTTATGTTGCGATGCCACAGATCGCTCTCCGACTCAAAGCACGAAGTATCCAGCGATGGCAACAAATCCTTTCCTTATCTATTGATTATTTGCATCGCTGTAGTCAGCAATGACAAACAATCGCTGTATTGGTCTTCGCCAATACTTTGTGCGCTATTCTTTCGAGGCGAAGACAAATACAGCGATTGCGAAGACAAAGATCTCTGTAATAGTAATTTCAATTGTAATCATTGCATTTTTGGAAAAATGAGAAGCTTGACTTCCGAACAAAGATCTACGTTTACAAACAAATCTTTTCAACTTGTGCACTCGGATTTATGCTGCGATGCCACAAATCGCTCTCCGACTCAAAGCACGAAGTATCCAGCGATGGCAACAAATCCTTTCCTTATCTATTGATTATTTGCATCGTTGTAGTTAGCGATGGCAAACAATCGCTGTATTTGTCTTCGCCAATACTTTGCGCGCTATTCTTTCGAGGCGAAGACAAATACATCGATTGCGAAGACAAAGATCTCTGTAATAGTAATTTCAATTGTAATCATTGCATTTTTGGAAAAATGAGAAGCTTGACTTCCGAACAAAGATCTACGTTTACAAACAAATCTTTTCAACTTGTGCACTCGGATTTATGCTGCGATGCCACAGATCGCTCTCCGACTCAAAGCACGATGTATCCAGCGATGGCAACAAATCCTTTCCTTATCTATTGATTATTTGCATTGCTGTAATCAGCGATGGCAAACAATCGTTGTATTTGTCTTCGCCAATACTTTGCGCGCTATTCTTTCGAGGCGAAGACACCCGTAGTATCTAAGGGAGGATTTGCTTACTATGTTATTTATTTTATGATTATTCAAGATTTTGTTGGATATACTACCTTAAACATAGGCATGAAGTCTTTGCATCGTTTAAGACATATCATATGATGATTAAAAATCAATTTAATGATAATTTAAAAATCTTTAGAGTTGATTCTGGAGGAGAGTATCTTTCAAATGATTTTAAAAACTATCTTGAAAACCATAGAATAGTTCATCATAGATTTTGTCCAAAAACACCACAACAAAACAGTCTAGCTGAAAGAAAATATAGGTATATTATTGAAACAACTAGAACAACTAGAAGCAAAAACCCGCTATCTATCGATTTTAACAAATTCAACCACGAACCGCAAGTCGTCAATGACAAACGACTATAAACTCTCCAAAAACCCGGCATTGTGGAGATCGGGTCATGCAAAGAGGCATGCCAACTAAGTTAATAGCCCAGACGAGATTCCTGTGTCCCAAACCAATCGGTCGACTGCATCGTAGCCTGTCATGAAAGAGAAAATATTAGACACTGAATTAAGTTTCACAAGAAATGCCTACCTCCTCGCAACATCGATAACATACCAAAAGCCTTGTAAAACTGTAGCGATCGTTGCCGGAAATCTGGTCGGGAGGAATGTAGGTTTGAACGTTTGCTGGTACTTCTGCAGGGTATTGCTGCATGATGGACATTACACGACTTAGCTATTTGACAAGCTTCACGCAATGGGGAGCAATATAATGTTTTACATACCTGTTCATTCGAAGGGCTTTGTTGTTTTTTATTACAGGTTGGTTGTTTCTTAGTCCTTTTCTTGCCAACCAATTCTAGTGCACCCTTTGCCCTTCGACGACTGCGATGAGAGGCAGGTTTTCTTTTGATACCCTTTGCTTCATGAATATGTCCATCATAATCAACAACGTTCACTACTGACTTGTTGAATATAATGTTTACGCTTCGGCGCAACTTCTCGGGAGTGTCAAGCGAGACATGATTTTGACCTACGTTGTTCGATCCCATTTTCTTCGGCTGGTATTCATTCGCTGCAAAAGACTTAATGTGAATTAACTCCACGTTTTCAAGTAACTCCGTTGCAGCTTTTCTCGCACATGCATAGCCTTCTTCGCTTCTCGATGCCAAATCAGCAACATGCATGAATGACCTACACAGTTGTTGGTAACGGGAGGCTATGTGGCACTTCTCTTCAACACCAGATTTACTCGCATTGTCCATAACGAGCATTTCAATCTTCGCGCGTCTCGTCCATCTTTGCATTACATAAGACTCAGGTATTTCTTGTATCTTCTCTTGATTGAGTGCCTTTAATGCATGACAGCATAGGATACCTTTGAATTCATACATTTTGCACGAACATTCTACCCTTCCGTTGTCGACATTGTACGTGACATGCGCTTCTTGCCTTTCCTGATGCTTTTCGCCCTGACAAAAAATATGGTATTTGTGCATATTCTCGGTTTGCACCAGTTCTTCTATTCTGCAATTCATGACATGAAACACTTCTTTCTTGATCCATTCAAATACAGTTAGTGTATACAGAGCTGCAGGTCGCATCAATATTTTCATGCCAAAAGTTAGAGGTCGTGTATTGGAGCATTTCACGTCTTGTTCAAGCTCATTTTGTCTTAGACCGTCTACAAATAATTCATATTGTTCCATGAAACGAAACATTGTTAAACATGAATACAGGGTTTTCTTCAGCGTGGCATGCATAGATTCGGCTCTTTGTGTGCTTATCATACCTGCACAAAAGTATTGTCTTTCATATGCCAATGCCCACTTCTCTTTTTCTGTATATAAATTTTGTAACCACAGACAGTCAGCAAGGTCGTATGTCTTAATCATTTTGTCCCAATCTGACTTAAAGGTGACCTCGTCTACGCTATGAAGTACACACCTTGTAAAATGCTTGTCAAACCCTGTATTCTGATTAAATATGTGTCCTATGTTCTTTGCTGCATTTTGAAAGATATGCCACAAACACAGGCGATGATGTGCATCTGGCCACACATGAAGCACTGCAGCCGCAATTGCGTGATCACCATCTGTGAGTACAGTTTCAGGATGCTTCCCGTTCATTGCCTGTGTAAATACTCTGAACAACCACTCAAAGGTTTCCTTGGTCTGGTCATACACAAAAGCACCGCCTAATATACAACTTTGTGCGTGATGGTTCACTCCCACAAACTGCGCAAATGGCCACTGTTCAGTGTTAATCTTTACTGTAGTATCAAACACAAGCACATCATTGAAGCATTCGTAATCTAATCTAGACCTTGAATCTGACCAAAACATATTCACGGCATATCCATCTGCGTCCACTTGCATTGCACTAAAGAAACCATGTTCATTGCTTGATTTATTCTGTAAGTAACAAACCAAACAACATATTTCTCCGTTCTTCATGTTATCTGTCCTCTTCCTGCTCAAGTGGTTTCTAAGATCCAAAGGTGTGAATGGCACATTTTCGCGACCACCATCTATGCGGGTAAACAAATTGTATGTCTTCCTTGGTGCAATGCCGGCGCTATCGGCTATTTCAGCCATTGCAGCATGAGCTACAGTTACTTTACGATGTGACCTTAGCATAGGAGTCATAAATGATGCAGATAAATCATGATTATGATCACTGATTAAAGTACGCACGACAAATTTCTCATTCGGATGTCTTCTCAAAACCAATCTCGCCTGACATCCACATCTTGATTCTGGCGTACTCCTAGTTGGATTTCCCATTGATTTCTTCCAACCTTGCTTGGAACAGACATATGTCTTTCTAACCAAGACACCCTGTGCATTTTTTGACCAAGAAAACCTTCTCACACTGAAGCCAACTTTTAAGGCATAATCATTGTAAAATTTATATGCATCTTCTTCGTTATTAAAATGCATTCCTTCTACAGGAACATAGTCAAGTGCAATTCCATGTACATTCCCAGTTCCTACGGTTTTCTTAAGTGTACTGACATCAAAATCAGGATCATTACTGAATTGCATTTCTTCTCCTGGAACATTGAAGTCAGGTGTACTTCCGTGTACATTCCCGGTGCATACACTTTTATTATGTGCGCTGTCATGGTAGTCTACCTCATCATTGAATTGCATTTCTTCCACTGGAACATTCAAGTCAATAGTGGGTCTAATGCCTGCACCTTTCTTTTCATGTGCATCGTTAGTGCAGATGTTCAATTCTTCAGTTGGGTCATAAGTATAGATATTCAATTCTCCAGATCTTTCTATTGATTGAGCTACATCGTCTTTATTACAACCTGATGATAAGCTCAATAATGTTTTAAGCAATATATCAATTTGTGTTTGCAGTAACATGGCAAACAAGTCGATATTATCTCACAAAAACGAGAGTCTGTTACTAATACAGCGATTTGAGATACAATGCATATGATGAGTGAATGTAGGATACCTGATGGGGTAGAGGCCCTTCCTAGCATCTGCAAACAAGCATTCCTGTCAACAGGTCCCAGCGTCTTACAAATATCGATAAGTTTCCAACCTTCGTAAGAACAAGATCTACCTGCAATAACCAAACAAAGCCTTAATGACACACAAGACGACATGCCTTCTTCATCGATAGCATGATGCTGGGAAGCTACTCACGCCGCCTTGATGGAACTGGTTGAAATGTTTGTGCATCATTGCTTTCTTCCTTAATGCCTAACAACAACGACAAATAAAAGAAGACAGTGGAATGTTTTGTAAGCAATATATCAATTTCCGTTAGCAAGCGGCATAGGTTTACTACGATTTAATCAGAATGCATATAAGAACGGATACCACTAGGGTTACGCAAGTCAAAGCAACAATTTAATGAATGAAAGTATCAAAGCAAGTGCGGTTTGATGTTTGCTTGTGCTGAGCATCGACGTGTCGCTTACCATGCCAATAAAATAAACATGTCGTACATGTGTGTTGACGATAACGCTCTCATAATATCCACGAGGAAGTCTGTGTACAAATATCTTACAAATACATATTATAAAACATATAATATCTTACAAAATGATATGTATAGCGATTTGTCAGATATTGAAAATCGATACAGCAGTTCAGTTTTTATAACTTATAACTCGACGATACAAAAACATACTATCTAAAAGGTCGATAAATATATCGCACAATAAATTACAAATCGATAAGGAAGAACTTGAACATAATAGCAAACAAATCGATATTAACTAACAAAAATGTATCTCACAAAAACGAGAGTCTTACTAATACAGCGGTTTGAGATACAATGCATATGATGAGTGACTGTAGGATACCTGATGGGGTAGAGGCCCTTCCTAGAATCTGCAAACAAGCGTTCTTGTCAACAGGTCCCAGCGTCTTACAAATATCGATAAGTTTCCAACCTTCGTAATAACAAGATCTACCTGCAATAACCAAACAATGCCTTAATGGCACACAAGACGACGTGCCTACTTCATCGATAGCATGATGAGATGAAAAGCTACTCACTGTGCCTTGATGGCACTGGTTGGAATGTTTGTGAATCATTGCTTTCTTCCATGATGCCTAACGACAGCAGTAATGAAGAGAAGACACTGGAATGTTTTGTAACACTGGAACGTTGATAATGGGAGCATTGTTACAGCAGATGGCGCAGGCGAATGTCTCCACTTTAAATGGTTAACATCAAACTTTCTGGAATTTCTGCTTTTTTGTCCTTTTCCCCACCCGTCGTTTCACAACTTTTGAATGGAGGATATTTTTGTCATTTCCTCGAACCGTCATTTCAGGGCAAGAAAAGCAAGTAAGGGTGATTAAGTCTTTGCAACATCACCAGAGTCTGATGCAAAGTTATGTCAACATACATGGGAATACGAGCCCCATGTGCATGAATACGTGGCGCTCATTCGATCCCCCGAACACGGATGTGGGATTCAATGAATCATCGGGGGCGAACATACACAACCCTCTCCAGACAAGCGGAGCCCCGGCGTTGGTGGTCAGAGGGGTTAGAGTTGAAGATTTAGGATCAAACTCTGCTACTTATGTGTGTATCGGGTAGGCCTGAATTGGCTGTTTTTTAATTAATGAAAAATATCAATAAATATTTTTAAATATTATTTTAATAGTTTTAATATGTGTAACATAATGATTGACACGTAATAATTTTTTATTATTTATTGGCCAATACAGAACGATTGGTATGGGCCGATACAGCTGAATCGGTGGCCCAACGATTCATGGCTGATACGGATACTGACAACATTGGTGGATAGCTGTCAAAGGTGGGGCCACATAAGTCACGGTGGTTTTGGGTTCCTATGCAAGCTTTTCTTGGAGAAGGTTCCTCGTCATAAAAAAAAGAGATTCAATTTTATTAAAAATAACTAAAATACTCTTAAAATATTGTTATTTTTTTTAAATACATGATTACTTTTTTTTTAGCATTGTAAGTCTTTTAAACTTGAAGGGAAATGAAAAGTTGCACGTTTTTCCAAAAGTTAATTGTACAAATTCATCAAAATTATCTTTTTGACCTTAAAAAGTAATCGTGCATTTAAAGAAAATTGTTATCCTTTTAAAGATATTTTAATCATTTTAATAAGGGTGAATCTATTTAATATTAAATATAATTAATATTATATATATCTTGGTTCCCAACTCTCTCTAATGAAAAACTCTAATGTATCCCCCTCCCCTTCACCAAAATAACAAGAAAAATCAAATGGTTTTATAAGGGGTTGTCCAGGATTGGATGAACTGAACAAACAAAACTGACAGAACACTTCTTCTATTCGTACCAAGTTCAATGTTTGTTTCAGCCATACACGGATGATGTGTTGTAAATGTTTGATGTTTGATGATAATGTGCCGGCAACTTGGACAAACATAGATAATTGGTCGGATTACTTCGTTTTGGATTCACACATCATTTTACATGTTTTAACAAGTTTATTATGAATTTTTGCCTTGAATTTGGATTGAATTATGAATGTATACCTAAACTCATGAATTTTTGCCTCAAATATGGATTTTGAATTGAATCCAAATACCAAAAAATAAAACTATATATCTAAAATCGTGAATCCAATTACAAAAAATAAAATTGTATGTAAAACAAATACACAATAATTTTTTGATATCTGAATGTTATAATTGGCATCGAACATGGATCCAATTACGAATGTATATCTAAAATCATGGATTTTTGCCTCAAATATGGATCTTGAATTGGATCCAAATACCATAACATAAAAAAATGTTTAAAATTTAAAATCTCGGATTGGATCTAAAAAACAAAAATATTTAGAATTTAACTATTTTGAGAAAAATAAGAATTGATATTTTTATAAATAATTTAATCTGTGTCATACATTTAATTATGAAAGTTTATCATAAAAATATCAAATCTTATTAAATCAAATTAACTATAAAAATCAAATTATCAAACCCAAATAAATCATAAAACCTTAAAATGCAAAAAAAAATCATAAATAAATCAAAAAATCATAAACTATAAAAAAAATAAACAATAAAATTCAATAAAAAAACTTAATTCCAACCCTAATCAAAGAAAAAAAATCTTTGTTTTAAGAAATTTGATTCAAATGCCTGATAAATGAAAATCAAAACAAAAAACTCTAATCAATGAAAATAAAAAAAAACCATTATTTCTGAAAATAACTTAAAAATGAGAGAAAATTGAAGAAAAAGAAGAAAAAAAATAAGGGAGAAAAAACGAAGAATGAGAAGATGGGGGAAGGATGAAGAAGAGGGGGGAAGAAAGGAAGCAGATCAGGTCATGCTGAACATGAGCGTTTATGCTCATGCTGACATCGTGGCCATCCAATTTGCATTTTAAAAAAGCCCAAAAGTCAACAAAACCACGTGGCATTCATCCAAAATGCAAACAGACGGCCACGATGTCCGCATGAGCAAAAACGCACATGTTCAGCATGACCTTATCTGCTTTCGGGAAGAAAAGGGGGAAGAATAAAAGAGGAAGAGCGAAGAAGGGGACCTTACCGCTCCTCATTGGCGGCATCACCACTAGTGTCCCTCACCCCTACTGGCCTCATCTCTTGCCGCCAGCCTCACATCCTTGCTGCTCACTGAAAGAGAGAGGGAGAGAGACCCATTTTCCCGACTTTTTTTTTCAAAGCCTCCCTTTTCCCGCATCCACGTTCTAAACTTAACAACGGGTGTTACAAAAATTACATTCCCAGCTGGACAGGGATCAAACGTGCCCTAAGGGTATGTTTGATCATTTTTCCAGGGTTGGACAAAATGAACAAAAAGAACATAACAAAACATTGATTTTGTTTGTTCCGTAACAATTGTTACAAGTCCAACGTTTGTTTGGACCATACTCAAATGCTATGTTCTAAATGTTCGTTGTTTGAGGACGATGTGCGGATAACTTGGACAGTCATGGATAATGGGTCGAATTAATTTGTTTTTTATTGTATGACCCGATCGGTCCACCATTTTACATGTTTTAACAAGTTTATTATGGTTTTCTGCCCGGATATGGATCCAATTATGAAATTATATCTAAAATCAGTAGTAGACTCCAGGAAAAAGCATAGGCCATCAAATCTCAGAGAAAGATTATGTCCAATCTTCTCTTGGATGATTAGCAGCTGCTCTAGGAACATCCAGTAGTGGAGGCTCATTCAACCAATCGTATTCAGTTGTTGCACTCTTAATTACATGTTTTTGAGGTGCTATTGAAACAGAACTTGACGCTGGCCAAAATGCAGCATGGGTGCCTTTCAAATCAACTGCAATAGTTACACATCTATGGCCTGGAGCAGCGACATGATCAATCTCCTGTTTTTCAGAGATGATGGAGTCTTCAGCTGGAAATGTTATTTGGATCTTAGGACCAACTATAGCTACCCCAATTTGTATGTATTTATAGGGAACTATCCTAGACATTTTCATCTTCACTTCATTAGCATTAAAATCATGATGCTTAAAATCAAGTCCAGTTGTCAGCTTGTGAGAGGAAGGCGATACAGCATCATAGCTCACATCAGTTCCAATACAAGAAGCATGATCAAATAGTTGTACGAATTGCGAATAAATCACCATAAGCAGTGAAAATTCCAAACTTAACTTTTCCATTGATATTCCAAACTTCACAAGCCCAAAGTTTTGAGCACTAAGGTATGGATTGATGACAAAGCTTTTTAACTCGCAAAGGATGAATGGCCTTTCCAGAGGATAAATGCGTTTTGATTTTAAGAAAGCATAGCTATTCTTCCAATCTAACCACATTTCATTAATATGATTTTTTAAAAATCGTCGCTTGCAGACAGGACCAAAGTCCAGTTCTGCCAGAGGAATTTGCACAGCAGGGGAACTGGACAAAATTGTGGAGGAACGATCATGGCCCTGCACTTTCTCCACTCCATATCGCTTGATAGAGTTAGCTTTTTCAATTTTCAAATCTTCCACCTGCTGGGCTCTCAACAAAGAAGAAGAGGAATGAGCTACAAGTTCTCCACAAGCAAATGTCAACTGCTGCAAAATCCAACCTCAGTTCATTAAGTACAATGTAGAATGTCATAAATCCATTGGAAAAGTCTTTGACGAAGTTTCTCCAATATTGGCATGTGCCGAATTTCCTGGTGATATGTTAATAAGCACTTTCAAAAGATTGAGCAGAATCCGCCTTCTGAGAACATGTGGTGCACTTCATTTTTCCAAATTCCACTCAATTTATGCATGGCAAAGACAACCAAGCGAAGTCTTCCTTTCAACAAGGCAGGGATAAATGCAAGGACAAGCAGGAAGCATGTAATCCAAACATCTGATGACTCTGAATTAACACGAGAAAAAACAGTTGATCTATGGCAGGCTACACGTCTTGCAAGTGCTACGGCTTCTGGAGGCAACTCGTTTTCCATTTCAGATGCTTCCTTCCACAAATGTTTGATGTGATTAGAAAATTTGGTATCCTTGGATAATCTCAATCTAGTTGTAGAGAAAAGATCTGGAGCAGGATATCTTATTTGCCGAAGCAATGATTCATAAACTTGTACATACCGGTGCCATAGTATGACTAAATTGACTAATCTGCGAAGGGAGAACCTTGGAAGTAGATTACACATCTGGTGTTAAGCCCTCTTCCACAACACCTTACCACTTCTAGCAGCTTTACAGCTGGCATGGTGACTCTGGTCTCTTGCTTTCAACTTAACATACAAATCTTTGAAATTGAAAACCAAATGGGTCACATCTCTACCCATGATAAGCATCTCAACAATGCACTTAAGCAGTTTGCAGTACCTACCCACTAAGCTGACCCTTTACACTGAATTCGCTAATGCTTATGCAAAGAGAATGAAGTTCGTTTCAAGCATTACTTCCCACAGGTTGTCCATAATTGATGGGAATATGTATCTGGAAAACTATATCACTAATGCACACTTGTCAATGACCAAGAATTACGTTAAGGAATGAATCCATCACCCCCCCCCCCCCTTCCAGGCTGCATTTCTCCCAATATATTTTCAAGAGCATTATGCAATGAAATCCCCTGTAATTTACACAGAGAAACCTTCTTATAAGTTTTCAAGCTTCACTTTATTGAATTATTGAAAGAAAGGCATGATAAACAACGAAAGAGATTTCCCAAATGTCATAGTTTATTCAAAAATCAACAAAAACAATAAGACTTATCAAAAATAATATTTAAAAAAAAAAAAGGAATAAGACTACAAGCTTGAAGCATGAACTGTTTGACCCCAAACAGCTCGAGGGAAAAAAGCAATCCCAAGCATAACATGACGAACAATTGGCAAGGAAAAGAAAGAGAAACGGAAGAAGAAAGAACAAAGCAATCATGTTCCCTATAATATCGTCAAAAAGAAAAACAATTAACCGTATTCCACCAAGCGACGGAGCTTCCCAGGAAAACAACGGGTTCAGGGAATTCCCAACTGACCCAACCCCAAGATCCCAACAAGAAAAGGAAGAAAACATAGGAAAAAGAAAACCACCAAAGGTCTTGCATCTCTCCAAAACACAAATTCTCTGAATCCTACAGTAACACGTGAAGATTGTCACGGAAAACAATTACGAACGGTACGTGCACACCGGACCACATCCAGCCCTATTACTTTAAGAAAGAGAATGCAAACTAATCGGTTCACTTTATGGATGCACGGAACGCGGTCCGCCGCGTCCAACTTTTGTTGGAAATCTCTGTTCCCAGCGATATTTCCATCCTGGGAACGGCGCATCAAACATACCCTAAAGGTAGGATGAGTTTGATCTGCTACTTCACATGTATTCTCAAATGGAAAAACTGGTGAGCTTTCAAAAAGAGCGGAAAACCTCACAACTGTAAAACCCAAGTTAATATATATATATATATATATATATATATATATATATATATATATATATATATATATATATATATATATATATATATATATATATATATATATATATATATATATCGGACCAGGGCCGGGTCGGGTCCGGGCCCGTCATCGTTAGGGTTTCATAACCCGACACAGGAGGCCTTTCCCCTGTGCGTCGCAACCCCCTTTTTCGACCCGATAAGGATGGAAATCGGGGTTTCCCGATTTCTCGCCTCCTCCCCCGAACTCTTTATGAGCACCAGTGGAGGACAAGGGGAGGCACACCTCCCTCTTGCGCCTCCTCCTTCCCTGCGCACGCCACCAGCCCAGATCACCAGCCGCTGCGACTGCTGACGACGCCGGCGATCCTCTACCCAGGTACGTTGTCTCCTCCCTTCACCTCTCTCTCTGTCATCTCGCCGGAAGACATGACAGGAGGCCGATGGCCCCTGCCGTGCCCTCCCTCTTCACCTCCCTCTTTTTCCCCCTTCTTAGGGGTTCGCAGGGAGGCCGGCAGGCGGCGCACGGCCTCTGCTGCGCCCTGTGTATCCATCAGAGGTCGACAGGGGGCCTACGGGGGCCCTGTCTACTCCTTCCCTCTCTAGGGATACGCCGGAGAACCGCCGGGGGGGGGGGGGGGGGGCAATGGCCCATGCGGACCCCCCCTTCTCTTCCCTGTGAGAGATCGGGCGACTGATAGGAGGTCGGTCGTCCCCCTGTCTCCCTCCCCTCTACCATGAACTGCGAAGGGGTCGGCAGGAGGCTGGTGACTCCTACCGCCCCGATCTCTCTCTCTCTCTCTTCGGCAGGGGTTTGTTCCCCTGCCATCGACCTTTCGCCGGCAGGCAGGGGCTAGCCCCCTGCAACCTTGGTGCTGTCGGCAGGGGCGTGACCCCTGCCGCTTCGGTGCTGACAGAAGGGGCTGCCCCCCTATCGATTCGCTACCGTCGGCAAGGGCTGGCCCCCCTGTCGATTCGCTGCCATCGGCAGGGGCGCGACCCCTGTCGCTTCACTGCTGTCGGCAGGGGCTCATCCCCTATCACCTTGCTGTCTTCGACAATCAGGGTCTCACTCCCTGTCGGATGTTTTTTCAGACAGGGACTGAAGCCCTTGCCATTTGTTGTTCGGTCAGGAAGGGGCCGAGGTCCCCTGTTGCCTAATCTTACCCTTGTTCTCGTCACACCATTAATTACATTAGCATAATTGAATATTTCACACTCTTGCAGATTTACGCAACGGGTCCAGTTCGCGCTCCACGGCCCGACCCTCGTATCATCTACACTCGTAGACGCACGCAGCTGCACGACATTCCGAGGTAGGGTAAAGTCGCACAAGGGGCAATAGATGAACTTAATTAAGTTGAAATAATTAAGATGTCCATGCTAGATGTACTTAGAATTATATTGCTTTTGCGTTGCATATTTTCTTGTCTGCATATTTATGAGTTTGAGGTGCAGTTTCATACTTTTTGCAATACTTATGCCGTTAATTGCTTGCATATATACTTGTATGTTCCTATGGGTCGATGTGCAATTTCATTCTTCGATTATTATGTTGCGTAGTTGTTTATGAGTTTGTGGTGTGGTTTCGGACTTCTTGCAATACCTATGCCCTTGTTTGCTTGCATACATTTTTGCCTGCACATTCCCTTTGAGTGAGGTACGACTTCGTGTCTCATGTATTACTTGCGACCTTATGTGTTGGTCTATCTAAGTGGCCAAGGTATGGTTTTGGTACCTCGTGTGTTACTTATGTATTTTTCGCTCGATGTGCGGCATCGCAAGTCGAGAGTTGTTTGTCGTCATGTTATAACCTGCATATGTTGACACTTATGGTAAATATGTACTTACATAAATGTAGTCTTGTGCCTAACCTGATTTCAGTTGTTTTCAAAACACTAGAAGTTGCGTTGGTGCACTATAGTTCTTTTAAAGAGGATTTCCTTCTGCAAACCCAGTGCTCTTCAAAATGCACAATTTTTGTAAAGTTAAGTTTTAAGTCCTGTCGGATTGCGAAGTCACATTTGGGCCCTCCCAGGTCCACACACTGGGGAGAAATATTTTATAACCCCGATTCGAGTTGCGACCCAATTCGAATAACCCCGATCAGGGGCATGAGCCTATGAACGAGTGGGGTTTTGTTGAAGGACCCCTTCTTCATTTATCAATCTAGTGTCGCATGTCGTGCGAATCGTGTCGATACTAAGATAAATTTTGGATGCAAGATTGATAGTGATGTGCCTTGTGTGAATGACTCAATGTGGTATTATGGCTTTTAAGGATGAATCGTGCCAAATGAGCACTCCTATATTCTTTTGATTGTTATGAAGTTGTGTGTTGGGTGTTCTTTTTTAGAAGCCCACGCACCTCCCTTTTTCAGTATAGCGTACTTTTAGACATACACAACATGTTAAGTACTTTGTTGATCGAACGAGAGATCCAAAACGACCTTGCATCATGAAATATGCAAAGTATTGTTGAAATGAATTCAAGACTTATCTTGGCAAACCGTGTTGTATTAATTCTTTTGTAGATAATAAGTGTTAAGGTTTCTTTTGTGGAACCATTTCTCTTTCATCGTAGTCGTACTTTTGACAAGTTCGATCATACTTTTTGACAAGTATGTCTTCTTATGTTGCGATGATTGGATGAGTAGGTTGTGGCAACCTCGACGAGTGCAAATAACAAAATGCTAAGATCACCTAAATAGGTGATGATTCTGCCTTCACCGGCAAGATACTCGAGTTTGGTCGAAAGACTAGAGTATGTAGAATGGGTCTTCAGTTAACTACCTCTGATGTACTCATTCAAACCGCTAACTCTTGTCAGGAAAGAGGACGGGAAGGTACAAAATTTTTGATGGACAAGCCATTAATGGCAGTTACGAGCAAAAGACTCGGCTTCCCCAGTCATCGGAGTTAGGGGAAATGGACTACCATAATTATCCTACGTGGTAGCTCTTCATGTTCGGGATGCATCCATTGTTTATGCTGCTTTAGGGATTTCTCTCTTGGTCACTGACCGTCCCCTTAGGTGCGGACTTAGTCAGTTATCCGGGTTATCATAAAATACATAGCATAATAAACCCCCGGATTAGTCTAGGTTGTTTCTAGAGTCGTGTCTTGTGCGTACCCACTTGGCCAGTAAATATCGAAACATATTTTCAATTTGTTGAGTTATGCGTGTATGAAAGTTACAGTGTACAACAGGTTCAATACTTATGGAATTGTGTGTGCGGTTGATGAAACATTGTATTTTGCTAGTTAAATTTCTTATGCAGTTCTTTGCTTGTAATAGTTAGCCTACTTGTGCCAGTGAAATGCTTGTAATAGTTTTAGCATTGTGTTCAAGATAGTTGCTTCGTGAATCTGTTGAAATTAAATTGCTATATAATTGTCTGTCTACTTGACATATTAAATTATTCTGCTTATTTATGTTCAATATTGTTCTGGTTGTGCACCTATCAGTTTTTAGTAGAACTGACCCATTTTATGGGCAGGTAATGGATAGGTAATACAGTCTGTGATGGCACGATGGCGTGATGAGATCAAGATAGAGCTTTTTCTCTGACGTTTCGCTCCTGAGGACATGTTGGTAAATTTGGTATAAAGTGTATTTCAAAATTTCTCTTTTTATTAAACCTTGAGTTACTAAAACTGTTTTAGTAAACTTCTTCTTGGTTTCAACAAACAAATCCTTCATCATTGAAATTGCATTTTAAAACCATTTGATTTCGGTAGTTGTGCGAAATTCGGTAAAGGAAAGTTTACGTTGTAATGCACTCAAGGTCCATCGACTTGTTGTTTTAAAAAAATATCATTTTTCGCTGAAGTACTATTTAGACTCTGATAATTTTATGATTTCAAAGCTTTCTAAACTATTCTAAAAGTTACAAGTCTTGGATTTTTGGGGCGTTACAATGTCACGTTTTTCCTATATATTAATAAACGGAAAATGTTGGCTGCACTATATGTTCCGTACCTTTTTAGAGCAGGTGGCTGTTCCTTTACTCTTTTTTGTTTTTTTCAGATCAAGCCCTATGGATATGATACATGGTTTCAACAGTAAAAATGGCAACCAAAATTTTATGATTAAAAAAAATTTTATGTCTCCATCGAAACCACTCAATCTAAAGTTAAAGATTCTTCATAAATGAGTCGTGCCCAACTCAACTGTAGGTTTATATTGATCATTTGAAGCTTGCACCTATGGATTTTTGTTGTAGAGTGCTATACAATCAAGTATTGCCAATGTTGTAGAGTGATAATCTTTGGCATATATATCTTGGTGCATTGTGGGCATCACATTTTAGGTTTGGTTCTTTGTCGTCACGCTGTGACTACCAAAAATATCTAGGTTTGGTTCCTTGTCGTCATCCTGTGACTTGCAAATATATCAGGTATAACTTGAGCAGTAATGGGCTGATTTCTGAATCTGCATAGCATAGCATCAGCACTGTAAAGAGACAACTCGTGACAGAAAAGGAGAATCTCGAAACGCTGCTACGGCTTGGCATCTGAAGATGGTAGCGTCTTTTTTATGACTTCAAAATTATGAAACCATTTTCAAAAGCTTTGGGTGGCTCCAAGTTTGGGGTAGTCTTCACTCTGTAAAAAAAGAAGAAAAATAGTTGTTTGGAATCGTGTTCCAGTATTCTTTAACCTAGTTATAGTTATGTTGGGTAAGTTCAAACATCCGTATGAGTTGATTCACTTGAAACTTAAGAGAGCTGCCAAGTGATGAAGCAGCTGGAGATTTTGAAGATGAAGCAAGCTTTTCGAGCCATGTTATCGTAGTGAATCACGTGATTTTATTTGGTTAATTTGACCTTAGTGTGACCAAACAACATCCTTTCGATGTAGTCAAAATTTTAACCAATGGTTATTAGTCCTTCGCGGGGGTGACAATTTTCATTTGGCATTTTTGCTCTGACTATTATTACCAACTCAGGTTACAAGTGCAAGAAGGAAACGGCATCCTTAGATCAACTTATACGAGTAAATGCAGCATACCTCAGCTAATTTGCATGTTTTGAATGGAGGACGAGGGGCTTAGGCTGCAGACGGGTCGAAAGAGCTAAGCTTATTCTGAATCCAACTTTTAAGTAGCTCATGTGAATTAAGATTAAAATACGATCTTCATCCATAAATGCTTAAGCCCTAGACTGATTCCATTTGTATCATAATGTGAGATCTGATCAACAAAAGTTAGAGACGAGGGCCATGCATGTGGAAAAAAAAACACAAGGACATTGGAGTTCGCTGGGCTTCAAGTACAGATCTGGGGAAATTTGTTGAGCCGAGCAAAATCCTAGCATATTAAGTTTGAAAAAGATTTGAATATTTATTGAGATATCATGTCAAGATTCATCTATGATAAAACTGTGTCGGATTTGAATTGGAGATCCAACTGAACTCAACAAATTTGTACCCGTACCTTGACACGGTTGAATATAGATTAAGGTAAAATAAATTTAAAGTATATAATCTTTACAATAACCAAATATTTTGTTCATGCATGATAATTGTCACAGTTTTTTTTCCTGACATGTTGCAACTCTATAGATATAGGAATAGTGAAAACTAATGGTTCAAGAGGCCACATACACATCTAAACTATGTAAACAATGTAAATAAAATTTTTGTTATTTATTCAGTTTGTAATTTGAATGTTATCGCCTTAGATAGAGATATGGAGCTCACAAGATACTTCTATACAGATTATGTTTTATATAGATTATGCACTTTTTGGTGCTAACAGTAGTCACAAATATGCCTGATATTTTAAATTTATTGCATTCTATGTTCAATTACAAAATGATAAATAAACAAGAAATTATAAATTGATTACATTGCTCTCACTGAAATAATTTCATATTAACTTATATTTTTTGTCATAGTTACCAGGAAACAAAATAGATTCGAGAAGCAATGTGTGAAGCGAGTGTTAAAAAGTAATGTGAAGAGGGATGCGCGATACGGTTGTGTAGCGGTTATGCAAGCTCATGAAAAATAAAAACGAAATACATAGAAAGCAATATGAAGCGCTGGTGAAAGTAAATAAGAAATGACATGAAGACAAGTATAAAAACATATAAACCAACACACAAGATTGTTATAAAATCATTATTATTTTTTCATATAAAAAACATTAAGTAAGAAGAATGTGAGTAGGAAGTGAAAGAAGCAAGAATGAAATATTAAGGAAGCGAAAGGAAATCAATTTGGAAAATGAGGAGGAAACAGACTTCTCACTGAAGGGAATAGAGTTTCCCATATTTTGGAATCAGGTTTTCCAAATCTTCCCATCCTTTTGAAGAAGCAAAGAGTTTCCTGGTTCAGAAGGGCTTTCCTGTATAGCAAAAAGCTTCGGGTAACTATGGTTAAAGTTCTTTTCTTGCTTATATGCTTTGTTTGTATACTTGAATATAGCACCATTATGGAAGCGTGTCTCACAGAAATTCAATTGAAGGCTTAGTACTTACCACCCAGGGTGCTGCATGAATGTTTTTTGTCAGGCTTATGTCACATGGTTTAACAAAACCGGAGCATATAAGCAAGAAAAGAACTTTAACCATAGTTACCCGAAGCTTTTTTGCTATACAGGAAAGCCCTTCTTGGTTTAACAAAAGAGGAAATCGTAACTTTACACATGGTTGAGGAAATCAAGACATATTCTTCGAACCGAGGCTGCCTTGGCCAATTAAATTCTACCATAGAGAGAAATTATTGCTGCTTTAAGGCTTTTTACCAGACAACTCTGCGTTTGTTTTGGTATCGGAGCACAAGGGCTCGAACCACTCAAGGACCTTGTTGAAAGGGGAGAGTGGCTTTCAACACGCCTTGCACCTTTTGCATGTCACCGTGTGTTGTTGGGACGTTGCAAGTTCAAATCCCAATGGTATATGGTTGTATAACTGATAGGTGTCTGCCTAACCCCAGCTTTTTCTGACAGAACAAAAAGTAGGTGCTCTTTGGTGCTTTTCTCCTACCAACGCCTCTCTCTCCGCGCCGTGTGTGCATGTGTCTGTATTTGCGTCATCTCTCTACACGGAATGTGCCCCTTGTGTTTTGTTTTGTTTTTTTGGTAAAATAAAGTTGGAACATTTTGGGAACGTTCACATCAATGAGTTGCAAAATCGTGCTATATTTGCGAAAACCTTCCTACTTGTGCCTTTTATGCTCACAAATTTCATATACACGAAAATGCTGCCATATGGACTCTGTCTTCGTTAATACGATAGCTTCTGGGTTGCGAACTGCATCAGCTCTGGCCAAGTTCCTGGGGCCCACCCTGTAGCCACGAGTTTCTTTCAATAAGACAAATATAATAAAATTGTGAAATGGGTACATAACATTGTTTGGTAAATTGAGCACCACTGCCATAAATTTTCCTCAAAACCGCTTGAGCTATTAACTCAATGTTGCATACATGCTGTCACTCTATAGACAACCGGAAAAAAAAAAGGAGAAATATAAAAAGGACAAAGAGATAACATATACAAATGGTTCAGAAAATGTATTTACACTCTAAATTCTGAACCCCCTAATCTTCGATGGGCTGAATCTCTCCCATCATAATACGACGGCTAACCACGTTGAATCCTAGCACTGACGGATTCATAATTTTCTTACCTTTCTTCCCCTTCTTCCCTCCCTTTGCAGACCTATCCAATCCAAGGCCTGCATCTGGGTCACTCGCCAAGCTTGCCTTACCGTCAGTATTTACAGCATCAAAGAAGAGTCTGGTTTCCTTATAGTCACCCCTGTTTCTAAATGCAATCTCAATAACTTCAGGGGACAGCAGCTCCTTATAGTTGATGAACTTATCAATGAACTCGTGATATGGATCCAAAGAACCAAGGTTCTCAATCAGAAGAGACTGGGCCTCTGAAGTTGACTGCTTCAAGCAAAATTCCAGAAAACTAGTATCTAAACAACAGCAAATTAACGGAAAACGGAGGCATAAAGCAAAAATTCATTGTCTCCGGCGAAAAACTCTTAGATAATCTATAACACATTACAAATGACACAACATAAATATGAAACAGATGCATAGCACCACAGATGCTGCATGGATTGCTAAAATCGTTCCGGTAACACAAAGACAAACACGTGCACATGCATACCCATTTTATTTGTGTTTTCTATCAAGGTACATCATTCTCATGCTTGCACTTTGTAAACCATGAAAATATAGTAAAATCAAGCATTCCCCTATTTTTCAAATGATTAGAGGTTAACCTTTTACAACTTTAGTTTCTACCATTTAAAGATATTAATAACCAAATTTCTAGTTTCCAATGTTTGTAATATTCTTTTATTTCTCAGAAAACTTATAAGCATTTCTGCGCTTTAACAAACCCATTTCTCTGTTCTTAAATGTGTTTTGAAGTATTCCTTGCATTTTCAAACAAAAATTTTTCCACGAGGAAAATCCATTTTTGTTTTCACATACAAGCTGTATGGATTGCTATATCTTACTGGCAATCTTATGATAAGTCATAAATATTAAAACAGAAAAGCTACAGATGAGAAAATTCTTCTTTTCAGTGGAAGCAAGATGTCCGCTAGAGAAAAGTTCTTTCAAGATAACAAAAAGGATAATGGAGAACCCCATTAATATAATAGAAAAACCCATAAGTTTTACCATCAGAGAAAAGAAAAAGGAACCCTTTCACATAGCAGAGTTTGGATTAGGATACCCTTTGTACCAGTAAGCCTGAGTGATTCCTTTTCACACCATTCCCTGAAGCCCATGGCCTCTGCAAAAAACGGAAAATAAATAACACGATATTCAACTTTGTCATAGAAAAATGTGACCTTGCCTGTATGCATAGACATAGTTCCTTCCTTGCCTTTCAGAATTGACTGAGCAGAACCAGAAGCAGGTGATGACTGTAAGGCATTGCTGGAAGATTTCTGACGATTCAACGACCCTGCAGAAGCTCCTTTGCCCTTTGATCCCCAGTTATTCACATTAGTAAGGGATGGAAACTCCAAGCTGAAAACATACATAAACATTAGAGGGGGTTCATAAAGAATCTCATATGGTACTTGTTGCAAACAAATGGCTCTTCATTAATTACTACAAAATTCCTTAAATTACCCTTAAATTTTCTATAAATTTTACTAGCAGAGATGATCCATATGTTGACGATATTAAAATATTATGGTCATGGTCCATTAGAAAGCCTAACTAAAGTATATATGTTTTATTTTCCTTTGAAAAAACAATTTTCTCCATTTATGTGTATACATACCAAGCAGGCAAACAACATCAACTCTCTTTTAGTAGTAAGAGTGCAAGATAACCTCTTATTCTTTAGAGAGAGGCCCCAACAGTACACCTAGCACTAGCTCTTTCTACAGCAGTTAGATCACCAGGCACAATGCAAATCCATGAAGCTGCAGACTCCCGGGGTTATCACCAACTCACTATAGCTTTGTTTCACCAGATTCCTTAACATTCAAGAAGTATCACCAACTTACTAATGCGCTGTTTCAGCAGATTCTAACACTCAAGCGTCAAGCACTGTGACAGTATGTCTCTCTTTTCCCCAGTAAATAGGTAGAAGTGGATATATGTGTGGAAGAACTTACATCTAGAGAGTAATGTCTGGTCAGTAGGAAAGGTCATTAACAGCTCACATACTTTAGGAACCTTTTGTTTTCCTGTTTATGTTATGTTATTTACAGTTATTTAATATGTTCTATTTATCAAATTACTAAGTGCCAACTGCCATATGAGTTTCTAATCCACATGCTGCTTGCACACTGGAACAAGCACTTAGAAGAGTTCTATTTCCACAAATAGCACTTCCATTCCCTCTGAAAGCTTCTAGGCACATCATAAAAAAGTTGATCACTAAATGCCCACATTGCTGTCAATATTGCTTGACGGCATGCCAGACAGCTACCATTCTCTGATGATACAAACCTCGTGTTTACCTCATGGCACCATATAATCATTTGCCATGTAAGAAAATGGTATCGCATTGACTATTCTCCAAATTTAATGTTAACATTTAAATCCAGCAGTTCTAATCCTTCTTTACTGCTCTCTGAAAAAAGCACAAGCATCCTACAATATCATTTAGCTTCCCAGGCAAATATGGGTGATTCCTAAATGGACTATTATATTGTTGAAGCCTTATTAGTCAACAATCAAGAGGTCTAGGGAAAAGGAAGACTAAGGATTCCCGTGTTTGTGTTATAAATGTACATAGAATGTCAAAAAAAGGGGCGACAACTAGGGCTGCAATGTGTCAGATCAGGGTCGGGCCATGGTTGGCCCTTAACTGCTCATATATAAAGCATTCGGGTTTGGATTCAGATTCAGAAAATCATCAGGTCAGACAATAGGATGTCCCACATCTAACCAATTTTTTGCTGTTACAATCCCAAATCTGAAATCTATGTGATTTGTAAAATATATTTCAGATCAGTTACAATTGATTATAGTCTATGTCACATGGGTGCGGGGGCGGGGGTGCGGCAAATATATATATATATATATATATATATATATATATATATATATATATATATATATATATATATATATATATATATATATATATATATATATATATATATATATATATATATATATATATATATATATATATATATATAAAGTCCAAATGTTTGACATAAATGACCCTAGGTGCATTGACTGCACCCAGGGTCAGGTTGACCGCATCGGGTGCGGCACCTGGTTGGAGAGTCCCTGTGACATAGATTACAGTCCATGTTAAAATGTTAACCTACATTTCTATCAAGTAAAAGTTACTACAAGAGTTGCTTATGTTGTTATTCAACTGGCTTCAAATCAGCAAAATGTCAATCTTTTATTCATTTACATTCAGTTTGGACTATTCCTCCCCTTTTGGTATAGGACATATATTCCTTCCCAAGGCCTCACAATTCAGATCCCCATCAGGCAATGAGCCTCACTTGTAAAATGTAATACAGCAAAAACTATATATATATATATACACTTTAGAAGGAAATAAGAATATACAAACAGCAAATCCTGCAAATTGCATATGAATGAAGTATTTTTTCCACAAATTTGACCCTGCAGATGTGTTTGTGCTAGGCGCCTAACCAATGCACCAAAAAGCTCTAGGGTGACTAAAGTGCATAAATTCAAGCCCTCAAACAACCAGGATCCTAAGTTCCTAACAACCTACCATGCCCCGCAGCCGACATCATCAACAGCCCACTCCAGGACGGCTTTTTAACTCTAGCCTTGTCTCCAAGTATCCCTGTCCATCTTCTGGCGGTTTTCACACTGGTTCAGACAGCCAATTTCCTAGGTCACCCCTTTTAGAATCCAAACTTGAGCCGTAGAGGTTGCTTTGATACAAAATGTTAGGTTCTTAACCAATACATCAAAAATCCTTGAGTGATAAAAGTGTGTAACGTCAAGCCCTTAAAACATCAGGATCCTAATAGTTCAGCATGGTCCATTTGCTAGGAATCAACATTTGTATTGTGCTTTTTTGATGAATAAATACATTTTTTTAGGCTTAAATATTTACAAAAAATTTGAGTCGATCACTTTCGAGCCCTAAAAGAACCTGTTTGCATGCCATAATCAGATGATCCAAGAGCTGATCCTACAAAGTGGAGCACATACAACACATCTGTACACTCAAGTTACGAAAGAAACATGAAAAAAAAAAACTCTAAATATCCCAGTTCATATGGCAGTTCGTATATATATATATATATATTGGTTACTCGATCCTTCGTCTAAGTTTCCCAGCTGGCTATGTTGCCAGGTCAACCAAGCCCTCACCTAGTCTTTAGCCAATGTCTAGGCCACTTTGCGCAACTAGGTGAGGGCTGGTAAGTGGTCATACTTTTACTACATAAGGATGTATTCAGATGCATTTATATATTCATTGTTGGTCAGTTTAACTCATACCAGTTAGCTGAGAAGAAATTTAAAGGCATACACTTACATGCATTAGAATAGAAGTAAAACCTACATGTAACTCCAGAAGACAATAAAAATTATAAAAGATTACTAATTTATAAACCTAAATCCATAATCACTTTTATCAGTAATCCCATTTTAAAGAGAAATTTCTTAAGTGTGTATCATATTAAAAAACTGTGTTGCTTCAAATATTAAAGAAACAAAAAAAAACCTTAATAGCATGTCAACCCTTGAGGACACTTTGATGTCCGAAATATCCAAACCAAATACATAATCTTGAAAAGAATTTTTGAACTAGATGTAGATACTAAAAATGGAACAATGATGCTGCAGTATGCCCCTAGTAAGCAAACTGTTTGGTCCATCAGTATGCTTTTACCCAGCTTATAGCAACTTCAAGAAAATATTTTGTGGGCAAGCCTATACAAATATGCAGAATATGTTCACAGGTTATGGTCTCAAAAATAATAATAATACAGAATCATAAGTTGTTCTCATATACAATAGCAACTACAAAAGATGTGGCCCCAAGTGATATCTATCTAATCAACACACACCATGTGCAGGGACAAGGCATTAGACAAAAACTTTATGGTTTCAATTTAATGATACTTCTTAAAGGGACAGGGCATAATGAAGCAAAACCAATGTGAAATTTCAGAAACTAAAGACCGGGAAACAAATTCCAAAATCAATTTTAACTTAAATTGATGATAGCTAATAAAATCGTAGAACCAACTGCAAGGAGTGGCAAATGAATTTTACAACCCAAACCCATTACTATGACCATGTAAAGTTCCAAAATTTCATGGGAAAGGATAGCATTTCTGGAGTGAAACTTTTGTTTGATGAGGTCAGGAATGCTCATTGAGTTTTCACTAGATTTCACAGAGCAATGCAACAGCCACAGGTGCCTACCAAAGGGTAGCAAGTAACTAATGCATGAAACTGTGGAGTGCCATGAATAAACAGCAATTTCATGGTGCATGCCCCATGTCAAACCAAAATAGTGTATATTATTTCCAAAATTAGGAATATGATCTTACTGCTTAGCTTCTTGTTTTGGCTGCTCCAAAGGACCCCAGAACAGATCATCTTCAGTCCGTGATCTTGAATGGGCAGAAGAAACTGAACTGATTGGGATAGGAGATGCTTCTTTTGATAGTGATGATCCAGACATTTGAAATGAAGAACCACTTCCTCGAATGTTCCGATTTGCTTGGCTTTTCGGTGCAGAAATTTGAGGTTGGGATTGAGCAGAAAGGGATTTTTTCTCCTGCTCTTTCTGGATTTCTCTCAATGATGTGGCCTTGGAGATTTTTCCTGCATCATTAGACCAGGCAGGTGCAGGAACAGAGTTTGTCTGATCCCCCTTCCAAAGAACAAAATCCCCTAATGAAGGACCAGAAGGTGGAACGGGCAAGACTTCCTTCTCTTGTTGCATTTGGCGTGAACTTTTACCCCTTTCATTTGGAATGGATGCAATCGGTGGATCTGAAACAATAACATTTGATAATGTCTTGGTGCCTGTGCCCTTGGATTTTGTTGCCCTTTTACGACTCTTCTTAGTATCTTTGGCCTCAATAAAGTCATCAACATCGTTAGAAGATGCAGGTTCCTCAAGCTGTGCTAGTGGCAAAACAGAACCCTTTTCAACTTGATTAGGAATATCTAATTCTCTCTCAGCAGTCTTGGCCAAGACTTCTTCAGCTAGCAAGTCATGTAACTGGCTTTTCTTGTTCTTAGGACCTGAAGCAACCATAGAATTCACTGTGACAAATTGTGAATTCACCCCATCTTGCTTATCATCTCTAGTGTTTTTAGCATCTGAATTGGCAAGAACACCAGCCCAGGGAGTGACTGATGAAAGACTTAAAGGATGTACAGATGCTGAAACTTCAGGAACCTTTTCAGCTAAAGCCTTTTGTTGTTCCTCTTGCTGAATTTCCAGCAGGGACTTTGGCTTCAGTCCAGGAGCAGATTTCCATGCACAATGACTAGAAGGTGCCTGCACATCACCTTTCACATGTTCAACTTTGCTTGTAGCATCCCTAATCCCAACAGGCTCTGAAGAATCAACACAGCCACTACCTAGGGAATGATGGTTGGGAATAGTGTCTGCTAGAAGTACCCCATGTTTTGCATCTAACATCTTTTGTGTGGATGTTGAACACACAGCCTCTCCTGTTTCCATGCATCCACTGGATTTCATGTTCCCCATGCTTATCCCCTCCACCTCAACATTTTTCTTCAGCTGCTGGGAAGGAATTGTCTTGGGCAGTCCCCTTCCCTGATCTAACGAGGACTGCACTTTTAAATTCTTTTGCTTTCTGGACTTCTTCTCGGAATCTTTCTTCAACTCGCGTTCCTCTGCACTTTTGGTTTCTTTGGCAGAAGCATCAGCATGAGACTGCATGTTTATCAAGTTTGATTCTTCAGCAGCATCAACTGGTAAGGTTTCCTTCTCATTATTTTTTCCAGAGAAAGAACTGCCACTCCTGTCAGTCACATCAGAAGAGGGGACTGGTGCAGCAATCTGTGGAGAATCCGAGGTTATTCCAGCACAACTTCCATCATCTTTCAACACACGCTCTGAGTGAACATTTTGTGACCATTCAACTGCTGCAGGAAATCTATCTAAACCTTGATTATTCTTTTGAAGCAACAATTCATCTGACAACTTCTCCATTGCTTCAGTCGCATGTGATGTAATCCTAGTAGGAGCGGAATCATTCACAGCAAGTGATGACACAGACATGGGTTTCTGGATGGCTTCAATAGGATGTGCAAAGGTAGCTTCTTGACCTCCTGAAAGAGAAATACCCCCAGAAAGTTGATGGGGCAATGGCACAGGTGGAACTTCAGAACTAATAAGAGAATTAACCTCCACAGATACTTGTGATGACAGACCTGAAAACTTAGCCACATGTTCATCAAGTGAATGACTGAAGTTCTCAAGGACATGACTTTCCCGTGAAACGGGGATTGCCTGCTGGATGGTCTGTGGAATCTGTGAATTAATGTGAAATGATTCCTGTAGTTGCTGAAGCATCCGATGATCTATAGCAGCACTTCCCGGTGAAACAGCTGCAGGAAGTTGACCGTACGATAATTCACCAAAGTTCTGATGACCTTGATGTTCTGATAGAACCTGAGAAAGAAGTTGTTGCTGCTGCTGCTGCAGCAGCAGCAATTGATGCTGCTGCTCTTGCTTCTGTTGTTGAGAAAGTAACATAAGCTTATCTAAAAGAGATAACTGGTTAGGCATTGCTGTCTGAGGATTTATCTGAAGTTGGGAGAGCAAATATTGCTGCTGTAATATACTTAACATCTGAGGATCCTGAGAAATCCCAGAAGAAAGAAGCTTTTCTTGTGAGGCCATACTGGAAGGATGATCGACAAGTTGGGTAACCACAGGTGAAAATGATGGCAAATGCTGAGGAGGCAACCTTTGCTGCTGGGAACCATAACTGGATTGTGAAGTGAAATTCTGCATATGATGTCTGTCCACCTTATCTTGAAGAATATCAAACCCACTTGGAACATTGGCACTTGATCTGGTGTCAGGGTAATTTGACCATGGGGTGGACCCAATATTAACAACAGAAGTCGAGGTCTTATCAGCACCACCTTGTAGGATAGACATTATGTCCACAAACTGAGAGTTCTGAGGCATCTGAACAGGTCCATCTGACATCAGAGGCAGCAGTTTTGAATGTGAAATAGAAGAATTAGTTACAACCTCTGTCTTTGACATCATAGGGATTGTATCTCTTCCAGGCCAGTTATGGAAAGAACTTGGAAGTGACCCCTGATGGTCTGATGACATTCTCTGAGCAAAGAGATAGTTCACATCAGCTCCAATGGCTTGCACAACTCCAGCACTACTTCCAAGGTGTCCTTGAGAGCCTACAGAGAAATAAAGTACAGCACTAAGACATCTTAGTTCCACGAATACCACAACAAGCAATTATACAAAAACTGCTTTACCATGACAGATGCAAGCTATTCATCAAGGGAACAAACCTTCTGGCAGTGTGAATGTTTCTCTTGAATTTCTCATGTTTGCAGGCATTAATGGATCTAAAAATCTATTCTCCATTTCAGCTGCCAACTCGCGTCTACTTCCCAGATCATTTTTTGTCCTGATTGCAGCATCCACAATCTCACTTTGTTTTTGCAGACCAAATCCTGGAGGAGGCCCAGATTTTGTTCGTAAGTGTGGCATGATCTCTCCGAGGGATGAGAATGGTGCATCAGCTGAATCACTGGCCAAGCAAACTTGTAGATCCAAATCGAAGTATCCTGCTTCAAACCATCCTATCAAATCACTCCCTTGAAATGGACCTTGAACCTCACCCTGAGGATCTTTATAATAAAGGGATAGATCCTCAGGAGGAATCTGCAGATGTGGTTTCCAAACGGCTGCCTTCTCTTTAAAACCAGAAGCATCTTCCCTGCCAAGCATCATATTTGTTTCCCTTCTGTCAAAAACGCCAGATGTTTGCCTTCTAAGATTGAAATTTCTGCTCAAATCTGGTTGAGGACCCTCCTTGAACTGAACATTCCACTCGTCCTTGTGACGTGATAACAGGACAGATGGGTCATTTCCCCATTCAGAATCTTGATTTTTTCTTGATTGTGGCCAGTCCATATCAGATGCTTTTGGCATACCATCAGCTGTCCAATCTCTCCATTCACCAAATGGTCCATGTGACTGATCTCCAATAGGCTGAGATCTCCATGGCATGCCTCTATTTGCAAAAACGTTTTCCTTCATGCTTGTATCACCATGGGTTACTTCATCTGGCTTCTTAGGAGCAACACCTTCAGTCCTTGAAGCTGCAAAGACTAAAGAACTTATATAAGAAAACTCAAATAGACATTAAATATTTCAAAAATGAAAAGTCTAACAAGTTCAAAATGCTTCCAATAATGACAGCACCTTCCATGCTAAATTTGTTGTCCTGGAAAGGAAAACAGTTTTGAGTTGAATCCACCTTGTGGTCACCCCCAAATGATTTCAATTTCTCCATAACACGGCTCTCAGAGTAACTCACACAGTTTCCTTTCAAGTTGCCAGCAGTTTCTGCTTTGTAGTCTTCAAGGGCTGCAGGAAGATCCTCTCTATTTCCTGCCCAAACATAAATTAAAAAAACTTCAACAGTCAACCACATGACATCACTAAAATGTTAAAGTTATCCTTAAAGGTTGAAGTACCAATCCTGGTTCTCCTATATTGGGTTGTATCTATAGAGTTCCGGCCGACAGAACCATCCTTTGAGACTGGAGGTAGCCCGCTACTTATTATGTCTCCTTTGTCAATTCCATTTAAAATTGACTGCCAAGGGAAGTAATTAACAAATATCAGCTAAAATATGATTAACATTTGCAAAATAAGCTATCAACAGGATTACCTCTTCTTCAGGAGTAGGAGCAAAAAAGGCCAGAGGCTCAAGAGGTTCCCCATGTGTGAGACCAGAAGAATCCACCCCATCTGGCTTTTTATATGTTTTAACATCTGTCATCCTGTATATATCAAGCAATCTAGTCCTAGTATATCTCATAACAGAAGTGTCCCCATGAACAGCTTCACACTTCTCTGGTGTACCAATGTTATGCGAAGAGGCATTAATCCCCATGCTTGCATAAGAGACACCCCTTCCTCGACCAGCAGGAAAACTAATAGGAACATTGTCTCCCCGTCCCCTACCAGACCCAAACATTGGAACCTGCTTGGTTGGAGTCAATGTAGGATGATGTGAAGGGTCACCCCTCCCCCGATATTGTGAAGTAGCACGCCATGAACGTGAATATTGGTCTGACTCCCTATCAGTTTCCTTTGCATGAATACTAATAGCAGGTGCTACTTTATCACGAGTTACCTCCACATCTCTTCCAGTATCTGACCACTTGTCACGCCAACTTTCAGACTCCTTATCATCTGGGCCCCAACGTGTGCTCCACTTGCTCTCGCGACGTTGTTCATAAGTAGTGTCTCTGCTACCAGAATCGCCCCAGCGCTCCAACGGAAGCCTCCTTGTTTCTCCAGTATTTCTATTAGACAAGCTCTCACCCCACCTTTCGGGCTTCCGAGTCTCGCTGTGCTCTTTTTCACCATCCCTCCTTCGATCTTTGCGAACAGCAGAGTTATTATCTCTTTCTTCATCTTGCCAACGATCACGGCGACCAGATTCCGAGTCATGCAGAGGCAACCGCCAAACATCCTTTTTCTTTTCGACATCATGAGGCTCCTCGCTGTTCCCTGGTGCTCTCTTCAGAACATCCATTTGACTGGTGTAGTTAGGATAAACGCTCACATGAGAGTCCTATAAAGCATCATGCATCAAAAAAATGTGAACTGTTAAGTATCAAGGAAATGAACCAGCCTCTAGGTGAGAATAGTTGGTTGGACCCCTGAGCCAGTATTAAGCATGCCCAGGACTAAAAGACAGAAGTTGATTTTTTAACTGATATCAAACTGTCATAAGCATCTGATAAATCACCATAACCCTGTGATCACTGCAGTCTGCAAATAGACCCAAAATTTTACACTTACCCCTGATGATATGCCTGGCTTGTTCTCCAGAGGCTTGGAGAGAAGCCATTGTGGTGAAAGAGGCACAGAGTTCTCAGGCTCTTGAATATCTGCAAGATTAACATATAAGACCTGAATAAAGCGCTCCATGCATATCAAAACAGATCCACACACTGCCCTTAAACTTAAGTTAGTAGTAGAAAGCACGGTACCTAGTGACTGGTGAGAATTTTGATCACTTCAAATGTTTTTGTAACAAATTACAAAATGCTTGTTAAGGCAAGATCGTCGAATATTTAAAGTGCACTATTTCCCAGAATATTGGGTTAGAGAAATAGATTAAGATATAAGACCTGAATAAAGTGCCCCATGCATATCAAAACAGATCCACACACTGCCCTTAAAATTAAGTTAGTGGTAGAAAGCACGGTACCGAGTGACTGATGAGAATTTTGATCACTTCAAATGTTTTTGTAACAAATTACAAAATGCTTGTTAAGGCAAGATCGTCAAATGTTTTTGTAACAAATTACAAAATGCTTGTTAAGGCAAGATCGTCCAATATTTAAAGTGCACTATTTCGCCAAATATTGGATTAGATACATAGATTAACATATAAGACCTGAATAAAGTGCCCCATGAATATCAAAACAGATCCACACACTGCCCTTAAAATTAAGTTAGTAGTAACTGGTGAGAATTTTGATCACTTTTGTAACAAATTACAAAATGCTTGTTAAGGCAAGATCGTCCAATATTTAAAGTGCACTGTTTCCCCGAATATTGGGTTAGATACATAGATGCATACATATATTGACCTCTTCCTCCATATTTTTTCAAACTTTAACAGATAAAGGCCTTTCTGTTGTATAAAAAAATTCCAGAAAACAAGGTTCTGCGCTATGATGGAGAATCCAGATATTTATAAGTTTATAAAACAATTGGAAAGTATGTCTGAATAGCGCTGGAAATTTGAAACTTATAACACACCAAAAAGCTAAAAGGCAAACACGTTCAAAAGAACAGTTTACGTAAGAGTGCCATCTAAAAAAGTGATGGCAACTATAACCATGAAGCACTCACAGGCAATCTATGGTACTAAAAGCAAGATGCAGTTCTATGCAAGGGAAATTGAAGTCTAGTAGTTTTTCTCTTATAAACAAGAAACTGGTTAAAAAGTTGTTCGGCTATGACATCCTAGGTCACTCAATACGTGTAAAGACGCCTAGTCCCATCTCTATCACCGGGCACTCTACAGAGTTTGTGAGCGCACACAAAAACTCAGTGAAGCAGCAGGCCAATCAGGCTGAGCAGACAATTGCAGAAGGTTGCATATGCACCCATTTCCTTCTTCCATCAAAATATCCAGTTCAATACATAAGGGACAATGGTTAAAAACTGCAGATCACGTACAAAATAAATCATCATCCATGTGTGCAACTGTCACACGGACCAAAATAAAAACCTACTATTGAATCCTACAGGGGTTATCCCCCAGTTTGCCTATTCACCAAAAAAAAAAAAAAACTAGCCCTCACACATAGGGTCCACACGCCTGATATCCATTATTATACGCGTACATCCGAAAAAACACGATAGTGGTTAGATTTTGTCAGGACCGAACGACTTGTATTGGTTTAAATATTAACAATAAGGCCCCTCTGTCTTCAAATAAAGGAAAAAACCACAATCTTGTATATCGGGAAGAGCCTGCTCGAGAATCCCTAGTGCAATAAACTTAGATACTTGAAAGCCGTGAAAGAATTGAAATTTCGAAGAAGAAATTTGTTAGAAATAATAAAGGAAGCCAAATACCAAGCTAAAATCTGAAAATTTGTCCCCAGGAAAAAAACAAAAGGGGAGGGAAGCAGATGCGGAACTGGCCCGCAGATACAAGTAGTGTGGAGAGAACCGCTAGACATGTAGGTCTTGTTCGAACATCGAGAAATAATAGGGCATCGACTCCAAATAGGAAGGAATCGCAGAGATTGTGAGCGGCGCGGGCAGGAAAAGAGAGGGGACGTGATCTTTACGAGTTGGGCTGAAGAGAACGATAGAGGGAGAGAGCACCTTTGGAGACCGGCGGCGGATGTGAAGGGTGGACGGAGAGTTGCTTCCGGCGAGTTTCGGCATTGGTCCTCTCTTCGGCCATGGAGGATCGAGCGGAGAAGCTCCGACAATGAAAAGAAAACTCGAACGACGGGAGGCAAGGGCGTGTGAATGGCAGAGAGAGAGAGAGAGAGAGAGAGAGAGAGAGAGGAACCTTTTCGGCCTGTTTTCAAAGCGGATATAGCAAGAGGAGAAAGCGAGGAGGAGAAATACTTGCCCTTTTTCGGCTTCATATTTACTAATCTGCCACTCCATGTCCCTCTCCCTTACGTTGACCCTTGGACTGGCTCTCGTGAGGGAGCCCTAACTGCTGTGCTTCCTTTCTCGATGAGTGCTTGAACGGCATCCTCACACCAAAGAGAGAGAGAGAGAGAGATGTCGTTCATCATTGCGATGAACGGCATCCAACCCAACCACCATGGTCTTTTCCCTCTGCCCTAAGCCGATGCCGTTTCCATCGCAAGAACCAACAGCTCTGAAAAATTTTGTGTGGCCCATCTGAACCTATAAGCTATCACACCATGATGGTTGGATGAACAGCGCCGGTAGGGATGTAATCGGATCGGCCTGAATCTAGGCATTACTAGATCCAACTTTATCTCATCGTTCGTAGCAAAGGGAAAAAAAATGTAATACCACATCCGAATCTAAATAGCTAATCAAACATTTTTTATATGTAATTGGATCAAGTAATCCGGCAGATTTGAATTCGGTTCAAACTTATATATATATATATATGGATTCGAACGCAAATTTGCATAGTATATCTAAATCCCGTTGTTAAGCATATCTAATTTGCTTTACCAAACGACTAATCAGACCAACAGGGGGGGGGGGGGGGGGGGGGCTCCACTTGTGTTGGGACGTTGCAAGTTAGAATCCCAATGGTACTGGTAGGGAGGGGGGGAGGTCTGCCTAACCCCAGATTTCTCTGTCCAGAAAAATTAAACTGGATTAGGTAACAACTCTAAATCCAACCCCTTGGCATCCCTACTTACACCAACCATCAAAACACCCAACCCCTCTCCGTACAAGAAAATATGGATCATTTTGAATGGCTCACTTTAGCTCTCAATTGATATGATAAACATCTTCTGCTCTTTAGCTACCCACTTGGCAGGCAGCAGAAACGAGTGAGCTTAAACATAAGCTGAAGAACCTCCAATGTCACCATCCCTCAATAGATAGATTTGGTGGTGGCTGCGACCTCCTGCGTTATCAATTCTACAATTTGTTTCCATGCACATCATTCCCTTCAAGTGTCTCTGAGATTGATTCACCGTGACACCTAAGGCAAGATTATGACTTTTGTGATCCCGAAGGAATAACCCAGCGGCCAGCATGCAACCAAGTAGTAGTAGTAAAAACACCTTGATTCTACTCCTCTCCAATACCAAGGACATGAGCACTAATTAACCTCATTCACAACAAATCCAACAATTTTGACGTCTGAATAGGCTACAACAGTGAAAATGTAATTTTGCATCTAATTAATTTCTGCAAACAACAACATGAAACATTAATAGCCAAGCACTATATATGAATTGCCTTGTGTGTGAAATCATTCCTTGCCCCATCACAAAAATGATCTAACCAGTGAGACTATATGAGGGGGATCTTCCATTGTCCAAAGTAACAAGACGACCTGCCGCCAGACCTGGATGGCTACGCTTGCAAGAAATGAATAGGTGATTAATTGATTCACTCTCTCGTTTGCACATGGCACAATATCATGCTAGATGATGCCCAAATCATTGAAGTCGATCTTGAGAAAAAAGTTTATTGCCAACTACCAAACGAAGAATAATTGCCGCCCGAGGAACTTCTTGTGGAAATACTTGTGCAGGTTAAAACTCATCCCTCTTCAATGCAATACCTCCCATGCACTGCTGCTTGTGGTGAAATCTTTATATCGTTCAACCAGCACAAGCTACATCATATTGTATCACCTGACCTACTAACCCCCTCAATTTCATACCTAAGGTGACCCACGTCTTCAAGACCTGCAAACCACACATAAGTCGATCATATCACGTACAATTACAACCTTCATGCCCCTCAATTAGCCCATCGACCACTGGTTATCACAAAGCTGCAGCAAAAGATCTTCAGGGGTCCATGGGTTAAACCAAAACTCGACCCCATGACCATCTCCAATCCTCCACTTGGCCCATTTATGAAGAAAAGAATTGCAATGTAACACACTATTCCACCCTCATGAAGCACCCCCACTAGTCCAACTGAACCATCCTGCCATATTTTATAGAAACCAACTCCACCAAAGGTTTATTTGTATATACTACAAGAAATTAAACAGGTCATTGCTGACAATATTTATAGTTGGCAATACATGATTTATGGTAGCCAATAACATAAACGATGATAAATATTGTCACCTACATCGTCGGCCCTTTATAGTCGTTTATATTACTATTTTGGACGATATTTATATATCATCGTGTATCTAAAAATAAATTTTACGATATGATATAGTCGGTATAAAATGGTCGGCTCTAGAATGTCATCGATAATAGTAATTAAAGGCGACGATAATTATCATCATAAAGATATTGAAAAATCATATATGTTCAAATAGCCGATGATAAATAACATTGGTTATAGTAATTAAATTCGATAATAAATATCATCCTATTTATATTAAAAACATATAAGTCAAAAATATCTGATGATAAATATTGTTGTCTATATTATTTTAAGCCGACGATAAATATCATCGGGTATAGATTAAACTTAACAATTATTATCATTGTATAAATATTGAAAAGTCATATATGTTCAAATAGCTTACAATAAATATCATCACTATTAAGTTTGATATAGCCGGCGATAAATATCATCAACAAAAGTTTATTTTTTTAAAAATTATATTTTAATGAAAATTTGCTCAATTACAAGAAAATCACATGAAATTGTGCAAATTTACATAGAACTTTTGCATAGTTTGATGAAAATTCGCACAATTAGAAGAAAAATTGCATAGAATCGTGTGAATTTACATAGATCTTCAGTATAGTTTGATAAAAATTCACTCAATTATTAGAAAAATTTCATGGAATCGTGTGAATTTGCATAAAACTTTGGCATTGTTTGATGAAAAATTGCTCAAGGAAAATCGCATGGAATCATACAAATTTGCATAAAACTTTTACATGGTTTGATAAAAATTTGCTCAATTAAAAGAAAAATTGTATGGAATCATACGAATTTGCATAAAACTTTCACATAGTTTGATAAAAATTTGCTCAATTAGAAGAAAAAACGCATGGAATCATGCAAATTTGCATAAATCTTCCACATAGTTTAATGAAAATTCACACAATTAGAAAAAAAATGCATAGAATCATGCAAATTTGAATAGAATTTTCATATAGTTCGATAAAAAATTGCTTAATTAGAAGAAAACTTGTATGGAATCATGCAACTTTTCATAGAAATTTTGCATAATTATATGAAAAGTGGCTCAATTCTTATGAAATTTGCATGGAATCGTGTGAATTTCCATGTTCGTACAGAAACTGCTCTGCGATTATTACAAAACACTTCAATTATTATAGAAAAATATAACACTGCAAACTCTGTTATTACAGAACACTTCAAACACACTTTAAACCTCAATTCAAAATTCAGATTTTTTTGTTATTATAGAAATTGCTCTTCAATTCAAATAACCTGACATATACAATTAAAAACAGTCCATAACAACCATCATTACAACAATTTTAATAATATATAATAAAAAGTGATAATCAATAAAATATAAGAATGTGCACTATATTCTCATACACAAACATCTTATGTATGCTCAAGAGAACATTTTATGTTTGCTCAACCTAAATAGTAGAAACAAAAGATAAAAAATTTCAACACATCAAATGCAACCATATGAGTGAGGGAGAGATGTAAGTACTAGTCCCTACAAAAGATTAAAGAATAACAACTAGAGGACAAATGGTACTTCAAATTGCCTAGCCTAATTAATCTCCCAAGTCAGTAACAAAAAGAATGATGCTAAAAACAAAAAAATTTGAAGCAGGAAACTCATGAGCATCGGGCGATCTAAATTTCTCTTTTTCTCAACAGGCAAAATGTGTTCACCTGCTTTAAGAGAATTGTTGATGATTTCTAGTTTTTCCTAGTAACGGTATAAAGACTTTAATGCCTTGTAAAGCTAGAAACACATGAAAGAGGAACTTCAGCCTTAAACAATAGATAAAATTGACAAAATAACAAGTGACAATAGTATAATACCCTATTTACAAGAATGATGTAGTAAGAACAAAATATTCTAGAAAGAATGCATGGATATAGCACTAAAGAGATAGCAGAAAGTTTTTATCTCTTTTCTCATAAACTACAATAGTGATGCTCTTTATGCAAGTGCACTAGCATTGAAAAAAAAACTTATCATAGTGTTTTTTCCATAACTCCAAACTTTATGGAAAGAAAAAACAACAAATCTTGTATACATTGTCGTGCACACCGAGTAGAAATTCTTCTTCACCTCCTCCTTGATAATCGATCACAAGATTCACACAAAAAGCAATAATAAAAGAAAAAGTCTCTCCTTCAAGGCAAGAAATCAAAGAAACTAAAAGAGGGAAAGGCCAAGAAGAACGAAAAGATAGTACCTTCTGATGACGATGGCTAGGGTTTTGACATAGGTGGTGATTATCTCATCCTTGGAGGGCTTCAGGTTCTTTGAAAACCCCATGATGATGAGCCAGTGCTCGTAGTCATAGTCGTTGAGGAGGATGGTCTTCTTGGGCAGCCTATTGCTCCAGTTTGGGGAGGGATCGTTCAACGGTGAGTACCTGCCGAAAGAGAGCGAATATGAAAAAGAAAAGAGAGAAAAGAAGAAAGAAAAAAGAGAGAAAGGAGTGAGGAGAGAAAGAGGGAAGAATGAAATTTACAAAAAAATGAAAAGAAAAAGTGAGGGAATGAAAAGAAGGGAGCCCTTCCGCTAGAAGATTTAGAGAAAAATAAAATGTTAACATCAATGATGATATTTATTGTCAGTTCTTTATTAAAGGCGATGATAATTATCATCGTATTAGATTTATATAGATGACGATAATTATCATCAATTTTAGATTAATAATGATGATGATAATTATTAATGGTTATAGTTATATTGATGATAATAATTATCGTTGATTTTAGATTAAACTAGTTAATCAACATATTGACGAAGATAATTATCATTGGTTTTAGATTAATATTAATGATGATAATTATTGTCAGTTTTAGATATATTGATGATGATAATTATCGTCGGTTTTAGATTAAACTAGTTAATCAATGTATTGGTGATGACAATTATCATCAATTTTAGATTAATAATGACAATAATAATTATTGTCGGTTTTGTATTAATAATGACAATGGTCTAAATCATCGATTTTGCAAATCGATGCATTCAGTGTGACCCATTTGCTTGAAATCGACTATTGGATCATCGTAATCAAATCAAGAAATGTGATTTTTTATACTTGCATGTTTTCGAAAATTATAAGTTATTGATTTTCAAGCCTTAAAAGTTTCTTCTTATACATCATAATTGGATGATCCAATAGTCTGTATCTATAAAACCATGCATTTAGATCGCATCCGTATGGTGAAATTTAAAACAAAAAAAAAACTATGAAAATCTCAATGCATACCAGTTTACATATTTTAGTTACCCTAGATCAAGGGAAACTATAATATGTAAACTAACAAAACATGTAAATTGGTATAAACTGATATTTTCATAGGTTTTTTTTACAAATTTAACTCTACAGATGCATTAGGTGTGGTCCATTTGCTTGGAATTGAATATTGGATCACCATAATTAGATCAAGAAATATGATTTTTTATACTTGCATGTTTACAAAAATTTTGAGCCATTGATTTTCAAGCCTTAAAAGATCTTTCTAATACATCATAATTAGATAATCCAAGAGTCTATTTTTATAAAACCATGCATCTAGATCGCATTTGTATAGTAAAATTTTAGAAAAAAAATTTATGAAAATCTCAATGCATACCGGTTTATATAATTTGGTTACCCTGGATCAAGAGAAATTATAACATGTAAACTAGTATAAAGTGATATTTTCATAGATTTTTTTTGCAAATCTAAGCCTGCAGATGCATTCAACATGGTCCATTTGCTTGAAATCGACTATTAGATCATCGTAATTAAATCAAGAAATGTGATTTTTTATGCTTGCATGTTCATGAGAATTATGAGTTATTAATTTTCAATCCTTAAAAGATCCTTCTTATGCATCATAATCGGATGATCCAAGAGTCTATTTCTATAAAACCACTCATCTGGATCACATTCGTACGGTGAAATTTTAGAAAAAAAAAACTACAAAAATCTTGGTGCATACCAGTTTACATATTTGATTGGTTTACATATTTTAGTTACCTTGGATCAAGGGAAGTTGTAACATATAAACTGGTATGAATTAAGATTTTTATAAGGTTTTTTTGCAAATCTAACCCTATAGATGCATTCAATGTGGTCCATTTGCTTAAAATCGACTATTGGATTATCGCAATTGGGTCAAAAATGTATTTTTTTTATGATTGCATATTTACGAAAATTATGAGTCTTTGATTTTCAAGCCTTAAAAGATTCTTCTTATACATTATAATCGAATGATCCAAGAGTTTGTTTCTATAAAACAATGCATCTAGATTGCATTCATATAGTGAAATTAAAACAAAAAAAATAAACCTATGAAAATCTTGGTGCATACCAGTTTACTTATGGATGATGATAATTATCGTCGTCAATAGATTACAAATAATCAACATATTGACAACAATAATTATCATCGTTAATAGATTATAGATAATCAACATATTTACTATGATGATTTGCATCATTAATATGTTGACCATTTATAATCTATTGACATCATACTGACGACCATAATTATCATCGTCAATAGATTACAAATAATAGCATATTGAGGATGATAATTATATTCGCCAATATGTTGATGCTTTGTAATTTATAGACAACATATTGATGACGATAATTATCATCGTCAATAAATTACAAATAATTAACATATTGACGATGATATTTATCATCGTCATGATAGTAATTATTTAATCTAGCATATTGATGATGGTCATTATCATTGTCAATATATTACAAATAATTGACATTTTGATGATGATGATAATTATCGTCATTATTATACAGATCATTTATAATCTATTGATAGCATATTGACAACGATAATTATAGTAATCGATATATTGATGCTTTATAATCTATAGACAGTATATTGATGACAATAATTATTGCCATCAATATATTATAAATAATTAACATATTGATAATGATAATTATCATCGTCATTAGAGTCGGAGCCACATTAAGAGGAGAGTGGGCACGTGCCCACCCTGCTGAAAACCCCCAACGGGGTATGGGTCAACCCTGACCAAAATGCCCTGCTTATCTTTTTTATGAAAATGCTGGAGATGGAGCCTCAAAAGAAGTAGCTGTGTTGCATACTGGTATAGTTTTATTGGATGCTTTCTTTTTTTATTTTCACATTAATTATAAAAAAAATCAGGTAAGAACTTAATACCGATTTTAAAAGCACCAAGCGACCAGTAAGAAAGCAAAGCATGTTGTTTCATTCATCAAGACTACAAATCATCTTGGACACAAGAGGTCCACAAAGGTCTAAAGTCAACTTACAAGTGACACCCAAGAAACGAAATGAGAGTTGCTTAGTCTGCCACCCAAACAAACGTGTAATGCAAAAAATACGAACCAAGGTAAGATTGAACGATATAAATGATGACTTCTCCTTGCTAATAAGCCCCGAGACTTCTTCAAAGTGGGTAAGAATGACTTTGAAATTTGACCCCAAATTCTCAAGGTCTCTAATGAAAAATAAGGTGTCATCTGCATAAAAACTCTGACTCGATTGAAAAGACCTAATCGAAGCAGGTATCACCTCTTTACATCTCTCAACCATGTAAAGTCTTTTGGATAATCTTTTCATCCGGTGCCTTTAACTCTAAAGAATAATACACTTGGGTAATTTTAGGAAAAGTTTTTCAACATTTTAGTCTGTTACATTCAAGTATTCAACAACTTACTTTATTTAAATGCACTTCAAATACCCGCCTGAGGTATAAAATGAACCTTTTGTTCTTTTCTTATAAAACAACTCATCTTATGTCATAGACACTTTGATTGAGTAAGAAAGAGTGTCAACAACTTGGTGGTTTTAGGACCAACCGTGTCTTTGAAACATACATTATAAGAGCAAATATCTAAATGTTGTAAGAGTATGAACGTGGTGATGCTACATGCTTTTGTTATGTATCTTTGTTTTCCCTTTTGGCAGTTTTTTTCCATGTTCTCTGTATGCATCTACGGGCATGTTATTGAAGTTAATATTTGTTTTGCTTGGTATAGAACTTTTATTACTCGTTCGTTAGGATGAGCGGTGTATCTAGTAGCACGTGAAGACTGTTAGGGCATTCAATCAAACATAGTGCAGTGGTCTGCGTAGCATTGTAGCTGAAACAATGATAATTGTTCATTCTTTTGTTCATAGCAAAAAAGAAGAAGAAAAAACAGTATTGCCATTGTAATGGGCAACAAAATTTGTAACTCCCTGCATTGGAATATTCAATTGAACAACCACCAGAAAATATGATAAAATTTGCATTTTTCATCCACTTAAGTCTACCTTTATATATAGAAACCTAGGTTCTGTCCAAAACTAAGTTTTCTGGCAAATCAAATTAGTTTAGAACATAATATTCTTCCTATTTGGATGTGGTTGTTAAAAACTATTAAAAATAATAAGGCCATTTTTGCAGTCAGACGCTGACCTACAAATGGCTAGAAAGAAAAACACTAACTATTCATCGGAAAATGAAGAAATTGGCTAACAAAAAAGTTGGACATTTGTTTTGGCCCACAGCTGACCAACAAATGGCAAAATATGGAGGGAGTGGGACTGTGGGAGGGTTGGGCATGAGGGGGTGGAGGTGCATAAACCCAATAATCCAAGTTTTTGGTATATGCAAATTGAAAGTTGGTTGGCAGTCGGTGCATTCCAACTCAAGGATGAAGTCATAGTTTGAAGATTGTTTATCCTTTTATGAGGACAAACTCATCTTCGAAGAATTCAAGGAGGACATCAAAGAAGAAGTCTCATGTGAACGTGGGGACTCCATAGTTGTCAACAATGACCTTGCATATGTCATTAGTAAACTCATCTTGGAGGACGATATGGAGATAGAAGAGTTTATTCCGGATAAAATTGAATATAATAAGGATCAACAAGAATATCATTTTGGTGAGAAGTTAAGAATTGAGAAAGAAATTTCTCATGATGAGCCTTTAGAGAGTTTGATTATCCCTTTTGTTCCTAAATATGAGTTGAACACATTAAATATTTCGTGTGTGAAAGTCTCAAATTTTTTTTGGTGTCATCATAAGTTAGAAGTTATAGTACTTGTGAATTTTGAATTTTATAAAGCTTTATGTTGGAAATCTCAGGTAATTCCCCATCTCAGCCATTCAAAATTTTTAAACATGCATAGCCATTCTTGTTCTGTATAGACCAAAATTATAAATTGCAAACATACTTATTATCGTATATATTTAATTTTGTTTGCATTGCATATTTTATTTCTTTTTTCAGGGAATAGATTCTGCGTTGATTTTATTTTGATTTTTTGTAAGGATTATGAAGCTTCGCATAAGAAGAACGAGGTTCCGAGGATGAAACCTTTTGACCTAGGAGGATATGATGCAGAGCATCCACATAGTCACGAGGAGCAAAGACCCAATTTGCATTGCACGACCTGCGACCCTATGTTAAAAAAAACATGTTTCAGGTCCATTTAGGGTTAAGAGGTATTTTGGTCATTTACCATTTAATTTTCTGAGAATTTTAATTCAATCATCTTAGAAAATTTATTTAATTTTGTGATTCTATTTTTGTGTATATTGGAATTAATTCTGTATTTTTCTTTTTTCTTTTTTTAGGTGACAAATCTTATAGATTCAGATAGTTCTAGTGTCCGATAGGATTATTTTAGGGCACTAGAGGATGTATGGGGTATCAGAATAGATTTTTTTTAGCAATTTTATTTTGTTCTAAAATAATTTAAGATTTATTTGCATGAATTGGATCTTCGACAACATCCAATTCATCTTAAATGGATCCATATTGCCCCTCCCCCCCCCCCCCCCCCCGGTTGAACCAATATGAACTCCATTTGAACTTGTTTGACCAAAGTCAAGAGGAGTGTAGCTTGACTCTTTATTGATGTAGATGGAGGCGAACTTAAAGTCTCTTTAAGCCCAAGTGACCTCCAAGGTGGCCAATAGGAGGACACCTCCTTCTTAACCATCCAAAAGAAAGTATTACAAATTTGACTTTCTCATTATCTACTAAGGAGGTGACCTCCAACATGGTCAATAAGAGACCATGCTACCATTCTTCCTCCCTTAAATGAGCCAAGAAAATGTTGAGGGGGTTTATAATGCATGAAATACATATCATATTATTATAAAATTATGCATTCATATCAAATTTTATAGCTTAAACACCTTTGTTTATATTGTTTTAGGTGTGAAATAGCTACGGTTTGAATTTCATTAGAATCAAAGTTAAAATGAGAAAATTAAAGCATTTTTTGAGAAATCAGGTCTGTACCGATGTGAACCGAATCCAGATCTAATCCAAAATTGTGAAAATAACATTGAGATCTGGTCCACACGTCCTCTTAAACACAAATCCAAGATCCACACGTGAATACTTTCAGAAAAAAAAAAACTTTTGAAAATGGCACAAGCACTTTTTAGAATTTTAGAAGGTTTTGGGTACTATTTTGGAAATAGTTAAAATAGGGACCTATTTTATAATTTTCATAAATTAATTTTATAAAAGAGAAACATTCAACCATTGTTCGTTGTCTTTCCCTAAGGTTTCATGCCACCCTCTCTTCCAAACTCTTTCTTTCCTTTTGCTTTATGATCTCTTTTTATTTTCCCTTGTTCTTCCTCGTCTACGATTTTTTATCTTCTTCCTGTCCATTGTTTTTGTGTTTCTTTTTGTTGTTTTGGTTTTGGTTTTGGTTTTGTTGCAGGTACACAATGTTGAAGGCTTTGCTTCAAATTTGGTTTGTCATCTACCATCATTGAAGATTGGTCATGTTCTCTCTTCAACCGGTCTTTTCTCTTTTCTCCACCATCAATCTTCCTCTTCACCAACCAATGTGCTACAGTAAAAAATGAATTTCAGAAACAAAAATGATATTTTTGGTGTGATATCCAAGGTGTAAGTCTTCTCCTCTCTACCCCCATATTCGTCGAGCAACCCTTGAGGTGCGCCTTCCTCTCCTTCTCTACTTTTCAGTCTTTAAACCCTTATTTTGTATAAATAACCCAATCTTGGCCTCTTTTATTATTAGTTTTGGGTTTTTGATATTATATGTTATTTAGTATCTAGAATATGTTTATGTAGTATGATCATTTTCTTTGTAGTGTTTCGTTTGAGTCTTGTTTCGTCCGGGTCCAAGAACTTAACCAAAAAGGCCCATCGAAAAAGTTCTGGTTTGTAAAAACTGTATGTATGAATTTGTAGCATAGTATATTTATATTTTTGTTTTGATTAGATTAAGTTTAGAGTAAATTTAGATCAGATTTGAGTTTCTTGGTTTTTAGATTTAGTTTTTTCTAAAAATAAATTAGGCAAAAAATAGGGGTTTTCAATTTTTAGTGTTTTTCTTCATATTTTTGCTATTTTCTTGAAATTGTTAGGTATAGTTTAGTTTCTTTTTGTGATTCACATGATTTTTTATTAGTTTAGGTTCAGATCTAGGGTAGATTTAGTTCAGATTATTTTTTTAATTTTTTGTATTAATTAGATTTAATTTATTTATATTTTTAAAATAGCTGATTTAGGATTTTTGCAATCTTTTTAATTTTCGTAAGTAGATATGAATATTTACTATTTATTTTTAGTATTAGATTAGCTTAATTATTATTTAACTCATGTTCTTGATTTTGTTTAATTGCTTTAGTTAATTTTTATTCAATTATTTGTTTAAATTAGAAATCAATAAATTAAATAGATTAGAATAATTAATTCTTTTAATTTAACTAAATAGATTAGGTTTAATTTCTGTATTTATCAATAGTTAATGTTACTTTTAGTCCCAAAAAATTTAATTTCAGCACTTAGTTTAGAAATAGATATTTTAATTCAATTTTCATTTTTAGTTAAATAGTTTTTAATTTAGCCAATTTAGTTGAAGAATAGTTTTTTTAGTTAGCAATTTTTAATTCATGTTAATTCAATTCTTTTATAATAATTAGATTAATATTGTTTTAATTTAATGTTAGTAGATTAGATTAGTTAAATTCATAATTAGTTAAATTAAACATAGATTAGTTGATTTACTCTATTACTTAAATTATCATTGTCTCTTATCTAGCATCGTTTTTATTTTCGTTCAATCATATTTTGCTGCAGATTAATTTTTGGTTTAATTTAGTTAATCAAACTTAATTTTGTTTAATCCACGTCAGTAGTTAGTTTACTTTTTATCTTGCAAATAGGTTAGCTAGTTTGTTAAACCATCAACTGATTTCTTGCTTTCTTTATAATTCATTGATTTAATACACTAGATAGATAGTTTGGGTTAGTTTGTTTTTTTATATTTGTCATTTAGTTAGCTAGATTAATTAGTTTAAGTTTTGAATCTTGTATGTTAGTCACTTAGTATTCTTTTATTGAATCTCTTGATTAGTTTGTTATATGTTAGTTAGTGTTTGTTAGCTGAAATTGTTGAATTCTTTAAATTTAATTAGATAGTTTCTTGTTTACTTGTTTCTTAAATAGTTAGTTAGCATCTTATTAAGTATAGTTATTTTTAATGTTGAATTCGGTTAATATTATTTTATTGCTTTTCTTGATTAAGGTAGTTAGTTAGACCTTTTATTAGTTAGTTTCATTTCTTGCATATTCGGTGAGTTGTAGTTCTTATTTATTGTTAGTTAGAGTAGTTAATTAATTAGTTATTAATTACATCAATTAGTTCTTTCATATTATCAATCATTGATTAATTTAATTACATTTAGTTAATTCAAATAGTTTAGTTTTAAAATTAGAATAATTGATTCTTGTTTTAGTTAATAACTGCTCTTTTTATTTCGTAGTTTAGTTTAGTTGGTTAATCTTGATAGTTCCATAAATTTTGTCCATTTAGTTTAGTCCTCTTTTATTTTAGTTTCCTCAAGTATTTAGTTAGTCTGTATATTTTCTTTGTTTGATATTTTTTTGCTTATTGTATTGAATAGGGTAGATCCCCTTTTTATTTATTGTCCATCTTAATTATATTATCATTCATTATTTAGTTTGAATATATTTGGGTAGTAGTTCCCTTGGCTTTTTTTTTCTTTTATATTATAGGTCCCTACTGTGTCAGTATAAGGAAGAGGGTGAGCTGAGGTAGAAGTGTCTGATTATCCTCTTAAAGCTCCCTTAATTTCATTTGAGGGCCCAAGCATAATTAGGATTTTTATTATTTTTGTTCCATTTTTAATTGCATTGGCTTGTAATTAAGGGACAATGTAGTTTTCTTTTCTTAGTTATTAATAAAGTTAAGTTCAATGAGTTATTTTTGCCTAAGTTCTGTTCCCTGTAGAGACAATCTGACTTGCTACTCTGCAACGAGTGCAAGAACTGGTTTTTAATTTATTACTTGGTGCACAGTTCTTTGTTTAAAATATTATTTTCAAAATCGTCACCAGGGGTCTTCTTCTTTCTTTGCTGAAAAAGTTGGTTGAAGAAAAAAAGTCATGGTGAATCTTCCTTAGTCGTCTCCTACATTAAGACATTTTTTGTTGAAGCTTGTTGCAGCCAGACCGTGGTGCAAACCATAGCTCCAGCTGGGCGTGAACCAGAGTTGCAAGTGAACCGTTCGTATGTCCATAGTTCTAAAAAATCTGTACCAACTCTTGCAGCTAGTTCTTTGGCCGTGGTGCCCTTGCCGAGTTAGAAGGAAGTAGATTCTCTGTTGTTTGTGTTTGTGTGAGTCTTGATATTGTTGCTAAAGCCTTATCTTATGACTTCTAAAATGAGTTTGATTAAACTTGCCTTAGTTTGAACTCGTTATATATCTTGTTTGATCTAAGAGGTTATCTTCTATGCATTGGATCTTGAATAAAAAATTTTTTGCTAGCTTGTTTGATATTTGTGACTTATTTTTAATCCTTGCTTGGTCTAATCAGAGTTGGGATAAGGTAGAAGGAATTTAGCATTAGAGAATATACTTTAGAAGTGTTTGTGTGTACAGGTTGAACAATAAACCCCTAACATTAAAATTTGGATTAAACTAAATGTGTTGTTGAATCATATAACACCATTCAGTTCTGTGATTGTCTGTGTATCAGACACAGTTTCACTAATCGAAGCATAACTTTTAATCTACTCCATCAAAATTAGCGTATGATAATTTGTTGGAAAGCTAACACCTGTGGCTACAACTTATATGTTCATAAAAGTTTTTGATTTATTTTTTGTGGCTGTTAAAACTGGTCTAGAATAGAGAAAATAGTTATTTGAGTGACTGTGAGGATTGCAATAGTTTGACTCCTTGTTTGGTTTGTAGTGGAGTAATCCAAACTTTGATTTAAGTGATTTTTGTTACTTTGGTTTAATAATTAATTTCTCTATAACTTTTATGTTAAACAAATTTGATGAATCAATTGTCTATATGGTCAAAAGTATCTTGGAATAGACGAAGCAGTCTCACAAGTGACTGTACAGGACTACACCAGTTTACCATCTTGCTCGGATCATATCAGAGTCATACGATGTCTGATTTGAGTGATTTTAGTTTTTCTAGTTTCAAAAAATTTTTTCTATAATTTTTTTTTGGGACATTGACTGAATTTATAAGAAATAGTACTTTTTTGACCTTTACAAACTAGACAGTTACAACAAACCCATCTGTGAACATCGATCCATTGGTCTGGTGTTTGGTCCGTATCTTGACCATCATGGTCAGATTTATGAGTTTTTGGATTTGTTGAAAAGGGAAATCTGTTGTCTACAAAATTTGCTTTGGTGTTGTCCTTCAGTTTGGAGTGCAATAGGGTCTAAATGCCCCTGCATTGAAAACTGCCAGTTTTCAAACTACGCAGTTTAGCTTTGGATCATCAGGATCCATTTGTATCTTGGATCGACTCTTTGCCAGATCCACATCAAAAGAAAGTCTATTGATTTTACGCATTTGGCAGCTTGAACAAATGATACTTTTAATGGACTTGAACTTTATTGAGATGGACTTATTTTTTTCAAGAAAGTCAACAACATGCACATGCACATTCCCAAGTTGTTGATGTGAAACATCCCAACTGGAGTTTTTAAATCGTAGAGAAAAGAAAACTCGATGCTTAATATCAACCTTGTTCCTTAAGTTGTCAAATCTATACAAGTCTCCTACTCTACTCCTATCGCCACTTGCCTGCCCGTCCTCTTGTCTGGATTGAAAGTAATGTATGAGGTAGCTCCCGTGTCAGGAAACCAAACTTGATCTTGGCTATAAGCTAGTTTTATGGCAGCAAGAGCCTGTGGAACATCTTAAGCTTGATAGACATGATTAAAGTGATGCCAACAATTGATGGCACTGGGATTCATTTTTTCACATATTTGACACAAAACCCCCTTTTCTTTTTCTTAGTTGATTTTGGCATTCGATTGATTTAAACCAGATTTGGTTCTGTTTTGATTGAATCGATTGTCACCTTGTCCAGCTCGGATAAAGTCAGGTCCCTTTTGAGCTAAATTGTTGCTTTGTGTTGAATCAAAATTTTTTATTATTAAAATTTTGCCCAAAAAAGGTAGAGTACTCATTCACACCTTCTTCATACATGATGCGCATGGTTTCACGCCCTTGAAGCAAGTCAACCATATAATCATATGATGGAATGGGCGACTTTAGCATAGTTGTGATAAATGCATCGTGCTCATGGCCAAATTAACCCATTCAAGAGCCAGAACACCATGATTTCATCTTCAACGGGCTTCCCAATAGCTGCGAGTTCATCACAAATCTTTTTGAACCCATTGACATATTCATTCATCGAGATACTTCTTTTCTGGTAGGATTGCAACTTTTGTGTCAATAGAAATTCACATTCTTTGGAGACATGAGTAAAAGCCTTGATAAGAGTATTCCATACCTCACTGGATGTTTGATGGCCAACGATGAGATCCAACACTTCCTTTGATAGAGTGTTTGTGATCCATCTTCACAGCAGCCTCTCAGATTTTCTCCAGGTAATAAACTCCAGATTTGAGATGCCATCTATGGTTTGCACTGGAACTAGAGTTTCACCATCTACAAAACCAATCATGTATTGGCTCTCGATGAAGCCAAGCAACTATATTTTTCACACCAAAAGATTTGAATGATTGAGTTTAATTGTGATAAAATCTGCCACATTGAGGTTGAAGGGGTACGAGAACTTGATGAAGCAGTCAGTGGATGTTGATGCCATTGAAGAAGACAATACAATCACCCAGGATGCAATAAGCTCTAATACCATAAACAAAAACATGTAAGCCATAAACTCACAATATTGACGTGGTTCGGTGAGCAATCACCCATGTCCACAATACTCCACTCAACAACTCACATGTGGAGTTTTCCACTATTTAAATAATTACATTGTCCGTCAACTTCACTTGATCGATTCTTTTGGTTATTCTCCATTCGGTTACATTTGATAAGATTAGCTACACTGCTAACTTGATCTTGTTGGACTCTTATCGTATTAGCCTCTTGAGTTGGAATGATAATCTTGATTTCATCACATACATCATTATTGTGATCATGAGCTGGAACGATAATCTTGATCTCATCACATTTGTCATTATTGTGATTCTCTGATAGAGTCCCATTTGATGCAAGCTGATCTTGGATAAGCTGATCTGTAATTATAGTGATAAACTCGATTTTATCGAGTTTTATCTATTTTAGCAGTATCATATCCTGCGTTATTAGCGTGACCTATATTCTCATCTTATCCGACGATATTATCGTGATATGCATTCTCTGTTAACATTGTTATTAATAAGGTGATGGATGAGAGCAGACATTGTCAAAAGCTAGGTGAGAGTTTACAACCACAAACCCACGCTGACAGGATCCGCTCTTGTGATGAACTGGTTGCGTCAATTTAACCTGTTTCATGTGGTTCATAGTTGGCGCGCAATGATGGGCTGTGCTAAATCAAGCTAGCACCTCGATAGATAAGCACTCAGATTGCTCGTGCTGGTTTATAGTTGTATCATGCATGTTTTTATGATTTATCATTAATGGACTGCTACATGTCTACCTAATCCCAAATTGCATATCAAACAAGAAAAGCAATTGATTAAATGTTCTCTGTCATTCAAACAAATTCAGTTCTCGTTTATGTTTTTAACCAGTGCTTTCACCAAAACTAAGGCTCCGTTTGGGTGCCTGTCGTGGAAAGAGATGGGATGTAATAGGAGTTAATATGACATAGTACTGATGAATATGGGTAATTTGGCTGACGTTTGGGAGGAGTTGGAGGGAGGCGAGGATTTCGGCTGGAAATCAACCGACTCCAACTCTTCTAAATTCAATTTTTTTACCCCCATTTACCTGGAATCAGATCAGGTCATGCTGAACATCAGCTTTTTTGCTCATGCCAACATCGTGGCCGTCCGTTTTTGTATATTGAAAATTTAAAAAGTCAACGGGCATTCATCCAAAATGCAAACAGACGGCCACAATGTTGGCACGAGCAAAAAGCTCATGTTCAGCATGACCTGATCTGCTTTCCATTTACCTCAGTAAATCTTATATTCACTTATTTTACCTCATTATTAAATGCAATAATTGTTTAGTTAAGAGGCTAACAACTAGGGGTGGGCAATGAGCCAACCGGCCAGCCTGCTAATGGACTGAGCCAATCGGGCTGTTGACCAGCCTAGTCAAAGTCAGATCCATAAATTGATGAGCTGAGACAACAACCCTCTTTGGGCCGGCTCGTGGGGAAAACCTCAGCCCACGGAAATGAAAACCTTCCCAATGGAAAACTCTCTCAAACCTCCTAAATGAACATTTTATTAGATTTTTTATATTTTTTAAAAATTTGGACCATATAGATGTGATATATATGCTTGTTTTTATAAGAACGCGTTCTTTGAGCATTTGATTCCAATGCAGGGATAGGTTTTTATAAGTTTCAAAATCAACAACAACAAACAACAACAATGCCTTCATCCCAAAACAAAATCAACAACATACAATTTTCATAAATTTTTTAGGCTCAAAATACCATTTTTGCTATACAAAATTCATGATCCAAGTATCGATTTATAGTAAATCAATGAACACATCTGGATGGTCAGACTTTTGAAAAAATACCAAAAAAATTTCATTTGAGAGGTTTGGGAGGGTTTCCATTAGAAAAGTTTTCATTCTCCTAAATATGTATATATATATATATATATTATAAAAAATATATATACTTACGATCCGATCGAGTCGGGCTGCTAGGACCAAGCTTAGGCCTAATTTATAAGCCCTAGCCTGGCTGAAATACCATGCTACGGGTTTCCAAATATGGTGAAGAATCTGGAGTAGTTGCAAGCCTAAATCCTGAGTTGTTTATGAAGTCCACAGCTCCTCCCAAATATATTATCCTTGAATTCCAGTAATTCTACTTCCTAGGACTCCTTGCAACTCCCTCCAAGTTCCTACACGGGTTCCCAAACAGAACTTAAATTAACATGGCTTTTCTTGGATGGATTTTGTGGATGCTGTTCGAGAAACACAATCACTATGACTTGGACACATACTGCTGGATTGCTAGTTGTCCATTATTGAGGTAAAAACAGATTTACAGTATACTGAGAATACACAATCAACGTTTTGAACCATGATACCATATGATGCATGCACATGCACTATGTGTCGTTCTAACCTTGTGGACGTGTGAAGCATGATTTGTTTAATATGGTAATATTTTTCATTATCTTTGAGGTACCATAATATTTATCTTTTAAAATAGTGAAATCGAGGCTTAGCAACTTATGAAGATGGAGGTGGTTTAAAGATGGCTCAAAACATCATATCAAAGTGAACATGATCCAAATGTTTAGTTGCTTTTGAAAATTGGATCTATGTTAGCACCGAGAGAGAGAGAGAGAGAGAGAGATCACTTGCAACAAGAGTGAAATGCCTGTAGGTTCTAAGGATGCTTACTCTGCCTCAAAAGCCAAGAACCAGCACGGCCCACTCACACACAAAGTCAACAAGATGGGAATTGGGAATCTCATGTTTCAACTTCCCAAGGGATCGACCGAGCGGGGGAAAGCTTACGTCCAAGAGACCAAATCCACTGTCAGATCACCCAAACCGCTAACCACCATTAACAAAATAACAAAAGGCATCAAAAGGCTATGATGACTGAGGGCTTTATATAATTTGCAATTCCCATTGGTTGCTTGCTCCATGCTAGAAGCAGTCCACGGCAACACACAGAAAGAGAGAAGAAGAAGAAGAAGAAGAAGAAGAAGAAGAAGAAGAAGAAGGTGGGTGTTCCTCATGGCCGAGAGAAGCGGTGTTGAAACTCGCCAGCTACTCTCTGCTAGTAACGCCCTCCCCCCGCTTCCCAAAGGTTGGTCTCCTTCGATCTCAACCTTCCCCTTCAAGCTCACCTTGTTCCTCTTTTCCGGTTAACGTTCTCGAGCATCTGTTTCCCCAAATTTCCCCTTTTATCTCCGCCTCCTGTTCCTTGCTTAAAGTAAATGCCCTAGTTCACCCCATGCTACGTTCCTTCCCCCCTTTGGTCATGGAGTCTTCCCTCTGATCTAGACGTTGGACATTCCGAAACACGCAGAATCCTAAACCCACACTCATTCTCGCGATATATCAGTTTTTCAAGGGTTCAGGTTTGTTTTTTATTTTGATTTTGATGCTGTTGAGGGTGTAATCGGACTGTGGTAAACGCAGAGAGCGAGCCCTTGGAGGGTTCAAGACGCAGGTCTGGTGGACCACCGAAGAGGAAGGCTACCAATTCCTCGTCGTCGGCTCCTTCCAAACGTTTCGCCAAGGAAAGAGCTCCTCCTATTCTTCCTTTGCATAATGGTCCCTGTACTAGAGCTCGGCAGTCTCCCAACAAGTTTCCTAGAGCAGCTGCCGCTGCAACTCCTGCGAAACCAGAAGGTCCCCAGTTGCCGCAGGATGTTGCAGAGGTACCGGACAAAGTTGAACAGAAGCGGGACCCCGAGGATCAGACACCCGAGCCCCTGGTTGACACGGAGTTGGAAGCTGTTAGATCGCGGGATGCCAATGTCCATGTTATTCCTGTGACTGCTGGTAAATGTGAAATCCTTCTGATGCTTGACGTATTTTGGATTCCCCACTTTCATCATGTTTCTTGTAATTCCAAAGGTTCGAGATGTATTGCGTCTGTTAAAATGGTAATGTTAGCCTTTTGATGCTACGATGTGGAATTATATGACATGCCCCTCATGGTACAGAACCGAGATCCTTAAATTCATTCACATACATCTAACAAAAGGAGGCTATCACTTTGGTTCAGCAGGAGATAGGAATCTTAGCTCAAAGTAAACATTTGATGCTTGAACTAGAATTGCAACAACCTTTGCCTATAATTATAACTTCTAATGATGCTGGAAGACAAAATTTCTGCTGTTCCTATAAGTTTTTATTTTCCTATTTCTTTCTGTTGGACTAATATGTTTTTTTTCTCTCTTTCTAATCAGTACCTAATTTATCCCATGCTCGGGAGTTAGGTTATTGGATAGGTATCTGCTGAAGTCATCATTTGGAGGTTTTGGCTGTTAAAATATTGATGTAATTTTATGTTTCATATATATATATATATATGTATATATTCTTTTCTGTTTTGTCCAAAATACCCGATAGGGGTATTTTGGTCTTTTTTATAATGTAATTTTATTTTTTATTTTAGGGTTTTCTTCTTTTTCTCTTTTTATTTCTTTTTGTATTTTTACTTTTTTATTTTTGGGACCATTGGGGGCCCCACTTTAATAGACGTTGGGAACCCCATAGTTCACTAATGTGACCGTTGGGGACCCCAACGTCTATGAGTGGGAGCCCCAATGGCTCCCTCTTTTGTGCTTTTCCATCTTGTATATATAGGGGTTCTCCCCTCCTTTGTTTGCAAGTGTTTTTACCCTCTCCCTTAATGAAGATTCATTCTTTTTAGCTCTTTTGGCTTCACCCCTTTGTGGGTTTATTCAAAATCTTGTTTTAATGGGTCGTTAATAATGTTTAGCTTTCAAGAATAATTTGATATTAATCTCACTTGTGTGTGTAACTTTAAGAGTTTTTGTGACTATATTGTAGATAACAAGTTTTGCATACGACTTAAGATTGATGAATATATAACTTTTTTCTTGAATTATTGTTTTTTTATATATATGACCGTTGGTGCTTTGAATTTATATACTTAACTTTATATATATCTATGAAATTTTTATCTAACAGGGATCACTTAATGCATCATATCATATGAGCAATATTTAATTGAAAAAGTTTTATTATTATTATTTTGAATTAAGAGTAGTTTCTATTAAAAAGCATAGTCTTGTATTGTTATCATATGAAATATGGTTATCTTTTTGCATCTTGACGCTTTTAAAGAATCTCCAATTTGATTGTCTTCAAGTGTGTCCCATTATAAAATTTATGTTTCCTTTCAATGGTTGTTGCACATTTGTTGAATTATGAGTTAGTTCTAACCTCTTAAGTCATATAATGTGGTTTACTATGCATTAAGAAACTTATAAGGTTGCCTTAGTGCAATTTTATGTCGTACAGTTACAACAAGTCTATAAACTTATTAATCCTTTTAGTGTGGGTTTTGTCCCACTTGTATAAAATATATTCTTCACTTTTTCATTTGGAATCTCTCTTGAGTATTTTGTGTGTGAACCCTAGTGTTTGCTTTGTGTTTGAACCTTTATGGTTCTTGAGAGAGCTTGTTCGTGAAGAAGTATTTGAAGTTTGTTTAAGGATTCCTTTTTAAGTGCGGGTTTTTTTCACTTTAATGAGATATTTTCTTTTCTTTTTAAGTGTTTTAGTTCTTGTGAGTATATGCTGTTTGTGAGTTTTTCATCGTTATTGTAAGGAGATTGGTTGTGGGCATCATTTAAAATTTCAATTGTGGACTTCACTTACTTTCATGGTTTTTCATAAGCCTTTTAAACTTCACCTTTATTAAGCGTGGCTATATTGGTCTAAATCTATTATTTGCTCATTCAAGATTGTTGTCATCCGACATCTTATGTTGCATAAAATTGCATCTATTATCATTTGGTATGCATATAATTACATTGTTGAAACTTGATCCTTGGATTATCCCAAAATGGTTCTTTCACATGGCATTGCGTATTTAAAAGAATGTCCTTTTTAGAGTATTCTTTGCCCTTTATGACACTTATGTTGTCCATCACAGGTTGTTATTTGATCCTTTTTTTGCCGTATTATTGTTATATCAGAGATGTTTGTTGAGGTGAGTTATGGGCACCTCGGTTTAGGTCAGTTTTGGTTGTCACATGTGGTTTGACTCAAATTAACTGTTTTATGTTCTCTGATTATGAGTGTGTGGTATCACTCAGTTTTTCTTTGGCCATTGATTTCACTATGGATGCTCTTTATTATGAGTACCTGTGATGAATATATATTGTTTTTTAAACCATAGTGTTTCAAAATATGTTTAAAATTGTCAATTTTATTTGCATTAGTGTTTGTCATCACAAGTCTTCTTAACTCAATTGACTTTCTCCTTCTATGCCTCCTATCTAAGTGTCACCTTATGTAGACAAGAAATGTTGTTCACACTTTCGTGTGTGTTTTTAGCCTATTGCTGACTTTGTTCTCTTGATCTAGTAGCTGGTACACTTGTTTTGAGTGTCATTATATGTAGACAAGGCTTGTTGTTTCACACCATTGTGTGTGATGTTGGCTCATGGTTGACTTTTGTGTTCTTGTTCTAGTCGCTGATACACTCATTTCAAGTATCATTTTATGTAGACAAGAGATGTTTTGTCACACCTTCATGTGTGTTTTAGCCCATGATTGGTTTTGTACTCTTGTTCTAGTCGCAGAACATACTTGATTTTGAGTGTCATTATATGTAGACAAACGATGTCTGTTCACACTTTTGTATGTGACTTTTAGCCCATGGTTGGTTATTGTACTCTTACTCTAGTCGCTGATATACTTACTTCAAGTATCATTATATGTAGACAAGAGGTGTTTATACACACCTTCGTGTGTGTCTTTCACTCTTTAGTGATATTATATTTATGTTCTTGTTCTAGTCGCTTATACACTTGATTTGTGGGTTTTGGAGGTCTAATGAGGCAATTGCTTGTAATGGATGAACTTTTGTTGAGATTTGCAAACTTTTATATTTATGAGAATTTATAATTTATTTTTTATTTGCATTTTATCATATGAGATTTCCTTTTAATTCCATAAAGATTTTTTAATCCCTACTAGTTTTTCTATATCATCGATATGATATATACGCATATTTGAAAATCTCTTGTTTTTACCTTTTTTGCATTTACCCTATAATGAATTTGTGAATTTTATACATTAAGTGCTTACAGTGTTTAGCCTTCTAGTGGGCTTTTGTATTTTCAAATATTTCATCCCTCAATATGTAAGGTTCTCTATTCAAATAACATTCACTCTTGTTTCATGGGTGGGTGTTTTGGTTTATTCAATCAAGCGTTATACTTGATTGGAGTGTGTTCTTGCAAGATCATACATGACATTTGTTGGCGTTGATTTATTTTCATTCTAAGGTGTGTGAGAAATTATTAACTCATCTTTTGTTGATAAAATTATTTGTGTCTTCTATATTAATTTGTTTATTGAACACACTTTCTTTTGTATGCCCTTGTGCACATCCCTTTGTGAAGAATTAGTTTTTGTATGAACATTGTCTCTTTGAAGACATTTCTAATGCATGAAACCTTTCTTAAAACTTTTTAGTGCTGATTCAATAAAAAGAAATATCTTTATACCTTTATGCATATTGAACTCCTTTGTGAGTATTCCTTGTGCCTTTGTGCACATATCTTTCCTTAAGAATATAGTGAGTTTATCAAAGTGTGTTTGAGTTTAATCCTCTTAATGATATTTTCACATAGTTCTCGATTAAAATACGTAGAATATCTTTTGCATCATTGTCTTGATGAATCATATGTTTCTCTTGATCAATGTTATGATTTCTTGATTCATCTTGTTTGAAATATTCTACTTGATTGAAATACAAAAATATTTTTTACTTGAAGCTTTTTGTTTTGTTCCACAGGATCTTAAGGATGAGATGGAAGAAGTACTTATGATATATCATGAAAGGTGCTTGGGGATGATCATTAAAGACAGTTGAAGGCTGACATTTGCAAAATTCTTTCATGTGCTATAAAGATGATGACTTCTATTGAAGACTTGAAATTCTTTCTTTTGTATTTTTCAAACTTTTCGTTCCCTCACGTAAAGTTTGAGGGGGAGGGGTTCTTAAAATATTGATGTAATTTTATGTTTCATATATATATATATATATATATATTCTTTTCTGTTTTATCCAAAATACCCGATAAGGGTATTTTGGTTTTTTCATAATGTAATTTTATTTTTTATTTTTAGGGTTTTCTTCTTTTTCTACTTTTTCTCTTTTTATTTCTTTTTGTATTTTTACTTTTTTATTTTTGGGACCATTGGGGGCCCCACTTTAATAGACGTTGAGGCCAGAGTTACCAATTAAGGAAGCGGGAGCGGGAAGCGATACGGGAAGCGGGAGCGGGAAGCAAGGCACTTTCAAAATTTTAGGAAGCGGGGAAGCGTGAGACCACTTAGAAGAAAATTCTGAACCGTCTCAGAAGCGACCTAGGAAGCGAACCAGAAGCGAGGGGGAAGCGAAAAAAATGAAAAAAATGGGGAAGCAAGGTGGAAGCGTGGGGGAAATGCGGGGGAAGCGCGCTTCCCCCCATAAATGGGAAGCGCGTTTCCCATAAAAGGGGGACACTTCCCCTCACGCTTCGGAAGCGCGACGTTTCGCACTTCCCCTTTTGCCTAGGCGCTTCCGGTAACTCTGGTTGAGGCTCCCCAATGTCTATGAGTGGGAGCCCCAATGACTCCTTCTTTTGTGCTTTTCCATCTTGTATATATAGGGGTTCTTCCCTCCATTGTTGTCAAGTATTTTTACTCTCTCCCTTAATGAAGATTCATTCTTTTTAGCCCTTTTGGCTTCACCCCTTTGTAGGTTTATGGGTTTGCACTTTATGTGCATTTGGTTACTCCTTAGTGGGTTTGTGTATTCACACTTTATGTGCGTGTTTATCGGTTCATTTTTAAACCTATTGCATTCAAGGTCATTTTCTAACATTGGCAACTGGTGCAACTGATTCATGTGTTTGTTGTTTCATTTTCTTACAATAAGATGGGTAGTCTTATCCATTTCTTTAGTTCTTTCCCAATCATTCTCCTTGTCAGCCATAATTAGGTGCATCTGCGTGGAATAATTGAAGAACCTTATTTTGTATTGAACAAGGGCATACTATGTCACCTAACATGATAATTGTTCACATTTTCATGCATGAAAATGCAGTGCTCATGTCATTGAGTTCTCATGAAAAAGACCACATATTTGCTGATGAATCAAGTTGTTAATAAGGAAGTGTGTCGTTATGTCAATGACAATGTATTCTAATTTTTTGTAAGTTCAATGTTTGGATTAAGCAGTTGAATACCTTTTGTTCTGTCATAGAATTGCATGTAAATAAGAAATTGGAAGGTAAACCACATCGATACACAATACATTTCTCCTTTTTGTTTTTAGATATGGTGAACAGGAAAACATGTAGGCACAATTTTTCAATGATATATAGAAATCATGAAGGAGAGGAGATTATATTCCCCAAAGCAGCAACCACCCATCTACAAAAGAGCAAGCTGTCCTTACAAACCTTCTAAGTTTTCCTTGTCTCTATTAAAGAGAAACCATTTCTGAAAGAATTGCATAATCTGTTGGGTGGTCCTTGGATTAGGAAGGAAGAAAGGGGATTCAATCCATTGCATGCACTCTTACACACCCCTCTATCATTTTTATGGGATTCTATAGACCTTTAGAAAACTCTCTTTAGGAAGAAATATGAGTTCTATGGCCTTAAACATCTCTCCTACAATTGTCAATTTTTAGTTCATTTTCATTGGGCACTTCTTTGGTGTTAAGAGGAAGACAATGGTCAAGTTCTAGTGATATTTCTTACTTCTATAGACTTTTTTGTTTCATTGTTTATTCATGTCACTTTCATGTTTGGGGATGCAAGTTATTGGTTCCATTATAATAGTGGCAATTAAAAGATGACTACCATGAATTGATTTTTTTTTTTGGTATTGATTGATATCTGAACTTATATGAGGCTTTTCATCCATTGGATGTCCCTTCCCTTGCGTGGGGTTAGGTATGCTTTAATGGGAATGGTAACTGGTTAGAAGGTTTATGTGGTCTATCTGTAGGAGATGAAACACCAAGTGTAGTATAGCATCTTCAATAGGCCAAGGTTTCTTGTCCTTCAAACTAATCTAACTTTAGTTTTCTCTAACCAAAAAGTTAACAAGGCTGCCATCACATTCAAATCTTCATCCACTTTTCCCACTGGTATAAAAAATAAGTCATTGATATTCATGGTATCAGTTTGAATGCTCAGAGCTATGTCAAGATAATAGAAAGGAGGACCCTGGTGCAATCAAAACTCCAAAAAGGATGCGAGTATGCACCACTACATTATTTTGTCTTTGGCATGAGATACATTTATTGACCAAGTGATTTTAGGTCGACTAGTTCCACCTAGGCATTGACTGCTTTTGACTTCTAAGCTTTACTTACTTTTGGGGACAGGCTTGAGATCTATGTAACTTTGATTGAGGGCTATGCAGCAATTAGGGAGTATGCATAAAGTGTAATATGGAGCCTAATACCTTTTCCATGAGCTAATTCCTCGATTGTTCTTAGTGTAGTTTCTTATTGATCAATGTGCTTCATGTTGCTTTCGTTGGGCTTGTAAAATGCAATATTTAGTAGGGGGTTTAGGGTTAGGGGTTCTGTTAATAAAGTGTGCTTGCATAATTAATGGATCTAAAGATGATTGGGTTCTCTAAGGATTCAACATCATTTGATTATTCAAAGAGGCAGGGTGTGACATTGAGTAAAGTGTACTTACTAAGGTTGCTAGCAACATGATGGTCCATTCAGCTTGAGAGCTATGTCGCATAGGTGCGGGTGCGGATGCAGTGATACAGCACTTTAAAAAAACTTGGGTGCGGGGATGAGGGGAGGGTATATATATATATATATATATATATATATATATATATATATATATATATATATATATATATAATTTTTAACAGTTTTAAGTTAACATTACGTGTATGCATGTGCATTTATGTATTTATATATATAATATAGATAAAAATGGACTTGATTAGGGTTAACTGAATCTACTTTTGGATAGAAATGGACCTCAGCGTGGTGGACTTCACCTAACACAAAGGAAGTTGTGTCCAAGTGTCCCACCCGCCTGGGTGCGGGTGCGGTGCCCTGTTTGAAGAGTCCGTGTGACATAGCTTGAGAGGAACCTTTAAAAATTTGAAGGCATATCTTTTAGTATTCACAACATTCATAGATTATTATGGCATGGTATGAAGAATATTTTGGAAATGCTGATCAAATCCAAGCTTGAGCTTGGGGAAGATTGAATTGGAGACAATGATAAGGGTATGATAACTTTTTCTTAGTTTATTTTGCTTTCCTTTATAGTTGGTTGAGTAGTTTTTTCTTGTAGCCTTTGGCTAGTTTTTCACGCCTTTGTTTCTTGTGTGAACAGACCAAAACAGGTTGCCATGATTTTTCTATCTTCACTTCTTAGTAGAGCCATAGATTTTGTAGATTGGAACATTAGATAGCTGCTACATCACATAGGTAGAGGTGTGGGTACGTATGATACAACATGCAAATGTTTAAAAGCATGGGCACATGGATATGACTAATATATATATGTATAATGTATGTCTTATTTTTTATAAAGATTATATGTATGCACATATGCATGAGTTTTGTGTGTGTGTACATTCCAGTGGGCACAACTATCCAGAAGCTCGGTATCCCCTTTGTGTTGGCCTGTTATTGTTGTTTACAGTTTTCTACAGAGAGCGTAGACCATTTTTTATTTTGCCCTTATTCAGAAAAATATTTTCTTTTAGTTTCTTGTTTTCACGTGTTAATTTCGTTTTTAAAAAGGGCAGAATAGACATTTCATAAACGCATACCCCTTTAAAAGGGGACGCGTACCCCTTTAAAAGGGGGCATGTTTCTTCTTTTTTACGTGCGCTTCCCCATGCGTTTCGAAAGCGCCGCATTTCGCTCTTCCGAAGCGCGTCTCGAGGAAGCACGCTTTCCCTGATACATGTGCGTTTCCGGTAACTCTGAATTTTACCAATTCTTACTGAAATTGTGATATTATGGGAAACTTTTGCAAAGGTTTAGAATATTGTTAGAAATCAATTATGATGTCAAGTTCAATTTGATAGAATCCGTTTTATCACTAAGTTAAGGTCACTTTCGAAAACTATATCTTGTTGTTCGGCTGCATTGGTGTAATTGGTATCTTTCTTGTAAAAAAATGTTTTACCTTATGTTCTCATATGGTCCCTTGTCCATAGTAAAAATATTGGATTTCTCACCTGATTGTTTATAGTCAACCAAGTGATGAACTTGTCATATAACTATGAAGTTTCCTTCTTGATGTTAGCTTACATGGCTGAATGATATATTCTTGATGGTTGCTGTTTTTATATTGTTATCTGAATATCCTTAAACATGCTTTTGCTTGCCTGTTATTTGATATAACCTGTTATCATGATTGATTGTCTTTCAGGTTGGTTTTCCTGGACAAAAGTTCATCCATTGGAAGAGCAAGCACTATCATCATTTTTTAATGGCAAATCTGAAAGCCAAACGTCAGAAAAATATTTAGAATTAAGAAACCTAATCATGAAGAAGTACCACGCTAATCCACAATCGCAAATAAGTGTGAAGGATTTAGCTGACCTAAATGTTGCAGATGCCAAAGAAAGGTGGGAGATAATGGAATTTTTAAGTCACTGGGGTTTGATAAATTTCCATCCATTCCCACCACACAACACTGTTGCAGCTTCCAATGGGGTTGATGAAAATAGTGAGGTGAAATCTTTGGCTGAAAAACTTTATCAGTTTCGCATGCACCCAGTTTCCAAGGTAGGCCTCCAGAAGGGCTTGCCTGCTCCAACTTCGATGCATCGAATCCTTCCAGAATCTACCATTCCAGATGTACTGCTTCCGCAGGAAGGTCCGGCTGTTGAGTACCATTGCAACTCCTGCTCAGCTGATTGCTCTCGTAAGCGTTATCACTGCCAGAAGCAGGTATGAATTCATAGAGATGCATCTGATATGAGGTTTATTTTTGCTCAAAAAAGGCGATGTTGGCTTGTTTGCTTCTTTTTGTGATCAATTCACATCCTTAAATGTTATCTTAAAATATCAAATATCAACGAACAATGGTGTACAAAAAATACTTGCTGATCTGATGTCGATTTTTCATTTTTAATGTGGGAGAGAATCCTTGCTAAAATGTTTGATATCCAAAGAGGACCATTGGATACTTTTTCTTAAAAAAAATAAGGCATAAGTTTCTATAGTTAATGATCTATTTTCTTGTTGAATTATGTGGAAAATTCGGAAATTCATTGATTATCCCTTCCAGTGAGGTGTCTGTTAGGCTAATTATTTATTGTGCAACCTCTCTTTTTCATTAATTGCTTCTATTGTTTTATTATGTGAATTGTGGCAGGATGGTTTCCACTTCTATAGGAATCCAAGTTCCCAACCATCAAATTTACATAGAACAAAGGCCTTTCTCTACTATGCACATAAAAACAGAACTTGGTTGTGGCAAACAGAAAGTCTTTATGTTATCTTTTCCCCTTGTGTTACCCAAACATACTCTTGGAACCCAAGTTGCCAACCATCCAATTTATAGAAATTGGCAGAACAAACGCATTTGCTCTACTATTCACACAAAAACAGGATTTGGTGAATGGCAAACAGGAATTGTATTTTACCTTTTTTCCTGTGTTACTTAAACACACTCTTGGGGAGTACAGGTTTCTGACTTATGCCACTGTAATTCCCAGGAAAACCTTCTTGGTACCATTTGTGTGTCGACTCTCTCCCTCTTTCTTGTATGCTGATAAATGGATAAGTTTCTCATAGTTCATTGTTTGAAAAACTTTTCTGGGAGCCTCTCCAGATTCTCTTTTCTCGTACAGGAAAACAAGTTGGTTGGTATCTGCCAGATGCAACTTCTCACCAAATGCTTTCTGTTTTGGCAGGCTGATTTTGATTTGTGTCCTGAATGCTATAATGATGGAAAATTCGGGTCTGGAATGACATCGGCCGATTTTATCCTTATGGAACCTGGAACAGAAATGTCAGGTACAAGTAGTGGAAGTTGGACCGATCAGGAAACACTGCTTCTTCTTGAAGCTCTGGAACTTTATGGGGAGAACTGGAATGAGATTGCTGAGCATGTTGCCACAAAAACAAAGGCTCAATGTTTCTTGCATTTTGTTAGAATGCCTATTGAGGATATGTTTTTAGAAGGCGAGGACACTTCTGACATAACTAGTCCTGAAGTTCCGGATTTGGCTGCAGTCACCAAAGATCCACCTGCTTTGAAGAGTTCTTCAGATCTACCCAAAACTGCTTCAGAGCAGCCCGATACTGCTTCAGAGCAACCCACAACTGATTCAGAGCCACCTCCAGCCATGAGTGAAACTACTGACAAGCAGCCACCAGCTTCTCCATCTGATGCTGTTAAACCAAGTCATGCTGGTCATGTTGATGATCCTCAGGCAAATGTCGATAATTTTGCAATTGATGCATTAAAGGCTGCATTTCAGGCAGTTGGTGCACCGTCTGGGGCAGGAGGTTCACTTTCATTTGCAGAGGCTGGGAATCCTGTCATGGCATTGGTATGTTGAAGGAATCTATGTTTGGTTCTGTTTAGGTATGCTTTTGGATACTTACCAGAGGTACTTGGGAACAGGTGGGTTACTTGGCAGCCTTGGTTGACCCTGATGTATCTGATGCTTCAATACGGAGCTCTCTAAGGGCATTATCTGAGGATTCACCCGGTATTCAGCTCGCTTCTAGGCACTGTTTCTTCCTTGAAGACCCACCTGATAGCAGCAAGGATTCTGTTGCATGTGAGAGGTTTGGATACCCAATTGGCTGTAGTTTTTTTTCTTAACTTTCTTTTAATTTGTTGACATTATTTGGATTATGTTACTTGCAAATTTGAAACAGTACTGTTGAAATGGTTGATGCTGAGCCTCAAAAAGAGGAAAAAGAAACATTAGTTATGGAGGGCAGTGAATCATGTAAGGAATCAACAAATAAGAATGGCGAAGATATGGTTCTTGAGACAACAGATGCATCTGTACCCTCAAAAGAATGCAAAGAAATACCTCATGTTGCAACTGAATCAAGTGAATTAGCTTCAACCAAGGAAGCTACTTCAACTCTAGAGGCGACAAAACCGTTGGATGTGGATTCAAATTCAGTTCACCCAGAGGAAGAGGGTGCTCAAGAAACAGTCAGCTCTGACCAGACAGTTGAAACAGGTTCTAGTACAGGTAAAATATTCTGTTTAAATCTAGTTAATTGTCAGTTACCTCTGGTCAGTAGGGTTTATAGATCCCATCATATTTTGTTTTGGTCTTTTATATACAGTAGCCATGTTTTTAAGTGGTTCCTTTGTTTGTGATTATGTGAACGAAGCAAAGAAGATTTTGTGTTCTGAAAGCAAAGTGATCTTGGCTACATGTGATATCATCCTTTCTAGTTTCTGAATATTGAACTCAGTGTCCTGATAAAAGACTCTCTATGGATCGCTATGAACCAGGTCACTTAATGGGCTCGCCTCTCTGTGAGGTAAAACTCCGGGTTGAGGACACGACCACCCAGCCTTACATGCCCCAACCGGGATAAAGCAATGACAGCCCATTCTTTTGTTGATTATGGTGTATTTCTTGAACAAAAATGAGAATAGCATATGGAATGTTATAAAAATTGATATATGTTAAGATTGTGTATCTAATATATATATATATATATATATTCAAATGTATGTAAACCGAAATACCCATCAGGGGTATTTCAGTCATTTCATGTTGTAATAGTAGTCAGCCCATTAGGGGCTGACTTTGTCCTTTCTATTTTTTTTGTATTTTATTTTTCAATATTGTAACATGTGACTGATGGAACAACTCCAACTAGCTGTTGGAACTGCTCCCAACGGTCACAAATGTGACCATTGGGGGTGAGCCCAACTAGTTGGGCTGCCCCCACTGTCCCTCGTTATAAATAGGGGTTCTCCCTTTGTATCCTTCAATGCTTTATCAAGCATTTTGTAATACAAATTTTTTTTTTTTTTATCCTCTTGACCCTTGCATGGGTGATGCGCATTGACCCATAAGTGGTCCGTTGTGATTTGGTTGTGTTGTAAGCCTATAAGAGGTACCCATTTGCTCTTGTTCTTATTTTATTACTTGGTATCAAAGCCTTGGTGCTCTTGGGTTATGATTCATTCGGAAAGGCCAAGAGGAGAATTGTGAGATTAGTGGAGCATCGGTTTGTGGGATCGTTGCATTGAGAAGCACACCATCAAAATTCTCTTCAACAAAATTCTTGCTACCCTCTCCTCTCTTTACCTCCCTCTGTCTTTCTCATTATTGTAAAAATGAAAGATGAAAGAAAAGTGGTCGTCTTTATTCCCGTGAGACTTAATGATACTATATGATGTGTGCATCCATAGTAAAATATAAAAATATGGGAAAAGGGTTTATGGGGTTTGGTTAATGGCACCGAAAGAGAGCCTAAACTTATACTTACCAAGATAAAAAATGGAAAGGAAGTGACTTTTCAAGGAGAAGAGATGTCTAAGGCCGTCATTGAATACGATAAAAAATGAAAAGAATGGAGGATGGGTCATTCCAAGATAATTGAATGACTCATTAATAATCTTGACATCAAAAAATGCTCTATCTTAGCAAAATTTAATTTTGCTAGTGATGCATGAAAATATCTTAAAGATATGTATAGTCTTAAGGATATAAGCTTATATATACAACGTGCAAAATAAGGTGAGAACTATGACCCAAAGAGAGATGAGCATTAGAGAATATTACGATGCCCTCTCTTCTTTGGGATGAATTGGCTCTCCTAAAGCCAAAGTGACATTGCCCCAAAATGTAGAACTCCGTGAAAAACAAATTATAACGAATCATTTCTACCAATTTGTTAATGAGCTTAGACCCAAATTTGAAGGGACCAAATCGGTCCTTTTTTATAGAGGAGGTGTACCTATCATAGTTAAAACACTTGAAGAATTAACTATAGAGGAAAATAGGTTGAAAAAACCCTCATCTTCTAAAGAGGAGGAATTTGTGCTTGCTATGTCAAAGCCCAAAAATCACACAAGGGTTTATAAACCTCCTCACTTTGGAAGAAGTAATGAGAATGGAAGAAATTTCAATGATTATGGAAGGAGTCAAAGCGATAAAAGAGGAGACCATGAATACAAGAAGAGTGGCAAATTAATATGCTATCATTGCTATGAGTCAGGTTATATTAAGCCCTTTTGCTCTAAAAGAATGAAAGAAGATCAAATAGATTATAAGAAGGTGGCTTCAGTGGAACCATCCCTTGAAAGAAATGGTGTAGATAACTCCAAAAGCATTGACTCATTGTCTTTGGCACAACTTATGGAGGCACTACAACTGATGTTCAAGAATCAGGTTTCTTCCCTCTCGGGCGTGACCGTATCCACATACATTAACCCTGGTAAGACTTCTTGGATTGTTAATTCCAGTTTTTTTTTCATATGACCCCAAATAAGTGAACATTATCTGAATGCCATATTAACCCAAATGATTCTTATGTTCCAACCACCGATGGAACTTCCTTAAAAATCAAAAGTTTTGGGACTTTACAAAACCATCAAACCTTTTTTGTACCCAATATTAGAATAGTTCCAAAATTAAATTTAAACCTTCTATTTGTTTCACAAATTGCGGATCATGGATGCAAAATCTTGTTTTCATCTAATAATTGTTTGATACATGATCTTAAGTTCGAGGAGTCGATTAGGCGAGGCCATAGAAGTGATTTCTATGTTATGGACAATCTTGAATTATCAAAACATATTTTTTATAATTTTGTGGAAAAGAAAGATATAAAAAATTGACACAATAGACTAGGACACCTTAGTGTATCAAAATTACATTTGTTTTCATTTCTCATAAATTATAAATAAAGGTATTTTGTTTGTGAAGATTGCATTCTTGGTAAAATAAAATCTTTACTTTTTTGACTTAGTCACTTTATATTAAAGAAACCATTTGAGTTGGTATATTTGAATGTATGGGACCAGCTCCGATTATGTGCAAATGAGGAATATCTTATCATATTAATTTTGTGGATGATTATAGTAGACACCATTGGATATATTTTCTTAAACACAAATCTGAAGTATTTGGTTGTTTCAAAAAATTTCATTGTTATACAAAAACTCAATTTAAATCTAATATTAAAATATTTAGAACCGATTCAAGAGGAGAATTTGTATTAAAGGACTTCAAAAACTATCTTGACTTACATGAGATTATTCACCAAAAATTATGTCCTTATACTCCTCAACAAAATGGACTTAGCTGCCGAAAGGAAGCATAGACATATTGTTGAGATTACTAGAACACTTCTTGTATCAAGAAATGTTTTAAATTCTTTTGGGCCGAAGCTGCTATTACAATGGTTTATTTGATAAATAGAATGCCGTAAAAAACTATCGAAAACATTTCTCTCATTAAAAACATATTTAAAACATCTCCCAATTATAAAAGGTTGAGTCTTTGATTTTAAATGCTTTGTCCTTATCGGCAAAAATGACAAGCTTTTCGCAAAAGTTATTCTTTGTGATTTCCTAAGCTATGCCAAAAATTAAAAAGGATATAGATGTTATGAAATTAAAAGGAACAAGCTATATATCTCAAGAAATGTCACTTTTCTTGAAAACAAAAATGAATTTGGTAAAAGATAAAATCCAAGAGCATTGTGACTATTTATTTCTTTTTGACTTGCCAATGAGCTTGTGAATTGTGATGACATTCATGATGTGCATGAAAGTGACAAAGTGGACACTCGTGATGCACATGAGAATGGAAATGAGGGTCTTGATAATATAAACCAACCTTATAATGAAATTCAAATCTATACTCACGTACCGAAGACCTTCTATGTGCTTTAGAAACATATTTTCAAAATCAAGATATAGATTCTTCTAGTGTTAAAAGATCCAAGAGAATTTCAATTGTATCTTATGATTCCTTTGAATCCAAATATAAAGCATATGATGGCTATACACTCGTATGTAGAATCATCATCTTATCATGATGTTAAAAATCATCAAGAATGAATTAGAGCAACGAGTGATAAATTGAAAGCTTTAGAAAAGGCAAAAACTTAGAAATTCAAACATTACCCAAAGGGAAGAAAACTATAAAATGTAGATGGGTTTATAAGATTAAAACTAAAAGTGATTGGGACATTTAAAAAATATAAAGCTAGACTAGTAGCCAAAAGATATAGTCAAGAATATGAAATAGTCTATGATGAGACATTTTCTCCTGTCGCTCAAATGACTACTGTTAGAACTCTTATTTCTATAGCATCAATTAAAAAATGACTCATTTTTCAAATGGATGTAAAAAATGTCTTTTTGAATAATAATCTCAATGATCAAGTTTACATAGATCCCCACCAGGATTATGTTTAACACATGAAAAAATTCTTCGGTTACCAAAAGCTTTGTATGACTTAAAACAACCCCCCAAGGCTTGGTGTGATCGATTTAGTAGTGTGATAACACAACTTAGTTTTAAATGTTGTTATTAGTGACGTTGCATTGTTTATTAAGCCTTCTAATGCAGGATTGGTGATATTATTTTTCTACACTAATGATATGATGTGTTCAAAACTAACTTTGATATGATAGACCTTGGTTTTTTACAGTACTTTCTTAGAATAAAAGTAACTTATTTAGTTCGTGGTTACTTGTCGCAAACTAAGTATGCAGCAGAGATCATTGAACGGTTAAGACTCTAAGATGAAAAACGAGTTGATACTCCAGAGGTCATCAATGCAAAGATGAAGATACATGATGGAGATCCTCTAAAGGATCCAACACCATATAGACAAATGATTGAAGTAATATCTTATATCTCTATTACTTGTCCTAATATTTCTCGTGTTATTCATTTTGTTAGTCAATTTCAGCATGCTCCCACTACAGTACATATGAGTGTTGCAATGCAGTTTATTGGATATATTATAAATTCTATTAATTGTGGGTTATTTCTTTCATCTTCTTCCCTGTTAGAAGTTATTGTATATTCTGATTCTGTTTGATGAGGGAATGTGAATGATAGACGTTGAACCACTGGTTCTTGTATTTTTGTAGGTGATTATCTAATTTCATGGAGATACAAGAAGCAATAGAAGTTGTCCCTCTATTCCACTGAAGGAGACTGCTGAACATTAGCGACAATTACTTCTGAATTAGTATGGTTGAGACAATTGTTAGAAGATTTTGAAGTTCACATTGCGGAACCCTCGAGATTATGTTGTGACAACAAGAGTATAATATACATTGCAAGCAATCACACATTCCATGAAAGGACCAAACATATTTAAATAGATTGTCACTACATTCGTGAGGAATTTATGAAGAAGACCGTCAAGTTGCCATATGTACCATATGAGTATCAACTGGCAGACTTCTTCACTAAAGCGCTTTCATCACCTAAATTTTGCTTTCTACTTGGCAAACTCTCGGTTGTTACACCGTGAGTTTGAGGAGGGTGTTAAGATTGTGTATTTAATATATATATATATGTATATATGTATATATGTATATATATGTATATATTCAAATGTATGTAAACTGAAATACCCTTGAGGGGTATTTTGGTCATTTTATATTGTAATAGTGGTCAGCCCATTAGGGGCTGACTTTGTCCTTTTTATTTTTTTGTATTTTATTTTTAAATATTGTAACATGTGACTTATGGGAGAGCTCCAACTAGCAATGGTCACAAATGTGACCGTTGGGGGCGAGCCGAACAACTAGTTGGGCTGCCTCCTCTCCTTCTCTTGTTATAAATAGGGGTTCTCCCCTTGTATCCTTCAATGCTTTCTCAAGCATCTTGTAATACAAAAGCATATTTTTTATCCTCTTGACCCTTGTGTGGGTGATGTGCATTGTCCAGAGTTACCGGAAGCTTCTTAGGTAGGTGGGAAGCTCGCTTCCCGGAAACTCACTTCGGAAGCGCGATACTCCTCGCTTCCGAAACTTTATGGGAAGCTCGATTCCCCCACACTTCTTCTATGCTTCTCATACACATGGTTTATGCATACTATATACTTTTCTCACGTTTCTTTTCATCTTTTTCGTGTATTTTCTCTCACGCTTTCACTCACTTTCCATGTACTTTCTTTAAATTGGTAACCATCATTGTTAGATTTTAACAAAAATTTAACTCTTTTACAGAAAAATCATGAAATATAAGAATGATTAATTTTATTTTAGTTTTTATTTGTTTCTTGTTTGATTCCATATTGCTTCATTTTTTATTCATATTTCGCTTTTAAATTGAAACTTCGCTTCCCGCTTCGTATAAATTTTAAAATGCCTCGCTTCTCGCTTCCGCTTCCCGTATCATTTCCCGCTTTCGAGTTTGGCAACCTTGGCATTGACACATAAGTGTTGTGATTTGGTTGTGTTCTTGTAAACCCGTAAGAGGCACCCATTTGCTCTTGTTCTTATTTCATTACAATATACAGAGCAGCTCGAAGGCTTAAAGCCCCCAAACCACTTCAATAGTGATGGTGGTAGTCAAACAGTAGCTAGACCTCCATCTCAAGTAGGAGCAGTTTGACACAGCCCCATTAATTTGAAGACGAGGCGGAAGTGTGGCTGGTTGTTGTTATAGTTGGCTCACATTTTTTGTTTTTAATCATTAGAAAGTTATTTAATCATTAGCTGCCCTTCTGATCTTTCAGTTGAAAATGAGATGAAAGCCACAGGGACTGCTCAGGAAACAGATGCTAGCTCTTGCAAAGGTAAATGATTTTAACCGGCTGATAGTTTGAATTCCTTGTGAGAAAACACATTTTTAATGATTAGATATTTTTCAATGCATGATTTTAAGATATTTCTTCGCTGTTTGGTCTTTCAGTTGAGGAAGGGATGAAAGAGTCTAAGGTCACCAATGAGATAAGTGCTGGCTCAACCGAGCAGAAGAAAGATGATACTGCTTCTAGTAAAATCAAACGTGCTGCAGTTGCTGCAATTTCAGCTGCTGCTGTGAAGGCAAAACTTCTTGCAGACCAGGAAGAGGAGCAAATTCGTCAGCTCTGCTCTTTTGTCATCGAGAGGCAGGTAACTCAGAAAACATAAAAGAAATCGGTTGCTTGCTTGTGATTCTGCATTTGACAAACTATCACCAATGAATCTTCTGCAGTTGCATAAGTTGGAGACTAAGCTGGGTCTTTTCACTGATATGGAAAGGGTATTTATGCGAGTACGTGAACAGATAGACCGAACAAGACAAAGACTTATGCTTGAACGCAATCAAATAATTGCGGCACGATTTGGGTTGCCTACCACTATACCTAGGATGGCCTTCCAGTCGACACCAACTAGCAGAGCTTCTCTGAACAACATGAATAATGCTGCTTCGAATGCACCAGGTTCAAGCTTCCCAAAGTCACAGGTTAAGGGCCTGCTGAAGGCATAGTTTCCTTCATATTCATTTATTTCAGGTATATCGACAGGGGGTTTGGGGCAGGCATTAAATCAATCAGGTTTTTCTTCTGCTGGAGCAAATATAGGATCTGGATCTCAAGCATAGTGGACATAGTCCAGGATTCTTGTTTGTTATCCGTGATAAATCACAACTTATGGGCTGCCAGCTGCACCAAGTAAGTAGCATGTGCAAATTGTTTGTTATTTAGTTGTGAATTCATTTATTGGGGAGCAACAGCACTCCCAAGAAAAGCACAAAAAGTAGTGCTCATTTTTTTAAACAAGGGTCAAGCAGCTGTGATAACTGTTGTCTTTCAACTAGCAACTTACAATCCCTATTCATCGTTTTGGAAAGCATCTGTTATATGCATTTTGTATAGAGATTCTGCTTCATCATGGGCATGATTCTTATGTTTCTGAACTTCAGCAATGCTGGTCCTTGGTCCGTCCCTGATTGAATGTCTCTCCGTTCAGGCTTTGGTTTTGCTACTCGTTTTGGAATTTTTGCTCAAACTGGAGCACAGAATATAATTGATGAATGTTGAAGCAGGCTTCTGTTGTGATTCCTCTTATTCCCACAGTCCCTCTAATGTATATGGTACTTGATATCTCTTTTTTTTTTTGGTATAATCTCTGTAGTTTGCATTTAGTTCACAGTTGATTCTTTTCCTCGTGTATTTGTCGAAGCTGTAATTAGTAATGCAACTGTCAGACCTGGGTATCTAAAGATCTTCTTCTGATTGTAGCTGCCGTTCAGGGTCTTTTTTAGCACGAGTTCTTTTCTCCCTTTGCTATTCTAGAAGGGAATTAGAGCAGCTTAAAGGATACTCTATATTGGCATGTGTGAACTGGTTGGCAAGTACTTGTTGGAGTTTCCATCTTTTTAGGGCATGTTTGTAACTAAAGAAAAGAAACTTTCCCTTGGAGGGGAAGTGGCTCTGTGAAACACTTCCTCGAAAGCTTGCATGTGTAAATTTGAGATCGTTGATAAGGCTCTGTTTGGGAGCTGGTGGTGGAGAGCAGATGATAGGAGTGAATAGTGATGGGAGTGGAAAAGAAAATTCCTGATGAGAATGGAGTTGTCAACAACATCCTTCTTTAGGATGTTGAAACGGATCTCCACTCCATCTCCCATCTCAACACCACTCCCATTTCCCAAATTCCAAGCTTCCAAACATGAACTTGGATAGGTGAAGTATACTAAATCCCCATATCCGTCTCTCAAGCAGATTCTAAATGATTCCCATGTTTGCTTTTCGCTGGGAAAGTTGCTATTTTATTTGGATGATGTCTCTTGCATCTTACAATAAATACCAAGGAACAATGAAAAAGGCGTGGAGGACATACAGATTTAGAGTTGGGTGGACTGGTGACCATCATCCAGACTTTTCTTGTATTTTGATTTCCCTCCATCCTCTCCTAGTATATGCCCGAGTCATTCGAAATGCCAATCACCAACCCAACAAGCCTTTCTCTCTCTCTCTATATATATATATATATTCTCCATCTTAATTGCAACCATCATGGAATAATATTATTTGGCGATCATTTGCGGTCGGGCTTGTCCAGTTAGTCTCTCTCTCTCTCTCTCTCTCTAATCCATACGTTGCCCTATATGTATTTTTTTGTAAATGTAAAGAGGTTTACCTTTTACGACAGTGAGTTTAGAATAAACCTATATTGAAGGGATCCGAATCAGGTCATTTGTCAAATGAGACTTGTCCTTATTTGACAATCCTGACCGTTGAAATGAATTTCAGGATTGTTACGCGTGGCTGTCCCTTTTCCCGCCCAAAAATATGTAAAGGCGTTGCGCCGTTAAGGAGAATTTTAAAAAGTAATAAAGTAATAGAAGCCTTAAATGAAGCAAAAAAAATCGCGACTTTCCGTTTTTGCTCTATCTGCAACTCTCTCTCCGTTCGCCATTACCTTCGTTTGTTTTCTCTGCAACGAACTCTCTCTCTCTCTCTCTCTCTCTCTCCGTGGATGGGGTTTCAGCAACGTTGCAATAACCTGGTCTCTCTCTCTCTGGTCTGTCTGAGCTCTCTTGCCATGAATTCCAACGCTACCGTCACCGTTCTAGTTCCATCGCCAAGGGGTCTAACGCATGCTGGACGCATCCCTGCATGTGTTTTCCTCTTCCGCTGAAATATCTCTCTCTCTCTCTCTCTCTCTTTACATGTGTTTCTGGTAACCCTGGTTCAGCCACTCTTGGTAAATGTGAATCCCTCTCTCTCTCTGGGTAGGATTTCAGCAACGTTGCAATAACCTGGTCACCTGGTCTCTCTCTCTCTCTCTCTCTCTCTGGAGTCATCCATGTGCCATTCATCGTTTTTTTTTTCCGGGGGATTGCTGCCGGACAGCCATTGGAAGTTAACCGACAAGCATTGTGCGTGATTCAAGAGGCTCTCAATGACTGGGGACCTGCGTATCTGCTTTGTCGGTGGGGTTTCGACATTGACTTGCCTTTCAGGTTTAAGTTCAAGTTCTTTTCCAAGCTTGCGGCTGTTTTCGATCGCTGCTTTGAGGCGGGGTCGTTGACAATGTCAGACCGTTCCTTAGGGCTGTTAGGAGGGAAGCCCTTGAGGAGTGTTCGGCCAGGGCTATGTTGGATTCACCGTTCTTCATAAGAGCACTTCCTCAGTGGGTGATTGCTCAAGGGTGGAAGCATGTTCATGCCCCCATGCCAAAGTTCCTTTTCAACATTACGGGGAAGAGCTCAGTTGCAAAGGGCAAGACCGGAGGACTGGTGGTGTGAAGCATGTTTTTCGCTAAATTTTAAGAGTCAAACGGAATGTCACAGATGTGGATCGGGGTTTCTCACACGTCGACACCTAGTTTGGAGGCGAGCAAGTTCAGGATCATCTCGTCATCACCACTCAACTGGGATGTCATCCGACATCGGTGCGGTGTCTGGAAAAGGTTTTCAACGTGAAGGTCGAAAATCACAGTGGGAGCGAAAACAAGTATCCTTCTCACCTTGGGTGCAAGTCGAAGATCTGGATGCACCGTCAACTTCCTTCCGTGCGTTTAAGGTTGGTAACATATGGACTTCTGTTTGGGGGGCACCATAATCAGGCCTGGCCGCCTCATGGAAGAACTTTTGTGAGCGTTCCTCATCCTCCGGTGGATGTCCAACGTCAACCACATGAACGATGCATTGACTATTGCATCCAAACACGGCCTAGTTGGTAGGGGGGAAGGATCGAGATGCGCTTTTCGGCTTCTCATGATTATTCATTTCACGATCAGGCAATCATGATGTCGGTTATAGGGTATCGACAGAGGTTGAGTGCGGGATGCCTCTCTCATGCCACTATCCTCACACACCTTCCAAGTGGGTTTTGCGGCAGGTATAACTATAAGGATGCGGGCTGGTCAAAGGTCCTTTTGCCTTCCGATTTCATTATCTTTTCATCCAGGCATAACGAGGGGCTGTGCATTAACATTATGTATTTTGATGCATGCACTCATGAGGCACATAGGACTATGATCATCGGCCAGGAAGATGCAGTGAGAGAGATTTATCATCATCAAGGGCTTTTGGCATGAGACCATTCAGCAGGCGATCAGGAGGAGGGTGAAGGACAATCAAGATTTATACACGCGGATGAGGACCTCGTTATTAAACAGGAGTTTAGGTTTGGGGGTACGATAGGCGGCCCACTTGCTTGGTATCTCCCTTTCTATGCCACAATTGGAGGCCATCTCTACGGAGATAAATATAAGTGTGGCGGCAGTGGTCAAGGCGGTTGAAAATAGTCAAAATGGATTTCAGGGAGAGTCAGTTGTGGCCCGGGGAATACATATGGTTCCAGACGACGAAGATCAAGATCACATGCAATGACCAACCATGCAGTATCTCCACGCAGGTCATCGAGACCTCATACACCACAGATTCTATTAGATTATGTACGATGAAGTTAAGCTGTTGGAATATTAGGGGCTTAAATTGCCCAACTAAGCGAATGTTCTTGACGAACTAGGTGAAACAGGAAAAGCCAGATATTATGGCCGTATGTGAAACAAAAATGGACAATATAGTGCTTGCAACCAGTGTTGTGAGAGGCGTACGCCTCAGTACCTGAAGCGTACGCCTCAGAGGCGAGGCGCACGCTCAAGGTACTGAGGCGTTGCTGTGATGCGCAAATTGCTCCTCATCACAGTTCCCCGGTTACAAATTCCCCGGTGGCGAACTTCGCCGTTGGCTGCTCAGTCTTCTCCGACCACCGGACGCGGCCCCCCCTCGCTTCCGTACCAGCTGGGTGCGTGGTCCTTCTCCTACTACCTCCCCTCCCACCGCTTCACTTCCAGTCCAGTTGTGAGAGGCGTACGCCTCAGAGGCGAAGCGCAGGCTCAACGCCTCGCTTCGCCTCATCGCATCTAACAACCTTGCTTGCAACCGTGTTAGAAATTTGGAGAGGCGCAGGTTACTATTTCAAGCCTGCGATCAACCATGCCAGAGACTTTCTAATCTTGTGGAAGCCATCGGTGAGAGCTACACAGGTGGACTTGGGGCTGTTTTTAGTGTCCATTACATTTTCTTTGCGAGCCGATGATCATAAAGTGGTGTATACATTGGTATATGGGCCAAATCACGCTCCTCTGAGGCCGGCATTATGAGAGGATTTAAGTAGAATTTTGTGCTCACATGGAGATCATCATATTTTCATGGGGGATTTTAATTGTTTGTTGTCAGTACATGATTCTAATAATTTAGTGTCCCCTAACCCGTCTATGCATGGTTTTCAAGACTTTGTTGATAGCCATCAATTCTACTCTGTTTCATTGTTTGGGGAGCGATACTCATGGTCAAACAAGCATGTCCGCCCATGCTGTAGGGTATTGGACAATTTTTATGTCTCCAAGATTGCTGGATATTATCCTTGATATCAAGGGGGTAGTGCTTGAACCTTCGATATCAGATCATGGTCATGTGATCTTGCATTGGGGGGGAAGATTTTCACTCTGCTCGCAAGTTTATGTTTGAGCAGTTGTGGTTGGAAGAGTCAGATTTTTCAACAGTTATTGTAGATTCGTGGAATCAAAATGTAAATGAAAATAGGGTCGCGATACAGTGTCACAGGAAGTTATGTCGGATCGCGAAGGACATCAAAAATTGGCTGCACAGGTGAAAAGTTGAGAAGTTTCACGATATGAAGGGGTGGGAAACAGAGATTTCTTCGTTGTTTCAAGCCTTGTCTTCCTTGAACGACAAGTCATACTTGCAGTTGGAGTCCTTGCAGATGAGGATTACAGAACTCTCGATGTTATTAAAAAGTTGGAGGGTGAAAGAGGAGTTGGAAGCAGCGTGCTTGAGTGAAGTGGTTGGTGACACGCGATGATAACACCAGATTTTTTCACTCCTATGTGTCTCATCGCCATAGATAGAGAATGGTATCGTCCATTTATATTGAAGGCATCTTATATCAGGATCAGACAGTCAGACCAACAATTACTGAATATTTTTAAAAGTTGTATTTCATATCAGCGGATGGTATACCTATCGAGGCTTGGAAATGCTTGGGTGAGAAAGGTTTAGTATGGTTGGAAAAAAATTTTAACAAGATTTGGCGGACAAATAAGATGCTTAATGAGTAGAGGAAGAGTACTTTGGTGCCTCTCTATAAGAATAAGGGTGATATACAAGATTGCATAAACTATCGTGGTATAAAACTCATGAGTCATACTATAAAACTTTGGGAGAGGGTGATTGAGTATAGGTTGAGGAAGGTTGCCATGATATCGGAGAATCAATTTGGTTTTATGCCTGGAAGATCAACTATGGAAGCTATACATCTTCTTAGACAACTTATTGAGAGATATAGAGAGGGGAACAAAGATTTGCATATGGTTTTTATTGATTTGGAGAAGGCATACGATAGAGTACCTAGGGATGTTCTCTGGTGGACAATGATGAAGAAATGTATCTCTCTCAAGTACATTAGTATAATTAAAGATATGTACGAAATAGTAGTAACCAATGTCTGCACTTGTGGAGGGGTGACAAACAATTTTCCTATAACGGTTGGGTTACATCAAGGATCTGCATTAAGCCCTTTCCTTTTTGCTATAGTGTTAGATGAACTTACGAGATCAATTCAAGAAAATGTGTCGTGGTGTATGTTGTTTGTTGATGAAATTGTTTTGATTGATGAGTCTAGAGTTGGGGTTAATGCTAAGTTAGAATTATGAAGACAGACTTTGGAAGCAAGAGGTTTTACGTTGAGTAAGAGTAAGATAGAATATATGGAATGTCAGTTTAGTAAGCAACGAAGTAGTGATGAGAGTGTAGTGAAGCTTGGTGAGCAAGAAATAGCGGTGGATGACTGTTTCAAATATTTGGGATCTATCATTCAAAAGAATGAATAAGCTGATGGAGATGTAAATCATAGGATTAAGGTTGGGTGGATGAAATGAAAAAGTGCAACTAGAGTGTTGTGTGATCGTAGAATGCCATTGCGGTTGAAGGGAAAGTTTTATAGGACGACAATTAGACCCGCTTTACTATATGGTATGGAATGTTGGGCTGCCAAGAGACATCATTTTCAAAAAATGAGTGTAACTGAGATGTGTATGCTTCGATGGATGTGTAGAAAGACACTAAAAGATAAGATTCGGAACGAGAAAATACGTAAGAAGGTAGGCGTTGCACCCATTGAAAATAAGATAAGTGATAATCGTTTACGATGGTTTGGGCATATTCGGCGAAGGCCTAATGATGCTCCGGTTAGAAGGATGGAGAAATGGGAAAATATATTAGCTAAAAGAGGTCGGGGTAGGCCTAAGAAGACTTGGATGGAAATGATAAGAAAGGATATGAAGGCTTTGAACCTCACTGAGGACATGACATTGGATAGAAATGATTGGTGGAGAAGGATTCATGTGGAGGACCCAAAATGATTTTCTTTTTGGTTCATATCGCCGACCCCAATTGTTTGGGATGAAGGCGTTGTTGTTGTATTTCATACCGGCGGATTCAGGTGGCATCATTGGCTCAGACTTTTTTTGGGATGATTCCACAACATCAAGCACAAGTTTTACAATGAAGGTTCACTGAAGATGAAATTTATAGGGCCATTAAAGAGTTGTCTGGATGGAAGGTGCCAGGAGTGGATGGTTTTCATGTGGATTTTTTCAACAAGTTTTGGGATTGCGTTAAGTTCGACGTGGTCCAAATGTTTGACGACTTTTATCATAATTCTCGGTTGCCCAAACCAGTTCATGTGGCTCTTATTTCTCTCATTCTCAAAGATGATGAGGCTGTAAATATCTCTCATTTCTGATCGATATCAGTAATGGGAGCTATTTATCGGATGGTTGCTAAAGTTTTGACCTCTAGAACAAAAACAGTGATGGACCAGATTTTTTTAGAGGCTCAGTTTGCATTCATCCCTAATAGGCGAGTTCATCAGTCTTTTATTATTGCTTTAGAAGTCATTCATTCCCTTGAGGTTAGTGGTCAACCATACTTTTCTTTAAAGTTTGATTTTTATAAAGCTTATGATTCGGTATATTGGCCATTTCTATTTCAAACATTATCCATTCTTGGGTTCGGTTGTCATTTTTTTAATTGGATAAGGGAGCTCGTTACTAAGGCACAAACCATGGTTTCTATCAATGGAGAACGAGGAGAGTTATTTGGTTTGGGGCACGAGTTACTGCAGGGATGTTCGCTATCTTCATTCTTGTTTAATGTTGTCGCAAAAGGTCTGGTAGTGTTACTCAAGCGTGCCGCCTCGAGGGGTTTCCTAGATGCCTTAGGCATTCAAGGTTTTTCAAATCACATTCTTCAATATGCTGATGATATGATGGATTTTTGGAAGGGCTACGGTCCAACAGATGCTTAGACTTAAATTGATTCTTTAGTTTTTCACCGCTTTATCCAGCTTGTCTCTTAATGAAAGCAAATGCTCTTTAACCATGTTCAATATGGATCTATTGACAGCCGTGGCAGGAGAAAAGATCTTTAATTGTAGGGTTGTGGACTTGCCAATCAAGTACTTGGGTTTGCCGTTACAGGTTAAAAATACGAATACGAGTTCATGGGCAAATGTAATCCAAAAAATGTGATGGAAGATACAAACATGGTAGACATGGTATTTGTCCATGGCAGGAAGGATCACACTGATTAGGCATGTTTTATCGGCAATACCATAATTTTTCATGGCCATATTTGTGATGCCAATAAAGGTGGAGAAGCATATTTCAAGATTACTGGCCGATTTCTTGTGGAGTGAGTGTGAGGGGCCGACGAAGCATCACTTGGTAGGTTTGGAGACTATTGTGTTGCCAAAGCGCATGGCTAGACTAGGTCTGTATACGCCCCGAAAGAGAAGTATTATGTTGGTGATCAAACAATGTTGGATGGCTTAGCGGTCGGGTAGTGCATGTGCCCAGTTTCTTTTGGCCAAATACGGGACGCCCTCTACTATTCTAGTCCGCCAGAGAGCTCGGGGGCCGACACTATCACATTTGTGGAGGATGTGGATCAAGGCACTTTCTTACTTTGTCGATCGGGATTTAGAGGGTGCAGAGGATGGATCTTGATTGTAGTGGGTGTTTTCGTTAAAGGAAATCTTCCAAACTCAAAAGGTATACATGTCTTATTACCACTGGGGGCCGATTGGATTCCGAAAGATGCTTTATGGGCTACCACCTAGGGCACGGGTTTTAGTATGGATGATTCTACATGACAGGGTCCAAACACATAGTACCCTAAAGAGGATAGGTTTACAGTTACCGAGTTGTTGCGTGCTTTGTTGTCGGGCCAAAGAAACGACATTTCATTTGTTCTGGTCATGCCCAGTGTTTGGGGAGTTATTCAATAAAACTTTGAGGTGTCCTGTGGTAGATGTTAAGGAGGAATCTTTTGCGTTGGACCTTATTTTGGGACCTGTAGTTATCAGACGCGATAGAAGGTGGCAAATCATCGGGCGAGTATGGCTATTTATAGCTTGGTGGTTTGTGTGGATGGCACGAAATGATGTTATGTTTCATGACGTCCCTTTCATACTTATTAATCTGGTGCATAAGGTTTTGAGTGATGTATATGCAATTCTTTTCATATGCATCAAAGATTTGCCTGTTTTGAGTGCCACAAGATATGGAGTCGGATTCCTGAACTGTTCCTCACTGACTGCTACTGCTGTTTATACTTTATTTTTATGTTGTTTCATCATTTTTTTCTGTTATGATGTTGCAATTGTTACTTGTACGCTGATGTTTGTGGAGGGAGGGTTCAATGTTTTGTTGATCTCCCATGCTGCGTTTTGTTTTGTTGAATGAAAAAAAAAATGTTCATCTCTCTCTCTCTCTCTCTCTCTAAAATCATCCAGATGACAACCAGGATGCTTTTTCGATTGTGGACGTGGTGAGCGTGCACAATCTGTTGCCCAAGGGGGCGTCTTAACCTCAAGCCCCTACGCTCTGGTGGATTTCGATGGCCAGGTGAAACAAATTCAGACCAAGTTTGGGGACCCCAACCCGACGTAGGATGAGACTTTGTAGAGCTAAAAGCGATAGTCAAGTCATTTGAATAGGTTTAAACTGAACCAATCTTTTTGTTTCTTAAATTTTGCTTCAGTAAAACACAATCTTGCTCTTATTAGTAGGATTTATGAGAATTTTGAAGATTGTAAATGAATATGGTTTGATTAACATGTGTTCCTTATTTTTGCTATTAAGAATGAATATTCGTGGTTCGTGTGAGCCGCAACAAATATTTTAAGAGATTAAAGTACCAATCACCAATATTCAGGACATCTTTTGGCATTCCAAAGAAGGCTAAATGATGGAATTTTGTTTTTATTCTTTTCTTATTTCTATTCTTCATGTAGAATATTACTAATAGTTGCCTCAGTTGAATGAATCTTGCCTATTTATTCTGAATCTTTTGCAATAAGTCCATCAATCCTTAACCAAAGAATATCTTTTTTAATGAGCTAGGCATCACTTGGATACCATTCTTTGGGTACCAATACTTAGACCTAGTGCAAGAATGTAAGTCCTTGCCCAACTTGTCTAGACTTGCTGTAACTTCTAGCTTTTGGACCACTTGAAATAGTGGTTTGTAAAGAATCGAGTTGAGAGACTATCATTCCTGCTTCTACTTTCTAACCCTCCAAACTTACCTAAGTCAGCATTCATGCACATGATTGTAACATCTACAAATGGAAAAAATAAACTATTTAAAGAATTTAAAAGTAAAGCTCAAGCATAATTGATTTTAAGATTGCATAAAGGACCTCAACATTATGTAGACAATGTATCACGGGTATAGAATTTTTTGCAAACCCACGACATGCCAAACTGTCCACTCTGACCAGCCTAATGGCCAAAGGTCACACACCAATACTTTTCCATGTGTTGAATCATTTTATTAGCCCTGTGCACCACCTCGTGCATAGCTGCCTAGCAGAAGCAGAACAAGCGTATCTCGAAATGCATATTCTATCTGGTCTATGCTACTTACGTGCATAGTTGTCTCATACCGTTTAGCAAGTGCATGAATGCTTTAGCCTCATGTGCCATGGAGCATATCGTAACTCTGTGGGCATGCCCAAGCGTAACCCCACAACAAAAGAGACAAGAACTTGCGACCCCCCAATTCAAAGACCAGTTGATGATTGTATGTCATAGCGAAGAGTACCACCCACACTCATTCGTCATCTCTTAAGAATTCACTTGTCTAACTCCAAGTCACCATACTCAGTTGGAACCACCTAAGGTGATCACTGGGAGAATTAGCCATAATCCACATGCACCCCTGTGCTTTCAAACGCTATGCATGAGAAACTCATCCAAGTCGAGAGGTCTTTAACTAAATCCTCAAAGGCAACATCCTCTGATCTGGTGGCACTACTTAACCAAAATGCTCCACGTCTCTGTCGCTACACACTGTCGCATCAACGACAATACTGTTTTCTATTGCATGTCATGCTACCATCACACATCACTGATCAAGCCAACACATACTGCATGTTCCTACATTAGATGCATTTTTCACTTAGTAGAGTTTTACACTGTGCATGCCTCATTCCGACGGCTCAGCCCAGGACATTTTCCCTCACCCAAACCATTGTCGTCCTTTACAATTTTAGTGCAAGTAAAAAACACAACTTTTACTAACATGTCAGTTTCTCTTTTCACTTATCTTTGGTCTTTATTTCTTCACCCTATTAAACTTGTTCTGGTTTCCATCTGTCATCGTTGCAACCTTTAGCATGTCAAGTCTCATTCCTCAATGCATCTCAAATCACTTAGACAACAATCTTCTCCTCTATCAACATCGAGCACTCTTCACTTGTGGGACCCCGTGTCATCCCATATACAAGAGAGTTATCCTCACCCACACAAAAAACTTGTCGTCTTCATGCTCATGGTTGGGTCATCTTTCGACCTCAACAAGGAAAATCCCAAGCCCTTCGTGGTCCGCACAAAGAAAAGTGACCACCAATATGTGTCACAAGGATATCAACTCATTTAAAGCACCAACTTGCAGTTTTTCAATGGTCCAAACTAGTGCTCAAGTGGAGGACGCCTACTCGCGTATCACCTCAAAGGAGTCTTTCAAAGCGTCTTCCCGATCACTCATCCACACAAGGGGCAACTTATGGCCCAATGATGAAACTCATATCCAGAACCAGCACGCTGTAACTCTTATATGAAGTCAGCAAATACATTCTCTCAGAAACCAAATTGACGAGCTATGAACAATAACTTTTTCTACACACACAATGCAGAGAGGAACTGCCAAACTCAAGGAACCAAAACAACACGCATTCTGCTTAAGATGGACACTTCGCTAACCCATAATCTCTAGAGAGAACATAGAAGTTCAATTGAGTCTACCATCTCAAAGGTACAAATCCATTCAGCCGAATACAATATGCATTCTCTGCATGCACAAGGCAAACACAACGCTAAACCTACGAGCCTGACACACAACTCATAGGAATCTTTGGCTTATCCACGTTCCCTTAATCAACTGAACAACAACCTTACACTTCTGCTTACCATCGACAAGATGACCCATACCACCCTGCCAACAACTTACTTCTGTACTCACTTAACCACATTTCAGCTTCGTAAATTTGTGTAAATAGGACAAACCATCACTGCCCTCTTCAGTGTCGCATTCAACGAACAACAAGGTCTCCATGAATCTTTCTGCTTTGATGCCAATTTGTCATGGGCATAGAATTTTTTGCAAACCAGTGATGCACCAGACTGCCTAGTTGGCTAGCCTAACGGCCAAAAGTCACACATCACTTTTCCATGTGTTAAATCATTTCATTGGCCCTATGCACCACCTCATGCACAACTGTCTAACGAAAGCTGATCAAGTGTATCTCTAAATGTGTATTCTATCTCATTCATGCTACTTATATGCATAGTCATCTCATACCAGCTAGCAAGCGCACAAATGCCTTAGCCTCGCATGCCATATAGCATATCGTAACTCCATGGGCACCCCCAAGCATAACCTCGACACAAAAGGGATAAGAACTTGCGACCGCTTAGTCTGAAGACCAGTTGATGATTGTATGCCATAGCGAGGAGCACCACCTAAACTCATTCGTCGACTCTTAGGAATTCACTCGCCTAGCCTTGAGTCACCACACTCGGTTGGAACCACCTAAGGTGATCCCTAAGATAATTAGCCCTAACCCACACACACACCCATGCATTCAAACATTATGCATGAGAAACTCATCAAAGTTGAGAGGTCCTTAACCAAATCCTCAAAGGCGACATCTTCTAATCTGCTGACACTTCTTAACCAAACATCACTCCATGTCTCTACCACCACACGCAGTCGCATCAACGACAATACCGTTTTGTATCACATGTCATGCTACCATCGCACATCACCAATCAAGCCAATACATACCACATGTTCTTACATTCGATGCATTTTTCACTTAGTAGAGCTCTGCACTGCACATGCTTCATTTCGAAGGCTCTGTACGGGATATTCTCACTCAAACCATCGTCATCCTTTATAATGCCGGTGTAGGTAAGAACACAACCTTTACTAACATGCCAGTTTCTTTTTACATTTCTCTTTGCATTTCTCTTTGGTCTTTTTTTCTTCACCCTACTCAACTTGTTATAGCTTTCATATGTCATCGTTGCAACCTTTAGCATGCCAAGTCCCATTCCTCAACATGCCTCATCACTTAAACAATAAAATTTTGCTTTATCAACATCGAGCACTCTTCGCTCGTGGGACCCTAGTGTAGTCTCATACACAAGCGGGTCATCCTCACCCACACGACCAACTTGTCATCTTTACACTCATGGCTTAGGCGCCTTCCAACCTCAACAAAGGCAATTCTAATCTTTTTTTGGTCCTCGCAGGGAAGAGTGACCACCAATGTGTGCCTCAAGGATACCAACTCCCTTAAAGCACCAACTTGTAATTTTTCAATGACCCAAACTAGTCTTCAATTGGGAGATGCCTACTTGCACCCAAAGCGATCCTTCAAAACGTCTTTATAGTCACTCATCCACACAAGGGGCAACTCATAGCCCAACACTGCAACTCACATCCGGAGCCAGCATGCTGCAACTTTCATTCGGAGTCAGGAAACACGTTCCTGCAAGAACCAAACCGATGAGCTACGAACAATGATTTTTTTCACACACACAATCCATAGAAGAACTATCAAACTCAAGGGACTAAAACAACGAGCATTTTGCTCAAGATATGTACTCTGCTAACCCATAATCTTGAGAGATAACATAGAAGTTCAATTGAGTCTCTCATCTCAAATGTGCACATCCATCCAGTTGAATCCAATGTACATTCTCTTCATGCACAAGTTAAACATCACACTCTACCTATGAGTTTGATGCACAACTGGTAGAAATCTCTGGCTTATCCACGTTTCCTTAGCCAACTGAACAACAACCTTACATTTTTGCTTACCATCGACAAGATGACTCATACTACCCTGCCAACAACTTGCTTTTGCGTTCTCTCAACCACACTTCAACTTCGTGAATTTGCATAAACAGGATAAACCATTACTGTCTTCTTTAGTATCACAATCAATGGACAATAAGGTCTTCATGAATCTTTCTACTCTAATGCCAATTTGTCATGGGCATATACTTTTTCGAAAATCCGCGATGCACTAGACTACCCAATCTAGCCAGTCTAATGGTCAAAGCTCACACACCAACACTTTTTCATATGCTGAATCATTTTATTGGCCTTTCATACCACTTTATGCACAACTGCCTAGCGAAAGTTGATCAAACATTTCTCCAAATGCGTATTATATTTAGTCCATGCCACTTATGTGCATAACTGACCCATATCAGCTAGCATATGCATGGATGCCTTAGCCTTGCGTGCTATGGAGCATATCACAACTCCATGGGCGTACCCAAGCATAACCTCGCCACAGAAGGAACAATGCCTTGCGACCCCCCAGTTCAAAGACCAGTTGATGATTGTATGTCATAGCGAAGAGCACTATCCATACTTATTCGCCGGCTCTTAGGCATTCACTCGCCTAGCCTCGAGTCACCATATTCGGTTGGAACCATCTAAGGTGATCCTTGGAGAATTAGCCCTAACCCATATGTACCCCCGTGCGTCTAAATGTTATGCATGAAAAACTCATCCAACTCGAGAGGTCCTTAACCAAATCCTCAAAGACAACATCCTCTTATTTGCTGGCATTGTTTAACCAAATAACGCTCCACGTATGTGCCACCACATACCATCGCACCAATGACAATACCATGTCGTCGCCACCGGCAGCCGGCCACGATGGACAGTCAATGGCGATCAGTCACCGTCGACCGTCATCGATTGCAATGATCGAAAGCTAACAAAAAACAAAAATCCTCTTTTGAGGGTTTAGCCCATTCTACTAGGCATTCGTCGGTTGCCGTCACCACTGGCGGTCGGCCATAGCAGCCAATGTCGGCTGCCCCCTTCGAGGGCGACCATCCTCCGTCAGCCAACCCCGTCCACCGGTGATACCAACAATGGAGGAAAATCATTAGAAACATTTTTTTTTTTTTGCAGAGGGTTAATTCCTTTATCCTAGCGTTCATCGATTGTCGTCGCGACAAGCTACCTACAATGACCAGTTTCGGCTGTCATCGACAATAGCGTCCCAATAACGATGATGATTGTCAACTGCAATGACAACTTACCCCCAATAGCCATCGTCGAAAGCTGGCCTTCACTGTCACCAGTGAAAGTGGCTATTGGCGGCCTGCTGCCTATGGGAACAACCACTCTGTTGGTTGTAATAGCTAGTAGAGAGGCTTGCAGGCTCTAACGGAGGAGCTAAATGTGGAGGGATGATGAGGCAGAAAAGATCGGTAGGAAAAACCTGGATTCTAACAAGCATCGCAAGAAGGCCAGTGCACCTACATATGCAGCGAAAGCATAGTGTGGCCTCATAACCTAATTAATGTTGGTGTAAACCAGTATGTAAAAACAAAAAGTACATATCGGTAGCCGTCATGGACGAAAGTGAGTGAAGGAAGCATTGATGCGGGTGTTTGGCGTTCTCCTCAGCCTATCGACACCTTCAATGAGCCCAGGCATTACGTCAAGAATTGTTGTTGTATCCCTCATCACGCTACCATGTGTCTTTATAGACTCTTGAGAGAAGCCTGTAGTGAGAGGTTACCGTAAGGGCCTTCCCAGTTGATGAGGAACTTGAGGTTCTCGCCCTACATCAGGTTGGGTGGTTGGGGTCCGGGGTCCTGGCTGGTCCGAGTTTGCTTCCTCTGACCATCTAAACCCACCACAGTAGTATAGGGGCTAGATGTTCTGTTGTCCCCGATCCAAAAGCTTTCAGGTTGTCATCCGGATGATTTCAGAGAGAGAGAGAGAGAGAGAGAGAGAGAGAGAGAGAGAGAGGCAGATCAAACAGAATACGGTAAATGGTGAGAGAGAGGAAAACGGTGAATCTTTTTTATGTGTTTAAGTTTTTTTTTTAAAAATCAACCTTAACGGCATAATGCCCTTTCTTTTTGGGGAAAACGGGATTGCCACGTGTAAAGCTGACCAATGGGGGCTCAGCATGGTTGGTAGGAGCTGTACTCCTTGTGGTGGGACGTTGCAGGTTTAAAAGCAGTAGTACGTTGAATAATAACTGGTGTGTCTGCATAACCCATATTGCCTTAAAAAATAAAAAACAAAAAAAAAAAAATCCTAAAACTGATTTTAATGATGAGACAAATGGCCTGATTTCACCCAAGTGTCACTTGACCATCCAGCAATCTCATTCAACCCCTTTGCTTCCCTGAATTGATCTTGAATGATGATCCTGTACAGGCAGATCTGCTTTGCCAGTTCTCTATTATGTACGATATATTTTACCAAAAGTCGAGTCATTTAACGGCCCGTGCCAATTTGTTGCAAGCAAATACATAGAGCAACACCACCGAGGTGTCAAGCTGAAGGCCCGGGATCAAATCCTTCTGACACATGGACATGGGGCAGCTATTGTTCCACTAAAGGTCCGCCTAACCCCCAGCTTGCCTTTCAAAAAATAAATAAATACATGAAAGTGAAACAACTACTTGGTAGGTTTTTTTAGAAAAAGAATGCTTTTTTTATTATGTCACTGAATGCACATGCTTAAAGATTTGCACAAGTGAGTCTATGTTTGTTTCATTCACTGTTCATGAGAAATTGCTGAGCTGATCTCTCTTTTCCTTTCTTTTACACAGTGTGTGTGAAACAAACATCAAATCAACATGGTGGGAAAGTGTTACGTTGGTACAAGTGGGGACTCAAGCTTTTCACCGCCTATCATCTTTTGATACCTCCGCCTATTAGGGCTGACAAACAACCCGAGCTACTGGGCTTGTAAAGAGCTCGTTCAAACTCATAAAATAAGCTTGGCAAGCTGAATCTGAATAATATGCACTCGGCTATGCTCAACTCGTATAAGTTTGTTGAGTATTAAAATATATATATATATATATATATATATATATATATATATATATATATATATATATATATATATATATATATATATAATCCGAATTTTTCCAGCTCCAAACCAATGTATTTTTTTTTTCAATAAACAAGCCAGCTTGAACTAGGCTCGTTATGAAATGGGAGCCAAACTAGAACTCTTCAAGCTCATATCTTTTAGCTGGTTTATCAGCCCTACCCCGTATGTATGAAACCGTGCGAAGCATTCTCATGGGAAGGTTGAAGTGACAGAATTTTTTTAGAAATCAATGTCTTTTGGAATAAAACAAAGCGGCGAGTTTGGTTTTACTATCTACCCAGCATTTTATCGAAAGAAATTGGTCAAAAAAGGCGATTTCGCTCTCTTTCCACGATGAATGAAATAATAATTCTTTCAGTGCTTCAATCTTGGATCATTTTGTAACAATAGAAGAATAAAGTTTTTTTTTAAGGGGACAAGAAGAAAAAGACTCTGAGGCTGCACGTTTACGTGCAGTCGACATCGGAGGGTCTCTCTCTTCCTTTTTAAAGTTTGCTCCATTACCGTCGGCTTTATTTTCCAATCACTTTCCATTCAGTTGTGAGATGATAGAAGCCTGGGTCATGGAGTTATGTGGATGAAATAAAGCAATAATATTATGGAGGACAAGAAGAAGAAGAAGCTATATATATATATATATATATATATATATATATATATATATATATATATATATATATATATATATTATTAACACGGTGTGTGCCTTTTTTCTTTATGTTTACGTAATTGGTTATTTGTCGGGTTACTTTGTTTTAGTTGATGTCGCTACTGGCTAACAATAATGCACATGTAAATGTGGTCCGGATGAAGTCCCACAAGAAGGAATATGCAAGCTCGTAAGTCAGTCTTTAACTATATATAACCAATGTGAGGTCTATAAAATCTTAAATTAATTGTGGTGGATGCATTTCCAAAAACTAATGAAGGGAATTAGTGTGTGTGTGTGTGTTTCGATGTACAAAATATTACTAAATATCCCCAAACGTGCAATCACGCACATCTGGACATCTCAACAAGTTCATCCGTTGGTTTAAAAAAAGAAGCAGGCATGGCAGGTTTATGAAGAGAATAGAAGAGATCGAAATAGGGTCGAGCTAAGGATTCGAATGTAAGTTTCAAACATCACACCAAAACTCCATCTTTCTGCAAATTCTACGTGGTGAGGATTACGACAAAACCGCAATCAGGACCAAACAGCTGAGCTGATCACTATGGTCGTCTCAGCTTTCCGGTAGGGAACCTTTTGCTTTGCGTTGCAGAAAGAAAGGGGTGCCCACACTAGGGTTGGAACCCGGGTAATTAAGTGGAGACCTCCTTATCCATGAGCCCCAGACCATGCATGGTGAGCACAACTCCTTGAGGATGAGGATGTTGGCACTTAATAATTACTAGAGGGCGTTGCTTCTGAACACACCCGCTACGAAGCTTAATTTTGCTCAAAAGCGACACTGATCAGGAGTCAAAAAGCCATGACAGTACTACGAGATTCTGAAAACAAGTGACAGCCCAAAATGATGTATACGCCCATTTTGTCCTCGAGATCGATGGTTTTCAGAGGCTCCGAAATGAGTCGAAAGTTCTGCAGCGTATGTATGGACCATCCCCCACCTAACAGTCCTCAATCCCTAAGATGGAAGTTGGACTGGTGCGGTATCTGTGAGCGGACGGTGGAGGTTGTGACTGTGAACGGCAATACGCTGCAGAGTGGGGCTTACCACATGAGGCAGGAAACTTCCCACTCCATAATATATATATATATACGCACGGGCGCTGCTGGCTTCTCCACTTATCTATACTCATCTATTGGGGATCTTGATCTTCCCTTGGAGGAAGCGTTTGGAGTTTTTGCGCTAGGGGTCTGAGTTAGACGGGGAAAGCCAAGAACCCACGGTCGTCCTTAGTTTGCTTCCAGACCGAGTCAGAAAGAACTAATTAGACTGTTCCTATGGGCGATCCCACCAAACCAATCGGTTCACTAGCGCTCTCTCAATCCCAGTCATAGTTTGTTGAGATTAGGATAAGATCATCTTATCCCAACAGATTTCCTGAAATCCTGTAAACTACCTGGGAATTTTATCTCAACAGATCTCTTAAGGATTTGTGATCCATTGTAGTCGTGATTTACTGTAATCTCTTTTATTTCGGTAACCTATGTAACCTTTATATAAACAAAATAGTATTGAAAAACGGATATGAAAAAAAAAAATTATACTCTTGGTAAAACTTCACATCGTATCAAAGCTGGTGTCCAGAAGCAAGCCTTCTTCATTCATCTTCGTTTCCATCCTCATCTTCGTTTCCATCCTCGCCTTTTGGAGTACTAGCCGGACATCAGCCGGTACTCGAACGAGTGCTGCAGGCTCCTCTGCCTCGTCGAGCTTCCTGACGTCCGCTGCAGCTAACAGTGCCTTCGACTTGTGAAGCATGACCGGCTTCCACTTCTACGTGATAGTGCAGTGGAAGAATTCTGTCCTGCCGACTCCCAATCCTACCAAAAAGATTTATTGGCAGTACCTATAATCATTTTTTTTTGTTACTGTCGGGTTCATTTTTTTTTGCTGCAAGATCCTTTGCAGTCGGCTTATGTTTTCATTTCCTGTGTTTTTGCTTTCACATGGCTGAAACCAGTCTTGCAACTCCTAACCCATCCGATGAGTTTGCAAGTTCGTTCTACCTACATCATTCTGACAGTCTAGAAATTATTCTTGTGTCTCAACTTCTTGATGGAGACAATTATAATACTTGGAGTCTAGTTTCAAAAATAAAATCAGCACTTCAGTTTTAAAGCCTGAACATGATTCATCATATTATCCTAAATGGATCCGATATAACATCATGATTCTATCATGGCAGCTAAACTTAATTTCTCCAGACTTGGCCAATAGTGCCATTTATGTCATTACAGCTTAGGAAGTCTGGGCAAACTTACATGAGCGCTTTTTACAAAGTATTGTTCCCAGGATTTATCAAATTTAATGTGCAATAGTTAGTCTTCGACATGATTCTATATAAATAGCCACATACTTCTCTAAACTCAAAGGATTTTTTGATGAATTATCCTCATATAATCATTTACCCTTGTGTACATGTGGTGTTGTCAAACAATTGAAAGAACAACAGGAACATAAATGAGTTTTTCACTTTCTTATGAGTCTTAAATGACTCTTATGATATAATAAAAGAACAAATTCTCCTTAAGGACCTGTTGTCGTTAGTCGCCAAAATATATTTCTTTGTTATTCAGGATGAACGAAGTAGGGAAGCTCGAGTTAACCTTATAACTGCATCTAATAAATCAACCTTTATTCAAGTTCTCCTCATAATGACCATCGTGAATAATCAATTAGTGTCATCCAATTTAGTTCAAATGAGCGAACCAAAGATGCAAGACGTGGTAAACCTAATTGTTCGCATTGTGGTATCACTAGACATGTTAAAGAAAAGTGTTTCAAGTTGAATGGATACCCACTTAGACATAGATTTAATAAATCAATCATGAGTAAGTCCTCTCCTACATCAACGGTTAATGTATCAGTATCACATAGAGATGAGGTGAAAGGAGATGCTGATGAGACTGTTGCGCTCACCTGAAGTGAGTACAACCAGCTCGTGGCCTTCATCAAAAGCAAGTCATCTACAACCAATTTTGTAGGTTTGTCCTTTCATTCTCCTTCAAATACATCTGGGGTCATTGACTCAAGAGCCAGTGATCATATTGTTTATTCTTCTAATTTTTTTGACAAACATGAAAAATTCACCATTCATGTCAGACTCCCAAATGGATCTTCTGTGGGTTCCTCACATCAAGGTTTGGTAAAAATTTTAAATTCAATCTCCTTGCAAAATGCTTTGTGTATTCCTTCGTTCAAATTGAATTTGATTTTTGTTAGCCAGCTAACCAAATCGTTGAATTGTTTAATCACTTTTTCCTAACTCGTGTGTCATTCAGGACCTAGCATTGAAGACGAAGATTGGTGTGGGTGAAGAGTAAGATGGGTTGTACATGTTGAATGCCTCACCACCTCTTATTGTATCCTTATCATCTCCCATGAACAACCCGGGTATTTGACATCAACTCCTTCGACATCCCTTGACTAATCGCATGAGCATTTTGTTTATATGATCCAAAATCAGTTTTCATATTGTATTAAGTCTATTAGATCTGACAATGAGTCAGATTTTTTTTCTCGTGAGATTAAAAGTTTTTTTTTAACACAATGGAATTAATCATCAACATAGTTGTGTATCCAAACCTCAACAAAGCAGTGTTGTTGAACAAAAACATTGGCATTTGTTAGAAGTAGCAAGAGCTCTAATGTTTCAAGCTAGTCTGCCATTCAAGTTTTGGGGTGAATATGTCTTAACCGTTGCTTACTTAATCAATCACACTTTTACTCCTCATTTAAGAGATCTATCACTCTATGAGGTTTTGTTCAACCAAAAATCAACCTTCAATCATCTTAAAGTTTTGGATGTTTATGTTATGCTACTATCATTGATCAAAATAAATCCAAGTTTGATCTAAGAGCCAAAGAATATATTTTTATTGGATACCCTTTTGGACAAAAAGCTTACAAAGTATACGATTTGAAAACTCAATTAACTTTTTTCAGTTGTGATGTTATTTTTTATGAATCAACTTTTCCATATCTTACGATTAAAGAGGGTGACAATGACACAGTGTTGCCAATCCTTGCATCCATGGATAAATTCTCCACAGTTTGTGATCCACTTAAAATTCGTTCTGCTCCAACATCCACTTATGTATACATTATTCCTCTAAGTAACCATAGTACCCAATTATCTAACATTGAACCAAATATTCGAAGATCAGTTTGAGAAAAATATCCTTCTATCATGTTAAGAGACTTCTACTGTACAGTCGCTTAATCTGATCCTACTCCAATCGAAACTTCGACCAATGCACCAAAAGGTACTCATTTTCCCTTAGTCAATTGTATCTCCTTCCAAAAGTTTTCTGCACCACATCAAAATTTTCTTCTATCTTTGTTATAGATGAACCCACTTCATTCCATCAGGCTATTCAAGATGATTGCAGATGTGATGCTATGAGTAAGAAAATACAAGCTTTGGAGGAGAACAACACCTTATCTGTCACTCCTCTCTCAAACGAAGTGAAACCTGTTGGGTGTAAATGAGTATTAAAGGTCACATATAACCTTGATGGTTCTATTGAGTGATACAAGGCATGACTTGTGGCAAAGGAATACTCCCAACAAGGACTAGATTACCATGAGACATTTGCACCAGTGGCAAAATTTGTTTTCGTTCAATATCTTCTTGCTATCACAATCATTAAAAACTGGTCTTTCCATCAAATGGACATTCACAATGCCTTCTTACATGGGGATCTCGATAAAGATGTTTACATGAAATTACCTCCAGGGATTGAAAAATAATGGGAGAATTTGGTATGCAAACTCAACAAGCACCCAAAAATTGGTTTCCAAAACTTTTTACCACCTTGACTCAATATAGTTTTTCTCAGTTTAAAACTGATTACTCTTTATTCACATTTTGCAAGGACAATGTGTTTATAGCTCTTTTGGTTTATGTGGATGATCTAGTGATAGCAGAAAATTATGATGCAACTATCACTGAGTTAAAAAATATCTAAATCAAAACCTTCGTATGAAGGATTTGAGTCTATTAAAGTATTTTTTAGGAATAGAAGTATCTAGATCCAAGTCTAAACTATATTTGACTCAAAGAAACTATGCCTTGAATATCTTAGATGAAGTATGCTAAAAGCTAAGCCAATTGATTTATCAATTGATCAAAAGTTATCTCTAACATCCTCTGATGGTGAAGAGTTAAAAGATCCCTCCATGTATAGAAGATTGGTTGAACGTTTAATATATCTAACTATTACATGTCCTGATATCATGTATGCACTTCATATTTTAAGTAGGTTTATGCAGAAGCTAAGAAAATCTTATTTAGAGGTTGCACTTCGTGTGATATGTTATTTAGAAAAGGGTCCAGGCCAAAGAATTTTGCTATCAGGTGTGTCTAATCTTCATATCAAAGTTTATTGTGACTCTGATTGGGTTGGATGTCCAGAGTCCAAAAAATCAGTAAATGGGCATTGTATTTTCTTAAAAAAAAGTCAAATTTAATGAAAAACCAAGAAGCAAAGCATGGTTTCACGATCATCTACAAAAGCTGAGTATCAGATCATAGCAAATGCAACTTGTGAAATAACATGATTGCTATTTCTCTTTAAAGACCTTCAAGTGAAGCTCGCATGGCTTGCTAATCTTATGTGTGATGATCTGACAACTATTCATATTGCTACCAACCTGGTTTTTCATGAGAGGACACATAGATATTAACTGTATCTTATTCATGAAAAACTCATCAAAGGTGTCATCCAAACACGATATGTGCAATCAAAAGATCAGGTTGCACATCTTTTTACCAAAGTTCTAAGAAAAAAATAAATTTTGTGACTTATAAACAAACTGAGAGTTTTGGATATGCACTTTCCAATTTGAAAAGGAATGTTGAGATTAGAGAGTTTTATCTCAACAAATCTCTTTAAGATTTGTGATCCATTGTAGTTGTTTCCTTGCAACTTACATTGTACAGTTGCACTTAGGGTTTGTTTTGCATTTGTTTAGTTTGATGTAAGCTGCCCAGTTCAGGTGAATCAGTACCTCGAAGGGGTAGCCCGTATACTTGAACTCTAATAGCTTGCGGGCAAAATTGTGAATGAAGAAAATGCGTTGAGCTTTCTTTTGTTCACCCTCATTGTGATTGCTTCTTTTTATTGCAATTTTTCTCCCTCTATTATCTTTTGCTCTCTGATTACAAGCTTCCACAATCGGCAAGCGAGCTGACAAGTAGGCTTGCGGTGGTGAGGAGGGTATGTCTCGCTGCGCTGGCCCATTGAAGGAAATAGGTCCGTGACAGGTGGTACCAGAGCCCGTTCTCATGCTGGGGAAAGGACTCTGGAGTCGGTGTCGACAGACACGCCGACAGACTGCGATTTGTGAGCAAGACATCATGGCACCTTATCAAAACTTACGCAACACCAAAGGCAAGGCAGTTGTCAAAGCTGAGGAGATGGGTTCACTTCGGGGCCAAGAAGAGTTGGCTGCAACTTTTAATAAGTTGGTCGAAGATGTGACTTCGCACGAGGAAGTGATTTCATGCGTATTTGAATTATTCAGTGGACTGAATGATGTGGTGGCGAGCCTGCAAGAGCAGGTAAACTTACTAATGGGGCAGGTCACTTCGTTGACGACTACAATGGCCGACTTGCAGACTGAAGTAGGGGAGCTTCAGTTGAAGAACCATATGTTGCAGTGGACAGTGACCCTAAATGGCAGAAATGGTGAGAGGCCATCAATGATTGATGTGCCAAGACCCACAAAATTCAATGGTTCTCATGATAGCAAGGCCATTGAAAACTTTTTGTTCTAAGTAGAAGACTACTTGGATATCCAGAATGTGATCATTGAAGATCTGAGGATTAAGGCTGCAGCAACCTTACTTGATGGAGATGACATCGCTTGGTGGAGGCAGAAGTGCAGCAACATAAAGAGGGGTCAATGCGTGATAGACAACTTTGACGACTTCAAAATGGAGTTGCGCAACTATTTCATGCCAAGAAACGCGCAGAGTTAGGTGTACCGGATGGTTCGTGAGCTCAAACACTCTGGTTCATTGCAAGACTATATCAGAACGTTTCAAAAGCTTATGCTGAAAATACCTAACATGCCAGAAGACAATATGCTCAACTGGTTCATTGTGGGACTTCAGCCATGGGCACAGTCTGAAGTGAAAAGGAGCAACCCTTGTATTTTAAAAGATACATATGTGGCAGCCGAGCGCTTAGTTGACACTCAGCGCAAGCCTTTTACTTCATCCACCAAAGTCGGGAAGAAGCCTAACCATAGAGGCAAGAAGGATGAGTGGCGCGATGATAAAGGTGAGGTGTCAACACGCCATCAATCCGAAAAGAAACAGAACTACACAAAGCATAACTATAGCAACAAGGGTACGATTGTGACATGCTGGTTCTATGGCGTTAGGCACATCGTCAGGCAGTGCCCAAAGATCCTCGTGAAGGATGATGGGCAAGCCAACACTGCACAAGAAGAATTCAACGATACTGAATATAGTGACACTGAGACGATGCAACCAAGGATGGGGGCCATGCGATGGATTAACACAACTAAAAGTTGCGCGGCTAAGAACATGCAGGTCAGTAAGAAACTTATGTACTTAAAAGTCATTATGAATGGAAAGTCTAGCTACTTCAACAATGATAGACTCAAAGGCTACACACAACATTGTCTCGCGGGAAGAAGCAAAACGGTTGGGATTAAAGCCTAAGCCAAAGCAGAGGAACATCAAAATGGTAAACTCTGCGGCCAAGCTCATCCTTGGTGAAGCAAGAGACGTGGCTATTCAAGTGAGAAGTTGGGTTGGAAAAGTCAACTTCTTTGTGGTGCCCCTAGACGATTTCAAGATGATTTTGGGTATGGAGTTTCTGCGAAGCCAGAATGTTATGATGTTGCCAAATTTTAACATGTTGACGATCATGGGGTCAGACATGTCTCACACAGTGCAGTGCCTTATGCAGAAAAGCAAGTCTTTAGTGGTATCAGCAATGCAATTGAAGAAAGGTGTCAAGCATGAAGAACAAACATTCTTAGTTATAGTGCACGCAGAAGAAGGGAAGCTAGAAGCAGCAGTGCCACCGACCCTAGACCCACTATTAGAAAAATTTTGGGTGGTGATGCCTCCGAAATTGCCAAAGCATTTTCCGCCAAGACGTGCGGTCGACCACAAGATTGAGTTGACCCCGAGAGTGAATCCTCCTACAATGGTTTCATACTGTATGGGGTCAGTTGAGCTGAAGGAGCTGCGCAGACAGCTAGATGAGATGTTGGATGTAGGCATTGTTTGTCCATCGAAAGCCCCATTAGGTGTCTCGGTCCTTTTTCAGATGAAACATGATGGCTCCAAGCGGTTATGTATGAAATACCGTGTTTTGAACAAAGTCATGGTGAAAAATAAGTACCCGTTGCCATTGATAGCGAACTTTTTTTATCAGCTCAGCAGTGCTCGTATCTTTTTTAAGTTAAATCTGTGATCGGATTACTAGCAGGTGAGGACTGCGGAAGGTGATGAGCCGAAAACAACTTGTGTCACTCGCTATGGTGCTTACGAATTCTTAGTAATGTCATTTGGGTTGACAAATGCTCCAGCCACGTTCATGACTTTAATGAACCAGATCTTCTACCCTTAGACAAGTTTGTGATAGTCTACCTGGATGATATCGTGATCTACAATAGCAATATGGAGGAACATGTCGGGCACTTGCGAATCGTGTTTCAGGTGATGAAGGAGAATGACCTTTGTGTTAAACGAGAGAAGTGTCTCTTCGAACATGAGGAGATCAACTTTCTTGGCCACGTTGTGGGGCGTGGTGCGTTGCGTATGGATGGGCAAAAGATAAGGGTCATCCAGGAATGAGTTCCGCCAAGCAAAGTGTCAGAATTGCAGTCTTTGTTTGGTTTGACAAACTACTATTGAGGTTTCATCGAAGGCTATTCCCTCATTGTTGCGCCTCTCACCGATTTGTTAAAGAAAAATCAGGCATGGCTTTAGACAAGAGCGTGCCAAGATGCCTTTGATGGCTTGAAGAAAGCCTTAGTGAGGGAGTCAGTATTGCGATTGCCTGATCATTTGAGACCCTTTGAAGTCTACACGGATGCCTCAGACTTTGCCATTGACGGAGTTATTATGCAAGATGGTCATCTGATCGCATATGAGAGTCACAAGCTGAAAGATGCAAAGAAGCGTTACAAAGTGCATAAACGTGAGATGACCGTCATTGTGTACTGCCTCAGGACCTGGCAGCACTACCTCTTGGGTGCTGAGTTCGTCGTCAAGACGAACAATGTGGTCACGAGCTATTTTCATACACAGAAAAAGTTGATGCCTAAACAAGCTCGATGGCAGATATTTTTGGCTGAGTTTGACTTTGCCTTGGAGTATAAGGTTGGAAAGACAAATGTTATAGCGGATGCTCTGAGCCGTAGGGCTAAACTGACAGTTGCACGTGCGAAACCTTCTGAAGTGTATTTGGAGGGCGCATTGCTGATCCGCATCTGTGAAAGTACACAGCAGGATTCGACTGCACAACACCTTGTTTCTCTAGCACAGGCAGGGAAGACTCTGCGATTTTGGCTACAGGATGGCCTCCTTGTTACAAAAGAGAGACATCTTCGTGCCGCAGTGGGAAAACCTCCGTCGAGAACTACTTAATGAGTGTCATGATACACTATAGGTCGGCCATCCTGGTCAGGAGTGGACCTTAGCACTCCTTGAGTGTGGCTACTATTGACCACAGATGAGAGACGATGTTTAGGGATATGTGCGGACATGCCTCATCTGCCAGCAAGATAAGAGGACAAACCAGAAGGTTGCCGGTCTCCTTGAGCTATTACCAATTCCAGAACGTCCTTGGGATAGCATTTCCATGGACTTTATTGTTAGTCTGCCAAAGGTAGAGGGCCTCAGTTCTATTTTGTTTGTGGTGGATCATTTCTCAAAGTATGTCACCTTCATCCCAGCTTCCAAGGAGTGCCCTGCAGAGTTGTTCGTAAAGCATGTGGTGAAGCACTTGAGCATACCAAAGAGCATTGTGAGTGTTCGCGATGCTTGCTTTACGGGTAAGTTCTGACGTGAAGTATTTCGACTACTTGGCTCTGATTTGTTGTTTTCAACAAGCTTTCATCCGCAAACAGATGGGCAGACAGAGCGCATCAATGGGATACTTGAACAGTACCTTAGGCACTTTGTTAATGCCAATTAGAAAAATTAGGTGAATCTCTTTGATGTGATAGAGTTTTATTACAATCTGCAGAAAAGCGAGTCTTCAGGTCACAACCTGTTTGAGATAGCCACGAGACAGCAGTCACTGAACCTACACACTCTTGCCACACAAGAAAATGGAAGGTCATCTTTCGCCTATCAGTTTGTCCGCGATTGGCACGAGCAGAATGATTTGGCGAAGACATTCTTACATAAGGCGGCAAAGAGAATGAAGAAGTAAGCAGACAAGCATCGTCAGCCCGCGGGGTTCTAAGTTGGGAACCAAGTGTTGGTAAAGCTATATCCTAGCCGTACAGGCATATTCTGCAGGTGATGCCGCAAACTGCTTAGAAAGTATGAAGGACGTTTCACCATCATAAAGAAGATGAGTAAGTTGGTATATAAGTTGGAGTTGCCCCCAGACTTCAAGGTGCACCCGGTGTTTCACATGTCCAACCTCAAACAGTTTCATTCGGATGATAAAGACCCGAAACGCAGTGTGCCACAGCGCGCTTCCATCATGCAGAGGGCCCCGGCAGCACAACGGGCCGAAAAGCACCTCAGTCAGATCCTTCACCACAAGGTCAACTACTTAAGAGAGACAAAAAAAATACTTGGTACAGTAAGATAAAACTGCGAAACCAACATGAGAGCCTGCATTCTGAATGAACACCCGCTACCCGACTGAAGTCAGAGCTTACCACAAAACAGATGGCGCCGATGATGACGCATGACTTGAAGGAACAAGCATGTTCCCTTGCGACTTATATTGTACAATTGTGCTTAGATTCTGTTTTGCTTTGATGTAAGCTGTCAAGTTTAAGTGAATCAATACCCCAAAGAAGCAGCTTGTATACTTGAACTGTAATAGCTTGCAGGCAAAATTGTGAATGAAGTAAAATGCGTTAAGCTTTCTTTTGTTTACCCTCGTTGTGATTGCTTTTTGTGATTACAATTTCTCTTCCTTTATTCTTTCTTGCTCTCTTATTACAAGCTTTTGAGATCGACAAACGAGCTGACAAGTAGGCTTGCGGTGATGAAAAGCTGTCACGCCGAGCCAGCTCATTGAAAGAAATAGGCATGTGAGAGTAGTGGTGATTCAATTTAATCCCTTTTATTTCTATAAACTATGTAATGTCTTATTTAGGTTATCACACGTAACCTCTATATAAACAATAACCTTTATATAAACAAAATAGTATTGAAAAACGAGATTACGATCAAAATAGTCTGGGCATGTTGGTCAACATTGGACCCCAACACTAAAGCCACCCAACCATAGAGAGGGAGAGATCCAATTTTCAACTTCCAATCATATTTGAAGTACTTGATATAAAAAGTACATATAAAGTACCAATAAAATGATAAAAAGACATCGCTCCAGCTATTTGCCATCCAACCTCAATCGCGCTGAACCTGCAAAGGCGCGGGAATCTTTTCAACACCACGTCATGCAAGAACAGAAAACGCCAAAGCCAACCCTTTCTCCCCTAAACAACTCAGACCCTACCGTCCTCTGTATTTAAAGCCGCGCCATCCTTCTTCCCCATCTGCAGCTCACCGGCGTCGGCGGCGGCCTGATCAGGGACAGAAGAAGTGTTGGCCGTGCGATTTCTCCCGGAGAAGAGCGCCTCGGTTTGCTCGAGCGTCTTCCCTTTGGTTTCCGGCAGGAGGATGTAGAAGAAGACCCAGCCGGCGGCGGCGATGCCGGCGTAGAGGAAGAAAGCGCCGCCGATGGACATGGCCTTGGACAGGGAGAGGAACGTCATAGAGATGACGCCGCTCGTCACCCGGTTAACCACCACGCCCACGCTGGCGCCCTGGGCCCGGAGCCTCAGCGGGAATATCTCCGACGTGTACACCCACGTAATGGGCCCCAACCCTATGGAGAACATCGCCACGTAGGCCAGAATGGACGCAACGGAGAGAGCTATGGCCCACACGACCCTCTCCCCCCCGGACGAGTGCTGGTGGTGGTTGATGACCGTCAGCCCCGAAGCCAGCCCCACGAGCGACACGATCATCCCGCCCACGCTCGTCAGCAGCAGCGGCCTCCGCCCCGCCCTGTCCAGCGTGAAGGTGGCCACCAGTATGAAGAACGTCTTGGTGAACCCCACCGCCACGGTCGCCAGCAGAGACGCCGACTTGTTGAACCCGGCCTTGTCGAAGACGCGGGGGCTGTACAGCACGACCGAGTCGATCCCCGACGCTTGCTGGAAGAAGTGGATCCCGAGAGCCGCCATCAGGATCCGCCGGACGTGGGGAGCCGGCCGGAGGAGGAGCTCCTTCCACACGCCCTCCCCGTGGTGCTGCTTCGGCACCGACACCACGACGTCTCCTTCCTCCACCACCCCAGCCGCCGACTTGATGTCCGCCAGCCGGACCTCTGCCTCCTCCGGCGTGTCGGAGGTCCGCTCCAGCACCCGCTTCGCGTCGGCGATCCGGCCCTGCATGACAAGCCACCGAGGGGACTCGGGCATCGCCAGGACAGCGGTGGCGATGATGAGGGAAGGGATGGCACCAACGCCGAGCATGAGCCGCCAGCCGAACCGGAGCGGGAGCTTGGCGAAGGCGAAGTTGGAGACGTAGCCGAGCAGGATACCCAAGTTGATGAAGACCTCCGGGAACGAGGTGAGGAACCCCCGGGTGGAGGCCGAAGCCACCTCAGCGGTGTACACGGGGGCGATCATCAGAGCGTAGCCGACTCCGACACCGGCGATGAAGCGGCCCACCATGAGCCAGGCGTAGGATGGGGAGAGGCCCATCACCAGCGCGCCGGCGAAGAAGATGGTGCCAGCAAGGACGATCGTGTATCTCCGCCCGATCCGGTCCGACGTCCTCCCTGCGGCCAGAGCTCCAACAAGCGAGAAGATGTTGAGCACTCCGGCGATTATCTCGACTTGGACGTCAGTGATATTGAGATCCTTCTTTATGAAGATTATCGCTCCGCTCATCACACCAACATCTGGAGGAAAAAAAACATATATATTTATATATATAATCACATACATCGGTGGGTTTTTTATAAGCAGAAGTTACCCGGTAGCTTCTTTGTCTTGGACCTATACGATTCTTTTTCTTCCTCGTTATGTTTTAAACGTAGAACGAGGGGGCCTAAAAAGGATACTTTCGTTACGGACGGGAGAAAGAGTCATCAAGGGATGAAACACCAGTATATTCGAAGCGAAAAAGTCCAAAAAACGTAAGGAGCGTCTATGGTTCCTGAATGGAATGAAATCCATTCAGCTAAAGTTAATTATTTCTTCCTAGTAACAAAGAAATGCGATGCTTTCATGGCATCAGGTATGCACGTCAGAATTTCATTGAATTAAAACAAGGGGAAACAGAAGAAGAGAGAAAATAGTAAAAAGGAGAAACGAGGCTATATATATATATATATATATATATATATATATATATATATATATATATATATATGCGCTTTGATACGAGAATTACCGTAACCAGAAATAATCGAAGTCATAGACGCGAGAAAAGCGCAACCGTAAGCGTAGAAATTTGTCCGGCGTTTCTGCCGAGGCTGAGTTGCCAGAGATGCGGCTTCCGCCATTTGTCCGTCTTCCTCTTGATCTCTCCCTTGAATCACAGAGCTCAAAAAGGAAGGAAGTCAAGAAGAAGAAGAGGAATCATGAACTGTGGGAACCTGGTGCAGAAGAGCCACCTACGGATGACTTACTTAAATAGACACACGACTTGGCTGTCTGCTATGACAATTTACTGAAACACCCATACAGTCAAACTCAGTTTTTGGCGTCACATACAGTTACCACGCGGGGCTCTCACCAACCACACTCCGAGGGCAGTTTGATCATTTTGCATGAGAGAATAAACGGATGGGAGTTGTCATGTCAATCCAAAGAAGAGTTAAATGAAGTAGCAAAGGCATTCTTATTCTTTTTCTTTTTCTTTACTCTCCTCCATTATTATTTATTTATTTATTTATTTTTGCATTGAATCATTATTCAATGGCGCATGGTCTTGGGCATGCTCCTCCAGTCCTAGAACCACAGTACACTGACTGGACCAATGAGCATGGCAATCTAATCTAGGATTGACAGCGGCGTCTTCTTTCACGTCAAGGTCTAACTAGCTGGTCCAACTGGAGGCCTTCACATGTGGCGTTGCGTGTTGATTATCTAAAACTGGCCCTTTGGTGGTGTAGTGTTTTATTTAACTATTTACCCTTCGGCAATTGTAATACTTCAATTGGAAATGGTGACCATGTATTCGAGAGGGTCCCAGTTTTGATCTTGGAAAAAACAAAACCTATCTAGTTGCGGGTGCTTGTTTGCTTAATCTGAACCTGCACAAGTTTTTTCTCATTGTTTCCTTACTAAATAACATGCTGTCAATCAAATTGATTTATGAAAACAATTATGGATTTTACCATCACCTTTTAGCTAGTGTGATATGAGCTTGATTTTTTAAATTTATTATTTTTAAAATGTATATTTGATCATGAAAAATACCTAATCTAATCTGCATGTTAAATATACCTAAAAGTTCACATTAAGCAAGAAAACACCTACAACTACAATTTTGCAGCTTCCTAACGAAAGCGAGCATCCTAATGAAAATGCGGAGTCATTACTTTTAAAAGGCAACGTAACAAAGTTTATTAGATTTTTTTTTTCTTTTTCCTTTTTTTAATACGACGAACATATGAACCTTCCTGAACTCCAAAAGTCAAAAGAGCCACTAATATTATGTGGTAGCTATCAATTCTTCTTCGCTACGCGACCACACTAGTATGGATCCCTAACTGATGGGAGCCACCAGCCAATACAGTCCACTCACGAGTCTCCTTGGCTTGCTAAAAAAAAAAGTGAAAGTTTTTAGGCTTGCCTGGTCGGTGTTGCCCTCACCAAGAGACATCGACTATGCCATTTCACGGCCGGTGGTTGACCGGAAAATGGCTGGCCAGCTATTAACATGAAAAAACTCCAAATAAGGGGGAATGGCTGGCCACTCATTTTCCCACCAGGTTAAAAAAAAGAAGAAGAAGAAGAATGGCTGGCCGACCATCTTCCGCCAGCCACAGGCAACCCCAAGCAGGCCATTTCCTAACCGGATTCACACAGGTGTGTAGGGAGGTGGGGGCCAGGGGAGAGAGAAAGAGGGTGTTTTTTTGGTGTGTGTATTTTTTTTAGTTAGCTAGGTCACCCAAACACGCCAAAATATGGGGTTTGGGCTGAAAACCCAGTTTAAAACTAGGTTTGTGTGTCATCCAAACGGTACCTAAATAATTATGCGAGCCAAGCTTGATTGGGCTAATTGAGCTTAGTCAAGTTCAACTCATTTACAATGTAACGAGCCTGGGCCATTGCTCGAGCTCGGCTTGTTTACTTGGACAAAGTTCACTTTCTAGATGAACAGCATAATGGGTGATAAATGAACGGCTGAGGTTTGCTCAAAATAAAAAGAATTGGCAACTTCCTGATGCCGTTCATTTGCATGATGGACCACATCAGGGTCGTTGGACAGTTTTCTGCCCAAGACTCCATGGTGGGCCTGATCCGCAGTCGAGCTGGAACGATGGACAAGACTTAATAATTGCAGCAATAGTTTTAGTGTACACATCGCCCAAGATTTGGGCGTCCGAGTGATGGTTACGAAGCCATTCAGTGGACAGCCCACCACTTCTGTTGACTGCGGTCTCTTGTCAAGATAAGCGTCTCTATGGACAATAATTGTCCTACAGTCCAATCATCTGAAGGGAGGGGCTCGAATGGATTTCCTCTAAGCGATGAACCGCTTTCGTGCACCTAGCGTGGTCGATTTGCCATGGAAAGATACTTGGATCATGTTATCTTTTTATAAAAAGTTATGAATATTTATGATATTTATAAAAAATTTACAGTTTATTTTCAATTCTTATAAAAACCTACACGCACATCAGAATCTAACCGACGCAAGAGTTAATTCTTATAAAATCAAGTATGTAGAACACATGAAAAAGAACCTTTTGGTATGTTTTGGTAGGCATGGATTGGAGTAGGCATCTACCCTCCACTATATATATACATAGAATATTTAATGTATGAATTTCAAGCGAGAATATTTAAGAATTCTTGTTCACAAGGGTGAAGGGTTACTTGCTTTGCTAAAAAAAAGGAGAAAGAAAGTGTGGTCTAGACATATATTTATTTTATGCCAGTGATAAACTTTCACCAGCAGGTTTTACGCAAATGATAAACTTTTACTGGTGTAAATTTTGCACCAGTAACTGGTGCAAATATTGCGCTAGTGAAAAAAAAAAATCATTGGCGAATGTAAATTGCGCCAACAAAGCCTTTTACCAACGAGGCTTTTGTTAGCGCAGCGGTTACACCAATAAAACTTGAATTTCTTCTAGTGAGGGTCGAGGTAACATCACATACTTTTGGTTTCTATAAAGACTTCTCTGATTACTTTCTTGTTTTTTTATGTTGAAGGGTTAGTGGAGGTGCTAAAAGCTGTCAGACTCGACTTTTTGGAAGGTTAATTAGACCGTAGATATGAAAGTCTTTGTGAACCTGAGGCTATCGTAGGTCTTCGGGTTTTGGGTTCATATAGGTCAGCTTAGGTGAGCCATTAGTTGTGAGAAAGAGTTGCCCTACATCAACTGAAAAAAAAAAAATAATACTATAGGATGACCAATCAAGATCTCGTCTTAACCACGGAATTATCGAGTCCATTTTTGCCACTAATAAAAGAGTAGGGATCTTATGGGCTTAGTTTCCTTTTATAGAATGCAAAAGGTTCAATTTATGCCCTGTGAAGATCAACTCAGTGCTACATAAAATGGCTCTAATTAGAAAGTAAAGCTATCTTTTCCTGCAGTCTCATCAGTTTGATAGCTTAATTTATGTTAAAATCGCGAAAATTGGTCATTTACGTTAAGTGGTGAACAACATGACATGACGTACACTTAAAACATTTTGAACTTGGTCATGCAAAAAGTAATTGGAACACATTTTTCCAACGTTAAGGCTCCTTTTGTTGTATGAGAAAAAAAAAAGTTGGGCAAACTTTGTGTGAATAAAGTTTTTTCTGAGAAAAAAGTTTCGTATCTTCACGTCAGACTACTCTCCCAAAAAAGTGGAGAGAACTTGTCTAAAATGACTGTTTTTTTTTAAAGAGGAAACTATAGCCATGTTTGTTATGCACCTAGCAAAATGGGCTCGCGGTTCCCACCAGATTTAGAGAAACTTTCTCTTTAATTTTCCCTGCAATTAAACGGGGCTTCAGGATCATTGTCCTACACTCCCAGGCGATCCCAAAAAAGAGAATAAAAGACCCTGTTTGGAAACTGGAATGGGAAGTGGCAGCTGCCAAATCCTGCCTCCTATAGGTGGTAGTTGTCAATTCCATGTACTTTCCAACCCAAATGCATTAACTCCCATCCCATCTACCAGTTTCCAAACAGCCACCAAGTGGTAATTTGACCAACTTTTTGCCAAATTTGCCAAATGAATTAACTCCTATCCCAGATTCCAAACAGGCAATGCTCTCCACAAGAAAAGAGCGACAGAGACACTCACTGGCATGAGTGCCTTCGGGGAAGTGGGGCCTCCCTTTTTAATAAGTGGAAACCACTGCGTGTCACCATTGGGATGGGCCCAAACTCTGAATCCGCTCCAAGTGCCTTCTCAAAAAGTACATCGGTTTGAATCAACCCTGTGGCGCCATCCCTATCTTCGTATCCTTTTTGGGATTCCATTGATCCAAGTTGCTTGCTTGGATCAAATAAGAATCTATATATGTGATCTAGCTATTCATTTAGTGAAGATCAGGCCAAAGTTTTTTTGGCAATTCAAAACTCAACGATTGACAAAACACAATTTTGTGATTTAAAAAAACATTTTTTTTCATCAAAAAATATAATCCAAGAGTCAAATCTTATTAAATCGACCATGTTGAATCCGATCAACTTGCATCATGGGTATGAAAATGGGGGATGACATAGGAGATGAGTGAAACTAGACTCAAAGCTATAATTTTCTTTTACTATTGTAACCATGCACCATAGTCTTAAAAAAAAAGAGAGATTGTCAAACAAAATTTATACCAATTGTAAACACTAAAATTTCATAATGCCCAATTGCTAATATTTTTCACAATTGTTTGCAAGTATTAAGCAAGAATCAGGCATCCCACCATCTAGAAGATGGTTTTCTGAACTGTTGTCCATTACTAGATGATAGAATGGGAACGTCGTCCGTTACTAGACAGCAGAACAATAAAGTCGTTTGTTACTTGATAGTAGAATGGAGCGCCATCTGCTAGGAGACGACAGAGTCCTTTCGCCATCTGTTGCATACATCTTCTAGGGCGGGATGACTCTTCTTGGACAAGTTTTCGTACGAGAAGGCTCTACTAGATAGGCTTTATCCTCATCTAGGATAGACCTAAATCCATTTAGATCGGATTTGGACCTATAAAATCGAGTGATCTATATATGTTCTGAACTCTATAAATAGAGGCTCACTCTTATACCATAATCATCAGAAAATTATCAGACGCCACTAAAGAACGCTTATACCTACACGAAGGTGCTAACAGAGAAAAGAGAGCTAGAACAATAAAACATACCCTGGGTTCGAAAAAGATATTTTTTTAGATCCCTAATCTGTTTATTTCTATTTCATTTATTCTTTGGAATAGGTGCTTATACATGATTCTATTCTTACTTGCATATCAAAATCTGTGACAGTGTGATTCATGCTACGAATATCGAGAAACCTGCCCTGTCTTTACATTCTCGTCAGGCGAAGGACGATCAAAGCTTGCAAGCGGTGTCATAATATTAAAAATGATTTCAATAAATCCATGTAAGTCCCATCTTTTCCAACCACAAATATTTTATCAACAAATTTTTGGTGACCGTGATGGGACGTCATACTTTCTCTTAATTTTTGTGCATAGAACTGTATCATCGGAAGAATTTGAAGGCTTCATTTTTTGGGTTTCTGTCTTTGTTCGGACGACAATCCCTGTATTTTTGTTTGCTAACCATCGTCCAATGTTCTTTAGCTATTCAAATTTCATTGTTTGTTGTAAGACAACATTGTTCGCAGACCCTCGTGTCTGCATGTTTGGCCATCCATAGACCCTTGCATCGGCACGCTTGGTCGTCCATTATAGGACAACATCGTCTGCAATCCCTCACGTCTGTAGGTTCTGTTGTTCGGTGACAAACAATGTCATTCACGGACTCTCACATCTACATGCTCTACTGTCCGTGAAAAAACAGTGTCGTCTGCAGACCGTCACGTCTGCAGGTTCTGCCGTCTGGTAGGTCTTTGCCGCTTGAACACAGTGCATTCTTTTGCTTTGTTTTGTTAAGACCTATTGTTTAATTTTTTGTTAGCCAGCCTATTCCACCGCCCGAACGCGGTGCATTCTTTTGCTTTGTTTTGCTCATATCTACTGTTTAATTTTGTCTTAGACAACTTACTCCATGATAAACGACTTTTACATTAGTTTCATGCATAAATATTAGGCTTAGGTTTTCTTCTAATTATAGAAATCCTTGCTCGAGACTTGTATGCCATATAGAAGATAGAAAAACATAACCTTCAACAAGTTAGGGTTTTTTTGATACATTGTCTGATCTCATTATGTGCTCCTTATTTTTTTATCTTTCTCTCTCTTATGAAATGAGTTCTTTTATTGTGATTTTTTTCAAAAATCTCTTATCCTATCATTTGGATTTTTAGATCCGCCCACTAGTACCCTTAAGTTGTTAGCTTGGGTATATCGGTGTGGACCTAGAGAAGAACCCTGAAATCTTAGAACCCGAATAGACCTCGCGGATCAGTGGATACAACTTTTTAAGGTACCCCTTATTTCAAAAAATTCTCGATTACTTGTTGTGGGCCTATGTGGACCAATTGTTTGGGGTATAATATATACCTGATCTAAAGCCTGTAAACTTTAGATTCAATCCATCCTAGAGAAAATACCTCTAGAGAATCCCACATACGAGATATCACCCCATATAATGCAAAGCATCATATTCGATGAGGATCCTAAAGAAAGGTCTTGATGAGTCTATGGATGACTGAAAAGGGAAAAGACCTCGATGTTTCTTAAGTCCAGCTCACATTGGTACCCTCATCAATCTCGTAAAGTTTCACAAATGGGTTACGAGATGGGTAGTTCTAGTACAAATGAGTTTGCCAAAAAGTGAATCTCCAAGACCTCGCATTTTAAAACTTGGTTTGAAGAACGACACTCTCACCAGTCTTGTAAAGTCTATTATGCAGATTACAAGATAGAAAACTCTAGCACAAGTGAGTCCACCAAGAGACGAACCCCTAGGACCTCACATTTCAAAGCTCAGTCCAAAGAAATGGATGTGTTAGCACAAACAAGACAAAATATGCAAAGGATTAAGGAAAAATGAGAGAAATCCAAGAAAGGTTAGGACAAGAATATACATGAGCTAAAATAAAAGCCAGAAGAGCCTACAAATCAGAATATGAAAGGGCATTGGCCGACATAGAGACTAGAAGAAGGACTAGACATACTCTTCAGTCATAAGAGAACAATGAGTACAGTCAGTGGGGGACAGTCCCAAATATATGATGTGGAGAGGAGAGTCCACAGATCCATGACAACTTGTTCAGTCCAAACCATGTCCTCCGAGTCGTACAAAAAGATCAAATCACTAGAAAACATGGTCCAGAGCCTAACATCAAGAATGAGATACATGGATATAGACTAGAAAGAATATTTTATAAATGACTTTCTGGTAGAGGGATACAATGATGAAGATGATGAGACTCCTAAAAAATTTCTAAAGTTTAGTAGAAAGGGATACCCAATGACTCACTTGTCATTATTTATGAGAAGTATGACCAAATATCAAGACAATGACATAAAGCTAATTAATTGATTCTCCAAAAGCCTGAAGGGAGAGACATTGAAATGGTTTGTCACCTTGAACCTCCAAAACATAAGAGAATTCAAGCATATAATAAATTGTTCATGAATTGATACATATTTAATGTTGAGGCCCTTCCTGCCAACAGTCAATTGTATAATCTAAAGTAGAAGAAAAAGAAAGGTGCCCATGAGTTTATAAATCGATGGCAGTCTATGACCAGTAGGATGAAGGAGTCAATCTCAAACTCTCATACACTGGTCATCCTGATAAACAACTTCTCTCAACCTATACGGAGCCTCATCAACATTAGCTTAGGTTGAAACCTATGTTGAACTCATCAAGAAGGCTACAACCTTCGAGGTAGGAATCAAGAGAGGAGTATATGATGGGTTCCTAAAGAGCAACAAAGACAACAATATATATAGGAAGTCTAACCCATCTAAAGTCCAGGTCAACACAATGCGGGCCATGAGACAAAAGGTCAAGAAGAATGGTAGTTAGAGGCAAAAGGTAGAAAACCAAAAGGGATTCCCGAAGAAGCTGAATGAGAATGGATATGTGGGCAGTCCCAAGTGGACCAGAGATCAAAAATTCACCAAGTTCGAGCAGCCTTAATTACAGGTCCTGGATATACTGCTACAGGATGGCCTAGTCAAGCTACCTGATATGTCAGATCAACACAGATGAAGGATAAAGACCCAACTGAATATTGCAGATACCATGGAGTTGTGGGTCACAACACCGAAGATTGCTTTATCCTCAAGCACATCATCCAAGACCACATAGATAGTGGAGAGCTACTGGTGAATGAAGAACAACTAGAGTCTAGCAACAATGACCGAATCACAAAAAGATAATTCAAGTTTATGAAATAAGAGAGAATTAGTTCTCGAGTAAAGGTGTGGAGCAAGGACCATCTAGCAACACAATGGTTTGTAATGCATGAGTCATCATCTATAATAATTGTTCTTGCTCAATGCCTCTAGTGCCCCATATTTATTATCAAGGAGGGCGAAGGGTCTAAGAAAGAGGAATCCCATGGGAGAACCAGTAAATGAGACAAATAAATGTGATTCATTTAGGCTCATCAGACAACAACAATATGTAGACACCCATTTTTTCCCAAGATGCCCAAAATACTGACATCTTTAGAAAAATCAAACTATAGGTTGGAGTTCACAAATAGAACAATATGAGAAAACCCAGAAAATCCATTTGACAACAAAGTAGTTTAGCCGTCCATCGCTTGTCCCTTTTGAACAACTATCTCAGTTTCATTGTCTGACCCTGAACGACTATCTCAGTTCAACTGTCTAGCTGATCCAACATTTGACTTGTCCTTTCTAGACAACTATCTTAGTTCAGTTGTTCGACCCTAGATGGCTACCCCAGTTCAGCCCTCTAGTCTAGTTTATCCAATATTTGGTTTATCTTGTCTCCAGAGGATGACCAAACATGTTTATTCATCCATCTCTAGATGAACAAAGCAGTTTAGCCATCCAATCAGTTCGACCAAATGAGATACATTTGCCTAATCTCCAACCACTTTTGCACGATTTCGAGAAAATATTCCTCCCAGATAAACTTTCTCTCGAAGAAGACTCCTCCCAATTAACCTCATCTCTTATTCAAGATGAGTACATATCCAAACTTAAAAAGTCCCATAATCTAAAACTGTTCTAAATACCTACAAATAGGGGCCCGCCCGTTTGATTAAGAGAGAAAAATGGGGGGAGCCATTCGAAAACTGACTCTAAAAAGTACAAATCATACCCTTGTCATACCTATGCAGAGGTGCTACTAAAGTCATTGTAATCCTTATTGTAAATGCATGTAGGTGTTGTCAAACTAAATGAACTTAAAAGCTTAACGGATCCTCAAGTCTGAAAAGGTGATTTCCCACACCCATTTGTTTCTTTTATTCATTTATCTAGTTTTTATTTATTTGAATAGATACTTACACATTCTTTGATCTTATTGCATATATCAATCATGCAATTCGTGCTACGAGTTTGAAAAAACTGTCTTGGCTTTACCTTTCCTCTGGAAAAGGACATTGGAGACTTGAACAACGTCCTCACATCTTTTAAAAAAGATTTTTTAGGGAAAATAGGTAAGTATCAATTTTTTTATCAACAGTTTTTGGCAGTCACGATGGAATGTCATAATTTTTTCAAACTTTCATAGTTGAAATAGTATTTTGATTCCTTTTTATTTTTCTGTCTGTCTAGATGGCTAAACCGTATTTGGTGGAATGAAGAATGGCAGCTAGAAACTAAGGTTTGAACTGGTTTGAAGGTCTCTAAACTCAGATGAACTAAGAAAACACTATATCAACTCGACTCCTAGACCAAATGATTGAAAATAGACACAATTCTATATGAAATGATAAGGAATTCACTATAGAGTGAAGTGAGCAACAAGAATGTATTGGGTTTAAGCTAAAATAATAATCACCTAAACTAAGATGAACTAATTTGAAGCTTAAACGAACTAAATCCTAGCTGGGTTGACTAGTGTTAACTCAATTCTAGCTTAAATGAGTTGGATTGAGCTAAAATGAACTCCAAGAATGTGAAAAACAAATTTGAACTGAAACTGGACCACTTGAACTCCTGATGAGTTTAAGTTAAGCACAGGAGAATAAGATCTACTGAAGTTGACTAACTTTAGGATAATTTGGTTGAATTTGAGCTACAAATGAGCTCATTTTATAGAAAATGAATCAAATTTAGCTGAAATGAACATGGTCTATTCATTGTGAGCTAGAAATGATTGATATTCTAACTCTTCTAAGCCTACAAGGAGCTTGGTTGGGTCTAACTGACAGAGATCTAGGGTTACCTGAGGGCAAAATGATAATTTCTAACAAAATGGGGTGAAATGACACTTACATTGAAATGGACCTAGGGGTTAAACTTCTACACTATGCTAAGGTGTCGACATCTGTGAAAGGGGTATCCAGAAGTAAAGCTGGAAAATTTGAGGTGTTTACAGTGATGTATCTCTCATTCTTGACCACAAAAATTCACATGTAATGGCTTGTTGAAAAGATAACAATCGTGGCTATAACTTACATGTTTTGCATATTTGTTGATTCAATCGTCTTAATTGTTAAAAGTGGTATGGAATAAAAAAAACAGTCACTCGAGTAACTATTCAGGACTATATGAGTATATCCTCTTGTTCGGATCGTATCAGAATCATACAATCTCTGATTTGAGTGATTTTTGTTTTCTTGAATCAGTGATAAAAATACCTACAACTTTCATGTTTTACAAACTTTCTGAATCGGCCATTAAGATTGTATCAGTTTGTCCTCTTATTTAAGTCGAATCGGAGACATACGACCTCTGATTCAAGTAATTTTAGTTTCTTTAGATATGAAACTAAAATATCTACAACTTTTGTGTTCGAGACTTCGGCTGAATCCCCATGAAACAGTTCCATTCTGGCCTATCCCTACTGAACAGTTTCAGCAGTCTTGTGATCTGGTGTCAGTTTTGTATCTTGATCATCAGTGGTCAGAAATTCATGATTTTAGATTCATTAGAAAGGCGAATATGCTATCTACAAATTCCGCTTTGGTATTGTCAATCAGTTTGGAGCGCAACTGGGTCAAAACTGCCCTGAATTAAAAACTTTCAGATCCAAGCCATCATGTTTGAGCTTTCGCACATCAAGATCGGTTTGGATCGTGGATCAGCCTCTTGTCGGATCCACATCAAAGAGTGAAGTCCAAGTTTTAAAATAATTCAAATGAATTCCACCCATTGGCCACGTTGGGCGGTGCACTGGAACTTACATCAACATTTAACTCAGTCTTGCTGAGTTCTATAAGGGTTTTAAGAAAGTAGTGCTTAGCAGTTTTGCTTTCAATTTTGAGAAAAAAAAGAACTAAGGAAAATGGTGGAACAAGCCTAGTCGACCCTTACCTCTAGCTGATTTTTTGGTTGTGAACTTTTGGTTAAAGTCCACTTGCTACTGCAACATCTGATCTTTTGTGAGAAGCCTGCTACCTTGTGAAGTTGTTGCCCCTTGGATGTGTGAGCATCTTTGTTGTTGTTGAAGACTACTGTTGGTTTGGTGTAGGCATGAGTGTCAACCTGCTGCTGCTAGAACCTTTGAAACTTGTGGTTGCGCACTTACTTGAGTTGTTCTATGTTGTTGTCGTGAACCCCAGACATGCCAAGAACACTTTGCTATCATATATTGTTGTTGTTGTCCACATACCATTGTCATTTTTTAGAAGACCCATGTTATTGTTGAACACCATTTCCATTATCATTGTTGAACCTCAGAGTTATTGTTGGAATCATCCTACTCTTGTCATCGGCGATTTGGCTTGAATATGATTGATTTGATTAAGATTGCTGCATTTTGTTTGAAAGAAATTGATTTTTGAAGTTGTTTGAGATATCTTCTTTAGGAAGATTATCTATTTTGTAATACTTGTTGATTTAGACTAAGAGAAGTTGGGTTAATAAAGAAGGGATCTTTACATTATAGAAAATACCCATTAGAAGTGTTTTCTATGCAGGTTGAACTATAAACACAAACTAAAATTAGATTAATCTATATTTATGATTATAATGTTTATAACTGATTTAGTGCATTTCGAAATTCTGCCTATGGAGATCCTTCATCAGTATTCTGGACAAAACTCTGACATTTGAAGTCAAAAAATTACGTATCTTAGCATATTGGAAAACTATCAAACACCCCCACAAACTTTGTGTTTTGCCCTTTTCCTAATTCTAGCATTATCATTATCAAAAATGTCCATAAACAGAGAGGACAACCATTCAGGTGATTGTCCAAGCCTGTGTCAGTTTGGTTCATTGTTCAAGCCATATCTGGGACACTTGAGCTTAGAAATTCCTAATTTTTGTTTTGTTGAAAAGACAAAAAATTTATCTAAAACTTTTGAGTTTTATCAATCGACAAAAACTATCAAGTTAACCATCATTTTGGCATGTCACCAACTAGGCTCCCGAGTGTGAGTCTCCAAATCCAGCAATTTGTCTCCTTGTCCAAGTCATATCTCAACAACCAGTTGTCAAAAAATTATAAATTTGGGCTCAATAGAAAGGTGACAAAATTATCTACACCTTTCTTGTTGCCTCTATTTGCAGAATGGGTGAGTTGATAAGTCAAAACACCTCTAGACTGAACCCTGTCAAACTTTGAATATACTTTATTGCTTTCGTGTGTTGGATCCATTTGGATCTTGGATTATGGACTGACCCATAGTCAGTGCCACATCATATGAAGTTCTAAAAACATGTCTTGTCTTTACCTTCCCGTCACCTGAAGGAAGATCAAAGCTTGCAAACGGCGTTCCCATAATCTTAAAAAGGATTTCATTAAATCTGGGTAAGTCCCATCTTTTCCAACCTCAAATTTTTTATCAACATTAGTCTACCCCTATTTCAGATTTAATAAGGGTCAGATTACCACATGGACAAGATGAACCAAATAAAATCTAGAGCACGTGACTTTCGAGTTTTTGACATGGTCATTAAGTAGCCATCTTTACTTAGGGCATGTTTGGAAGCAAGAAAAAGTCTCATAGGAAAGGAAAAAGAATTGCCTATGAGAAGTTTTGATATGATAATTTTTTTAAAATGAAAATTTTTCACTTGTTTCAATAGCATGAGAAAAATAAAATAGAAAATCTTAAAAAAAATAAGAAAGAGAAGGGGTAGTGGTGGAGCTTCTTCAAAGCGGTTTTCTGGGAGATGGGTGATGGTGGGTGGCAGTAGTGGTGAGATGGATGGTGGTGATGATATTGTCATCGTGAGGTGGTGGTGGTTGACCTTCTCTGTCGTCGATTTTTGAAATGTGGGTGATGGTGGGTAGTGATGGATGGTGGTGATTGATGGTGGGGAGAAAATTTTTCCATGAGGTGGGTGGTGTTGATATGGATGGTGTTGGTGAAAAATCATCATGGTGGGTGGTGGTGAGATGGATGGTGGTGGTGATGGCGATATGGTTAGTGGTGGTGGTGGTGAGATAGGTAGTGGAGAGTGGAGCTCACCATTTTCTCTTGGTATGAAATATTCCTCCACCACCCACCTCTCCCTATGGAGGAATGTTTCCTATCAAAAAGTGTACTTTTTAGAAAAACTCTTTTAGAGAAACGTTTTCTCTCCTTTAGAAGGGTTGAAAAAAATGTACAGATTTTAACTTGTATGACTTTTCCTACATTTCTCACTTTAAAACTTGCCCTTATTGAAAGTTCAAGTGTAGTTAGAATAAGCCCATTTATTCTAGTGAAGCTATGGTATGGCAATACATATCCACCTAACCCAGTTCTTGGTTGTATAAAAAACAATTGTTGCATTATGAATGTGATGGAACCATTTCTTGGATATTTATTGATGTAAACAATCGCTGCATTAATGAATTTTCTCTCTGGCCTCCCACCTCCCTACTTGGGTGATGCCGCCAGACCCCTAACCCCCCTCTCAAAGGTTTCTCTCTCGCTCTCTCTCCTCCTTCTCTTCTCTTTCTTCTTCTTCTTCTTCTTATCACCTCTGTTGAACCCAGTTTGGGTTGGGTTCAACCCTATGTAACCCAGCCTCAGCCCACCTCTTGAAGGTCTCTCTCTCTCTTCTTCCTCATTCTTCTCTTCTCTTTCTTTTTCTTCTTCTCCCCTCGTTGTCGCCTCTGTCGAACCTAGACTCGGTTGGATTCGATCAGCTGGGTTCAGTTCTGTCGAACCCATTAGAGATTTTTGAAGGATTTTGTATGTTTATTAATGCTATTTTCTCTCCTCTATGTGGATGCTCATGATTGTGAGATATTTCATTGTGGCCGACCTTAATCAATCTGGGGTTCTTTAAAAATAATTAAATTTTAAGGGTTTCTTAAGGATTTTGTGTGTTTATTCATTTTTTGCTTCCTTTTATTGAGATATTTCACTATGGCTGACCTTACGCAACGTAGGTTTCTTTAAAAATAATTATATTTTAGGATTTTTTAGTGATTTTGTATGCACACACTACTTAGTTATAATTATGTTTAAACTCATTTATGTGCACACACCACTTGGTTGTGGATATCTAAGGTTGTTATGGTTAATTATATTGATTGAATCGAAAAATGTGCACACACCACTTAGTTGTGGATATCTAGGGTTGTTGCATGCTTGCCTATGAGTTTAGATGTGATTTGCTATGCAGGTTAAGAAAATACGATACTTAATGCTAAGTATCCAAATAATGAGGCAAAAAGTCTAAGCGCATTTAAAAAATGCAATGCAAATGAAAATGGGCAAAAGGCCTTGGGTAAGTACCAAATTTTGAAAGGAGTAAAGAGATCCTGCAAGTGTAGGATAGATTGTTTGGGAATATGAAGTGTGTGTGTGTGTGTATATATATATATATATATATATATATATATATATATATAGAGAGAGAGAGAGAGAGAGAGATAAATTGTGTAGTCAGGCTGAGCCTAGGAAAGGTAGGAGTGGAGACAAGAAGTGTGTGTGATGTAGATACCCTTAGGTTGCGTTCTCTATTGTGATCATATATTTTCAATGTGTATTTTATAATATAATTATTAGTTTATGTTTATGAAAATGGCAATAATAGCTAGGCATAACATCATTTCAGAGGCACATTATGTTTTAGTTACAAATTATTTCTTAAGAGTTTGTGAGGTGGCATTTAAGGTGTAATAAGTTTTTTGTGGTATATAAATTGGGAATTAGAAATTTGAAGGAGATGACTTGGTGTCTGCAATTTTAAATGTTATTTTTATGGTGACTATACATTTTCATGTTATTTTTAATGTGTAGTAATATGTTATTTCTAATTTTACATTCTTTCTAAATTACTAATTAGATGCATTTTTTTTCTTTTAAAATAATGTATTTATGCCCATTCTAGTTTTGATTCTTAGCTCTACCACTCTTGAAAGATTATTTTGTTGAATATAGTGGGGTCACCGTATATGAATATGGATCAATTGTGGATACATGTTCACAAGAGAAGTTTGAACCTTATACATCTGGAATTGATCGTTTCTTAGAAGCGGCAGATACTCATGTTGATGAAGCTGGTAGGATGTGATGCCCATGTCGGGAATACAAAAATACAAAATATAGACTTGTAGATTACATCAAAACCCACTTGATTTCACGTGGTTCTACCATGAAATTTATTCAGTCTCATTTGAGTATGGCCCAAACCCACATAGATGCATTACATGTACATGTGCATCATGATGAGAGTAGGATACGACAGAGGATCATGATTGGGTTGATGGATTGATGGACAACATTATTATGGGGATAATATTGGTTGTAGCTTCATATGATGATGGCAAACATAGTCCCCTTCAAGACTTAATGAGTGATACCCAGAGTGATCTATATTCAGGTTATACAAAGTTAACAAAATTAGCTTTCATTTTTAAGTTGTTACATGTCAAAACATTGAATAATTGGAGTAACATATCATTCGACATGCTAATTGATGTGTTAAAGGAGGCACTGCTTAAGTGAAAAAGATTATTAAACTCTCACCACAATGCAAATAAATTTATGAATCACACCAGCTTTAATTAAGTGAAGATAGATGCATGCATGAATGACTGCATGCTTTTTTTGGGAGGAGCATGAGAAGAACAAAACATGCCCACCTAAAGTAACTCAAGCAAGAAAAAGGCTTCAGTAACTGCTTATGCGTCCACCTAATTAAAAAGGCTTTAGAAAGGAAAGGCTTATGTGAAGATAGATGAAGAGTATTACGATGTTCTAAAAGATATTATCGAAATAAAATATAACAAACAAAATTGGGTGTATATGTTTGATGTGATTGGTTTGATAATAGGCGCATGCATAAGGACAAATACTTTACATGCATCAACATGTCTCACATAGCATAGGTGGATGCACCTTTTATTTTAGTCTTTCAAGCTAAGCAAGTATTTTACATTAGAGATCCCATAATTAGATAAATGCATATAGCATAATAGATATTGTCAAGATTTGTGTACGAGATTCTACCATCTTCAGTTAAACAAATTAAAGAACTGGACAATGATGCATATCAAGAGAACGATTGCGGAGGGGTTCATTTATTACTCCCCCACACCATTGACAAAGATCGCATGTCGTTACACAAAGATGATTAAAAAATATTATTTATGCATATAATTCATCACGATAATATTTATGTTATGAGAAAATCTTATTTAACACTTAGTTGTGATATGTTCTAATATTGTAGGGCATTTCAGAAACTGCAGCATGCCTCCATCACAAGCGGAGAAGGAAGACTCTGTGTTGCCAGAAAGTTCTAATTGGTTGATGGACTCATGGCTAGACCCAGAAATTGATATAAGTGCAGTTGAACATCTACCTATTGAAGTGTTCACAAAGTATCTTGGGTCACAATATAAATGCATGTATTATTGCTCTGTTTATATTTCATAATTGTGTGCAATATGACCAGTGCAATATCAAAATTAATGTTGTTCTTGTATGATAATGAATATTCTTGTATAATTCAATTCTATATATTTTTGTCTGATCTAATATTACTTGCATGAAATTAACAGATGCCATCATCTGCATTACGAGAACATGTGTGTTCCTCCTTCAGGATCGCTTCACCACCTAACAAGATCGAACATAGATCACACTTAGGTGATACTTCATTGGAAGAAGAGGATCCCCCCCTAACACCACAGTCCACTGTAACTCCAGAGTCATTCACAGCGGCCCTAGGTAAATATTAATCTAGTATTTTTTTAGTATAATTAAAATTTTATTGATGCCATTGCTATTAATATTTGTAAGCAAATACAAATTAGCCACTATAAGTTCTTTCCAGCGCAAATATGGGAGGAATAAATGCATAGCTCACCTAAAACAACTCAAGCAAGAAAAGGCTCTAGTAACTGTCAAGCCTAGGTCGTGTGGAGTCATGGGTGAGGGTGTCTCATAGTTCTCTAGGAGGCTTACGTGCATCATCAAGAAGAAGGTCAGACTCACTCACCAATCATGGATAAAGGTCCCAATGGATGAGAAGACATTGTTGTGTGAGACAGTTTATTGCCTAACTATATTTTGATAAATAGATTAATCTATAAAAAAAAGTATTACTAACTATTTTTTGAAAATTTGATGCAGGCAAAGTTTACTTTAGATGAGAATATAGTTGATCATCATGTTACTGTGGATAAACAACTTTAGCTATCATACAAAAGGGTGTGAGAAGCATCTTACAAGATTTATAAGACATTACAAAACCGCACCGAAGCAAAAGGACATCCTCTCGAGGGAATCAACTAAGAAGCATGGAAAGATCTTTGCAACTTTTTCACCGAAAGCTATTAGACGGTAAATATTGGATATATATTTATAAGTAATAAATGTTTAAATTTTTATATTTTTATCTACTAATTGATCTTTGTTTGGTTAACAAGAGATGTCCAAGAAAAATATGGTGAACAGAGTCCAACAGACGGTCCAACATATCACTGGATCATCTTGGTACCTCTAGAAGTTTCATACGAGGGTAAGTTTTTTATTCTCTAAGTTTATTTTTTCATATAGTAGTATATTGTTAAATATGTCTAATGTAATATATTCTAAATTTGTTATTTGCAAACTCTTGAAATAGAAAGAAAAGAACCGACAACAAGTGAGTTATACTTAGAGACACACACTCATTCAGATTGCAAGACATTTGTTTGCAGTGAAGCATCAGAGAACTATGTAAGTAACTCACATCATTCATTCTATTTTATGCATTATCATTAGTTATTGATAATCAATTATATATCATTGACGTGCAGAACAAACTGTGATCTGTGAAGATTGAAGATGATGAACATGTTCTTCACAATAAGAAATGTCAATGTTGCAGCAAAAAGTCTTTGTGAAGGTCCTCAGAGAGCGGTCTAGACATGTGAGAAGGATGGGTGCATTTTTTATTTCATCTAGAGGCAAAATTTGAGTTTCAAAGCTATCTTTTTAGTTGGAGGCGATGCAGTCGACGCTCGAATGACTCAAACAACAACTAGAAAGAGAGAGAGAAGAATAAAGGATGAACCAGTTGCAACTCAAACATCAAATGGAGTGAGAGATAAGAAAATAGAAAGTTCAGAGAGGACATGTTGAATATAGTGCCCATCTTAGATCACTCTATAGTTTTGGTATGCTCTCTCTATCTCTCTCTCTCTCTCTCTCTCTCTCTCTCTATATATATATATATATATATATATATATATATAGAGAGAGAGAGAGAGAGAGAGAGAGAGATAGAGAGAGGGGGGGGGGACCTTTCAAGCAAAGAAAGTTCCAAAAATCTACAACTATATATATATATATATATATATAGGATAATGGGTCTATGTTAAATCAAATATGCTTTCATATTTATATTTACCATCATGTTAAGTTGTTTGTCATCTTGAGAAATACATGAACTCAACTTCTATTGTTTGTTCGTCAAGAGAGATGACCTTCTCTGACGGTGGTGAGGATAACCCTCTCTCTCTCTCTCTCTCTCTCTCTCTCTCTCTCTCTCTATATATATATATATATATATATATATATATATATATATATATATAGGGAAGGGAGACCTTTCAAGCAAAGGAAGGTCTAAAATCTACAACTATATATAAAGTAATAGGTCCATGCTAAATCAAATGTGCTTTCATATTTATATTTACCATAATGTTAAGTTGCTTGTCTTTTCAAAAAATAATTAAGTGTGAAATAATGTTACCTAATTTGATAATAGAACTGGTTTTTTGAAATGCTCTTATTTACTTATTCATTTTTTGTGTCATTTTTGTGCAGTTGGTAAATGAGCCACATTTCTCTCAGAGCATATTCAATTTCGACTATAAGGTAAGCCTTTATCAAGTGCTTTATTGGTATATCTTAAAATCTTATTAATGTATAGCAAGTGGATAATATTTTGGTGTGTTTTCATATTTACTTAAGTAATTGTGACTTTGAGCATTATGTTCTTAATAGTTGTCATAAGTACTAAAATATTTTATTTTTAATGGAAGGAAAGCATAGAGAAGTAGGATTAGTTGGTTGGCACGTGAAGCTAATTGGTTGATTAATTCACTATTAAGTGATTCCATTGGGCTAGTGATGGGAGAGATTCTAGTCAATCATGTCAATGGTTGGACAACTTGAACTTTTGTTTTTGTTAATGAATATTAAAAGCTAGCATATACTTTTATTTGACTGTGTTTGTAATTGTTTGAGTGATTTCATTTGCATTGTTATTGTTTGAATTGTGTTGAATGTAATGTTTGAATTGTTATTATTTGAATTTTGTTAAATGTAATGTTTGAATTGTTATTGTTTGAGTGATTCCATTTGCATTGTTATTATTGAATTTTGTTGCATTATTATTGTTTCATATACAAATTCTATAAAAAAATTAAAACTAATATAAAATTTTATTTTTGTTGGTTTAAGGCCTAAAATGGTGACATTTTTGTCACTGTTATAGGTCTTAAACTCATCATAGCCTATAACGGTGACTATGAAGTCGTTGTTATAGGTCTTAAACCTGTCATAGCCTATAACAGCGACTATGAGGTTGCCATTATATCATATAACATCGACTTCATGCTTGCCATTATAGGCTATAATAAAATTTAATTTTTGTTGTTATCTCCTATAAATGTGACTATAAAGTCGTTGTTAAAGGCTAGTTGCCATTATAAGGGCATCGCTGTTATAAGCTAAGTCGTCGCTATTGAGATGTATCCTTTAACGACAACCAATAATTGTCACCATTATTTAGGGATGGCAATGGACCGGGGTGGGGAGACAAGGTCTCCACTTCTGCCTCGTCTCAAAATCCTACCCTCCATCCCCGCCTCCATCTCCACATGGGTTTTGATTTTAACCTTAATCCCTGTTTCATGTCCTCCATCTCCGGTCCAAACGAGGTGAGGCAGAGTGGGGCCCCATTTCTTCTCGGTTCACTACCATTTTTAAAGAAGGATCAGGGATGGGGATGGGGATGGGGTGAGGCAAGGCAAGGATCGAGGACGGGGATGGGGACGGGGCGGGGCGGGGCAAGGCAAGGATCGAGGGCAGGGGAAAGCGTAAGTTCATCCCCGCCTCCATCCCTTCACGGGTTTTGGTTTTAACCTCCATCACGGTTTCATGTCCTCCATCGCTGGTCCAAAGAGGTGTTTCTGGCCGGTCCACTGCCATCCCTACCGTTATTACTCAACAGAGGCCAAAACTAGATGATCAGTTTTTTGTCGCCGTTATAAGTCTATAATGGCGACAAAGAGAGCAATAGCGGCGCCTTTCATCGTCGCTATTGACCCTCATCCTTGTAGTGTGCATAGCCCTAAGGAATCCAATGAAATAAACATTGCAATCTGCCAGTATTTGTGTTGGATTTATTAAATTTCCTTTTTTTTTACCCAAATTAATATTATTTGTTTCTGGGTCTGGGTCTTGCTATAATTATAGCATTTCATCCATTACAAATAGGTTGCATCTTTACACCGTTGGTTTTAAAGTAGTCCTTGCATGATCCAGCCATCCGGGTATAAATCAACAAGGATTCTTAATGGTTTTCATAAGTCAGGTCCATATATCCAGTCGGATCTGCTTCAGGTCAGTTTGGGTATATTTCATCAATAACCAGTGGAATGGATCCAATTCAGATCCGTCTACGATTCTCAGGTTGGAACCCAAGTTCTAAACCGTTGGTCTTAAATCTGGATCCGGTATATCCCACTCACCTACACCCACTTATACTGATGGACATCCTTCTTCACCTTAGATCCATTGATCTCTGTAGCTCATCCCCTAGGTGTGCACAGTTCAGTCACGTGACAGCCTTTTAAGTGGGGCCCGTATTATGTTGCTATAGGACTCTATCCTTTGACATAATTAGATACAAAGTATCCTGTGTTGATCATAACCATCCAGCTGATTCATCTGGATGGTTAAGATCAGTCCACATCCAGGTAAGAATGTTCACCAATGCTAGCCGTTGGTAGTGTCATAAGATTGAATGTAGGATGGAACCCATCCCATGTGAAATGATCAGGCTCGATTAAGAGGAGCCTGCTATTCGGTATGGGAAGAACGTAAGCTGCTGATCAATAAGGCAGCACATTATTTAGTGTTGAAGATTGCGTGGAGACTGATGATCGATAGATGTTACTTCCGTAAACCCCAAATTTCGATCAATGGAGACCGCAAAGACTAATAGATCAGATTATGAACCGAGATTGGTGGTCAAAGATGAACTTAATTACTGTGGAGCCCATCAGTAAGCTCGCAACATGCCTTGATAATTAGCACCTTTCCAGGAAACTGGGTTTTCCTGGTGTCAATTTTTAAGCCATAAACACGTACTCGTCAAATGTGGGTGAGCGATCAGGTGAAGTTTGTGGCCATGGTAGTTGCCACGGATCTATTTCTCTCACCACTCTTTTGTCTTGCCCCTTTATTATGTATATTTTGTCATCATCACTATGTTGGACCATCTGGACGTGTGCAAGGAGACGAGAGAGAGAACCACGATTAGATGATCGCTATATCAACATGGTTTTCCTGCATTTACGTTATGCATCCGATTTTTTCTCGTAAAAAGTAAAACTATTTTGGATGACTTTCAAATGGGGTACATTTGGATCCCATGTATGAGCAACCCGTGCATTAAGCAGAAAGTGAGCCCAACTTTTTTCTTAACACATAAGTCCATGTATGAGGGGCACGGTCCTCTAGATGTTATATATCACCAACATCTCTCACTTAACCAAATCATGATTCAGGATTTTTTCACCCACTATTTGAGTTTTACACTTGCATCAAAGATCTAGCAATGATGTATTTTCACCTTTGCCCCTCTAGCTGGATGTCCCAATTAGATATATCTCACTCCCATACATGGTACATGTTTTGAAAACAATTCTTCAAATATGTCATTGGTTAAAACTTCAATAATCATAGCATTGGTAAGTAATTACTAACTATAATTTCATTCTTCTCAATCATATCATGAACATCATAATATTTCATCATTATGTGTTTGTTTTTTGAGTTGTCTGCTCCACTCTTCATAGGAATGATTGCTTGATTGTCACATTAAATATGCACTGACCTGTTGGTTGTATCCAACTTCAAATAATTGATGAAATAGCTCATCCAAATAGCAGCATTGCACGCAGCATAATCAACTTCTTGGGAATGCTGAGTTACACAACCTTGTTTCTTGCATGACCAAAAAACTGCACATCTGCCAACAAGAAAAATATATCTAAAAGTGGATTTACTATCATTTTTGTTGCCAGCAAAATCAACATCAGAATATCCTGATATTTCTAAGTTATCCTCTTCGAAACACAATTACAAGTTTTTAGTAATTTTCAAATATCTAAATATTATCTTCACTGCTTGTCAGTGAGACCAACCAGGATTACTCTGGTAGCGATTAACAAGTCTAATAACAAAGCTGATATTAGGCCTTGTGCATAGCATAATATACACCAAGCTTTCAATGGCTTGTGCATATGGGGCATTCAATCTTTCTTGCCCTTCACCCTCACAATCATTCTTACTTAATTTTGCCCATTTAACTTTAAGTGTTTTAACAAAGTTACAATCACATATTCTAAACTTTTTGAGTATATAATTGATATATCTTTCTTGACTCAAACTCAAAAATCTAGAATTCTTGTTATAAGTAATTTTAATTTCAAAAACATAGGATGTCTCTCATGTCTTTTATCTCAAATTGAGAATTTAACCATGACTTGGTTTAAACAATCATCTCATTATCTTTTTCAGTTAAAAGAATGTCATCCAAATATAAAGAAAGGATAGAAAAATTATTCACTTTTTCAAACATAAATGCAGTGGTCAAATTTATTTGCCATAAATCCCAATGTAGTAATTGTTATATGAAACTTCAAATATCACTGACATGGTAATTGTTTTAGTTTATATGAAAAAAAATTCAACCTATACACTTTATCCTTCAATAATATATCCTTTAAGTTGTTCCATAAATATGGTTTATTTAAGTTCATCATTTAGAAATGCAGATTTCACAATAGTGTGTCATCCCACGTCATCTCAACTTGAACTAGGGAAGAATAGGGGAAGGTAGGGATGACACTCTTTGTGCCATTCCCCAAGGACAGAACGACACCCTGTCGTGTCGTCCTCAAGGAAAGGATGACACGGGTGTGCTGTCTAAGCCCAACTCGGGATAGAAGGGGTACACAGGACATAAGATGGCAAAATATGTTTGTCATTCAACACAAGAAGAGGGGGACGACACAGTCTGTATCATCCTATACCTAGAACTGGCCATAATGCCCTATCCTAGGGCAAGACAGCATGTCCCAAGGGACAAGGAGTATGAACATGAGATTGATACTAGGTGCACCATCCTCGAACAAGACCTAGGGTCTAGTCAACATCTCAGGTGTGTCATCCTCAGGTAGAAAAAGAGACTTTCTGGGTTTTCAGAAATTCTGAAAAAAAAATGAGTGTCTATAAGATTTAAAATATAATAATCTATAATAGCCAAAATTATATTTATTGAGGCAAATTTCGCAACAAGTGAATATGTATCAATATAGTCTAATCCTTCTCTTTGAGAAAATTCTTTAGCTACCAATCTAGATTTAAATTTATCTATACTTCTACCATACTTAAATTTCTTCCTTAATATTCATTTGCATTCAATGATTTTTCTTTCTTCAGGTAGATTAGTCAATTCCCAAACTTGATTTTTTTTATAGACTCGATTTCTTCATCCATAGCTTTTACCCAGTCTATTGATTCAAGTGAGTTTAGTATCTCATTATATAATATGTTATCTCCCATGTCATCATGATCTATCGAGTAATATAGTTTCTCTAACAAGTAAACATAATAGTCATTCAGGTATAAAGGAGGACCTCTTGACATTTTGTGGTCAACATGAGTCTGATGTGAAGTAGAAGGATCACTAATAGTTGGTTCATCATTACCTAATTATTCTTGTGAAACATTAGAGTCATAGATGAGATCATCTTTATTTATTTCGAGGATTACTAGTTCAATGATTTGTTTTTTCAGGAATACAACATGTCTACTTTCAATTAAATGTTTATCAGGATGATAGAATCTATAACCTTTGGATCTTTTTGGATATCCAATAAAGGTATATCTTATAGATCTGTTATCTAGTTTATCTCTTGATCGATATATAATTTTTATATGAGCTACTGAACTTCATCTTTAAAGATGACTAAGGTCTATTTTAATTCTAGTCCATAACTCGTAGGATGTAGAGACAATGGCCTTACATGGTACCCTATTTAGAATATATGTAGTTGTATAAATAACTTTTATCCAAAATATCTTGGGTAATGAAGCATGAAGCAACATGCATCTTACCATGTCAAGAAGAGTTCTATTATATCTTTTAGCTATAATGTTTTGTTGAGGTGTTGCAGAAGTTAATGTTTGAAGTTTGATTTCATTTGCCTTAAAATATTAAGAAAATTCATTTGAAGTGTATTCTCCTCCTCAATCAGACCTTAATTCTCCTTTCAAGTTGGGTTTCAACTTCATGACAATATTCTTTAAATTTCTCTAATGCCTTAGACTTATATGTTATAAGACATATATAACTATATCTTGAGTAATCACCAATGAAAGTTATGAAATGTTGCATTTCTTTATGAGTTTCAGTCCTGAAAGTTTCCATAAATGTATGAATGAATAATTTATAACAATTCAGATGCTCTAATTATAATAGTTGAAAATAATTTTCTTATTATTTTTCTATGAATACATGATTCACATCGATGAAAGAATATTTCTTAAAAGTTAGGCATCAGATTTAGTTTGACAAGTTTCTTCATTTTATTTATATTAATATATCCAAACCTTTGGTGTCATATATTCACATCCACATTAAGAACATTAACAATATGAGCAGAAGACAATATAATTTTATTCACATCATAAATTTTAAGTTTAAACAATCTATGGTCTTTGTCAAAGACCTCTTTAAACTTTACTCGGCCATGCATTCCTATAGTCACTTGTTCATGTACAAACCTGACTTCAAAATCCGTATTGATCATAGCTGAAACATACACCAGGTTTCGCCACATGGATGGTGCATACATGACATCAGTCAACAAGACATTATTTTCAGAGGTTTCAATGTGATAAGTTTTAACACACATAACATCAGAATATGTATTGTGTCGCATGTACACCTGATGTTTCACAGGTTTATACTCCGTCATGTCCACTACCCCTTTATTTCTCTTGGCAATGTGTCGAGTAGCTTTCGAGTCCACCCACCATCCTTCTGAGTCCACCCACCATCCATAAAGTTTTTTATTCGCATACAAGCACTCCCATATCACGTGGATTATGTCACGTTTCTTCTGTTGCCCACCATTCTTGTTGTTATTGTTGTGGCAACTCCAAAAATCTCTCTTGAAGTGCCCAAGTTTCTCACACTTGAAACACTTTACCTGAGAGCTAGCTTCCTGCGATTTACGAAATGTCGAAATTTTTTTCTTATTAAATTTGTCAAAAAAAAATTCTTTTGAATTGTGGGTGTCTAGGAGGTCCATAATTATTGCTAGCAGTATCTCTAGCGGAGTGTAATTCACTCTTCTTATCTCGTTGCATGTGTTGTTCCTCAAATTTCAACTGAGCAAGTAGCTCTTCTTGTTACACCCAAATTTTCACCAAGTATATATCTTTGAAAACATTGGTAAAATATTTTTAGCTTTATTCAAAAACATAAAAGTCATATAAAGGTTCTTTCTAAACCATTTCAATCAAACCAAGATCACTAATGTGAATGGGTTTAAACACTTAGTAAAAAATTATCATATTTCATTCATTCACAAAATATATGAGTTCTTACATCACAACTCCAAAATCCCAAAAGGTTCCCCATAAATAAGTCCCTGAATCTATCTGTCAAGATCTACGAGCCTCGAGTGTTTGTTGTATTCTATTTCACCTTCGCCTTAGTCTCTGAAATTTTTAATGACTGTGAGAAACAACTTGTCATCATACAGTCTCACTACTCACATGATCACCAGTGAGTATGAGTCAAACCAAAAGTTTATTTGTCAAAGATCCTTAATTCTTAAATACAAAGAGTCAACCTCTCTCATAGGAGTTGACCTTCAGGTATACTTAACACAAGAGAACAACTTAAATGAGTTGACTCACCCCAACTGAGGTCTACTCACAGACCAAAGCGCACATAGTCAAAAGAGTTGACCTTGTAATCCCAAAAGTCGACCCTCAGAAACAAGCCTAACATCAATAGACCCAAAGAAGGAGTTGACCCTTCACATACATGGGTTGACCCTTAGAACACAGAACATTAACAATATATACAAGAGGAGTTGACCCACCAATATAGGGGTTAACTCTCAGAATAGAAGTCATAAATATATTCAAAAGGAGTCAACTCCCCAAACATAGGGGTCGACCCTCAATTATAATAGAATCTCAATTCAAAACAAACAGTTGTCGACCCTCCCAATTCAAGAATCAACCCTCAGTTCCCAAGGCACCAACACAGACTTATGTTATGCCTACTTTTACATGCATGAATATTTTATTAAATCTTTATTTAATTTTTGTTGCTTTATATGAGATGCTTAACACATACTTTTTATTATGATCTTGCTTTAAATCCAAGGAGCAACACTCATCTGGCCCCTGTGGGCATCTTCGGCCTGTCCAAGGGTATTTATTTAATTAGTACATTATAGGGATGGCAATGGATCGAGGCGGGGCGGGGGACAAGGTCTCCACCCTGTCTCAAGACTAGAACCTCCATCCTCGCGTGGGGATGGATTTTAACCCCCACCTTCAGCCTCGTTTCATGTCCTCTATCCCCGGTTCAAACGAGGATGAGGCAGGGCGGGGCCCCGTTTCCTCGTAGTCTATTGACATCCTTTAGAAGGACTGGGGATGGGGCGGAGATCGTGGTGGGGACAGGGCGGGGACGGAGAAAAGTGTAAGTCCATCCCCGCCTCCATCCCCGAACAGGGATGGATTTTAACCTTCGTCCTTGCCTCCATCCTCGTTTCATACCCTTCATCACCAGTCCAAACGGGGCGAGGCGGGGCGGGGCCCCGCTTTCCCTCGGTCCACTGCCATCCCTAGTACATTATATCTTTTAACTCTTGAAAATTACTAAGATACTTGCGCCAGAGTTCGGGACAGTTTTTTCAAGGTGTCTCTCTCTGAAACCCAGAATACAGAAATATTATCCCTTTCTGAAGTCAATGTAGTGAACTACTAAGCATACTAAAACAGCCCCACCTCCACCTTGAGTATCAGAGTCCAGTATTCCCTAATTTCTATGGCTTGAGATGATTCACAATTGACCAACTAGTATTACTTGCTTTGCCACAAAGTTGGTGTTAATGCTTGTTCACATTTGATAAGCTCGCTCCAGCCACATACTTTGGCAAGCACAAATTAATCCTTTAGTGTAGCTTATTCTTAATTCATTTTTTATGCATAATATTGTATCCTCTCAGTACCTTGAGCCAATGCCCACACACTCCACACTCAACTGACATCATTCCTACGTCATGCATTTAGTCATGTATTGCATATTCTTAAATACAAGAAGTAAAATCTCGTACTCACATAAGTACTATATTTCATATTGCACTACTTGCAAATACGAATACAAGTAAGTTGTGCATGCACAAATCACATAGTGTCATACTCATACTATTGACAAAACATCACTCTTTTTGCTAGAATTACTAAAAAGGAAAACATGCACAAATTTATGCATCATACTATGCATGCATGCTCAGGTACTCATGCATTTCAACTCAAACTGGGTCCCTCATTAGACCACCCGACATAATTTCATGCGATAACCCAAAAATATCATAAACATAAGCCTCGCAGTCTATTCTCAGGGTGTTTCACTTGAGTCTCGGGTTTAACAACCCAAATCCAAATTCAAAACACCAAAAAAACCTATTTGGGGAGCTAAAAAGTTGACTCTGGAAGTTCTGGAGTTGACTCTCTTAAATTAGAGATTGACTCTTTCTCAAAAAGAGTCGACTCTTTTTAACAAGGGTCAACATTTTTTGAAAATGAGTTGACTCTCTTAACACGAGGGTCGACCCTCAGTTGGCTTTACACATGGAACAACAAAGATGTCAATTCTCTGAATATAATAGTCGACCCTTGGCTGACTTTACACATGGAACAATAGCAAAGGTGTCAACTCTCTAAACACAAGGGTCGACTCCTGCGCTACAAGACAGACCAACTGAATATAAGAAAAAGCAGGGTTTGACTCCTGCCTCGCAAGGGTCGACTCTTGTGTTTGGATAGAGTTGAAAACAATCCAAAAACTAGAGAAGATAATGGTTCAACCATGGATTCATGCTCAGATTTTATTCTTCACACAAGGGGAACAAAACTACAAAACAAAAAATTTCATAAATGCATTCTAAACAAAAATTTCAAGATATATATTAAGCATAACATGAAGTTTCTCCCAAATCTCATGATTTCTCAAAAATACAAGCATACAAAGCATCTACATGCTACATACTTCCCATAAATCTTAGGAGTGGATCATTGTACCTTCCTAGAGCATGCAAGAACACCCAAAAATAGAAATTTAGGAACTATACAAGTTCTACCCCAATTCACATGAACACTTAAGATACAAAAATTTTCTCCCAATAATAGATTCAACTAGTTCAGCTCCTTCTCTTTTCGACAATCTTAACAAGGCTTAAGAGGAGAAGAAGATGGAGGTGAGTGAGAGGGACTAGGGGTGAATATGTTTGCAAAATGGTAGAGAGAAGAAGTTGGGTGAGAGAGAGTAGGGTTATACGTTATGAGTTAATAGATTAACTCTAATGAAACCCTCTTATATAGGTTAAGACATGCTTAGTCAGTAGGGGTTGAGCTGTCCCAAGTTAATGACAGTTGACCCTACCAAAATTACCCATATACCCTAATAAAAAACAAGTTTTCATTTGTGCCCTTTTTAGCAAACTTAACTATAAGAATGCCATAACCCTTAAAAACCAATATCTATTTCAAGAATTCCTTCTTTATCCCTAGGACAATAATGCCTTAATCTTTATCAGTAATACTGAGCATGAATCTAAATGAAGCTGATCCAAACCGAAATTTGTTCGGTTTGAGATCTAAATTCATGAGAAATGAATATTTATCGATAATAAAATATTTATAACTCGAAAATATACATATATAACTAAATATTATCATTTAGAAGACCTAAAAAAAAATTAGATGTTATACTTTCAGTGATAGGTTCTTAGAGTTTAGCCTAAGAGCAGTGGTGACTACATCCATGAAGATGGAAGACTATGCAGAATGGTTGATATCTACATACGGTCTGGGATTACATTCCCAACAATAGCTAAGTCATCTGACATTATTAGCATCTTGTTCACATGATAAACTACGTTGTCACTCTCTTGCATCTTACATGAATTACATTGCTATAAGAGAAACTGAATATGAGTTTTCAAGGTAGTGTCATACTTGATGGATATTGCCTCAAACTTGAATTTTGTAGCCAGGTAATCCTTGAATACTCTAATTAGATCATCTCTCATGTGTGTAAGCATGATGGTTCTAGCCAACACATTTTCCTTTTTGTATTTGTTATATGCATTTTTATTTTCATCTTAAGCATTTCTCTAAAGTCTTGCATTTCTATATTCAGGGCATTCTTGATGCTTTTAAAGTCAAAATGAGAGGAATCCTCCTCTAACAAATGTAAAAGTTTATGTCATTCAGCTTATCAGTTTTTGCTAGTTCAATAGCACACACCTTACTAGACATTTTTCTGATATTAATTATTTTATGTTGTTAAATAATAATAATCAAGTGTTCAATATCCATTAATAAAGTAAATAACACAATTGTAGTTTTGAGATATCATATTCACTATTAAGTATTTCATGATATAAAAAAAACTTTATCACACACAATTATTGTTGTGTTGTGTGCAATGAATAAAGTGTTTAACATGAGTTTTTAGCACTATAATATCTAATTTTCATAATTTAAACACTAATTTATCATAAACATGGAAGACAATATAAATTTGACTTTATTTTATCAAAATAAAGCTCTAAGAGGTAAAACAACACATACAAACTGCTTTTCTATAATTTCAGAAAAGTCAAGAGGTAGTTCTCGGTTAAAACAACAAACCAAAACACTAAAAACAAGAATCCAAAACTTTATGGGTTAAATAGAAAATTACATGTAATTTTCTATAATTTCAGAAGAGTCAAAAGTTGTTCTGAAAAAAACACGGCAACCCTGTCATGGGTAGTTTCCATAGAGCAGGCCTATTTCTGAAATTTCTCAAAAACAGAGCATGTGTTCTAAAAGTAGAGGGCACAAATAGAATAAACCAAAAAATATAGGGGCAAACAAGTAATTCTGCTTTAAAAGGATACAATAGGAATTAACAAAAAAGTTAAGGAACTAGAAAGTTAATTTATATTCAAAATCATATAAAAGGAAAGATAAGGATTATCGACCCTTCTCAGACCCTAAAGCCCAGTTTCACAGTTTCCTCTGCAGCATCATCGGGCTCCACGGTCTGACGGGCTGCAGGGCTTGGTTGATAGGTAGAGGGGTCTTTGTTGCCTCCTCTACAACACACTCACGATGTTCGGCAAGCTTAGCCAATCATTAGAGCTAGGTCGACTGATGGAGGGGTCACCTTCACCTCCTTTGAGGCTGGCAGCAGGGGTCGTTGGAGTCCGGTGACCACCTGATGGAGGGGGTTTCCTCTGCTTTCTGACACCGGTAGCAAAGGCTGTTGGAGTTCAATGACCACCCAATAGAGAGGGTTTCCTCTTCTCCCTCACACTAACAGCAAAGGTCGTTGGAGTCTGGTGACCACCTGAAAGAGAGGGTTGCAGCTGCTCCCTGACGCTGGCAGCAAAGGCTACCAGAGTCTAGCAAAGATTATCGCTTCTATAGTTGTTTTCCTCATACAATACCCTCAGGAAAAATAGGGTAAAAAAGAATTTTATTTTTTTTTTTATGTATCGGGTTAAGGTTGTTTTTTTTCGGCCAGAGGGTGGTTGGATTTTCGGTGACTACCCCAAATAGTAGAAAAAACTAACCTTGGTTCGCTTTCCTGGTTTTTGATTTTTAATGGGGTTTCATCTGTTCAGTGGCTTTAAGCAGCAACTTGTGGCTTCGAGTAAAGATCGATGATTTCGAGCAGAGGGCGAGTAATTGTGCACTTTAGTATAACTCTGATACCATTGTAGTCACTATATAATTTTTATGACAACCTTAGAATACATATATGCATGATTGAATCACTATGGATTTTATTTGACAACCTTAGAACACATATATGCATGATTGAATCACTATGACATTTTTTTTACAACCTTAGAACACATATATGCATGATTGAATCATTATAAATTTTTTTGACACCTTTTGAATACATATATGCATGATTGAATCACTATAAATTTTTTATGACACCTTTAGAACACATATATGCATGATTGAATCACTATGTATTTTTTTTTACAATCTTAGACTACATATATGTATGATTGAATCACTATAAATTTTATTTGACAACCTTAGAACACATATATGCATGATTGAATCACTATAAAAAATTTATGACACCCTTAGAACACATATATTCATGATTGAATCACTATAATTTTTTTTTTACAACCTTAGAACACATATATGAAACTGAATTCATCCAGAACAAAAAAAAAAGGAAGGATCTTAATGGAATGCATCAAGAAAATGAAAAGAAAGAAGAAATGAGACATTTGGGGGTCACAAGTAATTGTTACCAATCTTGCAAAGGCATGCCGATTGCTAGTGTTCAGGTGCAAGTGAGACCTGTTTTGGACCATTAACTTAAAAAAATGCCCAATCCATTTCATCACTAAAAAAATGAAGAATTAAAAGAAACCAAAAGACAAAAGTAGATCGCCATCTCCCTAAAAGGTGGTCGCTTCCTCTAGCTCCTGCTAAAACCCTACATACGCACAACTAGTTAGATTGAGATTGAGATTGTCGGATCTACCTGATCGATCAAGATCATCTTTGCTCAACCAACCCAAAAGAAGGGGAGGAAATGAAGATCTGTTAAAGTAAACAATAGAAGTAAGTTGATGATCAATATTTAAACAGTATAGATCAGAAAGAAAGTTAACAGCCTGGCTTCAGTTACACAGTTACGCAGTTTCAAAGAGTTACACAGTTATGCAATTTCAAAGCTCTAACAGAAGTTGTTAATAGAACCTGCTGGGAGCTCTATGACAGTCGTTCATTTAATTATTTTGTATCTTTTTCTGTTATTAACACTTGTATAAATATCTAGCTAGCATAAGAGAAATCGATTAAAAAGGCTGCATATTTTTCGTTGTTTTCTTGTCCATTACTCTGTTTTTTACTTTTCTTCACATGGTATCAGAGCTTTGGTATTGATCCTGAGTTTCTCCATCATGGCCAACTCTCAAACACAAGTTTCTTCAAAAGCATTTACTGAGTTGAATTCTGGATTCATTAATACATATTTTCTACATCATAGTGATAACCCAGGTATTGTTCTTGTTTCTCATCTCTTGACAGAAAAGAATTATGTGACTTGGAGTCGCTCGATGGCTATGACTCTTGTAGCCAAAAACAAATTTTCATTTGTAGATGGTACTCTTCCTCCACCTGAAAGTACTTCTACGAATTATATTTTCTGGTTACGATATAACACTATGGTATTATCATGGGTCATAAACTCATTGTCTAAAGAAATCAGAGATAGTGTAGTCTACGCAACTACAGCTAGAGAAGTCTGGTTAGACTTAGAAGAAAGATACTCACAGAGCTTAGCACCAAGAAAATATCAAATCAAAACAGTCATCTGCAGACTTACTCAAGGAACCATGTATGTGGCTGCTTATTATACTAAGATGAAAGCATACTGGGATAAACTATCTTCTTATGATGTTCTACCAGCATGTTCGTGTGGTGCACTAAAAAAGGTTGCAGAGAATCAACAAGAAGATCATGTGATGCAGTTCTTGATGGGTCTTAATGAGTCTTATGATACAATTAGAGGCCAAATACTTCTTTATGATCCCTTGCCTTCTGTCAGCAAAGTTTACTCTCTTGTTCTTCAAGAAGAAAAACAAAGAGAAACAAGAATACATACCTTCGTAGTTGAGCATATAAGTCTGGATGCAGTTAATACAGAAACTCAAAATTTCAAAGGCAAGAACTCAAGAAAACCACAGTATTACTGTTCTTACTGTCGTATTACTGGACATTCCCGAGAACGCTATTTTAAACTAAATGGCTATCCACCAAACTTCAAGAATGGTGTAAAAACAAAAATTGAAAAATCAATCAATAGTGTTAACTCTGTTGAAGGTAATGGTGAGCATCCAGGTTCTCAAAACGTCTCTACTGCTATGCAATCTAAAGACTCCATCAAAGATTCTATTCTCTCTTTCACTGTTGAGGAATATTCTCAACTCAAACAGCTTCTCAAAGACAGGTCACTCTATTCATCCTTTTCCTTTTCACAAGAAAATTTTGTTAGTATGACAATACTTCAACCTAATCTCTGGATAATTGATAGTGGTGATAGTCACCATATGTGCTCCTCATTGAATTTCATATCTAAAATTGTTCAGCTAAACTCTGTCTTTCCAATTCGTTTACCAAATAACAAAGTTGTTAATGCTACACATATTGGAGAAGTCACTCTTTCTTCTTCAGTGACTCTTCAAAATGTCTTATGTTTCTAATTTCAAATACAATCTCATCTTTGTAAGTCAATTAACAAATCAAAGTTATTGTAATATTCTTTTTTTCTCTTCTCGTTGCTTGTTGCAGGACCCGAACTCCAAGATGATGATTGGAGCAGGTGATTTAAAAGGTGGACTCTACATTTTCAGAACTGAAAATCCAAATACCTTTGTTGTAAACAAGTCTGTTGTTATGAATACTACGATGAATCAATCTGTTCCTGAGAAAACAATCATGAACCATTCTGAAATTTGGCATTTACATCTTGGACATCCTTCTTCATCAATAGGGAAGTTGTTTTCTACATATGACTCAAACATTAAGATGATAAATCAGTTTTGTGATGTCTGCAGAATGTCAAAACAGTCGCGATTGTCTTTTCCTTCAAGTAATAACAAGACAGAATTTGCCTTTGAACTTTTACATTATGATGTGTGAGGTCCTGTAAACACCCCAAATTTTCCTCATCCATTCTCAAACAACCCTCCTCGTGCAATGCCAACCCTGTTAGGTCAGTGTAAGAGTCAAATCCCAGATCAGTTTCAGAAAATTATCATTTTCATTAGGAAAATTACCATTTTACCTCTAGGTCATTCCGGACCCCAGTCAGTCGGAGTCAACCAAGCTCGGTGGTCAGTTCAGAACAGTTAGAATATCAGTCATTTCAAGCTCATTTGAGCTCACAGTGAGAAGGTCATTTTCATTTCTGACCATTTCTGCCAAAATGGGATCATTTCTTCATAAATGAGCTCATTTCTTACTCAAATCCAAACCAATTGTCTCTAAGTTAGTCATTCCCAGTCAGTCATATTCCTCAGAGTCTAACTTGAGCTCACCAGGAGTTCAAGCGCTCCAGTTTCAGTTCAAAACTATTTCCAAGTGTCCAGAAGCCCATTTTAGTTCTTTCAATTGAAATTGAGCTGAGTTTAGTCAATTGAGCTAGTGTTCGAGCTTTGATTTTAGTTCATGTCAGTATTACTGACCTTTGTTTTAGCTCAAACTCAACTCAGATTCGTAATTCGCTTCACTTCAGTGACCATTCCGTACCATTTTTCTAAAAATAACAGCTTTTCTTGAAAATTAAGTCAGAAAGGTCAGTTGAGTCAGTGTCTGGTCAGTTCATTTGAGTTCTAAAACTCTAAAACCCAACTTAATCTAGTTCACTTCAGTTTAATTCAGCTCAAACCCTAATTTCCAGTGTCACTCTAGCTTGGAAGAGCTCGAAAATCATTTATTCAACCATTTTTGCAAATTTTATAAATTTTAACACTTTTTGAACTTGTACAAGTGTCAATCGGGGTCTAACATCCAAAATTCTTCATTCAGGGTCTGCATTTCGCATGTCATTTCTCATCATTTCATATCATTTCTCAGCATTTCATAACATTTCATCACATTTCATTTCATTTTCGAAGTCCAGAACTCCAGTTTTATAAATTTCAATCTAGATTGGGTTTTAAAAGTTTTCAGAAATCAATTTCAAACCCCGGGTTTCCAAAATTGACATTTTTACCTCCGAGAGTCTAAATTTAGAAATATTTTCTCAAGAAAAACAATTTGGATTTCTTTTAAAGTTAAATTTTCAAATTCTATACTGGATTTGCTTCGCAACGAGGTATTGAACTTCAAAATCTGAGCTCATTTCAAAAACTACCAAAAATAGCTTGTTTCGTCTGGAAATAAATTTGGAAGTATTTTCTTGAGAAAAACAATCTGGATTTCTTCTAAAATTAAATTTTTAAATTCTACATTGGATTTGCTTCGCAACGAGGTATTGAACTTCAAAATCTGAGCTAGTTTCAAAAATTGTCAAAAATATCTCGTTTCGTCTGGAAATTTTCTGAAAAGACTATTTTACCCCTTCAATCGTCAAAATGAATTTCAAAAGTGGAATTTGGACCCGCTCTGAGATGGTCCATCCATTTGCATTTTCTTGTTTTAATTTATAAGAAAAGCAAAAAAAAAATATCTTTTTCTTTATTTTTGTTGTTTGTTTTATTTTGTTTTATTTTTATTATTTTATTCTTCTTAAGGTGGGACCCACAAGAGGGTCGACCACCCTAGCCCACCTTCCAGCCCATTTCCTTTCTTTCTTCCTCCATTTTCTTTTTTTTTATTTTTTTTGTTTTTTTTATTTTTTTTTTATTTCCTTCTTTCTTTTCTTTCTTTTCTTTCTTTTCTTTCTTTCTTCTTCCTTTTTCTTTCTTTCTTTCTTTCTTTCCTCCTTTCTTTCCTCTCTCAACCATAACACCCTTTCTACTTCATCACAGCCTTCTTTGGTGGCATCAAGAGCTCGTCCACCTGCAGCTTTTCGTCAGCCACCACAGCAACCAGCACCTCCAGCCAGCAGCATAGCATCACCACCACATCCCACCTTGTTGCATCTTCAGCCAGTTCCACCACAGCAACCAGCACCTCCAGCCAACAGCTGCACCACAGCCCACCTTGCTGCATCTTCAGCCAGCTCCACCAGAGATCCATTGGTTCCAGCTTCCCTCCAACCTTGGCAGCCACCATCAACCTTTGACGCCCAGCCCAAACAAGCTTTACAGCAGCCCTTGCACAACAGCCTCCTTCAGCAGCATCTTCATGTGATGCCACCATCATATTAAGCCCCTTTCACCACCGAAGTTCCAGCACGTACAAAGTGTTGTCCATCTCTACATTTGTTCCAGCCGCCTACAAGCAATCCGCCCTCAACGCCAACACCAACACTTGTGTCGGCGTACCATTGCAGCCTTAGCACAACCGGTGCCACCTCTTCCAAAGACTCCCTTCATCTTCAACACCAACCGTTGCGGTCACAAGCCATTGTTGGAGTCGGTCCAGCCACCTCCAAGTGGCCAACACCCAAGCCATCTTCCCCGCTTCTTCCCAAATGATCCAAGGTAGGGCCTTTTTTTTCCTTTTTGTGAATGAACCACCATATGTGAATCCAATGCTATGAGATAAAGAGTTTAAAAATTCGGATGTTTTCAGTTTAGTAGGTTAATATTTACTTTTGTTTTGTGTGCTCTTTATTCCAAAAAGATAAAAAAAAGAAAAAGTATACATACTACATGTGTGGGCTAACTAAACGGTAAGATCCATTCGTTCAATGGATTGGATCTTCTGTTTCGCAAGCCAACAATAAAGAATATATTGTATCCCCATTGATGTGCATTTTTATTTTATATTTCGTGATATTTTATTTTAGAAATACATGTAGATTAATTCATTTTCTTTTATTTTCATTCATCTTATATAAGATTCATTGTTGCATAGTTTAAAATCTACAGAATCTTAGTTTTAGACAAAGTCCAACTGTTATTTTATGTTTATTTGTTCATTGTTAAATCCCAAAAAAATTTATGTCAGTTGAGGTTATGCGTCAGTGATATTATTTCAAAAACCCAGGTTCTTTCGGGTTTTGAAACCCACCTAAACCGATCAAACCCTACATCGGGTTTTCTGCCTTTTTGAATCTTCAGTTTGCGCTTTAGCGGACAAGAACCTCCGGTACCACCCTCGTGGGAGATCCGGATTATTCTAAGAAAAACACAGTAGATTTATGATTAAATTTACTAATGATCTGGAAATTTTTAGGTTTTTTAAGTTAGTTTTGCTCTCTGTAAAAAAGTCAGATTTCTCAGACCTCTGGGAAAATATCGATTTTCTATTGTCAGGGTATAGACAGACCCTAATGCACCAAATCCACCCAATCTTTAGCCCGTATGCAAAAATGTTCAACACAAAAGTTGTTTATAACATGTTTTTACGTCATTTTCCAAAATTTGGGGATTTTTGAAACTGTTTCAATATTTTTTCCAAAATTTTATTTTCTGTCTGACAGATTTCAATATCCTAAAATTTCAGAGATTCGGGTCTCTGATAACAGCGTGCCCTTTTCCAAACCGTAACCCGAATCCCAGTTCTGTAAAAAGAAAAAATTTCCCTATGTTTGTCAGGGACATTTTCCCATAATTTTAGCCTTTTTCCCATCTTTTTACAATTTTTCTCACATTTTCTACCAAAATCTGTCTGTTTCTCCTAAATCCTAGAGTCGCCGGATTCCGACCCGACTTGCCGGAGTGGCACAGCTCCGACCATAGGTCAAAACTAGAAAGTGTAAAAGGCAAAAATCTTTTTTTAACTGTCCTCTATCACCCCACAAAATTTGGAAAAATTTTATGTAATTTTGATATCCTAAATCCCCTTTAGAATCAACATTTTAGGCATAAATCACAAAATTTAGGGTTTTTATTTGAATTTCCATATTTAAAAATACATAAAAATAGATTTTCGAGTTTCATTCTGTTTTTAGGGTTATTTTAGATGTCCATGCCAAATTTGGATTAATTCCAAGTTCATTTGCTCTATGTGTTAGTTTATCTTTAAATTCAGAAGCGAAAATCAGGCGAAAATCAAGTTAAAACTGATATTTTATGATATTTTTGCCATTTTAGGGTTTTATTCATATAAATAAGCATTTCATATCATATTAAGGTTAATTTCAATCTCATTTGCATTTCATATTTTTCAATTTTGCAAAATTTATTTTAGAATACCCTAGTTTCAAGGCCATAGTCTTGTTATAAGAGGTATTTTGGTCATTTTGACCTAAATTTCAAATTTTCAATTTTTAATTCCATAAATTTTCATGCATATCATCATATTTCATCATATTGTATTTGATTTATTTCATTTGATTTTCAAAATTTCAAAATTTATAAAATTTCTTTCACAAAACCCTGATTTCAAGGTCATCGGGGGCATTTTGGTCATTTTGACCCCAATTTCGAATTCTCAAGTTTATTTTCAAAATTTATTCATTATTTCTCATATTTATATCAAAGGGGGTATGATTCTGGGTTTATATCTGAATAATATCCGATAATTTCCAATATTTTTAAATAAATTCAGAAAACCTACATTTTTATGTTAACCTTGTTTTCTAGTTTTGCAGAAACATTCAAAAAGAAGGCTTAGTCACTTTATTTATTTATTTTACTCAATTCAATGTAAAATTCAATGTAATATTTGGAATAAGAGTTACTTTTCTGCTTAGAATAGGGATGCATTGCATATAGTTTAATTTATGCAAATTTCAATATGTGATGTATGATTCATGCATATTTATTTCAAATTCACTATGGTTTACACGAATAGCACGTGCACAAGCTCTTATGGAGTTTGTAAACTCGGTGGGATTTGTATTTATGGTTATAGTCAGAATAAGAAGAAAACTAAGATTTATGATCTTTATATTAGCCACATTCAACATACACTCTTGGGCTAACTTCAAAAATGCATTGCATTTCTCAAAGTTTTAAAAGGATTTCTCAATTCCTCAATGAAATTCCCTTTTCAAATTCATATTCATTCATTCATTCAAATTGCATTATTTTCAAATTCATTTTCCAATTTCAATTTCAGAAAAATCAATTTTCTCAAGGATTTCCTAAGTCTTTCTCAGGATTGAATTTTCTTAGAATCCTAAGTTTTCAAATGACATTTCGAAGCATTTTCCAAGTTCAAATCAATATTTTCCAATGTTTTAAAATTCTCAAATTTCAAAATCCCAAGTTTTCAGAAATCGATTTTCTTAAAAATCTAATTTTCCTGAGAATCCATTTTCCATTTCAAAAGTCATTTTCCAATGAACTTCCTGACTTTCTCAGAATTCTCAAATTCATTTCCTCAGAAAAGTAATCCAAAACTCAAAATTGATTTTTCAAAGTTCAAGTTTTCCTGAGAAATCACTTTCTAATGCAAATTTTTTATTTCCAATGAAATTCAATAATTTTCCCAGGAATTCCATTTTCAAGCATTTTACAGTCATTTTCCAATTGCATTTCAATTTTCCAAAGCAAACATCATGTTTTTTAAAACTTGCATTATTTTCAAAATTCCATAGCACGAGCCTGATTCTTTGTGCATTCTAGGAAGAATAGAGCATAATTTAGATATTTGAGTCAAGTTAGAGCACATAATTGATCCTTGGTTCAATTACCCCTGGTAAAGGCGCTAGGAACGGTTGAACCTCGTACCGACAGGCGAATCCCATTCCACAGAATTTTCCCGCTAATTTTTAAAACGGAGGCGAGTAATTTTCAAAACCAATTTTCAAAACTTTGGTCGAGTTTGACTCATGAAATTCGTTTCTCTCTCGCAAGAGAGGGGGGGAAATTTTGCGATGATAATAGGTCCTTATTCACAAGCTTCAAATTCAGGAGCACATTACTTTATTACTTTAGTTGGTGATTTTACTAAGGCTATTTGGACTTACTTAATGAAACACAAAAGTGAAACTTGTTTCTTAAAACTTTTATAATAATGGTAAAAAAACAGTATAATACTGGTGTTAAAAAAATAAGAACTGATAATGGCACAGAATTTTTTATAAATGAACTGAAATTTTTCCTCACTTTGCTTCTATACACCACAACAAAAGTGTGGTGGAAAGGAAGCATTGTCACATTCTTAATGTAGCACGATCATTAAGATTTCAAACTGAAATTCCATTAAAATTTTGGGATGAGTGTATATCAACTGCTACTTATCTAATCAATCGAACACCTACAGAATTATTACAAGGAATAACTCCTTATGAAAAGCTTTTTCATAAGAAATCAAATTACTCTCATCTAAAAGTCTTTGGTTGGCTTTGTTATGCTACCAATTTAACTCTAAGTTCAAAATTTGATTCAAGAGCCCACAAATGTGTCTTCCTAGGCTATTCTTCTAAACAAAAGGCCTATAAAGTTTATAATATTGAAACCAAAAGATCTATTCTAGTCGTGATGTTGTTTTCAATGAATGTATTTTTCCTTTTAAAAATACTAATCATATACTTCTTCATCATGTGTTTTTCCTTTACCTATTGATGATCATTCTAGAGAAGAATCTGACCATTGGATTGAAGAGTGTCAAATCCAGGTTCCATGTCTTTCAAAACATGTCTATGAACAATCTGTTTCAAATTTATAACCATATTCCAATCAAACTAGTTTCCAACTGAATACATAACAGAATTCCTTAACCAATGATCAATCCACTTCTGAGTTATCTAATAAAACCTTGAATCTTGAAACAGCCATTGTTCCTATTATACAACCAATTGACCAACTCAGAAGATCGCTTCAGAAGCCTAAACCTTCAATCTTGTTAAAAGAATTTTACTGTGGAAGTGCTGCACATAAATCATCAACTTCAACATCACTTAGAGGAGGTCATACAACAAGATATCCTTTAGGACAATATCTATCATTCTCAAAGTTTTCTCCTACACATAAAGCTTTTCTTCTGAATATATCTCAGCAGACAGAACCTACCTTCTTTCATGAAGCCTCACAGGATCCTAACTGGATTCAGGCGATGCAAGCTAAAATTGCAGCCTTGGAGACAAATGAGACCTGGACACTTGTCCATCCTCCATTAGATGTGACACCTATTGGTTGTCGATGGGTTTATCGCATCAAGTACAAGTCTAATGGTGAAATTAAGTGCTTTAAAGCGCGTTTGGTTGCAAAAGGATTTACCCATGTTGAAGGCATTGATTATCATGACACTTATGCACATGTTGCTAAACTTGTCACCGTGCATTGTCTTCTTGTTGTTGCTGCTAAGCAAAATTGGTTTCTTTATCATATGGATGTATATAATGCTTTCTTAAATGGTGATCCAGATGAAGATATCTGCATGCATTTGCCTCCTGGATATGGTGACAAGGATGAAACTCATGTATGTAAGCTTCGTAAATCTCTTTATGGCCTTAAGCAGGCACCTCGGAATTGGCTTGCTAAGTTCTCAACAACAATGGTAGCATATGGTTTTCAACAATCTAAAAGTGATTATTTACTATTTACATTAAAAAATACCACTTTGTTTATCGTTGTTCTAGTTTATGTTGATGATTTAATCATCGTTGGAAATGATGACCAGCAAATTCATATCTTTAAACAGTATTTGCATAGTAAGTTCAAAATGAAGGATCGGGGCCACATAAATATTTTCTTGGGATAGAAATGGCCAGATCTAAACATGGAATTTTTTTGTCTCAATGAAAGTATACTTGTGATATCTTAGACGAAGTTGGGTTGCTGAATGCCAAGCCGTCTGAAATTCCTATGGAACAAAGACTTAGCCTGTCGATAAATGATGGTGAACCTATGCATGATGCAAGTGTTTATCGGTGACTTATTGGACGAATGATTTATTTCACAATTACTCGTCCAGACATCATGTTTGCAGTGCATAATTTGAGCAGATTTATGCAACGCCCTTCATTGGTGCATTACAATGTAGCTCTGCGTCTTCTTCATTATCTCAAACAAAGTCTTGGGCAAGGTATTTTATTTCCAGCAGATAAAGGCTTTAAGCTAACAGCCTATAGTGATGTAGATTGGGCTGCTTGTAAAGATACTCGACGCTCAGTAGCAGGCTACTATATTTTTTGGGGAGGTGCATTAATTTCCTGGAAAACTAAAAAGCAAAGTATAGTTTCACGTTCTTCTGCTGAAGCTGAATATCGCGCTCTAGCAAATACTGCTTGTGAACTTGTTTGGCTCAAAGCTTTGCTTTCAAATTTACAGATTTCCACTTCTTCAGCTTTACTTCTGTATGACAACAAATCAGCCCTTCATATTTCAGCTAATCCTATTCTACATGAACGCACCAAGCATGTTGAGATTGACTGTCACCTGATGCGAGATCTTATTAAAAAATGGGTTGTTTCTACTCAGTATGTTCCTTCTCAGCTGCAGTTAGCTGATTTATTTACCAAACCTCTTGCTAAAGAATCATTTCTATTTCTCAAGTCCAAACTGGATATTTGCAATCTGCATGCTCCAGATTGAGGGGGGCATGTTAAAGTAAACAATAGAAGTAAGTTGATGATCAATATTTAAACAGTATAAATCAGAAAGAAAGTTAACAACTTGGTTTCAGTTACGTAGTTTCAAAGAGTTACACAGTTACACAGTTTCAAAGTTCTAACAGAAGTTGTTAATGGAACCTGTTGGAAGCTCTATGACAGTCGTTCATTTAATTATTTTGTATCTTTTTCTGTTATTAACACTTGTATAAATATCTATCGATTGAGAAGTCTGCATATTTTTCGTTGTTTTCTTGTCCATTACTCTGTTTTTTACTTTTCTTCACAAGATCGTCTTATCCATACACAGAGTTGCAGCCAACCTGCAGCCAGATCGATCGATATTGTGGGTGGAAATAAGGAAGGAAAAGAGGTATTTAATTTGGTAGGTGGTGAGGGTGTCGGGAGTGGAGGAGTCGGCATAGGATTTGCTGACTACGTCGACGGTGGTAGTCGAAACCTGGAACTGGCATCGGCAAATTAATGCCACACCAGTTCCACATTTTTCTGCATTTCCCTTCGTCCCAAACAGCTCGACACTCCCTTTCCAACTCCGACACCTCTTTTTTCACTCTGACAGTGAGATCCCCAACGGGCCCCAAGGCTAGCAGGAGTAACACCGCGATCCATGTCTGAGTGTCTGGAAAATACAACCACATGCATTCAGGCTAGCCGAACCGGGGGTAACACCGTGATCGATGTCTCTGTGTCTGGACAATACAACCAAACTAGAGATGCAGACAATTAATCAACCTCTTATTGGGCAATTATTATTGTTCGTTTCCGATATAATCTTGACTAGAGCATTCATCGGAATTTGTTTGCATGGATGGATCCACGTTTAAAGGGAAAAACATGCTGTACTGATTCATAGGAATTTGTTAGTATTGCTGCATGATTGAGGGTACGTACAATGCAGCTCCCCCAACCAACCATGGCTCACCAATTTTGCAATCTCATGTCCTTTGCGTCATGTTGCACAAGTAATTGGGGGCGCAAATGGATCTGTTTGGGTCGGATATTCGTTAATGTGGCTTCTGGAAGGGGATCCTTAAAATAAGATCCAAATGTGCATTGGGATCAGATATTACGTAATAAAACAAGGAACATTGTGGGCTCATTATGATAAAAAAAAAAGGTATGAGTGAGTGGCTGAGAGCATAAGGTGGGAGTGTTAAGTTTTAGGATTGTGTGCGCCCGTGTGTGGTGGATATTGAATATGTTCAACAACAACCTTCCCTGTATTGAACATTTTGAAATTGCAGACCCACGTGCTTCCCTAAGAAACCTGTAGGATAATTTGAACTCAGCGATCTTCCATAAAAGGTGATTTTCTTTGAAAGAATATGGTGGGAGAGCTTTGGTGGCAACAACCACTAGAAAAGAAACAAAACAAAAAAAAAATGCGAGCCATTGCATTTTGAATTCTGCGGGTCAATAGTTGAGGGAGAGAGGTCAAATATTAATTAAGTAGGGGGTGAAGTTCAAAAAAACTGCAAAACTTTTAAGATGTAGTGATTAGTAAGCAACCAAGCATGGAGCTTCAACTTCAAAGCCTTGATCTTGGCAAGTTACTAGTTGAACAACATGGGGAGCATTTTTTGGAATTAACACGGAAGAGGATGGAGTTTCGGTCTTGCTTTTAGTTCAAAACTCATCACCCTCGCACTATATAAACAAAATTGGGAGGGGCACAACATGCCAATAACTTTTCGACATTTCCAGACAGCCAAAAAGAGGGACATACGCAAAGCTTGCAGGGACACGCTAGACCTTTTCTTTTTTTTTTCAGCTTTATCTTTTTCTTTGTCCAAAACTAGGGAGCGGGCCCCAGCCATGAGTTGTTGACCTCTTTATTTTTGCAGGCTTTGCCGGGGCTGCGAAAGCGTCGTCTTCGTCAACTTTTAATTCGTTTAACCCAACCATTTTCTTGTTTTAAACTAAAAGCACGACCGAAACTTTCAACTACAATCTAATGAATCAATCAATAATGATCACAACACTTTGTTTTTTTTTTTATAACTCGACTGGCTCAACCTGTCATACTTATGGTTGTCCTGCTGCACCGTTAATGAAAATAGAACCTTGACTGGTCGTTTCGTTTAGCAGCCAAGCCCCAACTCCACTACGCCAACCCCTTTGGGGCATATTGGCAACACTTGATTCAATCAAACCAAAGAAGAAAAAAAAACACACACACCACCACTTCAAAAAAAATTCCCTCCATCCCATAAAACGCGTCTTACGTTCCTTTTCTTTTATCTCCTTCTTACAATAGGACATCGAGAGAGAGAGAGAGAGAGATGGAGAGAAGGTTCAAGCTTCGAGTCTCTCGACTCATCCCGTCCTTCTTCTCATGCCGTTCAAAGGAGGCGTCGTCGATGCTGGAGAGTCCCGTCCCCTTGTCACCCGCACCCAAGTTCTGCCTTTCTCCAGTGAACCGAAAAGTTTTGGACATGGACTTCCCCACTTTCACCAAAACCCCTTCTTCTTTCTCCCTCAAGCAACACGTCTCCAAGTCCGTCGGTAGCCACCTCAGACCCACCGGAAGAGCGAGGGGGAGGTCCCGCATCCACTCCATCCGCGACTTAGACCTCCTTGTGGAGGAAGATGACGGTTTCCGGTGGGGGAAGGAGGAGAAGTGGCACGTCGTCTCGCGCGGTGTCGACGATCAAATGGTTCGCCGGAAGATCTCCATCGCCCAGGACTCCGACGAAGGCTACGTCTGCCCTCCGACTTCTCCGGCGACCTCCTGCTTCATAATCCCGGAGAGGAGGGCGAGGAGCCTGCTTTCCAGGGGCAGGCAGAAGGTTTTCTTGAGAAGCCAGAGGCCCAGCAACTCGTCGGCCGACTCCGGCTGGTTCAGTAGCGAGGACGAGACCGAGACGCTCCTCTCCTCCGACTCGTCCGACTTCTTCCAGAACCATGTCCGGAGGAGGAAGCCCACCGTGGCCCGCCGTGGCGTCGTCCGTCGGGCCGACTCTCCGGCGAGGAAGTCGGAGTTCCGGCGTCCGTTGCCGTACGCGGTGGAGGGGAGGGTGAGGGAGAGCTTCGCGGTGGTGAAGCGGTCGAGGGATCCGTACAGGGACTTCATGGGGTCGATGATGGAGATGATCACGGAGAACCAGATGTTCGACGCCGCGGAACTGGAGCTGCTCCTGCACTGCTTCCTCTCCCTCAACGCTCCCCATCACCACGACGTCATCGTTCGGGTCTTCTCCGACATCTGGGACGCTCTCTTCTGTGATGCCGTCACCGGTATCCTAAGCCGCTAGCGGCTTCCTCACTATCTGTCTTGTTTAATAGGTAACACGATTTATATCCTGACCGGTGATATAATCTAATAATTTACGTTCATCTCTCTGCTTTCTTTAGCGATTTGATTCTTTTTCGAAAGTTAATCTTTTTTGTGCCCAAGTAAATTGAGGTTGGATCTTAGTGATATATGCCAACTTTTTTATTTTTTGGCTTTCATCTTTGTGTGTAACGAGAGGTAGGATCAGGGGCAATCACATTGTGTACGGCTGTAAGTAATGTCACTCAAAACCATTGTGTACGGTCACATGGAAAGCCCCCTCCCCTCCCCGGTGTTGTTCATGTCCAATTACCGCCGTGAACTGGTTTGGCCGTACATGCATCGGTATCCTTGGTCAAGTTCGGTGCTAAACGCTTCTCTCCGTCCATCTCCATGGATGCATGGCTTACAACGATAGGGTAGAGCGTTGCTTAATTGAGTGAGATGACGCTGTCTCGCATACGGAAATGAATAGAATAGAGGTGTTGGGTTGCGCCCGCAAATTCTGGGAAAAAGGCTGGCATTCCGTCGATGGGACAAGGCCTTATGATGTGATGGATCCATGGTATTGGGGGGTGAATGAATCATTTATCGGACCATGGCCTGCCTGCCTTCTACTCTATGTAAATAAGAAACAACGAATAGGTTCTGAAACATTAATGCCCGTTGGGCATACTCGATCTACCACTTGCCTGGTAGGAGCAGCTAGTGCACGTCAGGGGTGGGACGTTGCAGGTTCAAAACCAATGGTATTGTTGTATAAGATCTGCCTAACCCTAACCCCAGCTTGCCTTTCAAAAAAAAAAAATCTCATGAATGGGTAAGTCGCAGTCGCAGCAAAGGTGACCCATCCTTCCTTTGCAGTGGGACTTTCTCCTTTCGTCAAACATGATTTTGAAAGGAGAAGAGATGATCCTTTCGTAGAGTGTCCTGGTGGAGTCAAGGACAAAAAAAAGAAGATTAAGAAAAAAAAAAAGAGAATGGATTGGTGAATTGAATACGTGGTTAGCTCCTTCCCGTTCGTTCATGACCAAGATGATGGATCGTACTTACTTCCTTTTTTATATATTGCATTCAAAGGGCTCGTTAGCGTGTTGGAAATCCCCAATTTTCGGGCTGTGTTTAACAATTTAAAGAAGCTATGATGGAGTCTTCGTTCATCAAAGCCCATGGGTCACATTTGTAAGTGAGAAAATTTCTCTTTTGAAAGGAAAGCATTTACGTATTAAAAGCTCTTTTTTTTATGAAAAATATTGCATACAAAAGATTCTTTTATTTGTCTGACATGTGAAAATCGGAGAGAGCGAAAGATTCTTTTCATTGGAACAATTAAAAAGACCGTATTTTTTTTTTAATCACATATTTTCTTGTGAAATTTTCACTTTAAAATATGCCCTACAAACTATTCGAGCACATTTGATTGCCATGATTCTCACCTGTAAACACCCCAAATTTTCTTCATACATTCTCAAACAACCCTCCTCAGGCAGTGCCAACCCTGTTAGGTCAGTGTAGGAGTCAAACCCCGAGTCAGTTTCAGAAAATCACCATTATACCCATTTTCATTAGGAAAATTACCATTTTACCCCTAGGTCATCCCGGACCCCAGTCAGTCGGAGTCAACCAAGCTCATTGGTCAGTTCAGAACAGTCAGAATATTAGTCATTTCAAGCTCATTTGAAATCATAGTGAGAAAGCCATTTTCATTTCTAACCATTCCTGCCAAAATGGGATCATTTCTTCAGAAATGAGCTCATTTCTCACTCAAATCCAAGCCAATTGTCTCCGAGTCAGTCATTCATAGTCAGTCATATTCCTCAGAGTCTAACTTCAGCTCACCAAGAGTTCAAGCGCTCCAGTTTCAGTTCGAAATCATTTCTAAGTGTCCAGGAGCCATTTTCAGCTCTTTTAGCTGAAATTGAGCCGAGTTTAGTCAATTGAGCTAGTGTTCGAGCTTCGATTTTAGTTCATGTCAGTATTATTGACCTTTTTTTTTAGCTCAAAGTCAGCTCAAGTTCGTAATTCACTTCACTCCAGTGACCATTCCGTACCATTTCTCTAAAAATGACAGCTTTTCTTGAAAATTCAGTCGGAAAGGTCAGTTGAGTTAGTGTCTGGTGAGTTCATTTGAGTTCTGAAACTCTAAAACCCAGCTCAATCTAGCTCATCTCAGTTCAATCCAGCTCGAACCCCAATTTTCAGTGTCACTCTGACCCAGTAGAGTCCCGAAAACCATTTCTTGACCTATTTTACAAATTTTATCAATTTTAATGCTTTTTAAACTGGTACAAGTGTTAATCGGGGTCTGACATCCAAAATTCTTTATTCAGGGTTAGCATTTCGCATAGCATTTTATGTCATTTCTCATCATTTCATATCATTTCTCAGCATTTCATAATATTTCATCACATTTCATTTCATTTTCGAAGTCCAGAACTCCAGTTTTATAAATTTCAATCCAGATCGAGTTTTAAAAGCTTTCAGAAATCAATTTCAAACCCCGGGTTTCCAAAATTAACATTTTTTACCCCCGGGAGTCTAAATTTGGAAATATTTTCTCAAGAGAAATAATCTGGATTTATTTCAAACTCAAATTTTTGAATTCTACACTGGATTTGTTTCGCAACGAGCTATTGAACTTTAAAATCGGAGCTCGTTTCAAAAAACTGCCAAAAATAGCTCGTTTTGTTTGGAAATATTTTCTTGAGAAAAACAATCTGAATTTCTTTCAAAATCAAATTTCCAAATTCTACATTGGATTTGCTTCGCAACGGGGTATTGAACTTCAAAATCCGAGCTTGTTTCAAAAACTGCCAAAAATAGCTCGTTTCGTTTGGAAATATTTTCTCAAGAAAAACAATCTGGATTTCTTTCAAAATTAAATTTTCAAATTCTACATTGAATTTTCTTCGCAACGAGGTATTGAACTTCAAAATCCGAGCTCATTTCAAAAACTGCCAAAAATAGCTCGTTTCGTCTAAAATTTTTCTAAAAAGACTATTTTACCCCTCTAATCTTCAAAATGAATTTCAAAATTGAAATTTGGACCCGCTCTGAGATGGCCCATTCATTTGCATTTTTATTTTATTAAAAAAAAAAGATGCTTCTTTTTATTTGTTTATTTTTGTTTTTATTGATTTTTATTTATTTTTTATTTTTATTTTTTTTAGAGAGGAGGTGGGACCCACAAGGTGGTCACCCAAACCTCCAGCCCCACTTTCCATTTTTTTTTCCCCATGTTTTTCTTTCCCTTTTCCTTTTTCCCTCCTTTTCTTTCTTTCCTTTTCTTTTTCTTTTTCTTCCTTTTCTTTTTCTTCTTTCTTCCCTTTCTTTCCTTCTTCCCTTTCTCCCTTCCTTCCTCCCTCTTGCCCAGCCATTCACGTAAAGGCTGTTTTCCTTTCCTTCTCTAATTAAAGCTAAGAACTTAGGGAAAGATATAATCTTCCCTAAGTTAAGAAAACCAAAAAAAAAAAAGAAGGAAAAAAGCCATACGGCTGCCCCCATCTTTCTAACCCATCTCCCTCTCTCTCTCTCTCTCTCTCTCTCTCTCTCTCTCTCTCTCTCTCTCTCTCTCTCTCTCTCCCTTTAGCTATCTTCTTCTCTCCTTGGCTGCTACAGCCACAGCAGCCTTCCAACCTCCAGCAGCACCTTAGCTTCAGCCACCACAGCAACCAAGCTTCCTCCTTCACCCCCATCTTTCCCAGCCGGTGCTTCCTTGGCAGCTCCTTCGAATTTGAGCTATCAACATCAACCTCCATTGCTCCACCTTCACCACCTCCACAGCAGCATAGCAGCTCCAACATCTCCACCACAGCTTCAACACCCCCAGCACTTTGGAAGCCTTCTCTGCAATCGGTTCCAGCCACCTCCACAGCAGCCATCATCGAACTTCATCTTGCAACATCCACCTCTTCCAAGAGCTCCTCTAGCCGGACCCCTACCCAACTTCAACCACCTTCACGCCCAATAGCTGGTCCAGCATATACAAGGAAGCATCCCTTTTCAGTTGGTGTCATCTTCCTTCAATTGATCCAAACTAACCCAAGGTAAGATATTCATTTTGTTTTTTTTTTTTTTTTTTATTATTATTATTTTCATTTGATTTCCTTGTTTCATGTTGTTGCTATTGAGGGAAAATGATCCGTCCAATCAATGGACCAGATCCTCCCTTCTCATAGCCATAAAAATAAATATGATTTGTGTCTCCTTGAATTTTTCATGTTTCATTCCATGTTTTAGATAAATTTTATGTTTTATGTATTGCATTTAGTCTCATTTCTCCGTTTCTTGTTATTTAGCTCAATTTAATTGATAGTTCATCATGTTTTATTTTAGATATCCACTTTAGCTATGATTTCATATAAAACTTTTCGTTCAAAAATCCTAAAATTTTTGTGATAGTTACAATTATCTGTCTGTGATATCCTGCAAAAAATTGAAATCCATTTGAGCTTTACATCCCTATTAAACAAATCAAACCCTATATCGGGTTTTCTGTCTTTTTAAATTTCCAGTTTGCGCTTTAGCAGACAAGAACCTCCGGCACCACCCTCATGGGAAATCCAAATCGTCCTCCAAAAATCACAGTAGATTCATGATTGAATCTACTAATGATCTGGAAATTTTGAGGTTTTTCCAGTCAGTTTTGACCTCTGTAAAAAATCGGATTTCTCAGACCCCTGGGAAAATCTCGATTTTCTTTTGTCAGGATATAGACAGATCTTAATGCACCGACTACTCCAAATCTGTAGTCCTTCTGCAAAAACGTTCAACATGAAAGTTGTTCCTAACATGATTTCCTGTCATTAACCAAAATTTAGGAATTTTTGGATCTGTTTCATTATTTTTCCCAGATTTTCTCTTTCTGTCTAACAGATTCCAATGTCCAGAAATTCCAGAGATTTAGGTCTCTGATAACAGTGTGACCTTTTCCAAACCGTAACCCGAATCCCAATAGTGTCAAAAGATAAAATCTTACTATATTTGTCAGGGACATTTTCCCACAATTTCAGCCATTTTCCCATCTGTCTGCCATTTTTACCACATTTTCTACCGAAACCTGTCTGTTTCCTTCATTTACTAGAGTCGTCGGATTCCGATCCGACTTGCCGGAGTGGTACAGCTCCGACCATAGGTCAAAACCAGAAAGTGTAAAAGGCAAAAATCCTTGCCTTACTGTCATCTGTCATTCCATAAAATTTGGGAAATTTTTATGGAAGTTTGATATCCTAAATCCCCTTTAGAATAAATATTTTAGGCAAAAATCATGAAATTTAGGGTTTTTATTTGAATTTCCATATTTAAAAATACAAAAAAATTAGATTTTCGAGCTCCATTCTATTTTTAGGGTTATTTTAGGTGTCCATGCCAAATTTGGTTTAATTCCAAGTTCATTTGCTCCATGTGTTAGTTTATCTTTAAATTCAGAAGCGAAAATCAAGCGAAAATCAGGTTAAATTCGATATTTTATGATATTTTCGCCATTTTAGGGTTTTTATCATGTACATAAGCATGTAGAATCATATTAGGGTTAATTTTAATCTCCTTTGCATTTCATATTTTTCAATTTTGCAAAATTTATTTCAGAAAACCCTGGTTTCAAGGCCATAGTCTTGTTATTGGGGGTATTTTGGTCATTTTGACCTAAATTTCGAAATTTCAATTTCTAATTCTCCCAAAATTTCATGCATATCATCATATTTCATCATATTATGTTTGATTTATTTCATTTTATTTTCAAATTTCCAAAATTTACAAAAATTCTTTCAGAAAACCCTGATTTCAAGGTCATCAGGGGTATTTTGGTCATTTTGACCCTAATTTCGAATTTTCGAGTTTATTTTCGAAATTTATTCATTATTCATCATGTTTATATCAAAGGGGGTATGATTTTGGGTTTATATCTGAATAATATCCGATAATTTCCCATATTTTCGGATAAATTCAGAAAAACCTACATTTTTGTGCTAACCTTGTTTTCTAGTTTTGCAGGAATATTCAAGAAGAAGATTTTATTTTCTTATTTTATTTCAATTCAATGTAACATCAAATGTAATAATTTGGAATAAGAGTTACATTTCTGCTTAGAATAGGGTTGTATTGCATATAGTTTAATTTATGCAAATTTTAATATGTGATGTATGATTCATGCATATTTGTTTCAAATTCACTATGGTTTACACGAATGGCACGTGCACAAGCTTTTATGGAGTTTATAAACTCGGTGGGATTCGTATTTATGGCCATAGTCAGAATACGAAGAAAACCAAGATTTATGATCTTCGTATTAGCCACATTCAGCCTACACACTTAGGCTAACTTCAAAATGCACTGCATTTTTCAAAGTTTTAAAAGGATTTCCCAATTCCTCAATGAAATTCCCTTTTCAAATTCATATTCATTCATTCATATCATTCAAATTGCATTATTTTCAAACTCATTTTCCAATTTCAATTTCAGAAAATTCAATTTTCTCAAGAATTTCCAAGTCTTTCTCAGGATCTGATTTTCTCAAAATCCTAAGTTTTCAAATGACATTTCAAAGCATTTCCCAAGTTCAAATCAAGATTTTCCTATGTTTTCAAATTCTCAAATTTCAAAATCCCAAGTTTTCAGAAATCGATTTTCTCATATTTTCCAGTTTTCCTGAGAATTCATTTTCCATTTCAAAAGTCATTTTCCAATAAATTTCTTAGATTTTCTCAAGATTCTCAAATCCATTTTCTCATAAAAGCAATTCCAAGTTTCCAATCTCAAAACCAATTTTCTCAGTTTTTCAAGTTTTCCTGAGAAATCACTTTTCAATGCAAATTTCTGATTTCCAATGAAATTCAATGATTTTCCCAAAAACTCCAATTTCAAGCACTTTTCCAATCATTTTCCAAATGCATTTCAATTTTTCAAAGCAAACATCATAGTTTCTCAAACTTGCATTTTTTTAAAAAATTTCATAACACAAGCCTGATTCTTTGTGCATTCTAGGAAAAATAGAGCATAATTTAGATATTTGAGTCAAGTTAAAGCACATAATTGGTCCTTGGTTCAATTACCTCTGGTAAAGGCGTCAGGAACGGTTGAACCTCGTACCGACAGGCGGATCCCATTCCATGGAATTTTCCCGCAAAATTTTCAAAACGGAGGCGAGTAAATTTTCAAAACAATTTTCAAAACTTTGGTCGAGTTTGACTCGCGGAATTCGTTTCTCTCTCGCAAGGGAGGGGAAAAATTTTTGCGATGATAACAGGTTTGGCGACCGTGATGGGACCTGTCCTCGCCTGATCAATTATGTGCTTTAACTTAGCCCAATTGTCAAAATTATGTTCTATGAAATGTCAGCTTTAATTTCTGATATCATGTGAACCTAGGAGCCTAGACTTGAACCCAGCTGACATGGATTGCATATAGACTAGGCATGGTTTGGTAGGACCATATTGAGGAGAATTATGCATGCTCACTTAGACTTAGGTCTGAAATACAACACTCCTCAATCTAGGACTTGTATGAAAACAATGTTTGCTTCTTCAAAAGTTTTCAAAATTCTATCTCTTTAGGACTTAGAGCCTTCTGTTTGCCTGCATGTGATCATATTTCAAAAACCACCCCACCTATGTCTACCCGGTCTTCACGTTGCTGGGCTCTCTTCCAGAACCATAGTTCGGGACAGAGCCTCACAACTGGGCCACTTATTTGGGCTAACGCCCCCCTGCCACGTACCAAGGGCCATAGTCCAACGTATATCGGCAGGCGCTCAAGGATGTTGGGAAAACACAAGCCTAGACCCGGAGATGAGTTTTATGCCACGTACATCGAGCCTCGGCTCGAGTATATCGGCATAGCATGATTGGACACAGTTGATCTAAGCCTAGAGTCAGGATTAGGGTCCTAAAGCTCTTTCAAAATCAATGCATTTAGAGTTGGCTTCTTAGGGATTGCTGTATGTGCATAATTGTTTGTAATTGAATTTATGATATTCATTTTCGCCTTATTTTTCCCAATTTTTCCAAAATACCAAACAATTTTCCAAAATACCTCATTTTTCATCTTTTATGAAATATCTCCTTTTTCTCAAAAACCCTGGACGATTTTTCTAAATTATCCACCTTTCCCTTCAAAACTCCAGGAAATTTTCCATTCTTTCGTTCCTCTGGACTTCGAATTTCCAGCTTTCATTTTATCCTGCCTGCAATTTTCAAATTTCTTATATTTTTCCAAAGTCTAATTTCAGTCTTCTTGTCTTTCAGTCCAATGGCATCCAGTCAGCTCGATTCTGTTTTTCCTAAGGGTCACATCTCCTATGAGGTGCGACAAAGTCTTCCTGAGCATCGATCTCTTAGCACCGGACCCTTCTTCCCCCAGTGGTATTATGTCTGGTTCAAAAATTTCTCTCGTATGTTTCCGGACCACTTGAGCGATTGTGGGTTGGAATTGGCATCTGCAGTGGAAAAGTTGACAGTCAACGGCAATCTGATTCATGCACTGGCGGAGCGGTGGAATCCGCGCACTTGCACGTTCTGGTTCCCGTGGGGCGAGATGACAATACTGATGGATGAATTTTCAGAGATTATGGGACTGCCCGAGCCAGTCGATCAGCCTGGAGATCCATTAGAGCAGCAATTTCTGATCAATGTCAAGGGTCTGGACCCCAAAGATGTCGTAGCTCGCATGACAGGGGGCAAGTCTTTGCCACTGATTGAAGAAAACGAGAATGAGTACGTGAGCCTGATCGAGATCTACCGACAGCATGGAAAATTTGCAGAAGTCAACTCGTTGTCCAGAACAGCTCAAGAGAGAATTCAACATGTGATGGTTCTATGTACTGTGGGACTTGCTTTCTTTCCAGATGGACAGAATTAAGTGGATGTCAGAATAGTTCAGCTTTTGAGAAGATGAGGAAGTCGACAGACTAGCCGTCTCTCGATAGCCATGGCCGCGCTTGCTTTTCTATACAGAGGACTGACCCGCTTCACACTTGGAGAGTCCATCTTAGTCGAGGGATGTACTTATGCTCTTCAATCTTGGTTCCTTCAGCATGTACCAACCAGAGCTAGTTCATTCAGATACAACGGTAAGGAGCTCCTTCCAGTTGCGCGGTACCGATTCCTGATCGACTATCTGCAGGAAGAAGAAGTGGTGTGGGACTATTTTGATCGAGAATTATCGCCTCCCAGATACACCTATGCATATGGCAAGAGATTCAAGTTGCTTGGTCCATTCTTCTGTGCTTACTATCATCCGGAGCGGTGTGTTCGACAGTTTTCTCAAAGACAGAAGCACATAGAGATGCGGCTGCTATCTGGAGTCGTGCCAGAGTTCGACCTTACATCAGCACAGTGGTCCGGAGCATACCATTCTGCCATATATGGCTGGGATTCTTTCATCATTCTCACTCTTTTCCTTGGTCCTCGTGTCTCTGTTGATCGTTAAGAGTGGTGACAGACTGTCTATATACTCCCTCTTTCTCAAGTCCACTATTGATGCAATCATATTTTTCCTTCAATAAAGAAAAAAAAAATCCTTCAATTTTCATTCTATCATGGTTTGATAACCTCGCCTAGGTGACAAGGCATATTTGTAGTTGTTCGTTCTCCTTGTAAAGAATGACAACATAATTGTCGTGACTCCAGCGGCGACCCAATCCCTAGTAATGGGATGTTCTTTCAATTATCTATCAAATTCTCATCAAATATTTTTACTATATTCATTTCTATCTTGAATCTTCATCATCGAAATTTAATCATCCATTCTACAAAGAGCATCAGTATTTCCAAGTGGTTCAGATCAGATCAAGCAAGAAGACACCACTGTATCAGGGCATCAGTGATTTTAGAAGCAGGCAAGAAGAAATGGATTCTCCAAGATTTGCCAGAAGACAGAGTTTGAATGATAGGGATGGCATTGATCCTACTACATATCAGATGTTCAAGAAAATGATGATTAGGATGATGTCTGAGCAAGCTAAGGACTGTTTCAGAAAGGCTCCCATAAAAAAGAAGACATCTGTCTCCTTCTCTTAGAATATCACTGGTAAGAGTAACGAGCGATTTGGCATGTGTCTGCCCGATATTTTATTATTGCCGATGTCCTCTATCATCGTGGATTCAGTTCTAAATATGCCAGATGCCTAGATGAAGATGAAGCCAAAGAAGTCATGCGGGAGGTACACGAAGGCATTTGCGATGGTCATGTCGGCTACCAAACTCTTGTCAAACAAATCATCCGAGCAGGATATTACTGGAGAACTATGCAACAAGATTGTTATCGTTTTGTGAAGAAGTGCGTTCAATGCCAGATGCATGCACCTTCCATTCATGCGCCAGCGACATATTTGCAATCTGTCGTCTCACCATGGCCATTTTCTATGTGGGCTTTTGATGTTGTTGGCCCCATTACTCCTTCTGCTTCAAATGGCCATAAATATTTTCTTGCTGCAACAGAATGTTTTACTAAATGGGTAGAAGCAGTCACTCTACGCACAGTAGAAGGTCGACATGTGGTCTCATTCATCCATAGGAATATCCTATGTCGTTTCGGCATACCGCACAATATCGTGTCAGACAATGACAGTTATTTCAAGAATGAGAGAATGAGGACATTCTGCTCAAACATCAGAATCCATCATAATTTCTTCGCTCTTTATTATCCTCAAGGGAATGGTCAAGCAGAGGCCACCAGTAAGATTCTTATTAGAATCTTGGAGCGAACTTTAAAAACAGTTCGTGACTGGCATGAGAAGATCCATGATGCATTGTGAGCATACAGAATCATCATTCGAAATCCAACTAATGCTACTTCGTCAGAACTTGTCTACGGAACTGAAGTAGTGCTGCCTCTACATGTTCAGAAACCTACCTTGAATTTCGCATCATTGCTGGAGTTACCGCTTGATCAGTATTAGCAGCAGCGACTGGTACAACTTGATTTGCTCAATGAAAGAAGACTCAGAGCAGTAGAGCAATATGCAAAATTTGTCATTCAAAGGAAATTCTGAGTCAATGATCTAGTGATCAGATCAACGACCTATCTCAAGCACCGCCCGGGTGGCAAATGGTCATCGAATTGGGAAGGGCCCTATATTGTCAAGGAAGCATTACCTCACAATTCATATCTGCTCATCAATGCCGATGGTGTGGAATTATCAGACCCCATCAATGCTCAACATGTGAAAATTTTCTATACTTAAATCCTCTATTCCATCATTTGTAATTCCTCAATATATTTTCCTCAATAATGGTCAAATCCTTCTTTCCCAATTACACTGGGGCATTATTTTGAAAATTTGTCTTCAAAACATTCTGTATGCAGGCAGGATCAAACAAATCTCTCATTTTGCACGCATGTGCATTCATTTATATCATTTTCATATTTGCATACATCTGCATTCATTGGCATGCATTTGCATCAAGTTCGCTACCCATTCAGGATAAGGGATAATCCTGAGACCCCGACAATCATTCTCGTTACAATTCCCAAATACTTTAAGAGCATAGGTCTCTTTTAAAAATTCAAATTTCAAATTAAAAACAAGGTATATTTTCAAAACTCAGTGCTTGAACTGGTACAATTTTGAAATCCAGTGCTCAAACTGGTACACTTCCAAAATTCAGTGCTCGAACTGATATATTTTTAAAATCCAATGTCTATGTTGACATATTTTCAAAACCCGGTATTCATGCTGGTGTTCTTTCAAGATTGAGCACTTGTGTTAGTGTCTCACTGGTGGGTCGTATCAGTCAACCTCTCGGGTTCAGTCTTTGTGCTGATCATTCATCAAAGTTCAAATTTCAATTACCAATTCGGCCCTCGAGCCACCCAATTTCCAAATTTCCAATTTCGACCTCTGGGTCAACCAATTTTCAAATTCGATCTTCGGGTCACTCAATTTCCAATTTCGACCTTCGGGCCAATCAATTTCCAAAATTTCCAATTTCGACCTTCGGGTCAATCAATTTCCCAATTTCCAATTTCCAATTTTCAAATTCCAAATTTCCGATTTCGACATTTGGGTCAACCAATTTTGACCTTCGAGTCAATCAATTTCCAGTTTCCAAATATCAATTTCCAAATTTCCAAATTTCCAATTTCAAATTCCAAATTTCAAAATTTTAAATTTTCCAAATTCCAATTTCATACCAATTCCAATCATTTCCTCTTGCGAGAGACCCTTTGTACAGGGAGAGTTCAAGGGAGCTCGTTCTTTTCGCATGCTATCCTTTGTTCACCTAGCCCCTTTTCAGGGAGAGTTTGAAGGGACTCGTGTCTATGTGAACCGTTTGCAAAACAAATTTCCAATTTCATACAAGGAACCCTTAATTCAGGGAGAGCTTCGACGGAAGCTCGCTTTCCTTGTGACCGCAATTTCAAACTAGGCCATTTCATCATGAAGGACCCTCTTTTCAGGGAGAGTGTGATGGACTCGTTCCTTCATGACCAATTCACCGACCTCATCATTACCGGCCCCCTTTCCATAAGAGAAGCCTAATGTTAGGAAGTTTTGACGAAAGCTTAATTTCTCTTCGAAAGTTCGTTTTGCAAACACCTCCTTTTCAGGGAAGAGAGGAGTAATTTCTATTTCCAATGTCTGAATCTTCTCCTTTGGGGAAAGGAGAAGAAAATTTTTGTCATGGATGTGTTACGTTGTGCTTCAAATACTCGCTTCCACAAAGGATTTCAAGAAAATCTTGTCAATTTGTCATTAAATATTTATTGATTTCAAAATTTTTATTGCACAAAAACATTACCTCAGAATACCTTCAGTATTATCTCTGAAAGGTCAAAGTTTTCGTGAAAAAGGATTCAAAATTCAAATTCTTTCTATTAGCCGACCAAAAGGATGAAGAATAAATCCTCGATATGGCCAGCAAAGGAAATTCAATGTTGTTGCAAAGCCATAAGTGATCGGTATTGATCGCAGTCAATGGCACATTTTTAAAGATCATTCTTGGAAAATAAAGCAGTCAAAATATCCTGGGTGATACAGAAAAATCCATTCAATCCCTATATCTCCTCAATCACCTAAAGCTGCAATTAAATATCTGCAAAAGGGATCTCTCAACTGTCGTCAAGATGAAGGCGAATTAGGCGAGTAGACCCCCGGGGCCAAAGAAGATTTGAATCATCTCCAAGATGACGGAGTTTGTGACGGATCCTTCCAGGGAAAGTTCAGAGCACCGTCAAGATGAAGGCGACTGCGATGAGCCTCCCGACAAACCCTAAAGGATATTTAATTTCTGCTATCATCAAGAGATTTCCAACCAATGAGCCAATAACCGTCGATATAATCCCTGAGAGAAAAAAAGAAGGATCGGAGCATCTCTGAGATGAAGGAGTTTGTGACGTACCCTTCTAAAAAAAAAAAAAAGAGAGAAAAGTCAAGACATCTCCAAAATGAAGGATGATGTAATCTCCAAAAACCCAAGAGAGCTCTAATTCTGCCAAAAAAAAAATAGTAGGCAGAAAGATCGTCATGAGAAAGAATTCCAGGATATCAGACTGCCAAATCTGCCAAAGAATCCTCTTTAAATTTTATGAAATTCTATTATCAATATTCTTTCACAAATTGCTTTCACAATATCAAGAATACTCTCTTTTCTGCTCATATCAGGGAAATTGATAGCTTCCTTGAAAGAAAGCCAATTGCAAGCAATTTGAATTCGAATATTGATTTTACGAAGTTAAGCCCAATCAGAGATAATACTTCAGGTAAAAAAGAGGGAATATTTTCAAAGCAATGTGCATCACTTTCAATTATTTCGAATCAACAATAATTTTCAACATTTTGACAATATTTTCTAGCTATCCTGGCGTGAAGCGAGAGCTTGAGGTTCATCTTTGGCGCATCCTGACATCAGTTGTTATCCCTTTTAAGGACTTGATAATGGGAGTTTTCAAGATTCCTTCCCTTCTGTTGGTATAATCTGAGCGCATGGGCTCTCAGATTCGCACACTTCCCTGTGTCCCCACTGTCCCACCATAGACAGTCCAATTTCGGCTTGAGGTTAAGCCACCAATCATTTTCTCGCAAAAGGTCACCAATTTCAAAAGTTATTTAGTCTCAGCAATGAGGCACCCAAAATCAAACCCCTTTTCAAGCTTTAGGGACCCCAATTTCATCCTTTTGCAAAACCTTTGTCGGGTTCATTGTGCGGAAATCTGAAGGTTCCATCATGGTTTCTTCCTTCGAGGATTCCATTCATTTTTCTGCCCAATCAGGATAAGGGAACAAACCTGAGCCTCCTTTGATGAGGTATTTCATTTTCTACCCAATCAGGATAAGGGTACAAACCTGAGCCTCCTTTGATGAGGTATTTCATTTTCTACCCAATCAGGATAAGGGTACAAACCTGAGCCTCCTTTGATGAGGTATTTCATTTTCTGCCCAATCAGGATAAGGGAACAAACCTGAGCCTCCTTTGATGAGGTATTTCATTTTCTACCCAATCAGGATAAGGGTACAAACCTGAGCCTCCTTTGATGAGGTATTTCATTTTCTGCCCAATCAGGATAAGGGAACAAACCTGAGCCTCCTTTGATGAGGTATTTCATTTTCTACCCAATCAGGATAAGGGTACAAACCTGAGCCTCCTTTGATGAGGTATTTCATTTTCTGCCCAATCAGGATAAGGGAACAAACCTGAGCCTCCTTTGATGAGGTATTTCATTTTCTACCCAATCAGGATAAGGGTACAAACCTGAGCCTCCTTTGATGAGGTATTTCATTTTCTGCCCAATCAGGATAAGGGAACAAACCTGAGCCTCCTTTGATGAGGTATTTCATTTTCTACCCAATCAGGATAAGGGTACAAACCTGAGCCTCCTTTGATGAGGTATTTCATTTTCTGCCCAATCAGGATAAGGGAACAAACCTGAGCCTCCTTTGATGAAGTATTTTATTTTCTACCCAATCAGGATAAGGGTACAAACCTGAGCCTCCTTTGATGAGGTATTTCATTTTCTGCCCAATCAGGATAAGGGAACAAACCTGAGCCTCCTTTGATGAGGTATTTCATTTTCTACCCAATCAGGATAAGGGTACAAACCTGAGCCTCCTTTGATGAGGTATTTCATTTTCTGCCCAATCAGGATAAGGGAACAAACCTGAGCCTCCTTTGATGAGGTATTTCATTTTCTACCCAATCAGGATAAGGGTACAAACCTGAGCCTCCTTTGATGAGGTATTTCATTTTCTGCCCAATCAGGATAAGGGAACAAACCTGAGCCTCCTTTGATGAGGTATTTCATTTTCTGCCCAATCAGGATAAGAGAACAAACCTGAGCCTCCTTTGATGAGGTATTTCATTTTCTGCCCAATCAGGATAAGGGTACAAACCTGAGCCTCCTTTGATGAGGTATTTCATTTTCTACCCAATCAGGATAAGGGTACAAACCTGAGCCTCCTTTGATGAGGTATTTCATTTTCTGCCCAATCATGATAAGGGAACAAACCTGAGCCTCCTTTGATGAGGTATTTCATTTTCTGCCCAATCAGGATAAGGGTACAAACCTGAGCCTCCTTTGATGAGGTATTTCATTTTCTGCCCAATCAGGATAAGGGAACAAACCTGAGCCTCCTTTGATGAGGTATTTCATTTTCTACCCAATCAGGATAAGGGTACAAACCTGAGCCTCCTTTGATGAGGTATTTCATTTTCTGCCCAATCAGGATAAGGGTACAAACCTGAGCCTCCTTTGATGAGGTATTTCATTTTCTGCCCAATCAGGATAAGGGAACAAACCTGAGCCTCCTTTGATGAGGTATTTCATTTTCTGCCCAATCAGGATAAGGGAACAAACCTGAGCCTCCTTTGATGAGGTATTTCATTTTCTGCCCAATCAGGATAAGGGTACAAACCTGAGCCTCCTTTGATGAGGTATTTCATTTTCTGCCCAATCAGGATAAGGGAACAAACCTGAGCCTCCTTTGATGAGGTATTTCATTTTCTACCCAATCAGGATAAGGGTACAAACCTGAGCCTCCTTTGATGAGGTATTTCATTTTCTGCCCAATCAGGATAAGGGAACAAACCTGAGCCTCCTTTGATGAGGTATTTCATTTTTCTGCCCAATCAGGATAAGGGTACAAACCTGAGCCTCCTTTGATGAGGTATTTCATTTTTCTACCCAATTAGGATAAGGGTACAAACCTGAGCCTCCTTTGATGAGGTATTTCATTTTCTGCCCAATCAGGATAAGGGTATAAACCTGAGCATCCTTTAATGAGGTATTTCATTTCCCGGTCAGGTTAAGGGTCAAACCTGAGCTTCGTTTCTATGCGAGGTATTTCCTGTCCCATCCAGGTTAAGGGCAAAACCTGAATCTCACTTCTTTTGAAGTAAAATTTTCTTCTTTATTCTTCATTTCATATCTACCATTTTATCAGGGCTAATATTTTCATATCCAGTCAGATCCTTCTAACTGGGGCATTTTTATAGCCCAAATTTGGTGTGTTTTTCTTTGCCACTAAGCCCGTCTTCAAGCCGGCTTAGTAGCAAAGAGGGGCATCTGTAAACACCCCAAATTTTCTTCATACATTCTCAAACAACCCTCCTCAGGCAGTGCCAACCCTGTTAGGTCAGTGTAGGAGTCAAACCCCGAGTCAGTTTCAGAAAATCACCATTATACCCATTTTCATTAGGAAAATTACCATTTTACCCCTAGGTCATCCCGGACCCCAGTCAGTCGGAGTCAACCAAGCTCATTGGTCAGTTCAGAACAGTCAGAATATTAGTCATTTCAAGCTCATTTGAAATCATAGTGAGAAAGCCATTTTCATTTCTGACCATTCCTGCCAAAATGGGATCATTTCTTCAGAAATGAGCTCATTTCTCACTCAAATCCAAGCCAATTGTCTCCGAGTCAGTCATTCATAGTCAGTCATATTCCTCAGAGTCTAACTTCAGCTCACCAAGAGTTCAAGCGCTCCAGTTTCAGTTCGAAATCATTTCTAAGTGTCCAGGAGCCCATTTCAGCTCTTTTAGCTGAAATTGAGCCGAGTTTAGTCAATTGAGCTAGTGTTCGAGCTTCGATTTTAGTTCATGTCAGTATTATTGACCTTTTTTTTTAGCTCAAAGTCAGCTCAAGTTCGTAATTCACTTCACTCCAGTGACCATTCCGTACCATTTCTCTAAAAATGACAGCTTTTCTTGAAAATTCAGTCGGAAAGGTCAGTTGAGTTAGTGTCTGGTGAGTTCATTTGAGTTCTGAAACTCTAAAACCCAGCTCAATCTAGCTCATCTCAGTTCAATCCAGCTCGAACCCCAATTTTCAGTGTCACTCTGACCCAGTAGAGTCCCGAAAACCATTTCTTGACCTATTTTACAAATTTTATCAATTTTAATGCTTTTTAAACTGGTACAAGTGTTAATCGGGGTCTGACATCCAAAATTCTTTATTCAGGGTTAGCATTTCGCATAGCATTTTATGTCATTTCTCATCATTTCATATCATTTCTCAGCATTTCATAACATTTCATCACATTTCATTTCATTTTCGAAGTCCAGAACTCCAGTTTTATAAATTTCAATCCAGATCGAGTTTTAAAAGCTTTCAGAAATCAATTTCAAACCCCGGGTTTCCAAAATTAACATTTTTTACCCCCGGGAGTCTAAATTTGGAAATATTTTCTCAAGAGAAATAATCTGGATTTATTTCAAACTCAAATTTTTGAATTCTACACTGGATTTGTTTCGCAACGAGCTATTGAACTTTAAAATCGGAGCTCGTTTCAAAAAACTGCCAAAATAGCTCGTTTTGTTTGGAAATATTTTCTTGAGAAAAACAATCTGAATTTCTTTCAAAATCAAATTTCCAAATTCTACATTGGATTTGCTTCGCAACGGGGTATTGAACTTCAAAATCCGAGCTTGTTTCAAAAACTGCCAAAAATAGCTCGTTTCGTCTAAAATTTTTCTAAAAAGACTATTTTACCCCTCTAATCTTCAAAATGAATTTCAAAATTGAAATTTGGACCCGCTCTGAGATGGCCCATTCATTTGCATTTTTATTTTATTAAAAAAAAAAAAGATGCTTCTTTTTATTTGTTTATTTTTGTTTTTATTGATTTTTATTTATTTTTTATTTTTATTTTTTTTAGAGAGGAGGTGGGACCCACAAGGTGGTCACCCAAACCTCCAGCCCCACTTTCCATTTTTTTTTCCCCATGTTTTTCTTTCCCTTTTCCTTTTTCCCTCCTTTTCTTTCTTTCCTTTTCTTTTTCTTTTTCTTCCTTTTCTTTTTCTTCTTTCTTCCCTTTCTTTCCTTCTTCCCTTTCTCCCTTCCTTCCTCCCTCTTGCCCAGCCATTCACGTAAAGGCTGTTTTCCTTTCCTTCTCTAATTAAAGCTAAGAACTTAGGGAAAGATATAATCTTCCCTAAGTTAAGAAAACCAAAAAAAAAAAAGAAGGAAAAAAGCCATACGGCTGCCCCCATCTTTCTAACCCATCTCCCTCTCTCTCTCTCTCTCTCTCTCTCTCTCTCTCTCTCTCTCTCCCTTTAGCTATCTTCTTCTCTCCTTGGCTGCTACAGCCACAGCAGCCTTCCAACCTCCAGCAGCACCTTAGCTTCAGCCACCACAGCAACCAAGCTTCCTCCTTCACCCCCATCTTTCCCAGCCGGTGCTTCCTTGGCAGCTCCTTCGAATTTGAGCTATCAACATCAACCTCCATTGCTCCACCTTCACCACCTCCACAGCAGCATAGCAGCTCCAACATCTCCACCACAGCTTCAACACCCCCAGCACTTTGGAAGCCTTCTCTGCAATCGGTTCCAGCCACCTCCACAGCAGCCATCATCGAACTTCATCTTGCAACATCCACCTCTTCCAAGAGCTCCTCTAGCCGGACCCCTACCCAACTTCAACCACCTTCACGCCCAATAGCTGGTCCAGCATATACAAGGAAGCATCCCTTTTCAGTTGGTGTCATCTTCCTTCAATTGATCCAAACTAACCCAAGGTAAGATATTCATTTTGTTTTTTTTTTTTTTTTTTTATTATTATTTTCATTTGATTTCCTTGTTTCATGTTGTTGCTATTGAGGGAAAATGATCCGTCCAATCAATGGACCAGATCCTCCCTTCTCATAGCCATAAAAATAAATATGATTTGTGTCTCCTTGAATTTTTCATGTTTCATTCCATGTTTTAGATAAATTTTATGTTTTATGTATTGCATTTAGTCTCATTTCTCCGTTTCTTGTTATTTAGCTCAATTTAATTGATAGTTCATCATGTTTTATTTTAGATATCCACTTTAGCTATGATTTCATATAAAACTTTTCGTTCAAAAATCCTAAAATTTTTGTGATAGTTACAATTATCTGTCTGTGATATCCTGCAAAAAATTGAAATCCATTTGAGCTTTACATCCCTATTAAACAAATCAAACCCTATATCGGGTTTTCTGTCTTTTTAAATTTCCAGTTTGCGCTTTAGCAGACAAGAACCTCCGGCACCACCCTCATGGGAAATCCAAATCGTCCTCCAAAAATCACAGTAGATTCATGATTGAATCTACTAATGATCTGGAAATTTTGAGGTTTTTCCAGTCAGTTTTGACCTCTGTAAAAAATCGGATTTCTCAGACCCCTGGGAAAATCTCGATTTTCTTTTGTCAGGATATAGACAGATCTTAATGCACCGACTACTCCAAATCTGTAGTCCTTCTGCAAAAACGTTCAACATGAAAGTTGTTCCTAACATGATTTCCTGTCATTAACCAAAATTTAGGAATTTTTGGATCTGTTTCATTATTTTTCCCAGATTTTCTCTTTCTGTCTAACAGATTCCAATGTCCAGAAATTCCAGAGATTTAGGTCTCTGATAACAGTGTGACCTTTTCCAAACCGTAACCCGAATCCCAATAGTGTCAAAAGATAAAATCTTACTATATTTGTCAGGGACATTTTCCCACAATTTCAGCCATTTTCCCATCTGTCTGCCATTTTTACCACATTTTCTACCGAAACCTGTCTGTTTCCTTCATTTACTAGAGTCGTCGGATTCCGATCCGACTTGCCGGAGTGGTACAGCTCCGACCATAGGTCAAAACCAGAAAGTGTAAAAGGCAAAAATCCTTGCCTTACTGTCATCTGTCATCCCATAAAATTTGGGAAATTTTTATGGAAGTTTGATATCCTAAATCCCCTTTAGAATAAATATTTTAGGCAAAAATCATGAAATTTAGGGTTTTTATTTGAATTTCCATATTTAAAAATACAAAAAAATTAGATTTTCGAGCTCCATTCTATTTTTAGGGTTATTTTAGGTGTCCATGCCAAATTTGGTTTAATTCCAAGTTCATTTGCTCCATGTGTTAGTTTATCTTTAAATTCAGAAGCGAAAATCAAGCGAAAATCAGGTTAAATTCGATATTTTATGATATTTTCGCCATTTTAGGGTTTTTATCATGTACATAAGCATGTAGAATCATATTAGGGTTAATTTTAATCTCCTTTGCATTTCATATTTTTCAATTTTGCAAAATTTATTTCAGAAAACCCTGGTTTCAAGGCCATAGTCTTGTTATTGGGGGTATTTTGGTCATTTTGACCTAAATTTCGAAATTTCAATTTCTAATTCTCCCAAAATTTCATGCATATCATCATATTTCATCATATTATGTTTGATTTATTTCATTTTATTTTCAAATTTCCAAAATTTACAAAAATTCTTTCAGAAAACCCTGATTTCAAGGTCATCAGGGGTATTTTGGTCATTTTGACCCCAATTTCGAATTTTCGAGTTTATTTTCGAAATTTATTCATTATTCATCATGTTTATATCAAAGGGGGTATGATTTTGGGTTTATATCTGAATAATATCCGATAATTTCCCATATTTTCGGATAAATTCAGAAAAACCTACATTTTTGTGCTAACCTTGTTTTCTAGTTTTGCAGGAATATTCAAGAAGAAGATTTTATTTTCTTATTTTATTTCAATTCAATGTAACATCAAATGTAATAATTTGGAATAAGAGTTACATTTCTGCTTAGAATAGGGTTGTATTGCATATAGTTTAATTTATGCAAATTTTAATATGTGATGTATGATTCATGCATATTTGTTTCAAATTCACTATGGTTTACACGAATGGCACGTGCACAAGCTTTTATGGAGTTTATAAACTCGGTGGGATTCGTATTTATGGCCATAGTCAGAATACGAAGAAAACCAAGATTTATGATCTTCGTATTAGCCACATTCAGCCTACACACTTAGGCTAACTTCAAAATGCACTGCATTTTTCAAAGTTTTAAAAGGATTTCCCAATTCCTCAATGAAATTCCCTTTTCAAATTCATATTCATTCATTCATATCATTCAAATTGCATTATTTTCAAACTCATTTTCCAATTTCAATTTCAGAAAATTCAATTTTCTCAAGAATTTCCAAGTCTTTCTCAGGATCTGATTTTCTCAAAATCCTAAGTTTTCAAATGACATTTCAAAGCATTTCCCAAGTTCAAATCAAGATTTTCCTATGTTTTCAAATTCTCAAATTTCAAAATCCCAAGTTTTCAGAAATCGATTTTCTCATATTTTCCAGTTTTCCTGAGAATTCATTTTCCATTTCAAAAGTCATTTTCCAATAAATTTCTTAGATTTTCTCAAGATTCTCAAATCCATTTTCTCATAAAAGCAATTCCAAGTTTCCAATCTCAAAACCAATTTTCTCAGTTTTTCAAGTTTTCCTGAGAAATCACTTTTCAATGCAAATTTCTGATTTCCAATGAAATTCAATGATTTTCCCAAAAACTCCAATTTCAAGCACTTTTCCAATCATTTTCCAAATGCATTTCAATTTTTCAAAGCAAACATCATAGTTTCTCAAACTTGCATTTTTTTAAAAAATTTCATAGCACAAGCCTGATTCTTTGTGCATTCTAGGAAAAATAGAGCATAATTTAGATATTTGAGTCAAGTTAAAGCACATAATTGGTCCTTGGTTCAATTACCTCTGGTAAAGGCGTCAGGAACGGTTGAACCTCGTACCGACAGGCGGATCCCATTCCATGGAATTTTCCCGCAAAATTTTCAAAACGGAGGCGAGTAAATTTTCAAAACAATTTTCAAAACTTTGGTCGAGTTTGACTCGCGGAATTCGTTTCTCTCTCGCAAGGGAGGGGAAAAATTTTTGCGATGATAACATCACCCAAAGATCCACGGATATTCAGACAAATTTATGCGGCTCACACCATATCCAAACAAATGGATGAACTTAGAGACCTGAGATCTACAAAATCACAAATTCCTGGATTTGTAGTCTGTTAGGGGAGGGTCAAACTAGAGATCCAGGGACATGAGAGATCTTTAGAAATGGATAGGCGCTTAATGATAAGTGATTAGCAGTTTTTTCTGCTCTTTTAGTATTTTTTTTATAGTTTTGACCCATTAAATGTGTTGGGTATGATCAATTTATGAGAAATCCACACCCTAGTCATGTGTTTTTTATGAAAAAAAATGATATTTGGAGCCTCGAAATTTTACAAAGATTTTAGACCGTTGATTTTTTTAACCTTAAAAAAATCCACTCCTTCAAGAGTTGATCCCTATAAAATCAAGTATATAGATCACATCAGAATTTAAAAATAAAATAACCTGAAAAACCCATTAAACATATTTCATTAAACACCTACCCCTCACTCGAGAGATCTCATATCCGGATTTCAAAAGTGAGATCCACTATTTGTTTTTCAAAAAAAAGCTTTATTGTGTGTTACGATGGCATTATTCTGAAAAAAATATATTTCTTTTCAGAAAAAAAAAAAAAGACATTGCACGTGGATTCCACTATTCTCAAGTTTGGAGAAACAGTGCCTATGACAAAACGGAGTCGGTACCACAATTGATAAATTTGTAGCTCTGGATGAGACCGCGGGAGAGTCACTAAAACTTTTGGAAGTCCAGTAGAGATGCCGGGCACGGCATTACATTACGTTTGATTGAGCCGGGCATATGTCCAGAGTAGGGGGTGTCAACCGGTCTGGTCTGGTTTGGTTTGGACTCAGGTGGAATCAGACTTGAACCCGGCTTTTAGTGGTTGGTATTGGGTCCCAACTAGGGTCTAATTGGGTTTACTATAAAAAAAATTATACCCAAATCCGATAAGAACTACATGAACCAAACCCGAACCATACCCAGTAAAACTATATTTTTTTATCATTTTTACATTGAAAATTTACGGGTCTTAATCTGAACTCGAGTCGGGTCCAAGTCTGGTATGAAAATTCACAAACTATACCCGGGTTCATATATTAATCAGTTTGAGTCCGGACGGGTCTGATTATTTATCACCAGACTTGGACCCTATAGGATTTAGTTTGTGTCGAGTCGGGGTAAACCCGACCCGTTGACACCCCTAGTCCAGAGTTATCCCACCTACTAACACACCCGAATACGGAACGGTGATGGGCCTACCATGAATCGCGAAGCGAGAGCATACCTCGGTTGGGTTGGGACCCATAGCCCATCAACGGATCGAGACCGAGCGCCGAGGTGACTCGTTGTTCTCTGTCAGTCAATGGACAAACCGCGCACACGATTTCTTTGTTCTCAGCCAAAAGAGAGGAAAAGGGCTCAGCTGGTAGTGGCGCAGGCCAGTGAGCGCGACTCATCAGTCAAGAAGGAGAAGGAGTAGGAGGAGGGAAAGGATGAAGGCCTCTCTGAAGGGGCGGTACGAGACCCACGGGAAGCCGGCGTCCGCCACCGTCTCCGTCAACGTCAGCAACGTGCAGCTCAAGGCCACCGTCACCGACGCCACCTTCGTCAACGGCCCCAGCTTCAACGGCCTCGGCCTCTCCCTCGTGAAGCCCGGCGCCTTCATCCTCGACTACGACGTCCCCAGGAAGGTAATAGCAATGCTCGATTCTCTCTTTATTTTATTTGGGGTTTCTTCTTTGAATCGGGTGCTAATTTCTAAGGGGTTTCTTCTTTCTTTTCTCCCATCGGTATTAGGATGTGAGATTTCAGTTTATGAACTCGATTAGGGTTTTCGAGAAACCCCTGAACCTGACCTATATTCATTTTCGAGGGAGCGGGATGACCACCCTCGAGGGAAGCCTCGTCTTCGATCCCGCGAACAAGCTCTCCACCAACTACGCCTTCAGCTCCGGGAATTGCAAGACCAAGTATACGTTTACTCACGGGGGAGGGATCAGAACTTTCGAGCCATGCTACGATCTGGTGAACAATTCGTGGGACTTCGCCGCCTCGCACAAGTTCTTCGGCGGGGACGTGATCAAGGCGTCGTACCAGACGTCCAAGAAACTGGTCGGGTTGGAGTGGTCGCGAGATTCTAAAGAGACGGGGTCCTTCAAAGTAATTGTTGAAAATCCTTTGTTTTTTTCCCCTTTCTGGATTGAAGTGTGTTGGCAAATTTTCATTTTTTTTTCTCTTCCTGATTTTGCTTCCGTTTCAAGTTCTTGATATGCACATGTTTCTTGATGCTTTTGCTAATTCGATCCATTGGCAGCATATATATTAATCTTAAGTCATACCTTAGGATAGAAAAAAAAAGTTACTTTTCTCTTTTCAGGACAAATTTTTATCGTGGTAGTTCCAAATTAACCGATTGAACTGGCAATACAATTGTTGAAGTTGAAGAATTGAGCAGTCCTTTTACATTTACCTCTCAAATATAAGAAATATATTAGCAGATAGAGATGCATAATAGAGTTCTCGATTGTGTGCTGATCATCCTCTGCTCGTCATGATTCTGTTCCTTAATTGGAGGGGAGGGAAGGAGCTTCTTTTTCTTACTTGCTTCTATTAGAATAGTGGGAAGTACGTAGCTGCTTATGCATATCATGATGTTTATATTAGTTTTTCAGAGACCAATTGGAATTTGTGGACTACAAGAGAAGGAGATTTATCGGGGTTGTGCACAGTACTGTTCATTCGTGTTTCTGGTTAGAGATTTTTTTTTTGGATTAGGGTGTTTCTGGCTAGAGGTGGTTGCTTATGCACCAGTCTTTGTTCTAGTTCATGATGCATGTTTGTCAAATGGAGAAGCATAGGTAACTAGAGTGATGCATGATTCATATTTCTCTCTCTTGAATAGCTTAAGCCTATGTACTATGTAGTGTTGGGATAAACCACCACGTTGGTGGTGGTTACCCACGATGTGGGTAACGCTCCATCTCTGAAGATGTTCCTTCCGTTAAACCTGCACAAATAAGGGGGAACGGTTACACAATCATTCCCATTTTGTGTCTATAAAAAGGAGGTTTCATGAGCAACCTCATACGGGAAAAAGAGAGTGGAAAAACAAAACTGTGTATACAGTGAAAAACATAGTGAAAGAGGGAAAAAGGTCGACTCACCGGTGGCATTTGGAGGCCTGCGCTTGTGCTGGCTGCAAACCGGCTGAGTTGAAGGAAACCCCTCTCAGGCAACATCTTCCGCCCTCCGGCAATGGCCGCTTCAGGTATGCATTCTGTGTGTTTGATTTTGCAAGGGCTCCGACCGGTTGGTGGCTGAGGCGCCGGCGACTCCGGACCGACGGTGAAACACCCCCAACAATGGGTTATGGGCCCACACCCCGCATCCGCTGCGGGGTGTGCTCTGGCCGTCCGGCATGGCAGATCGCCTGGGGCGATTCTGCAGCCAGTCGTCGGTAGGAGGCATCGCCGGCAGGCAGCGTGGGTCGCCGACAGGGGGCGGCGATCGTCTCTCTCTGCATCTGGTGAAGAAACACGAAATAGGGTTTCGTGTTTTATTATGGATCCGATTTTGGATCCGGCTTATACTGGGTCAGACCCGAATCCGGTAAGTACCGGGTCCGACCCAGATCCGGTAAGTACCGGGTCTGACCCAGATCTGGTTATAACCGGGCCTGACTCGAATCCGGTAAGTACTGGGGCAGACCCGGATCTGGTTATAACTGGGTTTGACCCGGATCCGGTAAGTACCGGGTCCGACCCGGATGCAGTTGTTACCGGGTCCAACTTGGATCCAGATGTTTTACCGGGTTCGACCCGGATCCAATTCAAAGTCGGGTCTGGGTCAGATCCATATTAAACTGGGTCTGACTCGGATCCAGTAAATATCGGGTTCGACCCAGATCCGGTTTGTGTCGGGTCCGACACGGATCCAGTCTACAACTTGGTCCAACCCGGATCCAGTAGGGTCCATGCACTATTTGGCCTGAACCGGATCAGGGACTGATTCGGCTCCTTTTCGGGACCGGTTCGGATCCGTTTTTGATCGGTTCCTTCCAGTTTCTCATCGGTTTCGAGATGCTAAGACCCTGTTTTCTTAAATATAAGAAAATACAGGGATTTTGGCATACTATAAGGTTTTTATAAACTTTTGTTCATGCTTGACCTGGTTCAGACTCTTGGATGACTGGTTCGGGGCTGTTTCAGACCGGTTCAGAGTGCTTTAAGACCGGTTCGTGATACATATGACTGGTTCATTCAGTTTTCGAACCATTTCGAAGGTCATATGACTGGTCCATTCGGTTTACGGACCATTTCAAGATATTGTTTTTTCATATTGGCATTAAGGATAGTTAGATGGCTTAGTGTTTTCATGTCACCAAAGTGACTGAAAACACGTATGTCATCAAAGAATTTTATACTATCATACAGTTTAAGCCGATATCCACATTGTACTTAGAGTCATGAAACAATAAACGACCCAAAGGTAGTTTTATCGTGTTTGGAATTTAAGTAGGGTAAAATAAGGTAAATGTGTTTAGATACATCATACATGAGTATCCAAAGGTACCTTGTGTTGATGGTCTAACTTCACAAAAACCTTAGTTTTACCAAATATGGTCGGTAGGCGAAGTGGTTTCGCGTGTCGGAGCTCTTACCAAAGTAGGACTCCGATGACCCCCTTCACTCGCCTGGAAATAAGTATATTAAGGGTATTTATTCTTTTGCTTTTTCAATTAAAGTTTTAGTTTCGTACAAATGTTTTTTGATACTTGTCTTTTGTCATGCAGTTTCTAGTTCTGTGATTTTAGATGGCTCAAGCTCTATACCTTTTCTTGATGGATCTAATTTTAGTGATTGGAAAAAAATTATTTTTTTTACATTAGGGTATATGGATTTAGATCTGGCCCTAAGGATAGATAAACTCGCTGCCCTCACTGATCAGAGCACTGCTGATTAAAAGATTGTTTTTGAGAAGTGGGAGCGCTTGAATAGGCTTAGCTTGTTGCTTCTGCAATCTAAAGTAGCTAAGAATATTCGCAGTGCTATCCAACAATGCAGAACAGTGAGGGAATTCATGAATGCCATTGAGGCATAGTTTGTGAGTTCAAACAAGGCCAGAGCCAGTACCCTGATGTCTAAACTCATATCTATGAAATATACTGGAGGAGGAAACATTCGCCAGCACATTTTGGAGATGAGGAACATATCGTCTCAACTAAATGACATGAAGCTCACCATCTCTAATTCATTCCTAGTGCATTTAGTTTTTAACGTCCTTACCTTTGGAATACGGACCTTTCAAAATCTCTTACAACACACATAATGATGAATGGACGTTACATCCAAGGTAGGACCAAAGAAGAATGCATTTAAGAGAAATGCTAGGAAGAAGCCAACTGAGATAAGTCATCCAAAGACAAGCAATCTGACTCTACTTCTATAAGGTGCTTCTTTTGCAATAAGGGACACATGAAGGCAGATTGCATAAAGTATAAGAAGTGGTTGGAAAAGAGAGGTAATTTGTTATTTGTTTCTCATAAATGTAATTTATTACAAATTTCTTAAAATAGCTGATGGATTGATTCTGGTGCTACTGTTCATATTTTCAATTGTCTACAGTTGTTCCTGAGCAGAAGGGAACCAACAATGCATGAAAAGAGCATCTATTCGGGAAACAAGATGCGTTCACATGTGAAGGGTGTTGGAACCTGCAGGATTACTCTGGATACAGGCGTAGTTTTAGATCTTCATGATGTCTTTTATATTTCATCGTATATTAGAAACTTAATTTCAATTTCAAAGTTGGATAAATTTGGATATTGTTTTAAGTTTGAAAATTCCAAATTGTTCATATTCAGAAATTCAATTGAAATTGGTTCTGCATCAGTTTATGATGGTTTATATAGATTGAATGTGAAGATTCAAACTCAGGAGTCTCTGACTTCTGAATACGCATTGGTTGAAAATAAACGTAGCTTGACAAATGATAAATCTTACATGCTTTGGCATCGAAGGTTGGGTCATATCTCTGAAAAGAGAATTAAGAGACTTGTAAATGAAGGGATCTTGAAATCTCTAGATTTTACCGACAATGACCCATGTGTTGATTGCATAAAGGCTAAGCATACAAACACATATAAAGAGGGTGTCAAACGCAACAGTGAGATATTGGAGATAGTCCATATGGATGTATGTGGACCGTTTTTTCCCTATTACACAGGCAAAAAATATTTTGTCACATTTATTGAAGACTATTCTCAGTATATGTATCTCTACTTGATCTTTGAAAAATCTGATGTTTTTCAGATGTTTAAGGAATTTAAGAAAGAAGTAGAGAAACAAACCGATAAGGTTATTAAGATAGTCAGGTCTCATAGAGGTGGTGAATATTATGGTAGATTTACTGAGATGGGGCAAAGGAAAGGACCATTAGCGTGATTTCTCAAAGAGGAAGGCATTGTGCCTCAATATATCATGCCTGGTAGTGCCTATCAGAATGGTGTAGCTGAAAGGAGAAATCGTACGCTTAAGGAAATGGTCAGAGTTATGTTGAATTATTCAACACTTCCCATAAAGTTGTGGGGTGAAGCCTTAAGGACTGCTGTGCATATTTTGAATAAGGTTCCTACGAAATCTGTACTTAAAACTCTTTACGAACTGTGGACAGGTAGGAAACCATCACTGTCTTATATGCACATGTGGGGATGTCCTGCAGAGGCTAAATTGTATAACCCTCACATTAAAGCCTTTGATCCAAGAACAACCAGTGGATATTTCATTGGTTATCCAGAAAGATCAAAAGGGTACAGGTTTTATTGCTCATCTCACTCACCACAGATTGTTGAAACGGATAAGGCAAAATTCCTAGAAGATGGTTCAATAGGATTAAGTGCACTTCAAAGACTTGGTTTTGAGGTAGTACAGAATTCAGTTTCGTTACCTGTTAAGGAAAACATCGAAAGATACCACATTGTTATTCTTAATGATGGTGTGGTTGATCATTCGATTGTTAATGCACAAATCCAAAGTGAACCTATTGTGGATAATGCGGAAGAGCACGAACAGGATGATCAGGTTCAATCTGAGCCTAAAGAACGACCTGTTTGGCGATCCACAAGGATTAGGAGATCTGCTATACATCCTGATTATGTGGTGTACCTTCAGGAGCCTGGTGATTTCATAGATATGGATGATGACCCGTTGACTTTTATGGAAGCTGTAGAAAGCAAACAATCTACATAGTGGATAGAAGTCATGAAAGAAGAGTTAAACTCTATGGTTAAAAATCAAGTGTGTGATCTTGTCACGTTACCTAAAGGAGTAAAGCTCGTAGGGTGTAAATGGGTCTTTAAGATCAAGAAAGACTCCAAAGGTAACATAGAGAGACATAAAGCAAGATTGGTTGCTAAAGGATTCACCCAGATGGAGGGCATTGACTATAATGAGACATTTTCTCCTGTCTCAACTAAGAAGTCAATGAGGATAATTTTAGCCCTCGTAGCTTATTATGACTTAGAGCTACATCAGATGGATGTGAAAACAGTGTTCCTCAACGGGGATCTGAATGAAGAGGTATATATGGAACAACCTCTTGGTTTCTCTAAAAATGATCGTTTGGTTTGCAAGCTTAACAAATCAATATATGGACTTAAATCGGCCTTCCGACAGTGGTATATTAAATTTTCTCAAGTCATTGTAGCTTTCGGGTTTACAAAAAACATTATTAATCAATGTATATACCTTAAGGAAAGTAGGAGTAAGTTCATTATATTGATGTTGTATGTGAATGACATTTTACTTGCAACCAACGATATAAAGTTGCTTTCAGAGACAAAACAGTTTCTTGCAGCACATTTTGATATAAAGGATATGGGTGAGGTTGCTTATGTTCTTGGCATTGAGATCCGTCGAGACAGAGCAAAAGGTGTTCTAGGCCTCTCACAGAGATCCTATATAAATAAGGTGTTAAAGCGATATGGGATGGAGAATTGTTCTCCTAGTTCTACACCCATATCAAAAGGTGACAAGTTGAGCCTAAAGGATTGTCCGCAGAACGACATTGACAAAGCACAGATGAGTGCTTATCCATATGCATCAGTTGTTGGCAGCTTGCAGTACGCGCAGACATGTTCTCGACCAGATATTTTTTTTGCAGTAGCAGTGCTTGGCAGATTTCAGTCAAACTCAGGTTTACCCCATTGGAAGGCTGCGAAGAAAGTCTTGCGGTACTTGCAAGGGACAAAAGACTATATGTTGACGTATCATAAAGTTGATCACCTCGAGGTCATTGGCTACTTAGATGCGGATTTAGGAGGATGCCTTGATAGTAGAAAGTCTACTACTGGGTACGTCTTCTTACTTACTGGGGGCACGATCTCTTGGAGGAGTGGAAAGCAGACGACCACTGCTGCCCACACCATGGAGGAAGAATTCATAACATTGTACGAGACTACTTCGCAGGCTATATGGTTAAAGAACTTCATATCACAATTAAAGGTGGTCGATTCTATTGGGAAGCCACTTAAGGTCTACTGTGATAATGAAGCTACGGTGTCTTTTTCGAACAACAACAAAAGTATTACGTCATGTAAGCATATGGAATTGAAGTATTTTGTTGTTAAAGAAAGGACGGAGAATCATTTAGTGCATATTATTAATATTGGTACCAAAGAGATGATCATTGATCCTCTTACTAAAGGGCTAGCATCGGGATTATATTCCGAACATGTAATGAGGATGGGATTGTTAAACTTTTTTTGACATATGCACATAAATAAAGTGATCACTTTCAGTTTTTGATTCTCATTATGGTTGTTGTTAATCTCATAAGGATTAGAGATTCAACTAAGGACCTATAGAATAGAATAAAAAGGTCATTCTATTCATCAAGTTATTCCCATAAGGTTTTCTGGTTAAAGGGTTTATCGTCGGAACAAGTGGGAGAATGTTGGGATAAACCACCATGTTGGTGGTGGTTACCCACGATGTGGGTAACGCTCCATCTCTGAAGATGTTCCTTCCGTTAAACCTGCACAAATAAGGGGGAACAGTTACACAGCCGTTCCCATTTTGTGTCTATAAAAAGGAGGTTTCATGAGCAACCTCATACAGGAAAAAGAGAGTGGAAAAACAAATTTGTGTATACAGTGAAAAACACAGTGAAAGAGGGAAAAATGTCGACTCACCAGTGGCATTCGAAGGCTTGCACTTGTGGTGGCTGCAGACCGGCTGAGTTGAAGGAAACCCCTCTCCGGCAATGGCCGCCTCAGGTACGCATTCTGTGTGTTTGCTTTTGCAGGGGCTCCGACCGGCTGGTGGCCGAGGCGCCGGCGACTCCGGACCGGCGGTGAAACACCCCCAACATGTAGTACAATGTGCCTGGCTAGATAGACAAGTTTAGTTCAGTGCATGTTGTTTGTGAAGTGGCACTCTCGTCTTTAACAAATCTATGGTTTTTATATTGGTGTTCAATAACAGTTGAGCGTACTACTTCTTTTGGAGTTCCACCATTTGCTTGAAACATCTCGAGTATGAAGACAGCAGTAATGGGCCTTGAGACATTACATAAAGACTCCTACATTGGTCTCATCATTCCTTAACTTGTTTCTCCTCTGGATTGTTTTCATCATGTTGTGCTAACTTACATAGCACATGTAAAAGCCACGGTAATAGTGTCTTTGTGTCTAATATTTCATCATTTTGATTAATGGTTTGATTGTTGGTTATTAGAAATTTTACATTTTAGAACAGTAAAATTAGTTCCTGCATCAGGTTTATAATAAGCTAATTAAAAATGTATATACTTGGAATAAGTGTATTAGTTAAGATAATGATCGTGTAATTTAGATTCAATCCAAACTGGCCGCTGATTGACCGCTGATTGACTTGACTTATTCTCTTTTCTGCTATTTTAAATAGAAGATCCATCTCTCTTTTTTTGGGGGTGTTTTTTCATAAGTGTTAACATGAACATCATTCTTTTTTATACATTGAAAAAATAGTACCAGATTTATGTATTACTAACATGTTGGATTGTGAAAAAAAAAAGTATTAGCACGTCTATGTTCTCCAACTATTAGCTGAACTCTTCTGAACATTAATGAGCGCCAAAAAGCCTCCAGTGTGCACTTTCTATATGTTTTCTGTTAAATCCTAGTGAGAAAATATTGGCAATTTCTGCAAAATATCATGATAATGTCTCTGACTTGCTTCTCTCTACTAGCATATCTACTATTCCCCAAGTCTTTACTGAACCTCTGTTTACCATTTATGAGGCCCAAGAAGCATCCCATATGCACTATATATGCACTATCTATTCAAGCAAAGCTGCAAAACGGTAGCAGTGACTTTAACAAGTTTACCACAAACTCATCTCCTAACTCCTAATGAATTGGAGTTCAGCTTCGATTATGCTTGTAAGTGTGTGTGTGCATAAAGTAAATTCCAAACCTAGTGTAACTGCAGAAAGATTTAAAGTCTTTATAATCTTCAGTTTTCCTACATCAGGTTTTGCCTTCTTACTGATATAGTATCATCATAATCTAGAGGGTTCTTCATTCCTGTGAAAAGACCAAAAAGTCAAAATTTGATGTTTCAGTCAGGTGGTCTCCATGTTTCTATTCCGGATTGATGATGCCTCAGTCATATTACTGCCCTGTCATTTTCCTTTTTCTGTATGGTAGTGTCCTTGAATGTATCAGTTTCTTATACAGTATTATGGGTTTCTTCTTTGCAGATCTTTACATCTTTCAGCTTGGCAGAGGAGTTTAAATTTCCAAAGATTGTTGCTGAAACCACATGGAATTTTGAAATGTGATAATCACAAAGCAATAACTCTGTTAAGTTCCTCAAACAATTTTTGTTCTTTCAGTTGCGATTTTTGAGGTCCTTGACTTTCAATCTCATGTTAGTGTTATCACAAAGAATCATCATTTATTTGGTTGGTGAGCTGAGCTAAAATAGCTTGATTCACTTTTCTCATCTAGCACAAGTGTTCATTTATCACTGATGTTATTAATGATATTTGTGATTTGTTTACCTTTTGTTGAGAGTCAGCATTTTTTGCAGTTGTGGGTGTTTTTTGGGAGATATTCCTGCAATTTTTCTTTTGTTCAGCTGTATCTTAGCATGACATTTTAGAAATTCTTGAATCTGTTTGATATGTATAGGATTTTGATATCTGCATTGCAAAGGAATGAGAGCTAAAAATCTTGACTAGCTCCCACTTTTATCACTTGTCATGAATTTTGGATGAATTCATCCGGTCATTCAAACATTATAGCTCCATGTGAATATTTTGGGGAGATAGTTCTATCACTCCATCCAGATCTCAACAGCCCTATCTTTTCATTCTTCAGGTGTACGTCTGTGCCATTGGGTTATTAATTCTTGCTGTCCTTCATCCGTAGCATATATGTCCTGTGACTTCTTTGGCCTTCATCCTGGTATGTGTCATAGATGGGTTTTGTGTTCTAGATAATTTTTGCAAAGAAAATCTTATGAAGAAGCTGGTACTGGCAATTGTGGTATGGGGGATTTCTTGTTCTTAACCTTACAAACTGAAGTTGGTAGTGCTTCTATGCATGTCCTTCAACACAAATAACACCACTTCAGTAGCATGCAAGATATAGGAGTTAGAATGATAACCTTATGATCATTTTCACTTGATCTTTCAGTGTTGCAACCTGAAAAGATTCAAGCTGCCATGAGAGAGAGACATCTCACATAGTATTTGTATAGCTCCTGAGACAACCGGTTGTCATTCTAGGTCTTGTCATTTACTTATGTAAGCATAACTAAAGAAATTTTGGTAATTTGTGGACTCAAATTTCCTGGTCAAAGTAACTTGCTAGAAATCATAAAAACACCTCACTTGCAATTCGAGTAAGGTGATCACCTGCCCTTACGCTGTATATGGCATGGTGGAAGAAGCCTGGGAAGGTGGCGCCCTCTAAGGACATTCAGTCTGGTCATTGGATTTTCGATCAATAAGCACATACATGGCTTGATGAGGCTAGGCATTGGGAGGATAAGTCTATTATAGTTCTTCCCTGCAGTATATTTCAATGTAACAATGATAATTTGCCAATTTTTTGTCTGTCCTTGCACAAAATTTCTTATGGCAATTTCATGACTTATCTATGGAACAACAGATTAACAAAAGAGTTACATTGTAGTTCCTATGGTACCTGGACATGCCATTTTGCTCTCCGTACCCATGTTGACACCGTCGACACCCGGACACGCCATTTTACCCTCTGCATATACAAGTTTGTATTCAATTTATAATTTATAATTTATAATTTATAATTATATTTTCAGTATATAATATGTATTTTAAATATAGCATATATATTTATATTATATTCAGTTTATTTTGAATTTATTTTGTATTTATGTGATATTTAATATATATAACCGTGTCCCCGTACCCACAATTTTTTTTAAATGCCATGTCGTACCCTCCGTACCCACACCCGCACCCAGGTGACAGTTTTTTTCTAATGGAAAGTATACTTTCATTAAAATTAGTTAAGTTCCTTTGAGTGCCTCTCTTTGCAGCTGGGCTCATTCTAATCCATGCTGTGCTTGTGAATCTCACCAATCTCCATATCTATCGGAGGCCATTTTTGCGTTTAAAGATTAGCTGATTTCAAGGAACTTAAGTTGTCCCTTTAAATATGGTTAAGATGTCCAAGGCATATGATTTAGTCAATTTTGGGGAGGCTTTGCATTAGCAAATGAAAGGCGTTAACTGCACTTTGTTGGTTAGATGGTGATGGAAGTTTGCAAAGATGGCTGAATGTCTTTGATCCTCCTTGTTAACTGTTGCCTAGTAAATTGGATAATGGGAATGATGGCATGAGAAAATATTAACAATGTGGTTGGAAATGATAATGAGCTAAGCTTTTGTGATGAGTATGTGTTGATGATGAACCCCTCTTTGCGACACATACAAATTGGCCAGTAGATGGTGGTTCATTCTGTACATCATAGGAACTGCTTGGCTTCAGAGTGATGTTAAATTGGAAGGAAAACCCAAAAGTCATGTAGAATTCTGTAAGGTGTTAGCACTGACCTTTCGGTGGGGGCTGGATGATCAGATGAGAGAAGGAGCATGTTGATTAGCTTCTTCTCTACTAATGGCTACTGTGGAGGACTTGTTGGAGATATTTGGTTCCCATCCTTAGGGTACCAATTACTACAGGTGCTCTTGTACTCACTAAAGATGATAAAAGGATTTAGTTTTGCCAGTATATATTTTCTTTATGCTAGCTGTTCCGAAAATGCAGACTCCATCTTCAACTTTTATTGTTTTCTATAAAATGCATACTGCGTTATTTTTTCACAGAATGATATCTTTTTTTTTCTCAATAGGCAGTGACATATTTGTCGAGGTTAACGTTTAATAGGATCAACTAGCACCTGTTGCATCGGCACAGATTTCTATGTCTAGGTTATTCATAACTTTTGGTATAGATTATTTTTTGTGTATTATTCGCCTTCTTTCTGTGGGCTAGACTTGGCTTTCAATGAACAAGCTTCAGTTTGTTTTAACTTTAGATTTTTTTACCAAGTTGTGTGATGAAAAGATATTTTATTTGGTTAAGATAGCTGAGAAGGGAGAATTCTGAATTTCAAAACAGGCACATTAAGTTCATCATAATATGAAAACTTGGAGATGTCAAGTTATATTATAGATTGTACTGAAGGTTTGGAATTGAGCTAAATTGTTCAAGGTAACAAAGCTCTTATGTAAGTCATTAGTGGGAGAACAGAATTTACAAAATGCTGCACTATTTTTTTATGTGAACGTTTATATAAATATTTATTTCAAAGTCTTGGAAATGAGAACCATAAATAGAATATCAGCTATCAACTGCAACCAAATGCAACGGTAAGAAGTTTAGCCACATGTCATTAGGGGTTGCTAAGGGGCCTACATATTATTTATCTACCTCATCAGGGAGTTTCCTTCTTGCTTGCAAGAATGATGCTTTGAGGTGATCATATGTAGTTGCCGCTCTTTCCACAGGCTTGATGGTTGTATAACAAGCACAACAATTTTAGAATTGTAGGTTTCGAGCAGTGTTATTTCCATTTTGTAACAACTTTTTTGCTGCTCAACTTTATGATTCCATTCCCCATTGGAATAGTTTGTCACTGCAGAATAGTGCATGCAAAGTGATGCCCCCCTTGGTGGATGTGATGACCCTGCAAAGGACCTGAAATGTGTCTATTTTAAGGGGATAGAGAAAGTGCTCAGTATAGTCTTGGCAAAACCAATTTCTTATGAAGACAGAGATATGAACGATTAGATTTTTTGCTAAGACAACCCTGGGTCTTTGATGGGAGGAATTTTCTAGTGCTTGTGCTATGAAATAGTCGTCCTTGCTGGACACGATGTTGGATAATAATAGGCTGCCTTTTCTAGTGAGGCTGCCCTCAAGCACCTGAAATTTAAATGTTTTCATTGTTGCATGAGAATTTTGCCTCCAACAGCAAATTATCATTGTGCTTTGGACTTCATAAACTTCCAGGCTCTTCAAAATAAGGAATTAGGGCCTCTGCAGTGTGTCATAGAGGAGAGGTGAAATCATCTGTCTAAGCTGGCAGTTAGTTTGATGAACCAGATGATTACCATTCAATAATAGTGCTACTGATGAAGAGTATGGTCTGTCTTTGACCCAACCATCATTCACCAAATCTGTGTCCTGTGGTTCCATCACGTGGATCACCTTGGGTTGCCATATTAAGATGTTTACTCTCTTCATGTTAGAACTTCTACTCTTTTCTTTCTTTCAAAAAGCATAAACGGAACTTCTACGAAAATGAGAATTACAATCTACGATCCTGCTATGTGGTTGACACCGTTTGAGTGAGGTAGGTTTGTGAATTAAGTAGGCATCTGCAACTAAAGTTAGGTGTGCATTAACTCAGGATCCTCAAAGCAGCATTTTGGTTCATTTTCTCAGAAGTATATGACAGATATGTATGAAGGGGATATGGTATTCTTCTCCCTAAAGTTGCATCTGTGGTATTTTCTGTAGATATGATTGGATGTTCATGCGTATTTAAAAGACTATGTCCTCTCTCTCTCTCTGGAGTCTGGATCAGGTGCAATATGATTGCACAAATATTTGTGCATTAAGCACCTGATTGCCTTCCATTTGAGCCCCACAACTGAGGCCCTGTCCCCAAGATGGAGGGTGATCAGGTGCTTAATGCACAAATATTTGTGCAATCATATTTTTTTCACCTCTCTCTCTCTCTCTATATATATATATATATATATATATAGATATAGATATAGATATAGATATAGATGAGAAATGCATTAAACCAGTCCCCGTTTTTGGACCAGTTTCTTGTGGATCGTCCGTTGTAGTTGATCAAACAGTCCACAACGTTTTCATTTCAAAACGAAGTTGATAGTCGCAAGCCCAAAAAAATCCTGCCATTTCTCGTTTCTTTGTACAAGGAGCTCCCTGACAACTCTTTACAAGGACAATTATCTCTCTCTCCTGCTAAGAGACGTATCTATTTAAGGAAGTTTTTAATTAAATTGTATAAACGTGAGAGGAATAAGGTTTGTTTGTAGTGGGCCAAAAAGGATGGCTGAGGGAGAGAAGAGAGGGCATCAGACGATGAGGTGCCGAATGGCGAAAAAAAGTTAGTTGAGCTATGGACAATCCTGAGGAGTATAAATTAATGGTTATATATATTTTATTTTTATAATAAAAATGTTAATGTAATTTTGACATAATGAATAAAAGCTTGGTTGTCATTTGGAGGTAAACTTTATTCATGGTTGTATTTAAAACTTGATTGTAATTTTGCATGTTAGGTTGACAGACTTTGCAGTTGTTATGTTATGTTTGTAGATGAATTTTAGTTATAAAATCCAGATGTTCTACTTGTATGTATTGTTAAATGGTTAAACAGACGGATTTGTTTTGTTACAATGAAATTTAAAGCAAAACTATTACATATTTAATGAAATTTTGCATATAAGTAGGAAATTCACATATATATGTATGAATTTGTATATGAAATTTGCATGTATATGTGCGAATTTGCATGTTTTGTATATGTGCGATATGTTTTGTATATGTGTGAATTTCTCATCCTTTTATGAAATTTTACATACAAAGAGAAAAGTTTCTTAGTTACGGATTTGCATAGAAAATTTGCATATTTAGTTGAAAATTCACATGTTTTGTATATGTGCAATTTGTTATGTATACGTGCGAAATTTTGCACATAAAGAGAAAACTTGCTTACGTGCGAATTTGCATAGGAAATTCACATATTTAATTAAAAATTCACAAATTTAGGAAAAATTTATATGTTTTGTATACATGGAAATTTCTCGTCCTTTTGTGAAATTTTGCACGTAAGGAAGAAATTCGCTTATTTTGAAGAAAATTAGCATGTATACATGAGAATTTACGTAGGAAAATCACATACTTTGATGAAATTTACTCAATTCAATCTTCAATTCAAATACATTTCAAACTTTATTTCAAACTATTTTTTTTTTGTTATTACACAATTCAATCTTCAATTCAAATACACTTCAAACTGAAAATTTTTCTGTTATATAAAAAAATTCAAACTTCATTTCAACACATTCACTTGTTATATATACAATTTAATCTTTATTTCAAACTTCTATATAACATAGTCACTTGTTATATATAGAATTCAATCTTCAATTCAAACACATCTCAAACTTCAATTCAACTAAGTAACACATGTTATATATACAATTCAATCTTCAATTCAAACACATTTCAACAAAGTGCCACATGATATATACACAATTTGATCTTCAATTCAAACACATTTCAACAAAGTGCCATATGTTATATACATAATTCAATTTTCAATTCAAATATATTTTGAACTTCAATTCAACAAAGTGCCACCTATTATATACATAATTAAATCTTCATTTCAAATACACAGGTATATACAATTTAAACTAGTTAAATAATATTAAATAATAATTAAATTATTTTATTTATAATAATATACTATTTTATAAAACTGTAAAAAATATGCAATCACCGCTCATATTACTTAAGGTGTGACAATAACTCCTTGTTGACCTTATCCATATTTTCAACAAGGTTGGCTTCACTTTGTAGCATGACATCTTTTGCTTTAAGCAACTCCCTTATCTTGCCAACTTCTTTCCTTAAAAGAGTCACATCTACATCTACTCTGGTAGTAATTTTTCTTGTGTGCTTCGAACTCCTTGTCCCAATTCTCTCCTCCATGGATGAGTTGCAAATGTCTTCTTCGTCATTGTACAAGTCTTCAAGTTTGAATTCAAATAATGTCGGGTAATCCTTCTTTCGATCCTTGAATGTGCCATGGACGGTTTTGCTTGCTACATCAAAGTGACGAGGTGATTGCTTAATAAAACCAAATTTTGAGACCTCTTCGTTGGCTAATTGGCGCACAATTTCATTCATGTTGTGCAACCAAATATTCCTTCTTGTGAGGCCCTTCACTGCCACAATCACATCCTGTTTATCTTCATTCGCCGTGTCCACATATGAGCACCACATTACATATGATAACATTTCATTCATAGTTGGCCGATGTGACCTCTTCCTTGGAGCATGCACTATCTCCGATCCTTGGGGGGGAGGAACCTCCTATGCACTCTTCAACTTAGCCTTACTCTCCTCCACTTCCTGTAGACCCTCCACAATTGTCTAAACTTTCGGGTCCTCACTCTCCTCCACTTTTGGATCCTTATTCACCTCCACCCTCCAACTCACCCTTGCATCATTCCCTTGCTAAGGTAGCTCTTTCACCTTTGTACAAGATGTTTCTCCTTTATTATTCATTTCACCTCTCCAACTACAAGTGGCTGCATCTCTAGCTTGATTTAGGCAGAAATTGAGGTTAGCAACAACCTTAGTGTGAGCCCCTTCCCTCATTTGTTGCTTCTAGGATGGGAAACTATTTTGGTTGCAAACTCGTTCACCTTTTTTTGTAGCTTTTGTTAGTTATTGTTTTGTTGGAAGTGCTAACAATTGCTAGGTTGAACAAATATTTCTATAGTCCATCTTGGTGAGGGTGTCTTTTTTATGTATTACATTTGACACCCAGATTTTTTGCCACGGAGCAGGCTCCCTCTCCATCCAGAGGGAAAACTTATTGTATGTTTTAGTATAGGAAATATGACCCACTTTATAAGGATCATCAAGTACTTCAGGTTGCGTGTTTGAAGTACTTTTACTCTTCTTTGGCAAGCCAGTTGTAGGCTTTGTATTTTTCTTCTTCTTTGTTGTCATATTGTAATACTCAAAATAAGAAATTTCTACAATAATAGAAATATGAAATAGTCTACTAAAAATGCATGACAAACAATATTCAAACTTTTGACAATGTCACAAACAAATTAAAAATGGATAAAGTGACAAACCAAATAGAGGATAGCGGCATATCAATGCTTAAGAAAATAAAGTGACAAATAAACTCACATGCAAATATGAGAAATAAACGAAAACAACAGATTGCAATGGATTATATATATATATATATATATATATATATATATATATATATATATATATATATATATATATATATATATATATATATATATATAAAATTTGAAACCATGCAAAGTAACTGACTCATGTGAATGTTTTATCATCTCTTTATTTGCTCTTTGTATCTCTTTCTCACGTCTATACATAAACACCATTTTAGCATTCATGGACGAAACACCAAGTGGCACAACAAATATGAAATCAAAAATTAAACAATCAAAAAAACAAAAACAAAAATTTTTCATTCATTTTTCAACCAATGTATGAAAAACGACCTTACTAGAAGTTTTAAAAAAAATGATTCACCCCTAGAAAATGACCTTATCAAAAAAACTTGAAGGATTCACTAAAATAGTCGCCAATAAGTGTCGTTGATGTGTGTTTCAATGAAAATAATCACCAGAAATTTTGCCTGGGAGAAAGATATTTGGGGACCACACGAACCCTAGGTTATGCAAAAATAGCCCTGAATTACTCGTAAAATGTTTTAAGAAATGAAACATCGCTTTTAATGCTTGCATAATTCTCACGCTGAAAAGGAATTTTGCATCACCTTATTTAAAACTTTGTGATTTCTGTAAACCCTTTAGGAATTCTGCAAACATTTTAAGAATTTTGCAACCACCAATGCGAAACTCTCGACAAAATTTGTACTTTAAACACCTATATATAGGTAAATTTGCAGACTAAAATGAAATCTCGTTATGCTTAAAGTCGGCAACATGCAAAAATCCAAGAATTCTGCATCAAAAGTAAACTTTTGTAACCACCAACGCAAAACTCTTGATGAAATTTGCAAGAAATGGATTTTTGCAAGAAGTGTCGTGCAATTCATAATTTTGCATGGGGGTTGCGAAAGAAGCAAGGAAAAATTTTGCATGGAGGTTGCGAGGTGGAGAGAAGTTCATTATGTGAATCTACTTTGTTGAGTAGCCATTTTTGCATTATATATTGTACAAAATTCATGATTTTTGCTGAAATATTGTGCACATTTTGTTTTTTTGTGAGATTTAGCGAGATTGAAAGAGTGTTGCGATGTAACATGCAAAAATCTGAAGATTCACTCGTGTTGAGGGTAAAAAGGTCTTAAAAGGCCAAGAACTTGAAAAATTAGACATTGGGCAGATTTCAAAATTTGTAGGGCATTTGGGGAAACACATCAAATTTGTTGCAAAGTACTGTCATTTTTTGTGTTAATAATAATAATAATAAATACAACTTATGCTGGATCAGAATAAGAAATAAAAATAGGTTCCAACCGAGCGAAAGAAAATGGGCAAACGGATAAATAAACGTTTATTTATTGATTCCTTTCTAAGTCCTTTCAGAAGAACCCAACTTGGGTTACCAGTAGGGCTGGGAAACTGCTCACGGCTCATTCTATATTGGGCTCGTAAAGAGCTTGTTCAAACTTGTAAAAGAGGCTCGTGGCTGAATATGAACAATAGGTACTTAGCTATGCTCGACTTGTATAAGCCTATCAGGCTGTAAGAAATATATTTTACACCTATTTTTTTGTAATCCTATTTTTTCCAGTTCAAAAACAATGTATTTTTTTAATGAACAAACCAACTCTAACTCAGGCTCATTTAAGTCAGACTGATTATGAGCTCAAACTCGGCTTGACTTGCTACACCTGACAGTAATTTGTTAAGAGTCCCTCTTATGCTCATCCATGTGAATGGATGGCATCCCAATCCCAAAGACCACCATTTGCTTTTGTTTTCGTCTATCTATTCTACATGCTCTAGATGTCTTTCATCTAGATCATCAATGGTCGTGAAAAAAAATGTGGGACCCATTTAAAAGGTAACCATACGAATGGTGGTGAGGGACCCCGACAGATTATTGTCATTGGGATTAATGTGGTTCAGTGAGAAATCACCTACGTCCACTCCAGAGTCCCTCACACACTCAACGTCTTCTGTGTGAGATTTCCACTATATATTAGATTTACATCAAATGTAGGGGTAGTCCTCTACTATTTAGGACTCCCACCTTATTTTTGGAGGAGTCAATCTACTTGGAGGCAGTAGAGCTCTATCAGGAAGCTTCCCAGGTGGCACCACATTTGGTGAGTCTTTATCTTTGTAGGCAGCATTTGAGATTCTACCAGTAAGCTTCTTGTGTGGCATAACATTTGGTGAGTCACCCTTATCCATGGTAACTGCAGTAGCCTATCTGAATCTACCACTTTAGCATCCCCTCCCAAACTCAACAGGCTAGGACAAATGTTGAGTTTAGATCTAAAACCGTTGAATCTCTCACCTGGTAACAATTTTTTAAGAATATTCACAATCTAACCATTCGATCTCGAACAAAATGAACATCACTTTCCACGTGGTTGCCTCATTGATAAAAGATAGGGTGAAAAGCCATGCAGGTAAGGTAACACTCACGTTATCACACCATAACACCAGGGTTGATTTAGAAGGGATACCAAGTTCTTGAAGCATAAACTTGATCCAAATGAGTTCAGCCGCAGTATTGGCAATTGCAATTGCAGGATACTTTGTGGGCAAACCGTTGATTACTTTTTAGAACTCCAAGAAAGTAAAGTTGGTTCAAGGTAGACAACATAGCTTCCAGTTGACTTACAATCATCGATGCATCTAGCCCAATCAGCATCAGAAAGAGCAGATAGAAACAAATCCGTAGAGGTTCTTATGAGAAGATCAATTGAATAGTGTTCTTGACATATCATAAAATCTGTTTGATTGTTGTCCAGAGTGGGCTGAGCCATAAATTGGTAGACTTTGTTCACTGCATAGGCTAAATCGGGTCTAGAATGTAAGACCTGTGAATTTTTGTTAATTAGTTAAATATATAATTGAGGAATTTATCCAACATTTTTAGTGTTATCTTTACTTAATTTATTATAAAGCAAATACAATTATGAGCTCAAGTGAAATTAAAGGTTTCAAGAAATTTTAAAACTTGAAATTGAATTCAACAGCTAAAAATCGATTTGAAGTTAGAATTTGGATCTTGATTAGATTCGGAACTCATTAGCAAAAGTAGTTGGATCCGGATCTCAAGTAGATTCAAAATCCATTTATAAAAGTGGATGGATTTGGTTTGTAGATCTGAATCGTGTGAGAATCCGAAATCTACTTTGGAATTTAGATATGGTTTGGGTTGATCCAAATAGAAGTGGATCCAAGATTAAATAGGAACCATAAATCAAGGTTTTAATTAAATAATTTAATATTTTAATATTAAGTAGTACATCTATTTAATATATTATATAAGACTAAAAAAACATCTTAATGTTTTTTCTAAAATTAAACTGACCATTAAATAGATAAACTATACTAAATAAAAAAATAAAATAAAATAATAAAAAGGACAAGAGAGGGTCGCCCCCTCACTAGTGAGCCCCTCAAATAAATATGAGACCACACTTTGGTAGTCTCTTTTTTTATCATTTTGTAATAAAAAGGAGAAGAGGAAAGGGTGAACCCTTCCCCCCTCCTTTGTCAAATTAAATATAATATAAAAAATTTATAATAAATAATGATAAAGACCAATAAATGCTTTGAGAAAAGGAAGAGACAACATGATGAAACGTGATCTCTTCCTCCCTCTTTTCAAAATAAATGAAACCTACTTTAACGAGCCTCATAAGTTCTCCCTTCTCTCCATTTTTCATAACCTCTCTCCTTTAAGGAATTAAATAAGAAAAGATAATATATATATATATTAATGTCTCCTGAAAGCCTTGGAAGAGAAAAAGACATCATATGAGAAAAGGCTCTTCCTCTTTTGATATTAATGAGGTCCCTTAAGGGGGCTTACACTCATGGCCCTCTCCCTCTATTTTTCCATATCTCTTCTTATCTCCCATCCATACCATAGTCCATACGGTTGTGAGAGATACTCCATTGACAGAGTTCAGAGAAGCGTGCGACCAAAAACTACAGCTGATCCTTACCAAGTAAACCAGTACAAGGTAGGGAAGTTTAACTACTTGTTCCCAAGTAACAGCCCAGCACGCAGGATTATGTTGGACCACACTTCAATATGCTTGTCAAACCGCCTCTCTTGATGAGATCAATGACATATCCAGAGAAAGCCAAAGATATTTTTACATATATGTGTATGCATACCACGTGTAATCATTTCATGCTCAATTTGAATCAGTATTTCAAAAAAAAAAAATGTACATGAGTTATCATGTATGTGCATTATAACCACAATTAGTGTTTTAAGAATTATCCATTCAGATGTCTTTCTTTTTCTTTATTTCTTTATGAAATGAATCATGCATCATGATTAAATTGGTGTAGATCTTAACCTTTTGTTTGCACACATTTTATAATGCTGGTTTTAAATATATATATAAGTGAATGACCGACAAGGTTGTAACCGGGAACAGACGTGAGTCGGTTCAACCCCAGCCCTCGTTCTAAGGGTGTTTCAGACATGTCCGTCATGGTCAGTCTAACCTGATGTGACCAAGTCTTTCCCAGAGTCTATTGCCCTTTGTCCTGCACAATCGCAGACTGCCACTGCACGATAGGACACCCCTCACCTTGCTGGTGTGGTCAGTAGTTAACCCAAGTTGTGGCCTATCTCGCTATTGAGACAACGTGTGCACGTCACCTTGAGTGGGAACGGTGTACACCAGACCCAAAAGGTCCTGTCATAACCAGTATGGGTCTTCTTAACCCCCTAACATGATAAAATTTTATATATATACATATACTTAGTATTTATTTTTGGCACATATACATATAGCAAACTTTATAGGATATTCAAAAGAAATAATTGATCCCTTTGGTAAGTGTTGCCAAACACATAAAATAATAACTATATTATTTAATTCATTGACAAATGAAATGTGCTTGTCATCGGAATGACAAGAATAAGTCTCATTTATGAGTTACATTCTACTTGTTGCACCCGAAATCTTGGAGAGCCTGACAACGTGCCACAGGTATGGGACTTGGTGCGGTGTTTAGGGTTGAAGGGATGTGTGCATGCCATAGATCTATGTTAAAGTTGGCACTTAGTTGTGTAAGGGGGTGTGGCATGTGCACGAGTGTGCTGCAACACAAGTGCTGAAGAGGTATGTGTGCATGTTACTAATTATGTCTCGTGCCTGAGTGTGACACTGGACTGTGCAAGGAGCGGGGCATGTACATCGACATGATGCAGTGCAGATGCGGCAACAGATGCACAGATGTGTGTGAAGTATGGTGGAAGTGCCCCAAGAGTGATAAATTGGTTGGTTGCAACGTGCACGAAGCAGTTGGATCATCCCCGTAGCAAACATGCCCTGCCCATGTGTGCAGAGCTTGGTGTGCATGCACAACAATGGTGTCGCATGTTGCATAGGCCATTGACATGCATGCTGCACTTGGTGTGCAAAGCTTAACATGCGGTGGGCACGTGGTTGCGGTGAGCTTGGTAAGAGCGTGGCATGTACAACAATGTGTGCATAATCTTTGAGGCGATAATTCAGCATGCATTTGAAGTTGTTTGGGGCCAAGATCGAATATTCATCGTGTAAATGGACTATGGAGAACACGTGGGTAAAGGCGGATTTGAATAATTCTGAAGTTGAGAAATTTATGGTTCCCCAAGTGTTTTTCGGGTTTCTCTTGCTGACAGGGGCCTGACTCTTAAAACATCTATATAGGGGACCTCCTATTTGAGTTGTTTGGCACATGTTGCAGCACTTTGGCATATGCACCCCTATATCGCACAGGTAGCACTGAGAGTGCATGGAGGTGTTCGTGTGTAGTTCAAATCCCTCATGGGACGTAGGCAAAGGCCTTGGGTGCGTGAGTGGGCGGCTCTTGGTGCGGCAATGCGGTCTCAACTGTGCATGGTGGCACGGGGTTGTGCAAGTGAGTGCACAGCGCCGACGAATGAGTTTGGGTGGTGTTGTTCGCTATGACATGAAATCATCAACTGGTCTTCAGATTGGGGGTCGAAAGATCTTATCCCTTTGGTGGCGAGGTTATGGTAAGGGCGTGCCCATGGGATCGCAATCTGCTTCATGGCACGTGAGGCTAAGGCATCTGTGCATTGGTGGCGTGGATGGCTGAAATTGAGGAAGGTTGGCTCACAATGATAGTTGGAGGCATGACATACATCGATAAAGGCTTTGGGATATGCCATGCTCTTCATGACCCGTGTTGGATGTTGGTTAAGTCGATAAATCCGTGAAGGCACGTTTCAGTTATTGCCAACATGCGCTTGCTTGTGGGAGTAGTAAGGCATGGTTGGCTTGGCGGTTGAAGGTGCTAGCCGGTATGGGACGACTATGCACGGAAGTGGCGATCGGATACGTGATGGACCATGTTCAAAAAGACTTATTAGAAAGAAGAGTTTGCCAAGTTGACGTTTCGCTGGGTAAGAAATTTACGTGTGGGAAGCACGTGTTGTGAGGCTGACTAGGCTGCAAGGCCTAGTGTCACACAGGCATTCCTTGTCTTTAGATGCAAAAAAAAATTGACCTTGGAAAAAATAGCCTGTGACACTACTACACATGATTTTAAGGAAATGCACTACGATGTATATTTACAGGGTCATGATAGTGCATGGACTAAAAAAATGAGCCTAAGGTTGTACACAACCTTTTGTAGTATCACACGAGCACTAATGACATTTTAGGCTTCATTGCAAACTTTGTACTTTGATTTAGGGTTGTACTTCGTATAGCGGTGTGTGCCCCTTAATTGGGCATGTAGTCAAAACCTACATACAAGGTACTATGTGTACACCTAAGTCATTTAAATTGATAAGTTGCATGTACACAAACTTAATATAATGTTCAATTGGTTTAAATGTACCCAAGCATGATTTTGACACTCTTCAGGTTAAATGCACCACTAGCTCACTAGATGGGTGATCCCAACATACCAAATAAAATTATAAATGTTTTTTGCTACCTCTTTTGTGTAGTCGACATTCTTGCCTTATAAAAATGTTTAGTGTGTACCTCATATTAGTACTTGGGTTCTCAAACCCTGGTTTGCCCAAGAGAGGCAAGTACAAATAGCCTAAATAAATCAAATTAAAAAAAAGAAAATGAATACTCATTTGATGCATGCTACCTTAAAGAGGGTAGATAGTACAAACTTTATTGAGTTGTTAAAAGTATATTACGAACAACAATAGCTCGATGGTCTTTCACCCATATAGTTAGGTGACTTGGATTACTCAAATTTGTCCTAGGTGGGTAAGTCCTATAACTATTGCATAAGTCAAATGCATCATGTTTATCTAAACCTTTAGGGGTTATTTATTGGTCATTACACTATTTCTTTAAAAATCGGATTCAGATAGTCAACCAGGGTATTAAAAATACTCAAGAATAATAAGCCCTCGATTGATCTTATCTATCTCAATGTATTCAAACTATGCATACCTGCAAGAGGTTAATTAAGTGAAACATAAATTTTAATTGTACAACCTTACCTTTCTATAATTAGTTAGTTATGCATGTGTTTAATTATGCTGATGCACTACAGTTGGTTCATATATGCTTTGAGCAATGTTCTGAAATCAATTTTCAAGAATTGGTGAATGCTAAATTAATAATTTTATAATTTTGCTTAAATGCGTACTCTAATGTTACTTCTAACATGTTATGAGATTATATGTACTTGTCTTGAACAAATAAAATATTAAATTTGAGTATGCTCCTATATAATTGGTACTTTGATTGAGTGCCTTGGATAGAGACTTGTGAAGTTTGACCTCCGATATTAACATTTTATAGGTCAAGATAGTTGAGCAGGAGCTGTTGCAAGATGCTTAGGCTTGAGTCATGAAGGTCACATTTTTCTTACCAATCTAAGATTGATATTTCAAACAATTTTGTTTAGTTTTAGTTAATTTGGTGTAATTACTTTTTAAAATTTCAGTTGATTGGTATTTATTTCAGTATCTTTATCGAATGCAAATTTATCTGTAATTGCCCAATTTTTTCCAACTTTATTATAATTATTTTTTTATGTGTGTTTCGTTTAAAAAAAAAAAATTGCTTAAAAAACTGGATAAATTTTGGGGGTGTTACAACTTTAGTATCAAAGCTCAGATCCAAAAAACGTGATTCACAACCTATTTAAGCAATTATATTTCAATTCATTTTTTTATTTTGATTTTTGTATATAAATATTATGTGAAAACTTGTTATGTGTTTAAAAATTAGGAATAATGAGCTAGGTGTATTCCCCTTATCTATAACACATATTTTGAATGTAACTTTAGATGACACATTATAGAAACGGTAATTAGAACACCGCAAACTTATGTACATCTCCGGTCCGATTACTCCATAACTAAATATGGACTTAGTATTGATTCTCGACACAAGATTTTGAATCCGCATACTATGGAGCCGGCCTAACTTGGCCCGGGCACATTTAGAGCTTGGCCCATCAGGCTTTAAGTGCTGCCCGCCTGAAGATGGTCAGGTTCTAAACGGCCTCGAGTTTGAAGAGCAGCCCATAACCCGTCCCATTGGTCCAATGGGTCAGTGTGAAGTAGGCTGGGCTGGGCTTTACCCAAATAATTGTCTTTCTATATAAACTCAGTCCCATAAATTTGTCTCTTTTTATCTTAAAATTAGTGCAACTAATTAGATAAATAGTAAATAATTATCAAGTTTTTATGTACCCAACTAATTATCTTTCTAGTTTTCATAAAATTAATGCAACTAATTAGGTAAATAATAATAGCTACTAGTTACTATGAAATTAATTAATTTCTTTAAAATTTATATTATTAAAAAAATGAATAAATAGCTCAGGCCTACCGGGCTGGTCGGATAGCCTGCGGGCCAATCCGAACCCAGTCCATGTACATAACAGTCAGGGCTTCGACCCGGGAGCTAATGGGCCAGGCCTAAAACCTTGACCCAAACCCTACCCACAGCGGACCGGGTTGGCTTGGTCCATTGAGCCCCCCGGCCCGTTGCCCACGCCTACCTTAGATCCTGATTATACTCTAAACAGGCTCGGGCTCGCTCACATCCCTGGAGAGAGGTTGAATGCTGTGTCATTACGTGTGGCATCGTGTCGAGTCGTATCATCAAAGAGTCTCGGTCGAGCGTCTGGGCAAAAGGGTTGGAGAGGCCATACTTTTGAAAAATTGGCGCCAGGACCCAATTTTCACAATTGTCTCCTTCCCCCCCCCTCTTCACCCTCACCAATCCATACACAAAACCCCGCCAACCAACCAATTCTTCTTAGTTCTTCCCCATCTCCCTCTTTCTCACCAGAAAACAATGGCGGACTACGAGGACGACCTGATCGCTCTAGCCGCAAATTCCTCTCCGGTTCCTCAGAGGAAACTCAGGCGCCTGAAGAAATCTGGAGCATCAGATTTCCAGCCCAAGACGCCTACCCGGAAAACCCTAGATTTCGGGAATCCGGAAGAGAAGGAAACGGTAGGGTTCGTCAGGTCCCCGCTTAACAGTCATTCGGTTTCGGATGTTCCCGTCTATCCGGAAGCCGTGGGCTCAGGAGATCCCATCCGATGCAGGCACGATCTCGCGGGAGAAGAGCTCGTGGGGAGTTTTGGGGATGACAACGTTTCTGGCCATGTCGATGAAGGAGTAGATCGCGGGGTGGTATTTGGAAGCCATGACGATTCTAGCGATGATGATGATGATGAAGGAGAAGGGCGCGTGTGGGGCATCGGGGAACATGCTGATTCTATTTCTGGCCATAATGATCGCGGACAAGAGCATATGGAAGTTTTCGGAAATGATACTGATTCTACTCATGATGATCGAGGAGAAGAGCATGTGCAGGATTTCGGAAGTCCTGCCGATTGTAGCAGCTACCCTGAAGGGGGCGAGCTCAGGGAGTTCGAGGAAGACGTAAACCAGAGAAAATCACTTGATTCAGATCCCGGGAAGGGGAAGAAAAGATGCGGACCTGAAGGGGAAGGGAAGGTGAAGAAAAAGAGGAAGAGTGGTTCGGTTGGAGGAGTTAAAGATGAGAAGGCGGGCAAAATCTCAGCTTCGAACAAAAGAAAGTTAGAGAAGGTTATTTTTGCTTCGATTTTCTTTTCTCAAAAACTTTATTGGGTTTCATTATTCTTAAGGGTCAAGTTTTAGCTTTATGGGTTCCGTTCTACATTTGAAAGCGTTTTGGTATTTTCAGGAAATGAAGGCTTATCTTGAGCAACTTCACGCGGAATCTCAGAGACTCCTTCGAGGTCTTCCATTTGCCTCCTTCCATATTTTCTGCTATTTCTTCTCTTTCATGTGCACGGCTTTCTTGTGTATTGGATTTTTCTCTCATATTTTCCTCCATCTTCCTATGCGGGTTGCGGCACTCAGAAGCTAGCGATGCATCATTCAAACCAGTGCTGGGTGTTAAGAAGCCAGTGTCCTCCTTACTTGAGAAGATACGCCGTAGGAAGCTTGAGTTGATGCAAAGGTGATGATGAGCTCATTGTGATTTCTATTCTTGAATTAGATTATGTATAATTGACATTCGTCTTGATGTTTGTACACCTTAGAGATGCTGAGCTGTTTGGTGGCTCTGGTGACATCAACGATGCTGATGAACAATCGAGGGACACTAATGCTGACGAGGAGAACTTCTATGTTGCAGAGGGAAAGGAAGATTTGGTAGAGGAGGTTGGCTTCTGTATTTGGCATGTCTGACTCCCTTTCCTGTCTCTTTTTCTAATTTGAGTTGCTTTATTTGGTGGAACTAGGAAAAGACTAATCATGGCGATCCTGTAAATTATGAAGCGGGTCATTTGGTCCAGGAAGCATCTTTCATTCCCAGACCGGCTGATGATCACTGTGAAGCTGCTGCCTTTGATGCAGTGAGTATGCTATGAAGTAATGTTTAATCTGAATGTTATTTTTTTTTTTGTATTCTTAAATGTTAATCGCCTAGCTTCAGTTGAACAGATTTTTGTGGACGACTACATGCTAACACCCAAACCATGCTATGCTTTACACTGGGGATTGTGGTTAATTGAGATGACTTTCTGAATTATGATATGTTTACTGTTTTTCTCTGATAATTGCAGGCCTTACCTGATGAGTCTGAACATGCATTTAGGCCTGCTCTGGATAATACTCAGGTCTGCTTGGGTCATTCTCTCAACCATAGAATTTTAAATATTTACTTTCTTAGTTTTTTATTGCCGCAGCCTCTTTGTGTTTCTTAATTGGTGCATACTTGATGGGAAACTCTTGGTGCAGGATATTTTGAGTGTTTCCCAACTTGGAGAAGGAGAAGAGAATCCAGAGCATAATGCTGGGATTTCACAGGAGGAGGTTCATTTCTCTCCGTCTTTGTTGAATATGGATTTAAAGCTAGACTTTGTTCCACAAGATGATGAGTAAGTGATAGATGTGCTTCGATCTCTTTTTTCACTTGGGTTTGCATCCATAAACAGCCTTCTGCATTCTGTTCCTAAAAGCATCTCTTAGTACAACTATGAAATGCCTTCAAAGTCTGTTTATGTGTGGTCTTTTATAATTTTACGCCAGCTTAAAATAAGAGAATTAATTTCTAGTTTTCTTTGCTTTTATTTAATGAGAACTTGTAATTTTATGTGTGGTCTGTTGGTGATATTATATCTGTCATAATGAGAACTTGTTTTGCTTCTGCATGTCTGGATCATGATTTGGAAAGGCTGGATTGACATAGAGCAATTAGAAATGATCTAAATTGGTTTGCATTTATTTAATTGTACTCATAGTTAGCGTTAAGAATTCATAAATGATTAAAGCTGCTTCGCATTCAAAACAGAAAATTAAAAAGATGGCATAAAAAAGAACTAAAAAAAGCAGTCAATGCTACTAGTTCAGTTTCATTTCTATAAAATGAGGTAAAAAGCATGGACGTATATGTATGGTTTTTCCCTTGAAAATCAAGTTTTGATATAGGAATTATGGAATTCAACCCAAGAATTTGTGATTAAAAAAGAGAGCTGATAAAATTATATCCTTGCGTTATTTTTTTCCTCAAAAGTTTTTCTAAATATCACTTTTTATGTTCTAAATGTTTATCTAAAGGAACAAGTATTTTGCCCAAATTCTGCAATGATAGTTTCTCCATCTATTTCCCCCCCTGAAAAGATGTGTTTGGAATGGAGTTTTGCCAAGTATGTGTAGTATGATAGTTTAGGCAACGGTTTGGGAAATTCAATCATATAACCTCATTTTTCAGGTCACTGGATGAAGATGACAATAAAGAAAATATTGACCCGATTTTAGGCAAACCTGCTGTGGCATTTTGTCCAAAAGGGGATCCAGTGAAAGCTTTTGTGGATGATGAAGCAGCTGAAGAAGATAGTGATGGTGACTCACTGCATTGCGATGAAGAAGATGTGGAAAATGAAGATGAGGAGCTTAAAGATCTGATAGCAACTGGAGATGATGAGATGCCTATAGATCGTGAAAAACGTGATATGCTTCATCAAAAGTGGCTTGAGGAACAGGATGCTGCTGTGACGGACAATCTTCTACAAAGGTTGAAATGCAATTGGAAACAGTACTCGATGCAGGATCAGGAGGAAGAGAGTGATGATGACATGGATAGAGATTCCATAGGCGATGGTGATTTAGGTGGTTCAAGCCCAAGTAGAGTGTTTCAACGAAATCAGAAAAAGCCTAAGCTTGATATTTTCAAGATATTTCCAGAGAGGAATGATGCATATGTTTCATCAGACGATGAAGAAACAGAGCAGAGTTATCTACATGAGCTCATCCTTGAGCAATCAGTTAGTTTCCTAGTTTTCTTAAAATTCTTAAGAAATCAACAAGCACCCACTTTTAATTTCTGTGGGATACATTTTTGCCCTTTGTTTCTTTTTGAGATAATAGAACTAGAGTTATGGGTTGGATTGATGGCTTTGCATTTTAACCCAATAACAATTTAACATTAAATGCATCTGTTTGATTATAAGGGCTATGAAATAGTGAAGATAGTGATACATAAACACAATGTCTGCTTAATTTGAATTGGATTGTTAATAATATTTTTTTCTAATATTTGATTTATTTAATCAATCTATGAGCAAGAACACTCACTATAGCTTCTTAACATACTATCATGTTGCTTCTTATATTGTCATCTTGAAGCTCACTCTTATGGGTTATTTCCCCTCCAAATCACATCCCTATTTTCAACTTTGGAGTAAGCTAGAACTCGTAACTCTTCCTAGTTGACATATTGCAACACATGGCGAGTTCAAGCATGATTTTTCTGCTCTTTGACATACTATTATGTTGATTTTAGTGTTGGTAGCTATTTTCTCACCTATGTCACAAGGATTTGGCCAACCAGGTGTCACACCCGCGTCGATGCGACATGATGTGGGTGCGAATGCGGGTGTGTGATGCGTCCGCACTTCATTTAGACCACCACAGACTTCATCAGACGTCGCCACACCCTCCTTCGGATCAAAACACCCCCTTCTTGTTATGTCAGATTCGGATTCGCCACGTCGGGGTCCCTGTCAACCCCAGCGCGCGCCACTTCCGCGGTACTTAACCGAGCTTGATAGCTAGAGCACGTCTTCCAAAAAATCCACACATGCGGAGCGACTGTAGAATGCCCATCGGCAACACGCCTTTAGCGCACGTCCAAGGCCCAAACCATCACCCACGTAGGCCACGTCACACATTGTGCGCAACGTGACAGCAGTTACACTGCCATGCAAGCACACGCGGTGTGCAACAGAAGTGCCATGTGTGCTGGCCGCATGCGGCAATGGTTATTCCGCTGCACCCGCGAGTTGCGGGCACAAGCCTCACGCATTTGAAATTCAAACGCGCCGCACGTGCGATAGCCGCACGCGGTAGCAGTTACATCGCTGCGTGGGCAAGCCATGCATGACAACTACGACGATTCGAAATTCAAACACAACACGCGTTTCACGTGCTGCTTTGCGCCATGCACCACGCATGGTGCGGCAATGGCACTGCATGACCGCATGCGCCTCTGCAGCGTGCGACGACAGTTGCTGCCCCAGCTGGGCGTGTCCCACCTAATTGGCACATTTCCTTGCTTTTCTGCATTTTGAATTCCCTAAGGCTTATTCAAGCTATTGCTGTAGCATGTTATGGGACTTTTGAAAATATATGAAATTGGCCTTTGACTTTTGTCTTGCGAGACATTTTTTCCCTTCGCTGAAGAGAGGCTTTTCAGCACAAGTCCGTGAGATCCTTCTCACAGTGCCATTTCCGCTTACGCAAGTGTTGTGAAACACTTGGGTCTGCTTGGGCTATCGACAATGTGTGATCAGTGACGTTGGTGGAGTAGGCGCATGCTTGACGAATCAAGGAACCGGCCGACGGTCTAGGGGTGTTCTTTCTCCCCCTTCATCAAAGGAAGTTTATAGCAACAAGTTGATCAAACACACAGTTCAAACTAGAGTTACCGGAAGCGCCTAGGCGCATGGGGAAGCACATTTTTGAAGCGTGAAATGTCGCACTTCCGAAATGTGCAGGGAAGTGCATTTTTTGGGAAGCGCGCTTCCCAAAAATGGGAAACACGCTTCCCCCTCGCTTCCCAAAAATGGGAAGCACGCTTCCCCCTCGCTTTCCCCACGCTTCCCACTCGCTTCTCCTTTGCTTTCAGTTCGCTTCCTAGGTCGCTTCCGAGACGGTTCATAATTTTCTTCTAAGTCATCCCACGCTTCCCGCTTCCTAAATTTTTGAAAGTGCCTCGTTTCCCGTTCCCGCTTCCTATATCGCTTTCCGCTCCCACTTCCCCGACTGGTAACTTTGGTTCGAACATTCAAAGCTCATTATTCAACCGTGCTCGAGTGCTATGCTCTGGTAAGCACTTCACTCCGTTGGGTTTGCACATCTTGTGCGGTGAGGCCAATGCTCTGCGAAGCCCTTGTCGCAAGTAACTCAGTGTTTTGAGTCAGCTTTGCACTCTCCCTTCCTTAGCGCACGGACGCCCTTTGGGTGCCTACGTTATTGTCGGACTGAGGCGCTGCCCTTGCAAGCTTGCAGCCCGCAGCGTGCTGCACGACTGTGTCCGCATCTGCTACATGTGCCTTGCCCTTGTGCATGATAGCCGCGTGCTGCGGCTGCACTCGCACTATTGCGCTGTGCCCTGCACAGTCCTTGTTCTTGCACACCACACCCTACACCTGTGTGCATCACCTGTGCCCCATGCCACACATCTTGCACCCGCACATAGCTGCAGCACCAGTGTGCCCCGTGCGATGCACACACTGCTGCCCTGCGCCTGCGCACTCTGCATGCCCAACACATTGAGCGCCCCTCTGCGCTGCATTCTGCATCGTGCGCCTACGCATTGCCGCTCCGCGCTTGTGCACTGCACGCGTTGAGTGTTCTGTTGCCGCAGTGACTGCGTTGCATCTGCAACATTGCAATCTCTTCAACTGTTGCACCACACCTTCAACACTGCAGTTGTGCCCTGCACTCTGCATTTTGCAGTTGCTGCTGCCAATAGCAACCCCTCAACTTCAACCTCCCTTCATCCCGTTGGCTCTAGGTAAGTATTTCTGCATTCTTTGAGTGGCACCTGCGTGTGCAAGGGGTGGCTCTTGAGTGCTTGTAAACCGGGCCTTTGTGCTTGCGTTTCAAACTTGTAACCCTAGCTCCGGCTAGACGAAACCCATCCAGCAAGCCTTTTTTACTCTTCTTGCGTGAGTTATTCTATGCTTTGTGGTTTGGCTGTTGCACACTCACGCTGGCACCGACTACATGAGCCCAATGCCGCGAGTTGCGAGACTTGATTGGCATTAAGCTCGAATATCATTCTGCTACCCGACAGAACGATTTTTTTTTGGAACCCAACCATAGATCATCAGATCCTAGGAATAGGGCCGCACCATGCGGCACTCAGTGCGGTGAATGCACCTAGGGTCATATATGTCCAACTTTTGTACTTAAAAAAAATCCCTCAATGAAATGGGCTTGAGGATTAGGGCAAAATAGTTTTGTCCTCTCCTCTGTTGAGCTTCAAGACATCGACGCCATTGAGCTGTGACACCCTGACGCTGGCAACGCCTACCATCTACTATCGTTCAACGAGCGTGACGTCTCCATCTCCAAGGTACATATTCTCTCTCATTCTCTCCTTCAATCTCTCTCTCTCTCTACTCGTCTCTCAATCTCTTGGCTATCTCTATCCCTCTATTTTCCCCATTTTCATATTGCGTGCCTTTCTCTCTCAACTCAATCTGTTAAAAAATGCTGGCAGCTGACCGTATGACCTGTATGGGGGTCTGTTAAATTTTTTTTGCTGCTTTAAGCAGCCATTTTGCAAAACATATTAAAACGGGCTTTATCTTTATAATAGAGGTAGAGAAAATATGCAACCTTCTCTTCCTTTAGCCATCCCCTATCTCTTTCTCTCTACGCCCACCCTTGCATCAGTCTTAATAGCTCGGTAGTCGATCTCTCTGCCCCTTAACCTTTTGTCGTGTTGGCCGAACTGAGTTTTCACAGGCCCAGCCAAGCTCAAACTCAGTTTTCACAAGGCCAACCAAGTCAAACTGAATTTTTCTTGTGACATATGGTTGCTTATAATGTGTATTATTTGTTGAGGACTTGATGTTTGGGTAATTTGATTGTTATTACTGATTTTGTTACTTAAAATTTGGTTAATGCTCATATTTTTATTACTAACTTACTATTAGTCTATTATTCTATTGTTATTGTTATTGTTAAATACTTAGATATTTTTAACATTTATTATTATTACTAGTTAAAATTTTAGTAACATATTAGTCTATTGCCTAAAATTTGTTAAAATTTCGTTACTAACTTATTAGTTAAATACTTAGATAGATCAAGTTGCATTAATGTTATTGTTATATATTTTTCTCGTACCTTTCGATATTTATTTATACGTATGTGTGATCATCGCAAATTTTTTCCTCTCTTGTGGTTTCTCTCTCTTCCCTCTCTTTTCCTTTTCTAACCTCTATTTTCCTCCTTTTTGAAGGGAGAAAAGTAAAAGAAAGAAAAGAAAGAGAGAAGAGAAAAGAAAAGAAAGAAAAAGAGAAGAGGAACTCTTTTGCGCGGTCTCACTTGACCTTAATTTGAAAATATTTTAGAAATTTAACTCGCCTCCGTTTTGAAAATATTGCGGAAAACGGAGAGACGAGATTCGCTCGTTGGTACGAGGTTCGACGGTTCTTGACGCCTTTACCAGGGGTAATCGAACCAAGGATCGAATCTATGCCTTTTGCTTTGCCTAAACATTATCTAAGAATTTATCCTAAGTCTAAATGCACAAAGAATCATGCTTGTGCAATGTAAGGATGTATGCTCTTTTAAAAGATGTTTTTAAAATTTCCAAGTGTTCTGAGATGACTTGATAATAGAGTGAAGAAATGGTCTTCTGAATGGTAAAATTTAACTTAGAACTTGAGATAAATCAGAGAAGTTCTAAGTCTTTGAAATAATCAGAATTGGGAGAATAAATCTTTGAATTTGGAAATAGTGATCGGAAGATGAGTGAAAAGGAAATGAAATTTCAAAGTCAGAAATGGACTTTGAATTTGAATTTTAAACTTGGATTTTAAGAGAAGGAGATGAAATTTGAAATGATATTGAATTCTAGATTTAAAATTTGAAGTCATGATGGATTTGAGAAAATCAAATAGTATTTAAATGGATTTAGGAAGTTCAGATGAGATTTGAAAATGGAATTGAATTTGAAATCCAAACTTGGGAATGGAATTGGATCCTAGATCCTAACTAGAATTGGATCCAAGATCTGGAATCCAAGATGGAATTGGGTTCTGAATCCTAAGATGGATTTTTGAATCTCAACATGGATTTATGATCTGAAATCTGAGATCCAAGATAGAGTTGAACTCTGGATTCTAAAATGGATTTTAGATCTGAAGTCTGAGATCCAAAGTAGATTTGGGTTCTGGATCTTAGAATGAATTTGGATCTTGAAGTCTGAGATCCAAAGTAGAATTGGGTTCTGGATCCTAAAATAGAATTGGATTTGGAGTTTGAGATCCAAAGTAGAATTGGACTGTGGATCCCAAGGTGGATTTTGGATCTGAAGTCTGAGATCCAAAGTAAAATGGGGTTCTGGATCCTAAAGGAGTGGATCTGAAGTCTGAGATCCAAGATGATATTGGACTCTGGATCTAGAATCCTAAATGGGAATTGGATCCAAAATCTGGAATCCGAGATGTAATTTGGATCTATCTTTGGAGTTGGAATTCCAGACTTGATTTGAGAATAAATGAATTTCAAAATTTTGATTTTGGAGCATTGAATTTGGAATTTAGATAATGAAAAGAATCTCAAAATAAAATTGAACTTTGATTGGAGTTTTGAATATAAAATGAATTGGGAACTTTTGAATTTGAATATGAAATGAATTTGAAATCTCAAAGTTAATTTGAACTTTGAGATTTGAAAAATTGAAATAGAATTTGAAAATGAAAGGATGAATTGGATTTTATAAGAATTGAGGATTGATTGAAGAAGATATTTACATTACTTGGAGTTTTTTGAAAAAAGAATTTTGAAAACATGATGTAATTCTATCCTAAATGATGAATGAATTTAAAGAATTTTGAAATTGGATTTTGAAAAGCTATTCCATTCTTTAAATGAATTAAAATAAGATTGAAGATATAATACATCATTGACTATGGTCATTGAATGTATTATATAATAATATATATTAAAATTCAAAGAATAAAATATATTTGGTGCTTTTATAGAATTTAAAATGAAATTAATTCTCAATATACCCTGACTATGGCCATTGGTATATGTTTTGAGTTAATTTTAAGTTAAATTCTGATAAAAGAAGAAAATATTTAAGGAAAAATATGATGAATTTTGAAAACGGATCCACTGTGGATCCAGTGTTATTTTATAAAAGATAAAAACACTAAGTCTTGTTTACATCCTGACTATGGCCATTGATGTAAATCATCAACTTAGGATTAATTACCTCTTACGAAATGGTGCACGTGCCATTCGTGTTTTATAATTGTGAGAATTTTGAGAAATAAGGGCAAAAAGCATGAAAATAAGTAACTTATGATATTTACAATGCTCATTCATTCTATGCTAGTGCAGGAAATAAAAATTTTTCATTTATATTCTAACTATTACATTATTGAATTTAAAATCATAAGGATTTCTAATTCTGAAAGGAAACAGTCATCTCTATGCATTTCCTGTAAAACACACATTTAGTACAAGAATATAGAGAAGATATCATGAATGATGGAGCGCTTGTGTAGATGCCCTATATTGATTCAATGCTTTATATTTTAAGGAATAAGAATATATATTAGAAATGTATATGAATCATCTTAAACTTTTAGACAAGAAGCCAATGTTATAATGCATGTATAACTACCTCCAATTTATAAATGGAGATCATTTTCAGAATGATACTTGTTCGACACTTAGGTACCACTTCATTAATGAACTCTGTGTTGAGAAACTCGGTTTTGATGTCACATAATATGATACACTGTCTTATTTAATTTTGTATGATATGATAATATGTTCTTTTGAAATAATGTTATATTATGACTAAATATGTTTTGCTTTAAATCTAACGAGTATTTGATGCAAGGATATCTCACCCAATAAGGTTGGAGACTTCCTGTTCAAGTACAACTATGGTGCAATCATTCTCCTTGAAGAAAAAGCTTGATGAGCCATGCCTTCCTAAAGTTCAAATGAAGAAATCGGCTACCTCAAGTTGAAGATTTTTTTTCTTCTTTAGAGTCATATGTAACAGAACCTTCAGGAACTTGCATATTGCATATTACATACTCATTCATACATACTATATCACAAAAGTATACGATAGTTTCAAAAAGGTTTTTTTTTTTGAAAACCAATAATTGTACCTTCTTACAACCTTTTATGAAAAAGATATTTTGTCATATAATAATTGTACCTTCTTACAACCTTTTATGAAAAAGACATTTTGTCATTATACCTTACACTATATACAAGACAACATAAAATCGGCTACAAAAGAAAAACAAATAAAATATGTTTTTGAAAAGACTTAAGATATCTTCTTTAAAATATTTCTTAATACAAGAAGAAGACAAAAACATAAATCGGCTACACAAAAGAAAAACAAATAAAATATGTTTTTGAAAAGACTTAAGATATCTTCTTTAAAATATTTCTTAATACAAGAAGAAGACAAAAACATAAATCGGCTACACAAAAGAAAAACAAATAAAATATGTTTTTAAAGGACTCTAGTTACTTTTTCTCATAACTATAGAATGTCGACTTACTTGAAGTCATCATTCTCTTTACAAAGCATTAAATACCTTCTGTAACAAATCCCTTCTAAATATCCTTCCCAAAGAATGTCGACCTTCTTTTTTGGATCCTCATTCTCTCTGGAGACTTTAAAATACACTACATAAAGAACATACTTGACATGACTATGTACAAATAAATATCTCAAAGCACTCATAGTACTTACACTCATTTAAAGTAAAGAAGTACTAATGTACCTCAAATCATTAATTAGAATAAAGACAAAACTACAACCCAACGTTCAAATGTACTATTGTAAGAAATATACTTTTTACATAAAATATGTATTACCTAAAACACTACAACGACTAGTGTACCCTCTATCTTACTCTTCTGGAAAAAGGCATTCTCGATCTTCTCTAAAAGATATTTTTGAAAAGACATAACATTTCATATTTCAAAAAGTTACAATTCCAAAATGTAACGACTACTTTTTATAAGCTATATAAACACACACACATAAACTATTCAAACAAGAGGAATGAAATAGACGTGTGAGCTTACAAAGAGAAAAATATTCTATTCGTGATTTGAAAAGAGAGCCTTGAAAAAGAAAGAGAAAAAGAAAAAGAAAGAAAAGAGAAAAAGTCAAGTCCAGCTCTTTGACAAAGAGTATCCTCTGAGTGACAAACAGAACATTCTTAGATTCCTTCATTCGTGCATTCATATCATTCTGAAGGTTCTATAGGAAGTATTGTAACTCTGTTTATTCACTGTACTCCTTTGTTCAAAGAAGTAGACCTCTGTGAAAGAGGGTGTTGCCCTTCTCTGTTGAGAGAAGAAGACCTCTTGGGAAGAGGGTGTTGCCCTTATCTGTTGAGAGAAGAAGACCTCTTGGGAAGAGGGTGTTGTACTATTTATCCGGTAACTCGGATGTTATAGTGAAATCTCAAGTGGTTTGCTTGGGGACTGGATGTAGGTCTGGATATTGACCGAACCAGTATAACTTCTGTGTTTTATGTGTTGTGCCTTATTGCTTAATTATTTTATTTTATCGATCATTATCATATTTCACTATTCACCCCCCATCTAGTGGAATTTCATTTGGTATCAGAGCAGGTCTGCTGGTTTCGACGTAACAAGTCTTCCAGCACAAATGGCATCTACCTCTTATGCTCGTGATATTGAAGGTCAACACGCATCTCGTCCCCCTTTCTTCAATGGCTCCAACTACGGATATTGGAAGTGCAGAATGGCTATCTTTCTCAAATCCATAGACTTTGCTGTATGGAAAATTGTTGAGCATCCATACACATCTCCATCCGCAGACTATAACTTATGGTCTGATGAAGAAAAGAAAATGGCAAACTTAAATGCAAAGGCTATGAATGCCTTATATTGTGCCATTGATCAAAATGAATTCAACAGAATATCTATATGTGAATCTGCATATGACATTTGACATTCTTTGGAGGTGATTCATGAAGGAACCAACAAAGTCAAAGAAGCCAAAATATCATCTCTTGTTAGAAAATATGAGTTGTTCAAAATGAACAAAGATGAACCCATCACAGAGATGTTTACCAGATTCACCAACATCACCAACGATCTGAAATCTCTGGGTGTAACATATTCCCAGACTGAAAAGGTGAAGAAAATCTTGAGATCTCTCACAACTGATTGGGAGAGAAAGACCACTGCTATTGAAGAAGCTCAAGATTTATCTAAGCTTACATTGGACGACTTAATAGGAAATCTTATGGCCTATGAAGTCCACATGAAAGAAAGAAGGGAAGAAGAGCAACCAGTAAAGAAAACTCTAGCTTTCTCAGCCCTATCTGAGAATGAAGACTCAGATAAAGAATCAGAAATTGCGCTACTTACCAGAAAATTCCAGCGCTTCATGAGAAGGAACCGGCTTCCAAACAGGCACAAGGAAAGAAAAGATCTTAAAGAAGATCCCATGTGCTTTCAGTGTAATAAGCCAGGGCACTTAAAACGTGACTGTCCCCTTCTCAAAAGAAAGTCCAAGACTGAGGAACCAAAGAAGAGGTTCTTCAAGAAAAAGGCTCTGCATGCTCAATGGGATGATTCAGAACCATCCACTAGTGAAGAGTCAAGTGATGATGAAGCCGAAACTGCAAATATGTGCTTCATGGCAAACGAAAGTTCGGTAAGTGAAATCTCTGATTTTTCCTTTGAAGAACTTCTAGATGCTTTTCAAGAACTATTTGAAGAATCTAGAAAATTGAGTGTCAAAAATAAAGCTTTAAAATCTGAAAATTTAGAGCTTTCTCAAGAGAATGAAAAACTCAGCAGTGAAAATTCTGAGTTGAAAAAGAAAAATCTTTTGCTTATATCTGAAATTTCTTCTACTAGCTCCAAAACTAAAGATATGCAAGTAGAAATTTCAGAACTAAAAAGTAAAACTGAGAACCTTATGAAAACGGTTTTCAAGTTTACTAAAGGTAAAGAGAACTTGGATAAACTCTTATCCTCTCATAAGGTCTCCTTTTATAAGAATGGGATTGGCTATTCTCATTTCAAAAAACCTTCTTGTATAAATCAAAAGACCACATTTGTGAAAAGTTCATCTGAACCAAATAAGGAGTATTATATTAATAATCTTTTTTACTCCTCTAAAGAGATAGACAAACCCAAATCCAAATGGATATGGGTTCCAAAGTCTAACAAAAAAGGACCCGATTGGGTACCAAAAAGAAGATTTACTTAATGTTTTGCAGGCTCCAAAGAAGAACAGATGGATACTAGATAGTGGATGTTCAAAGCACATGACAGGACATCCAGACCTTTTTGCTGTTCTTCATCATAAAGAAGGAGGAACCGTCACCTTTGGAGATAACAACAAAGGTTTGATAATTGGTATTGGAAATATTGGTAACATAGACAAACCTCTTATCAAAGACGTTCTCCTTGTTAAAGGATTAAAACATAACCTACTAAGTATCAGTCAAATGTGTGACACAGGTTATAATGTTAGCTTTAATCATGATGCATGCCTCATAGCTGACACAAATGAAAACATCATCTTAAAAGGTATAAGAAAGAATAATATATACGAACTATACCTAGAAAACATCACAGAACATTGTCTTATAGCTAATAATGACACTCAACATCTATGGCACATGAGAATGGGCCATGTCAATTCAAAATACATGTCCAAACTAGCTAAAAATAAATTAGTACGTGGGTTACCCAACATATCTTTTAAAAAGGACTATTTTTGTGATGCATGTCAATTAGGAAAATTGTCAAGATCTCCTTTCAAATCAAAAAATGTCATCTCAAGTAAAAGACCTTTAGAGCTTCTCCACCTGGACCTTTTTGGTCCTTCTAGGGTAGCTAGCCTTAATCATAATAGATATGTTTTTGTCATTGTAGATGATTACTCAAGATTTACTTGGGTATTATTTTTGAAAAACAAAAGTGACACGTTTTGTCAGTTTGAAATCTTGTGTAAAAAATTACAAAACGAAAAATCATGTTCCATTGTTAAAATCCGTAGTGACCATGGAGGAGAATTTGAAAATGAACTCTTTGAAAATTTTTGTAACTTGCATGGTATTTCTCATAACTTTGCCTTCCCTAGAGCTGCACCTCAAAATGGTGTAGTAGAAAGAAAGAATAGAACCCTTCAGGAATCTGCCAGGACTATGCTCCAACACAATGATCTTGTAAAATCTTTTTGGGCAGAAGCTGTTAATACTGCATGCTACATAACAAATAGAGTTCTCATTAGACCCTTATTAAATAAAACTCCCTATGAACTATTCTATGACAGACCTCCAAGAATAGACTACTTCAAAGTCTTTGGATGTAAATGCTTTATCTTAAACACAAAAGATAGCTTAGATAAGTTTGATGCTAAATCTGTTGAAGGCATATTCTTAGGATATTCAAGTCATAGTAAAGCATACAGAGTTTTCAATAAGTGTCATAATACTATTGAAGAATCTATGCATGTTAGTTTTTGTGAATCTATTGATCAATCTGTTCATATACAAACTAATGATGATGTTGAAAGTACAGATTTATTTTTAGATAACACAGCTAAGTCTAATGAAGATGATCACCAAAGAACCTTTGTCGATATCAAAGATCATCCTCAAAAGCAGATTTTGGGAGAACTAACAAAGGGGGTTCAAACTAGAGCTCAGCTAGAACGGATTGCAAACATGGCATTCATTTCTCAACTTGAACCAAAGAAGATTGATGAAGCCATCATTGATGAGTTCTGGATGCTAGCCATGACTGAAGAACTGAATCAATTCCAAAGAAATGACGTTTGGGATCTTGTGCCGAGACCAAAGGATCATCCAATCATTGGGACAAGATGGATCTTCAGAAACAAGCTAGACGAAACAGGTAATGTTATAAGAAACAAGGCCAGACTAGTAGCTCAAGGATACAACCAGGAGGAAGGTATTGACTTTGATGAAACATTTGCTCCTGTTGCTAGACTTGAATCTATTAGAATGCTCTTAGCATATGCAAGCTATATGGATTTCAAATTATTTCAAATGGATGTTAAAAGTGCTTTCTTAAATGGTTTTATAAATGAAGAAGTCTATGTAAAACAACCTCCAGGATTTGAAAATGAACAGTACCCAGATCATGTTTTTAAACTCAAACGTGCCTTGTATGGTTTAAAACAAGCACCTCGTGCTTGGTACGAAAGACTTAAAACCTTTTTATTAAAAACTGGTTTTTCTGTTGGCAAAGCAGATTCTACACTATTTGTCAAAGTAGTGGATAATCATACCCTAATTGTTCAAATCTATGTCGACGACATCATCTTTGGATCTTCTAACAGCACTCTCTGTGAAGATTTTTCTAAGTCCATGCAGAAGGAATTCGAAATGAGTATGATGGGAGAACTCACCTACTTTCTTGGACTGCATATTAAGCAAACCAAGGATGGAGTTTTCATCAACCAATCTAAGTATGCTCATGAACTTCTGAAGAGGTTCAACATGAACTCAACTGCTTCAAAATCCACTCCTATGAGCACTACTACTGTGTTGGACAAAGATGAAGATGGTAAGACTGTTGATACAAAGGTATACCGAGGTATGATAGGATCACTTCTTTATTTAACTGCTAGCCGTCCAGATATAATGTTTAGTGTTTGCTTGTGTGCTAGATTCCAGTCAAACCCAAAAGAATCACATCTTAAAGCTGTAAAAAGAATAATGAGATATTTAAAAGACACAGTTGATTTTGGATTATTCTATTCAAAATCTTCTACATTTGATCTAATCTCATACAGTGATGCTGACTTTGCTGGAAGTAAATCTGACAGAAAAAGCACAAGTGGAACATGTCACATGCTAGGGCACTCACTGGTATCATGGTTCAGTAAGAAACAGAATTGTGTATCATTATCAACTACTGAAGCCGAATACATTGCTGCTAGCCTAGCTTGTACTCAAGTTATCTGGATGAAACAAACATTAAAAGATTTTGATTTAAATTTTGAAAACACAACTATTTTTTGTGATAATACAAGTGCTATAAACCTATCTAAGAATCCTATTTTACACTCACGAACTAAGCACATTCAAATAAGACACCACTTCTTAAGAGAACAAGTCTTAAACAACATAATTAAACTAGAATTCATACCCACTAATCAACAGTTAGCAGACATATTCACTAAACCATTAAGACATGAAGACTTCACACGAATTAGAAGAGAACTAGGAATATGTAAACTAAGTGACTTATAAATTAATCACACTTAATATAATACTTCTTATAAGTTTTGTTAAAATCTTATTTTAAAAGTCTTTTTCTTATCGATTTTTGTTAGTCAAACTAGGTTTCCATATTCATGTATACTCTAAACTCTTATAAGACACATTCTTTATGTCTTTCAACTTGTCATCTTTCAAGTACACATCCATAATGACTCTTTGTCCTATCTCCTTTCACTCATATCCATAAGAACTAATTATATTAAAAGCTATCATGACATTGTTCACATCACTCATCTCATATCTCCTTTATTATTTATTGTCCTTTTGTGAAAACTTCTCTTACGATAAGTTGATTCACCTTCAACATGATAACATATTATTTTATGAGAAATCTTACTTTTCAAATTTTAGTCAAAATTCAAATGATTATCCTCTCGTACCACCTCTTAAGTTATTATATTTCACATAAATTTTTACTATATCATCTATTATATCATAGCCTAAGAACAATCTATTATCATCTCTTCATGGTTTACATCTTTTACGAAAATTCTCTTTTCAAAAACATATATTCTCTTTTCGAAAATCCGTGACCATGACTCTCTCATATATTTTATATCTCTCTCCAATCGAGATTCATTAAAACCTTGTCCTTCACTCCACTTTATGTCATACAATTTCTATCCAACTTCAAGTGATTGGTGTCCTTTATGACCACTCTCATTTTTTTTACATATCCGTATCACCCTCCTTTTATATCTATTCACACTCCTTTCACGTATATCAAAATATACACTTCTTAAATAAGAAATTATTGCATTTCCTCATACTCTCATATTTGTCCTATTCCAAACTCCCTCTTCACGATTTTGGAATAAAGTAAATTCTTGAAAAAGTTGTTTGTTCTTATTAGGCCATTATTCACTCTCTATTCTTCATGATCTTCACGAAAAACTTTAAAAACTCTTGAATCATTCTTTCTCTTACGTTTAATATGACACTCCATACTCAATTCATGACTCTTCTCACTATCCAACAAGATTGCCCATAGTAAATTTGTTACATATATAGAAAAATGATTTCGAAACTATGTCCTTCTTAATATCTATGCTAATATAATACACCTTCTTCCAAAATTGATTTGATTTGTCATGCACAAGTCTCTTATTTTACAACTCACGCATTTCCTCATTTCATATCAACAATTATTTTCTTCCTTCTATTTAATCAATTGGTTCATCTCTTACCATTCCATTCGATCTTTTCTATCCTTATACAAATTTTCTCTCGGTTCTAGCTCCTTTCTCTCCTAGTGCTTTATTTTCAAGACACTCGAAAATGGCTTCCTCTTCTACCAATGTGATCACCTCCGCCGATCTAAGGTATCCTGATTTGTTTCACACCTACACCTCACTCTGCTCTCGCCCCATTCATGAAGGAAAATTGATCAACTTTGACGACTTCATGTTCTTCGACTTAGACACCTATCTCCCCGAACTCAAACCTCTCATAGGATCTTCATCCTCAGCCGCCTATTATCCTGAACTAGTTCGACTGTTTTATACCAACTTCTCTTCTGATCATGAACAAACCTCAATCACCAGCAAAGTCAGAGGACATCTGATGATTTTCAATGCTTCCGACCTAGGTAGAATTCTAAATCTACCTTCCACCGGTACCGACCTTAACGCCATAGTACCAATCGACCGATCGGTACTTCGAAAAATACTTCTCTGCACCAACTGCTACCAACTTCCATGGCACATGAGGAATCTCCAACCTCAAGCTCAGCTACTTGCCCAGATTCTTTTCCATAACCTCTATCCCAAGCATCCCCGCCAGGGATTAGTTCCTCGAAAAATCTCTCTTCTTATCTACGCAATCCTTTCTTCTCTTTCGATAAATTGGTCATCCATTATTTTCGACCTTTTTATTCGTTATCAGAAATTTGAGCCTCTTCTTTTTGGGTGTTTTATAACTCCCATTCTCAAACACTTCCAAGTACCACTTCACGACGAAGTCATCCTCCGACCCTCTCACGTCCTCGATGCTACCACCTTCAATCTGAGGTCCCTGCACATGCCCGGCTCTGATGAAGCAGATCCACTGTCCTCCTTCAATTACTTTTCTGCTATGATGGATATCGAGCAAACTCAAGATCGAATCCTTCGTAATCAAGCCCTGTTGCAGCAGACTCGCAAGCGGAATCGTGCCAACCGGACAACTTCACCTTCTCCACCCTCGAGATAGACTCATTTTTTATATTTGGTCTGTAATAATTTTATTACTCTGATCCCTCCTTTTTGTCCATGACAAAGGGGGAGAAAACCTGTCTCTTTAAACATTATTTCACCTTTTTTATCATATTATTATTTCTATGCATAATGTCTTTTTGACAGGGGGAGCATATTTTGTCATCATCAAAAAGGGGGAGAATGTTGAGAAACTCGGTTTTGATGTCACATAATATGATACACTGTCTTATTTAATTTTGTATGATATGATAATATGTTCTTTTGAAATAATGTTATATTATGACTAAATATGTTTTGCCTTAAATCTAACGAGTATTTGATGCAAGGATATCTCACCCAATAAGGTTGGAGACTTCCTGTTCAAGTACAACTATGGTGCAATCATACTCCTTGAAGAAAAAGCTTGATGAGCCATGCCTTCCTAAAGTTCAAATGAAGAAATCGGCTACCTCAAGTTGAAGATTTTTTTTCTCCTTTAGAGTCATATGTAACAGAACCTTCAGGAACTTGCATATTGCATATTACATACTCATTCATACATACTATATCACAAAAGTATACGATAGTTTCAAAAAGGTTTTTTTTTTTGAAAACCAATAATTGTACCTTCTTACAACCTTTTATGAAAAAGATATTTTGTCATATAATAATTGTACCTTCTTACAACCTTTTATGAAAAAGACATTTTGTCATTATACCTTACACTATATACAAGACAACATAAAATCGGCTACAAAAGAAAAACAAATAAAATATGTTTTTGAAAAGACTTAAGATATCTTCTTTAAAATATTTCTTAATACAAGAAGAAGACAAAAACATAAATCGGCTACACAAAAGAAAAACAAATAAAATATGTTTTTGAAAAGACTTAAGATATCTTCTTTAAAATATTTCTTAATACAAGAAGAAGACAAAAACATAAATCGGCTACACAAAAGAAAAACAAATAAAATATGTTTTTAAAGGACTCTAGTTACTTTTTCTTATAACTATAGAATGTCGACTTACTTGAAGTCATCATTCTCTTTACAAAGCATTAAATACCTTCTGTAACAAATCCCTTCTAAATATCCTTCCCAAAGAATGTCGACCTTCTTTTTTGGATCCTCATTCTCTCTGGAGACTTTAAAATACACTACATAAAGAACATACTTGACATGACTATGTACAAATAAATATCTCAAAGCACTCATAGTACTTACACTCATTTAAAGTAAAGAAGTACTAATGTACCTCAAATCATTAATTAGAATAAAGACAAAACTACAACCCAACGTTCAAATGTACTATTGTAAGAAATATACTTTTTACATAAAATATGTATTACCTAAAACATTACAACGACTAGTGTACCCTCTATCTTACTCTTCTGGAAAAAGGCATTCTCGATCTTCTCTAAAAGATATTTTTGAAAAGACATAACATTTCATATTTCAAAAAGTTACAATTCCAAAATGTAACGACTACTTTTTATAAGCTATATAAACACACACACATAAACTATTCAAACAAGAGGAATGAAATAGACGTGTGAGCTTACAAAGAGAAAAATATTCTATTCGTGATTTGAAAAGAGAGCCTTGAAAAAGAAAGAGAAAAAGAAAAAGAAAGAAAAGAGAAAAAGTCAAGTCCAGCTCTTTGACAAAGAGTATCCTCTGAGTGACAAACAAAACATTCTTAGATTCCTTCATTCGTGCATTCATATCATTCTGAAGGTTCTATAGGAAGTATTGTAACTCTGTTTATTCACTGTACTCCTTTGTTCAAAGAAGTAGACCTCTGTGAAAGAGGGTGTTGCCCTTCTCTGTTGAGAGAAGAAGACCTCTTGGGAAGAGGGTGTTGCCCTTCTCTGTTGAGAGAAGAAGACCTCTTGGGAAGAGGGTGTTGTACTATTTATCCGGTAACTCGGATGTTATAGTGAAATCTCAAGTGGTTTGCTTGGGGACTGGATGTAGGTCTGGATATTGACCGAACCAGTATAACTTCTGTGTTTTATGTGTTGTGCCTTATTGCTTAATTATTTTATTTTATCGATCATTATCATATTTCACTATTCACCCCCCCTCTAGTGGAATTTCACTCTGAACTTGTATTTTTAAGAGAATGACGGCATTCAGCTACCGGGTTACTGGTCAAAAAGGGGGTTGACACTACATTAGATTCCCAATATCAATGTATCAGCAGATGCAGTAGACCAATTGATGGGATTCACTTTAGAAATTATCGATTTGGGGGTTCATTGACTCGAACCATAACAGATGAGGAAATTGGACCAATAGCAAATGTTCACTGATTTGGTCCACCCAGCTTATGATAGTCTTGCTTGACGCATCTCTAGTGTTCCCCTTTACTGTCATTTGTTTATTCTACAAACCTTACTACTTACTTATACCACTATTCATGATTTCCACTTCCAACACCTCAGGCTAACGAAGATTGATAACATGCTAATACAGACTGTTGATAAAGAGGGGCACATGTTGAGGTTAGATTTAACACCTACCCAACAGGATCATTAAACGGGGACCACTTAGTCAGTACTGATGCCCCGTCGTTAACACATTCTGTAATTTCAGGTTCACTATAGACATATTGACTTACTGACCATCATGGATAAGCAAAGTATGTTATCTAGTTTAGTATCTGACCAGTCTGGCCACTGTAAATATTGAACTAACCCGATAATGCAATTATTAGTGAGAAAAAGCATTTGCCAAAGATAAAGGCGATCCACTAATATCCGAGCAACATTACATTCAGATGCTCTAACGTTCATTAATTTTGCAAGATTGATGATATGCAAAATAATTTCAAATATCAGAAGATAACACCTTGGTTAATCTAGAGCTTAATGACTTATTTTGGATCTCAGTAAACATTATTTAAATCAATCTACTGCTAACTGGAATTCCAGACAGTGGCCACTTACTGGAGGGTGATGATGCTGATGATCAAACTCACTTCGAACGGCTGGGCAGTCTATAGATGAGAGGACGCCAAGTATGACAGTGTGATTGTCCCTGTAAAAAAAATTTGAGGACATATCAGTTCTGGATCGGGACATGCGACCACTAATCATTGAGTATGAACCGGCTGCTGCCACAGGTCATTGAGGTGATCGTCCCGGGACTGCAAAAATTGAGGTGAATTTGACTCCACGGGATATATCAAACTTGCTCGGGCAAGCTTTTACAGCAGGGTGTTCACGAAAATTGCTCCCCTCTTGATTTCACAGAGTCACCTCCCGAAGCATAGTCTTTAGAAATAGACTTTGCTAATACCTACTGGAAGTTTTGCAAAAAGATTCATTTAACAGAGGAAATTTCCAAACGGCGTTGTCCCTTAGTGGCAAAGAAGGCATATCCTACCATCGAGGTCACGAGTTCACAAGCATATCTCCATCAAATTTTCTTAATGACCTACTTCCTTAACACCCGAAATTTCATGGGGTATATTAATCCCCACGAATCACCAGCCATTCCATTCATCAGAGAGTTATATGGAGGTATTGACAAAGTTGTGCAAGAATAATACATGCCAGATGCAATATGCGACCGAACTTAAACTATAGATGATAAAAAAAAATCTGTATGTAAGTGCTAACATGTATGATATAAAATTTGAAGATCAGACCTAACAGGATAGAATCTAGGTGCGTTATATGGAAGGCTGACATTAAGGTATACTGATGCTACAATATGCAATAAATCTAGAATCTAACTCATCTAAAAAAAAAACGATGTGAGTGCCAGAGTGTAATTGAATCCATCAGATGTCAGCGAAAACGCAAATGACTGGGATGGATATTTAAATGATGGTGCAAGTGCCTCAGCAAGGGATGTTGAGTGGCAAGGAGGTTTGCAGATGTAAATCGACTCTATATGCTGACTGAAACCATGCAACACAAATGCCTCTTAAAGGAATGAACCCTTGACTTGTACACAATGTACATGTGTATAGTGAGATAGATGGTAGTGATAAAAAAAAATTGTACTGTAATTCTAAAATGCGGGGAAATGACAAGAAATCAATCTAATGAATACTGTAATCAATATGGACGAACATGCTAATGCAAAGCATTGTGAAACTGTAGAAAACCAAACAAAGAGAAGGGATGAGAAAACCGAGGATTTCCCGACATATAGTTCAGCAGAAATAACTGGTGTAGAAAATTATTTCAATCAGCTTCATCACTATGACCGACCTGATTTTGAATTCACTTGGAGGATCAACCATCTAAGTACTGAAGAGAGATCAGTACACTTCAAGAGACTTGCGGCATTCACAGTCTTATCAATAAAATGAGCAGAACATCATCCAAGCTACAGATATCGAAACCAAACCTTGACTAGTACTCGGGGCCCTGCTATGCACAGATTACCACTTGGACAATCTAGAATCGAATTCCTTCAGCACATAAAGAGAAAGAATATAAGCTTGAGGGTTGCTTAAATCCTAGCCTCGGCTGTATTCATGTTTTTGATTCACCATATTGAGGATAATTTGAACATGGTCAAATTGGTTTTGAACATGTACCCCTTAAGATCCATCAGGATCGGACAACGTCCATCCCATCAGGGTCTAAACAAGCGAAAAACAGAAACATAAAAGAAAAAAAAAATCAAATGGCCAATCAATACATAGATAATGCTGAACATGAATGTGGATATTTACACATATATCAGAGGTCGTGACCAATCTCTAAGAGAAAATATCATCGCTGATAGATACACCCATACCGACGTATGCTTTTCCTTCCTTTTTGATCCTGTAGGCTTGCATTAACTTATTCTTCATTAACTAACCTCAGCCAAATGATACCAAGAACTATGGTTTGCAGAGGTAGTTGTATTTTACTCACGCATATGGACATTTCTCTGGAGTTTATTACTTGGCACAAGGAGGAACTCATAGGTAAGTTATGACCCTGTACGACTGACTTACCACCCAAACCATTTGCATTCAATTTTGGTACAAAGGATCTGATAAAAAACAAAGTGCTATCGGAGGTATCGCTGCCAAATCTTGGAGGGTTCTTATCTTAACTAGAGGGCATTGACAATGCCAAAGCTCATACCTATACCGATGCGCTTTCATAACACAACAGACAATCTAATGAATCACAAAGATGAAAACGAGGGTAAAAGTAAGGCTGAACAGGAGGATATATTGATAATAATACGCATGAGATGGATGAATGCAACAGACAGAATACTATGCTGGGTATGATCCTATTGTAATATATAAGAAGACACATCAATGAGCATAGTGAAGGAGATAAACATGATGGAAAGCAATTGAAGCAAAACAAAATGGAGAGCTATCATAGTTACCATTGCAGAAAATAGAATTCCAAACCGCCTGAAATCTATAATCAGAGATTAAATGAAGATGAGATACAGAAGGTGAAACCAAGAAACGCAATATAACTGACACATATTTCTTGAAATTTAATATGGCGATTTTCTGAATATTGTGATATAAGCGAGATTATCGCATGCGAATAAGATAATCAAACGAATGAGATTGCTGCTATTTCAAGAGGACACCGAATCTCATCACATAAATAGCCCATCAAACACAAAAAAAAAACGATAAAATAAAAAAGTGGCAGGTAAGGGAAGAGGGTGTCAGAATCTGAGGATTCCCTTGATATCACACGCAGGTAGATCAGTGTTGCTATAGACAACACGATATTACCCGTGGTGTTTTAAATTGGGTCGGTTAAACAGGAAGATTAAAAGGATAATAGGGAAAATCAAAGATTATAGGGCGAAGATAAAGAAAAGGGGGCTTATCGGGTTCTGCAAGGCTGAAGTAAGAGAAGGCAATAATCTTGCTGTGAGTGTTAGCTTCCTTCGATTGATTCTGCAGGGGATCCTCTCGGTCGCAGGGAGTGGACGACCTCCTTTTGATGGCTCGAGGCTTCCGGTTTGCAGAAGTTCTCAAAGGAGGAGGGCTTGGCTACTGAACTTCTTTCAGACAGAATGAAGAAGGAGAAATGTGGGGAGGCAGAGAACAAACTCAAGGGGAAAACAAAAATCCGATCCTTGACCCCTTCCCCTGTGCCTCTTTTTATAGAGGGGGGAGGAAGGATCGAGAAGGGGGAGTTGTTGGTGATCGATGGACTGACGAAGGCCATGGGTGATCGGAGGGTTGGAAGGCTATCGTCTCCACGTTCCTCCTGCGGCTTTTCCCGCAATGGATGGCCGTTGGGGATGAACGAAAGAGGATGAGGGCAGTCGATCCAATGGTTGAGGGCCAATGGAGGCTTCCAGAGGAAGGGCCTGCGAAAAGGGGAGCGAGAGGGAGGGTTTAGAGAGAGAAGGGAGATGAGAGTAGGCCACCCGACCCTTTGCGAAAGAAAACCTAAAAAAAAAATACTCGTAACGGGGGCTCCTTTTAAAAAGAATTTTCCTAAAAGGGTTTTTCAAAATGAGGTTTTTAGCAAACATTTGATTTTTTTTTAAAAACTCAAACTCATAATTTTTCCAATTTTTTGGTTTTTTGATGTTATTTTTCCAGTTGTATTTTTTAGAGTAAAATCCTAAAGTTTGTGGGAAAGCAAAGATTAAAACTAAGTTTTTTGTGTTTTTGCAAAGATATTTACAAAAGGAAATTTTTCTGAGAATTTTAAGAGCTATTTTGAGAAAATTTCTTCAGAAAATGGGTTTGGATCCGGATTTTGAGGAAATATGGATTTAAAGTACTGGATTCGGATCCAGAATTAATTTTGAATATACCAATATGGAATTTAATTCAGAAAATTTGAAGAATGACTGAAATTTAGCTTTGACATTACTTTGATTTTCTCAGAAAATGTGGTCAGGGGCAAAAAGGGTCATTTTTACAAAACTTTGAAAAATTTGGGGTGTTCACAGTATGGTACTATTATGAGTCTACTATTGTATATGTTATTGACCTTACACTCAATATTTTCAATCTTGATTGTGTTGTATGCATAATTGATTTTAATATAACAAATTTTTTTTTTCAGGACAAAAATAACTGATAAAGGGAAATGACTTGTGTCATTCTCATCTCCACATGTGAGTTCTGCTGCTAGTATTGCTGGTAGTTGTAGTGAGAGTGTTGATTCAAGTTCTTTAGTTGCAACATGTGATGATGGGGGGCCACTATAGGCACACGTAGATAAGTTTGCAAAAATTGGAGGAAGTGGTGAAAACAAGAAATTTCGATGCAAGCTTTGTAAAAGAAATTTTGTTGGGTCTTACACAAGAGTTAAGGATCATTTGTTGAAGATACTAGGACATGACATTTCAGGATGCAGAAGAGTTGATAAGGCAATGCAAAGACAATACAAGAAAATACAAGATGAATATAAGAGGAAGACAATGAGCGATTCTTATACAATTAGTGTACCATTTTTAAGCCACCAAAAAGATGTTAAAAAAAAGTGAATGTAAGAGGAAGATGAATGATACAAACATCATTTAATACATATGGAAGGGAAGAGATGGATAGAAAAATAGGGAGGTATTTTTATTCTAGTTCACTTTCATTTAATGTAGCTAAAAATCTTTATTGAAAGGATTTAATTACTTCTTTGACAAATTGTAATTTGAGTGTCTATATACCTCCAAGCTTAGAAAAATTACGAACCACACTTCATGCAGAAGAGAGGGCAAATGTTGAGAGATTTAAAAATATTCATGGGAACAAAATGAAGTTTCCATTGTTTCTGATGGGTGAACAAATATTAAAAGACATTCACTAATTAATTTCATTGTTTTTTCGCTTAGTGACCCAGTATTTTTGAAAGCAGTTGATGCATCTGGGGAATATAAAAATGCTGAGTATTTGAAGGGGTTGTTTATAAAAGTAATAAAATAAGTGGGTAATGAGAAAGTAGTATAAATTATCACAGACAATGCTCCAATTTGTAAAAGTGCAACATTGAGTTTGGAGAGTGAGTATCTTTATATTTTTTGGACTCCCTGTGTAGCACATAGTTTGAATTTGATCCTCAAGAGCATCTGTAACCGCAAAGAAGAAGAAAATTCACCAGCATATGCTCTATGTTCATGGATTGAGGAATTAGAAAAAAATATCAAAAACATTAGGAATTTCGTTGTCAACCACCATCATGCTAATGCTATATTTAATAGGCATTCTGACCTAAAATTGTTGAAGGTTGCTAAAACATGTTTTCGTCCATCATTGTGATGATGAAAAAGATTAAGAAAGTGAAGAATGCTTTGGTTAACATAGTGACATGAGAATTGAACATTCTATCGTGTCGATGATGATATCAAGGCTTAAGAAATTAAGAAATTCATTGTTGATGATGAGTTTTAAGACAGAGTCGTATACTTCATTCAATTTACGCAACTTATTTAAGAAGTGTTGAGAGGAGTTGATTAGGGGTGACAATCGGGTCTGGTTGGTAGGTCGACCCGGCGGGTTGGCAGGTCTGCATACCTCAACCCGAACCCAACCCGTTTATTAAACGGGTCGGTTGTGGCAAACACGAACCCAACCCGTTTATTAAACGGGTAACCCGACACGACCCACCAACTCGTTTATAAACGGGTTGGGTCGGCTAAACTGGTTGACGGGTCGACGGGTTGACCCGCCCGCCTAACCCGTTTATTAAACGAGTCAGTCGGGTTGGCATACCCCTAACACGAACCCGACCCGTTTAATAAACGGGTTAGGCGGGTCGACCTGTTTATTAAATGGGTTAGTTTAAGCCCAACCCGAACCCGCCTAAGAGGCGGGTTGGCGTGTCGGGTTGGCAGATCGTGTCAGGTTTTGCCATCGCTAGGGTTGATAAGGATGAGCTAATGCTTCACAAAGTTTATGAAATGTGGGATAATATGATTGAAAAAATACAAGTTATAGTTTTCAAGCATAAATGAAAAAAGTCTGCATTGGATGATTCAAAATTTTTTAATCATATTCATTTAATTTTAGCCAGAAGATGGGATAAGAAAAACACTCTTTTGCATTGCATGACATATTCTCTTAATCCAAAATATTATGCAAAAAAGTAGCAGAAAGGTGGTATTGGTCGTGTCCCTTCAAATTTAGACTCATAGCTATCAAGGCATAGAAATATGTGTATGACAAAACTTTATCCAGAATCACATATTCTAAACCAAGTCAAACAAAAGTTTGAAAAATTTACATCTTTGAGATTATATGGACAAGCATTACTAGCGAGAAATGAGGAGAATATAGATCCTATCACATGGTAGTTAACATTTGGATCATAAACATTTCTTCTCCAACATCTTGCATTGAGATTGCTATCTCAACCTGTTAGTTCATCTTGTTGTAAAAAAAATTGGAGCACATATTCTTAAATCCATAACATAAAGAGAAATGAATTCACCAATAAGCATGCAGAGGATTTAGTATATATTCATCATAATCTTTGACTACTTTCGTGAACCAGTGATGAATACATGTACTAATTGCTCTCTTAATTATTTGACTATTTCTTAGTTTTTTCATTTAAATATACTTTTACTTAATATTTTCAAATTGAGTTTATTATGCAGACAAGGATCATCAAAATTTTGAGATGTAAACCCAGAAGAGTGAAATAGAGGGAGAGCATGATTTCAACGTTATAAACATGAATTTATCTGAGCTTAGTATTCCTTGTTATGATGCATTTGGTGATAAAACAAAAAATTATTAGGATCCATTACCTCATCGTCATATACATTATGTAGGATATACTTTTGGTATGTAATTGTGCATTGTTTGCTTCTTTTGTTAGTATACTGTATAATTTACTTTTTTTCTGCTTTACTTATTTGGTTGTTTCTATAATATATTTATGTTGATTTAATTGTGGTGTTAGTTTTTATGATGTAGAATAAAATTGTAGATTGTTAATTTGATTTATTGCATGCATAATGATGAATTGATTTGATGATATTATGATAATTGCTTTTCATTTCATTAGTGTTACTATTGTTAATTGTTAAAACTTAAAAATTATATATATATATATATATATATATATATATATATATATATATATATAAGATATAAAAAATAAAAAACTTAAAATATAAAAGTTTATATATATATATAAATATATATATAATTTTTTATATTTTTGCCCTCCTGCACCCCCTCACTCAAGTTTTTTTAAAGTGATGCATCGCTGCACCCGCTCCCATGTGACATAGCTTCTCACTTATGGGTGTCATTATTTTTACTCCATATTACTATTTTTTATTTTTTTATTAGAATTGACTCAACTAAGTTTTCTTTGGTATCTATTGATTCCTGAGGGATATGGGATTTGTGTGGTCCCAAACTTTGCTTCAGTGTTTAAAAACTCGCCCAACTCTGCCATTCACCAGGTCTAATGATTGAATAACTCAGAACTTAAAAAAACTTGCCCGAGTCTTGGCCAAGTCATAGATTGACTCAGCTGAGTCATACATACAATGTATTATATATATGCATGTTATATATAAATATTATATTTGCATAATTAATAATGTAATTTATATACTTTGTGTCTATGTCACCTTACGACACGAAAATTCCAAAAAATGTAGGTACGAGGACACGGCTATATATATCACATAAATACAAAATAAATTCAAAATAAACTGAATATAATCTAAATATATATTCTATATCTAAAAGATATATAATATACTGAAAATATAAAGTTATAAACTAAAAATATAATTATAAATCATAAATTAAATACAAACTTGTATGTACGGATGGTAATATGGCATTTTCAGGTGTCGATGCGTGTCGACACAGGGTTATGTGTGTCAACATGGGTACAGAGGGAAAAATGGATTGTATGGGTACCATAGCTTTGTATACATAATATTATATCACAATACATATATTGTGTAACAATTAGTTATACAATATATATATATATAAACATATTATATACATATTTTTATAGAAATATAAAGTTGTCATGACTCTGCTGAGTCACTGAGTTGACTTGGTGAGTCATATGTCAACCCATGCCGAGTCAAGTCACAAGTCACTGGGTTTTAAACTTTGTTGTGCTTCAGAGACTTGTCACAAGTCTTGTTCTTGGGAAAATCCTCTTTTTCTCCAGTAGAATATTGGCATCTGTGTTTGTTTGTTTGTTTGTTTGTTTGTGTGTGTGTGTACATATCATTGGTCTTTGCAAACTGCAGTGTGGACCTATGCAGACTGTCCGACTTAATAGATCAGTTGATCCTGCAAAAGTTCATTCAGTAGCAGCAGTCAAAGGGTTTTTCCATAGGATCTAGTGGCTAGTGTTGGTCCACACGCCTGTCTGCACAGATGGAGTGTCTACTGACCCATTGTCCTATAGGTATATATGATATTTGTGCTAAAATGTTTTTATGCAGTAATAGCAAGATAAAAATGTGATATTTTCAAAACAGGTGATATGAAGATCTCAATTTTTTATTTCAGAATTGTTTTGTCTTATAAAAATATTGCAATAAAATTGTGATATTTTCAAAATATGGCTGATATCTGTTATATAGCTTCAAAAGTAATTTTGGATGCACGCAAAAAGCAAAATTTATGGAAATATATCAAATAGTGTGGGTGGTTTGTGCATAGACTCATTCCTGTGTTAACTGAAATGGTTATCTGTACCGATTATTCATATTTTGGATGCTTAAATTGGTGACAAATTTTTTCCAACATTTGCACATAATTTGATGCTGGATTTTGTTTGATTCAGGAGAAACAATCTGTCTTTGTGTCTCCTGTAGAGAATGAGAATTCTAGAGAAGTCTTTGGCCGCATAAAGAAGTTGAATATTGCTCCCAACAATAAAAAGAGACCAAAGGCAACACCTTGTATGATCCTACACTTGTTCCTTCTGTGCATAAGAAAGTAGTCATAAATGATGTCCATTGTAATCTGATGCTACCATGTTGCCTTTCAGCTTTCTTTGAATCTTTGGTCATTGGAGAGAATGGCAATAGCTCTTCAAGGGTAAGTAGTTCTGCACTTGATTGAAACATCAGTGTTTCAAGTTGTTTCATTTTTTAGTAAATCGATGTTTTTGAATGTGGCACATGCCTTTTTTTCATAAGGAAATTTTAGTGTTATCTAATGCCCATCTGTAGTGATTGTTCTGTATCATCTCTCCGTCTACCTCCACTATGCTTGTTTTTTGCCATAGATTTGGGTGACATAATAGCTTAGTTGTCAAAAGCTCTAGTGACAGCCTAGGCAGAAGACTCCTAAAAGGACTAGTAAGTAGTAAGGGTCTAAGTGGGAACAGAAAAAAACAAAACATCAAGAAAAGCAAAAATATTATAATAAATAGTTAAATTTAGCAACAAACATATGATTGTAAGTATGAATAAAGTGTAATTCAATGTAACATTTTGCAGAATTCATAAAATTGCATGACATTGAACATAAAACATTATATATATAGGGATAGCATTTGCTACCCTTGTCGGTAGGGGTGTCAACGGGCTTGGTTTACCCGGATCCGATCCTAACCAAACCCTATAGGGTCCGGGTATGGTGATAGATAAGAAGACCCGATTAAGACCCGGGTCTAGACCTGAAGGTCCGATTAAAACATGGACCTAGGTATAGTTTGTAAAATTTTATGCCAGACTCGGACCCGACCCGAGTTCCGATTAAGACCCACAAATTTTCAATGTAAAAATGATAAAAAATGTGGTTTTACCGGGTATGGTCTGGGTTTGGTTCAAGTAGTTCTTATCGGGTCTGGGTATGGTTTTTTCTTATAGTGGACCCTATTAGACTTGGGTTCGGACCCGATACCATACCATAAAATCTGGTTCAATTCTGGTTCCACCTTGGTCTGAACCAAACCTGACCCGTTGACACCCCTACTTATATGTAAGGAACCCCCTAGTTACCACTCATAGGGGGAAGTTGTTTTGACCAAATCTGACCTCATGGATGTGTTCAACATGGTCAAAATAGTAGGGATAGACGCTTGAATCAGTTTTTTAGTGTAAAAATATATTTTTTTGAGTTTTAAAAATTTGGTGCATCATGGGCTGTTGTTTCTTCCCCCTCGTAAAATCTGACATATGGATCAGAAAAACATGATCCAAAGGTCAGTTTTTACTAAATATATAGATCACAACTGAAGAAAAATAGAATATTAGACTTTTCACTAGGGGTTCCTTACCGACGAGGGTAGCAAACATTAAAATTTTTCACTAGGGGTTTCCTTACCCACAAGTGCAGCAAACATTACCACGTGTGTGTGTGTAGTCACTAGAATATGAGAACTGGAAATATGGGCATTTCCAACACTTTTTTTGTAAATCCAACCATGTGGATGTGCTTGGCATGGTGAATTTGCTAGGAATCCACCATTGGATCATGTATTTTTGATGAAAAAAATATGATTTTTGAATGCTTGAATATTTATGAAGATTGTGAGCCATTGATTTTAAAGCCTTAAAAAATCTCATTCATGCATCAAACTTGGATGATTCAGGAGCAGGTTCTTATAAAACCAAACTTGTAGATCACATCCATGCGGTTAGATTTAAGAGAAAAGAACAAAAAATACATGAAAATTATGGTTCACACATTAGTTCTCATGTTTCTAGTTTTCATATTCTAGTGATTCATATATATATATACACACACACACACACACACACACACACACACACACACACATGCATACATGTAAAGGACAAAAATAGAAAAGAAAGAAGGGGAAAAAGGAAGAATAAGAAGAGGAAGAAAAGAAAAAAGTGAAGGGGCAATAGGAGGAAGAAGAAAAAAAAAGGAAAAAAAGAAAAAAGGAAAAAGAGGAAGAGGAATAAAAAGAGAAGGTAAGGGGTGAAAGGAGGAGGAAGAAGAAAAGGAGAAAAGAAAAGAAAAAAAAAGAAAAGAAAAGAAAAGAAAAGAAAAGAAAAGAAAAGAAAAGAAAAGAAAAGAAAAAATAAGGTGAAAAAGAAAAGGAAAAGAAGAAAAAAAAGAAAGCATTTGGAGTGAGAGGAAGAAAAAAAAGAAAAAAGAGACAAAAAAAATGACAACCATGTTCCTAAATCCCAGGTGGGGACAACCTAGGCGGTGTCTCTGTGCCTAGGCGCCAATTTTGACAACTAAGCATAATAGTGAATAAAAACAACTAGTAATATTGTTGCCTTCCTGCCATGAAAGTGGATTTGTGGATAGGCTGGCCATGTTCTCGTGTTCTAGTGCAGAAGCAGCACAAATGAACATGAGAGCCCTCAGTTAATGATGGTTAGATGCTGCTGGACCAGATGTCTCACTCATCCCCCTTCTTGTAACTTGATTTCCTATTAGAACTGTGAGTAAAAGGAAAATTTATAAACTAATCCCAGGAAAACAACTAAGAGCTTTTTATGCATGCTTGGTCTTTCTAATATCTATAAAGCTTTTGATGCTTGTGAAATGAAATGAAAAATATAAAACACAAGTACAAAAAGACAATATGCCAAGAACACAAACCACTAAGGGCAACACAAGAGCCAATATAGGCAATACAAAGGCCATTATGGGCAATGCAAGGCACCAAGGCCCAAAGGAGAGCACAATAAGAATATAAAAAATAATATTTCATTCACTATTAAGCTCACAAAGAGTGAGATTTACAATGGGGATTCATCCCCCTATATACACTTTCAAATGGCTAGGTCTAGCCGTTGGAAACTCCCAACTGCTAGTTCAACAGCCACATAGTGCATTAAATAAAAAAACCTAAAAGCATTATTATATATATATATATATATGCTAGTTAAATAGTATGATACATAAGTATATATACACACACGCACATATAACAGTATAAATCTGTACATATAATTTAACAGTTTGGCTATCAAAATTACTGTATTATTCTGGTTGGAAGTGGGCATTTTCAGGCGAAATTCAAATCACTTCTCAGTCTTCATTCTGGATAGGTCATCTTGTGTCATCACCCTTCCAATTGGAAAGTGGGCGAGTTAGGAATAGTTCTGTTAGTTGGACTCACTATGAAAATTTTGTTATAAATAATCATATGCTCTTTCTATCAACTTCTGATTTGGGAGACGGAGATTATTCTACTTGTTGTTTTGCAAGTTATCCAAGATTGTATAGTCCGTAGCCGATAACTGGGCAAGATTTAGCATACTGCTAAATCTTGCCTCTGGAAGGTATTTATGGAATACTTGCTATTTTTTTCATCTTTTATTCATTCAATAAAAGAATCTTCTGGAAGTTCTGTGGAAATTCTTCTCAAATTTAAGTCAATTCTTGACTGCCTTTGCTAGATTTCATTACTTCACTGCTCATCATGATGGTTTATTGCACTATGCGTGCTATGAATGAGAAAGGTATATGGTAAGTTAAGTAGAGGAATTAAATCAATAGGCTTTGTCTGTCTGGGGGCATATGCTATCATCTTGGTCTAGCTGAAGATGCACCTGACTGCCTTAATATGGTTGCTTGATTGCAGTCTTCTTTCCTGGGACGAGCGCCAAGCAGTTCACTGAGGTCAACCAACAAACAGGGAGTGAGCATGGTGAAATCATTTATATTTGGCCGTGATGATAGTAACAGCAAGAGTGGTATTCAGATGGCTGATAATCTGCACATAGTAAGTTTTATATCCAGATCTGTTTCTTTTTTTTCAGTGCTATCCTTTCCTATAGATATAACCAAGTACATACTAACATAGCACCAATATTAGTTCTAAATCTGAAATATCTTATTGATGTATCTCCAAAATGCCTGCAAGCCTTATGATGGTTACTCTCCTCTCCTGAACTGCATTCATGAACGGACTTGTCTTCTATTAATGTTTTACACCATGGACAATTTTGGATTTTAATTGGGTCTGATGTTGGGTAAATAACTTAGTCTGAATGAGATTGGTATGACCTGGGTGCTTCCGGACGTGGCCTAGCTCCAAAATGGGCCCAATTTCATAAACTAGCTAGATCAGGACGTTAGAATGTCCGTTATGTTCCTGACCAGACCAGTCATGGACCCTTCTGGTGGCACTCTGCAATATCACAAAGAACAGTTATCTCCTGGAAACTATAATTTCTGTAAATAATACACAAGCGGCCTTTTTGCAGGATCAGAAAGAAAACTTGCTGCCCACGGTGGATGAACCCATCAAAGTGAGTGCTTCCCAGTCCAAAATGAAAACTGCAAATGGTGGGAGCTGCAACACAAAGAAAGTGAAAGATAGTAATCCTGGTCTGTCACTATTTGAGATCCTGAGGCGTTCTTCCTTGAGTTCAGATAAAAACTTTATGGGTAACAATCTAAGCTGCAATGACATGAGCTTTGATGCCTTCAAAAATGTCAAAGCTACTACAAAAATTGAGAAGAGAGTGAGATAAAAGTTTTGGTCTCCTGCTGTTTTTTGCCCCCATCAAAGCCTGTTGAAGAGTGTTCTCACTTGAAAGAAGCATCACTTCATTTTTCAATAACAAGGGTGTTAATTGAATCCAAATAGCTCTCGGCAAGTCGGGGCATTTGTTCAACTCCTGTCCATAATTCTTGCTGATTTCTCATTGGAGATCCTAGGTTGATTACATGCAGTCCATTCTCGATATGCATCGAATAGGGGTGGCAATCGTGTCGGGTTGGCGGGTCAGCATACCTCAACCTGAACCCGGCCCGTTTTTAAATGGGTCGGTTGTGGCAAACACGAACCCGGCCTGTTTAATAAACGGGTAACCCGACACGACCCGCCAACCCATTTAATAAATGGGTTGGGTCGGGTAAATGGGCTCTCAGGTTTGCGGGTCGGGACGGGTCGGGTTGGTGGGTCGATGGGTTGGCGGGTTGACCCACCTGCCTAACCCGTTTATTAAACAGGTCAGCCGGGTTGGTGGGTTGGCATACCCCCAACCTGAACCCGACCCGTTTAATAAACGGGTTAGGCGGGTCGACCCGTTTATTAAACGGGTTGGCTTAAGCCCAACCTGAACCCGCCTAAGAGGCGGGTAGTGTCAGGTTTTGCCACCCCTAGTATCGAACTTAGATTTGTCCCGACGATGGAGCCAACGAATCAAGAGCCCGTTCGAAGTTAGGGATCGCAAGTTTTCTGTTGGTTTCTACTCGCTCCACATTCGGATTTTGGACCGTCGGGTATACAGCGCCGGAATTTGCCCAGTAAGGATCCAATTCATCGCCACTAAAGCAATTACACTTTATCACCATTTTCTTATGTATTTACATGTTTTTGTCATTTAACGGATGAGATCACTATCTCCTGCCACCATTGTCTGGCTTATTCAAAATGTCTTCTTTAGCCTTAGAGATGCAAATTTCGAGGCATCAAACCAGTGTTTATTTTAATGCTTTTGGCACTCTTTTGAAGCGAATCTAATCTCTGCCCTCTGCCGTACATGCATGTAGAGTCATTGGTAGTGGGGAAAAACATGTTGGTAACCATGTCCATTCTTGCGTATCTGAATTCACGTGTCATAATGGATCTAGGCTCGTTTTTTTCAGTATCTCCACAGAAGAAGTGTTAATCCAGTCACGTTTTTTTTTTCCACCTCTTCCGTCTCCGACGCTCTGCAGGCTGGGCTATTGTGCTGCACTCGATTTTGCCCCAAATGGGCACCCTGGCCACGGAGCTGCCTGGAGAGACATCCGCATCCCATTATTGCTGCTGCAGCTACCACGTACCTCCAGCTGTGCACGTACTTTGGTCTATGATGCCCTTTCGGGCAAAGCAGGTTATATGTTCCCCCCCCCCGAACAGGGCAGTTAGCTACATCTCATGTTTGGGGGTTCCAAAGAGCACCACGTATGTAAGCATGTGTGTCTTGTATCCCCATGTTTGTTAGCATTAATTAGCGTTGGAGTTTGATAAGATTGCAATGACTTAAGTACCCTTTCCTCTATTGGTGCAAAAAAAAATGACGATTCTTGAAAAGGAGTGGTTGTAAAGACTTAAGTGCCCCGAAGATGATTATTTAAGACCCAGTCTCTACACTGCAGGATTATCTGAGAAAGAAATCTCCCCTGGAGGAGGCCATGAACATCAACCCTCTCACTCTCTCTCTCCCTTCTATTTCTGCTTCTATGCACATCCAACAAAAGATCTTACATTGCTCCATCAAGCACCGGCTGACCTGCACATTGACTGTTGTGGAGCCTGATTCAGAGTTTTTACCCTTACAGGAGGAGGGTTTGGGGGGTTCATCCCAGCGTGGGTAACATCATTCAACTAAATGAGTTGTAGATCCTGATTCAGAGTTTTTACCCTTATAGGAGAGGGGTCTGGGGGATCCTCCCAACGTGGGTAGCATCATTCAACTTGAAGAGTTGTGGAGTCTGATTCAAAGTTTTTACCCTTACAGAAAAGGGGGGTCTGAGGGCACCTCCCAGCGTGGGTAGCATCATTCAACTTGAAGAGTTGTGTAGTCTGATTCAGAGTTTTTACCCTTACAGAAGGGGGGTCTGAGGGCTCCTCTTAGCGTGGGTAGCATCATTCAACTTGATGAGTTGTGGAGTCTGATTCACAGTTTTTACCCTTATAGGAGGAGGGTTTGAGGGCTCCTCCCAATGTGGATAGCATTGTTCAACTTGATTTGTTGTGGAGCCTGATTCAGAGTTTTTGCCCTTACAGAAGAAGGGTTTGGGGGTTCCTCCCGATGGTCATCCGACGAAACAAACCTGAGCCATCAAAAATGTCTGTTTGAACTTTTCATCATCATCTTCTTCTTCTTCCTTCTCCGTAAAACACTGTAAAACCCTCTCTCTCTAGAGAAGAAATCAAGGGAGGCAAAGAGTTCCCTCTGAAGAAGGTCATGAACATCAACCATCTCACTCTCTCTCCTTTCTCTCTCTACTTCTGTGCACATCCAACAAACGATCCTACATTTCTCCATCAAACACCGACTGACCTGCACACGGACTGTAGCATCGTTCAACTTGATGAGTTGTGGAACCTGATTTAGAGTTTTTGCCCTTACAGGAGGGGGGTTTGGGGGCTCCTCCCAGCGTGTGTAGCATCATTCAACTTGAAGAGTTGTGGAGTCTGATTCAAAGTTTTTACTCATTCATGTTTTAAGGCATTAGATCTCATGTTTGAACATCCACGCATGTGCAGTTTGGTTTCATCATGTTCAGTTGCTTTCTAGATTATACTTTGAATTCTGATGCATTTTAGATCTATCGATTTGTATGTAACCAGAGTGCATTTTAATCTGAATTTTTTACTGCAACTTTATGCATATGTCTTCATGCTCTTCACCAAAAATCAGATCATTCTGAGTTTGTTTGACCCACTTTAAAAAACAAGATTCAGAACCTGTTATTTTGCACCGTCAGGATTTTAGCAGAATCAGGACTAACTTGCGGGAGTGATTTCTCCCTAACCAGAGATGATCTTTCCGATCCGTAAAATAGGTTGTTTTTTAAATTGAATCTAGTTTGTTCATACCAAATTTCAATGATTTCTATGGTATTTTCATACTAGTTTTGGATCAAAAACCATAACCCTGTCACCCTGTGTCATTTTAACGGCTCAGATTTTGATCCATTTTGTTTGAATTTTATTTCCTTAATGGAAGATCATTTTTCAATTCTGTAAAACGGGTTCTCTTTGTTTATGTGTGTAGTTCATCCCTGTAAATTTTCAAAAATTTTCATGGTCAATTATTATTTTATTTTGATTAAATACCAGAACCTTGTATCCAGATTTTATAAATGTTCTGATTTTGGCCCCCATATCATGACTGTTGTAGCACTTCTTCAACAAATCGCTATTTGATTGGAAATATTCTTCAGCAAATCATTGTTATGATTTTTTTGGGTCTCTAATGAGTCCCTACTATGATTTGTAGTATTTTTGGGTCTCCAACGAGCCTCACAATGATTTATAGTGTTGTCCGGTCTTTTAACTATGATTTATAGTGTTTTGGGGGTCTCCACGAGCCCCACAACAATTTGTAATGTTTTTCGGTCTTATAACTATGATTTATAGTGTTTTCGGGTTTCCAACGAGACCCACAACGATTTATAGTGTTGTTGGACCTCGCTATAGCGATTTGTAGTGTTTCTCGCTAAACACTACAACGATTTGTGATACAAATCGCTATCCGAATCAAGACCAACTTGTCAGGGCCATATCTCCCTAAACAGAGATCGGATTTCAAATCCGTAAAAAGTAGTGTCTTTGTTGTGAAGTCTAGTTTATTCCTGTAAATTTTCAGCGATTTATATGGTAATTTGATACCCTATTTGGATCTAAAACCAGACCCCTATTAGTCTGCCTTATTTGAGTGACATAGGTTTTTAGTTCATTTTGTAAGAGTCATATCTCCCTAACGGAAGATCATTTTCCAAATCCGTAAAAGGGGTTTTCTTTCTCTATGTGTTTAGTTTATATTTGGAAAGTTTTATAACTTTCTATGCTTATTTGATATTTCAAACCTGTTAAAAACCGAGGCATGTCTCCAACAAGTTATAATTAACTTCCATCAACTGAGTTAAAAGGGAATAATAACATGTCTCAGTTTTTAACAGGTTTGAAATATCAAATGAGCATAGAAAGTTAGAAAACTTTTCAAATATAAACTAGACACATAGAGAAAAAAACCCCTTTTACGGATTTGGAAAATGATTTTCCGTTGGGGAGATATGACTCTTACAAAATGAACTAAAAACCTATGTCACTCAAATAAGGCAGACTGATAGGGGTCTGGTTTTAGATCCAAATGGGGTATCAAATGACCATAGAAATCACTAAAAATTTATAGAAATAAACTAGACTTCATAACAAAGACACCACTTTTTACGGATTTGAAATCCGATCTCTGGTTAGGGAGATATGACCCTGACAAGTTGATCCTGATTCGGATAACGATTTGTATCACAAATCGTTGTAGTGTTTAGCGAGAAACACTACAAATCGCTACAGCGAGGTCCAGCAATACTATAAATCGCTGTGGGTCTCGTTAAGGACCCGAAAATACTATAAATTATAGTTAAAAGACCGAAAAACACTACAAATCGCTGTGGGGCTCGTTGGAGACCCCCAAAACACTATAAATCATAGTTAAAAGACTAAACAACACTATAAATCATTGTGAGACTCGTTGGAGACCCAAAAATACTACAAATCATAGTAGGGACTCATTAGAGACCCAAAAAAATCATAACAATGATTTGCTGAAGAATATTGCCAATCAAATAGCGATTTGTTGAAGAAGTGCTACAACAGTCATGATATGGGGGCCAAAATCAGAACATTTATAAAATCTGGATACAAGGTTCTGGTATTTAATCAAAATAAAATAATAATTGACCATGAAAATTTTTGAAAATTTACAGGGATGAACTACACACATAAAAAAAGAGAACCCGTTTTACAGAATTGAAAAATGATCTTCCATTAAGGAAATAAAATTCAAACAAAATGGATCAAAATCTGAGCCGTTAAAATGACACAGGGTGACAGGGTTATGGTTTTTGATCCAAAACTAGTATGAAAATACCATAGAAATCATTGAAATTTGGTATGAACAAACTAGATTCAATTTAAAAAACAACCTATTTTACGGATCGGAAAGATCATCTCTGGTTAAGGAGAAATCACTCCCGCAAGTTAGTCCTGATTTTGCTAAAATCCTGACGGTGCAAAATAACAGGTTCTGAATCTTATTTTTTAAAGTGGGTCAAACAAACTCAGAATGATCTGATTTTTGGTGAAGAGCATGAAGACATATGCATGAAGTTGCAGTAAAAAATTCAGATTAAAATGCACTCTGGTTACATACAAATCGATAGATCTAAAATGCATCAGAATTCAAAGTATAATCTAGAAAGCAACTGAACATGATGAAACCAAACTGCACATGCGTGGATGTTCAAACTTGAGATCTAATGCCTTAAAATATGAATGGGTAAAAACTTTGAATCAGACTTCACAACTCTTCAAGTTGAATGATGCTACCCACGTTGGGAGGAGCCCCCAAACCCCCCTCCTGTAAGGGCAAAAACTCTAAATCAGGCTCCACAACTCATCAAGTTGAACGATGCTACAGTCAGTGTGCAGGTAAGTCGGTGTTTGATGGAGAAATGTTGGATCGTTTGTTGGATGTGCACAGAAGTAGAGAGAGAAGGGAGAGAGAGTGAGATGAGGTTTTACCCCTCTTCTGTAAGGGTAAAAACTCTGAATCAGGATCTACAACTCATTTATTTAAATGATGCTACCCACGCTGGGAGGAGCCCCCAAACCCTCCTCCTGTAAGGGTAAAAACTCTGAATCAGGCTCCACAACAGTCAATGTGCAGGTCAGTCAGTGCTTGATGGAGCAATGTAGGATCTTCTGCTGGATGTAAACAGAAGCAGAAAGAGAAGGGAGAGAGAGGGTGAGAGGGTTGATGTTCATGGCCTCCTCCAGGGGAGATTTCTTTCTCGGATAATCCTGCAGTGCAAAGACTGGGTCTTAAATAATCATCTTTGGGGCACTTAAGTCTTTTCAAGAATCCTCCCTTGATGTCTTCTCTAGAGAGAGAGAGAGAGAGGGTTTTACAGTGTTTTACGGAGAAAAAAGAAGAAGACTTTGAAGAGTCAACATCATCCTCGACTTTCTGGATGGAGGACATGTTTGTCCTTTTTTTGAGCTGTTTGTTTTTTCTTTTTTGAATGAAGGGCATTTTTGTCATTTTCTCAAACCATCACTTTATCAGAAGAATAGCAAGAAAGGGTACTTAAGTCTTTGCAACATCACCAGAGTCCGATGCAAAGTTATGTCAACATACACGGGAATACGAGCCCCATGTGCTTGTATACGTGGTGCTCATTCAAAGCCCCGAACACAGACGTGGGATTCAGTGAATCATCGGGGGGGGGGGGGGGGGGGAACATACACCACCCTCTCCCTTTCGGGCCACAGAAGGCTTCAAAAGCTCCAACTGTGCATGGACGCAGTCATAACTCATAAGCCAAAGCACGGTTTCCCATTGTGTTCGTTAGCACCACCTCCCAAATCCCTAGCCGTTCCAACAAGATACGCTCGTTGCATAACATGAAGCAGCGAACAAGAGCAGCGCTGATCATGGGCATGAGACTGGCCTTTCCCTCTATGATAGTTGGGGATCTCAAGGGGGGGGGGTGTTTGGATGCACCTACGTATCAGGTTAAATAGAAATATTTGGGATATGGAATTGTGGTGTGGTCTATCAAGGATGAGCTTTAGTTTACACCCCTTTATCCACATAAGTGGCAAATGTTGGGAGGCAGCATTTGCTCCCCAATCCAGCATCCTACTTAATTGGATAAGTGGGTGCGTCTGTTTGAACTTAGCACGATATGTTTGGATACTTGCGTTGGTGGTGCGGTCATGATCTGTAGTGGGGGACCAATCTTAGCAAGCCCTACCCAATAGTAGTTGAAATCGACTGCTCTCCAAATCGATAAGCCAGAAGAAAACGCATACAATGTGCACATAAAATTGCATTACGCACAAACTTTTCCTTCATTGAGCGTAGTGTGGCAGGGGTTATTACGAGGGATATACCATACATCCCTTCAACGGGGCACTTAGAATCTGGGGATTGAGGGGCTCTTTCGTGCAGGTGGACGAGACGGCTCTTGTGGAACTGGGCGATGGCAAATTGGCAATATAATACCTGCCCGTTCTTGTGCGGTAGGAACCAAAGAGGGTATCGTCCTCCTTGAAAAGAAAGGCAAGTAGTTTCACGTAATTTTGAACCCCTGACCTTCCTAACGTCGTCCGTCCATGCTTACTCCCTGCTTTAGACATGTGACCCCATGCGCTTTCACATGGGCCTCCACTAGTGATACGACCCTAGTAGGATCGTTCCCAATATCTATGCTTCAATTGCACTTCCACAAACAAGTAGCATGCAACTAGCCTAGTTGCAGCATTTCAAGATGGATTTCAGAGATTTGCAGCGGAAGACGTTGTTAATCAAATAGAATCCTTAATCCAATGCTTGATCTAGAATGATTCGACCATTGATTCTCTCGTCTAAACTGAAGATGTTCATGAGCTGTGCTTAACTTCAATACAGCGTTTGAGGTAATTATCTGCTTTCAATTCAACAATATGGAATTATGAATCAACTAGCAGAATTTGAAACTCTTAAGTTGCAGAGAAATCTCTTTAATAAATAGAGCGTTCTCTATACAGGATGGATTGACCGAAATATCCATTCCACGAGTCTTCATCTCAATTAATGATCTGCTCTATTAGAAATGAGATCAACTCCTCCTTGATTGGATAGATCGATGAATCAGGTAAGGAATGAAGATCCGGCATCTCCAGATTTGCAACTCAACATCAATAGAACTGTGAAATGTATTTTCTTTTTTTCATTATGAATCAAGAGTAGTAGAAGTGGAGAGGAAGAAGATGGCGTGAGATCCTTATATTAAGGCTAGGCCTAATCCTGGCTGGTCAAAGTTGGCTGCTACTATCTTCCAATCAAACTGTGCCAACTCAGCATAGCCAGCCCACTCAAGCTGACTCACCGCCCACGCACGTGCTTCCCGCTGATGTGCAACACGTGCTGTGTGTTCTCGCATCATGCCCATGTGGGACCCCGCCTGCTCGTCATGCGCATGTGTACTCCTGTATGCACGCTTGCGCGTTGCACGCCCATAAGCTCCCACTGACACGCTGCGCGCTTGTGCACTGTCGCTTGCGCATTGCATGCCTGTGCGCTACCGCCCACTTGCCACGCGCCTACGCACCAGTGCGTGTCTTTGTATGCTTCAGCCCGTCTCAGCTATGCGTCATACACATGTTTGCGTATGGTTAGAGCGCTGCATGCATAAGTGTTGGGCACTTGTAGTGAGGTTTGTATCACTAGTGTTGCAGATCAATTATGAACATATCGCCAACAACGATCAACCGAGGTCATGTCCTAGCCATTACTTCAAATAGCGGTACCGACACACATGAAGCACATGCATGGTACACAGGTGCATGGCAGCAAATCATACATCAGCAGAGTGCACAAAACCGGCTTCCATGCAAGCACTACACACGTGCACCATATGCAGCGAATGCATCTTGTAGCGGTACACAAGCGACGAGTGCAAACACGTGTGTTACGATCTCGCTATGGATCATTCCCAAGATCTATGCCGAAGGAGCCATTGCTGCGATTACCCAAACAGTTGCTCTGCAACTATCTTCTGTAGATGCCGAAAATGCCTTTTACTTAGCGGAAGGAGATTTGATGAACATGAACTTTCTCAAGCTCAGCCGAAGAGTCTGAGGCACTTTACACACTCTAGTGATGAGATCCGAATAAACGATCGGCTCATCTCTGCGTTGTCTAGCTGCAGTTCATGTTTGAGACACTCTTGTATTTCTGGAACTTGAACAGCCGTGAGCATCAACCCGATTCAATGGTCAGATCTGCATAGGGATAGAATATTTGATCCAAGTAGAGAAATGGAAAGGTGAGTGATGGCGTGAACTCTTTCGAATAGGCCTAAGCCTAATCTAAAGCCCCTCCTCACTACGTGAGGCCTTCTCTCAAAGAGAGTCAATTATTCTAATTCCTAAAAGATTCTCAAGATTCAATCATTTCCAAAAGATACCAAAAGTTGTCAAAAGCTACAAATTGTGAGGCTTTGGGTCTTATTTATAGAACCAGCCAATGAACACAATGAAAGGCTCCAAACTGGGTCAACTATTGACGTGGTTGGTCAATGTTGGCTGCTGCTGGCTTCCAATCAAAATGCACCACCTTCCATCGTTGACTCATCGTCCACGTGCACAGTTTCTTGAGATGTGCATCGCATGCGTCTCTGCACCTCGTGCGCTGCAATCTCTCGCACCATGCATGTGTGCGCCGCTGCTCACGCATCACGTGCGCACGTCGCACGCCCATGCACTCTTGCTTACTCATTGCGCTAGTGCGCTTTCGCTCATGTGTTGCACATCTGCGCGCTGCCGCTAGCACGCTGTATGAATGTGCGCTACCCCTTGCGCATCACATGCTTTGGTCTGCCTTAGCTGTGTGCCACACACATGTGTGGGCATGGTTAGCGCACCATGCGTGTATGTGCCTGGTGCGGATGCCTTGAGCATATTCTCTGGCCGAACCCCATACTTGGGTGACGTGCTTTCCTCTTAACTGAAGCTGTAGCATTTGCTCAAGCTTGATCGATCACGCCGAGCTGTGGATCCATAGTGTGGTCCACAACAAACCACCATGCTTTGCATGGTCTTGCCCTCGAGACTCCATTAACACTTGTGGGTTATGGGCCCTTGTTATCATGCAAAATTTTACTTTTACAAGTCAACTGACCTTTTGAATTTTTTCTTAGAAAACTTGCCTTCGTTATGAAAAATATGAAAAAAGTTGAGAGAGGGGACTCGCCTGTCGGTACGAGGTTCAATCATTCCTGACGCCTTAACTAGGGGTAATCGAACCAAGGATTGAACGCTATGCCTTGTTTCATTCAAATGTTTAAGAAATTATTTTAAGCCCTAGAATGCAGAAAGGATCAAACACACATGACATGATTTTGAAAAAAGAAATTGATTGAAAACATGATGCATGTTTGAAATTGTTGAAAACCCTTTTTGAAGAAATATTTTGAGAGATTTTGAAATCGAATTTCTAAAAGGGAGTAACTCATTGGGCGTGTGGCCTTACGGGCTCATGCAGGATGCAACCTAAGTCTAAATGATGCATGGGTGCAATTTTTGAAATTTCTTTTTGAAAGACTTTGAGAAAATTTATTTATAAATCCTCTTTGTTTTGAAATTTGTTTTTGTGCCTTGCAAAATTTAATAAAGATGAATTTGCCACATATTCATGACTATGAGCACAAATATATTTTAAATACATCTTATTAAATTCTAAAAGGAGGAGTTGAGAAACTATATTGAAAACCTTTTAAAATATGCAATGATTTTTGAAAATGACCTAAGTATTTAGGCTTTTTGTAACTTAAAAGAGGTTAATAAACTTAAATTTCATTCGTATTCTGACTATAGCCATAAATACAAATTCCACCGATTTTATTAACATTTTAAAAGAAGGTGCATGTGCCATTCATGAATCGCCATAAGTGAGATTAAAACGTGCATATGCATGACAAATACTGACAATTAATATTAAGAAAACAAACTATATGCATATGCAACCTAAACTATGCAGAAAGATAAATTTTCACTATTTTTAGCTTTTTGATTACAATTTATATTGATAAATTGAATAATAAAATAAAGAAAAGAAAAGAAAATACAATCTTGATTTTTCCTACAAAATTAACAAACATGTTAGCAGAAAAATGTAGGCTTTTCAGGATTTATCCAATAATATCCAGAAATTGAGGGATATTATCCTGAAATAAGCCTTTTCCATGCATAAAAAAAATAAAAATCTTTAAATAAAATAAATAAAATCCATGATTTAATAACTATGAAACTAAAATATTTTAGAAAAATAAATTTCGGAATTAGGGGTAAAAGAACCAAAATATCCCTAAAACTAAGACTATTTATCAAAATAGTCTTAAAATTAGGGTTTTGTGAATGAAATTTGAAATATATCCAATATGAAAGCTCAAAAATTTATCAAATTAATTAAAGAGCATGTTGATGTGATCAAAATATAATCAAGATTTTTAAATCATGAAAATAATGCCCAAAATTAAAAATATAACTAAGAAAATACCAAATTTGCCCCTATTTCGACAGAATTAAGACTTTGCAGAAAACCAGTTTTTGGAAAATCAACTAAATAAAATACTAAATGATATGCTAAAATTCTAAAAATTGGTGTACTTACTCCTAACAACCTAGAATCAAAAATTTTGGGGAAACTTGGAAGAAAAACAGTGATTTGGCCTCTGGTTATGAACATTGTAAAATTGAAACAGGTAGAAAAACCTGTCAGGATTTTTCGATCAAAGGGACACCTAAACAAACTCAATTTTGGCCCAAATTGAGTATGTGGAATCAAAGACACATCTTAGAAAAACATCCTTTTTACAGAATTCAAAAAATCTTTTCTGGATTTTGAAATATTAATGAAATAAATGATTTTAAAATCTATGAAAAAGGAATAGAGGGCAGCAGACCGATTTCTATAATTTGGCTGGTTCAGAGGGTAAACAATGTCAATTTTTTCCAAATTTGTGAGAAAAGTTGCTTGAAAAGATCAAGAAATCACTTAAATTTACAAAAATTACAAAATTTGTTAGAATTTGGGCACAACGACTTCGCAAAGTCGTTGTTTTGTCTTAGAAAACTAACTTGTTACAGAACATGTTCTATAACCAGTCTCAGTTTTTGATGAAAATAAAATAACAAATGGCTAGTGTTCGTGTTGGACCTTCAAAATTCAGTGCTCGTGCTGGTCCTTCAAAATCCAGTGCTCATGCTGGTCCTTCAAAATCCAGTGCCTGGGATGGTCCTTTAAAATCCAGTTCTCATACTGGTCCTTCAAAATTTAGTGCTTGTGCTGGTCCTTCAAAATCCAGTGTTGCTCTTTCAAAATCTAGTGCTCGTGTTGGTCTTTCAAAATCCAGTGCTTATGTTGGTTCTTCAAAATCCAGTGCTCGTTCTGGTCCTTCAAAATCCAGTGCTTGTGCTGGTCCTTCAAAATATGGTGCTTGTGTTGGTCCTTCAAAATCCAATGTTCGTGCTGGTATTTCAAAATCCAGTGCTCTTGCTGGTCCTTCAAAATCCAGTGTTGGTCTTTCAAAATCCAGTGCTCGTGTTGGTCTTTCAAAATCTAGTGCTTGTGTTGGTCCTTTAAAATCTAGCGCTTGTGCTGGTCTTTTAAAATTCAGTGCTCGTGCTGGTCCTTCAAATCTAGTACTCGTGTTGGTCCTTCAAAATCCAGTTCTCATGCTGGTCCTTCAAATCTAGTGCTTGTGTTGATCCTTCAAATCCAGTACTCATACTAGTCTTTTAAAATATAGTTCTCGTACTGGTCCTTCAAAATCCAGTGCTCATGCTGGTCCTTCAAAATCCAGTACTCATACTAGTCTTTTAAAATATAGTTTTCTTACTGGTCCTTCAAAATCCAGTGCTCATGCTGGTCCTTCAAAATCTAGTTCTCATACTGGTCCTTTAAATCCACTGCTCGTGTTGGTCCTTCAAATCCAGTTCTCATGCCAGTCCTTCAAATCCAGTTTGTATGTTGGTCTTTCAAATCAAGTTTTGCGCTGGTTTTTCAAATCCAACTTTTGCGCTGGTCTTTTACAATTCAATTTCCAGACTGATGTTTTATCAAATCCATTCAACCTTCGGGTTGAGCTTTTTATTTAGCTGGTTTTCAAAATTCAACTTACAGGTTGATCTCTTTCTATCAATGCCAATCTTTTCAAAGATCCTACCTTCGGGTTGAACCAATTCTCAAAGTGACTCAATACTTTCAATCATTTTATCATCTTTTGCAAATGACCCTTTTTCTAGGAAGAGTTTGAGGGAACTCGTTCTTTTTGCAACTACTTTCTTTGTCTTTTTTGCAAGAACCCTTTTTCCAGGGAGAGTTTGAAGGGAACTCATTTTCTTCGGGAAGTTGTTTGCAAAACAACAACCTTTGTCTTACACAAAGAACCCTTTTTTCAAGGAGAGTTTCGACGAAAACTCATTTTTTTGGTGCCCCCCTTGCTATCTTATTTTGGCCTCCCCCCTTCATAGAGGATCCCTTTTTCCAGGGAAGAGTGTGATAAAACCTACTCCTCTATGATAGCTTTTCAACCTTTACTATTGACCACTTTAAAAAAGATAAGCCTAAGATTATGGAGTTTTGACAAAAACTTAATTTATCTTTGAAAGACCTGTTTTGCAAACACCTTCTCTCTAGGGAAAAGAGAAGTCTTTTTATCACCCGTTCAGGTAAGGGTTAAGCCTGAGCCTCTCTTTGAGGAAAAAGAGTGGTCCAATTAAGTCAAGGATTTCATCAATTTAATGTCAAACAATTCTTTCATAAAGGATCATCGGATTTATTTCCAATATGTTACCAGAAATATTTGTTGATTTAAAAAAAAATTGTATTCATTGCACAAAAATTTACCTCAAACTACCTCTTGTATTCGTTCTAAAAGGTTGAAACTTCTGTGAAATAAGAAGAAAATTCAAGCTTTTTCTGTTGGTCAACTAAAAGAGATGAAGGAAAGATCCTCAGTATGGCCGGCAGGGGAACAATTCAATGATGTTGAGAAGCCAGATATGCATTGATATTGATTATGGTAACGAGACATTTTTAAACACAGTTCTTGTAGCAATAAGGCAATGAAAATATACTATGGTATAAAACCCACTTCATTTCTCTGAGCATTCAAGCCTAGTGAATTACATGCAAAAGGGATCTCTCAACTATCTCTAAGTTGAAGGATGATATGAGAGTTTAGATCTCCAAGACAAAGAAGACTCGGATCATCACCAAGTTCAAGGTTGATGCGATGAACTTCCCTTACAAAGTACTTGCTTTATGCTACAAGGAACATATTTTTAACCAAGAAAGACACAATATGCTTGTAAAAAGGTAATTATCAATTGTTACCAAGTTGAAGGATGACACGAGAGTCTAATCTCAAGGGACAAGGAAGACTTTGATCATCTTTGAGTTGAAGGAAGATGTAATGTGCCCTTCTAGGGAAGATTCAAAATATCTCCAAGTTGAAGGTTGATAAGCCAAACTTCCTGCCAAACCCCAAAAAGAGCTCAAACCTCAATTTTATGTGTCAAAAGGATGTAAAGAGATGATGGTTGACCCAAATATCAAATTGCCTGGAATCATCTTTACTTATGTGAAATCCTTTGTCAACATCTTTTCATTCACTTGCTAGTATGAAACTAAGAACGATTCCTCTCTTTTCATACCAAGGAAATGAATAGCTTCCTTACAAAAACTCAATAGCAACAATTTGAATTCGATTCTTGATTTTATAACATTAGCCTAGTTGGAGACAATACTCTAGGTAGAAGAGGGAATATCTTTTGCACATACGTGCACATTTTCAAACAATTTGATCAACTACAATTTCTGTAATATTGGCAATTTTTCTGGCTATACTGACATAAAGTAAGAGTTTGACTTCTTTTTGATGTGTCCTTGTGCCTTTTTATTATCCCTCTTCAAGATCTGAAGATCTTTCCTTTCTTTTGGTTTGAGCGCCCAGGCTCTCAAATCTTTTGCACATTCTCTATTTTTCTCCACTATCCCACCATAGACAGTTTCAGCTCAGGTTTAAGGTTGAACCTGAATCCTCACAAAAGGTTATTTCAAAAGCTTATTTTGTCTTAGTCATGAGACCCCTCCCTTTACAAACTTTCCTTTTCAAAGCTTTAGGGACCCTATTTTCTCACCTTTTGCAACCTCTTTTAGATTTCGTGCAAAATTAGGAGGTTCCATCACAGTCTCCTCACCCACTTTTCAATCAAAGCCTTTTGTCTTCATGGATTCCATTCTTTTCAACCTATTCAAGTTAAGGGATAAACCTGAATCTTTGGTCGCAAGACCACCTCTTTGTTTTAAATTTTCCTTTCTTAAAGGCTTTCAAGGAGTTTATTGCACCTCTTTCTGAGATTCCTCACTTTTTTTTATCTAACCCTTTATTTTTGAGGATTCCATTCTTTCACCCTGTTCAGGTTAAGGGTAAAACCTGAAAACCCATAAAAACTTTATTTTTAAAAAAACTCTTTTTGTGTCTCAGTCATGAGGCCCCCTTTTATCGATCTTTCTTTTCAAAGCTTTTGGGAACCCTATTTTTCTTACCTTTTGCAAACTCTTTCGGATTCTGGGCAAAACCCGAAAATGCCAGCATAGTTTCCTCATTCCTTGTTATCAAAGCTCTTTATTTTCGAGGATTCCATTCTTTTTAAAGCCATTCAGGATAAGGTTGTAAACCTGAACCTCATTTCATGAGGGCCTTTCAAAATCAATTCTTCCATACTTAGTTCAGATTTTTTAACTTGGGCATTTCATTTTCAAAATTTGGTGTATTTTTCTTTGCCACTAAGCTCAGCTTCCAACTGACTTAGTAGTAAAGAGGGGCATCTGTAAACATTCCAAATTTTCCAGGTTTACTTATGGATACCCTCTTTCATAGATGCCAACCCTGTACTACAGTGTAGGAGTCTAACCTCTCTGTCCATTCTAGTTTAGGTGTCATTTCATCCAGTTTTATCAGTAAAATTACCATTTTACTCCTAGGTCACCTTAAGCCTTTGTCAGTTAGACCCAACCAAGCTCATTTTAAGTTCAGAAGAGTTAGAATATCAATTATTTTTAGCTCCCCTAAGCTCACGATGAGTAGTGTCATTTCATTCTAGCTAATTTTGGTTCATTTCATGAGAAATGAGCTCATTTATAGCTTGAATTTTAAGCCAATTGTTCTAGAGTCAGTCAATCCCAGTTGACCCTATTCCCATGTGTATAACCAGAGCTCACTAGGAGTTCATGTGATCCAGTTCCAATTCAAATTTATTTTCCACATTCTTGGAGTCCATTTTAGCTCAATTCAGCTCATTTTAGCTAGAATTGAACTAACCCTTGTCAACCCAGCTAGGATTAGGCCCAAATTTAGTTCACCTTAGTACAATTGAATGTCATTTTAGCTCAAACCCAGTACATTCCCGTTGCTGACTTCACTCTACAGTAAATTTCTTACAATTTCATTGAGAATTGTGTCTATTTTCGATCACCTGGTTTAGGAGTCCAGTTAAGTCAGTGTCTTTTTAGTTCATATGAGTTTAGAAACCCTATAACCCAATTCAATTTCAATTCAATCTTGTTCAAACCAATCTTCTAAGTGTCATTATTCTCCCTAGAGGGCAAAATCATTTCTGATCTTGGTCATTTCTACTCAGAGTGGCCATTCAATCAATTTCCACTACAAACTTAGATCAATTTCTTCTCTGAAATCATATCTATATCTGAGATCCATTTCATGTTTCAATTTGGATCGGATCTAATGTTGGATATGATATCCAATATCCATTCTTTATTCCGGACCTGGACCCTTTTATTCAATTCATTCTATTATTTATATCCAGAGTTCAATTTGTTTTCTGAACCTAGATTATCTCATCAGATATCCAAAATTCAATCATTTGTTATTCAGGATCAATTCTTTAACTCTTATTTAATATCCGGGATCCATTTTCATCACATTATCTTGATCTGGATCCACTTTCTAACTCTATCTTTGATCCAGGATCAACCTTATTATTTTCATTATCCAGGATCTATTTCAAGTGTTTTATCTTTGATCCAAGATCTTTCAAATATAGATCAGACTCATGGTTCAAGATCTAGATCCATTTGTCATCTTAAAACTTTGAATCCAAATCTGAATTCAAACCTTCTTCTAATTTCAAACCTGGGTTCAAAATTGATCTTTTAAATCTAAAACCCAGTGCTTTGCATTTGACATTTTGAAATGCCCTTTTCAGAAAAATATCTTTTTTAATGTGTCAGATCTGGATCCGGATCAAATTTCTGATTTGGATTTTTATCAAGCCTGGATTTCAAAACAAATCTTAGATCCAATTCACTCCAAAAGGGACCCACCTAGGTGGCATCACTTATGGATTCTTCCTTTCATTTTGTCCTTCTTGTTATTTCAAAAAATTAGTTGGTTTAGGACTTCATTTTCACTTTTTAACTTATGATTTTATCCTTTCATTTTAACTTTGTTTTAAAAACCTTTTAATTGTTTTTAAAACCAAATGTGGGATGCACCTAGGTGGTGCCACATTTGGGTTTATTTGTTTAGAATCCCAATTAGGTTAGAGTCAATTAAGAAAAGTTAAAACCAAAATTTGAATTAGAACTCCTCTAGGAAAATCGCCCCCCTTAGATTTTTCTAATTAAATGCTAATTAGGTTAATTAAAATCCCTATCTTTAGCCTAAAAAAATATTATAAATAGGGCCTATAGGGGGACGTCCAACCATTATGTGATCTCATCCCATCTAACCCTTAGGATTTCTCTCTCCCTTAGCTCCTCCAGCCCAAGGTGAAATTCCTCTCCCTTCTGTTAATTTTTTTCTTTCTTTCTTTTTCCATGGTGCCTCTCCCCTCTTTTTCTTTCTTCCTTTTTGATTTTTTTTCGTGTGGTAGCATCAATGACCAATCCACTTGCAGGTAAATTCTCACCCACTTGCTCTTTTCATATTTTTTTTTTATGCTTAGTTATCGATTTTATCTCAACCAACAAAAAGATAGAGATTAGACCTTTCATAGATCGAATCACACCTTCAATCAGTTACATCAAGGCAAATCCCATGTTTTCATTTTCTGTATTTTATTTTATTTTATGAGCATATTAGATTTAGATTTATATTATTTCATCCATGAAAAATAAAAAATATTACATCTGTGTTTTCTTTTATTCGTTTTATGCATGTAAGATCAAGTTCTTTAATTTTCTTTAACAATCTTGCATGAATCTTGATTTTGGCCTCGCATTAGCAACATTATTTTATGTATGTTTTTTCATCGTTTTGAACTAAATTTTTTATCAGGGTTATATCTATATGTTTGCATGAATCTGGAAAAATTTCATAATTTTTGAAGATCTGATGACCAAATTTTAAATTCAAGAACCAAAACCTGTTTTCTGCACCATCAAAACGCTGTGCAAAATTAGGAGCAACTTACCAGAGTCATATATCCCTAAACGAAGATCAATTTTCAGATCCGTAAAAAGTGATTTCTTTGTCTGTGTATCTAATTTCTCTTGTGTGATTTTTTCTAGTCATTTACTATTTTATTTTTACCCAAAATCAGAGCCTGTTTTTCTTAAACTGTGAGGCATTGCTCAGATCTTAGATCATCTTGCCAGAGTGATATCTCCCTAACCGAAGATGTCTCTCTGATACATAAAAATTGTTTTATCCGTCTACATGTATAGTTTTTGTCGTATAATTTTGGTGATTTTTGATGATTGTCTATATTTTATTTTAACCCGAAATCAGAATCTGCTGTTCTTGAATCGTGAGGCATTGGTCAGAATCAAGTGCATCTTGCCGGAATCATATCTCCCTAATCGGAGATCTTTTTTCGATCCATAAAAAGAGTCTCTTAATTATCATTCCTAATTTATATATAAAAAAATTCATGAATTTTAATCTCGTTTTGCTATTTTATTCGGATCTAAAACCATGACAGATATAGAATAGCCTATTCAACAATCTGTTTTTGCCTTTTAATTTAATATTTGTTTTCAGCATTTTCATTAAATTTATTTTTTGATTGTATGTTGTTTTTAGGGTTGTTAGGATTGTTCATGTCAATTTTCATGATTTTTAAAGGTCATTTGATATATTAGCTTACTGTTTTATAAAAGCTGGTTCCCATAGGAGCCCTGTTCTGCAGAAATACAGGCAAAATTAATATTTTTTCATTCATTTCATTTATTTCATAAATAATTTTTATATTCTAATTATTTTCTTGATCATGTCAGGGTGCTCTCCACCCAATTTGACATCGTTTTTAACTCGTTTGGTCTTTGAATTAGGCATATTTTAAAACCATTTTCTGAAACCCTGATTTTTAACCTTATTTTTGTAATTAATATCAATTTAAAGGGTATTTTGGTCTTTTTGTTTTCAATTATAAATTTCTAATTTTATAATCAGCTTAATTTCATATTTTATTTAATCTTGCATCATCCTTTCTCTTATTTAGGATTTTTATTTTGTAAATGCATGGGAAAAATGCTTATTACGAAGAAATATCCCTCAATTTAGAGATATTGTTGGATAAATCCCGAAAACCTACATATTTCTACTAACCTATTTGCTAATTTTGTAGGAAAGCTCAACACTTTATTGTTTTTAATTTCCTTTTTCTTTATTTATTTCATTATTCAATTATTTATTGTAAATTGTAATCAAATACCAAAAATAGTGGAAATTTATTTTTCTACATAGCTTAGGATTGCATAAGCATATATGTTATTTTCTTAATATTAATTGCTATGGTTTGTCATTCATATGCATATTTCAAGTTTCACTTATGGTGAAACTCGAATGACACATGCACCTTCTTCTAAGAAGTTAATAAACTTAGTGGAATTCATATTTGTGGCCATAGTTAGAATATGAATTAAATTCAGATTTATTATTTTTTTTTAGGTTACAAAAGCCTACACTCTTAGGCTATTTTTCAAAATTGTTGCATATCTTCAAAAGCTTTTCAAGTATTTTTCCAAAACCCTCCTTTTAGACATCAAATGAAGGATATTCAAAATATATTTGTGGCCATAGTCATGGATATATGGTGTATTTATTTTATCTGAATTCTATAAGGCATAATAACCTCTTTTATCAAAAAAAGTTCATAGACAAAGGGGATTTACAAATTTATTTTTCTCAAAGCTTTCAAAAGAAAATTTTGCAAACTTGCATCCATGTATCATTTAGACTTAGGCTGCATCACACCCAGTCCATTACTCCTTTTAGAAAATCGATTTCAAAATATCTTCCTTTTCAAAGTATTTTCAATAATTCCAGGCATGCATCATGTTTTCATTAAAACCTTTTTCCAAATCATGTCAAATGTATGATTTCTTTCTGCATTCTAGGATTTAGAATAATTTCTTAGAAATTTGAATAAAACAAGGTATACAGTTTAATCCTTGGTTTGATTACATCTGGTTAAGACGCTAGGAACAGTTAAACCTCGTACCGACAGACAAATCCAAATTTCTTAACTTTTCCCATATTTTTTAAAACAGAGGCGAGTTTCAATTTTATTTCAAAAGGTTAATTGACTTTCAAAAGTAAAATTTTGCATGATAACACATGCCCAACCGCAACCGAAGCAACATGCCCGCCCTACGCCCCCGTATGTCGATTTTATTTTGTCTTTGGACACTCTCGTCATCGAGACTGTCAAATCTGGCAACAATATCTCGATGATAGTTAGGTTCCGTCCTCTAAGGTGAGCAGTCAAGATCAGTTTGGCTAGATTTATGAGTTTCTAGGTTGTCCTTATGATCATTTGTTTGTTTTTATTTGGCATTATGTTTTTAGTGAGAGAGATGAGGTTATTGAAAAAAATTGTGTGAGCCTACATATATATACAATCATAGATTATACGTTGTCTGTGGTTCAGGCCCAGTTTACATGATCTGATCAGGTTGGACCATATGATATCTCATATGGTATGGTCTTATTATGTGAATAGACATGTTTTGTCTGTCTCCAACTCTATGATGAGTTGAATTGGAGACAGACTCTCAGTTGTATTCAAATTAAGTTATGATCCCGAAACCATATATAGCCCTATCAAGAAAAGAGAAATTAGTCTCTCTCATAAGGCTTAGAGAAAAAAAAATGGCCACATATACAAGTTCTAGAAGATCAAACCCATCAACGATCTACCAAAGCGCTAATGGATTCAGGTACGCTTCTGCATTGTGATTCAATTTTTGTTTTGGTTTTAACGATTTAGTGCAAACACGTTTGACGATCCTTTTAGTTTTTTTCGGTGGATTGAAAATCCAATAATTAGTATTAGAGCTACATGTTCCCATTGAATCATTGAAACATATGATCTTATTATGTATTTCTTGTTTTTTTCGTTTGCGACGATGATCCATTATGATCGGTGTTGGGGCATGAGCAGAGGAGAACCGATCCACCCTTCTCACGCCGTTTGGTTATGCCTTAACGCAATGAGGGCCGATCAACCCTCTTCTTATGGGTTTTCAGATGGACAAAAGGGCCGATCGACCCTCCTACTGATTATCGGATCGCCGTCAGGTGGTGCAGAGGCTTCCCCCTATTCAGACCACCAAACAGAAGGGCCATCAGGCCCTCCTTTTGCTTGCCTATCAGTCGAAAGGGCCATTTGGCCCTTCCCCAATTTTCTATTCGTTGGACAGTTGACAGGGGTTGTCGACCATTTGATTCACCGAACGGTCGATGCACCCTCTCATTAGGTCATCCGGGACAAGAGGGAAGGCTTCACCCGATCCGATCTCTCAATGGGTTCTATTGGTGAGGTAGGCATCCGTTCCATCTTGGCTCTGTTGGGTCCGACGACAACACATACCCTTTTTTTTTTTACCCTCTGCCAGCGGACATCAACATCCGAATCTGCCATCTGTCGGTGGGACCTTGCATTGGGCTTGGCCCTTCAAACGTTGCCAGACTGTGTCAGGTGATCATGGTGGTATAGAAGCCATTATCAGCCATTAAAAGGGGTGCTGAGGTCGTTTTTGACTCCAGGCCATGTCCACTGAACAAGGGAGTGCTAGGGCTGTTTTTGGCCCTTTAGTTGATGTTGAGCTGTGTCCGACGTACGTAGGGGTGCATAGGCCATTTCGACCATTTGATTGCAACCGATTTGACTTTTGGACATCGAAACGAGAACCGATTTGGTCCCAAGTGATCATATTAGTGATCGGTTTAGTGCACTATCAGGCGACTCGATTGGGTAGATCGATTCGGCTGACCATCCCAGGGTGGTTTGATGATTTGGTACAGGACAGTTCGAAAGTCATCACCTGTGACAGTTGCTCGGGCTGGTTCAACCATCTATTTTGGGACAATTTAGTCTCCTACATAGGACTGGTTCAACCACTATGCTTGTTGGGTACATGCCTCACCAGCGACTCAGCCGGTTCGGTGCCCAGTCTGGGGCTGAGTCGGCCTGACTATCATTCAAAGGTGGGTCCTACTGACCCGGTTCAACCCAATTCAGTTGATGGGCTAAACTGAGTCAGGTGGGGTTTTGGGATCGGTTCAGTCCCCATTTGGATTTGGGTGGCAGAATCGAGTCAGACCATGCTTTATTGGTCAGGCCTGGTTAGACCCGATCCATTGCATGGTAACCCACCAGGTTGTCGTGTGATGGGTCTGACTCAATCTAGGTTAGACCAATTGTTTGACCCGCAGTAGGTCCGGCCAGGTCTGATTGGTTGGACCCGTGCACAAGCCATAATAAAAAAATTTATATAAATTTTTTATAAGAATATTATTAAGGCTATTTGGTCTACTTCATGGGCTATTTTTGGTTATTTTTTGGTCCATGCATATTATGTTTGCACTTTCTTTATGTTCATGTGCATTAATTAACATACTTGAACCTTGGTATTCATTTGTTTTTGGGTTCGATATTCTAAATTGAATTAATTGAATTAATATGTTGCCAAAGTAACCTCTATTGTATATATTAGCTCATTTTAGAATATTGTGATGTTTATATGTTTGTGGTTCATGCGAATAGTAATCGGCCAAAAAAAAATTCCTATTTGGCCGAACCAAAATATATATATTTTTAGTAATAAATATGGGACAATTGTATGGTTTTCCATATGAATAACAAGTCGTTCCAAAGAAAAGGCGCATTGTTTGATAAGACTAATTATCCATGTTTGATTGTTGTTTTGAGAGTGTTGCTTATAAATTGATATTTTTGTATAAAGACTAAATGACAATGTTGTACTGAGTATCGTGTGATGGGGTTCACCATTGTTTAAACATGTTATTTTATGTTAATGCATATAAAAATGTATGTTAATTGTGAGCTTGTTTTGTTCTTGATTCAGTTAATACTTTTGCTTCTTTAATATCTGTAAATATTAATTTAATCCTTATTTTTAGTGGTTTTATTTCAAAAACTGGAAAGAAAATGTTATGATTGTTATCGGATGTATGGATTTGGATCTTGTACTACGAGAAGATCAACCACCTACTCTTATGGATAGAAGTTTTGTTGAGGATAAAAGGAACTTCGAGCGATGGGATAGATCGAATCACATGAGTCTCATGATCATGAAACATGCAATTCCTAAATCCTTCAGAGGCACTATGTCCGCAGAGGTAAATGCCAAGAGGTTTATTAAAAAAATAGAAAAGCATTTTGCTAAAAACGAAAAGGCTGAGACAAACACTCTCCTTTTGAGTCTTATTTTTATGAAGTATAAAGCAAAAGGGAACATTATGGAGTACATTATGAAAATGTCCCATCTTGCTTCGAAACTAAAGGCACTTAAGTTAGAGTTGTTTGAGGACTTGCTCGTGTAGTTGGTTTTGATATCCCTTCCTTCTTAATACAGTCAATTTAAGGTCATTTATAACTGTTAGAAGGAGAATTAGACTCTTAATGAGCTCATTTCACAATGTGTGCAAGAAATGATAGGATAGAGTAAGATAAGATAGAAAGTACTCATTTAACATCCTCTAAGGACAAGTTTAAGAAAAAGAAAAGGACTAAGGAAGATGCAATGGACCCTCAATCACAGAAGAAACACAAAAGACATCAAGACCCAAAGTCTAGTTGTTTCTTTTGCAAACGAGAGGGTCACATGAAGAAGGACTGTACCAAGTATCATGCTTGGCGTGAGAAGAAATGCACGCTCCTTACATTGGTTTGTTCTGAGGTTAATTTAACTTTTGTGCCAAACATATTCGGTGTATGGATTCTAGTGCTACCACTCACTTAAGTGTGTCTGCAGGGTTGCTTAAGTTTCTGACCGCCAATTGATACTGAAAGATTCATTTATGTAGGCGATAGCAAAACAGTCAAAGTTGAGGCAATAAAGACATTTATGTTACTTTTAAAGACTGAGAATTATTTAGATTTGAAAGAAACATTTATTGTGTCATCTTTTAGGCGGAATTTGGTTTGTATTTCTACTTTAGACAAATATAGTTATTTTTGTTTATTTGAAAATAATAAATTTAAATTATTTCTTGATTCAAATCTTATTGGGACTGGTTCTTTATCTACAGTTGTTAACCTTTATTTGCTTAATACTATTGCCTCATATAATAAAACCTTGCATTTAAGTTCTCGCGATACAAAACTAAAATTAACAAATGAGAATTCTACTTTATTATGACACAAGCGCTTAGGACATATTTTTAAACGAAGAATTGAAAGGCTTGTGTTGAGTGATATTCTTGATTATCTTGATTTTACTAACTTTTAGGTTTATGTTGAGTGTATAAAAAGAAAATGAACAAACATTAGAAAATTAAGTGTCGAAAGGAGAGTAGACGTCTTAGAACTAATTCATACAGATATTTGTGAGCCCTTTCCTACATCTTCTTGAAATGACCAACAATATTTTATTATGTTTATAGACGACTATTCTCGTTATGGGTACCTATATTTAATTCATGAAAAGTTTCAGTCTTTGGATGTGTTTAAATCATTTAAGGCTGAAGTTGAAAACCAACTTGACAAAAGAATTAAGGCCGTTTGATCTGACAGTGGTGGTGAGTAACTATGGTAGATATGATGAATCAGGTGAACAACATCAAAGGCTCTTTGCTAAATTCTTAGAGGAATGTGAGATCGTCTCTCAGTATACCATGTGAGACATTTCTAGTATGAATGGTGTTGCTGAGAGACAAAACAAGACCCTTAAGGATATGGTAAGAAGTATGATTTCTCATTCTACCTTACCAGATTCTCTCTGGGGAGAGACATTAAAGACTGCAACCTATATATTGAACATGATACCATTTAAAGTAGTAACCAAGACCCCGTATAAATTCTGGACAGACAAAAAGACTACTGTGAAATATTTTCATATTTGGGGATGTCTAGCCAAGGCTAGGCCATACAGGCCATATGAAAATAAATTGGATTCCAAAACGGTTAGCTGCTACTTTATTGAGTATTTTGAAAGGTCCAGGGACTATAAGTTTTATAACCCTGTGAATAAGTCCTTTTTTGAAATGAAAAACACTTGTTTCTTTGAGGATGCTGAGTTTGGGAAGAGTGATAAGACATTGCTTTTGAAGAAGAGTCTCTTTCTTTTCCTATAATTGTGGTTGATAATTATCAGATTTCTATTTCTGATATCCTTTTCATAAATCTGAATCAAGGTAATGCTTTAGATCTCTTTATCCAAAATCGAGCTTTTACTCTTGAAGTACAAACTCAACAACCTCAAGAAACACTTCAAAAACTAGTGCCATTAAGAAAATCCACTAGAGAGAGGAGAAGGGCAACTTCAGATGATTATATTGTCTTTCTACAAGAACATGAGAGTGATACTGGCTTAAAGAAAGATGATTCAATCAACTTTTATCAAGCCACACAAAGTTTTAACTCTCAAAAGTAGATTGATGCAATACATGAGAAGATTAAATCCATGAGGGACAATGACGTGTAAGATTTTGTCCCATTACCTAAAGATGTGAAACCCATTAGTTGCAAATGAATATTTAAAACCAAAAGAGATTCAAAGGGTAATATGAAAAGATATAAGACCCGTCTTGTTGTAAAAAGGGTTTACTCAAAGGGTAGGCATTGATTATACAAAGACTTTTTCTCCAGTTTCTACTAAAGCCTCTTTCAGAATTATGATGGCACGTGTGGCTCATTATGATTTGAATCTATATTAGATGGATATAAAGACTGCATTCCTTAATGGTGACACTGATGAAACAATATATATGGTCCAACCAGAATATTTTGTCTCTGGCGATGCCAAGAAAGTGGTTTACAAATTAAAGAAATCCATCTATGGACTTAAGCATGCTTTTCGTCAGTGGTATAATAAATTTCATCAAGTTGTCCTCTTATTTGGTTTTGAGATGAATGTGCTTAATAAATGCATATATATACCATAAGTTTATTAGGAGTAAATATATTTTTCTGGTTTTGTACATTGATAACATATTGCTTGCCAGTAATGATATAGGCATATTGCATAAAACCAAGAGATTTGTGACAAAGAAATTTGAGATGAAAGATCTTGTTGATGCCTCTTTTATATTAGGGATCCAAATACATTGAGACCGTTCTCGGGGTATTCTTAGATTATCGTAAAATAGCATATTAAAAAGATTCTGAATAGATATGACATGAAGGATTATAAATTAGGTGATACTCCTGTTGCTAAGGGAGACAAGTTTAGTCTCGCTCAGTGCCTCAAACACCAGTTTGAAATTAAGGATATGGAACAAATTCTCTATGCTCTTGCTGTGGAGAGTTTTATATATATGCTAAAGTATGTATGCATCCGAATTTAGCGTACATCGTTGGGATATTAGGCAGATATCTTAGTAACCTAGTTATGAATCATTGAAAAGTAGTCAATCAGGTTATGCGGTATTTATAGAGAACAAAAGGTTACAAGATCACATACAGAATGTCAGATCAGTTGGAGATCATTGGGTATTCTGATTCAGACTTTGCGGGATGCCAAGACAGTTTCAGATCCACGTCAGGTTATGTTTTTTTGTTGACTAGATGAGCTATTTCTTTAAGGAGTGCCAAGCAGACACTCATTGCTTCTTCCATTATGACATCAAAATTTGTAGCCTATTATGATGCATCCAATCACGAAATATGGTTACGTAATTTTGTCACAAGGCTGCAGATTTTGGATAATGTTGAGAGATCGCTAAAGTTATTTTGTGACAATAATTCAACAACACTATATTCAAATAATAACAGGAGTTTCTCGAAGTCAAAGCATATTGACATTAAGTTTCTTGTTGTTAAAGAAAGAGTGTAGAATGGTTAAATATCGATAGAACATATTGGCACAAACTTTATGATTACGGATCCGCTTACTAAAGGTTTGCCACCCAAGGTCTTTCACGAGCATACTGCTCAAATGGGTGTTTTATCATTTTATGATATGCTGGTTTAGTGGGAGTTTGTATTTGGATGTTTTATGATATAATAAAGTTTATTTTACCACTTTAGAATAAAGTTAACGTTTCAGTTTCATTCTATACTCATATGTTTTGATCTCACTAAAGTTTAAGGAATGACCAGTTGAAAATAGACATGTTTGATCATATTACATGTAATTTCCATGCTTCACATCCATACTTGATCCATGTCATTTGGTTATGTCAATATATGTGATCATTGATGGATCCAATTACGTTATTTGTAATGAAGATCACTTTGGTTTTATGTTGACATGATCAATGAACCAGATTGGTAGAGATATCAATTGATAACACAGTGTTTTTGAGCTCATAAGGTTATAATGTGTGATTATAAGGTAATATATATGGCCCAAGTGAGAGATTGTTGGGAAAATCGTGTGAGCCTACATATATATGCAATCATACGTTATAAGTTGTCTGTGGTTCAAGTTCAGTTTACGTGATCTGATCAGGTTGGACCATATGATATCTCATACGGTATGATCTTATTATGTGAATAGACATGTTCTGTCTGTCTCCAACTCTATGATGGGTTGAATTGGAGACAAACTTTCATTTGTATTCAAATTAAGTTATGATCCCCAAACCATATATAATAGCCTTCTCTCTTTAAGCTTCCTATCAAGAAAAGAGAAATTAGTCCCTCTCATAAGGCTTAGAGAAAGGAAAAGGGTCACGTATACTGAAAGATCAAACCCGTCAATGATATACCGAAATGCCAATGGATTCTGGTATGCTTCCGCATTGTAATTCGGTTTTTGTTTTGGTTTCAACGATTTAGCACGAACATGTTTGACGGTCCTTTTAGTTCTTTTTTCGGTGGATTGAAAATCCAACAGAGGTCACTTGGTATGGGATAAGATCACGTAGAACCAGTATAATCCAGCAGCAACGACCTATGCTTTTGGTACTTACTGTGGATATGAAATTCCTAAAACTCTGAAACACACATCTGAATGATGATTTCTTGTCTTGCGATGTATTGAATTCGAGTGATTGATGTGAAACAGGGATACATTTCGTCAATTGCAATCTGTCAGCCTGAATTCCCTAATGATTTGTGAAGTTTATTTGTCACAAGCCATTTCTTAAATGTCAAAACTTTGTGAAAAATTTTCAGATTGAAAGCAATATTATAAGGTGTCCTGATCGAGAATATGCTGAAAAGATGATTGATACTATTGACCTTGTCAGGGTTAAAGGGGGGATTCTGTTGGTGTTGTGACATGCATAGCGAGAAATGTCCCCAGTAATATGTATATCCCAAAATTTGTGCTTACTTGTGTTGAATCGTAAGTGCACAAGGTTTTGTGAGTCCGTTTATCATATTTAGTTTCTGCTATTGTGTCTCACGAGTCCCTTCTACATTTTTGCCTCTGCATTCTTATTTCCCTGTTGATGTTTGAAAGCCTCTTAATTTTATATATGATGTGCTCTGGGATTTCCAATGATTAATGTGCTTATGCTTTATAGATTGCAGGAGCTTGGCTCGCCAGTATTTGACAAACTTGAGTCGGAGCTTGCTAAAGGTATGATGTCATTGCCGGCAACCAAGGGATTTGAAATTGGCAGCAGATTTTCAGGTAGGGTAGTATTCGTATAGATGACTCTTTGCTGAAAAAATAGAACAGTGGCCTTATGCAGGCACAAACGAGTAAATAAACATTGTTTTGCTTGGTGTTTTTGGTGATTTAGGACTTAATTTGTGTTAAAGCCTCATAAAGACTTGGCTTTTATCTTATATTATGCTCTGAATATGCCACGGTACTTTTATGACTGGAAGTGAACATAACGATGAGTTCTACACGGATGATCATGGGAGGATCCGGAAAGAACGAATAGATCTGGAGGAATACAGGTAATATTTCTAAACCAATGGTGTTAAATGAGTGCTCAGAGACATTTGTCTGTAACATTGATGTTTTTCTTGTACAGGGTGGGATATCAAATGGGGAAACCATAACCATGAGAATAGCTTTCAAGCCAACTTCTACTATTGTAGTTAGTATTTTCTGCAGTTTTGTTCGTAAATATTCTTTAGTTTGGCAAGCAGCTCCAAGAATCTTTAGTGGGGATGCTATTGCAACCTAAAATCACACAATTCCTACGTATTTTTATTTGTTTCTACCTTAAGAATTCTAAAATTTTGAAGAGCAAATACCTTCATACGCTCTCTCAAGTTTTGAAGTGCAAAAAAGTTGATGTATACATTTTTCTTTTAGCTATACTTTTTCTTTTCAACTTCCTTTTTTTATTCATTTATTGTAATATATTGTTAGTGGTAGCTGTGCATCCAGCCGATTCCCGATCTTTCTGCTTTAGCTGAAGGCCCTGCAAACCTCTCATTTTTGTCGAGCTAAAAGATTTTTTGATGTGCAAGTTTGCATTTTAATCTGGTTGCATCTTGCTTACCTCCTTGTGCAGTGACAAGCATTTTGATGCTTTTGCATTAGTAACTGCTACCTATCAATATAAAACAATGTTGGATCTTCTCATTGTTAAGTTTGTATAGCGTTTTGATAAATACCCCATCTTCATTAATTTTGTAGACATATTCTTTAAGTATATATGAATGAATTCTTCAACATGCAGCAAGCTTAGCTTCAATTTTTTGAGTTGATTGTCTAAATGTAGAAGTGATCACATTGCTTTTGTTTTCTTCAACATGTAGACATCTAGAGAATAACCTATAATTGCTTTTGTTTTCTTTTTTCCTTGTTTTTATGGGTTTGGCAAGAGAATTTTTTAGATGCCTGCAGGTAATTTATGCACATATCTCATCACACCAGCTAGCCATGTTCATGTTTGGCCCCTCATACCTGTTATAGGATTGTCTATCTTGTTCAGTGAAAGAGTGCCAATACCTGCTATGGGATTGGCATCCCTCGTACCTGTTTTATGGTTTGGTGAGGGCTTACCTGTAAGGCTACGCTTACTTGACTTTTGGTTGTTTCCAGTGTTTTATGCATTTATTGTAATATATTGTTAGTGGTAGGTTTTGGGTGTGGAGCAAACAATATATTTTTTTCCGTCGTTACAGCCTATAGCGGTGACAAAAAGGTTAATGCTATAGGTCAATAACGGTGACAAAAAAGTGGTCGTCTAGTTTTTGCCTCTGTTGATTAATTACTGCAACATTTATGTCGCTGTTAAAGGATACACCCAATAGCAGTGATTTATCCTATAAAGGTGACTTAATTGTCGCTGTTATAGGATAAGTCGCGTTATTGATCAAGAGAGGCCAAAACTAGACGACCACTTTTTGTCACTCTTATAGGTCTATAACCGCAACAAAAAAAGCAACCTGGCCACTATTGACCCATGTTCTTGTAGTGAACAATGTACATAGAAATTTTACAATTGATTTTTTTTTAGGGAAAAAGGTAATCTCATAAAAAATCCAATGTAACGAGGTCGGCACAACTCACTTTTTAAGTTTGGTTGCTTTTGGGGTGCTGTGCAAATGCGATTCACTTTCTAAATCTCATGAGATGGAACCAAACATATTAGAAGAGTTGCAAACAACGGTAAAATAACCAGGAATCAGCTTATCGTATTGGTGCATTCAGCAGCACAAAGAGAGCATTAGCATGACAAAAACAGCCCAATTAGCGGTGAGCCAAACCAGTCCAGATTTGTGTTGGGCCATGTCAAAGAAGCCACAAGAACATCCCCTTGAATTGGCAGTAGGAACACATCAGTTGCGGAGGCTTGTTCCCGGAAGATTCTATTATGTCCTTCCCATACCCGCCACTATGCTGAAACAATCCACCAACGCCACACCCTAATCCATTTGGTAGAGCCCTTCAACTTAGATGGACCAATCAGTAGTAATCTAAATCCTAATGGACATCCAAGTTGTATGGAAAGGCCAGGCCATGAAGCCTAAATAAAAAGCTGGAAGATAGGACATGATCATATAAGGTACATGGCCGTTTCGCAATCCTCGAAGCACATATTGCATCTAGAAGCCAGATGAAAGCTAATGGTTTGTAGTCTGTCCATTGTATTGGTCTTGCCGGCTAACAGCGTCCAAGCGAAAAAAATTGCTCTTGGTGATGTTCCCCAGAACCAGAGGGCATTCTAAGGCAGCCAGTCGGCCATAAGCTCGTCCATATATAGCTGCATATAAAGAGGAAGGAGAAAAGACACCATCCTTCGTGAGCAGCCATCTTATAGAGTGTGGGGGTTCCGTGTGAGTGATGAACTATAGAAACAGATCAAGGCCTTTGGTAATACCTTTCCAAACTGCAGATCCTTGCTTCCAAGAGGCATTCCTTACCCAGTTTGCAGGAGGTCCATGAAGCTTATATATATTTTTAAGGATAGAGGTCCATGCAGTTTGTTTATCCATATGCATGCATGGAAGGGATTTGTTGAGATGGGCAAGATTCTTGATTCCCAACCCTCCTCAGTAAGACAGAGGTGACGTTGGTGCCAAGCAACTAATGTCATGGAGTGACCACCACCATCCCAAAGAAAGTTCGGGAGACATTTGCATATCTTGTTAACCGACTTAGGGAGCGGAATGAGTGCCAGTTGGTGGGGAAACGGATCCCCTCATACGACATATGAGGGCTACCATCATAACAAGCTTACAACCGTTGGATGCAACAAATCGTCAGCGTCTGGGAGACCACTCAGACACGCAAGGCACTGCCAAACAACTCTGAAAATGCATTTTTGTGATCCAAGCACACCATTCACTATGAGCGGAGTAGCTTGGTGTAGCACCTGCAAAGGAGAAGTTTCAAGAGCTACAAACCTCATTGAGCCTGCCCGTGGATTGTGCCACCATGAGCACTACTTGGCCAAATCCCGTTGTTCGGAAGAATCTGCCACCACTGCTGAAGGGTTGTGCTCTTTGGGTGGAAGGGACAGATGTTAAATGGTCAGGAGAGAGGATGAAATGAGGAAGGAAAGTCATGAGAGGGGAGTAAAGAATGCAAGTCAAGAGAGAGGAGAAGATAAAGTAGCGGAGGGAGGAAGGGTGAAATGGACGTGCTTGTAGATTATTTTTTGTTTTGAACATCAGAATTGTGTCAACCATTATCAGAAGTCTGCCTTGCATGTGTGAGTGGGTGACATCCCACCGACGGTCACGATTCGTTGCATCCAACGGTTGTAAGCTTCATATTATTGTAACCCTGGTATGTCGGATGAGGGAATTCGTTTCTGGTTGAGGGGGAGGCTGGTGAGGAAATTTTACAATTGAAAAATCATTCTTTTACTTTGCTCGCTCGGTTAAAGTGTGATTCTAATGGAAAGAACCATGTTTTTTATTACATGCTGGGGTTGGGCAAACCCCGACCAAGGGAGTACAAGAAACCAAAACCATTGCAAGCTATTGGGATCTACGGCACACTCAGGTCGCTTATCTTTCCAGATGCATTTCTCCCTCAATATAACCATCTTATCGACAACCATAATTACTGGAAGTGCCTCCCTACGGGGGAAGTGTCCAAAGAGAGAAGCACCACGCTTTCCCAAAAAGTATGGGAGAAACTCACTTCCTATTTTGTCGTTTGCTTTTCAATCACTTAGCTCTTACATCCTTTTCGTTTCCCACACATTTCTCTTTGGCTTTCCCTTTGTTTTCCAGAGCTTCCCTCTTGTTTTTTGTTTTTTTATGTTACTATTTTTTTTTGTTTCTCACTCTTTCCCCTCGTTTTCTTTCATGTTTCCTTTACGCTTCCACAATCACTTTCAAAATGAATCCCGCTTCAGGCTTCATACTACTTTTTAACACTCGCTTCCCCGTTTCCGCTCGTGCACCTGTGACAGTTTTGCGTACTGCATATTGTCCCTGGTGTATATTACAACTCAAGGCTTCATGTCGGCAACATGCAAGGAGTTATTTCTCAGACACTGATTCAATGTCTGAAATTGGTGAAAATGGCATCATTCGGCGAGGCCAGTCCATCCGAAAAGGGCAAACGGGTAACTGAATGCGAGTTAAGGGAGCCATATCTAAATGTAGTCTGGCTACAACTCTAAAAGTAGGATATGGTAGTGTCCGCATGCAACCGAAATCTGGGTTAGATGCCCATCGCCCAGAAGCAGGTTTGATGTTTGAATGCATTTTTACAACTCTATTATAACATTATTGTGTCTCGGAGGGATTCGAACTCTTGGTTAGTAGTCGGCTTACGACACCTGGGGTGTGTGCTGAAGCTAGGGGACTGTTTCCTGAAGACCCGTTTGATTGCACGGACAGGGCTGTGTAAAACAGTCCTGTCTGGACACTACTGGCCGGCTTTTTTTCTTTTTCTTTTTCTTTAGTGTCATTTGTTGCTAGTTCGTGAGGTTTTTGGGAGGAGAGTAATATTGTTTCAATTGTGTTTAAAAATTATATAAATGTGTGGATCTTCTTTGGCTGGAGAGTATTATCTCTCAATTTGGATCATCATTCTCTATGCCTTGTGCATATTTGCAAGTTTTTTTTTTTCTTTTTCGATAAGGCATTGCAAGTGGCTTTGTTGATGGGAGTGCTAAGAAAGTATCTTGTATATTGTTGTCACTGGCTTCTTATAATTGTTAGCTTCTGCAAGCATTTCTTGTTGGAAGCTATTAGCTGATTCCCTTTACTGAGTCATTTAGGTGGTTTTCTTTATACATTACAGACATGGTTTTATGTGAGGCATATAAAGCTGAATTCCATTTAGCCGAGGGATTTAGGTGGTTTTTTTTATACATTATCCACGCAGTTTTACATGAGGCAACATTCTAGTACAAGTTTTTTTTAAGCACTGATGACCAATTCAAGGCTAAATGTGCTACTTCCAAACAACAATTATGTTAGGCAAGCCACTAAACCACTTCAAGGCTCCCAAATAGTGCCTTCATGGGCCAAAAGGTGGGCTACTATTTTCCATTTTTAAGTTTGCTTGCATGAGAAAACAGTGCAAAAGCCGACCCATTTTCAATATAATTAGCTTAATATCATTTTTGACTTTGGTACTATTATTCTAGATAGTTGTGTTCATTTTTCTGCAAATTTTGTATTTTTCTTTAATTGCACCTTGCATATGGTTTTTGTGATTGAGCTCAAACTGATTTGTGTTGTTTTGTCTGTGGTGAATGACAGTGGACTATCCAAGTGGTTAGGAATCACACTGTTGTATAGAATGGGTGAACCTTAGTGATGGGATCTTATGCAAGCCTGCCTAAATGTGCAATACCGAAAAGGATTTAACTAGTTCTTTTTTAAGGGAAAAGAACACTTGTTGTTCAGAGGCCCTACTGGTATGATGCTAAATATAGTCATCATGGTTGGGTTCAATGAGCAAGTTGCTCAAAACGATTTGATGTTAGAAGCATGCAAACAAGTTTGTGCGCATGAGAATATTGATTTGAATCCAGAGATTGTGATGAATATAGTCCAGAAGGGAAGAAGTTTATGGTAGAGCACACATTAATTAATAATGTATAGACTCTCTGATAGCTCAGAATCAATTAATAAAGTGCATTTCCTTTTGTTATTAATTTTTGAAAGGAAATGTTTTGTCCCTCATCTCTTACTTTCATTGAAAAAGAAAGGAAAATATTAATGTAAAAACCAAACCACCTAATAACTTATCATAGTGTTTTTAATTCAACAAATTAATTCTTTGTCATCGTGAGCTACCAATTGGTCCAATCTATGTTCTATCCAATCAGGCTCAATCGGAATTCTATTGGTAGTCATAAAAATGATGTCCAGAATTTTGGTTGAAGTGCAGTGCACCCAACGAGTATAGTATGCAGGTTAGGACATCCGGGACTAAGAATCGAGAAGTGCTGCCCTTGTGAAATAGGCTTGACAAGTCAAACACAAACAATGAGTATTTGGCTTGGCTCAACTCGCTAATTAGTAATAAATGTATTGTATATCATAGATCATAGATGGCTGAAATGTTTGGCTTGCTAGCAATAAGTTTAGGGTTCAAATAAGGTAAAAATGTATTTATTTTGTAAATGACCCAGTTTAAGATTGGCTTAATAGATTTAGAGGCCAAATTTTGTTATTTCTAATTTTGAAAAGAATATTTTTTTGTAAACAAGCAAGCTCGAACTCGAATTGTTTAACTCTAGCTTGCCATGAACTCGAGCTCAGCTAGGCCCGTCCCAAAAGTGATCCAAACTTGAATGCCCTCTGTACGGTTAGTTCAGCTTGTTTACCCATATCTTTAGTATGATAACAAACTAATATATAACACAAATATTATCATCAATAGCCACAAGCTAAAAAAAATTCCACCGATTATCCACTGGTCTAAAGGGTTTCTGCTAAGTTTTTTTTTTGAGTCTCATCTAAGTTATTAAAGAGAAACCAAAACAAATAGATTAAAGCACCCAACCAAACAATATGGGAAAGCAAATTAAGATATTTGCGATCAATTCAAAGAAGAAAACACATATAACAAGAGGAAGAACAGTTGCCAAACATACCTTAACACTCCATGCAATTTCACATAAAAACTTCATATTTTGACATAGTTCGGTTATTTAATCAAGTGAAGTTCTAAGTTTTTTTTTTTGTAATTTCCCAGATGAGGCTGCAAAAACTAAAATTGCACAGAAAGGAAAACTAAAAAACACAAGAAACCAGAAGAAACTAAAAGGAAAATCAAACCCACGCCATAGTCCAAGGAAATCACGCAGTTTAGATCAACATAAAATTGTTGGTGCAATAATTTATGGACTGGAACATGTTTCTTGTCATTGTTATCTTTCCACTAAATTTTCCATCGGTGTGGTGGCTGGTGGACTATCGACAACTTAGTCATGGTTGTGCACAACGCCTAGAGGAGTAGATCGCCCAGGCAATGGGCAGCGATGCTCAGGTGGTGGGGCTTTTGCACAGGAAGTTTGTGGTGGTGGTGGTGGCGGTTGCCTACAACAGAGACCAGAGGAGTACGAGCACTGATGGTGGGGATTGCATATAGGGAGGGGTCCCACGGTGTCGATCAGCTAGTGGTTTGGCAAGGGGGATCACCCGATGAAAAGGAGGGAGGTAGAAATGTATTTGAAAGTAGATGATGGAACAATAATCAGGCCGGAGCAACTGGCGAAGTAGCAGGTATCTGGTGGTGGTGTTGCAGGGCCCCAAAATAAACAGGCGATTAACAGCAGAGGGTAGAGTGGGGTTCATCCAGGAAGAGTAGCAACAAGCTTAAGGGGGTGAGAGGGACCCGCTGTGGTGATTGTGGTAGACCTGGGGGTCACAGGGCGGTGCTCAATATTCTATAATCATACTTGTAATAATAATATACAAAGTCCATGTACTAATTGGTATTAACATGTACAAAGTAATTATGAGTTTATTTCATTAGAAATATCTTGCACAGTCAATGTAAACTTTCTCGCCTAACCCCCCGGTAAAAAAATAAACCTGCAATACAACATTTAACCTAAAGAATACTTGAGAAAAATAAACACATTATTGAATAAGTAATGTTATCATACCATATCTTCAAAGTTTTGATCAACAAGATATGTAGACCCCATGAAATTGTACAACCTAAACTCATTTGCATTCATATTCATTTTTTAAAGAACCCAATGATAATTGTCCTAGTTAACACGAATCAAGATTTGAAACATAAATTGAGTCTAAGGTCATTGTGCAGTTGAAAATTTATGTTATGTAAACTCAAACGTTAAACATACCTTATCACATTTATAGAATTGATACGACAATTGGTAGGTCTCTAAGCAATTAGGAGCCCCTTCTCAGTATTTTGGCATTTTGAGTATTTGATACAAATTTCAATGTTTACTGATTAGTTTTTATTAGACGGTAAACAAAGAACAAAAACATCGATTTCAAGACTAACAAAGAAATATGGGGCACAATAAATGGTCTTTGGAGGTCTACATCCTGCTTGTATTTGCTCCAAGTGGTACTTTAAAATCTTTCTAAGTATTGCATCATCAAAATAAGTGATAAATTCATGTTAGATTTCAATGAGTCCATATACAAACATAACAAACAAACAACTAATGCGCTCACTTCACTGACCAACAAAGTTTCTTCTCTAAACTGACACATTTCACTATATTTTGGTTGTTGTATACATTCTTTATTCTCATCACTAAGTTTTAATCACCAATTGAAATTGAATATCAACATATACATATAAGTACCATTGCTTGCATACACACATAACTTGAGACATTAATAATTATACCTCAACTACCACAATTGTGTCCTTTCTTAAGGGTTGGGATGAAGGTGATGTTGAGGCCGGTGACATGAGATTGCAGGCCTTTTTTGCGCCACATTTATACATAATACCTTTTGTGAGATATCTAAGATAAATACAACAAACATAAGACATTGAACAAGTTAATTAAAAAAATTTATATAAATTACAAAGAAACAATTAATTAAAAATTACTAACTAAATACTTTTTCAAAGTATGTTGACCTTCTAATTTTGGAGAACACTTATATCGAAAGATCATTGACTCTTTCGCATATCTGATTTTATGAGACATCAATGTTACAAATTCCTTATACCTGCTATTTTTAGAGACCAATATAGATCTTTAAATAGGTTGATCGGTGCTACAGTAAAATACCCTTACCATTTCAAAAGCCATCATAACTTACTACACCAACTATACAACAGATCATTTAGTTAACAACAACCACTTAGAAAACCAACAACCCATAATAACATTTGTATTCCCTATTCAATACTTGTGCATAGTCAACCACAACCGCATCTAACTAATTGAATACTTGTGCGCAGTCAATCCCAACCCCAATACAGCCAAACAAAACCACCAGATATTAAGTACATAACAAGCAAACAAACATAGACAATTTTTGAAGGGGTTGCCAAGACCTTGCAATAGGTAACGAAAGATGTGATTCAACAAGTGATAGAGCAGGTGACACACACTGTTAGGCACTTCGAACACCCGATGGTATCTATATGGAGGCACATGTGACACTAAGACCCATCTCTAAGGGGGTGAATAAAGGTTAACATCCAAAGTATCTTCAAAGACAAATGGTATATGGGGTATACGATGCAAATTCCAGAAGGTAATATAGTGGAAGCAAAGTCTTTTTTTCATGATGTAAAGTTGAAAGATAGAGAATGGTAAAAAATCCTAAAAAACGCGAAAGTAGAAGGAAAAGTCATCATATAAACAACTCGAATGTACATCTATTATCGAGTATTACAAGCCTAGGAAGGAAGGGATCCAAGAGGAGAGTTGTCTATAGACCTGTTACATACTCTGTATAGTTTTGATAAGGTTAACATTACCTATAATTACTATAAGACTCACATTTTGGTTAAAGACCTAGCATAATTAGCGAGATGAAAAATGACCAAGATTTGAAAAGATCAACCCCCAAACTGGTACCCTTAACAGAAGATGATTTTTTGTATACAAATCCCAAGTATTTGATTAATGAACATGTAAGGGTATGTGTAACCCCAATTTGACCATAAAAAACAATAACAATGTATATATATATATATATATATATATATATATATATATATATATATATATATGCAAAAAAACCTTAAATATAGTAATCTTTAAATGGTAAATACAGTGCCAAATATTAAATAAAATATATGGTTACATAAATAAAAAATGTATAATAGAAAAACATACATAATGCATTCACACAACCAAACAAAAACACTACAAGGTTATTAACTACTTATATCTATAGAAAAAGAAAAAAGTTTGAAAACATAATCGTTGAAATTGTGCAAAAAAAACTAACTGAGGAAGTCGATGAACATTGAAATGGAGCAAAAAAGGGTATATAAAAAATGGTTAGGATTATAGAGAGGAAAGGGTTATTCTTCTTTCCGCGTACAAACAAAAAAAAGAAAAATAAATAAACACAAACACCTATATATATACATGTAAATTTGCATGCTAGAACAAAATCTCACATCGCTTAAAGTCAACAACATGCAAAAGCCAGTGAATTCTGTAAACTTTTCATGAATTCCGCATCGAAAGTAGTTTTTTACAACCACCAACATGAAACTCTTGACAAAATTCGCAAGAACGAGAATTTTGCAAAAAGTGTCACGCAATTTATAATTTGCATAGGGGTTGTGAAAGAAGTGGGGAGAAATTTCGCATGAGGGTTGCGAGGTGAAGAAGATACACACGTTCATTATGTGAATCTCCTTTGTTGGATGTAAAACAACCATTTTCAAATCGTATATTATGTGAAATTCGTGATTTCTATAAAAATATTGTGTAAATTTCATTTCTAGTGAGATTTAGCGAGATCGAGAGAGCATTGCAATATAACACACAAAAATCAAGAGATCTGCTCGTGCTAAGGGTAAAAAAGTCCTAAAAAATCAAGAACCTACAAAATTGAACAGCGAATTTTAAAATTTGTGAGGCATTTGAGAAAATATGTCAAATTTGCCATATAATCATTATTAAAGCATATCAATAACCTACTATAAATAGTATCATAATTATGAGAAAAATGACAAATAACATAAACAAAATAATACAAAAACTTAATAAAAAGATGATCGAGAGTAATAATGCTTTAAATTAAGTTTTTATGATCTTTGAAAAGTTGTTGATGCATACGTGCCTTTGGATTAGGTTATGTAGCCATCAAGTGGAATATAGATTAAGTTCATGCCATGTAAGCAACATAATGTAACCAAAGAGTAGCTATGAAAATATGAGAACTAATGCGTGAACCCCAATTTTCATGGATTTTTGTTCTTTTCTCTTGAATCTAACTGTACGGACATGATCTACAGGATTAGTTTTATAAGAACCCGCTCTTGAATAATCTAATTCTGATGCATAAACAAGATCTTTTTAAAATCAATGGCTTGTAATCTTCATAAATATTCAGCATTCAAAAATCACATTTTTTTTAATCTAAAATACACTATCCAATGTTTGATTCCTAGCAAATTCACCCTGCAAAGCACATCCTCATGGTTGGATTTGCAAATAAAGTGTTGGAAATGCCTTATAGTTCTCATATTCTAGCGACTGTAACCAAATATATAATTTCTCGAACAATTTTGAAATTTCAGTCTAATGTTATCAAAATCGATGTAGATCACCCTACATCTGTAAATTCATATTGAATTGGCCCCTTAGTGAAATAAAAAAGGAGTCTAATGTAACCATTCAAGAAACCGGATCTATGACTCTGATAGCAATGGTATCCCCTCCACTGTACACCTTCCTAACACTCCCTCGCCCTATGCTTAACACAAACCCAATCCTTCATCCCGCCAGATTACACAAGAAAAGGCTACATATATCTTAACACAGAGCAGGCCGTAACCAAGGCCAACACCCATAGGGGCATGGCAAGCAAATAGAACAGGACCTTCAAAATAACGAGGCAAGTCGAACCGTTTCAGGACAGGCACTGTTCATATAACCAATAAGAAGAAGATAGTACCGCCAGCGAAGATGACGAGCCATTAGGAAAGAAAGACCCAAACAATGTTAATAGCCAAAACATCAAAATTTTGACCATGTACGAAAGGCAGCTCTTAAATTGAAATCAATAACATCAGCAGTTCATCACGTCGAGAAATCTACATTTTGATTTACACCAGTTTCCTGAATTCAATAAAAAGTTCAAAACTGCATACTTGAAAGGAAGAAAAACTACCCATCATATTCCCCATTTGAAAATTTGTTCTCTGGATAGAACACTGCAACTACTACCTTACCACCAAACTTCCTTCCATTCAAGCTTGCCCGAGCTCGAGAAGCAGCATCAGTATCCACATACTCCAAGAATACCTGAATTTTTTAATTAATAATCGAGACTATGGGTAACACCAACAGGCAAACCGAAAAATTGCACTCGCACAAAACAATTCATGTTGATAAGGAATAATTTTGAAAAAGGTGACCCAAAATGACCCCTGGGTCCCAAATCATGTCCTCGATCCAAGCCAAAGGGAAGTATAACTCACCTTTCCTACCCCCGGGGTTTGATCTCCATCTGGTCCAGGCCGTGGGATGACAACATTTACCAATGTTCCTGTCGATGCAAGCATCATTAATATTCTCAAAATTTTAAGCAAACCTCAAATTTTTTGCAATTTAGACAAGACTCTAGAAACAAAAAGGTCCATGCCCATTGCACAGTTTTTAAATGAACATATTAAACACTAAAACAAGCTGAGTGAATACCATATTTTCCGCCTTCTCCTCGCATATCCTCCACTATGTCTTCAAACTCCTCATCATCATTCAACTCATCCGCACTTACAACTTGCGTTAAGCACACAACCTTGGTAGGGAGAGCACCTCCTTGAAATACAAGCCTCTGCATGGTAACATATAAATCTTGCAGTACAACCAAACCAATATTAAAAGTGAAAGACAGAAGCCTGTTAATTTGTACATATATATATATATATTGTATATAATATTTTTTTTATTTTTTGAACCAAGTCAACCTTAGTTGACTTGACTTGACCCAACGGCTAGAATTCTAGTCGTTGGGAGGGTCCAATCTTTTAGCTCCTTTTCTCTCCCTGGCGTGTATATAAATAGGGGTTCTCCCCTTTGTAAAAGTATCCTTCTTGCACAATTGAAACATTTAATTAAATATTATTTCTTATATTGTGCCTTCTTGAGTGTATTCCTTTTGTTGGATGTGTGAGTGTGTTCTTTAGAGAAGAGTGTACTTATCCACTTTTTTGGTGGACATGGTGTTCATGATTGAAGGTGCTTCTTGACTCTTTTGTGATTCTCATCAAAGTGCTCGTGTGAGTCATTAGTGGAGTATTCGTGAGATCGTGATTGTACAAGCGTTTGTGGATTGTGACCTTGAATCTTTGAAGTTTTCAAGTGTGTAACACATTGGAGGAGTGCTAGCAGTCTCCTTTTTTGCTAAATCATTTATCTTCTCTCTTCTTCTCTCTATCTCACTCTCTACCTCTATTTTTTTGTAAAATAGATAACAATGAAAATGTCACCATTAAGCTCGTGAAATTCAATGATTTCAACTATGTAACATGAGCCTATATTATGAAGCACTTTATTTGGGGAAAAGGGTTGTGAAGACTAATAGATGAATTTGATCTAGAACCTAAGCTAGTTCTCACCAAGGTATAAGGTGAAAAAGAGGTACCACTAACGAAAAATGAGAAGAATAAAGTTGTAACCACTTATGAAAAGAAGTTGAAGGAATAGAGGATGGGACATGTCTTGGCTTATTAGCAGTATGGATGTTTAAAAATATTCTAACTTTGCCAAATTTGAATATACTAACAAGGTTTGAGATTATATGAAGAAAATGTATTCTCTTAAGTATGTTGCACATGTGTGCAATGTGCAAGATAGAGTTTGAACCATGACCCAAGGAGATGGAGAACACTATAACGATTTATCTAAACTTTGAGAAAAAATGGCTCTTCTAGAGCAAAAATGACATTGCTCCGAAGTTATAGAACTCCACCAAAAACAAATAGATACGAAGCATTTTTTATCAATTTGCCAACGGCTTAAGACCGAAATTTGAATCTACAAAATAAATTCTTCTCCACATAGGAAAAGTTCATTCTATTAAAGACACTATAGAAGAGTTGAGTATGGAAGAAAATACATTGAAAAAGCGTGCGACAAAAAGTGAGGATGACTCGGTCTTGGTTGTCTCTAGACCGAAAAATTACATAGGTGCCTACAAACCACCTCATTATAGAAGAGAAGACAATGACTATGATAAAAGAAAAACTATTTGTCATTATTGCCATAAATCGGGACACATCAAGCCCTAATGCCCTAAACTAAGAGGGACATATGAGAAGAAGGTTGCTTATGTCGGCTCTCCGCAATAGTCAAATGATATCTCCGCATCTCAAGATTTAACCAATGAAAGCATGTCAATGACTCAACTGAGAAAGTATCTTTAACAAGATACTATGATCAAGACTTCAATATTTTTGATAAAGAATGGCACACATGCACAATAAGAACACTTACAACACTTGTGCATAAAAGCACAAAATCACAATCTCTTACAAATGCACCAAAAGCATAAAAATAAATATTCAAACTTTATTAGGAGCTTGGGCTTTGACTCAAAGCCATAAAGAAATACAAAGGGGAGAGCCCCGATTTATAACAACCAAAAGGAGCCTTGGAGGGGCTCCACTCTCAGTGTGCCCCCCAAGGTACCTTTTGGTACTTAAAAGAAAAAAAAAATAAATAAATAAAAAAAAGTTACAATCACATTCATAAAAGTGAATGTGCATAAAATAATGGAAATGACTAGACTACTCCTAAATAGAATAAGAAAATATATATATATATATATATATATATATATATATATATATATATATATATATATATATATATATAAGATTACAAGGTTTCTTAACATAATTTAACATCCGCCCTCAAACTTAGGGTAGGATGACCGAAAGTTTGTTGAGGAGGAAATTGAACCGTGGAGCACACAAAGCTTTGGTGAAAAAATCTGCTTCTGAAGTTACATAAGAAAAATTTATAACTCCTTTAAGATACGCTTGTCGAACATAGTGATAGTTCATCTCAATGTGTTTAGTTCGCTCATGAAAAGTATGATTTTTGGAAATGTATATTGCACTCTTGTTATCACAACATAGCTTGGTGGGCCCTTTTATTGTGATTCCCATGTCTTCTAATAGCTGATGAATTCATACAATTTACATGGTGGTAGTTGCCATATCACGATATTCAACTTCTGTTGAATATAAAGATACTTTTTGTTGCTTCTTACTCCATGAGATCAGCGAGTCTCCTAAAAACACACAAAAACCAATAGTGGAGTGACGGTTATTTGGGTCACCTCCCCAATTAGAGTCAGTATAAGCAATTAATTTTAAATCAGAAGAGGACAGAAAAACTCCCTTATTTAGAGTACCCTTTATGTATCTTAAGACTCGCAAGATGACACTCATGTGGACGAAAGTTGGTGCATGCTGAAACTGGCTTGCAGTATGGACTGCATGAGAGATATCTGATCTGGTGATACTCAAATACATCAATGATCCAACAAACTGTATGTAGGGAGTAGGGTCCGGAAGGGGAACACCATCATCAATCTTTAATTTAGCTTCTACTATAGCAGGAGTTTCACAAACATTTTCATCTGTAATACCTGATCTGTCAATGATCTCAGAAGCAAACATAGTTTGAGATAAGAAATACCTTCTATGAGAGTATGCTACTTCAATACCCAAAAAATAAGTTAGAAAACCCAGATCAGACATTTCAAACTTATCTTTCAAATTTGATTTTATGCTCTTAACTCCTTTAGAATCACTACCAGTTATGAACATGTCATCCACATACAACAGTAATATGACAATTCCTGCATTTAATTTTCTAACAAACAAAGTAGTATCAGTAAAACAGGATGAAAAACCATTTTCTATCATTACGAAATTAAACCTATCATATCAAGCCTTGGGAGCTTGTTTCAAACCATAAAGTACTTTTCGAAAGCGAAGCACCTTTCCTTTAGGAGTCTCCATTCCAAGAGGAGCATCTATATACACTTCTTCAATTAGATCTCTGTTTAGAAAGGCATTCTTAACATCCATTTGATAGATGTTACACTTGTTGATTGAGGCAACAGTTATAAGACATCGAACAATGACCATTCAAGCCACCGGGGCAAAGGTCTCCTCGTAATCAATCCCATATTCTTGACTATACCCCTTTGCAACCAGTCACGCCTTATATCTCTTGAGGGATCCATCACTCTTAGTCTTAACCTTAAATACCCATCTACTCCCTATTGTTTTCTTACCTTTAGGAAGCTCTTGAAATTCCCATGTCTTGGCTCTTCTCAGAGCTCTGAGTTCATTATCCACGACGGCTATCCATTCAGGACATTTTCGTGCTTCTTCGAAATTTCTAGGTTTTATGTAAGAATGAATGACGCTTAGACATGCTCTATGTTTAGGTGAAAAAGATTCATATGAGATGAACCTAGAAGGAGTTTTTCTAAGTCTTTCGGGCCAAAGAAGGTTCTCCTCACTTTGAGGAGCAAACCCACTAGTATCATCATATCTTTCAAGGGCACTTCTGGAGGTGTTTCTTGTTAGGAAAGTTTTAAAATATTAATGTTTACTACCAAAAGAGTTTTGAAAAAGTTTAGTCCCATATCTAAGAGAGAAAAGTTTTTCAAGAGGTTTAAATAGAGAGTTTGTAATCTATTCTTTACTTTGGTAAGCCTTGATTCTTTAGGTGGATTGCGGACGTTGCTGCGCATCGTGCAGCAACGGACGCACCGTTCGCGCACACGCGCGAGCGTGCGCAAGGGCGCTTGAGGCGCAATGTGGCGTTTTGATGGCGCACTTTGCACTTCGCACGCTCGCAGCGGTGCGAGGTGCTTATGAGGTGAAAATATCCGTTTTGCTTTTCGGTTTGAGTTATATGGCCGTTTGAAAAGCTTTAAGTTGCATGCATATCGAGTTAATGTTGCATTGTGACTGTTGGGCGGTTTTGGAGGCCTTTGATTGACAGTCAAAGGTGGGTGACCGTTCAGGTACTTTTTCGCCCTATTTTCAAACCATCAGATTTATGGCCATTAATCTTATTTATCGCAAAACGTTTTAGCCTCTCTAAAAGTCTATAAATATCTTCTATTTTCGTCTTTTGAAGTCACAAGAATTTTCCGACTCTCCAAAATCTTCTTCTTCCTTCTTCTCGATTTGGCTTGCAGAGTACAAGTGTGATAGAGATCATCTGTCCTTGCGAAGCAGTGACTCTCTAGAGGTTCAAGCCTAGTTGTATCCTGAAACTCAGTCGCATCAAACCCTTTTTCGCATCTTCGGACTTCCCGGAGTGGGGCGATTGAAGTTCTAAAGATAGCGATCTTAAGAACGTGCCTCTAGGCTTGACATCTCTTTTCTGAAATACATTTTCACAAGGTTAGAATAACAATTTTAGAACTTCAATATGGCCTCTGGTTCGACATCCAACTCCATCAATCTGCTTAGCCGTGACCTTGAAAAACTCGATTGATTTGATGGGTCAAACTTCAAGCGGTGGCAATCAAAGGTCTCTTTCTTGCTATCTGAGCTGCATATTGACTATGTTCTCAAAAAGCCCTGTCCCACTGTCGCTGCTGGAGAAGTTGAGACAGAAGAACAGAAGAAAGAGCGAAAGAAGTGGTTTACTGATAACTACCGATGCAAAGGGCATATCCTGAACACTTTAGCCGATTCTCTCTTTGACTTGTATTCACCATTGGAGTCGACTGGAGAGTTGTGGAATGCTCTCGAGATCAAGTACAATGCAGAAGATGCTGGTAACAAAAGGTTTATCGTAGATCAATATGTTAATTTTTCTATTGTTGATGATAAGCATATACTTGCTCAAATTCATGAGATGCAAATACTGGCCTATAAGATCAAAGGAGAAGGTATGTATCTTGATGATGACTTCCAAGTTGTTGTCATCATTGGGAAGCTGCCGGATTCTTCGAAAGAATATAGGAATCACCTAAAACATAAAAATGAGAAAATCACTTTAGATGACCTTCTTAAGGACATCCGAATTGAGGAAGAGACTCGTCTTCGTGACAAAAAGAATTCGAGTCCTAAAGAAGGTTATCCTAAAGTGAATTTTGTTAGTAACAAGGGTGGCAAAATCATAAAAACCCAGAAAATCAAAAAGAATTTTGTGAAAGGGAAAAAACCAACTGATAAAAAGAAAATTAGTTGCTATGTTTGTGGCAAGTTTGGCCATTTTGCTAGAGAATGCAGAGAACGGAAGAGGACTGGTCCTAAGCCAAATGAGTCAGAGGAGAGGCTTGTTGTTGTAATCTCTGAAACCTTTATGGTGGCTGCAAATAAGGACTGGTACCTGGATACTGGAAGCACTGTTCATGTGGCAAACGACAGGAACTTGTTCAAGTCGTATGAAGTAGTAGGGGAGGGATGCAATCTCTTTATGGGAAACTCTTCCTCAACTAAAGTGCTGGGAAAACGGAGTGTGAAAATTAAGTTCACCTCTGGGAAAGTCCTAACACTTGAGAATGTCCACTATGCTCCAGAAGTTCGAAAAAATCTAATCTCTACAAATCTTCTGTCACGAAATGGTTTTAAGATTGTTATTGAGTCTGAGATTGTAACTGTGACCAAAGAAAAAATCTTTGTAGGAAAAGGGTTTGCCACTGGTGGTATGTTCAAGATGAGCATAAATGAAGCTACTACTTCTGTTTATATGGTTGACTCCTATTTTCTTTGGCATTCACGATTAGGACATATAAATTCTCGTTGCATTCATAATATGAATAACTTTGATCTTCTTCCGTGTCATGTGAGAATAAAACATAAACATAAGTGTGAGACATGCATTCAAACTAAGCTAACTAGACTCCTGTTTCCTAGTGTAGAAAAGAATTATAAATTGCTTGAATTAGTGTATTCTGATGTGTGTACGATGGATAATGTTTTGAGTCGTGGTGGCAATAGGTACTTTATTACCTTTATAGATGATTACTCAAAATTTTGTTATGTTTATTTGTTGAAACATAAATCTGAAGCATTTTCCAAATTTCTTCTTTATCTAGCTGAAGTACAAAATAGGTTTAAAACAAAGATTGTACATTTAATAACAGATAGAGGAGGTGAATACTTAGGTGGAGAATTTGATAAATTCTGTGAAGATAATTGTATTATCCATCAAACGTCAGCTCCTAGAACTCCTGAACAGAATGGAGTAGCAGAAAGGAAAAACAGAACACTTGTAGAAATGATGAATGCTATGCTGCTTAATACGGGTTTGCATTCCAACTTATGGGGAGAGGCTATACTTTCTACTTGTTATATTCTTAATCGAGTTCCTTATTCCAAATCTGATAAATCACCTTATGAATTGTGTTTTGGTAAGAAACCTAATCTTAGTTATTTTCGTGTTTGGGGTTGTTTAGCATATGTTAAAATTCCAGAAAATAAAAGGAAGAAGGTTGGACCTAAAGCATTTAAATGTGCATTTGTTGGGTATGCTGAACATAGTAAAGCATATAGATTTTTGGACATTGTTAATGATGTTATTGTAGAATCTAGAGATGCATCTTTCATAGAACATAAAAATGCATTTGATTCTCTTCTTGATGGCAACCGGATTATAGTAGATGAACTTCATGCAAATGACATGATTGAATATTCTAATGATTGTGTTGATGAACCAGAAACTGAAGTTAGACTCAGTAAACGCATTAGAAAACCAACTAATTTTGGTTCTGACTTTTATACATTTCTAATTGAGAATGATCCTGTGTCTTTTCAAGAGGCTATGTCTTCTCAAGATGCTGCATTTTGGAGAGAAGCTATTAATGATGAAATAGAATCAATTATGTCTAATAATGTTTGGAAATTAGTGGATTTATATGTTAGTTGCAAAACTATTGGCTGCAAATGGATTTTCAAAAAGAAATTAAAAGTTAAAAAGAAATTATAAGCTTCAAATCCATCAAATGGACGTGAAAACGGCCTTTTTGAATGGAGAATTAGATGAAGAGATATATATGGAGCAACCTGAAGGTTTTGTAGTGCTAGGGCAAGAGCGCAAAGTTTGCAAACTTGAGAAATCCTTATATGGATTAAAGCAAGCCCCTAAGCAATGGCATGAAAAATTTGATAGTTCTCTGGTGCATAATGGTTTTAAAATTCATGATGCGGACAAATGTGTCTACAGTAAAGTAGATAGTAGCTCAATTATTATTATTTGTTTATATGTTGATGATATATTTATTTTGGGTAACAATAGTGAATGCATAAATCAAACACAGATTTTTATCTTCCTTGTTTTGTATGAAAGACTTGAGTGTTGCAGATGTTATTTTAGGAATCAAAATTATAAGAAATAAAAATGACATTATATTATGTCAATCACATTATATTGAGAAAATTCTTACAAAGTATGAATATCTTAATAGTTCACCAGCATGCACCCCATATGATCCAAATATGAAATTGACTCCTAATGATGGTGCTAGTGTTCAACAATTAAAATATGACAGTGTTGTAGGTAGCCTTATGTATGCAATGAACTGCACAAGGCCTGACATTGCCTATGCAATGAGTAAAGTGTGTAAATACACTAATAATCTTAGTCATCAACACTGGAATGCAGTGAACAGGATTCTTAGATATCTAAAGCATACTTTATACTATGAAATTCACTATACCGAGTTTCTTGCTGTTATTGAAGGGTATAGTGATGCAAGTTGGAATACTGACTTTGAAGATTCCAAGTCTACGAGTGGTTGGGTTTTTACCCTTGGAGGAGGAGCAATTGCATGGGGGTCTAAGAAACAGACCTGTATAACTCATTCTACAATGGAATATGAGTTTATTGCTTTGGCATCTGCTTGTAGAGAAGCTGAATGGCTTAAGAATATGCTAGTAGATATTCCACTAGGTGAGAAGCCTATACCTGCTATTTCAATGTTTTGTGATAGCCAATCAGCTATATGTAAAGCAGGTAATATGAAATACAATGGGAAGTCTAGACATATTAGTCTAAGACACAGTTTTATAAGACAAATGATTGATGACTATTATTTCATTGAAATATGTGAAGTCATGTCAAAATTTGGCAGACCCATTTACGAAAGGCCTTTCGAGAGATGTCATCAATAAAACATCGAGGGGAATGAAAATTAAGCCAATTAAGTCATCACCTAAGGATACCCAACCTAGAGCGCTGAAGATCCCACATGCATAGGTTCAATGGGAAACGAATTGGTGAATGATAGATATTGAGCATATTTATGTAAGCCCATTACTGATGTGTGCTCATGAGCTGTAACTAATATGAGGGTTGAGCTAATAACTCTTAATGAGTTTGTAGGCCTTAAGGCTAAGCTGTGTGTTACAGTACACCTAGACAGTCAAAGGTGGGTGACCGTTCAGGTACTTTTTCGTCCTATTTTCAAACCGTCAGATTTATAGCCATTAATCTTATTTATCGCAAAACGTTTTGGCCTCTCTAAAAGTCTATAAATATCTTCTATTTTCGTCTTTTGAAGTCACAAGAATTTTCCGACTCTCCAAAATCTTCTTCTTCCTTCTTCTCGATTTGGCTTGCAGAGTACAAGTGTGGTAGAGATCATCTGTCCTTACGAAGCAGTGACTCTCTGGAGATTCAAGCCTAGTTGTATCCTGAAACTCAGTCGCATCAAACCCTTTTTCGCATCTTCGGACTTCCCGGAGTGGGGCGATTGAAGTTCTAAAGATAGCGATCTTAAGAACGTGCCTCTAGGCTTGACATCTCTTTTCTGAAATACATTTTCACAAGGTTAGAATAACAATTCTATCTCTATGAGTATAGGTGATGGAATCTCTAGGAGGTTCCTCATCGACATGATGAAATGGAGAGGACACAGGACTGGTTTTCCTGGTTTCATTATCACTCGAGTCATTCTGATTTGACTGGTTTCATTATCAGTTGAGTCATTCTGATTTGACTCATCATCACTAATATCATCACTTTTAGTTAATAGATCAAATAAAAAAGAATAATCTACGTTCTCGTCATTAGATTCAAGGTTTTCGAAACCACTAAGATTTTCCAAAAAACTTACATTTCTGGAAACATACAATTTGTTATTTTTAACATCATAACATCGAAAACCCTTTTGTGTTTCAGAGTAACCAAGAAAGGCGCAAGGAATGGCCTTTGGGGAAAGTTTGTCGTTTTTATCAGTAAGAACAAAACATTTACATCCAAAAACCCTTAACATGCTATAATCAGGTTCTTTCTCATACAATTTTTCAAATAGGGAAATCTTGTTCAATTTTTTTTATGAGAGTATTTATGAGATAGACTGATGTAAGAGCAGCCTCAGCCCAAAGTTTCTTTGGAATATTTTGCGAAATGAGCAAGATTCTAGTTGTTTCAATGATATGCCTATGCTTTTGTTCAGCTAACCCATTTTGTTGTGGGTTTTTTGGACATGATTTTTGATGAAGAATACCATAACTTTCAAGATAACTCTTGAATTCGTTTGAAAGGTATTCGCCACCAGAGTCGGATCTAAGAATTTTTAAACTTCCATTGAATTGATTTAAAACCATCATATGAAAAGTTTTAAATGTTGAAAACACTTCATGTTTATGTTTAAGAAAATATATCCAACAAAATCTAGTGTAATCGTCCAAAAAAAATTACATAGTACGAGAATCCTCCTTTAGATATCACAGGAGCCTGACTCCATACACCGGAATGAACAATTTCAAAGGATTTTGTCGTAAACATGGATCTTTGGGTAAAACGTAGACTTTCCATCTTCCCAAAAATACATTCATTACATAAAAAAATCCTCTTTATAAAGATGTTTAATAAAAGGTAAATAAGACATTTTAACAATGTTGGGATGTCTGAGTCTCTTATGCCATACATGAATATCTTTGTTTTGAGCAACATTACAAAATTGATTTTAGAGAACTTGAAAAAAATCTACATAGTAGAGGTCTCCTTTCCTAGAGCCTTCCCCAATCAACCTCCCGGACCGACGATCCTGTATCCAACATTTGTTAGAAGAGAATTTTATATCGCAACCATGGTCCAAGAGTTGAGAGACCGAAAGTAAATTTAAATTTAGTTTAGGTATAAGACAAATTTTTGGAACAAAGAAATCTTGTTTTTCAAAATTGCCTATTCCTTTAATTTCAAGAGGTGTTTCATCCACCATTTAGACAAAAGATGGAAAAGAATTTTTAGAAAACTCGGAAATAGAACAAGCACTTGGAGTCATGTGAAAAGATGCACCAGAATCTAGAAGCCAAAATGTCACACCGGGAGGTGAAGATGTAGACATAGCGGCTCCGAAAATGCCTCCCTTGAGAAGAGGTTGTAAAGCTTCTACGATTTGTTGAAGAGAAAGAGACCCATCTAACAATGATGGCCGTTCCTTCAGTTGAGATGTCATAGCCATTGCAAGTAATTTCTTCTATTTTGGGCAAATAGGTTTAATGTGCCCCGACTCTTTACAAGAGTGGCATGTGAGCTTGCTATAGTCCCTCTTTGCTCCTTGACCACTTGAGTTTTGATTCTTGAAGTGAGGGAGCTTGTAGGTCCTTAAATTGCTCCCCGGTCTTGAGACGACATTAACACCTTCATTTTCTTTATTGTTGGAAGGTGTAGCTAGAACACTTGGATTGTTCTTGTTTATACCTATCAGTGTCTCTTCTCCACTAAGTTTAATAATTACATCTTCAAGAGAGGGGGAAGTGACGGCGGATAAAAAGGAAGACCAGATTTGTTCAAATTTGGGCCTAAGCCCATCCAAAAAGTTAAAAAATTTATCTTCTTCCAATTGTTTATGGCGAAACTCTATGGCTTCTCCACTCCATTTAGGTTCGAGAATAGCAAGCTCGTCCCAAATAGAAGAGAGCTCGGCAAAGTACTCTCTTATAGTCATCTCCTCTTGTTGAAGCGTTAACACCTTTTTTTGGAGATAGTACTTATGAAACAAGTCCCTAGAGGTGTACATCTTCTCAAGATATTCCCATGCTTGAGAAGCCTTCTTGAACTTGATGATATTTACATTAATTCTCATTTCTACGGATAAAAAAATCCAAGAGAGGATTTTAAAATTCCTCATTTTCCATTCTTCATGCTTTTTCGTATATTCTTAAAGAGCCTTGGTTCTTTCATCACCTTCAAGAATTTTTATTTCTCCTTTCTCTAGCAAGGTTATCTTGGGTTCTGGTTCGGGAATCGACCCCAAAGCCCTTTTTCTTTGACGTGAGCTTTCATGTTTCCGGCCCAAACATGATAGTTGAACCCATTGAGTTTGAACCCAAGAGAAAAATGAGTTTTTTTTCACCCATTAGAGAGGAGAAATGATGAAAAACAATACGTACCTCAAGGGTTTTTCAAGTCTTTCTTGATAAAGGAGGCTTCTAAAATATTGCCCGAAGAAGATGATCCACTCCAAAATTCAATAGCTTGAAGGCACGTTTTTTGAGGCACTCAAAAATGAAGAAACGCATGATCCTCCTTCAAACGAGGCTTTGATACCATGTGAAAGTATCTTCAACAAGATACTATGATCAAGACTTCAATATTCTTGATAAAGAATGGCACACATGCACAATAAAAACACTTACAACACTTGTGCATAAAAGCACAAAATCACAAACTCTCACAAATGCACCAAAAGCATAAAAATAAATATTCAAACTTTATTAGGAGCTTGGGCTTTGACTCAAAGCCATAAAGAAATACAAAGGGGAGAGCCCCTATTTATAACAACCAAAAGGAGCCTTGGAGGGGCTCCACTCATAGACGTTGGAGCCCCTCCAACGGTCACAAATGTGACCGTTGGAGGGGCCCAACGTCTATTTGAGTGGGCCCCCCAAGGTACCTTTTGGTACTTAAAAGAAAAGAAATAAAAAATAAAAATAAAAAATAAAAATAAGTTACAATCACATTCATAAAAGTGAATGTGCGTAAAACAATGGAAATGACTAGACTACCCCTATGACTAGAATAAGAAAATATTATATATATATATATCATCCTTTATATATATATATATAATATATAAGATTACAAGGTTTCGTAACATAATTTAACATCAACAAGTAGAAGCTCTTCAACCTCTTCTCAAGGGAGCGTCTTCTGCAACTGGAGTCATTTTTTCATCTTATTCCAACCCCGGATAAATTTTCTAGGCTTCTTGATTCCGGCACATCTTTTCACATGACCCAAAACAATGATATTTCATCTGAATATCATAACTCAAGTGTGTCAAATGTTTTTATGACCGATGGTATATCTCTTCAAATTGAAGGAATAGAAAATTTTAAAAAGGATATTTCAAACTTAAAAGTTTTTTTATTCCAAAGGTCCGTCACATCCCTAAATTAAACTTAAATCTTTTATTCGTCCTTCAAATATCCGATTATGGTTGTAACATTTCATTCTCTTCAAATGAATGTTGGGTATAGGATCGTTAGTTAGGGAAGCCAATTGGGTAAGGCCATAGAGAATGAGGTCTCAACTATATAGATTTTTTGGAGATACCCAAAGATGTTTTTTGTTGTAATGTCCAAAAATTAGATTTAAATATATGACATAGAAGACTAGGACATCCAAACGTATCTAAAATTTAATATTTTTCAAATTTGATTTTTTTTTATAATCTTAATGATTTCTCTTGTGAAGATTGTGCTATTGGAAAAATGAAGAGATTAATATTTAATGATAGAACTTTTGTTTCGTATAGACCACTCTTATAGTTCATTCGGATGTTTGGAGGCCGACACTTGTTTTATCTAAAGGTGGATATGCATATTATGCCATATTTGGGGATGATTTTACTATACATACTTGGATATACTTAAGCATAAATCTGAAGTTTTTTTTCATTTTCAAAACTTCCATAAGTTTGTTAAAAATATGTTTGAAAATTAAATCTCTATAATTTAGATTGATTCAAGGGGAGAATTTCATGGGATTGTTAAAATGTAACATGTAAATATATATATATATATAATATTATATATTTATATTTTTTATATCTTTTTTTATTTTCTTTTTATTTTTTTCTAGTTCACTTTGAACTAGATGGTCAAGATCTCGTTAGATCTTGACCACATTTATAGTCGTTGGACCTCGTCCAACGAACCTCGTCCAACGATTATAAATAGAGTTGTTGGACTAGGTCTAATGATTCTTAGGAAGACCTTAAGAGCTCCTCACTCTACTTTTTTTATATATAGGGGTGAACCCATCCTTTGTAAAGTAATGCTTCTTAAGCATTTTGTGAATGAATATAGTGGAGAAGAGGAACTTGAAGGACGATGAGAGACCAACTCCTCATATTCTGCACGACTAAGAGTAATAGATTCACTAGGAGAATTGGTTTCATGCTCCACCTCTAGTTTTGTAGCATTAGCTTTTGGAACATTTGGCTTCAATGGAGAAAATGCAGGCCATCCATGTTTATCCCAGCAACGATCTTCTAAATGTCCTGATTTTCCACAATAAGCACAGGCACATTGGAGTTTACCTCTACCTCTCGTACCTCTTCCACGACCTCTGCCTCTAACATTCATAGTATTTCCTCGTCCGTAACTAAATGGTACAGCTAAAGCAGATGACTGAGATGCAGATTGAGATTGTGGAAGACAGATGGCAAGTTTACTTAATCGATTGTATGCATCAGCAAGAGTAGGAACATCAGACCCGATCAACATTTGGACTTTTGCAACTGAGAACTCTGACGATAGGCCTGTGAGGAACCAAGCAACCATAGTTTGTTCTTGATGATCCTTTTGTTTTGAGCAACACAGAGGAGCATTCAGTCTTTCAAAGGCAGCCTTAACAGAGGCATAGTATTAGGCAAAGGATTGATTACCTTGCTGCAAATTATATATTTCCTGTTTAACTTGAAGAATACGACTCACATTGGTCTCTTGAGAGTACGTATCTCGAAGAGTGACCCACATTTGTTTAGCCGTATTGTAATAAATTAAGCCATCTGCAATATGAGATTCAATGCTATTCATGATCCATGACATAACAATGTCATTATCTTCTTCCCAAGTATTATATCTTCCTGTTTTATCATTTGGTTCAGATTCCAACAGAATATGTTTTCTACGATGTCTTGACACGAACATCATAAAAGTTCTGCACCACCTTGCATAGTTTGTTTCATTTAATTTCACGAAAGAACCATACGTGAAAGGATTGGCGAAGGCTTTATATTCCCCAATAACCTCATTCTTATAATCAGATTTTTAAACTTCACCCCTCATGAATAACATAAACTAAGGAGCCACAACCAATATTGTTGCTGCAATAGATGTCCACGTGCACAAAAAAAAATTGTCACAGTTCGTAAATGATCTGCTCCACAATATTCAGATCCACTATGGTGATTTGCCTTCACCACGACACCCAGATCTGTGATCAGATCTGAACCAACCATGACATAAGATAAAAACCATATGCAAATGCACGGTACATATGATAAAAAAAAGACAATATAAACTTTTTGATCTTCACAACAACCTGAGATCCAAAAGAATATGCATATCCATGACTATATAAGAATCTCTTTTTTTTCGACAACCAGAACATACAGAAAAAAAATGACGATATAAGATGTTTAATCTTCACAGCAACCTGAACATATGATCAGATCCAAAAGAATATGCAGATCCACAACGATATAAGAATCCCTTTTTTTTCGGACAACCAGAACATAAAAAAAAAATTGACCCACGACAAATCTGGTCGTCACCCACTTCACGACGTCATTACTGCACCCGTACCTGTATCCACCAGATTTGGTCAACCGAAACCCATATTTCCACCACGACTTTTAGATCTGATTACATATCTGAGTCAGGACTTTTGTCAGACTACAAATCCGTTATCAGATTTGTACCACTCGGTTCCAAAAAAAAAATATTGACCAGACACACCTTAGATCTGATCCCCTTCATGCTATCTGGTACCCTTCACGCAAGCTTTGGCGCAGACCCCGAAATCATGCTCCCAAGGCTGATGGCTCTGATACCATATATATATATATATATATATATATATAGAGAGAGAGAGAGAGAGAGGGAGGGAAAGACGTCTTAATCATTTTTAGGTCTAATCTACTCTAGTTTAAATAGAGATATGGATAAATTTACATATGGGTCCCTCATTATTTAGAAAATACCAAAACAACCTTAAGTATAAATAAAACTTTAGGTCAACTTATCTTAACAAAGATAAACAAGGAGTTAAAAATATTCTTAAAACTAAATTTGAAATGACTGATTTAGGTTTTTTAAGATAGTTTCTAGGAAAAGAGGTTGTTTATTATCCTAGAGGATATTTATTATCTCAGTCTAAGTTTGCTTATGATATTGTTCTCATGTCTAGTATATCAGATGACAAAAATGTTGACACTCTTGAAGTAACAAATGTCAAAATAAAAATTGATGATTGGAAGCCTCTGGATGATCCAACTCCTTATTGATAGTTTATCAAAGTTCTTTCTTAACAATTACTAGACCTGATAGCACACGCTATATACACTAGTCAATTTTAGCATGCTCCCACCTCTGTTCACATGAGACCTGTTTTGCGTATTATTAGATATCTAAAAAAAATCGATTTCTAGAAGCATTTTTATGTCTTCCTCATCTGCACTAGATTTACTTGGATATACTGATGCAGATTGGGGAGGTGATCCTAATAATAGGGTACCCAACTATGGTTTTTTGTGTTTTCTTAGGTGAATAGTTAATCTCGTAGAGATGCAAAAAGCAACATGTTTCCCTCTCTTCAACTTAAGTCGAGTACCGAGCCATGGCTACAACCACAATAGAGGTGGTGTGGCTAAGAAGATTGTCGGTTGATATAGGAATCAAGATTCTAGAAGTTTCAAATCTACATTGCCAGCAATAACACTTTTCACGAAAAAACAAAGCACATCGAAATGGACTGTTACTATGTTCGAGAGGAATATCTTCAAGGAATCATTGATCTGCCCTATGTCACATCTGAGTACCAGTTGTCAGACTTTTTTATCAAACCACTCGTTGCTCCTAGGTTTCACTTCCTCTTAGGCAAACTTTCGGACATCATACCGTAAGTTTGAAGGAAAGTGTTAAATTGTATATAATATCTTTTTTATTTTTTCATTTTTTGGACCAAGTTCAGCTTAGTTGACTTGACCCAACGACTAGAATTCTAGCCGTTGGGAGGGACCTCTCTCTTTCTTTTAGCTCATTTTCTCTCTCTCTCTCTCTCTTGTGTATATGAATAGGGGTTCTCCCCTTTGTAAAAATATGCTTCTTGCACGCTTGTAATATTGAGTGAAATATTATTTTTTATATTATGACTTCTTGTGTGTATTCCCTTTGTGGGATTTGTGAATGTGTTCCTTAGAGAACACTTGTGTATTTATCCACATTATTGGTGGACTTGCTGTTAGCGATTGAAGGTGCTTAGATTGTTTACAAAGCTCACTATAGTCTATAGACTCTATACATAGTTTACTAATGATTTCAAATTTCCCATGTAAGAACTAATCAAATAGGGAGAAAAGAAAAACTGTAAAAACTAAAGCAACTTCCTCCCATAATGAAAACAAACTTCAATAATTGCTGGAGACCACCTAAATTTCCTCTGAAAAAATAAAGAAAAAGAAAATCAAGGCATCAGAGCCAAAATGTCATCTTACAACAGGCACCAAATGGCACCTTCCAGTGCTGGGGCAGCCAAAGACATGTGGTCTCCGCTGGACAGCAATACACTCCTGCTTCAAGGCAAAATGGTGTAGGAGTGGCAACAGAAGCGCTCAAGCATATGATAGGGTCATGTACTTGAGAAAGAGAAGACACACATTCAGACATAGAAGGGAGCATGTATATGTCTGTAGGCATGCATGTGCACATTTCTGCCGGTGCATACGCATGGGTGCATGTTCGTTTGTGTGTGTACACACCACATGTTCCTTACCTGCAAAGCCACTTGCTGTTGTGCCTGCAACAACACACTCTCCTGCTCAGGCCGAGGCTGAGTGGTTCCTTGATTTGCACGCCGAACTGTGAGAGTTTTATCACCCATCTTAATGCCATTAAGAGCAGCACAAGCAATGTCTGTAACACTAAGGTCCTGATATATACAGAATGCATAGCCTTTTGAATTCCCCGTTTCCCTGTCCTTGACAAGGTCAAACCCTTGAAGAGTTCCAAAAGACTCTAGCAGCTCCCTTATTTGTGCTTCTGTGAAGTAATAAGGAAGCCCACCCACAAAGATTCGATCAGGCCCCTCTAGACCACCAGCAGAACCAGGTGATAACCCAACAGCGGCCAGGTTTAGATTAGCATTAGGCTGGCTCGGACCCAGAGCTGCAGCCAAAGAAGGATTATAATCACTAGGCCTCCTCACTTTGACAGGTGCTCCCTATGCAATCGAAACACAAAATCAGTAAAACAAACCAAACAAGCACCCTATACTGATTTGATTATTTTTGTAATAATGATTAAATGTCGAATTGATTCACTCAGTCATGAAATAAAGTATTAGAGAAAAAAAAGAAAAAAAAAGAGACATGAAATCTATTCATAGAAATGATGTAAACAAGAAGCATAAGCAACATGTTGGAATTGATCTAGAAAAGAACACACATGCACAAACGATTAGCATTATTATCCTTTTCATCAACCAGCAGCTGATCTTCAGAAGACTTCTAATAATAGTTGGACCAAAAATCAGCTAATTTATTGCATGGATGACAAATGAACATTTCATTTTCAATCAAAACACAAGAAATGCCCTGCCAATAAAATGTGAAATTAGCCAATAATAAAAGCTTTACTAGGAACAGTATTAAAAGCTTTACTAGGAACGGTATCGTCACCAAAAATATTGGCATGATATAGTGCAGTTGTTACATTTTTTAAATAAATTAATTCTTAATAAAGATTTAAATGCCATAAATTCTACATTAATAATAATTAGTCGGTTTGTGATCTTATCACATTTTTGTTAGAAGTAAAATAAATAAATAAACTAAATCTGGAAGTTTATAGGGCAACTATGTTACACATTGTGGTGAACAACAAGCCGAGCTAACAAAGGAGCCGAGTCTGATCAGCACCCTTGAGTTCAATTAGGCTTAAGTCGGCATGACAGGCTCGTGAAACGTGGTCATATAGCATTTTGTGTTTGATAATGAACAAAGAAGCCCCAGTCCAACAGGTATGGCCTTTGGCTGTATTGCAGGAGGTGGCGGGTTCGAGTTTCGCCCATCATAACATTCCTTTCCTTTTTATTTTGTGATCGCAATCTGCTCTCTCGAGCCCAGCCGAGCTTGAACCTCAAGTTTTTTAAATGAACCGAGCTCAACCAGTCAAGACTCGGGTCATGTGCAGCCCTGGTTAAATACCATTGATAACTTTAAAATAAATTGAAAAGGATTTTAAATTAAGAAGAAACCTCCAAAAGTTCAAACTCAAAAGATAGATTTGGGGTCCTTCTACAGCCTAGGGAAAGGCCACTCATCCTTCCTACATCGATATGGCACCAGTATAACATTAAAGAACCAAGATCTAGGTCTTAGAGGAATACCTCTCTTACCCACATATCGGAAGAAAGAGGGATGTCTAGTTCGGTTTTTACTTCCCTCTTGTTTCAAGAATTGGGGAAGGTGCAAGAGAGAGATGGCTTCTTCAAGCCAAAAATACAGAAATGGTTGAGCCCAAGAAATGCTCGAGTCATCAAGGCCTCCGGAGGCCAACAACCCAGCCCCTATCTCCCCTTGTTTTTCTTGAAAAACAAGGGTTTTATGCACCACCTTTTTCTCATGGCAGCCCATAGGAGTGAATCCCCTCCATGAAGAACGTATCTTCCAACAACCGCCGAATCCAAACAATTTTCATAGTAGTAGTTGGCATGACTCAATATTCAGCTTCAGTAGATGATAATGACACCTTTTGTTGCTTTTTTATCTCCAAGAGATTAATGAGTCTCCTAAAAATACACAAAAGCCAGTGGTGGAGTAACAGTTATTTGGGTCACCCCCCCAATCAGAGTCAGTATAAGCTATTAAATTTAATTAAGAAGAACATAGAAATACTCCCTTATTTAATGATCCCTTTATATATCTGATGATCCGGAGAACTGCACTCATATATACTGATGTAGGTGCATGTTGGAATTGGCTGTAAATATGAACAACATGTGAAATATCAGGTCTAGTGATACTAAGATACATTAGAGATCCAACAAGTTGCCTATAAGGGGTGGGATCTTTTAGAAGAATCTCATCATTGATTTTCATTTTTTTTCCTACTATCTCAGGAGTTTCGCAAATCTTATCATCTGTGATTCCTGACCTGTCAATGATCTCAAATGCAAGTTTAGTTTGAGATAAAAAATAACCTCTATAAAAATAAACAACTTCAATTCCTAAGAAATACGTTAAGAATCCTAAGTCAGACATTTCAAATCTACCTTTTAAAATGACTTTTATGCGTTTAATTCCTTTAGTATCATCCCCTGTTATTAGAACATCATCAACATATAATAATAGAATCATTATTCCTGCATTGGATTTTTGGACAAACAAAGTTGTGTCGGTAAAACATGAGGAAAATTCATTTTCCAACATTACATTATTAAATCTATCGTACCAAGCTTTGGGAGCTTGTTTTAAAGCAAAAAGCGTTTTTCGTAGGCGCGAAATACTTTATCTTTAGGAATCCCCATACCTGGAGGAACATCCATGTAGACTTCTTTGTTAAAATCACCATTCAAAAAGGCATTTTTAACATCCATTTGATAAATGTTCCATTTCTTAATTGAGGCAACGATAATGAGACATCTAATAGTAACCATACGTGCAACATGGGTAAATGTCACTTCATAGTCTATTTCTTATTACTGACTATATCCTTTGGCAACTAGACGAGCCTTATACCTTTCAAGAGATCCATTACTCTTGGTCTTGACCTTGAAAACCCATCTATATCCTATAGTTTTTTTACCACTAGAAAGATTTTAAAGTTTCCATGTTTTAGCTTTCCTAAAAGCTCTAAGTTCATTATCCATAGCTTCTTTACATTAGAGACTCTTCTTCGCTTCTTCAAAGTTTTTAGGTTTCACATATGAGTGAATGGCACTAAGGCATGCTTTATATTTAGGGAAAAAAGAATCATAAGATATAAACCTAGAAGGAACTCTTCTAGTTCTTTCGGTTCTTCGAGGATTTTCATCATGTGAAAAGGTAGATTCACTAGGTTCATTATATTTCTCAATTGCACTTCTAAAAATGCTTTTATCTCTACGAGTATAGGTGATAGGATCACTAGATGTCCTTTCTTCCATATGATGATTGGTAGATGGATAAGATGACTTGTCATTTTCTTCTACTTCATTATCACTAAGATCATTATATGCAAATTCATCATTACTAGAAATATCATCATTACTAGATAATAAATCAAACAAGAAAGAGTAGTCCACATTTTCTTCGTAAGATTCACATTTTTCAAAACCACTAACGTTTTCTAAAAAGTCACGTTCTTAGAAACATATAATTTGTCAATTTTAATATCATAACATTGAAATCCTTTTTGGGTTTCAGAATATCCAAGAAATGCACAAGGAACGACCTTTAGTGAGAGTTTGTCATTTTTATCCGTTAGAACAAAACATTTGCAACAAAAAATTCTCAACCTATTGTAGTCGGGTTCTTTTTTATATAACATTTCAAAAGGTGAAATTTTATTTAAATTTTTGGATGAAAGACAATTTATGAGATAAACGAATGCAAGGGTCGCCTCGGCTCAAAATCTTTATGGAATATTTTGAGAAATAAGTAATGTTCTAGTGGTTTCAATAATGTGCCTATGTTTTCTTTCGGCTAAGTCATTTTGTTGAGGTGTTTTAGGACAAACCTTTTGATGAACAATTTCATAATTTTTCAAGATAACTTTTGAATTTATTTGAAAGATGTTCACCTCCAGAATTGGTCCTAAGAATCTTTAGGTTTTCATTAAATTAATTTTTAATCATCATGTGATATGCTTTAAATGATGCAAAAACCTCATATTTGTGTTTAAGAAAGTATATCCAACAATATATAGAGCAATCATCAACGAAAATAACATAATATGCAAACCCTCCTTTTGATATAACAGGTGTCGGTCCCAATACGTCTGAATGAACAAGTTCAAAAGATTTGGTTGTAAACATAAATCTTTGTTCAAAAAACAAACTTCTCATTTTTCCAAGAATACAATCATTACAAGTGAGATTGCTTTTATAAAGATTTTTGACAAAATATAAATAAGAAAGTTTGGTGACATTGGGGTGCCCAAGTCTTTTGTGCCAAACATTTGTATCTTTATATTGGGCAACATAATAAAAAGAGTTCTTTGGTATTTGAAGAGAGTCCACGTAGTATAGATCTCCCTTCCTAGAGCCTTCTCCAATCAACTTTCTGGACTGGCGATCCTGTATCCAATATTTATTAGATGAGAATTTTATGTCACATCCATGGTCCAAGAGTTGAGAGACAGAAAGCAAATTTAAATTTAATTTTGGTATAAATCTAATTTTGAAAATAAAAAAACCTTGTTATTCAAAGTTTCTAATTCCTTTAATTTCAAGAAAAGTGCCATCCGCGATTGAAACAAAAGACGAAGATATATTTTTTGAATATTCAGAAAGAGAAAAAATATTTGAAAACATATGAAATGAGGCACCCTAATCTAAAAGCCAAGAAGTCTTATCGAGAGGAGAGAATGTTGACATGGTGGCCCCAGAGATAAATCCCTTGAGAAAAGGTTGTAAAGCTTCCACGATTTGACTTAGAGAAAAAACTCCATTGCCAGAGGTGGATGGACCATCTTTCTTATGCGGTTGAAATGTGGTGGACATAGCCACCATCTTCTTCCATTTTGGACACACCGGTTTGATATGTCTAGGCTCTTTACAAAAATGCCATATAATTTTGCTATAGTCTCTTCCTTGATATCTTCCGTTTTGACCACCATTTTCTCTTGCTCCTAGATTTTGATTTTTAAAATGAAGAGGTTTGTATGCTTTCAAGTTGTTCGTCGATCTAGAAACAGCATAAGCTCCTTCATTTCTTCTTGGTTTGAAGAAGTTGCAAGAACACTCGGATTGGTCTTGCTCATACTCATACGAGTTTCTTCTCCACTTAATTTAGTAAGAACATCTTCAAGTGGTGAAGTGAAGGAGTCGGGTACATATAAGTAGATAGATACATATACATACATATATGAAATATATATGTACATGTAAGTAGATAGATACATAAACATATATACATGAAATATATATGTATATGTATCTCTCTCTCTCTCTATATATATATATAGACGATACAGTTTAACATAGGATTCTTCCGAAAATTATATGAAACATTAGGATAAAATAGGAGAATAAGCTCTAATTTACCCTTGCTTTGGAAGGCAATCACAAGCTTGAAATATTAATTCAAAGGCTTCAAGATTAAAGTAAACAATACACACTCTGTGCATGTGTTTTTGCGTGTACCTCCCAATGTACCAACAAAAAACAAAGCCAGTTATACCTCAAAAATAACGCCATCTAAAGACATTGCATTACTGGCTTCCTCAACAGATCTCATCTCCACAAAGGCAAATTTCTTTTCATGGTTTATGTAAACATTGACAACTGCATCACCTGAAAGAAACAAACTCACAGTAAGTCATCACAACCTTTTTCCCACCACCCTACCCCATCCCACCCTACCCCACTATGGTGAATGATAATAGAAGTGTCATGGATGCTGTCAAACAAACCTGGACCAGCAGTATTTCCTCCGATTGCAGCCATAACCTGGCTAAAGAAGGTTGCTACGGTCTGCAAACAATAGCAAAAAATGGAGGAGATGCATCAGCCATTCGCCATCCAAACAATTGAAGAATAGAATCAACAAGAATAAAGTTACAGGATATGTCCAGAGTTTCACTCTTTCAACTAAAAAGGCTTTGTGCAATCCAATGCCTTCAATCTCTGAACCAAAGCAGAGGGGCAAAGAGAAAAAAGATACAAGGGAATTACATCAGAGATTATCCAGTTTGACAAATTTTTCTTTCTTCGTCTACCAGCAGCTCATGATTGTCAAGGAATGTTTGGGATGTGGTAGTCAGAATTCTCATCTACGAGAATTTTATAGCATAAATTACTGCACCCTTACATACCAATGTTTGCAACTCAGGCCCCGTGGAAATCCAGCACAATTCCTATCCTACTGTTTGATTAAAGACAAGGACAAAAAAGGGGTGGTGACAGGCATTTCCATTGTTTGCATCTTGGGTCCAGGCAGAAGAACCGCTGTTTCACCTAAAGACAAGGATAAATAAGAGGTGGTAACACCAACTCCCATGACCAAAGGGGAAAGCACACCCATATTTTCCACTTTATTCACATCGAACAATTACCACCACATGGAACTCCATATACCCCTTGATTAAGCAACATGCAGATCTTTCCCATTCTACCCATCAACCATTATAAAATCCTTGCTTTGAACATGAAACAAAGGATGACTAATCCTAAAGTGTAATAACCAAAAACACATCCAGAACCGCTACATTTAGATTCTACAGAAACTCCAGTTACTAATCATGAAACCAAACACCTCAAATGGCAAAGTCACACAGGAACATAATAATAGCCACACACTAAATAAATGTGAAAATAAAATAATGTCAGCAACAAGGCTAGCAAGCAAATGAAATTACAAAGAAAAAAAAAGATTTGGAACATGCAAGTTGGTCATTTAACTTATTACGCAATGCACATATCATCAATAAGTCACTGGTTTTTAATCTATACAAGAAATAGAGAGTAAACTCCAAATAGGGACCCACTTTTTACCTGAAAGTCCAAATCAGGTACCATGCCTTTCAGTATCCCCAAAACAGGCCTAACATTTCACATAAAACTGCCAGAAAAAAAACCACATTACCTCCATCCATTTATCTTTAGTTAAGCCGACTTACATGTACGAGACAACCAAACTACCCTCGAGTAAATTACCCTAAAAACTGTTTTCATGTTGAAACCCTCCATATCATCATTAGTACTCCCCACCTTCTCTTCCCTCATTCCACGTTCTTCATCTTCATTTCCTTCCATATCATACAATCTTGACAGAAGCAAATTGAGACATCCGTCTTCCCCTTCACTCCTTGGTCCACATAAAACCCGCTAAAAGAATTATATTTTGTTTTGAGCTTTGTTGAAGTAGAAAGAGCAACTGTGGCACCACAACTACTTCCCAATACAACAACTACCTAACATAAAGTGTCACTGAGTTAGAGCAACTTTTAATAACGAACTATAATTGTGAAAGTAAAGTCAGGTAGGCTGGGTGATGCCCATTGGTCCCAGCCTGAGTTCGAACGTGGATGCTGTGTTACAAGAGGGAGGAGGGAAATGAAAAAAATGCCAGAACTTGCGGATCTTTGTGGTTATGCACCTAGTGTTCTGCTTCCTAGCAAAGGTTTTGAGAATAAAAATTAACCGAGGATCCAGTATGGGATCAATGCCAGATCTGATCTCGAATGGTGAATGCTCTGATCTCTGGGCCATTCAGATGCACCCTTATGGTTGCAATATGAAAATCGAAAGTCCACATGTTTGATATTACATATAACCTCAGCTGTAATAGTTGGTGAAATTTGTCACAACATTTCGCATTAACAATTTTCTACCTTTCTCTTCTGTAACATTATGCTACTCACACCAATCTGTGAAGTCAAATATACTGTCTACAAGAACACTTGACCAATTTGATGTGTTGATGCTTGGTAATGTAATGATGATCCTAGGGTGAATTAAAAGAGGGTTCATGAATGGCCTACCGGGGCAAATTGTTTTAGTGTGCTTGAAATTGGGGTCATCAACAAAACAGGCTACTTTCTGCAAGGAGAGCAGCCCCCATATTTAAGCTGTTTAGCATAGTCACTCAATCCTACATTCTGATGCAAACACCACCTTTCTCAAGTACCAACTGCAGGTGAAATGGAATCATTTACTCTGTTAGCAAACTCAGTCAGTTACAGACCAAATGATCCTCATAGATCACAGAGATGTATGAACTAGTTGTAAAGCTCAGCATAAATCCAATGGAATTCAACAACCTCAAGAGACCAAAAAAAGATCTTAATAGTCTTCCATGGAATTCACCAATCCAAGAGACCAAATGTCCATCCTGGTAGGTAGGTCTGTTAATGGATCAGGTTTGACCAGCCACCGACCCAGATCTGGCCCTATAGGGCCCCCGTGTGATACACTGAAGTTAGTTGGGTCGGACCCATAGAGTCTGAGTAGTATGTGAATATGGGTTTGGTTGTGAAATTTTAAACTAGACTCAGTACTGACATGAGTACCAATTAAAATCCACAAATTTTCAATATAAAAACACAAAATTTTATCTGTACCAGGTTACATATGTCATCTATATCCAGACCAAGCCAAGTTTTGCTTATGTTATGTCCAGTTGGATCTGAGTCCATTCTTGGTATTGTACCTCATAGTCAGAGACGGGGTCAGGAACCACCAAGGACCGGTGCAGGTCTGACCCGTTGACAGGCCTACCGGGAGGTTTTCAGGCTTAAGCCTCAATACTAGGGGCTTAATTAGGTGTACGATTCAGGTTGGTTTAGGTTTGGATCAGGGTTCATTAGACTCGATTTCAAACCTGTTCCAGTAAATTGGATATGAATCATGTGACTATCAGGATTGGGTTGTGCATGTTCAGGCTTTCATCTACTTGGATATGAATCAATTTACGTTCTTATTGGTTCAAGTGGTTTTAGGTATCAGCTCAGGTACAAGCGAGCTTAGACATGTGCTGGGTTCAACTATGTTTGTGTTTGGGTGAACACTGTTAAAGAACCCATTAAGTTGGGTGTAAAAGCCAGTCCAGCACAATTCACTTCAGGTCCTAAAATTGCAGACACAACAATCAGCAAATTTTGGATTTTGAACCAGCTGGCTGAATCAATGGACTACGAAAGGTTTCAGATTTTTGAAAACATAATCAAAGGGTTGATCCCTACTAAATCGAGAATGTTGAACGCATCTATGAGGTTAGATTGTGTCAAAACAACTTGCATCATGAGATTCCAACTTAATAGTATATAACAAAAGAAACCACCTCGGCAGGACGGTTTGGGATAGATTAATGGGCATGCCCTCAGACTCAGTCATCCCTTCACCAACCACCATTGATAGATGTAAACCTTTGAGTACTCCGCCCCTGCCCATTGGAAATGTTTTTGTCGTATATTTCAGTCTTGCAGCGAGGGATGCACATCTTTGGTATCAAACCCATGACGTCCTTCAACTTAGAGAGCCTGAAGCCAACCCATCTAACCAAGTGTGCAGAGCACTCATGGGCTAAGGACAAGGAAATGATTCGAAACCAAATGACAAGTAATGACTGGCAAGTAATTTTGCTTAGAGGGTTTTTTTTATGCAGCGCCGCTGACAGCCACCCAATCTCAACATTTTTCAAGATGGAGTCCACACCCATATTGAGAAATGCCAAGATTGTGGCTGTTAGTGGTGCAGCATCATGAAATGTCGCTGCATTTAATGCAATGAATCATCTGATTAATGACACAAAATACCAAGGAACAGCTTAAAAAAGAGAACCCCACCCCCAACAAGAAAAGGAATAATAAACGAAGAAAATAGACACTATAGTACTATACATAACCTGTTCATTGGCAGTAGGTGGGAGTCCTCCAACATACACACGCCGAGCATGACGAGTAGCCTGTCAGAATCAAGTGTGTAGCATGTCATTGAAAATTTATGAGATCAATCATTAAAATAATAGAAAATTAGAGGAGCCCATCATACCTGCTGTGTCATCGCTTGGACTGGCACAAGCGGAATGGCTCCAAACTGAAGAGAAGACAACAACAAAAATATATATTATAAAATAAAGCCGACAGAATATCATGATGGACTTTTACAAGAGGAGGATACAAGGGTACCTGTCCAGTTCCCATTGGGAACATGTTCGGAAACATTCCAGGGATGGGTTGAGGAGCCCCAACCACGTGTCCTGCAGGATGACCAGAAATAACAGTTTACAGACAAAAGCTCATACTACTGAATCTCATCATGAAATGCAGTCAAGAAATTGCACAGTGCATCATCTTCATATCTGCTCAAATGAGATATGCCCTAGCTGAATGTATCCAAAACAAAAGTAGTACATAACTCCCAAGTACTGGAGAAAATATTTGTAAGACTACCAAAAAGGCAATAGTCGCCGGTTGAAGACGAACAAGATCCATCAAACCAGTGCACTGAATCCTCCTTGAACATAAAAGCTACAGTAATCGGCTCACGCCCATTGGCAGCACAGTTGGACAAGTAGCCCAACATTGTCTTCTTACAACAACATACAGACACAAAACAAACAAGCCACCACCAAAAACAAGCAAACAACCAAAAGAGCTCTCAGTTTCAGAATCAATGCACCAAATAAACAACATAAGAAAAACAATGCACCAATCTAGAAATATTTTATTTTTCTTTGTAAACATGTAATAAAACAAAGTTAAGCACATGGCAAGTTGCAAATTTGCCATGTAGTGCCTAGCAAAATGAAAAGTAATATAACAATCTATACAGCTAAATGGAAAACAAGCAAGAATACGGACCTGGCACAGCAGCACCAGGAATTAATGCAGCAGTGGGAGGACCCATATCAAAACCACTTATCCGTTTGCTGCAGGCACAAATGTACACATAAATAAAAAATATTAATATATAATGAGAATTGTAATCAGCAAAGGCAAAGCAAAAGCATGAAACTGCCTGTTAGACAAACATAAGCAAAATGCACAACTGCTTCAGCAAAAAAGCAACATGACATTTACATGGAGATTCATAGGTAAGGAAGACATCATCTACACAAATTTTAGGACAAGGAAACTCTGCCTTCTTTCAGCATTTGAAATACCAAAACTTGTCCTGTTTTGGGTATCAGTTAGGTAAAAAAATGAAGCAGGATTGGACAGGTTACCTCCTAACCAAATTCCAGCCTTGCTTGCAGCAAAAACCACTGATAATGTGATTGGTTTCAGAAGCCCAAGAAACCCTTTAAGGTAACAATATCTCGTCCATGTTTTCGAGCATGTCATACATACAAGCTACACAGCCCTTTTTGTGAGGGTATTCTGCAAAGAGTAACCAGGGGAAGAACAGCAGTAGAAGTTGAACATCCACGCAACATAATTTGGATTATAAAGTCCCTCCCTCTCTCCTTCCTTCCCTTACTATATATGTGCATGCACAGCACATATTAGCGTGTGTACCAGAAGCAAAAGGTAAACACCCATGCTGCAATTAAATAAATCTATATTTATTCTTGATTCTGCCCAGAATCACCAATACAGCACTACTGGTCTCGGCAATATCCTGACAAATATTCAGGAAAATTTTGGAAAATCACTGGTACTTTTAAAAGTAAATAATAAGGAAAAACAAAATTTTAAACCAAAAACTGGTTTTATACAAATTAAAACACTAATATCAAAATATTATCTGAATCCCTTTCCATTACCCTTTTCTAGATATCATGCACTTCCCCTTTCCCAGAAAATCTTCAAAATATCAGGAGATTTAGTGACTATGATTCCACTCAAGCAGGCCACACTAGGGCCTGAACATCAAGGAGAATGAGACATGCTTCGATAACAAGAGGAAATGCACATGCAAAAGGTACAAATAGATATAAAAAAAAAGACACCCAATGCATCTTCATCTACATGCTTCTAAAACGAATTCAGAGTGTTGAAACAATGTGCAAATGCCCAAAATATTTATCAGTGCGAAGTAAATGCAATGAAAAAAGTAAATAATTGTATCATCATGTTTACTAGCAGGAACTTGAAAAAATAAAAAAATGGCAATGTTAGCATTAGCTCTAAATCTATCAAAAAACATTTAAATCCTGCAGGATAACATGCATACTACCATACACAAAATTTCATGCAAATAAACTGGAAGCACCTCATCCCTCATAGTAAGAGCAGGAAGTTGGGTATCCCACAGAAAATTGGACTTATACTGAAAATGTTATTGACAGATTTTTTGCAAAATGTTTCACCTGGAGAGAGTATACAAAGCACAAAATAAACAGAAAATGCATAAGGATACTGGGTAACAGAATGTCTTGTATTGTGCACTTGCAAATAAAACTAATGCAGGCAAATTATTTTTCTCATGTTTCCAATTATATGGTTCCAACATCTACGGTGTTTCCCTGCCATGGAAACCTGAGGGTTTCCGCAGAAATGCACAAAAATCATTGTGTTTCCGCAAAACCCACTGCAACAACACAAACACTGCCCTCTCTTTCCCCACGGAAAGCAAGGACCGTTTTCAACATAATGCCCCCTTCTCTTTCCAGGGAAAACTTTCCCATTGAAGGAGGGGGTCCGACACTGTTTCAGCAGAAGACTCCGTAGAAACCCTTGAATGGATGGAGTCTTCACCCTTATGGGAATAAAATTGATAATTTACAAAGGCTCGTTGACTGCAGAATTATGTGAATATCCATAACATGATAGAAAACAGCAATTCTGCATGTTACTTCACCAACATAGGCCACATAAATTCTTAATGTTACTGCACAGTTAGAGATAATTCTTATAGAGATTCTTAAAAATATAGATGTCATTATGACAGATATCACCAAAAATGTGTATTGTCTATCGTGTGCCTGCCATTTACGTGCTTAGAGGAACATGTATACAACTTTCAACTTAATTGAACCAAACCATTTACACCAAATTGAGATAAAAAACTAGAGAAACCATTCTAATTCTAAATCTTGCTTATTCAGCACTATTGCATGTAAAATGTGCATGGCTGGCTATGTCCAATTGTCAATTAATCTCAAAACCCATGCATGAAGAATCAACAAGCAGCAACTCCTATATAAAGTCAAGCAGATTAGCAGAAGCAATTACCTCTTTGAACGTGAGCGAGAACGGGACCTCGATCTATGCTCTGATTTACTTTTAGAAGGAGATCTAGAGCAGTGCCTATGTCGCCCTTCTTTGCGACGGTCATAATCTCTGTTCCTGAAACAACACTCGTGAGTAGCAAATCAGTAAAAAGGGTAGGTAGGAGTGGTAGGAGGTGAAATGGAAGATATATATATATATATATAGGGTCCATTAAACTGTTACGAAGGTTCAAAGTGGCAGACAAAATTTTTCTCAACAAGTTGTCATTAAGGTTCTCACTTCCCAGCAATTACATCAGCGCAACAATAACATAGAGGAGTCTCATTTGGTTAAGGAATAATGCAAATGGACAGCAAGTAAAATAAACAAGTTATTACTATTAAATGACAAGCATGGATGTCCTAGTCCAGGGTAACGATTCAAATGATTAATGCGATGGAGCCCTTACATGCAAGAAAGACAAAAATGTGAATAAGTTTAAACCACAAAGCCGTAATCCCAATCTCATCACCTGTCATAGTCACGGCTTCTATGATAATCATAAGCATCGCCTCTACCACGGCCTCTTTCCCTCCTCTCACTGCGATCATTATGGTGATCCCTAGGGTGTCTGTCACGATCCCTGTCTCTATCCTTGTCCCTGTCCTTCTCTCTCTCCCGCTCTCTATCTCTGTTCTTGGCAGAAACTCTGTCATAGTCACGAGAAGCAGACTGCAATTGAAGGAGTCATATTATTTACAAAGACTTTAGCCAATAACAAGCCTGTGCAGTAAGGGGGGCAAAAAACACCCATGAAACGAAAATGGGGCGTCTGGACAAAAAATGGTCGTCAACAGAAAAGAATGACATCTGCCTCAAAATAAGTGTAGCAATCTGAAGTGAAGGTGTAAACCAGCATCTCAAGGACTTGGCTAGACACTTAAAAGCCGACTAATGGCGAAGATTTCCATATCCAACCGGGACTGATAAGAATTAGCTAAAGCAAATATAATAAAAGGCATCAATTAACATGTGAAACATTCGCACAAGATCATACAAGGATTAAGGAAAAGACAACATTATGTGGTAATCAAGGTTAACAAGGGGACGTAATGGAATACCCAAACTCGAAGCGTTTTACCAGTAATTCTTGCTAAGTTTAATACCAAACCCTAATAACTAACCATTCATAGCCCATCAAAAATAGGGAAAAAATAAACGAAAATTTGATCTTTTCTCGAATCAACACGACACAAAATACATACTGAAATAATAAAGACAAAAAGTAGACACGCCTCTAACCGCTAGGCATATAAAAAAGCAAAGAATAAAGAGTTTATCGATTGTTACATCGCTCTGAATAAAAACTTCGCATCTTGCAACACGACGAAGGGAGGATAACGGAGGACACCAGACGAACTGGACACTTTCCTTGAAACATCATAAAATTTTAACTAAAAAGCGTGTGCATTCGCAAACCAGGAGAAGAAAAAGATATTTATATATATACATAACACGAAATCGGAACATTCGACGTACTTTCTTTGTAAACCAAAATTCGAAAATTCCGATAAACGCCCCAATGGAACGACTCAGCGCGCGCTCCAGAAGGAGTGGGTAAGATTAACGATCGAAAACACAAAGAGGGAGAGGGAGAGGGAGAGGGAGAGGGAGAGAGAGAGAGACCTGGTGCTTAGAATCGGCGTAATCTCCGTAGCCTCCTCCTCGTCCTCCTCCACCGCCGCCACCTCTGTGCGGGTGCGGGGAGGATGAGTAGTCGTTGTACCCATCGCCGTTGCCCTCGTATCTCCGATCGTGATCCGGCATATCGATTCGCCTCCTCTGCTCGGGGTTAGGGTTCCACTCGTGGACGAAGAACGTAAGTGGAAAACGGACGATCGACGGGTAGGCTGACTTGAGCAACGAAGCGCGGTAGAATTTTATAGGTGGTGGAGACCGCGCTCTCCACCCAGGGTGTGTGACTTGCGCCCCCAGTTAGGCTCGGTCGACCGAGCCGGGTTCAAACTCAGATTGAGATAGTTTGACATATGGACCAGGACCGGGCAGAGTGTGATGGATCCGTGCTTGGTTTAGATCTGGGTTTCCGTTGTCTCTTCTTTTTCTTTGCTAGAGTGCAGTAGGGGCCGGGTTTAAAGCCACGCTGATTAGTGGGGTCATCTCCGGGCCAGCTCATCAGGATATTGGACCTAACTAGAAAATCTAAAAAGAACAAAACAGGACATGCTTTGTGGATTAAGTTGGGTTTGCTTTGGTTTGGTTGGGTTGGATTATCTGTCCTAACGAGTAAAAGAAAGTGAGCTATGAACCTAGCTTTACGTGGGGAGAACCAAATAGAGCTATACTTGTGCATTGACCTCATTTGGATGACGTTGTCAAAACCAAAATTGGTTTTGCATTGAAATTTGGTTATTGGCAAACTTGGTTTGCCCAAAAATTTGGATAGAAATTAGGTTATGAGTTTTCAAAACTCAAAAGAAAAAAAACTAGTCACTTTTGGCCAACCACCTGCTGACAGAATAGCTGGCTGGTACCGCATATGTCAGTTGGTAAACGCCCAGCCATTTTCCAGCCGATGGCTGGCAAGAAAATGACAACAATGCTTAAAAAAACCAAAAAAAAAGAAAACAAAACTTCGATCATCTTTCGGCCAGCCACCAACCGATAAATAGCCAGGCTGGTACCACAAAGGAGACATAGGTCTGGCCATTTCATGGTTGGTGGTTGGCCGAAAAGCCCAACAATAAAAAAGAAAAAGAAAAATAGTCTGGTTAGCCATCGGCCGATAAATGGCTAGGTTGGTGTTACTCAATGATGGGGCACTATCTCGGCTATTTTTTTTTTACCAGTGATTAGCCGAAAAAGGACCATAAAGCTTAAAAAGAAAAAGAAAAAAGGTCTGAACATGGCTGGGCTGGTGCTGCCCGGTAATGGGAGGAACTAGGCTAGCCCTTTTTAGAATGTTGATTGGCCAAAATGCCCCCAAAAAATAATAATAAAGGAAGAATGGTCGGTTATTTCCTGATCGATGGCTGGCCAAAAATTGAATAGCTAACTATTAAAAAAGGAAAAAAAAGGAAAATTTTCCATCATTTTTTGACAGGTGGCGATACCAGGCAGGCCATTTTTCAATCGACCACCAGTCGAAAATGGCCGGTCTAGGTGGGTTTGAAAAAGGAGGAAGCAGACTCAAAGTGGATGGGAGGGAATGAGGGTAGCGTGGACCGTGTCATGTGGGGGTGGTTGGTGGAGAGGTTAACTCGACAAACCGGGTTACCCACATAACATAAAATATGAGGTGACTCAGTTTTTTTCAAAACCAAGTTTAAACTAGGTTTTGCCAAACTTTGGTTTTCATGAAAACAAGGTTTAGTGCCATCCAAACAAACATGAATCTTGGTTTTCATGTAAAAACCAAAATGATCAAAGTGTCAATTTCCACTAAATCGACCATGATAAATGCATGTGTGTGGTTAAAGTGAGTAAAAAACAACTTACATCATGAGATCCCACGTAGATTATAGTTACAATAGATTGTACGAGAGGCCAAAAATACGATGAAACCTGTTAAGCTAACAAAAAACTTGATAGAATTTTATAAATGATGCCTTGACATTTGCACAACGAGGTCTTGTGTCAAGCGGATAGAATCTCGCTGGTGCATGGGGGCTGCCGTTGCTTTACCATGATGGAGAACGTAAAGCTGGGTGGTTATGTTTGATGGTTTGACTAGGATTGAATGAAATAAACAAAAAAAAGAGACAGAAGATAACATTGGTTCTGCCTTATGACTAAAGTTTGTTTGGATCGTATATGAATGTTGTGTTTCATTTTGGATTGTATGACAGGATCCGCCCAAACTATAAAATGTTTAAAATTTGAGTAATTTGAAAAAAATAAGAATTCATATTTTTTTATATATAAATGCTTTAATCGGTGCCTTATTAGATTTAATTATGAAAGTTTATCAAAAATTTATGGATTTTAGCTCCAAATCTAGATCTAAATATGAATCCAAGTATAAAAAAACTATTCAAATTTTGGGTAATATTTATAAAATATGTGGTGCAGATTATGACTTCATTATATGCAAGTTGTGCCTGAAAAGCTTATGGAAGAACATAAAAATATATTTTGAACTCATTGTGCAGTTTATTGTATAGATCTCATGGTGGGGGTGATTGGGATCGTATTTGATGCAAAGGCGTAATGACAAACTCATAACAAAATTCATTTACAGCAATGCACACATCTTGACATTAATGAAAAAACATACTTGTGAAAGAGAGCTGGTCAATCCACTTAAGACACGATCTACAACTGATGTTCTTACGTTACAGAAACATCATATCAGAGAAGGACAACTGATGTTCTTACGTTAAGTATACAGCCTGCAATGTCTAATGTTGTTCCATCTAAATCATTTTATAATGAGTTGTTATTTTGTAAGTGCAGTTTGAATGCACCATTGAAAAATAAACAACTTTTCCATCACCGAGTTCGTGACATCTAGCTCGTACTTATCTTCCAATGATGGACAATGTTGCTCACAATCACATAAATGGATAGGCAGAGAAGGAGGGTCAATATGTTGAAAGTTGTACTTGTGTTTGTCACAGCATATGGCAACGAAATCACCTATATAGCAGGTATTAGTAGCTTCCTCACTATAATGCTTTATAGTGATGCCATCTCTAAACAAAAATTTAGGATAAAACAGATGAAATTCCTCACAGAAGCATTTGATCAAACAAATGGCGTGCATAGGTAGGTGACAAAGGTGAAAAGAATTGAAGCAGTGAAAAACAAAAACCAAGATATCATATACAAATTTCACAATTAGAAAAACCAAGCCCCAACACACCAAATAGCTCAGATTTTTACAATTAACAACAAAAAATGAAAGATGGAGACAAGAAGAAAAAGTATAAAATCACACTAATAACATGAGTTTATGAAAGAATTCAACCGCCATACACAAATCCTTTATGCCGAAGCCGAAACGCATTGAAATTGAGAGTCCAAACCCAAAGAGATGTAAACAAAACGATCGAAGGTGGAGTATGAAAACCAGCAAAAGACGATAAAAGGAGAATCGAAGAAGAGCACGTTAGGAGTGTATACCCAGATTGTAGTGGGCGGGGTTGAGCTGATGCATTGGCCCATGGCGGCCTCGCCCTCTTCAGGAGGAGGGTGAGTGGTTTTCACTGAAGGCATGAGGGATTTTCATGACTTTGACGAAAGGGTTGAGATGAGAGCAGAGGTCTTTTGACATAAAGAGTGTGTTGGGCGAGAGAGGGGTTACGCTCATCGAGACAACTTCGTTTTTCTCGTCATGTTATTTTTGTAAAAGAGGGAAGGTGAAATGTAAATAACGTATATATATATATATATATATATATATATATATATATATATATATATATATATATATATGGAATCGGCGGACGGCATTCCGTGCATCCGTTGCGTCCAATTCTTGTTAAAAAATGCGTTATCGATGTCTATTTGCGCGGGAGGAGCCATCAAACGTCAAACGTGAGGTGACCTGGTTACGAGTGAGGGTTGTCCTTCGCCTTCAAAATGAAAATGAATTGTAAAACACCAGCTTTTGTAATTTTCGCAATTTTCATTAGTGCAGGTGAGTATTGACAACAACATAAGGAGTCCAAACGAAAATTCTCCCAAATAAACACCCCAAGAATTTGAATCCCCGACTTCACAAAAACTTTCACGATCTCTCTCTCTCTCTCTCTCTCTCCTTAACGACAACAAAGAGGCAGAAGGATGGTTTGCGGGATCGTCACGTACGTCCAGAGGAAGATCTACTTGTACAATGTCACTTTCGGCCTCTACATGCTCGATTGGTGGGAGCGCTACTTGTTCAGTATCCTTTCTTCCCTCTGCTTCACCCTCAGGGGTCTCAAAAATTAATTCATTAAATTGCTAGGGTTGATTAAACTTCACCCGATCGACGATTTCTGTTTTTTTTTTTCGCAATTGTTTTCTTCTCTTTGGTGTTGGTCATGCTTTGATATGTGGTAGAGAACTCTGTGGTCATATGTATTTTGAATTTTCGTCCTTTTTTTGGTCATTGGATCTGAGAAATTGCGTTTCAAATTTGGAAAATAGTAGGGATCTGGAAGGAGTGCATTAGGATTATGGCTGATCTTTACAAGATCGTCTCGATGGATCTGGGGCATCCGTTTCGTAATTGCTTATTTACTAGTTATTGCGTTTGAGTGGATTTGATCTGTATTTATTCTTAGGCTTTTTTCATTTCTTTAGTTCTAATTCTGCAAGAGTTATATAGATTGTGATTTCGATACTGTGCTTCTTCGCTTCTTTTATATTATGAGTTTATCTTAACATTGGTAGACACATTGGTGGTGGTATTGATATGGTTCATCTGTTACAATGGATCGTGCTCCGCTGCTAAGTTTTACAAGAGGTAATTTACCTGATAAAAAAACCCATCAGATTGTTTATATATTCGGTGATTCATTTTGGTCTTTCAGGTCATTTTGTTAGGTTGCCATAAAAGCCTGATGAATACAAGTGTCTGTTGTCGAATATAACTAATGTGGTTTTCTCCGCATGTTGCTTTTGCCTGATAGAAAACTTGATATTGAACTCAAATTTTACAATTCTGGCATCACATGGATGACCGGGGATTATGTGCTTGACACTTCGTTTGAAAGCTTTGGAATTGGTTTTTACTGGTGAAAATAGGTTGTGATCTTGAGTACATTTTTGGTTGTTACAGTGATGATACCTTCATTCGTTAATCAACGAGTAGTGTTTCATCCCTTTCTAATTCTTGCATTTACCCCATATCTTTGTGTTAGGAAACGCTCAAGCAAGAAAACGAAAAAACAAGAACAATCAAAACACAAAGAAGAGAGACACAACGATTTACGTGGAAAAACCTCCCCTCAAATCCGAGAGAGAGTAAAAAACTACGGTCCGCCCATAGAAAAACCTTTATTGCTCTTTTCCGACTGTTACAAGAGAGAAAGAAAAGAAAGAATTTATAAGTCAATGGCGACAACCCTAAACCTAAACAAGTCGGGTCTGATCCATAAGAAACCAGGTCCCAAACATAAGCCCCCCCCCTCAAAAAAAAAAACAAATTCTTTCGGGGGGCGCTGCCCCCCCTACGGTCCCCCGCCAGGGGCAGCCCCCCTGACCCTGCCCACTGACCACGCTGTGGAGAGCCCCCGGACCCCCCTACTGCAAGGGCAAAAACTCTGAATCAGGCTCCAGAACTCATCACTTTGAATTGTAAAGAAGCTCCTGTAGCCTTTGTTTGTGATTATCATCTAATCTTTGTCTATGTTGTTCTTCGGCAGTGATGTGATGCAGAATTGTTATCAAGGACCAGTTAATTAAAATGTTTGTTTGTACTCTGTAACTCAAGCTAACATAATCACCTATTCTCGAGCATTATAATTTCCAACACTTTACCTGTTCTTACAGTTGTAGCTTATCTTTACATGTAGATGTTCTAAAGTTACCTGTAGTATGGTAGCATGGTTTTTGAATCTTTTCTATTGCAGCTTTCTTGGCAGGCCTTAGGAGCACCAGAATTATTGAGGATTATATGTGCAAGCCACTATCAGGTTCTGATCGATTCTTCAAGCTGTTTTGATCTCCTGTTGTGGAGAATACTATGAAATTTGTTAGAAGCAATTGACAACGTATATCTATCTTGAATTTCTGCTTTTAAATTTATTTTTCAACCTTGTAAAAAATTAGACATAGGACATGTAAGTTTTACTGTGAAGCATCTGCACACCGATCAGTGTGCTAGTTTGAAAAATTACCGTTATCTTTGTTCCAAATAATTTGGTAGTGCCACTGTCAACTCCAGCAGTTGGAGCTACCATTTTCGCCTTGTGCAAACAGTGGTGACAATGGTTCAGGTGGACTGGACTTAAAAATTGGCCCATGAAGGTCAGCTTGATTAGGTCTGGCTTGGACAGTAATGATTCAGATCTCAATCACAGTCCAACATGTTTCCAAATTGCCGGCATCAAAGTCACACATGCACACACGCATGCACAGGCTCATACATGGATACCCCAATGCCTGAGATCTATGATTACATTAGGGCAAGACTTAAGGCCAACTCAATCAGGCTTATCACCAAATTTTAGGGTCATACATAATGTCTCCATCTACTCATTAGGCCTTCAATGGGTGCCCGTCCCACCTATTCAATCCATATCTATTTCAAAAGTTGGGAAGTCAAGTAAAAACATGTTAGATAGAGATCTGGACTAGATAGGTCAGATCAGACGCAGGTAGACAAAGTAGCAACAAAGAATAGAGAAATTTCAGTAATCTGGACGTTTTAAAAATGCCCAATTGTTTTGGGATGAAGGCGTAGTTGTTGTTGTTGTTGTTGTTGGACGTTGATTTCAGATCTGGCGCATAGAGTCTCAGATCAGAACATTTTTAGAATCAACGTTAACAGGAATCAACTTCTTCAGATCTGACGCAGAGTTTAGAAAAATTACAAAGACATTTTAAAAATCTCATATATCATAATGAATGAATTTTGCAAATTAAAACACTAGTTTGACCGCTACAAGCAAATCACCTCACCAGACCTCCAAACCTCAAAATTTAAGTATCAGCTACAAGAACAATAGCACAATTATAGATGTCAGTAATAATCATCTTTGTGACCATGCACAAGCAATACAGGGCTCCTTGACAATACAAATTAAGCGATCAATCATAAATGTCAACAGTCATCTCTGTAACCATGCATATGCATTATAGGGCTCCCTAACAATACAAAATGGTTACAATACATAAGAGGTGCACATAACTCACCTTACAAATGATTGTAAAACTGTTAACAACAGTTTCAACGGGTGGACATAACTCATCAGATTGATAATCCAAAATCTCTTATAAACAACATCAGTTTCAACGAGTGCACATACCTCACCACACTGATAAATGTCTTTTGTCTACATAAAATAACACTTAAATAAAAGGCACAGTAGGATGAAACACAAAAGGTAAGAGGGTTTGTAATGAAAACACACTAATATTATCAATAAAATTATCAATTTTAACCATCTTTCGAAATGCCATGGTTTTAAAAATAGATAGCCATCACAGATAAACATAATTACAACCATCCATAATAACAATGGTTATACAACAAATGAGTAATACAACACACTTGGATCCATTGATCAAACAACTGTTAGTTAGAGCCAAACCATAAGTTGGCAATCTAAATTGACATAAAACAAGGTGCATGCAACTCACCCCAACATCTTTAAATAAAAAATAACAAGGCCAAGAGAAATGTTTCTGTAATGAAATAAGCGGAAGAAACCAAGAATGCTAAAGCATTCACTATGTCCCACACGGACAAATGCAACAAGCACAAGAGAGAAAATCCACTAAGGGATATACAAAGGGCCTTATAAAAAGGCTACACACATGAAAAATAATATCACTATTATTGAAGAGGAGCTCTCAAGAGCAATGCAACATACATGGGGGGTTCCCCCTATTTATAAGAAGAGGAGACCAAAGGGGCTCCCAATAGAGTCGTTGGGAGCCCCCAACGGTCACATATGTGACCGTTGGGGGCCCCAACGACTCCATTGTGGGGCCCCTTTTCGGTATCCAAAAAATACAAAAATAAAAATAAAAAGAAAAATAAAAAATAGTGAAATACGAGAAACAAAATAAGTACCCCTATGGGGTACTTTGTGAAATGACCATAATACCCCTATCGGGTATTATGGTATTATTACATATGTTTTAACACCCCCCCTCAAACTTTACGGGGGAATGACCGAAAGTTTGCCAAGGAGGAACAAGAAGCGAGGAGCAGGCAGGGCTTTGGTGAAGAAATCAGCAAGTTGATATTCTGAAGTGACATATGGCAGTGTTACTGTCCCACGAAGATATTCATCACGTACATAATGACAATCCATTTCAATATGTTTCGTCCTCTCATGGAAAGTGTGGTTGCTGGCAATGTAGATAGCACTTTTGTTGTCGCAACAAAGCTTCGAAGCCCCGGTAATTTCGACTCCCATATCTTGAAGAAGACTTCGAAGCCACACCAGCTCCATTGTAGTGGTTGCCATAGCCCTGTATTCTGCTTCAGTAGAAGACAATGAGACTTTCTGCTGTTTCTTGCACCTCCAAGCAATTAGCGAATCTCCTAGGAATACACAAAAGCCAGTAGTTGAGATTCGATCATTTGGGTTTCCTCCCCAGTCAGCATCAGTATAAGCTAGTAAATCTAAGGAAGAGATTGAGGATAGGAATAGCCCTTTAGTCAAAGTATTTTTAATATATCGAATGATCCGGAGCACAGCACTCATATGCACAGATGTAGGAGCATGCTGAAATTGGCTTGCAGAGTGCACAGCATGAGCAATATCGGGCCTGGTGATAGTCAGATAGGTGAGGGAGCCTATGAGTTGCCTGTAGGGCGTAGGATCGTCCAGCAGAACTCCATCCTCCAGTCGTAGTTTAGCATTGATAACCTCGGGAGTCTCCACCTTTTTATCATCTGAAATCCCAGATTTGGAGCATATGTCTGCAGCAAGCTTCATCTGTGACAGTATATACTCTCGAGGAGAGTATGCAACTTCTATGCCAAGAAAGTACCTGAGAAAACCCAGATCAGACATATCAAAATTATGTTTTAACATATTTTTAACTTTAAGAATACCGCTTTCATCATTGCCAATGATGATCATATCATCAACATAAAGCAGAAGGATGATGATACTATTACCTGCATTTTTAACAAAAAGAGCAGTGTCAGTATAACATGAGCGAAATCCCAATTGTAACATGATAGCACTAAATCTATCATACCAAGCCTTAGGGGCTTGGTTAAGACCATATAAGGCTTTTAATAACCGAAGGGTTTGACCTTGGTTAACACTGATTCCCGGCGGAGGATCCATATATACTTCTTCATTCAACTGACCATTAAGAAAGGCATTTTTAACATCTAATTGGAATATAGGCCATTTCTTAGATGATGCTACCGCAATTAAAGTTCTAACGCTTGTCATGCGAGCCACGGGAGCAAAAGTCTTCTCATAATCGATGCCATATTCTTGTGAGTATCCCTTAGCAACTAATCTAGCTTTATAGCGCTCTAGGGAACCATCACTTTTTGTTTTGACTTTGTAGACCCATCGACATCCTATAGCTTTCTTATTTGGAGGAAGGTGAACTATTTCCCAAGTTTTAGCTTTATTTAAAGCATCTAGTTCAACTTTTATTGCTTCAACCCAATGAGGTATACTTTTTGCTTGATTATAATGGGAGGGTTCATAGTAAGAATGCAAGGCTATTAGACAAGCTCTATATTTAGGTGAAAGAGTTTCATATGAGACAAACCTATTAGGTGTAATTGATTCTCTAGAAGAACGCCTAAGGGAGGTTTCTTCTAGGGGTTCATTAAGCCGCAAGAATTTTTCTAAAGCACTAATAGGTTGGGCTTCCTCACGCCGAGTGTATACTTGGAGATTGTCACCATTAGTTGGTGATACATCATCATCATGAGAATCATGAGTATTTTCTAAAATTTTCGGATGACTCAAAGAGTCATCATTTGAATCTTCTAAAAGATCATTGATAAACATATAATCAATTTCATTTGATTTTTCCAATATGTCAAATCCATTTTCATCTTCTAAAAAGGTTACATCTTTGGAGACAAATAACTTATTGTTTTTATGATCAAAGCATCTATAGCCTTTTTGATTTTCACCATATCCTAAAAATACACATTCTATTGCTTTAGGTGACAATTTATCTCTTTTATGTAAAAGAACAAAGCATTTACACCCAAAAATCCGAAGACGATTGTAGTCGGGTGTCATATTAAAAAGTTTTTCATAAGGAGAGATATTATTCAATTTTGAAGATGGCATCCTATTGATTAAATAGGTGGAGGTTAACACGGCTTCGGCCCAAAAATTTTTAGGAATATTTTTAGAAATGAGTAAGGATCTAGTGGTTTCCAAAATATGCCTATGTTTTCTTTCCGCTAGACCGTTTTGTTGAGGAGTTCTTGGGCAAGATTTTTGATGACAAATGCCATGTTGTTTTAGATATGCTTGAAAATCATTTGATAAGTATTCTCCACCCGAATCGGATCTAAGAATGGATATTTGACTTTGAAATTGATTTTGAATTTTTGCATGGAATTCTTTAAAGAAGTTAAAAACTTCCGATTTAAAGTTAAGAAAATAAATCCATACATATCTAGTATAATCATCAATAAAAGTAACATAATATGAATAACCACCTTTAGATAGAACCGGAGATGGCCCCCAAACATCGGAATGCACCAATTCAAAAGGTCTTGTTGTCACAAAGGATCTAATAGGAAAAGGAGTAGACTTCATTTTGCCAAAAATGCAATCTTTGCAATTGATATCTTTTTCTTTACAAAACTTGTGTCCAAAAGGAAAAAGATACATTTTAGAGTAACTTGGATGTCCAAGCCTTTTATGCCAAGTTTCAATATTTTTGTCTTGGACATAAGTACAAAATGAGGTATTTGGAAGCATTAAATTATCCATAAAATAAAGGTCTCCCTTCCTATGGCCTTGCCCAATCCGCTTCCCGGACCGGAGATCCTGCACAAAGCACCCTTGGGATGAGAAAGATATTTCACATCCATGGTCGGCTATTTGAGAAACGGAAAAGAGGTTAAGATTTAATTTTGGAACTATTCTAACTTTTGGAACAAGGAAATTTTGAACATTTTTAGAATCAAGAGTTCCAACACCATTTATTTTGAGAAAAGTTCCATCGGCCGTAGAGACACAAGACATTTTTGAATTGGTGTGCACATTGGTTAATACATTTTCATGAGGGGTCATGTGAAAAGAAGCTCCGGAATCTAAAATCCAAGAGTACGTACCGGGAGGTGATGATGAGGCAATGGCGGCACCGGAGGTGGAAGAAGTGACCTTTAAGATTTGTTGAAGAGCCAAGGAGATTTGTCCAAGAGTGTCTTTGAGATCCCCGTTCTTGCCGTCATCTTCTTTGGTGGTGGATTCTTCAACGGAAGCCACCTTTGGCTTGAATGCCCCATTTAGCTTTGGGCAAACGGGTTTAATATGTCCCGGCTCATAACAATGGTGACATATAATCATTTTTCTTCCACCACTCCCTTGCTTACCAAAATGAGGTGGTTTGTATGTTTTAACATGATTGCCGGGTTTAGATACGGCAAGAACTTCCTCTATGCTTTTACCCATGCTATGCCTAGTCTCTTCTTGAGTAATCTCGGCAATAGCTTCTTCTAAGGGAGGAAACGTGGATCTATGGAGAAGTGAGGATCTCACTTGTTCAAATTCGGGACGAAGCCCAAATAAAAATTGAAACAATCTATCTTGTTCCATTTGTTTTTGTCTTAGAACCACATCCTCCATAGATACCCATTTAGGCTCTAAAAGAGCCAATTCATCCCACAAAGGATTTAGAGCACTATAGTAATCTTGTATGCTCATGTCGCCTTGTTTTGTGGTTCTTACTTTTTCTTGCAAGAAATAAGCTCTTGCAAGATCCTTTTGGGTAAACATACCCTTCATAAAAAACCAAGCTTCATTTGCCCGGCGGAATTTTGCAATATTTGCACATACCTTAAGTTCGACATTATTCATAAACCATGCAAGGATTTTTGCATGGTTGCTCTCCCAATCTTCCATTTGATGATTATAATCTTCAATGGCCTTGAGACGAGCATCGCCTTCAAGTGCTTTCTCTTGATCTCCTTCCATCTTTGTGAGCTTAAGTTGGGGTTCCGGAACGGTTCCCATTACATAACCCCAAAGCTTCTTGCCTTTGAGATTATTCTCCATTGCGGATGCCCACATCATGTAATTTTTTCCATTGAGTTTGAATGATAGATCGATCTTGACTTCCATTGCTACACAAGGAAGATGTGAGAAAGAAAGGAAGTAGAGAGAGACAAGATTTTACCTTTAGAAGATCTTATGGCTCTGATACCATGTAATGAAATAAGCGGAAGAAACCAAGAATGCTAAAGCATTCACTATGTCCCACACGGACAAATGCAACAAGCACAAGAGAGAAAATCCACTAAGGGATATACAAAGGGCCTTATAAAAAGGCTACACACATGAAAAATAATATCACTATTATTGAAGAGGAGCTCTCAAGAGCAATGCAACATACATGGGGGGTTCCCCCTATTTATAAGAAGAGGAGACCAAAGGGGCTCCCAATAGAGTCGTTGGGAGCCCCCAACGGTCACATATGTGACCGTTTGGGGCCCCAACGACTCCATTGTGGGGCCCCTTTTCGGTATCCAAAAAATACAAAAATAAAAATAAAAAGAAAAAGAAAAAATAGTGAAATACGAGAAACAAAATAAGTACCCCTATGGGGTACTTTGTGAAATGACCATAATACCCCTATCGGGTATTATGGTATTATTACATATGTTTTAACAGTTTCATCATATAAAATTCTATGATGGATACAAGAAATGCCATAAGAAGCAATAAATACTCACGAAAATCATTTTTCAAATAGGTGAGTTCATAAAAGGAACCGATTTGAAAAGACAAAGTTTCAAATAAAAAATCCAATAAAGAAGATGAAATCTTAGAATAAATGTAGTGCAATCATATGCTCAACAATATATCCCATAACAATTTTTACAATCTTTAATAAGCAAACAAGAATCATGCTTAATATAAGCAGTTCTTTAAAAAAGCCGGGTAGACCTTCTGTGAATAGGTGATTGAATGAAAACAGAAGGAGAATTCAGCTCCTGATTAGAGCTGGAGAAGATCTCCTTCTCACGTCGAGAGTAAACAATGCCTTTATACCTTTTGGGGGCCAATGATGGTTCAGAGATCACACTTTCCTGAGTTCTTTGCGCAACCGTAGACACGTTTCCCTCATCTCTTTGATTACAGTCTGAAGAGCAAACACCGTCAATACTAGAAAAGCGATATGAGTTCAACCAAGGGTGATAACTTTCAATTTCAGGAGTGTCAACATTATGACCCAAATTTGATTCATCAAACGCAACAATTCTGGATATCTTGATGCGTTTGCTCATAGGATCATAGCATCTATATCCTTTGTAATCATCAGCAGATCCTACAAATCTACACTGTAAGGCTTTATCTTGAAACTTGTATTGCATTTAACTGTCAACATGAACATAACATATACACCCAAATACACGCAAATCATGATAATTTGGATGCACACCATGCAAAGAGAAATAGGGTGATTTGTTTTTCAAGATATTCATGGGCAATCGATTTATGACATAGACTGCGGTATGAAAGGCCTCTGCCTAGAAGGTAACTGAAAGATTACTATCATGCATGATGCTCATTGCACTTTCGACAATATGGCGATGCTTCCGTTCAGCAATCCCATTATGTTGAGGTGTATGAGGGCAAGACACCAGCCTACTTATTCCATTTGTCTAGAGGAAATTAATAAAGTCATTTGAAGAGAACTCACCCCCTCCATCACATTGGAAACAAGTAATATTCTTAGAGAATTTATTTTGAACAAAGGAATGAAAATTCTGAAACAATTTGAAGGTTTTAGATTTACTTTTCATAAAGAAGATCCATGTATATTGAGAATAGCTATCAACAAAAATGAGATAATATCTAGTGCCAGACATGGAAGGAACTCGAGCCGGACCCCAAGCATCAGAACATATAATTTTAAATGGTCTTGAAGCTCTTTTATTAATGGAATGAAATGGAAGAACATGACTCTTACACTGAAGACAACTAGAACATTTTTTATTATCGACACTTAAATTCAGACTTGCCTTGGGAATAAGACTGCTTAAAACAAACTTATCAATAAAACGACTACTACAATGACCTAGACGACCATGCCAAAGATTCAGCTCAATACATTCAGAAATATTAAGGACACTCTCAGGAGGAGCTGAAGATGATGATATGAGCTTCAAGATGGAATCAACAGGTTGAACACAAGAGGAATGCTTATCTTGGAACACGTACATATTCCCTTGTCGTTTTCCTTCAACGAACGTTTTCCTCGTGTGAAGGTCCTTAATATGAACAAAAAAATGAGTAAACTCAACTGAAGCATTACTGTCATCGACAAGTTTAGACTGAAACAATATTTTTCTTGATATTAGGAGCATGAATGACATTTGAAAGGGCAAGGGAAGAGTTGAACATAGGAATTATAGAATTTCCAATATGCGAAATATGATGATGAGACCCATCTCCAGTGACAATACTATTTCTACCAACATAAGGAGCAAGATTTAGGAGCTTACTAACATCACCAGTAACATGAGTGGCTGCATCAGAATCAACATACCAAGTACCTTGATCATTCTGTTTGATGTTCAATTCAGCCAAGACAAATAACAACTCCTTGACTTCCCCAGTATTCTTCAATGTATCTGTTCCCTTTCTTGTCTCCAATTGTTTTCCTTGATTTTGCGGGTTATACCAGCAATTTGCTTTGATGTGCCCTCTTTTGTTGCAGAGAAAGAAGGTAGGTATTGTCTTTTGCCTTTGCAGATTAGAAGGCATACTGGGACTTGGTAAAATTCCACGGGCTCCTTGTCCATTCTTCTCTTGACCTCCCCTTTCTCGAGATTCATATCTGCCACTTCCTTGACCATAAGTAACACCTGTGGCAAGGACCTCATGTGATCCAATGGGGTTGTGAGTACCTTCGGAGAATCCCTTTAAGGTCATTTCATACTGTAAGAGCTTAGCACGAAGGTCTTCAAATGTAGGTAAGTCTCACAAACACAACAAAGAAGTAACCATCATGTGATAATCGGATCCCAGCCTGCTCAAAGTTTGTTGCACCATATCTTTGTCACTGACCGCACAACCCACGATGGCCAACTGATCCGTGATAGTCTTCATTTTGTTTAAGTACTCCATGACCGTCATGGAGTCCTTCCTCAACATTTGAAATTCTTTCTTTAAAAATAAAAATCTAGCCTGAGAAACTTGAGAATATGTCTGAACAAGACGATGCCATAACTGCATAGCTGAGCAGTCATCTGGGATTGCTACAAGCACCTCCTGTGACAGAGTGAAAGTGATGTAGGCAACCAAAGCCTGATCTCGCTTTATCTAGGATACATACTCTGGATTTCTAACAAAAGTAATTGAAGTTTCACCCTTCTCATTCTTGCCTTCTTGTGATACGAACTCTGGAGGGACAAAAACAGAGCCATCCAGATGTCTAGAAAGATCCTGACTCCTTATGAATGAGATGATTTGTCTCTTCCAAGTTAAAAAGTTGAAATTGTTCAGTTTCTCAGACACAAGCTGACTGAGAAAGTTGGAAGAAAAGCCAGATTGCGAAGAAGAAAATGAATCCATAGTCAATGAGTGAAAAACGAGAAGGATTAAGAGACCGGAAAGAGAAATCACTTTAGAGCAAACAAAATAAAAACTTTGAACAGAACTTGGAAAAAATGATGGAATTTTAGAGAACTCGGTTGTCTGCCTTTTTTTTTAATAATAACCTGCAGACCCGAGGCAGAAAACAGAATATGCTAGTAAGAAAGAAAAAGAAACTGCTCTAAAAGAAATAAGGATCAATCAGTAAGAAAGCACGTTAATATGAAAATAACATGTTTTCTTTAACGTATTTTCTTTCTAAAAGGAAAAATTCCAAAGTTGAGAGGTAGATAGAGTAATATTAATCAATCAAGGAAGTACAGTGAACGTGTTCAGGTCAGATTCAGTTCTAACGTCAATATGAAAAAAGATAAGGAACGGGTTTGACGTGATTTCAATCTTTGAAATCATGCAAACATGAATTCTGATTTGTGGGGTTAGAAAAGATTATTGTATGGGTGAAATCAGAAAAGAATATGTAGTATGAAGGAAAGAATAGGGAGAGAATTCCTGTTTTCTCCTGATTATCAAGCCTATATCTTGCTTTGAGTATCTGTTGGTTCCACTCGTGAGTTGTATCCCGATTCCTTGGACCCACTCTGATTTATAACCTACATTTATCCTATTCATAATCATTAATATAGGTTATGACCCATGTAGCATTACCAGTTAATTGGCATTAGCATCCACATATCTCTGCTTGATATGATGTGCCGTGAAGCATTTCTTATGAAACCCAGCAGGAAAATGAGAGACAATCTGAGCAAGCCATTGAAGGAAACTTGTTATACTGTGTATTCATATCCTTTGATTTCTCGTTATAGCACAGGGATTTTATGGGCTTTCTGCAGGCTGTCTAATTCACTTGATCTGTAACTAGATTATAAATTCATATCTTTTGCAATTTTGATCTTGTCATATGCACTGTCTGATTTCCAATAAGTCAAATTTCTTGCAGGATGTCACACGGCAGAATTGCTTTGTAGCAGTATGAATTCACTACAGCGTGTCTTCACTTGGCTTTTGTGCTTTGGACTCGTATTACTTTCTTTTTTTTGTATATATATCTCTTTTCTCTTCCAGCTACTTCATCCTTAAGCAGTGAAGGATGTATTATATTGAATTCCCTTCAACAGTTCTCTTTTTGTTACAGTTATCTAGAATTAAAAGTGCATCTCCTGTTGCTCAGCAGCAGAAGACTTCAAATCTCATGCTGTCAAACAGATCTATTTATATCACCTGCATTAGTTGTAATCTTGCATGTTCACATCATGCCCATCATGGACTATACTTTGATCTGTTGCACTCACATTTTTTTTCTTCACACAGTACCTACAATACCCTTTTACACCTCACAAAGCCTACACTTATCGCTACATTTTCATAGCTTTGCCACCATCCATACACACTAACATCTGCATATCTCCCGTGTTGGTCATCTTCAGACTCCCATTCACTTCAGCATATTACAAACATATCCAGCACCCCCCATCTGGCCATCTTTATGTTTCCCCCAGGCACAACATCTGTTCCATCTCTTCACAGCAACTCAAGGAGTTGTTGTGATCATTTTGGTTGTACAACAGTTCACAAAATCGCTGCAACCTCCATCTTTCCACAGCAACTCGAGGAGTTGCTGTAATCATTTCAGTTGCCCCGCAGTTCAAAGAACTACTGCAACTCATATATATATTTTTTTTCTTTTCTCACAGCAACTCTGTGAGTTGCTGTGATCTCTTAACAATCCTTGCATCATTAGGCATAGCAGCCTCCCCTACTTCTTCACCTTATATTCACTTTCCAGCACATCATCACTTCCATGTGTGCACATACACTGTGTGTACACTCCATCCCTGGCTCAAGCCCCATCTACTTTTAGCATATTTTATTATTTTTAGCTGTGTATCTGCCATCACTTCTAGTTCTAGTACTCATACCTGTGGTGTCCTAGTTACCCTGTGTGAACACCCCAAAATTTTCAAAGTTTTATAAAAATGTCCTTTTTGCCCTTGGCCCCATTTTCTGAGAAAATCAAAATAATTTCAAAGCCAAATTTCAGTTAGTCTTCAGATTTTTTGAATTAACTTCCATATGGATATATCCGATTCGATTTTGGATTCGAATCCAGTGTTTTAAACCCAAATCTGAGCCTCGTTGTCCAAAGTTTCAAATTAAAATTTCAAAATACCAAAAATAATTTTTGAAAAGCTCAGACAATCCATCAGGTATCCTGTTGGATCCATAACCCCGTATTTCTCAATTCGAGGTTTTAAACCTCGAATATTTCCTAAAAATCCAGATATAAACTCATTTTCTGAAGAAATTTCCCCAAAATAGCCTTGAAATCTCAGAAAAACTCTCTTTTGTAAATATTTTGCAAAAAAAAAAAGTCTTAAAACTTTATTTCCTCGTAAATTTTAGGGTTTTGTTTCAAAATATAAAAAAATATGGAAAAGCAACACAAAAACAAAAAAAAACAGAAAAATTATGCGAAAAACAAATAGGTTTCAAGCTTTTTAAAGTTGTTTTTGCTAAAAACCTCATTTGAAAAACCATTTTATAAAAAGTTTCTTTAAAAGAATCCTCTTTTTGGAAAAAAGGAAAAAATGCAAACGGCCCCCTCCCGCGCATTTCCTCCTCTGGAAGCTTCGTTCGCAGGATGGCTCTCCACCTTCGATCTTCAACAAACCCTTCTCCTCCCCACCTTCCATCTTCAACCACTTTCCCTTCTCGAGGATTCCAGCTCCCCTCTAAAAGGAAGCCTCCAAGCCCCTTCGAAAGGGGGGATGATCTGTAAGCAATATCCACTCTCTACCTCTCGCATCTATCCGTCTTCAACCGATCGCTTCTTCACCTCTGCATTACCCGTCTTCTCTTTACACGACCCATTCTATTCCATCCCACTCGATCGATTCCACCCCTCTCGATCCATTTTTCATCCATCATCCGCCGCTTCATCCATTGCAATCAAGCATTTAGCCATCCTCTGCAAGTGGCCGCCAACAATCCCTCTTCACGGAACCTCCTCTACAGGTAAGTGACAACCTTCCGCTATTTTCTTTTTTTTTGCCTTTTCTTTTCTTTTTCTTTCCTGTACACATTCCTTTCCCTTCGCCTTCAGCATCTCCCTATTCTGATTTTCGTTCCTCTTCATTCCCCTTTTTTTTTTTTTTTAAAGCAAGCTAGTGGAATCGTCCTGTAATATACGCAAGATCGATCCACCCAATTGCGACATCAATGGAATCCACTGATTTCAACATTTTTTTTTCCTCTCTTCTGTTACGCATCCACCGTTATATGGCATCACCTTCTGCTCCAGTTTTAGAATGAATGTTTTCAACTTAGTAGTGTCGTTCATCTACTTTCATTATTAACTATATTCTTGCCTTTGGTATTTACTTATTTTTTTTTTCTTCACAGACCTTTAATCATCTCAAACACCTCTTACATTTCAGTTTCTCATTTAACTTTAATTTCTGGTTTTAGATGACATTTGATTTATTCATCGCATCATTTTATATATGTTACATGCAATTGTTCAATACATTTGAGGCTGTCTTAGTCCAACTTCTCACTTGTTTTCATCCCTCCTGTTCCATGAATTTTATATTTATAATGCATACTCTATTTTGCCATTACGTTGTTTATTTCCTCACGGGTTTTCTGTTTTGAATTAATCGTATCTTCCCTCTCATTTTGTCAGCATTGGGTCAGCATCATTTCATTTTTTGGATATCTTCAGTTATAATCGTGCATCCCTATGATTTGGTTTTTTGTTGTATCATAGCTATGTGATCGTTCATATTTATGGTCTGTTTGTACTGACCCTGCATTGTATGAGCTGTTTTACCTCTCGTTAGTCATGCTCCCATTCCTGGGTATATAGTGTTTACAGTTTGCACATTTTTTTTTCTTTTTCTTTTTCCCATCTACGAAGAAAACAATGCAGAGCCCGATCTCTGTGGTATGTCTTGCTACTGCCATGATCCTATCCTATTTAACATTTCACAACAGTACCAGAAGCAAGAAGCACCAATATGATTCCCAGGTATCTCCTGTAAAAGGCCCTCAAATACCCGTGAGTGAGAATTGGAGAAGTTTTCATGTTTTGAGTGATGTTTTCCTTTTTCTATGTCGTCATTTTATTTTTACCAGGAGTCTTGAATGGTGAAACGCTGTAGGTAAAAGCATTAAGCTATAGGATTTTGTGAATGGAATTCAGGAAGGGTAGATCGCAAGGATATTCAACAATTACAACTATTTTTTTTTTTTTTGGAACTTCATGATGATGGGTTTGTGGCCATTTTTTTTTAAGCCTATAGTCTTCCTGTACCTGATTATTCATCTTTTGGGTGTTTTGCAGGGAAATACGGCTAAAAGAGTTTCCCCCTTTAATATGATTGCCTAATTTGAGGTCAAGTGAGATGAGTTATTTTCTTAAATATTTTCAAAATTAAGGTCAAGTGAGACCTCGCAAAAGAGTTCCTCTCTCTCTTCTTTCTTTTCTTTTCTCTTCTCTTTTTCTTTGTCTTTTATTTTCTCCCTTAAAAAAAAAGGAAATATAGGTTGGAAAGGAAAAGAGAAGGAAGAGAGAGAAATACCAAGAGAGGAAAAATTTTGCGATGATCACAGGTTTGGCGACCGTGATGGGACTCATCTCCGTCTGGTTGAATCTATGCTTTTGCTTTGCTTTGATATTATCTAAGTCTTTATTCTACAAATGTCAGCTTCATTTCCATGCAAACCTTAGGAGCCTAGACTTTGTCCTAAGCTGACATAATGCATATAGGATCTAAGTATGGTTTGGTAAGACCATATTGAGGAGATTATTCCATGTTCACATTAGATTTAGGTCTGAAATACAAATATTTTGGATTGTGAAGAAAGGAAGAATAGATGGGAACCGAGAGAAAAATACCTTAGAGGATGGCAAGGAGGCTAAACACGATCTTCAAGGGATCTGATGCTCTGATACCATGTTAGGAAATGGTATCCCACCTTCAATCACAAGAGGAAGAGAAGTAGAGAGGGAGAGAGGTGTCAGTGGCTGAAGAAAACCCAAATTAGGGTTTGCGGTTTTTTTCATTAGCTATATACACTTACAGTTGAATTAGGGTACGTAAACACCCTTTACACAAAGTGTGTAAATTACAACATGCCATTAATGAGCATGTGTTTAAATAAAACGAAAACATATTGGGTCTGGATCCTGAGATCCAGGCCCAGTCGTGACATCTTTTCACTATGTTCATAAATAATACCTTAAGAACACTATCATCCTGCCATATATAGCATTAAAATTTCAGTTAGTTGACTTCTTCACAAAGACACTTTTTTCTCTCCGATTTCACTTCTTGCTTGACAAACTTTCAGTGAATACACTGTAAGTTTGAGGGAGAGTGTTAAAGTATATATATATATATATATATATATATATATAAAATAATGTAATAAGTAAATACTCATTAGGGATATTTTGGTCTTTTTACCTTTTGTAAATATTTGTGTTCATTAGGGATACTAGGTATTTTTTTTACCTTTTCTTTTCTTCTTTTTGTCAAGGGCATTTCTATCTTTATAATGCCCTTGATAAAAGAGTCATTGGGAACACTCCCAATGACTCTTTTTGGTCCCTTTTTGTGTATAAATAGGGGATGTATCCTCTTTTATTCATGCTTGTCTCAAGACAAGCACTTAGTGAAATAAAATCTTATATTTTTTATGTTCTCTCTTGCCCACTAGTGGATCTTGTGTTTGTGTTAGTATCTTGACCCATAAGTGGTCTTTGGTTGTTTATACTTTGTGTATTTGTAAAGCCCATAAGTGGCATCCTGTAATTATTTCTTGTATTTCATGACACGAAACAACACCGTCTTGGTCATCTGCCATTGTGATCATCGTCTATCATTATTACCTTGATACCCTCATTAATCATCATGACACAAAACAACACCATCTTGGTTATCTGCCTTTGTGATCATTGTCTATCATTATTACCTCCATACCCTCATTAATCATTGTCACAATCACCTTCCACTTTTCTTTTATTCATCACCACTACCACCACGATCATGATGATCTACACTGTCATCATGATCATAGTCATCACCATTGTTGTTATTCATCACTACTACATACCAATACCAACCGACAAAATTGTTATTACCAAGTTGCCAACCATCATGATTGACGTAGCCTTGCTACTAGATTCCCACCACCACCACCATTATCATCATGACTCACCCTTACTGGAGTTATCATCATCATCATCATTTGGCATTTACAAATACCAGTATCCCATCATCATCGTCATCTTGTTCTTTGCATCACAGCTGCTCCCACTGCCTTCAGTACCACGTTATCAACACCATCACCTTTATCACTGCAATACCACTTTTCTTGTTCATTCATAGGTGGGTCAAAAAATGGCATAAGATGTGTCATCTGAGTCAGGTAACACCAACCATACTATTTGCAAGCCATCTCATGGCCAGAAAATGTTAGAAAAGAGAGAAAAAACCTTTTGGTCATTTTATATTTTCCAGGCTACTTTTTTGTCACAGGATTACTGGGAAACAAAAGAGAGAACACATATACTTCACCATTTCCCTGTCAATCCGTAGTCACATGGACATAAAAAATGAAAGCAAAAACATGTGAAGGAGTTGGAATGGAGAAAAGAGGGGAATGAGTGGAAGGTGGCCGCTGTCCCGATTTCTCCATTTGTCAACTGATAAGGTTCACAAGAATGCATATTTTTTTGAGAGTAGACAAGAATGCATATGAAAATTATCTTTTCTGAAAAAATGTATATCCTGCTTTTTGAAACAAATCTTTTTGACTACAAACAAATTTCCAAAGCAAGTTTGTTTTCTTTCTTTTTTCTTTTTCCCTTTAGGGTGAATGAATGGCATCTAAACACTTTTGATTAATGTGTTCTCAAAGAGTTGATAGCTACTGTTTTTTGACCCAGATGCCCCCTTGGCATTAATCCTTTGCTAATGTGCCTTTACTAGACCTAGCTTTTGCAAATAAGGGAATAATGAAAATGCATTCTCTTGCCAGTGAGAAGGTATACTAACCATCTTTTATCCAATATTTCAAGTTACGGTTTTATTATGTCTCAATGAATAATCAAGCTTTTGTCAACAATTCATTAACTATGGTAGACTGTCTTTATATGTTATGCAATTTACATATGCTGTTAAATAATGTCCACATTCACTGTGTAATTTAATGTTCTGCACAATCTCTTTCTGCTGCAAAAATCATGTGTTTTCATCTTTCAAATATTTCTTGAATGCATTAGATTTATATGTTTATGGTGCAGTCATGGCAATTTCCTTTTTTCTTAATGATTTGAGTTTATTGTTTACTCAGTCTGTCAGGAGCATATTACCATCTGATAATTGTTGCCCTGCCAGGTGCACTTCATTCATGTAAGCCACTTATCAACTCTGTGGTTTATCTTGCTATGGCTGTAGGGAGTGCTTTTACTGGCAGAGTTGAAATTGTTCGGCCATACCTTACTATGGATGTCTTGAGCCCATATATTGTTTAGAGCATGTTCCCTTAATTAAAACTTGAAAAGCTTTTAACAAAACTTTTGGAACTTTTCTTTGATCCATAAAATGCCCGATCAATCTGCACAAAGGCCAATAGTTGGTTTTATGTGTACCGAACCACTTAACATCTTTGCAGCTTTTATTATTGGAACATGTGATCTGTGGTGGTTTTTACCGGGTGTTGCTTACTATTAATATTTGGAGTTAGATTAAAGATTCCGTAAACTTGTGTTTGGACAGGGTATTCTGAAGATTCTACTAAGTTTAATACATAAAGAATTGGGAAGAACCAGTGATCATGGCACCCCCACAATCCCAAGGTCTTCCTTTTGGGCACTTTTAGAAGCGAGAAAAATGTAGTAAAAGTGATGCAAAATGAAAAATCTGTACAGATTTTCTGATTGTTCCAATCGAGAGAGACTTTTTTACTGAGAGTTTTTTTTTTCTAAAAAGTACACTTTTTGATAGAAAACATTCTTCTATTCTAAGAGGGGTTGTGGAATGTTTCCTACCAAGAGAAAATGGTGATTTACACTCCCCACCACCACCACTACCCATTGACAATCCATTTTTTTTTTCTCATGCTACACAAACAAGCGAAAACTTTTCACTTAAAAAAGTTATCATTTAAAAAGTTATCATATCAAAACTTTTTTTTCCTATCAAAGTTTTTCTCGCTTCCAAACATGCCTTTGTGCCATGTTGAGGAAAAAAAAGGGCTTCCTTTTGACAACACGGCTTAAGCGGATACTGACAGGCAGATGCCCTTAAAAGTTCATGGGTTTAGTACATGACCAACGACTACTAAATAGGTGTCTTTTCTGATAGCATGTGTACCTAGATCCCGCATGACGTTCCTCGATCAACTTTCTTGTATCACTGCCCCTTTGCTCTGTTCTAGGCATTTTAGCTTCTAATGATTTGAACAAGTTTTTCCTTTTCGGGCAAGATGGAATGATGCCCTTGTGCGGTCTGCGCCCAAAACACTGGACTGGTATCAGCTATTTTTCTAATCCAGCTGTCCGTTTGAAACGGGATTGGAGATAGTTTTACACTTTTTACTAGAAAAATAGGAAAGTGGTCATTTTTATGCAGTTGCAGCTCTGCTGCCGATGACCACCCATCTCAACATTCCTGGAGAAGACACCACACTCATCTGGAGAAATGCCAATATGGGTGGCTGTCAATCCTGTCACTGCATGCCTACCATTCAGCGTTACGTCATATAGTTCTTGGCTGTAATCATATCATGTCTAATTCTTGGGAATTGTTATGATATGGCAGATTTGTTTTAAACTTTTTCCATGTGAGCCTTGGGAAACCATCCTTGGTGGTCAGGGGAAGTACTCTTGGAGTTTTACACTATGGTTACTGACCAGGTCTACTGTCAACTTGACACTGCTTGGTCAGTAACGAGATGTCCAAACGGAGCAGTGGTTTCTCCATGCTAAAACCGAAAAAACCAAAGTCCAAGCAAGTAGTATCAACCAAACCTGGGGTCTATTTTACCCATATTTCAAGTGTTAATTCCAGACACGTCATCAACTGCCAATGTGGGCTTTGTCAATCCTTGAGACATTTAATCTTAAGTGACACATGATGTGGGCCTCAACCAAGCAGCCCGAACTTTCGGTCCCCTCGTGGTGCCGAGCAAATCATATCTAGTTGATACATATGAATGAACCTAGGCAGCACTTTCGTGTACGCTTCTCCTATGACAACCTGTCTTTGCGGTGGTGATTGCTTGGCTTTCATGATCTGGGTCGGTTTGATTATGAAAGGTTCCCAACTTTCTCTCTTCTCTTGGGGATGGCTCAATGAATACGATCAGACGGTATTGCCCCATATTCGGTGCATTAATTAACTTTAATGAAGACCAGATCAGACCCTTCAACCAAATCCATGTACACATTCCTTGATCAAAATCGTGCTGTTTTGGATCATTGTGGAAGGCAGAAAAGTTCTTTTACGTGTCATTGTTTTCCATTAGCAGACCTCTTGACAAAAAGGGAAGCCAAAGTACTTATTTGGATGCATCTTTTTGTTTATGATCGACAAAATATCGTGGTGCTAAGCAGGCCTGGAACAACCATCCCCAAGTAGAGGATTAAATGAGGTTATAGAACTGAAGGCACCAACGTGGTAACTTCTGTCTCCTTCCCAAATGGAGGGCGCTCATTATGATGCAACCATGTTAGCCTATTGAGTTCTATCCGTATTTGACAATGAAGGCTTTGCTGGTTTTACGCGTCACATAATCGTTTCCTCATCCTAACGAATATAAAGAATATAATCGAACTGGAAGTGGCAAAATAAACATGCTAGGGTAGGGTAAATTTGCCAAGTAGGTACTATAATCTGAAGCTATGACAGTATGCTGTTTTTTATCATTAAGGTTCGAGGCTGATGAACCCAGGCTGCGAGTGGGGGGTTTTCCTGAATTATCCAACAAAAGATAACCTAATAGAAAAAACATTTCATAAAATAGCCTTTTGTAGTTTCCTAAGGGCACGTTTGGAAGGGAGAAAAACTCTCATAGGAAAAAAAAGTTTTGCCTATAAGAGTTTTTGATATGAAAGTTTTTCAAAAGAAAGTTTTTTCGCTTGTTTTTGTAGCATGAGAAAAAATGAGAGAGGATGGTGATGGTGGTGGTGGTGATGGTGAGTGTACAAATAAATTCTCTTGATAGGAAACATTCCTCCACTCCTCCTATGATGAAATGTCTTCTATCAAAAAGTGTACTGTTTAGAAATTTTCTCAGTGAAAAAGTTTCTCTAGTTCGAACGGGTTGGCCCACGGATTCTTCAATTTTGCATCACTTTTCCTACATCTTTCTAGCTTCCAAAAATACCCTAAAAGAAAAGGGAAGAAATGTGACTCAAGGGAGCACCCACATAAATGAAGGGAGAACAATAATAATTTATGCTTCGTCCTTCCCAATGCAATCCAATATTAATTGCTACTTTATTGCTTCCCCCTCTTTGTTGAGTGTTTACAAGTGATCTAAGCATCTCAGACTCAGTATAATGTTGAGCACAAGGGTGAACAGTAATTTCACTATAACGAAGGCTTTAAAATTCACTCTAAGATGAAGATTACAATACAAATTGCAAATTGCAAAGAACTTTCAAACAAAATTTTGATAATGCTACTCTCAAACAACTCATACGGCTCTCAAAAACACTCAAGAAACTTAACTCACGTCTAGCTCTGACTTAGTGCATTTGGTGGTCCATTTGCTCTCTATTTATAGATAGATTCCCCACCAATCATAACTTTGTAGCTACCCATATGATAAATGCTTCAACTCCACCAACTATATGAGTTAAAGAATGTGACTAGATTCACACTTCCCTCTTTCACACAAACTCAACATATGTAACCCAACTATTTCATATTAAAGCCTAACTGTTTTGGTAAAATATTCACATTAAAGGTAACAGCCATATCAACATATAATCTCTCTCACACAAATATTTTCATTGAATGGAATCCCTATGATTTACCCACGTGCTTTGTCGGGTTTGGCTAACTCACTTTTGAAGTTTCGTAGACAAATCTAACTATATAGGAAAACTTGTAGGTGCTTGTACATTAGGTAGGTACTTTAACATGATGGCCGTTCATCGCACATGATAGTCTACCATCGTAAAAAATAAAATTTAACTTTAAAAATGAGTTTTTTTGCCAAACGAGCAATAACGGCAACAAAAGTTACAACTATTAACCTTTAGTGGCGATTTTTGTTGCCACTATTGACCTTCTCGTTTGTTGGAAAAACTAGTTAACCCTGGCCATCCATCAAGTGCGCTATGGACGGCAAGCATGTTCAATTACCTGTCAAGTACCTAATATTCAAGTACATACGCACTACTCTATCTATGTATATCTCTTATGAGTTGGGTTGAAGATGAAAACCACGGCAATGAATGAAATAGTAATTGACCCAAAACTACGTAAGCATTGAGGTGGACCCGCAATGCCGACCATAATAATAGCTGTGGAACGAAGGGCGGTAAGTACATGATAATAAGAAAGTTTGTTGGACTTCATGAATTCCAATTTGAACAAAAAGGACTTGGATTGCAGGTGAGGATCAGGATGTTTAAAAAGCAAAACTTCATGTGAAAGAAAAAGAATAATCATGTAAGACTTACCACCATCCTCACTTCTTTAGGATGTCCATAATTTCTTTCCAGTTCAAGAAGGTAAAAGAAGTATTCTAACACCACTTTATTATGTAAATTCTCACCTCCACATCTCCTCTCCTCTTCCCCCTTGAAATCTTTATGTGAATCAAAGTTTTTTTTTCCCTTTCAGCTCATTAAAATAACTATTCGACGCAGAGAAGCTGGATCACTGATTCGGATAGAGATTAGGACGATTCTTTCCCATTCAAATTGAAGAATAGGGAAGAAATTGTGAACAGTGTTTTTAAAGGCGTTTTAAAGGGCTTTAATCCTCGAGGCTTAAGCCTTCCATTTCACATGCGTGGGCTTCTCGTAGAGGCCCACGCCTCTTTTACCTTTTAAAAGGGGTCCTTGTCTTGTCCTTTTGTCTCTTTTACCTTTTTATGGTGGGGTACTTAAGGCTCATAGGTACCCTATGCATTTTAGGGTGATAAATGTAATAAAAGAAATATCTCTCATAGCCATCTGCCTATTTAAGCTGTACTTGTTATTTTTTTTCCAATAAGTATATTTAACAATATTTTTTGCTATTATTGAGTCAAGACTAAATCGTTGTTAGATATTTGTCTGTTGCCTAGAAGAAGACTTTCAAGTTTCTTAAGGGTGTTTTGATTGATTTTTCAAGATTGAACGAAACAACATATAACATAATTGACATAACACATGTTATGTTTGTCGTTCAAAGTTTGTTTCCTTGTGTCTAGTGTTTGATCTTTACCATGTGTAACTTGGATACATATGGGTAATGGTGTTGGATAACTTCATTTTAGTTTGTATGATCTGTCATGCCCCAGCATATGAGTGTTTTAACATGTTTATTATGAAATTTAGCTTTGGATATGGATTTAAAAACAAAAAAATATTTAAAATTTGAGCAATTTGAGAAAATATTTTATACATGTAAATGTTTTAATTAGTATCATATTGGATTTAGTTATGAAAGTTTATCAAAAAATTATGGATTTTAGCCCTAAATATGGATCTCAAACTAGAAGTACAAAAAATGTTTGAATTTTGGATAATTTTAAAAAAAAAAGAATTAATATTTTTATATACAAATGCAAGAAAATAAATCATAAAACCCTAAATGCAAGAAAATAAATCATAAATAAACCAAAAAACCATAAACTATAAGAAAAAGTTAGCCTCAATTCAAACCCCAGTAAAAGAAAATAAAAACAACCCTAATCAAATTAACTATAAAAAGTCCTAATTAAAAAAAATTGATTCAAAGCCTGAATAAAAGAAAATCAAAGAAAATAAAAAAAATCAAAGAAAAAAAGCCCTAATCAAATAAAAAAAATCTCTAATCAAATTAAATATCAAAATCTTTAACTAAAGATATTTGATTCAAAGCTCTGATAAAAGAAAATCAAAGAAAAAAAAGCCCTAATCAAATAAAAAAAATCTATAATCAAATTAAATATCAAAAGCTCTAATTAAAGATATTTGAATAAAATCTCTAATAAAAGAAATTCAAAGGAAAAAATGTTAATCAAATCAAAGGAAAGCCTTATTTGATCCAATACCTTAATCAATGAAAATCTAAGAAAAAAAACCTTGATAAAATAAAAAAACTTTAGTCAAACTAAATGTAAAAATCCTAATTTCAGAAATTTGATTCAAAGCCCTAATCAAAGATGTTTTTCATTCAGAGCCCTCATTAAAGCCCTACTAAGAGAAGAAGAACAAGAACTAGAAAAAGAGAAAAAGAAGAGTGAGAGAGGAACAAAGAAGGAGAGAGAGAGAAACAAAGAAGAAGGGGAAGAAAAAAGAAAAGGGAGAAGGGGGTGGGAGAATAAGAGAGGGTCTAGTTAGACACCTTTCCTGACTGATATTTGTTTGAGTACATCCAACGTTTGATCGCCGTGGCGTTCACGATCAAATATCCCTTAAGGGTATGTTTGATGGCTTGTCCAGGGTTGGACGAAATGAACAAAAAGAACATAACAAAACATTGGTTCTGTTCGTTCCGTAACAACTGTTACAAGTCCAACGTTTGTTTGGACCATAATAAAATGCTATGTTCCAAATGTTCGTTGTTTGATGATGATGTGCGGACAACTTGGACAGTCAAGGATAATGGGTCAAATTACTTCATTTTGGATCGTATGACCCTGTCCGTCCACCATTTTATATGTTTTAACAATTTTGTTATGGTTTTTTGCCTGAATATAGATTCAATTATGAAATCATATCTAAAATCATGATTTTTCGCCCAGAATATGGATTTAGAATTAGATTTTTGTCCTGAATATGGATCTCAAATTGGATTTTTGCCCTGAATATGGATCTCGAATGGTATTTTTGCCTCGAATATGAATTTTTGCCCCTGAATATGGATCTTGAATTGGATATTTGCCTTGAATATGAATTTTTCCCTCAAATATGAATCTCAAATTGAATTTTGGCCCTGAATTTAATCGGCAACTTGAAGATCCAACAAATTTCAATGAAAATTATGGTCCCAAATTGTTTTGAATGAGAGTCGTGATTCATCGACGATGATTTAGTCAATGAATCACCAAGGACAGCTACACTGGATGTGATTGCATCTGATATGTGCACCCTCTATGAAATGTTGAGGTTCATGGGAATGGTAATTACTAAACATGGCATATGCCCATAATGAGAGATCCAACGAAAGGCCAAATGGTAAAGTTGCGCACATCAGAGAGGTCATAGGTTCGAATCCCATGAGGGTCATCCCCAATTTGCTTATCAAATAACAAAAAAAAAAGAAAAATAAAAGGAATAAAGAATTTCACATGCATAATGTCCAAGTGGCACCCAAAATGCTCCTGCAACAATGCTAATATTGGTTTCGGGGTTCCCAATCACTAAACTTGGAGCCTCAAAGCATATCCTTTATACAATGAGAGTCGAATATGACTTTTTTGTTGTTATAACAAGATTCTGCAAGCCGTTTTCTTTGTTCTTATTCTTTCATTCCCTAAAATATTCTAATTTTATGTACTGTAGTTGCACTATTATAACTAAGGCTTCTCAGGTTTGAACACGCATAGAGCCATCTCCCTACCCACTTGTCAGGAAAATTCTAAAACACATGGTAGTTGTTGCCATTTACACTAAATTTGTTTATGTAGTTGACTTTTTGAATCCCTTTAGTATGGCACCTTTATCAAACATGGATCAATTGCATTTTCTGTAAGGGTCACCAATGACACTTGTAGTCCTTATACCAAAACCTCATTCAATAATATGTGGTAAAAAATGTTGCATACTACCCTTCAGAAACCAATCAAGCAGGTAATCCATTTAAGGGAGGCCCATGTTAAGTAGGTAAACCAATCAATCAAGCAAGTAATCTTGTGCATAGTATACCAATCTCAACAACTTCTAGCTGACAACTTTGGGCACGTTAGCTAAAAGAACCAAAACTCACAATCCATATTATTTGCAAAACACTTGAAAAAACCATTTTTATTAAAAGAGGTTCTCAAATAGTACAAAATTCGGATATCCCAAGAAAAATCCGTTACAAAACCCAAAAACATCTAGAACGTGAGCTAAGAGCAGGAAAAAGGAATCTTGAAGCCATCTTGCAATCACCTGTGGTGTACCTAATCATCACTTGTACCCATAGAATGAGTTAATTTTGTGAAAAACTAGTAGGTGCACAAGAGAGACTACATGAAACTGAATTAAGTGTATTTAATTTAGCATGCTAAGTAGTTTAAAGTAGATCAACAGTTAAACAGATATGCAGTACAAGCAGGTAAGTAGTGCAACTGTCAAAACACAACATGATGATCCATTTGATCGTAAACTATGAACTACCACGCGACTAGCAAGTCTCTATGACCCATCAACCAATGTGAACAAACTTTATGTTTCGATATTACTGGCCTGCGGGTACGCACAGCCAAAATATAAAAACAACTGAGACTAATTCGGACGTCTGTTATTGTATGTATTTTCAATAACCCGAATAGCTAGTTGAATCCACTCCTAAGGGGGACGACTTTCAACCGAGAGAGAATTCCCCAAAGGCAGGTAAGCAGTGTCACGGTTACATCCAATTTTTGCAGAAGTCAATGAGATCTACCACCTAGGATAATGTCTGGTAGTCCCTTCCCTTAACGCCAATGACTGGGGAGGTCGGATCTTTGCCCGTGGGGTGGTTGTTAACAACCTGTCCATTAGAGTTTTTATACTGCTCGGTCCTCTCCCTTGATAGACAACAAGAAGCGAATGGGTGCATTAAGGGTTGCTTAACTAACGACCCATTCTAATGCTGTGGTCTTTGAACCACTCGAGCATCTTGCCTGTGAAGGCGAATCATTCACCATTTGATGTGATTACAACATTGTGCATTTAGCACTATTCGAGGTCGCACAACCATCTCATCCGATCATCCCAGTACTAGCGTGTAGTGCATGACTACAAGTACTCTAGGATGAAAGGGGTGTAGTTCCTCAATAGGAACCTCAACAACAGTGTTTCAAAAATATGTAATGTTTCTCAAACACTGCTTTGCAGGACTGCCCACTCAAAAAGCTAGGATCCTTTCTAGGGATCCCTCTTCTGAGACGAAGATGTATCGTTAAGCCCCGACTCAACTCTTATCACAAGAGAGAGAACGGTAAATGCCCCTTGCATCCTCCACGAGGATGCCTTTAGAACCTGCAATGAGTAAAAACTTGAGCGACATCTGCAATGGCAAGGCATTAACGAAACATTTGCAAAAATAGGAGCCTGGGCACAAAGCGCGATGGCAAGGTAAAGACTGTAAGCAGTAGTGCAAACGCAAAGCCTAGGCGCAAAGCGCGGCGACAAAGAAAAGACCGAAAGCATGAGTGCGTAAGCGAATCCTAGGCGCAAAGTGCGGCGGCAAAGGAAAGACATGACAGAAAGTAGAAGACAAGGATCGCGAAATAGCATCCTTGAGTTAAATGCGTACTCGTATAAACATATATATATATATATATATATATATATATATATATATATATGTATATTTGTTTAATTGTCCTTTTTAGTTAATTAAACTCAATTCAATTATCCAATTTCTCTGTGCAATCTTCCTCTACCTTGGGGAGTTACGAGATTGCTGGCGTCTGCGGGTGTAAGCGATGGACGACTCAGGTCGTGGTGCACGAGCAGGATTCGTTGTATGAGCTGCAAAAGCGACATCCTTAGCAAGCAAATACCAAAAATAGAAGGGCAGAGGCACTGTCGTTGACCTGACATGAAGGAAGCAGAGGCAGGGGCATCGTGCCCTTATGCACTTGCTATCATCGCAAGAAGCAGGGGCATGGACTGCAAGCCCCTGTTGACCTGCTGTTAGCAAATACGAGGAGGCAAGAGCTGCAAGCCCCTGCTGTCAGCTACTAACGGAGAGGCAGGGGGTTGCACCCCTGCCTTTAGAGAGCGAGGGCAGGCAGGACCACACCCCCGCCTAACAAAGTAGAAGAGAGGCAGGGGGCTTCGCCCCTACCTGATGCCAAGAAAGAGCGAGGCGAGGGGGCTTGCCCCTGCCTACCAAAAAACAGTGGAGGCAGGGGTGATGCTTCTGCCTAAAGAGAGAAGAGGCACAGGGAGGGGGGCTCGACCCCTCCCCTGACCAATACAGGAAGCAGGGAGTCAGTCGGGAGAGAGTGAGAGAAACGAGAGAGCACTGAGGGGAAGGGGTTTTGTAACCCTTCTTTTGCCTCGCTGTCTCTTAAAGATAGCGAAAGGCGGTGGCTTGAGGTCGGGTCCGGATCAGGTCTGAATCTGGCCCGAAACATTTTTTTTGGGTTTTTACATCCTACCATCCTTAAAAATAATTTCGTCTGTAAAATTTCTATTATATTCATTAGTCAAAGTACAAGTTAGGGTATTTTTCCCTGATATCAGTCTCAGGCTCCCATGTACATTCATTTATCCCATGGTGTTGCCAACACACTTTTACAAGAGAAATCATTTTTTATCTGAGCACTTGGTCTCTATGATCAACGATTGCCATAGGTCTTTCCTCGAACGTTAAGTCTTTTTGGATATCCACATCATCGTAATGAATGATGTGAGACAGGTCATGAACGTATCTTTTTAGTATAGATACGTGAAAGAATACGTGAAGATGTTGTGGATCTGAGCGTACTAAGAAGGTAGCACAACACGATAAGCTGCCTCATCGATCTGATCCAGGATCTCGAATGGTTTGACGAATCGGGGACTCAACTTTCCCTTCTTCCCAAACCGAAAAATGCTCTTTGTAGGAGATACCTTAATGAAAACCATATCTCTCATTGAGAAAATAAGCTCTCGACGCCGACGATCAGCGTAACATTTCTGTCAACTTTGCGCGGTACGAAGATGTTCCCTGATCATCTGCACTTGTTGAGTATAGTGTTGTAGCAATATTGGTGAATCCTGCATCCGTTCACCAACCTCGCCCTAGTAAACAGGTGATCGACAAGGCTTCTCGTACAAGGCCTCGTACGGGGTCATACCGATGCTAGCATGATAACTGTTATTATACGCAAATTCTGCCAATCCGGTATGAGAGTCCCATTCTCCCTTTCAGTCGATCATGCAAGCTCGCAGCATGTCCTCCAAAGACTGAATCATACATTCAGACTGTCCATCGGTCTGAGGGTGAAAGGCAGTGTTGAATTTCAGTTTCGTGCCCAAGGCCAACTACAACTGCTCCCAAAACCTGGAGGTGAACCTCGGGTCACGATCAGAGATGATTGACACAGGAACATCGTGCAATCTCACAATCTCCCAGACATAGAGGTCCGCCAAGGTGTCCAGTGACTGACTGAGGTAGACAAGGAGGAAATGCGCCGATTTAGTAAGTCGATCCACGATCATTCAAATCGCATCGTATTTCCTCCGCATCCTCAGCAAACCGATGATGAAGTCCATTGTGATGTCCTCCCACTTCCATTGTGGAATCTCCATCTGTTGCATCACTCTGCCTGGTCGTTGGTGCTCGATCTTAACCTGTTGGCAAGTTAAGCACTTTGAAACATATTTGGCTATGTCTCGCTTTATTTCACTCCACCAATATCTGCGCTGCAAATCTTTGAACATCTTCGTGCCACCAGAGTGAATCGTATACTTGGACTTGTGGGCTTCTGCGAGGATCTCATCTCTCAAAATAGGATCTTCTGGCACCCAGAGACGATCCTTATGCCATACACTTCCTTCCTCACTCAGATGGAAGGGGGTATCGGACGCTGCGCTAGAGCCTTCAGCTTTCGTACTACGCATCGATCTTCTGGCTAACAAAGATCTTAGCTAATAGCTCAGGTTGAGCTACCATACTGAAAAGATTGATCGAATTTTGAGTGACGCAAATGGTTCCCACGATACCAGATCATCAATCAGCTTCCGCACAGCAAATAACAAGTTAATGGAAATGATGGGAGACTTGCAGCTCAGAGTGTCGACCACGACGTTCGCCTTTCTTAGGTGGTAGGACAGGGTGAAGTCATAATCTTTGAGAAATTCAAGCCAACGACTCTATCTCATAAGCTCCTTCTACTTGAATAAGTATTTTAGGCTTTTATGATCTGTAAAAGCTTCGAACCGCTCCCCGTACAAATAATGCCACCATATCTTCAATGCAAAGACCAATGCTGCTAACTCTAAATCACGAGTCAGATAATTCTTCTCAAGAATTTGAAGTTGGCGTGATGTATAGGCGACCACTCTATCATTCTGCATTAGGATACAACCCAAGCTTGTCCCAGAAGCATCAGTGTAAATCACGAAACTGGCTTTACTAGAAGGTAAGGCCAGAATAGGAGCAGTCGTAAGACGTTCCTTCAACATTTGAAAACTGCTTTCGCACTTGTTATCCCACATGAACTTAGCTTCTTTCTTTAGGAGCTTCGTCATGGGTAGAGAGATCTTAGAAAAGCCCTCGATAAATCTTCGGTAATACCCAGCTAATCCAAGAAAACTCCTGATGTCATGCACATTCGTCGGCTGCTGCCAACCCAGCACAACCTCCACCTTCGCTGGATCCACTGAGACACCTACTTTAGAGATGACATGCCTAAAAAACATGATCTCCTCGAGCCAAAACTCGCACTTGGAGTACTTAGCAAATAAACGATCTTTTCACAATGTTTCAAAAATAACTCTCAAGTGCTCACGATGTTGCTCCCAGTTGTCTGAATACATTAGGATGTCGTCGATGAACATGATCATGAAGGTGTCCAAGAAGGGTTTGAACACCCTGTTAATGAGGTCCATGAAGGCTGCAGAAGTGTTAGTGAGTCCAAAGGGCATGATCGTAAATTTATAATGCTCGTACCTGGTTCGAAAGACCATCTTAGAGATATCATCTCCCATAATTTTGAGCTGATGGTACCCAGATTTAAGGTCGATCTTTGAAAAGATCTTGACCCTTTGCAACTGGTCGAATAGATCATCGATGCGTGGCAACATGTACTTATTCTTTATTATTGCATGGTTGAGCATACGATAATCAATGCACAACCACAATGATCTGTCCTTTTTCACAAACAAAATAGGAGCTCCCCAGGGCGAGATACTGGGGTGAATGAATCCCTAATCCATCAACTCTTATAACTGCTTCTTGAGCTCTGCTGGCGCCATCTGATATGAAGCCTTTGAAATTGATGCAGTACCCGACATCAACTCGATGCTGAACTGCACCTCATGCGGTGGAGGAAGTCCTGACAGCTTCTTTGGAAAGACGTCTGGAAAATTTTGAACCACCTCCAAGTCTCCGATCGGGACTCGCATTGGCTCAGACTGGATGACACTAACCAAGAAGGCAGTGCATCCCTTCCTCAGGTAGTTCTGCGCTTTTAGCGACAAAATCAACTTGCTTGCCCAAACAGGTTTCATGATCTTGAATTCCACCTTGGGCATTCCTAGTGGAGACAAGACAATCCTGCTATCTTGGCAGAAGATCTTGGCATAATACTTATGCAGCCAATTCATACCTAGAATGACGTCAAATTCTGTCATATCTAGCAGGATAACACAAGCAGGTAAATGTCGATCTGCCAAGACTACGTCCAACTCTGGCACGTAGACCACACAAATTGTGTTCTTCCTAATAGGGTTATACACGTCAAGGGCATTATGTAAAGGTTTTACATGTATGTGCAATAACTCAACAAAATTTACCGAAATAAAAGAGTGTGTGGCACCACAATAAAAAAGCACAAAGGTTGCTTGGTTAGAAACCAAATGGGTACCTTGCACTAGGTTGCCTTTGGTCAACTGCTCGACCATGGCGGTGTAGACGCGTTCTGATGCCTTCCTCTAACCACTCGATTGCGGTTGCGGTGACTGATGTTGTTGTTGCTGCTGCTATGGCCGAGGGAGCAAAGGTGCTCCATTCTAACAAAAATTTTATAAACATTTCAAAAATTTTGAATTATTTTAACAGTAGTTATATAAAAAAATTTATAAATATTTCATAAAATTTGAACTTGTATAAAGGGAATTTTGTTAAAAAAATTCAAAACCCTTTTTAGACATTCAAATTATTTTTTTGAAATTTTTTTATTAAATTTTTTATGATAAAAAGTCATGTCAGAATTTTTACAACTCAAAATTGAGTTCAAGACCTTTTTTGAATATTTGAGTTATTATAAAGAAAGCTCTATAAAAAATGTTATAAAAAAATTAAAGATTATTTTAAAATAACTTTTAGATTTTTGTATAAATATCATAAAGATTTTAAAAGGGTTTTTCTTTAGTTTTTATAGGACAAGTACTGCTCAAAATTTAATAGAAAAACATAATATAATATAATAAAAATTTTACCAGAATAAATTGATGAACTACCAACAATGGCTGTTTTGTCCTACCTCAATATACTGGTTACTATGTAAAAATCAAAATAAGTTATTATACCAAAAACTTGTAATTTAAAATGTTGAATATATTATGGATACTTGCATCAAAATTGTAGATGTGGATTATGTTAGCATGAATAGTTGTATATCTTGATCCATGTTCACATGCTTTGAACCATGTTTATATACATAAATTCATGTTTGCATGCATCAATTCAGGTTAGTATGCCTTGAATGCTTGTTATAAAGATTGTTGTTCAATAATGAGATTAGGGTTTAATGAAACTTGTAGGTTTTGAATTAAAATGCCTGAAATTATTGTTTATAAAATGAATTATTTTAGTTAGGTTATGGCCAAGGTTCATGCAACATTTGTTGTCATGGAGCATATTGATGAATGTGTAACATGTGATTATTGTTGAAAAGTATCATTGTACTGAAGTTTTTTTATGTACGAGTTGTTAAATGAATCATGCTTATACATAAATTTAAAGTGTTTTTTTTCCTTCATAGACGAACAACTTGTATATACAGAGCAATATTGAATGGGTTGAAAACCTAATGAAAATACATGGCATAATACAATTTTGACTTACCTTATTGTGTGTAGGTGGTACAAGCGTCGAGTGACATGTGAAAATATTTTTGGGAGCAAAAGATTCTCATAGGTCTTCAGTCACTCGCAAGTTTTGGATACTGAGGTAAGTGACCGCTTCAACTTTTGCAGAAGTTCATGATGCATCTAAATCAACATTTTAGTGACCCTTGAGAGATTTCTCCCGGCTGCAAACCGTTCTACTTGGAATCCATATACTAGTCATTTGGGGTAATTAAAATACACATGGCATAATAAACCCCAAGATGGTCTCAGTTGTACGACGACTAGTGGTCTGCGAGTCCCCGCAGGGTTAATAAATATTGAAACAACTCTAATACTTGAATAACTACTTGCAAAAAGATGAACAATGTCATTGTTATTAAATGCATGAATTTTATTTGTATTAAAGGTATGAGTGATTATTTGCATCATACTGAATACATGAGTTGTCATTTGCTGAAATTATGTATTTCATATAGTCTGAATCTGAATTGCATAAGTAGAGTTAAATCATGATTCTTGAATATGTTTTGATATTTTAAGTTATTGAGAATTGATATTTACTTACTAGGCAATTACAAGTCTGACTTCATGTTATGAAAAAATACAGGTTCAGGTATAGGAGACCTTGCATGACAGTGGATACTGGATGAGAGTGAAATCGAAAAATCAATATTTCCAAGATCCTGAGAAAACTTTAGGATTTTTATTTTTCAATCATAAATGTTTAATTGTCCAAAATTTTGTAAAAGACTTTGTATATAATGCATGTTTGAATTAAATTATGTCTTGATTTATATTGTGATTCCTAGAATGTAACCTACCCGAGGTTTTAAACCGAAGTTTGAAATCATTTCCGCTGTTTATTTCAAAAGAAAAGAATTTTTAATTTTTACGTATTTTTCAAAGGTTAAAAATCTCAGGGTGTTACATAAAAATCTCAAACAAATAGTACAATGATATAACTTATTTAATATATTTTTTATGTATGTTTGTTATCTCCTTTTTTGGGTACGTTATCTCTTTTTCATGTATATGTATTGTGTGTTCATTTTTTAGTGCAATTTGGGTTCAACTGTTACAAAAATTGTACGATGCGGAGGATGAAGGGTGTTCCTCAACAAGAGAACAAGTAATTACTTTACATTTATTTGTTAACTCATTTCGTACATGTACATGTTTTTTACTTTATATTTTCTCGTTTTACAAGTATGACAGTGGTATATTTGTCATACAATATGTGCAATACTTAGGCAGAAACAGAAGTTTGAACTTCACATAGGTATGTATTTATATGTTAGTTGTTCATTAGTTTGAGATGTTTGTTATAGTTAGTTGTTTGTCAATAAAGGGTTACTTTCAGCAAGATGTTACAAATATAATGAATCGCATGATCAAGTTCTACAAGCACATGAAGGAAAGGGCTTCTAAGGGTGTGAAAAATAATGAAAAGGAGAAGACAACTGTTACAGAGGTACTGAAAGAGTTTGTCCAACTATCTGAGCAGTGGACAATTATGCACCTTTGAAATAGATCAAGTTAAACTTACATTTAATTGATTATCAAGTTAAACTTTGTAATTGAATGGATCAAGTTAAACTTTAAATATAACTTTGTAATAAAGCTCGTAAATTGAATGTAACTTTGTAATTGTTAAACTTTAAGTTATATGATTTCGTTCAAACCAACCGTATTTAGTTCTATGTTAATTATATTGATTTGTCTATACAAGGAAAAACAAATTTGTAAAACTGTATGATTTTCATCGATCAGTAAGATTTTTGCAAATATACTTCATGAGATTTCAGAACATATATGTGAACAATTATGATATACGCAAATGAGTTGAAAATAGTTGCCAGAATTAGTAGCCAGAAGGGAAGCAGGTTGGGAAGAAAAGACAAAAAAAAATATAGATTATACAAAAATAAGCAGGTTGGGGACCACAATAGGTTTATATATGATTCAAAAAAAATTATAAAAAATAAGAGATATTGAATATTTGTCATAGTTTCATAAATATTTAAGTAAGATATTCGCAATATCTAGAGATTCACAAATAACTTCATGTGAGAGCGTGCAATATAGCTATTTGCGAAATTAGTGGTAAGTGTTTCATACATAAATTTATGCAATTTTTGTGATATATAAATATGTTATTTGTGAAAACCTCATGAAAATAACTTCATGTGAGAGGTGTTTCACAAGTATTTTTATGCAAAATTTTGTATTATATGCGAAAGAGTATGATATTTATGATTTTGGTGGTTTCAGTTTTACCGAGAATTCACAAATAAATTTATGCAAGTTTGTGAGGTTTAAATTTGCATAAAAAACCTGCGATTTTGGATTTGAGTGAGTGTTGGACATAGCCGACAGACAATACCATCTTATCGCAAAAATGCCTAAATTTGCACTTGCAAAAGGTAAAAGTGTCTTAACGATGTTGAATATTTGCCATTTTTGACATCGAAAGAATATCTAAAATTGTAGGGTTTTTAAGGAATCACATCAAATTAGCCTTTTTCAGTACGGTCATTTTCCGATTAACCTAGGTCATTACTTCTTAGACAAATTAGCCTTTAGCGGCTTGATGTTGTCATCGACAAGTCATTTCATAGTCTGAAAAAGTGTGCAATATCGTTTTTTTGAGAGCAGAATATTCAAACTAATACGGAAGAGAGAAAATTTTGGTTTGGTAGATCTCTTCAAAGGCATAAAAAAAGTAAAAAAGAATGTTTGCGAAAACATCACATGATTATATCACGTTATTCTACTTTGTGAGCTTGCTTGGCCATTCATCCCCATTTATTACATTCACATAAGTAGTGGATTTTGACTGGATGAGGGATTCTTTCAGTTATCTAGTTGATGGTTTTAACATGCTGCATTATGCCGAATAATTTCAGCTCAGGTACAAAATTGTGATGAACAAGCCAAAATATATGTTGTTTTAACGAAAGCAAGGTTCCAAATATGATTCAAGTTCAAACACTAATCCCGCTAAGGTCAACCAGTGTTGAGAGCAGCACGATGAAAACATTCACTGTCGCTTCGTTCTGTGATGTTTATTCATCTTGGAATGATGCAAGGGTCCAATAAAAATGAAGCCTTTAATAATTTCAAGAATCAATGTACCAAATGTTAAAAAATATCCAAGTATTGCTTGAATTTGTCCACATATTTATTAACTAGTTGCCTGTTTACTTTTGTTAGCGAAGAAGCATTCACGTTCAGAGTTGTCAATTCTAATCTATAACTTTGTGAAACTGTAGTTCTTCCAGATTCCTCCCTCACGCAGCTTATCAGTGGGATATGTACTTGCTTTTTCACCTAAAGAGGTGGAGGAAATGTTGGTGAAAGGTTTCTCACACTTGATTTTCATATGAAGGTTCAACTTTTCCATGAAGATATTTTCCACTTCCAAAATGACGAGGGAGAATCATGTGCAGTATAATTGCACACTTTTGTGCTGCTGCACCTGATCACCCTCCATCATTTCTTGGGCCCCACATCTGACAGGCTGTATCGCAGAGATGGAGGGTGATCAGGTGCAGCAGCACACTAAATCTGTGCAATGACATTGCACCTGATCTGATGCCTTATAAGTGTGTCTCTCCCTTTCCATTCTCCTCAATTGATTCTTTGGGCAGTTCATGATAACAAACTTGGTGCCATCAGCAAGCACTTGGAAGCGTCAATCAAAGGCTGTCTGCAAGATTCTTGGTTAGTTTCCATTGTTGATCAGTCATAATCTTATATTATCTGTTTTGGCAACCTTCACTCGTGGGGCCGGCCAACCAGAAAACTTGAAGGGGCCAATTTTGATAGTGTCATCGAGTTAAGGTTCGTGTCTTTGTGGGATCACAAAATTTTCTACTACTGGGGTGCTATTTCCCAGTTATAGAATCGATATTCCTTTCCTCGAGTTTAGAAGCTGAATTTGGATCAGAAACCCCACTCCTCATATGCTAGACTGATGAACAAGCTAACACAACACTCTCCTGAGGGCAAAATATGGTTCACTACTCAAAACCAACTAACAAGTCAACTTAGAGCCAATTGGCCTAAGTGGCTTCCTTTTCCCTTAATTCATTGGAGCAAGTGCGATTTTCTTAGCCCCAAGGGGTTTGGTGCAGTGGAGGAGGTCTTGGACACTAGATAGGTGGTCAGGGTTCCATTCACATGAGTGTCAAACCCATTGCCATAATGAGGGAAAATGCTAAGCCCTTGCTTAGCCGAAGCTGGGCAACTCCCTGGAAGCAAGGGGTAAGCCACGGGTTTACACCGCAGGGAAGGAGACCGTATGTACGACAGTATGAGCCAACACGATCCTGAGGGTGGTTTCCCATCCTTCATGAAAAAGTGCTATTTTCTTTTGTTCTTTTTCCTTGCACCAAGGAGGTTTGCATGGGAAACCTAGTTCATGTTTGATTATTTTGTGCATTTTTCTTGAATGGTTTTCTCCAATGAACCAGACCAAGCATGAGTCATTTAGTGATAGGGAATGACTTTTTGAGCTACCGATGGATCAAAGAAACAAACATGAGAAAAAGCAAAAAGAAAAAAGCAACACAAGAAGAACAAAGATTTTACGTGGTTCCACAAAAATTATTTACATCCACGACCACACTAAGTCTTCTTTTTTGTTGATTGAGATACAATACAAGAGCCATATTGCCTACGAGAAGGGAAGCGAGACCCACTGAAACCCCACCAACTTACCATAAAGTTGGATATGAAAATTAGGAATTTATATAAGGCTCCACAATTCTCCAACAATTTTCCACTTGGAGACTGATTATCCTTTTAGTAACCTCATCTTGTAACTTTCCTCGTGCAATCCAGAATCTTAGTACGACACCTCCAACTACTATCTATGAAGGCCAACCGAGGTTGTGAACAACATTAGCTTCTTTGCAATAACTGTCTTAGTCAACATATCTGTCAGTTTTTCTGATCCACGAGTCTTTTCAAGTGACAATAACCCATCAGGCAACAAATCACGAATAAAGTGATACCACTACAAGGAAAATGCGTATTGGTGACAGATTCTATACGTCGCTAGTCCGTCATTGTACATCTTTGCGATAGACTAGCGACGTATATCACCCGTCGCATAACCCTAGTCGCTAAATTGTGACATAATTTATCTGTCGCCAATCTGTCACTATGTTGTGACTGCTTAGCGACGAATGATGTACATCATGAATTTATCGATCAATGGAGATCGATTTGGTTATGCAACAGAATTTAATCTGTCGCTATTTTTGTCGCTACTATTTATCGAGGGATAAGTATCCGTGGCTAATTTCCATCGAAATATGGCAGCAGACATTAGCGACGGTTCACATTTTGTCGCAAACCGACGCCTGCTTCAAATTGGCGACAGAGTAGCGACAAATAATATCCGTCGCTACTCCGTTCCTAATTTGTAATAAAAATTTCAACTTTTTTTTTGAAATATTTTGACACTCGAGAAAATTTTTTTGTATAATTCATATATCCTGCTTATAAAAAAATAGTACACATAAAAATACATATAAATTAAACATAAATGCTAAGTTAAGCAAACTTTAACAACCAAATGCAGTCATTGCGAAGTTATAATTAGTTATAAGTTTGTCAAACAAATTAAACAAAAAAATCTAATCATCGTCAAGATTTTGGGCATCATCCTCTTCATTTTCTCGATCTGCCCCTCCCTCCATGCCTCAATCAGCTCCTCTACGTTGATCATCTCCAGCATCCTACAAAAGAGAATCAAAATGTTAGTATTTATAAAAAAACATAATGAAATAAATTATATGCAATCCACCTAATCTAATGCAACAAAGTAAATGGTTGAATGAATGCCACATAGACTAGTAATAAACTGAAGGACATTAACAAAATTATAAGGAAAAAATTATAGTAATTCAATCATACATACCTGACGGGCACCTGAGCTCATATTGAATGCAAATGAAGTTCCCCTATCCTAAAAAAAGTTGCACAACTCATTACGGACCATGTTGGGAATGACTTCATTTAAAAAGTGTTGCATTTTGTCCTTAGGACACTGACAGACACCATCCCAAGACATAACAGGGTCAATAGAACGTTGAGAGTTGATGCTGGATGGAGAATTCTGTGAGTCCGGGCTGCAAGAGGCAACGACTGGTATGGTGTTCATGTTACTCCCAAACTCGAACACACGACCCTTTTTGGGTTCACCTATAGCAGTCACCCATGCTACATGATCAAAAGTCGGATGTTGAGTGGAGTCATCGCCATATTGATGTATCATTTACTGCTCGTATGACTCCTACAAAGTAATAATTAGAATATGAATTAATAATTAAGAATTACAATATTTATGATAACATAATTCAAAGTAACTTGTATATTATAATATTTATTAATACAATAAATACATACCATTGTCACTCTCGCCTTCTCTGATACAAAATCTCCCGTGCTCTTACGTTTATGTGTTTCAACAAACACATCCTTATAAGGCACAATGCCTCCTTTTTTTGCTTCATGCAATGTTACATGATAAAAAAAATTGATTAATAAGTATGTAGAAATACTTACAAATTTGATAATATATATATATATATATATATATATATATATATATATATATATATATATATATATATATTGATGAGTTACCATTTTCTTTTGGTGGCTCCCAAAAGTCCTAGATCCACCTGTGTGTAGTTGTGCATCGGGTATCGCTACTCGATTTTGTGCAGCCTTTGCTGAGTGGTTTCAAAATTTATTGCTTGCCCACTTGTCGCACATGCCTTTCCAATAATCTCTCATGACAATAGGAGGCCCATGGCCCTTCCACTGCAGTGGATCATCTATCCCACCAACTGTTTTTTTTGTTGCTGTCTTCATATTGTGCAGCATGTCGACAAAATGATTGGCAACCACCTTCTGCCACACTACCCTTGTATCTTTCTTCGCGTTTGCAGTCGCGAAGCGATGAGAAACCTACAAATATATTCAGAAAGTTAGCACACATAAATATAAAAGACTTCTTGTTATGATAAATGATTGCATACCATCTTCTTCTTCCTCCTCCTTCTCCTCTTCGTCATCATCTTCTTCTTCTTCATTTAGCGTCCATCCACTTCGTATATCATTTGGATCACATTCTTTCATGCATGTGCCATCAGATAATGAAGATATGACATTCATACCATGTGCGACATCGTGACCATAAGAGAAGTCATACATATCATCTGATTGATAGTAATCACCCTCTTCAGCAATCTTGTCTTCCTTAAACTGATCATACTCGAAGTATAGTTTAGACTTCACCTTACAAACTGCCCACCATTTATTTCTATCTGACTTCCTTGTACTCGGATATGAAGTATAGTAAACTTGTTGAGCTTGCGAGGCTAATATGAATGGTTCATATGTTCCAAACCTTGATTTATGATTCACTTCCATAATGCCTGAGACTTTGTCGAATCTTGTTGTTGTGCGTTCAAACCATTGACACTTGAATAAAGTTAAGCTATTATTTGTGCCTAAGTAAGTCAACTCCATTATTTCTTCTATAACCAACTCCATTATTTCTTCTATAACACCATAGTAGTTATATAAATTTTCACCGTAGCTGCTACCCTTGATGTGCACGCCACTATTTATCGTTGACTTGTTGACATCGTAGTCTTTTGTATGGAATCGATAACCATTTATGATATACCCATTGTAACATTGCACAATTTTAGATAGACCATTTTGTAAATCACATATTCCTTGATCTTTAACATTACCATGGCGGACCTACAAGCGCAAACAATGACTATGATCGCGACAAATTAAGTATCTTATTGTTGTATAAAGAGAAAGAATGTATACAATCGTCCTTACCAACTCTTTCAACCATGCCATAAATTTATTTTTACGTTCTTTCTGTATATGAGTCAATCTAAATGATTTTGTATCCTCCATGCAGTACGAACATGCTAACCTCCCATGTGTGCTCAAACCAGATAACATACCATATGCAGGGAAGTCACTGATTGTCCATAGAATAGCAGCCTTCATATTGAAGTTTTATTTTTTGTGGGCATCGTACGTGAGAACACCGTCATCCCACAGTATTTTCAGTTCATCAATCAATGGCCTCAAATATACATCGAGATTTTGGCCCGAAGACGTCAGACCAAGGATCAATAGAGACAAGAAAAGTTTTTGACGCTTCATACACAAACTTGAAGGTAGGTTGTATGGGGTGACAAATACCGGCCAACACGAGTATGGGGTTGATCTACCCCCAAATAGATTAAATCCATCAGTACATAAACCTAGCCTAACATTTCTCACTTCCAAAGCGAAGTTCTGATAAGTACGATCAAAATGCCTCCAAGCTTCTGTGTCAACAAGATGTGTGATCGTGTCTTCATCATGTCGAACTTTATTTGCATGTCATATCATTTGTTTAGCTGTCCTCGAAGACATATAAAGACGTTGCAATCTAAGGGTGAGAGAAAAGTAGCAAAGTGACTTATATGACACTTCTTTTGACCTTGTGCTACCATTTCCCTTTGTCTTTGGCTTGAATCGAGGATGTCCACATGATGGACATGATCTGCTATTTTCTTGATCTTTGAAATACAACATGCAGTGATTGGGACAAACATTTATCTTTTGATACCCCATACCTAGAGCATTGACTATAACCTTCACACAATAGAGATTTTGTGGCAATTTCTCATCTTTGGGCAACATACTCTTTACAATAGAGCACTGACGGTCAAAACATGATTGACTCAAATTAAACTCGGACTTTAAATTCAGTAGTTGAAGAACTACAGACAAGATAGTGTAACTCTTACAACCATTCAACAGTGGTTCATCAACATCTCTAAGTAAGTCATAAAATGTACTAGCTATATCGTTTGTTGCTTCTTCCTCTACCCCAGTTGGTGCATCACTATGTCTCACAGCAGAACCCATTTTCAGTCCTGCAACATCAAATATCAAATCCACTGTACTGACACTTGCCATTTCAAATTTAATAAAATTGTCAACACCATCCATATATTCATGCGACACCTCATTATCAACTATCCTACGATACATCCATTCACGGTTTGCAGTCATTTTGTCCTATAATATTACAGATATTATCATCATCAGTTAAAAGAAAAACTTAATAATACGTAGATTTTTGTGTGCAATACACCAACACATCATATTTATACACATCAAGAGGATATTTAGAAATTTGAAATCACATTACATATACGGATACATTAATTTGAATAAAAAATTCATTATACAATTTCACATGGAAGGTATAATCAAATAAAAAATAATTTCATGCAAGCATGAATACAGAAACATCAAACATTGCAATACATTCAAATCATTCATATCAAAACATATATCAAACATGTACCTGCAGCAAATACACTCCAATATCCCACTAACTACTATCATGCTGAGTATGGAATCTGTACTCCAAAAATAAGAACACTTCTACTCATATATTAAAATCATGCTCAGCATGATCTCCAAACTCCATCAAAACAGTCCTAGATATCCACAACTATGTGAGTGTGTGAACAGAAAAGTGTTGCATCTAATAAATTAAATAACATGTGATGTGCTTGCATCACTTACTCGCCATGGTTATTTACCCGATTTTGCATTGCATTTTTAGCCACATGCGATGCTTAGCACTAAGCATCGAGTGTCTTTGGCTCAGCAATGTACATGCGAAGCACAAATATATAGTACAATACAGGGAGACGGGCTGGGGGGTTACCTGTGAGGTCGCCAGAGATGGGATAAAAGCATCAGGGAATGTCTAGAACATGAGTAAAAAAGAGGGGGAAAGGAAATGTCCAGAAGGGGGTGTCGGCCTAGGTCAGGTGCACGACGAAAGGGGCTCGACAAGGCTGTCAGAGAGGGGGGGAGAGAAGAGGAAGCAGGAAGGGGGGCGGCGGAACGGGGGTCGATAGGCGGCATGAAGGGGGGCCAAGGGAAGGCGGGCTGGGGGGGCAAGAGGAGGCATGAAGGGGGGCGATGGGTCGGGGGTCGACAGACGGCGGGAAGGGGGGCGACGGGCTGGAAGGGCAAGAGGAGGTGTGAATGGGGGGCGACGGGAAGGGGGGCCAAGGGAAGGCGGGAAGGGGGATGATGGGTCCGGGGTCGACAGGCGGCGGAAAGGGGGGAGACGGCAGGCCGTGGGCAATAGGGGGCCGACGAGAGGCGGGATAGGGGTGGGGGGATGGGGGGGCGGGGGTCGATAACAGTGGGTAGGGGGGCGACGGTCGGTGGGCTATGGGGCAACAGGAGGCTGACGGGAGGAGGGCAAGAGGCGATTGGAGGTAGGGGGGGGGGGACAGGAAGCGGGCTCGGGAGACGCAACAAAGAGAAAACAAAAAAGAAAGGGGAAATTTAGGGATTTACGGGAAAATTTACGATGGATTTGTGATGGCCAAATTCCATCGCTAAGTCGTCGCTATGTGGAAACGACTCAGCAATGAAATAGGTTTGTTGTTGATCCACCGCTAAGCTGTAATAGATATGGCGATGGAATAAAACCCATCGCTAATCCGTCACAACGTTGCGACGGATTAGCGACAAACTATTTTCCATCGCTAAAATCAGAAATAATCAATATTTTAGCGACGAATATCATTCTCTCGCTAATCCGGTGACACTTTGCGATGATTTTGTTCCATCGCAAATGTCTGTTGCTAAATAGGGTTTTTCTTGTAGTGTACTTAATCAAATTATGATTCATTTTGGCATAAAATATTGAATTCTTTGCCAAATGAATCATACGTTGACTATCACAGAAAATGATGTTACTGCTATGCTTTCTACCAAAGTCTTCCAGAAAGTTCTTCAATTAGATCAACTCCTTGCTTACTTCAATAATAACATATTCAACCTAAGTGGTGGAGAGAGTCACAGTCTTCTGCAACCAAGAGATCGAGCTTATAGCAGTGCCAATTCAAAGTGTAAACATAACTTGTAGTGCTTTTACGATTGTCAACATCACCACCTAAATTCACATCAATAAAACCTTGCAAAATCATCATATCCTTGTCAAAACAAAGTGCCATGTCTATAGTACCTCTCAAGTAATGAATGATCAATTTCATAACTTCCCAATGTTGTTAACATGGATATGAAATGTACTTGCTCACAACTCCCACTACTTGAGCTATGTCCGGTCTGGCACAAACCATAACAAACATCAAGCTAACAATTGTTGAAATATATAGAACTTTGAACATATATTCATAGTCCTCATCTGACTTGGAGACTGCCCTTTTCATAATTTGAAATGACTTGCCAAAGGAGTATTTATGAGTTTTGCATCCTACACATGAAACCTACTTAATACATTTTCAATATAATTTGCTCAAAAAATTCTCATCCCAAGTATTTTCTTTGCAACTCCTAGATCCTTCATTGCAAACTCTTTTAATAATTGTTGCTTAACTTATTGATCTCTTGAATGTTGGATTCTACAATGAGCATATCATCTATATACAAGAGCAAAATAATATAGCAATCATCAAACCTCTTAAGGTAACAACAATAGTCCATCTAACATCTCATGAATCTGTAGTTACATATGAATCCACCAAACTTCTTATACCACAGTTTAAAGGCTTGCTTTAAACCATACAAGTTTTTATTTAGTTTGCATACAAGTTCTTCCTTACCCAGCATGGTAAAACCTTCTGGTTGAATCATGTAAATGTCTTCTTCCAGATCACCATAAAGAAAAAAAGTTTTCATATCTAACTGTTCTAAATGTAGATTTTCAACTGCTACAATACTTAATGCAAGCCTGATTGTAGTCAATTTAATGACATGAGAAAAAATCTCAGTGTAGTCAATAGCTTCTTTCTGTTTGAATCCTTTTACAACTTATCTCTCTTTGTATCTCTTGTTGCCATCAAGTTTTTCCTAGATTTGATGGACCCATTTGTTATGAAGTGCCTTTTTCTTCTTGATAATTGAGTTAACACCCATGTTTGATTTGCTTGCAATGAGTCTATCTCTTCTTCTATGGATGACTTCCATGAGAGATGATTATTGACTTGCATTGATTCACTAAAACATTCTGGCTCACCACTATTAATCAACAATATGTAATGCAAAGAATGCTTTAGACGATCTTCTCAGTTGAATCTTAGGTGTGCTAGGTTTTGGTTGTGATACAATATTTTCAAGATTCTCACAAACTCTCCTTGCTACATTATGTTTAAAGATCTCCAATTCAACCTATTTACACTTGATTGCATTGTAAGATTCTATAACAAATTTGTCTTTATATAAGATGTTTTTATTAAATATAACATCTCTCTTTCTTATGACTTTTTTGTTCTTATTGATAATACATGAAATGTATATCATGTTATCATAAAATCATGTATTTATATAAAAATTTATAGCTTAAACACCCTTGTTTATGTTGTTTTAGGTGTGAAGGAGTTATGATTTGAAATTCATTAGTATCAAAGTTAAAATAAAAAAGTTAGAGCATTTTTTGAGAAATCGAATTTGTGCCGATGTGAACTAGATCCCGATCTGATCCAAATCATATCAAATGTGTATCAAATCTGGTCCACACATCCTTTAGGCCCAAAGTTCAAGATTCACACGTGAATAATTTCATAAAAACCCTCTTTAAAAATGACATAGGTGGTTTTAGCAAATTTTAAAAGTTTTGGGTACTATTTTATAAATAGCTAAAATAGGGATCTATTTTGTAATTTTCATAAAAAATTATTATAGAACGGGGGCATCTAACCATTGTTCATTGTCTTTCCCTAGGGTTTCACGCCACCATCTCTCCAAATCCTTTCTTTTCATTTTGCTTTCTGATTTCTTCTTCTTCTCCCTTGTTCTTCCTCAGCTGCGATTTTCGATCTTCTTCTCCTCTATTGTTTTGTGTGTTTTTTTCTTGTTTGAATTCATTTTTGCTGCAGATACCCACAACTGGAGGCTTCCAAATCGAATTTGGTGTGAACCACCATCTACCTTCATGATCAGTCGACCGAGAACCCTCCCTTTGCAACCGACCGATCTCTTTTCTTCCTCCATCGATCTCCCTCTTCGTTAACTCGGTCTCCAACATGCTGCAGCCAAAAATAAATTTCAGCAACAAAAAAGTTGTTTGTGGTGTGATATTCAAGGTGTAAGTCTGCTCCTTTCTACCCCACATCCATCAGGTAACACTTTAGGTGCACCTTCCTCCCCCTCTCTACTTTTCAATCTTTAAACCCTTATTTTTTTTAAAAAAACCCAAATCTTGGCCCCTTTTCTTTTTCGTTTTATCTTGGGTTTCAAATATTTTATAGCATTTTGTGTTTAAGATTAGGTTCTAGGGTCTGATCATTTTTTTATGGTGTTTTTGTTGAGTCTTGAGTCATTTTTGGTCAAAACCCTAGCCGAAAAGGCTAGCCGCCTAGAGGTCTTTTGCAAAAATCATGTCTGTCAATCTTTATTTTTATTTTTTATTGGTTAGTTTAGGTCATTGTGTCTTAGATATGATTAGTTTTATATTTTAGTGTTCATAGATTTATGTTTTTTTTTTGTTTTTAGAAAATAAAATAGATTAATTTAGTTTTACCTAATTTTTTTGATTTTTGTGCATAGTAGTATGGTTTTAGATAAATTGTTGCATCTAGAATAGATTAAATTCTTGAATCACATTAATTTCAATTGAGTTCATGTTAGATTTAGATTAATTTAATTCAGATTATATTCTTTTGGTATTCGATAGTCTTTTAATTAATTAATTACGGTCTTTTCAATTAGCCGGCTAGATTTCTTTGTAATTTTTTAATCTTTTTTAATCTTTTTTAATCTTTTTGAATTTTAGTAGATAGTTCTTGTAATTTTTTTGTTATTTTCTGTTTTAAGTTAGTTTAGGCTTAATTAAATCATGTTCTTGTTGCTATTTAATCTGATTAGTTAACATTTTAATTCATTTTTTGTTAATTAATTAGTTTTCTTGCAATCGATAGAATAAGATAGTTTGATTAATTAGATTTTTTTAATTAACCAAATAGAGTAGAATTAATTTCTTGTTATTTATTAGCTAAATCTTAGTTAGTTCCAATTCTATAATTTGCTTTCATTAATTAGATTAGAATTAGTGTGTTATTTTGTGATTATCGTTTTAATTAGAACTTTCACATTAGCCAAATTAAATTATTGTTAATTATGATTCCTGTTTTTAATTATCTGTCTTAATTCAAGTTTTTTTTCTGTTTTTACAGTAGTTAGACCAGTATTAGTTAGAGTAATCTCATTAGATTAATTAGATTAGTGATTCAAAATAATTTGATTGAATTAGATTTACCGAGTTCCCTTTCTTTGCAATTATCATTTTTTTGAATAGTTAGTATTTTTCATCAAGTGTGACTACCTATAGTTTAGTTTCATTTATTTCATTAGAAGTGTTGATTAATTAATTCACATCAACTCTAGTTAGTTGATAATTTAATTGTTCAATTCAAAATTGTTTAGTTAGTTTAAAATAGAATAGTTGATTCATGTTCTTAGCTTTAATTTGATTAATTCATTAGATTATATAGTTGTAGGTTAGTTTTCGTTTTATTCCGGACTTGATAGATCTAATGTCCGTACAAAATAGTTAATTAGTTTGTTAGTAAGTAGTTATTCAATTTGTTAGCATATTGGTTTTACTTGTTGACTTTTTCAATTCTTGAATTTGGTTGGTTGTGATTTCTTGATATTCTAGCTAATTAGTTAGTAGTTGTTCCTTGTTTCTTAATTGTTAGATTCTTGATTAGTTAGGTTAGGTAATTAATTTAGTTAGTTTCTTGATTCTTGTTAGTTATCATAAATCATGAATTGCAATTAGTTCTTTATAGTCCATTTTTAATTAATTACCCTCTTTATTTGTAATTTAGTTTAATTAGTTAATCTTGATAGTTTCCTAAATTTTGTCCCTTTAGTTTAAGTCCCTTTTAATTTAGTTCTCTTAAGTGTTCTATCATCCTTTATTTAGTTAGAATATTTTTTTAGAATAGGATAGGTCCATTTTTTTATTACAGGTCCCTATACTATGCCAACATAAGGAGGAGGGTGGGCTGAGGTGGATACAAAAGAAGAAGAGGATTAAATAGCTCTGTCTGGAATTCATTTGAGGGCCCGAGCATAGTTAGAATTTTTATTGTTTCTATCCCTTTTTTTTTTCAATTAGCTTGTAACTAAGACTATTATTCTTTTCTTTTCCAGTTATTAATAAAGTATAGTTCAGTAAATTATTTTGCCTAAGTTTCGTTTCTTGTAGAGACGATCCGACTTGCTACTCTGCAATGCGTGCAAGAACTGGATTTTAAATTATTATTTGGTGCACAGTTTTTAGTTTAAAAATATTGTTTTCAAAATCGTCACCATTTATCATCTTAGAACCAATATCCAAAGTCACTACAACAAAGTAGTAGATTAGCGACGACCACATTCCGTCGCGAATCCGTCGCTAATCCGTCGCTAACCATGTTAGCGACGGATTAGCGACAACGAGGCGACAGTATGCTTACGTCGCGAATATTTCGACGCTAACTGGCGACGGAATTATTCCGTCGCCAGGTTCGTCGCTAATTGCGACGGAATAACGAGCGCTATATTCCGTCGCCAATCCGCCGGTACTAAACGGCGACCACGGCTTGGCGACGGATTTAATTCCGTCGCTATGCCGTCGCTAGATTAATATGAATAGCGACGGATGGTTCCGTCGCTAATCCATCGCAAACACGAAAAAAAATTAAAAAAAAATTATTTGAAAATTAATTACCGAGAACTGTACAATTTCTATTTCCTGTACAATTTATATTTCCTGTAAATAAAAAACAAACCACACAAAAAAATTCATATAACAAGTATCTACAACAATTAATCGTTCCACCTTAAAATTAAGAAGTTTAATTATTTATAATTCAACAATTACAATTAGGAAAAATAAAAAAAATAGAACTTCTTCAACACAGTCCTCTAATCATCGCCAAGATTTTGTGCGTCTTCTTGTTCATTGTCTTTATCTGTCCCTTCAGCTCCACTACCCTGATTATCGCTAGCAGCCTACACAAGAAAAGAACAGTCAGTATTGATAAACAAAATATAATGAAATAAATTACACACTATATGTGATTATATCATGTGCTCATGTGTGATTTAAGGCAATAAAAAAACTCTATATGTGATTCTATCATGCTCATATGTGTGCTAAGGCAGTCAAAAAATTGAATATGTGATTATAGCATGTTCATATGTGTTCTAAGGCATCTAAAAAAACTCTATATGTGATTCTACCATGCTCAGATGTGCTTTAAGGCAGGCAAAAAACTATATATGTGATTCGATCATGCTCGTATATGTGCTAAGGCAGTAAAAAAATTGAATATGTGAATATAGCATGCTCATATGTGCTCTAAGGCAGGCAAAGCCAAAAATTTTATATGTGATTCTATGATAAATGATATATAACATGTTTATATGTGTTCTAAGGCAGTTAAAAAACTCTATATGTTATTATAGCATGCTCATATGTGTGCTAAGGCAGTCAAAAAACTGAATATGTGATTATAATATGCTCATATGTGTTCTTAGGCAGTCAAAAAACTGAATATGTGATTATAGCCTGCTCATATGTGTTCTAATGCAGTCAAAAAAACTTTATATGTGATTCTATCATGCTCATATGTGCTCTAAGGCAGACAAAAAGTTATATATATGTATATATATATATATATATATATATATATGTGATTCTATCATGCTCATATGTGTGCTAAGGCAGTCAAAAAATTGAATATGTGATTATAGCATGTTCATATGTGTTCTAAGGCATCTAAAAAAACTCTATATGTGATTCTACCATGCTCAGATGTGCTTTAAGGCAGGCAAAAAACTATATATGTGATTCGATCATGCTCGTATGTGTGCTAAGGCAGTAAAAAAATTGAATATGTGAATATAGCATGCTCATATGTGCTCTAAGGCAGGCAAAGCAACTTTATATGTGATTCTATCATGCTCATATGTGTGCTAAGGCAGTAAAAAAATTAAATATGTGATTATAGCATATTCATATGTGTTCTAAGGCATCTAGAAAAACTCTATATGTGATTCTACCATGCTCAGATGTGCTTTAAGACAGTCAAAAAAACTATATATGTGATTATACCTGAGAGGGACCTGGAATCGAAGATCCCCTATCCTGAACAACGGCCTTGATCTCATTTCGGAGAAAGGGGGCGACGGTGTATTGGAAGTAGTTATTCAGTGATTCATTAATGATCTCGCGTACATCATCACCAGAAAGAATAGTCGGCTGCTTGGAGCTTATGTCGGCGCAAGAAGTCGGTGAGCCGTAACTGGAAGAACCAATAACTGGTGAAGTGTTCATATTACTCCCAAACCCGAACACGCGACCTTTTTTGGGTTCACCTGCTGCAGTCACCCATGTTGTAGGATCAAATGATGGATGTTGAGTAGCGTCTTCGCCATATCGCTCTACCATCTATTGCTCATATGCCTCCTATAAAATAATGTTTAAAGTATTCATTAATAATTAATGATAACATTATGATAACTTGCATATATATTGCAATGATTATTAATAGAATTAATACATACCGTTGTCGTTCTCGCCTTCTCTGATACGATGACTCCCGTGGTCTTCCGTTTATGTGTTTCTACAAACATATCCTTATATGGTACACTGCCTCCTGCGAAGTTAAATGACAAGATTTAGTACACAAGTTTGCAACAATACTTATAAAATTAATATTATATATTGATGAGTTACCATTTTCTTTAGGTGGCTCCCAAATGTCTTAGATCCACCTGTGTGTAGATGGGCTTCGGGCATCTTCGATCGATTTTGTGAAGCCTTCGCAGAGCGATTTTTAAATGCATCTCCCGCCCACTTATCGCACATTTCATCCCAGTAATCTCTCCTGATAGTAATAGGACCATGGACCTTCCACAGTAATGGATCATCTACTACGTCAGATGTTTGTTTTGCTGCAGTCTTCATAGTGTGCAGCATGTCTGCAAATCGATTGGCAGCCACCTTCTGCCACACCTTCCTTGCATCATTTTCTTCCACCGTAGTTGCGAAGCGATTCGAAGCCTACAAATATTTTCAGAAAGTTAGTAGACATTGCTTAAATAAATTAAATATGAAACACATTAACTATGAGGAACAACTGTATACCATGAATGAGGACCACAATCTGTCTAACACCTCCTTTGGGTACTCTTTCCATTGAGCAACTGGTCCTGGTAGATGTTGAAGAAGTGAATTCCTAATCTCCCGTACTACTTCTTGTGGCTCAAACCTCGTGTTGCACATGAATTGTTACACAGTAAATATCAATATAAAATATTTAAAAGATATGCAATAATTGAAAACAAAATACTTACGGTCGATTATCGATATATACTATTCGAATGAGTCTTCTTGTGCCAGCCTGAGAAGACCTTGTTTCCTGTGTTGGCTGTTGACTTGTGTGATAAATTGGTGTAGGTGGGTCGTGTACAGGCGCAACATCATCTGTAAAAAAATACATTAGAAATTCTCAGAATGTGCATTTGAACTAATCAAGCATCTAATTAGTTATATGATATACCTATCACAGGAGCCCGTGAAGATGAAGGTTGAGCCTGGCTACTACTGGATGAGCGACCACTATAACCTCCACGAACCATATTCTAACAAATAACATATGTCATACAATACATTCAAATAATTCACATCAAGTATTACAATGCATTCAAGTCATTCACATCAAGCATTGCAATGCATTCAAATAATTCAAATCATTGACATCAAGTATTGCACTAATTCAAATCATTCGTTAATTGCATAAATTATAATACATTCAGATAATTGAAATCATTCACATCAAGTATTACAATGCATTCAAGTCATTCACATCAAGCATTGCAATGCATTCAAATAATTCAAATCATTGACATCAAGTATTGCACTAATTCAAATCATTCGTTAATTGCATAAATTATAATACATTCAGATAATTGAAATCATTCACATCAAGTATTACAATGCATTCGAATCATTCGTATCAAGTATTACAATACATTCAAATAAAATTTTTAATCATTCACACCAAGTATTGCAATACAACTCACATCAAGTATTACAATGCATTTAAATAGAGGTTTGTAGTATAAGATTTTGCTCACTAGCTTGAGAATTCTTCCTCGTCACTAGTTTGACTTTCTTCTTCTTCTTCTTCTTCTTCTTCTTCTTCTTCTTCTTCTTCATTGTTTGCCCATCCACTTGGTACATCATTTGGATCACATTCCTCTATGAATGTTTCATCAGCCAATGGAGATATGACATGCATATCATGCGCAACATCGTGACCATAAGCGAAGTCACAGACATCATCTGATTGATAGTAATCACTGTCTTCAGCTAACTCATCTTCCTGTAACTGATCATACTCGGGGTATAGTTTGGATTTCACCTTGCAAACTGCCCACCATTCATTTCTATCTGACTTTTTTATACTCGGATATAAAGTATAATAAACTTGTTGAGCTTGCGAGGCTAATATGAATGGTTCATATGTTCCAAACCTGGATTTATGATTCACCTCCACAATGCCTGAAGCTTTGTCGAGTCTTGTTGCAGTTGGATCAAACCAATGACACTTGAATATCGTAACCCTGTTATTCATGCCTAAGTAAGTCAACTTCATTATTTCCTCTATAACACCGTAGTAATCATGTTCATTTTCACCGTAGCTGCTACCCTTGACACACACGCCACTATTTATCGTTGATTTGTTTATACCGTAGCCTTTTGTATGGAATCGATAACCATTTACGATATACCCGTTGTAGCATTGCACAACTTTGGTCGGACCATTTTCTAAATCACATATTCTTTGATCTTTAACATCACCATTGCGAACCTACGCACAAACATAAACAATGATTGTGATCACGATCAATTAAGTAACTTAGTGTTGTTTATAAGTACAAAATTTATGTTAGCTTCTTTACCAACTGTTTCAACCACTCCACAAACTTAGTTTCACGTTCTTTTTGTACTTCTGCATCAGTGAGATGTGAAACTTCGTTTCGCAACTCCAGATCAAATCGTCTGCAAACCACAAATACTTATATTACTGAGTCATGTATCCACATATAGAACATAAAAGGATTTATAATTGAGTTGCATATATATATACTTACTCGATGTATGGGTCGATCGCTGAGCAATTAAAAAGAATATAGATGTGTGTTGCATCTTGCTCTCGATCTGTCAATAGCCTTGATCGACAACTACTAAATGCATGCCCAAGTGGTTGAAATATCGACAGCTTGTCAGCTACACTTACTTGTTCTCCATCATCGTTACGGGGCAGGCAAGTGTAACGTGTTGGAATATGAGGTTCGAAGTACATAGATGAGAAATTTGAAATCTCTTCTAAAGTGTACGCCTCACAAATAGAGCCTTCTACTCTTGCTTTATTACGAACCTTTTTTTTTAGGTCGAACATGCATCTGACAAGAATATACATTTCAAATTTTAAATATCTGTCATTAAAGAGACAAATATAAAAAAACATATACCTTTCAAATGGGTACATCCATCGATATTGCACAGGGCCACCAACCCTTAGTTCATATGGCAGATGTATGATCAAATGTTCCATAACATCAAAAAATGCTGGCGAAAATATCTTTTCTAACAGACAAACAGTGGTGATGACAGAGTCCTCGAGATTCTTTACATTTGATACAACGACCTCCGATGCGCACAATGTTCTGAAAAATCCGCTCAACTCAGACAATACCCCCCATATAGGTTTGTCTAACATATCATGGAATGCTAGGGGTATCAATCGTTGCATAAAGATATGACAATCATGGCTCTTCAACTCATATAACTGTCCATCATCAATCTTCACAGCCCGAGCAATGTTAGAGACATATCCATCTGGAAATCTCAGTTGTCTCAACCATTGACATACATGTTTTATTTGATCAGGTCCGAGCACGTACTTCGCCTTTGGTTTCAGTACTTTGCCATTATACTCTTTGAGTTCCAATTCTGGTCTTTTACATATTAATTTTAAATCCATACGGGCCTTCGGATTATCCTTCGTTTTTCCTTTAATATTCATTACTGTATTGAACACATTATCAAACACATTTTTCTCTACATGCATCACATCCAAATTATGTCGTATCAATAGGGTCGGCCAATACGGTAGTTCCCAAAAAATAGATTTTTTCGTCCAATTGTGATCCTTCCCAAATCCACGGAAGGGTGTAGGACTGCGGGCATCTGTTAATACATCTGGAAAGTATCGCAATCTTCTTAGAATCTCTATGCCAGACAATCTTGAGGATGGAACTTTCGTTTCAGTTGTGCCTGCTGTAAATGCATTCTTTTGACGTCGGAACAGATGATCGCTGGGTAGAAATTGACGATGGCAATCAAACCAGCAAGGCTTCCTTCCATGCCTCAATCTAAAAGCTTTGGAATCCTCCATGCAGTACGGACAAGCCAACCTCCCATGTGTGCTCCAACCAGATAACATACCATATGCAGAGAAGTCACTGATTGTCCATAGAACAATGACCTTCATGTTGAAATTTTGTTTTTTGTGTGCATCATACGTGGTAACACCGTCATCCCACAGTACTTTTAATTCATCAATCAATGGCCTTAGATACACATCAAGATTTTGGCCAGGTGAGGTCGGACCAGGGATCAACAGAGACAAGAAAAGATTTGGACGTTTCATACACAAGCTTGGTGGAAGGTTGTATGGAGTTACAAATACTGGCCAGCATGAGTATGGAGTTGATCTACCCCCAAATGGATTAAATCCATCTGTACATAGACCGAGTCTAACATTTTGCACTTCCATTGCGAAGTTCTGATGAGTACGATCAAAGTGCTTCCAAGCTTCAGCGTCAACAGGATGCGTGATCTTGTTTTCATCGTGTCGAACTTTATTTGCATGCCATCTCATGTGTTTAGCTGTCCTTGAAGACATATACAATCGCTGCAATCTAGGAGTGATAGGAAAGTAGCGGAGCGACTTGTATGAAACTTCCTTTGATCTTGTGCTACCATTGCCTCTTGTCTTTGGCTTGAACCGAGGATGCCCACATGACGGGCATGATATGTCATTTTCCTGCTCCTTGAAATACAACATGCAGTGATTTGGACAAGCATCAATCTTTTTGTAACCCATACCTAGAGCGCTGACCATAACTTTCGCACGATAGAAATTTTGTGGCAATTTCTCATCTTTAGGCAACATACTCTTCACAATTATGCACAAACGGTCAAAACATGATTGACTCAAATTATACTCGGACTTCAAATTCATTAGTTGAAGAACTGCAGACAAGATAGTGTGACTCTCACAACCGTTCCAAAGTGGCTCATCAGCATCTCTAAGTAAATCATAAAATCTACTAGCTGCATCGTTTGGTGATTCTTCATCTACGACAGTTCTTACATCACTAGAACTCATAGCAGAACCCAGTTCTGTTCCTGCAGCATCAAATATCAAATTCGTATATGGATTATCGTGCACCACATTCACCCGTGCATCAAAATCGTTTCTAAATTCTTCTCCATGAAACGTCCAGTTCTGATAATCACTCACAAAACCCTTCCTGTATAGGTGATGTCTAACGCCATGAGGTTCTACAAATCGATTATTCTTACAAATCTTGCAGGGACACCTAATCTGACCTGTGGGATCTACCGTACTGACACTTGCCGTTGCAAATTCAATAAAACTATCGACACCATCCATATATTCATGCGATAACTCATTGTCCACTAACCTACGGTACATCCATTCACGGTTTGCAATCATTCTGTCGTATGATGTTACGAATAGTATCCTAACCAGTTAAAAGAGAACCATCAGAATGCTATGATGAACAAAATATCAAATTTATCATGCAATATATGATGTCATACAATCACAAGAATTATGATGCATGCATTGATAACTTAATATTTTCATATGCCAACTATTCATGACACGATACATTCATTTGAAGCATGCTTTCAGTATACAATTTCACATGGAAGACATAATCAAATTGAAAGTAACTACATGTAAGCATGAATACAATCACATCAAACATTGCAATACATCGAAATAATTCATATCAAACAAATGTCAAATATGTACCTGCAGCAAACACACTTCAATATCCCACTAACTACTACCATGCATAGCATGGACTCCGTACTCCAAAAATAAGAACACTTCTATTCTCATACATTAAAATCATGTTCAGCATGATCTCCGAACTCCAACAAAGCAGTCCTAGATATCAACAACTAAGTGAGTGTGTGAACAATAAAGTGTTACATTCAATAAATTAAATAACATGTGATGCGCTTGCATCACTTACTCACCACGGGTATTTACCCGATTTGCATTGTTTTTGTCACTTACTTACCACGGGTGGCGGGGCACAAGCGAGTTCCGTTGAGAAATCTGCAAAAAACACTGTGTTAAAATGAATATTGAAGCTAATTAGGGAAACACAAACACTTATGCAATGCAAAAAATAACTAAACTGTTGATGATATATCTAATGATGAAATGCGATGAAATAAAGTGAAACAGAAGCATTGAACATCATGAAAAAAATGAATTAAGAAGAAGCAATTCACATGTGGAGGGATTGTGATTTCTACCCTGACATAGCAATTGATACCTTATCGCATAGGATTGGTTAATTACATAAATAAACCCAAATATGATCAGATCCAAACCCACAATCAATTATATCTCATTTCGATATTGATGGCTTTACTAAAACCATGATTATTCTATTTGTCATTTGCCTAAACATAGATAAATACTAGGATTAAAAGATTCTTTATAAACTAGTAATTCTAAAAAATATTCACAAAATATTCACAAAATAATCAAACAAATGTTTTGTTTTTCTAATCTAGTTTACGCATGCAACAAGAGTTTCTAAACTTGCTATTATTTTTGAAAAATAAAACTCATGCAATTCATAGCAAAATGGCACTCCAGGGGGTAATAGGCAAATCAGAGACCCTTCTGCAATTTCTAGAAAGCAAAAAATGATTCTATGAAATAAATATCAAAATAGAAGTTAGGAACTCTGTTTATACAATTTTGCCCAAATCAGAACCAAAATCTGAATAAATACGTGGATTCAGTTGTATCCCAATCCAACCATGGAAAACCGTTATCTAAATTTCAATCTGATGATACAATCATCATCGGAAATTCGAAGCGGACACCTGCTTATATGCTACAGGCGGGTCATAACTTATAACAGAACATTTAAAACAAAAAAAACAGCCTAGTCAACCAACCACAGACATCACACATCTTCACATTCACATGCTCAAATCAAACAAAAAAAAAACTCCAACTGAAGTAACTGAACCAAAAGAATCTGTTGCAATGAGATGCATAAAAATCCCAAACATATTCTTTTAGCAACACTATTTCAAGAAATCAGAAAAAAAAAAACATATATAGCCATCTACATGACATTGAGATCCCATCTAGCAACTGAAAATGTGATGGACAAACTGTGCAAAAAATTCTAAACTCTAACTTTATCATTCATGAATCATTAACAAGCAGCAAGTAACAACAAATTAATCAAATTAGTTTAGAAACAAAATTCCTATATATTTGGAAAGCCCCATCAAGCCATCACCGATTCACCATTCACCCATGTCCAAAATTGAAACACTAAAAATCAAAACCCCAAACAAAAGTATGTATTTAAAAATCATTCGAAACCTACATCAACCAAACCCCGAATTTCTCCCAATTTTCGTAATCATATGAACTTCAAAAATAATGACCTGGAGGCTGCAGATGAGGAATCGGAGGAGGAAGAAGAAGAAGAAGAAGAAGATGCAAGTGATTACCTGCTCGTCGCCGGGCGGTGGCGGGAGGCTGACGGGGAGCGGCAACTGGCGAGCGGTGGACGGCTGGCGAGCGGCGGCTGGCGAGCGGTGGACGGGGAGCGGCGGCTGGCGAGCGGCGGCGGCCGGGCGGTGGCGAGAGCCGACGGGCGGCGGGAGGGAGAGGGCGGCAGGCGGGAGCAAGACAGCGAAACAGGAAAAAGAGAAAGAGGGATGGGATTAGGGATTTACGCGACATTTAGCGACGGCTTAGCGACGGAAAAATTCCGTCGCTAAATCAAAATACCAAAATACCAAAAAAGCGACGGAATATATTCTGTCGCTACGCCGTCGCTAATTAGCGACGACAGAGTTCCCTCTCTAAATCCATCGCTAAAATGGTGTTCTTGTAATAAAAATCAGCGACAAAAAATTGCAGTCGCTAATCCGTCGCTAAGTAGCGACAGATTAGCCATAAAAGTTGTTTCCTCGCTAATCCGTCGTGAATTAGCGACAGATTCTATCTCTAGCTAATTTGTCGCTAATTAGCGACGGAAAAAATCTGTCGCAAATTTCCGTCGCTAATTAACAATTTTCTTGTAGTGAGTTATCATTACCATATCTAATGAAAAAATACTTTATAGACTTTGGATCAAGTTTATTCATGTCATCAAAATTTACATGCACATATAAAAGACAAACGAAAACTTTCAAGTGTGCTAAATTTACTTCTTTACCTGTCCAAGCCTCCTCTAGTAGTTCACAATCCAAAAGAATAGAAGGCCCTTGGTTGATTAAGATGTTGTGCTCACTATTTTAGCTCAAAACATTTTGGGTAATCCAGTATGTATCATCATGCTTTAGGCTCTTTCGTTTAAGGTTCTATTCATGCATTCAACAACTCCATTATGTTGTAGGGTTCTTGAAACTGTATTTTCCATTTGGAATTCTACTTACTGCATAAAACTCTTCGAATTCTTTGTTATTGTACTCATCCTCATTATCAAACCTTAAATACTTTATTTTTACCCTTGACTCATTTTCTACTTGACTTTTCTACTTTTAAAAAGTAGAGAATACATTAAATTTATTTTTGAGAAAATAAATTCATATCTTTTGAGTAGAGTCATCAATGGAGATAACACAATAGCGTGGGCCTCCAATGGACAATACAGGAGCATGATCCTGTAGGTCTGTATGCACAAGCTATAATTTTCCTGTCTTTAGTGTCCTGGTCTTCGAGAAACTAACCATTTTTTGCTTTTTGAAAATACAATCCTTACAAAGACCAACATCCACGGACTTCAAGCCAGATAACTTCTCCTATGATGAAGGAATTTTCATACATTTCTCACTCATATGCAAAAAAAAAAGGGTCAAATTTTAGAAATAAGGGTTGAATCCATTTTTGCCACAATATTTCTCATATATGTGGTTGTATAAAGTGTACCCATCTTGTTGCCTCTTAGCACAATCATAACACCTTTGATAATTTTTCAAGATCCAACTACAAAGGTTGTAACATACCCTTTATCATCAAGTTGTCCCACAGAGATTAGATTTCTCTTTAAGCTTAGAACATGCCTGATATTATGCAATTTTCATAGGGTGTGATTAGCAGTCTTAATTCATATATCATCATTTTTCATAATATCTAAAGGATCATCATTAGCTAGATAAACGTTTACAAAATTTTCAAAAACATAATTATCCATACCTTCTTTGCATGGGGTGGAATGAAAGGATGCTTCAGAATCCAAGATCTAAGATTCAATGAGGTTGTCAATGCTCAGGATTAGGGTATTGAGAACTTTCTCTGTTGTTGCTGCATTGATAGATTCTGCATTTTACTTTTGATTTTGTTTCTTAGGCACCCTATAATCTCTCTTTAAGAGTTATTTCTTTCCGTAGTTTCTGACCTTGCTGATTTGTTCTTTCTCTGCCTTCAGTGTTCAAGGCAGAACTCAAGGATTCACCTGATTTTCTTCTGCGAATATGTTCACTTAAAATAAGGTTTCAAACTTCATTTAACTTTAATTAACTTGTTTGAATAAGAAGAATTGTTCATAACAGTCACACCCCAGCTATTCGGTAGAGAAGACAACATAATCAATGCCTGAACCATATTTTTAAAGTTAATATTGACCAAAATCGATTGGCTCGTAATGACGTTGAATTCGTTAATATGGTCTGCAACAGAGACACATTCGGCCATCTTAAAATTAAATAGATGACACATTAGAAAACCTTATTTGATGCTGATGATTTCTTATACAGGTTTGAGTGCGTTTTCATGAGACCAACCATGGTCTTCTCATTCTTGATGTTGTAAGTGTCTGTCTGTCTAATAGATCTTAATATTCCTGACTCATCTTTTTTTGCTTTCTCCCAGCAAGAGACCGATGCATCTTCTTCTGATACAGATAGTCTTCGATATGCATCTTTTAGAAGCCAAAATCCTTGCCGACAAACTTGTCAATCTTTACATTTCATTCTTTTGCCGCTATCACTCGCACTCTTTCCTCCGAATCTAAGCTCTAATACTAGTTAGTGAACGACTCTTCGAGCTACCGATCGATCAAAGTAACAAATACTAGAAAAAACAAATATGAGAAAACTACACATGAAGAACATAAATTTTACGTGGTTTGACATGAATTGCTTAGTCCTCTATCGCAAAAAGCCTTTTTCTTTATTAATTAAGATACAATATAAGAGTTGAATTGTCGCTTTTAAATAGAATAAGTCTACCAGTTTTACAAAATATCTACCACTGTTGTTGAATATAATAATGAGGTTAGAGTAAAAGTCCAGAACTACCCTATAAAAAATAGACTCCACACTCCAACATTTAGTTCATGTTGACTAAAGCTAGCGGCTCTACCTTAACAAAAGGGATCAAGGGACATTATTCCTTTGGAGCTAATCCTCCGGCTTCACACAGCGACAATAGGGGAAAAAAGAAAAGAAACTCTTGGTTTCCTTCTCCCCACAAAGGTTGAGCAGAGACTAAAAAAAGTTTGAAAATATTACCAAAAGGTTTGGGTCAAATAATGTCATGATAACAAGTGACAAAAAAAGTTTGAAAATATTACCAAAAGGGTTGGGTCAAATAATGTCATGATAACAATTAACAAGTGACGAAAGACATGTCGACATCTCCATCAAATTCAGATTGCCACCATCACCAAAGCCGAGCAATGGCAGGCGCGCTAATATTCTCCAATTATTTGTCAATTATGGAAATAAAATTCCGTTTCCCTGAAGAAATATAGAAAACTTGGGTGCATTTGGATACGCAGGAAAGCAGTGGACTGACATGCCAACGCCATATCAGCATGTTTGGGTTTCCAGTGGCAAATGGATTGAGATTTCTCAATGTCTTTTAAGGATATGTTTGATGGTTTGTTCAAGTTTAGACAAAAATAAACAAAAAAGATGGAACAGAACATTGGTTCTGTTCATTCTTTAACCACTATTTCAAGTCCAACGTTAGTTTGGACCATACTCAGATACAATCTTTTAAATGTCGGTTGTTTGATGACGATGTGCGAATAACTTGGACAGTTATGGATAATGGGTCGAATTACTTCATTTTGGATTGTATTATGACCCAATTGGTTCGGTATTTTACATGTTTTAACAATGTTATTATGGTTTTTTGTTTGGATATGAATCCAATTATTAAATTATATTTAAAAATCATGAATTTTTGCCCTGATATGGATTTATAATTGGATTTTTGCCCCAAATATGAATTTTTGCCTCGAATATGGATCTCGATTTGGATTTTGCTCTGAATTTGAATTTTTGCTTTGAACATGGATCTCAAACTGGATTTTTGCCCCGAATATGAATTTGTCTTTTTTGTCTCAATCATACCATGAAACATACCGAATATGGATTTTGAATTGAGTTTTTGCCCCAAATATGTTTTTTTTCTCCGAATATGGATCTCAAATTGGATTTTTGCCTCAAATATGGATCTCAAATTAGATATTTGTTCCAAATATGAACTTTTGCAGCGAATATGGATCTCAAATTAGATTTGTGCCAAGAATATGAATCTCGATTTGGATTTTTACCCCAAATATGGATCTCTAATTAGATTTTGCCCTGAATATGAACTTTTGACCAGAATATGGATATAAAATTGGTTTTTTGCCCTTAAATATGACTCAAAACATGAATCTCAAATTGTAATTTTGACCAATAAAATTTCCACTTACACCATTCATTATCAACATCTCTCTCAGCCCATTCAAATGACACTTTTGTCCTTTTTCAAGCCTTTGCGTGTCAATTTATTTTCCCAGGGTCAAGAACCCACTTTGCTGATTGCGTCAATTAAGGGATAACCTGTAATCCAGTTGCCAAAATCTAGAAACACAAAGAAAATCTCAATAGATACCACAGAGTGGAAACTGAAATTGTATAGTTCTATTAAAGTCTAAGTGATTCTGTATCTAACACAGTAAAAGTCTCCATACCTTCAATCCCTAGGAAAAGTACATAATTTACATCATTGTGGATGGGATGACAACACCTGTGAATGATTTGGTGATTCTGCCTAGAACAAGTAAATGTGGACACCAAGAAGACTTTCAATGTATAACTTCATCACAGGCTCTGTAATTTGTTTTCCAATGTTGCAATCATTAGCTCCAATATTTTGAAGGCATGTCACTTGTACAAGCCCAAAAAGTGCAAATACATATCTAAAAAGAACCTCCTGCTTGCTTTATGCTTTATTCACCTGGTAATAAAACATCATATATTTCAAGTCTGATTTTTCAAACAAGGTTGTGCTTTGATACAGATGAGTAGGTAATTAATACAACTCACCGATGGAGCACAATCTCCATTAATATATAATAAAGAGAAGAACTTAAGCCTCAAGGTCATTACTTATCATGGTTTTTATAGCAAATCAGAGGACACAAATATGAAAGGCTAATCACCACAGAGCCAAAATTAATTTTGGGCTAAACAGGATCCATTTAAAACCTTAACATGATGCATCATTTCAAAAGTCCTAAACTTACCTCTATAGTTAGTATTCACGCAAGAATCCAAGGAGAATATTGTGTTATTAATCCAAAATAGAAGCATAAACCTAAAAAACATGATTTGATTATGGTAATGCATTTCAGTGCAGAAAAAAAACCAAAAACCAAAAATAAAGGAGGGTTTAAGAGATGGGTTTGATTTAAAGGTGACCAGGGGGCTGATGGTTTGAGAAGCATGTAGGGTTTATGTGAGGGAAGGAGAACGATGAAGGTATAGCATGTGGGGTTTGAGAGGAAGGGGAACAATGTAAGGGTTTCTCTGTTGGTGTTGCAGGTGTATAGGTAGAGAGCGAGAGATCATCGAAGATAGATTATTGTGACCTTCTGGAGAGGAACCGATCATTGTACACCAGTGTTGCTGGCATCAGACGGTCGATCATCACCGATCAGTTGTGCCTCCAGTGTGAGGTCGCATCACAGGGAGCAGGAAGGCCCTGCTGCCAACATCAGGTAGTGAAGGGAACAACTCTATCAATGGTAGATGGAATCCGTCTCCCTGACAGTCGACGGATATGGCTCCCTTGCTGCTGGTGTTACGAGTTGTAGAGGAGGCGAAGCCAGCCCTCCGTTGGTCGACCCACTGGAGTGACCAAAATGAATGCTGGAAGAGAGGCAGCAGTGGTGAAAGTTGAAAAAAAATTGAAACATAAAACATTGGTGAAGAGAGGTTCACCGGACGTTTCGAGGATGGATCGCCAGAGTCGAGGGTGAGAGAGGTCTGAAGTCGAGGCGAGATGGGAGTTGAGGTCGGGGGTGAGAGAGGGAGCGAAGGTCGAGGTGAGAGAGGAGAGAGTCGAGGGAAGAGAGAGACTGAGGATGGGAGAGCGCCCCCCGTCGATTTAGTTCCTCTAGTTCCTGTTACAAGTAACAGGGGGGAGGGTGGAACAAAAATAACATATGTATAAGGATGCGGCGGACGCGTGAAACGTCCTCCGCCGCGTCCCAAAGTTTGTTGAAAATCGTCGTTCTCAGCATGATTTTTGTCCGAATCACGCTGGGAACGACGCATCAAACATACCCTAAATTTCCACCTATCCTAAGGGGAAATCGAATTCCAAAATTTTGAGAGGAAATCTCTCTCTCTCTCTCTCTCTCTCTCTCTCTCTCTCTCTCGTGATGATGATGATGATCGCAATTCATCACCCCTCAAATCGTTCTCTTACAATTGCCAATTCCGATAGAGCAGGATCTAGCCTTAGAATGATAATAAATAGCTACCGTTCAGATTTTCCCAATCTCCACCCGTTCATATCAGATCCATCTCTCTCTCTTCACAGAATTCTCAGGAGACTAAAAAAAAAACTCAAAACAAAAGAAAGGGGATTCATTTATTTAGAATTCTTTGAATTAAGAATTCTCAATTTCATGACAATCTTCGAGAATGTATCCAAACGCACCCAGAAATTAGGAATTCCCACCCTTTCTCTCTTGGCAATATATGATAAGCAAGTTCATCAACCTTGCTGGTTGCATTCCGGAATTTCCCCTTATTGAACCCAAGAACTTTCCAACTCTTTCACAACCCATAATTAATATATAAGATTGTCACATTTTTTCATTTGGACAGGTTGACCCAGATATAACTGAAAATTCAAGTTTCATCATCTGATGCTGCCACCTTATAGAACCAAGGGCTACTTTGAGTTACGTATTACGTAAAAGAGCACTATGGGGAGAGAAGGGAGAAGTCCTAATGAATTTACAAGTTGCAGCTGATCAAGACATTTAATTTTGAAACTCACCGCTGGTTCATAGAATCAGGATGTCATTTTCCTTGGCTACACTGGTCAATGTGGTGACCCATGCCTTCTTCTCAAAACCAAGGCAGCGGAAGTATGCACAGGTCGTGTTTAGGTAAAATTTTCTTAGCAATTTGGGGTATTCATATCATATATGGTTAATGAAATTGCACAATCTTTTGTTTGGAATAACATGGGAGGATTCTATTTTTCACATACTATAGAAACTTTTTACTTTCCGCTCAATTCTCACTCATCAACGCTTTCGTAATTTTTTTTCTTCTTTTCTTTCAATTCCCACAAACAAAAGGTGCCTTGGGATTAATTTACCTTCTTATAAGGCCTTAGAAAGGTTTACTTTTTTGCGGGCTAAGAATTCGAACATGAGACCCTTTGTCAACGTATCTCCACCGACCCACTATCAAGATCGAAGTTCGAACCGTGGGTTCTTCAAATTTGCACGTCAGAACCTACAAGGACTAGCCCCCTTGAAAGTGGGAAAACAAATCCTAAAGGAAAAGAAGAAATCTCCTATGAACCTGAGGTGGAGAAAACTTGCATAGGTACTGATAGAAACGATGTGGCTTTTGAGAAATATTTTATGTCAAAAAATTTCCTACTTTTGGGTAGGGCTGGTAAACAAGCCTAACGAACCAAACAGAGCCTGTTCGGGCTGGACTCGTTTACCAGCGGATTGAGCTCATGACTCGGCTCATGTTTGTGTTTAGCCGAGCCGAGCTTGACCTCGGCTCATCCTTGAATGGACGAGCAGAACACGAGCCCGCTCATGTAAAATTATTCTATGTTATTTATATATAGGATGTATATATTTTTATGTATTACACTTCAAATATATAATTTTTTACATATGGGTAATACAATTATTTTTTGTATAATTTACCTGCACGAGCTTTTTTGAGCCGAGACGAACACCTTGTGTTCGGGCTGAACTCGTTTAAGCTAAACAAGCTGCTTGTGGCTCGATTCACCAACTACGTGAACCGATCACGAATGAGTTCATGACGAGCCGAGTAAAGATCTTTTTGTTTCGTTTACCAGCCCTACTTCTGGGTTGGTATAGGAGTTAGCGGTGTCAACTGGTCTGGTTTACCCAAACCAAATCCTATAGCATCCAGGTCTGTTGACAAATAAGAAAACCGGATTAATCGGACCCGAAGGTTTGATTAATACATGGACCTGAGTATAGTTTGTGAAATTTTATACCAGACCTGGGCCCGACCCGAGTTCCAATTAAGACCTGCAATTTTTCAATGTAAAAATAATAAAAAATATTATTTTATGGGGGATGGTTCATGCAGTTTTTATAAGGTTTGGGTATGTTTTTTTTTATAGTAGACCCGATTAAACTCAGTTCTGAACCCGATACCATACCCAAAAATCTGGTCTACGTCTGGTTACACCTGGGTCCAACCAAACCGTACCCGTTGACACCCGTAATAGGAGTATACAAATTTATTATCCAAGACGAGAAATTTTCATCAGCTTCACGTCCAAACGTGGCCTGAAAGATGTTGGTCAAAACAGGAGGCCCATTGTTTGCAAGTCCTTTGAGGACTGACTGGCATTTAAAACCCTCTGAAAACAATCTTAACCATAATAAAACGTTGACAAATTTACAAAAATACGCTTAGCTTTTGGACTATTTATAAAACACGCGACTAACTTTAGAAATACTACAAATACACGTTGCAATTGCCAAAAAAGTTAGACGTGTATTTCTAATATTTTAAAAGTTAGTCGGTGTTTATTAATAGGTCAAAAGTAAGGGTGTTTTGTAAATTTTTCCCGAACGAGGGGACAACTAGTTTTCACAATCACTGCTTAATATCGGCTTGGTCCCCAATGCAAAAGAAAATGACTAGATCGTGCCTCATTTTGTTGGTGTGCATATTTATCACGAGCCCTCTTTTCTTTTCTAATAATTGGAGGGAAATCACCGCATTGCTCTAGACATACCACTACAGGCCGACGGGTTGGGATCAAGTGATTTTCAATATCCACCACACAACCCTTTACTAGGCATGTCCGTACCACCAATGTGATGAAAATGACCTTTAAGGATCCAAAAATACCCTTCAGAAGAGCCTCGAATGTGCTCAGCAGCACCGCAATGAAGGTGGATATTAAAAGAATCATTATTGATGGTGTTAGATGAGCTAAAGAGGGTGAACACCAATCAAAGGCCATATGATGCAGTAGTTACACAATAAATGGTCAATGACACAAACTTTGAATCACAACCTCTAGCCTTTCATTATAAGATTTTATGTTTTCATAAATTTATAATTATATGTATTTTCATCATCCATAAAACCGACCCTTAGAGCCCTTCTTATAATCTTGAAATGGGGTTGGATTGAGGTGTGCCCAAAGGAAACATGTCTCTTTGACTCAGGGTTGCATCCCTTGGATTCATAGTTATTTCTTGGGAAGAATGTAACCATTGGAAGTGTCTCTTCCCAACGGTTACCTTATGATCATATATTCTCAACATCTCCCACTTGTAAGGGTGTCAACGAGTCTAGTTTAGTTTAGATATCAGTGAAAATAGACTTGGACTAGATTTTTGGGTATTATAGAAACCATACCCGAACCTGATAAGAACTACATGAACCATACCCAGTAAAATAATAATATTATTATTTATATATTGAAATATTGCAGGTCTTAATCAGAACATAGGTCAAACCCGAGTCTGGTATAAAATTTCACAAACTATAACGAGTCTATGTATTAATTGGACCTTCGGGTCTGGACCTGGGACTTCTTATTTGTCACCATACTGGGACCCTATAGGGTTTGGTACGAATAAATCTGCCCCATTGACACCCCTACCCACTTGGCCATAAGGGGCAATTATACCACCAAGCTTACTTTCATTTTTGAGTTTTACTTTGGTAGACTTTGTATGTTAGTCACACATTCTATTAATTTTTTATACATACCTCATAAGGCTTTTATTACTCATATTTTAGTCATGCATTCTGCGAATTTTTCATATGTTCCTCGTCAGATTTTTATTCATAAATATTTGAGTCTTCTTCAACTATAATACCTTAAAGGCCATTTGCATTCAGTTTTATTTAATTAACTTTCATATCTCATGGAGGTAAACAGTCTACTTGCTATCTGTTTTGCATTTTCATATCATGCACCAAAAAATAGTTAATTATTTATTTATGGAATATAATTCCCATGTCATGAAATTATCTATGATATTAATTGTTACACTAATCATCATTAATGTACATCTCATGAACATATAAAATTTTATACTCATCCAAAACTTGTCATTTCATGTATAAAATAAAATTTTTATAATATCTTGAAAATAAATATCTTCAAGATATATGAGTTTTTATGTTAACATGTATATTAAGGATTTAGACTTCTTCACATACACTATGAATTTTTCATGGCATCTTTTTGCTAGCACTTCACCATCATGATCTAAGTCATGTCTATCTCAGATAAATATATAAAAAATTTAATCATCATTTTATCATAACCATTAATGAAAATAATGCATGTCTTAATAAAACAAACAAGTATATACTCTTGTCTAGAGTATCACCACGGTGAATTTCGTCATGCTTTTGCTCATACATCATATATTGACAATGTTGTCTTATCTCATATAAGCTTATATGTATGAATTGGTCAACTAGGTCTCTTATGACTCTTTCATAACTTTAAGATATCTTATGCAAAATTTGTACTTAATCTATACCAAGTCATATCCTGACTTACAGATAACAATTACATGCATATTGGTGGAAAACATTCATCACTTGAATGGATTCATGATAGATACATATACCTTTTTTACTGGTAAACCAAACTCCCACTATCCATGTGCACCATTCAAAATACCAAACAAAATCAACATTATGTGCATTTTCAAACATGTACTTTTGTTTATCATATATTTGCAAAATATGTTCTAATAAGGCCTATCACTTCTTGATTACTTTAGAACGATAAATATTTAGATCGAAATCATCATGAATTAGAGTATCTAATCCATGTTGCCACAATGCATTAGCTTTATGATATTTAATTAACTTTTCATAAACCATTTAAGAAGCTTAATTTATGATGATTATTTATCATAATTATTCACATAAAAAACAAAACTAAATTGTGCTCTCACCTTTTCCATGCATATGAATTTATCAATAAAAGACATCTCATGTCAAACATATGCATTATTTCATACGACAAAATATAAGTCCTCTAATTAAAGCCAATTTGATATAAATTAGATTCAAACTCAATGAAAAATTCTTTTTTATCTAATCACAATGATTATGTCAAAGACTATAAACCCATTTTGGCATATCAAATGAATACATGAACCTTTATATCCATATATAGATCTAAGCGCAAGTTCATTGGATCTATCTTGCCTATCAAGCTAAGCAAGATAGGCATAAAGTTTATTTAAGAAACAACTATATATTATACAAAATTTGACTATTGTCTAAATTCATATGATTTTCATCCAAGTGAAATCAATATAATACCATATTCAGACATAGAACATATCCACTTGGTTATGCATTCAATGAGTCATGCGGAATTTGACTATAGTCCAAATCCATGTTATTAGCATACTCATTTTAATAAATTCATATGGGTTATAAAATTTACTTAAAGATGTTATGATCAAGTTAAAATTTGATCCTCATGCAAGACTAGAAAGCTCAAGCAAAATCATGGGTTATATAGGACTTGACTATAGTCCAAATTCATTATATACATGGATCTAAAACTATCCAACACCCAACTATTCAGACCCATCACATAATTTTATAAAAAAATCATGAACCATTCATAAATTATAACCCTCAAGATATATTCTTTTGAATCTCATTATGTTATTATGAATTTTACATGTCCACTTCAACTTGAGATATTATCATCAAGACATTTTAAATATGTTTGATACACGCATAAAGTTAATCAATTATATAGATCTAAACTGATTATATATCAAGTTCATTCATATGCTTAATTATGAGTCACTATGATTTTGAGTATAGTCCAAATCATAATTTACGCATACTTAGACTCAAAACTTACAAGTTTTACCTTATTCTGATCCACCATAAAATTTTGGACTAAACAAAATTCATGTATCAATAAGATCTAAGCATGACATACCAATAAAGCATATTCAATAAAATATGTAGTGTCAATAAAACATAACGCAATCTTAGATCTTATACTGTTATTATGGATTCATATTCAACATGAAACTCTTTTGATCTAACATAAAATTTTAACCAAGACTATACAAAGCACATAGAAAAGTAAAATATTTCATAGTTTCATTATGCTTTTACGGATCCATCTTTAACCTAGATCCTAAAATATATTGCATGAGTTTGAGCCAAATTTTCAGTTTTTAATTCACATGGACAAACATACGAGATTCAACCCATTCAATCAAGATTAATTATCATTGATTTAAGCCAACCAATATAATCAAGATTAATTATTATTGATTTGAACCAACTAATATATACTATTAAGAGGGATTAACCTTTATTTTGGTTCATCAAGTTTAAGCCAAGAAGATCTAATTTTTAAATACTGAATTCTATTTGGTCCAACCTGATCAAATTGGTTCAGCTAGATCAAACGGTCTCAACTGAGTCTATTCAAATGCAATCTAATTTGATTGTATTTGACTCAATTCATACAATATCGAACAATCCATTAAGGCCCATCCGGATTGAATCAACAAAACAGATCTAAGTAAACTTGTCATGATTCTGTTCCAATCACAATAAACATGATTAAGTCTCATTAAAACCAATTTTATATACAATCTATCAAATTTGAACAAAAATGCTGAATCAAACCCGATTCAATATGAGTTGCATGACTCGAATAAGTTCGATCATATCTTCTAAGTCCAAACATATCCTATAGATCCAACTTGGTGTAAATACATCTAGACAAGGTTTAAATGATAAAAAAATCAATTAAAAAGTAAGCAGAAATACTTATAAATTTTCTAATATATATTGATGAGTTACCATTTTCTTTTGGTGGCTCCCAAAAGTCCTAGATCTACCTGTGTGTAGATGGACATCAGGCATCTTCGCTCAGTTTTGTGGAGCCTTTGTTGAGCGGTTTCCAAATTCATGGCTCACCCACTTATCGCACATTGCATACGAATAATCTATCCTGATAGTAGAAGGACCATGACCCTTCCACTGCAGTGGATCATCTATCACACCAGATGCTTTTATTGTTGCAGTCTTCATATTGTGCAACATGTCGGCAAATCGACTGGCAGCCAACTTCTGCCACATCTGCCTCGCATCCTGCTCCTCCTTTGTAGTCGCAAAGCAATTCAAACCCTATAAACAATTTCAGAAAGTTAGTACACATGACTATAACAAAAAATTAAATATGAAACACATTAGCTATGATAAACGATTATATACTATGAATGAGGACCATAATCTTTGCAACATCTCCTTCGGGTACTCTTTTCATTGAGCGATCGGTCTTGGTAGATGCTGAAGTAGTGACCTCCTAATTTCTCGTATTACTTCTTATGGCTTGAACCTTGCATTGCACATGAATTGGTACACATTAACAATCCATTATCGATATATATTATTTATAAGATAAGTATTGGACAAGTGACAATTAAATACTTACAGGCGACTATCGATATATATTATTTGAATGAGTCATCGTGTGTCAGACTGAGAAGACCATGCATCCGGCGTTGTCTCGTGATGTATATGAGTAGCTGGTGTAGGTGGGTCATGCGTAGCCGAAACATCATCTACAGAACAATGAGTTAGAAATTCACACAATGCACATTTAAACTAATCAAGTATACAATTAGTTAAATGATATACCTATCGAAGCAGCTCGTGAAGACGAAGGCTGAGACTGGCTACCACTAGGTGCTCGACCACTGTGACCTCCATGAACCATATTCTAACAAATAAAAATATTATTTGGATCAATTACATAACTCTTGATCTTATCATGGACATGACATATGCATGAAATATAAAGATTTAAAGGTCCTACATAAATCAGTTTTATAACTATGCATGAACTGTGCATGTACATGCTAAGTATGCATGCAATGTAACATGATATGCAATTCTATAAACATGGATACATAATCAAATAGAAAATAACTTCATGCAAGCATGCATACAGTCACATCAAATATTATAATATATTCAAATCATTATATCACAACACTGTCAAACATGTACTTGCAACAAACACACTCTAATATCTTGCTAACTACAACCATGACTAGCATGGTCTCAGGAATACAAACATAAGAACATATGAGAAAGTGATGTGGTATGTATTACATGATGTATTTTACTAGCTCAAGTATGCTTCCTCATCACTTATTTGACTTTCATATTCTTCTTCTTCCTCCTCCTCCTTTTTTGTCATCTTCGTTTTCTTCTTCATTGGGCGCCGATCTACTTGGTATATCATTTGGATCATATTCTTCCATATGTGTACCATTGGACAATGGAGATGTGACATGCAGACCATGTGTGACATCATGATCATAAGAGAAGTCATACATATCATCTGATTGATAGTAATCACCTTCTTCAGTAATCTTGTCTTCATGTAACTGATCATACTTGGAGTATAGTTTAGACTTCACCTTGCAAACCACCCACCATTCATTTCTATCTGACTTTCTTATATTCAGATATGAAGTATAGTAAACTTGTTGAGCTTATAAGGCTAATATGAATGGTTCATATATTTCAAACATTGATTTATGATTCACCTCCACAATGCCTGAGGCTTTGTCAACTCTTATTATTGTGGGATCAAACCAATGACACTTGAATAAAGTTATTGTGTTATTTATGCCTAAGTAAGTCAACTCCATTATTTCTTCAATAACACCGTAATAGTCAAGTTCATTTTCATCGTAACTGTTACTCTTGACACACACGCCACTATTCATCGTTGACTTGTTTATACCGTAGTCTTTTGTATGAAATCGATAACCCTTTACGATGTACATATTGTAACATTGCACAACTTTGGTTAGACCATTTTTTAAATCACCATGGCAGACCTACAAGCATAAACAATGACTGTAATCACGACCAATTAAGTAACATATTGTTGCTTACATGGAAAGAATCTATGTCATTGTCCTTACCAACCCTTTGAACCATGCTGCAAACTTATTTTCACGTTCTTTCTGTACTTCTAAATCAGTGAGATGTGAAAGTTCTATTCGCAACTCTAGATCAAATCGTCTGCACTTAACAAATATTTATATTACCGAACTATGTATGCACGTAGAGAACTTAGTGTTACATATTAAGTATACTTACTTGATGTAGGGGTCAATCGCTGATCAATTAAAAAGGATATAGATTTGTGTTGCGTCTTGCCCTTAATCTTCCAAGAGTCTTGACCGGCAACTTCCATAGGCATGCCCAAGTGGTTTAAATATCGATAGTTTGTCAGCTACAATAACTTATTCTTCATTATCATTACGAGGTGGACAAGTATAACATATTGGAATATGAGGTTCAAAGTATATAAAAGAGAAATTTGAAATCTCTTCTAAAGTGTCCACCTCACAAATTGAACCCTCCACTCTTGCTTTCTTTCAAACCTTTTTTTTGAGGTCAAATATGCATCTTTCAACAATATATGTCTCGTAATACAATAAATTTCTAATAGCATTAGAGAGAAAAATATAAATAAAAATATATCGTTCAAATGAGTACATCCACCGATATTGCACAGGACCACTAACCCTAAGTTCGTATGGCAAGTGAATCATCGCATGTTCGATAACGTTGAAAAATACTGTCAGAAATATTTTCTCTAGCTGATAAATAATAATGATGACAAAATCCTCAAAATTCTTTACCTCAGTTACTATAACTTTCGATGCACACAAAGTTTTAAAAAAATGACTCAACTCGGATAATACCACCTATATAAGTTTGTCTAATATATCATGGAATGCTAGGAGAATCAATTGTTGCATGATGACATGACAATCATGACTCTTCAACCTATATAATTATCCTTCATCTATCTTCACAGCCCGAGCAATGTTAGAGACGTATCCATCTGGAAATCTCAATTGTCTCAACCACTGATATACCTGTTTTACTTGATCTGGTCCGATCATGTACCTTGCCTTTGGTTTCAGTACTTTGCCATTGTACTCTTAGAGTTTCAATTCTGGTCATTTACATATTGCTTTTAAATCTACAAGGACCTTTAGATTATCTTTCATTTTCTCTTTGACATTCATTACCGTATTGAATACATTATCGAACACATTTTTCTCCACATGCATCATATTCAAATTATGTCGTATCAATAAGGTCGACCAATATGGTAGTTCTCAAAATATAGATTTCTTTGTCCAATTGTGATCCTTCTCAAATCCAAGGAAGAGTGTCGCACTACGGGCATCTGTCAGTCCATTTGGAAAGTATCACAATCGTCTTAAGATCTCTGAGCCAGACAACTGTATAGGTGAACCTTCTATCTCAGTTGTGCATGCTCGAAACACATTCCTTTATCATTAGAAGGGATGGTTGCTGGGTAGAAATCGATGGTGACAATTAAACCACCACGGCTTCCTTCCAAGCATCAATCTAAAAGATTTTGTATCCTTCATGCAGTACGAACATGCCAACCTTCCATGTGTGCTCCAACCAAATAACATATCATACGTAGGGAAGTCACTAATTATCCATAGAACAACAACCTTCATAATGAAGTTTTATTTTTTATGGGCATCGTACGTGAGAACACCGTCATCCCACAATAGTTTCAGTTCATCAATTAATGACCTTAAATATACATTAAGATTGTGGCCCGGAGATGTCAGACCAGGGATCAATAGAGACAAAAAAAGATTTTGATGCTTCATATACAAGCTTGAAGGAAGGTTGTATGGGGTGACAAATACCAACCAACACGAGTATGGAGTTGATCTACCCCCAAATGGATTAAATTCATCTCTACATAAACCAAGCCTAACATTTCTCAATTACATTGCGAAGGTCTGGTGAGTACGATCAAAGTGCTTCTAAGCTTTCACGTTAACAGGATGCATGATCTTGTCTTCATCATGTTGAACTTTATTTGCATGTCATCTCATGTGTTTAGCTGTCCTTGAAGACATACAATCGTTGCAATCTAGGGGTGAGAGGAAAGTAGCAGAGTGACTTGTGTGACACTTCTTTTGACTTCGTGCTAGCATTGCCTCTTGTCTTTGGCTTGAACCGATGATGCTCACATGACAGACATGATCTGTTATTTTCTTGATCTTTGAAATACAACATGTAGTGATTTGGACAAGCATTTATCTTTTGATATCCCATACCTAGAGCGTTGACCATAACCTTCGCACGATAAAAATTTTGTGATAATTTCTCATCTTTGGGCAATATACTCTTCACAATAGAGCATAGACGATCAAAACATGATTGACTCAAATTATACTCTGACTTCAAATTTAGTAGTTTAAGAACTACATACAAGATAGTGTGACTCTCGCAACCATTCCAAAGTGGCTCATCAGCATCTCTAAGTAAGTCATTAAATCTAGTAGCTGCATCATTTGCTTCTTCTTCCTCTACCCCAGTTAGTACATCATTAGGACCCATAGCAAAACTCAGTTCCGGTCCTACGACATCAAATATCAAATCCACATATGGATTATTGTGCACCACATCCACCCGTGCATCAAAATTATTCCAAAATTCTTCACCATGATGTATCCAATTCTAATAATCACTCACAAAACCCTTCTTGTATAGGTGATGTCTGACGCCATGAGGTTCTACAAATCAATTGTTCTTACACATCACGCAGGAAAACCTGATTTGACATATGAGATCCACTGTACTGACACTTACCATTGCAAATTCAATAAAACTGTCAACACCATCCATATATTCAAGTGATACCTTATTATCAACTATCTTACGGTACATCCATTCACGGTTTGCAGCCATTTTATCCTATGATGTTACAAATATTATCCTAACCAGTTAAAAGAGGATCATAAGAATGCTATGTGGTTTACAAATCTATTAGAAATTCTTGTTTGGTGATTGTTGGTGAGCAATTTTTTTGTTTCAGTTAATGCGCAAATTTTCTTCCCCTCTCTACCACAAACATGTTTAACATAAAATGCAATTCCATGAACTATTATGCAAACATTAATAATTCAATATTTTTGTGTATAACACCATCACATCATATGTATACAAATCACAAGGATATTTAGAAAGATGAAATCATATTCACAAACGCGATATGTTTAATTTAAGCATATTTTTATGATACAATTTCACATGGAATGCATAATCAAATCCAAAATAACTTTATACAAGCATGTATACAGTCACATCAAACATTGCAATATATTCAATCATTCATATCACAGCAATGTCAAACATGTACCTGCAACAAACACACTCCAATATCCTGTTAACTACTATCATGCCTAACATGAAATCCGAACTCTAGTAAAACAATCCTAGATATCCACAACAAAGTGAGTGTGTGAGCAGGAAAGTGTTGCATTCAATAAAGTGAATAACATGTGATGTACTTGCATCACTTACTCACCACAAGTATTTACCCGATTTGCATGCTTTGTATTTACATTTGCATTTTTTTTCTTTCTTTTTGCATGGCATTTTAAGTCGCGTGCGATGCTTAGCATTAAGCATCACATATTTTTCTCTGCTATGCACCTGCAATGACAAAGTCTGCTAGCCAAAGACAAAGACACAAGCAGTGAGCTTCGCCACGCCCTGCCTGATGAAAGGGAAACACGACAGGGGGTAGAGCTCCCTCCCCCTATCGATAGAAGAACCACTCAGGTAGGGGCTTTGCCCTCCCTGCCCGACAAAAAAAGACAACAGTCGATCGAAGAAACAAAATGGACAAGGGGTGGAGGGGCTCCGCACCCTGCCGACTGAAAGAACCAAGGACAGGGGGCTCCACCCCCTGTCGAATGAATGGAAACAAAGATAGTATGGGGGAGGGGCCGAACCCCACCCTCGTAACTCAAGCAACAGGGAGGGGGTCTCGGCCCCTCCCTTACGAAGAAGTAGAAACGGGAAGGGGCTAACCCCCTCCCTCAAAACCAAGAAAAATGAGGCAGGGGTTCAAAGCCATTGCTGAAATTTTTTTTCATAGGTTGCAGGGGGTGTCTATTCTGTCGACCTATCGAGAAAACTGGCAGAGGCTTTAGCCCCTGCGGGCTGGACATTGTTTACCGACAAGGAAGAACAATATACCCCTACCGGTTGACAGAAAAGAAACATAAGGAGAAGAAGTAGAAGAAGACACATGAGAAAGAGAGAGGGGGTGAGAGGTTACCTAGAGCGGTGAATCGACAGTAGCACACGGTGATCGGCGGAAGGAGAGAGGGTTCGGGGAAGGTGAGTGAGGGTTTAGGGTCGGTGGTCGGCAGTGAGAGAAATGGAGTGAGGGAAGAAGTAACACGATGGTCAATGGTCGGTGGCGGCACACGATAGTCAGTGGTTGGTGGTGGGACACGATGATCGACGGAAGGAGAGAGGCTTCTGAGAAGGTGAGTGACAATTCGGGGTTGGTGGTCGGCGACCGCACACGACGGTGAGAGAGACAGAGTGAGAGAAGAAGTTACTCGGGCGGCGGGTGGTGGAAGGAAAGAACTCGATCGGCGGGTGGCGGGTGGTGAGAGGCGACTACATGCGAGGAATGAAAAAGAAAAGGAAAAGAAAGGGGCTCACATTAGGGTTTTACGGGAGAAATTAGCGATGGATTAGCGACAAAAAAAATTGTCTCATAATCTATCGCCAATTAGCGACGGAAAAATTTTGTCGCTTATCCATCACGAAGTTGCAATGGAGTTTGAGACAAAATTTTTTCATCGCTAATTAGCGACAGATTTGGAGACAGATTTTTTCTGTCTCTAATTCTGCAACTAATTCTAATTTTAGGGACGACTAGTTTTCTCTAGCTAATTCGTCACAAACTTGAGATGAATTATTTCCGTCACAAGTTTTTGTCGCTAATTAACACTTTTCTTGTAGTGTTTGTTCATTTTTAATGGATGCATGCATGCCTCTTTAGATAATTATATAATATATAATTATATTCAATTTCTATATATATATATATATTTATATTATGCAGAAAATGTAAGGGGTAAACATTTATGAGCTTTTTCGCATATTCATGAGCTTTGAAATAATTACAAACCTTTGAAATATTAACGGGTTTTTGAAATATTTATCAGCTTTTGAAATATTCATGAGCTTTTGAAATATTTACGAGCATTTAAAATACTTACAAGTTCTTGCATAATTATGAGTTTTTGAATGAATTGTCATATGCTTTTGAGCTTTTGTAGGTTTTACGAACTTTAATGATGCATGTATAAATTTTTGTATGATTGAAATTGCATATGTCATATCATATAGTTCACATATAATTACGTTAATGCATGTGATAATTTATTTTTTGAAATGTCATGTGATGATATATGCATGCAATGAATGTTCAAACCCAAATATTGGAGCTATGGGTCACATATCCTTGTTAGCTATGCTCGCATGTTGAAATGTTAAATAACTATATTACAATGATGCACTTTTTAAATGCCACATGATGATGCATGTATACAATAAATGTTTAAACTCAATTATTAAAGCTATGGTCACATAGCCTTGCTAGCTATGCTCGCATGTTGAAATATTAAACAATTATGGTACATAATTTATACATAGCTCCTGATGGATCTCGGGGTTCATGAAACCCGTCAGGATAAGTGAAACATAATTTTATGTCTTTTCTTTTTGACACATGAAATAATGCCAATTTTTTTACGAAATGTCGCAACTGTTTAAGGTGATCGTTCCCTTGTGTACACATGGGAACTATAATCAAGAGAAAGAAAGACCTTATTAACACAATTTTGAAATGAAAATATATCATGATAATATACACTTGTATTCTGAATAAAGTTGCATGTTCCTTCTCAATTGCTAACTTTAAAACCTGTACTATTTTCGGTTAGCCATTAAATGCCTTGATAAACTATGTTATAATTGTATCATGCCTTGATGAACCATGACATCTTATATCGAAATATACCATATCTTGATGAACTGTGATATTTTATATTAAATTGTACGCATGCATAGGAGTTCATGTGTTATATATGTATGTTCTAAACTATAAAATAGAATTAATTCAACATATCAAATGTGCAGGCTTGGATTTTTTATTCACGTATGCATGCTTCAAAGTTTAATTTATGAACATGTAAATAATATGAAATACACTATTATGATGTGATGCAATATTTGATGTTATGCATGTATGAATTGATTGAATGCATTAAAGTGTACATCATGAATATTTGATTTGATGAATTATGTTATAATTAAATGTGTCATTGGGGTTTCATGTCCTTATCAACTATGGACCCCTGATAGAAGATCATGATCGAACATGTTGTACATGCTATTAAATGGCGCATCATACCCATTTAGTTACTTTGCAAATGAATGCATTATGTTCTCTTGATTGATATATATATCATATATGTGTACTATGATTGAAGTATATCGTGAATATCTGATTGAATGAGTTATGTTATCATTAATGTGCTACCTATATTAGCTTTGTATACTCACTATGTATTCTGTTGTAGACCTACCATGCTTTCACGAGTCTCGCCCATTTTATGAGCATACTGGTGATTACAGGTTTAGATGCATATGCAGGATGCTGCGATGACGTCGATGAGCCAATAGAGTTATGGATTATATATCTTGTTTTTGAGAGTCAACTTATGGGAATGCAGAGTCGATTCTTCTTGAGTCTCTTTCATAGAGTGAGTTCCCCTAGAGGTCGATGCCTAATAAGTTTAGGATCGACTCTTCCTGTTTGAAAAATAAATGTTTGGCTAACTAAATTTCCAAACTGACTTGATCTCTTGCTACTACCTCATGACACTCATGTTGAGTAGTTGGATCACTATGAGACTGTGGTTTGTCTCACCCAACTGCTTGAATTGTTTTTCAGATGATGACTTGGTAGAACGGATCAATGAGGAGCACTGAGCTCGACAGACTTTGCACGACAAACCTGAGACTACTTCTGGGTGTTTGAATTTTTGAACTCTGTCGTGTACAAATAAGATTAATTTTGTAAACTCATACTTTGTGAAATGAATGACTCTTATGTTTTGTATAAGTATGCAATTTATCTTTCGATATTTTGGATCCTGGTTTGGAAACCATGTTTTAAAAGGAAAATGGGTTTTAAAGGTCAAGTCTTCCATTATGTTTGCTTTCAAAAGAGAAAATTTTAAAATAGTGTTTACTGAAAGAAAAATATTTTTCTGGGGTTTACAGTCATGTTCAAAAATGAGTCATCAATTCTCTAGTTTCACATGACCTAATCTAAATGGATCTAATACAAATCATCATGATTAGTTAAATTCAGTTACTAATACCATCCAATGGATCTTATTATGTCCAATTTTGTATCAATATATATACAAACCAATCCATAATGTACGATTTGATCTAAAATGACTGAATCAATCAAATCCTAATAATGTGATATTATTTTAATAGATGATTACTAAAGTTGTTCATTAGTATCAACTCAATCACACATATGTTATATCCACAATACATCAAAATAACTTTATAGAAATCATGTCAAACCAAAATCACTATCATAATATAATATAAAGAAAAACTTTCAACATATAATCATGTATAAGCAACCATCATCATATACAATATAATATGAATTTCATTACTGTTTCGGGTTTGATTAATCACATATATGAACCTAAATTTGACCAGATTCATACTCATAACTAATTATATCTTAGTACAATATTGAATGACTTATTAAAACCATGATCATTCTATTTGCCGTTTGCCTAAATATTAAGAAATACTAGGATTAAAACATTTGTCAACTAGTAATTCTCAATAATATTTTCACAAAAATAAATAATTTAATGATTTATGTCTCTATTCTAGTTTAGGTATAAACCAACAATCTCTAAATATATCAAAGTACAATGAAATATCAAGTTTCATGCAATTTCGACAAAATTAATGCTCTATGAGGTTTTCAGTAAAATAAAACCTTTTTTTTTAATTTTAGAAAGTCAGAGATCCTGTTATGTAATAAACGACAAACCAGAACCCTATCTTGTGAGACCTTTTAAGTTTATAAAAAAAGAATAACTACCTTTCTATAATATAAAAAAAGTTAGAAGCTTGTCTGAGCAAAATACCACAACAAAAACCTCGAAATTGCATGTCTAAAGTTTTCGAATTACAGAAAACAAAAACCTCTTTAAGCAAACAAACAAAACATTAACCACTAAAAATATAATATAAAAAAATCCTGAGTTAAACAGAAACTTGCAGACTCTTTTTTTGCAATTTCTCGAAAAATAAAAACATTATTTCTGAAATTTTCCAGCCAACAGTTCTGAGACAAGATTTTCCAGAAAATATAGCCACTAAACAGGAATTTCAGAGGACTAAACCGAAAATATAAGCAATTAATATACCGATGTTGTATAATATCTAATAAAACATTAAGGCATTAAATAAACTCTCAAAAGACCTTTCTTTCCAAGGAAAATCCAAAGAGGAAGATGAAGGGTTGCGAGAACCCTAACTCGCACCCTCATATTCCAGCAAAAAACGATGAATTTTTGGTAGGAAACTGGCTATCTCAGAGGGCTTCCGAAAACACCTACTGCAACCATCAGTCTTTCTGAACACAATCATTTTTTTTTTTTTTACGGGAAGGGCCTTATACAGCTGCAAGATCGACCCAAGACAATCGAGGCTTTCAGTGCCGGACACTGACAGATTCCGGCGTCAAAAAAACCTGGGTGCGTTCTTTACTCAAAAGGATTTTGATTTCCACACACAAACAGTATTTTCAGAAAATTACTAAGCTTATTGACTGTAGCCCTGTTTTGGTGAGGCGCGGTCCAGTATTCAGAGCCAACACTTATAAAGTGTTTGTCCTTTTTAACGAGGGAAGATTAGGTGCAATGTGATTGCACACTTTCTATGTGCTGCTACCCCTGATCACCCACCATCTTTAGAATACGGCCTGTCAGCTGTGGGCCCAATAGGTGCAGCAACACTGTGCAATCACATTGCATTGCATCTGATCTGCCCTTCCTTTTAACAGGGGGCAGGCGTGGTGGCCCCCCTCTTTAATAGGAGAGCCAGCCACTTCATGGCATCTTTGTATTGGGAATGTTTGGACCCGAAGACTTGATCCGTTTCGTGTTTTGGTGTCTACAATTTAAAAATCTGCAACTACTCGTCCTACCCATCAGGGATAGTTTTTAGTTGGCCTCAGTCTTGAGGCAAGGGATAATGTATCAAACTCTCAACGTCCTTTTGAGTTGAACTCCTTCACCGAATTCACCTAGCAAGGTATACAGAGGCCTTGTGGTCTCTCAAATAGACGGATTGGAGATGTGAACGACTGAGTATGGTCCCACTAAGGGGTGGTAGTTACAAGTTTTAAGTAGGATGGACATTGGAATCTTTTGGAACTGACATCCACTCAGTAAAAGTTACATGGTGAAGGTCTAAGGCCTAGTAGTTGGCTGGGATTTGGGAAGAATTACAACAATAAATAAATAAATGTATATATAAGATAATGAATCCTCAAAAGATTATATATGCCAGGAAAAAGTGGTCGACTCATACTCTCCGAGAGGCCAGTGTCATCGAAGATAAATACGTGTTTGTGCCTAAGATATTTTTCTTCTAATACTTTTGTTATAATACATCAAAACAGTCTTAATACATAACGAGCTAGCTTTTCTTTCTCATCGTTTCTTTGTTATTGTCTGATTTTTTGTTGTCTACTTTTTTTTCTTCGATTTATAACCCCAAAAAACCTCTCCCGATACAAAGACCTGTCATACCTATGATCATTGTAGAGACAACTTAAAATTCTAAGGTCAGGACCCTTGCCCCCGGGGTTTTGGTTGTTTACTTAGTTAGAGTGTTGATACTGTTCCCTGCGACCTACTTTGTATAGTTGCGTCTAGAGTCTGTTTTGCTTTAGTTGAGTTTTGATGAAAAGTGTCGAGTCACTTGTAACTTTCTTCGGGCCACCCATGTACTTTGGTTCAGGTTGAAAAATACCCTGAAGGGTCAACGTGTAGATCTGAACTGTAACAAGCCTTCGACAAAAAATGTGAATGAATGTAAATGCGAAGAGCGTTCTTTTGTTCGCCCTTGTTGTGATTGCTTCCAAGTGATTGTGATTTCTCTCTCTCTCTCTCTCTCTCTCTCTCTCTCTCTCTCTCTCACTTTCTTACACTTTCAGTTATCAAAGCTTCCGCAGTTGGAAGCGAGTGACCAGAAGGCTTGCAACGGTAAGGAAGGACTATTGTGTCGCGTTGGCCTATTAAAGAATTAGGTCTGTCATAAGTGATACCAGAGCTCATTCTCAAGCTGAAAAAGAGACTCAGGAGTCGGTGTCAAGAGACACACCGACAAACCACGATTTGTGATCAAGACATCGTGGCACACCATTACAACTTGCGGAACACCAAACGAAAGGCAGTTGCCGAGGCTGAGGAGATGGGTTCACCTCAGAGCCACGAGCAAATGACTGTGACCATTAACAGACTGGTGGATGATGTGACTTCGCACAAAGAAGTGATTTCACGAGCAGTTGATCGGAGGACTGGACGACAATGTGATGAGATTGTGAGAGTAGATAAACATACTGATGGGACATATTACTTTGCTGACTACGACAATGACTACTCTGTAGACTGGAGCTGAGGGGCTTCAGTTGAAGAACCATTTTGCAGTGGACAGTTACTCTCAATGGTAGAAATGGCGATAGGCCATCAAAGATAGATGTGTTGAGGCCAGCTAAATTCAATGGTTCTAGGGATAGCAAAGCCATAGAAAACTTTCTGTTCCAGGTGGAAGACTACTTGGACATTCAAAATGTATTCGTCGACGACTTCAGGGTGAAGGCGTCAGTCGGTCTACTCGACAGAGATGCTATATCCCAGTAGAGATGAAAGCGTACTGACATGAAAATGGGTCATTGTGTGATTGATACCTTTGAAACCTTCAAAAGTGAGTTATAAAACTACTTTATGCCAAGGAATGCACAATGCCAAGCTTATCGGATGGTGGCAGAATTCAAGCACACTGGAGCCTTGCAAGACTACATCAGGACATTTCAGAAGCTCATGCTAGACATACCTAATATGTTGGATGAAGACAAACTCAACTGGTTTATTGTAGGACTACAACTTTGGGCACAATTCAAAGTAGAAAAGAGCAATCTTCAGACTTTGAAAGATGCGCATGTAACGACCGAACGACTAGTGAATACACAACGTAAGTCCTTCACTCTATCGACTAAGGCCGGGAAGAAGTTGGACCACGAAGGCAAAGAGGATCGGCATGACAATAAAGTTGAGTCTTCAACCCAACACCATTCTAACAAGAAGTAGAATTATAGAAAGCACAACAATAACGACAACAAAGATCCGATTGTAATTTGTTGATTTTATGGTGAGAGACGTAGTGTCAGACAATGTCCAAAGCGCCCTGTGAAGGATGATAGGTAGGAAAATGCAGTGCAAGCGAAGAGTAGTAATGCTGAGGTCGTGCAACAAAGGATGAGAGCCATGCAGATGATCAACACAATTAAAAGTTGCGCAACTGAGAGCATGTTGATTAGCAAAGAACTCATGTATATGGAACTCATTGCGAATGAGAAGTCTACTACGACAATGGTGCACATAATTTCGTCTCGCGGAAAGAGATAGAACAGTTTGGCTTGAAGCCTAGGCCAAAGCCAAGGACCATCAAGACAGTGAAATCTGAGGACAAGCCAATCCTTTGTGAAGCAAGGGATATGGCTATCCAAATTGAGGGTTGGGCCAACAAAGCCAACTTTTCAGTGGTGTCTCTAGACAACTTCATAATGATTTTGGGCATGGAGTGTCTTTGCAGCTAGAATATAATGATGTTGTCGAAGTTCAATTCGTTAACAATCATGGGGCCAAACTTTTCACACACGGTGCAATGCCTTACTCTTGGAGGTAAGTCTTCAATGCTATCTGTTATGCAATTGATGAAGGGTGTCAAGCATGAAGATCAAGCATTCTTAGTTATCGTGTGCACCAAAGAAGGGAATGTAAAAAAAGTAGTGTTGCCGACCCTTGCCCCACTATTGGCTGAGTTTCGGGGAGTGATGCCTTCGAAACTGTTGAAGTGTCTACCGCCGAGATGCAAGGTCAACCATAAGTTAGAATTGACCCCTGGAGCAAAACTCCCTGCCATGGTCCCTTATCACATGGGGCCGGTTAAACTAAAGGAGATACGCAAGCAACTTGATGAGATGTTGGAGGTAGACATTATTCGTCTTTCTAAAGCACCATTTAGTGCTCCAGTACTCTTTTAGGAGGGTGCATTGCTGGACTGCATCAGCGAAGGAATGTAAAAGGATACAACAACACAACACCTTGTCTCTCTGGTACAAGCGGGAAAGACTCGACGATTCTGGCTATGGGATGACCTCTTCATGATTAAAGGGGGACGCGTCTTTGTGTCGTGATGGGGAAGCCTTTGCCACAAATTACTTAAGGAGTGTCATGATACTTTATGAGCAGATCATCCAGGTTAGTAGCAGACCTTAACACTCCTTGAGTGTGGTTACTATTGACTATAAATGAGAGACGATGTGGAGAGATGTGTGCGAACGTGCTTCATCTGCCAGCAAGACAATGGGACCAACCAGAAGATTGTTGGCCTCCCTGTGCCTTTACCTATCCTATAACGTCTTTGGAAAAGCATTTTCATGGACTTCATTATTAGCTTGCCAAAGGTAGATGGCTTCAACTCCATCCTGGTTATGGTGGACCGTTTCTCTAAATACACTACCTTTATCTTAGCTTTCAAAGAGTGACCTGTAGAGAAGACGACAGAGTTATTCATCAAGCATGTGGTAAAGCATTGGGGTGTATGAAGAAGCATTGTGAGCGATCGTGATGCTCGCTTCACGGGCAAATTCTGGCATGAAGTTTTTCAACTACTTGACTTTGATCTGTTATTTTTAAAAAGTTTTCACCTATAGACCAATAGGTAGACAGATCACATCAATGAACTATTAGAGCAATACCTTAGGCATTTTGTTAGCGTTAATCAAAATGACTTGGTAAAGCTCTTGAATATGGACCAGTTCTATTACAATATTCAGAAGAGTGAGTCTTTAGGCCATAGTCTGTTCGAGATAGCCATAAGACAACAGCTGCTGACATCGCACACTCTAGCTGCGTAGGAGAAGGGAAGGTGATCCTTTGCCTAACAGTTTGTTTGAGATTGGCACGAGCATATCGAGCTGGCAAAGACGTTTCTGCACAAAGTACCCAAGAGGATGAAGAAGTGGTCAGACAAGCACCATCGTCCTATTGGGTTCCGTGTTGGGGACCAAGTATTGGTGAAACTCTACTCGGATCACACATGCATCTTCTGTGAATGACACTACAAACTGATAAGGAAGTACAAGAGACTATTCAGCATCACCAAGAAAGTAGGCAACCTAGCATACAAACTGGATCTACCCTCAAACTTCAAGGTGCACCCAGTGTTCCATATGTGCAATCTGAAACCTTTCCATGCGGACGAAAAGGATCCGGAATGTAGCATGCTACAACACGCTCCTATCCTTCAGAGGGGCCTAGCAGCACAACGGGCTGAAAAGTGTCTCAACAATATCCTTTGCCATAAGGTCAATTACTTGGGTAAAACAAAAAAGTATCTTGTGCAGTGGGAGGAGACAACAAAGCCGCAATGGGAGATGACAACAAAGTCAACGTGGGAGCCAACATTTCGGATGAAGAGCCACTATCCAACCGAAGTAAGGGCCTACCACGAAGCAGATGGTGCCAAGGGCGGCACATGACTTGAAGGGGGGAGCATGTTCCCCTATGACCTACTTTGTATAATGTGTCTAGAGTCTGCTTTGCTTTGGTTGATTCTTGATGAAAAGTGTCAAGTCACTTATAACTTTCTTCAGGCCACCCATGTACTTTGGTTCAGGTTGAAAAATACCCTGAAGGGTCAGCCCATAGATTTGAACTATAACGAGCCTTCAGGCAAAAATGTGAATGAATATAAATGCGAAGAACTTTCTTTTATTCACCCTCATTGTGATTGCTTCTGAGTGATTGCAATTTTTCTCCCTCTCTATTCCCTTGTTTTCTTTTACTTTCAGTTATCAAAGCTTCCGCAGCTGCAAGCGAGCAACCAGAAGGCCCGTGGTGGTAAGGAAAGACCATCGTGCCACATTGACCTATTGAAGAATTAGGCCTGTGAGAAATATTGTTCTGAACCGAGCCTTCAAAATTGGGCTTATGCAGTGTAGAGTTCTACTAAGTGAAAAATGCATCGAGTATAGGAACACACAGTGTGTGTTGGCTTGATGAGTGACATGCGGTGGTAGCATGGCACGCGATAGGCAACAATATCATCAGTAGTGCATTGTTGTATGACGACACTGACGTGGAGCATTGTTTGGTTAAGCAGTGCCAACGGATTATAGGATGTTGCCTTTGGAAATTTGGTTAAGGACCTTTAGACTTGCAAGAGTTCCCATGCGTAACGGTTGGATGCACGAGGGTGCATGTGGGTTAGGGCTAATTTTTCTAAGAATCACCTTAGGTGATTCCAATCGAGTATGGTGACTCGAGGCTAGGCAATTGAATGCCTAGGCGCCAACAAATGAGTCTGGGTGATGCTCTTCGCTATGGTGTTCAATCATCAACTGGTCTTCGGACAGAAGGCCATAAAGTCATGTTTCTTCAATGATGCGGTTTTGTTGTAGCGTGCACATGGAGTCTTAATATGCTCCATGGCACATAAGGCTAAGGCAAAGTTTGTGCCAATTTCAGAAATGATAGCTGGCATGAGACAACTATGCATTAAGTAGCATGGACTGGATGAAATTCACATTTGAAGATGTTCTTGATTAGCTTTCGCTAGGCAGCTGTGCATAAGGTGGTGTGCAGAGCCAATGAAAATGATTCAACACATGAAAAAGTGTTGGTATGCGGCCTTTGGTCATTAGCCTGGCTAGATTAGGTAGTTTGGTGCATCACGGGTTTGCAAAGCATTCTATGCCCACAACAAATTAGTTGCAAGTGTGCGGCAGTAAGAAAGAACTGTTGCGCCACACTAGCTTATTGGAGAAATAAGCCCATGACAAATTAGCATCAGAACAAAAAGATTCACGGAGACCTTGTTGTTCATTGTGTGCGATACTGAAGAATACATAGATGGTTTATTTTGGTTACACAAATTTGCGCAATTGAATTATTGTTGACCCAGTACAGAAGCAAGATATTGGCAGGATGGTATGGGACATCTTGACCATGATAAGAAGAAGTGCAAGGTTGTTGTTCAGTTAGTTAAGAGAACGTAGATAAGCTAAAGATTCCTATGAGTTGTGTGTTAGGCTCGCAGGTGGAGTGTGGTGTTTGCCTTGTGCATGCAGAGAATACACGTTGGATTCGACTTATTGGATTTGCACCTTTAGGTATGGGAGACTAAACTAAACTTTTATATTCTCTCTCAAGATTGTGGGTTAGAGGAATGCCCATGTTGAGCAGAATGCTCATTATTTTAGTCCCTTGAGTTGGCAGTTCCTCTGTGGATTGTGTGTGCAGAAAAAGTTGTTATTCGTGGCTCGTTGGTTTAGTTTCTGCGAGAATATTTTGTTGATTCCAGGAGAGAGTTACAACGTGCTGATTCTGGATGAGAGTTGTAGCGTTGGGCCAATGTGCCCTTGTGAGGACGAGTGCCTAGGAAGACACTTTGAAATATCACTTTGAGGTGATACGTAAGAAGGCGTCCCTCCACTTGAGGACTAGTTTGGACCGTTGGAAAATTGCAAGTTGGTACCTTAAAGGAGTTGATATCCCGGTGACACGCGTTGGTGGTCGTCTTTCTCTGTGAAGACCACCAAAAGCTTGAAATTGTCCTTATTGGGGTCGAAAGGCACCCCAACCATGAGCATAAAGATAACAAGTGTGTTGTGCAAGCAAGGATGATCCGCTTGTGTATGGGACTGCATTGGAGTCCTATGAGCAAAGAATGTCCGATGTTGATTGAGAGAAAGATATTGTCTAAGTAATCGAAGGTGCATTTAGGAATGAGACTTGGCGTGTTAAAGGTTGTAGCGATGGTGGATGAAAATGAGAACAAGTTAAGTAGGATAAAGAAAAAAAGTAGACAAAAAATAAGCACAAAGGAAAACTGACATATCAGTTGAGATTGTGTTCTTACCTGTACCGGCATTGTCGATGACGACAATGGTTTGGGTGAGAAAGAATGTCCTGGACTGAGCCTTCAGAATAGGGCATGTGCAGTGCAAAGCTTTACTGAGTGAAAAATACATCTAGTATAAGAACGCGTGGTGTGCGTTTACTTGATCGGTGACGTGCGGTAGTAGAATGACATGTGATAGGTAACAATATTGTCGTTAGTGCATCGTTGTATGGCAGCACAAACGTGCAACATTGTTTGGTTAAGTAGTGCCAGCGGATCAGTGGATGTTGTCTTTGGAGATTTGGTTAAGGACCTTTGGGCTTGCAGGAGTTTTCATGCGTAGCGGTTGTATGCATGGGGGTGCATGGGGGTTAGGGATAATTCTTCTAAGAATCACCTTAGATGATTCTAACAGAGTATGGTGACTCGAGGTTAGGCGAATGAATGCTTATGCGCCGACGAATGAGTCTGGGTGATGCTCTTCGTTATGGTGTTCAATTATCAACTGGTCTTTGGACTGGAGGTCACAAGGTCTTGTTCCTTCAGTGGCGAGGTTTTGCTATAGCGTGTGCATGGAGTCGCAATACATTCTATGGCACGCAAGGCTAAGGTAAAATTTGTGTCATTTTTGGAAGTGATAGCGGTATGAGATGGCTATGCACTAAGTGGCATTGACTAGATGAAATTCTCATTTGAAGATGCGCTTGATTAACTTTTGCTAGGCAGTTGTGCATGAGGTGGTGTGTAGGGACAATGAAAATGATTCAGCATATGAAAAAACATTGGTATGAGACTTTTGGCAGTTAGGCTGGCTAGATTGAGCAGTTTAGTATGTCGCGGGTTTGCGAAGCATTCTATGCCCAGGACAAATTAATTGCAAGTGAGCTACTAAAATACTTGCGGCGGTAAGAAAGGACCATCACACCGCACTGACTTATTGAAAAAATAGGCCTGTGACATAAACAATAAAATGTTTATACTTGCTAGTAAGAGTTGGTCTGAGTAAGGCATTCAAGCCTCTAGTGGATTGGATGCCTGTCGAAGCATGCAACATCATATTTGATTTTGCCTATCATTTCATGCAGGGCCTAGAAACAAGTGGATCAACTAAAAGTGCTTTGTTTTGTCATCAAGTAAACTTAACACAACCAAGGAAATTAGGTGACATTTTCATCACATTTAAGAGTAGGGCAGTCGTAAATGCAGACTCAGAAATCTAGAACTGTTATCACTGCTTTTTTGGGCATCTACAAAGAAAAGAAAATGAGGATAATTTAGTCTAGAATACAATATCCCAAGTTATCCCAGACCTATGGATGAGTGCTAGCTTCTAGGTGCACTCAAACACTCCTGAAATTCTCAAAATCTTGGATCATAAATATACCATTCATAACCAAATTAACACATAAACCTTACATTCATGGCAAGATCATAGCATGCCACATTTCTAGGATAAATGCTTGATCTGCAGCTTCCAGCCTAAACATATATTTTTTTCTATCGCCAGTCACGAGTAGGGGTGCATTTGATTACCTCAGATCTGATAAAACCTTGAACCTAAACTCTGGAGGAACTTGTATTCTATGATTTTTTCTTTTGGATAATCAATCTGGGGTTAGGCAAGAGTCTCAAGACTCCTATATCAGTCCATTAAAGACTTAATATAAGTGTTTGCAAATATTCATGAATATTAGTCAAATGGCTTTTCCTTTTACAACCGGCTAGATCGACCTACTTAGTGCCTACAACCTAGCTAACTGATGAGCAATAGCAATGTTACGCACACACAAACAAGATAACATCTAGCAAACTCGTGTAATCTAGACTGGACAGGATGTATTCTCTCTCTTTCTTCCAACTGACTGTTAATAACATGCACCACCACTTATTAAATATCAAACCCAATTTTTTTAAATGTTTCATGAGAGAGAGAAGAGAGAGAACAACAACAACAACTATGCCTTCATCCCAAAACAATTGGGGTCGGCGATATGAACCAACAAAGAAAATCATTATGTGTCTTCCACATGAATCCTTCTCCTCCAATCATTTCTATCCAATGCCATGTCCTCGGTGAGGTTCAAAGCATTCATATCCTTTCCTATCATCTCCATCCAAGTCTTCCTAGGCCTACCCCGACCTCTTTTAACTAATATATTTTCTCATTTCTCCATCCTTCTAACTGGAGCATCATTAGGCCTTCGCCTAATATGTCCAAACCATCGTAAACGATTCTCTCTCATCTTATTTTCAATGAGTGCAACGCCTACCTTTTTATGTATCTTCTCGTTCTGAATCTTATCTTTTATTGTATTTTCACACATCCATCTAAGCATACGCATCTCAGCTACACTCATTTTTTGAATATGATGTCTCTTGGCAGCCCAACATTCCATACCATATAGTAAAGCGGGCCTAATAGTCGTTCTATAAAACTTTTCCTTCAATCGCAATGGCATTCTACGATCGTACAACACTCCAGTTGCACTTTTCCATTTCATCCACCCAACCTTTATCCTATGATTTTCATCTCCATCAATTTCTCCATACTTTTGAATGATAGATCCCAAATATTTGAAACAGTCATCCACCAGTATTTCTTGTTCACCAAGCTTCACTACACTCCCATCACTACTTCGTTGCGTACTAAACCAACATTTCATATATTTTGTCTTACTCTTACTCAACTTAAAACCTCTTGCTTCCAATGTCTGTCTCCATAATTCTAACTTAGCATTAACCCCAACTCTAGACTCATCAATCAAAACAATATCATCAGCAAACAACATACACCATGGCACATTTTCTTGAATTGATCTCGTAAGCTCATCCATCACTATAGCAAATAGGAAAGGGCTTAAAGCAGATCCTTGATGTAACCCAACCGTTATAGGAAAATTGGTTGTCACCCCTCCACAAGTGCAGACATTGGTTATTACTCCTTCATACATATCTTTAATTATACTAATGTACTTGAGAGAAACACCTTTCTTCATCATTGTCCACCAGAGAACGTCCCTAGGTACTCTATCGTATGCCTTCTCCAAATCAATAAAAACCATATGCAAATCTTTGTTCCTCTCTCTATTTCTCTCAATAAGTTGTCTAAGAAGATGTATAGCTTCCATAGTTGATCTTCCAGGCATAAAACCAAATTGATTCTCCAATATCATGACAACCTCCCTCAACCTAGACTTAATCACCCTCTCCCAAAGTTTCATAGTATGACTCATGAGTTTTATACCACGATAGTTTGTGCAATCTTGTATATCACCCTTATTCATAAAATTCTTTTTTGCTCCACTCTTCTCCTTTTAGTTTGAAGGTTCATGTATTTAGGAGGTCTTTGAAAGCTTGAAATTCGAGGGTTTGAGGTGCCATGAGACGTGTTAATTATAATATGACCTGCATCCAACGTCAAGATCTAAGTATATTCAAACAAAGGATCTGAGATCTCTGGTATAAAAAAGATAGTGGGCAGATACACGGATTTTAGAACAAAGAGGGGAGGTCTGTTCTCAAATCCTCGGATCTCCCTTTGATTTGAGATTCGAGGCTTTCAAACACAGCTTTAGGATTATCTTTTGAATCGAGGGTTTCAGAATCCATGTTTGCAGAAAAGCATGAATGTTTTTTGTTTTGAGGGAGAAATGAAGGAAAAACATGAATATATGTAATACAAATTCAAATACACAAATTAGAGATCTGTGGCATTCAAACACGCCCTGAACAACACCAAATGTCATGTGTCACCGCCATAAGGGATTTTACTGTTCAACCTGGCAAAGTGCATGAACAATGGCACACAATCAGAGGTCTCCACGTTGAACCTCATCTTGGGTTAGACTGAACTTAGTCTAGTGTTGTTAGCTGCCGGAGCTGATCCAGTGAATCGAGATCATCATGCAAACGAGGACAGCAATTCCTCCCATTTTATTCTTACATTTTCGCTAGTTCAAATTTTAAGCATCAGAAATATCTCTCTCTTTCTCTCTTCAATCTATAAAAATATGATAACTCCACTACACGACAGATGACGCAAGTGGCGAGCGGCCTCAGTCGATTTCCACGTGGACGGTGATGATCAGTCTCTACCTGAGTAAAGGCGGTTTAATTAATAAATATCATTTAAAATTTGTCTCTCGGTATCCCTAGAGTCAAGAGGGTGGGTCGGGTGATGATGAGTTAAGACCTGACCATGGTTACCAGCTGTGGTCAGTCAGTGGTGAGGTGACTCATCTTGCCTTTTAAATTTTTTGAGTGAATTATTTTCGTGTTTATTTATTTCAAGAGGAAAAGGAGGGGCCCTTTCCAAGCCCTCCCTTTCTCTATCAGCCGAGAGACGGGAAGCGTAGCGAGCAAAGCCGCCTCGGACGACACGCCCCGAGTCCATTGTCTCAACGTCGGAATCCCTCGTCGGAATTATTTTCCGGCGAAAGTTTCGCTCCTGAGCTTCAATTCTAGATCCTCAAATGCTTAGAAGAAGTTGGTTCCTTGGTCTTCGGCTACCGGAAATGGTGAGATGGGTAGGTTGAGCTTTGACTCCCGGGCTCGAACTGGTAGGTGGGGTTTGCGTTTTAGGCCGAGCGCGTCGGAAAGGAAGCGAAACACTTCTCCGGTGACGGTGGTGGTGAGTTGGTTATCTAGCAGCTGAGGTGAGAAGAGTGACGTTTGGTTAGCACTTCTCCGGCAGGAGAATACTGATGCTGGTGGAGGCCGCGGAGGAATTAGAGACTTCTTCGGCCATGACAGTGTCCAACGTGACGTCGGCGTCAGGCGAGGCGAGCGTCTTGTCAAGCGGCAACCACAACCAGAACCAGGAGGCGCCCGTCGTGGCTGCTGCTGCTGCTGCTCCGGCGCCGAAACGGAAGAGAAATATGCCCGGAATGCCAGGTAGGGAGGCATAGAGAAGGAGGAGAAATCGAATCCACGAACACCCTTTTCCCTTCCCTTTCATTTTCCCCACCGATTTTGGAGTGCTTCGTCATCCTTTTTTTTTCAGATCCGGATGCAGAGGTGATCGCTCTGTCGCCGAAGACTCTGATGGCGACGAACCGATTCGTGTGCGAGATCTGCAACAAGGGGTTCCAGAGAGACCAGAACCTTCAGCTACACCGGAGAGGGCACAATTTGCCGTGGAAGCTGCGGCAAAGGACGAGCAAAGAGGTGAAGAAGCGCGTTTACGTGTGCCCGGAGGCGACGTGCGTCCACCACGATCCGGCGAGGGCGTTGGGGGATCTTACGGGGATTAAGAAGCATTTCTGCCGGAAACACGGGGAGAAGAAGTGGAAGTGCGACAAGTGCTCCAAGAAATACGCCGTCCAATCCGATTGGAAGGCTCATTCCAAGACGTGCGGCACTCGCGAGTACCGCTGCGACTGCGGCACCTTGTTCTCGAGGTCCAAGGGTTTCTTCTTGCGAGAGGGTGCTTCTTCCATTTTTTTGGGAAAGGATTCTGATGGCGGGTTTCTTTATTTCTGTATTTTGTATAGGAGGGATAGCTTCATCACCCACCGAGCGTTCTGCGACGCGTTGGCAGAGGAGAGCGTCAAGGGACACGCTGTGGTGGAGAAGGGCGCGGCCGCTCACGCCGGCCCAGCGAACTCATCGTCGGAGGATACATACATTCCCAATTCGAAGACGGGGGATTCTGCTCAACCTGTTGATTCTAGCAATCCGCCCCTCCCCGCAGCACCTCCCACTCATCCGGGGGTTCCCCCTCTCGCTACACAACAAGGTGAGAATGAGGATAAAAGCATATACACAGATAATCCAAAATCACCACCCAAACCCTTTAGTTGAATTGCTGTTGTTCGTTGATGTTGCCAATAAATTGGAGTTTGTCTGATATATTTGTTAACTATCGAAGATGATTGTTGGTATATTGGGGGAATTCATCACTCAAGTTAGGCATCGCCCCCCGCGTCTCCCTCTCTCTCTCACAGTGTTTTATGGATCTATTTTATTAAACAAATTTTTTTATTAATCTCTGTACCCAGCAATGATAAGGAAAAAAGATTAAAAATATTCTTTCGGGAGGATGGGCCTAAAGTCTAAACTCTAAAAGCATCACATGAAAAACTTGAAAACTTTCTAGAGTCTTTCTTCTTAGCCTGTTGCTCTCTGGTTTCTAACTATATCCTTTTCAACTGGACTTTTCGTTTGCCTTTTAAATTCTCTTTTATTTGTTGTTGTTCTTGGAGAAAGCCGCTTTTATTTGTTTACTTATTAGTTGAAAGCATACACAATATGAATCTCGAGCATGAATTCCTCCATTTTCTTTTGTTATTTTCTAGAAACTGGAGATTCAGGTGGGTTCATACAGCCTGTTGTGAACAACAATGGCGGGGGCAGCACCAGCATCTTCGCTACACTCATGGGCTCGGGCAGTGTACAGATGCAGACCCCGAGTTTCACAGACCTAATTGGCGCCATGACGGGCGGCGATCGTGCCGCATCTGGGTTCTCGACCTCGACCTCATCGTCTTCTTCCCTTGCTCCGCAGGTCGCTCTCTGCCTCTCGTCCGCCACCTCGCCAGTGGGGCCGTCGACACCTGCCGGGATGGCAGCATTGTTCCCGCCTCTGGCTCAATCTCAGAATCATCACCATTTCACCCCTCGACCACCTCATATGTCCGCTACGGAATTGTTACAGAAAGCAGCTCAGATGGGTTCAACCTCAAGCAGTGGTTCTCTGTTCCGGGGATTCGGTCTGTCATCACCGTCTTCTTCGTCTTCGTCTGCGCTGCAACAGGATCAGTGGGTCGGTGGTTTGCATCAGCCGCGTCCGGCAGCGGGTTTGGGACTGGGCTTGATGCCAATTCCCTCATTGAGCTATACCAGCCACAATGAGGATGTGGGTATGCCGGAATGGATAGGTAGCTCCATTTTTGGATCGCCATCCACAATTCCGAAGCCGACGACTCTTGATTTCCTTGGACTCGGAATGGGTGGTGCCTCTCCGGGTGGTCTATCCGCACTCATTACTTCGGTCAGTGGTGGCGGTGGTGGTATGGATATGGCAGCAGCTACCTCCTTTGGTGGTGGTGGTGGCGGGACTCACGGCGGTGCGGGAAATTCTTCGGGGAAGTCTTGGGATGGCAGCTGAGTGTTTGTTTTCTGGATGGCAAATAATTTCTTGTGTGGAAGGAGAATGTATAATTGAGAATTGGCCTTGCAGCTTTGGAGATACATTGACGTCGCCTATGGATGAAAAGGCAGAAGGGGAAAATAATCATCTCTCATCTTGATCTGGAACAAAAAGTTTCTATCTGATCTGCATCTCAATCATCGGGAGAGTGGATGGGGGTAAACCTCTCCCTTTCTCTCTCTTTCTATAGCACTAGAGTAGGGCATTTTTTGTTTTCTTCTTTCCCTTTTCGTATAGAGCGGGGATCCTGTAAATCTGTTATTTAAGGACGATGCACCTCTCTCTCTCTCTCGGTGGGTTATTATTGTTATTCAGCGTAAGAAAAGGGTGGGTGAGAACTGAGAAGAATTGTGGCAGAGAAATGAAATCCTGAAGATCTCCTTTCTCCGGATTTACTCTGCAAATAATGATGTGAGCACGTCTTTCTTCCTTTCATCTCCATCTTTCCCTTCCTACCTTTCACTGTACGCTCTGCTTTCGGAGCTTTAGTCACTCGTTTAACGTTGACAAATGGTTCACTTTTTATATTTCTAGGTTCGCCTATTTTTCTTCGTGGGCAATCTGAAAGGAAGTGGTTTAGAGAAAAGGACGGGCGATGTTTTTTTATTTTTTGGTTTGTTCCCCATACTAGTTTACATAGTTGTTATTTGAGATTTGTAGCGCCCCCCCTGAATACCGATAATAAAAATCATGATAGGCAGCACAGCAGTGTTGGTTTGTGGGAGGGGGCCTTGTTTGTAGCGCGCTTTCTTGAGAAAGGTGGGAAGTCGATCGGGGATAAGATAACGCCACGTCTCGTGTTTTTTTATTTGTTTATTGTTTTGCGTCCTTTTTTGAGTGTTTGGTTTTGGCTTTTAGCTCGTGGAGGGGGTGGCGGTCTGTTTGTCGTTTAGTGCCTCCGGATTATATTTTTTGCATAGTTGTGAGCCACCTTGGGTAAGATTGGCATCTCTCTCTCTCTCTCTCCACCTTGGGTTACCATCGACGGTATTGACCGACGGATAGGGTACGTGGGGTCCGCTCTCTCTGTTTTGCCCTTTTGTTGAATAACTATCTTCGCGTTTAACAGACCGTGGGGTCCAACTCGATAAATGCTATAATTGAGTCCATCATCCTTACCTGTTTATCTGACACAGAGAGATCGGAGAAAAAAAAAGAAAGAGAGAGGAGAACGAGAATGATCGGTTCGATTTTCTTGGGGATCGGTTCGAAGTTATGAGCACGTCATTGGACTTAGTGGGTTTGGTTGAGCCTACTCACCTTCCCATTACATCTGCATCTCATGATTTATTAACAGTGTTGTTCTTTTGTTTTGGTTGAGTGATGCAAGTATTAAAGCACTTGTAAATTTTTTTTGGCTACTTTTGTGCTTTGGTTGCCGTTGATCAATACTTTGAAGAGTTAGCTCATGGATTTGAATTGTAATGAGTTTGTTGACAAAAATTGGATTTGAATTGTAACGAGTTTGTTGACAAAAATAGTGAATGAATGTAATTACTTTCAAGTAATTGCAATTTTTTTCTTGCACTCTTTATACTAAAAGCTTCCGCAATGGCAGGCGAGTTACAAGTGGTATCAGAGCTCATTCTTGAGTTGTGGAGTCAGTGTTGAGAGACGTGTTGACATGTTGCGATTTGTGAGCAGGACATCGTGATGCTTTAATACAATTTGCGAAGCATCAAAGGTAAGACAGTTCTCAAGATCGAGGAGATGAGTTCACTTCAGAGCCATGAACAGATGGTTGAGACTCTTTATAGACTGGTGGTTGATGTGACTTTACAAAAAGCGATTTTATGCGCACTTGAGTCGTTTAAAGTAATGAACGATGAGGTAACAAGATTGTGAGAGTAGGTAAACTTGCTGATGTAACAGGTTACGTCGCTGACTACGATAATGACTGTTCTACAAATTGAAGTAGGAGAGTTTCAGTTGAAGAATCACACTTTACAGCGGACGATGACCCCTAAACAACGAAAATAACAACAAGCCATCAAAGATAGATGTGTCGAGGTCAATGCACTTCAATGATTTCAAAGATAGTAAGGTCATAGCGAATTTTTTATTCCATATGAAAGACTCTCTGGTCGAGGATCTCAGGGTAAAGGCTGTAACAACTCTGTTTGACGGAGATGTTATAGCCTGGTGGAGACAGAAACGTAGCGATATGAAAATAGGGCATTATGTAATTGATAATTTTGTAGTCTTCAAAATTGAGCTACGAAACTACTTTATGTTGCGGAATCTACAATGCCAAACATATTGGATGGTGTCGAAATTGAAGCACATTGGAGTTTTGATAGATTATATCATGACATTTCATAAGCTCACGATGGACATATCCAATATGCTAGATGAAGACAAACTCAACTGATTTATTATGGAACTACAACTGTGGGTAAAGTCCAAAGTGAAAAGGAGCAATCTTGAGACTTTGAAAGATGCATCTGTGGCAGTTGAGTGCCTAGTGGATATTCAGCGCAAGACCTTCACTCCATCGACCAAGGCCAAGAAGAAGCCAGACCATTGAGGCAGGAAAGAGCATCTATGCGACAACAAGGGTGAGGCGTCGACCCAACACCATTTTGATAGGAAATAGAACTACAAGAAGTACAATAATAATGACAACAAAGGGCGGGTTGTGACTTATTGGTTCTGTGGTGATAGGCATATCACAAGGCAATGTCCCAAGCGTCTTGTGAAGGACGACAGATAGGCCAATGCAGTACAGGCAGTGAGTAGCGACACCGAGGTCTTGCAACCCAGGATGAGGGTCAAAAGTTGTATAGTGAAAAGCATACCGGTAAGCAAAGAACTCATGTACTTGAAAGTCATTATGAATGAGAAGTCTATTATAGCAATGGTAGACTCCGAGGCCGCACATAACTTCGTCTCATGGGAAGAGGCAAAGCGGTTGAGCTAATGATCATTAAGACGGTGAACTCTGAGGTCAAGCCCATCCTTGGTGAAGCAAGGGATGCAGCTATCCAAATTGGGAGTTGGGCTGACAAAACCAATTTCTCAGTAGTGTTCCTGAATTATTTTTGGATGATTTTGGGCATAAAGTTTTTTCGTAGCTAGAATATAATGATGTTGTTGAAGGTAAACTGATTGACAATCATGGAACCAAACTCTTCGTATACGGTACAATGCCTTACTCTTGTTGTCTGCTATGCAATTAAAAAGGGTGTCAAGCGGGAAAAGCAAACATTCTTAGTTGTTGTGCACATCGAAGAAGGAAAGGTAGAAGCAACAGTGCCGACAATCCTTGTCCCAATGTTAGCAGAGTTTTGAGAAGTGATGTCGAAACTGTCGAAGTGTCTGCTAGTGAGATGCGAGGTTGACCACAAGATTGAGTTGACCCTAAGTGTAAAATCTTCTGCCATGGTCCCTTATCGCATGTGATCGACTGAATTGAAGGAGCTACGTAGGCAACTGGATGGAATGTTAGAAGCAGACATCGTTCGTCCTTCAAAAGCACCCTTTGGTGCCCCTATGCTCTTTTAGGTAAAACATGATGGTTTCAAAAGGTTATGTGTGTATTATCGTGCACTGAACAAGGTCACGGTGAAAAATAAGTATATGTTGTCACTGATAACACACTTGTTTGATCAGTTAGGCAGTGTCTGGGTCTTTTTGAAGCTAGATTTATGATCGGGTTAGTGGCAAGTGAGGATTGCTAATGGTGATGAGCCAAAGATAACTTGTGTCACTCACTATGGTGCTTATAAATTTTTGGTGATGTAATTTAGGTTGACTAATACTTCGACCACATTCACGACATTGATGAACAAAATCTTCTATATTTACTTAGACAAGTATGTAATAGTCTATCTTGATGACATTGTGATCTATAACAACATCATGGAGAAATATATCGGGTACTTACGAATAGTGTCTCAGGTGCTGAAGGAAAATGACCTTTGTGTCAAGCGAGAGAAATGTCTCTTCGGTCAAGAGGAAATCAACTTTTTTGTCCACATCGTGGGGCATGGTTTGCTATGCATGGACAGACAGAAGATAAGAGTCATCCAAGAATGAAGTCCGCCAACCAAAGTACTAGAGTAACAGTCATTCCTTGACTTGGCAAACTACTATCGACGGTTCATCGAAGGCTACCAACTCATTGTTGCATCACTCACATATTTGTTGAAGAAGAATCAGGTATGGCTCTTAACAGGAGCCTGCCAAGAAGCCTTCGATGGCTTAAAGAAGACCCTGGTGAGAGAACCAATGCTACGATTTTCGGACCAAACAAAACCCTTTGAAGTCCACATAGATGCTTCAGACTTCGCCATCAGTGGAGTTATCATGCATGAGGGTCATCTGATTGCTTACGAGAGTCAGAAATTAAAGGATGCAGAGAGACGTTATACTATGCATGAACGTGAGATGACGACAATCATGCACTACCTTAGGACATGGCAGCACTACTTATGGTTGCCCAGTTCATCGTCAAGATGGACAATATCACCATGAGCTATTTTTAGACGCAGAAGAAGCTGACGTCCAAGCAAGCTTGATTGCAAATGTTTCTCACGAAGTTCAATTTTGCTTTGAAGTATAAGGTGGGGAAGGACAATGTTGCTGACGCCCTAAATCACAAGGTGAAACTGGTGGCTACGCGGGCAGAGCCTTCTGAAGTTCACTTGGATGATGCATTGCTCGACCACATTCGCAAAGGTATGCGGCAGGACACAATGGCACAACATCTTGTCTCTCTAGCGCAAGCGAAAAAGACTCGACGATTTTGGCTACGAGATGACCTCCTCGTGACTAAAGGGGGACATGTCTTCATGTCGCGGTAAGAAAGCCTTCATCACAATCTGCTTAAGGAGTGTCATGATACACTATGCTCCTGTCATCTAGGTCAAGAGCTGACCTTAGTACTCCTTGAGCGTGGCTACTATTGATCATAGATGAGAGAAAATGTAGAGGGGTATGTGCGAACGTGCCTTATCTGCAAGCAAGACAATGAGGCCAATCAGAAGACTCTCAGCCTCCTTGAGCATCTGCGTATTCTAGAATGTCCTTGGAAAAATATTTTTATGGACTTCATTGTTAGTCTGTCAAAGGTAGATGATTTTAGCTCCATCTTGGTGGTGGTAGATTGTTTCTCTAAGTACGCCATCTTCATCCCAACTTCCAAGGAGTGCCCTGCAGAGAAGATTGTAAAGTTGTTCGCTAAGCATGTTGTGAAGCACTGGGGTGTATCAAGAAGTATTGTGAGCGATCGCGATGCTCGCTACACGAGCAAATTTTGGCGTAAAGTATTTCGGTTACGCAACTTTGATCTACTACTTTCAACAAGTTTTCACCCATAGACGGATGGGCAGACAGAGCGCATCAACGGACTGTTGGAACAGTACTTCAGGCACTTTGTTAGTGTCAATTAGAAAGACTGGGTGAAGCTCCTAGACGTGGCCCAATTATGATACAATATTCAAAAGAGTAAGTCTTCTGGCCATAACCCATTTGAGATAGTTATGGGGAAACAACCGTTGACTACTATAGGAGAAAGGAAGGTCATTCTTCGTCTATCAGTTTGTTCGAGATTGGCATGAGCAGACCGAGCTGGCGAAGACATTTTTGCACAATGTGGCTAAGAGGATGAAGAAGTGGGCAGACGAGCATCATTGGCCTGCCGAGTTCCATGTTGGGGACTAGGTGTTGGTGAAGCTTTACTCAAAATGTATAGGCATCTTTTGTGGGCGGCACCATAGACTGATTAGGAAGTATGAGGGGCCATTCATCATCACCAAGAGAGTGGGCAAGTTGGCATATAAGCTGGACTTGCCTTCATACTTCAAGGTGCACCCGATGTTTCATGTGTGCAACCTGAAATTGTTTTATCTAGACAAGGGAGATTCAGAATGTAGCATGCCACAACACGCTCCTATTCTGCGTAGGGTCTTGGCAACACAACGAGCTGAGAAGCGTCTCAGCAAGATCCTTTGCCACAAGGTCAACTACTTGGGCGAAGTAAAGAAGTATTTTGTGCAGTGGGAGGAGACATCAGAACCGACGTGGGAGCCATCATTCTGGATGAAAAGCCGCTATCCAGATGAAGTCACGACCTACCATGAAACTGATGGCACCAAGGTCAACGCATGATTTGAAGGGGGGAGCCTGTTCTTCAGTGACCTACTTTGTACAATTGTGTCTAAAGTCTCTTTTGCTTTGGCTGAGTCATAATGCGAGTGTTGAGTTACTTGTAACTTTTTTCGGGCCACCCTTGCACTTTGGTTCAGGTTGATTAATACCCTGAAGGGTTAGCCCGTAGATTTGAACTGTAATGAGCCTACATGCATAAATAGTGAATGAATGCAAATGCGCTGAGCTTTCTTTGTTTACCCTTGTTGTGATTACCTTCAAGTAATTGCAATTTCTCTTCTTCTCTTGCACTCTCTATACTCAAAGCTTCTGCAGTGGCAAGCAAGCAACCGGAAAAGGTTACGGTAGTAAGAAAGGATCGTTGCGCCGCACTGGCCTATTGAAGAAATTGACCCGTGACAGTGGTGTTCGGGTTCTTAATGTTTGATAGCGAAGGTTCGCTTAAAGGCAGCAGGATCGATGCAAGCAGGTGACTATGGGATGGTGGCGGGGTTGTCAATTGACGCCCCCTTATAAAATGACTGACGCTTAAGTAGTGCAAAACTGCGAGTGCAAATTACTATTAATGGTGGCTTCAGTGGGATCAGTTGCGCACCTGATCAACTACGTACATGACCATATGCGTGCGTTACTGCGGGATGCAACCGATCCATTTGTGGCACCATAGTAATTAGTACGTGCAAGGCATGTGCCTTAAACTGATGCTCATGTTGTCTGATCCCGTTCCAATGCTTCCTATGGAACAACCTGATAATGTGAATGTTATGCCTGCCTTCGCTGGAAAGACACAGCCAGGTTACTATATTTTTTCTTTTTTGATAACGAGGAGAAATCACAGTTTGAGGTTTGGATGTCGCGGTATGGGCTGAAGGGTGCCATGAAAAGCTAGGACTTGATAAGCTGGAAGACGATCTGCACACTTTTGCTGCACTCATCTGATCAGTTGATTGCTCATATAAGTTTATGTGCTTGGATATGCTTGATGTTGGTGCTAACCTACAGTGTAAATGTTGTTTTACATTAAATTCTCAGAGTACAGATTTACCTTGATCCAACCTTCCAATTGGGGGAATCCACCTTTCAGCAAATGACAATCGTTTTCTAATCTCACTGTGCTCTCCCTTGAGAATCTTAAGGACTTCGCTAATTCGTGTTCACTTGTTTGATTACTGTTTTTATTGATAATACTGTGTCCGATCAACCTTATGCTGAGAAATGACTGGCAAGGAATTACACACTGACCTTTCATTGACATCCTTGTTGAGAAAATGAGGTGAAAGGACTAGTCGTGAAGTTTGTCAAAAGAGCAATGTCTTTAAGAGAGCCAAATTACTGCAGTAATTTTGTACCATAAAGTCTAGGATTCTGAAAGGGCAAGAATTAATTAATGGAATGGCTCATAATTTGATCCTTTTTTTTTTAATGACGAAGTTTCCTGCCAAAGCAGGTAATCTCCCAGTGGGGTCATCGACACCCAAGCCCACCAATGAAAGGTACCTGCACACCTGGTGGGAGTCAAACCTGGGATGAAGGGGTTAGCACCTTCTCCCCCAAGCCCGCTACCACTCGGGTGACCCAGGCAGTGAGGCAGGTGTTATTTGACCTGAAAAGTTTGAAGTCAGCTTCATGTCAAACCTAGTGTGCATTGATCTGAGCTTGTTATGCTAGTGCCTTCTCTATGAACTAGTCCTTGGCCTTGAAGCTGTTCTAATGTAAGCCCCCAACTTGTGAGTGCACAGGAGGAGCCACACAATATGGGGTGGCATTGCAGGCTGTGCACATAGGTGCTATGCGGACCGGCACCTACATGAAAGACCGTTGTCAGCTGCAGATGAGCGAAACATTGGTGATCTAGTGACGGACGACACTGCGTATGAGGATGAGCGTCCCCTTGTGATACGACCGTGCTAGGATCGTTCCTGAGATCTATGCCATATTAAGCCTCAAAAGCGTTGGTCATGCATTTTTATAGCATTGTAGGCTTATCTGCAGAGTTTTACAACGGGATACGTTTGCTAACCGAATAGAGTCCTTAATTCTCAGGCTTGAGCTGGAATAGTTCAGACATCGATCTTGCTTTCGTTCAGTTGCTAGAAGAGATCCAATATACGATATGAATTACAACATCAATGATGTTTATTCAGTGCCTTGAATACAATTCTGGGCTTCAAATCTTCCGCAACTACAATCTGTCATTTTGAATAACTTCTGCAGCTTCTTCACGATTCATATATGCTTAGAACGGTACTGATATACCAGTTGAACGAATTACTTCAACTGATTCCATGATCTGAAAGTAATTTCAATTCCTGCTGCACCTAGGAGCTGATCGATTACTTAATTTGCCAAGAGAGTTTGAAGGATGAACTTCATACTATCTTTATCCTTGAATTAATTGATCACATTGGCACTCAACCGAGGAGAGGTCTTTGAATGCTGAGATTATTTCAGTTGTTACTGGTAATCACCTGAATTCAACGTAGTTCTGAAAACTTCTGATCCGTGGTTGATCAAGCTCCAAATCAGACCAATGCTAACTCACACATGAGTTAGACTTTCAAAATCAGATCAACTAGATTCGGTTTTGGGCTCTCTTGATATTTTTTTTTAGAATTCTTAGGATCTTATCTCTTTCACGTAGTTGGCGATCCACCGTAGCTTGTACCTTCTTCATAAAGAAGAGTCTGAGGAGGGGGTTTCCCATAAATTGCTTCGTAAGGAATCATACCTGTGGTATTATGGAATGAAGTGTTATAACACCATTCCGCCCAAGGTAAATATTCAACTCACTCATCCTGCTTCTCACTGGTGAAGCACCTCAAGTATGTCTCAAGAGTTCAATTAACTACCTCGGTTTGGCCATCGATTTGAGGATGACTAGAAGTACTAAAATACATTTTTGTTCCCATCAATGAAAAATACTCTTTCCAAAACCAACTAAGGAAAGTTGGATCTCTATCACGAGTGATGGTTCTTGGCATTCCATAGAGTTTGGCTATATTTTGAACGAACATCTTTACCACCATTTGAACTGTGTAAGCCCTTGGTAGAGCTATGAAGTGAGCTCCTTTTGAAAGTCGATCCACTACTACCAAAAGAACTTTCTTTAAGACAATAATAGTTTTTCAATGAAATTCATGCTAATGTCGGTCCAAATTTGATTCAAAATGGGAAGAGTTTGTTGTAGACCGGGGGCTTAATCCTCTCATATTTACTAGCTTGGCATATTCAACATCCTTTGATGTATTGCTTGATATCTCTTTTCATTCCAGCCCAATAGAGCTCATTCCCTATCCTTTTTCAAGTCTTAAGAACACCCTTGTGTCCCCCTACTCGTGAGTCATGGAAGTGTTCCATGATCTCCTTTATGAGAGTTGAGTTTTTGGGCACAACCAACTTATCTTTATGGAACAACCTTTCTCCTTTTATGGTATAGAAAGGATGACTTGTTGGTTCTTCTCTTAACTCTTGGATCATTTTCTTTATTTTCTCATATTCTCCTTGCATTCGGGTTATACTTTCCGCAAGTGGGGAAATAACATGTGAGAGGACTAAATATGAATCATCTTCTATTCTTCTAGATAAGGCATCAACCAGCGTATTTTTTACCCCCTTTTTGTATTTGATTTCAAAGTCATACCCCATTAATTTGGTAAGCCATTTTTGTTGAAGTGGTGTAATGATCCTTTGTTGGAGTATGTACTTAAGGCTTTGGTGGTTGGTTTGTATTTGAAAGTACCTTCCAAGCAAATATGACCTTCATTTTTCTAAGGACAACATAATAGCGAGTAACTTTTTATCATAAGTTGACAAGCTCTTGTTCTTGCCAGATAGAGCCTTGCTCAAGTAAGCTAAGGGATGCTTCTCTTGTAAGAGCATAACCTCAATGCCTATATCACAAGTACCGGTCTTCAAAACAAAAGTCTTCTCAAAGTCGGGTAGAGCAAGGATTGGTGCCTCTATCATTGCTTGCTTAAGCCTTGAGAATGCTTGTTCGGTTTTTTCATTCCATACCCAAGCATCCTTTTTAAGTAAGGTCGTTAAGGGATATGCCATAATCCTATACTGGCAGATAAAGCAGTGATAGTGTCCGGTTAGGCCTAGGAATCCTCTTAGAGCCTTTATAGTATGTGGGGTAGGCCAATTGACCATGGCTTCATTTTTCTCTGGGTCGGCTCTCACACCTTCACTTCCCACGATATGTCCCAAGTAAGACACACTTTCTTGGCCAAAACTATATTTGCTTCTTTTGGCGAGGAGAGTGTGGTCTCTTAAAACCTTCAACACCATCTCAACATGTTTAAGGTGCTCACCCTAAAAAGTGCTATAAACCAAAATGTTGTCGAAGAAGACTAAGACAAATCTTCTTAACATAGGTCTAAACAAGTCATTCATGGTCCTTTGAAAAGTGGCTGGCGCATTTGTTAGACCAAAAGGCATCACAACGAACTCATAGTGGCTGTCATGAGTTCTAAAAGCGGTTTTCTCAATATCTTTCTTTGTCATCCGAATTCGATGATAGCCCGCATTCAAGTCGAGCTTAGAAAAATATTTAGCTCCACACAACTCATCCAATAACTCATCAATGACCGGTATCGTATGCTTATCTTTTAAAGTAACTTCATTAAGTGCACAATAGTCTATGCAAAATCTCCAAGTATTATCCTTCTTGCGCACAAGGAGGACCGGTGAAGAGTATGCACTAGAACTTGGGTGAATTATGCCACTCTCAAGCATTTCTTGCACTAACTTTTCATTTTCACTCTTTTGCGCAAAGGCATAGCGATATGGTCTCACACTTATCGGTCATTGTCCTATCTTGAGTGAAATATGATGATCTTGGGTGCGCATAGGAGGTAACCCCTTGGGTTCTCCAAAAACCTCCTTGAAGTTATCAAGGAGCTCACACATATCGCTTGGTGTGGTTTCTTCTTCTTTGATAAATCCTTGATCCAAAAGAGGTTGAGTTAGGCAAATAAATGCCATGTGAGTAGCTTGAAAATTTTTCAAGGACCATCCACTAATCCACCTTCACATTCTTGATTGGATTTTATGCTTAGTGGTTTTCCAACCTTAGCAAATGTCATTTCCATGTCTATGAAATTCCATGTGACATTTTCAAGTGTTCGGAGTCAACACATTCTAAGAACAACACTGACTCCATGCATAGGTAAGATATGTAAGTCCAACTTGAAGTAAGATCCTTGGATGTTGAGCTCCATGTCTTTGCATAATTGAGTACACTTGAGATGACTTCCATTTCTAGGATGTTCACTAGCTTTGCATTTAAGTATGGACATCAACTCCTTTCGCATGAAGTTATGGGTAGACCTCATGTCAATGAGTATGTCCACCTTCTTACTACTTAGGATGTCGTTAACACGCATGGAATTGGGAGTGACATTGTTTCCCAAGGCAAAGCATTCTCCAATAGGCTCTTGATTTTCATCAATCTCCTCTTGGTCCAATTCATCCATGGACTCAAGTTCTTCCTCATTTTTATTCTCTTGCGTAGTTACAATAAGACACTTAAGAACATTACATTTGTGTCTGGGCATCCATTTATGTTTGCAATTAAAGCATAACCCCTTTTTACGAAGATCATCAATCTCCTCCTTAGAGATGTGATTCACTTTATTTTTTTGAAAATCTCTTGATTTCTCTCCTTTGATAAATGTAGGCTTTTGGGTGACTTTGGAGTTGGGGTTGGCATTCCATGAATTCTTGCGCACACCATGAGTTCTCTTAAGCTTCTCCTCGATAATTCACGCTCGAAGATAACATTCTTCTAGTGTAGTTGGGTTATGAGCCAATAAGTCATGCCTTAGGTCATCCTTGAGCCCCCCCATGAAAGAGCGTAGGAGAGCTACCTCGTTCCATTCATTACATAAGGAGCACAAGTCCTTGAATTGGGCTTGGTATTCTTGCACACTACTCACTTGACGCAATTATTTCATTTCCACACCATGGTTGGTATAGGGGGTAGGACCAAACCTCTTCATTAATTCATTCTCAAGGATATCCCAAGTCGGGTACCCTCTTCTTTATTCCAATCACCTAAACCATCGCAGTGCCTCACTGTAAACACCCCAAATTTTCCTCATCCATTCTCAAACACTCCCCCTATTGCAGATGTCAACCCTGGTAGGTCAGTATAGGAGTCCAACCCCAAGTTTGTCTCAGTTTAAGTACCATTTTACCCCCCTTTCACCAAAAAAATTATCATTTTACCCTTAGGTTATCCTAGATCCCTGTCAGTCAGAGTCGACCAAGCTCATTCTTAAGCTCAGAACAGTTAGAATGTCAGTCATTTCTAGCTCAACTGAGCTCACGATGAGCAAATCATGTTCATTTCTAATCATTTATGCCAAAATGGGTTCATTTCTTGATAAATGAGCTTATTTCTAACTCGAATCCAAGCCAATTGTCTCTAAATCAGTCATTCCTAATCAATCATATTCCTGAGTCTAGCTTGAGCTCACCAAGAGTTCAAGCATTCCAGTTTCAGTTCAAATCCATTTCTTATTGTCTAAGAGTTTATTTTAGCCCATTTTAAGTCATTTTAGCTGAAATTGAGCTAAGTCCAGTCAGTTGAGCTAGTGTTTGATCTTCAATTTTAGTTCATCTTAGTATTACTGATCTTTATTCCAGTTCTTGTTCATAACTCACTTCACTCCAGTGATCATTTATCGTCATTTCTCTAAGAAATAATAGCATTTCTCGATCATTTAGTTTAGGAGTTTAGTTGAGCCAGTGTCTTGATAGTTCATTTGAGTTCTGAAACCATAGAACCCAGTCCATTCCAGTTCAAACCAGTTAAAATCCCAGTTTTCAGTGTCATTCTTGGCCCTGCAGGGACAAAAACTATTTCTTGAAACATTTTGTTCATTTTTATCAATTTTATCATTTTTTAAAACTGGTACAACTACCAATCGGGGTCCAATACCTAAAATCTTTCATCAAGGGTTTGCATTTCATGTGACATTCTATATCATTTCTCATCATTTTTCATCATTTTTCATCATTTTCCATAATTTCATATCATTCCATTACATTTTCTCTCATTTTTCGCCTTCAGTTTTGAAATTTCCAATCCAGATTCGAATTTTAAAGTTGTTCAAAATCTATTTCAAACACTGGGTTTTCAAAATTGGCATTTTTACCCCTAAGATTCTAAATTTCGAAATATTTTTTTGAAAAAACAATCTGGATTCCTTTTCACACTCAATTTTCAATTTTTTAAGCTAGATTCACTCTGCAAAAGGGGATGAAACTTCAAATCTTGAATTTCAATTCAAAAATACAAAAAACTTTCATTTAATCTAAAATTCTTTTGAAATTTTTTACAAAATCATTCTACTCCTTTGGTTTTTCTTTTCTTTCCTTCCTTCCTTCCTTCCCCTCTTTCTCCTTTCCCTCCTTGGTCCAGCCCACTCTATAAGCTTCCCTTCTTCCTTTCTAATTCCCATATACACCATACGACAATCCCTCTCTCTTTCTAATTCTCTCTCTCCCATTCCCTTTCATGCACCTCTCTCTCTCTCCCCTTGACTCCAGCAGGTTGCCTCTCCTTCCTTGGTGACACCCAGCCTTCATGGCAGCCCACCTTCAACCTTGGTAGCAAGCTCTCCCCATTGCCATAGCCTCCTTACAGCCGTCCTCCATCTTCAGCCTCTCTACTGCAACAACTATCTCTAGCAGCCTTCATCACCATTGCCTCCAGCCCCTCCTGCAGTCGGTGGTACTACCTTCTCACTTCAGCTTCCTTCTCACCAACTGATTCAAGTGAGTCCCAAGGTAAAAATCATTCCTCTGTGATTCTTTTTATGAGCCTAGCGTGAATCTAGTTCATAACTGGATTTACATGGCTGGGAGACCTATTTCATGAACTGATAATGGTTGTTTCTTGTTGCTAAGGCTTTGTAAGGAAGGGGACCCATCTGATAAAGGGATCAGATCCCTCCTTTCAAACAGCCAACAAAAAATAAATAAATTATGTGTCCCTGTTAGGTTGTCCTATTATCATCCCTCATGCCAGCTTTGCATTTGCGTTTAGGCTCATTTTATTATTTCATAATTGTTTTGTTCATATAATATAGCTTTTATTAGCTTTTGATTTAGGATTCATAGGTTTTAATTTATGTGCATAGTACCATCATTATTTCATGTGCAAATTTTCATCTATAAATCTCAAAAATTTTATGTTAATTAGATTTACTTGTTACTAATTTTCTGGAAAAAAAAAACCTAGGTTCTTTTGAGATTTGTAACTCCCTTTGAAAAATGAAATACTGGAGCCTGTTTTGAGTACTGTGAATACACAGTGGACTTCATATTCAGAGTCATTAAATTGAGAACTCCTTCATAGGAGATTCGATTAATGACCAAAAAAATATTGTGTATTCACGGAAAGATGTATGATTTTATGGGATTTTTTTGGATTTTTTATGTTAGAATCTGCTATTTTAAATAAATTGATCCCTCCAGACCCTTCTGTAGCACCTATTACAGGTCACCAGAGCCTTTGATCGACTTAGGTTGATCATGGCTCATAGTCTGTAAGACAAATGCTCTGTCTGTCAAAAGAGGAATTGATCCTCATGATGTCCTCTATCATTTTCCAGAATTTTAGGATTCATATTTTTATTTTGTTTAGATTTTTAAAGTAGATTTGTCGATTTTCTATTATTATAATTCTATTAGATTTAGGTGTTTGTCAATCCAGTGTGTCCTCTGCAACCGTAGGTCCAATGACAAAACTGTAAAAAGAGAATATGATTCTCTATTTGTCGACAATATCCTTCTAAATTTTTATGCATTTTGGTTGTTGTTTCCTATTTTCCCCATAATTTTAGATATAAATCTGTTATTTCTCACTGGTTTTTTATTCGCCGGAATTCGATCAATATTGTTAGAGTTGTAATTCTCTGACCGTAGGTCAAATCCTAAATTTATAAAAATAAAAAATCATTGTCTAACTGTCTACTATCATTCTGTAAAATTTGGTGAATTTCTATGACATGTTAGCACCCAAAATCATGTTGTCATTAGAGTAGGTAGAGGCTTGTAGGCAAAATCATGCATTTTTAGGATTTTTTATTAATTTTTATATTGAAATAATACAAAAAATTTTAATTTTATTATTCTATTCCATTTTTAGGGTCAATATAATCATCCATGCCAAATTTGGTTTGATTCTAAGTTCAATTGCCATGTGTGTTAGTCAAAATATCAAAAGAAAGGTTTAATTCACGCGAAATTCAATCTCTTGGCCATATTTTTGCATTTTTAGGATTTTAGCATGCATATAATCATATCATATCATCTTATGATTGATTTTAATCTCATTTGCATTCATTTGAATTTTAAAATTCTCATTTTTACAAAATTTCTTTTTGAAAACTCTGATTTCAAGGCCATAGTCTTGTTATCAGGGGCATTTTGGTCATTTTCACCTTAATTTCAAATTTCCAATCTTTATTTTTAAATTTTCATGCATTATCATCATTTATTTCTCATATTTATATCAGGGAGGTATAAATTGGGTTTATATCTGGATAAGATCCAATAATTTCCTGATATTATTGGGTAAATCCAGAAAAACCTACATATCTGTGCTAATCCATTTTCTAGTTTTGCAGGGATATTCAAGTGGAAGACTTTATTTATTTATTTCTTTTATTTTTCTTATTTGATGTAATATCAAATATAATATTGGAATAAGAGTTACATTTCTGCATAAAATAAGATGCATTGCATATAGTTTGCTTTCATAATTTTCAATATCTGATTGAATGATGATTCATGCATTTTTCAAAAAATCACTATGGTTGACATGAATGGCACGTGCACAAGCTTTTAGAGAATTGAAAAACTTGGTAGAATTCGTATTTATGGTCATAGTCAGAATACGAATGAGACCCAGATTTGTCATCTTCGTATAAGCCACATTCAACCTACACTCTTAAGCTATTTTGAAGTCCACTACATTTCTCGAATGATTTTATCAAAATCCTCAGAAAATATTCTTTGAAGTCACATTCATTTATTCATATTGGCTAATTTGCATCATGAAAGTATTTCAAAGGGCCAAATCCTCTTTTATTTATTTATTTCAATCAGAAATCAATTTTCTCAAAATTTCAATTGTCTTGAGAATCAATTTTTCATTCAAAAGGTAATCTCAATGCAATTCACGATTTTCTCAGAATCATCATTTTTTCAAGTATTCTCCAAAACATCAAAAGCAAACATCATATTTTCAAATGTGCATTCTTCAAAAACTTCATAGCACATGCCTGATTCTCTGTGCATTTAGAAAATAGAGCATGATTTAGATATTAGAGCCTAGTTGAGCACACTTTTGATCCTTGGTTCAATTACCCCTGGTAAAGACATCAGGAACGGTTGAACCTCGTACCGACAGGCAAATCACATTCTACAAAATTTTCCTGCAAATTTCAAAAATGAAGGCGAGTAATTTTCAAAAATAATTTTCAAAAGTTTGGTCGAGTTTGACTCGCAGAATCGTTTCTCTCTCGCAGAGGGAGGGAAAAATTTTGCGATGATAAGACTCACCTTCGAAACCCATAAGTGTGCAACGCACCATTTGCTCATACTTCACATTATGACTTGTGAAGAAATGTCGCACTTTGTAAAGCCATTCTTTAAGGTGTTGACCCAAAAATTTGGGAAGGGGTATTCTCACAAATCTTGGAAAGCCATGATCCCAACTTCCCTCAACATACCGTGGAGCATTGCCAAATTGTTCCTCCTTGTACCCGAACTGAAGTCATTCATCCTCTTCAAGGAATTCGTCCTCGAAGTGGTCACTATGGTTCATTTTAGTCACACATATATTTGAGTTTATTTTCTTGGGAATGTGATATTCATCATTTCTTCTCAACTTAGGGTTATGACCCTTTTCATAGAGCATGGGCTCTACATGACATTCACGTTCATGCATGGCAAAATACTCATCATCATCGCATGATTGGAAGTATTTGAAACTTTCTCTGGTTTCATGCACATCACGGGCATCCAACATGTCACGGCCATCCGACGCATGATGCGCATGGACAACACCCTGCTCTTGAGCCCTGCTACATTCACCCTGTACATAGCGCTCGTTGCAGAAAAATTCATATGAAAGGTGTGCGTTGCGTGCATCAATAGCACTACACCCTCCTTGCCTGTCGCCCACATCAGCATTCTCACGCACATCCCATGGGTTGCATGCTCTATATGCGTAGCACTCACCTCGAGCATCATGCGTGCCATGCATGTCGTGTATGCCTTATGCGATGTGCACACCTTATGTGCCTTATGCATCGCATGCGCCATACGTGTCGCAAGTGCCCGACATGTTCCTCCATATTGTTGTTGTAGATTACGATATCATTTAGGTAGACCACCACAAACTTGTCTAAGTAAGGGTAGAAGATCTGGTTTATTAAAGTCATGAACGTGGTTGGAGCATTCATCAACCCGAATGACATTACTAAGAATTTATAAGCACTTAGCCTCACCTCTACTGCAGACGTTCGAGCTGCAAGCACTTCATTCTTTTCCTCAAACCTTTGCTGCAAAGCCTCAATCTGATCCTCCTTAAATGACGTCTTCGACGGCATCAACTCTGATACCAGTTGATACGGTCCCTCTAGAATTATGGATATCTGTTGAGCTTACTTTATGCGTGCAGGCACTAGATGTTAGTGTTAACTATTCAGTGCACACAAACGCCTTAAATACCTTGGTCGACTGTGCAACACACTGTGGCCTGCAGTGAACTCGCACAGGAATTAGCAGAAAGCATGAGCTCAACTTGGTGTAAGTGACGTGTGCAGACATCTTGTTCCTTACAAACACACAAGACACTTAGATTGTCCGTGGTCTGGTTCCCTGCACTTGGCTGGAGCTAGAGGAGCTGGAGGCTATCTTCAACTATCTGGTGTCTCTTAGCTAAATGATCTGCAATTGTTCCTACATGAATAGATCTAGGCTTAGTAGTGATTGCACTTAGCTGGATTCACATGTTCGGTGAATTAGAACAATCTAATTCCACCAGAAGCTTGAAGTCATCAACCTAAGGAGTGATCAATCAATGTTGAAGACTGACCGACCATTGGAAAGATGAACTCTGCTGTGAATTTTGAAGGAAATCGTTAGAACGATCAATTGAATTCTTCTTTAGCTTTGGAAAAGCTAAAGAAGCTTCTCCTCACGTGGAGGCCTCTCCAAGACTGGAGCCAAAAGTGAAAGAGTTTATTGATTAAAGTTTTTCTTACAGAATGATCTCTGATTACAAAATGATCGATGATCATTACAAAAGTCAAACTTGTTCTTATAGGTTGTGCCTGAGTGTGTGTCAGCTCACTGGGCGGCCCACACTTCAAATCATGTTGGAGATGACTCTAAGTGGTTGTTGCAACCATATCCACTGCTGACGTTGTTGCCCAACCGCCTATGTTGGCTAGCCTAATTGGATTTACGTTTCACGTGTGTTGCTTATCGCTGATCTGGCCCTGCTCCTGCGCACCCACCCGATTGCTCAATGCTTTAGATGGTGTGGTTACAACTAAACCTGTATCACGTGTGGGTTAGAGCTAATTCTCCCAGGGATCACATTAGGTGATTCTAACAAAGTATAGTGACTCGGGGCTAGGCGAAAAGAAAAATAAATTTCCAAAATTCACACCAATATTCAAAGCACCCAAAAGAGCAAGACACAACTATAGTTGGTTACACACAAAAGCATCTCGAACTAACAAACCCCAGTCATTTTTTCAAAACAAAACAAAAAAAAAACTAAGAGTTTTATGCCGCCGGAACGACGCTAGAACAGGTCTTTGTGACATGCAGTTTTTTCGAGTTATAAAAAAAAATCAAAAGCCCTTCTAGTGACAAAGAAACTTCCAAATATATTTCTCTAGAAAAGCAACCAGAAAAATAACAACTTATAATTGATTTCATTCAGAAGACGCTAGAACACAAAATTTATTACATTTAGACCATCTTAATTTCATTCTCCTTAGATCATTTATTGCAAGGAAGGAAACTCATATCATTCATTTTTTTGTCACATGTCTGCCATATAGGTTACAATATCACTAGCCTTCATTAAATTATACTAGGGCAACATTAAGGTTTTCTTCTCACCTTGTTCAGAGTCATCAATCTTCTTGGTCCTATACATCTGATGATGCAAAAAAATAATAAAAAAGAAAAAATAAATATCACCACTTAACACCAATTCAATCTAATGAAATTATCATCATCCTGAAAATATAACACTTCTATCATCATCATCTTTTTTCTGTTACCTGCAGATGACTCTTAACATGAGCAATACTAAGTCCTTTCACACGCATCAATTGAAGCACCAATTTTGGTGTAGCCCCTAAAATCACAAAATAAAAGACAAAAATGAACAGATAAATAATAAAAATTAATAGCCATTTTTTTTGAAGAAAAAAGTAGACCACCATCATAATTTCACTTACTATCTTGGCCACCAAGCCTCTCTATAACATGGACAAAGCAAAGATGGAGATCGGGAGTCCACCTCAGTCTAGGCATCTTTGATCGAACATACTGCCTAACGGAGCCGGTACCGCAGCCGGATCTGGTTCTTCCGTTGGTCGGCTCTTCCGCGTCTGAGCTCTTCTTCGTCGACACACTATTTTCTTCGTCTGATTCGGCAGATCTCTTCCTTAGTGTCAATGGAGGATTCCTCCTGCCATCGTTGGTGCTCCCACTTTGCTCCTCACCATTCTCCATCTTCTCTCTATGTCTCTCTTTCTCTCTCTATAGACTTAGGTGGTTCACTGTATCCCTACCGGATTGTCAGAAAATCGGTGAGTTTGGGGCCATCTCAGAGAGCTCTGGAAAGGAAAAGGAAGAAGAGGGAACACGAGACAATAATTAAACGGCCGCCATGAACAAGTATTCCCTGCTGCATTGACTGTTGTTTGCGTAGAAATTCAATCGTTGTGCTAGACAATTAATAAATATAAATAGTAGGAGAGAATTTCTTAAACACCCCCCTACCTCCTCGTTTTTAGTGTTTACCGTATTATATCTTTGGGAATGAGGGTATATGGTATATATGCTCTTTATCTTTTCCCCAAATGAAAAATCTGCCCCCCATATTTTATGGAATTTCTAGTTAGGGGTTGTGTGTTTATCATTAAATATTTATGTTGTCCTATGAAATGACCATGATATCCTCGACAGAGGCAGACATATCGAATGGTTCGTGAGCCTAAACATACTGGTTCATCACAAGACTATGTCAAAACGTTCTAGAAGCTCATGTTGGAGTTGCCTAACATGCTAGAACATGATAAGCTCAACTGGTTCATTATGGGACTTCAGTCATGGGCATAGTCTGAAGTGAAAAGGAGCAACCCTTGTATTTTGGAAGATGCATATATGACAGTCGAGCGCTTAGTTGACACTCAGCGCAAGCCTTTCACCCCATCAACCAAAGTCGGGAAGAAGCCTGACCATAGAGGAAAGAAGGATACACAGTGCGACAACAAAGATGAGGCATCGACACGCCATCAATCCGACAAGAAACATAACTACACAATGCATAACAACAACAACAAGGGTGCAATTGTGACATGTTAGTTCTGTGGTGATAGGCATATCGCCAGACAGTGCCCCAAGCGCCTCGTGAAGGATGACGGGCAAGCTAATACAACGCAAGAAGAATGCAGTGATATTGAATGCAGTGACACTGAGACCATGCAACCAAGAATGGGGGCTATGTGATCGATTAATGCAGCTAAAAGTTGTGCAGCTAAAAACATGCAGGTCAGTAAGAAACTTATGTACTTGAAAGTCATTGTGAATAGAAAGTCTACTTCAGCAATGATAGACTTTGGGGCCACACACAACTTTGTCCCATGGAAAGAGGCAGAGCGGTTGGGCTTGAAGCCAGGGCCAAAGCAGAGGACCATCAAAACAATAAACTCTAAGGCCAAGCCCATCCTTGGTGAAGCGAGAGATGTGGCTATCTAAGTGGGGAGTTAGGCCAGCAAAACCAACTTCTCTGTGGTGCCCTGGACGATTTTAAGATGATTTTGGGTATGGAGTTTCTGAGGAGTCAAAATGTTATGATGTTGTCAAAGTTTAACACGTTGACGATCATGGGGTCAGACTTGTCCCACACAGTGCAGTGCCTTACGCAGAAAGGTAAGTCTTCAGTGTTATCGGCGATGCAGCTGAAGAAGGGTGTCAAGCATGGGAAGCAGACATTCTTAGTTGTTGTGTGCACAGAAGAAAGAAAGGTAGAAGCAGCAGTGCCGCCAACCCTATCCCCACTATTGAAGGAGTTTTGGGGGATGATGCCTCCAGAATTATTGAAGTGTCTTCTGCCAAGACGTGAGGTCGACCATAAGATTGAGTTAACCTTAGGAGCGAAGCCTTTCGCAATGGTTTTATACCGCATGGGGCCAGCTGAGCTGAAAGAGCTGCGCAGGTAGATAGATGAGATATTGGACGCAGACATAGTTCGCCCATCAAAAGCCCTATTTGATGCCCCGGTCCTATTTCAGATGAGATATGACAACTCCAAACAGTTATGTGTGGATTACCGTGCTTTGAATAAGATTACAGTGAAGAACAAGTACCCTTTGCATTGATGGCAGACTTGTTCAATCAGCTAGACAGTGGCTGTATCTTTTCAAAGTTAGATTTGTGATCGGGATACTGGCAGGTGAGGATTGCTTAAGGTGATGTGCCAAAGACAACTTGCATCACCCGCTATGGTGTTTATGAATTCTTAGTAATGCCATTCGGGTTGACAAACACTCCAACCATGTTCATGACTTTAGTGAACCAGATCTTTTACCCTTACTTAGACAAGTTCGTGGAAGTCTACACTGATGATATCGTGATCTACAACAACAACATGAAAGAACATGTCGGACACTTGCGAACAGTGTTTCAGGTGCTGAAGGAGAATGACCTTTGTGTCAAATGAGAGAAGTGTCTCTTCGGGCAAGAGGAGATCAACTTTCTTGGCCACGTTGTGGGGAGTGGTGTGATGCGTATGGATAGGCAAAAGATAAAAGTCATCCAAGAATGAGTTTCGCTAAGTAAAGTACCAAAATTGTGATCATTCCTTGGTTTGGCAAACTACTATCGGCGTTTCATCGAAGGCTATTGTTTCATTGTTGCGCCCCTCACCGATTTGTTAAAGAAAAATCAGGTATGGCTTTGGACAAAAGTGTGTCAAGATGCCTTCGATGGCTTGAAGAAAGCCTTAGTGAGGGAGTTAGTGTTGCAACTGCCCGATCATTCGAGACCCTTTGAAGTCCATATGAATGCCTCAGACTTTGCCATTGGCAGAGTTATTATGCAAGATGGTCATTCGATCACATATGAAGCTCGCAAGCTGAAGGATGCAGAGAGGCGTTACATAGTGCATGAACGTGAGATGACCACCATTGTGTATTGCCTCAGGACCTAGCGGCACTACCTCTTGGGTGTCAAGTTTGTCGTCAAGACAGACAATGTAGCCATGAACTATTTTTAGACACAGAAGAAGTTGACGCCTAAACAAGCTCGGTGGCATATTTTTGGTTGAGTTCGACTTTGCCTTGGAGTACAAGGTTGGAAAGTTTGATGTTGTGGCGGACGCCCTGAGCCATAGGGCTGAACTGACAGTTGTGCGTGGGGAGCCTTCTGAAGTGCATTTGGAGGGCGCATTGTTGAGTCGCATCCATGAAGGTACGCAACAGGATTCGACTGCACAACACCTTATTTCTCTGGCACAGATAGGAAAAACTCAGCGATTTTGGATACAGGATGGCCTCCTTATGATAAAAAAGGGATGCATCTTCATGCAGTGGTGGGGAAGCCTCCGCCGAGAACTACTTAAGGAGTGTCATGATACACTATAGGCCAGTCATCCTGGTCAGGAGCAGACTTTAGTACTCCTTGAGCGCGGTTACTATTGGCCGCAGATGAGGGACGACGTTGAGGGGGTATGTGCGGACATGCCTCATCTACTAACAAGATAAGGGGATAAATTAAAAGGTCGTCAGTCTCCTTGAGCCTCTATCAATTCCAGAATGTCCTTGGGATAACATCTCCATGGACTTCATTGTTAGTCTGCCAAAGGTAGAGGGCCTCAGTTATATTTTAGTTATGGTGGATCGTTTATCAAAGTATGTCACCTTCATTCCAGCTTCTAAGGAGTGCCTTGTAGAGTTGTTCGTAAAGCATGTGGTGAAGCACTAGGGCATACCAAAAAGCATTGTGAGTGACTGTGATGCTCGCTTCACAGGCAAGTTCTGGCGTAAAGTATTTCGGCTACTTGGCTCTGATTTATTGTTTTCAACAAGCTTTTATCTGCAGACAGAGCGCATCAATAGGATACTTGAGCAGTACTTTGGGCATTTTGTTAGTGCCAATCAGAAAAAATGGGTGAAGCTCCTTGACGGGGCATAGTTTTGTTACAATCTGCAGAAGAGCGAGTCTTCAGGCCACAACCTGTTTGAGATAGCCATGGGGCAGCAACCACTGACCCCACACACTCTTGTTGCAAAAAAAAAAGGGAAGCTCATCCTTCGCCTATCAGTTTGTTCGCAACTGGCACAAGCAAAATAAGTTGGCGAAGGCATTCTTATACAAGGCGGCAAAAAGAATGAAGAAGTGGGCGGACAAGCATTGCCGGCCTGCTGGGTTCCAAGTTGGGGACCAAGTATTGGTGAAGTTATATCCAGGACGCGCATGCATCTTCCGCGGGCGGCACCGTGGACTACTCAGAAAGTATGAGAAACCCTTCACCATCACAAAGAAGGTGGGCAAGCTGGCGTATAAGCTGGAGTTGCCCCTAGACTTCGGTGTTTCACATGTGCGACCTCAAGCAGTTTCATCCAGACGATGGAGATCCGGAACACAGGGTGCCATAATGCGCTCCCATTATGCAGAGGGCCCCGGCAGTACAACGGGCCAAGAAGCACCTCAGTAAGATTCTTCGTCACAAGGTCAACTACTTGAACGAAGCAAAAAAATATCTAGTGCAGTGGGAGGAAACAGTGGAACCAACATGGGAGCCTACACTATGAATGAATAGCCGCTACCCGACTGAAGTCAGGGCTTGCCATAAAATAGATGGCACTGAGGACAGTGCATGATTTGAAGGGGGGAGCATGTTCCCATGCGACTTATATTGTAAAGTTGCGCTTAGAGTCTGTTTTGCTTTTGTTGAGTCTAATGTAAGCTGCCCGGTTCAGGTGAATCAATACTCTGAAGGGGCAGCCCGTATGCTTGAACTGTAATAGCGTGCAGGCAAAATTGTGAACGAATTAAATGTGTTGAGCTTTCTTTTGTTCACCCTCGTTGTGATTGTTTCTTGTGATTGCAATTCTTCTCCCTCTATTCTCTCTTGCTCTCTTGCACTTTGATTACAAGTTTTCGCGATTGCGAAGCGAGCTGACAAGTAGGCTTGTGGCGGTGAGGAAGGACCGTCACGTCGTGCTGGCCTATTGAAGGAATTAGTCCCGTGACAGGCGTGTTGATAGTAGCCAAGGTTTCCTCCACTCTTGTATATTTATCATACTGGAAGGCCATCCTCACGTTGAGTGTCTCCGTTGATGTAGGTTCATATAACCGAACCACGTTATCTTTGGGTGTTCCATCCTTTGTGTGTGGTCTTCTCACGGTGGGTTCGTGGTGCTCGTTTACCTACTCCGTTCATGAAAACCATAACTGGAGTAAAAGGCCAACTCATAATAGGAGCGGAGGGGAGCCGACCTACCAAAACCCTTTTTTGCCATCAAATTAAGAGACCCTTTGACGGCTAGAGCGTGTTCCTCCTCCTCCCTTTAGCAAGAACAAATGGAGGAAAGGGGATTATGGAAATAGAGGGTGATGGTTCATCTAAGGCTTCACGAGGAGAAAAAGAAAAAGATGGCTCCTCAACCACGGCGAGGAGGAGACGAAGGATGAAAAGGGCTTGTTTGTTACAAAGGTTGATATGAGGCAATAAGCTACTCATGAACATGTTGGTTTGGACGCACACGTTAATTATTTGCGTTTCAAGCAGTAGTTACTCATAATTAAGAACTTGTTCCTTCGCAACACCACTTCCATGATACAACCGAGCATCACCTTACCTGCATGTTTGAATTACGACCTGCATTTACTGAAACCGAATGTTCAGTACGATTGATATCAATGGAATTAGCTTATTGAACTCAGAAAGAGAATAATTTTTTCACGTACTCTTTAGATGTCGTTCATCTACAAGATGTACGACGCTTAGACACCCTCAAAATGAAGGGTCCCCACTCCCCACTTTGAAAGGCTCTGAAAGCTTCTTCTTTTTTTCTTTTTATGCCGTCCACATTCAAGATGAATGGCGTTTATGATTGCAAAATGGACGGACGATTTCGTTAGAGCATGGTGGCTTTGTTGGTGTGGTTCATCTTGGCGATGAACGACATAGACTCAGGAACCAGGGCTGCATTTCCCGTCCACCGTTCCTTGGATTTTATCTGCACTCATTTATTTTGGTGTCGTTGACCATAGTACTTATGGACCAGGGACAAGGTTCTTTGCATCTGACCCCACTTGCCTTTTATATATAGATAGATAGACGTCTTCCTCATCGTGAATTACCCTTTTGACTTAATGTCCAAAGCCCACCATGGCCTCCCTCCTCCTCCTCCTCCTCCCTCTGTGTCTGGCGATGCTCTGGAGATGTATATACGTCTTCGTGTGGGTTCCGGCGAGGGTCCGACAGCATTTCCGGCGACAGAGAATCCGGGGACCCCCCTTGAGGCCGCCCTTCGGGAACGCGGGGGAGATCGTTGGGTTCATCAGGGAAGCGCAGTCGAAGGCCATGCCCAGTTTCCACCATGACATCGTGGGGAGGGTGTTGCCCCACTACCTGCACTGGACCTCCCTCTACGGAAGGAGCTTCCTCTTTTGGTTCGGCAGCAACCCGCGGCTCACCGTCCCCGAGCCCGACCTCATCAGGGAGGTCCTCCTCAACGCCAAGGGCTTCTTCGAGAGGCTCGACTTCAACCCCCTCTCCAAGCAACTCATCGGAGACGGCCTCGTGGGGATCAAGGGCAAGAAGTGGCTGCGCCACAAGAAGATCATCAACCCTGCCTTTCATATGGATCACGTCAAGGTACTCTCCCTGCCCCTTGCATTTTCTGCAAGTTCTTAAATTTCAAGCCATGGGATAAGCTGGAGATACCATTTAGGTGACCAAGTTCACGAACTTGGTTATGCTTTAGCTGATACAGAAACACGCCCCCCGGAAGTGCCTGCCTAGACAGGGAGGGTAAGGGTGGGTGAGTAAAAAATAATTTGCTTAGACGACGAAACGGGGGGCGTCATTTTCAATTTTTCATAGTCGCGGACAATCTTTTTTTATTCTTTATTTGGTTGTGGTGCTCATTATTAATAACTCAACTACTTCAAATCCAGATCAGATCACGTCGTACAGTATATTACAGCAGTCAGTTATATCCTATCCCCACCGTGAGACCTACGGTGAGGATTGAATCTGATCTGACGAATCAGTGATATAGAAATGTAAAATTACAATGTGACGCATGGTAGCATTTGTAGGTCAGCATGGAAGAAAAAGACGAACAAAATAATAAAATACACGAACCAGATCATCACTGCTTACGGCCGTGAACTTCGTTCGGTCCACTTGCCTCAGATGTTCTCATCCACCCTTCCTAGACAAATCCCGTTTTTTTTAGACCGGCCTACAGTTGAATCTGCCTTAAAGTGGCGATGATGGTGATACCGGTTATTGCTTGATGGGTCAATTGAGTCTACCCTAGTTTTAGTTTTCGCATCCATTGTGTCTCGCGCTAAGCTTTTGAAATGGGGCATGTCCAGTACAAAGCTCTATTTAGTGAAAAATGCATCGAGAGTGTAGGAATACGTAGTATGCATTCGCTTGACCGGTGATGTGCGGTGGTAGTACGACACGCGACAGGCATCGGTATGGTTGTTAGTGCATCACTGTATTGTGGCACAGACGTGAAACATTGTTTGGTTAAAGAGTGCCAACGGATAAAAGGATGTTGCCTTTTGAGATTTGGTTAAGGACCTCTCGGCTTGCAGGATGTCTCACGATTGGACGCATGAGGGTACATGTGGGTTAAGGATAGTTTTTCCAAGAATCACATTAGGTGATTCTAATCGAGTATGGTGACTCGGAGCTAGGCGAGTGAACGTATAGGCACCGGTGAATGAGTCTGAGTGGTGTTCTTCGCTATGGTGTTCAATCATCGACTGGGCTTTAGACTGAGGGCTAAAAAGTTTTGTTCTTTCAGTGGTGAGGTTCTGTTGTAGCATGCACATGGAGTTGCAATACTCTCCATGGCACGCAAGGTTAATGCACATTTGTACCCCTTTCGGAAGTGATAGCTGATCATATGAGACAACTATACACTAAGCGACATGAATTATATGGAATTCGTATTTGAAAATGTGTTTGATTAGTTTTCGCTAAGCAGCTGCATACGAGGTGGTGTGTAGAAACAATGAAAATGATTCAGCACATGAAAAAGTATTAGTACGCAGCCTTTGACCGTTAGGCTGGCCAGATTGAGCAGCTTGGTGCATCGCAGGTTTGTGAAGCATTCTATGCCCATGACAGAATGATAGAAGGTCTTGCGATGGTAAGAAAGAACTATCGCGCTGCATAGGCTTATTGAAAAAGTAAGCTCGTAACACATTCTATGTTACATATAATCAGCGAATCCATGTTTGCAAGGGATCCAATATTGTGGCTCTGATTCAGAGAGAGAGAGAGAGAGAGAGAGGTGACGGGCGTTCATAATGGATGAGACCATGACTTGAGCCACTTGCCTTGAAAATCTGGTGGCTTAGACTTACTGCTTTTGTGTCATCCATGCCGGTGCATGAAACTTAGGCCCACTGCTTTTGTGTCATCCATGGTGGTGCATGAAACTTAGGCCACAGTGTGATGGACGTTTTAGACGGCATGAGTGTATCCCCAAACCTTCTTTTAAAGTTTAGTTTAGGATTTTTCCTTTTCTTTTTAAGTTGAAAATAGAAAACAGAATACACAACAATTCCATACCATCTGGATACATCTCCCGTTTAAGACACAAAAAGTTCTTTAAGAATTGTGTATCATGGTATATCAGATTTCATTCAATTTTTATTAGGTTTGGGTTCGAATACTTTGGTTTCAATTCCTTGGTTTCAATGTCAAGAAAAAAAAAATCTCACAGATACTTTGTCTTGTGATCTCAATTTATGAAATTATAACTAAATTAAAACTTTATGCATTTTCTTTTTGGGTTCAATCTGTTATTTTTTCATAATTTTTACTTTTTAAGTTTTAATCCCATATTACTACAGTATGATTTTTCCCAGTTCCATTTATCGCTATGGGCGGGATAACTAGTACTCCTACTAATAGATGTGAACGCATTGAGGGTGAAAGAAGGGGGACAAAAAATGGAAAATACAGAGCTCAATCCAGTTAATATTCTTCACCGTTCGAGCATCCAGGCTTATGTAGCCAAGCGGAAAACTTTAGTATGCCCATAGTAACGTTATGAGTTCCTAATGCTAGAATAAACGGCTCCCTGGAAGATATAAATATTATTCTAATGATATTTACTGCACGCGGAAGAGGTGTTGCATTTTATGGCCTTACCACCTTACTCCGATGTAAGATACCTGATAAATTTCAATTAATACATGATATAAATAGGGTATGGTTTCAGCCATGGTTGCTAGCACCGAAGTCATGTTAGAAGGGTGGGAGAAGGGAACCGGAGATGGATGGAAGGAGGTGGAAGTACACAAAGAGCTTCATATCTTGGCAGCAGACATCATCTCAAGAACTGCTTTCGGGAGCAGCTATGAGGAAGGAAAACACATCTTCAGTTTGCAAGAAGAACAAACGGCGCTAGTATCACAAGCGTTGCGCAGCGTCTACATACCTGGCTTCAGGTAATAGCCCTTAATTTTGCTAGTCTTGAATGTACGTGATGCTCGGAACGAATAGCTTTGCAGTTCACACTCTGCTGCTTCTTGCACACACTTCTAACCATATATGGTCTTGAAAACAATTTTTCTTTTCTTTTTTTTCTGAAGTGTTGTTTTTCAATATGCATTCTTCTTTGAAGATTCATCCCTACACAAAAGAACAAGAAGAGATGGAGGCTTGAAAACGAGATTAGGTCCTTGTTGCGAGAGCTGATCGCCGAGAAAAAGGCAGAATTGAAGGAGAAGAATTCGAACCTATTGAGCTTGATGCTTTCTGCAAACAGCGAAGAAAGGGAGGATCAGAGGATGAGTATGGAGGAAATCGTGGACGAGTGCAAGACTTTCTACTTTGCGGGCAAGGAAACCACCGGAAATCTATTGACGTGGAGCGTTCTTCTTCTTGCATTACACAAAGATTGGCAATCGAGAGCCCACGAGGAAGTCATTAGTGTTTGTGGACACCATGGACATCCGGTTGCAGAGAGCTTGAACCAACTCAAAATTGTGAGTTATTAATTCCTTTTTGTTTAATTTCCACTGGCCATGGATTCAATTCACAAGAGAAGAAGAAGAAGAAGCTTATTGCTACATTGATGAAACAGGTGGAGATGGTCCTGAAAGAAGCTCTGCGCCTTTACTCCCCAGCGGTCTTCACCCTTCGAAAGGCTTGCACTGACGTGAAGCTTGGCAGCCTGAGCGTGCCAGCCGGAACGCAGCTATACCTGCCGATCCTAGCCGTCCATCACGACCCCGAGTACTGGGGACCTGATGTGTCAGAGTTCAACCCGGCGAGGTTTTTCGATGCTGGTTCTGGGTCTAGCACCTCAAGTACTGCTTTCTTCCCCTTTGGGTTGGGACCCAGGGTGTGCATCGGCCAGAACCTGGCCATGACTGAGGCCAAGGTCGTGCTTTCCATGATCTTGCAGCGATTCTCTCTCGACGTCGCTACTGCTTACGTGCATGCACCCATGCTCTTGATGACCTTGCAACCGCAGCATGGTGCGCAGGTGCTCCTTCACAAGGCGCCTTAGACTGGCTACACCATGACGTCCACATTTTCATGTTACTTTATTAACGGGCCAAACTTCCCAATTAGTAGCTCCTTGCTTGCATTCAAAAAAAGAAAAAAAAAACTTGTGGTAAATAAAATATGGGTTTTGGATTGCCTTTCAAAAATGAAAATATGGGTTTTGGATCAAATGATATTTTTTGTTGTCTTGCACCGAACGCCAAATCCCCCAAAATTCTTTTGAATGGGGGATTTGGCACCCGGCCCTTGATCCACCCGGATGGGCGGTGTCACTGGTTCTTATCTCAGAAATATGGCCCTCATTTGAGTTTGTAATAAACGGGTTAAATTTAAATGGGTTGGTGTTGGTGGCAAACGTTAATGAAACTCTAGACACATATGAGCGACACCATATAGTTAGAATAAGGCTCGATAATGATGACGATCATATAATGCAACCCTTGACTCCTTGCCTGATGGTGAACTTTGACCTTAGGACAATCTTGGCCTCAACGGTTAAATCAAGCAAAAAAATTTTAAGTTAAAGCTTGCACGACCTAAGTTCTCGGAAACCTTATAGAGACTTAACAGCCTTTTTTCAACAAACTCAGAAGGACACACCGAAGCTTTCCCCAAAGCGGGGTTTTTCCTCTTTTTCTATTCACGAAAACTTTTTTACACTTAAGCCAATTACAAACTGTTTTCTCCCCTTTCAAAGAGATGGGTGCCTAATTTAAAAAGCCTGTCATTCGGTTTATAAAAGGGTTGAGTGCACTTCATGGGTGCCACGCCCGGCACCCTCTTACCCCCATGCTGCAGCAGTTTTTCTCAAAGCCACACATTTTGGGGGCGAGGTCTCTGCATGCCTCACTCGGACTTCTTTCGCTTGAAGTCCAACTACCGCACGTCTTGTGGTTTCGCTCGAAGCCTGCTTGCAACCATCTAACAGTTTCGCCAGCAGCGCACTTGCCGCACGCCTGATGGTTTCGCCTGCAACACTCTTGCCACACGTCTGACATTTCTACCTGCAGCGCACTTGCTGCATGCATGCCTGACAGTTCCGCCCGCAACACTCTTGTCGCACGTCTGACAGTTCCACTCATAGCGCACTTGCCGCATGCCTGACGGTCCCCCCTGCAACACTCTTGCCATGTTCACATTCTTCCCGCCCGATGCTACGCACTTCAGGGGAGAGGCTTTCGCATGTTGCCTCAACCTAATTTCTTCCGCCCACATGGGTCTAACTGCTCCTGCCCTCTGACTCCTCCAGAGGCATGGCCGATGAACCGGTCGGCCACGTGTTTGTCATATTTGAACGTGACTTGGCACCATTGCCTACAACATCTTCCACTGAATGGGACTAACTACTCCCGCACTCTGACTCCTCTAGAACGTGTGTCGTCGTAACCGCCTCCTTATAGTTTTCGGCTATTTCTTAATTTAGGTCTTACAACCATCCATGCTAAGTCAAAATGGACAAAAAAGATAGTCGGTTTTGGAACCAAACACAACCCGACTTGTCTAAGACTAAGATTGAGATTAAAATTAAGAGCAAGACCAAGTTTAAGTCCTCGACAAATATATAGGCAAATTCAATTGACTAGCTACGGGTTGTTGGATGATTGTTCACCCGTCCCATGCATGTTTTAGGACGGTGGAGCTAGTCATGACCTTTTTCTCAATGTCTTTCTGACTTGCACAGAGAGGGAGATTGACAGGTTGTTTTGGCTGTGCGTCACGCAACTTGCCTTAGGCAAGGAGCTATGTAAGCCTAACTAAAGCAGATTCTAGGTAATATATAGTTCATGCACGCTTAGTACAATGGAATATTCGAAGCGACATAGTCGAATAGATTGATAGAGTAGGGTGATGCCAAAGTCTTTGATGTATGAGCATTCAAACCGATGAGGGATGGGTGTGTCGCCTTCCTGTGATGAGCGCATGAGCAGTCGAGGCTCATTATAGCCAGATATGCATCCAAATAAGAATCATAGACATTGGAGTAAGCATTGAGTTCTTGAGTTTCACCAAACGAGGGGCATATTACATTTCGATACCAGCGGGCCTTGCGAAGCATAGTGTGCACCCTATGGGTAACCCCCCGCTACGATGGAGAAGACCTTTCAACCCTCAACTTAAGCCAAATGCTAGTTTGACGTAGTGAAATTCCCTAGCCAAGAGGAATCACTATCGCTCGACATGCACTTATTGAGCCTCTCGCGAGAGTACGAGGTTGAGCGACAAGGTGGGTGACAAAAGCGGGGCCCGTACATGCCTGTTGATGCCCATGGATAATTTGCATACTCGTGAGCACCCTCATGCACTCTGATGCGTTATTCACGAGACATAGGGGTTGCCTATTCCAGACTGCATGGTGGTGCACCAATGCAAGTCTTGCTATCAGGGGCATTTTGGTCATTTGACCTAAATTTCGAAATTCTAAACCCTAATTTTTATGTTTTTAATCATGTCATGTCATATTTAGTTTAATTTATTTTCATTTGAATTCCAAAACCCCCATTTTTACAAAATATCTTTCTGAAAACCCTAGTTTCAAGGTCATAGTCTTGCTATCAGGGGTATTTTTGTCATTTTGACCCTAATTTCGAAATTTTCAAATTCCATTTTCATATTTCTTCAATTTTATTTCATATTTTATTAAGTTTATATCAGAGAATCATGGAAAAAGGCTTATATCTAGTAAAATCCAGTCATTTACAGATATTGTTGGATAAACCTAGAAAAGCCAACATATCTTCACTAACAAGTTTTCTAGTTTTGTAGGAACATTGAAGACTTTTTTTCAGTTATTTAAATTCAATTAGTGATGTAAATTGTAATTAAATTTGGAATAAGAATTTCAATTCCTGCATAGATTAGGATTTGCATTGCATATAGTTTTAAACTTTGATATATAACTGTTATGTATGTCAATTCATATGCATATTATTACAAATTCACTATGGTCTATACGAATGGCACATGCACAAGCTCTTATGGAGTTGACAAACTTGGTGGAATTCGTATTTATGACCATAGTCAAAATACGAATGAGACCCAGATTTGTTATCTTCGTATTAGTCACATTCAACCTACACTCTTAGGCTAACTTCAAAATGCACTGCATTTCTCAAAAATACAAAAGAATTGTCTCAATTCCTCAAAATCAAGTCTTTCAAATCCATATTCATTCATTTCATTCATTTGCGAATTCCAATTCCAATTCAGAGAAATCAATTTTCTCAAAATTTCTCAAGTCTTGTTCAAAAATTGGTTTTCTCAAAATTTTGAGCTTTCAAAAGATATTTCAAGTATTTATCAAGTTCAAATCATGATTTTCTAAGTTATATATTCAATTTCAAAACTTAAATTTAGAAAAATCAAGTTTTTCCAAAGTTATTTGAAATTTCTTAGAAATCGATTTTCACAAAACTCTAGATTCTTCAGAAATCGATTTTCTTTTTCCTCAGAAATGTTCTTTCACCATGATTTACGATTTTCTAAGTGACATCTTTTCCAAGAATTTTCCAAGTATTTCAAATCTCAGAAGCAAACATCATGTTTTCAAATCTGCATTTTCAGAAATTCATAGCACATGTCTGATTCTTTGTGTATTTAGGAAATAAAACACGATTTAGACAAGTTGAGCAAAGCTAAGCACACTCTTGATCCTTGGTTCAATTACCTCTGGTAAAGACGCCAGGAACGGTTGAACCTCGTACTGATAGGCGAGTCCTATTCTTCGGAATTATCCCGCATTTTAAAAACGGAGGTGAGTTATTTTCAAAATCTTTTTCAAAGGTCAGTTTGACTTGCAAAAGTAAAATTGTGCGATGATAACACCCTGGATTAGATGTCGACCAACTGGTTCCCTGAAGGATTCTATGCTCATCACGCTGCACCCCTTGACAATAGACAATGAAGAAGATGTCGGTGAAGGGAAAGGGTAGAGGAAGGAAAGAAAAAGAGAAAAAGGAGTAGAATAAAGAAGAAGAAGAAGAAGAAGTTGGCTGGAGAGAGAGAGAGAGAGAGCTTCAAATTTGGAAGACGCCTCTTCATTCTCAACTTCTCTTTTTATAATAGTTTAATTAGGTTTTGGAATTTTTTTCAAAAAGAGCCTGTATATTTTTCAAATATTTTAAACAACTCCATTTTTTAAAAGTATTTTCCAAAAACTTAATTAATTTCTCAAAAAGGCTCAGAAAGGGTTCACATTGCTCAATTTAAAATTTGATAAACTTTGAAAACCTTCGCAAACAAGCATTTTTTAAGCAATTATTGACATGATCATGCATGAAAAATATATAAATTTATGTGTAAAAATTATGCATGATCAATGACTAAGGCTATCCTTTCAGAGAAGAGTGAGACAAATCTTTTAACAACACGAAAGATGACTAAGGTTATTCTTTCAGAGACAAGTGAGGCGAATCTTTCGATAATGCGAAAGACGACTAAGGCGACTCTCTCAAGGAGGCATAAGATGATGCCAGGACGTGTCAAAATGGACATCGAGCTCTTGCTTCATATCGGAATAACTAGAAAATATTACCAAAATGATAAAAATTGCAGTTGATTCAAAATAATTGAAATGTGCACATCCGTGCGAAAAATATTCTCTTTTACCTAGAGTAGTACCTCCAATTGGGCTAACTTCGTAGAATCCAGAATAAAAAATCAAATTATTGTTGTTGTGTTTCTTCAAGAAAGTTATCCATTTTCTTGATATAAAAAAAAGAAAATATGTTCTGAGTATCATAGAAGCAATTAATGAAAGGATATTGATAAAAGAATTTCACATGAATAAAGATGATTCTTGGCAGTTTTGACAGTTTGATATTTGAGATTTACCCATGATGATCATTTTGCTCGCTTTTTTAGACATAGAGATTGAGTTTTCTTAGGGTTTGGCAAGAATTTCATCACATCAGCCTTCAACATGAAGATGATCTGAGTCACCTTTAGTTCCAAGAATTATATTGATGTTGTCTTTTTAATTGAAATCTCTTGATAGTCTTTTGCACTCTTTTGAGACATGAAAAGTAAGTTCTCTTGAGATTTGGCGAGAATTTCATCACATCAGCCTTCATCTCGACGATGTTTTGATTTTTTTTGGAAGGGCACGTTATACACTCCTTCAACTTGGAGATGATATGTGTCTTCTTTAGTCTCAAGAATTATATTGATAAAATTGTCTCATTGGATTGAAAATTTCTTTATGATAATAGTGATCAAATATCATTTAGGGATTGGTGGGAGGTTCATCGCATCAGCCTTCAACTTGATGATGATTTAAACTTTCCCTGAAAGGACACGTTACATACTCCAACTTGAAAATGATCCGAGTCTCCTTTGGCCCTGAGGGTCTAACTCATCCATCAATCTTCAACTTGATAATGATTGAAAGATCCCTTTTGCAGTTAGTTAATTGAAGCTTGAATGATTGAAGAGATATTGAGATTTAGTGGATTCTTTTTATCACTCAGGATATTTCAGCTGCCTTTATTGCCAGAAGAATGGTCTTTAAAAATGCGTCATAGCTATGATCAATATTAATTTACTTATGACTTTTCGACATCATTGAATTTTCTATTGCCAGTCATATCGAGGATTTTTCTTTATCCTTTTGGTTGACCAACAAAAAAGAGTTTGAATTTTCTTCTTTCTTCTTAAAAGCTTTGTCCTTTTGAAAGGAATACCGAAGGTAATATGAGGTAATTCTTTGTGCAATAAAAGTTTGAGATCAACAATTATTTTGATAGCAAATTGGCAAAAAGTTCTTGAAATCCTTGGTGAAAGAGATTGCCTGACATCGAGTTGACACATCTGTGGGCTTCTGAAAGAAAGTCCAACATGAGGCTCAATTTCGAAGGTAAATCCAATACAAAGTTGAAATTCTAAAGGTAAGTCCTATCACAATGTTGAATTTTGAAAGTAAGTCCAACTGAGAAATTGGTTTTGGAAGAACATCCGAGTCAGAACTCGGATTTGTTATTATCGCAAAATTTTTTCTTTCCTCTACGAGAGAGTGAAATGATTCTGCGAGTCAAACTCGACCAAAGTTTTTGAAAATGGTTTTGAAAATTACTCGCCTTCGTTTTGAAAATTCGTGAGAAAATTTTATGGAATGAGATCCGCCTGTCGGTACGAGGTTCGACCGTTCCTGGCGCCTTTACCAAAGGTAATCGAACCAAGGATTAAAAGTATGCTTTAACTCGACTCAAATATCAAAATTATGTTGTATTTTCCTAAAATGCATAAAAAATCAAGCTTGTGCTATGAATTTTTGAAAAGATGCACATTTGAAAAATATGATGTTTGCTTGGAAAATACTTGGAAAAAGAAATTCCTTGGAAAATCATGAATTTCATTGGAAAATGATCTTTAAAATCGAAAATGGATTCTCGAAAAAACTTGGACTTTGAGAAAATCGATTTTTGGAATTTGTATTTGAAATGAAAATCAATTTCTAAAGGAGATTTGAGAATTTTGAGAAACCAATTTCAGAAATAATTCATGGATTTTGAGAAAATCGATTTCTGCAAGACTTACGATTTTGAAATCAGAGAAAGTTGAAATATTGGAAAATCATGATTTAAACTTGGGGAAATACTTGAAACATCCTTTGAAAATTCAGAGTCTTGAGAAAATCAATTCCTGAGAAAGACTTAGAAAATCTTGAGAAAACTGAATTCTCTGAAGTGAAATTGGGAAATGAATTTGAAAATGATGCAAATTGAATAAATGAATGTGAATTTGAATGATATTTTTTGAGGAATTGAGAAAGTCCTTTTGAGTTTTTAAGAAATGCAATGCATTTTTAAAGTTAGCCTAAGAGTGTAGGTTGAATGTGGCTAATACGAAGATCACAAATATGAATTTCTTTCTTAATGATAAATCCATCCATCAGATATTCATCCTATTTTAAAAAAAATGTATTTACTTTGAATTGAAATAAAAATAAAATAAAATAGTAAGTCTTTTCTTAAATATTCCTAGATATACCCACCTTGTCATCCCTATTTTCTTCTCCATTTCTTTCTAGGCTCCTCCTTTCTTTTTCCATTCTCTCTCCTATCTGATTCATCGTCTCGGATTTTATGGGTTTGTGAATTTGCTATTAGGTTTTGTTTCTTCGAGGTAGCAACTTTCTTCCTTTTTATCTCTCCTGCCGTTGTTGAGTTCACGTTTAAATTTAGTGCTGTTCGTCTCGAGGGCTTGGGGTGGGAGAGGTGTTTGGTGCTTGTGTGTGGAAGAGGAGAGATCGAGCTATGAGAGATTGCCCATTGTTGAAGGCTGGATATTCCCTCTGTTTGTGTACAAGGTCTGTTTCCTGGTTTCAGGGTTAATTTTGCTACAGGGAGAAGAATAAGATGCCATTTGCGGGTTGTCCGTTGAGGCTGAAGGTTGCTCTCCAATCGGCGGTTAGGATCCGGGGAACTCAGAATCCCGTTGGGTTATTTCGCCGGAGAGGGTGTTCGTGGTCTCTCAGCTCGGGGTTGTCTCGGTATCCCCTGTCTACGGGGGTTTCGATTCCCCTGCTGTGTGGTCCTTCTTGTCAGTGTTGCTCTTTTCACACTGACTACCTCTCCGCAGAGTCTGCTAGTCGTAGGTTAGCCGCTGCAAGCACAAATCAGAGGGAGTTCATGGCTTCGATCGGTTCTTCTTTGATGAGACTTGAATCGCCTCCGATGTCTATATACACATTGAGTTCGGGAAAACCTGGTAGACTATCAACATGCCCATGGGGTACAGGCCATTCACCTGTGATTTCTTATGGAGCCCTTAAGCTGTTTAATTATCGTGGGAAAGTTACCGGAAGTCTGAAAAACCAAGAACCGCCCGGAAGGAATCTATTGTGCCATTTTAGCTTGTTCGATATCTCTGGGTTTGAAAGTGCTTTGAATCCATTCTCAAGTCCAGAAGCGCGGAGTTTCAATTCTTCATGTTCTGCAGCACATTCAGCTGGGGCAGCACCTGATGTGTCCTTCGATGGAGTTGCGCGCGAGGATTGGATATATAGCTCTGCAGTTGCTCCGGACCAGTATGTTATTTTTCCCCTTTCGCCCCCTCATGAGAGATCCCTTTTCATTCTTATAAAATATTTTTGGTGCTTAGGATGATGGTTGGTGACCCTCTTAAGTTACCCGGCTTTTTGGATTGGGTGGGTCATGACTTTGGTGAATTCCCCAAATTGGCTGATTCTTTCTGGATTGTTTTTAACCTCTATGCATCACTGTGTAAGTTATCTGTTATTTGATCCTAAATGGAAGCAAACATAGGTAGACTTGCTTATCTTATAGCTCACATGAGGATCCCACAAGTTTGAGAATTAGCCAAGAAGATAAATTTTTAGTCATCATGCAACAGCGCCATCATAGTTCTTGCTGGAAGTGCATGGAAATTGCAAGAAATTATGTTAATCCATGGGATTGGCCATGCTATGGCCTATTTCTTCAATAGGCCAGTGTGGCGTGACGATCCTTCCTTACTCTAGCAAGCCTTTCCGGTCGCTCGCTTGCCGCTACGGATGCTTTGAGTTTAGAGGGTGCAAGAGAGCGAAAGAGAAGAGAGAGAAAACTTACAATCACTTGAAAGTAATCACGAGGGTAAACAAAGAAACTCAACGCATTTGCATTTATTCATTATTTTGTTCCCAGGCTCTTTACAATTTAGATCTACGGGCTAACCCTTCAGGATAATAATCAACTTGAACCAAAGTAGGTCACTAGGGAAGAGACTCCTCTCTTTAAATCATGCGCCGCCTTCGGCATCATCTGTTTTATGGTAGGCCCTGACTTCATCTGGATAACGACTCTTCATTCAGAATGTTGGCTCCCACATCGGTTTCGTTGTCTCCTCCCACTGCACAAAATACTTCTTCGCTTCGCTCAAGTAGTTAACCTTCTGGCGAATGATCTTTCTGAGATGCTTCTCGGCCTGTTGTGTTGCCGAGGCCCTTTGCAGGATAGGAGCGCATTGTGGCACGCTACGTTCTGGATCTTCTTCGTCCGCATAGAACGATTTTAGGTTGCACACGTGAACCACCAGGTGCATCTTAAAGTTTGGGGGTAGGTCCAGCTTGTACGCCAGATTTTCCACTTTCTTGGTGATGGTGAATGGTCCCTCGTACTTCCTGATCAGTCCGCGATGCCGCCCGCAGAAAATGCCTATGCGATCCGGGTAAAGCTTCACCAACACTTGGTCCCCAACACGAAACTTAGTAGGTCGACGATGTTTGTCCGCCCACTTTTTCATCTTTTTAGCCGTCTTGTGCAAAAACACCTTTGCCAGCTCGGTCTGCTCATGTCAGTCTCGAACAAACTGATAGACGAATGATGGCCTTCCCTTCTCTTGTGCGCTTAGAGTATGCGAAGTTAGCGGTTGCTGTCCCATAGCTATCTCGAACGGGATGTGGCCTGAAACTTACTCTTCTGAAGATTGTAACAGAATTGGGCTATGTCCATGAGCTTCGCCCAGTCTTTCTGTTTGGCACTAATGTTATTATGCAAAATTTTACTTTTGCAATTCAACTGACCTTTTAAAAAAGTTTTTAGAAAACTCGCATTCGTTTTGAAAAATGTGAGAAAACTCGAGAGAGTGGACTCGCCTGTCGTTACGAGGTTCAACCGTTTCTGGCGCCTTAACCAAGGTTAATTGAGCAAATGATTGAACGATATGCCTTATTTTATTCAAATGTCTAAGAAATTATTCTAAGTCTTAGAATGCATAAGTAATCAAACACACATATGATATGATTTTGAAAAAGATTAAATGAAAACATGATGCATGCCTGAAATTATCGGAAATACTTTGAAAGGAGAATATTTTAAGATATTCTGAAATTGAATTTCTAAAAGGATCAAATGATTGGGCGTGTGGCCTTGTGGGCTTTTGCATGATGCAACCTAAGTCTAAATGATGTATGAATGCAATTTATAAAAATTCCTTTTTGAAAGATTTGAGAAAAATCATTGATAAATCCTCTTGTTTTAGGAAATTCTTTTGATGAAAGGGGTTTTTGTGCCTTATAGAATTCAAGTGAAATAAATTCGCCGCATATTCATAACTATGGTCACGAGTATGTTTTAAATATATTTTGTTAAACCCTAAGAGGGGGGTTTTGGAAAAACACTTTAAAAGATTAAAAAGTATGCAATGACTTTGAAAAATAACCGAAGTGTTTTAGGCTTTTTGTAACTTAAAAGAGGTTAATAAACTTGAATTTCATTCGTATTCTGACTATGGTCACAAATATGAATTCCACTAAGTTTATTAACCTCTTAAAATAAGGTGCATGTGCCATTCGTGTTTCACCATTGTGGAATTTAAAACGTGCATATGCATGTCAATCAATAGCAATTAATATTAAGAAAATAAACTTTATGCTTATGCAATCCTAAGCTATGCATAAAAGTAAATTTTCACTATTTTTTGGTCTTTCATTAAAATTTACATTGAAAAATTGAATAATAAAATAAAGAAAGAAAAGGGAAAATATAATCTTGAATTTTTCTGTAAAATCAGCAAACATGTTAGTAGAAATATGTAGACTTTTCGGGATTTATCCAACAATATCTAGAAATTGAATAATATATTTTCTCGAAATAAGCCTTTCCCATGCATTCATAAAATAAAATCCCTAAATGAACTAAATGAAAATGTATGATTTAATAGACTATAAAATTAAACTTATTATAAAATAAAATTTCGAAATTAAAGACAAAAGGACCAAAATACCCTTGGAAATTTAGACTAATTGCAAAAATAGTATTAAAAACTAGGGTTTTCGAAACAAGTTTTGAAATATGTCTAATACAAAGGCTAAACAAGTTCAAATCGATACCAAATCTGGCGGAGAGCACCCTGACATAATCAAGAAAACAATTAGATTTTAAAACTATAAAAACTATTTATGAAAACGATAATATAAACAAGAAAAGGTCGAATATGCTTTTGTTTCTGCAGAACGAGATTTTGCAGAAAATCGGTTCTTGGAAAATAAAAAAATAAAATATTAAATGACCTTCTAAAATTCTGAAAATTGACATGAACACTCTTAACAACCCTAAAGACAACATGCAATCGAAAAATAAATTTAATAAATACTAAAAAAAAAATTTAAATTAACAAGTGAAAACAGGTTGCAGAACAGGATATTCTGTATCTGTCACGGTTTCGGGCCAAAATAAAATAGCAAATGGACATGAAAAATTACAAAACTTTTCAGAAATAAACTAGACACGACAACGAAGAAATCCCTTTTTACAGATCCGAAAAATCATCTCCGGTTAGGGAGATATGACTCCGACAAGATGACCCTGATTATGAACAACGGCCTAACGGTACAAAATACAAGTTCTGGTTTTTGGCTAAAATAAAATAGCAGACAAACATGAAAAATTACCAAACTTACCAGAAATAAACTAGACACGCAGACGAAGAAGTCACTTTTCACGGATGTGAAAAACCATCTTCGGTTAAGGAGATATGACTCCGACAAGTTGACCCAGGCTGCGGATAGCGGCCAGACGGTGCAAAAAATAGGTTTTGGTTTTTATTTTTGAAAACAGGTCAAAAGATATAAAAAAATAATGAAACTTGGCCAAATTTACGTAAACATATAGATGTATATCTCATAAAATAACGATGCTAACATGAAGGACAAAATCAAGATTTAGAGCATATGCTATTAAACAAGATAAAATCTAATCTAAACATGTATAAAAGAAAAAGAAAAGATGAAATATTCTTGATTCTATATGGATGCAAAGAATAATGCAAACCTAGATCTATGATGCACATAAATAATAAAAAAAGAAAATTAGTGCATGGGATTGATTTTGCTGTAGCCGATTAGAAGGAGGGACTCGATCTATGAGAAACTGAGTTCCAACCTTCTCATGGTTGTGAAAGGAAAACACAATAGTGATAATAATAATAGTAGAAGAAAATAAAATAAAAAGAGAGGGAGAGGAGTTATCCGTAGCTCCTCCTTCGCTGCAACTGAAAAATAAAAGAAAAAGAACGAAGAAGAAAGAAGAAGGAGGGGTGACACTTACGAGAGAAAAAAAAAGGAAAATCGAAAAGAGGGAGAGAGATCTTGCTTGCCCCTTGGACGTCCCCCTTTGAGTTATGTTTATGAGAAAAATTGGAAGAGGATAGGTGTGAGAATGGCCCACTCGATCTTGCTGGAACGTGAGAATGAGGCGTGAGAGAGAGAGAGCTGCGGCAACAAAGGGGGACTTCTCACTTGAAGTCGTGCCTACTTTATGTTTATATATACATATACAAAACAGTAACTGGGTTGGACCAAATATTTGGATCCATACCCAGACATAAAGTTACAAGTTACATTGGAGAACCCGACCCACACTGGAAAACCCGATCCAGTTTATGATACAGTCTTAATACCCTCCCTCAAGTTGTGCATGGTCCTGTACTATGGACAACTTGCCTTTGAGATACCAAAACCGCGCACTCGTAAGTCCTTTGGTAAGTAGATCAACAACTTGATCTTCTGTTGGTACATAGACTGGAATAACTTCTTTGTCCTCTACCTTCTGTCGGACAAAATGTTGATCGATCTCTATGTGTTTCGTTCGACCATGGTGGATAGGATTGAAAGCAATTTGAATGACACTTTGATTATCGCAAAACATGTTCGCAACCTTCACTTTTTCTCCTATCTCTGTTAATAAATGTCTTAACCATGTAACTTCGGCAGTGGCAGAGGCCATGGATCAGTACTCAGCTTCTGTACTTGAACGCGCAACAACACGTTGCTTCCGACTACTCCATGCTATTAAGTTTTCATCAACATACACACAATACCCAGAGACTGACTTTCTATCGTCTTGGTCTCCTGCCCAATCTGCATCTGCATACACTTCTAGTGGTCTATGTTCTCCTTTTGCCTTTGATTGACGATAAACAAGCCCATCTCCAAGAGTACCCTTCAAGTACCGAAAAATTCTTTTAGCTGCATTCATGTGTTCTGTACGTGGATCGTGCATGAACTGAGAGACTTAATTCACTGCATATACAATATCTGGCCTCGTAAAAGTAAGATATTGAAGCATCCCAACTAAGCGACGATAATATTTCGGGTCCTCATAGATCTCCCCATCTTGAGCACTGAGTTTATGGTTTAACTGCATTCATGCGTTGGATCGCTCGTCGCTCATTTTTTGGTACTTTCGGTGGAAAATCTCCAGTTTCAATATAATTATTAATGTCCTGATACCAAGGCTTCTTCTTTTGTTTTGCCTGGTTTATTTACATGGTTGGGATGAAGGTAGGCTGAACAAGTCTGCCTACTTCAAAAGAACGACATGATTCCCTATCTTTGAAAGACATAATGGAGCCCAAACTAGCCAAGCTATCAGCTACTTGGTTATAATCCTTCTTGATATGATAAAGCTGAAATTTCTCAAAGCTATTGATGAGAGCTAAGACAATCTTTTGGTAAGAAATTAGTTTTTGATCTTTCACCTGCCATTCAGCCTTGACCTGGTTAATGACAAGCAACGAATCACTAAAGACATGTACTCTTTTAACATTAAAATTTTGTAAAACTCTTAGGCCTTGTATTAGAGCTTCATATTCGGCCATATTGTGAGTACACTGAAAATCGAGTTGGGATCATTTTCTTCTCAGGTGTGATTAATAGTATCCCGATCCCTATGCCAGCCATATTCTTAGAGCCGTCGAAAAACATATTCCAAATTGGAGATTGCTGGACACTATGAATGCGTTCATCAGGGAAATCATCCTCTGCTTTTACATCCTCTGCCAGGGAAAAATCTACCAGTTGATCGGCAATAACTTGACTTTTGATTGACTTTTGAGAAACATACTCCAAGTCATATTGCATTAAAAGAACCTGTCATTTAGCAATCCGACCGCTGAGAAACGATTGTTCAAGAATATATTTGAGAGGATTGAGCTTAGATAAGACTTTAACTTCGGATGCCAACAAGTAATGTCTTAGTTTCTGACACATCCATACCAGAGCCAGGCATGTTTTCTCCATCTGAGAATATCTCTTTTCATAATCGATGAAGGTTTTGCTCACATAGTAAATGACATGCTCTATTCGACTGCCTTCTTCATATTGTGCCAAGAAACCATCAGAAGCAGTTTGATTGACAGGGATATATAACAATAGTGACTTTCTCAATTCTGGTGGCTTCAGAACATGTAGATTAAGAAGGTATTGCTTGATGCGATCAAATGACTGCTGACATTCTGGCCTCATTTGAATTTTACTCCTTTTCTTAATAAATGATTGAAAGGTTCACACCTCATTGCCAAGTTGGAGATAAATCGACTAATGGACTGAATGCGTCCTTGGAGCCTATGAAGTTCTTTAAGATTGGTCGGAGATGTCATATCGATAATGGCTTTTGATTTGACAGGATCCACCTCTATTCTCTTTTTTCTGACCATAAAACCGAGCAGCTTGCCTGACTCTACTCTGAAGACACATTTTTGATGATTGAGTCTCAACTTGGAGAGAATGAGCTTCTCGAAGACCTGACCAAGGGTGCTGATATGATCTTTTTTTTTGGACTTAATCAGGACATCATCAACATAAACATCCATGATCTTACGCATCTAGTCATAAAAAATGATTGCCATTGCCCTTTGATAAGTTGCACCTGCATTCTTAAGTCCGAACAACATCACTATGTAACAAAAGGTTCCCTAGGGCATAGTAAAAGAAGTTTTCGACTGATCTCGAACAACCAACTTGATCTGATTATAACCGGAATATCTATTCATAAAAGAAAACATAACATGACCTGCCGTGTTATCGATCAAAAGATCAATGTTGAGGAGTGGATAATCATATTTTAGAGTAGCCTTATTAAGGTCCCTGAAGTCAATGCAGATTCGAACTTTGCCATTCTTCGTGGGAACTGCAACAATGTTTGCCAGCCAATTAAGATAATCAATAGTTCGGATGAATCCTGCATTTAGCAAATCCTCAAGTTCTTCTTTAACTTGTGGTTCAATTCGAGAATCCAACTTCCTTAGCTTTTGTTTGGCCAACTTGAAATTTGACTTCAAAATAAGACGATGCTCAACCAATTTGGGGTCCAATCCTGACATATCTTTATAGGTCCAAGCAAAAACCTCTTGATGTTCTTTGAGAAAATGGATGAGCCTGTCTTTCTCATCTGTATTTAGGCTAGTGCCGATCTTGAGGATTTTCAGACTGTCTTCTGAACCAATATTGATATCTTCTATTGGATCCTTGACCAAAAAAGACAATTCGTCTTGCCCTTGAATCTGGGTGAACTCTGGCAACTCTTGAATAGTTGGGTCAAACTCTGCAGGCTCTCTTGACTGTTCTGTTGTTTTGCTAACCTCTACTTTTGCCTTTACCCGGTGGATCCTTACCGGCTTTGAAACAATGGGAGAGAAAGTACTGCGAGAAAGATTAGGATTGACAATGAGCTTTCTTATCGATTTGAGAGGCATTCTAGAAGAAAAGAGAGACTTTAGGAGAAATTACAAATCGCAAAAGCCATGATAATAAATCACTTGGGAAAATAAAGATAAAGGAAATGGATACCAAAATATGAAGAAAATCAATACTTTATTGATAAATAAGAATAAATGTTAACAAATGACTCTGGACTGATATTGTCCGATGAAGTGACAAACTATGAAGAACACAAAAAGGAACTGAGGCTACTTTTTCCTTACAAAGCGACAAAAACGAAAGAAGAAAGCAGGAAAAACATTGGCATTGCAACTCTTAATTCATCCCCTTGACAAAAACAGTTCTTTTGTTAGATCTCCTGCTCGTGAATCCCAATCCTGCATTCACCGAATGATGAACATGGCTGATAGGTACCAATTTACCATCTTCGTTCTTTCCCAAACCTTTAAAAGGCTGAAAGCCATGCTTTAGCAAAAGATCAAACCCTTGGATTTTGAAAATTTGGGAAAAAAAGGGTGATCTTTGAAGGTGTTACAATCAATGCGACCTCCGAGCTTGAAAAAGTGTAGCCCTTGCCATTGAATTACTGTTGTAGTGTTCTGCATTGGCTCCTTTAATTTCAACATTTCAAGACTTTCACTTAAGTCGATTTCATCACTTTTCCTAATGCTAGGGATGCTAGTTGTGAAGGCCGAGCGAGGGATCATTGGCTGTAGCAGTATTTTCTCAAGATCTTTGCCCAAAATAGTAGTAATCATTCCTCCTTTTGACCACTTGATGCACTGATGAAGAGTGAATGATACAACATTGGCATTATGGATTCATGTTCGTCCCAGCAAGAGATTATACGTTGGCGGCACGTTGACGACATGGAAGAGGACAATATGGACAGAGTAATTAATAAAAATTTACAAGATCTTTCCTTTTGTCGTCTGCTCATGATTGTCGAAGCCATAGATAGTAATTGGATCTAGCACATATTCTTCTTCTTTTACTCCCAGAGCCTTGAGAGTCATTTCAGGACAAATATTGAGGTTGTTGCCTCCATCAACAAGCATATGAGGGTCTGTCAATCCTCTAGTCCTCACCACGATATACATAGCGTTATGAAAAGTGTGAAGCTTTGGCAGATCATCATAAAAAAAAGTTATGGGTGCATTAGTCATTGCCTGATTCACAATTTGCGCCATATCCTCCGAAGTTGTGCCTGGTTTTACTTTGATTTTTCTCAGCAAATTGTCCAGGACTTCCTGATGTTTCAGAGAAGTATAAGCCAATTCGAAGATAGATACATTGGACAATGCAGCGATTGGCTTTTGAAGGAGGTTGACACATTCCTCTGCTGCTTTAAAATTTTCTGCCTCCTCTGTAGGGGTCTGCTTCTTTTGTCAGACTCCTTTGATAAATTTCTTTGGCAACGCCGGAGTCTTCTTGGCGATTGGGGTTGGTGCTTTAGTAGGCTCGGTTGATAAGTTCATTCTGCCCAAGGCCGAGATAATGTTAATCTTTTTAGGAGCAGACTGGGCTTGATGGAGGACCATAACCTGATGTTGAATGTTGATATCATCCTTGGAACACGGCCGAATGTGATCGTGTGGCTGAAATGGTTGCTGTATAGTGATAGCCACCGAATGATCAGGGAAAGGATTGAAGAAGACACTTGGTTGATTCTTCTCATCTTCTACAAGAAGATTTTTATCAATGCAGTACTGGACAATGTTCTTGAAGACAAAACAATTTTCTATATCGTGCTCCATTGTTCGGTGAAACTTGCAAAATCGATCATTCTTCCTCCCCAAGATAATAGGAGGATCGACGATCCTCAGAAGTTTGATCATTTTCTTAGTCAACATGTATTCAAGAACTTTCTCAAGAGGCTGATCTAAAGGAGTAAATTTATGATCATAACCCCAACCATCGTGCTTTGACTTTTCCTGAGTTTTTGTTTTCTACTGGGAGCTGAACTGGAAAGACTTGTCGTTTTGCTTGAAGGCATTGCCCCTTTTGCCTTCGTTGTTGTTTTTATCGGGCTTAGATTCTCCCGAGCTGCTGCCGTTATAATTCTTACCACCCTTATTGTTATTGTCATTGTTGTTGCCTCCGGTGATGTTTATTGAGAAGGTGACATGTGCCTTCTTTTTGATGCCTTGACTGCTCTTTGAAAGCGTGATGCCCTCATATACACTGTTTTTCATCCTCATTTTGAGCATGAACTTCTAATTTTTTATATGCACCAATGTCATCTAGGTCAGATTCTAGGCTCTTAGGTTCATAAATAAAAGTTGACATTGTAGAATAACAACTTAGACAATTAAACAAACAAGACAAAACACAAGTTCAATCAATTTGAAGACAGGTCCCATCACGGTCGCCAAACTTGTTATCATGCAAAATTTTATTTTTGCAATTCAACTGACCTTTTGAAAAAGTTTTTAGAAAACTTGCCTCCGTTTTGAAAAATGTGGAAAAACTTGAGAGAGAGGACTCGCCTGTCGGTATGAGATTCAACCATTCCTGGTGCCTTAACTAGATGTAATTGAGCAAAAAATGGAACAATATGCCTTATTTTATTCAAATGTCTAAGAAATTATTCTAAGTCCTAGAATGCAGAAGGAATAAAACAGACATATGATATGATTTTGAAAAAAGTAAATGAAAACATGATGCATGCCTGAAATTCTTGGAAATACTTTGAAAGGAGAATATTTTAAGATATTTTGAAATTGAATTTCTAAAAAGATCAAATGATTGGGCGTATTGCCTTGTGGGCTCATGCATGATGCAACCTAATTCTAAATAATGCATGAATGCAATTTATAAAAATCATTGATAAATCTCTTTGTTTTAGAAATTTCTTTTAATAAAAGGGGTTTTTGTGCCTTATAGAATTCAAATGAAATAAATTCGCCGCATATTCATGACTATGGCCACGAGTATGTTTTAAATATATTTCGTTAAATCCTAAGATAAGGGTTTTGAAAAAACACTTTAAAAGATTAAAAAGTATGCATGACTTTGAAAAATAACCAAAGTGTTTTAGGCTTTTTGGTAACTTAAAAGAGATTAATAAACTTGAATTTCATTCGTATTCTGACTATGACCACAAATACGAATTTCACTAAGTTTATTAACTTCTTAAAAGAAGGTGCACGTGCCATTCGTGTTTCACCATTGTGGAATTTAAAACGTGCATATACATGACAATCAATAGCAATTAATATTAAAAAAATAAACTATATGCTTATGCAATCCTAAGCTATGCATAAAAGTAAATTTTCACTATTTTTGGTCTTTAATTACAATTTACATTGAGAAATTGAATAATAAAATAAAGAAAGAATAGGAAAAATACAATCTTGAACTTTTCTGCAAAATCAACAAACATGTTAGTAGAAATATGCAGGCTTTTCGAGATTTATCCAACAATATCTAGAAATTGAAGGATAGATTTTCTCGAAATAAGCCTTTCCCATACATTCATAAAATAAAATTCCTAAATGAGCTAAATGAAAATGTATGATTTAATAGACTATAAAATTAAACTTATTATAAAATAAAATTTTAGAATTGAAGACAAAAGGACCAAAATACTTCTGGGAATTCAGACTAATTGCAAAAACAATATTAAAAACCAGGGTTTTCGAAACAAGTTTTGAAATATGTCTAATACAAAAGCTAAACGAGTTTAAATCGACACCAAATCAGGTGGAGGGCATCCTGACATAATCAGGAAAATAATTAGATTTTAAAACTATAAAAATTATTTATGAAAACGATAATATAAACAAGAAAAGGTCGAATATGCTCTTGTTTCTGCATAACGGGATTTTGTAGAAAACTGGTTCTTGGAAAGCAACAAAAAAAAATATTAAATGACCTAACTTTCTAGAAATAAACTAGACACAACAACGAAGAAATCTTTTTTTACGGATCAAAAAATCATCTTTGGTTAGGGAGATATGACTCCGACAAGATGACCCTGATTATGAACAATAGCCTGATGGTACAAAAAACAAGTTATGGTTTTTGGCTAAAATAAAATAGCACACAGACATGAAAAATTTCCAAACTCACCAGAAATAAATTAGACACGCAGACGAAGAAGTCACTTTTTACGAATATGAAAAATCATCTCCGGTTAGGGAGATATTAGTTCGGCAAGTTGACCCAGGCTGCGGATAGCGGCCAGACGGTGCAAAAAACAGGTTTCGGTTTTTATTTTTGAAAACGGGTGAAAAGATACCGAAAAATAATGAAACTTGGCCAAATTCACGTAAACATATAGATGCATATCTCATAAAATAACGATGCTAGCGTGAAGGCCAAAATCAAGATTTAGAACATAGGCTATTAAATAAGATAAAATATAATCTAAACATGCATAAAAGAAAAAGAAAAGATGAAATATTCTTGATGCACATAAATAAAAAAAAGAAAACTAATGTATGGGATTTATTTTGCTGTAGCCGATTAGGAGGGACTCGGTCTATGAGAAACCGAGTTCCAACCTTCTCATGGCTGTGAAAGAAAAACGCAACATTGATAATAATAACAGTAGAAGAAAAATAAAAATAAAAAGAGAGGGAGAGAAGTTACATGTAGCTCCTCCTTCGCTGTAACTGAAAAAGAAAATAAAAAGAACGAAGAGAGAAGACAGAAGAGGCAACACTTAGGGGAGAAAAAAAAGGAAAATCGAGAAGAGGGAGAGAGACCTTGCTTGCCCCTTGGACGTCCCCCCCCTTGAGTTCTATTTATAAGAAAAATTGAAAGAGGATAGGAACTGTAGGGGGTTCCACATTTGCTAAACTAATTAGCAATTAATTAGCAAAATAGAGGAGATTAGAGAAATCGACCTCCTTGGAAGAGTCCATATTTGTTTCTCTTTTTTTTTTTTGACTTTTCCTTTTTTCAATCTAATTAAAACACTTAAAAAAGAAGGGATTAGGACTCTCTAGATGTGGCGCCATTTGAGTGGGGTCCACATTTGATTTTAAAACAATTAAAAGGTTAAAAACAGAAGGATAAAATTAAAAAGATAAAAAGCAAAACAAAGTCCTAAATCAACTAGTTATCTGAAATAACAAAAATGAGAAAACAAACTGAAAAGAATGATCTAGAGGTGACGCCACCTAGGTGGGTCTTTGCTGATTTGGATTGGATCTAAGATCCACTTTGAAATTCGAGCCTAACAAAAAATCCAAATCAAAATCCAATCTAGATCCAGATCTTGCACATATTGTTTTTCTGAAAAAGGCATTTCAAAATATCAAATGTAAAACACTGGGTTTTAGATTGAAATGTAAAGATCAATTTTGAACCCAGGTTTGAAATTCGAAGAAAGTTTTGAATTCGGGTCTGTATCTGAAGTTTCAAATGACAAATGGATCTGGATCTTAGACAATGAGTCTGACCCATGTTTAAAAATGGTGGACGGATCCTGGATTAAAGATAAAACATTTAAAATGGATCCTGGATAGTAAAAGCGTAAGCTAGATCCTAGATCAATGATGAGCTTGCAAAAGTGAATCACGAATCAAAATAATATGATGGAAATGGATCCTAGATATTAAATAAGATTTGAAGAATGGATCCTAAATAGTAAATAATTGATGAGCGGACGCTGGATATCTAATGTAGAGATTCAGGTCTGAAAACAAGATGGATCTTGGATAACAAAGTGTATTGGATAAAAAGATTAAGGTCCAAAATAGAAAATGGATACCAGACGTTAGATCCAACATTAGATCAGATCAAATATCAAATGTCCAAATTGAAACATGAATTGGATCTCGGATATAGATATAATCTCAGAAAAAGAATTGATCTGAGTTCAGACTGGAATTACCGTGGCTTAAAAATTGACTGAACTGCCCCTCTGAATCGAAATAAGCACAAGTATAGACGATTTTGCCCTCCTGGGCAGGGGCATGAAGTAGAGTGAAGAGTGCACTTGGAAAATAAGGTTTGAATTAGTTTGAATAGGGTTCTAAGGTTTCTGAACTCAGGTGAACTAAAAAGACATTATCTCAACTAGACTCCCAGACCAGATGATTGAAAACAGACACAATTTTAAGTGAAATGGTGAGAAATTCACTATAGAGTGAAGTAAGCAACAAGAATGTACTAGGTGTAGTGAACAAAACACTGGGTTTGAACTAAAACCGCGGTCAACTAAACTAAGATGAACTAAATCTAGAGCTCAAACACACTAAACCTTAGCTGGTTTAACTAGGGTTAGTTCAATTCTAGCTGAAATAAGTTGAATTCACTAAAAATGAACTCCAACAATGTGGAAAAACAAGTTTGAACTAAGGTTAGACAAGTTGAACTCCTGATGAGCTTAAGTTAAATACAGGGGAATAGGTTCAACTGAAATTGACTAACTCTGGGATAATTGAATTGAATTCGAGCTAGAAATGAGCTCATTTTACATGAAATGAACCAAATTTAGCTGAAATGAACTGGGTCTACTCATCGTGAGCTCAGGGAAGCTAAAAATGATTGATATTCTAGCTCTTCTAAGCTTAAAATGAGTTTGGTTGGGCCTAGCTGACAAGGATCTAGAGACTGCAAGAGAGCGAAAGAGAAGAGAGGGAGAGAAATTACAATCACTTGAAAGTAATCACAATGAGGGTGAACAAAGAAAGCTCAATGTATTTGCATTCATTCACTATTTTGCCTATAGGCTCATTACAGTTCAGTTCTACGGGCTAACCCTTTAGGATAATGATCAACCTGAACCAAAGTGCAAGGGTGGCCCAGAGAAAGTTACAAGTGACTCAATACTTACATCAAGACTCAACCAAAGCAAAACAGACTCTAGACACAACTGTATAAAGTAGGTCACAAGGGAATAGGCTTCCTCTTTCAAATCATGTGCCACCCTCGACACCATTTGTTTCATGGTAGACCCTGACTTCATCTGGATAGCGGCTCTTCATCCGGAATGTTGACTCCCATGTCGGTTCTGTTGTCTCCTCCCACTGCACAACACCTTGTGGCAAAGAATCTTGCTGAGACACATCTCAGCCCGTTGTGTTGTCGAGGCCCTCTGCAGGATAAGAGCGTGTTATGGCACACTACGTTTTGGATCTCTCTCGTTCGTATAGAACGGTTTTAGGTTGCACACGTGAAACACCAGGTGCACCTTAAAGTTTGAGGCTAGGTGCAACTTGTACGCCAGATTCCCCACTTTCTTGGCGACGGTGAATTGTCCTTCGTACTTCCTGATCAGTCTGCGGTGCCGCCCGTAGAAGATGCATGTGCGATCCGAGTAAAACGTCACCAACAACTGGTCCCCAACACAGGCCGACGATGTTTGTCTGCCCCCTTCTTCCTCCTCTTAGCCATCTTGTGCAGAAACACCTTTGCCAACTCGGTCTCCTCATGCCAGTCTTGAACAAACTGATAGGCGAAAAATGGCCTTCCTTCTCCTGTGCGGGTAGAGTATGTGGAGTTAACGATTGCTGCCTCGTGGCTATCTTGAACGGGCTGTGGCCTGAAGACTCACTCTTCTAAATATTGTAGCAGAATTGGGTCATGTCCAAGAGCTTCACTCAGTCTTTCTGCTTGGCACTAACAAAGTGTCTGAGGTACTGCTCAAACAGTCCGTTGTTGTGCTCTGTCTGTTCATCCGTCTCTCGGTGAAAACTTATTAAAAATAGCAGATCAGAGCCAAGTAGTCAAAACACTTCACGCCAGAATTTGCCCATGAAGCAAGCATCGTGATCACTCATAATGCTTCTTGGTACACCCAGTGCTTCACAACATGCTTGACGAACAACTCTAGAGTCTTCTATGCAGGGCACTCCTTGAAAGCTGTGATGAAGGTAGCATACTTAGAGAAATGATCCACAACCACTAGGATGGAGCTGAAGCCATCTACCTTTGGCAGACTAACAATGAAGTCCATGAAAATGCTTTTTCAAGGACGTTTTGGAATAGGTAGAGGTTCAAGGAGGCCGACAGTCTTCTAGTTGGTTCTCTTGTCTTGCTGGCAAGAGAGGCATGTTCACACATACCCCTCCACATTGTTTTTCATCTGTGGCCAATAGTAGCCACGCTCAAGGAGTGCTAAGGTACGCTTCTGACCTGGATGATCGACTCATAATGTATCATAGCACTCCTTAAGCAATTCGCTTCGGAGGCTTCCCCACCGCATCACGAAGACACGTCCTTTTGTCACGAGAAGGTCATCCCGTAGGCAAAGTCGTCGAGTCCTTCCTGCTTGCACCAAAGAGACAAGGTGTTGCACCATTGTGTCCTGCTGTATTCCTTCACGGATGCGGTCCAACAACGCAACCTCCAAGTAAACTTTGGAAGGCTCCGCCAGTTCAGCCTTGCGACTCAGGGCGTCAACAACAACATTGGTTTTCCACACCTTATACTTTAAAGCGAAGTTGAACTCAGCTAGGAACATTTGCCATCGAGCTTGCCTGGGCGTAAGCTTCTTCTACATCTGAAAATAGCTCATGGCGACATTGTTCGTCTTGACGACGAACTGGGCACCCAGAAGATAGTGCCGCCACGTCCTGAGGCAGTGCATGGTGGCCGTCATCTCACGCTTCTGCACAGTGTAGCGCCTCTCCGTATGCTTTAACTTCCGACTCTCGTAAGCAATAAGATGTCCCTCCTGCATGATAACTCCGCCAATGGTGAAGTTTGAAGCATCTGTGTGGACTTCAAAGGGTCTTGAGTGGTCTTGACACAGAGGTCATTCTCCTTCGGCACCTGAAACACTGTTCACAAGTTTCCGACATGTTCCTCCATGCTGCTTCTGTAAATCACGATGTCATCAAGATAGACTACCACAAACTTATTTAAGTAGGGGTAGAAGATCTTGTTTATCAATGTCGTAAATGTGGCCAAAGCATTAGTCAACCCAAATGACATCATAAGGAATTCGTAGGCACTATTGCGAGTGACACAAGTTGTCTTGGGCTCATCACCGTTATCGATCCTCGCTTGCCAGTAACCCGATCGCAAATCTAGCTTCAAAAAGACACAAGCACTACCTAGCTGGTCGAACAAGTCTGCTATCAGTGGCAACAAATACTTGTTTTTCATCGTAACCTTGTTCAATGCACGATAATCCACACATAGCCTTTTGGAACCATCATGTTTCACCTGAAAGAGCACAAGGATGCCAAAGGGTGCTTTCGAAGGGCAAATCATGCCTGCTTCTAACATCTCGTCCAGCTGCCTGCGTAGCTCCTTCAATTCAGCCGGTCCCATGCGATAAGAGACCATGGCGGGAGGCTTTGCTCTCGGGGTCAATTCTATCTTGTGGTCAACCTCATGTCTCGGCGGCAGACGCTTCAGCAGTTTTGAGGGCATTACTTTTCGAAACTCTACCAACAGTGGGGCAAGGGTCGGTGGCACTGTTGCTTCTACCTTTCCTTCTTTTGTGTGCATAACAACTAGGAATGTCTGCTCTCCCCTCTTGACACCTTTCTTCAGTTGCATACAGTGTTGTGAAAAGTGTTGAGGCGTAGCAAGGCGCTCCACCAAAAACTGAGGCGAGGCGTAAGCCTCAATTTTTTTTTGAAAACTTTAAAAAAATTATAAAAAAATATCTAAAAATACAAATAAATAAAGAAATGCTTTATTGATGAAATAACAACCAATAAGAAATAAAAAATCGTAAATAAGTACTAAAAAATATGAGATTAACATATAAAAGTAACTAAAAACTGATTATATAACTGGAAAATATATGAGATTAACAAAAAAAAAGTTCAAATATACTAAGAAACTTATTACATAACTGAAATAACTGAAAAATATATGAGATTAACCTACAAAAGTTAAATTATATGAGATTATTCTAAAAAATATGAGATTAACATATAAAAGTAACTAAAAAAATGATTACATAACTGGAAAATATAAGAGATTAACCAATAAAAGAAAAAATATACTAGGAAACCATTTACATAACTGAAAAATATATGAGATTAACCAACAAAAGTTAAAATATATGAGATTATTCTAAAAAGTATGAGATTAACATATAAAAGTAATTAAAAAACTAATTATATAACTGAAAAATATGAGATTAACCAACAAAAGTTAAAATATACTAAGAAACTGATTACATAACTGGAAAATATATGAGATTAACCTACAAAAGTTAAAATATATGAGATAATTCTAAAAAGTATGAGATTAACATATAAAAGTAACTAAAAATTGATTAAATAACTAGAAAATATGAGATTTGATGAGTTGTGGAGCCTGATTCAGAGTTTTTGCTCTTACAGGAGGGGGGGGGGGGTCCGGGGGCTCCCCCTCGGCGTGGGTCCAAAAGAAATTTTTCTTGGGCTTAAGTTTGAGACCCGATTTCTTATGGATTAGACCCGACTTGTTTAGGTTTAGGGTTGTCGCCCTTGCCTTGTATAAATTCTTTCTTTTATTTCTGTCTTGTAACCGTTGAAAAAGAGCAATAAAGTTTTTCCTCTGGGCGACCATGATTTTTTACTCTCTCTTGGATTTGAGGGGAGTTTTTTCCACATAAATTTGTGTCCTTGCTGTGTTTGGTTTGATCGTTCTTGTTTATTGTTTCCTTCAGTTGTTTCTTGCTCGCGGTTTTTGTAACAAGATTAACCAAAAAAAGTTAAAATATACTAAGAAACTGATTACATAATTGAAATAACTGAAAAATATATGAGATTAACCTACACAAGTTAAAACATATGCGATTATTCTAAAAAATATGAGATTAACATATAAAAGTAACTAAAAAATTGATTGCATAACTGAAAAATACATGAGATTAACCAACAAAAGTTAAAATATATTAAGAAACTAATTACATGACTGAAATAACTGAAAAATATACGAGATTAACCAACAAAAGTTAAAATATAGTAATATACTAAGAAACTAATTACATAACTGAAATAACTGGAAAATATATGAGATTAACCTACAAAAATATTTTTGATTATGTCTCAGAAGTCTTGTTGTAAAAAACAAAACATTTTTTTTGCGCCTCAGGCTTAGGGTCGTGCCTCAATGCGAGACACACCTTTTGCGCCTCAAGGCGCGTTTTTGATAACACTGGTTGCATATCAGATAGCATTGAAGATTTGCCTTCAACATTAAGGCATTGTACTGTGTATGAAGAGTTTTGCCCCATGATCGTCAACGAGTTAAACTTCGGCAGCATCATCACATTCTGGCTGCGAAGAATATCCATACCCAAAATCATTCGAAAATCGTCAAGGGTCACCACTAACAAGTTGACTTTGTCGGCCCAACTCCCAATTTGGATAGCCACATCCCTTGCTTCACAAAGGATGAACTTGGTCTCATAGTTCACCATCTTGATGGTCCTCTGCTTTGGCCTGGGCTTCAAGCGCAACCGCTCTGCCTCTTCCAGCGAGATAAAATTATGCGTGGTCCCGGAGTCTACCATTGCCGTAGTAGACTTCTCATTCGCATTGACTTTTAGATACATGAGTTCTTTGCTAACCAGTATGTTTTGGACTGTGCAACTTTTTACTGCGTTAACCGATCACACAACTCTCATCCTTGGTTACATGACCCAAGTATCACTACTCTCTGCCCGTACTGCATTAGCCTATTCGTCGTCCTTCACGAGACACTTAGGACATTGCCTTGCGATATGCCTATTGCCACAAAACAATCAAGTCACAACCCGACCTTTGTTGTCGTTATTATTGTACTTGTAGTCCTGTTTCTTGTCGAAATGGTGTTGGGTCAACACCTCACCCTTGTTGTCGCACCAATCCTCTTTCTTGCCTCCATGGTCCGGCTTCTTCGCAGCCTTGGTCGATGGAGTGAAGAGCTTGCACCGAGTATCCACTAGGCGCTCGACCGTCACATACACATCTTCCAAAGTCTCGGGATTGCTCCTTTCCACTTCGGATTGTGCTCATGACTGTAGTCTCACAATAAACCAGTTGAGTTTGTCTTCATCTGGCATATTGGGTACCTCTAGCATGAGCTTCTGGAACGTACTGACATAGTTTTGCAACGATCCAATGTGCTTAAGTTTTGCCACCATCCGATAAGCTTGTCTCTATGCATTCCTTGGCATAAAGCAGTTGCGTAGCTCATTTTTGAAGGCCTTAAAAATATCAATTATGCAATGTCCTTTTTCTATGTCGCTACGTTTCCTTCTCCATCAGGCTATGACATCTCCATCAAGTAGAGTTGCTGCTGCCTTCACCCTGAGGTCCTCAGCCAATACGTTTTGAATGTCCCAGTAGTCTTTCACCTGGAACAAAAAGTTCTCTATGACCTTGCTATCCCTTGAACCATTGAACTTCGTTTGCCTCTGCACATGTATCTTTGATGGCCTATCGCCATTTTCGTCGTTTAGGGTCATTGTTCGCTGCAAAGTGCGGTTCTTCAACTGAAGCTTTCCTACTTCAGTCTGCAAGGCGGTCACTGTCGTAGTCAGCAAAGTAACTTGTCTTATCAGCAAGTTCACCTGCTCTCGCAGGCTATTCAGCTCGTCGTCCAGTCCTCCGAATGACTCAAATACGCTTGAAATCATTTCCTCATGCGAAGTTACATCAGCCACCAGTCTATTGATAGCCTCGGCCATTTGCTCTTGGCCCCGAGGTTAACCCATCTCCTCAGTCTCGGCGACTGCCTTACCTTTGGTGCTACACAAGTTGTATTAGGGCACCACGATGTCTTGCTCACAAATCGTGGCCTGTCGGCGTGTCTCTCGACATCGACTCCAGAGGCTCTGGTACCACTTGTCACGAGCCTATTTCTTCAATAAACCAGTGCAGCGCGACGATCCTTTCATTTCGATCACTCGCTTGCCGCTACGGAAACATTGAGTATAGAGAGTGCAAGAGAAAAATTGTTGCCTGTTGATGTGCATGTTTTTTTCTTAGTGAAATTAGTTCCGGTAGAAATGAGAGTTTGAAAGACTAATTACTTTCCTGTGGTCATTGGCTATGTTGAATTGGTCAAGGTTGGATGTGCATATAACACTTTTCTGGAAAGACATGCTTAATTTACCTTTAGACCATGAAGATTAATGCTTGTTATCTGTGTTGTTCTGTATATATGTAAGGACTAAGACACACATCTAAGATTTATTTATGGACTTATATCATGTATCACGAGCTGAGACCAACCAAACCAGGCAAGGAGTGGACAAGCTCGGCTTGTTTGTATGTCAGAGCTAAAAAACAGGCTTGAAGTTTGTTTTTCAGAGCCTTCTTTATAGGGTCTAACAAGCTTCTCACAAGCAGATACTCTTCATTTCCCTAGCATTATCTGGACGTGTATTTATCAACTTTTATATTGCATATATCATGAGCTGCGCAAGCTGAGGGGAACAGGGGGTTAGCTGAGCTGGCTCATTTGCATATCTTTACTTGGAAACAGGCTAGAGCTTGCAAGGACCATCTTCCTGATGTCTACCAAGCTTTTCACAAATGAACTTTCGTTGCTCACTAGCTGCTTGGCTCGTTTACCATCTCCACTGGGATACTAATATTTTATCCATTTCAATGCTATAGGAATGTCCCTGTAGTTTCAACTGTAGTGGGGCAAGTCGAGTGATTGTTAAGTGAAAGGGTCCTTTTCTATTATTATCCATGTTTGAGGCTGAAAGTGGGTGTGCCTGCAATTCTTACTTTCAGATGATTTTTCATTTGAACATTTTCCTTATCTACATTTTATTTCAGGAAGATTTTAGGTGATAGAACTCTAAAGCTTCTGTCAGGATCATCTTACCTTCCACACCCAGACAAGGAAGAAACAGGCGGAGAGGATGCCCATTTCATATGCATTGATGAGCAAGCTATTGGTGTTGCAGATGGTGTTGATGGTTGGGCTGAGTTAGGGATCGATGCTGGCCAGTATGCTAGGGAATTGATGTCCCATTCTGTGACAGCAATCCAGTTGAACCCAAGGGTTTGATTGATCCGGCAAGGGTGCTAGAGAAAGCTTACTTAAGCACCAAAGCTAGAGGGTCCTCCACAGCTTGCATAATAGCTCTCACAGATCAGGTTTGTTTTCATATTTAAGTGACCACTGCCTATTTAACATGAAGATGATAGCCCGAGCCTTGTTCTTATTAGCTTTGCACTGGTCGATGAAGCCTACTTGTCTCCCTCTTAATGCCACCTGTTTATCAGCCACTCTTTGTCCATGATACCCCATTGGGTTTTGTTTCCTGTAGGCTGCACAGCAGTTTCTTTCGCTTGATCTGAAATTCTGAACCAAAATCTTGCTTGCAGGGTATACATGCTGTGAATCTTGGTGATAGTGGATTTATAGTTGTCAGAGATGGGTGCACCATCTTCCGTTCATCTGTTCAGCAACATGATTTCAATTTCACATATCAGCTGGAGAGTGGAAAGGTGAATGAGATTCACACCTGTGTTTGGTTGAATTCGCATACAATAACAGTTACCACGCTAGTATCGGGATGGCCCCGTACAAAGCATTGTATAGGAGACCTTGCCGATCACCGTCTTATTGAGATGATATCAGTGACAGATCTAGAGAATCATCGATTGTTCTTCAGCACTACACTCAGCAGGTGCAGAAGATCCTAGAACGCTTGAAGGCAGCGCAAGATAGACAGAAAAGTTATGCCGATAAGAGACGACTCGAGTTATCATTTGAAGTTGGTGACATGGTTTCTGTCAGAGTTTCACCGACCAAGAGTGTGTTCCGTTTTGGTAAGAAAGAGAAGTTGAGCCCTAGATACGTTGGACCGTTCGAGATTTTGGCAAAGATCGGTGAAGTGACATATTGTGTCGAGCTACTTCAACAGTATGCCCACATTCACAATGTTTTTCATATGTCGATGCTAAGGAAGTACATTCCTGACCCATCACACATCATTCGTTACGAAGATGTGAAAGTGTTGGGGACCTCCCAAGTTCTGCTCAGGTATGTCAATTGCTGTCATGTTTACTTTTTTATCGACCTAGTTTTGCTACTTGCTCAGTTTGTAAAACCTCTCATTAGCAAGATATTTCAACAACCTGGCAGGATGAAATTTTTAGTATCTCAACCGTTAGTTAATCTTAGTAGTGAAGTTAACGTCGAGCAGAGGAGTCAGGTCAAAAGTGGGTCATTGTTCGACATATTAAAGGAAAAGAATTTGTGGAGTTCATTTCATCCAGGGGTTCTTGATGGTCCCAGGATTGCTGGACCATCAACAGTGACATCCATGATAGGTGTTTTTTCTGTTCAGTTAACTTTAAGAATAACAACCTGAATCTTGTCACTTTTGGACTTGAGGAGGAGGGTGTACACATTGAGGATTCCTTGAGTCACAAAAGGCTAGAAGACAAGGAAGGAGAATGAATGCTGGTGACCTCCAGAAGGAAGAGGAGATGGCTGAAACACAGTTCGAGGAGACCTCTAGGATTGTGGTCGAAGGGAGACCAGAAGTGTGCCAGATGCAATTCTGCAACTTTCGATGGAGGAAACAATGCGGAGTTTATAAAGAAAGCTCCTATAGTGCAAACCTGAATGTCAAGCAATCAAGTTTGGCTTGTTTGGATCTTTTTTTTTTTTTGGTTTTTTTTTTGAGGACTCAGTGGAGGTATTTAAAAACTCTGAGTTAACTCATTGACTTGGTTAACTCTGCCCTCTACCTGGTCAAAAAATTGAATGACCAGGTTTTCCACAAGACTCGGCAGAGTCAGCAGAGTTTTTATATGACTTGGTTGGGCCAACTTATGACTCAGCTGAGTCATATGCATATTTATGTATTTATTTATATATTATATGAGTTTACAATGTATATATTTTACATAATATATATGTATTTATACTTATGTAACTGTATATCATATATATTTGTATATGTAATTAGCTATATGTCTATTTGATTAATACATTTAAAAGTTTACATGACTCAGCCAAGTCACCAAGTTGACTCGCCGAGTCACGAGTCAGTATCTGCAGAATCGAGTCCCAAGTCACTGGGTTTTAAAACATTGCTGAGTGGAGGGGTGCGAGAAATGGTTATTTCTATCTTTTTCTTTAATCGCTTGTTGAGATTTGGCGATCTTAATACCATTAGCAAGAATGACCTTCAGGTTGGTGTTAAGGAGGTAGCAAGGGGGAAACTTGAGGATTCTATGCCATTATTATTGGCTATGCAAAAACCTAGGGAGCCATGCCAATCATGTTTGGGCGATGCTTGCAGAGGGAGTGGCCTTTTGTCTGCTTAGGGCAGTGCATTATTAGCCAGCTTGTGAGGTATGCCAGTGGAAGCAAATAGTTCCAGCTGGCAAGAACAAAAAGGGTTTCAAATAGTTCGACCTTGTTTTCGTAACTATAAGTCAGGTTGGACACAAATCACAGGTGGGGATTATCTCATTTCAGATCCATGCTTGTAATGGCAAGTTGGAAACCCCTTTTGCCCGACTTGTCTTGATCAATTGATCAGGGGAAGACTGTACACCTTTGCTGCCTTTCTCTCTAACAGGTCTCATATTTTCTATACCTAAAAGAGTGAATAAAGATGTCTTGGTTTGTGAGAGAGCAAGAGATCTCCATGTTTCAGAGGATCAACCTATTTGGCATGAATTTAAAGGAGTCTTTGATGATGTCGACCTTGATTTGGATTTAGGCTTCTTGATTCTTATAATTGGACTAGGATTTATCCCTTCAGTGCTATAGAAGAGGGGCTTACTTGGGCTTACTCTTGTCTTGGGTGTTAGGAGGCTGCTTCTCCTTAAAGTGAAGCAAACCCCTCTTCTTCCTACCGTCTCTCTTCTTTCTCTCCCCTCTCCCTTGTTAAGACTAAGCACAAGCTAGAGTCCTAACACTAAGGCATTTGATTTGGTTAATTACAGTTTGCTTTTCTTTTGCTCAGAAAAAATGGAATTTGAGGAGTGATGAACATTTTGTATGTGTGTTCTACTATGGGTTTCTTTTGTCATCTCCAGCAATGGTAAAAGAGGTGATTGTTTCAAACTGGTGTGGCATCTTGAGCAAGGGATTCCACTATCCCATTTTTGCCCTTCGATATAATGGGCAAAGGATTTGGCAGACTACTATTGAAGGCAGTCTAGTTGAGTGTGATTAGTGGGATAAACCTTGTGGGTTAAAGGAGCCTGACACATCTCATTTTTGCTGCTGATCGCTTAATCATAGGTAAAGTTGAGATGGTGAGCTGTTGAAGACTTCGCTGTTGTTAAGGTGTTCCCAGATTCCTTGGGAACATTCATGAACACTGTAAAATGTAAGATGCTGTTATACAACTCTGATGAAAGTTTGAAGTACATGGCTCTTTCTCTCTTGGACTCTGCCCTTGGAGACTTACCCCTCAGCTACCTTGGTATGATGCGCATAAAGGGGATTTCTTGAGAGGCACACTGGGCAGTGGTGGGGGATCACGGAGCTAAGACGCTGCAAGCTTTAAATGTTTACTATCTATCAGTAGCTGGCAGGTTAGTTCTGTTTAAGCATGTCTTATCCTCTGTTCCATCCTATTTGATGGTGGTGTTTTATTTGCCAGACAAGACTGAAAAGAGACTGAATATAATGTTCAGAGAATTCCTTTGGAAGGGATAGAGGAAGAATGGGGGTGTTCCCTTCATTTCTTGGCAAACTACTCAGCCCAGACATGGAGGGCTGGGTGTGAAGGACCTGTGAAAAATGATCATCGTGCTTATTCTGAACTGGTGGTTACGTCTTTGTGTTCAGAAACGCCTGGTCGGTGAGCCTTATGAGGAACAAGTATGGGGTTTTTAAATGCTGTGGACATGGATCGAAGACTTGTTGGAAGAGGGCTGGATTTGGTATTTGTGAGTTTTCCAAGATATGATCAAGGTTAAATAGGCAAGGTCATTTTGCTAGATTTTATCCAGATCCCTGGCTGCTGGATATACCTTTGCTTTTTTCTTTATTCCTGGGGTTTTTAGCAAATCAGGGAGAAAACGGGGCTGTGAGAGGGACTGTTGGTATGACTTAGGGTTGGAGCTGTATGGAGTGTAATGAGCTTAGAGATTCACTGTCTGAAGATATTGCAATCCCAGCACGGTACGAGTGAATCTGATGTGATTATTTTGGGACACTTTTAAAATTTAAATCAGGACAATACTGGGTAGCCTCCTGCTATATGGCATTATTGGCTGCGACCCAATCGCTTTTTCCTAACGACAATTTATGGGTGCACAATGATGTCCCCAACTGCTGGTATCTTCGTTTAGATTATTTTGCAGGACAGAGCCCTTACTAAGCTGAACCTCAAGCCTAGGGGGTTCATATTGGTCAGCCGTTGTGTTTTATGCAAACAAACAGTACGAGAGGACTGGACTTTTTTAGTCATGCTACTTTTTGCAGACAATAGGCGCTTGATTAGGCTTTACTCATCCAATAGATAGGATATGCGGGCTCTGCCTGGATTGGCTGTCCCAGGCTAGTGTTGCTGTAATGGTTTGTTTAGGCCTGTTTCTGTGGATGTTTTTTCTTTTCTTGTTTCTGTGACATCTCTAATCACTTTTTCTTTTTTCTTTATCCTCCAAAAGGAAAATTGATTGAATATTTACAGCTTCTTCTACCAACTTTTCCTGACACATTTTGTGTTAGGAAAATCGCAAGCAAGAAACAACTGAAGGAAACAATAAACACAGCGAAGACAGATTTACGTGGAAGAACCTCTCTTCAAATCCAAGAGTAAAAAACCACAACCGCTCAGGAAAACTTTATTGCTCTTTTTCAAAGAGAGAAAGAAAAGAAAGAATTTATACAAGGCAAGGGCGACAACCCTTACTGCAAGGGGGAGCTCCCCGACCCCCCTTACTGCAAGGGCAAAAACTTTGAATCAGGCTCTACAAATCATCATTTTGGACATGGGTTTAAAACTTTGAATAGTTTTTCACCCTTCCAGTTGCCCCAAGGGATGTGGTGGTTTTCGGCACAGATGGGCTGTTTGATAACTTGTACAACAATGAGGTGGCGGCAGTTGTTGTTCATGCCATTAGAGCTGGGTTAGGGCCTCAAGTGACTGCACAGAAGATATCCGTGCTTACAAGGCAACAAGCACAGGACCAGAACCGGCAAACCCCATTTTCCATTGCAGCTCAGGAAGCTTGATACAGGAGGGAAGCTGGATGACATCACCGTTGTTGTTTCTTACATAACAAGCTCCAGTACGTTATAGGGTGCTTTCCTTCCATGTACAGTTCTCTTGAGGCCGGAGGGTGGGTCAAAATTTCACGGGTTCTTGGTGGCAGGCAGCTAAATCGATCTATATATATTAATTCATGCTTTCAGTTCAGTTGGCTTAGAGACATTGGAAATCCTCTTTGGACTTGTAAAAAAGCTTCCTAGGCAGTCTGGAGAACATGATCTCTCTCTCTCTCTCTCTCGTATCTTGGGTGTGTATGGGAGCACATAGCTTTTGATTAAGAATAAAAAAATAACAAAGGAGAAAAAGATAAAGGAAATGGACCATTCACTAACACTAACCATGGCCGCCAAACTTGTCCTTCGCTCAATTTTTGTGGGATTGCCCTCGTTAATCATGATTAATCACGACAAAAATTGATCAATTTCAGCATGCAAACTCTTTACCGTCATGATTAGTCCATAAAATCATAATTTGTGATTAAGTGGCGAAACGATTTTTGAAAATGTAAATGAATAAAAGCTGATCCAGCTGTGCTGTTATAATTGATAGCATGACAATATCTTTGTCAAAATTGAGTGCCATTCTAACAAAATTTTGTCAAAACTAAGGACAATATGTAGGATTTACAAACTTTTTTTTGGGTCTTTTGGTGGTATTTCTTTTTCTGTGATTGATGGAGAAGTCACATTTATTCACTGATAATTGAAAAAAAAAACCTACCACCAACCGTTTGATAGATGATCATGCACATTAATGTGTTGGTGATTCATCAACAAACAAATGTTGATTTGGGAATGCAAGGCAGGTTGCAACAGATCTTGAGCGTAAGGGAGATCTACACTTGAGACAAATGTGAGGAAAACTAGGCAAGCTGAAGAGAAAAAAGTTTTAAACAATGGTGCAGTTCGCACCTTTAATGAAATAATCAAATATTCATATTGATCATCCACTGTTTTTTATAGAAGAACCACAAATTGCAGAAGCCCCGTTTCTTTTTTTAGAATAAGATGTCCTATTATCATTCCTTGTCATTAAATGCGACTGCAACCTGACAAAAAATAAAAGGTAATTTAGTTAAGAAGAAAAATATTTTATGCTAGTGGGAGGGTTTTAGGGTTTCATGAAAATAAAAACAAATTTTCTTTAGACCCATGGAAGGAGACGACTACACTATCTTTGGGATAAATCACATGGATTTCCTCGGTTCTGTGACTGATAAGCGATTCCTCAGACATTGTGTCGTTGGATCACAGAGGTTCTGAAATGCAGTATGGTCATCACCATCATAGTTCGTAGCAAGGGTTGCTGATTCATGATATCAAATAAAGGACCGTGAAAATAAATAAGAAAAAAAAGTTTTTAAAAATTACGAAAGGTAGCCAGCCGAGGATGGCAGGAGAAGTAAACCTCCCACCTTAAATGTGGGCCATCTTTTTCAGACTCCAACCTGGAATAGGTTGAACTTTAGATCAAACTTCAATGTGTCCATCATCCATCTGATGCTGTGGGATTCAGACAGGGATCAACGCTTTATGTTGGAATCGGATTTAGGTTCAATCCATTCTTAATATTTTTACAGGTTTTGTTTCAAATCCTTTTCTTCTTTCATGTGAGATCAGCCACACATTTTACAAAAGTCAAATCTGGATTCAGTGTCGCCTCCATAATCTAGTATGGGTCCGGATTCAGATTGGGACCTACTGTTTCCAAGGTTGGATTCATATTCGAATCAACCATGATGCAACTGGAATTTTACCAGTTTTCACCCTTTTAGCTACGGACCTCGGAGACATTTGGATAAGACCAAAGGATGTACACTGAACCATGGGACGATTATCTCAACCCCATCTGCCAAGTGTGAATGCAAAAGATGCCGAGTGATGAATTGTGAAATTTGAGTGAGGCTGCAGGAAAACTACAAAAAAACGTCCATTTATTCTGGTGAAGAGAAATAGTTAAATTGCACAAAAGAGAACTAAAATACAAATAGCAAAACACGCTGAAATTCAAGAAAAAAAAGGTGAAGAAAAAACGAATTTTGTTTTTTTAAAGAAGGAGCCGTCGAGCAGTTTGGATATTTTGTGGGGGAGGGAGAAAGGGAGCAGAAGCATCCACACAGCACGAGCCTTCCACGCTCCACCTTTCCCCTTCTGATCTTAGCTGTCCACGTGTCATCAAATAGACGGTCGATTTCCTAAAAAAGGAGATAGATACGATTGACCTCCTACTATAATAGTGGCTTCCTAACTCGTAGGTTTTCCCATCCCCCTCCTCTCACTGCATCTTCATTCATTCATTTCCGAGTATCTTCTCCTCAACCCTCTTGGTAAGCCATGCTCCTAATAGCTCCAGGATTCGTTCCTTCTCTGAAGATCGGAACCCATTCTGGTGTGTGTCCGTCTTCTTCTTCTTCTACCCCTTGTTTGGGACTTCTTTGCGAGCGGAGCGGCAGAGACGGGAGGCGGCTCGTGATTTCTGCCTCAAAGAAAGGCGGTGATGAGGCCCTGACTGGGATCGTCTTCCAACCCTTTGTGGAGGTGCAGAACGAGCTTTACCTCGTCCCCACCTCTCCCAACCAATCCCTCGCTCGCCAGAGATATACTGACCCTTGTGAGGCCGCCATCAACGAGCAGATCAAGTGGGTTCTTTATCTTTTTCTCATAGAATTTTTGTTGTGGTTGCTTTTTATGCTTTCTTTGGGAGCTTGGTTTTGGGGATTTGATGGATCGATTTGTTGTTGGTGTTTTACAGCGTGGAGTACAACGTCTCGTATGCATACCACGCGTTGTTCGCATACTTTGATCGGGATAACGTTGCCCTCAAAGGTTTCGCCAAGTAATTTTCTAAACTATTTTTATTTTATGTTTTTTTCTATTGTCAATGGGTGGTTTCTTTCTTACAGTTGTATGTGGTCGATTTTCAGGTTTTTTAAGGAATCCAGTGACGAAGAAAGGGAGCACGCAGAGAAATTAATGGAATACCAGGTGTTCTTTCTTGGTTCTTGAGAGATCTGGATCTTTGATTTCATTCCCTTTTGTTGGTTGCTTCGTATTCTTTGGTTTCCTCCTTTTGTAAATTACTGTGTTTTTGCTTCTTTAGAACAAACGTGGGGGAAGGGTCAAGTTGCAGACAATACAGAGTCCGTTAACGGAATTGGATCATCCTGAAAAAGGGGATGCACTGCATGGTATTAAATCTTGTTCTGTGTTATGGATTTTTTTATTGTTTCTGTGTTTCTTCTAGATTTAGAATGACCTATAAAGAGTTAGTGAATTGACTATCCCTCTGTTTCTGCAGCCATGGAACTCGCTCTGTCTCTGGAGAAATTAGTCAACGAGAAACTTCTCAACCTGCATGATGTAATGCCCAAAAGAAATCCCCCATCTTTTACATTTGATGTTTTTGTTGTAGGATCCTTTTAGTTATTATTATTTTTTTAATACAAAGGTGGCATCAAGAGCCAATGATGCGCAGATGGCTGACTTTATCGAGAGCGAGTTTTTGGGAGAGCAGGTATTAATTTCTTTAACTTTGTCCCACTCAAATTCTAGTTCTTCCCGGTTCTCTATTTACCTAAAGCTCATGGAGACATGCAACGTTCTGTAGGTGGAAGCTATAAAGAAGATATCAGAGTATGTGTCTCAGCTCAGAAGGGTTGGAAAAGGACATGGTGAGAAGCAAATATTCTAATTAAATGAGTTGCAGGTCAGTTTGTGCTTGTGTATTTATTCTACCGATTATAACTTATTCCTTTTGATTTCTTGCAGGGGTGTGGCACTTCGATCAGATGCTCCTCAATGAGGGAGCATAAGATGATAGTTCGATGGTTGAAGAGATGTGCTGAGGGTTGGAAATGGGTGTCGTTTGGAAGTCGACGAATTGGGAGGGCTTGTTTTGTTGGTAGTGCATCAGTAGTAGCTGCTGCAGCGGCAGGCTGGTAGCTCACAGTTTGGGGTGTGATGCTCTTTTCACTTTCGTCTTTCCTCATTGTAATGGGTCACCCCTTTTTTTATCTTGACTACTTGGGGTTTGGGTCATACGTGCATAAAAAGCATAAACTTTCCCCTTTTTGCCTGTTTCGTTGCTTAGTTAATGATGGGTTCGGTAAGCTCAGAACTTTTTAATGTTCACCGTCTTTGGGATATTCATTAGTAAAAAACGTTTTCACCTTTTTCAGCTTTCTATTGTCCTCTTCCATTATATCTGTGTTTTTTATGTGTAAACTAAATGTGTGCCGGCACACCACCACAGATATAATGGCGCCATTAAGGGAAGTTTGATGGATTGTTATGTCATCTTCGCCATGGAAATAGGCGAGTTGATTGGAATTGCCTTTCTGAGGACTTCTTTCTGTCAGCCTAGCCAGAACACGTTTGGGCCTCACACCACCATCTGTTTGCACTTGAGTGATGGTGGTCCATACAAGCCCTATTGTCGCACCTTGAATGTGCAATCTGGTTCACGCATGTCATGGCATAGGTTATTTTTTTCATTTTTTAACCCTGTATAGCTTTTGCCTAAAACTCGGTGTGGCTCAATAAACCAGTGTTGTGAGAGGCGTACGCCTCAGAGCCGAAGCGCACACTCAAAGTATTGAAGCGTTGCAGTGAAGCGTTTCAGGCTTGAAACGCACGCTTCACTCATGTGAAGCGCATGCCTCAAGTCGAAACGCGCTTCGCTTCTAAGGCGTGCGCATCAATGCAATTTGTGAAGGGGAAAAGAGTATAACCTTCAGCTTGTAGGGGTTGGGTGGCCTCGGCTTAGCCTCCTCGCCGTAGTCTTCGTCAGAGTGACTATCGTCGTCGTTACGATTCTTTGTGAGGGAAGGTGTGGTCGCCTCCGCTGCCATGGAATTGATCGCTGACCTCCACTCTTCATCGCCTCCTCGCCACTGCTGTTGTCGTCCCTCATGGCGCCTCTCAATCTCTCTCTCTCTCTGCTTTTTTGGCTTTTTTTGTTGGTTTCTTTTTTTTTGTTTTTTCTTCAATGTCAATGCTTGATGGGTGATGCCTTGCTTGTTTCCATTGTTTTTTCTTGGGTGAATGCATGAGTTGGTTGTGTTTTTTTTTGTTTAAAAAATGATGGTGTATGTGGTATTTGCGTGCTTGTGGACAAGGTTGCATGACATTGGCAATGCTGGATGTTTTTTTTTCTCTTTTGATGGTTATGGGTTTCCTTTATTCTTTGCTTTTTCTTTTCTGTTCTTTTTTGGTTGTGGTCTTCTTTTGTTATGTTGGTTCCACGATATGGGTGTTTATGTTGGATTACAATGTGTTTTGTTGACCATTATCTATTGTTTTTGAAGAGAAAAATCTCTGTTTTTAAAGGGTTATATAGTTTTAGCTCCTGCATGAATGCTCCATCGCATGAATGGTGCATGAATGGTGCAGTTAATCAGACACTTCCTCATGCATGATGTTACTGTTTATTGGTTGCTGTCTGGAGGTCAACCTTTTACTTTTCTCCTTTTTCGCGTACAAGTGTTCGTTCTTTGTTCTTATTAGATCATATACAAATCATATTAGAGTTGGTACCTGATTTCTTATGTTTTGGGTATTTATTGTACCTTCCTTTTTCTGTTAAAATGGTTCATGAATGTCATGCTTTATGTGGGAATCAATTTTATGTTGAGATATATCAGAGTGATTCAGCTGCATCCACAATTTGGAGGATTATCTTGACAAAATTTGCTTCTCCATTGACATGGTGTCTTATAATACATTGTGGTTGCTGCACCACTACAATTAATAGCATTGTATTTGGAAAAAAATAAGCCTTTTTAGTATAATATCTTTCAGTACAATAAAGACTTCAAGCAACTTATTGCAAGATGCCTTGAAATGAATAGTGTGATTCAAACAAGCAACCAACTTGTCCAATTCGACTCAAGAAAATGAACAAGAAATCCGGATTTGTTCTTTTGCTTAGTTATGCCATCTGAAACGCAGAGCACTCAACAGAATGAACATGCTGCAAATTCCTACCTGTCCTATCGAATTAATTCATCCGTTTGGTTTGCCCGAGTGATCTAGTATTTGTTTAAGACTTTCAGCTTCAAGTGAAGTCAATGTGATAGTTTCATTCGTGTTTAGTTTTAATATTGGATATTTCCCCCTTTTAAGCATTCTCTAAATCAGATATGAAGAACCAATGGTCATGAGGCCCAATAGAGCTTGTCTAAGTGAAAGGGAAATCAATGGCTTCACATAGTTAAATTATGGAGTTTGTGGATCCTTGAAGTACCTTTTCTATTACGCAGACTTATCTTCTATCTGGTTTATTGAACAAATTATTTTATACTGCACAATTTCATTAATTTTTGAATGTCTCATTAGCTACCAAATCTTTATTTCATGTCTTCCAGTTTTTAATTGATGCTGTTCTGGAAGATGGTACTAAAAATTCTACAGAATGTCAGAGAAAAAAATATTTTTTGTTTTAGTCTATATCTCGAGTTCTTGATTATCGTTGGATTGCAAATGTGGGGATTCTTTAAACTAATGTTGGGCTTATGCCTGTAGGTTTTGTTCTTGATCCTTCAAAATGTAGCAAACTGACCATGGAAGAAAAACAAGAGCTAGTGTATGAACTCTCAAAATGGCCAAAAGGTGCTCCAGAGCTTCTACAGTCATGGAGCCGACAGGAGCTCCTGTAGGTGATTTGTGCTGCCATGGGGAAAGAAAGGAAAGCTTAGGGTAGTATCTGAAAAAAGAACTGAACATAATGATGAGAGTGCACAATCTGGAGCACCTCCAATACTGCCAAGTACTCAAAGTACTCTGAGAAGGCAGAGGAAGACTGACAATCCTTCTCGATAAGCAATTGACACTAGCAGTTCTTTATATTGCCAGAATGTAGCTTGTAGGGCTACCTTAAGTTCAGAAGATACATTTTGATCATGAAGCTTCATAACAGGCTCAACGCCTCGCTTCGCCTCATCGCATTTAACAACCTTGCAATAAACCATTGTGGCCTTGTAAATAGCTTAGAGTGAGATGTGCCACGAGCTCTATGCCAACGTGTGGTCATGTTGCCATGAGATAACCTTGAAATTTTTATTATTCTACAAGGTTCTTGTGTGTGTGTGTGTGTGTGTGTGTGGGGGGGAGGTTCAACACCTTAACTCCTTTAGAGGGAAACTTGGTAGGTAGAGCCCTCCTTGAAGGCTCACTTGTCAAGATTATTTCACTTCATATTGCTCCTGATTAATCTTTTTGTAGTGGTATTTTTAAAATATATTTTTCAATAAAAAGTTTTGAAAAATCGTCAACCAAAAGTATAAAAATCGTTTTTTCATTTTTGTGACGAGTATAGGTCAAATCCTCAGAGAACGGGAGAATATTCTGATTAAATTTAAAAAATTTACTTTATTAATATAATAATTATTTACAATTAATCAAACACTACAATTATGATTAAGTTACAGACTAAAAATAAAAATTAACTAAAAACAAATCCTAAAGTAGGTTGCTAAAACCTTCTCCAGATTGCAGGGCATTTTTGTCATTTCACTAAGTATAACTTTTTCACGCTTAACGAAATTAACTTTGTAACTGCTTGTCAACCGGTTAATCCATGAGTTGAGGCCTCTCACGGTCTGCTTTAACCTCTAATATTGTCCGCAACCTCTGACAACATAATGGCAGAGTGGGGATGGAGGTTCGAAGAATGATAAATGGGAGAGAAGCGCTAGCCAGAAAAATTTCTCGGCTCGTGTGAAGGTTCAAAAAAGCTCCTCAGTCGAATAGCACCCGAAAATCTCCTCGGTGCGAAGATTAGCTCCTCCAATGGTTGTTGTAATGACTGCACACAAAAATCAGAAATTAAAAACAAACTTGACACAAAATAAAAAAAAAACAAAAAAAAGAAATGGAGAGGAAGAAGATGGTGACGCCCGAAAAACTCCTCGGCGGCGCAACACCCGAAAAACTTCACGGTGCGACGAAACGGAGGTGAAAGTTAGGTGATGGAGCTGGCGGAGCTGGGATGGAGGTTTTCTCAGAAATCTTGGACAAAAACTCCAAATGGGACCCCCCCCTTTGTCTAAAACTTTTAAATATTTCAAAAAGACTCTTATGAAATAATGTTTTAAAAAATACTCAAAGTTTCTCAAAAGTTATAGGGTGCCTCAAATCTCATAATTCTAATTGAATGGATCAAAACATAAAAATGAAAAGATATATCTATATTAAAATTAGAAAGAAATAAAAAGAAGAAAAGATCTACTTTATGAAAATAAAAAATGGCAAAAGAAAAGAAAGGAAAAGAAATCAAAAAATCAAAAGGGAGAAGAAGGACTTACCTTTGGGCTGAAGGTCTTCTTCTCCTTATTTGGTGCCAATTCCAAGGAGGAAGGAAGGAGAGAAAGGGGAGAAGAGAAGAGAAAAAGAGAATTCTTTTTTTATTCTCTCAATTTCTCAAAATTTTAACTTATGAAAAAGAAAGACCCCGAGGAGTCTATTTATAGCCCACTTTGGGCATCTCAAATTTGAGATATTTTCAAGCCCTAGGGCTGATGTGGCAAAGGGGGCTCACATGAGGATTGGCGCCAACCCCATGTGGGTACTTTATTGTTTTCAAAAGGGGTAAAGTTGTCCTTTTGCCAAAAGGGTTGACACATGGCACCCTCTTGCAAGAGGGTGCCCATGTGTATCTTTTTTTTGGTTTTGTAGATGGGTAGAAAAGGTATTTTATTGAAATTTTGACATATGACATCACCTTGTAAGTGATGCTCATGTGGGTTTTTAAAAGCAAAAGGGTTTTTAAAGGTTTGTTCAAAATTATTTTTATTTTGATTTTCGAAAATACCAAGTGGTGCCCCTTCTTTGAAAATGCTTTTTGCTTTTTGATTTTTAAAATCAATATGAAAAGTGAAAATAAAATATGGGAAATAAAAAGAGAAATTTGAAAATAATTGGTTTCAAAAATCTAATTTTTATTTACGAAATCCAAATTGGGTAAAAACTGGATCCATATTGAATTTTGAGAAATTTTGTAAAAATACTAATTTTGGATTTTGAAATTCAAAGATTATTTTTGAAATTGGATTTTGATTTTGAATTTGAAATCCCTAAATTGATTTTGAATAAAAATTGAATTTTGATACTGGATCTGGGTCTATTTTGATATTTTGAAATCCAAATTGAATTTTGAACTAGATCTAGGGTATTTTTCAAAAGATTTTACAAAATGATGGATTTGAATTTGAAAATCCAAAGATTGATTTTGAAATTAGGATAAAAATTGAATTTTGAAAAGGATCTGGATCCGAGGTTTTGAAAAAAATTGGATCTGAATCTTGATTTGAAGGAAATTGGTTCGAAATGGGAATCGAACCCTGAATATGGATTTCTGAAGAATTGAAAATGGAAAAACCCCAAATTCATAATGAAAATTTAGATTTTGATTTTGGATCTCGGATCTAGTTCAAAGAATGTAATTGAATCTTGGATCTGGATCATAATCCAAGAAGTGAAAATTGGATCTCAGATGTTAGGTGAATCTGAGTTCAGAAATTGATTCAATTAACCTTCTGAATGGATCGGAAAGTGGATCCATACTGAAATGGATCCAAAATAATTAATTGAATTCTGGATATCTGATGAGATATTTCCAGGTTTGATGAATAAATTGGACTTTGGATATGGATTTCCGAATGAATTAGATAAAAAATCCAAGTCCGGGATAAGAATTGGACACCAGATCTAACATTGGATCCAATATCCGAACTGAAATGGATTGGATCTCAAATATTGATAAGATATTAGATGAAGGAGTTGATCCAAGTCCGAATTGGGACTTGTCCTAGTTTCAAAAAATGTCAGAAACAGTGTCCTAAAGAAATTTCTATTTTTTTGTTTTCGCCCTGCAGGGGTAGAAACACGGTACTGGACTAGTTTGAACTAATTTGAAATGGATTGAAATGAACTGCATCTAAAGCTAGTTATACTTAGGTGAACTAAATCTGGAGCTAAGACACTAGCTCAACCAGCCGGGGTTAGCTCAATTTGGATTAAATTGAGCTCAAATAAGCTAAAATGAGCCGAAATGAGCTAAAATGGGGGCCCAAGTGTGAAAAAGTGACTTTGAACTAGAACTGGACCATTCAAACTCTTGATGAACTCAGATTAGATTTCTAGGGATAGGATCTAATGGATTTGGCTGACTCGAGGACAGACTGACTAAGATTCAAGCTAAAAATGAGCTTATTTTGCAAGAACTGAACTAACTTTAGCTGAAATGGTCAGAAATGATCAGAATTCGCTCCTCGTGAGCTTAGAAGAGCTAGAAATGACAAATATTTTAACTTCTTTGAACTTGAGGTGAGTTTTGGTTAAACTTAACTGACGAAAGGTCTAAGGGTGACTTAATGGTAAAATGATAATTTATTGGCCGAATGAGGTAGACTGACCTCTGGACTGGAGTAGACCTAGGAGGTGAGACTCTAAATCGCCTTGCAGGGATTCGGCATATGTGAAAAAGAATGTTTGGAATAGACCTAAAACATTTGGGGTGTTTACATGACCGAAATAGCATCATGGTTTGTACAGGTTTGCGACAAACCCATCATGAAGTCCATTGTAATATTCTCCCATTTTCATTGAGGAATCTCCATCAACTGCATTGTTCACCCAGATTTCTGATGCTCAATCTTGATTTGTTGGCAAGTTAAGCATTTTGCGACATATCTAAAAGCACAATTAAATTTTTATATCATTAATTTGAGTTGACAAGGAGGTAAACTACTTAAAAATCCATAGCATTTATTCAAGATTTCGTTTACCTAACGACATCACATTTTAATGCATTCTACTAGTACCCGCGTTGTAGATCCTTAGACATCTTGGTACTACCCGGGTGGATGATGTACTTGCTCTTGTATGCCTCTTCTAACAATTCTTCTCTCAATTCTGAGTCATTTGGCACCCAAAGTCGCTCCCACATCCATATGCTTCCATCCTCTTTACGTTGGAATGCAGTATCTTCCTGCTGGGCCAGTGCCTCCATTTTTTATACCGCAGGTCTTCTTTCTACTTAACTATAATTCTCTCTTGAAATTTAGGTCGACTTGTCAGACTTGCCACCTTGATCGTAACTCGATCATTTGAAAAGGGCTTTCATTCCACGAAATTGGCTACCAAGTTCTACCCTATATTCATTAGATTGGCCAAAGTACCCCCAGCCTTGCGACTAAGAGCATCAACCACTACATTGGATTTTTCTGAATGATAGGAAATGGTGAATTCATAATCCTTTGTGATTTCAAGTCACCTTCTCTACCTAATGTTAAGTTTCTTCTATGAGAACAAATACTTCAGACTCTTATGGTCTGTGAATACTTTGAATTGTTCTCTGTACAAATAATGCCTTTAGACTTTCAAGGCAAATACTACTGCTGTCAGCTCCAAATCATGGGTCAAATAATTTCTCTTGTGATGCATAGATGATGACTTTGCCATGTTGCATCAACACACAACCCAAGCTGGTACCAGATGCATCAGTATAGACCATAAATCCACTGCTTCCTGATGGCAATGCTAGTACTGGTGCTATTGTTACCTTTGTCTTGAGGTTTTGAAAGCTCTCCTCGCATTTCTCATTCCATTCGAGCTTCACTCCTTTCCTTAGGAGTTTTGTCATAGGCATAGCAATCCTAGAAAAATCTTGTATGAATCACCTATAATACCCTGCCAGTTTGAAAAAGCTCTTGATCTCACTGACATTCTTCGGTTGTGCCCAATTTATTACTATCTTGACCTATTAAAACACTCAAAATTTTAAATTTTCAATAAAAAGAGTGGTTCAAGTAGATTATGAAAATTTCCAATAGAGTTAAACATTCACCTTTGCTGGATCCACCGAGACTCCATTCTTTGATATCACATGTTCTAAAAACATGACCTCGTCGAGCCAAAACTCACATTTCAAAATTTTTACGTACAATTAGTGTGCTTGAAGGGTTTCCAAGACGATCCTCAAATATTCACGATGTTGTTCCGCATCCTTGAAATACACCAAGATATCATCAATAAAAATGATGACGAAGGTGTCCAGGTATGGCCTGAATACCTGATTCATCAGATTTATGAAGGCAACTGGGGCGTTTATGAGTCTGAATGGCATTACTACAAATTCGTAATGTCCATATCTTGTTTGAAATGCCATCTTTGGAAAGTCTTTATCTTTTATTCTCAGCTGATGGTAACCAGACTTCAAATCGATCTTCGAAAAGACCTTTTCCTTTTGTAGTTGGTCTTATAAATCTTTTATGCATGGCAATGGGTACTTGTTCTTCACTGTTGCCTGGTTAAATATTTTATAGTCAATGCATAACCTCATGGACCCGTCTTTCTTTTTCACAAATAGAGGGAATAAACCTCTCTACAACACCACTTCATTTTTTCATTGCAATTATCACTACATAATTTTATTTATATACATACGGCTCACTAATGGATCTCGGATTTTGGGTTGAATTACCGAATATTATGAGTTTATACAACCTTCCAAATGTTTCTCGGATCCTAACTAGGTTTATGTATATATAAAATATTTGGGCCTCTAGAGGTCCAATTTGATTTCAACTGGATTTTGGATCCATTTGAGATCCAAATCCATTTGCTAGCTCCAGATCTATCTACTGGTTCCACATGATTTGGTTTGGATCCAGGGTCTAGTTGGACCCAACGCCTTCAAATAATAACATATTATTACCTTTATCTTGATTTAAGTTCAATTTCATTGATTTTAAAAATGATCAAAATTTATGGGTTTTATAATAACACCAAGTGGGCTGGGCACAATAGCTAGCACTACACTCTTGCTTTCATTGAAAGGGCTTACTATTGGCCCCACATGCACAACAATGTTAAGAAATATGTGAGAACTTGCCTCATTTGTTAGCAGAACAAGTCCATCAATTAGAAACCTGGGGTCTCCTTCAGCCTCTGTTGATCCCCAATCGTCTGTGACAGAGCATCTCCATATTCTTCATCTTAGTACTTCCGATCATCGATGGATTCAAATCGATTCGTAGTGGTGGATCAGTTCTTGAAATATGATATCTTCATCCCTGCTCTGCTTACATGCATTGCAAACCATATTGCTCAACTCTTTGTCAAGAATGAGGTCCAGTATTGGGGACTACCATAAGATATCATCAGTGATCGCGATCTTTGCTTCACTGGCAAGTTCTGGACTAAGGTGTTCAAACTCTTGGGGTTGGAACTTTATTTCTTAAATGCTTTTTATCTACAGATATATAGGCAGACCAAGAGGATGAATATACTGCTTGAAGATTATCTAAGGTACTTTATCAGTGCTAACCAAAGAGATTGGGTGAAACTATTAGTTGTCGCCCGATTCAGTTTCAACTTGCAGAAAATTGAATCTATAGGCCATAGACTCTTTGAACACACTACCGGCCACCAGCCCCTGACACCTCACAATGTACTTGTCCGCTATTCGGACAAGACCCCCCTTGCCCATTAATTCGTCTGTGACTGGCAGGAAAGAACAAAACTTGCAAAGGAATTCTTGCAGAAGGCAGCTATGCACATGAAGAAGTGGGTGAATCCTAAACGTCAACCCCTCACTTTTGACATTGGTGATTAGGTGACGGTCAAGCTAAGTGTGAAACAGATCCGTGCCTTTCAAAAGCTACACAAGGGCCTTGTCTGTAAGTATGAAGGTCCCTTTACCATTTCGAATAAGGTAGGCAATCTCGCCTACAGGGTAGAACTCCCCTCACACTTCCAAATGCATCTAGTCTTTCATGTCAGTCAACTCAAGCCCTATTATTCTGATGGTGAAGACCCTAGTAGAATCCAACCAACATGTCCCCTGATGCCATTCTGAACTACTGATAATAAGGAAGTCAACTACATCCTTAACCACCGCAAGAACTCACACGGTGGCTACAAAGAACTTTTTGTCAAGTGTAAGGACCTTCCCAAAGTTGTAGCAACATAGGAGAACCCTAAGAAGCTCTCTCAATTTCAAGCAAAGCTCGATAAGTACCTCGATTCGCTGTAGTAGTCGTTGAGGGCGATGCCATTTTTGGTAGGAAAGAATGTCACTTCCCGTATACGCAACCGTGGAACGTGCATGCCATGACATAGCTAGGTCATCTTTTTTGCTTCTTTAATCCTCTATAGCCTTTAATTAAAGTCATGTGTGGCTCAATGGGTCATTGTGGGCTTGTAAATAGCTTAGGGAGAGATGTGGTGCCATGAGCTCTATGCCAACGTGTGCTCATGCTGCTCCCTATGGATAGAGAAAATTCTTTTGAAATTTTTATAGTTTTCCAAGTATTTTTGGGATTCTTCCTATCCCTGGGGGGTCAGCACCCATAACTCCTTTAGAGGAAAACTCGTTGGTAGGTAGAGCTCCCCTTGAAGGCCCATTCTCCAAGACCGTCCTAGCACACATTGTCCCACAGTGAGTCTACGTGTAGCTTCTGTGTTGCGTCTCTAAGTATTGCTTAACCAACTTATGAATACAAGTTGAATTCTTGGACATTGTGCCTTCGCCCCTTTCGTTTGCTTGCTCGGTGCCTCATCACACCACTTGTCTGCTTGCTTGTGTTGCTTGCAGATTGTTCATACTCGTCGGTGATTGTCTGTCACATTGCTTGCCTTTGGGGTTCACATGTGACTATTTCTCCGAGATTGTTGCTTGCCCTCGAGCCGCTAGTCTCGTTGGGCCTCCCAAGTGCCGAGATCATTGATTGGGCATTCATTCTTATGTAGTGGCACGTTGCTTCTGATTCTCGGTGCCTTCTCTTGAAGCACCACCTTGCGTAGCTCCCGAGTTGCTCCAATGTGCCACTTCTGCCCGACAAGCTTGCCTAGTCTGCATCCTAAGCATCTCACGGTCCTCAAAAACAAAAAAATCGTAACACCTATTGATGCAATAACACAATATGGACTCGGTACGCACTGATCCATGATCCAAGATACAAACAGATCTTGACACGTGCAGAAGCTTATACGATAATGAGTCTGAACAGAACTCTAAGAAAATGGAATTTTGGGACTCAAACACTCTGATTTGACATATGTGATCCAAATAAAAGTTATGCGCGACTCACACAAATTTCCAACGAATCTGAAATCACTGAACTCAGTTCAACGGTGTCCGTTACACAAACTCAGAATTGGAACTGATAAGCAAGTCTATGACAGTGGATTTTGTCATAACCACCAACTGAGAAAATGTAGGTCATATCCAGACCTTTTCAACAAACTAAGGATTGAATTTTTTTGAGCTTTCTGCGAGTAGCTATGGATTTTTGAACGACCAAAAACAGTAGGTGTTCTAGATGACAAATGTGATAGGTTTTCAACACATACATTCATATTCGCAAGATTTTCTGACATACAAACATAAAAATTAAGATAAACTTAGAATAGAGCTAATATTAATCAGAATCGAATCTCAACTAATAATTGCAAGTTTCAGAATCACAGAACATGTAGGAAATTTCTAGAAATCAGGAAAACTCGATAAACTAAAATTAGGATATTAAATACACGATTTTAAATAATGATTTCAGTAACAGTAGATGATTGTAAATTTCAACACACTTTGACAACGATTAAACCAAAACTTTGAACATGAAAGTTCTAGATCTAGGTTTTAGCTTTCCACACAATCAAACAAAACAATTTTTCATGTAGGAAATCTCTAGATAATTAAAAACTACCGAAGACCACTAGAAGTGTTCTGAAACAAACAAGTGAGAGTGGATTCCTGTCAGTCCGATACATTAACAACACTTTTCAGGGATATAAACAGCCGATTCATGAAATAAATTTAACTACAAAGTTTTAGATAATCGTCTTAGCTTTTCGAGAAGCTAAAGAACACTAGAAACATATCAGTATTGAGGCCGATACAATAATTTCTTTGAAAATGTTCCTGATAACTTGGGATTCGGGAATCCGGGTTTTGACAGGATACCGAGTTATGCAATAGCAATCTAAACTGGATATTTTGTGAATAAAAAAACCACTTGATAACAAAAATATTTCAAAAATTCATTCTAATAATCATCCAATAGTCGACTTACAACTACAAGCACAGTCAACAAGAAACATAAAAAAATAACAATGGGCTCTAACTAATGAACCAATGATTTAGTTATCTGGAATGAAGATGGTAATGGGTGTCATTGGGAAGCAATCGACACCAATGGGGATTCATGAACAACAGATCGAGCACCCTCTTTGAAGTTCAACACTCACAAACAAATTGCTTACATAGTCACACCAAGGTCGATCTTCTCAAAAGATCACCTTCCACGCTCAAAAGATGAGATTCAGTTCTACCTTCACCCAAAGGAGTTTTCTTCAAACCAGCCACACAAAAATTCTTGAAATGAATAAGCCACACAACAGAATTTTTGTCAAAGAGAAACGCCCCCCTCCCCCTTGGTCGACCTCCACTCATAAAGGCCTTGGAGCTTGGGGAAGAGCCACCATAAAAGAGGTGTGGCTTTCCCAAGCCTTGCTCTAAAAAATGAGTTTTGGAAAGACTATTTTTGGCTAAGGCTATTAAGGGACCAACAATAGTATTTGACTTGAATCAGTCAAGACTGAGATTTGAATAAGGTCCAAAATGGTCTACCCCAAGTGGCACCAACTAGGGCGCCACTGAAATAGATTGAGATCCAGATCCGGATCGTGCAACAAATTGGATCCTGCACCAAAACACATTAGAAAAATGCAAATGCGAAAAAAAAACTACCCGCGTTCCCCATACACCCTCTAGTGCCACAAAAGAATCCTACAGGTCACCAGAACTATCCGGATTTGTAGAATTTGCCTTGTAATAATAAAAAAGGTTACAAATAAAAACATATTTAACGTGATTCCTCACTTGCCAAAATAGAATTGAATAATAAAAATACAATCTTTGAGAAAGATGCAAAATATCTCAGATATTGTAGCACGATAATCAAAATGGGTTTGGGTTGGCAGAGATCCAATTGGACCCTAATAGTCCTGCATGATTGGATTGCATCTTGGATTGGATTTTGGGAATTAGATTTAGATCCAATTCATCTTCAAAGCTCGAATCTTCAAAATGCTCTGCATCATTCCCTCCTGGGTCGAAAGGCTTCGTCCTCAGCATCTGTTTCTGCTCAAATGTCACTCTATAATCCCTGCACACATTCAAAATGTAATCAATGTAGAATCTGTTTAAGGCAAATAAAAGAGAACTAAACAAGGCAGAAAATTCTATATAAGAATGATAAGAATATGTGATGCAATGTAATGCAATATGCTCTATAAAATGCAATTCAAATAAATTCAAAGCAGAATAATAGAATTGAATCTCAAAAGCATCTAAGACATTATATTTAATAATTTTACCTTGCATCAACACGCTGCAAATAATAACAAAATTTGGGTCAACAATGGATAACAATTGACTATTTATCATGCAATTCAAAATGTCAAATTTTGCACTAAGATTTTGATAATCACAAGATAAGTCACAAGCAATATAATGTAACAATAGACCAAATTTACTATCGGAATTTGTCAAAGAGACAAAATCAACATTATCTACTAAACCCTAATGGTCATAAACAAGATTTAAGGCTTTAATGCCAACTAGACCTATTGCGTCACGATTAAATTGAGACTCTAAATTCAACTCCGCAAAAAAAGTTTCAACATCTAAGCACTCATTGACACACACGTCTTGTTGATTCTCATCAATAAAATTCATTTTTTTGATAGTTGACTCGACAATGGATATACTAATGAGACTTGTCGAAACAATGTCGACAATCATGTCAGACGCAACACGGGGGTAAACTGTAACACCCATGGGTTCACTACGAAAGTTTTCAAAAATGCTGGGTTCATTGACAAGGATGTCCACAAACTCACTAAGGCTTGGATTGAGCTTTTCAATTTCGACATCAGCCTAAAAAATAGGGGTATAATTGACATGTGTGAAGTCATCAACAACATCTTCATATACAAGCGTCTCTTCATCTTTGATGCTTTCACCAACTTCTCCGAAGAGTAGATTTTCAAAGATGGAGTTGTCCTCGACCAAGCTTAGACAACCTTTGGGGTTCTCCATGAATAAAGGGTTGTCAAAAATATTGTGAGACAACTCTTTACGATCTTCTATATCAAAAAGCGGAGGAAGATTAGACAACTCATTGGTCTCTCTAACGAGGGTGAGTTCTGCATTCATCGCTTCAAAGGCTGGATCAGAAATAAATGCACTCATAGGAACATCCTCAAATTCAGGTGAGGTTTCCTTCACGACTTCCTTATTAACTTCAATGATAGGATCACTACTGAATTCAGGAGAAGGGTCCGCTAGGGAATCCTTCATGACAGAATGGGATTTCAACAAATCCTGAAGTTCATGCCTCACGATGAACACACTGGGTCCCTTGATTTGAGATGCAGCGATTTTAAGGGACTCATGAGGAGAAATGGGGATAACATAAGAAGATGGAGAAATGACAACTAGAATAGTGGATTGGACAACGGATGACGAGGCGGAAGACAAAGGAGGCGGATCTTTCGAAGGAAGCAACTTGATCTTTATTCCTTCAAAAGTGAAGGAATAGACATTGGTCCTACCATTATGTATGATATTTCTGTCATATTGCCAAGGTCTTCCTAAAATAAAGTGACTCGCGTCCATAGGAAGCACATCACACCAAACTTGATCAAAGTAGGTGTTGCCTATCGAGAAATTGACCAAACACTGCTGGTCGACATGAACATCAATGCTCTTCTGGAGCCACGACATCTGATAGGGACGAGGATGAGTCTTATAACTCAAACCTAACTTGGTCATGGCTTCGATCGAAATCATGTTTTCACAACAACCAAAGTCAATGATAAATCAACATACTTTTCCATTGATGGTACACACAGACTCAAATATGTGAGTTTGAAGCCAATGGTCATTCACTTCTTGACGCAGGGTTAAACATATCCTCCTTGAAATGAGTGCTTCACCTCTATTAGGCAACAACACCTCTTCCACATGCTTCTTTTCGAGATCTTCCTCAAAATCCTCAAGATCTTGATCATAAACAAGATTGGATTTGGGATCCAATCTAGAATCGTCCTCAACATGCGATCCTTCAATGAACAAGGCTTTGCCACGACACTCAGTGGACTTGTGACCCAACTTTTCACAAGTGTAACACTTGATGGGGGTATTGGAACTAGAAGTTCGAGATTGGGTTTCTATCGAAGCATTCTGACTCGTAACCCAAGACAGGTTAGTCACATTGGGGTGGGTCAACCTTTCCACTTGGGACTACTTGGGTCCGCATTGAGGGTCTAGTAGTATGACACACTTTCTGATGAGCCTTGGACACAGTCCAACACTCAACGAAGTTAAGCATATCTTGTAATTGGAAGTTCAGACCTCTAATATATTTTGATACTAACTATTCTTTGCTTTCACGGATATCATTCCAAGCAATGAGATCATAAAAATTTTTGGTGTATTGATCCACCAAACGGGTTCCTTGTTTAAGGCTTTGGTATTTCTGATAAAGTTCTCGGTCATAGTTTAAATGAATTGAGCATGGAGTTTCTGCTCCATGTGCTCTCAACGCTCAATCGGGGCACATCCCTGATGTCTGCGCATTTGCTTGAGCTGTCACTACCAGGTTGTAGCTCAACTCTTTAATTTGAGGGATATCAATCACACACGATGATCCTCTGAGACTTCCTTAAATTCAAGGATTTCACAAACTTCGCTAATCCAATCTAAAAATTTTCCAGAAGTTTCAATCGCCTTAAATTCTAGGATATCAAATCACAAGCCCGAATTCCAATGGGATCTCCTAGGTTGTAGGCTATCTCTTCTCTTTGGAATTCGTTAGTGTGACTTGAAGTCATCATCAGAATCATATGAATGAGTCTTACAAGTTTCTCGAGAACTGTGTGGATTTTGCTCAGCTCGTCGATCGTTAACTCTAGCATTTTCAGCCATTTGACGAGTTAAATCTTCAACTCGGCGATTAGCCTAGGTAAGTTGTCTTTGCAAATCCTGCACTTCATATCGATGATCACGTTCATTATTTTCTCTATTAAAATTATTTTGACCTCGACTGCTCATTCGACCCGCCATGGTGAATGGTACCTAATTTTTTTTGGACTCCCCACAACACCAAGAATTGTGTCAGATTAAAAAATCCGGTAACCCTAGCTCTGATACCAAAATGATGCAACAACACGATATGGATTCGGTACACACCGATTCATGATCCAAGATCCAAACAGATCTTAACATGCGCGGAAGCTTATACGACAATGACTCCGAAGAGGATTTTGGGAAAATGGAATTTCGGGACCCGAACATTTTGATTCGATAGATGCAGTCCAAATAAAAGTTGTGTGCGACTCACACATATTTCCAACGAATCTGAAATCACTGGATTCGGTTCAGTGGTGTCCGTTACACAGACTCAGAATCAGGACTGATAAGCAAGTCTATGATAGACTTTCAGATTCCACAGACAGTCTGTTTGCAGGGGGTTTCAACCCCTTAAACAGTAGATTTTGTGAAAACCACCAACTAAAAAAATGTAGGTCAGATCCAGACATTTCCAACGAACTAAGGATTGGAATTTTTTGAGCTCTCTACGAATCGCTACAGATTTTTGAACGACCAAAAACAGTAGGTGTTCTAGATGATAAATGTGATAGGTTTTCAACACATACATTCACATTTGCAAGATTTTTCGACATGAAAACATAGGAATTAAGAGAAAGTCAGAATAGAGCTAATAATAATCAGGATCTCAACTAATAATTCCAAGTTTCAGAATCACAAAACATGCAGGAAATTTCCAAAAATCAAGAAAACTCGATAAACTAAAATCAAGATATTAAACCTACGATTTCAAATCATGATTTCAGTAACAGTAGATTGATTGAAACTTTGGAACACTTAAACAACGATTCAACCAAAACTTTGAACATAAAAGTTTTAGATCTAGGTTCTAGCTTTCCACATAATCAAACAAAACAATTTTTCATGTAGGGAATCTCCAGATAATTAAAAAATATCAAACACCACTAGGAGTGTTCTGAAACAAACAAGTGAGAGTGGATTCCTGTCAGTCCGATACTTTAACAATACTTTTCAGGAACACAAACGGCCGATTCACGAAATGGACTCAACTATAAAGTTGTAGATAATTGTCTTAGCTTTTTGAGAAGCTAAAGAACGATGGAAACAAATCAATATCAAGGCCAATACGATCATTTTTTTGGAAATGCTCCTGACAACTTAGGATTCGGGAATCCGGGTTTTGACAAGAAACCGAATTATGCCATAGCAATATGAACTAGATATTTTGTGAACAGAAAAACTACTTGATAACAAAAATGTTTCAAACATTCATTCTAATAATCAACCAATAGTCGACTTACAACTACAAGCACAATCAACAAGAAACAGAAAAAAATAACAATGGACTCTAACTAATGAACCAGTGATTTAGTTATCCGGAATGAAGATGATAATGGGTGTCGTTGGGAAGCAACCAACACCAATGGGGATTCACGAATAGCAGATCAAGCACCCTCTTTGAAGCTCAACACTCACGAACAAATTGGTTACACAGCCACACCAAGGTCGATCTTCTCAAAAGATCACTTTCCATACTCAAAAGATGAGATTGAGTTCTACCTTCACCTCAAGGAGTTTTCTTCAAACCAGCCACACAAAAAATCTTGAAATGAATAAGCCACACAACATAATTTTTGTCAAATAGAATCATCCTCCCTCTTTCTTGGTCGACTTCCACTCATAAAGGCCTTGGAGCTTGGGGTAGAGCCACCATAAAGGAGGTGTGGCATTCCCAAGTCTTGCTCCAAAAAATGAGTTTTGGAAAGGCTATTTTTAGCTAAGGCTATTAAGAGACCAACAACCATATTTGACTTGAATTAGTCAAGGCTGAGATTTGAATAAGGTCCAAAATGGTTCACTCCAAGTGGCGTCAACTAGGGCTCTACTGAAATGGATCGAGATCCAGATCCGAATTGTGCAGCGAATTGCATCCTGCACCAAAATGCACTAGAAAAATGCAAATGCGAAAGAAAAAAAATAAAAACTATCCACATTTCTCATACACCCTCTAGTGCCACAAAAGAATCCTACATGACACTAGAACTATCCGGATCTATAGAATCTGGCTCCTAAAAAAGAATAAAAAAAGATTACAAATAAAAATATATTTAGCGTGATTATTCACATGCCTAAATAAAATCGAATAATAAAAATATAATCTCTGAGAAAGATGCAAAATATCTCATATATTGTAGCACGATAATCAAAATGTGTCTGGGTTGGCAGAGATCTAATTGAATCATGATAGTCCTGCACGATTGGATCTGCTCTGGATCACATTATGGATTGGATCTTGAAAATTATATTTGGGTCTAATTCGTCTTCAAAGCTCGGATCTTCAGGATGCTCTGCAGCACCTATCCTCTTGTCGATCTACCAATCATCTTTAAAATGGATGGTACATATGGTCTACTAAACCATTTTCCTTTGCAGACAACTGGATAAAATTCCTCTTCACACTCTGTAAATTGTTGCAGCATGCACAGTTAATTCTCTAGTCTCTTTCTTGTTTTGTTTTCATGTGAATGTTTCAAATGTGTGTTATAGGACAAAAGGGTTAAAAAAAAAATCTTAACATCACGAGAAAGGGTATCACGGATTAGACCTCGATCGATCGATTAACATCGCAATTTCAAACAGTTCAATTGTAGCGGAACTTAACAGCGATGATGGCGTTGCTTGAGTCGATATATATGCATATTTTAGTCAGCATTGTCTAGCTGGATCTTAAAACTCATCCGCTGTCTAGCCTTAACTCTATTGTTATCTGATTAAAGAAAATGATTTTCTATTATACACCCAGCTTTTCGCGAGCGGCTTCATTTGCTTGTTGGTTTATGAAGCTCTTGACGTCCAAGTATGTTTTCCTCATTTTGTTGGGCAGTAGATATGAACAATTCATCTATGCTTGCTTCATGGGGATTCGAGTAATCAAGGTTCCTTGGAAATGTCCTCTTCAAATATATTCTTTTATGAGAATGGTAGATCGCTGCCATTAATCAAGAAATTAAGGCTCCTTTTGAAAACTCGTTGTCGGATGGAGATTATACATTGGAAAAAGTGGTTGGCAGATAGCTATCAATTCCATATTTTAATGTAAATACAAAGGAAGAGAGAGGACCTCACTTCTCATCCCAAATGCATAAACACCCATCCCAGCTACCAGTTTCCAAACGTCCACCGTCAAGGTAGCTTGACCAAGTTTTTACCAAAATGCGCGAGCTCCTATCCCGGCTACTAGTTTCCAAACAGAGCCTAAATAAAACACCTTTGTCATGAGGCTGGAAGCCAAATCTTTGAAACCCCCCCAACTGTTCTAAATTAATGTGGGCAAAGCGGGCCATTAGATAACCATCCAGTCAAAGGCCTCATTGATGACTGACTCTCAAGTAGGGGTGGCAATCGGGTCAGGTCAGCAAACCTCAACACGAACATGACCCATTTATTAAACGGGTCGAATGTGGCAAACACGAACACAACCCATTTATTAAACGGGTAACCCGACACAACACGGTTAACCCGTTTAATAAACGGGTCTCGGCCAAAGATTCCGCCGACGAGCTCTGCATGAGCCTCACAACCGCCTTCGACGTCGGTCCCTCCATTCGCCTCTCGTACCGCCCCAACGACCCCTCCAACGCCTTCCGCCTCGTCGTCAAGACCAGCATCGGCCCCTTCGGCTCCCCCGCTGCCTCCCCGCTCTCCATGAGCACCGAGTTCGACCTCCTCCGCGGCGACCGCGACCCCAAGTTCTTCGTTCGGTTTAGCCCCCAGGCCGACGATTTCTCCATCAAGAAGACGACCAGATCGCCGCCGATTGGATTCTCCGATGATCCCGGTGCCTTCTTTGACCAGAAAATGGGCGAGGGTTTGGAGGTAAACGGCCTCTTAGAGGAGAACGGCGGCGAAGGATCGGCCAATCATCTTCGGCTAGGGTTCTGCGAGAACGGAGGAGTGGTTGCGGTCGAGCAACGCGATGGATCGACGGTGGCATTGGGATCATTTGCCTGCATGATCAACGACCTATTCTCTGGTGTCGAGATCCGCGTGAGGAGCGCCTTTCCGGTGAGGAAGCACACCATTGTCAGCTTCGAGTGGGGGATTAGAGTTCCGATGGGGCTGTCATCAGCCGAAATCTCGCTCAGGAACCTGCCGGTCTTGGTGATGGGACCCGATTACCATAATATGATTCATGTTCGTGTATTTGGCGGGACTCAGGTTGCGGGTTGACGGGTTCGTGTAAACGGGTTGGCATACCCCTAACACGAACACGACCCGTTTAATAAACAGGTTAGGCAGATTGACCCGTTTACGACACAAACCCTGCTAAGAAGCGGGTTGGCGGGTCGGGTCAGATTTTGCCACCAGTACTCTCAAGTGTGGGTGTCTTGGCCTGCTACTATGGATGGCAATGGGCCAGGGCGGGGGACAAGGACTCCACCCCCGCCCCGTCTCAAGATTAGAACCTCCATGCCCGCACGGGGATGGATTTTAACCTTCACCCCCGCCTTCATCCCCGTTTCATGTCCTTCATCCCCGGTTCAAACAAGGATGAGGCGGGGCGGGGCCCCATTTCCCCGTAGTCTATTGCCATCCTTTAGAAGGACTGGGGATGGGGCGGGGAGGGGACAGGATGGGGCGAGAAAAAGTGTAAGTCCATCCCCGCCTTCATCTCCGAACGGGGATGGATTTTAACCTTCGTCCCCGCCTCCATCCCCGTTTCATGCCCTTCATCCCCGGGGGCAAGGCGGGGTGGGGCCCGCTTTCCCCTGGTCCACTGCCATCCCTACCTGAGTTCTCCGAGTCAGCGAAGATCAAGGCCTTTGACAGGATAGGGATTCTGTGACTAAGGATGGTCTAATAATAAAGACGCCACGGTGGAAATCCCAGGAGTGTATCATTAGCAGTTTTTAATTGAGACAAAGAATAAAAATACTGGGTACCATCTTACGCTTGAATGGGCAGCAGAAGGTTCACTTTTTGGGGAAAAAGCCAATGTCATTGGGCATTTCTGGTGCTATTTTTTTTTGAAAGGCTGGTCCTACCAGACAATCTATTTTTAGATAAAAGAAATGTGTATCAATTTAGCTAATGCACTGCCTAGGTCTACGAAAGATTCGTTGTAAAAGAATATTCTAAGGAATATCTTAATGAAATTTTCCCCATATGTTTTAAAAAACACCCTCATTTGTTTTGAACTTCTCAATTCGAGGTTAGTGATGCAGGACAAGACAAAGAACCTCATTGAAGTTTTAGGAAGTAAAAAGTTCAAGGGTTGGTTTCAAAATTTAAATGGGAGTTTGCCTTTTATTTTGCATAAACTTCAGATTTTATAAGTTCAAATAATTACAGATAGGTCTTTTACATTTTATTTATCGCTAGGCCTTTTGATAGTTTCTTAAATGAATCGCTACTTAATTTGATCGGTTCTTAGTCGGAATTGTGCTGCATGAGTTTAGGTAGATCAGTTTCATAAAATTATCATACATTTACTTAATTTAAATATATCTTTATTAGACATTAAGTAGGATAAGAGGTTTCTATCTTATATATGGATCGAAGTCCTTTAACTATAAAAAATGAAATTTGATTATTGAGAAAACTCAATTTTCTATTTTTTTTTTTTTGGATTTAAGAGCTCTCTCCGGATTCATGGAACCTCTTTGTTGTTAGGGATTCAAGGATACGCTAGGAATAAGAGGATGTTGTTCTTCTTAATAAGTTTTCGTGATTACATTATTAGTAGTCGTCTTGTGAATGAGGTGTGGCTTGATCAAGTCCATGTGTGGACCCATTGACCATGTTGTATATATGGAAAAATATAAAGAAGGAAAAAAAATCCAAACAAGGTTTTTTCTTGTGAAGGAAGAAAGTAAGAGAGAGATTGAGGCTTCTTTAAAATAGGGAGACGTGGAGAGCTCTTTTGGGGCAACGCCCCTTTCTACGAGGCAAACTGACAAAGAAGCGGCCTCCTTTGGGGTCTAGGGAGGACCCACAGTTTTTGTTAGAGGACGAGATTCTGGACCTCTCACCAAGGTTGATCCAGCTCCAAGACACAATAAAAAAGTTGGCGTCAAACAGCTAAACACTGACAGCTGTAAAGATTCATAGAAAGGGAAACGGAAAGTCAGAAAGAGGACAAATCCTCCGATGACGTTGATTCAAGGAAATCCTTAAGGAAATGTGTCGATAATTGAGCTCTCTCTAACTGATTTTTTATATTAGTGAAAACCTCCTCTACGCGTTAGTAGAGAGAGAGGGGGGGAGTGTTAGTGCTCTATCCATGGATGCAGGTGAATCATTCTTACCAAGCCACGTTATACCTTAGGTTGGACATAATGGATCTATGTTCAACCTATTTAGGTGACCCAGTTTGACACCATTAGTAGGCCACATTAGTGGATCATACAATGAGGAGATAGTGGGTGATAGTTACATAAGCAACTGCATCTTTCTTCATTATATAAGAGGGTTGGCTGCTACGAAGATGATGAGAGATTCGTGGCAATGGCCTACCCAAATTTCACATTCGGCTTTACGTGGTATAGGGTTCTGCTCACCGTCGACCTAAGGCCTGGGCTCATCATGGGCGTCAATCAGATGAGGAGAATGCCGGATACCCGCACACACATTCTGTGACATCAGCGGATACATATTCAGCTACACTTTCTGTGTATGTTGATGCAAGCAAACTCCAATAATGGGTTATGGGCCCACCATCATACATACTGCTGCGCGTGGATGCGTGCGAGCCTACTGGCGTTTGCTGTGATTGTCGCTGTGGGGCGACCTAAGTCGCAGGTTGACAACGACAATCATCGTGAGGTGATTGTTTTTCCGGCAGTCTATCGTCGTGAGGTGACTGCAACAGACTAAAACTGTCACCATGGGGCAACAGTGTTTCTCGGCAGCTCGTCAACATTGGTAGTCAGTAAATGGCTACTGTCGCCGTGGGGCAACAAAGTTTCCCGACAGACTGTTGCCATGGGGCAACAACCCTCATCGGTGACAGAACCACCCTATGGTGACTGCTTGTCGATGTAGGGCGACGTTGGTCACCGAACAATGGTGACAGTCGTCGTAGGGTGACTGCTTTTCTCAGCAACCGTAACCCGGTGGCGGTAGCAGCCTTGATGACCCTCATTAAAAAAAAAAACAGATCGAGGGTTTTACCTGTGGCCGTCGAGCTGCAGGGGGGTTGCCAGATTTTTGCCTCATGATGTCATTGGGTATATCACCTGAAGCGTCGTCGCAAACGTCGCTGAGGGGTGGGGTGGGGGATTGTCGACATCCGTCTGGCAATGCATAGAATTTGGGGATTAAAAACCCCCTTTCTCTTCGGCCATGGGGCTGCAGAGTCGACAACCATCGTCGGGGAATCAGGATAATTGCCGTGGAGCGATATGTCGGAAGAAGCAACCAATGGGTCATCGCGCCGATGAAGTCCCTTGACCGCATGGGTCATCGCCTGAGATCCCCTGCGCTGTCGGGTTGCAAGGTGGTCGGCCTATGTCGAGGTCACCAGAGATATGTTGCTGGGGTTGGAGATCGCCGGATGGTCGACATCTGGGGTTTGAAAACCCCCTTTTCTCTTCCCTACTTCTTCAACCGTTGAGCTGGGTTTTTTGGTCGATGGAGGTTCCGCCGTGAGCAGGCCGCCGGTGTGGGTCATCGGCAGGCGATGCGAGTCATCGTTGTGCGACATGGGTCGCTGCTGGTGTCGTACCCTTTTATCTCTGCTCAGTCAAGCCGTTGAGCATCCAGTGGGTCGCCATCGCCGACGGTCAACCGGCTGGAGCACCAGTCCTTGCATTGGCACGTCACCGTGGGGCGACATGGGTCACCGGTTTTTGCTCCTGGGCGACGTGGGTCACCATAACATCCGAAGGAGAGAAACCGTTTCGGTTTCTGAGGGTTGTGTAAACAGAAACCCTCGGGTTTCTGTTTTAACTCCCGATAAGAGAATCGGGTTCTGTGCGGACCAGATATTCTAACCCGGTGGCATACCTGATCCATATCTGAATTTTGGTGGATCGGGTCTGCCTAGATCCATTGGCTAACCGATCCCAGGATCGGACCCAGACCCATTTGGTGTTCGGGTCTGGGTCTGATCCATTTTGGGGCCAAATCCATATCTAGGATTCAGATCTACCTTGGATCCGGTCTGCGGTTTTATCCCAGGACCGAACCCGGACCCATAAGGCATTAGGTCTGGGTCAGATCATGTAGACTCAGACCCATTTAGTATCGGGTCAGGGTTTTGGGTCAGAACCGTTATTTTGGAACGAGTTTAGGATCTGATCTCCTAAGGGATCGGGATCCATTTGAGGTCTGGGTCGGTGATCAGATCTGACCCGGTTGGATCAAAGCCGAACCCATTTGGTTTCGGGTCTGGTTTGATTCGGTTGAACTGGATCAAGATCTAAAATATTTTGGACCAGTTTGTGATCCAGACCCATCAGGTATTCAGGTCTGGGTCTTATTAGGAAGCCTAGATTCAGTTTTCAATCGGGTTATTATCCAGACCCATTTGGTTTCGGGTCTGGTCCAATCCGATTGAACTGTGTTTTGAGATACAGATCTATTCGGATCGGATTATGATTCAGACCCATCAGGTATTCGGGTTCTGGATCTAATCAGGAGGCCCAGATTCGGTTAGTACCATGTTAGACCCAGATCCAGTTCATATCGAGTCTGACCTGGATCCGGTTAAAGCCGGGTCCGACTCAGATCCAGTTAAAATCGGGTCTGACCTAGATCCAGTTTGAACTGGTTCAGACCTGGATCCAGCAGGGTCTAGGCACTATTTGGCCTGAACCAGATCAGGGACTGATTCGGCCCCTTTCGAAACCAGTTCTAAGCCATTTTTGATTGGTTCTTTTCAGTTTATCACCGATTTTGAGATGCTAAGACTCTGTTTTCATAAATATAAGAAAATACAAGGATTTTGGCATACGATTATAGGGTTTTATGAACTTTTGTTCATATTTGGTACCGGTTCAGACCCTTTGATGACCGGTTTGAGGTCGTTTCAGACCGGTTTAGAGTATTTTTAGACCGGTTCGGGGTCGTATAAGACTAATTTCTGCTTGAGGACTCTAGGTTTTACCCATATGAACTTGTTTTAGTTATTTTTCATGCTTTATAAAGTGTTTATTGTATAGAAAGCATGACATGCATATTAATTTAGGTGTTCCATGTTGGTTAAGTCATGCATGATGGTTTTAAGCATTAAGCATTAATTATGACTAAATTCATGACATTTTATCATCAAAATTAGTTTATACATATAAGTGAAAGCATGAACTTGTATTTTTTGACGATATGAAGTATATCTTGTCATGAATATACAAGCATTAATATGTGTGCATGGGCATGCTCCATAATACGAATATATTTTTTGGTAAAAGATCTTGATTGACGGATTTATGTTATCACCAAAGTGATTTGAGTCGTGTTGATTAAGGATTCTTTGGACCGTATTAGGATTTGTTATTATGATTATATGTGAGTTTATAAAACATCGATTCTACCCAAAGGTAGGTTGTTGTGTTCCAAATTCACACAAGGTGTTATAGTAGATGTGTATTTCAGCCCATGAAGCATGTTCGTACCCAAAGGTACAATGCTGAATTGCCTCTGGTTATATGATCTGCTAGTTTCACTAACTGAAGTCAATTCCTTGAGAATTGAAAAGACAGAGCAACTATCAGTATTGTCGTTTCCACCAAAGTGGAACGATAATGACTCAACTATGCTTGTCTTAAAAAAGATGAATAATAAGGGGTCTCATATTTACCTTTTCAATATAAATCTCGTATAGAGTGATTTATCCTCCACTCATACGAAGAATAGAACAACCATTTTGAAGGTTGTCTATGAGAAGTGGGAGCGCTCAAAATGATGTCCATGAGAAGTGGGAGTATTCAAATAATCTTAGCCTGTTGCTTTTGCAATCTTGAGTGGCTCAGAATATTTGAGGTGTTATCTCTCACTGCAGAACTGAAGAAATTTCTGAAATCCATTGTGACAAAAATTATTGATTTTATACGAAATTTTATCTCAGGCCATTTGAATAAGAAGCTTCATTATGGATCTTGGGATTGTGGACTCTATTGAGAGACCACTAAATATCTTTTTGAGATAATGAAGTAGTCATGTTCTTTTTCAAATAACAACAAGAAATCAATCTCGTGTTGACACATAGAGTTAAAATACTTTGTTGTTAATGAACGAACTGAGAATCATCTGGTATGTATTGATACAATTGAGACGAAGAAAATGACTCTAGATTCTCTTACTAAAGGGCTATCACTGGGATTGTATTCCCAACATGTAAACGGGATGAGTCATTTTGATTCATTCTTATGTATGACAATACATTATGTGATCACATTTGATTCTCTATGGCTTTGTAAATTGTTGATTTTGCATAAAGAATATCTCATATGGGTTAGAGAGAATAACAGAATAACAATATTAAAGGACCAATAAAGGAATAGGTAAGAGACCAACCTATTCATAAAGGTAATTTCAATATGCTTAAGCACTGAAGGTAAATTATAGTATAATACATGAGAATATGACATTTCATAAAGGAGTATTCATCTCTATGACTCATATGATTCATCCTTGTGATAAAGAGTAGCATGTGAACCCACATGAAGAATTAAATCGAGATAACGGTATAATCCTCGATTTAGTGCACTTTTGGTGTTAATGGGTCAAGTGGGAGAATGTTGGACATAACGGATCTAGGTCCAACCCATTTGGGTGACCCGGTTTGACACCATTAGTGAGCCACATTAGTGGACCACATAATGGGGAGATAGTGGGCGGCAGTTACGTATGTAACTGCCTCTTTCCCCATTATATAAGGGGGTTGACTGCTACGAAGATGATGAGAGATTTATGACAATGGCCTACCTAAATTCCACATTTGGGTTTGCATGGTATAGGGTCCTGCTCTCCTTCGACCTAAGGCCTGTGCTCATTGTGGGCATCGACCGGATGAGGAGAACGCCAGATACCCTCCCTCACATTCTGTGGCATCAGCGAATACGTATTCAGGTACGCTTTCTCTGTATGTTGATTCAAGCAAACTCCAACACCTTCTTGCGTATGATACCATTTTTTGATATTAGAACCCACCTTATTCTTTGCAAGGTTAGAGTTATCCTGGTGCCAAGAAAAGAGTGTGTTTGTTGTTTGGTTGATCCTGTTCGAGTGTGCTGCGGAGGAGATCAGATCAGTGCTGTTGTGTGCATCTGTTGCACCATGACTTCTCCGAGTGTTGTTTTCTTTCATTGCTGCCTTTCATCCTACCGTAGCCATAGTCAGTTCAAACCCACAAGTTGGAGGTATTTTTGCCTTTGCTATTCCTTCCACTTCAAACTTGCAATATTTCCTGACCACGAAGTTGAACCCAGAAAATTACTTCTTATGTATATACAGTTCCTCCTAAGAAAACCTATGATCTTTACGAGGGATTGTAGATGGTCCCAAACCCTGTCCTGAATATTTCAAACTAGGAACTCAATATGAAATCAATCCCAAATTTATAAGTTGTCAAAACAAGATCAACTCGGATAATCTCTTTCCTAACTGAAGTCGTCCACAAAGTTATTGGCCAGTCAACGTCCAGAGGAGTGTGTGCCTTGAAAGACTCCCACGCCCATTCCAGGTCAAGGGGCATGCAACTAAAAGAGCAGTTGCAAACCTTAAAGAAAAAAAATTTGTCCTTCGACGAGTATTTTCAGCGAGCAAAACTTATTTCTCATAAGCTGGCATAGCGTCAAAACCCGTGAGTGATGAGGATTTAATCTTCCTTTTGCTGAGAGGGCTACCAGCAGGGTATAACTCCTTTAAGATGCCAATTGTTGTTAGAAAGGAAGAGTTCTCTTTTGAGGAATTGCATAGTCTGTTGCTTAGCGGCGCATATGATGCAACCAAATTTTTTGTGAAGATTTGAACGTTGCCGCTAACCTATCCCAGTGTAGAATTAATGCAGTTCAGGTGGTTATAACAAGAGTCAAAATTATAATCAACGAGATAACTATTAGAAACAGGATAGGGGCAAAGGATACTATTGTGGCAGAGGTCGGTTCTATGACAGGTCTCAAAACTAAAATGATTGATCCAATGGTGATGGTCAGAACTCGAACGAGTCAAATCAGAATGTAAAAATCATTTGCTAGGCATGTGACTCTCCGGGGCATGTGGCTCGTCGTCAATGTCCTCAATATGCTCTCCTATACCAAGCATAGAATGCTAAGGTTTATGACAACTCTTGTACCCTGACTTAGGTGCCACCCATCGTGTCACAAATGAGTTAATCTATCTTGCTATACAATCGAACTATCATGGCAAGGACATGGTTAAAATAGGTAGTGGCAAAGGTTTGGCTAATGATCTAATCAGTTCTTCAATTTTTCATTATGGTGCATGTTCATTTCACTTAAATGATATTTTACATCTCTAAGTGTAAGATCCTGAAAAAAAAATTAAACTTGGATTCGGGTCGGATCCGGACCCAAACCCGACCCAGACCCAAATAGAGGCACCACCTCCTGTGTCTTTTGAAGACAGCGAGGCAGGGGTTTCAAAGAGAACCCCACCCCCTTCTTCCTCTCTCATTCTCTCTCCCCGATACTCTCCCTCTTTCCCCATGCGTCGATCAGTCATGGTCGACAAGCACACCCACCGACAACAACACCATCGGAGCTCACCCTTTCCGGCGACAACCTTCCCTCTGTGACTCGTCGGTGACGCCTCTCTACCCGATGACCCCTCAGACTCACTACCGACCACCTCCTTCTCTCGGCTGCGAAGGCGCCGATGACCCACCGCCATCGCCTTTTGCTTCGACGACCTTCAGGTATGCTCCTCTCGTCCCTCTTCTTCTTCTTCGTCTGTCTTTTCTCCCCCCTTTTCCCCTCTTCTCCTGTCTCTTCTCTCTCTCCCTCACCTCTCTGTGTGGCCACAGGAGGGGTCAAACCCCCTCCCTGTGCCCCCTTTTTAGCAGGGAAGGGGCACGAACCCTCCCTGCTCTTTGCTACGACAAGGGAGGGGCCGAGCCCCCTCCTCCTTGCTTCCCGTTCCTCTAAGAAACTGACAGGGGCCTTTGACCTCTGTCTCGTTTCCCTGCTTAGCACGTCGATCGGGGGCCTTTGGCCCCTGCCTCCGCTTCCAAAAGCCGCAGGAAGGCTGTTGGCCCCTGTGCCTCTTTCCTTTTGCTCATTTTTCTGGGAGGGGCCATCAACCCTTGCCCCTTTTTGATGTTCCGGCAGGGGCCATCGGCCCCTGCCCTGTTTATTTCAGTAGGAGCTGAAGGCCTCTGCCCTTTTTATTGTTCTAGCAGGGGCCTTTGGCCCCTGCCCCCTGCCCCTTTTATTGTTCCAACAGAGGCCGAAGGCCCCTGCTCCTTTTTCTGTTTCAGTAGGGGCTGATGGCCCCCTGCCCTTTGTGCACGAGTGTATACCCTTGGCCGACAAGCTTGGGTAATCTTCGGAAACTACATCGTAATAGGGATAGATCATTGCAATCGTTGGTCTTCAACGAGGAATTCCTAGTAAGCATGAGTCATGAGCTCGCATTGACTACGTCCCTCTTTGGGGGGCAAGGGTCATTTGGCCCTGCCCCATCCTTTTTTCGAGTCAATTGGGATGGTTGGCCTCAGCCCTATGTATCAGAGAAGTCTAGTCTTCGCTTTGCTTTTGTTTTTGTTTGGGTTGCATGATAATATCACATATTTGCAGCTACAACGAATCCCACTCGCGCTCTGTGACCCGAGCCGTCAATCGTATACATCCGCAAACGCCCGAACTAGTCTCAGTTGTTTGTACGTTTTCCCTGCGCGTACCCACAGGCCAGTAATATCGAAACATAAAGTCTGTTCACACTAGTTGATTGCTTGCTCGGTAGTTCAGTATGCTACTCGTTGAGCTATGCACGCCTGTCAAGGTGTTACTCTAGTTGGTTAAACTGCTTACGTAGTTCTTTGCGGAGTAATAAGTAGCTTCTCATACTAGTTAAATGCTTATAATAATAGCATTATGCCAGTTGCTACATATTAGCATGTGACTTGCTTTATCCCTTGGTCGAACTGTTTTGTGCTTATTATAGCGTAGCACTTGTTGGCTTGCATCTCTTATGATTGATGTGATTGCATACAACTCGTAATCTACGAACTGATGATAACTAAGATTGATGTTGCTGCTTGTCTTATAAGTTGCTTACATATTATGATATAACTGTTGTCGTATAATTGCTTATGAATGGCTTGTGATGCAATGATTTATGCTTTACGATTAATTTAATTGCTTGTTGATGGACTGAGCCATTTGATGACAATTGTATGTTTTACGAGCATTGTTATGAGTGCTTGTCTTATTCAGTTGTTTTGTTTGGCTGTCAGATAGAGTTAGTTACTCTTCGCCTATAGAATCAACTGGATTGCCATATCTGCATGTTCTCATGTGTCGTTTACGCATGCTTTGAGGTTCTATTGGAGGATTGTAATGTTCTTTGTGGCAATAATATGATGCGTAGGATTATATGCTTCTGTGTGATGTGATTGTTATGCCATGTGATAATAAATGTTAGAAGTATGCGATAATATGTTCATGGTTCATGGAACCTTATTGGAGGAATGGGTGATCGTGTGTTTTGTTTTACCATGTGGAGTGATACGATGCATATTGTTGATATACGTGCTTGTACCCATATTGATGGTTTCTGACCCAAGAGAGGTCAATTGTTCAGAGCAGTCAATTGTATTGATGCATGTATCACTGAGTAGGGTGTCTGTTGAGGACATGATCTCCAAAGGATTATCTGCGAGGGCGTGTATGATCAAGACCAGGTGACCTGACTAGAGTGGTAGATTCCCTGTGAGGAAGTACACTGTCCATGAACGGGTAGCCACAAAGATGGTGAACTCCTGTGAGGAAGTGTAGGGTCTAAGACCAAGTATACCATCTAGGACGGTAATTCTTTGTGAGGTTATACATTTTCCAGACCAGGTGATCCGGCGTTGATCTTGTTGATTGTAATAGTGGCTATCGACCCTGAGAGCGGTCATTTGTGTTGATGTGTGTATCACAATGATTTTCATTGGATATGACATTTGTTGGGGACCGGTTTCCCAAAGGTTTTGCTGTGGGGGTATGTATGATCAAGATCAGGTGACCCGACTAGAGTGGTAGATTCTCTGTGAGGATGTACACTATCCACGAATGGGTAGTCACAAAGACGGTGAACTCCTGTGAGGAAGTGTATGGTCCAAGACTAGGTATACCCTCTAGGGCAGAAATTCCTTTTCAGGTCGTATATCTCCCAAACCGAGTGATCCGACGTGGAGCTTGTGTTTTTGCTTACTATAAAAAGTTATGGTGAGCTGTGATGCTCTTCTAAGATTGTTTGTGATAGCCAACTATGAATTCATAGTTTCGGCTTTCTGTTTTAGCATTATTATATGCTGGACTCAGATGTGAGAATCAGATCGTTAGCGATTTGTGATAGTGATCATGTTTTTGACCTTCTACGGAAGAGTGGACTTTTCTAAGAAAGTATGACGCCTTAGTGAGTCATAACCGGTGACAGTTGGCCGCGTAAGGCCTTGAGAGATGAGAATAGTTTAAGGTGGTTCAGAACAAGCGTTTGTTAGAAGTAGTGAGGGCGACAAACAATGTCCTGATAATGATTCAATGTAGAGACCTTGTTCTAATAACGAGAACAAGCTAGTTGCGTGGTGGTTCACAACCTACGATCAAATGAATCATCTTGCTACGTTTTGCCATTTGCACTACTTACTTACCCGCTTGCACTACTTACTCGTTTGCACTGCTTACCTGTTTAACTGCATATCTGCTTTAAATTGCTCAACATACTAATCTAAATGTACTTAATTCAGTTTTCTGTGATCTCTCTTGTGCACCTACTAGTTTTTCGCAAAACTAACCCATTCTATGGGTACAAGTGATGATTAGGTACACTACGGGCGATGGTGCGATTGTAAGATGGCTTCAAGACTTCTTTTTCCTGCTCTTAGCTCGCGTCCTGAACGCTTTGGGTTTGTATCAGATTTTCTTTAGGATACCAAAATTTTGTGAGTTTTGGTTCTTTTAGCTAACGTGCCCAAAGTTGTTAGCTTGCCTTCTGATTTAACAAAAGAAAAATCTTTCGCTGATTTCATAAACAAACTCTGAAGGAAAGAGATATTTCTAGTCTCTTGCCTATTTTTCTGAAAAGGTTCGCAAGTTTGAAATTTGGGGCGTTACACTAAGATCTCTAGAAATTTATTATCAGTTTATAAGTTTACGAAAGACGATGATATTGAATTGATTGAAAAATCAAATGGATCGTTAATCTTGTTTGCGCTAAATCATTGAAAGCAAAACAAAAACCAAATCTTGATGTGAAAGTGTACCTAAATTCATTAGTGCTCTGATATATCTTTAACGAGTACGATCTTTCAGAACCTCTATACGTGGCCTTGCCTTTCTCAAAACCTTATGAGAGAGAGACTGATTTTTCTTGATGATGATGAAGAGTCTGAAGAGAATGTCACTATGTATGGTTTGAGGACCAACTAAGTTTATTTTCAATTCAGTCTATCATAGAATTGAAAATTGATAGAAACGAGAATAAGATGTCTCTTCACATAATAACACCACACCATGTGAAATATCACATGGCTTAACTGAATTACATCACATAAAGAGAGCTTAAACCATATATAGACAACATATAATGTGTGACTTATCATATGTAGGCCACACATTTTTTTTTTCAACAGATGTTGCCTTCAAATTTCACCCTTAGGATTGAATGTCACTAAAAGTTTTGTTACAAGGGACGATTGAACATGGTCTTTACAAGCTCTGAACATGTGGCAAAGAGGAGAATAAAGAGGCGTTGGTTAGAGAAAAGGCCTCTCTTGACACGTGGTATCAAGGGCTGGGTCACCTATCATTTAAAATAGTTCATATTATTGCCATTTGAACATTTTTATTCTCATGTTGTTTGTGATGCTTGCCATGGAGGGAAGAATCATAGTCTTTCTTTCTCTAAATCTTTGAATGATCCCGTAGTCCACTAGGTTTGATATATTATGATGTTTTGGGACCAACCCCAATAACGTCTTCCAATGGCTTTAAGTATTACGTGAGTTTTATAAATGCTTACTCCAAGTATACTTGGACTTTTTAATGAACCAAAAGTCTAAAGTTCTTAGTATTTTTCAAAAATTTCAAAAGCAAGTTGAAAACTTGGTTGGACAGAAAAAAAAATCTTCAATCAGATTGGGGAGGCAAGTACTGTAATGTCTCAAATTTCTTAGCCAATATTGGCATTGATCATCGTGTGGTTGTCCACATACAAGCAAAATGACTCGGCTGAGCGCACAGGCATGTGGTTGACACCGAGTTATCCTTTTTAGCTCAAGCTGGTCTGCCTACCATGCATTCTCCACTGCAATTTACCTCATCAACGGTTTGCCCTCTGTTATCACTCACAACAAAACTCTTTTGCAAAGACTTTTTAAAACTGAACCTGACTACAAGTTTCTTAAGACCTTTTGTTGCCCTTGTTATCCTTGTCTCGAACACAAATTGGATTTTCAATCTATCATGTGCATTTTCTTGGGCTACAACAACATCCATAAAGGTTGTTTTTTTATCTAAACCCAAGATTGGGAGATTATATATTTCCCGAAATGTTGTGTTCAACGAATTTCATTTTCCATTTAAATATGAAATTGTCCAAGTGCCTCCTAGTTCCTAAAATGTGTCGAACAACTCTCCTGTCATTATCCCCATTACTGGTGGTCCCCCCATTGAGTCTCCTATTCCGCCTCTCTTGTCCTACACCATCAACCAGCTTGCCCACTCTTGAAGTGTCTCCTTCTCCGGGTGCCCACTCATCAACGTCTCAGGGGTGACCATAGTTCACCAAACCTTGACCAGACCAGCCCTTCCTTTCACTCGTACCCATCCTATGATCACTTGATTCATGGATGGTACCTTAAAACCACGAGTTTTTCTTGCCTCTCATTTTGGTTCCCATTGCTTTACTTTGAGAATATATATATATATATATATATATATATATATATATATATATTCAAGACCGTTAGCCCACTTGTTTTACTTAAGCCAATAAAAATTCAAATTGAAAAAATGATATGGAAATCGTGTTTGATGCTTTACTCAGGAGTGAGACTTGGATCCTCGTGCCACCAAATCCTACTTAACATGTGATTGGGTGCAAATAGATCTTCAAGACTAAAAGAAAAATGAATTATAGTCTTGAGCACTATAAAGCTCGATTGGTAGCTAAAGGCGAGAGGCCCTTACTAATGTTGTCTCTAATGGCTAATTTATTAAACAACTTAATGTCAACAATGCTTTTTTACATGGCTCCTTGAACGAGAAGTTTTCATGCAGTTGGCCTTTTATGGTTTGAAACAGGGGCCTAGAGTCTGGTTCCAACAATTAAGGTCTTTTCTCCTTTCACTTGGGTTTACAAAATCAAAGACAGCTTTTTATTTTCAATGCACCTCAAATAGTATTTTATGTGCTTACGTTGATGACAACTCTAGCAAGAAGGTTAAAGAACTCATTACTCAACTTGGATTTGAATTTGCTTTCAAAGATTTAGTGCCACTTCATTTCTTTTTGGGTATTGAAGCCACAGAATGAATCTGGCCTAGTTTTATCACAAACAAAATATATATTGGAATATGGTGGAAGCTAAACCTGTGGCCACTCCTCTGCCTGTCAATGGTACTTTCACCAAATTTTCTGAAGATACATCTTTATATCTAAGTATCGTGCGCTCTCTTTAGTATATTACTATTAGTAAACCGAATTTATTTTACCTAATTAACAAGGTCTTTCATACATGCTTCATCCGACTACCAAACATTGGCAAGCGGTGAAACAGATTCTACGAAACTTATACTATTGATTATGAATTCTCCATTTCTCCATCACCAAACTTCACTATCAATGCTTTTATGGAGGCTGACTGGGTTGGATGCTCATATGACAGGAAATCCACCGGGGCCTATGGTGTTCATTGGGCCCAATCTTGTCTCATGGAGCTTGAGAAAACAGCAGGCTGTGGCTCACTCCAGTATTGAATCTAAATATTGCACTCCAATGCAACAAAAGAAGTCATATAGCTCAGATTTCTTCTTCATGAACTTGTGTTTCAAACCTGCCGGAACCCATCCTTTGGTGTGACAATGTTGGTGCAACTTGTCAGCTCATTCAGTCTTCCATCCTCACAGTAAGAATATCGGAATAGACGTGCATTTAGTTCGAGACAAAATTGCTTGTCAAGTACATCTCTACAAAAGATCAAGTTGCAGACATCCACACCAAAACTCTCACAGCTGCTCAGTTTGTTGATCTCAGATCCAAGCTCAATGTACTCTCCCACACATTGTGCTTGCGGGGGCTGTTAGAGTACGAGATTCTGGAGCTCTCACCGAGGTCGATACAGCCCCAAAACTCATTAAGAAAGTTGGTGTCAAACAGATAAACACCAACAGCTGCAAAGATTTATCAGAAAGGGAAACAAAAAATCAGAAAGATATCAAATCTTCTAGTGTTTCAATTACCTTGATTCAAAGAGATCCTTAAGGAAATATGTTGATAATGAATTTCTTCCAAAATCATGTAACCGATTTTCTATATCAGTGGAAACCTCCTCCACACGTTAATAGAGGAATGTGATCATTCTCACTGAACCACATTATACCTTCTTGCGTGTTATTCCATTTTAGTTTTATACCACTAGAACGGTGACTGCAAGAGGCTAAAAATAGCGCGGAAGAAGTCACCAACCGTAACAAATGAAAAAAAAAGGCATTAATTTAATATGGAGAAATCTTTTAGCTTTTCAAGCGGGGAACTCGAGTTTTCTTGTGGCAGAAAAGACAAATCGGTTCCCACTCATCCCCAATGTCATCCCTATCTTCATACCCTTTATTGAAATTTCATTGATGTGATCGAACCGGACTCCTCAGATGTGAAGAACAACATTTAAATTGCTGAAATCTAACTTGTATCATTTATTTAGTGAAGATCAACTTTTAAATGGCTGAAATCCTACTCGTGTGTAGAACTTTTTGATGCTTCAAAAATCAACAGTTGACAAAACACAAAATTCAGTGATTTAAACAATACTATTTTTCCATTGTAAAAATGTGATCCAGGAGTGAGTCGATATCCACTACAAGAATTACATTATCCGCCGCTAATTTGTCGTTAAAATTGTTAGCGACGGATAGGTGACAGATTAGCAATGGATAACGTCCATCGTAATTTCCCGGTCGCTAATTAACGACAGAAAAAATCTGTCGCTACTTCCATCGCTAAATTGTGAGGGATTAGCGAATGTCACAATTCGTCGCTAAATAACGATTGATTTTGTATTTGTGACATATATAAATTCGTCGCTAATCCATCGCTACAATTTATCAACGGATAATATCCGCCACTAAATTGCATCGCTATTTTGTGCCTGAATTTTTGCTGAATTTTAGCGACGGATACATATTCGTCGCTAATCCATCGTAAAATTTTAAAAAAAATAAAAAAAAAAATTGTTTGAAATATAAATATCGATTTTTTTTTCTCGTTGTACAAATTATATAAGTTGTGTATAGACAAAGAACACATAAAAAAAACGTATACAAAAAAAAAAATCTTCCATACCTGGAACAAGACTTGGGATGTTTTTGCAAATAATTAGTTCTCTGGAAACTGTGCCTGAAGCAAGAACCGCTTGAATGAGAATCACCAATTTCAATTTTTCAAAAAGAAGGCAGAGTATCACTAACCATTCAATATATTCCTGATAGTTCCATTTGGACTCCTCCACATCGACTTCAGGTTGAACTCCTTGACACGGGCTTCATATGTCATGCATTAACTGGTAAAGACAGAGCTATGCAAAAAAAGATGAAGATGAACTGACTTAAATAACAAATTGTGCAAATTACAGTAGATGTATACCTGGAGTTATAGTTGCACACTTGATAGCTACATTATACCTGAAGATAAGACATGTCAACATTGGAACACCGAGGTTCACAACTATGAGATCAAATAAGCAGTTTTTGAAGAAGAGAGGTAGAAATTGCCTTTGAATTACCTCTACAATGGAGATTCCTAGGTGCAAGTTTACTCAAAAAGTATGTAAGAAAACATGGAAATTAAAAAGATCAGCAACTTATCCCAAGAAGGTTTCTTTGATTCAATTAATAAATAAAAAACAAGTTAAGCAACAGACAAAGAATGGCTTTCAAGTTTCATTAAAACCTAATGCCCCCTGCATAAGTTGCTATGCACAGAACAATAAACTAAGTGAATGACGAGGAGAGAGAACGTGAAGAATATGAACATTACTTCAGAGTAGCTTCAGCACTCTCAATAGTAACTTTGTCATCAGTAGCATCTCGATTAGGAAGCCCAAGGTCAAAATACTTTGTCCAGCTCAAGGAAAGGAAAAATTAGCTGTAATATACATCAAAGTACTACAATTAGACAATGTGACTGACAAACTGAGAAATGTTATGAAGAGGAAATCCAATTATGAAAGATGCCCATCACTGGTCACCTTGTCCTTGATCATTTGCCAAAAGACTCGAGTCATTTCATCCCCTGCAGAGAAAACAAAGATTCTAGATTATAACAAAGATATTAATTGATAAAGAAATTGTTCCCAAAATTCATGTGATGTCTACAATGATCTAACAAGTTCCAAAGTTGTGGTCAATGGGCCTTTTTTTGTTGTCAAATTAGGTTTAAGATTGAAAGGGTTTGGTACCAAGTGTACTGGTGTGAATCTACTGGCTGCAAGAAGGGTGGATATTGATAGATGGTGTGACACCCTTCACTGAGATGCTGACTCTGCCGTTTCTGGCATCATCATTGCCACATGACTGTCTGGAAGGGTGTGTGCTTGTATACATGAATAAGTATGTATATAATATCGAATTGTTTGAAGAAGTCCACACACACACACACACACACACACACATATATATATATATATATATGCATGATCATATGTTATCTAGAAAATTGCTTTTAAGAGAATCATATGCATGATCATTCCTAGTGATTTATCAGCATCAGCTATGTTTTCTATACATCAACTAAACATCGCATTATATTCCAACAGAAAGGAAACCTACTTCTTCACGAACTGGAGTCAACCGCACATTTGACATGTAGCTCCTTATGACTTTTGGCGAAGCTATCTCTTCAGCTTCAGATCCTGACTCTGCAGTTGAGGTATCGCCTCCCTTCATCTGATCCAACCATGAAACAAAATAAATTTTGTAACTGCCACACCAAATGATATAAGAATAGCCAAACTTGTTTCTGCTAAAAAGGAAAAGTTTGCCTCAGGACACACCAGTGGGTAACTTGGCTTTGTATAAGCAATTACTTTTCCTTCAGCATTTGAAACAGTAACAATTTGTCTGGCACACTGCGCTTCCCCACTAAGAACCATCTATAAGCCAGCAATCACAGGCAAGTCATAATCTCAAACATATGGAGTTAAAACAACTGTGAGAAAGATAACAATCGTTAAAGGTTTACATGGAATATAAACAAAATCAATAAGACTTTTAATATATTTGGGTCTTTCCATGAACCTTTATCAGACCTCATGCATCCAGCTTGATCAAGACACGTACAAGTACCACCAAGAAATTCTGGCAATTCACTGATAGAAAAACACAATATCTTTGGAAACAGAGGATAAGAATGAAGATACTTTAACATAAAAAATAATGCCGTAGCAATGTTTTCAGTAATCACACAGAAGTCAATGCACGACATTTGTGGATAACTAGTTGAATTAAGAAAACAATGCCACCTTCATCCTGTTACATCTTATGTGCTATCTTTACAAACATCCATCATCACTACTGCACAGCTTACCCAGGTCAACCTTAACCCCCAAGGATGGCTTCAAGTCTCCATTGGCAGTTTTTCATCTGACTGTAAAAAAACTATACCCCCTTGGGAGCCATTTAGTTTTGATCAAAAGAACACCACATCAATGTGCAGAAGCTAAAGACCTTGAAATCCTCATTGTTAGTTTTGGGTCTTGTTCTTGCAAGTCACTTCAAGAGCAAAGTGTCGAAGATCAGAACCAAAAACTATGATATAACATTTATCCACAGATGGTGACCATGAAATTAGATTTTCTCACATAACACCAAACTTCCTGTCCATTTCCAGTGCATCTTGTTGAGTGGCAGCACGGTGAGGACATCAGCTCTGAATCTATTTCAATCAATATTTACACCAGGAAATTGAGCAACTTCCTGGAGAAGAGCAAGTATTGTTGTAGCGGTGTACCTATAAAACAAGTCATCCATGAGATCACCCAAAACAAAAGATTCTAGTTACCATTTTCTGGATGCATATGATCTGTTAAAAAAAGTTTTGACAGGTGGGTTAGCTTCATAACATACAAAAGAAACTAATAGAAGCACCTACTTGATGCTTTTCAAGAACTGTCACATGGTTATTTGATTTTCGACAGGGTAGGTGGCTTGCTCATAATGAAGACAAGATGTGCCACTATAATTTCCCCAAAAAATTTAGAGCAACATTTATAAAAAAAAAATTGAAGTTAGTAGCATGATAACAAACCGATGACAACAACTGATAAGATGTTCAATCAAAGTCAACCTTTCACACTGACCATACACATGAATCAACAACTATGCATAACAAAACACTTCATACTTGACTAATGGCATGCCAACTTTTACCATTTTCAACTCTTCTCGCTTTATTCACTTGATCACCTTTCTTGGAGGAAGTGTTTAGCAGATGGTAGGTGCTTATTAGAGTTATTCTCCAAAGAATCCCTGGTAAAGAAAGGAAAACTTGGCTAGTATGAAGGAATCTTTCAAGTACCAAATCAATTATAGGAATTAGCTAGTATGAAGGAGTAAGAAAAAGCATAACTGATATTACTGGGTGGCAAGAGTCACTCACTCACAATAGCAAAAGCCCAAAGCCAGGATCGAAATGTCAAAAATTGAGGCTTCAGTCCAATGTCTTGCCGGAGTCTTTAGTTTTCTTCCAATCATTCTGGACATTTGAGAATGCTTTCTTTGAAGCAGAGATTGCATCATCAACCTAATAACCAAACAAACAAAATAATTTTTTGCCTTTAAGCTTAATTAGGACAAGGAGGCAGCAATATCCCTGCTTTCCACTAGATGAAGTGAATGCAACCATTAACAAGTAAGACGTTATGATAATCAAAATAAGGAAACAACTAATGATAAAGGCTAATTCTAAAACAATTAACGATGTGAAAACCTAACCTGAAACTCCTGCACTTCAAACTGAGTGAAGATCATTAAGATATTGTAAGTGCTAGGCAAATGGATTAGATAAGGGTACCACCATGAACCTCTCCCTTTACATACTTCAGACAATAAACATACAGCCAACACCTGTAGAATTATTAGCAAATGGCAAATGGATGCTACTAACTTCAAATTCAAATATAGAGCATGCTACATCTTCCAAATTGTTTTATTGTCTCTCAGTGTCTTGGCTAGTTTTATTATTCTTTCTCAGGCTTGGGCTTGATCTTCATCACCACTATACAAATCAAAGCATAAAAAAGCGTAAGAGAGCCTGAAAGTGCAGATTCAAAAGTACACATTGAGATCAGATCACAATCAAAATTTGCACTAAAATCAAGTACACATTGAGATCAGATCACATTGAAAGACTTCTAACAATGCTTGTACGGAGCTCACTCAATTTGGTTTGTTCAAGCAGCTAACTTGATTTTAGTGCCAGCTACAAAAACAAGATAAGAAATTTTCAGAGAAACAAAAAAGTACAAAAAGGATAATGGTTTCCATTTGTTTTTCCAAGATTATTTCTCACAATTTCGATTTTGGTAGAAGTTTCCTCATTGTAACTACTTTGGTCAGATCATGCTAAACTTTGTGTACTTGCTATTTTATATGATACACAATATAGTTAGCCTGTAAAACTGACAAGAAGGCATCCACATAAATTCCCTATCCGTCTGACTGGAATATGGAAGCTAGAAAAAGACAACCATATAAGTATGCTTTTGTTTGATTTTCTATCATACTGTCAATAACAAAAACCTCCTAACATCTTCTAGGGATCATAAAAGAAGGAAATTAAGTCAAGAGCATATGATGCACTGCATTTACACAATAATACAAAACAATGCTCTGTTTGAGATGAAGTTTAGGTATGACCTCAGAGCAGCTTGTGTGATTGAGTGCTCAGAAGCGAATTAGTTTATCCCTGTAGGCAACAGGATTAGGGTAAACTAGTGCTTCCATCAGACGAAGAATCAACTTATTTTTGCTTCGCACGCCCTGCAATGTGCACAACAATATATTGAATTCCATGTTAACAAGCAGTACCTCCTTTAGGATCCCTTTCCCCGATTAAAGGGCATTAGAAGTGGTACAACCATTGGAAAAGAAATGGTGTGAAAGGGAAGTGGCAAATGGAAATAGACAAAGGGTTCAGAAATCCCAAACATACCTGATGAGAAAGGACCATGTTGTTGGGTGTAAGAAGTAGAGGTGAGAGAGAATTCAAATAAAGAAAACGTGGGTTGTTTTTCCTTTTTGGAAAAAGGTTGGACTTGATGATGTGGAATAGTCCCATATTGAAGAGGTTTGAGTTTGTTGTAGGCTTTATAACCTACATGTAAACTCTTACACTTGTTCCTAAGAACAAGAGGATGGGATGACTACCACACATGTGTGCGCGCCTGCCCACCGGGCCGGGCTCGTGTTGGCCCTTTAGGGCCATTTCCAATTAAGACCAAAGTACTTTTTTGCCCAAAGTTTCTGTGTTTATTTGGATGCATTAATGGGTTATGAGAAATGATAACGGGCTTCCACGGTTTGTAACCGTTTGTGAGTTATAAAAGCGTGGTTAGGGCTGGGGTTACGCAGATTCTAGAGACACAACATTTTGAGGATTCAAGACTCTGTGTTTTCTCTCCCTGTTGCTATCGCTCTCTATCTCTCCTGGGTTTTCCCTGAAGGGGTTTTTCTGCACAACGGTTCATGGAGGTTGTCTTCGAAGGACGATCCGTCGGAGTGCACCGGTTCTGATCATCGAGGCTATTGTATCCTGGGGGAAGGACATTGGACCTTGTTTGCACTGTATGTGGGGGCGAATCTTCTCTAAGGGGAGTACTTTCGTACACCTTAGCCTATTACATAATATAAACATGTTCCTATTGTTTTTATTGTGTTCTATGCAACTGTTTCATGATTTTCTTTTGTCTGGATTTTGGTATGATGCAGAAACCGACATGTTTGCTCCCTGTTCTTGTTTCAATCAATTGTTTATAATGATTTTCATGTTGATTTATTTCTTGATTTATATCATGTTGTTGATTGTGAAACTGCGTGATCTGAAAAACGATCCAACAGTCTTAGAGAAGATTCGAAGCATGTCGACTTCTTCTGCTTTTGTACCAAAAGTGGACATGTCCAGTATGCCGAAAAAGTTTGTCGATCAGAATTTCAAGCGTTGGCAGCAACACATGAAAATTTGGTTCACTACGATAAGATTATTATCTGTTTTAAAAATCGACTGCCCTTCAGTTTCTGAAACTGACCCTGATCCTGCTGCGGTTAGTGTTGCGGTACAGTGGAAAGAGAAGGACAATATGTACTGTGGCTGGATATTGTTGGCTTTGTTCAATACATTGTTTGATGTATACTGTTCCTCGTCTACCACTGCTAAAGCTTTATGGGATCAACTTGACAAGGAGTACAATACTGAAGACCAAGGTCTTGAAAAGTACTCGGTTGCCAAGTTTCTGAAATATCAGATGGTAGAAGGCAAGTCGGTCACTGAGCAAGCACATGAGTTTCTGTTGTTGCTCTGCAGTTTGGCTGAGGCTGATATGAAACTTCCTGAGAAGTTTCAAGTAATGACCATCGTGGAGAAATTTCTTAAGTCTTCGGTAGACTTTGGTATGTCTCTCAAGCACCGTAGAGGGAAGATCTCCCTGAATGATCTTATGGTAGCCATAACCATTGAAGAAGGGTATAGGATCCAGAAACAGGTTGTGATACCAACTGAACAACCTAAAGTGAACATGATGACCGGATCTTTTAAAGACAAGGGACAAAAACCAAAATCTGTAATGAAAAACCAATTTAAATCTAAGGCCAAAATCTAGAAAAAGGCAAAGAACAAACCGTGCTGAAATTGTGGGCAGGTTGGGCACTGGGCTAAGGAATATCCTTCCAAAAAGGCCAAAGCTCATGGGACCACAGATGGAACGCCTCAAGTCAATATGGTGACTGAGGTCGTTGGGACCAGTATTGGGTATGTTTCTATTAACCCACAAATCTATCACGTTTATGAGCCAACTGAGTGGTTGGTTGACACTGGGGTTAATATGCACGTTTGTGCTGATAAGTCTGTCTTTGTCTCATACGAGGCTGCTGCAGGCAGATCCGTGACTATGGACAATTCAACGACTGCAAAGGTGTTAGGGATTGGATGCGTGGATCTGAAGTTTCCTTCAAGACGAGTTCTATCTTTACACAAAGTGCACCATATGACTGTAGTTAGAAGAAAAATTTTAAGTGGTTCATGTCTTGTTAGAGAGAGTTATGAATTTAACTTTAAATGTAATAAAGTTGTTATTTTACATTCTGAAACCTTTATTGGCAAGGAGGTATTTAGATGATGGTTTGTTTAAATTTCATGTTGAACATGTTTGTAGTGATAAATTAGAAAATGGTGTTTCTTTTGATTGATTGTCTAATGTTATATATAACATAGAATCATCTGATTTGTGGCATAATAGATTAGGTCTTGTGAATTTCAATTCTGTGAAACGCATGATGAACTTAAAAATAATTCTTGAGCATTCCATTAATAAAACTAAAAAAATGTGAAATTTGTGTGCAAGCAAAACAATGTAAAAAAACATTTTCATTCGATTGTTAGAGATTCTGAAATATTGGATCTGGTGCACACATATATTTGTGAGTTTAACAGAGTGTTAACCAGAAATCATAAAAAGTATTTTATCACTTTTATATATGATGACACTAAATACTGTTATGTGTATCTGCTAAAATCAAAAGATGAAGCTTTTAATAAGTTTCTTATTTTTAAGAATGAAGCAGAAATACAAACTGGTAGAAAACTTAAAAGATTGAGGTCTGATAGAGTAGGAGAATATACCTCTAATAAACTTGATGAATATTGTAAATTTGTTGGCATAATTCATGAGTTTACTGCTCCATATTCTCCTCAATCTAATGGGATTGCAGAAAAGAAGAATAGAACCCTAACTAACATGATAAATGCTCTACTTGGGAGTTATGAATTACCTACCTATATGTGGGGAGATGCTCTGAATACAGTTTACCATAGTCTGAATAGAGTTCCTCAGAAGCATAAGGACAGTAGCCCTTTTGAACTCTGGGGAAATAGAAAATCTAGCTTGAAATACCTTAAAGTGTAGGGGTGCCTTGCTAAGGTACTTGTACCAGAGCACAACAGAAAGAAGTTGGGTCATAAAACCATAGATGCTATCTTTTTGGGTTATGTAGAGAACAACTATGCCTACAAGTTATTAGTAATTAGTTCTGAGATATTTGGCATAGATATAAACTCTATTGTTGAGCTTCGAGAAGCTACATTTTTTGATGATGTATTTCCCATTAAAGTTGGTGTACCTCAGAATCTATCTTCTTTAGATATACCTTCAACTTCTGGTTCCATTCCTGAACATGTGGAAAAGATGATAGATGTGGGGGTAGAACCATCGTGTTCCCATCCTAGATCCATTGAGTCTGAGGAAGTGGCTGAACCTAGAAGGAGCAAGAGATCATAAATTACCAAGGATTTGAGAAGTGATTTTATCACTTATCTTATCGAGGATGATCCTCCCACTTTCCGAGATGCTATGGCTTCACCTGAAGCAAGGCGTTGGAAAGAAGCTATAAAGAGTGAAATGGACTTCATTGTCTCTAATGGCACTTGGGAACTGATTGACCCCCCTCGTGGTAGTTCTACTATTGGGTGCAAATGAATCTTTAAGAAGAAGTTGAAACCAGATGGATCCATTGACAAGTACAAGGCAAGACTAGTTGCCAAGGGGTTCAAACAAAATGAGGGAATAGATTATTTTGACACCTATTCTTCGGTTACTCGGATGACCACAATTAGGGTGCTTATTGCACTGGATTTCATTTATGATCTTTTGGTTCATCAAATGGACGTGAAAACTGTTTTCTTGCATGGCGATCTTGAAGAAGAGATCTATATGGATCAATCTGAGGGTTATGTGGCTCCTGGTAATGAAAACAAAGTTTATAGACTTGTTAAGTCATTGTATGGACTAAAACAAGCCCCTAAACAATGGCATGAGAAGTTTGATAATGTTTATCATTTGGCTTTGTTGTCAATAAATCCGATAAGTGTGTTTATTGAAAAGTTAAAAGTGATGGTTGTATCATTTTATACCTGTATGTAGATGATATTCTATTGTTTGGTTCCAATATGGGAATTGTTAATGAGACAAAGTCGTTTTTTAGTAGTAAATTTGATATGAAGGATATGGGTGTTGCAAATGTGATCTTAGGCTTAAAGCTGACTCGTTCAGCTGAGGGGATAGTCATTTCTCAATCTCACTTTGTTGAGAAAGTACCTGAGAAATTTGGCTATAACCAAGAAAGATCTGTAGCAACTCCATATGACCCTTCTATTCCCCTTCATAAGAATACGACTGGTGTCCCTGTGTCTCAATTAAGGTATTCCCAGATTATTGAAAGTTTGATGTATCTTGCAAATTGCACGAGACTGAATATTTCATTTTCTGTGACAAAATTAAGTAGATACACAAGTTATCCAAATCGCACTTATTGGAAGGCATTGGACAGGGTACTTATATACCTGAAAGGAACCATTTCCTTGAGTTTGCATTACAAAAGATTTCCTGCAGTTCTTGAGGGATATAGTGATGCGAGCTGGATAGCCATAAACTCTGGGAGTTCTGGCATGACAGAGTTTGTATTTACCTTAGGTGGTGGCGCAGTCGCTTAGAGATCAGTAAAGCAGACCATCTTATCATGGTCTACTTTTGAGGCTGAACTCTGTGCTTTAGATATCACAGGATTGGAAGCTGAATGGTTAAATGGACTTCTTGAGAAACTTCCTTTAATGAGCAAACCAATTCCTGCAATATCTGTGCATTGTGGCAATATGACTACTATTACAAAGATTAAAAGCACAAAATATAACCAAAAGCAGAAGACACACATCCAAGTCAAAATAAAATTTGTAAGGGAACTGGTGTCTCAGTTGGTGGTTCTCTGGACTATGTTGGATCCAAAGAAAACACAGTTGATCCATTAACGAAAGGACTAGATAAGTCATTAGTCTTGAAATCTAGAGAGGGGATGAGACTGAAACCCGTCAATAGTTTATCTACAGTAGCAACCCAACCTATCTGAGTGGAGATCCCACAAAGTAGGTTCAATGTGGTAATAATAAGCTGTAGGGTGAACTGGATAGCACCTTATTTATGAGATACTATGTATCTGTGTATGTTCCTCTGATTACTCTGGAAAGGTGTTATAGCTGTAAGTTAAAGAAAAGTTAAAACTCTGAATGAGTTCAAAGCCTTCTAGGCGAGATGTTAGCAGTGTATCTCTGGAGAAGCCCACCTATGTGAGTGTGACTGTGTGACCGCACTTTAAGAAATTGGGTTATTCTTGAAGTCACTCATAAAACAAGATTTGAGTGCATAGCCTTTAACGCATCGCTCCTAAACATTACAACCAGAACCTTTATCATGTTGTTACTAATGAACACTCCTACACCAAAGGTTCAAGTTCAAGACTTCAGTTCACTTCGTTCCTGTGGGGGTAACGTTAGTCAACTAAGGCAGTGGTTCAAACCGAAAGGTACCATTATTGAAAGCATATATGTTCTGCTACAAATTATCTTGTCTTGCATCATGGTTTCCTCCCATTTTCATTCTTTGAATTTGTGGGGGAATGTTAGGTGTAAGAAGTAGAGGTGAGAGAGAATTCAAATAAAGAAAACGTGGGTTGTTTTTCCTTTTTGGAAAAAGGTTGGACTTGATGATGTGGAATAGTCCCATATTGAAGATGTTTGAGTTTGTTGTAGGCTTTATAACCTACATGTAAACTCTTACACTTGTTTCTAAGAATAAGAGGATAGGATGACTACCACACACGTGCACGCGCGTGCGCGCCCGCCGTGCCGTACCGAGCCGAGCCATGCCGGGCTCAGGTAATTGGCCCTTTAGGGCCATTTCCAATGAAGACCAAAGTACATTTTTGCCCAAAGTTTCTGTGTTTATTTGGATGCATTAATGGGTTATGAGAAATGATAACGGATCATGACTCCTCGTTATCAGTGTCTGTTATGGATCTTGACTCTTCGAATTCTATAACAGGTCTCAGATTCTGTAACGGGTTCCTTCCACGATTTGTAACCATTCGTGGGTTATAAAAGCGTAGTTAGGGCTGGGGTTACGTAGATTCTAGAGGCACAACATTCTAAGGATTCAAGACTTTGTGTTTTCTCTCCCTGTTGCTCTCACTCTCTCTCTCTCTCTTGGGTTTTCCCTGAAGGGGTTTTTCTGCACAACGGTTCGTAGAGGTTGTCTTCGAAGGACGATCCGTTGGAGTGCACCGATTCTGATCGTCGAGGCCATTGTATCCTAGAGAAAGGACGCCGAACTCTGTTTGCACTGTATGTGGGGGCGAATCTTCTCTAAGGGGAGTACTTTCGTACGCCTTAGCCTATTACATAATCTAAACATGTTTTTATTGTTTTTATTGTGTTTTATGCAACTATTTCGTGATTTGCTTTTGTCTGGATTTTGGTATGATGCGAAAACCGACATGTTTGCTCCCTGTTCTTGTTTCGATCAATTGTTTATCATGATTTCCATGTTGATTTATTTCTTGATTTATATCATGCTATTGATTGTGAAACTGCGTGATCTGAAAAACGATCCAACACATGTCCATAACTTTCAAGAGGTCCTTCTTGCATTGAAGACGAAGTCATTCAATGACATCAGCCTGCAAATAAAAAGCTTATTGTTGGCATGAACATCAAAAGAGGTCTTCAGAGCTGGAATTATCAGCCAGATCAAAATCTGCAAACAAAAATTTCAAACAAGTAGAAGAGGCCAGTAACGGAACAAAGGACGGTGATGACGATGCGGAGGCAGAGGTCGTTGGAGAGGCAGGAGCCTTCGCTGGAGACAGTGGGGAGTAGGAAATAGAGGGGGTCGAGGAAGAGGGCGATGAGGCAGGAGACGAGGAAGACCTTGTACCAGAGGAGGACAAACTCGTTGCGGGGGTCAAGCACCCATGTCTGCCAAGGGCAAAGTCGGTCCAGGAAGGAGTGGGTTGCCGAGGCCGAGGAGGGGGTTGGCTTGTTCAACATCAGCATCGTTCATGGGACGCCTTTGGCTTACTATGGTTAGGGTTAGGGTTAGGAACCGAATTCGGGAGAGGGGAAGGATACCCATCGAAGAGGGGGAAGAGAGAAACATATCGAGATCGAGAGGCATCACAGAGATATCGGCGGAAGAAGGGAGAGAGACAGAGTGAGGGAGGGAGAATTTCATGCCTGCTTTTTTTTATAAAAAATTAGCGATAAAAAAATATTGTCTCAAAATCCATCGCTAATTAGAGACGGAAAAATTCTGTCATTCATCCATCGTGAAGTTGCGACGAAACATTTTTGTCGCTCATCCATCGTTAATTAGTGATGGATTTTGAGACAGAATTTTTTTGTCGCTAATTCTAATTTTTGTGACGGTTAGTTTTCTCTAGCTAATCCATCGCAAATTTGCAACGAAAAAAATCCGTCATAAATTTTTGTCACTAATTAATGTTTTCCTTGTAGTGATCCCTGTTAAATCGACCATAGTGTATCCTAGAGTCAGACTTGATAAGAACTTGTATCATAAGATGACATGGGGAATGTGGAACTGAACTCCAAGAAAGAAGGTAGAAGAGGATAGTGGTCCCCGGGGTGCTTGGAAAGGTGGTGAAACAAACCTCATTTTGCCGATGCCGGGCTTGCCCCGTGAATGTTCTTTGCGGTGTATCCCACTCACCCAGGGTTTACCATCTAGATGGGCAAGCCCATCAAGGGAACTCTGTTTTTAAGCCAGTTCCTCGTAGGGATGTCAATGGGTTCACCCAGGGTTTACCATCTACAAGGGGAAGCCCACTAAGGAAACTCTGTTCTTAAGCCAGTTCCTCATAGCGTTGTCAATGGGTCGGATTCGGGTCCGATTTAAGCATTAACACAATCAGATTCGAGTTTTAATCGGGTTCATATTCGTATTTTAATGAAAACTTGATACTGAATCCGATTTTTAAGTGAATCCAGATTTGGCTGCCGAATCTGTGATTCAGGTTGGATATTGGGTTACATCCAAACACGTTGACATACCTAGTTCCTCGTCATCAAAACGGAAAAAGAACCCTCTTATAGTATAGCGTGGGGGTTGTGCAGCTCACTGTAGCTCATTTTTTTGAGCTATATAGCTGGGGAGTCCGTCTTCCACTATATAAAGCCCAACACAGCACAGCATTAATTTTGGCTTTAGAGAGTCCTTAAATTGCTTGTCATGGTTAATCTGATTTACGATACGTGTCCGATCTCACAGTGGCACTTTCAGGTGACCGTCTTAATGACGCATTGCTTCTGCTAAGGAAACGAGTGGGCTGTAACTCGAGGTTAGACCTGATCAAAAGCGTTGAACAAAAAGCTAGCCCAACGTTCCTAGGGCAGATCAGGTGCAATCACATTGAACACTTTGAGTGTGGCGCTGCACCTGACTGCCCTAATCTCTGGGGTGCAACCTGTCAGATGTGGGCTGCGGCACACTAAAAGTGTGCAATGTGATTCACCTGATCTGCTGTCCAACGTTCCAGTCTGTTTTATATTAAAATGTTAACAACAACGATTATCAATATCCGTTACATATTTTATACATATCCAACATGATAATCACACCATCATTTATTTTGCCAGAGGCAACCCCGAACTTACAAGCATAGTACCTACACAAACATCAAACCATACCCTCCTTTTTAACACACACCACAGCAACCAAGGGAGGAACTTTGCATCAACCATGCCTAGACAGAGGTCGTACAACAACTAATACCATCCCTGCCTTCTTCCTTTGAGGACCTTCCTCCACCCTCTCTCTTCTTCACCTCCTTCCTCTTCCTCTCTCCTTCGAGCCTCCTCTTCCTCTCTTTCTCGTCTCTTTTCTTCTTCTTCTCTTCTTTTTTCTTCCTCCTCCTCCTCCTCCTCCTCCCTCACCCTCGTCTTTTCCTCTTCTCTCTTCTTCCTAGCCTCCTCTTCATCCCTCTCCCTCCTCTCTTGTTCTTCTTCCTCTCTCCTCCTGGCCTGCTCTTCTTCCTCCCTCTGCCTCTCCTTCTCCACCCTCATCAGTTTCTCCTCCTCTGCGGCACAATACGGGCAAGCCAAGATGATGGCATCTGCTTGGGACGACAAGAATTGCCTCACGTAGCTCCTGTTCGCATTGAACGACAGGGACACGATCTCCTCGCCCAGCGTCTGCAGCACGGAACTGCTCCCCGCAAGGAACTGGGGGTGGTTCTTCTTGGACATGGTGCTGAACCCCATGAACACCAGAGAGTCGTTGTCGTACGAGATCTGGGACATGGGCTCGAACCTAGACGCCACGAACACGTCCCCTGGCCCGACCTTGAACCTGCTGCACTTGAAACGATCCGTCTCGTTGGGCGACACGATTTGCACCATGCCTTCCCCGTAGGTCACTATGCCTATCTCGGTCGCCCTCGGGTTCCAATGCGGACCCATCATCGAACCCTGTTAGTAGTCAAATTTAACAAAATTATCCCGTGGTCAGAATCGTCATTTCCAGGAATTTGAGGGTTGTGTACTTGTATTGTATCCGTCCGGCAACTACGCACCTTGGTTAGGTTGACCATGAAAAGGCCGATGTTGGAGCCGTCGAGTGCGCCGAACTCCTTGTGATCGACGGCCAGGCTCCACCCGTAGAAGTTGGAGAAGTCCGGCTTCTTCTTCAGGATGTTGAAGGGCTTGTGCTTCTTGTCCTTATGGTGGTGATGCCCGCCCAGGGCGAACGGCCCGCTCATAACCAGCGACTCGATCAACCTCGACGCCCATTCCAGGCCGTCCGATTCGCTGCCTGTCTTCTCCATGTGCACGATGGCAGGTGTCCTCTCTGCTTTAGCGACCGCCTCCATCACTTCGTCCGAGACCTGATCATTTGGAGATTTGACGAAAAAAACCACAATACAACGCTAGCTCTGACAATTTCCTCATACATGAACAAAATCTTTGGAATACAATAAAGCATTACTAACAGGAAAAGTTACCCGGAAAGCAGTCTGGAGGATCTTGCGATCAAAGCCCAAAACCAGGTCGGTGATTGATGAGTACGTTCCGGTGAAGGGATCCTGCACAGCAACAATTTGTGTGAAATATGACTTCTTCCAGGACGAAGCCACATAGGATTATAAGTCCCTTCGTAGAAAGGTCGGAGCAGTTACCGTCATATTGTATACGACGTTATATTCAGTCGCCACAGCTCATCTCACTTCATGAAGGTATGCTAGAGGCCCACATACACGTATCTCATGGTTTCCAAGTGAGACATGGGGTGGTGATCCAATATAACCAGCGTTCAGTTATATGTTAATATGATCGTAACTGCTATCGATAAGGGGGCCTGAAGTTCGCTCACTAGAACCCCACTAAATTGATGAGCCATGACAATTAGCAGGCAAAACAAGTCGTAATAAATTTGTATCCACTCTTTTCACTCCAGACTTAGAGTTGAAAATGGCAACTCCTGGACCTGTAGACCAGCAGCCACCCTCTCTCTCTCTCACACACACACACGCGCGCGCGCGCGCACACACACACACACACACACACACACACACAGAGAGAGAGAGAGAGAGAGAGAGAGAGAGAGAGAGAGAGGTTTGGGCTTAATTTTCTTACAGTAATATCATCATCCTTTTTGTTGGTGAAGATGGCGTGTAATCTGAGTTTCTCACGGGACTGAGAGGGCTCGCTTTGGGCGTAAAAAACTGAACCAGCAGGAAGGCTAAACACGTCCCCTTGCTCCATACTGATACGGTTCATCTTACTCTCATCAATCCATCCCAAATTTCCCCTGCCTGCACCGTATTATAACAAGTTAACAACCACCTAGCGATCAGAGAGAGAGAGAGAGAGAGAGAGACCTGTTTGAACATAGACCACCATGTCCGAGTGAAGCAAGACCGGAAGAAACACAGAGCTCGGCTCCAACGAGAAGAAATGGAGCTGGTAGTTCCTGCCGTAGGCGTCGCCAACTTTCACAGCCGACACCTGGCCGCAATCGGATGACGAGAGGATTTTGCGATGGTCCTTCTTAACGAAGCGGCCATGACTGAGAGCGCCACGAGATTGATGCGCCGCTATCTGAGGGGACACAACCACCAGGAAGAAGAAGAAGAATAAAAGCAGCACACCCCACCCACCAGCCATCTCTCTTTCTCTCTCTGGCGCGCGCGCTACGCTACTTAGGGTAAAGAGGCTGTGGCAGTAAGGGATTTTATAGTGGAGGGTGGAGTTGTGAAAAAAGGAGATGACCAAGACGATGAGGTGCCTATGATCGTGCTTCTCATGCTCGCCACGTGCTAGCCTGCATGCCCGTACGTGGCGACGAGCTCTACTGGTTTTGTGGCATGGAAGAACGGGGCAGCGGGTGTGGTGGTTACGATTCATGATCTTCGGGGTTGGTTCAAAATTCAAATCTCCCCAACTTAAGCAGTTTGTAGCGAATCTTCAAACTTCAAGGACCCTCTTTTGTAAATCTACGAAAGGGAAACAGCGAGTCCGCTTTTATGATGGCTTGTGGTTGGACGTGCTCATTTTAGCCTAAAGATGGCATAAGGTGAGGAAATTATCCACAGATCAATTTCCCCCCATTTGTCCAACCGTGTCCGTATCCCCAAAATACCAAGAAAGGACGGGATATTTTATTGTAATGCAGCACGTGATTTCCAGTTTAACCAGTTTTTATATCAAGATTTTGCATTCCAAGGGCCAGGTCGAGCCAGGATCATCAGGCACACTTAAGGTGCGCATCTGCACACCTGGCTGCCCTCCATCTTTTGCTGACAGTCTGTCGTAGGGTTCGAAATCAAGATTCAAAAGCAGATGGAGGGCAGTCAAGCACACTAAAAAAGTGTGTCATGTGATGGCACTTCATCCTGACTGGGCCAGGTCTGGCTGATTCGCCACGCCACCCTCACCCTGAAGATTTTGGGAAATCGCACTAATTATATGAAAACGTGGCATGATCTGAATAATACGCCACATGACCTGGCCCGAATATTTATGTTAAAATGTCTGATATTCCTCAAGAATGTAAACGCGTCGGACACGGATCGAATCTTGTTGTTGAGTGCAAGATATTGGGATTCTGAGTCGGATTTGGACTTGGATTTATGTAACCTGTGCCGAACCCAGATCGATTGTAGTGTATCCTTTAATATATCCGACATGTATGGATCTTATCGGATTTTTGTTCGACATCCGAATTCAACTGGGGTATGGTTTTGCTTATCAAATCCCAACTAAATGGACTTGGATTTGATCAGATATCCAACCCAAACTGGAACAATCTCCATAATGCAAATATTTGGTATACTAATGAAGATACGGAATTATTCATTAGAAGTCACCTTTCTTTTTGTACTTTTTAATATTTTGTATGATGGTGTTGAGTCTCCGAGGATCGTCCGACAGGTGCAGAGGAGTCAGAGGGGCCGAATGCATAAGAGATGGATATGTGGGAAACGGTCTACAGTCAAGGGGATTCATTTTTCACCTTTGGGTCGCTGTTTTCCTGCTCATGAATGTCCCACAATCAATTCCATGCAACATGATATACACGTATTAAAAAGAAAACCGTTTTGATTCCAAAACACTATTTCTCAAATATTTTGAATATGTTTTGGATATGTGGGCAAACATAAGTTAAGAAGAGAGAGAGAGAGAGAGAGAGAGAGGGGGGAGGCGGGGTGCATGGCCACTTGACTTGCCAAATATAGCTAACATTTTTCACCTAGCCATTCAAACCGAATCATGATGCAGGGCTTTTAGGCCCGCTATTAGAATTGCTCTTGCATAAAAAATCTAACAACAATATATATCATTTTTATTTATCCAACTTACTTTCTTTTTAGAATTATCTCTTCTACTCTTCATCAGAGTGATGGTTGCTTGATTGTCACAATAAATTAATTAACATTAGCCCATTGGTTACATCTTGCTTCAAACAGTTGATAAAGCAATTTATCTAAATGATAAAAGTGACAGCAACATTGCATGCAACATACTCAGTTTATTAGGTATGCTAAGCTACACAACATTTTTTCTTGCATGATTAAAAAACTGCACCTCCTAAAAAAAATATAAATTCAAGCATTTAAAGACAAGTATCATGCAATAACAATTTCTCACATGAGACAGAACAAACAAAAATGCATGAACTAATACAAAATAGCAAATATGCATGATTCAATGCGCATGCATAAATAAGTTATTAAGTTATAATCAGAGCTCTCTTTTGCATGCATGTTCTTATTAAATGCACACAATTTTAGTTATACTTTTCATTAAACTCGTAGATACTAAAAATGCACACAACAATTTTCAAAGTCCAAGATAGGTTCCTAATTATAGTTTAACACATAGTTTGTATTTTATTACTCGATTTCACACCTATTCCTCGACCGATATCAGGAATCAACATCATCCATCGAAGCATTAGAAATCAACATCTAATATCGAAACATCAGGAAAATCAACATTCATTTATATCACTTTCTTGGTATACCAATAACAACAACTGTATCACAATACCACCCCAAGGCAAAGTAACTGAAAACTCCCTAAAAATCATAGACAGGAGGCAAACCACCATATCGGGTTCAGGAGAACAAACACACATGAAATTTTAGTATCTTCACGGTTTTTTCAAAACTACCATCTAATATTCTCACACTGTGGAAGAGACATCCAAGTAAAAAATTAATTATATTATTTATTTATTTTATCTTTTTAATAAAAAAATAAATTCTTTACACAATAATTGTTTTGTAAATCAACATGCAAAACCCAACACGGGACCTGAACCACTACAATTTAACAGTGCAATTAAATTAGAAAGCCAATGAATTTCAAAATGAATTTTGCAATACATAAAACAAGTCTTGAAGCAATACATACTCCTGGCCTACAATAGTTCACATCTGACCACCAATGCATCTTATGCAAAATCCTTAGTGAGCACGCACACACATACACAGTTGTTCAAAACATACTCACAATGCACATTCATTCACACACAACAAGAATGTACATATAAAATAATTTGCATATGCATATGAACAAATGCTTGTAATATACTTTTTTTTCATGATCCATTTTATGTATAAACTCTCATATATGCACATGATCATACTCATACATACAATAATCTTCATAATTATCCATGCATATGACATAAGTAATTGCAAACATGAAAATCAAATGCATAACATATCCAATAAATATTTTGTCACTCATACAAAATAATTCTAGGCATATCTACATTGTTCAGGAAGCATAACATAACCTCCGAGTCATAATTATGCTACATCACATGCACAAGACAACATTTGTATGTTGTTAGCAGCATGTCTGTCATGCAGAAACATGCAGCCACAAGTAGTGGACAACGGACAATGTTGCACATAAATGTGCAACATTGTTTTGCCCTATAACAGCCCACCGAAATCATAAATAGAACATATAACAACAGTAGAATAACTCATTTGACAGTATTAAAAGTAAGTAAAATTTCATCTTAAACATCACAACATAAAAATTTATTTTAACAGCGTACTTACATAACTCGTCAAGCAGGATTTCAAGGCTGGTTTGATACCAACCCATGTGGTAGCATCAAACCACATAATGACAGCCACATAATATAAATAAAACTGAGCATAAACAACCTACTCATGTAAAATGATCTGTTTTGATACATTTTGCTAAATATTTGATCTGTTTTGATGTGTTCTATGTAGGAAAAAATATGGGGAGACCTAAAGCTGCATTATGGAACCATGCTACACTACAATCAGATGGTTGATTACTTTGCAACTATTGTAAGGTAGACTTTTATGGGAGAATAACAAGATTTAAGTATCATCTTGCAGGCATACCAAATAAGAATGTTGTAGCATATGACTGCGTAACATCAGATGTGAAACATCTAGCATTTGCTTCAATTCATGAATTAGAGTCCAAGTCATCAGGGAAAAAATTAAAACTCACAACTTATTTATCTTTTACTGGAAGCGACTCAGATTCTACTTCTATAAGAATTTCTTCTACTTCTTCAAGTATAGGAATGAATCAACAAAATACTCTAAATGCTTTCATAAAGAAGAAAGAGAAAGAACATGCAGATATGCGTGTAGCAAAATGTATTGTCATGAATAATTTATATTTTAGGTTAGCTAAAGATGATGCATTTACAGAGATGGTTAATGCCATTGCAAAGTGTGAACTTGGTTATACCTTTCCAAGTAGTAAAACAATTAGAACAAATTTGCTTCAAAACCTAAAAGGATAAGTTGTAACATTTATTGATGAGGTCAAAAAGTCATGGTCGATATCAAGATGCACTTTAATGTCTGATATATGAACAGATAAGAAAAATTGTTCACATAAATATTTTGGTTGCATGCCCTAAAGGCACAATATTTTTGAGATCTAAATGTGCTAAAGGGCCAAAAACTGGTGAATATATTGAGAACTATATATCAACTACTATTGAAGAAATTGGATCAGACAAAGTAGTTCAATTTGTGACAAATAATGGCTTAAATTACTTGAAAGCAAGGGTTGCGGTGGAGGTAAGATACACTCATATTTTTACATCATCTTGTGCTGCACACTGTATTGATTTAATGCTTGAAGATTGTGATAAATTGTCTAATTTTTCTCATACATTATTAGATGCAAAAAAAATTATAAGCTTCATGTATAAATCACAATCAATTTTGTAACTTATGAGAAATTATACAAATGATAGAGATATACAAAGGCTTGGAGTTACTCATTTTACTACTAATTTTTTATGTTTGCAATCTATACTGAAAATCGAAGATAAGTTGAGGTTTTTGATTGCTTCTTCTGAATGGAGAAATTTAGAAAAGGTTAAGAAAGGAGGAGAAGGCAAAGATGTGATTGATATTATACAAGGAGAGGAGTTTTGGGAAAATAGAAGAGAAATAACAGCAACAACAGAACCACTTATAAAACTTTTGAGGATGGTAGATGGGGATGGTTCTACCATAGGTTACTTGTATGAAGGTATAAATCATGTTAAAGAAGAAATAAAAAGTTTTTATAAATGTCGAGTAGATAAGTATCTACGAATATGGGGCATCATTGATAGTCGATGAGAGGTCAACTTAAGAAGTGACTTATATGTTGCTGGGTATTTAAATCTATAACTTTTTTATAATGGTCTTGTGAAGATGAACAACGAAATCATGGAGGGATTGAAGAAAATAATGAAAAAGATGGTGGATAAGGAAGATAAAAAGGATGAGCTTGCTTCATAATTGACTTATTATCATTCAAAAGATTCAAAGATCTTTAATGGGATTACAATATCTCTTCTTTGTACTGCACATCCATGTAAGTTTCAATTTTGATTTTTATTTTAAAATATATTATCAATTTTTTATTACTTGCTTTTGTTTTCATCAGGGATATGATGAGAAATGAGTGGAGCAAATGTTCATATTTTGCAGAATATAGCAATTAAAATACTTAGTCAACCATGCAGTGTATTTGCATATGAAAGAAATTGGAGTGCATTTGAAGCGACACATATCAAAGAGAGAAATCGTCTTGTGCCAACAACTCTTACTGATTTAGTTTATGTGCGCATGAACATGCACATGCAGAAGACTTTAATTGAAAAAGAAACAAAAGATTCCTGGCCCATTGTATTTGACGACATTGATGCATTTGCATATGACTCAATTGAAGAAAGGAATGAAGAAGAAAAAATAGAAGATGGGGATGAGGAGGACGAAAGCATTGACGACCAAGGAATTGACAAAGACACTTTTGATTTCTTAGTTAGTAACAAGTGAATAATTTTTTTTTGTATAAACTCGAATCATTATTATGTGTGTGTTTTCATGAACTTATGGTCATTTTATTTTTGTTTTTGATACTTGATTATTGATACTTAATGTATGATGATTTAGTTGATGCTTGATACTTATTTGAATGGAAGTACATTTCATGTACAAGATTGATACTTATTTGATGCTTGATAGTTTTTAGATATTGTTAGTGGGATTGAAAATAGAATTTATATTTTTTTTCATGTAAAATTCAGTTAGTTTATTTTATTTGTTTTTTATTTTTTAGATTTTTAAGAATTTATTTGATTTTTTAATTTATTCCCAAGATTTTGCCAAAAAAAAAACTCGAGAAATATTCAAAAAATTTAAAATCTCCCAAGAAATTCACTGCCGAGAAATTGCCGTTTTAAACTTTTGTCACATTGATTTCGACAAGAGTATGAGACATAATGTCCTTGGCCCTTTTTATATGCAAGGGGTTGATGCTTATAAAAGTGCCCGTGAGGCTGATGCTCATGTCTCTACTTTTAATTAAACCCTTACTAGGATGTTGTTGGGGGATAAAATGACAGTAGAAGTTGTTGGGGGATAAAATGACAGCAAGTTCAAAACATTGTTGATATTTGTAACACAAGGATATTAGTGTAAATTGTACAACAGACTTAGGTCAAGTTCGTGGTCGGTTAAGTGGCACTTGCTGGATCTCAGACCTGATAAAGGATTCTGAGAATGAGACCGAAGCAAGGTGAAAGGAAAAGCAAGATCTCAAAACCCCCTCAAGATTTAAAAACGAGGATGGCCACCAAAAAAAAAAAAAACACAATTCTTATATTTACTGATCAGCAAACTAGGAACCATTTGTTAGCAGCAAAGAAGCATCAGCTAGCAACAACGGGTCAAGGAGGGGGCAGAAGCAGCAGCGTGGCGTAGCTTTTAACCCTTGTCAGTACACCTTCAAAATCAAAGCGTGGACTGGAAGAGGAAGGGTGGGGGGGACTGCTGCGGCAAGGGAGGACTGAGCCTCGCAGTAGCCCCCTTGTACTTGCCATTTGATTTGGCTGTACCAGCTCTTTCATGGTGATATATGGTCCCAACTGCCAACAGTACTCGTTTTTAGTAAAATATTACATTTAAGGTTGATCTTAATTTTGAAAATGGGTCTCACATTTCTGAAATATCTTTAATATTGCTACTGATACCCAAAATCATCCTTAGGTTTCCAAATGTGGGAACAAATGCTTTATTCTGTCATATGACGTCTAGCTTCCTTAAAGATGGTTTTGCCATGATTGGCAAAAAGAGAAGGGATGATTTCGAAAAATGGGATAACAGAAGGATAATATTGAATTTAACTTACAAGGGAGGGAAGATTAATCTTATATCTCAAAAAATAAATAAATAATACGCTTCACAATCAAATTTTTAAAATGTTTATCATTTTCTTTAATGAGAGGATAAATAGTTGTCACCTTAATGAAATTTTCTCCAAGGGAGTCAGGAGTCTGGACATTATGAATAGCATTTCATTTTCCCACCCTATTTTCCATTCATCTTGGTGCCTTGGAGGTAGGTGTGGTTCCCCAAACCGGATGTATATCCAAATGAGCAGGCAACCCCCCTAACCCAATGGGCTCGAACTCGAAGGCACTGGGCCAAGACCGTGTCGTATAGCTCAGACTGAGCAAGAGTCAAAAAAGAAGAAGGGACGTTGCAAGATTCACTCTGAGCATGGCCGTCGTTTTCCTCAAGAATTAAACGAATTTCTAAAGAAAATCTATGGAAGCAAAAGCAGGTGAAAAGATAATAAAGGTATTCTTACCAGTTCATTGATGGTGGGACCCACAGTGACAAGGACGAGTCAGTACGCCAGTGGGTTATCCTGGGTCCTGGTGGGGGACCACAGTTGGTATGGTCAGTCAGTCGGCTATGATCATCATGCCATGATCACCATCAATGGGTTTTCAAAGCACCATTCATTCATGGTGTGGATGGTTGTCATGCATGAAGCGTAGAAATCACGCAGAGAGAGAGAGAGAGAGAAAGGAAAAAGGGATGGCGGAGGTTAATGGACACTTGGGATGGAGAGGAATATGTTCTCTCCGATCATCTCGGCCGTCCATCATCCATCTCGCATCCATCCATCCATCCGATGGATGTCATTAGAGATTTAGGGGGCCGGAAAGGGGCCTTCCACCAAAAGCATGTTTTAAACCTCCCTTCGGTACCAAAGCACAAGCCACAAGCGTTTCCGCGCGTGTATCTTTAGAATGGATATTTTGGTTCGGATCAGGTGTCAGGTCCGGGTCCAAGACCGGATCCCGCTATCACAGACCCCCCACCTCCCTTCTTAAAAAAAAAAAATTGGTGGGTTTGGGGTGGGGGGGTCGTCTTGAAACAATAAAATGACGCATCTAGAGACTTGTATAATAAACATTTTGGGGATTTCACAAGTTTCATTCTGACAAATTAAAACGCCAATAAATATTTGAAAAAGAAAAGCATATGAAAGATGTGCAGTGTAGTAGAAAACTTTAGCCAAAAAAGGTTTATGTGAACATATCTTTAACGTGATACTGTTATAGGGCAGTTTTTTATTGGGCTAATAATGGTCATTGAACTGTTGCCAAACAAAGTTACTTGGTGGGTTTCAAAATAAAGTACTGGTTGGGTGTTATCAGAAAACTGGCACGGATTTTATTTTTTTTAAATAGCGGAGATTTCAGCAATCACTGATACAAGAGTAGTGGAGTTTTACCTTCCCACGGCGAAAAGTAACAGTATAAGATTGAGAGTGACCAGTATCCAGCTAAGCATAGGGTGACCCACAGTGATCATCATTATTTTGAAACTTTGCAAAAAAAAAAGTCATTGATATTCATGTACAATATCGGCCATATGCTGGGATCTGCCAAAGCTAGCTTGGGGATGTAAAAATGCTTTTGTATGGTTATTCTGTATTTCATGCTTTTAATGTGTTATTGTTTTACCTATTTTTTCTTGATTTTTTAATTTATTTAGTTTGTGAATATTTTGTCAATTAAAACTCAAGAAAAACAAAAGGTTTCAATTTCTCATGAAAAATTAGTTTTTGGATATTTTTTCCTTCGAAGACTTTTGGAGTCTGAATCGGGTGCAATCACATGGCACAAAATTTGTGCATTAAGCAACTGATTGCCCTTCATCAGGCCTTGGGCCTCACAACTGACAGGCCATGTCCCCAAGATGGAGGGTGATCAGGTGCTTAATGCACAAATATTTGTGCAATCATGTTGCACCGGATCTTTTCATAGACTTTTGTTATTCTGGGTGAACCAGGCAGCATCCTACGTCCCTTACATGGACCGGACCACCAACCTGCAAATGGATACCTAAAAACGAGTCCAGCCGCAAGGCTTCATGCCTGATCTGAACTCTGAACCAAGAACATGACCTAGCCGTAGCCGTGTAGGTCACCACTAGAAAAAGGTAGGGAGAGACAGGGTCACCCCGTTTACTACCACGCGTGCTACAGAAGAACTCACCTCCTGAGGATCGCATATGAGGTTTTGGAGACGCACAACGTAATCCTCTGCACCCATAAACGGTTAAAACCAAGGCATAACAGGCCATGATTCAAAAAGTCCCAATCCACAATAGCATGCCTTCGAAAGGTCCATTTTGAGAAAACCAAAGGGACATTCCGTATGGTCAAAGAGCGAAGCAGGTTATATGTTCCCCCCCCAGAACACGCAGGTGCGTGTTCTTGGGTCTGAATGAGTACCACGTATGTAAGCACATGGGGCATGTTTCTCCATGTGTGTCGACATCACTTAGCATCGGAGTCTGGTTTGTTTGCAAAGACTTAAGTACCCTTTCTCGCCATTAGCGCTATGAAATGACATTTCGAGTAAGGACAAAAATGTCTTCTCGTCAGAAGAGAGAAAGGGTTAAAATCATTATCGTTTTTGCCCTAAGGAGTAAACAATTTTGCTTTAACAGGAGCTCCTCGCAATATGTCACCCTAAACATTCTGGCTCATCCTTTGACGATGCATGATCTGCTGTAACAGAAGCTCCCTTTGACGACGCAGCATTTGACGTCGTCTGCTACCGCGGGATCACCCTTTGTCGTCGTCAGCTGCCGTTGGAGCACCCCTTTTCGTCGTCTACTATCGTCAAAGCATACTCAAAGCACTGTTGCCACCATCGGCTGCATCTACCTTCTAAGTGTTTCTCCTCCATTGTAGATTAGCAAAACTTGTGTCCTTTGGGTGAGTTTTGTGTAAGGTTTCGTTATGTAAACAAATTGATTTTAATTTATTATATAAATCTGAATGCTAAATCTTACAACTGATTATACTATTTATGCTAAATAACACCTATTTTCATAATGAAACAAATCGATTTGTACATATCCACCTTCTAGGCATCGAAAAATAATTAGCACGATTCGTTCTTATGAAGACCAAACATTTCAACGATATGTACTTATTAGGGCTAAATTTCTACAACGATTTGTAAGTTTGAATTTAACAATGATTTATACATTTAATATAGTAGCAATTTGTTTGATGCAACAATGATTTATACGTTTCAAGCAATAGTGATTTAGCCGATTTATGATTCATGATTTATACATTTAAACAACCATGATTTATATATTTAATGCAATAGCGATTTATGATTTACAACAATATGTACTTATGAAGGGTTCGATTTCTACAACGATTTGGGGTTAAATTTATGTGTTGTGCATGTTAGCAATCACTACAATTCGTAAGAGAAGAAAGCCTTCGCCGTTGGAGGGGATGACTCTTGAAGAAATCATCTACCAATCCGATATATATGAGGGTTATGTAAAGTACCAAAATATAATGAACATTGAGAATGAAAAAGACAGGAACAAATTATTGGATATTTATTATACGGAGCCTGATCCATCAAATATTGAAAATGAAAAGCAAACAAAGAAAGATGAGGAAGAATTAATGATGAAGAAGAAGAAAGATGACGAAGAAAAGGAAAAACAAATAAAGAAGGAGGAGGAGAAGAATGAAATCTACATGCACTTATGAGGCAAAAGGATTTCTTTCTGCCGACCATGCAAAATTAAATCTACATGCACATCATTTTTCATGTTATGTGTCATGATCGTCAGTTGCATCGCACTACACTATGTATCAAGTTGTTATTTACTGTGCCAATTAAAGAAATGACTTATCGTATATGTGTATTGATTATAGCGATTTACGTGATAACGATTTAATGACAGCTACGATGTTGTGAACTGATTTTGATTTTAATTGCTAAATGAACAGTGATTTAAATACGCAAATCACCATCATAATCACGCAACAATGTAAATGCCACATGCACACATTTCAATATCATAATACATATATCTTATAAATCAACACTAGCAAACACATAATATGTTACAAATTGATATACATATCGCATAATTTATTATAAATTGATACAAAAATTCAGCATAATAACTTACAAATCGATATTAACAAACAAAACAATATCTCTTAAATCGATAGTATGTTACTACAACCGCGATTTGAATTATATTATTCCAATATTTTCTATACAAAGGCAAATCGTTGTGGTCGACATATACGTCATTGCGTAAAACGCATAAATCATCAACCAAAATCCATGTCTCACAAGGCATATCAATTTTTGACAATGAGCTGGATGTAGAACGATATTTACTGTTGAAGCTCAAACGTTACAATAATATGTACTTATGAAGGGTATGATTTCTACATTGTTTTGTATGTTTAAAGCAACGATTTGTTTGTTCAAAGCAGGAACAATTTATACGTTTGATGAAATAGCGATTTATACTTGTTGACGATAGCGATTTACGTAACAGCTATTTAATTACAGGTATGAAGCTTTGAAGCGATTTCTATAGAAATCGCTAAATGAGCAACGATTTGAACACACAAATAGCCACCTCATGTCGCTACAATGTTAATTCCTCACACAATTTTCAATTACATACTACAATATCTAACAAATCGATACTAGAAAGCACTTAATATTTTACAAATCGGTACATATATCCCATAATATATTACTATACCTAACCCTATACCCTAAACCCTTAATATCTTACTAAACCCTAATCCTAAACCCATAATATATTACTAAACCCTAAACCCTAAGCCTAAAACCTAAACCCTAAACCCTAAACCCTAAACCTAAACTCCAACCCTAAACCCTAAATCCTAAACCCTAAACCCTAACCCTAACCCTAAACCTTAACCCTAAACCCTAAACCCTAAGCCTAAAACCTAAACCCTAAACCCTAAACCCTAAACCCTAAACCCTAAACCTAAACTCCAACCCTAAACCCTAAATCCTAAACCCTAAACCCTAACCCTAACCCTAAACCTTAACCCTAAACCCTAAACCCTAAATCTTAAACCGTAAGGAAAATGCTTAGTTCATTTTAGATGGACTGCAATTAAATGAGGTAAATGGTTTAAAATCGTTGTAATGTTTAGCATTCTTAAGTAATCATCGCTTTAGGATCTTGTCTTTCTTAGTATAAATCGTTATCTCATTAACATCTAACTTTCATTAGCATAAATCGTTGTAATATTTAGCATTCTTAAGTAATCATCGCTTAGGATTTTGTCTTCCTTAGTACAAATCGTTATCTTCTTAACATCTAACTTTTATCAGCGTAAATCATTATAATGTTTAGCATTTTTAAGTAATCATTGCTTTAGAATGTTGTCTTTCTTAGTACAAATCATTATCTCCTTAGCATCCAACTTTCATTAGCGTAAATCATTATAATGTTTAGCATTCTTAAGTAATCATCACTTTAGGATTTGGTCTTTCTTAGTATAAATCGTTATCTCCTTAGCATCTAACTTTTATTAGCATAAATCGTTCTAATGGTTAGCATTCTTAAGTAATCATCACTTTAGGATTTTGTCTTCCTTTGTACAAATTGTTATCGCATTCAATATTTTGCATGAATAATTATATCTATATCTAAACCACAATCTCAATTATACAGATTGTCTGGAGATCCAACATTAATTATAGTTGTTGGTAAGGGGAGGCTATGTGGTACTTCTCATCAACACCAGATAGACTGACATTATTTATATCGAGCAGTTTAATCTTTGCTTGTCTCATCCATATTTGCATTATTTATGACTTAGGTATTTCTTGTATCTTCTCTTGATTGAGTGCCTTTAATGCATGATGACATAAAATACCTTTGAATTCAAATATTTTGCACGTACATTGAACTGTTTCGTTGTCAACATTATATGTAACATGTGCTTTTTTCTTTTTTTATTGCTCTTCGCCCTCCCATACAACATGGTATTTGTGCATATTCCCATATTGCATACGTCATTCTATGTTGCAATTCATGACCTGTATAACCTTCTTCTTAATATATTCAAATATAGTTAGTGTATACAAATCTGTAGGTCGCATCAATATTTTCATACCCAAAGTTACAGGGCGGGTGTTGAAGCCTTTCACATCTTGTTTAAGTTCATTCTGTCTAAGACCATCTACAAATTATTCATATTGTTTTATGAAGCAAAACATTGTTAAACATGAATACAAGGTTTTTTTCAGTGTGGCATGCATATATTAAGCTCTTTGTGTGCTTATCATACATGCACAAAAGTATTGTCTTCCATATGTTAATGCTCACTTGTCTTTGCCTGCATTTAAATTTTGTAACCACACGCAGTCTTCAAGGTCATACATCTGAATAATTTGCTCCCAATCAAACATAAAAGTGACCTCGTCCTTGCTCTCAAGTACACACTTTCTAAACTTTTTATCAAACCCTATCTTCTGATTAAAAATGTGTCATATGTTCTTTACTGTATTTTGAAAGATATGCCACAAACATAGGCGATGATGTGCATATGGCCATACATGAGACACTGCAGTCGCAATTGCATGATCATCATCTATAATTACAACTCCAGGGTGCTTCCCATTCATTGCCTGCGTAAATACTCTAATCAACCACTCAAATGTTTCCTTGGTCTGGTCATGCAAAAAAGTGTTGCCTAATATGCAACTCGTGAGTGATGGTTCACTCTGACAAACTACTCAAATGGTCACTATTTCGTATTATTCTTCACTATCGTATAAAAAATAAGTACATCATTGAAGCATTCATAATTTTCTCTTGACTTTGAATCTGCCCAAAATATATTCACAGCATACCCATCTTCATCCAGTTGCATTGCACTAAAGAAACCAAGGTCATTGCTTGAATTCTTCTGTAGGTAATCAACCAAAGAACATATTCCTCCATTCTTCTTGTTGTCTGACCTCTTCCTTATCAAATGGTTTTTTAGATCCATAGGTGTAAATGGTACATTCTCGCGACCACCATCTATGTGCGCGCATAAATTGTATGTCTTCCTTGGTGCAATGTCGGTGCAATCAGCTATTTCAATAATTATAGCATGCACTTCAGTTACTTTACTATGTGACCTTAACATAGGAGTCATAAATGAAGGGGTTAATTCATGGTTATGATCATTGATTAAAGTATGAACTACATATTTCTCATTTAGAAGTCTTCTTAACACCATTCTCGCTGGACAACCACATCTTGAATCTGGCTTGCTCCTTGTTGGATTTCCACTTGACTTCTTCCAACCTTGCTTAGAACAAACATATGCCTTTCTCACCACGACACCTTGTGCATTTTTTGCCCAAGAATATTATCTAACACTGAAGCCAAGTTTTAAGGCATAATCATTGTAAATTTGTATGTAGTTTCTTCATTATTAAACTGCATTTCCTCTACGGGAACAGAGTCAAGTGTACTATCATGTAGACTTGAGGTGCCTACAATCTTATTATCATGTGCATCATTAGTGCACATATTCACTTCTTCAGGTGCATCGCTAGTACGAATGTTTGTTGCTTCATGACTTTCCAGTGATTGAGACACATCATCTTCACTACAATTAATTGATATGCTCAACACTGTCATGAGCAAAATATCAATTTACGTTAGCCATCACATACGTTTACTATAATTTATTCAAGATGCATATAACAACGGCTACTGATTAGTTAAGCAAGTCAAAGAAACGATTGAATGAATCAAAGTATCAAAGCAACAACATAATAACTTACAATTAGATAATAACAAACAAAACCATATCTCATAAATCGACACTAGAAAACACATAATATTTTACAAATCGATATACAATAATTTAACATAATATATTATAAATTGGTATACGACAATTCAGCATAATATCCTACAAATCGATATACGACAATTCAGCATAATATATTATAAATCGATATTAACAACCGTTTACCATATCTCACAAATCTACACTAGAAAATACATAATATCTTACAAATCGATATACGATAATTCAACATAACTTATTACAAATCGATATTAACAAACAAAATAATATCTCACAAATTGACACTGGAAAACACATAATATCTTACAAATTGATATACAAAAATTCAACATAATATATTACAAATCGAGATTAACAAACAAAACAATATCTCATAAATCGACACTAGAAAATACATAATATCTTACAAATCGATATACAGCAATTCAACATAATATATTACAAATCGATATTAACAAACAAAACAATATCTCAGAAATCGACACTAGAAAATACATAATATCTTACAAATCGATATACTATAATTCAACATAATATATTAAAAATCGATATTAACAAATAAAACAATATCACCAAATCGACACTATAAAACACATAATATCTTACAAATCGATATACAATAATTTAGCATAATATATTACAAATTGATATTAACAAACAAAACAATATCTCACAAATCGACACTAGAAAACACATAATATCTTACAAATCGATATACAACAATTCAGCATAATATATTATAAATCAATATTAACAAACAAAACAATATCTCATAAATTGACACTAGAAAACACATAATATCCTACAAATTGATATACAATAATTCAGCATAATATATTATGATTCTCTTTTAACTGGTGAAGATAATATCTGTAACATTATAGGATAAAATGACTGCAAACCATGAATGGATGTATCGTAGGATAATTAATAATGAGGTGTCGCTTGAATATATGGATGGTGTTGACAGTTTTATTGAATTTGCAATGGCAAGTGTCAGTATAGTGGACCTCATTGGTCGAATCAGGTGCCTCTGCACGATGTATAAGAACAATCAATTTGTAGAACCTCATGGCGTTAGACATCACCTATACAGGAAGGGTTTTGTGAGTGGTTATCAGAATTAGATGCTTCATGGTGAAGAATTTTGAAACAATTTTGATGTATGGGTGGATGTGGTGCATGATAATCTATATATAGATTTGATATTTGATGTCGCAGGACCAGATCTGAGTTTTGCTATGGGTCCTAGTGATGTACCAACTGAGGTAGAGAAAAAATCATCAAACAATGCAACTAGTAGATTTTATGACTTACTTAGAGATGCTGATGAGCCACTGTGAAATGGTTGCGAGAGTCATACTATCTTTTTTGCAAATTTTCAACTACTGAATTTGAAGTCAGAGTATAATTTGAGTCAATCATATTTTATTCATATGTGCTCTATTGTGAAGAGTATATTGCCCAAAGATAAGAAATTATCACAAAATGTCTACCATGCGAAGGTCATAGTCAACGCTCTAGGTATGGAGTATCAAAAGATAGATGTTTGTCCAAATCACTGAATGTTGTATTTTAAAGATCAAGAAAATAGCAGATCATGTTTGTCATGTGGGCATCCTTGGTTCAAGTAAAAAATAAGGAGCAATGGTAGCACGAGGTCAAAAAATGTGTCATATAAGTCACTCTGCTACTTCCCTCTCACCTCTAGATTACAATGACTGTATATGTCTTTGAGGACAACTAAACATATGAGATGACATGCAAATAAAGTTTGATATGATGAAGACAAGATCGTGCATCCTGTTGACGCAGAAACTTGAAAGCACTTTGATCGTACTCATCAAACCTTCGCAATGAAAGTGAAAAATCTTAGGCTAGGTTTATGTATAGATGGATTTAATCCATTTGAGGGTAGATCAATCTCATACTCGTGTTGGCCAATATTTGTCACCCTATACAACCTTCCTCCAAGCTTATGTATGAAGCGTCAAAATCTTTTCTTGTCTCTATTGATCTCTGGTTCGACCTTTCTAGGCCAAAATCTTGATGTATATTTAAGGTCATTGATTGATGAGCTAAAAATACTGTGAGATGATGGTGTTCTCACATACAATGTTCACAAAAAAAAAACTTTAATATGAAGGTTATTATTTTATGGACAATTAGTGACTTCCTTGTGTATGGTATGGTATCTAGTTGGAGCACACATGGGAGGTTGGCATGTCCGTACTGCATGGAGAATACAAAATCTTTTAGATTGACACATGGAAAGAAGTCGTGATGGTTTGATTGTCACCATCAATTTCTACCTAGCGACCATCTGTTATGACAAGAAAAGAATATGTTCTAAGCATACACAACTGAAATAGAAGGTCCACCTACATGGTTGTCTGGCATAGATACTTTAAGACGATTGCAATACTTTCTATATAGACTGACAGATGCCCGTAGTTTGACGCCCTTCCTTGGATTTAGAAAAGATCATAATTGGATAAAGAAATTTATATTTTGAGAACTACCATATTAGTCGAACTTATTGATACAACATAATTTGGATGTGATGCATGTAGAGAAAAATATATTTGATAATATGTTCAATACGGTAATGAATGTCAAAGGGAAAATGAAGGATAATCTGAAGGCCTGTATGAATTTAAAAGTAATATGTAAAAGACCATAATTAAAACTCCAAGAGTACAATGGCAAAGTACTGAAATTCAAAGGCAATGTATGTGCTTGTACCAGATCAAGTAAAGCAGGTATGTCAGTGGTTGAGACAGTTGAGATTTCCAGATGGATACGTCTCTAATATTGCTCGGGCTGTGAAGATAGACGAGGGACAATTATATGGGTTGAAGAGCCATGATTGTCATGTTATTATACAACGATTGATTCCCTTAGCATTTCATGATATGTTACTCAAACCTATATGAGGGATATTATCCTAGTTGAGTAGATTTTTCAGAACATTGTGTGCATCGAAAGTTATAGTAACTGGGGTAAAGAATCTTAAGGATTCTGTCGTCACTACTATTTGTCAGCTAGAGAAGATATTTTTGGTAGCATTTTTCGATGTTATGGAATATGTGATAATACATTTGCCATATGAACTTAGGGCTAGTGGTCCAGTGCAATATCGGTGGATGTACCCATTTGAAAGGTATATTTTTTATTTATACTTTTTGTTCTAATGCTATTGAGAATTTATTGTATTACGAGATGTATATTGTTGACATATACATGTTTGACCTCAAAAAAAAAGGTTCAGAATAAAGCAAGAGTGGAGGGTTCAATTTATGAAGCGTACACTTTAGAAGGGATTTCATATTTCTCAACTATGTGCTTTGAACCCCACATTCCAACACGTTACACTTGCTCACTTCGTAATGATGATGGAGAATAATTTACTGTAGCTAACAAAATATCGATATTTCAACCACTTGGGCATGCCTTTGGCAGTTGCCAATCAAGACTCTTGGAAGATCGAGAGCAAGATGAAGCATAGATCTATATCTTTTTTAATTGCTCAACGATCGTCCCCTACATCGAGTAAGTATACTTAATATGTAACACTAAGTTCTATACGTGCGTGCATAGTTCAATAATATAAATATTTGTTAAGTGCAGACGATTTGATTTGGAGTTGCGAAGAGAACTTTCATATATCATTGATTCAGAAGTACAGAAAGAACGTGAAAATAAGTTTGGGGCATGGTTGAAAGAGTTGGTAAGGACGATGACATGCATTCTTTTCATGTAAACAATAATATGTTAATTGGTCATTATTACAGTCATTGTTTATGCATATCATGTTACATGCACAGTTATAAAATTGATTCATGTAGGACCTTTAAATCTTTACATTTCATGCATATGTCATGTCCATGCTAAGTTCATGAGTTATGTAACTTATCCAAATATCATTTTTATTTGTTAGAATATGGTTCATGGAGGTCACAGTGGTTAAGCACCCAGTAGTCGAGGACCAAGTGGAGGTCGTGGGACATCATTAGTAGATGTCTTTATGTTATATTTAAATATAAGTATTTATTATGCTTTTTTTTATATGTTGATATAAAAATTGTTACTTATTAATTGTCTTTATAGGATCCTAGCTCAGTGATAGCCAGTATCAACCTTGGTCTTCACGTAATCCTTCAATAGGTATATTATTTAAATAAATGTACAGCTGATTAGTTTATATGTGCATTGTGTGAATTTCTAACTCATTGTTTTGTAAATGATGTTTCGCCTTCACATGACCCACCTACACCAGCTACTCATACACATCACGAGACAACGCCGGATGCAGGGTCTTCTCAAACTGACACACGATGACTCATTCAAATAGTGTATATCGATAGTCGACCGTAAGTATTAAATTATCACTTGTGCAATACTTATCTGATAAATAGTGTATATTGATAGTCGATAGTTAATGTGTACCAATTTATGTGCAACACAATGTTCGAGCCACAAGAAGTAATACGAGAAATTAGGAAGTCACTACTTCAACATCTACCAGGACCAGTCGCTCAATGGAAAGAGTACCCAATGGAGGTGTTGGAAAGATTATGGTCTTCATTTATGATATATAATCGTTTATCATAGCTAATGTGTTTCATATATAATTTTTTGTTATAGTCATGTGCACTAATTTTCTAAAATTATTTATAGGTTTCGAATCGCTTCGCGACTGCAAAAAAGGAGCATGACGCGAAGATAGTATGGCAGAAGGTGGCTACCAATCAATTTGTCGACATACTGCAAAATATGAAGACTGTAGCAATAAAAGCAATTGGTGGGATAGATGATCCACTGCAGTTTAAGGGTCATGACCCTTCTACTATCAGGATGAATTATTGGGATGCAATATGCGACAAGTGGGTGAGCCATAAATTTTAAAACCGCTCAGCAAAGGCTGCACAAAACTGAACAAAGATACCTGATGCCCATCTACACACAGGTGGTTCTAGGACTTTTGGAAGCCACCAGAAGAAAATGGTAACTCATCAATATATATATATATATATATAGTCAAATTTATAAGTATTTCTGCATACTTTTTAATTAATTTTTTTATCATTTAACCGTGCAGGAAGCCAAAAAAAGAGACATTGTGGCTTACAAGGATATGTTTATTGAAACACATAAACGTAAGAGTACGGGAGAGTTCATATCAAAGAAGGCGAGACCGACAATGGTATGTATTTATTGTATTAATAAATATTGCAATATACAAGTTACCATGAATTACATTATCATAAACATTACAATTTTTAATTATTAATTCCTACTATAATCATTACTTTGTAGGAGTCATACGGGCAGAATATGGTAGAATAATATGGCGATAACTCCACTCATCATCCGCCTTTTGATCCTGCAGCATGGGTGACTACAACCAGTGAACCCAAAAAAGGGTCGTGTGTTCGGGTTTGGGAGTAACATGAACACCACATCAGTCGTTGCCTTTTGCAATCAGGGCTCTTAGAGTTCTCCCACCAGCATCAACTCCCACCGTCTGATTGACCCTGTTGTTTCTTGAGATGGTGTCCGTCAGCTTCTTCAAGACACAATGTATGACTTTTTATATGAAGTCATTCCCAACATTGTCCATAATGAGTTATGCAACTTTTTTCGGGACAAGGTAACTTCGTCTGCGTTCAACATGAGCTCTGGTGCCCGTCAGGTATGAATGATTGAATCACTACGAATTTTTATTGCTAGCATTAGAACACATGTATGTATGATTGAATCACTATAAATTTTTTGACAACCTTAGAACACATATAAGCATGATTTCATCACTATGAAAGTTTTTTGACTGCCTTATAACACATATATGCATGATTAAATTACTATGAAAGTTTTTTGATTGCCTTATAACATATATATGCATGATTAAATTACTATAAAAATTTTTGACAACCTTAAAACACATATAAGCATGATTTCTTCACTATGAAAGTTTTTTTATTGCGTTATAACACATATATACATGATTAAACCACTTTGAAAGTTTTTTGACAACCTTAGAACACATATAAGCATGATTTTATCACTATGAAAGTTTTTTGACTGCCTTAGAACACATATAAGCATAATTTCATCACTATAAAAGTTTTTTGACTGCCTTATAATACATATATGCATGATTGAATTACTATGAAAGTTTTTTGACAACCTTAGAACACATATAAGCATGATTGAATCACTATGAAAGTTTTTTGACTGCCTTATAACACATATATGCATGATTGAATCACTATGAAAGTTTTTTGACTTCCTTAGAACACATATATGCATGATTGAATCACTATAAAAGTTTTTTGACTCCCTTAGAACACATATATGCATGATTGAATCACTATCAAAGTTTTTTGACAACCTTAGAACACATATAAGCATGATTTTATCACTATGAAAGTTTTTTTACTACCTTATAACACATATATGCATGATTGAATTACTATGAAAGTTTTTTGACTGCCTTATAACACATATATGCATGATTGAATTACTATGAAAGTTTTTTGACAACCTTAGAACACATATAAGCATGATTTCATCACTATGATAGTTTTTTGACTGCCTTAGAACATATATAAACATGATTTCATCACTATGAACATTTTTTGACTGCCTTAGAACACATATAAACATGATTTTATCACTATAAAAGTTTTTTGACTGCCTTAGAACACATATATGCATGATTGTGATACATAACACATTTATTTGACAGCCTTATAAACCATATATGCATGCTTGAATCACTATGACATTTTTTTGACAACCTTAGAACACATATCTGCATGATTGAATCACTATAAAATTTTTTGTCAGCCTTAGAATACATATATGAATTTTGTTAATGTTCTTCACTTTATTATTAGTCTATCTGTCATTCAGCCATGTTACTTTGATTTTCTTAGATTAGGTGCATTGCATATAATTTATTTCATTATATTTTGTTTATCAATACTAACATTTTGGTTCTCTTATAGAATGCTGGAGATGATCAACGTAGAGGAGCTGATGCATGCATGGATGAAGGGGCAGATCGAGACAATGAAGAGGATGATGATCCAAATCTTGGCGATGATTAGATTCATTTGTTGAATTTGTTGCATGTTTGTTTCAAACAAACTCTTTGTATATGTTCACTTGTAACTAATTAGTACTTAACGAGGATTACAGTGGGTTGTTAAATTTGTTTCACTTATAGCTTGTGTAAATTTGTTTCACCTGCTTTGTATATATCTTTTTTATGTGTACTTTGTTTTTTATACACGGGTTATATAAATTGTATAACGAGAATTTTTTTCTTGATATTTATATTTCAAATAATTATTTATTTATTTATTTTTAACTTTGCAAAGGATTATGCGATAGATTAGCGACAGATATTTTCCGTCGCTAATATCCATCGCAAATGTAGCGACGGATTAGGGACGAATATTAATCTGTCTCAAATAAGGAATATAATTCATCGCTAAGCCGTCGTTAAATGGGCGATGAAATTTAGCGATGAAAATGTATCCATCATGAAATTTTAGCGATGGCTTAACGACAAATATGTATCTGTCGCAAAACCAAATCAGTCCTTATTTAACGACGGATCATGACATTCATTAATTCATCACGAATTAGCGACATATCAGTTCTGTCGCTAATTAGCGATCAGGAAATCATGACGAATGTTATCCATCGCTAAGCCGTCGTCAATCCGTCGCTAAACGAATTGGCGACAGATTTATGATGGATTAACGACAGGTACCATCGGTCGTTAATCTGCAGATTTCTTGTAGTGAAACACACCCTAAAGGAAGAAGGATCACCTGGCACCTTGATACCTACCGGGTTTGTGGTGCAGAAAGCAAAGCCCGGAGGGATGTCAAGGATGCCCTAATATTGGCCCCCTTCCCTTTTGTCTCAGCTGAAAGGATTGGGTATCTTGGTTTTCTAGACCAGTATCCGTGGTTTCCACATATCTGGAGACACCATGTCCTGTCTCTCCCCGTTGTTGCCATCGACTCAATTCAACTCAAAAACTTGCCCGACTGTAGGCGGGTCCATTGATTTCTTCTCCTATCCAGCACCCTTCTTGCTCCCCCTCCCCATCCGTTTCGGCATGTGGACAATTCATTGATTACCCTTCTGATCAGCCTCCGATGACTGAAAATGCCTCCCCACTCCCTTGTCTCAGAACTAGCACACAATGGAGAAGGGAACTCCTCTAGCCCCTCATTCACTTTGAGGTCCTTCTAAATGACCTACCATTCTCAATCATATCCTCGCAAACTCTAGACGATCCGGCGACCTCGTAACAGAATCAACACTCACTAGAGTCCCTTGCAGGAACTTGGCGACTGCCATAAAAAAAACTGCATGTTCCATAACTCCGCCGATAGCCCCGGGAGGGGAACCTTCAAATTCAGACTCCTCAAGCTTCATCTCGGAGCCCGCACTCCATCTGCTCGCAACTAGGGTTTTCCCACCTAGTTTCCAAGCACCCCATCTCGTAACAACCGTAAGTCCTCTTCTCTCTGGGCACGGATTAGGAAGAGCCCTCTACAAAGCATCGACAGCTTCACAGGCGTCCAGACCTTCTCCAAATAAGCAAAAGTTGAACTTACAGTCCATGATCCTATTAGAAGATCCTCCAAAGAAGCCGGCAACGGCTGTCCACCGGCAGGAAGATTGCATATGATCATAAAGGGCCTCTGGGATGAGAAGCCACTCACCTTCGCTCGACTTCACAACCATCTCCTCCTCCCTGGAAGATGTTGGCCCGGGATTGATGAAGGGGAACAGATCCATTACCCTCAAGAACGGGAGGACCAGGGCTGTGAAACACTCGGCCTGCAGGATCTTCCACAATCGGTGGGTTCTGACACAGCCCCATCACCACTGCCACCCCAAGGTATTTGGAGTCAAATGACGGCTGGTGCGTCTGGATATATAGGCACCGAACCGATCAGCGGACCACCCTCTCTTCCTGCCGCCCAGATGAATCCTTGGAGGTCTTGCGCTGTAAAATCCCTCGACGCTAGCTGCACCCAAGTCTACCTCTGGGGTTTTGTTGCCGAGACCAGCAACAGCCGGCAGCTCCCCAGAGAAGGCAAAGGGGAGACTCGACTCGCTGTCACGTACAACCGACATATCCAATCTTGTGAACTAAAAGGTTTGTTTATACAATATGAGCATCTTCTTGTTTTGGACAACCAAACAAACACAAAGTTGCACGAAGTTCCTACAAGAGTTCATACTGTTAGGTATGGAACTCTTTACGTAAGAAGGGTGATTTTTTCTCAATTTGAATTGATTTAGGTGTGAGAGGAGTCAGGAGTCCATTGACGTACACTTGATGATTGGATTTGGAGTTTGATTTGAAACCATCTTCAGTGTCGTAATTACTAAATTATGCTTCCCTTTGCGCAAGTTGTGGCCAGTAAATTGTTTCGAGTGCGTGCTGTGGGGACTGGGGACTGTTTGTGTTGCCACATGCTGTTGAAATTGCGTGTATAATAATAACAGGGCCTGATCCATCAGGAACGTCATACGTATTATATGTATCATAACGGTCAATTATATGGCAGCATTGAGTGGCTCAAAAACAAGACAGGCAAAAGCTACCGATCGAAGATCCCATTGACATACGATGGTTTCCATCCTACATTCAATCCTAGCCGTCCAACCAACGGCTAGGATTGGTCCACATTTTCATCACAAGATATAGTTGCTTTTGTGGTTTGCCTATTGGCATATTGATTTTGGTGTTTGCATAACCGTGCGGGGAATGCAGTAGAAGCAAAATTGCAGCGAGTTCAGAGAATATTGCGTCTTACATAGCCAATAGAAACATACTAATAATAATCTGATTTGGACTTGTTAAATTCGAATCCAAAAAGTATATTAGGAGTTGGGTCTGGATTTGTTATTGCCCTTCTCATCTAACTTTGAATTCAAATTAGAATCCAACTAAGCATTATCCTGTTACGTTGAATCAAGTAATAGATGCATCGAACTAGACCTAACCCATTTAAATCCCTAACCATTATTTTATTATTATTATTAAGCTCTGGTCAGCCCATTTCATGTTTTTCTCATTTACTACCAATAAGCATATCCTATTGCATTTCAAAATAATAAAAAAAAAAACTTTTATAATGAAGGAGAGAAGCTGTGCAAAGCTGTTGGACATGGATTAATTTATGGGCATGCCCGCTCAAGGACCTCAACCATACCTTCACCAACTGCCGCTTGTAGATGTAAAAGCTGTAGGTACCTCGCCCCTGTCCACTGAGAATTTCTCGCCTTGCTTTAGACATGCAGTGAGGGATGGGCATCAAGGACCAGCTGGTGTACAAAGCCGTCATGGACAAAGAGTCAGTCACAAAAATGGTGACCAAAATTTTTACTTTGATGCACTAGCGAAGGTTGCATTGGTAATAATATATGATATTAAAAATGTAGGCGCAAATAAGAACTTCTAATTCAAACAAAGATGTTACAAACTTACAATATCTTAATTAGGGATGTCAACGGGTCAGATCTAGGCATTACCGAATCTGACTTAATCGGATCTGAACTAATTGCATTCGGATTCAGATTCAGAGTCCGATAGAATAAGATAGAACTGGATCTGGATATCCAACTAGTCCAAAACCTGATATTTACACAGTCGGATTCGGGTTTTCGGATTCAGATTTAAATGAAAATGAATACTGAATCTGAATCCAAATTTTAATTGGATCGGGATTTGGCTACCTAATCCGACTAACAAAAGAAATCCCTGTTTGGGTGTCTTGAATAATATACATGGTGAAGGGCTTTTCCAGATCCAGGTTTTCCTTTTTTTTATTATTATTTTTTGTGTGATCCCAAACAGTAGACGATAGTAAGATTCATTTGTTGCTAACGGTACGGTCAACTGCTGGTAAAGAAAAAATAATAATAGTACGGGCAGATTTACGTACACCCTTGCTAACATAAATGAGAAAGTAAACAATAAATTTAGTTTTGCCGTAGACCATGATGATTTTAACTTTTACGGTGTTAATCTTTTGTGGATTCGAAGTTACGTCCTTCAAGAAAACTAAATTCCAATTTCTCCCGTTAAACCTTGTCGTCGTGCACACACCCCACACAAAGGGATTATTAAACTATGATCTCTTATCCTGGTGACTACTTTGATTTGCTTCATATTAATAATCCTGGGATAACTTTTAGCGGCACGTCTGTATTTAGACCAAGGTGCAAGTTAACACGTTAGGCCTCTTTTCGTCAATGGTTAACATGATATATACAGCCCATCGATTGCCAAAAATGAATTTAACAAGATATCGCAAAATTAGATCAAGTTTGCTATGTGATCTCTACAGACAAAATAGTACATCAACCATGGCACACGAATGTGTGTGTGCATGCATGTGTTACGTCAAGTTTTAGGGTTGGATCGAAGAGGTATACTGCTAAGAAAAGTATCTATAAACAGTCAAAATCTAGGAGAGAGAGAGAGAAAAGGGTGGGGGAAGGAGGAGGCTTGTGAGTAACAAAAGCGGTTGTCATATTCCAATTTCCGACCAAAAGATAGCCATGATCACCCACTCAAAAAGGAAGGGGCGAGAGTCCCTACGTAAAAGGCGGTGTATCTCTCAAGGATGGGTGGGGGGGACTCACTCACATGGCCCTAAATAACATGGGGGGATTCCATGGATATATATATATATATATATATGTCATTCCTTTGAGAATTGAATGATGTGCTCCCACGATTCGTGCGCTCATCACACGCTTTTCCATCCATGGCAACGCGGACTCATACGCTACACACAAACCCAACCCTTCTCATCATATGCATTGGACCACTTAACTAAAACTTGGGTATCCTAAGATAAAAGAAAGTCACCCTGGCACAAGCAATTTGGCCACCATGGTTCCTTATTTGCCGAGTATCAGTTGAGTTGAAACCCTTGCTCTTGAAAAGGTCAACTCTTATTTGTTCCATAGGCTTCTACCAAAGTAAAAGAAGGATTTGTTATTATTAGTTATCCCTACCCACCACGAAGTAAATGAAGTTTAATTAGCTCCAAGTAGACCTATAAACAGATAGGCAACAACTAAGTTTTATTGATGTTACAATGAATATAGTAATGAGACCATTATTTTGCTTTAAATTAAACCAATGGGTGGGTCACCTGTATTGTCATAGGAGATCCAAGTTTTAACCTCCCTCCTTTTCCATCGTCCTTTATGATTGCTGGACGGACCCCACATAAAAGGGCACCAACCCTTTAGAAAAACAAAACCCTAATTCGAGGCCTTCCACTCTACGATCATCCCCGTGACAATGACGCAAACCCTGCGGACGTTGTTTTCGCAAAAGAGTCCACAAGGATGCTTCGATTATGGTGCAGCAAACCAGGCCGGGTCTGAGCTGGGGTCGTGAGGTTGGCCTGGGCCAACTCGTTGTTGAAGTAATAAAAATAAAGAGAGAGAGAGAGAGAGAGAGAGACTTACGTAAATAACGACAACAGTTTGTGCATTCTTTTGGAGCTTTATAAGAGCAAAGCCAAATTCGTACTAGGTGTTTATTGTTGCTATCCTTACCAATATGTCGTCGCTGCACGAAAAAAAGAAAATAAAATAAAAGCTTACTCGTACTTTTCGGCTTCACGTTTCGTATTTGACCAATCTGGCTTATGGGTTTTGACCGCCATCTTTTTTATTATTATTGCTTTGCTCGATCTTCTGTTCATTTTTGTTCCTGCTTTTTTCGAAATGGCGACCTCCACTTGGGATAATCCAACAAGTTGATGTGATCAAAGTTGGGGATAGATTTGTCATTTTGCGAGAACGTCGTTTTCTTGTTCTCCATTAATTATTGTGCCTGTGAAATTGACTATCTTGTCCTTTGCTTGCACTGTCACTACTTCTTCTCCTAAGTGTGTCCAAGCTCCAAAAAAAAAAAAAAGGTCACTACACAAGATTTCGTCACTGTGACCTGAGCGAAGCTTAACATAAAATGAGCAAAGAGGCCCATTAGCTCCAAGAGGCCAAACTGAGTAGGACTTATAAGTGTTCAACTCATTGACCAATTTCAGAATCTTGCTTGGTTCAACTGTACTAAAAATATGGTTAACATACAGTGCCCCCTCTTTCAGGGTTAAACGTTTGGTACCAGTGAAGGTACCATTGAGCTTGAAATCATAGATGCAAATAGTTTCGAACCAATTTAACTGTACAGATGCCAAGAATTGGACCTTATATCACATTTTTAGATTCTGAAACACATTTTTTTGAGTTGTACAGTTTTTGGTATATTGGACGGCAATGATATTCGAAGCTCTTGGAAAATCTGACCCGCTATCTACTAAATGAACCATTTAGATGTGAGGTCTGTAAAAAATCCAAAAAAAAAGTGACAGGAAGGTGAAATATGGGCAATGGCTTCTGACCTTAATTAGTACCCAATCTTGACCCGTCTTTCAGGCGTGAGCTCAACGTTAGGCTCGTGCGTTGCCACGGGAGCATAACTTTGGCACTCACACTTCTAAGGTTTGAGTATTGAGATGGGTTTCTTGCACAAATATAGCAAGACTTCTTGACATAGAACGCAGTCGGCATAAAAGCCCACGTCAAGCTAAAGTACATTGAGTTGCGTCTTCGGTTTCGCCTCAATTATCCTCAAGCCTATCAAGTTTTGAATATAGAGAGATGTTGGGGCTTGTTTGATGGCTCGTTCAAGATTGGACAGAAGGAACGAGACATTACTCATGTTCTCTCTTTTATGTAACAACTGCATCAAGGCTAACTTCGTTTTGGATATATACTAAGACTCGATCCGCCCAACCATATGAATGTTTTAACAAAACATACTATAGATTTTAGTCCCGGATATGGATTTTGAATAGGATCTAAAAAGTAAAAAATGTTTAAAATTTTAGTAATTTAAAAATAAACAAGAATTGATATTTTTTGATATGTAAATGATTTAATCAATGCATGTTAAATCTAATTATGAAAGTTTACCATAAAAATATCAAACCACAAAATCAAATTAACCATAAAATACAAATTGCAACCCCAATTAAATCATAAAACCTTAAAATGCAAGAAAATAAATCATAAATAAAACAAAAAAGTTTAAACTATAAGAAAAACAAGCCTTAAAGAAAGATTTAATTCAAACCCTAATCAAAGAAAATTAAAAAAACCCAACCCTAATCAAATACTAGAAAAGCCTCAATCAAATTAACTATAACAAACCTTAATTAAAAAAATTGATGCAAAGTCCTAATCATAAAAAATAAAAATAAAAATAAAACTCTAATCAAATTAACTATAAAAATCCTTAATTTGAAAAAATTGATTCAAAGCCCTAGTCAAAGAAAATTAAATAAAAAACCCAAATCAAATTAACTATAAACGGCACTAATTTAAAAAATTTAATTCAAATCCCTAATTAATAAAAATCAAAATAAAAAACCTTAATCAATGAAAGAAAAAACCTCTGATCAATAAAAATGAAGAACAAACCTTAATTAATGAAAAAATACCTAAAAACGCTCTAAGAAGAAAAAGAATAAAGAACGAAAATGAAGAAGAGGAACAAAGAATAAAAAACAAAAAAGGGGGAGAGACAAAGAGAGATAGGAACGAAGAAGGGGAGAGAGAGAGAGAGAGGAAAGCAAAACGAAGAAGAAGAGACCCTTGCCGTCGGCCTTAATACCAGCGTTGGTGACATTTTGGCGCTGTCTCACCCTACCAGCCTTGTCCCTCACCGTCGGCTTCGCCACCTGGCTGCAAGAGAGACAGAGAAAGATAAACGAAAATGAGAGTCGAGGGGACCCCCTCCCCCCAATTTTTTTTAAGCGACCCCCGCGTCCCCGTTCTCACTGTAACAAGGGGGTCAAATAAAATTACTATAAAAAATGAACGTGGTAGACATGTTCATGTCTGCCGCATCTTTTGTTTAATGACAGCTGCATTTTGCACGAACTGCGGGATACACCATCAAGCAAACCCATAAGGCATGTTTGATGGTTTGTTCAGGATTGAACAAAAAAGATAGAACAGAACATTGATTCTATGCGTTTTGTAACAACTGTACCACATCCAACGTTTGTTTAGAGTGTACTTATATGTTATTCAAAATGTACCAGGTTTGATGAGCGAACAACTTGGACAAGAGTCAGCACTACAAAATGAAAAAACAACTTATAAATATACCTTCCAAAGGCGGAAAAACAAAATCATTTCATATTTCACCTTGTTTGTGCAAATTCCTACGGTTGTACAAGTTCGGGATTGTCAATTCAAATTGAAGCTCAACAAACTTGAATATGAATACCCATCGAAGAAAACAAAATGATCACACATAGAATCGTGTGAGACAGCCTCTTGATCAATACAAATACAATAACAAAGGTGGCATCAACAACAGATTCAATAAAAAACCAAAAATCCTAGATTTCGCAAAAAAAAATGTCAATATGAGTAAGAATCACAAAGACGACATCAACAAATTCAATCAAAAACCAAAAATCCTAGATTTCACAAAAAAAAAATATAGTCAAAACCCATAAGAATAACAAAGACAGCATCAACAGATTCAATCAAAAACTAAAAATCCTACATTTCACAAAAAAAGTCAATATGAATAAAAATAATAAAGACCACATCAACAAATTCAATTTAAAACCAAAAGTTCAAGATGGGGAAGAGGAAACCATCAACCCCAACTACAAAAAAAACACTTAAGCACGATGCCCAGATCATAAAAGCAGTAAAAAATTCACTTGAGCACAAGAGATATGTGCAAAGGGATGATGATCAAGTGACTGACATTTGCTCCCTTAATTTGAAGGGTTGGGTGAGAAACCAGACGCCCCCAACAACGGGCGTGGTGTGCCCTGACTCTTCAACTGATTTGGGCCAACCCTTTTTTGTAACCCTCTATTGGCCTCGCCGTCGGTGACCATCCGCCGGACTTGCTGTTAACCCTCCACTGACCTCATCTCCGCCCCTTTGTTGTTGCACACACACAAAGAGAGTCGAGGTGTAAATATTTTTTTTTGTTCCCCCCATCCCCTTATTTTCAGAACGGGGGTGGTGGAACGAAAATGACATTCATTTTTTGATGCGGCGGACATGCAGAATGTCGTCCGCTGCATCCAATGTTTGAAACAAAAAGAGTCTTTTTTGTCTTTTTCGTCCAACACGATGCATTGGAACCAGTGTTGTGAGAGGCGTACGCCTTAGAGGCGAAGCGCAAAATAAAAATACGGAAGCGCTATATGAAGCGTTTGTGGGTTCGAAGCGCACGCTTCACATGAGTGAAGCGTGCGCCTCACTTCGAGTCCCGCTTCGATTATAAGGCGCACGCCTCATGTACAACCCCCAAAAATTGAAACACGAAAGGGTTTCTTACTTTCTTTTAATGTTTTAAACCTTCATCCCCCCCCCCGCCGCATTCTCTCATTTCCCTTTTCGTGCCTCCTCCAACCCTCTTTAAAAATCGCAAAGGGGAGGGAGGGCTTTGTCAGCCTGCACCTGCCTCCTCCTCTCCTCTCCTCGTCTCTCGCTCCCAGCGCCGACTACCTTGCATCCACGCCTCTCAAAGGAGCCGATGCTGCCTCCGTCCTCGTGTTTGGATCAACACACGTCGCCTCTTTCTCTGTAATCTGTATTTTTTTTTCCGCTTTTGTTAGAGTAATACAATCTCTTTGTTCATATAGGATGATGAATTTTTTTATTAGTTAAACATTTTCTTGATTCCAGTAGAACCGTCAAATTTCCTGATTTCTTGATTTTCCTAGTACGAACAGGCCACCCAATGGTGTACGCTGATGCCATAAAAACGATCTCCAGCAACTCAAAGTTCCCATTTGTAGTAGAAAACTCGATAATACAGGAAATTTTGGGAATTTTGTTGCATCCAAACATACTCTGGACGGCTTATTCAGGCCTGTCAGCTGGAGTTATCAAGAAGTGGGATAAAAAAGCATTATGAAGTTGCTTCGATCATTGACTCGTGAGATATGCTCCTTAATGTTGGTTTTGGCATCTCCTGGTTTAAATGTTGGCCTGCCTGCCTTGGAACAAGTTGGACATGCCAACCACATGGATTTTGCTGGGAAAAACTTGGATGCTTTTGCCTCAAATTCTCTGATGTGGTATGTCAAAAGATTTTAGAATTTGTGATTATCTCTGTGGTCTTTTTATATATGTTTCACTGAGCACATTGTTTTGATTTATTAGATGCTCAAATTAGTTGTGTGCAATTCAGATTGATGATTGAGTATTTGGATTGATTTGCAGCTTTCTATTCAAGCATAATGGTCATACTTTTCCTATACTTCAACTTAGTTTAGAAGCTTTTGGTTGGCCTGATGGTGAGGCAGTGGCTAAACTCTTATCATTCTGTGAGGCTGTGATTCTTCTGGCTGTTTTAACAAATAATTATGAACTGAAGGCATTTGTTGCTAAAGACTTGTTTTCTACAATACTTAAAGGTTTAACACTGGAATCAAATGCAATTATCAGTGCGGATCTTGTTGGGCTTTGTTGTGTCATTTTCGTTTCTCTGTCTAACAAGGACCCAAGTCCTAAGCAGGTATGATGGATTCTTCTATGCTTATTTTCATATTCCATCTGACTTATTATTGTCTGTATTTTGAATGAAGGTTTTTCTGACTAGAAAATTTCAAAAGTGAGGTTGTTATAGACCTTTTTCTTTTGTGAACATGTTCTTCTTTTTCTTCTTGATCAATTTCTGTCTTATGCATCTTTTTGCTTCAATTATTTCCATCAATATGCTTAACAGGTGTTAGGTCCTCGAAATGGATACCTAAAGCCTCATTTCAGCAATGCTCTCCCTCCTGGTGATGATAGCATTTAGTTTGACTATAAAGGATTGCCATTGAAATGGTATGCCATATTGATTTTATATTGTTCTTTATCTTTTCTGTGCTTTTCTGTACTGATTTATATTAGACATATGTCTAATATAATTCTTATCAAAAGAATAATAACAAATATGGTTTCTTATCACACTCCAGATGATCCTCTTGAAGATATTTTTCATGAGTTTCTGCTAAACTTTAGTTGAATGTTTAAGCTTTTATCAAGTTTTTATGGTGATGTTGTTTCCTCCTTTCACTTTACAGATGACTTTTAGAGTCGCATTTAACCCTATCAACATGGGTCTAACTAGTTTATCATGATTATGGTGGTATTCTCTAATTCTTGTCCGACCTATTAGAGGAGATCATATTATTGTTATTTACTTCTATGTTCTTGAGCTATTTAAATTATGTCATTTTAAATATTTTTTAATGCTTAGTGGTTATGCTTTATCATGAGTGAAACAAAGAAGTGTGTTACTAATCTTATTTGAATGGATTAGATAGACATGAAAACCTCACCCATCTTATGGGGTTTTGGGATTTTCATTATTTTATTAATATTATATATTTTATTATTTTGATCATGAAGCTTACGCTTCAATGCCTCGAGGCTTACGCCTCTCTTCATAACAGACTCAAAGCCTCGCTTCGCCTCATCGCATTTAACAACCTTGATTGGAACAACCATCAAACATGCTCTTAGTGTATGTTTGATGGCTCGTCCCGTGCATCTCACGGGATGAAAAAGACATCGAGAATAACTTTTTTAACAAACATTGGATGCGATGGAGGACGTTTTTTTGCATCTGCCGCATTCATTATCGTATGTTATTTTCGATTCACCTCCCCCTTGTTACAAAAAGAACATGAACGGAGGGAATGATGTTAAAAAAAAAAACTACCTCCATATCGACAAGCGGAGTGGCCAGTGCCGCTAAAGAGAACATGACCCCACCGTCCTCCGCCACCACTGTCGTCACCGGTACTCAATCCACCACCGTCAATCCCGGGCACAGGCGCAACGACGAGTAATCGGAGGGGGGGGGGGGGGCGATCTTCGGCGTGCTCTGATAGATCCTCCCGAGGGAGGAGTACCTTCGAGATGCCGAAGATCGCCACTGGATTCTAGTAGAAGACTGTCTGTGTGATTGTCGTAAGGACGATTTCAGTGTCGATGGGGACGGATCTGTTGGCGCTGGTGATGTTGAGGGTGAAGTTCTCGATGCTGCGCTCCTCCATCGCAAGGGTCGATTGGACGGGGTAGACGATCGACTGCAGTGAGTCAAGCAGGTAGTAGGAGTGGAGGACGTAGTACTTGAGCACCAACTTCTTCGTATCGACGGTGAGGCTTTAGAGGCATTGTGCTCAGAGCGAGGTGAAGGCGTCGTCCGTCGGGAGAAAGGCGGTGATCCCGACGCCCTACTCGTTGACCTTGAACTCTACCGTGACGTCGAAAGCTACCGGCATCGAGCTGACGACGTTGCAGTCCTTAGCGTCGATCAGTACCCTGGTGATGTTGATCGACACCTGCGGGAGAAGCTCTATGGCATCCCGGTCAGCGGCGGTTGGACCTTCCTCCTTCGGCCGGACTTCTCCGTATCGGCCCTCTAGATCTCCACCCTCAACATCACCAGCGGTTGTACACACTTAGTCATCAAACAACGGACATTTGAAATATATCCGAGTACGGTTCAAACAAATGTTGAACTAACATAACCAATGTTTCGTTATCTTTTTTATTCATTTCGTCCAACCTTGGACAAACCATCAAACATATCTTTAAGAAATATGTTAATAGTTATGCATTAGTTGAGAATATTCCGTGCTGAACTTGTGTCATGTGTGGGTTGAAGCTCATGGTGAGGGAACTTGGCTTTCTTGGTTTCACGGGCAATAGAGGATATTTGCAAATATTTTAAATTGTCGAGCCCACGTTTAAATTTTGAAATATAGTTTAAACCATGGTCGTACCAGCCGTCAATAACAGAGAAAACAAAAGAATTTTGCCTAGATTTTTGAAACGCTACATATTTATTTATAATTATAAAAGGCATGCTTTGGATTAAACGTCAGTTTTTCTATGTGCTTTGTCGTAAATGCCCTCCTGCTTTAACTGCAATTCCTTTCCTTGAAAGTTGGAACTTGCCCACCAACAACAGCCTGCGCAGCCTAGTTCAGCTCAACCGTAGCAAAACTAAAAGCTTCCATGAACATAAATGCTAATGGTGAAGATGGTTGCAAATGATGAACTATTCAGTACTATGATTGTAGAAAATAGATGATGATGATCACAATGGCTTTGAATTTCAGGTGTGATTACTAACTTTACTAACCTAACCAAATCACTGCTATCATCATAATCATCATCTTGGGCTGCCATTCTTCGGTTATAATAATTATATTCATCACCATGCGACCCCAACACCAACCCCCCAATCCAAGTTCAGCTTATCGACATAATGCAGCATTTATAACTTTCCACTGTATCGCAACTATGCTGGTCTCTCCATTCATTCATGAAGGGGACGTATATGAAAGCAAGATGCAATTTAGATGAACGAAAAGGAGCATTTTAGGTAATAAAATCGTATGCCTATCTAGGCTTTGGCCCCGAGGGGGTGATGGTCCCATAGTCCAGAGAGGGAGGGAGACTCGTGCTGTGGGCCTCCAAGCTATTAAATAGGAAAAACAGCAAGCTTTCGGAGAAAGGTGGAAATCCGGATTAGATTTTTCTGTGAAAAAAATAAATAAAAGAACGCAGGGAAAAGAAATGGCTTCTCGTACAAGCTAGAAAAACACACGGCAAGAGGCTGTCAGATTGGGTCATCCTCCTGTCTCGGATGACCTTCTTCTCTTGACCCCACTCATCCTTGACCGTACCCCATTCTATGTCATCATGGCCATATCATCATCATCATCATCATCATAAGAGTGATAGGAGAGACTATAGAGAGAGAGATCTTCTGTAAGCGGGTGCCCAAACTTCCGGCCTTTAAAAGCTAGGCCATATCCGCCAAAAAACTCCCCCTCACTACCCTCCACCCTCCATGAAATCTAGCCCAACCACAGCCACCACCACCATTCATCAGTACCACGATCACCCAACCTTGTTTAACCAAATAAGCCACCTAAAGCTTCCACCTTGTTTCGCCATACCCGACCTCACCGAGCCCACATCGGTCCTCGACCTCCGCCGGAGCCCCAGCCCCTCCACGACCATCACTCTGTCTCCCTCCTTCACCACCTCAGTCAGCGTCAGTAGCGGGTGCGGGGGCTCTGACGGTCTAGCGGCGGTGGCGGCGGTTTCAAACCTCCTGTCCGACGAAACCCAGCTGCCATGGGCCAGGGAGACACCGCAACCCTCCGGCGGCGTCACCCCGGATTTCAACCACCCAATCGCTCCCCCCATGGAGGATTTGGACTCCATGCTGATGGCCGTCTCCTCCCCTCCTCAAGAGCCGTCCCTCATCCGGTGGATCTTCGGCGAGAAGGACGATCCTGTCCATCCCCAGCCTCTCCTTTTTCCGCAGCTATCCACTCAGGAGGACGCCGTTATAGACTCCCACATAGCCTTCAACGCTCCCCCTCCTAATTCCTTCCTTCACTCCGACTCCAACCTCCCTTATCCATTTGTCCTCCCTGCCATTTACGATTCCGCCACCACCCCCACCGGCATCAACTCCTCCCTCGACAACCTCTACCTTAAGCAGATGCAATTCCAGGCGGAACCCGCCGCCCAGCCGGCTCAATTCTTCCGCCCGAAGCACGGGTCGGACGGCCTGCAGCTCGGCGCCATTGAGCAGCTCATTGAGGCCGCCGGGTTCGTCGAGGCCGGCAACTTCGCTCTCGCGCAGGCGATATTGGCGCGGCTCAATCAAGTCCTCTCCCCCTTGGGGAAGCCCCTCCACCGGGCCGCCTTCTACTTCAAGGAAGCCCTCCTCCTCTCCCTCTCCGGCGTCAACCACCACCACCATCAGCCATTCCTCTCCCCCATGGACCTCGTCCACAAGATCGACGCCTACAAGTCCTTCTCGGAGGTCTCCCCGCTCTTTCAATTCGCCAACTTCACCGCTAACCAGGCCCTGCTGGAGGCCCTCGACGGCTCCGACTCGATCCACATCGTCGACTTCGACATCGGGCTCGGCGGCCAGTGGGCATCCTTCATGCAGGAGCTCGCCCTCAACCCCAGCAGGGCCTCTCCTCCCTCGCTCCGCGTCACGGCTGTCGTCCCCTTCGAGTCCATGGAGGTCCGCCTCGCCCGGGAGAACCTCTGCCACTTCGCCCAGGAGCTCAACGTCCCGTTCCGATTCGATTCCGTCACCTTCCGCCGGTTCGAGTCGCTCTGCCTCGACGCCCTCTCGCTCCGCGACGGAGAAGCCGTCGCCATCAACTTCTCGGCCGTGGTCCAGCGGGAGCTCTCCCGTCCCGACTCGGTCTCCGGGTTCCTCCGGTTCCTGAAGCGTCTCGGTCCTCGCATCGCCGTGTTCGTCGACGCCGAGTGCGAGCGCGGGGACGCATCCTTGCGCAGGCAGTTCGCGGCTGCGCTCGAGTTCTACGCAACGCTCATGGACTCGCTGGACGCGACCGGACTCGACCCAGAGTCGGTCCGCCGGATCGAGCGCTTCCTGCTGCAGCCCAGGATTGATGGCGCCGTCGCCGCCCGGTGTCGCGCCTCATCTTCGCCTGAGAGGCTGCTGCCCTGGCGGAGCCTCTTCGGCCGCGCAGGGTTCGCGCCGGTACCCTTCAGCAACTTCACCGAGACGCAGGCCGACTACCTGGTCAACCGGACTCAGGTCAAGGGATTCCACGTGGAGAAGTACCAGTCGTCGCTGCTGCTGTGCTGGCAACGCCGGGATCTCGTCTCCACGTCAGCCTGGAGGTGCTGATGACTGAGGGTTAGAACCAGCGTTGATGTCTAATTGTTGTTGGTTTTTCTACGAAAAACTCTCTTTCTTTCAATTCCTCTGCTTTCTTTCTCTGGTTCCTGTGGGTGGTTTAAGGTTTTTACTATGAAAACTAATAATTAATTAAGCAGAATCTGCTTCATGACAACCAAATGTTTCATTCTCCTTTAAACCTTTTTCTTTCTTTTTAGCTGATGTAGGTGTCGTCGTCGTCGAACGTCTTTGTTGGAGGGTGGGGGGCTTTATGTGGGATGTCAATTTAGAACATTGAAAAAAAAAAAAAAGTTCAATTCAAGTGTTCTTGAGAATATTGGCATGGCTTCTGTTCAATCAATGTTTGTGAGATGTCATTTTTCTCAACCTAAATTCTAAATCGTTCGTCTTTTTTTATACTGCTCTGTTACGTAGTTCTGGCAAAAAATTAAAGTTTTGGGTCGTACTGCTTGGTTGTTTGCTTTGGTGTGGTGTTCAAGCCTGCCTGACTTGTTTATTAAGCGGGTCTGACATTCACGGTAGAGTAGTCTTTGGGCATGCAGGTTTTTTGTCAGGTGGGGTTTGCAACTTGTCTCTGTTACTCTGCGTCGTTTAGTTTTTGGACCGATTACCAAGTAACCCCAACTTGTGGTTCGAGGCATGAGCCTTAAGGGCCGAGTTTTGGCAACACCTTGTTTGAGGCATGGTCTAGTTCGTGACTTGCAATTGGAGGTGCAGTCATGTCGACTTTGGGCTGGTCACCGGGTTTGTAAACCCAGCCAAAATTTTCATGTGGAGCATAATTGATGGGGCCTAAACCTGGCCTGGAGCTAAACCTAGACGGATCTCATTAGACTGGTTTGCGTAAATCATTATGGCTTGGCTATCTGACCAGCAGATTTGGTCCGGCTTCAGGCTGGCTGGGCCTAACCTGGACCATTGTGCGCATGGGGCCTAATTACCTAAAACTACCAGCAGGGTTACTGGGAAATTATGAGACAATTAAGCAGCTTGTGGTTCAGAGGATGCTTGATTGAAGGAGAGTTCGTGTCACGGGCTAAAATTTCAAGGCCAACTTTCTTGCATTTCAAGCCAAGGAATGCCCGTGCGGCACTAGGCCTTACGGCCTAGTCTGTGTCACAACACATGTTTCCCACACGTAATCTTCTTTACACAGCGAAACTTACTTAGCAAACTTTTCTTTCTTTTAAGAGATCCATCTGACATGGTTGTCACGCATCCGATAGCTACTAATTATGTGTATAATTGTCTCATACCGACTAGCACCTTCAACCAAATGGCCAAACGTATCTTGTTGCTCACACAGGCAAGTGTATATTGTCATAGGCCAAAATGTACTTATATGTCACTACTGACTTAACCAACATCCAACGTGAGTCATAAAGAGCATGGTGCATCCTCAAAGCCTTTACCGATGCATGCCAAGACTCCAAGTATTATTGTGAGCCACATTTCTTTAATTTCAGTCACCCAAGCCAACAACGCATAGATGCCTTAGCCTCGTGTGTCATGAAGCGTATCGCGACTCCATGCGTATGGCACCGCAAAACCTCGTCACAAAAGAGACCAGGTCTTTCGACCCCCAGTCCAAAGACCAGTTGATGATTGAACATCATAGTGAAGAACACCACACAAACTCATTCGTTGGTACCTAGGCATTCACTCGCCTAGTCCCGAGTCACCATACTCAATTGGAATCACCTAATGTGATCCTTGAAGCAATTAACCCTAACCCACATGCACCTTCGTGCATCCAACCGCTACGTGTGAGAAACTTACAAGCTAAGAGGTCCTTAACCAAATCTCCAAAGGCAACATCCTCTGATCTGTTGTCACTGCTTAACAAAAAAATGCTCTACGTCTATGTCTTCATACAACAATGCACTAATGACGATATTGTTGCTTATCGCATGTCATGCTACCACCGCACGTCACCGATCAAGCCAACGCATGTCGCGTGTTCCTACACTCAATGTATTTTTCACTCAGTAGAGTTCCGCACTGTGCATGCCCCATTCTGAAAGATTGGCCCAGGACATTCTCTCCGACCCAAACCATTATCGTCCTTGACAATGTCAGAGTAGGTAAGAACACAGTCTTCACTGATATGTCAGTTTTCTTTTGTATTTATCTTTAATTTACTCTTTTTCTTCACCCTACTCAACTTGTTCTGGTATCCATTTACCATTGTCGCAACATTTAACACGACAAGTTCCATTCCTTAACGTGACTTCGACTTAGACAATAGTCTTATGCTTTATCAACATCGAACATTCTCTGCTCGTGAGACCCCAGTGCAGTCTTATACCCCAGCAGGTTATCCTCGCTTGTACGACAAACTTGTCATCTTTATGTATATGGATGTGGTGCCTTCTCACCCAAACAAGGGTAATTTGATCACACAATACACACACATTCATGCATCTGCTGTCGCACCTGCACTGCACCACGCCTGTGCACATGCCACGTCCCTCACAGTCCAGTGTTGAATCCAGACACAAGACACCCTTCGTGGCATACACATACCTCTTCCGTACTAGGCACCACACCAAGTCCCATACCAATGACACGTTACAAGGCTCTTTGAGACTTCGTGTGCAACACTCTCCCCCACTCAAGCCATCAACGTCCTCGATGATCATGCACACTCCTCTTTCGCACCAAGCACCACACCAAGTCACATACCAATGGTACGTTGCAAGGCTCTCCGAGATTTTATGTGCAACATTCTCCCCCACTCAAGCCATCATCATCCTCGATGATCTCTTTGTTAACAACCAAGGAGTTCTCTTCGACAACGCAACCCATCTAGATGTTAAGCTCCTTCATCCCATTTGGTTTCTTTTCTTTTCTCGCAATCACGGGACCCAACATAGTCTCCAATTCTCAAGCGGGTCTCCCATGCTCGTATGACATCTTGACATCTCAACTCGCTTTGCACGTGTGCCCTCTTTCCACACTGCCATTTTACCCACTCGGGTGCCCCCTTCGCCCTGACTTCACTACTCAACCATGCGGCCCATGCACAAACCACCAAAACAAGGTGAAGCCCATTCTAGGAGTTCTCCTCACTTGACTTCGTTGTAAGCCCTTATTTCTCATTCGCTGGCTCGATCACTTCAGGTTTTGTTATTTCGATCATACTCGATTACATACCACCTATCCCCTCGATCGTGGTCCCTGGAGAGTATGTCGACACACACGAGCTACAACCGAGGCTCTCCTCGTGTTGCCCTCAACTTTGAGCGACAGCCGAGGCAATCCTTCTTGTGCTGCTCTCAATCATGAGCGATAGCTGAGCTTCTTCTCGTGTTGCCCTCAACACAGAGCGACACCCGAGGCAATCCTCCTCGCGTTGTCCTCAACCACGAGCGACAATTGAGCTTCTCATCGTGTTGTCCTCAACACCCAAGGCACCATCGAACCCAAAGGTGTGTCTACCCTTTTAGCTTCAACTCGCAGTCGTCACAACTTTTGAACACACTAAGTCCCATACCATAGTGTGTCTCTAGCAACTTCAACAATGGTTCATCGCATTCCATAGCGACCTTCTGTCGTACACAACCTTAATTCTTAGGGCATTTTCAAGGTGATTGGTGAGCTCATAACAAGCAAACACTGCCCTTTTTAGTGTCGTCGTGACCCAAATGATTCATCCTCTTCAAACGTACCTTCTGTATGTCACTGTGCCTTACAAAGCTTTCGTGGCATGAAGGAAAACAACCATCTTTTATGCTCCCACATGAACTGCACATTACTGTTCTGATCTGACTACATAGTTGGCCTTCTATATAGCCAAACCTACCTCCAACAAATGAGCTTTCAAGCTAACTCAACCATGAAGCATGGCACTCTGATTTCAGTGCTTCGAACATGCCTTAGCAACATAAAGAGAAACCCAACCAAAGGCTCTCCAACACATCCACCACTTAGGCACTCGTGTGTTCCTGCTCAAAAGAACTTAACATCCAACGTGGCATTGCTGCCAAATCGGCTTTGATACCAGTTGTCACGGGCTAAAATTCTAATGCCAACTTTCTCGCCTTTCAAGCCAAGGAACGCTCATGCGGCACTAGGCCTTGCGGCTTAGTCAGCCTCATAGCACATGTTTCCCAACACATAATCTTATTTACACAGCGAAACTTTAACTTAGCAAACTTTCTTTTCTTTTAAGAGATCCTTCTGACATGGTCGTCGTGCATCTGATAGCCACTTACGTGTATAACTGTCTCATACTAGCTAACACCTCCAACTAAATGGCCAAACCTATCTTGCCTCTCACACAAGCAGGTGTACGCTGTCATAGGCCAAAACGTGCCTATACGACACTACTACCTTAACCAACATCCAACGCGGGTCATAAGGAGCATGGTGCATCCCCAAAGCCTTTATCAATGCATGTCGAGACTCCAAGTATCATTGTGAGTCATCTTTCCTTAATTCCAGTTACCCAAGCCAACAATGCACGGATGCCTTAGCCTTGCGTGCCATGGAGCGTATTGCGACTCCATGTGCATGGCACCGCAAAACCTCGCCACCAAATGGATCAGGTCTTTCGACCCTCAATCCGAAGACCAGTTGATGTTGTACACCATAGCGAAGAGCACTACCCAAACTCATTCGCCAACGCCTAGGCATTCACTCGCCTAGCTCCGAGTCACCATACTCGATTGGAATCACCTAATGTGATCCCTAGGAAAATTAGCTCTAACCCACATGCGCTCTCGTGTATCCAACCGCTATGCGTGGAAAACTTACAAGTTGAGAGGTTCTTAACCAAATTTTCAAAGGCAACATCATCTGATTTGCTGGCACTGCTTCACCAAACAATGCTCCACGTCTGTGATGCCATACATCGATGCACTAACGACAATATTGTTGCCTATCACGTGTCATGCTATCACCGCTTATCACCAATCAAGCCAACGCATGCCGCGCGTTCGTACACTCGATGCATTTTTCACTCAGTAGAGCTCCGCATTGCGCATACCACATTCCGAAAGATCAGCCTGAGACATTTTCTTTCACCCAAACCATTGTCGTCTCTGATAATGTCGATATAGGTAAGAACACAGTCTTCACTGATATATCAGTTTTCCTTGTTACTTATCTTTGGTTTACTCTTTTTCTTCACCCTACTAAACTTGTTCTTGTATTCATTCACCATTGTTGTAATCTTTAACATGCTAAGTCTTATTCTTTAATGCGCTTCCGACTTAGACAATGATTTTCTGCTTTATCAACATCGAGAATTCTCTTCTTATGAGACCTCAGTGAAGCCTTATACTCCAGCAGGTCATCGTCACATGTACGATAAACTTGTCATCTTTATGCACATGGTTAGGGTGCTTTCTCACCCAAACAAGGGTAATTCAATCGCATAACACACATGCATCCATGCATCCGTTGTCGCACTTGCGTTGTACCACGTATGTGCACGTGCCACACCCCTCACAGTCGAGTGCCGAACTCAGGCACAAGACACCCTCCATGGCATGCGCATACCTCTTTCGCATTGAGCACCACATCAAATCCCATACCAATGACTCGTTGCAAGGCTCTCCGAGACTTCGTGTGAACAGTTTGTTTAAACTTGTAAAATAAGGCAAACATGAACAACAGGTGTTTGGCTGGGCTTTGCTTTTAGAAGTTTTGTGGAGTAGTAATAAATATATTTAGTTGTATTTTATATCAGATAAGATAATATAGCGTAGAATAAGCCATAAGGGCTCTACTCGTTTCGTAGGGGCGACTTGTGAATGTCACCACCAAGTTGATTAGACATTACGAGTTTGAAACTGACAGAGAACATCTCTTGATGCAAGGAAGGTCGAAGCTGAGTCGTACCAACTAGGGGCTTGTCAACGTGTGGTCACTGATGGAGGGTTTTCCCTTGGCCTATAGAATTAGTGTCGAATACTTTCTCTAGCTAAGTGTTTGTTTGCTTTTTATGCAATAGGTTTAGAGTTCAGATCCTACAATGAATCTTGCCAGTAAATGAGCCAACCAACTTGAGCTTCACCGAATAAATCTAAAGTTCAAAGCCCATTACTTCCCGATGTGGAACAATATATATTTTTAAAAGTAAACAAACCAGCTGGTACTCAGCTCGTTGAGCTCAAGCTAGACTCGACTCACCACGAAGTCCTGAAGTGCAGGGAATTTGGCTGGATCGATTAGCAGCCCTACCCACCATACCCTACCTGCATTTGTTGGAGTTACGAACTTGGTCACGCTTTGCATGTCTTGGCTACGCAGCTCAAGGTGGCACAACAATAAGCTGTTAAAATTGGAGTTCGTTTCGTGCTAATCAATGTTGTCGATCCATGGCCCTGTGTCATCTATAGTTGACTTACTCTCACTATTGTAATAAGAAAGGGAAATAAAATCAACCAACAGCAAATCCCTTGCAAAAAATTTCTGCGGACATGTACAATTAACCCTAAAAGGCGACCCCCCACCTGTGCCTTGTGAGTCTACTACTACGTACTCTGTTGCTGGTGACTTGGGAACGGTTGGGTGTCAAGGCAGCAACCCCTCACCTGTGTTTCTTCATTTGTTAAAATAAACGCGCTAAGTATTTCACAATTTGATTCAAGAATCCATATCCCTAGCTTTCACCTAAGTTATAGGCGGCAATTTAATTTCCCTCACCCCTACTTATTACTTTGATTAATCCCCACTCCTTCACCTGGATTAATCATCATCATCTGATCGTTAAGTATTACGTAGAAAGAATAATCATGACCTGCAAAGAAAAGGGGGGCGACGCCAACATCTTTCGTGAAGGTGAAGCCTAAAGCTGGCATCGATCAGTGACTCCCCCAAAAGGAATCTTTTCTACAGCACACCATTAAAAGGTTTCAAGTAACTGCCACTTGTAACACACGCTCAACTCTCCACCATATGAATTAAGTAAAGTAAATCTTCATCTTTTCAAGCAAATCTTCTTCAACGGTTATATGCTGCTACCTTCCTTCTTCATGAACAATTGGTCCTGTTATTGCCAACAGGTTCGGTCACTCCATTGTAAAGAGCCTTAGCAGATGCATTTGAATTTTTTTCAGAGAGATCGCTTTGAGATTGAGGAAATGTTGGAGGCCTCTTTGGTAACTAACATTTGATACTAGAATGACAAATTAAGATGGCCTTTTCTTCATTCAAATATCCAATAATTTACTTTTTCTTGGGAAAAAGAGATGCTAGTGGTTTCCCATATCTTATGCCTGCATACTCTTTTTATCCATGTCCATTTCATATTTTGTTGTTGCCGTTGGCAATCATGCAACACATAAAATACTTGTGCAAGTTGATGATGATCAATTTATGTGAAGCATCTATTGCCGAGGTTGGCATCACATGGAGAAGAAGGTCTTCTCCCATTCTAAAAGAAAAAAGAAAGATTATATTCAACCCAAATGTCTCCTCTTCAACACATTGTTTAGTTCCAGTCGTACCAAAATTTGGTTAACAGGGTCCTATACAGTGATCTTGTTGGGTGGTAAACCATCACCGAGCACGGAAAGGACAAGGGTAGAACTAAAAATATATGTCCTGCTTCCAAGGGCTGAACAGTTTGGCGTTAATTTGTTTAACATTGATCCAGTAGTCCCAACTTCTGAAGTTATGTAGGTTAGCCTTTGGGAACCACGTTAGTGGACACGAGGCTCTCCATTCACAGTAGTCATGGCCTAGGGCTAGGCTAGCTGAATATAAAAGAAGACTAGCCCGTTGGAACCTCAAAGTTGTTTTTACAAATGTAGAGTATGTTCTTGCCACCATAATTCTTGCTTATAGCCAGAGGATAAACATTTAAAATCGCCTCTTCCAAAACGAGGGGCTTCTCTTTTTCTATTATTTTAGCAGTTGTTGGCGTCAACTCAACATAAACAATTTTCTTACTTTTTCTTTTTCTTTTTTAATTCTTTTTGTTTAATTACTAAAAGCTTTAACCAGTTGATTTTACCTTTATTAATTAAGCAGCAGGACATTTTTGTTGTTTTTGCGCATTTAGTTGGACGTGGTAACACCTGTGTCACAGATTGCTAAGGCCTTTCCAGAGGATGACCTCATTTGGGCACATGGGTACTTTTATATCTTCATGGCCGTTTATGATTTAACATTTTATTACATCACTCCCATGTTTGGGAAATGAGCTTTGGTGGGGGGACCACATTGTAGTTTAGAGGGATTTGGGTCAGGATACCTCCTTTACTCTTGTTTTAGGGGGCTGGAGTTGGGCGTTGGTTGGGATTTGGCCTTTGTTACTTTACAGAAAAGGCAGTCCACAAATTTCTCCAATAGGGATGATATTTTGTCCACTCTCCTTTTTGGATTTCATCCTTTTTCGTCCAATGCGTCGTTCTTCTTTTTGCCCTTTCCCAAGTTAAAATCAAGTTACCTACGTTCGATTATTTCTGCATGTAAATAGTCCAGCCAGTTTCCTGGTTTAGAAGGGTCAGTCAGTGGTCTGGTTCGAGAAAAAGGGAGTCTGAGATGGGGGAATCCATAATTATCTCTTCCCTAAGAAAAGGTTTGTCAGAATTTGCTTTCCACCTAAAGTAACAAAAAGCTAAAGCAACCAAGTACTCCCAATTGCCCTCCTCAACGCCCACATTCCAGTCCAATACCTTCCTCCCAAACACCTTGCATATAGCGTTTGTTCAGAATCCCTAATCTCCAAAAACTCCTCCCTTAAGCAAGGGATCCTCATCGAGTTGAGATCGCACCTTTATTCTAGTGCTCACCGTGGTGAGAAAAGTTTAAAACGTACGGCAATAAATGATCGTCAATTTCTTGAGAAAATTTCAAAAAAAAATATGTCTCTCATGTTTTTATTGGCAAATTAATGTCAGCATAGTATTAATTTAAAATTATAAAATATAACATTTGAAATTTTAAAATATGAAAAAATGTATAAATTATTTAAACGAAAACACAGCAATGTTTTCAAAATATCATGATATTTTGTACATCTAGAAAGCGTGACAAAATATCATATGATGAGATTTCAGAAACGTTGATATATTTGTCACATGCACGAGAGAGAGAGAGAGAGACAGCGTCTTGCATTTTGGAGAAATTGACCAGGGGGGGGGGGGGGGGGCCTTCTTAAAGCCAAGAGGGATAAGTTTGTTTTAACGCCTTCTCCATCCACTTGCATTTTCTGTGGACGTTCGTGGACTGATCCCTTGAGAGACTACTGAACCAAGAAACAACCATAATGCATGGATATCATGTGCTACTCTCCTAACAAACAACCTAAGTTAACCATTTTTAGTAAAACGTATCCTTTTTCGTTATGTGTATTCGTATCCAAAGTCTTTACTGTTTAGGCGTATGCCAATCTTTTAACATATAGCAAGTCCCACACCATACACTGAAGAAAGATAAGATTCTCTATCTTTACGACTGCGTCCAATATACTGAAACGCCATAAGAGCATGCTATATCTATGTAAAGTAGAGCGAGACATAGTGTTTGGGATCATTAATTTTAGGGTTTGTGCTATATAACCCTTTTTTTCTCTTTCTTTCTCAACCCCTAGCTAGAAAGCAGTTTCATAACATGCCTTTCCGTTACTTGCACTCCTTTGTACCTATCTGGGGAGGAATCCAATGAACACACCACTATTCATTTTAAAATTTCCACAGGGACATTGGAAAGTTTATCTTTGGTCTTTGAAGAAGAGTGTGATGTTTTAAATAAATGGAGGGCAGGAATTTCTGCACACCAATCGGTTTGTTACATTTGCCAAAATCGTAAAATGAAAGAGATTATCGTGGAAAATTTGGGAGACGTCGTTGGAGGTGTTTGGATGACATGATCCAGTTTTTGTTCAGCCTTATTAGATCTCTCAACTCCATTATGGAATCCCCACCATGAAAGTCCTAGTGTGTTTCCATCAAAAAAGAGATCTGATCTTGAAACTTTTGGACGTAAGACAGATTACGTTGATGAAGGTCCTTGTCGTGAGGGTAGTGAAGGAGGATTCAGCGAAATTGATATGGAATTCATCCTTCTTTCTTTCTAAAGATAATGTCGTCAGCCAGCCAGGGCCCAGTTCATCTGGCAGGCCCGACTTGTGAACGTCACCAAGCTGAAGACACACGTCACGAGCCTGAAGTGCAAGGCTGATGCTGGCAAGGACGACCTGGGACTTTTACACCATTGGATTCTCCAGTGAATAAGGTCATTTTTTTCTGGTTATCAAAAAAAATAAAAAAATAACGATGTTTAGCTGCCGGCCACCCAACTGCTCCTAACTCATCGTATAATCAACCCTTTCACCATTCACTTGAGATCAGGATTACCCTACAATTTGGCAAAACCTCAAGCAGCAGCAACAGCAAAAACCCCTCTCAGCACTCCAAAAAAATAAAAAAAAACAAAACAAAAAAGCGACCCTTAGGGATGGCAGTGGACCGGGGGAAAGCGGGGCCCCGCCCCGCCTCGCCCCGTTTGGACCGGGGATGGAGGGTATGAAACGGGGATGGAGGCGGGGACGAAGGTTAAAATCCATCCCCGTCCGGGGGTGGAGGCGGGGATGGACGTGCACGTTCCCCCGCCCCGCCCCGCCCCATCCCCGCCCCATCCCCGCCCCGGCCCCGGCCCATCCCCGTCCCGGCCCCGCCCCGCCCCATCCCCGCCCCCAACCCTTATACTCTTAGTTGTTTTATTTACTAACCCTAACTTCCTAATCCTAACCCTGGAGCCGCCGAGCAGGGCCATCGTCTCTTCCCCTTCCCCAATCCCCATCCGCACTGTCATTGGAGCCGGGCTGTCGCCGACCACCATTGGCCGTCGCCGACAACCGTTGGCCGTCGCCGACCATCTCCTCCCTCTTTTCTTTTTCCTTTCCCCGTCTGTAGCCTTGCATCGTCGGAGCAGCGTAAGTTCTCTTTTAGCTTGAATAGTTTAGAGCATAGCGCCCGCTTGATCATGAGTAGGTCAGGTGATAAGAGTAACTACTTGCTTGGCCTGGGTGGGATAGGTGATCAAGCGTTAGCCTTTGTTACTTTGCAAATTGAAAGGGGTTAAAATATGGTAGAGAGCAAGCAAGGTAGCTTGTCGAGAAAAAGAAAAACAGGAATTTTCCAAAGCTGATATTTGAGAAATGTGGAATTTTGAATCTTCTATTAGTAGAAATGTTAAGAATCTTGGAAATTTTGCACACTTGGTTTCATGTAACCACTCCCTAGATTTGATGAAAATCTGGAACTTTTTGTTGGTATTTGGTAGTACATAAATAGTTGGAATGACAAAAACCGTGACAATGTGACTTTTTTACTTTTTTTTTATCATCCAAATGTACCCTAAGTTTAAAATCCTAGGTTTCGTGAAGGATGCTTCCTTTTCTTAATGCTTTTACTTCATGGCTTGGATACCATTCTTCTTGTTAGTCTATAAGTCACCATGTGAGGCGATTTTCTGATTTATGCAAGTGACCACAAAAATCTAACTCGATTAAATGAAGATGTATGAAAGCAATTGAATCCAAGCTAATTTTTCAAGAAATTCATTCTGTCAATGTTTCCTGATTAAATTACGATAAATTATATAAAGTAATCAGCTAGAAATATTTTCTGGGCAGCTTACAATTATGCTTACTAGTGCAACTATAATTTGGTTTGCGAAACACCTGGTTCAATGCTATTTCTAGAATGTCCGAGCCCTAAGATTCCCTTGTTCTTAAAACTTGGTTGTTTTATTTTTTGTTGCCACATGCAAAATCGTCCACCTTGACATGGTCATAACCCTTAGGCCAGTCCAGATGCATCTTTGATATCAAATGTGCTCAAGTTGACCTGTACCTTGAATGTACTATGATAATCATGCAAGCCTGACTGGAATGCTTTTGCATTTTTCAACTGCATTTCTTGGGGATTAATTTAAAGTTGTAAGGATTAATCCATGGTTGGTAATAGCTTGTCCTTAAAGGTCATGTTTTTTATTTTCTAGTCTGGTTGTCTGGATCTGTACATTGCTATAAATCGTGGTAAGTTTATAATTATATTTTCCTTTTATTTGGAGTACAGTGAAAATATTTGGATATACTAAATATTCAGCTTGGACTGTATGATAATTATGTGTCACTCTACTACTTGATAGCGTGCCTTTCTCTTTATTAAATATTTTTCATCGAAGTTTCAAGCTTATTGCACCTGCTAACATCCAAGCCATTTTCAATTTTGGTTGGTTTCGGTTGGTTCAAGTTGTTTCTGTATAAAATTTAATTATGGAGAAATCAATTAAAGTTCATATCTGATAAGCAGTCTGAATATTTGTTGATAGTCTCTTTTTTGTGAATGTTTTGTAGATCTATAAGTTGGTGGCCAGTAATTTGATATGGAAGAGGAAGAACCATTAACCAATAAATTAAGTTCTCAACCTTCCAGTTCACATAGTATGTCTCAAGCTCTGGTTACACCAGTTGATAGCAACCATGTTTCAATGGAAGATAATGAAGATCAATCAACTGATTCAGGTAGATTTGCACTTGAACAGACAAGTAGGCATAAATCAGTTGTATGGAAACATTTCACTAGGAAAAAGATTGGTGGAAAGGATAAGTCAGAGTGCAATCATTGTCATAAATGTCTTGCTGGTGGTGCCAAGGCTGGAACTACTCATTTGCATGATCATATTAAGATTTGTCCTAGGCTTAAGCATAATAATATGAAGCAATATATTTTGGCTACAAACAATGCTACAGTGAATGCCGAAAAAACAATAGAGAATTGGCAATTTGTTCAAGATGCTGGAAGAAGGGATCTTGCTATGATGATTATTCTACATGAATATCCTCTTAGTATGGTTGATCATTATGGGTTTAGAAAATATTCTAATACTCTTCAACCCTTGTTCAAAATGATTACTCGAAACACTGTAAAGAAAGATATTCACAAAATTTATAATGTGGAACGAGACAAGACAATAAAATTGTTGGAAAAAACTAAGAGTAGAATTGCCATCACTACAGACATGTGGACATCTTCCAATCAAAAGAAGGGATACATGGCTATCACTGCACACTTCATTGATAATTCTTGGAGATTGCAAAGTCGAATCATAAGGTACTTGTCAAATGTCAATCATTTTTTTTTAATTCTTACTAACATGTTTTTGCAATATCAATATTTAATCGCCTTATTAAATTATGTTCAGGTTTTTATATGTACCTTATCGACATACCAAAGAAGTTCTTGCTGAGTGTTTGATGGATTGTTTGTTTGAGTGGAACCTTGATAGAAAGTTGATAAGTTTGACGATGGATAATTGCACCACTAATGATGCAGTTGTAGATATTTTATTGGATAAACTTCCATTTGGTTCATTAATATTACATGGACGGTTGTTTCATATGCGTTGTTGTGCCCATATTCTCAACTTGATTGTCCAAGATGGTTTGAATGTGATTGGAGAAAGAATTGAAAGAATTCGTGATAGTGTTGCTTATTGGACATCATCTCCCATGAGAATACAAAGATTTGAAGAGTCTGCTCATCAAATGCATATTTCAATTACCAAAAAACTTGCTCTTGATGTTAAAACTCGATGGAACTCAACTTTTATCATGCTTCAAACTGCTTTGCTTTATAAAGATGTTTTTACTCGTTTGACATATCGAGATCTCCACTACAAGCGTTGTCCGACGGAAGAGGATTGGGAGGTGGCACAAGACAATTGTGAGAAATTAGAGTTATTTCATCGTGCAACAGAATTATTTTCAGGTACAAAGTATCCTACAGCAAATGCCTACTTTCCAACTATTTGTGGGATTAGAGTTGAGATGACTAAGTGGCTAAATGATCCAAAAGATGTTGTGAAAAACATGGCGCTTAGAATGCTAGAAAAATTTAATAAGTATTGGAGTGTGATCCATGGTATTATGGGAGTGGCCACTGTTTTAGATCCAAGATACAAGTTGAGCATGTTGGAATATTATTACAAGAAGATTTATGGAGACAATGAGGCTTTAAATGAAATTATGAGGATTAAGAATCTTTGTGTGGAGTTGATTAGTGAATATGAAAAACAAGAAAACAACTCCAATGAACCTGAACTTTTTCCTCCTCCTCCTCAATCAAGTATTGGATCCAAATGTTCACTAATTGATGATCTTTCTGACTTTGATAAGTTTATACAATCTAAAGATATTGAAAAAGCATGTGGGAGATCAGAATTTGAACATTACTTAGAAGATGGGATGATGCCAAGAACTCCAGATTTTGATATACTATCATTTTGGAAGTCAAGTGGTCCCAAGTATCCTCTTCTACAAATGATTGCAAAGGATATATTTGCCATTCCTGTCTCCTCAGTTGCTTCAGAGTCTGCTTTTAGTACAGGCGGAAGGGTGATCAGTCCACATCGTAGTAAACTCCTTCCAACTACAGTAGAGGCTTTGATGTGCTCTCAAAATTGGTTGTGGGCTGAAGCACGAGGTAATGAAATTTCATTTTTTTATAATTAGTGAATGCTTATGTTATAATGTATAACTAATGCATTATTTTTAATTTATAGGTTCATCATCATCGAAGGATCCACAATGTTACACATTCTTAGAAGATATGGATGTGGTAAATTTTATTCTTTTACTCACTTCTTTTATCTGCTACTATTACTTGTTAACAAAATCTATTTTGTTTGGTTCATAGGAAAGTGAAGTAGAAGATACAAATGCTATCAATGCTGATGATATTTAGAGTTTAATGAGCTAATGGTAATTCTTTGATGTTCAACAAAATCACTTAATGTTGTATTGCAGCTAATGATATAGTGCATTTGACTATTCCACAGGTCTTGGTTGTAAGAAATGACTTGAAGATGGGGAAAGGGAAGATTGCTGCTCAATGAGTTACAAACTTACACGAGTTGCCTTTATTCATGAAAGTTCCTGTAGATGACACAATTTTACTTCTGCCAGGGTGAGTGCTCAGACCTATGCGGTATCTCAGTGAAACATCTTAATAGGTCTAGCTGTGGATTTGCTGATGCTTAAGCTGTTCATGCATGTAATTTGTAAGGAGATGCCCTTAGTTTGATATATAGTCTCGTTAGTAGGCCAAGCTGTATGCTTGATTAAAGAGAATTTTGGCTACTATAGCCCATGATAGTTGATAAAGTTCACAAAATCCAAGTAGGTCACTTGTTAGAACTTATCTTCAAGGATTATTCTGTCCAATCTAAAATAGCTTTGATATGTAAGTGTTTGGTTCACATATGCTGACTACTTATAACAGTTGCTAAAGAAAGACTGCTGATTATTTATGTACCATTGAGATAAGGGCATGTTGCTACATTAACCAAGTTAATGTAAATCCAATGCTATCTAGATATTGTGGCCAAGTTCCATTTCTTGGATCCTGAACCAAAATGTTATTTGGAGACGCCTAGAAGTCCGACACTTTTGTGTTCAGTCATGTTTGATACTGACACCGACACCAACACTTCTTGACATGGGTTGGCATGATTATTTTCTAACTTTAAAGTGCCCAATACTATTGGTATGCTAGATATGGCATGTCATATGGTGAATAGTGATGACCTCTAGCAGAAAATAGCCTTTTGAGCTTTATTTTTCACAAGATCTTAGAAGTTTTTCATCAAAATTTCAATGTTTTTACAAATTATATGTGTAGGTTTTAGCAGGTCTGACAAAGTCTCAGGCACGTCACTATGCTGTTTGTAGCTCTTCAATCCCAAAGTTTTTCCGCCTTTTTTGTCACAATAGCTTCAAAAATAATTTGAATCTACTTAGTGCAGTGTTACCTGTGACTGTGAGCATCTGCAAATTACAGAAGAAAAATGGATATGTTGATCAAAAGTTGGGTTTTCTCTGTTGCTATATGGAATAATTGAGCTAAAATAAGGTAGCTATGAACTAATAGTGGTATTACAGGTTATATTGGTTTTTAACATATGATCCATTATGTTTACAAACACCTTCCCTTGCTTGAATGAATATTTGTGAGACTTATGCTTTGGTCTGGGGGTGGGGGGAAAGGGTGCATTTATTGCCTTGTTTTTCATGACTGCGTGGAGTTTTGGCACATTGCAAAAATTAAAAGCTAAAAAATAGTAAATGAAGGTTGAAACTTTCTTAGATTTGTTGTGAACAAAATGGCCTGATTTCACTGAGATACCCAAAAAAACTCTAACAACATGTTTTTTTCTAGTCAAGTTGGGTTTGTCACCCTTGGCGGTATTGTTGAGTTTCTGCTATTGTAGAGCTAAGGCCTGATTTCTCTGTTGGTGTTGGTTTGATACCATGAATTTCGTGGAAAGAGCTGTAGCAAGTTTATAGGTTATGCGTTATCTTGACTGTTTTCCATGTGGATGAATTCATTTATCATCAACTGGAATATTAACGTGAATGATTTGTAAGTAGGGATGCAATTTGACGGGGACGGGGACGGGGACGGGGACGGGGACGGGGACGGGGACGGGGCGGGGACGGGGACGGGGCGGGGACGGGGCGGGGACGGGGACGGGGACGGGGCGGGGGTGGAGGACATGAAACGGGGATGAAGGCGGGGGTGGAGGATAAAATCCATCCCCGCCGCGGAGGCGGGGCGGGGGTGGAGGATAAAATTTTGAGGCGGGGCGGGGGTGGAAACCTTGTCCCCCGCCCCGCCCCGCCCCACTGCCATCCCTAACCCTGCCTGCTTCTTTATCTGACTTAGGACTGACAATAGTAGAGCGAAAGCAATGTAGTCATATAGGACCCTGAATCAATTATGAAAACGACCTAGGGAATCGGCCGATTCAAATTCTGAACCAAAACATGGTGAATCGGCCAATTTTTGACTAGCAGACGATACCAAGTGTCAGTAAAATAAAAAATAGTATTAAAAATATTTTAAAATAAGCCAAATCAGCTCCTTTCATATCGATTTTTGGGCCGACACAATATGAAAACAACCTGCCAACCGTGCAGTTTCTTGGTAATGAGGCCTATGTGCAAGGCAGAAGCCACACTATGCCCAGTAGCATGTTTTCCATGTTATTGTTAATCTCGACTTGTTAAAAACTTGAAATTATACTTTTATATATCCTAAGCAACCTGTATATTTTGTCTACGTGCACACTAAAGTTGACGGTGAATAAGACACTTGACACCTTATCCTACTTTATAAAAAAACGATAAAGCCGTCCCCTCTTTTCCTTTTGACCACCAAGTGTGGGACGTGAACCTAAGAGCCCTTGTTTAAGATGCTACAACTCTTAAAAGTAGTCTTTCTTCCATCACATTGAACTGTAACTGCTCGCTTAGGCTATTTCATTGCTTCTTCTTATGAACAATGCAACTGCAATTGCTTACAACAAGAGCATTTAGATCCTATCTTGTTTATTGTCCTGAATCAATCTAAACTACTTTTCTTTCATACCAATGCCACTCGTTTGAATCAGGATTTGTCTTTGATTCACAACCCATTGCTTCTTAGATACACACTTTGTTTGTTTTTGTAAAGGAGGAAGAATAAAAGCTTTATGATTGATATAGTATTGAAAATATGACATGATCATGACCGCAGCCTACGTCCTCCACAATGAGTCAATGAACTTTGGAATCTTGCTCCAACTAATGATTAGAGAATCACGGTGCTTTGTTAAACAGGATGGCATCTCAACCATTAATATGGTTAAGTGGCTACGCTAAAGTTATACTCTTTATCTATAAAGCGAGTCGTTGTTTTTCTTAACACCAAAAGCCAGTCATCAATTCTTAAGTAAGAAACTGTTGAATCAATTCTACCTTGCTATTTCACACGCCAACAGCCACTTCTTTAGCTTTGCTTTATCTCAATATCAAATTGAAAACTAACTAAGATCAGCTGGACTTGGCTGACAAACAAAGACTTGGCTATTCCATCAAGCTTTAATCACTGCCTGAGCTGGACTTTGTCCTGCCTCCTGTTGAGAGCCAATCAAGTTTCCTTAGAAAACCATTCGTGGAACCTTGAGCACCATTCATCATAGAGATGACCGGCAGTCAGAACCCTTTCAAAACATCCACGCTTGAACAAATCTGAATCATTCATTTTACATCCAAAGATGTCATTGATTGAAAGAAGATGCTGTTGGATTTAGAAATCCACCGAAAATCAAAGAGGACCGATTTACATGTTCTTGCTAAGCCGTTGAAAACAAAAACAGAAATAAAACTTAATGTGGAAGCGTACTTGAATTTATAAGCACTTCCCCGCAAAAGAGTTTCTTCTCTCTCTTTTTTCTCTTCTTTTCTCTTCTCTCTTCTTTTCTATCTTTTTATTTTCTCTCTTTAAAAAGAAGGAAATAGAGGTTGCAAAAGGAAAAAGAGAAAGAAGAGAGAGAAACCACGAGAGGAAAAATTTTGTGATGATCACAGAATGATACTGGAGCAAGAGAATGAGGAGAGTCAGATAGAATGCAGGACTTACGGATAGACTCTTGAAGGTGAGAAGAATAGATGTAGATCCTGGAAATTTTTGAAAAAAAATTGAAAAAAAAAAATTTAAAGGAATTTTCCAGGGTTTTAAAGAAAATTTTGATCTAAAAGAGAAAATAATGTAGGTAAAAGAAATATACACCTGGGTTTTTTTGAAAATAAGGGAAAATTTTGAATAATATACCCAGGTTTTTAAAAAAGAGGTTTGATATGTAGAAGAATACAAGGAAACATCGCATAATCAAAGCTGCACAAACATGAATGCACGCACATCACTTCCTAAAAGGCTGACTCTAAATGTCATATTTGAAATGGCTTGTAGGACCTTAATCCTAACTCTAGGGTTCAGATCATCTGATTTCAGTCAGGGTACGCCGATATACTCAGGCCGAAGCTCGAAGTACGTGGCATATAAAATATTTTTTCAGTTCTAAGGTAATGGTTTCCCAATATCCTTGAGCACCTACCGATATACCTCAGACTATGGCCCTTAGGTACGTGGTAGGGGGGCGCGAACCCAAATAAATGGTCCAGTTGTGAGGCTCTCTCCCGAACTATGGTTCAGTGAGACAACCCAACAACGTGAAGACCAGAACAATATAGGTAGGGATGTTTTTGAAAACATGTTCAGCATGTAATAAAAACCAGAAAGCTCTAATGCAAGTCCTAAAGAGATCGAATTAAAATGAAGAGAAACATACACTTGCATACATTGTTTGCATTCAATCCCTAGAATTGAGGAGAGTTGTATTTCAGACCTAAGTCTAAGTGAACATGAAATAATCTCCTCAATATGGTCCTACCAAACCATACTTAGATCCTATATGCATTATGTCAGCGAGGACAAAATCTAGGCTCCTAAGGTTTGCATGAAAATGAAGCTGACATTTATAGAACAAAGACTTAGATAATATCAAAGCAAAGCAAAAGGCATAGATCCGACCGAACGAAGATGAGTCCTGGTTGCTCTTTTTGCCGTGGTATTTTTAAAAGATATTTTTCAGTAAAAACAATTAGAAAATCGTCAACCAAAAATAATAAAAACCGACTTTCCACGAATGTGGCAAGTATGGGTCGAATCCACAGGGAACGGGAACTATCCAAATTACTTCTAAAAATTTCAATTTATTAATATCAACTATTAATCTAAGTTAACAAATACAATTCCAAAGAAAGTATAGACTAAAAACTAGAAGCAAAAGTCTAAATTCTTCTTCAGATCGCCAAGGGCAATTTTGTCCTTTCACCAAGAATAGGGACAGGGCAAACAATGTAATAAAAAAAGATGAGCAGACATCAGGGTACTTGTGCAGCCCTCTCTGGCCCCTCCACTCCTCTCTCTCTCTCTCTCTCTCTCTCTCTCTGTGTGTGTGTGTGCAAACACCAGTAATAGCCTAGCGGCCAATGAAAAAAAGGTCTCTCTCTCTTTTATCTTCTCCTTTCTCTTCATTTTCTTCTTTCTTCTACTTTTTCATTGTTCCTTTCTCTCTTTCTTCTTCTCATAGTTCCTCTCTTTCTTCTATTCCTCTTTCTCTCTTCTTCTTTTCTCATTTCTCTCTTTCTTCTTCTTTTCTCTCTTTCTTTCATAGTTCCTCTCTTTCTTATATTCTTCTTTCTCTCTTCTTCTTCTTTTCTCTCTTTGATTAGGGTTTTGAATCAAATAATTTCTTTGATTAGGGATTTTTTTATTTGATTATGTTTTGAATAAATTCTTTTTAATTGAGGCTTCTTATAATTTATTTTATTATGGGTTTTCTTGTATTTGATTAAGGTTGTTTTTCTTTGAATTTCTTTGATTAGGGTTTAAATTAGGGTTTTTTATATTTGATTTGGAGGTTTATTTTTCTTGTAGTTTAGGGCTTTTTTCTGTTTATTTATGTTTTATTTTTTAAAAAAAAATCAAATACCCTCCAATGTTTCAGCCTAATTCATGTGCACACCAAACTTTTCAAAGTTTGCAAATGCCTACCAAAGTTATTACCTGAATTAATCAAATGACTCCAATCATAAACTAACGTAAAATTAATATTTGGTTTACCTAAGTTATGTTTTGAAGTTACCATTTTACCCAAGTAATAGGCAAAATAAAATCACTAGTTTGCGTTTATTCTAGAAGTATGAACAAAGTAAGTTTGACCGTTTGTAGGGCTATCGACCGATAACCACTACAACATGAAACTTATTATTGATTATTTAAAAAAAAATTATATAAAGCTTAAATTGCAATAAGCTAATCAACACAACAATCACTCGACCCACCAATAGCACAATTGGGTTTGTTTGGTTTCTCAATAGCTGACTTGATAAATATTTGAGCTGAAACTAAATGCATTTTTTTTAACCCAAAGTCAACCTGGTTATAGGTGACAAAAGTTTTACTATTTCAAGAATCAAAATCATTTAGTTATTGCCATGATGGTGACTATGTGAGCTCTAAGCGCAACTAGGTCCGTTTGGTTCCTCAATAGCTGACCTAATAAATATCCGAACCAAAACTAAATGCATTTTCATTTTACCCAAAAGCCAATCGGGTTGTAGTTGACAAAAGTTTTACTATTTCAAGAATCAAGATCAATTAGTTATTATCATGATGGGGACTATGTGAGCTCTAAGCACAACTAGGTCTGTTTGGTTCCTCAAGAGAGAAAGACTCGTGACTTGTGATAAGTGAAAAAAAAATTTAAAAAGAAAGTTTCCTAAAACTAGGCTTTCTCATGTGACAAGACATATGGATATCATTGTCAATTTAAAAAATTTATAACCAAAATAATTAGATGTAATTAGATTTGGGTCATTTGATTAACCCAGGTAAAAACTTTGGTGGGCATTTGCAAACTCTAAAAAGTTTCGTGTGCACATGAATTAGGCCAAAATATTTGGGGGGGTATTTGAAATTTTTTTTTTATTTTTCTTGTAGTTTAAGGTTTTTTGTTTGTTTATAGTTGATTTTTCTTGTAGTTTAAGGTTTTTTTATTTATTTATGATTTTTTTTGTATTTTAGAGTTTTATGATATATTTATATTTTTATTATAGTTAATTTCATTGAGGTTTTTATTTGATTTTCTTTGATTAGGGATTTGAATCAAAAATTTTAAATTAAGGCTTTTTATAGTTAATTTGATTAGTTTTTTTTTTTAATGATTAGGGCTTTAAATCAAATTTTTTAATTAAGGCTTTTTATAGTTAATTTGATTAGGGATTTTTTTTTGGTTTATTTATGATTTATTTTATTGTATTTTAAGGTTTTATGATTTAATAAGATTTGCTAATTTGTTTTTTTATAGTTAATTTGATTTTAGGATTTGATATTCTTATGACAAACTTTCATAATTAGATGTGATATGACATTGATTAAATCGTTTATACATAAAAATATCAATTCTTATTTTTTCTCAAATTACTCAAATTATAAATATTTGTTAGTTTTTAGATCCAATTTGAGATCCATATCCAGGGCTAAAATCTATAATAAACATGTTAAAACACTCATATGGTTGGATGGATCGAGTCTTATGATCTAAAGTGAAATTATTTGACTTATTATCCGCGTGTGTTCATGTTGTCCGCACACAACGTAAAACAAATGTTAGACACAAGGAGCATCCCTTGTACATTCAAAACATACGTTGAACTTGGTATATATAGTTGTTACAGAACGAGTGTTCTGTCCATTTTGTTCATTTTGTTCAATCCTGGACAAGCCATCAAACAAGCCCTTATGATTGGTTGGAATTCAATACGAGTCATGATCAGTCGTATACAATATGACATGATCTGCTCTCAATGAGAAAGGTGTTGAGTTGTAGCCTAGACAGGGCTCTTTTAACATTCATACTTGATCCAAGTTTACTGAATCCAAGATTGGTCTAAGGTGTTGATGGGGATCTCTTTTTGGATCCATGATCTGGTTTTTAGTTGGATTGGTGGAGCCCAAGGGATTTAATGCTTTAGTCCTTTTATCGGGTTTTTTTTCTCTTCATTGTAGTTTACTTGAATAACATAATTTTTTCTTTTTAATTTTTAGTGACAAAGTATTTGCATTTTAAGCTTAATAGTTTCATTATTTGATGTTAACAAGAGGAACTTAGCATAATCTTTTTTTATTTTCTTTATGGAACTTTGTTTTGTCATTAGTAGTGGGTGTCAATGCGTCGAACCTCCACTAGATTTGGGTGGGTTTTGGATCCAGATCCAACTAAGAGCTGATGATACTGGGTTCAGACCGAGGTCCTAGCTGTACTTAACGAGGGTATGCAAACCAAGCCAAATCAAACACTCATCGTTCGTGTTCGAACTTGCTCTCTGCAAGCTGAACACAAGTGAAGCTAACGGCGTCTCGTCTCATTTCACAGCACTATATGCAAGGCCTAAAGACAAAGGAGAAATGAGATGAGAAGGACTAGCTGGGTGAATCAGAGTCGACTTGCCGAACTAGGTTGAGTTGTCACAGCTCAAGCTCATTCCTTGAAGCAATTTTGTCCGAGCTAAGCAGAATGGTTCAACTTGTGGCCAACAATGTTTGAAGGACGTGGACACAAATCGGGACTGGATACGAGTATGAGAAGTAACTTCACAAATTTTGTGGAAAATAGGACAAGATGACACAAATTTTTTTAAACTATTTAATGGATTAAAATTTATTTTTGATACTTTAATACATAAAATTATTTTATTACTAAAAATATGAGAACTGAAAATGAGTATTAATGTGTGAACTGCAATTTGTATGAATTTTTATTTTTTTCTCTTGAATCTAACCATACCGATGTGATCTTACATGCATGGTTTCATAAGAACACACTCTCGAATCATCGGATTTTGATGCATAAATAAGATTTCTTTAAGGCTTTAAATTAACAACTTATATTCTTCATAAATATTCAAGCATTCAAAAGCCATATTTTTTCATAAAAATACACTATCCAATAGTTGATTCCTAACAAATTCATCATGCTAAGTACACCCATATGGTTGAATTTGCAAAAAAAAAAGTGCTGAAAATGCCCTTATTTTCAGTTCTCATATTTCGGTTCTCATATTCCTAAAAATATAATTAGATTTATTAAAAGTATTTAAATATTATCATATGTGTCTTAAAGTGTTACAAGTGGTGCATATCCTTTAGACACGGGACCTTATGACGTCTTTATGACATAGGTGACTAAGAGACGATGACACACTTACATGCACGCGCGTACGCATCACTTACACACACAACTTAGTTAAGATTTTTAAGCATTTCAAGATCGATCTATGGGGACCGTTATTGATGGTGCAATGTATATATGCTACCTATCATAGTCAATATTTTTTTTACCAGTCACAAAGGTTGAAACGATCTGAAGGCAACTGAGTGTAGGGATTGCTTCCCGGGTTTGGATAGTGGACGGATGATATAAAACGAAGAATGAATCGAGGATAGAGGTTAAAACCAAAACCCATGCAGGAATAAAGACAGACGTGGAGGGCAAAATTTTGAGACAGGGCGAGGGTAGATACCTTGCCCAAGCCCCCGTCCCGGTCCACTGCCAGCCCTAACTGAGTGGCAGCATGATATCATGGTAGAATTCTTATGTATCTAAGATGATGAAAACTTGTAAATAACAATATATATCACCAGGGGTGGTGGTCCAGTGTCAAGATGAACGTTTCACTCTAGGAAAGGTGTCGCAGTTAATGCATTTCTTGGCTCAACTTTACATCTCCAGAAAAAATAAATTTTTGTTGGCACAAATTTGTGCTAGCAAAAATTTAATACTGGCACAGTTCCAGTTCTGTGCCAGTAAAGATCTATAAATCTTTATTAGCGCAATATTGCGCCAGTAAAAGATATTTTAAAAAACAGAATGATTTTTTACTGGCGCAAAACTACACCAGTAAAACATGTTTACTGGCTCAAAATTGCGTCAACAAATGTTTGGTTTTTTAACACGGTTGGAGCACCTAAAGTTAGGTGGTTGTATCTTCAACCCCGAGTTTTACCTCACAAGAAGGCGGGACCATTAACTGACCCTGTTCTCCGTGAGGGTTCCTTAGTTATAAATAAAATGCTGAAAAACATGAGCAAAGAAAATAGACAAAAAAGGTAAAACATTCCTGATAAAGCATCAACGGTTCTTTCAGCTTCTGGTTATACCTGTCCTTAGCTACATCATAATAGCAGTTGGTATCATGTTACCAAGAAACAATGCCCATCCCAGTCATTGTTACGCACACAGTAATCATACACCATCAGTGGTGAGTAACTTTTAATTCTTTTTATTACATTTAACGAGGAAAATCCCAGTTCAGGTAGTGGGAACAGAGAGATACCGATGCTTTGCCATATTGCCCATCCCAAACAGTTAAAACCCCTCGACTGCTCTCTTGTTCACCAGGAAGCCTGCTGCTTAGGGCTGATAAATGAGCCGAACTAACCAAACGAAGTATGTTCGGACTTGGCTTGTGTACCAGTAGATTGAACTCGTGATTCGGCTCGTGCTCTCATGTTTAGCCAACCCGAGCTCAAGCTCGGCTTATCCCTGAATGACACCAGCCAAATATAGTTGGCTCACATAAAAACATTCAATGTTATTTATACATGACTAAAAAAATGGCCCGTCCTTACGGACGGGTCACAAATTTCAAACACGTTATTTCAAAATGATTCAAAAGCTCACTCTCTAAAGTTAAAAAATGGGAAATCAAAAGCATTCAATACCTTATTTTGTCAAAAATAAATCAGATACATGGAGAAAAACATAATCGCTAAGAATTGACCATGAAATTCTTGGCTTGTTTAACAATAGTGGAGTCTTTGGTAGCTAAGACTACATCTTGGGAGAGAAAGACTCATGGAATTCACCTATGATGTTGAAAGTGTTTTTATTCCTTGGAGTTCACTATGTTGGTGCCAGCACTAATTCTTAATCTTTTGTCAATTCTTTGTGATGGTTTTCCTACTGCTTCTGTGCAGGTGTAACTCATGTCTTTGCTGGAAGAATGCAAAGAAAAGAACAAGTCAGTACACAATTATAATAAATGAATTTGAAAATTATGCTAAACCTAATTCTACAAGGAATTACTAAACTAAATTCTAATTAAAACTAAAAATTATCTAAAATATCAATTCTAAGTATACCAACTAATTATTCTAATTCTATCTAAGTTAATTGATGCAAATGTACTAACTAATATGCATAAAAATACTGAAAACTACCGAAAATCATAAAACTAAGAAAATGATTGTTTTACCCTCGACTAGTGTAAAAGTGGATTCTGACAACTTTTCACAAACAGAGAATTTGAAGGAAAAAACGAAGTCTAATTTTTACAAAATTTCTTATGTTCTATTTCTGACAAATTCAAGAATCTCTCAGACTTTACGGATTCAAAAAATTCATTCGGAATCTCCAGATATAAGCGTTTCAAATTCGTGAAAATTCTGAAAATCGTATGTCCCGAAACTGAAAAACCCGAAAAAGCTAATTTTGGAAAATGCTTAAAAGTCAGACCAAATCAACTTGAAATGAGCTTATTTTTGGTCTGCTGACAATGAACATTTAATAAAGAGAACAAAACAAAAATTCTGGATAAACTCCGAAAATTTGCACATAAAACGACGAGTGCAAGTTGCATTAAAAATCTGGTTTTTAAATCAGTGCACTATTCATTTGCACGAATCCACTAATGACACTATGACAGTAAATTAGATGCAAAAACAGTCCTAAACACTGCTAATCTAATGTCAAATTACAGAAAATGACAACAATTAAATTAACTATAAGAACATGTAAATGAACTGAACAAGTGATGTTAAATCTAATCTAACCAAAATGCTAAGATTAATCTATCATAAACTAAGATGCAATTCTAATTAAAATATCTATATGAATGAATTTAATTAATCCTAATGTACTCTCTCTAATATAAAATAACTAATTTACTAAATACTCAACCATTAACTCTAAAACCTAATTGAAACAAGAACATTGACCTAAGGTTAATCAGTTAATTTAGCTAGAGTCAATTAACAAACTAAGGTTAGTAAAGGGGGATGGTTTAGAGTGTAGTTTTGACTTAGATTCATTCCACCCTAGTTGGACTAAGATCAAACCTAATTAACAGAGAATACTTACTAAAAACAAAAATGAAAGAATTAAAAAACAATGAATCTATTTAAGTTAAGCACATAAATTGAATTCAAGCTACACTAAAGAAGACACACCATAACTACCTAACTTGCTAATCACGATTTTTGAAAACCTAAATCTAAGTTAATACCTAATACAATTAATGATATTCTATATATACTAGGTTGGAATATGAATTTAATAAAAAGCTTATAAATGAGGAGCCACGAATTTGGGAAGAAGATCATCCTCAATTGGAAGGATTGAAGTTGCAAAAATGTCCATCTTTATGATTCCACACGTTTTGATAGACTTTCTTAAACAATATTTTTATTTTGCTCAATTCTTTCAAGAAGATTTAAGAAAGTTTTTGAAAGAGAAAACTCATTGCCTAACGTGGAGAGTCACACGATTTCTCTTCAATTAACTTCCTTAATTGCTTGCTAGAAAAAAAAATCAAAACTGCCCAACAAAAAAGGATATTCAAATCTTCCAAAACTGTTATGAGAGAATGATAAATCTTACCAATTTTCCAATTTCGTCTCTCTTAAAACCTTCCACAACTACCCTTTATCTAAAATGCAAAACTAATTAATTCTAATTCTAATCTGTCATTAACCCAACTAACTCAAAGAATATGAATAGCATGTAAAACACGAATTGGAAAGAAATTAGCGATTTTGAATAATACACCTAAATCAACATTTCTAAATTAATTCTAAAATGACTAAAACGAAATACAATGAACCTAGACACTACACTCATTACCTAAAACATTCAAAAACCCTTTCTAAATTATCTAATTCGAATTTAGACAACTACCACACAATTCCAAAATTACCTAAACAACAATTCTAAAAACTAGATGCCTTACAGGCTGGTGAGTGTGAGGTCTGGGATCTCACAAAGGAATAGGATTTGAGCAGAGGAATGTATCATATGTAGATAGTAGAATTAGTTGTGTTTTTCAGTTTTAGCATTCATTTTTGTTCAGTCATTTGATTTCATATGAACTTACACTTGTTCTGATTCATGCAAGTTTATCTAATATTCAATGTGTGAGGATTAGTTACCAGGTACAGGGCACAACCTTCAGAGCAGACCATTGACTAGATTAGCAGAAAATTATGCATTCCTATATGCATAGGGTGATGCAAAGTCAAGTCAATCATCAACTTCAGAGGCCCAACACATATCAGGTTGTATCTATCCTTTCTCCCATATTTATTTTATTGATCTTTAGTGTGCATTTGCATTGCATGTTTACATATTTTGTATGCCACTAGGGACAGTGTCATTCAAGCATGGGGGGTGGTTTAGATGCACACTATTTTTTTTTTATGTCAGGTAGCTAAAAAAAAACTCATAAAATTAGGTCTTTAAGAACAAGTTTGTAGCATATATGATTGTTTTTTGCATAATCTAACAAATTAGAATTTTTTTTAAGCCCCATGTAAATTTTTTTTCTGATCTGATCCAAAAAGAGTAGTTATTTATGAAACAATCCAAAGAAAAGATAGTATTTGAATGTTAGAAAGTTTTGAATCACTTTAGTATAAGTATGCACAGTATGTGTTGTGAAAGAACTAAGCAATTGAAAGATGTTTAGAAAGATGAGCTTAAAAGAAAAGAGCTACATTTAGTTGTTGATGTCTTCGCGATTCCCAGTAGTGGAGCTCAGACACAAGTTGAAGTGTTTGAAGTCTCTTGATGAAAAGGATAACGAAAGAGATCATCTTCTTGTCTAGTCGATATCTGTGGCTTATTTGGTTTGAGTAAGTAGAGTCTGATGGGTGTTTTACACCTGGTGCCTTAAAGCTTGTTACATGAACTTCATAGAAAGCCTAAGAGATAGAGACATTGCACATGATGAGAAGAAGACTATACGTAAACTACTAAAACCAAGGATCAGGTTCTTGATGTATTTAAGCAATTTCATGCTATGGTTGAGAGGAAAACAGAAAAACAACTGAAATGCATAAGGTCAGATAATGGTGGCGAGTACACAGGTCCATTCCATGAATATTGTAAAATTCATGGAATTCGTCATGAGTGGACAGTTCTAGGTACCCCACAACACAATGTAGTTGCAGAAAGGATGAACAATACAATTGCAGAGAGAATTAGGTGTATGTCTGCACAGTCCAAGCTGCCAAAGAAATTTTGGGGTGAGGCTTTAAGGACAATAATTGATGTGATCAACTTGTGTCTTGCTCATGCCTTAGCAAATGATATTGCAGATAGGGTGTGGTTAGGAAAGGATGTGTTCTACAAGCACCTGAGAGTATTTGGATGCAGGGCATTTGCATATATCCCCAAGAGGAGAGGTCCAAGCTTGATGATAAGCTGAGGCAATGCATTTTTTTGGGATATGGTAATGCTGAATTTGGCTACAGGCTATGGGATCCAGAGAAGCAGAAGATATTCAGATCCAAAGACGTGATATTCTTTGAAGACCAGACACTTGAAGATATCAAGAAAGAGGTGTCAATTCAGACTTCTGCAGGTGGATCTATCCACCTAGATCCAATTACTCCTTCAGTGGCACAAGTTGAAGGAAGAGCAGTGCAGGAAGATGATGCAGAGACTGATGTTGATTTACCTGCAGGCCATATTGAGCAGGAAGAAGTTGGAGAGCAACCTTCTCCAGAACCCTAGTTGAAAAGATCTTCTAGAAGGTATTCTCCACATGAGTATGTAATGTTTACTGATGCAGGTGAACGAGAGAGTTACCAGTAAGCACAAGAGTGTGAGCAGAAAGAGCAGTGGCTAATAGCTATGCACGCTGAGATGTATGCATTGCAGAAGAACCACACTTATGACTTGGTGGAACCACCTGAAGGCAGAAAGGCCTTGAAGAACAAGTGGGTTTTTAGGTTGAAGACTCAAGAACAAAGTTCTCAATCAAAGTACAAAGTCATATTGGTTGTGAAAGGCTTTAGTCAAAAGCAAGGTATTGACTTTGAAGAGATTTTCTCAACTGTTGTTAAAATGTCTTCTATTCATGTTGCTCTAGGTATTGTTGTTAGCCTGGACTTGGAGATTGAGCAGCTAGATGTGTGTGAACACCCCAAATTTTTCAAAGTTTTAAAAAAATGACCATTTTTGCCCCTAACCTCATTTTCTGAGAAAATCAAGTCATTTCTTCAGATTCTCTGAATTAAAAATTCATTCAAAATCAACTCCGGATCCGAATCCAGCACTTTAAATCCATATTTCCTCAAAATTCGGATCAAAACCCATTTTCTGAAGAAATTTTCTCAAAATAGTTTTTAATTCTCAGAAAATTTCTCTTTTGTAAATATTTTTTTTTGCAAAAACACAAAAAAATTAGTTTAATCTTTGGTTTCTCGTAAAACTTTAGGATTTTATTCTAAAAATACAAAAAAATAGAAAGATAACACCAAAAACCAAAAAAAATAGAAAAAATTTTGAGAAAAAAATGAATTAGTTTAAACTTTAAAAGTCAAATTTTTGCTAAAAAACCCTGAGAGCCTCTTTTTGTAAAAACTCAAAAATTAGAGGGGGTCTTATGCGAAATGCTCTTTTAGGGTTTTTGAAAACCCTTCGTGAATAAGAAAAGGGGAAAGAGAGCCGCCTCCCTCACTGGGGTATCTCCCCTCTCTCTCCACCGAAACCCTAAAAGCCCTCTTCATCGCCCTTCTCTTTCTCTCTCCTCCATGGTCGATCGCCCAGACCCCCCTCTTCATCACCCTTCATTCTCAACTACCTACCCTTCCCGAACCTTCCCTTTCTTTTCTCTTTAAAAGGAGCCCGCAGGAAGCTCCATCCCTTCACCGCTTCTCACCCCCGCACCCTTCTTCATGCATGGTCGTCTTCTACCCCTCCACATTTCCTCTCCTTCATGGGTCCGCTATTCACCTCATCTACTTCACCTCGAGCAGCATCCCATTTTCCTTAGTTTTCCTTCTGATCGATGGGAAAGCCTTCCTTTCCTCCAGCCTCTACATGAGCAAACTGCAGAGCTGAAGCCAAAGTTTGCCGACAACCTTCAGAATCCCAGCAGAAGCACACGCCATAGAGAAGGACATACACCGCTTGTGATTGAGGGTCTTTACAACCGAGATAAGTCTTTCTTCCTCTCCTTTTCTTCTTTCTTCTTGAAATATTCCTTTCTTTACAAGTGTTTTCCTCATTTTTTTTATTTACAAGGCATAAGATGGTAGGGTCGATCTGCGTATAGCAGCATCGGCCCACCAGTTGCTACAGCAAAGGGGAATCTCCGATTCTGACAGTTTTTTTTTTTTTTTAAATCTCTATGTTATGTTCGATTTTTGGTTATATTTTGATGATCAATGTTGTTTGGGTTGCCTTCTCCGATTTCGAATTCCCATTTTTATTGTTCATCGGTTCTGATTTCCAGCTTTACGTTAGTGATCTATTGCATTCTGTAGATAATGTCTATGCTATTTTATCATCAGCCCACCCAGATCAAGCGCAATCTACCCTTGCTTTGGTGATTATCAGCTGATGGATCGTCCCAGAGTAGGGTCTGTAAACCCCTGTTGCTGGGAGGGTTTTGATAAGTAGATTCCCTACGAAGGACTAATGTTAGATCTCGATTTGTTGATCATTTTGAGGCTTAGCCATAATATTTGAAGTTAATCGATTAATGGATTCACTATGTAAATCTTGGGTCTGATGTCTGAAATTTGGTTCATCTGTTCACTGCCAATCTGTGAGTTTCTCATTCACTTATCGTGAATACCTACCCCTCGCTAGCAGTATGAAGTCTCGTTTTCTTTATTGTAAAGCTGCGTCCTGAGGCTTTTGGTTCTAAAGCAATAGGTGTTCGGGCTCTTGGTCTAGTCAGAAACTCTGTAAATCAAGGTTACTTGGTAGTCCTGAAGGAGGCAGCAATACAACTTGTTGTTGACAATGTTGTGATCGTGATGTATGCTTATAAGGTCTTGCTGAATGCTCCTTGTTGTGGAATGAGTGTCTTCTCCAAGTTGATTGGAAAATTTCCTGCATTGGGTGTTAAAGCATCGTTCATAAATGAGGGTGATATATGCCTTTGTGACATGGATTCAACTTACATACCCATTGGCTTTCATTTTGTCTTCTTTGATGATTGCAACTTCTGTGCAGAAATAATCAAGTTATGTAAAAGTTCTGATGATCCCAAGGGCGATCATGTTTCTCCTGCCGAAGATTCTCATAAGTCCATCAAGGACCAGACTGTCCAGGAGGTGTTAGAATAAAGAATTCCAGTGCAATCGCTATCGCTTGCAAATCCCCTGCGAAAATTACAAGGAGATGTTTAGACCTGCTGCAATATGTGAGATGCCTCACAATCAGATTCCTGATTTACTGTAAAATTCGGGGATCTGCTAGATCGAAATCAGTAAGCTTTTCAAGGCTGAGATGTAATCAATCCTCAAACCCCTGGTTTCTGTGTTGAGGAATTTGGCTCCAACCCAGATCATAATCTGTGCATAACAGAACCCCAAATTGACTGGAATTTGGTTGGCCGAGAGCCACATTGTGCTCGGTCTTAGCTTCATGGCTGGTGGAATCGTCCTGTCAGGTGACTGAGAAATCCACTGCACAGTAATGCTCATCATCTCAGTAATCTCTCTTTCATGGCGTAGTCTCTAATATCTTGTGGCATCCCATCTATGCATCTTAAAATACAGGTATGTGTGGGTTTCATTTTTTTTGCATTCATAGATCCTTGCAATGTAGCATATATGCCTTATCTCACGACATCCATACACACACATCTGCACCTCATTCTCCTCGTCATGCACTACTTCATCTCAACACCATTGCCTTTACATTTGTGTTCAGCACATTCATATAAATTACTTCACTTCTGCCCTCTTTGTCCGATGTTTTGCTCTCAAAAGAAGAAGAATCTGCATTAGTTAAAGCTCTTACTGATTTTTCTCGATAAGGCATTAGATGGTAAAAAGATTTCTGAAATTTCCATGATAGAGGTTGGATCCAATGTCATTACCTTTAAATCCATATCAGAGTTGGAATACCACCCAATGTGTGACCAGGACTCTCTATAAAGGTGAGCTCTGTGCTGATTTATATTCCCTCTTAAAATCATATCTCAACAGGTTGAAATCGGCATGTACCAAACAAGAAATTGACTCATTGTACATCCAGGTAGCAGAGATGAATTTGTTGCTTAGAATCTTGAATCCCATACCTGAAATTGAAATAATAATCAGTGTGTGATATTAAAGTTTGAAGGATCTGTATTGGCATCGGTTCTAATATAAGCTCTCTCATTTTGCTATGAGTTCTTATTTCTTGCTATCAGCATCTATTATGAACTGCTGTGAAAACCACATTCCATTTATTGTAAAGACTTGCCAAATGATCATCATGGACACTAATCTTATTGTAGGGTCGGGTTTAAATATTTTATGAGATCAGTCGATAATTTCATTCATAATATCTTGTATGCCAGTTCCTGGGTTGTTTGAAATTCAAGAATCAGATGGGATGAAGTTAACTGACAATAGTGATGGGAGTCATGATGTTTGGTCTGGGTGACAGGGTTGCCCAGATTTGCCTTCTAACATCACTTGGCAATCCCACATGCGCGCATTCATACATCACATTGTTGTTGTTGTTTACCCTGTTGAGCCTCATTTGCGCATTCACTCCTCGGGCATTGAAGTCTGTTTTATTAGCACCTCAGATCCTTTGTTTCATATAAATCAAGCATTATAGTTTTCATCGCCCAGGTACATTTAATTGTATTCATTGATTCACTACGTTTCGTTACCCTCTCATTCTATCTATTCATTTACAACATCACTTTCATCAGATTTATATTTTGCATTTGCATCTCATGTTCTTTTGCATCAATTTCTGTAATAGGTGATACTAATTCCATTTTTCCTGCATACTCTGCATTCTGAATTTTACTTAGTGCACATTTGCATCAATATGTCTTTATTGCTATGTCATTCTAGCATCCTTCATATATTACATATACATTTTAATGTTTTCTCATATTTCTTTTCATTTCTTTAACGTCAATTGATTTTCCTCTGTGTTGATTTGACATGATATAAAGTTAAGTTATATTCAATCGGGAGATCGTTGAGTTTTAAACACCTCGTGAGTTTCTATATCACCCTCATTCCAGCTAGGTAAATACATTCCTATAGATATACATGACTTCAGGTATGCATTTTTCTATTCAATGTAAACATGACATCCAGATTTTGTTTCATATTTTGCAAACTTATTATATACTGACTCTGTTTTGCAGTAATCTCTGGAAGATGTTGGTTACTCTCTTAGATTAAGATTTTATTATTATTATTCCAATGATATAATAAGTTATATCTTACATTTCCTGTGTTAGATAGAATGTATGAGCATTGTAAATACCATGAATTGCTTGTTTTCATGCTTTTACCTTTTCTTTCTCAAATTCTCACAAATGGCTACACGAATGACACGTGCACCATTTCGTAAGAGGTATTTGATACTAAGTTGATGATCCACATCAATGGCCATAGTCAGGGTGTGGACAAAACTTAGCATTTTTATCTTTTACAAAATAACACTGGATCCACATTGGATCCACTTTCAAAATTCATCATATTTCCTTAAATATTTTATTTCTTTTATTAGAATTTAACTTAGGATTAACTTAAAATATATACCAATGGCCATAGTCAGGGTATATTGAGGGTTAATCTCATTTTAAATTCTATAAAAGCACCAAAATGTATTGCATTCTTCACTTGAATTTAAATGTGGTTATTATATAATATATCCAATGACCATAGTCAGGGATATATTATATCTCCAACCTCATTTTTAATTCACTTAAAGAATGAAATAGCTTTTCAAAATCCAATTTCAAACTTATTCAAATTCATTTCATCACTTAGGATAGAATTGCATCACATTTTTCAAAGTTCTTTTTCAAAAACCCAAGTGATCTCAAATATCTTTCTCCAGTCTATAATTTAATCCATCCTTCTATCTTATTTCAAAGATTTGAATTCCAAGTTCAAAGTCCGATTTGACTTTGAAATTTCAAAATTCAATCTTTATATTCTTGATTCATTTCAGATTCAAAACCCCAAATTCAAAATCCGAATTTGACTTTGAAATTCATTTATAGTTCAAATTCTCAAATCAATTTTGAAACTCAAAAAATTAAATTCAATTCAAAAATTCAATTTCAAAGTTCCATTTACAACTTTGAAATTCTTGATTCAGTCTCAAAATCAAGTTCATCTTCCTATCTATTCAAAAACCACAGTTTGAGATTGATTTTAAATTTAATCTGGGTTGTTCAAAACCCAGATCCATAATTCAAAAGTCTTATTTGGACTTCTCAAAACCCAAATCCAAAATCCAATCCTAATCTCAACTTGGATCCAGATTTCCAAGTATAAAACTCCATTACACTTTGGATCTCCAATTACAGATCCAAATTCCATTTAGAATCCAGATCCTCATTCCATTTTGGATCTCCAAATTACAGATCTAAAATCCATTTAGGATCCAGATCCTCACTCTACTTTGGATCTCAGATTTCCGATCCAAATTCAAATTCTTAGGATCCAGAATCCAATCCTACTTTGGATCTCAGACTTCAGATCCAACTCCATTTGAGGATCCAGAATCCAACTCTATCTTGGATCTTCAGATCCAAATACCATTTTGGATTCCAAACCTTGAATCCAATTCCATTCGAAATTCCAAATCCAAATTCCATCTTGATTCCAACCAATTCCATTTCCAGATTTCAAATCAAATTCCCATTTCGAATCCTAAATTCAAAATTCAATTTTGAACTCTATTCATATTCCCGATCTTGGATTCGGATTTCATCTTGAAATGCCAACTTTTAAATCAATTCCAGTTCTCAATTTTATTCAGATTTCCCAATTCCACCTTCTCTCCTGATTCAATTCCATTTTTCATTTCTATTCTGATTCAAAGTCCATTTATGACTTTAAAAATTCCTTTTATCTCAAAAGTTTCAAGATCATTTTCCAAATCCAGATTCATATTCCCAAGCTCTTAATTATTCTAAAAACTTAGGACTTTAATCTTAAGTTCTAATTTAATCATTTCCTCACTTTATCAGATTCACTTGGAAATTCTTCAAAACATTTTTCAAAAAGAGCATACATCTTTGCATTTGCACAAGCATGATTCATTGTGCATCTAGACCTAGGATAAATACTTAGATAATTTCTTAGCAAAAGCAAAAGGCATTAATTCGACCCTTGGTTCGATTACCCCTGGTAAAGGCGCCAGGAACGGTCGAACCTCGTACCGACGAGCGGATCCCGTCTCCCAGTTTTTCCGCAAATATTTCAAAAACGGAGGCGAGTTATTTTAAATATTTTCAAAATTAAGGTCAAGTGAGACCCGCAAAAGAATTTCTCTTCTCTTCTATTCTTTTTTTTTTCTTCTCTCTTTCTTTCTATCTTTTATCTTTCTCCCTTCAAAAAGGAAGAAAATAAGAGGATGGAAAGGAAGAGAGAGAATATTACGAGAGGAAAAATTTTGCGATGATCACAATGTGAAGACTGCTTTTCTTCATGGTGATTTGGAGGAGAAGATATACATGAAGCAAACAAAAGGCTTCAAAGTCAAAGGCTCAAAAAGGAACTGAGTAAGACCTTTGCAATGAAGGACATGGGGCCAACAAAGGAAATATTGGGCATGCAGATCTTTCATGATAGAAAAACCAAGAAGATATGGTTATCACAGGAGAAGTACATCGAGAAGGTGTTGGACATGTTCAGTATAAACAATGCAAAGTCAGTTGGTTCTCCTTTTGCAGGTCACTTTAAACTGAACTTAGAGCAGAGTCCATCAAGTTATAAGGAGAATGAGAAAATGAAGAAAGTTTCTTATGCTTCAGCAGTCAGAAGTTTGATGTACACAATGGTATGTACGAAACCAGACATTGCATATGCAGTAGGTGTTGCTAGCAGATTTCTTGCAAATTAAGGAAAAGAGCATTGGGCAGCAGTAAAGTGGATCTTTAGATATCTTAGAGGGAGTGGACCACTTGTATTGAAATGTTATACAAATGCAGATATGGCTAGAGATATTGATACGAGAAAGTCTACATTGGGTTTTGTACTCACTTTTGCAGGAGGAGTTGTATCATGGCAGTCAAAATTGCAAAGGTGTATTGCTTTGTCTACTACTGAGACAGAGTACATTGCTCTAACAGAAGTTTGCAAAGAGATGTTGTGGATGAAAAGATTCTTGAATGAGTTGGGTTTAGGACAAGACAAGTACTTGGTGTACTGCGACAGTCAGAGTGCTATTCATTTTGTCAAGAATTCGAGTTTTCACTCAAAGTCAAAGCATATAGATATCAGGTACCATTGGATCCGAGATGTGTTTGAGAAAAATTTGCTTCATCTTGCAAAGATCTCCATAAATGATAATGGTGCAGATATGCTAACAAAGGGCTTATCGATGGAGAAATAAAATACATGTCGACAACTGGTCGACATGGACTCCAGTTGATTAGATGTATTGGAGTACCCCTTGGGCTGGAGGGGGAGATTGTTGGGTCCAGCCCTATCCCTCATTAATGATATGAGAAAGTGGAATATCCACCCACTGCTTCTCATTAATGCAGGAGAAGTTGAAGGGCCAAAACCCCTTCAGTTTCTTGAATGAGTTTAAAAGGCTCACATCTAGAAGGTTCACATCTAAAAGGCTCTATGACATCTATAAGTATGAGAGCATAGTGTTGTGAGCAAAGTAGTAATATGAATAGAGAAAAGAAGTAAGAGAGAGAGAGTAAAGAGAAGAAGATGAAGAAAGAAGGTGTGTCACCACGCATTGATCCTCAGAGAGAGGTGTTGGTTGTGGTGTGGGTTTTGACTCGGGTTGTACACCCGAGAGATAATCTTGTATCCCTCTCTTCCTGTGATTTCTTTGTTGTTATTCTCTGTATCTTTGGGCAAACTATTAGACGTTGTACTCTCTACATTTTACTCTCTACTCTTATTATAGTGGATTATTCTCTCTATACCTCATGGATGTAGGTCGTGTTGACCGAACCACGTAAACTCTTGTGTTGTAATTTGATTGTGCCTTTATTAGATCCTATATTGCTTCCGCGCGAATATTTTTTTTATCTTTATTACTCTACAGGACCATGCGAAGAGAAGATTTCTTGAATTGGGGCTGCAGCACAAAGTCGGGGCCTTGGGAACCGTCAAGAGTGAAAGAGCCAATCCAACTGTGATTCTTGATTCGACCATCAATCCGAGGTTGCAGAACATACTTGAGAAAGTGGTTGTTAACAAAGAGCTCATAGTCGTCGGTGCCAATATCAATGTCAAGGACATGCTGGATGTCTGGTTCATGAGCATCAAGCATGTGGGTATACCCAATTATCTGGTTGTAGCATTGGATGATGATACAGAGGGCTTCTGCAAGAGTCAGGATGTTCCAGTTTATAGGAGGAACCCAGACGAAGGTGTGGATTCCATTGCGAACAACGGCTACAATCATGCTATTTCAGGCTTGAAATTCCGGATTCTGAGGGAATTCTTGCAGATCGGTTACAGTGTTTTTCTTTCCGATGTCGACGTCGTCTACTTGCAGAACCCCTTTGATCATCTGTACAAAGATTGTGATGTCGAGTTCATGACCGATGGTCACAACAACTTCACGGCCTATGGGTATAGTGACGTCTTCGATGAGCATGCAGCGGAGTGGGCTCGCTATCAGAGCCGGACCTGTAAAGAGGCCAATGAGGCTTGGGCCTCAGGGCCCAAAAAAAATTTAGGGGCCTATTTTTAAGGCCAATGAGTATTGTTTAGGTATTTTATATAAATATTTTATATATTTTTATTTAATATAATATAAATATTTGGAATATTATATTTATTTAATGTGAATGCAAATTTTATTGTTATTTTGATTCTTTAAAAAAAAATCGGAGGGGCTGCCCCCCCCCCCCCCACACAACTCCTACTATTAATAGGGGGCCCATTTTTTCCCTCCGCCTCAGGCCCCATAAAACACAGGTACGGCTCTGCTCGCTATGCTCACACAATGCGCATATGGGTTTACAACTCTGGTTTCTTTTATATCAGACCGACAATCTCTTCCATTGAGCTTTTGGTTCGTGTTAAGTAGAGGCTCGCGAGTAATCCTAATTTGTGGGATCAAGCGGTCTTTAACGAGGAGCTCTTCTTTCCTTCGCACCCTGGATACGAGGGGCTTCATGCATCAACGAGAACCATGGATTTCTATCAATTCATGAATAGTAAAGTTTTATTCAAGAGCGTCAGAAAGGACCCCAAGTTGGCAAGTTTAAGGCTGTGATTGTTCACATCAACTGTCATCCTGATAAGCTTTCTAGGATGAATGCAGTTGTGGAGAATTGTGGACGGGAATGAAGATGCACTAAAGAGCTTTCCTGATGGTTCTGAGGTGAAACCTTCACGCTGCATGGCATTGTGACCGTGTGCTTGCTTTGCTTGATAGGAGCCCTTGGCTCACCGCATGGACTTCATGGTTCCGTGAAATGTATACTTTGGCGTCCTTCAATCGCTAAATGTCATAGTTGCATTTTTTTCCCCCAATTGAGTGCTAAATTTTCATCATTTTCCATGTTACTGCAAATGTCATTCGTTTCTCCCTGCAAAACTGCTTCATACGGTCTGTTGTGGTTGTTTAATGTCAGTTCAGTTAGATCAGGATTGGATAACTTTAACATTAAAACCGTGGTTTTTGTACCTGACATACACGGCTGTTAAATTTGGTCGTTACCACCCTTGAACATGTAGCCTAATCGATCTCATTCTCCTTATATGTGCCGTTGATCATATTAGTTGAGGTTGTCTACCTCTATCCTAAAATCACATTTTTTGATCAATCCAAACTAAGAAATCATATAAGAAATTTTTTTTTATCCTAATAAACCTCCTAAATACTCGCCAATGACAGTAAATTTCAGTTCCTTAATAAAACTCATGCACATACACACACACTCAGGTTATCTTTTAGACAAAATAATCATAATTTACTGCTGGCTAAGAAGTGGTTTGCATTTTTAAGCTTAACAGGTTTTTAAGAGACATTATAAGATAAATTTTTAAAGAATCGCTTTGATAGATAAGCATGCGCCAAGTTTCCTTCTTGGCGCAGTTTCAGATCCCTAAAAATTGCCACCATTCCTTCCATCTGGTGGACACAGAAAGCACCAATATCTTAACCATTCACCAAATGCGTATGCCCACCAGAGAGAGTACTTTGCAATACGAGTATGTGCTGTGAGTAAAGGATTCAACTCTAATTAAGATAATTTCACAGTGCCATCATTCATGGAGTCCGACAGCCTGATGCAATTTAAGAGAGACATCACCAATGGTAGGGATGCTTGTGAGTTACCACTGTCTGGTAGTGGAGGGACTTCATAAGCATCTGGGCCTATTTTCAGATACTTGTGGAATCCATGACTCAGCTGGCAGCAACACATCATCTCACATAAAGAGCTGCCATGTTCCTGCAGTACTTTCTTTTTTTAAGCAGGCATCGAAAGCTCCAGTTTATGCATGAAGAGACATGATCTCCAGTCAAAACTCTCCTACTTCACCAGCCAATTCATTTCAATGATGATTCTCACTTCCTTACACCGCCATAATTAAACACATCAATTTAGAGAGACTCGAATTCTACACAATTTACAAAGCCTATCGATAGTGTTACACAGGATCACCACAATTTGATTGTGGGCAGCTGACCTTTAATTTTTTCTGGACTCAAGCTTCCCGTTGGTGTTAAAGAATTTGCTATTCTTGGGACCAGAAATCAAACTGCTTCCCCTAGACAAGTCACGTGAGTGCCCATTGTCTTCACTGCTAACCGCAGGAAAGGCCATGGAGTCTGCACCTTCTTGGTCCAACATGGATAATGCTTCAGGTCCATAATACCGCGACAGTTGTTCCTGTTAGAGAAAGCAGACAGTAAGGACGGTTTGCTACAAGCATTTCAAATTACCAAGATTACCATAAAACCCCTCCAATCTTATTGTCAATGATAGGATAACGTTCCACCAAAGGCATGTAGCATGAGCACACACACACATACATTGCATCAAGTCTGGAGTCTGGATAAATAGCATGAAAACTTGAGGGGGTTTAAATAAATATTGTTGCACGGAAATTTTTCAACCTCTTATGGCCACAACTATCACCTAAGTACATTTTGTAGTCATCTCAAAGATGTATGTTTCATACTACTGTCTGTAACAGGTCATCCAAGTCACAGATTCACAATGCCCCTAATGACCTGAACAACTAACACAATCACATGAGTCCACTGTAAACCGTAACTAAGCTCATCAGGTTAAATTTTTACCTGAAACATGCATACATAGAAAGTACAAGGGTGTCTACAAAGTGAAATTAAACCATTCAAAAGGAAAAACAAGGAACCAGAATATCTCACCAATATGGATGCATTTTCAGATGTAAGCTTCTCACACTCGTCAGAAAGATGCTGGAGTTCAGCTTGGAGTTTTTGATTCTCAGTATTCAGTAGCTCCACCTTAGCTGCTAGTTCTTCACACTCGGCCTGTTCAAAAAACAACTTTCATTAAAAATGATCATAGATTTCCTTAAAAAATGAAAACCAGCAAATCCAATGATTCTTAAGCTATCATGAATGGTTTCAGCAGGTCATGAATGGTTTCTAACTTTCTAGGAAGAAAAGTAGAAATAGTATATGATCAATGCACCTCCTATATAGTATCACTATTGTACTAAAATTTTTGAAACATGACATCAGAGGTTGCTTCAACCCATATACAGCTTTCTTTAAATAGCATACTTCGCCTTTTCCATCTTCTTGAGCAAATCCAATAGGTAGGTTCATGCTTTCATGTAAACCTCTCCTTAAAGATCCCCATCAAGAAGCGTGTTTTTCACATAATGTAGAATTGGCTTATCTACCACAAAAGTGTTGTAAAGGTAGTGTAACGCTTGAGAACGGTTCTTCATACTCAATCGCATGTGTCTAAGTTTATGGTTTCACAAAAAATCTTAATACTTTTTATAACTAATTCATTTGGCTTGAGCTTAAATGTGTAATTTGCACCCAACACTTTCTTGTGAAAGGTACAGACGTAAACTCCCATGATCTACTTTTCTTTAAAGAAGCCGTATCATTCTCCATAGCCTCTTACTACTAAGGGCTTTGCAATGCCTCTACTATATTCTTGGGAATTGGAATCAAGCCTCAGTTCGCCACAAAAGCCTTGAATTTTGACATTGATTATTAGGGGAAAAAAATGACAGGATGAGAAGTACAAAGTCTTTTACCTTATGGCAAGAGGTAAACCAAGATCAGAAATGTAGTTACCTTGTTTAGGTTGATCATTTGACACTTAAGCTTCATGATGAACTAATTCCAGAAGACCAATGTGAGACATGACGGCTTTCCTCCCTCCACCAGCACACATCATCATCGTCTTAGGTGTCTCACTATTACATAAAGGACTAGGATCCAAAAAGACCACAGAAATATAGCAATAGTATGTGTCAATCTTCTTCACTCCCTCATTTTGATTAGAAAAATAATAGGGTACTTCCTCTAGATTAATGAATATCTCATAAAGACAAATTTGATAGCTTTTGGATCCAACTTGTATCTAATAACCTTATGATCATTGACAAAGTACATGCAACCAAACACTCAAGGAGTAACATGAAAAAAAGGTTGCTTGAGAACTTAGAATTTGCAAATGAGATTCCCCTCTAAGAACATCTGAAGGCATCCTATTAATGAGATAGGCTGCAGTGAACATTGTGACCACTAGCATCTTCTAGAATCATTTCTCTCAATAGGAATTCTCTTGCAACTTCAAAAGGATATAATATTCTTCCTTTCAGCGACCCATTTTGTAGGGATGTGTAGGAACATGAAGTCAGGATCAATTTCATGTTAAAATTGGAAAATATATTCTCAACCACTATCAACTCTCAAATTCTTCAAGGTAGCATTATACCAAGTCTCAAGACTCTCAACTATCTTATGAAACAAAAGAAAAATTGTACACACTCAATCCCCATAAATCAATGGACTAACTCAAAATAAGTAAAACATCACCGACAAGTTTACAGGATATGAAATTTTACATTGATCAGCTGTTTGATAAGTGTCACAATGTAAGACTGCATTACTCTTCCAATTACTAGGTCATGACACAAATTTTGCAACTTAAATAAAAAAAAGTCCCTAATTTCAAATTCAACAACAAAATAGGTGCCATAAGAAATCATTACATGCCGTTTATTAAACACATTAAGCCTGTATGCTTATATCTATACTCGAATGTCTTTCCATCTTCAAATCCTGAAAAATGCAATAGGATGGGTAAAATGTCACTCAAATAGCAGGAACACCGGGAACATGAAGAATCAGTATCCAAGGATAAATTTGACATATCTAGACCACATTTCCCCTGAAAGGGAGAGGGGCATCCAACTGCAAGATGTAATGTGGACTACTGGAACAAAAATAATCTTAAAACAAGGATCCTCACACTATTTATGTAATACATAGCTTGAATCAAATCCCATGATTTAATAAATAGGATCAGCATGATAGAATGGGGAGTAGAGGTAGAAGGCCCAGCAACTTCATGACTTCCAATTCTCTAATGTTTCAACCCTTCAGTTCTCTTGATCAAGAAGGATACTACATCCTTCTCCATGATATTTATGTATGGGCCTTATTACCTCTAGCGTTCGGTCTACTGTATACCACTTTCCACCAGTCCTTTCATGGGATGAGACCATACTCCAAGAGATTTACGAGTTTTAATCCCTTATTTGCATCACCCTAAGCTTTTTTTTTTTAACAAACATTCAGCGAGCTATGAATCCACTACTACCCTTTAAAGAAGACCAAAGAATATCTGAAATAGCAGAAAGAAACTTGAAGATATCCAACTCCACAACTAACAATCCAGTGAAGCCAAAATTTTGTGGGAAAACCTTTGAGAACTTAAACCACTCATAAATGCAATACTGGTTTGATGTGGAACTTCATTTTTTATATGAAACTTTGGTGATTGTGGGGCACTAATTTTTAGATTCCTTTTAAAAACATGTAAAATCAACAAAAATTCCTTGATTTATCAACTAAGAAGGACCATGGAGACCATATATGTACTTTCATATCCACAAAAGTGAAATATTAGAAAATCAATGGGGCTACTAGACGGTGTGACATTATCCATAGTAGCACAAAGATTGTTGCTTATATATATGGAAGTTAATATTTTGCACCTAACAAATTCTGAAACTCTGTGGTAGTTGGTAGTTCTTTACATGTTAATTGCCACCAACAAGGGCAATTGAGTATTCATGGAAAACGCACCCACATTTATCAGTTGTAATTTGAAACATATGGGGTATAACTTTGTACATTTTATAGATTTTCTAAAATGCCCATAGCCAATGAAAATTAATGCAATACAAAAGCATGTTATTTCCAAACTTAGGGGAAAATTTGTTGAAATTTATTAACATTTTTCAATTAGTGAATACTAACAAACAATCAACCTACTTACATACATGTGCGTGTGTGGAAGAGAGAGAGAGAGAGAGAGAGCAAATTGATTTTTCATTTTTAATATCTAGACTTCTATTTAATACCACATATGGAACAATAATGTATGGGTCACCAATAGACATTTAAGGCATTAGCAAAACATTATGAACATTTTACGAGAAAGCCTTTTGCCAAAGATGCTACATAAAACAACAAAAGATGTGTTCAAATTTAAATTACACAAGAAACACATATATACACAAATATAAAAACCTTCAGCTATCTAGCATCATTAGCATACTTGCTTACGAAGTCTTGATCTTCTAGCAGATTCACGATTAGATTGTTTTCTCCTTTGTCTCTTCAGTTCACGCTCATCCTGTTAATGTTCAAGAATCAGCAGCTAGCAAATTTAGATGATCAAGCAGACATTCCAAAACCAAATTATTATTGATTTCATGATTTAACAAAGAAAGAATCACATTGTGAAATTCAATGAACATTGGGCATCACAATCTAAGCCAAGTGAAAGTGACAAATTTTTTGACAAAGGTACATACCTGAATCCAAAGGTCAGACGGAACCCTTTCTCGACCAATTATCGGTGTTGGCACAGCCGCTGATGAAACACCTGCTGCAGTAGATCTTGCCTTTACATTTACAGCTCCGGCGGGAGATGCATTCCAGAGATCCATCCCTATGTTAAGATTGGTTGTTGGGCCAGCAGGCTTTCCAGGCACAGTCACAGGAGGGATTAATGCAGCCTGCCCCTGAGCATTAAAATACGATTCGCCAGTCGGGCCCATGTATTGTGCAGCATTGTTGAGCTGAGCATTTGCTCCTGAAGTAATAATCAAATCAATAAATCCTCTAACTGGATAGAATCTATGCATTTGAAATATAGATATGCCATCAATTTATTTGAAAGACGCAGCAGTAGTTTACCATCCGCTAGCATCTGATCGAAACTCCGTTTCCTTGTGTCCTGCAACTCCTAAATGCAAGACTGAACACATCAGAATTCATATAATCTCTCAAATAAAAGAGCCAGATTAAAATAAGGTAAGTAGTAATAAAAAATGTAAAATGCCAAAAAATGTATTAAAGATACAATTTCTTTCAATTTGATGGAAAAAATATCCTGAATAAGTTGAAGAAATGATCAAAGGGAAATTTAAATACAAACTGAAAAGAAATGAGAAAATAATTGCATCAATCATGTCATCTATTGAAGAGAATAATTACTTATTTAATACCAACAGTATGCACCTAAAACATGTTAACTACTTTTCATAATGCAAAAATTGTTTCGCAAATCATTATTTTGGAGAACTATGAAAAATAAGGTAAAAGAAATACGTGTTGATTTTCATTATCCTCGCTGGCATCCGATGAATCTTCACTTCCACTCTCCCCACTGTTTAAAAGCATTAAGTGAATGCATCAAGCAGAACCTATCCAAAATCCTACATAAAGCCACTACCAAAGTCAGGAAATTTATTGGCTTTCTTTAAATAGCTACCTGTGTGAGATATCCTCATTTGCCGAACCAGATCCTGTTTTTCCACACTCTCCAGATTTTCCACTAGTGAAACCTAGATTTACGGAGCTTCCCTTTGGCTTCTTCATCAAGCCCCGCGCCTTATCATCTGAGGTTTTTCCTTCCGCTTCAGTAGCAGATGTCACCGGAACCTAGCATCAAAAGAATAGATTTGATTCTGTTGAATAACTCATAAGATGAGAGGAAATAATGGTTACTTTAAAGGCTTTATTTGGCAGTCATTAAGCATAAAATAAGAACAAGAATTGCACTTTCTCAAATGCTCATGGAAACCTCAATTTTCAGCAATCATAAACAGAAGTTCTAGCAACACTGGCTCAATCAAGTTTCTTTAGATTCAGCAAGGAGGGCTTCTAAAACTACATAGCAAGATTGGGCTTCACTTCTGGGAAGACTCTTTCCCAAGTGAAGTCAAAGTTCAAATCAATATGAGTTGCTAAATTTATCCAAATAGAACAGCAAGGCAGCTTAGAATCAGTCAATTGAGATAAGTTTGATAATCTAAAACTGTTTCTTGGGTAAAAACAGTTAATGAAGACTTGAAAGGCTACAACTCTGCCACATCACCATCAAGTCTAACAAGTCTTCACCATGACATTGAATAATAGCCACAACATCAATTGATAGGTCCAAGCCCCAACTGGTTGAATCATAATAACACATGTACAGATTTAACCTGATGCAACTTGCAGACTCAGCACACGCATGTTTACTATGGTACATCGTCCCAGTAAGTAGGTGTAAACATGTTTCAACATGTACTTGCATGCATGAGCAAGACCATATCACAATGAGATTTGAATGAAACAGCCACACATCAGCATCAAATTGAATGGTGACATGCAAGAATATTTAGGTGGTTGAGCATTGAGCCATGAACAAAATTGTGGGCTGCTCATTGAAAAAATTGGAATGCTTTAACAATCTCAGCAAAATAGTTGTTATGAAATTAAAGGAAAATGCAAACCTTAAACAGTAAAGAAAATATTATTACCGGAGTCATGCTTGGATGAGCATAAATTCCACCATGTGCGTAGAGTGCAGGATATGGAAGTGGGGTCCCATAAGGTGGCATTAAGTGCTGAAAAGCAAACAAAATCCCGAGTGTAACAGCAGAATAAATGTGCATCAAAGTATGGCATTCCTAGTATAAATTTCTCACGCAAGGCTATTACCTGGCCTCCCCACAAGTAGGGGTGTGGTACCGGAGAAGATGGAACTGGTGATTGAAAATAACCCGGGGGAGTAGCTCCAGAACCATAATACGCCTACATTCATGAGCAAACTTTCTGAACTTTTAGAACCCTCATTAGGCTGATAAATGGTTCAGCACAACACAATGTTCCATTTAAGTCCTGCAAGAAAGGTTGGCGTGTAACAAACCTGCACTGGTGTAGCCCAATCAGGATAGGAAGGCGTTGATGGAGTTTCCTGCAAGAAGGCATATTCAACATACCAAGAACAGGCATAAGGAACATGGGTGTGAATAAGCATAACTAACCGCTTGTGTTGAAGTAGATGGTTTGGAAGGTTTTCCAGGAGTACCCCCTTCCCCAGACCCCATGACTCTAATCAAAGGTTATACGCAACAGAATCCAACTTGATTTAAGTCCACTCTGCAGTTCACATGGTTATGAATAGGCTAGTCCTCTAATGAGCATCAGGCATCATCTTTTGAAGTATGAAATACATAACCAATTAGTGGGAGAACAGAAGAAACATATAAACAGGAAATAAGCAGTAATGCATATATAGAGCTTATCTAAAGTTAAACCTTTGATATTAAGCAGCGTTCAAGTGATTGAAATAACAAAGACACTCTTAAAAGCAATAGCATGGGTTACCTTTTGGGGCAAAGAATGTCGTTTTCATTTTTCAATTTCAAATTACTGAAGTACATCTTGTCACTTTTTGAAAAGTATGTTTTGTCTTCCTTCAAAACAAAAGACTCGTACGGCGTCCAAAAAAGCAGACATGTATTCTTAAAAATGTCATTGCTTTTAAAGGTGTTTTGGTTTTTTAATCAGTTGCACACTGATAACCTTAATATAAAACCAACACTAGAGTGATAAACCAATACATGCAACACACCCACACACACACACATAGGATACAATACCTTTTTTGCTTTTTTGTAAATCTGGTCCCATGGATGTGATCTACATGCTCCATTTAGTGGGGATCCACATTCAGATCATTAGATCTCAACACCAAAGCAGGTTTTTCAGAGATTGAAAAATCAATGGCAGTAAATGAATCAAATTTTTCCGACTCAAAAGAACTTTTTTTTCATCAAAAAACATGACCCAATGGTTGATTCCCACCAAAGCATGCTGAACACATCTATGACATCAGATTGAGTTGAAACAACTTGCATCATCAGATCTTAACTAGATCACTTATACAAACGATTGTAGCAAATATATTCATATAGATATACATATATATAAACTAATTATACCAACTAATTGAAATGACTAAAGCACCTTTAAAAACAGTGATATTTTTAAAAATACATAGTTTCTTTTATGGGTCAAAAAACTCACTTTCACTTTTCATATTTAAATTAAGCACACCTTATTACTTTTTCAAAAATATGTTTGACTTTTTGCTTCCCTCAAAAAAATGACTATATTCCTTGTATTTTTTTCCTGATAAAGTAACCCAACCTATGTTCTTTCTTAGTGAAGCAAATGTAAAGGGCATTTTAGCCATTTTGCTTGACTAAAACCACATCAATCAGTCAATTATAGGCTACATGCATCCTTGTGTTAGAAGCAAAAAACAGAAGTGGCTAACCAGTTATAATTAAATAAGTGATAACCAGAGCAAATTTTTTGTAATTTTTTCTCTCCTATGAATGTATAGGATGTATATTTGCTATAATAGATTGTGCCTACAATGGAATTGGAATCTCATGATGCAAATTGTTTTGACCAGTCATAGATATCGTCGAGATATTTTCAAAATATTGTGATATTATTGCTGTAAATTCAGCAAATGACAATATAGGTAAAATATCATCAATTTGATAATATGTGATATTATCACGAGAATATCGTGATTTTCTCATGCTATGTCACATGGGTGCGGGTGCGGGTGCGGGGATGAGGCACTTCCAAAAAACCCGGGTGCGTCAAATATATATATATATATATATAGTCCAAAAGTTGGACATAAATGACCCTGGGTGTGTTGACTGCACCCAAGGTCAGGTTGACCGCATCGGGTGCGGGTGCGGCACCTAGTTGGAGAATCCCTGTGACATATAAGGCAAAAAAAAAATTCTTGGCAAATTTTTTTTTTAAGTCTGAAAAATTGGACCAAAATGACCCTGGGTGCGTTGACCGCACCCGGTGCCGCACCAGCATCGCGTCGACGCGGGTGCGGCACCCTGCTAGCCGAATCCCTGTGACATAGTTCTCATGACATTATCAATTAGTTTTACTATTTTTATTTATTTTTTACATTTTAAATATGTTTTCCTTCTTTCTTTTACATTTTTTATTTATTTCTTTTATTCTTTATGTATTTTTTGTCTAAACATGATATTTTCTTACTTATTTTTTTATTTTTTAAGCCAGAACATTTTCTTGAGATTATGAACCAACCTATAATATCACAAGAAATAGCCTTGCCAAGATATAGCCGATACCGATATTTGTGACTATGGTTTTGAGTCTTGACACAATCTAACTTCATAGATGTGTTCATCATGCTCAATTTAGTAGGAATCAACTCTTGGATCATGTTTTCAAGACAAAAAGAAAACATGTTTTTATGAGTTGGAAAAAATCGATACATTCATAGCTGTTGATTTTTTTATTGCTAGAGAAAACTGTATACAGGTTGAATTCCGGCAATCCAAAAGCCGGTTCCCACTAAATGAAACATATAGATCACATCTATGGTGTTAGATGCGAGAAAAATACAAAAAACAAAAAAAGGGATTCAGCCACTTTGCTAAGTCGATTGTATTTACAATAGACTGTACCAAATATATTCTCAAATGTAAATGCACGAATATTTCTAATTCCATGCCCACTCATGGATATTTAACAAGTTTACCACTTCTTTGTTGCCCCAAACAATTACGAAAACACCAATAGTTGCTTCATACATTAATTGGCGTTGTCAAGTGTTTTGTAAATCTATAAAGAGCACATCACTGAATATGTTACATTCTCAACTTAGAACCAACAAATGTGTCTTTAACACTTTACAAATTACTTAAATATCCTAGTAGTGGCAATTAGTATATAGCACTACCATGGTACTTCTAAATCTGTAAGGCGCCAAAAAATGTGAACTTTGTTAACATCAATGAAAGGCCACGGAAATCAATAACGTCATTCATGCACACACATACACATTGTTATATATGTTTGTAATTAACCACGCACACACACACGCACAATTATGCATGCATGTGATTGTGTCAAAGAGCAGCATGCACAGTGCATGTGTAGCTTGCATCAGGCTACACCTGGTCTATGCACATAGCTCTTTCCAGGAGGGTGGCCACCTATCCTACTATCAAGATGATTTTGTTTTCATTCTTATATATGAGTCCGTGCAGCATTTCCACGACATCATTATGATCTATCAATGGGACTTGGCCGGAAAGTGTTCTTGCATTTACCATTAGCTTGGGTGGTTCCTGTTTCTGGTGTTCCAGTCACCTTTTAATGGCTCCCTTAATGTATGTGCCAGGAAGTGTATGAAGAAGCGAGCAACTCCCAGAAAATGCCCCGCGGTAGGCTGTTGTTGGGGCAAACTTTATTCTTTGCTCTACAAAAGTGTAATTATAAAATGATCATAGGATAGATAACTGGCCACTAAAGGGGCTGAATCTTTGTCCTCATCATATTTAAGAGACATCAATAAATAGGTACTTTTAAAAACAATGAACTGTTTAAGACCATGTGCACCTTCTTGCATCCTAAGGACGTACTCATAGAACTTTTGTAGTAGATGTGAAGGCTTTCACAAACATGCTTTCAACTTTCATCCACACTTATGTTGATTCCTTTTTGAGGTCATGTACTTGATTTCAGCCTTGAGTCTCGTGCCTAATCTGCATCCATCTTGTCCTGTCATAGATGAGTTTCTTGGACCTCATGTTGAATGCTTCATTTGAACCCCATGAAATCAGCAACCCCAGGACCTTTTTCATAGTCCAAAAATCAATCCTTTTTTTCACCTCCAACCAAATCACTTTAAAATTTGTTTGCAAGACTTTGAAGTCCGTCGAATTCATACAGTAAAAGCTATGGCACCAATGAAAGCAATGGGATAAGCAAGCAAACACTTACATGTTTCACCACAACCTGACCCTATGTCCAAGCAACACTGATTATCCTCTGACCACCATCAGTGAAAGATTACAAGAAGAAACCAAAGACTCAAGATAAACTTCACGAGAGAGCATAGACACTCAGGAAGATAAATAACACAAGCAGAGACTAAACCCCCACATTTTCAAAACTAAAAACTAGAACAAAGCAAACTGAATACATAAAACGCATCTAACGCTTAAATGAAGAAGGGGAAGCGTGGGGCAAGCATGTCCTCAATCAATCATCCTACCAAACTACCACGAATCTCCGTAATTCCTTCCAATCTGCGAAAAAACAAATTCCTCAATTCAGAAAGACCCACCACTCCCTCATACACTTGCAGGGCTTCCTCCCTACCGAAAACCGCTCAACTGACACGAACTCGACAACTCAAAACACTCAAATTCCACTACATCACCCAAAGCGAGATCCCATCTCATCCGATTGGAACAGAGAAAGATCAGGAAATCAAACAACTATACGAATTCACATCAAACACTTTGTCGAATCAAAGGGAAAAAAAAAAGATGCAGCAGCAAAACGGAAGTACGGTCACAATTCTTCCCAATTCACCGAGGAAACCAAACGCTAACCTGCTCCCATGATGCCGTCCAGCAAGCGAGCGAGAGTACGGGCGCAGACACACGAGAGGATGGATCAGGATGGGTGAGATTGGGTGCGGTAAGCGAACTAACCGACGTGGTAATCTCGTGACATCGTGTCCGGCTACGATTGGCGTCGGTCGTCCCCTAGGGTTAAGGGTTCTCTTCGACCACTCGCTGCTGCTTATGCAGACGCACTGACATGCCTCGCTCGTATGTCGGTTTCAGATAACTCACACGCCCGCAGCATGACCGATTTGACCCCCATCGTTCCAAGCAAGCATAAAGCATATATGCCTATGGTCCGTCAAATTTGAGGCTTAGTAGGCTGGTTCTGGGTTCTATCCAGTCGGTCCGTCTGTATCGGGATGGGGTTCCATCCCTAAACGACGCTGCGGCCTGGGACCTGACCCAGTGCATGTTGGTGGTGCAGCTGAGTCTGACTCTAAGTCAAAATGACACAGGCCGAGTAGGTGTGTCAACTGGTAGGGTTTGGTTCGGACTCGGGTGGAACTAGACTTAAACCAGATTTTCGGGTATGGTATCGGCCTAATCAGGTCTATTATAAGAAAAACCATACCCAAACTCGATAAAAACTACATGAACCAGACCCTGACCATACCCGATAAAATAATGTTTTTATCATTTTTACATTGAAAATTTATGGGTCTTAGTCGAAACTCTAGTCAGGTTCGGGTCTGATATAAAATTTCACAAATTAATCGGACCTTTAAGTTCGGACTTGAGTACCATACCCGAACCTTATAAGGTTTGATCCGACTAAACCTGACCCGTTGACACCCCTAAGGCGTGGTGTCAGTGTCACTTGGGTGAGATAATGGAGGGGCATTCTTGCAGGGACTTGGAGGAAGGAGGCTCTAAAAGTGAAACGGATAAACTTTGGTAAAAGCAGCAAATGCAAATATTTTTCTTTTGGAGACACACCACCGCCTGAGAAGTGATGTGGACAGCCGCTTGGCAGTGCGGGCTCCATCAGTGAGCTGGCTGAAGCCCCGCGTGCATCTGACGAGGAAGGTCTTGTTGAGCGCTGAGCCCACCTTAAGCATGGGTTGAGACTTAGATATAATCCCTCAACCATGAGTTGTTATCCCAAGTTTCATTTGGCTTTTGTTTTATTGCATTTCTAATCAGACTTTAGGCCTTGTTTGGAAACTAGTAGTTAGTATAGAAAGTGCCATTTGAAGAAGTGAGAACCGCCAAACGCTGGATTTGCTGTGGATTTCGTTCATTACAGTAAACATAAAAAGTCCATCTCACTTTCACTTCCAGATGCATAAACACCCATCTCCGCCATCAGTTTCCAAACGACCACCAAAAGTAGTTTGATCAAGTTTTTGCCAAATGCATTAACTCCTATCCCCGCTCCTAGTTTCCAAACAGAGTCTGTCTTAGAAAACCTTTTCAGACAGCTTGTCGTCGTGCCTTTGCCCTTTGTCTTTTGGCAGAAAAGTTTCCTTTCACTTTCACTGAACTGACACATGACACTATATCTTCTCTTGTTCATTTCTTTACTTTGTGGTTTGCTTCCTTTAGAATATGTATTTTAAACGACAATACGATCAGCTCCTATTTTGTTTTGATTGTTGTGTTGTACAGTGCTTTGTATATGATGTATAGAGGTGATGGGAGTGGAGTTGTCAACTGCATCGCTTAGAATATGTAATCTAAACGAGAATACGAGCTTCTCCTATTTTGTTTTGTTTATTTCATTGTACATTACTTTGTATATGTTGTTTTGATGTAATAGAAGTTGCTAATAACGAAAGGGGGCTTCCCTAACTCTTTCATTGAAAAAAAAAAAATGAGACGAGCAACTAGGGCTGGTAAACGAGCCGAACGAACCAAATAAAAGCATGTTCGGGCTAGGCTCGTGTTCGTTTTTATCGAGCCAAGCCTGAGCTCTCCTCGTCCCTGAATAAGAGGAACAACTAACTTGTGTAAAAAGTAAAAACATTCCACGCTATATTTATATACAGAGAGATGCCCAACACCCCTCCAACGAACCTTTAATGCATTTTTGCTGACCATTGGATCTAATGAGATCCAACGGCCACGATAAGTCATATTTTATACATGACCCTTTTCGCCCACCTTACCCATCCCGCCCGTTTTTCGCACTCCTTATCCCTTCTCCCACTCCCTCTCCCTCTTTGTTGCTTTCCTGGAACATCCCCCATGTCGCCAGAGCTCCTCCATGCAGCGGAGCCCCCGAACACGCCGGAGACCCTCCACTCTTGTTGGTTCCCCTCCACACACACCGGACCCCTTCACGCACGCCGGAGCCCCTCCACGGTATCCCCTTTTCCCTCTCTCTCTCTCTCTCCCGACCATTTTCCCTTCTTCCCTCCAAGACCAACAACCCTTAAAACCCTAATGCCTTGAATGGCAGGGTCCCTCCATGCGCTGGAGCACCTCCACGCACGCCGGTTCCCATTTTGTCCTCCACGATGTTCTTCGAGATTGCTGATCTTTTGCGTTGTTTGAATCTTTGACTTTTTTTTGTTGCTAAACATCGATTGAAATTGCACTACATTTGGTACTGTTGTTCTTTATAGGCTTTTTAAGCCCCAATAATTTGATCAAAAGTGAGGTTTGGGGATTCGATCGATGGTCTTGTTCATGGATGTGTGTCGTTTTGTTGTGCATTTTATAGATTTATTGTTTATGAGTTGTGCGCGGATGAATTTGGGGTTTCTATGTGGATCGGAATACGAGATTGCCATTTTTAGTTTTTTTTTTTTGTCTTCCTGGTTTCTTCATGCTTTTTTTGTTGATCTTATCGCAATGTGATTTCCTTTTTCCCGTTTGTAGCTTGTATAACTATTGGAGGATCTCCTCTGATGTGAATTTCTGCATTCATTGTATTGATTTCTGACTTTTTGTATTTATTGATGTAAAATCTCTGGTGCCGATACCTTGGCCCATTCAAAGTGTTATTTGTGGAATAGGGTCTGCATACTGTAAAATTCTTTCTGCCTTCGATCAGTTAGTGTATTCTTTTTGGAATCTATAAATTGGGATTCTATCTTTTATGATGGGGGTGTTGAGAAGGGTGAACGTATTTGAGGTGAAATGTTGTTGAGGGAAAAAATGAAGAATATCCCTTTTGGATGTGTAGATAACTTTGTATCCAAGTATAGAAAAATAAGATTTTTAGGACTCTGCAAACAACAAAAGGAAAACTAAGTTACTTTGTGTTTAATATCATTCTGGGGAACAATTGTATCTTCTTTAACATTTCCTTGTTTGTTGGGTCTACATTTTTTTGTGACTTGTTCTTTATTGTTCCATACTACCACTAAAGTTCTCCTCTAGCGTAGTTTTTGTGTGTTGGGCTTTTCTTTCTCATCAGCTATTTTGTATCTTGCGCCTTGTGGTTGAGAGATTGACGGAGTTGATCAGATTTATAACTCTTTGTGTCATTTTGGTTTATGAGTGTTTATTACAGGATGATTAAGGATCATGATTAATGAATATGGAGGACAAGTATGTTGGCTACGAAAATAAATTTCATATATGCATGACAAAATACCATTGCCGAGAAGGTTGAAATTTTGTCATACTTGTTTTAGAACTACTTGACAGTTTTCTTTCTGTGGTGTACTGGTGTGTAAATATGTAGATGGGGTTAATTGGTGATTAGGTCATTTCCATGCTGAGGAAAAGGTACAACTCCTTTGATGCTCTTACTATTTATGTTTCTGTTACTATTTATGGTGATTTAAGTCAATTGTACTTATCATAGATAATGCCTTTAGATGTTTAATATTGATCTGATGGGTTGTTGCCATTGTATCTGCAACATGTTATAAGCTAATGGTTATAGACTTACATTCATTATTGAAATATTATTTAGTTTATGTTGGCCAGTCTTTCAGGTGGATTCTTTTTTGTTATTCCTTCTTGTTATTGATTTCTTGATTCCTCGTAGCATTTATGATTATGTTTTTTTAAAGCTCCACTCTTTGTCATTGACTGTTATTTGTCCTGTTTTTCATATATGCTTGACAACTATCATTGTTGTTATTGTTTTTTATGTTGTTTTCATATATAATCATCTTATTTTCTAGTATTCTCCATAAATATAATTACTGTTATTGTTTAAGTACTTGTTTATCCTCTTCTAATGAACTGTATGTGTAGCTTTTGATGAAATACCTATTAGCTCTTGGATTCCAAACTTAACAAAGCTCTGGCTTTTGGGCTCCACTAGCCACATCTTATTTTCTAATATTCTCAAGCATCTCATTTTCTTGTATTCTCAAATATCTTATTTGTTACTAGTCACATCTCAAACATCTTATCATATATAGGCATCTTATTTTCTAGTATTCTCCATGAATATAATTATGGTTAGTTTGTTACTATTTAAGCTCATTGGCCCTTAAGCAATCTAGATATAGATAAGAGCCTAGTGACAGCTGTTTGAGATTTGTGAGTTCTCCAGGCCAACCACTTTTTCTTAAATACGCTCCCTATATCAATCACTAGGTTTTCTTTTGTTATGCATACTTGACCATAGCTATGACTGAAATTATCTTACCAATGATGGAAACAATTATACTTACACAATGTGGTTATTATTCTATTACATGTGTTTGCACACACCATGCATGTGAAAGAAAATTACTTACCATAATGTGTTATTGGACTAAAGATGTGAGCATTTTGATATTCTGTTCTCTAAGTTCCAAGTTCCCTTTGAGTTCTGCATGCTTTTTAGACATTGATGGCATCTAACAATTTCAATTGAAGGTGAGCAGTACGCCACGAGCAATTTCAATTCGCATGCCCTACTAAATGTTAAGATTTGTGCCTCCCTAATGTTCTTAGAAATCAAAGCAGTTATAGCTGCTATAGCATAAGGAAATAAGAGGGAGGCTAATTTTCCAATGTCTACATTGGCTACTCATATTTGATGTGGCTTTTATGTATTGTTTCATGTTGATCCTATTTAATCATCGTGACTGGACGGTGGATGAGAGTAGATTGGGCTCAACACCACCAAGCTGCCACAACAAATGCATGTAAACCCTATATGGCCATTAAAGATCCCACACTTCCAACTCCTGACCATCAAAGAGGAGCAGCAAATAAGATTCCTATCCAATTGGAGAGAGACCATTTTTCAAATTGCAAGCCCCTTGGATGGAAATGCCGTTGTGGGTGTCACCTCTTTAAAATCTAAATTACAATAAGATTCCTATCCAAATAAGATCCACAGTTGCACTAAAATGTTCTGATCATGATGTCTCGTGGATTGGGGTACACTGTCTTCTTACTCAATGAAAGTGCCAAGCCGACCCGGCCCGCCATGCACCGGGTTTGGGCCATGATTTTAGGTCCGGGCCCATTAGGTATTGGGCCGAAACCCAGCCTGTTATATACGTGGGCCGGGCCAGGCCCGATGGACTTGAGTTATTTATTGTTTTATTAATAAATTTTTTTTTTAAATTAACTATTACATATTAACTTGGATAACTATTACTATTTACCTAATCGGTTCCCTGAAAACTTGCTATTTGTTAATTATTACTATTTACCTAATTACTTGCATGGAAACTTGCTATTTGTTAATTATTACTATTTACCTTTCTTACATGTAGCATCATATGGTAATATGTTAACGCAGTGCATGGTGCTCTGTCCTTTGCAGGGATTTCGGAATTTCTGGGCATCATAATAACATGGGTGGATGTGGATTTTGCATCCATAGCATAAAACCCATGGTTGAATTCATTTCAAGTTGTATATCTCTTATTTTGGAAATATCATGGCATGATACAAAAAAGGCTTTTAAATTTTTGTGTTGTTTTGAATTTTATGCTTTTTATTTAATTTATTTTTTGTATTCTAAGAATTAATGTATTAATTTTATTAAAAAATAACCTATAAATGGGTTTGGGCCGGACTGAACCCAACCCACTTCACATTGGCCCGTTGGGCCAATGCCATGGGCTTCTCTTTAAACCTGAGCCCGTTAAAAATCGGGTCAAAACCTGACCTGTTACCCAAGATATAGGTCCCACTTATATCTGCTAGTCACAAACCAATAAACAAGGAATGTCATTTCAATAAATCCTCACTTCAAAGTCAACACCAAGCATTAAGCAGCCACATCCATTGGTCTATGAGAGGCCCTTGGTTGCCTTTCATGCCTTGACTACTAATCAAGGTCAAATTTTCCTTCTCTAAACCCCTCAAGGCAAAATAGGTTCCACCAAATTGGAGCAGTAATATGGTGAAAAAAATAAGTAGGACTCCAAAATCAAGTCCTTACAGTCCTCAAAATCTCTAACTTCTAAAAATTTAAGAAAATTTTAAAAAAAAATCCTATTTATCCTTTTTCAAAGGTAAAACTATAGTTGAGCAAAATATTAGTTTGAACATATAAGTGGTAGATTACATGCAAAATATTCAGCAAAGCAAATAGATTGCGTTCTCAAATATCTCTGATTGGGCTATCATTTTCATACAATAATTCAAAATCATAAAGATTTAAACCAAAGATTTAGATAAAAATAGTTTTATATAAAATGTTCATATACAAAATATCAAAATATGCTTAAGAATAGTGAATGAATTGTTGACGTCTCATCATTTGTATTAATTGTCTATTTATCACCTAGATTTTATAAAAAGAGTCAGACAGACTTATGAAAGTATTAATTATATTTCAATAACATTGTAATGTGTGTAACTAGACAATCAACGAATTTATCTAAGTATGGTATCATTTACATTTGATTACTAGTATAAATATCAAGACTTTGTTTTGATATTAACTTACATGTGGTTTCTCACAAGAAGAAATTGGTTTATTATTTCATGTAAATTGGTACCTTGAATGATTAGCCGAATTCGATTTAAAGGGAATGTTATAGTTATTGATCGCGAATTTCATAAAGGCGAAGAAAAATGATGATGTATCTTAACTTTTGTAGAAGTTGTAGGATCTACCACCTAAGACAATAATTGATAGCCTTGTCTCATAATTTTGATGATCGAGGATGTTGTGTCATTGTCACTCGCGAAATATAGTTGTTAATAATTTTTTCATCAGAACTTGTATCTCCTATCATCTCCAAATAGGCATTATATGTGAATGGATTAATGGGTCCTTTATTATTAAGGGATTTTAATACATTAGTATATACCTTGTTCAGGCAGGCGTCATCTATTCATTCTCGGTAGGTTCTCAAGTTTGTTATTATTATAATCTATTCATTATGCTCTATTTTTTAAACTGATCGAGCATCTTGTCCGTGAAGGCGGTCTCTGAATTTTGCATGTAATTTTCTCATAGGATGGTGCATTGTTGCACTCTGAGGTTTGTCATGAACCTTGACTCATTCATCAGTGAACGGGCATGTCTCGAATGTCTTATAGTACACAGTGATGACAATTAGTTCGGTTTTTAGAAAAAATTAATGCTTTTGTTTTTCTTGAAAACCAACATGGGTATTCTAGGAGATTATCGTTGTCAAATGATATCTCGATCCTCAAGTCGATGTAGATTTAGGTTATTCTTAGATGCATATCGAAAAACTTGATGAACATGTGATCGGAGTTCATGTAATCAAAGTTTTGTATTTTGCTCATTCAAAAAATAGATTCAGTTACGTATTTCTAAAATGTATCAAACTTATTTTTTTAACAATCTTTTAATGTTTGAACTAGTTAATGTTTCATAAAGTTTGATAATTGAGAATGTTTGATGCACACGAGTGTAAAATCTTGCATACATACTTTTTGAAAAGAGAATTAAAGTGCATATGCACATTAAAGTGGTGTACGTAAGAAAATCATGCATAATTTAATAAAGCAAGCATATGCAAAATTGTGCACGTAAATAAATGCATGCATAATTTAAGAAAGCAGTGTCTATATAAATGTTGTCTTAGATAAATATGTGCATAGTTTAATTAAAGCAGCCTACACAAAAGTGCGTATGTAAATGAATGCATGCATAATTTAAGAAAGAAGTATCTACATAGATGCCATTATAAATAAATGTGTGTAATTTAAATAAAGTCAACTTACTAAAAATTGCATACTTAAAAAAATTCTTGCATAATTAAAGAAAATAGTGTATGCATAAATGCCATCTTAAATAAATGCATGCATAATTTAAATAAAATAAGAATACGATAAATTGTGTATTAAAATAAATCATACATATACATGTATCTATAATAATATATATATATATATAACATAAATACGAAATACTTATATTAAGATTGCACAACAATAGTCATCGCGTGTATTTTTCTTACTTTAGTAAAATTGTGACCTTTTGACAGATTTGAACGTAAGTAATAGCTTGCTCATGCCTTGATATTTGTGCCAAAGGTTCATAAATTCGTAGATTGCGTAGGTTCGACGCACTCAAAAGATTTTTGCAAAACTACGACAAGAACGATAATTAAATATATTTTTGGTGGAGGTGGCATCACCAAGGTCGAACCTGAACTGAGTTCGAGTCGACATGATCAAGCTGGGCTCCTCTTGACTTGGTTGCCATTAATCTGAACCAGCTCGATGGGGGCTCAAACCAATTCAGGCTCAGTTAAAGTTTGCTAACCGGGCTTGGTTAGGGGGTTCAATCGAGTTTTGGCTCAATGAAGTCGCAAGAGGATTGCATAGCTTGGCTAGGGCTCAATCGACCCTCAAGCCGAGTTCCCAAAAAGATAAGGAGAGTTCTCAAAAAGATAAGGAAAGTGCATGGCTCAGTTGTGGTTCAGCCGAGCTGGGCTCAGTTGAGCTCGAGCCGAGCTCAAACACCAAAGAGAGAAGGGGTGTGGGTCAGTTGGGGCTCAACTCAATCTGAGCTCTAAAAACTTGAGAGTGGGCATGGCTCGGTTGGGGCTCAACCCAGTCGGGCTAAGTAGAGCTCGAGACAAGCCTTAAACCCCTTACCAACCCAGGTAGCCCCGGCTCTAACGGTGGTTGGTGGGGTCTCGACTGAGGCAAGCTCAACCCCTCACCAACCCAGGTAGCACCCTGAGTGCAGGGTGGTGTGGGTCACCCTGGCTCAGCTAAGGGGCAGCAGCAGTTGCTGCTGAAAAAACAGAGAGGGAGACGGCAATGGAGGCGATGATGGCGGCGTCACTGTGGCTCCTTGGAGAAGAGCCCATGTCGCACCGAAGGTGGTGTGGTAGGTACCTGAGCCTTTCTCAGGTCAATAGCAGACAATGACAGCCATGACTGTTGCTGTCGTGGGCTGCTGAAAAAACAGAGGTCGGCAGCGGTGTTATTGTGCTACCATGAACCAGAGAAGTGAAAGGTGCTCAGCTCCTTCCGAACACAGGCACAAGGGTGCCATATAGATGGTGGAAGAAGAGGGGATGGGCTTACCTCTGTATGTGGGTCTCGGCTGAGAGAACGGTGCAAGGACATCAGTCTCCGGTGGGGACAGTGGTGGTGGTGGTGGTGGTGGCGGTAGCTCGCTGGAGGAGGAAGGGAATATGAGGTGAGGAGAGAGAGAGAGTTATAGTGAGGGTGGTGCAGTGGGATTGAGGAAGAGTGAAGAAGAAGAAGAGACATTGGGGCTTTTATAACAGTCGTGGGGTTGGTGGTGCATGAACATGCTTTTGGGTTTGGGTTGGATCCAACCCAAACCCAAAAACACTTTAAAAAGTGTGAGTATTATATGTTGTTGGATTGGGTTGGGTCCATTATCTACTCAATATTTATATACTGTTAAATGTGGTTAGATTTTGTTTTGGATTGGGTTGGGTTCATTTGGATCCAACTCAATCCATTATATATATATTGTGTGGTTTGGATTTGGATTTTAAATCTAAATCCAATCCAAACCTTATTTCAAGTTTAGATCCAAGGCATATGGATTTGGATTGAGATTGGATTGGGTCCATTTTAGTTGAAACCTTAAATATTGTTTTAAATAAAATCATGCTTAGGTCTTGTTTAGATCTTGGATCCAAATAGCCTCTCTCTCTCTCTCTCTCTCTCTCTCTCTCTCTCTCTCTCTCTCTCTCTCTCTATATATATATATATATATATATATATATATATATATATATATATATATATATATATATATATGTTTGAGAATTGATCCATATTTTTGGATCCAATTTTAGACCCAGAGTATTCATTAATTTGGATCTCTTTTGGTTTAATCTTCTTTTGAGATTGGATTCATCTAATGGATCCAAATCCTAAGTCTTAAGGATTTGGGTAATCCGAATCTCTTTTGAGATCCAATTCAAAATTAATCTAAACTCGAACCAAGTCCATCGAATGAATCTAAGTCCTTATGATATTTTATAAATTTGGATCATTCTCTGGATCTAAACTCATTTAACTAGGAGATCTAGTGGATCCCAGGCATCTCAAATGTATATTTCAAATTGGGTTTTATGGGGGGTCATTAGGTTGCATGAAGTACTGGTCTCGATCATCTCTCATATTTAGGTTGTCTCTAGATCACTCATGAAATAAGATACCACATAGGACCCTTAATATATGCAACATATATTGATAATACATGGTTACCGGAAAAAAATGTGTGTGAATGGTTTTAAGATATCAATATTGATGACTAAGTTCAATCCTTAGCTACTTAGTTTCTGAGATTATCTGAATATCGTATACACTAAGTGAAGGTTCAAACTCAAAAGGTAACTTTATTTATGCATATGACTTTTATCAACATTTTCATATTTTTCTTTTTATAATTTTGACCCGTGTAGTGGATTGTTATTGTTTGACTCAAATTTAATAGTCATTTTTAATCGAATTCTTTGACCGAACGACCCTCTCATTGCCTAAGTTTTGGAGAAATGAGTTTTGGAGGAAAAGTTTACTTTATGAAATATGTTTAGTCTCACATTGATCATTTTTTTTTAAATATAATGGTTTTAAAATGTTTAGAGTTCACTTAGAAGGTAAGGCCCTTAAGGAGCTTTTGAATTAAACTTTAAACTTTGGACGTTGTTCATTAGACATGATCTTGGACTAGGATTTGTGGGCTTGGTTCGGTGCAATCTTGGTCTTGGCTTGACTTTGACCAATCTTTTTATCACTCTTTTTTTTTTATATCATAAAACGTGGTTGTATTTCATACTTCTGCACTCGATTTTTACTTGGAGGTGCAATTGTCCCTTTTAAGAAAGTGCAATAGTGCATGCCTCCAAGCCAATTTAGTTATTGTCATCATAATAGTCGTCATCTCAATTGTGCAAAAATTTCAATACACAGTGGAGAGAGAGAGAGAGAGGCACTAGAATATGAGAACTAGAAATATGGATATTTTCAACACTTTTTTTGCAAATTCAACTATGTGGTTGTGCCTGACATGGTGAACTTGCTAGGAGTCAACCATTGGATTGTGTATTTTCGAAGAAAAATATGATTTTTGAATGCTTGAATATTTATAAAGATTAAGAGCCATTGATTTTAAAGACTTAAAAAAATCTTGTTTATGTATCAAAATTGGATGATTCAAGAGCATGTTCTTATAAAATGAAGCATGTAGATTACATCTATACAATTATATTCAAGAGAAAAGAACAAAAATCTATGAAAATAGCAGTTAACACATTAGTTCTTGTATTTTCATTTCTCATATTTTAGTAACTATATATATGAGAAACCGGAACATGTAAACCAATAAAATATGTAAACTAATATAAACCAATATTTTCATAGGGTTTTTTTATAAATCTAACCCTGCGTATGCATTCATTGTGGTCCATTTGCTTGGAATCGACTATTGGATCATCTTAATCGGATTAAAAAATATGATTTTGTATTTTTTAATATTTATGAAAATGATGAGTTATTGATTTTCAAGCCTTAAAAGATTCATCATATACATCATACATTGTAATTAAATTATCTAAGAGTATGTTCCTGTAAAACCAAACATCTAGATCGCATTAGTAAGGTGAAATTTAAAAAAAAAAAAAACTATGAACAGTTTATACCAATTTACATATTTTTTTGGTTTACATATTTATATAAGCTTCTTAGGGTTTTTTTCAAAATCATCCTTATAGGGTATACCCAAAATCGTCACTCCCTTACAATTTTCAAAATCATCTTTGACTTTCCCTTTGCCCTATCTAAACCATCATTTGATTCGGAACCACCACCATTTTGCCCGTTGTTGCTACTAGGGGTGGCAATTTCTGACGCGACCTGCAAACCCGCTTCTTAGCCGGGTTCGGGTTTGGCTTAAACGGGTTCGTGTTGTAAACGGGTCGGCCCGCCTAACTTGTTTATTAAACGGGTTGGGTTCATGTTAGGGGTATGCCAACCCGCCAACCCGCCAACCCGTAAACTTTTCAATGTAAAACCCTGAACCCGCCTGCCAACTCGTTTACCCAACGTGTTTATTAAACGGGTTAACCGTGTCGTGTCGGTTTACCCGTTTAATAAATGGGTCGGGTTCGTGTTTGCCACAGCCGACCCGTTTAATAAAGGGGTTGGGTTCATGTTGAGGTATGCTGACCTACCAACCCGACCCGATTGCCACCCCTAGCTGCTACCACCATGGCCCCCACTATCATTACCATCAACATCACCATTATGGTGCCACTAGGACACCACAAATAGCTTCTTGCATAACTACCACTAGGGATGTAAACGGTTCTGTGCAACCCGAATTCGTATCCATTAAGCAGGTTTGGTAGTCAAATCTATATTCTATTAATAATGGGATCTGGGTTTGATATTAAGTTTTGCATTTGGACATGAACTTAAATCCGACTAAAACCCAAATCTGACTAAAATCCCAACAGATTAAATGTAAATACCAGGTTTTAAGCTAAATGGATCCGGGTTTGGTTTCATCTTTTTTCATCAGAATCTGAATTTGACTCCAAACCCGATTGAGTTGGACATGATAATGCCTAGATCCTACCCAAATCCGAACTGTTTACATTCCTACTCCCCGCCCTCTCCACAAAGTTGAAAATCATAAAAAACTATTCATCGAATTATCTCCCTTCACCGTAGCGCTCCCACAAAGCTAAAGATAACCTCTGCCATAATCTTATGGCATAGAACGTTCTGAAAATATATTAAAAGTTAAATGATCCCTTATTTTTGTTCGGATTATTAAATCCCACTATGACAATCAGCAAATCCCTAAACAAACTACAAAGAATTTAAAACTACCACAGGCTTCTTCCAAAGTCATCAAGGAACACCACTAACCAACAAATTGTCTGCTAATGAAAACAAGAATCAAACCCAAATCAAATTGTTCTAAATTAAACAGAAAATCTAAAATTTTCAAAACCTAATAACATTTTTCTGTTTTTTCTTTTTGTTTCTAAGCCACACGTCATGGAAAAGTTAAGTATAAAAACTTGTACAAATACAAAAAACCAAAGACACCAGCAAAGAAAAAGTGGCTGATGGCTGCATTTTATGTTACAAATGAAGCCCAAAGCAAAACGCTGTTTTAAAGATTCTTTTGAGGGAGGGAGAGAGAGAGAGAGAGACATGCTGCGGAAGAAATTACCGCAGAGGCAGGAACAATAGTGGGAGCACAAGAGCATGGGTAATCTGATCATTTTATTAACTAGTTAACCATGGCCAATGTTTGACCTGATTAGTTAAGAGAGAGAGAGGCCATCCAACTACAATGAGACGACTCTCCTGTCTCTAATGCTTGAGCATCTCATCGATCAGATCTCATATATTTGTTCTTTAAAATTTGTTTAGTAAGAAATATGTTTTACAAAAGGACTTTACGGTATATAGGCATGTTTTTAGAAACTTAGAAAAATCGATAACTCATAATGCATTTAAAACTTTACAGTTCAAAAGTATTGGGGCTGCTGATTTTTAATGCTCTTAAAAACACAAACATTGAAAATCATAATTCAAAACATGTTGCCCATGCTAAAAATTCAATATGTAAAGTCAGATTCCTTGTAAACACATGCGAAACACACACACACGATTCTTTGTGCTATGACCAAGCAAACACAAGGCCATGTAAAGCCAGGGCATACCAGGCAACCCCACGTTATCTCCGTCCTCATGAGGTTGTTGTTGAAATCCGCTAAACTCCAAACCAGGCAGCCCCACGTTATCCCCTACTTCTCTTGTGAGTTGTGGCTGTTGAAACAGACCCATCGTAGGAGTAACCCACTTAATAATTGTTCAACCCTAAGAGTGCTCCTCCTTTTTAGGTCATAAGCATTATCACCCTTTACTGGTGACGAGACAACATCATCGTCCATCGACTTCAACAAAACTCAACACGGCATGTTTTTGAACGAGGTGGGACCGAGTAGTGGGAAAACTAAGGATTGACGGTTGATGATGGTGTTGATACCATATCACCCAGTGATTGGTGATAAGGCTTGTCCCTTGATTCACTCTTCCCCTTTTCTGTCTCCCATTTCTCCATTTCCATCTAAAAATTCCATGCCAATCATGAACCATAATCTCTTTCCCTTCTCTTCTGTGTCTCTTCGGTATGCTTTTCCGATGCCCTAAAAGCTCTCTCTCTCTCTCTCTCTCTCTCTCTCTCTCTCTCTCTCTCTCTTGTTCCCGCCATTTTGGAGTTTGAAAAACTTCCCTCGTCTAAACGGAGCAATTTTTGAGAAGCTCTGGTTCTGATCCTTTGTGTCGTTGAGGTCGGTGTTTCCAAGGAGGGGATGGAGAAGCTCTCGTATCCGGAGCACGTTCATCTGGGCTACAACTCCAAGAAGTTCTATGGGATCAAGAGCATCAGCGCGCTCTCCTCCCCCAAGATGCCGAGCCGGATCTTCGATCCCGGCGGGAACCCCCCGCTGGAGCCCGAATTCGACTTCGCCGATGTGTTCGGAGGCCCGCCGCGGACAGCGGCAGCGAAGGAGTCTCCGAGCCAGAAGCCGGATGAGGATTGCAGGAATCTGAGGGAGAAGCCGGTTTTCGGCGAAGAGAGCCATAGGCAGCGGCGTCTTAGCAAAGATTTCTTCGACGATATATATGGTGGTGACGTTTGGTCTGCTGCTCAAAAGAAGCCGGAGAAGAAGGTGGCTTTCTATTCGATGCCGGCATCTCGAATCCTCAGCCCTACTTGTGCTTCTCCGCCGAAAGTAGTGCCGTTCAGCCCTGTGCCTTCGCTTCCTTCGAGGATGATGTTCGATCTCTGTTTTTTTTCTTATAGAAATGCTTCTTATGCCATATAGTTCTATGTCAAAGAGCCTACACAGAATTGCAACAACATCGGTTGAGTTGGGCTTTGGCCTCTTTCTCTAGCAACCAATTTAGTGGAAACAATATTATGGGAGTCCAGGGACTCATGCTCAAGTTTTAGTCTTGAATACACGGAATTTGGTTCTTATACGACTGACACAGTGCGGTATGTGTTTTGTTTTAGGATTCAAACAAGTGATCGTGTTCCTTAGAGAACTGAAAACCGGAGTCCTAATTGCATCCAGTGATGCTGATCAGAGATTTTGAATATATGATTTTGCTTAGCACAGGCAAATCTTGTTTGGATGATAAACCGATCGTGCCATCTTAACTCAATTACATAAGGTTCTCCCTTTAGGCTCTGTTCGGGAGACGTTGTTGGGAGCGGTGATGAAATCGGCGGATTTCACAACAACGTCCTCATGAGGCTGTTGTTGAAACCCGCTAATTTATAACACCATGGCCCCTCACATCTCCGTCTCCCCTTCCAAAATGGCAACTCCATTCGACGGAGACCATTGGGATTCAATGAATCCCCTGTTGCTGCTCCCAACTACGGCTCCCAATCAGAGTTAGCTGTGCCAACATTTTCTATATTGATGTTTGAGCACGGTTTATGCCATTGTTCTTGACCATTTCTCATCATTCCTTTTTTTTTTCAATGAGGAACCTGCCTAGGAACTGGGTCCATTGGCTTCTCTCCCTAGATAGTAAACCCGGGGTAGCAGCCTACCCACAAAGACATACTCCAGGCAAATCAGGGGCATAATCGCTGCGTGACTATTTCTTTTCAGTCTATACATCAGATAATGGCGTATCAATTGAAGGTTGTTCATTTATCTTGACCAAGCACTAGTGTTAGTAGATCGTGATTATTACAGTCTTTGTTGTTGATGTTGTGAGCACTGAATGATGCATATATCTATTCACACTTGGAAATTTGATTGCCCTCAGACTTGCTCGGAGTAAATCATAAGCAGTTATCGACATCAGTTAACTTTCTGGTTATTCTTACTGCGAGTAAATTCACTTATTTCAGTCGATTCATTTGTTTCAGTTGAATTCATTTGTTTTGATTTCTACTCTCAGCCAATTTCCTGATCTAGGCAAGGGATCAGATTCCCCAACATGCATAACTCCTACGTGCCCCAGCCCCAACAAATACAGAGACAAACTCCCCAATGCAAATGGGATTCCACCTTCACCGGATCTTTCTGTCTCGAGCCCAAAAGGGCAGGCTCACGTGTGCATTAGCGACACCAAATTTTCACTTCAGTCAGTTCAAGGACAGCAAGACCCTATAAATGATGCCCGGTCATCGTACCGACAAAGTCGGTTATCCCATCAATATTCTCTCACCAGTCCCGAGTCATTGAAGCTCACAGAGGCCTCTCATAGAAAGTCAGAAGGTGACATTAGAACAGATCCAACATACCCAAGTCATGCATCTAAGAACCCACAAAGGAGTAACCAATTTCACTTCTCCATTCACAAGTGGGCAGGAAAAGGAGCAACACTTTTGATGCCCCTGAAACGACGAGATGGATCAAAAGAGCAGAATACCAAAGAAGTAAAAACTAATGGGCTACAGAAAAAAGTCTTCCAGGAACTTTGTACTCATGATGATGAAAAACCATCTGTGGCTTCTTGTTCTAATCAGGGAGTTTTTGGAATTGAGGTTACAACTCCTCATGATCTAGATCCAAATAGAAAAGAGAATCGACAACAACAAGAGAAGAAACTTTCTCATGGCGATCCTTGTAATGCATCTGAATTGAAATTACTTAAAAGTGTCGAAAATATTTATCATCCTCATCTCAAAGAAGCATCTGAATTTCAAGTGAAGCGCCTTCCCTGTTTGGTCGAAAATGATTCAGAAGAATCAGGTAATTGAGTTACATGTAGTGTAGCCTCCGTTTGAACCTAGAGTATCAGTTAGAAGACACCAACAGAAGTTAATATGCAATTTCTAAATGAAAGCCTTGTGCTGAAATGATATGGCAGGGAAGGACGAGACTATTGATCAGAAAAAGGGTATGGTGCAAAAGAATATTCAATCGATAAGTATCTATGATGGCCAGAACGGGAAGGAAGCCACGGTAGATTCTACGTTTGAAGACACACAAGCAGCAAGACCAACTGTGGATACCATTGAACCAAATTCGGAAGCGAGGTTGCTTGGAAATAGATTCAAGGGGAAAGTTAGAGAATTTATCAAAATATTTAATCAGGAGGCATCCCACAAGTTCACCCATAAAGTTGACGGTAGGAGTGAGAAGTTTGGTACCCAAGGTATGCGATCCACTAATGCTGAAACACAACCGAGTAACTCTTGTGCAGAGAGAAGGCCAGAGAAGATCACAAGAGATAGTGGTGATGTGGCATCAACAGATGCTCCACTCAAGGTATGTATTAAATAACATTTTGCAAGATTTTAGTAAGCTCACTACTATGCTTTTTGCTTCAGTTATATATGTCGAAAACTATGTCCAAACAAAAAAATCTAGCTTCAAGTCTTATACCTCTTGACTTTTTTTTCCTTTCTTTTTTCTTGTTCACTTTTCTCTCAGGTTCGTCATATTTTGGAACAAGAAGAGGACCCTAACTTCGATATGCAGTTCAATATGCATGTGATTCATTGTCAGAGCCCAAAAAGAAATGTCTTCTCAGGGATATTTGCTGGTAAAAATCCAGAAGTCTTCATAGCTAATGAGAAAAGAATTTTCTTAACAGAAGCCATCTTAATAATGAGTCTTTTTTCAAACTTGCGATGGTTTCCATATTCACTAATAAAATGCCCTTAAGGTTGCCTGAACATTTTTACAACCTTTTTTCTTTCTTTTTTCTGTCTTCAGAAACAGTACATACAAGGTTAGCTTCCTTTTTGTTAGCCCTCATGCCTCCTCCATCATTCTCTTTATCTAGTCTTGTAATATCGTGTAATCTAGATTTGTAGGTTTTGGATTTTCCTTCTTAGCTTGATGTACAAAACATATTCATCCTATCTTTCCGAATTATTCTTTATGTGTTCATCTCTTCTTTTTTTAACTTTTGAAAAAGTTTCAAAACTACAGCTACCCTTTCAGCTACTTCTAACAATCTAACAGTGCACCTAACATTTGCACGCTGATAAAAGGATGCTGATTTATGACTTGGTTAATTAAAAGCACCCCTCAGGCTAACTTCATCAATTCATTTCATTGCTAGATATTTAAGGAATGTCTAATTTACCCTTAAATCACATTTTTGCTTCAATAAAAATCAACCTTCTCACTTCTAATTTCAAATCTCTCTCTCTCTCTGTCTGAGATAGAAGTGAATCTTCTTTTGTTGAAACATTGAGAGGAGAGAGAATAAACGAAGCAACTCTCCTCAATGGTAACATAGTGGCAAGTTCTTAAGCATGATTGCCTTCCATTTCCTTCCCTACAATCTCTGCCACCATTCCATCATTCCCATCTAGATCCCTATGTCTAAGCCTGCTCCTTCTTTCTATTAGAATATGGGCTGGATATGGATCCATTTAATAAAGGATCCATATCCATTCCCAGGCTTTGTATTTTAATGTAATGAGTTACTAATACAAGGGCATTTTTGTCCACGTATGAATTATTGTAACCCTATTAAGCTAATGATGTATTAGCGCAGACTGGTGAAGGAAACAGGCTGCCGATTCTCAACAACAATATCAGAGCTCTCTCTCTCTCTCTCCCTCTCTCTCTCTCGTCTTTGATTTCTGCAGGTATTCTATTATGGTATCAGAGCAGTGGCAGTTCTGGGCATAAAGAATCTCTTCAGCGCAAGCTTTAATTGAACCAAAAAGGCACGATCCTTCAGCTTCTTCAGTCAGCCGAGTCTTTCCCATTCAACATCGGCCCTATCTCTCCTTCCAGTTAGCCGAGTCTTTCCCATTCAGAGGCTGAAATCATTCAGCCGAGTCTCCTTCATCTTCTTCAGCCACACCCAACAGTAGATCCTTCATCTTATCCAGCGTAACGTGAAAAGCATGATCCTTCAGCCGAGTCCTGACATTCATCTAATCCAGCGTAACGTGAAAAGCACGATTCTTCAGATCGAGTTCCCTTCACCACTTCAGCAGATCACCTTCTTCAGGTCGAGTTCCTTGTGCCGAGTCCCCTTCATCCTCTGCAGCAGATCACCTTCTTCAGGTCGAGTTCCCTGTGCCGAGTCCTATCTTTCTAGTTTCTAGTTTGACAGAAAAAGATTACCTATCTTTCTAGCTTCTGCTGTGAAAATCTATTGGTCGAAGTTTGTTTTTCAGTTTTCCATTTGTTTTACACCATTATCCTCTAATATTTCTTCTTTTTATTCTTTAGTTGTGAAAATTTATTCTTTAGTTTCATGTTGATTCATCATATTTAACATCTTGTATTCTGATTTCAGTAAAATCGAGTTCCCTGGTTTTCCAACCATGAATCTGTTTTCGATATCCTCATTCCTTTTCTGTCAAACTTTCCATACCCTAGAGCTCTCATTTCCCTTGTCGTGTCATTGTGCCGTTTTTTGTCAACTGTAATAAAACAGCTCAGTTTCAGTCACTAGTATTATTTCTCAAAAAAAAAAAAGGTTGTCAACAAGCCTACAAATGGATACTTCAGCCAATTCGGGTCTTTCTTCCAATTTCTTGGGGCAGCTAGTTTCGGAAAAGCTAACTATAAACAACTATCTGACTTGGAAAAGGCAAATTGCTCCTTTTATTCGAAGTCAAGACCTTTCAGGTCACTTGGATGGCTCCATTCCAATGCCCCCAGAATCCATCATAACTGAAGCCAAAGAGGATGGAGGATTACCGAATATTGTTCGCAATCCTGCCTTTGTTTCTTGGATGAAGCGCGATCAGGCACTTGTCGCATACATCACTTCCATGTTATCACAAGAAGTACTGATTTCCATTTTTGATGATTGCACATCCAAAGTTTTGTGGGAGGCTTTAGCTCAAACCTACTCTCAGATATCGGAGGCCAAAGTGTTGTTTCTCAAACGCGAATTTCAAATGCTAAAAAAAGGGGGCAATGAGCATCATTGAATTCTTAAATCAAGTCAAAAGCATCAGAGATCAGTTAGCCATGGTTGGATATCCAGTGTCAGATAAAGAAAAAGTGCAGCAGACACTGAATGCTCTGGGACCAGAATATCATGTTCTTGTAACGTCTTTATTGTGTCTACCTACGCTACTCAGTTTTGAAGAATTACGTGCTAAACTCTTTCAGTATGAGATGACTCTGAAAAGCATGTCTGATGCTTCAGCAGGACAATCATCTACGCATGAAGTTCTTGCCACAGGGATAATAGTTGATCGTTCACGAGGAGGACGTGGCAGAAGCAGGGGAACTCCAATCCAGGGTGGACGTGGGTTACTACCTACACCAAATCCTAATGTCAGTATTTCAAAGAATGTTCTCACATGCTACCAGTGTAACAAACGTGGTCACATCAAAGCCAACTGCTGGTTCAATCCACAAAATCAGAACAGAACACAAAATAATAGAAATGCTGCTACATCAGGAACTGCAGGTACATTTCGAGTCAGTGATGATGCCAAGGATCTTCTCTTATCTGCGATGGCCAACTTGAATCTAAAACAGAGTGATGATGGAATATGGTATGTTGACTCTGGGGCAGCCGCTCATGTCACTGGCAATGCAGGTAAGTTCTCTACCTTGACTCCTTATCTTGGTAAATCTAATATTGTAACTGGAGATGGGACTCACCACCCTATTTCAAACATTGGCAATGTCCTCATTCCTTTGTCTGAGTCATCTATTTCTTTATCTGATGTTGTTCATGCGCCTAATATAAAGAAAAATATTATCTCTGTTTCTAAGCTTGTTGACTCTACCAATTCATCTGTGGAATTTACTCCTACTTCTGTCTTTGTCAAGGATCTTCAAACGAAGGAGATGTTCGCTAAAGGAGAGCGACGTGGAAACATGTATGTCTTCAATGAAGATTCAACCTCCAGTGTCCTGAAACCCAAGTCTGATCATGTCTCCAAAAGCGTCTTAAGTATATCCAAATGTAATAAGCCGGATCTCTGGCATTCTCGTCTTGGTCATTGTAGTCAAGTCTTTATTGAAAAGTTAGTGTCCAATGGTTTTCTTTAAGAGTATGTTTCATCTTCATTGAAGGATAAAATGTGTCCCAGTTGTCAGGTCTGCAAAAGTCATGTACTTCCTTTTCATCAAATAAATAAAAGAGCTTCCATGCCCTTTGAAATAATATGTTCTGATGTTTGGGGCCCAGCCCCCAATCCTTCCTCTTCTGAAAGCAAATATTATGTATCTTTTATTGACAGTTTCTCTCGTTTTACCTGGATATTCTTTATGAAACACAAATCAAAGGTTTTTTCCATCTTCCGTCATTTTCATGCCTATGTTAAAACTCAATTCTCCCAAAACATTCAAATTCTCCAATGTGATGGAGGTGGTGAGTATTCCTCCAAAGAATTTTTAGATTTTCTCCAAGATAATGGGATACATCGTAGAGTTTCTTGCCCGTACACTCCACAACAAAATGGAATTGTTGAACGTAAACATAGACATATTGTGGAAAGTGCAATGAGTATGATGCATGATTGTAACTTGCCCATTAGTCTTTGGACAGAAGCTTTTCACACTGCCACTCATGTGATAAATCGTCTTCCTATGTCTATCCTTGAAAATCAGTCTCCCTATTACGTTCTCTTTGGTGCACATCCTGATTATGATGAGTTACGAGTTTTTGGATGCACATGTTATGTACACATTGATAAATCCATGAGAACTAAATTTCAGAACAAAGCCTTCATATGTCAATTTGTTGGTTATGCAGATGAACATAAGGGCTACAGGTGTTATGACCCTGCCAATAAGAAGGTTAGGATTTCCAGAAATGTTGTTTTTGATGAAAATAGTTTTCTGAAAAGTAAAGCAAATCACAATCGAGAACACGGTGACGCAACTGGTAATTGGTATGATCCATGGCTTAGTGCTGAACTTATTTCACATACTGCCGAAGATACTATTTTGATCCCTGAAGACATACATGGTGAGACAGTTTCAGATGATGCATCACAAACAGCATGTCTGAGATACAAAGGTAATGTGTATACCAGGAGACCCAAAGAGCAAACAAATGTACCTGCTGAAGAACACGTTGCTTTGCCTGATAACAAAGAAGCACCAAGAAGATCAGGTAGGATAAGACATCCTATTGAAAAATGGGTTAGTTATGACAACTTTTCTATGGACTTTCAAATTTTTCTATCCAAGATTGAGAAACATGATGAACCACTTGGTTTTCATCAAGTTGTCCAATCCAACAAATGGATTGAAGCGATGAATGAGGAGATCGAGGCACTTCATGAGTATCAAACATGGGAGATAGTTGGGCGTCCTCCAGATAAGAATGTTGTTGGTTCCAAATGGGTATATAAAATTAAATATAAACCGGATGGTAGCATTGAACGGTACAAGGCACGTCTCGTAGTCAAGGGTTTCACTCAAGAATATTGTCAGGATTACGATGAGACATTCAGCCCAGTGGTGAAAATGGGAACTATTCGCATCATACTTGGCTTGGCCATTAAACATGGCTGGATCCTTAGTCAACTTGATTCTTCATGGAAATTTAAAGGAAGAGGTCTACATGGAGCAACCTCAAGGTTATACAGAGGGAGACCCAAAAGAGTATGTATGCAAGTTAACCAGAGCCTTGTATGGTTTGAAGCAAGCTTCCAGATCATGGTTCGAAAGCTTCTCCTTAGAAATTCAGAAACATGGTTTCTTTCGTTCCCAACTAGATCATTCTCTGTTCATATACAGGAATGATACCACCATGGTTTTCTTACTCATATATGTTGATGACATTGTGATCACTGGTAATGCTCCAGACCACATTCAACGAATTAAAGTTTTATTGAGTATGCAGTTCAAAATGAAAGACCTTGGGGAACTGAGATACTTTCTTGGTGTAGAGGTGGATAGACAAGATAACAAAATGTCATTAACTCAACACAAATACACTCTTGATCTTCTGGCTAAAGCAGGAATGACAGATTGTAAATCTCTACCTACACCCAGTGTTGTCAACCAAAAGCTCAGTATTTGTGATGGTGAGTTATATCCTGATGCAGTCAAGTATCGCAGTTTAGTGGGTATGTTGCAATATCTTACCTTTACTAGACCAGACATTGTATATTTTGTTAATCAAGTATCTCAGTTCATGCATGAACCAAAGACTGGTCACATGGATGTTGTCAAACGCATCATTCGCTATCTAAAAGGAACAATAGGCGATGGACTTACGTATATTCAATCTTCATGGAAGTCCCCAAAACATAACATATTGTCCTATACAGATGCAGACTGGGCAGGGGATCCAGATGAGAGGAGGTCTGTTTCAGGATACTGTGTTTTCATTGGAAGAAATCTTGTCTCATGGAGTAGCAGAAAACAGAAAGTTGTGGCAAGGTCTAGCACAGAGGCAGAGTATAGATCTATGGCAGCCACCACTGCAGAAGTGACCTGGATTAGGCATCTACTTACAGAAATGGGGGAGGATATTTCAAATTTGACACTTATGTGTGATAATAAAAGTGCTATACAAATTGCATTCAATCCCATTCATCACAGTCAAACTAAGCATATTGAGATTGATCAATATTTCATCAGGCAAAAGATAGCAGACAAAGAGATTGAAGCAGTTTATGTGCCTTCAGAAGACCAAATTGCTGATATGTTTACCAAAGGTCTTACAAGTCAACATTTCTGGTATCTGAAGAACAAGTTGCACATGGTTCACTCCCATGCACAACTTGAGGGAGGGTATTAGAATATGGGCTGGATATGGATCCATTTAATAAAGGATCCATATCCATTCCCAGGCTTTGTATTTTAATGTAATGAGTTACTAATACAAGGGCATTTTTTGTCCACGTGTGAATTATTGTAACCCTAGTGAAGGAAACAGGCTGCTGATTCTCAACAACAATATCAGAGCTCTCTCTCTCTCTCTCCCTCTCTCTCTCTCGTCTTTGATTTCTGCAGGTATTCTATTACTTTCAAGATGCCCATATTTTCTTACGTCCTTAATGCATCAAAATGTAATAGAAAATACACAAGTCCAAAGAGAGAGAGAGAGAGAGAGAGAGCTCTTTTAATAGTTTGTTAATTAAGGATAGAATATTTTGAAGTCCAGAAACAAGTAATCGATCATTATGGAAGAAATCACTCCAAAACTTCAGCATTAGTAATTCGTCATTATAGATTAATGATGTATGAGTGAACTTCAGTATATAGGCATTCTACTTGCATTTTTATTCCCTGAATGACTTTAATTAGCTATTACTTGCTACAGGTGTTTTATATTTAAACCATAAAACTTCCAGCAACTCTAGTCTTAGACTGGAGCCTCACTGATATGCTCAATTTATTGAATTGCGTCATTCATAATCGTAATACATAATTCTGAACTATCAATCAAATCTATGCAATATCCAAATTATAGGTAAGTGGAAGTACATGGTCATCTTGGTGTTTAACCACTTGCTGTTTGTTTAGGCAATGACTAATTATCTTCTACAAAGATTAGATCAACATGCATTTGTAGACCTACTCTTGTAGAATGCTACAAATTACCAATTCACCATTTTAATTATGATTTTTAAGCAAATACTGGTGTTTTCATGTGCATCATGTTGAATGATTTAGAAAGCTTGACCTTTGTGATTATGGTAGCGTCAGCATGAGTTTCATAGCAATCACGGGAAGTACAAAGCCTGTTATTTTTGTGATGGAGGGAATAGGATTTGGGAACAAAATCTTTGTGCTAATGCTGTCCGAATATATAGCTATTTGTGTATTTGTTGAAAATTGATATGCTTCTTTTCTTGGAATCAGCTCAAGAACGTTCTGAAGTGGTGCATGACCTTAAAGACCGGTCACCTGGTGATACTCTTCAAGGAAATTGTTCAGTATGTGCATAGTCTCTTACACCTATATCTGTTATTAAATCACGTCATTCATTCATACATCCATTTTTCCTTTTTTTTTTTCAGTCCATGTGTGTTTGTGTGTGTGTGTGTATATATATATATATATATATATATATATATATATATATATAGGGTAAATATTGGCTACTAATAAAGGTATGGAACTAATGAATAGAAATCACTATTTTCTTAAAAAAAAATCAAGTTTTTGTAAATCAAATGTCACAGATGTTATCTACATGGTTTTTTTAGTAAGAAACTTGTTTTGAATCATGTGATTATGATAAGTAATTAGGTTTTTAAAGGGGTCCAAAAATCAATGGCCCACAATGTGCTAAATTTTCATAACTCAAAATATCACATTTTTACATTAAAAAAACATGATCCAAGACTTGATCCTTAGCAAACAAATCATGTTGAACACGTCTATATGGTTAGATTGAGTTATGTACCTTCATTAGTAGACAATATTTACCCATATATATAAATATATATATATATAAGAGATATTTGTGTCACAAAATGGTATGGATTCCAATGCACTCTATTCATAATGAACATTAAAAATACAAAAGATAAATTACATTGGTGAATGAATAACTCTATTCATGGATGCTAAAAATACAAAAAGAAAAATTACATTTAAACCTCACTACAAATACACTCAACACGCAAGCCTAATACTATTCATCACTCTCTTTGTCATGGGCATAGAATTTTTTACAAACCCGTGACGCCCCAGACGGCCCAGTCTGGCCAACCTAACAGTTAAAGGTCGCACATCAACACTTTCTCATGTGTTAAATCATTTCATTGGCCCTGTGGACTATCTTGTGCGTAGCTGCCTAGCAGAAGCTGATCAAGTGCATCTTCAAATGTGTATTCTATGTAGTTCAATTTTGTCCATGTCACTTAGTGCATAGCCATCCCATATCAGCTATCACTTCTGAAAATGGTACAAACTTGCCTTAGCTTTGCGTGCCATAGAGCGTATTGCGACTCCATGCTCACAATACAATGAAACATTACCATTGAAGGAACAAGGCCTTGTGCCCCCCAGTCCGAAGACCAATTGATGATTGAACACCATAGCGAAGAGCACCACCAAGACTCATTCACCGGCGCCTAGACATTCACTTGCCTAGCCCTAAGTCACCATACTCAGTTGGAATCACCTAAGGTGATCCTTGGGAGGGGGGGTCGTGCGTCCAAACACTATGCGTGGGAAACTCCTTCTAGTCGAGAGGTCCTTAATTAAATCTCCAAAGGCAACATCTTTTGATCTGCTGGCACTGCTTAACCAAACAACGCTTCGCGTCTGTGTCGTCATAAAGTGATGCACTAACGATGATATTGTTGCCTATCGTGTGTTGTGCTATCACTATACATCACCGATCAAGCCAATGCATACCACGCGTTCCTATACTCAATGTATTTTTCACTCAGTAGAGCTCCGCACTGCACCTGCCTCATTTCAAAGGCTCGGTCTGGGACATTTTCCCCCACCCAAACCATTGTTGTCCTCGACAATGTTGGTGCAGATAAGAACATGGTCTTAACTGATGTGCCAATTTCCCTTTACACTTGTCTTTGGTCTACTTCTTTTCTTCACCCTACTTAACTTGTTTCGGTTTTCATCCTCCATCGCCACAACCTTTAACACGCCAAGTCCCAATCTTTAACACGCCTCCGATCACTTAGACATCGGTCTTCCGCTCTATCAACATCGAGCATCCTTTGCTCGTGGGACCCCAGTGTAGTCTCGTACACAAGCGGGTCATCCTCGCCCACACGACAAACTTGTCGTCTTCATACTCATGGTTGGGGTGCCTTCTGACCCCAGCAAGAGCAATTTCAAGCCCTTCGTGGTCATCACAGAGAAAGACGACCACCAACGTGTGTCGCAAGGATATCAACTCTCTTAAGGCACCAACTTTCGGTTTTCCAACGGTCCAAACTAGTCCTCAAGTGGGGAACGCCTACTTGCGTCTTCTCGGGCACTTGTCCACACAAGGGGCAACACAACCCAACGCTGCAACTCTCATCCGAAACTAGCACGTTGCAACTCTCATCCGAAGCTAGCACGTTGCAACTCTCATCCGAAGCCAGCAATACATTTTCGTAAGAACCAAACCGACGAGCCACGAACAACAACTTTTTTCGTACACACAATCCACAGAGGAACTGTTAACTCAAGGGACCAAAACAATGAGTATTTTGCTCAAGATGGTTACTCCGCTAACCCACAATCTTGGGAGAGAATATAGAAGTTTAGTTGAGTCTCACATACCCAAAGGTGCAAATCCATCCAACCGAATTCAACGTGCATTTTCTGCATGCACAAGGCAAACATCATGCTTCACCTGTGAGCCTAACGCACAACTGGTAGGAATCTTTAGTTTATCCATATTTTCTTAGTCAACTGAATAACCTTACACTTCTGTTTACCATCGACAAGATGACCCATACCACCCTGCCAACATCTTGCTTATGTTCTTGGTCAACAACATTTCAGCTGCCAAATTTGTGTAACCAGGATAAACCATCATAGTCCCCTTCAGTGTCGCACTCAATGAACAACAAGGTCTCCGTGAATCTTTCTGTTTTGATGACAATTTGTCATGGGCATAGAATTTTTTGTAAAGTCGCGACGCGCCAGACAACCTAGTCTGGCCAGCCTAATGGCCAAAGGCCACCCACCAACACTTTCTCATGTGTTGAATCATTTCATTGGCCCTGCGCATCACCTCGTGCACAGCTGCCTAGCAGAAGTTGATCAGAAGCATCTTCAAATGCGTATTCTATCTAGTCCATGTCATTCAGTGCATAGTTGTCCCATACCATCTATCACTTCTAAAAAAGGCACAAAATTGCCTTAACCTTGCATGCTATGGAGCGTATTGTGACTTCATGCACATGGTACATCAAAACCTCACCACTGAAGAAACAAGACTTTACGGCCCCTAGTCTGAAGACCAGTTGATGATTGAACACCATAGCAAAGAGAACCACCCAAACTCATTCACCGGCGCCTAGTCCTTCACTCGCCTAGCCTCGAGTCACCATACTCGGTTGGAATCACCTAAGGTGATCCCTGAGAGAATTAGCCATAACTCACACGCACTTCAATGCATCCAAACGGTACACATGAAAAACTCTTGCAAGCCGAGAGGTCCTTAACCAAATCTCCAAAGGCAACATCCTCTGATCCGCTGGCACTACTTAACCAAACAACGCTTCATGCCTTTGCTGCTCCCAACGGCTAGAATTCTAGCCTAGCTAGTTTGACTTGACCCCGACATATATATTATTACAATATATATAATATATTATTATAATATATATTATTATATATATTAAACAATACATATATATATGTATACATATACATATATATATATACTTATATAACAAACTAATACATTAATATTAACACCCCCCCTCAAACTTACAATGACTCGTTGTAAGTTTGCAAATACAAGCTAAGAACCTATTACATTTGATTTCAACAAGTACTTCTATTCTTAAAGGGTGTTCTTGATCTTCAAACATATGCTCTAAGCCAGTTTCTAGGATTTCCAATGTCATCAAAGCTTGTGAATCTGAAAATAGAGCTTACCAAATATCCCAACTATACACATGTATGTATCATAAAAAGATTTCAAAAAAATTATTAATTATATATTATGGGGAGATGATGGCCAAACATACAAAAAGTGCAATATATAGAAAACATTTACTGAGACAATTTACCATTTTTCAAAAATTATTTGAAAACTCATTAATTTTAAGAAATTATAGTTCTTAATAAGATAACACAAGCGCATAATATCAAAATGAGAGATGCATGCATAAAATATCTAAAGGATAGGTTTATAAATCATTAATCACTTTAAACATTCATGGAAACATGCATTATTTAAAGTCAATACTCATATATTTATCACATTAATGAATAAAAGATATGATCATTAAAGAAATAACTCACAAAATAGTTTAAATCATAAAACATTTTTACACAGCGGAAGTCAAGAAATAATAAAGATTTGAGAAATGCCAAATACATAGTTTAATTTCATTTTAGAAGTAATATACCTAAAATGGATCACTTATGAAGCACACAAACAATTTGTAAGGTAAAATAATATATCCTTTATATGCTTAGAAAGCAATATAAGCGGAAATACAAAAGTGATTGTAACGAGGATAACATAAATCCATAAGGAGAATCCAAGCATCAATAATGCTATATTGAGTGCTAAAAAGTATTAATTCACCAAAAGGTAATACAAAGTGTCAACAATCTCAAGAGTAGGGATGGTAGTGGACTGGGGGCAAACGGGGGCCCCCACCCCATCTCACCCTGTTTAGACCGGGGATAGAGGACATGAAATGGGGAGTGGACCAGGATGAAGGTTAAAATCAAAACCCATATGGGATGGAGGCGGGGATGGACTTACTCTTCCTCTGCCTCGCCCTACCGCGTCCTTGATCTCTGTTAAAGAAATTACTATTATACCCTTATACATATTATAAAATGATATGCATATATATATATATATATTCCTAACCCTAACATAAAACCCTTTCTCGAATCTTTCCTCTCTACTTCCTCTCCTTCCCCTAACGAGCCGCGTGAGCTCCCATTTTTCTCCTCTCCTTCCTTTAATGGCAGAAGGCGGCAGCAACAGAAGGACTGGGGAAACGGGACCCCGCCTCGCCTCACCCTGTTTAGATCGAGGATGGAGTACATAAAACGAGGATGAAGGTTAAAATCAAAACCTGAGTAGGGATGGAGGGCAAAATTTTGAGACGGTGCAGGGGTGAAGACCTTTTCCCCCACCACTATCATCTCTGCTAAGAGCATAACAAATGCACATAATAACCACTATGGGCAAACCCAACACTATTATTGAATAGGAACAATAAAGTGCCTCTTACGGGCTTACAAGAATACAATATTCAAAAAACACAGTCCATTTATGAATTAATCACATACACTCATACACATAGGCAACTTAGGGCTCAAGAACATGATAAAAAATATAGGATTTTTTTAATCAAAGATACTTGAGAAAGCAATAATTAAACTTATGGAGAATATGCAAGATAGAATAAATCATGTAAGTAAAGCATATACAATGCAAAAATGCATGAAAATATGATCATTTCTCATCCAATAGCAAATAAATTTAGAAAAATACAAAGAGATTTAAAAATCTCATACATCATAATGAATGGATTTTGCAAATTTTAACACTAATTTGATCATCACAAGCAATCACCTTACTAAATCTCTAATCCTTAAAAATTAAGTGTATCAACATGACACTTAGATGAGAGGCATAAAAAGAAGAAGGCACTCGAGGTAAGAAAGCTTATAATAAAAATACACTAATGTCAAAAAAAATATCAATTTTTACAATCTTTGGAAACACCATGGTTTCAAACAATAGATTGTCATCACAGATAAGCAGGGTTATAAGCATTCATAATAATAACAATGGCCAAACAACAAATGAGTGATACCAGTGTTGTGAAAAGCATTGAGGCGTAGCGAGGCGCTCCACCAAAAACCGAGGCGAGGCGTAAAGCTTAAGCCTCAAATATTTTTTTTGAAAACTTTAAAAAAATTATAAAAAATATCTTAAAATATAAAGAAATAAAGAAATGCTTTATTGATGAAATAACAACCAATAACTATGTATGTATTTTTAAGGTTACTTAGCATTTAAGTAAGAAATATGCTATATAACTTTGAAAATGTGTACATCTATGACACAAATTAAATTTTGATTAATGTGAATATTAGAAGTATATATGTTTATTATAGGCTTAGAGAGGTTGTAGGGGGTGTAGGAGGTTTGTATTTGAAGTCTATTTGTTGCAAGCTTGGAGAGGATGTAAGGGGCCTTGTATTCAAAACGTATTTGAAGTGTATATTTATTGCAAATTTTTGTTGAATGTAAAAAAAAAATTGAAAAGTATTTTTTTATTGTTGTCACGTTGTTATTGGTATGCCCAGTTCTAGTGAGATTCTTCGTTGTTGTTGGTTCACCCTTTAATGACAAGCTATAAATGTCACCATTATTACTCAATAAAGGCCAATTTGTTTGGTGACTTATTAGTGAGAATTCTCATCATTATAGATCTATAGCAGCGAGATATATTGCCGTTATTGACATGCATCTTTGTAGTGAATATAAGCCAATCTAAACTAAATCAATAACCTGCAGACACGAATAAGGGTGTGTTTTGCTTTCGTGTCTCATATAACTATATTGAATCTATCATGAGTCCACACCAAGAAAAGATATAAACAAATATTGACTCTCATATCCTTGCGAAACATAGATTCGCGCATCCGGGGTTGATTTGGAATTATTATAGAAAAGCGTGAAATTTTAAGCCACCATTTTAAATGGCAAAAGATCACCCCAAAGGGGTTTTGCGTAGTGGGATGGGGTCTACGCCGCTAGGCAGGCAGTCTAAGTTCAAATCCCATGACCGTCATTCCTTACACAAGCAGAAGTGTGGCGACTCCCTAGGGCCAAGGGATAAGCCCACAAAGTTTTACGCTGCCGGTACAGTGATCGTAAGACAGAGCCAGTGTGGCTAGGTCTATGATCCTAAGGGCGGTTTCTTCGTGTAATATGAAAAAAATGGCAAAATATCATGATATTTTCATTAAAAAATTGGATATCATAGTTTTTTATTCTCATTTACATTTTTGTCGCTTATTTTTGTGGAAAAATGGATGAATGTATTTTTATTTTTATTTTTATTTTTATTTTTATTCTTAATTTATTTGTTTGAAGATTTTTTATTGATAAAATTGCAAAACATATGAACTCGTAATTGGATATAAGCAATGTACCCCTAATTAATCTCAAATAAGTACTAAAAAAATATGAGATTAACATATAAAAGTAACTAAAAATTGATTACATAACTGGAAAAATTATGAGATTAACCAAAAAAAGTTAAAATATACCAAGAAACTGATTACATAACTGAAATAACTGGAAAATATATGAGATTAACCTACAAAAGTTAAAATATATGAGATCATTCTAAAAAATATGAGATTAACATATAAAAGTAACTAAAAAAATGATTACATAACTGGAAAATATATGAGATTAACCAATAAAAGATAAAATATACTAAGAAACCAATTACATAACTAGAAAATATATGAGATTATTCTAAAAAATATGAGATTAACATATAAAAGTAACTAAAAAACTGATTACATAACTGGAATATTTATGAGATTAACCAACAAAAGTTAAAATATACTAGGAAACTGATTACATAACTTAAATAACTGGAAAATATATGAGATTAACCTACAAAAGTTAAAATATATGAGATTATTCTAAAAAATATGAGATTAACATATAAAAGTAACTAAAAAATGATTACATAACTGGAAAATATATGAGATTAACCAACAAAAGATAAAATATACTAAGAAATTGATTACATAACTTGAAAATATATGAGATTAACCAACAAAAGTTAAAATATATAAGATTATTCTAAAAACTATGAGATTCACATATAAAATTAACTAAAAAACTGATTACATAACTGGAAAATATATGAGATTAACCAACAAAAGTTAAAATATACTAAGAAACTGATTACATAACTAAAATAACTAGAAAATATATGCGATTAACCTACAAAAGTTAAAATATATGAGATTATTCTAAAAAATATGAGATTAACATATAAAAGTAACTAAAAACTGATTACATAACTGGAAAATATATGAGATTAATCAACAAAAGTTAAAATACGCTAAGAAACTGATTACATAACTGAAATAACTGGAAAGTATATGAGATTAACCTACAGAAGTTAAAATATATGAGATTATTCTAAAAAATATGAGATTAACATATAAAAGTAACTAAAAAACTGATTACATAACTGGAAAATATGAGATTAACCAACAAAAGTTAAAATATACTAAGAAACTAATTACATAACTGAAATGACTGAAAAATATACGAGATTAACCAACAAAAATTAAAATATAGTAATATACTTAGAAACTGATAAAATAACTGAAATAACTAGAAAATATATGAGATTAACCTACAAAAGGTAAAATATATGAGATTATTCTAAAAAATATGATATTAACATATAAAAGTAACTAAAAACTGATTACATAACTGGAAAATATATGAGATTAATCAACAAAAGTTAAAATATACTGAGAAACTGATTACATAACTGAAATAACTGGAAAATATATGAGATTAACCTACAGAAGTTAAAATATATGAGATTATTCTAAAAAATATGAGATTAACATATAAAGTAACTAAAAAACTGATTACGTAACTGGAAAATATATGAGATTAACCAACAAAAGTTAAAATATATTAAGAAACTAATTACATAACTGAAATAACTGAAAAATATACGAGATTAACCAACAAAAGTTAAAATATAGTAATATACTAAGAAACTGATTACATAACTGAAATAACTGGAAAATATATGAGATTAACCTGCAAAAATCTTGTTGATCATGTCTCAGAAATCTTTTTGTAAAAAAAAAAAAATATTGCGCTTCAGGCTTGCGCCTTGAGGCACAGAGGGTCGCGCCTCAAGGCAAGGCGTGCCTTTTGCGCCTCAAGGTGCATTTTTTTATAACACTAAGTGATACAATACACTCACAAATTCAGAGATCAAACAACCATCAGTTAGAGTCAAACCACAAGTTGACAATCTAAACTGACATAAAATGAGGTGCACTATACTCACTCTAACAAACATCTCTAATTCAAAATAACGAGGCCAAGAGAAATGATGCATCATATAAAATTTTGTGATGGATAATCCAAATGCCATAAAAAGGCAATACATACTCTCATAATTCAATTTCTAAATAGGGGAGTTCATATCAAATATCTGATTTGAAAAAACAAGTTTTAAATCAAATCCAATAAAGTTAGGCAAAAAACTTAGCATAAAAAATTAGTGTAATCATATTCCCAACAATATGTCAATTAATGCAATTATATGCAATACATGATATCTTATGACAATTTTTACAAACTTGAATAAGCAAATAACGAGTTATGCCCAATATAAGCACTCTACAGGTGATGGGATTATGAGGTTTGAGAATCCTTCAAAGGATCATAAATCCACCAACGAGAAACAAGTGCACTAAACACATGACATACAAAAGGTCAATAAGTCTTATTAAAAAGACATAACACCTATGTCACATGGGTGCGGGTGCGGGTGCGGGTGCGACACAGGTGCGGCGCAATTCCGAAAAAATTTGGACACGGGGACTCGGCTATATATATATATTAAAAAATATATATTATAAATATATATATTTTAAATATTATAATTATATATATAACAATAAATTAACACATAAAGATTGTAAATTTTAAAGCAAAAAAAAAAGAGGGGCTCGGCCGAGCCCCTCCCCTGCGAGCAGAGGGTGCAGGGAGGGGGGCCGAGCCCCTCCCCTGCGAGCCGAGGGTGCAGGGAGGGGGGCCGAGCCCCTCTTCTGCGTGCAGAGGGTGCAGGGAGGGGGGCCGAGCCCCTCCCCTGCGAGCCGAGGGTGCAGGGAGGGGCCGAGCCCCTCCCCTGCGAGCCGAGGGTGCAGGGAGGGGGGCCGAGCCCCTCTTCTGCGTGCAAAGGGTGCAGGGAGGGGGGTCGAGCCCCTCCTCTGCGAGCAGAGGGTGCAGGGAGGGGGCCGAGCCCCTCCTCTGCGAGCAGAGGGTGCAGGGAGGGGGGCCGAGTGTAATAAAATGGTGGTCTTCAACAAATGCACAAATAACTCACAAACAAGTGTCTATTGGAGACACTACAAGCATGACCTTTGAAAGGGTATAAAGGGAAGAACACTTGAAAAATAAATAATACTTTATTCATGAACAAAATGCTTAAGAAGCATGGTTATTTACATTGAAGGGGTTCACCCCTATATATACAAAAAAATGGGAGAGAGGAGAGCTCATTTTGAGCTCTCCAAAAAGCGACGTTGGATTCCAACGTCTCTTAATATAGCTGTTGGACTACAGTCCAACAACATTTATTATTATAGCTGTTGTCCAACAGCATTTATTATAGTTGTTGGACTACAGTCCAACAGCTACTTGCACAGTCAAGTTCCAACAGGAACTTGACTGGATCAAAATATCTAGTTTCTATTGAACTAGATGCTAAAAAAAGAAAATAAAAAAATAGAAAAAGAAAATAATAAAAGAAAATATAATAATATTAAATAATATATATGTATATATATATATATATATTGCAGTTTACATTTTAACACTCCCCTTCAAACTTACGGTACAATGAGCGAAAGTTTGTCTAAGAGGAAGTGAAATCTGGGAGCAACGAGAGGCTTGGTGAAGAAGTCTGCTAATTGATATTCTGATGTAACATATGGCAGATCAATGGTTCCATGTAAGTATTCCTCTCTGACATAGTGACAGTCCATCTCAATGTGTTTAGTGCGCTCATGGAATGTCCGGTTGCTTGCAATGTAGATCGCACTTTTGTTGTCACAACACATCTTTGAAGCTTGCGTTGCTTTAGCTCCCATATCCGCTAGCAATCGTCTGAGCCAAACAACCTCCATAGTGGTGGTTGCCATGACTCTGTATTCAGCTTCGGTGGAGGAAAGAGAGACTTTCTGTTGCTTCTTGCACCTCCACGAAATTAAGGTTTCACCTAGGAACACACAAAAACCAGTAGTTGAGTGTCTATTATTGGGATCACCTCCCCAGTTAGCATCAGTATATGCAATTAAATTTAATGAAGATGAAGCAGACAAGAAGAGTCCTCGTGAAAGAGAGGATTTTAAGTATCTAATAATACGCAAAATCGCTCCCATGTGCACGGAGGTGGGAGCATGCTGAAACTGACTAACTGTATGAACCGCATGAGTTATATCTGGCCTAGTAATAGAAAGATAAGAAAGAGCTCCAACAAGTTGTCTATAAGGAGTAGGATCATCAAGAAGTTCTTCATCATCAATTTTCATTTTAACATTGACAACTTCTGGAGTGTCTACTTTCTTATCATCTGTAATTCCAGACCTGGAAACGATATCAAGAGCAAATTTAGATTGAGATATCAAATACCCCCGAGGGGAATAAGCAACTTCAATGCCTAAAAAATATCTTAATAAACCTAAGTCAGTCATTTCAAAGTGAGTTTTAAGAAGAGATTTGATATTTGCAACTCCCTGTTTGTCGCCTCCGGTGATGATCATATCGTCCACATAGAGAAGAAGAATAATGATGCCTGCATCAGATTTCTTAACAAACAAAGCAGTGTCAGTTAAACAAGGTTGAAAACCAATATCAAGCATAACATGACTAAATCGGTCATACCAGGCTTTTGGAGCCTGTTTAAGACCATAAAGAGCTTTTTCTAGACGAAGAGCTTTACCCTTAGGGATACTAATACCAGGTGGGGCTTCCATGTATACTTCTTCAACGAGATTCCCATTCAGGAAAGCATTTTTGACATCTAATTGAAAGATAGGTCATGTTCTAATGGAGGCCAAGGCTATTAAAGTTCTAACAGTGGTCATACGGGCCACAGGAGCAAATGTTTCTTCATAATCGATGCCATACTCTTGGGCATATCCTTTTGCTACTAAACGGGCCTTATATCTTTCCAGGGTCCCATCACTTTTGGTTTTGACTTTGTATACCCACCTACAACCTATAGGTTTCTTACCCGGAGGAATATCTTGTATCGTCCAAGTATTGGCCTTTTCTAGTGCATCCAATTTTATTTTCATGGCTTCTATCCATTCTATATGATTTTTTGCTTGAGAATAGGATGATGGTTCAACATATGATTGTATTAATGTAATGGCGGCCCTATACGTGGGTGAAAAAGATTCATAAGACACAAATTTTTCTGGAGGTTTAGAGATTCTAGACATTCTTCTAGGTGAGACTTCAGAGTATTTTTGTAATGCACATGGAAGATTTTGCTCTCTACGTCTTGAATATTGTAGACTAACATCCCTATGGATTTGCTCTTCATTATCATTATTTTCAACAACAATAGGACTTTGATCATTGTCAAGGTCACATCCAACATCACATTCATTGGATTTTGAAGTTGGATCAATTAAAAACGAGTATTCAGTGACATCCTTGGATTTTTCAAATTCAAAGAAGCTTTCTTTTTCCAAAAAAGATACATTTCTTGACACATATAATTTGTCATTTTGAAAATCGAAACACCTGTAGCCTTTTTGATTATCAGCATATCCTAAAAAGGCACATGGGATTGCACAAGGAGAGAGTTTATCATTTCTGTTGGTGAAAACAAAACATTTGCATCCAAAGACTCTTAATCTAGAATAATCTGGAGTTAAATTAACAAGCTTTTCTATTGGAGTTGTATTCTTTAATGAGGAAGATGGCATCCTATTAATGAGGTAGGTGGCAGTTAGGACCGCTTCAGCCCAAAAACTTTTTGGAACTTGATTTGCAATTAACAATGTCCTAGTAGTTTTCATAATGTGCCGATGTTTGCGTTCGGCTAGGCCATTCTGTTGTGGAGTGTGTGGACATGATCTTTGATGTGTAATACCATATAAATTGAGATAGTCTTTGAATTCGTTGGACATAAATTCTCCCCCTGAATCAGTGCGAAAAATAGAAATATCATTTTGAAACTTATTTTTAACCATTTTATGAAATATTTGGAAGTTAGCAAAGACATCAGATTTATGTTTAAGAAAATAAATCCAAGTATGTCTAGAAAAGTCATCAACAAAAATGACATAATATGTATAACCACCTTTGGAAATAACTGGTGCGGGGCCCCAAACATCCGAATGTATTAACTCAAGTGGTCGTGAGGAAACAAAAGTTCTACTAAGAAATGGTAACCTTTTCATTTTGCCAAGAATGCAGTCTTTACAAGAAAAATTTTCAGAATTACAAAATTTTTCCAAACTTGGAAAATATTGAATTTTAGACATATGAGGATGGCCAAGCCTTTTGTGCCATGAATCCAATTCTAATTTCTGAATATTATAACAAAATGCATTCTTGGGTAATTCCAAAAAGTCCATGTAATAAAGTCCTCCTTCTCTATGGCCTTCCCCAATCAGCTTCCTTGACTGGCGATCCTGTACCCAACAACCATGAGAAGAGAAGGAGATATTACATCCATAATCAGATATTTGCGAGACAGATCAGAGATTCAAATTAAGTTTAGGGATATATCTAACTTCTGGGATAAAAAATCTTTTGGATTTTTGAAGATTTTCAAAACATTCTATTCCTTTTACTTCGAGAGATGTGCCATCGGCTGTAAAAACCTTTGACACACTTGAGTTATTTTTAAGACATTCGGATAGACTATTGACATTTGGGGTCATATGAAAAGAAGCACCAGAATCTAAAAGCCAAGGAAAGTTACCTGGACCGGAGAAAGATGCAACTGCCGCTCCAGTTGAGGCTTCGGTTGAGGAGGATACCCCTTTGAGAAGAGGTTGAAGGATTTCCATCAGTTGAGCCATAGACACAGGTGCATCTTGATCTTTTGACTCAGATTCAACAGATGCAACTCTTTTTTCTTCTCTTCTTTTTAACTTTGGACATTGAGGCCTATAGTGCCCCGGTTCATGACAATGATGACAAATAACTTTTCTTTTATCAAAGTCGCCGTTTTGCCTTCCAAAATGAGGCGGCTTGTAAGTACGAGTATGATTCCCCGGTCTAGATACAGTTAAAACGGAGTCATCATCAACTTTTGGAGTATTTTTTCTAAGTATTTTCCTCCATAGTGAGCTCTTCTATAGTATCAACAATAGAAGGAATTTTTCCACGATGTAAAAGGGCCGATTTGGTGGATTCAAACTCCGGCCTTAGACCATTCACAAATTGATAGAAATGTTCCATATCGAGTTGCTTTTGGCGAAGCTCGATGTCTTCGGCACAATGCCATTTGGGTTCAAGAAGAGCCAACTCTTCCCAAAGTTCGGACAACTCATTATAATATTCTCGAATAGTTTTATCTTTTTGAGTCATTGTCCGAACTTTATCTTGTAAATTGCATACATGTGCAATATCTTTAAGGGAATACATGTTTTTGAGGTATTCCCAAGCCTTATCGGCATGCTCAAACTTAGCTAGACTAGAGCATTTTTTAATGTCTATGCTATTGATGAGCCATGACATAATTTTTGCATGCCCTATCCTCCATTCTTTCCATTTCTTTTCATAAGTGGCTAACGCCTTACTCTTCTCTTCTTCCGTTAGAGGAACCTCTTTATCACCCTCTTTCTTGGTAAGAGATAGTTTAGGTTCCAAATCGGAACCATCCACTATACCCCATAAACCTTTTCCCCAAATGTGGTGCTTCATAATCGAAGCCCACATTACATAGTTAGTATCATTTAGCTTCATAGGAATGATGGTGATCTTATCATTGTCATCCATCTTTTACAAGGGTAAGAGAGGAATAAATAGGAGGAGAGAGAGAGAAAAATAAAAAGAAAAGAAAAAGAGTAGACAAAGGAATAAGAGAGGATACAAAACCATTTTTTTTTGTAGCACAAGTTCGCCTTTCTTCAGACAAATCTTCTTGAGCCAAGAACAAGGTGATGAAACACCTTTTGTAAATGTGGCACGGAAATCGAGGCGGAAGCACTTCAAGATCTAAGGATTTCGTAGCTCTGATGCCATGTAATAAAATGGTGGTCTTCAACAAATGCACAAATAACTCACAAACAAGTGTCTATTGGAGACACTACAAGCATGACCCTTGAAAGGGTATAAAGGGAAGAACACTTGAAAAATAAATAATACTTTATTCATGAACAAAATGCTTAAGAAGCATGGTTATTTACATTGAAGGGGTTCACCCCTATATATACAAAAAAATGGGAGAGAGGAGAGCTCATTTTGAGCTCTCCAAAAAGAGACGTTGGATTCCAACGTCTCTTAATATAGCTGTTGGACTACAGTCCAACAACATTTATTATTATAGCTGTTGGACTATAGTCCAACAGCATTTATTATAGCTGTTAGACTACAGTCCAACAACTACTTGCACAGTCAAGTTCCAACAGGAACTTGACTGGATCAAAATATCTAGTTTTTATTGAACTAGATGCTAAAAAAAGAAAATAAAAAAATAGAAAAAGAAAATAATAAAAGAAAATATAATAATATCAAATAATATATATGTATATATATATTGCAGTTTACATTTTAACACCGAGCCCCTCCCCTGCGAGCAGAGGGTGCAGGGAGGGGGGCCGAGCCCCTCTTCTGCGTGCAAAGGGTGCAAGGAGGGAGGCTACGAGCATAGGGTGCAGGAGGGTCGACATACCTGACGGAGGGGGAGACGGTGGCTGCCTGTCGCCGGAGTTCGGATCGTCGGCGTGGGTGCAGGAGAAAGCTGCAGGGGCTGAGGGGGAGAGGCAAAATCGAGAGGGTAAGCCCCTCTCCCTGTCGATAAACCCCTTTTAGGGTTCGGCTGCCAAAAAAAAAATTGGATCTGGGTCGGGTTTGGACCCGACCCGGATCCAAAACATAATTTGAAACTTGAAATGGACAATTTTGGACTCGGTCAATGTTGACCGAGTCCAAAATGTGGACGGACTCGGCCCGGACTCATTGACCGAGTCCGACTCGGCGTTGACCGAGTCCGACTCGGCGTTGACCGAGTCCGACTCGGCGTTGACCGAGTCCGGGCCGAGTCCTAAGCCGCACCCGAGTCCGTGCGTGTCGACGCGGGTGCGGCAACCCTTTAGCCGAGTCCGTGTGACATAGCATAACACATATGATAAGAGGTTAGAGCTAAATCATAAGTCTACTATGAGGCAATTGAAGATAATCACATGAAGATTCCCAAAGAGTTATAAAAAAATTTAAGTGCACTAGTGCACAACCACACAAATACAAAACTACTAATGGACAAGATACCAAGATCCAACTAAGGGCTACATACAATCTTCACAAAAGACATAAAAATAATATAGATGTTTCTGATAAAATACTCTCAAAGAGCCATAAAGATTCACACATATATGATCACATCAAACAAGAGATTTTTCTCATAATGTAACATTCTTCAATAAGCATGATGTAGAGTATCAATACTCAACAAATTCCTTCTCCTTTTGCTTTTTCCAGGTTTTTCAATTGGGAGCGTTGATAAATTTGAAAATTTATAAACGAAACATATGCTTGTGATTTGTTGATTTGCGCAATTTTCTGTTGCCCTTATTTTTCCATAATATTTCCTCGGTGTGATTGTTATAGTGGCTAATTTGGATCATTAATTATGTATTCTGTCCCTATAAACTTATTGTCATCATATTATTCTGAATGCGACACATTGTGCTGCTAAACACCAAATTGCAAAAGCTCTGGTTATATTTGACATAGTACTGATGAATATTTTGCAAAATAATAGCAAATGAATCTGCTTGAAGCAGCAGCAGTGACCCAATCTCTGGTATGGGTCCTTGAAATTGCAGTTCATGCTCTTTTCTCATAAAGTAGAGAGCCTTAACTTAAACAGTGCTAACAATAATTCCCAGCAATAGAGCTATCTAAGCTTGGTGATTTTCTCGAGTTAATTGTTGCTCAAAATTGTGTACTGTTCCAGGCAATCCTTCAGATTGCTCCATTGAAAATCCTTTTTTTTTTGCTGAAATTATGCACAGGTAGAGCCATTTTCTAATGACCAGAAGCATCAACCCTTTACTGCTGAACCTCAAGAGGAGCTCCAGGTAAATTCTGCATATAAGTTTCTCTCATAGTTTTCCCGTTTTCCTTCTATATTTCTCTTATCATCCATATGAATATGTGCCAGAGTTTGGATGCTAAAATTAAAAAGTGGGCAGACGGAAAAGAGGGAAATATCAGGTCATTGTTGTCAACATTACAATATGTAAGTTGCATATTTATCTTGCCCTATTGTTTCTCTCTTTACTTCTCAAATTTTCCTTCATCGTTATTAACAATAATATTGTATTGTCATCTTCATCATCATGCTTTTTTGCCTCACGGGATCAGCCTTGCACGTCCTAGTTCTCCAATTAAATAAGAATAGATGTGTAGGGATTTTCATTTGCTGACGTGGACAGGATTTTCTGGACTAATACCAGTTTAACCCAATTAGCAAAGCCTACAAGCCATCCTACATTTCATTCTAGAAGCAATTCCTGGGACACTTTCGGGGTCGTCTTTTGTATAAAAGTTTTCAAACTATTGAATGTGTTGGTGCTTTGATTCTATTTCTTGTACACTCAATTTATAGCAATCTCTCACATAGGTACAAAATGCAGGTGTGGGATACCACATGGGTACAAAGTGTGCAACATGAAAATTTGTAAAAAGATGGGTATGTGGGTATATACACACGGGCACGAACACATGCAAAAATGCACAGTTATGCTACAAATGTTGTATTTACTAACTATGAAGTTATATATTATCAATTATGAGCAAAAAAGTCTAAAGCATGACAAACAATGATCATAAAGATATATTTAACTGTAGTTACCTTTGATGTCAAGCATAGGCTACCATTGATTGGAACATAATGGGTTAAGTTTGAAACCCAGTTGACCCACACCCAGGAGTACCTAATACAACATGGGTACAAGGGCTTGGTAGAAGTGCCCATGTTTCATACACAGCAGCACTTGTATTTCTATGTCACAAGCACGGCTAAAAGGATACCGGACACACTTCCTTTGTGTACTTTTCTGTTAAGAATTGTACTTTTCTATTTAGAATAGTATATAAGAGGACACAACATGGGATGATGGGAATGAATCGCAGTATCCTTGTGACATAGGTCTTCTGTTACCATTTGGCTTCCTTCAAAATTCTGATTAGTCATTCAAAGAATCAATAACTGTTCAAAGCAATGTTGTATCGTACCGTATCGTACGATATGTATCGTTACTATGGAAAATAATGATACGATACACACGTATCACGATACGAGTGTGTATCGTATTTATATCGTATGATACACCTTTGGCACACTTTAAAAAGGTTGAATCATAAGTTTTTCTTTTTGACCTTTTGAGGGCCAACTCACTCATTTGTGTAGAGGTCATTTGATGCCGACACCTAAGGGGGACACGGGTCACGGAAACGTGCTCCCAACCATCAACATACGCATCTAGCGTACACACCTTAAAACTATGCCTAAAACTAAATGAATGCAACCTGTCCTAAACAATTGTATTCTAATGCATGCAATGATAAATCAACACAACAACGAGGTTATGCAAATAACACTTAAGAATAAAAAATTAACTATAGGCTGAATTTTTGAAACGTCGATTCAGGCATCAAATGATTCAAAATTAACCACCAAACACGTGCAAATATAATATTAAAGTAATCTAAGAATGCACGAGAAAATTCATATTCATATAACACATTTAAGTTCATTGAGGCATTTCACCGAACACTTGATGAGCGCCAGACAAAGCACATGAAAACAGAATTTTTAACATAAAATCTACACGAAAATTTATGATATCACAAGTTTCTGTCCTAGCAATACCTTCTAACAGAAAACACGACTTGTATTTAAGAAATAATCACACGCAATCAAACTGAAATCATGTATGACTTGTTTTCCAAAGTAAAGTATTTGAACAAATTACATAAACATCAAAACCCTGTCCTACACACTTACCTTCTAGAAATTGAATTATATTTCAATCGCAAGAAACGAAAAAACATATTTAATACTCCATCAAACAAACCACATTAGGAATTTGTTTCAGCGGACACAACGACTAAACAAGCTTCAATCAACTATAAAAACAACAACAAACACCACAAGGAATAAATACGAATGGGGGTCGGCCAAGGCAGGGGCGTCTTTTTAGCTCTGGCGGCGAGGTGCTGGCCAAGTGGGTGGCTCCTTAGCTCCGACACAACTTTCAGCCGGACCTTTGGTCGCGCGGATGTCCGTCTTCCCACGTAGCAGCTCCACACCAGGGCAGCTCATTCATGAGGTCACCAATGAGAGAGAGAGGGTCACCTCCACCAGTGTCTTCTTCTCACAGGCTGGTTCACAAAGGGGTTTCCAGATTCAGCAAAAACGTCTTTCTTAAACCCTCCTGCGATAGGGGTTTTGATCAACAAGGAAAGGAAGAGACTGTATGTATATGTATATGTATATGTATATATGTATATATATGTATATATATATATATATATAAACCGAAATACCCATTAGGGGCTGACCACCTTTTATTTTTGTCTTTTTTATTTTCTTTATTTTTTTTTCTTTTTTTGGTTTTTCAGATTTTATGGGACAGCTCCAACTAGCTGTCGGAGCTGCCCCTTTCTGTCCCCTTGTATCATAAATAGGCCTTCAAGGCCTTTGTATATTCCACTCTTCTAAGAGCTCTCCTATGCAATAACAAAGATATTTTTGACCCTTATGAGAGTGGTGCGGTTTATTCAATCAAGTGTTTTACTTGATTGAAGTGTGTTCTTGCATGTCCATTAGCGACATATTTTGGATTTACTCTATTTCATTACATGGTATAAGAGCTTTGGTGCTCTTGAAGTATTATTCCAATAGTATCAAGAAAAGGATCATGATAGCATCAAGACGAGGATCATCAGTTTGGTGAAACAACGAATCGTGGATCGTTGCATCGGGAAGCGCACCATCTCTCAAATAAATCTTGTATTGTCTTTCTCTCTCTTTCTCCTTATTGTAAAGAAATGGAGAATGAAATGAAAGTAATTGTCTCCATTCCCGTACGACTTAATGATATAAACTATTTGATGTGGACATCCATAGTGAAACACAAAATATGAGAAAAGGGTCTATGGGGTTTGGTTGATGGTACCGAAAAGGCGCATAAACTCATTCTTACCAAAATTGAGAATGGGAAGGAAGTTGCTCTTCAAGGAGAAAAAATGTCTAAAGTCGTTTTCGATTATGAAAAGAAATAGAAAGAATGGAGGATGAGACATTCCAAGATAATTGTATGGCTCATCAATAGTGTGGACATTCACAAGTGCTCTAGCTTAGCGAAATTTGATTTCGCTAGTGATGCATGAAAATATCTTAAAGACATGTATAGTCTTAAAGATATTACTCACATATGCAATGTTCAAAACAAAGTAAGAACTATGACTTAAGGAGAGATGAGCATTAGAGAATATTACAGTACACTCTCTCTCCTTTGGGATGAATTGGCTCTTCTTGAGCCAAAATGGCATTGCCCCCAAGATGTAGAACTCCGTAAAAACTAAATTAAAATAGAGTATTTCTACCAATTCATTAACGGGCTTAGACCCGAACTTGAAGGAACCAAGTCGGATCTCCTTCATAGAGGAGGTGTACCAGCCATAGTCAAAACTCTTGAGGAGTTAACTATGGAAGAAAATAGATTGAAGAAACCATCTGCCTCAAAAGATGAAGAATTCGTGCTTGTTATATCAAAGTCGTGGGTGGCAAAATCATATGTTATCATTGTTATAAACCGGGACACATCAAGCCTTTTTGTCCCAAAAGAAAGAAAGAAGATCATAGAGATGATAAAATGGTTGCTTCGGTTGAAAGGAATGATGTAGACGACTCCAAATATATCGGCTCGCTATCTTTGGCTCAACTAATGGAGGCACTACAACCAATGTTCAAAAGTCAAACTTTTTCCTTCTCAGGAGGAGCCGAATCTACAAGTGGTGACCCCGGTAAGACTTTTTAGATTCTTGATTTCGGTGCATCTTTTCATATGACTCCAAATGAGTCCATATTATCCGAATGCCATACTAACCCAAATAATTTTCATGTTTCAACCGCCGATGAAACATCTTTAAAAATCAGAAGTTTTGGGTTTTTAAAAAACAACCTATCTTTCACATACCAAATATTAGAGTAGTACCAAAATTAAATTTAAATCTTTTATCTGTTTCTCAAATTACGGGTCATGGATGCAAAGTACTGTTTTCATCTAATGATTGTTTAATACAGGATCTCTAGTTCGGAAAGCCGATTGGGCGAGGCCATAGAAACGGAGATCTCTATGTAATGGACAATCTTGAGTTATCAAAACATACTTTTTGTAATTTTGTGAAAAAGAAAGATCCCAAATTAAGGCTAACCTTTATAGTGTCTCCCAAGGCATTTTCTACCTGAACCACTATATGAGTCAGGATTGGGTCAAGGTTGCCAGACTAGAAAGCCGAAATAGAAAATGATATGGCAAGCAGAAGCAAGAAGCGATGTATTTTAAAATGTATAGGAAGTGGAAAGCGAGAAATAAAAAAAAGCAATATAAGAATTGAATCGCAATCGAAATGGAATGCAAATAAAAACTAAAATAAAAGTGTCTATTCTTAAATGTCATGATTTTTTAGTGTAAGAATTAATTTTTTTAAAAAAATCTAAAAATGTTGGCTGCCAATTTATAAAAAGCACATGAAAGTGAGTGAGAAGTGAGAGGAAACACATAAAAAACATGAAAAGTAGTGTGAGAGAACATATAAGAATAATAGATGAAGTGTGTGGAAAGCATAGGAGAAGCGTAGGGAAATCGAGATTCGCATCAAGTTTCGAAAGCGAAGAGTATCGCGCTTCCAAATCGAGTTTTCTGGAAGTGGACTTCTCACTTATCTAAGAAGCTTCTGGTAACTCTGGTCTGGGCAAAGTAAATATCACATTCATCTCACTGTCAAGTTTCTATATGATCTTGCCGAAAATTGTGTTTAAGTTTGGCAGTAGATTCAGGAAAGGGCAACCCAGAAGCCCCTTGCAAAACATTGTTGGGGCCACATTATAAAACTATGGCCATCAGCCAAAATCTGCCTATGTTATTAGTTGTTACTGAACATGGAGAGACAACCTTGAGAGACAGTCAGGTATGATGATTTTGGATTAAAAAAACATAATTTCCAGGTGAGATCTTTGTTCCTTTTTCAATATGCATAAATATAACAGGCTTAGTTGTCAAAGGCAGCACCTATGTGATCTAGGCACAGCCCCACCGCTTGGGCGACCAGGTCTGGGCAGTGGGGCCCTATATTGCTGCCTAGGCTGTCACTGCCTAGGCTTTTTTTTTAAAGCTTAGTCTTTTTTTTTAAGACATCATTTGTTTTCTTCTTCGAGGAGGAGAAAAAGAAAGAGAAGACAATATATATGTTTCTTATTATGTTTTTTATGTTTTCTTTTGTTTTTTTTATTTTGGGTACCGCCTAGGCCCCACCTTGACCTAGGCCTTTTTAGGGGTTCACCGTCTAGCCTCCGCCTAGTGCCTATGACAACTAAGATAACAGGTTGTGGGACATTGGTAGAAAGTTCAAAGAAAAATTAATTAAAACAAGCTGGGACATTGCCTTCCACCTGATTATTTGGAGGGTGTGGAAGGAATGGAATGAGAGGCTTTTTGATGGAGGCATGTTAAGGGAATCAGTTAGGGAGCATGTTAAGGGAATCATGTCTAACTCAGATTATAGGATAGCAAATCGGTGGCGGCATATGCGTGATTGGGATCCTCCTCAGGGGTCCACACCAAGCTGAGTATATACAGTGTGTTCCAAAATGGAATGGCATATCGGTAACATGTTGCGAGTGAGCGGTGGAAACATCCTTCAAGCAGGTAGCTTTACAAAAACAGGGAATGTAGATAACTGGGAATGAACCTTATGGATGGATGTCCTTCAAAGAACAGAGGTTTCAGGTAAGATTATTATGGAAACAGGTAGGGTGGATGTGGCTCAAATGATCAGACAGGTTTTGGAAGGCAGAAAGCAAAATCATATCGTTCCCACATCACTCATAGACAAATTGCATAGTTTTGGCAGAATACGGGTGGAATACTGTCTTTGTAAATCTCATTTTTTGGGTAAAGTTCTTGCCAGATTAGCTTAGGGGGGTCTTAACCAATGTTGGAAAGACCGCCCCCCAGATTGGAACTCCTTATTATGAGGGTGATTTTGTATACAGATGTAATTTCCTTAAATTAATACACAGGTGGGGGTCTGATTAACCCCATCTTAACTATATATATTTATTTAACAGGTTCTGGGTGTGGAGTTTTCCAGTCTTAATGTTCTCCCTTACATTCTATTATGGATTATATGTTGCTCTATATGGGTTAATTTGTTTGTGATTTGACATCCTTCATGAGCAAAGCCTGTATCTTACGCAATTTTCTTTGAAGAAAGTAACTTGAGAGAGCTAAAAGCCACATGAAGGGTGCCTATTAAGAGTGGTTATGCATTTTAGGGGAGCGAGGAGGATTTCTAATAAAAGAGACAATATGATTCCATGCACATTCGTTTTGCTTCTTTTGTTAATCTTATCACTTGTTGACCTGGTGTCATTTTTAAAATGAGACTTTGAAATATCATACACTGGAGATACCATTCTAATCAGAGTCATCCTGATTCTATATGTTCAGAGACCTTTAAAAGCATCCAAGATTGCAATGATATTTCTGGTGAGTATACAGATATCTTGTTACTAAAATCCAAACAAATTTTTTTGGCTTCTTATAGATCTCTGGTAGTAATGCTTGTTATTCCTTTTGTTTTTTGTTTTCCCTAGCTAATGTCCATTCTCTTTTATTCACACTCTAGAAGATATCGTTTTGGTCCTTGTTCCATTATGCATTTGTAACATGATTTTTGTTTTGGGGGGGACATGCTTCCAGTAATTTTATTCTCAGAATTGCTTGTAGAACTTATCTTTTCTTTTTCATGAGGAATAGGGAACCAACCCTGGGATCAAAGAATTAGTCGCACTGGCTATGCCTGCCATACTTACGGTCTCTCTCCCGACACCCCCACCCCACCCACCCCCAAGGAGTCACCTTGCTTCAGCACGAGCAAGGGGCATAATGATGCCCTTGCCCTTTTAGAACTTATCTTTGATTTTTTGTTGTTGTAATGCTCTGCAGATTTTGTGGCCAGGGAGTGGTTGGAAACCAGTGCCCCTTGTTGACATAATTGAAGGGACTGCTGTGAAGCGAACTTATCAAAAAGCTCTATTGTGTCTGCACCCAGACAAGCTGCAGCAGAAAGGTGTAACAATGCATCAAAAGTACATAGCAGAGAAAATCTTTGATATCTTACAGGTAAAGAAATTTTTAAAAGTAGTGTGCATGTGTTGAGTCTGGATTTGCACTAAGTGAATTATAAACAATGAGAAAATAATGATATCAGATTTAATATCGTGAAGTTAAATATTTACTGAATTTATCATGTTGCTTGATTCGTACTAATATCAATATCAATAAGTTTTTCCCACTTCCTTGTAGCCATAGTATACTGTTTTTAAAATCTTTGAAATGTCACTGCAGTTGGTTAGGTTGAAAAAAAACTGTTCCTGGGGAAAGGTTTTAGTCAATATGCATAGAGAAGAACATCTAGCCTTGTTATGTAATCAAATCTAAAAACAGTTGCCGATCGTCAAAAAAAAAATGGGACAAACTATAAATGGGTGATGTCATTTTTACTCATTCCCTACAAAAAGATGATAAATGCCAAATAAGGGTTCCTTGGGACCATGCGAAACTTAGAAACATATCTTAAGATTTCTCATGAAGCTGGTATTATCAATTTAGCGATCCCAGAAAACCGAAGCACCGCAGAACAGGCTTTTGAGGTGCACAATGTCACAAACCCATTGATTGTCATAAACATTCAAAGGGGAGGCGGGGATCTGTCCTGGGAAAGGTCTACAGCAAGAAATATGAGGTCTAATAAAATTATTTTGCTGGTAAGAAAGCATCATAGCACACGCATACAAAAAATGCATATATTCATATATAGACATACACATATGTGCACAAGCTTACAGACTTGCACAGCCTTACCTTTTGACTATTCTAGTGAATCCCAAGGAACCCTTCTAATGTCTCAAAATCCACAGTTCCTATCTAATTTTGAGCATGCTGAACATTCAGGAACTAAGAAGAATGATGAGGTTCCCCGTTTATGGTCACGGGTATGGGTCATCAGTTGCCAAGTGCTTAGAATGGGTTTTGAGTACCAGGCATCCCCTGTTTATAACTGTTTCTGGTCTCGTCTTGACACCTAGAATTTTAGGAAATTGAGTTAGAAAAACAAACAATGTTCCAGCCATATTAACTGAATGATCTTTGGGAAACTTATAGTTTATTCTTTCACTAGAATATGAATACGTTGTTGATCTCAAGGAGTCTGTCCTTTGATGTAATGCCATCCAGTGGATATTTCTTTTAATTCATATACTGATGAGATGATGCTTTCTAGGCTAATTTTGGGTGTTGCGTCTATTCTTTTTTCTGCGCAGGAGGCATGGACAAATTTTAACAATGTTGGTTCATTTTAAAGCAGAATCAGTTCCTTATGGTCTCGCCCGTATCTGTATCATTTCTTTGGTATGTAAGAGAAGTATTGTTGTTCCTTGCAGATGTATGGCCCCAGATTAGTCGATTTCAATGGCTGAGCGCTTACCCTCAAGTAAGCAGCCAGTGTAGAATTGTTAATTTTTCCATGGAAAATCTCTCTCTCTCTCTCTCTCTCTCTCTCTCTCTCTCTCTCTCTCTCTCTCTCTCTCTCTCACACACACACACACACACACACACACACACATATATATATATATGTGTGTTTGTGTGTGTGTGTGTGTGTGTGTGTGACGCTTGTATTTTATGCACCTCCCGAGTCCCTTAGCCTTTTCTTTTGGTTATTTTTTTCCCTTTTCACTTCTCTTTCCTTGGTTTGGCGTTGAATGTTGGGGTTAGTCTGCTGTACCCAAGCTCTGTGGGTTTGAACTCGAAAACTTGTTTGGTAGAAGCTGTTAGTGCACGTCACGTTGTGTTGTGTTGTGTTGTGACAGTTGCAAGTTCAAAACCCAATGGTACTTTGTATAACTGGTGGGGGGTCTGCCTAACCCCAGCTTGCCTATCAAAAAACAATCAAATTCAAAACTTTATTTTTGTTGTTTTCCAGTGCAGTTGACTATTATATTGACTCAGGTTGATATGCTAAAAAATCATGGCGAGTTACAAAGTGCCAGTAGTCTTCATAAGCCACTTGTAGACAACAGGGCTTCCTCTCAAGACTGCTGATTATGCTTCCCATCCCAACAAAGCACTGTTTATCTTCGAAAAATTTCTAGGAAATTAACTTTAGGTGTAAGCAACCATCCCATGATCAGCAACCGATAACAGAAAGATGATTGGATAAGTATGTATCAGAGTCTTGTGAAATGTTATCGGTTTGCTATTCCTACTACGCCTATCTATGCTCTTGTTGGATGCTACCTCATCGGTTCACCTCTATAACATTATAACGAGGGAGGACTCATATTTGTTGTAGTTTCTTCATTTATAGGCTTATAGTTTATGATCGGTGATATAAAGATAGTTCCATCTCCTTGTATTGTTTGATTATTTCAGAGCAATTAGTGGTTTAGATTGGGAAAAAATGTGAGAATTTTGTATTTAATGTCCAAAATAGAAATTTCTCATGCTTTTCCAATCAAAAGAAATTTTTATATAAAAAATATTCATATTTTTATACCATTTCACCAGCTGTGTATTGTGAAAATTTTTATACATTTCATGCTTTTCATGATACAGATTCAGTTTTTCATAAGTAAATTTTACCACTTCCAAACGTGGCCTTAGTGTTCTCTGTCGAAAAAAAGTGGCCTTAGTGTTGTACAGCCGAACCAGATTTACAACTTTGTAGACTCGACATTTATTCCCACAAACATGGAACGCACGCCTTTTCTTTGACGATGCAAACATTGCTAAATTTTCTCCCAAAACCAGCGGTTTTCAAGGTTACATAAATCGCACTTCAAGCGGTGCCTCGGTCTTTTTTTCTTGTTTTTTCTCAAGATTATGAAGCCGACGGGTGAGGGATAAGCGCCCCACCACCACCACCAAAAGGCGTTTTTATCGTTTGTCTACCGTGTTCATGCAACGGCTACATTTAGAGAAGGAGAAGTTGCACGCAGGGACCCATCTTTGGGCTAAAATTTTCGAAGCAGACACGGTTCCTGAAAACATGTTTCGGTGTTTCATCATTTTAAATAACGTGCCAAACGTCGTTAACTCGAGCTAACGGGGAGCTACCTACAGCAAATCATTACACTACCTCCATCGTGCGCCAACAAAAGCTCTACGCATTCGTTCAAAGCAAGGCTAAAAGAAGATTTGTTATACATCTTAACCAAGAAATTAACATCAGGTATTTAACTGATTTTTTTTTCCAAAAGATGGTAACGTGACTATCGAGCAATAGATGGGTCTTTGAATGACAATTTTTTACTTGGCAGCACGTCTATGGTTGAGGTCGTCACACTGCATCACAAGCAGAATCAGAGCCACAAGAACGATTTTGCAGACTTGATTTGGGCCAATTATCACAAGGTGGCCACTAAAGCGTATGGACATCCGAGTGGCATTGCTTCCATTCTTGACCCGACAATTACAGCTCTGGATAAAAAAACCCAAGGAGCCCGGGTCACACAACAAAGCCGTACTTGTCTCCATGGGACTGCAGCGATCAGAAATTTGCAGATCCAGGGTCTACATTTGCTACCCTCTAACTGATGAAAAATCTGAAAATTACAAGATCCTCTAAAGTGCCGAGTCATTCTACAAAGCCGCTGCAATTCCACCTTGAGAGAGAAAATAGGGAACATGCACTCCAAGAATACAAGACAGCCCAAAGGAGCAAGGGACACTTCAAAATCGTGTCAGAGTAATGTTAGATGACACAGGCGAAGTACTGTTTTTGTCATTGTCGACTAAGCCCCATGCCCTGATGTTAACAAAGCTCGAGAAGATCAAAACCATTGTCAATCACACAACCGACCAAGCCACCGAAACTTATGCAGCCAAACCTCCGCCAGACATTGCTGCCATGAAGATGGGTCACCTTGGGAGATTTTCAAGCATAAACAACCAATTCTATGGTGAATGTGCCTTCTTATTTTCCCTTCTTTATAGGTGACAAAGTCTAGTCATTACATCTGTGAAAAAGCAAACTCATGGAGGCTTACCAGGTAAAGCTTCAACCAAAATGGTGACTGGACTTTGTATCCGTCGATCAACCTTTTCAACATAAAAAGAATTATCTCGAGTCCCATTTTCTATTTTTCCTCCGTACAACTGTTGTATGGTTCAGACATATTCACCAGGGACGGCAACCAACTGCTTTATTTGGATCTTGTTCAGTACCAACCACCGCCACTAACTGCCTCACTTTTGAGACCACGTTTTTGGCAGTTAACCAAAGCAAAATTGGCTGTAAGAAAAGATTTGCAGGTAGTAGCACCCAAACACGGGCCTTGAAATTCCCCTTCTCACTATGAAGAAAAGCACTCGTTGAAGCACCCAAAAAATCGGGAAGACCTGTCAGGCTTGATCTGAACGCTGTCGTTCTCTTGTGATTTGTCCATCAGATGGCGTGTACCAGGAGAATCGGTTGGCATATAACTGCTCTGTCCAAGTTGCATCATGGGTGGAGGCGTAATTTCCATAGGAGAAAGAGACAAGCGGAAGTTACGTAGCATCAGAATGATCTGGTGGAACTCTGGGCGACTGTTTGTATCCTCTGCCCAGCAGCACTCCAAGATGGCAACAAGTTCTTTGGGGAGGTTTTCCACATCAGGCCTCATTTTCTACAGAAACGCACACATTCCAATTTACAAGGAGACCAAGAGTTGAAAATCAATAATCATGCTACAAAGATGAACAAAATAACAGCTCTGAGTATATCCAGAGAAAAACTGGGAAGAACAGTACCTTGAATGCTGCAGCATAAGCAGCCTGGAGGTTGGACATACCCTCAAATGGTGAACGGCTGGTTAACAATTCCCACAGAACTATAGAGAAACTGTATACATCAACTTTATGGTTATAATGCTTCTTATCCCCTCGACGGAGTGTGACAGTGCTGTAAAGCTGACAAGTAGTAGCATGAAGAAAATAAGTGAACTTTGTTGTGTATGATGAAAGAAAAAATTGCTTTAACAAATCAAGTGGTACCTCAGGAGCCATCCATCTGTATGTGCCAGTTTCAGCTGTCATCATTTCAGTCAGTGTCTCTTCCCTTGCCAATCCAAAGTCAGCCAGTTTGACCTTTTTCTGGTCCTGGGTTAGAAGTAGATTATCTGAAGCAAACAAGAATCACCTGTGAGATGGGACACAGATGAGAGAGAGAGAGAGAGAGAGCACAGCCCAGAATTGCTCCTTAAGCAGCTAAATAAAATAGGCTTTCATACAGTTTCTAACATCACATGATGTCTAAGCAACACAAAGTGTCCAAGAACCAGCGTTTGAAGAATACACCATAGTGTTTTTAGCTTTTTGTACACCAACAAACAATTAGAAAAGAATATGTGAACTCTAAGTTGCAGAATTACCATTTTATAAGTATCTGACTAGATGTCCACATATTTCAAGTCTCATTCTCCATTTTAAAGTAGAAATTATTGCTACTTAGCACTTCCACAAACACTAACTACAACCTAGCAAGGTTGTAAGTAGCATATTGTTACCCGTATCGGTAGGGCCCAAAGTTAGATACGTATTGTAGTGTATCGTAGCGTATCATAAAATTTTAATATTTTTTTAAATTCCAAAAAAATAAAAACAAAATTAGCAAAAATTCTTAAAACTTCATAAGACATGAAACAATGATGAATTGCACAAAATACAACCATAAAATCACATATGAAACATTTATGTCTCTAAGAGCTGCATAAGACATCATCAAACATCTATTAATATAAATAATATTGCATGCACATATCACAAGAACAATGCAAAATATTTTACAATTAAAAACATGTCATAAGACTCATACTTTCATACAGTGTTATAAAAAATGCGCCATGAGATGCAAAAGGCACGCCTCGCCGTGAGGCGTGGCCCTATGTGCCCCAAGGCGCAAGCCTGAGGAGTGAGGCACAAAAAAAAAATTGTACAACAAGATTTTTGTAGGTTAATCTCATATATTTTCCAATTATTTCAGTTATGCAATCAGTTTCTTAGTATATTTTAACTTTTGTTGGTTAATCTCATATATTTTTCACTTATGTAATCAGTTTCTTAGTATATTTTAACTTTTGTTGGTTAATCTCATATATTTTTCGGTTATGTAATCAGTTTTTTAGTTACTTTTATATGTTAATCTCATATTTTTCAGAATAATTTCATATATTTTAACTTTTGTAGGTTAATCTCATATATTTTCCAGTTATTTCAGTTATGTAATCGGTTTCTTAGTATATTTGAACTTTTATTGGTTAATCTTATATATTTTCCAGTTATGTAATAAGTTTTTTAGTTACTTTTATATGTTAATCTCATATTTTTTAGAATAATCTCATATATTTTTACTTCTGTAGGTTACTCTCATATATTTTCCAGTTATTTCAGTTATGTAATCAGTTTCTTAGTATATTTTAACTTTTGTTGGTTAATCTCATATATTTTCCAGTTATGTAATCAATTTTTTAGTTACTTTTATATGTTAATCTCATATTTTTTAGAATAATCTCATATATTTTAACTTTTGTAGGTTAATCTCAAATATTTTCCAGTTATTTCAATTATGTAATCAGTTTCTTAGTATATTTTAACTTGTGTTGGTTAATCTCATACATTTTCCAGTTATGTAATTAGTTTTTAGTTACTTTTATATGTTAATCTCATATTTTTTAGTACTTGTTTGAGATTTTCTATTTCTTATTGGTTGTTATTTCATCAATAAAGCATTTTTTTATTTATTTATATTTTTAAATACTTTTTTTGAAATTTTTTAAAGTTTTCAAAAAAAAATTTTGAGGCTTACGCTTTACGCCTCGAGCCTTATGCGTCGCCTCAGTTTTTGGTGGAGTGCCGCACTATGCCTCAACGCTTTTCACAACACTGCTTTCATATTACAAAAACAAAAATAAAATAACCAAGATTATGAACACTTAAGTGTTAAATAAACAAGCTTTTTTAAAATATAACCTTAATCATCATTATCTTCTTCTTCTCCTGATGTTATGCTAGGGGTTGTAGGATTAGAAGTAGGGAGTTCATCTTCATCATACACATCCTCCCAAGGTTGTGCATACCTTATTTCTGCATCACTCGATTTTTTTATCGTTTTTCTCTTAAACGAGTGAATAATTGTTGACATTGTCATTTCACGACACTCGGCAAATCCCTTGACATGCAAGGGGAAACATTATGATGTGTCCTAGTAAAATAATGCTTCAACTGAGAGATACCACACGAAACAAAATGATGACAATAATTGCACTCGATTTTCAATCGATTTTTACTCACTACTTAAATGCCCCATTGCCATGTCAGATCATTTAATGTTATCTTGCCCCAAAAAAATTCAATGGGAACCAAAGAATATGGATTTGTTACCTTAGCCTACTCCCTTAAATGAAAAATGATGAAAATGCACTTTTTATGTGAGAAACTCATAAAAGCCCTTTCCCGTGTGCACGAATCATCGTCCAAATCTCTCTCATGCCTCTTAAGATGTATGGGATTGTTAAAATATATGTAACTATATATATATATATATATATATATATATATAAATACCTGATAGGGGTATTATCGAATTTTCACATAGTTGTTTTAGTAAACTTTTTTTTCTTTTACTTTTTATTTTCTTTTTATTTTTTGTCTCAAAACCCCACCCAAAAGGGGCCCCACATAGAGTCATTGGGGCTCCCAACAGTCACATTTGTAACCGTTGGGTGCTCCCAACGACTCTATGGGAGCCCCCTTTTGGCTCTCCTTTTGAGACATGTTTTGGGTGGATAAATAGGGGTGAACCCCTTTGTATTCTTCAAGCTTGAGAGCTCTCTTTCAATAAAGAGTTTTTATATTTTTAGTGTGAGCCTTTCCGAAGGCTTGTTTATGTTGTCCCATAGTAGACTTGGTTATTATATCTCTTGTGTATTGGTCCATGGACATTGTGAATGCTTTTAACATTCTTTATTTTTTTGCATACTTCATTACATGGTATTAGAGTCATTCGGTTCTTAAGGAAGATGCGTGTAATTCATCTTCACATTCATCGTATCTCTTCTTCGTACACTTTGGTAGGCATCATGGAGACCAAAATCGACCTATCCTTCAAGCTCAATGGAAAGAACTATATGATGTGGGCATCGACAATGGAGAACAACCTCAAAGGTAAGAAACTTTGGGGTTATGTATGTTAAAATACATGTAATTCATATATATATATATATATATAAATTTATATGTATATATATACATATAATACCCGATAGGGGTATTTTTGTCATTTCACAAGTACCCGATAGGGGTACTTGTTTTTTTTATTTTATTTTTCTCTTTATTTTTTGTAAATCATATTTTTTATTTATTGTTTTTTTGCTCACACAAAAGGGGCCCCACCATGTAGTCGATGGGGCCCCCAACGGTCACATTTGTGACCGTTGGGGGCTCCCAACGACTACATGGGGAGCCCCCTATGTGGCTCTCCTTTTAAGGCCTCTTGGCCCTTCCCCTCTCCTTCTATTGTGTATAAATAGGGGTGAACCCCTCTTGTATTTCTCACTCTTGAGAGCTCTCTCTCTTTCAATAAGAGACATTTATATTTTTATGTTGTGTTGTCTCTTGTGGGTTTGGGTATTAGATGTTGTAAGTGCCTAGTGCACTCTTTGCTTTTCCGCATATTTCATTACAATGTAATGGGTTCTATTCCGAAACCTCAATTGGAGCTCACCAAGATCGAAGGAGACCAAGAAAAGCTCTTGAGGAAGATGCTCGCCTCAAAGTCATCGAAAACCACCAAAGGAAAGTAGAAGATTGGGAGAGCAACCACACCAAAATCCTTGCTTGGTTCATGAATAATATCGAACTCAAGGTATGTGCTAATATAGCTAAATTTCGCCGAGCCAATGAGGCTTGGTTCTTTATGAAGGGTATGTATACCCAAAAAGACCTTGCAAGAGCAGATTTTTTGCAAGAAAAAATTAGAACCACCAAACAAGGTGATTCAAGTATACAAGATTATTATAGCGCATTAAACCCACTATGGGATGAATTGGCTCTTTTAGATCCAAAATGGGTAGCTATGAAGGATGTTGAACTAAGGCAAAATCAAATGGAACAAGAACGATTGTTCCATTTTTTTTGGGGCTACGTCCCAAATTTGAGCAAGTGAGGTCATCACTCCTCCATAGATCTATTTTTCAAACAATAGAAGACGTCATTGCCGAAATCACACAAGAGGAAACTAGGCTTGGCATGAGTAAAAACATTGATGAGGTGCTCGCCGTATCCAAACCCGGCAACAATGTCAAAACCTATAAACCACCCTATTTTAGAAAACAAGGAAACTATAACAGAGGAAGAAAGGTGATTGTATGTCATCATTGTTATGAGTCGGGTCACATTAAACCTACTTGCCCAAAGCTAAATGGAACATTCAAGCCTAAGGTGGCTTCTCTTGAAGAATCTACCACCAACAAAGAAGATGAAGGCAAAAGTGAAGACCTCAAAGAAACACTTGGTCAAATATATATGGCTCTACAATAAATTCTCAAAACCACTTCCTCCATATCGGGTGCGGCCATTGTGTCTACATCATCACTCGGTACGTATTCTTGGATCCTAGACTCCGGAGCATCCTTTCATATAACCCCTCATGAAAATGCTTTAACTGAAGTTTGCACCAACTCAAAAGGTTCATGTGTTTCTACAGCCGATGAGACTTTTTTAAAAATCACAAGTATTAGAACACTTAACTCTCAAAATTCTCAAAATCACTTTGTTCCTAAAGTGAGAGTTGTTCTAAAGCTTAATTTGAATCTTTTTTCAGTTTCCCAAATTGCCGACCATAGATGTGAAATATCTTTCTCATCTAATGGTTGTTTTGTGCAGGGTCTCCAGTCCGGAAAGCGGATTGAGCAAGTCCATAGGAAGGAGGGTTTCTACTATATGGATCATCTAAATCTTCCTACAAACTCTTTTTGTACTTATGTCCAAGATAAAAGCATTGAAACTTGACATAAAAGACTTGAACATTCAGGTTATTCTAAAATGTATCTTTTTCCATTTGAAAACAAATTTTGTAAGGAAAAAGGCATTACTTGCAAAGATTGCATTTTTGAAAAAATGAAGTCTATTCTATTTCCAACTAGAACTTTTTTTCCACAAGGCCTTTTGAATTGGTGCACTCGGATGTTTGGGGTCCATTTCCGGTCATGTCTAAAGGTGGTTACTCATACTATGTCACTTTTATTGATGACTTTACTCGTTATGTTTGGATTTATTTCCTCAAACATAAATCGAAACTATTTTCCTTCTTTAAAGAATTTCATATGAAAATACAAAATCAATTTCAAAGTAATATATCCATCCTTAGATCTGATTCCAGTGGAGAATACTTATCCAACGAATTTCAAAACTATTTAAAACAAAATGAAATTTGTCATAAAAAATCATGCCCTAGAACTCCACAACAAAATGGACTAGCGGAAAGAAAACAGACATATCATAGAAACAGCTAGAACATTGCTTATTTCTAAAAATATTCCAAATTTTTTTTGGGCCGAAGCCGTCTTAACTTCAACATACTTAATCATTTGAATGCCTTCTTCTAAATTAAAGAATGTTTCTCTTTATGAAAATCTTTTCAAATTTTCCCCCGACTTCAATTGCCTTCGCATCTTTGGTTGTAAATGCTTTGTTCTCTCACATAAGAGAGATAAGTTGTCTCTAAAGGCAATTAAATGTGTTTTTCTAGGTTACGGGGAAAATAAAAAGGATATAGATGTTTTGATTTCAAAAATAACAAACTATATGTATCAAAAGACGTGACTTTTTTGGAAGATGAAAATAGATTTGAAAAAGTAGATAAACAAAATGAAATTGACTACATGTTTTTACATGATCTAATAGATGATATATGTGATGATTCTATGAATCATCTTGAAAGTATAAATAATACTCGTGATGTATCCAATATTGAAATATCACCCCATAATGGTGATACTAATAATGAAAATATTCATGTTTATACTCGAAGGGAACAAGAAAGGCCTATTAGTGCCTTGGAGAAATTTTCTTAACTTACTGAATCCTTAGAAGAAACCCCCGTTAGGCGATCTTCTAGATAATCAATTCCTCTCAATAGGTTTGTATCATATGAGTCTCTTGCACCAAATTATCGAGCATGCCTAATAACCTTACACTCATATTATGAACTCACTCATTATAATCAAGCAAAAACTCTACCTCATTGGATTGAAGCAATGAAGATAGAATTAGATGCTCTAAAAAAGGTCAATACTTGAAAAATAATCAAGCTCCCTTGTCATAAAAAAACCTATTGGATGTCAATGGGTCTTTAATTTTAAAAAAGCTAGATTAGTGGCTAAAGGATATTCGCAAAAATATAGAATTGACTACGATGAAACATTTGCCCCTGTAGCTAGAATGACAAGCGTTAGAACCTTAATAGTTGTATTAATTAAAAAATGTCCTATATATCAACTCGATGTGAAAAATGCATTCCTAAATGAAAATCTAAATGAATAAGTATATATGGATCCACTGCTCGGAGTTAATAATGGACAAGGTCAAACTCTTGAAGTTTTAAAAAGCTTTATATTGTCTTAAACAAACTCCCAAGGCTTGGTATGATTGATTTAGTGATATCATGACTAAATTGAGATTTCGTTCATGTTATACCGACACTGCTCTATTTGTTAAAAGTACAGGTACTAGTATTGTTATCTTATTACTTTATGTTGATGACATGATTATCACAGGAAATGATCAAATTAGTATTATTAATGTTAAAAATATGTTAAAAGATAGTTTTGACATGTCTGATTTAGGTTTCCTTAGATATTTTCTCGGCATTGAAGTTGCATATTCTCTCAAAGGACATATACTGTCATAGATGAAGCTTGTTGCATATATATGTACTAAATCTGAAATTTCAGATGATAAAAAGGTGAAGACTCCAAAAGTAATTAATGCAAATTTAAGATTGGAGGATGGGGTTCTTTTAGAAGATCTCACACGCTACAGACAACTCATTGGATCTCTCACATATCTGACTATCACCAGACCAGACATCGCTCATGTTGTTCACTCTGCTAACCAATTTCAGCATGCTCCTACAACTGTGCACATGAGTGTCGTGCTCCGGGTCGTTCGATACATCAAAAACACCATAACTAAAGGGCTTTGAACTTACTTGCTTATACTGATGCAGATTGGATAGGTAACCCTAATGATAGAATCTCAACTACTGGCTTCTGTGTCTTTTTAGGAGATTCCTTAATTGCTTGAAGATGCAAGAAGCAACAGAAAATATCATTATCCTCTACTAAAGCTGAATAGCGGGCTATGACAACTACTACAATGAAACTTGTTTAGCTTCGAAGCTTTTTCAAATATATGAGGGTTGACATTACAGGTGCTTCAAAGCTATGTTGCGACAACAAAAGTATCATCTACATTGCCAATAATCACACATTTCATGAGCGCAACAAATATATAGAGATGGACTATCACTATGTTCGTGATGAATACCTACGTGAAACAGTTACTCTGCCATATGTCACATCAGAATATCAGCTAGCGGATTTTTTCACTAAAGCTTTTCATGCTCCCCACTTCATGTTTTTTCTTGACAAACTTTCAGTCATCTCCACATAATGTTTGAGGGGGGGTGTTAAAATATATATATATATATATATATATATATATATATATATATATATATAATACTCGATAGGGGTCATAGTTGTTTTAGTAAACAACTATTTCTTTTCCTTTTACTTTTTTTTCATTTTCTTTTTATTTTTTGTCTCAAAATACCACCCAAAAGGGGCCCCACATAGAGTCGTTGGGGGTTCCCAACGACTCTATGGGAGCTCCCTTTTGGCTCTCCTTTTGAGACACCTTTTGGGTGTATAAATATGGATGAACCCCTTTATATTCTTCAAGCTTGAGAGCTCTCTTTCAATAAAGAGTCTATATTTTTAGTGTGTGCCTTTCTCAAGGCTTGTTATACAGTCCCATGGTGGACTTGGCTATTATCTCTCTTGTTTATTGGTCCATTGTTGGACATTGTGAATGCTTTTAGCATTCTTTATTTTTCCGCATACTTCGTTCCAGGGATTTTCTCTAAAGAGCCCTAAACAAATGAAAGAATCATCCCTAGGGAGGTCTTTAAAACCAAAAATTAAAAAAAAGTCGAGTTTCAGCCCTTTCAAAGTGCATCAGACATGTATCAAATGATACACCCTGTATCATACAATATTGTATGATACAGGGTTGTAAAGTACGATGCAGCCGATACAGATACCATACACACTCATATCACAATACAAGTGTGTATCGTAGTTACGATATAGTATGATACAACATTACAACTTAGTACAGCTGCATAACAAAGTTCTAACTATTTTTCCTAAAAAATTAACAGGGGAATATTAAGCAATATGCATATATAAATATCTCTTGAGCTCAATATACATGCCAAGTTGCTAAAGATGAGGGACCGATGATAGTGACAAAAATCTGCTATTACAGAATCCCCAAAAGATAAACCATTTGATCATATACTACTCCCTTTGAGATACCCTAACCTCTGGGCTGACATTCAGGAACCAATTTCATCCTCTCCAATTCCACCATTCCTGCTTCCACAATCCCACTGGGAAAACCCAGCTTCTCCTCCAGTCAAACTCACCCATGTTACCACTCCGTATATTGTTGCATAAGGACCAAGGACAAGAAAAACTTACAAGTTGAGACTTAGGGCATTACCATCTTACAAAACCATAACAAGCTCACAAGTTCTTCAAGAAATGGCTCCTGTTTGTTTTTAAAATTGCATTGAGCATCCCAATAAAACATGAGTGAACTATGAACAAACAAGAGTTTGAGCTTTCCTAAGGAGATTTATATGTTAGAGTAGCACTGACATGATGACTTCTTTGTCTCAAGCAAAGTTGTGAAAAAGCGTCCACCAAAAACTGAAGGCTTAAGTCTCGAGGCATAAAATGTAATCCTCAAAAAAAAAACTTTTAAAAAATTTACAAAAATATCTAAAAACATAAAAAAACAAAAAAATACTTTATTCATAAAGCAACCACCAATATAAAATAGGAAATATCAAATAAATATTGAAAAATATGATAATACCATGTAAAACAATAAAAGTAATATTAACTCCACAACTTGATCTATTTAAGTATCTAACAAATAAAATATGAGTGAATGAAAATTTAAGAAAATCACTAACAATCAAAATCCTCAACATCATATAATGCACACAAATTCATCTAAAGATCTAAACAAACATTAAGTTAATTTTTCATGAATGCTTGTTTGAAAAATTAGCTCTATCAAACTATTAAAATCACATATAATAATTCATATATACACTTAGTCTCACAAACAAAAAAACAAACATTTTCTTTTAAAAAAATTATTTTTAATTTCCATGATCTAAGAGTCAATTACACGCACATACACAATCATATGCATATTTGCAAATAATTGCATAAACTGAAAGTAACAATTTCACATGTACGATTTTTATATAAACAAACTAACAAAATTGACATATACAATTTTTACATACAGTTAATTAATTGCAAAAAAAAATCCAGCCATTTTGAAGAAGAAGAAGAGGGTAAGAAGAAAAAAAAGAAGGAAGAAAAAGAAGGATGGAAGAAGAATAAGAACCTATGTCACGCAGACTCTTCTAACAAGGCACCGCACCCGCAGCCAGGCGGGTGCGACACTTGGACACAACTTCCTTTATGTTAGGTGAAGTCAACCACATTGAGGTCCATTTCTATCCAAAAGTAGATTCAATTAACCCTACTCAAGTCCATTTTTATCTATATTATATATGTAAATACATAAATGCACAAAAATACACATAGTGTTAACTTAAAACTGTTAAAAATTATATATATATACCGCACCCCCGCACCCAAGTTTTTTTAAAGTGCCGCACCGTCGCATCCTCACCCATACCCGCACCCGCACCTATGTGACATAGATAAGAACAGGGGAAGAAGAAAAAAAGAAGGATTGAAGAAGAAGAAAAAAGAAGCAAAAGAAGAAGACAGAAGACTGGAAGTAACATGAGAAGAAGAAGAAGAAGAGGGGAAGAAGAAAAAAGAGGGAAGAAAAAGAAGGATGGAAGAAGAATAACAAGGGAAGAAGAAAAAAAGAAGAATGGAAGAAGACAAATGACTGGAAGTAAAGGAGAAGAAGAAGAAGAAGAAAAGGAAGGAGTGAAGAAGAAAAAGAAGGGAATATGAAAAGAAGAAGAAAGAAGAGAGGAAGAAGAAGAAGGGAAGAAGAAAAGAAAGAAGAGAAGGAGAAAAATGGAAGAAGAAGAAGAGACAAGAGAGAGGGGGGGAGGGGTACGTACCTCCTCTTCTTCTTCTTCATTCGGCAGGGGAGAAACAGGGGGGTAAAAGAGGGGAGTGCCCTAACCATCGGGCCTTCCCCTTTTATTTTTTTTACAAACCATATTTGGGTCAAACAGGGGCTTTGACCCCATTTGACCCAATACATTTGAGGGGCGCACCTCACTTAGAGGCATACACCTCAAGGCTATGAGGTGCATGCCTCAGGCCTTTTACGCTACACACATGCGCCTTGAGGCAAGGCATGCTTTTTGTGCCTTGAGGTATGTTTTTAACAACACTGGTCTCAAGTGAAACAGCTATGGACAGTTTAAAGGAACTGTCCCGTACAAAGCAAGCACATGTGTGCATGCACACACGATAATGCGCTCAAATATTTCATATGGATGATCACAATAAAAATCCATAAGGATATTGGAAGAGTAACATAGAGAGACAAGCGAATACACTTAATGTACAGTACCAGGTTTCAGGTCACGGTGGATAATCCCATTAGCATGCAAGCATTCCATTGCACATGCAATATCCAATGCAAAGCTGATTGAAAGATGTAAATCCAGGCACCCAGGCCGTAATGATCTCAAATATTTCCGAAGTGAACCCCCAAGTAAAAGCTCTGTTACGATAACCATGTTTGCCTCATTGCAAGCACCAATGAACTGTTTCAAACACAGTGAACCACTCATCAGTCAAAATTCAACATCTGATCCAATTAGTTAGGAAACTTAGTCAACCAAATCCAACTGGTTGCAACACACAAGAGTAGTAGCAAACAACTGAATCAATGTTTTCGAGAACACCAAAAAATTCTATGTTCAAGCAATCAAGCTATATTTCTCAAGATAAGTGAATTTCATTTTACAAGAGATTAACCACAAACAACTAACATCAAAATTCAATTGGTCAAAACATTTTTTTCACAAGGATAAAAAAACATGGATACACTTCATCAGTTCATTGACAAACATGAAATGCGCCAAAATGCACAGAATATGTAAGGGCTGTAAGATCACAGGTGTAGTGAATGAACGCCAACGATGTATTCTCACTAAATCGATTAGTTCCCTGTTAAATAAGAAAAAGAAAAGAACATATGCTATGTTGTGGGGATAATCCAACATTATCTTTATTGCTAAAGCCTGCTTATGTCTATACTTTGTGTGATGGGAATAGATCATAGGTACCAAAATGCTAACAGCAACATAGTGGCAAGGCAAGTAACAAATTCAAATTTTTTTTCCCAGTTTTTGACACATTAAAAACTGTAAATAACTTGTTGAAACAAAAAGTTCAGGAAATATATCATTTTAGCATGGTCTACTCTGTCTCTTGCCAGGGGACACCATGGTTTGTCAGCTGTTGTGGGATGACCATGGCTCGAAACCCTCTGGGGGTGCCCCATGCTGCAAGGTCAAAGCTGGGTGTACTCCCCAGTGGATAAGGGGAACCTCGAGACTTTTAACAGCCAGAGACCTCCCAATCTGCAGTGGAGTTTTTTCCTTGCCTAGCCTAAAAAAAAGAAGGTTTGTTTATTTTTGTGTAAAAGGTGTGTGTGTGCTCTCTCTCTCTCTCTCCAATGCCCTTTCTCACAGCATGAAATGCAAGTTTAGGAGAAAACTTTCCAGCAGCCTAAAACTGCTTTCTTAACCAATACCCAAGAGGATCATCTTCATCTCCCACCCATTTAAGATTAATGCTTGCCGATATAAAAACAGACCTGTCAAATAGGGTTTTCAGAATGACAAAATCAGTTCAGGGGCAACAGAGCTCATTGGCAGAGCTTAAAATGAAAGTGGTAAATCTCAGGAAAAATCAAGAAGCGTCTATCATCAGACTAACTGGGAGAAAACGTCGGTCATGCATAGGAACTTAGGTCTTCACAAAAAAAAACATACATTCAATATTTCAACATCTGAACTCCGATCTGCAACCGTGCAAGATCATCCATTATCAGTTCTCTGAGGCTATCCCCATGTACCTGGAGTTCTATGTCACAGGGACTCGGCAAAACAGGTGTCGCACCCGCGTCGATGCAACGCGACACGGGGGGGCACCCGGTGCGGTCAACGCACCCAGGGTCATTTGTGTCTTTTTTTAAACTTTAAAAAAAAATGCTCGATAAATGTGCTGCTGAGGGGAGGATTAGGGCAAATTTTTGCCCTAATCCTCCCTTCCTCTCCTCCTGAAGCCTCCGCCGGACCCCGACGCCGCCGCCACCGCTCCTCTTCAGGTACGCTCTCTCCTCTCCGACTCCCTCTGCTCTCCTCCTCTCCTCTCTGACTCCCTCTGCTCTCCTCTCCTCTCCGACTCCCTCTGCTCTCCTCTTTGACCCCTCCCCTGCACAAAGAGGGCGCAGGGAGGGGGCTCGGTCCCTCCCCCTTGCCGCTATGTGGGCTTTCAGATGTTCGGTATGTGTTGGCTCAGGTGGGGAGTCGAAACAACTCTCCTTCCTACACTGATATTTTCAATGTCGAAATCGACGGATGACGCTTCGCAGTTGCGCGGCCTTCGGGCCAGTGCTGCGACGTTTACGAGGGATGCTACCTAGTTGATCCTGCCAGTACTCATATGCTTGTCTTAAAGATTAAGTCATGCATGTGTAAGTATGAACTAATTCAGACTGTAAAACTGCGAATGGCTCATTAAATCAGTTATAGTTCGTTTGATGGTACCTGCTACTCGGATAACCGTAGTAAAGCTAGAGCTAATAGTCTTGTAGAATAGAATTGTAGATTGTTAATTTGATTTATTGCATGCATGATGGATTGATTTGATGATATTGTGATAATTGTTTTTTATTTCATTAGTGTTAATGTTGTTAACTGATAAAACTTAAAAATTATAATATATATATATATATATATATATATAAAAATATATAAATAAATTTTTTCTGTCGCACCCCCGCACCCAAGGTTTTTTAAAGTGCCGCACCCCCGCCCCTGCACCCATGTGACATAGCTAGAGTTTAATAACCCAGGATTGTGATCAGCCAGCAATCCTTGGTAAGGGATTGGTGTATGTGTGTGTGTGTGTGTGTGTGTGTGTGTGTGTGAGAGAGAGAGAGAGAGAGCATGAATGCAATATTGCAATGGATATGTCCAAGATTCTCAGCATCTCAGTTAACATATTAACGTGTGCTGTCTAATAGCCCTTGCAGAGAGTAAATATCCTTTCCCTGCCATTTCTTTTGTTGTTCAGATTGTCAACTTCTCACGAAAAACACATGTTGGAAGCTTCTTGCAAAATTCTATTCGAGTCACTTTCAAAGAATCAAGAGTCAAACAAGAGTATGAGATTGAATAACGGTGTTAGTAAAGGCATTTTAATCATCCTTCAATCACATGTACTACTGGGCTATATTGAATAAATTTATCTGCCTTCACACAGATCCAGAACTTGTACGACATACCTTAGGCGCCTTTTTGGCTCCATCACTGCCAATAAAAGAATTGTTACTTCTCTCCCAACTTTTCCCCTCATGAAATACAACTTAACACAGTAAAAGTGTAAAACCAACTCTTCCACTGTTCCCAACTAAACTCTCCCTAGCAAAAAGGAGATGCATGAATCATGAAAGCCAATATTTGGATTCCCATATCCTGATAGTGACCTCAACTGTGTGGGAACACAGTGACAGTTTTTCCTTCATGGGCTGGAGAACAGTCGGCGGTTTGAAAATTAGAAGAGAACATCCGAAAGATTGAAAAATGCTATTATAGGTATAAAAATAATAATTAACAATAAAATTGCAAACACAACCGCAGCAATATTTTCATATAAGGTAGATGACACGGTCAAATCGCAAAGAATCTAGATGCACCATGTAAACCGAAAAAAAAAGTAAAAAGGATCCACCTATTTCTTAACAGAATCAGGTAACCGTTTTCTCCCTCCCAATGAACACAACTAACCCCGTATTTTACATAATTCAGCAAGACCACCGACAAACTACAGTTAACCTCAAACAGCAAAAAATTTCAAACACATGACATAAACGAAGGGCAATAAATCACGTCGGTTGCACATACATATGAATATTGCAGCAATACAAACTTCAATTAACAGAAGCAAACGTCGAACCTCAGAACTTATGCAATCTTTAAGTAAAATTATACAGAAATAAAGTTTCATCCTATAACTAGAGGAAAGAATCCGCTTGGTTTCATTCATACAAAGCAAGGCGCAGTAGAAAACTCTAACCAAGAAACAAAAACAACACCGCCACATACTCTTTCCAAAGGCATTTGCAATCCATGATGTAAAACCCATACAGGATTAAAACTTGAGGTTCAATAACTAAAAACCAGAAGCCAACCATGATTCCGGCCGGGAAACAGACCCGTCCTCCCACAAATTGGGCAATTCGTAAATGAGCTTTACCGTGACTAGGTTGTCATGCTGAACCCGTGAAAGCATCTCAACCTCCCGCAGAAACCTCTCCCTCCGCCTCGTCGATTCCGCCGCTGTCCCTCCGGGCCGTACGATCTTCACCGCAACGCTGGCCGACTTGTATCTATAAAAAAAAAAACAGAGAGAGAGAGAGAGAGATGAGAATCCATAAAAGCAAAACCCCAAAGAAGGAGAAGAAAATATTGTGGGGAAGAGGGAACTCACATGCCCTCGTAGACCTTGGCGTGGCCGCCCTCGCCGATCTTGGGGCCGAGGAAGAGGAGGTTCGGATCGATGAGCCACCGCTGGTCAATCTTGAAATCGTCACGGCCGAGCTGCGGCCTGCCGAGCCCCAAGTCGAGGCCGTACTCCGACGCGTCGTCGACGACACCATGCCTCTCGCCGCTGCTCTGGGGGTTAACCCTGGAGAGGTTGATCAGCTCCTTTCCTGAGGAGACCCTTCGGGCGTCATCGTCTCTGTGCATCCCTCTCCGCTGGATCGTCATCCACAGAGCGGGCAGACTCTTCTGCACTGCATCTTCTCCTCCTCCTTTCTTCTTCCTTTTAGAGAGAGAGAGGGTGCGCCTAAGCAAGGAACAATGATGCCATAAGTCTACGGTATTTAAAAGCGGGAGGCGGAGTTGGTTGACTCCAAGGAGCAAAGAGTACCCACGAAGTCTTTGTCTTAAACCCTCATAACGTTGCCACTCTGCACTCTCTCTTTTCATGCTCTTAAACCTAGGGCTTGGTGCTTTGTGGTTAGCTGGTCAGGAGCTAAGTTGCGGTGCTGCTATTTGTGGTTGGTCAAGAGACTCGGAAGCAAACTTGATAACTTGAATCGCCCAAAGTCTGAGACTGAAGTGGGAGGTTATCCGTTCCACACAGTTGCATATCGATCAACTGGGAAGCACGGGGTGGTTTGACTCTATGGACCAAAGCAGAGGATTTAGGAACGCTGCAGTTCAACTCAAGAGTCGAGCCACTCGACCGATATCGATGCTAAAACCAGTGCATGGGTCATGTCCACGACTTTGACCGCCTTGAGCCCTTATAGAGTGAAATGACAGGGTGGGTAATTCTGGTGATGCCGTGCACCAACGGAACATAAAATTGTGGCCTAAGGTTTTTGGTGTTATATTCCAAGTGGGAAGCGCTTCTAGAAAAGCATTTTAGTGAGGGCGATCCTTGCGTATGGATCGGCAGTGTTCCTTTTTCTTTCCCCCCCCCCCCCCCCCTTTTTTTTTTTAGGTCGGTGATTTTGCCACGTGAAGAAAGGGCCAAAAAATAAAATAAAATAAAATAAAAGAGATAAAGGGAAGAGAGAGACAGAGACTCTCTCACATGTGAAATGAACGACACAACTTCAACTTCACAGTCCGTTGCTCAATCTATTATTATGTCCACTCTTAGCTACCGAGCAGTGTCTCTGACTGCTACCAAATCCCACATCGTTGATGACTTGCTGCATAAAGCAATCACCAATCCTTTTGACAAAATTGCTGATGCGGTTTCTCATATTTCAAATCCAGTGTGAACGCCGCCGCTCAATGTGGTTTTAGAGAAGGATTAGGAGCGACTCCAACTTTACCAGGCCCACCTCGATCCCAAGCTTGGATGTTATGCGGGATAGTTGGTTACATTAGAATTAAAACTTGTAAATTCCCATGATATATATGTGAGTAATGGGTAGGTGCTAAATGAAATATGCTAAAATGATGTGTTAAATAGGTTTTTCTGCTCCTCCCCGTGTTTTTTTGCAGTTCTAACCCCATAAATGTCTTGGGCATGATCGATTTACGAGGAACCCACATCTGGATCATGAGTTTTTGATGAAAAAATGATATTTAGAGCCTCACAAATTTGCAAATATTTTGGACCATTGATTTTTCAAACCTTAGAAAAATTCACCCATGTGTCCGAATCCAGTACTTCAAGAACTGGTCTCTATAAGATCAAGTACATAGATCCCATCCAGAATTTAAAAATAAAACGATAAAAACCTGAAAACCTCATTTAGTATGTATCGTTTAGCACTTACCCATCTCTCTCTCTCTCTCTCTCTCTCTCTCTCTCTCTATATATATATATATATATATATATATATATATATATATATATATGAGAAACCTACCCAATAAGAAACATTTATTAGATTTTTGACATTTTTTAAAATTATGTCATCTATGTGCATGTTTTTATAGGAAACAGATATGGGAGAATTTGATTCCGATGCATAGATATGTTTTTATAGGGTTTTGAAAATCAATGACCTACAATTTATAAATTTTTTAGGCTCCAAATACCATTTTTTCATCCAAAAAGCATGATCTAAGTGTTGATTTCTAGTAAATCAATCATGGGTAAGAATTTTGAAAAAAATACTGAAAGTCCATTAAATGTTTCCTATTAGTTTGGTTTAGAAGATTTTTTATTGGGTAGATTTTCATTTTTCTATATATATATAGAGAGAGAGAGAGAAAATGGGTTGGTGCGAAATTGATACATGCTAAATGATATATGTTAAATGGGTTTTTCTATATTTTTTAGCATTTTTGACCCCATAAATGGGTTGGGCATGGTCATTTTATGAGGAATTCACACCTGAATCATGTGTTTTTGATGAAAAAAATGATATTTAGAGCTTCAAAAATTTACAAAGATTTTGGACCATTATTTTTTGAACCTTATAAAAATCCACCCGTGTCAGAATTCAATACTTCAATAGCTAATTCTTATAGAATCAAGTACATAGATCACATCTGTATGGTCAGAATTTAAAAATAAAATAAAATAAATCCTGAAAAAATCATTTAGCACCTACCCATTAACTCTCTCTCTCTCTCTCTCTCTCTCTCTCTCTCTCTCTCTCTCTCTATATATATATATATATATATATATATATATATATATATATATATATATATAGAGAGAGAGAGAGAGAGAGAGAGAGAGAGGTGAATGTCTGTAACTCTCCTCCAAGGCCACTATTTGAATATGGGGGGTGGCGGGGGTTTAGAGACTCCTAACTATTGGATCATTGGGATTGAAACGTTGATTCCATATTTCGCAAAAATAAAATTAAAAAAAAAATGCTGTGGACAAAGTATAGTTTTGGGGATGGAATTCCCCCCAAAAAAAAATATGTGAATGGTGTTGAAATAACGTGCAGAGGCTGCCAACTCCATCTCGTGTTTTGGCAACACTACTGCTCCCCAAAGTCCAAACAATATGAACGATGGAGAAAGCACAAGGCATTGCTCCCACACAACACAAGAAAAAAAAATACGAGGAGATGCAATGCACCTCCAATTCAAGGCTTCCAAACAGAGAACACGTACCATTTCTTGGTGCAATTTCTACCCGTTTGAAATCCAAGACGTCGGTTGCTTTTGTTCTATGTGAACTAAGGATTCACAAACAAAAGAGATCAAATGCTGGAGACTACATCGCCTCTAATCAGCCGATCCGTGCAGAGTTTCAACCGTGGACCCCAACACTCTCCACTGTGGTTGGTTGGTTAGGTTGTTAGGAATGTTTGAGGGAGTGGGGGGGGCTCCAATTTTCCTTTCTCCCTTTCAAATTTATCTAACCACGACTCATTTCTTTTATGGATTTCCAAGTTTTGATTGTTGAGTTTGTTCACTTGTTGGTTGACTCTTCAAATATTGTCGGTTACACTTGTCACAAATGCCATTGAAACTCTGGTTTTAATCATGTTTGGATCCACCCTGATCCAGCAAAGATGATGTTTAACCGTATTTAGATCTGGATAGTCCATATAGTAGGCTGTGATAATATGGGGTGATCCTTTGCCTTGAAAAAAAGAAGAGAGAACTAAAGCTTGGTAATGAAAAGATGAGTATGACCTGGGCTGGACCCGGGCTTTTGGATATTCTTTCCTATATTCGGTTTAGATTCTTTCCTATATTCAGTTTAGATTCCATTCGTAGAACCTAAGGCAACGCCGTTTTCTCATTGAACCTGGCATCTTTCATATGTGGGGTTCAGGTTTGGGTAGTATAACCGATCAAGCCGAACCAATTATTCAAAATTTGATTTAAAAAAAACTTAATATGATCAAGAAATTGGGTGGGATTCAGTTTTTTTTGCAATGAAATCTAATCAGATTCGGATTGAAAATTCAGTTTCTTAGGGCATGTTTGAAAGTGAGAAAGATGTAGGAAAAGTGATACAAAGTGAAAAATCCATACTATTTTTTTGACCTTTACAAACAAGGGACTTTTTAGCTGAGAATTTTTTTCACCCTTTGATATGAAACATTCATGCATGAGAGGGTGGAGGAATGTTTTCTATCAACTCCACCACTCATCTCACTACATCTCACCACCACCACCACCCACCTCAAAAAAAACCACCCCCTTCAGGATTTTTCACCATCCATCACCACAATCCATCTCACCACCACCATCACCCACCTCTCAAAAAGCCACATCCATCTCACCACCACCACCACCACCACCATCACCCACCTCTCGAAAAACCGCCCTGCCCACCATCTATCACCACTCACCATCACCCACCTATCGGAAAAAAATGCCGAAGAAGCACCACCACCATCCATCTAATAGCATCACCCACCTCCCAAAAAAATGCAAGGGAGAAACTCCACCACCACGCCTCTCCTTCTCTCATTTCTTTTAGATTTTTTATTTTATTTTTTTCATACTACTCAGACAAGTGAAAATTTTTATTTTAGAAAAATGATCATATCAAAACTTCTCATAGGTAAAATTTTCTTTTAGGATGAGAGTTTTTCTTGCTTCCAAATGAGACCTTAATATGATTTAGAAAGAAAAACGAAAAAGACGTCCATGAGATGCAAACTCGAAACCTCAAAACACACTATACATCTTTTGTTAGTTGACAACCAATCACCAGGGTACTTAGACGCTTCTATTAAATTGTGGAAATATATTTTTCATAAACTCTAACGATAGATTGAATCCAAATTGCATATATATTTAAGTGGAATTGGAGTTGGATTTGGTTATTTCATTTGACTATAAGACCATGTAGCCCAAGTAAAAAAGTGGGAATACACATCAGCATTAAACATAAGCCTCAAGGGTTTGGTGTAGTGGAAGGGGTCAGGGTTCCATTGCCATGAGCATCGACCCCTTGCATTAACGAGAGCAAGGGATAAGCCCTTGTTCAGCCAATGACTCCGGCCTTGAGGGCAAGAGATGTGACACGGATTTATGCTGTAGGTACAACAATTGTAATTTCGACGGGCTTAGCCAGAGCTACTACAAACAATCCTCCCTCTCTCGTCGTGTTTTCAATCTAGAGGCAACTCCACCCAACTAGTTTCCTTGCTTTGCCCTACATATAAAACGTGAAGCCTCTGTCAGAAAGATCAAATCTTCCGAGCTTGCATTTATGTACGAAGTCTCAACAGCTTGTGGTTATTAGAGCCAAATCCCGTGTCCTGGTGTGCACACACGTCATCATGTTTCTACTCTTTAAAGGCAAATTGGTTTCACTCCTCCATGTCTTCGTTCCCTTGGGATTCCGGTCATGAAAGTTATTTTCAACAAATTAGAGTATGTGTTATAGGCTAAATTTTAGATGCCCATGCGGCGTTAGAAAACTTTAACCTAACAAACCTTTTTGGCAAGTTCTAAAAGCGAACGCAACACATCTTTCGAAGCAACAAGTGCTTAGGTAATATTGTGTACAAATGTACAATTACAAGAACACGACAATCACATAGAGCATGAAAAAAGTAGAGAGAAGAAGATAATAGAGAGAGAGGAACGTTCAATAACAATCAATTCATTGAACGTGGGTAAATACAATAGTGTCGTGCACCACAATCTCATTAAGAAAAATACAAAATTACAAGTATGTAAAGTTGCACAAACATTGCAAGGCCTAAAGGCCCATGTAAGTCATGCAGGGCTTTTGGTAGGCTTAGTAAAAGGCAAAAACTACACAAAAAGTTTGGGAGTAACATTCTCTTCCATCTATGTTGTCGACGTCCTCGACGACAGGGCCCATGCTTCATACTTGTCCACTGCTAAGGAAAACTGGTGGACGTTCTTCGCTTTCTCCCAATTGGCTTCTTCTTCTAGCAATCCTTTCCACTTGACAAGATACTCTTTGATATGTTTTTGATGATTGCACAGATGCTCCATGATGTACTCTACTTCTTTGATGTCAGTTGTGCGGAGAAGTGCTATCACTCGCATCGACTGGTTACGGCTATTGTTTTCTTCATCGACATGGAATGACTTTAGATTACTGACGTGAAAAATTGAATGTGTTTGAAAGTGCAGAGGAACTTCGAGCTTATAGGCAAAGTTGCCTACACGCAGGATGATAAGGAAGTGACCTTCGAATTTGCAGACGAAGCCCTAATGTAGTCCTCGAAAGATCTTGATTCTCTCGGGATGCAATTTGACTAATACTAGGTCTCCGACTTTGAACTCCGTAGGCCAGTGCTTTTAATCCACCCACTTTTTCATCCTCTTGGCAGCTTTGTGTAGGAACATCTTGGCCAACTCTGTTTGATCCTGCCAGTCTTGAGCAAAATGATGGGCAAGTGACACCCTGCCCTTATAATTCACCACGATAGTATACAACGTCTGGGGCTGCCTCCCCGTTGACAACTAAAAGGGACTATGGCCAGTTGATTCACGCTTCTGCAGGTTGTGGGAGAACTGAGCAACGTCTAGAAGGTCTACCCAGACTTTCTGATTTGCACCTATAAAGTGTTGCAGATATTCTTTAAGGAGAGCATTGGTTCTTTCCGTTTGGTCATCTGTCTGAGGGTGGAAGGACGTTGAAATGTGAAACTCCGTTCCTAACAATCAAAACACTTTCTGCCAAAACTTTCCTGTAAAGCGCAGGTTGCGATCGCTGACAATGTTTTTTGGAATCCCCCAGTTGGTCACAACATGCCTCACGAACAAATCTGTGGCTCGCTCGGCTGTATCGATGGGTGACATCGACATGAAGATAGCATACTTTGAAAATCGATCCACCACCACAAAGATCAAACTGCAATCGTTCACCTTCCATAGTCATAAAATGAAGTCCATGGAGATGTTCTCCCACAGACGACTTGGAATAGGAAGAGACTTGAGTAGTCCTGCGGGCTTCTGATTACTCGGCTTATCCTGCTGGCAGATCAGGCAAGTGCGAGTGTAACCCTCAATATCATCTTACTTAAAAGGCCAGTAGTAGGCCTGCTCTACTAAAGCGAGCGTCCGAATATGCTCTGAGTGCCTTGAGTATCGGGTATTATGACACTCCTTGATTACCAATCTTCACAATGATCTTCATCGTGGTACAAAAATGTGACTGCCCTTAGTGACCAGGAGGTCGTCTTGCATCCTGAATCTCCTGGTTTTTCCTTGTTGAACTAAGGTCACTAGGTGCTGAGCTAATGGATCAGACTGGATGCCTTCTCGAATGCAGTCGAGGAAGTCGCTTTGAGGTTGAGCAGACAAAGTTTTCTCCTCTCGCAAGGTCGTCAACTCGTCATTTCTGCTTAGTGTATAAGCTATGACATTGGTCTTTCTGAGCTTATATTCCAAGACCATGTTAAACTCTGCTAGGAACTGTTGTCATCTAGTCTGCTTAGGGCTAAGCTTCTTTTATGTCTGGAAGTAGCTAGTGGCTATGTTGTCCATCTTAACAATGAATTGAGATCCCAAGAGATAGTGACGCCAAATTTGCAAGCAGTGCACGACTGCAGTCATTTCTTTCTCGTGCATGCAATATTGTTGTTTGACATCCTTCAATTTACGACTCTCAAAAGCGATGAGGTGCCCTTCCTGCATGAGCACTCCACCGATAGCAAAGTCTGAAGCAACTGTATGGACCACAAACATCTTCGTGTGGTCGGGTAGCCTCAACACTGGATCACTGGTAACAACCTTCTTCAGCTCTTTAAAGGTTGCTTGGCATGCATCCGACCAATCCCAACTTTGATCCTTCTGAAGCAAATCTGTAAGAGGATCACGGGCCAGAGAATACCCCTCAAGGAACTGATGGTAGTAATTCGTGAGTCCCAGAAATGACTGCAGCTCCGACATAGAGGAGAGAGGCTTCCACTCCACGATGGCTTGAACTTTCTGCTGGTCCATCCCAACATGCCACGTCCAACAACATGGCCAAGAAACTTCACTTTCGCTTGCCCGAATAGGCACTTCTCTCATTTCACATATAGACCATTGTTCTTCAACAACTGAAACACAATATGCAGGTGATGTGCATGCTACTCCAAATTCTTGCTATAGACAACGATGTTGTCCTAGTAGATCACTATAAACTGGTCCAGGTACAGGTAGAATATTTTGTTTATAAGTGTTGAGAAGGTTGCAGGGGCGCTCGTCAAATCGAATGGCATAACTAAGAATTCGTATGTGTAATATCTCATCATGCACGCAGTCTTGGGGTTGTCCGCTTTTACGATCATGACCTGCCAATAACCTAATGGCAGGTCTAGCTTCGAACACACTCATGCATTGGTCAGCTGATCGAATAGGTCGGCGATCAATGGCAGATGATACTTGTTCTTAATTGTCACCTTGTTCAACTCCCCATAGTCTACACACAATAGTTGAGACTCGTCATGTTTCTTTTGAAAAAGCACGGGTGGGCCAAAGGGTGCTTTTAAGGGATGAATAATGCCAGAAGCCAGCATATCATCTAGCTGCCTTCATAGCTCCTTCAACTCTGGTGGAGCCATGCTATATAGAGTCATAGTAGGGGGCTTCATACCCGGCAGAAGTTCAATCTCATGATCTACCTCCCTTCGAGGCGACAATCTCTTTGGGAGCTCGGGAGGCATCACCTCCTTAAACTCTTTTAATATGGAGACCATACTAGACAGAGTGTCTGCTTGCTTCACAAGCTCGGCTTCACGGAGGGCCACCAAGAATGTCTCATTACCCTGCTTGATGCCCTTTTTCAACTAAATCGCAGAGATCGTCCATATCTACGAAGTGTCGACAAGATGAGCATCAAACATGCACGAGCATCACTCATTCATAATAGACACCACATTCAAGTGGGGCATGACAGAAGCTTTGTTCGTCGAGGGGGGCTATCGAGAAACTAGTTGTGCCCAACCAATCTCCTATCTTAACAGTCACATTTTTTGCCTCGCCAAAGATTGGCTTCGCTTCCGAGTTCACCGCTTTCATGCGGCTCGCCTTCTTCATAGACTTTAAGCCCACTCACATTGCCTCTTTCTTAGAGATGAAGTTATGGGTGGCAACTGAATCGACCATGGCCTGAGTGGCCAGTCCGTTCACAATGACATCCACGTACATGAGTGTCTTGCTGAATGAAGGCATGCCAACACTTGCTTCTTTAAGCGCTGATACTCTTTGTAGTGCACCCATTCTTGATTGGTCCTCTGGTGGGTCTTCCGTCTGAGCTGCATTCACAGCTCTATCATCATTTATGTGATTCTTATGGTAGTTCGTGTTTTCACCATACTGTCCCCGATAATTTTGGTTTTGGTTGTCTTGGCAATTTTGCCCTTGGACATGTTGTCTGTCTTCCCGATTATCATTCTACTTTTTATTCTCAGAAGTTATCTTTTTCAGTTGTCTTCCCTTAAACTCAGGTTTTCGCTGAAATTTTGATAGTACTTATGCTGTTGTTAAGGCGCTAGCAAGATCTTGAAATTTCTACTTACGTAACTCTTGCTCCGCCCAAGGCTGTAATCCCATCATGAAATGGAGGAGGCGGTCTGTCTCCCCCATATTTGTAATCTCCAACATGAGGGTTGAATAGGTCTTGACGTAGTCATGGATCGACCCAGTCTGCTTTAGGCTCGTCATCTTCTTGTACGTCAAGTAATTGACGTCCATTATAAAAAAGTGACTTTGTAACTCTCTTTTAAAGTCATCCCATGTATCAATTGCGCAGAGACCCTTCTCCATGTCACCGTGTCTTCTTCGCCACCAAACAATGACAGCATCAGCCAACCGCGTTGTGGTGGCTCGAACCTTAACCGCTTCATCCTCGACAAAGCTTGATTCGAGAATTTCCTCCATTTGCCACAAGAAATTCTACACTTCCTTGGCATCATGAGCACCAATGAACTTCTTGGACTCGGGAACTTTTAGACGAGTAGTCGACGTCTCAACTACACCATAACCGTCGATCGTTGGCCGACATTCCAGAGCTAGGATTCTACATTCCAAAGCTTGGTTCTTCTGTTTCATTCTTAACCCTTGATCCTCACGATGTCCAACTCAACAATGATCGAGTCTACTCTATCTTTGAGTAACACGATACTTCCATGGAGTTCTTCATTCACAGTCTTGAGCTCATCATCGAGCTTTCGATAGCTGAGAGCGGTTTCACACACTGTAGCCTTCATCTCCTGCATTTCTCACAGGAGTTTTTCCACCATCTTTTCCAACTTGGTGGGGTCTGCCAAAGGAGTTTCCCAAGCTTCTTCGGCGGTAGACATCTCTATCCCCTTTCCTTTCTTGCTCTTTGGCTTCGACGGTATCACCACGCTAGAATCTTCAGAAGCCATGATCAATGATTGTCGCTTGGTCGAGCGAAACTCGACAAACTTCAGCTTGCCTAGGGTGAAGTCAACTCTGGTACCACTTGTCACGACCTAAATTTTAGATGCCCATGCAGCATTGGGGAACCTTGACCCAACAAGCCTTTTAGCGAGTTGCAAATGCGAACACAACAGATCTTTTGAAGCAATAAGTGTGCAGGCAGTATTGCATGAAAATGCACAATTACAAGGTGACAACATTCACACTGAGCAGAGAGAGAGGGTAGAGAGTGAAGGAGAGAATAAAGTGAGAGAGAGGAATGTTTAATATCAATCAATTCATTGAACACGGGTGAATACAATAATGTCATGCACTATAATATCATTAAAGAAAACATAAATTACAGGTATGTAAAGTTGTACAAACATTACAAAGCCAAAAGGCCCGTGTGAGCCACACAAGGCTTTCGATAGGCTTAGTACAAGGCAAAAACTGTGCAAAAAGTTTAAGCGTAAAACTATGAATGTGACTTGCATCATTTCTTTAATGAAGATCGATGTTTAAATCACCCAAATTTGACTTGTGTGCATGATTTATTAGCGATTCAAAAATCAATGGTTGATAAAATACAAAATTTTGTAATTTAAAAAGTTTTGATTTTTTGTTGAAAAAAATGCCATCCAAAGTTCAATTCAATTCTTATTAAAATGGCCATGCTAAATTCATCTATAAGGTCAGATTTAATCAAAACAGCTTGCATCATAAGATTTAAAAAATGTATAAATATGAGGTATGACATGGGGATGAGTAGAACGGAACTAGTTTAAGGCTATGTTTGGGAGTCTTGAATCAGAGGTTGTGTTGCGGTGCGATTTTCAGCCATGCTCTCATACTCTCTTGTTATTTGGGAGCAGTGATGTTGCTGAAACAATGAGTTGAGACTGGTGTTGGCAGACCCAACACCAATTTCAACACCTTTTAAGATATTATCTCCATCTTTCAACATTACACATTGGCAAAGCTATATATCTTGGCAACACACTAAAGCCGTGTTTCCATCTCATTGCAAGGCTAAAAACATAACCAGTGACCATTGAGTTTGAATGTCCTCTCAAAGAAAAACTATTAGTTTAAATGGTTTTGTGTGGTCTTTAAAATGGCCCATGCATTCTGTCTCCGGGTGCCCCCACAAATCCACATGGTAGCTCTTCATAATTCAGGGTTGACTTCTTTATGAAAATGATGAAACCTTTTGTAGATCGACTTAACCCCATGCAAGTTTTATGCGACTTTTTTTTTTTTTGAAAGGCAAGCTTGGTTTAGTCAGGGTTTTGAGCCTGCAACGTTCCTACGCAAGGTGATGTGCATTAGCTACTACTCCCAGACAAGGTAGGAGACCCGTTGGTAAGTTTTAAGCGACTTGTTTGGGCATGTGTTGGACTTTTGGGGGTGCTAAATTGGGCCGTTATCTATGTGTGAGAGGTAATGGGCCAGAGAAGTGCAATTTTCCCACTGACCCACTTTTTCCAGAAGCTACAACAATTTCGTTCCCCAAGATGACATGAGGTAACCACATAATCCTTACGGTTTAAGTTCTTCAGATTTGCCTATTATTCTAAAAAAAAAAAAAAAAACATGGCCTCTCACTTCCACCACCTCCCATATGATGTAAATCGAGAGGCCTAATTTACTAGAAATTTTTAAAAACAAGTAATAAATCTGAAAATAGCAAAAAAAAAAAATTTTATAAAAAACTTGAAATTAACTAGAAACAAAAAATAATTAAAATAAAATGAAAATAACAAATTCTTGAATCCAACTCAACTCTCCCTAATCTTAGATTTTCTCGTTACTTATAGAGAAATAATATTAATCTTAATAGACTTAAACTATCATTTTTAATAAACATTAATTAAAAAGAAAATTTTAATTCTACTAAAATGGGATGTGAATAAATTAGTGATATGTAATATCCTACAATGACCCAAAACAAGAAAATATCCAAAACTAAAATAATATGGATCTCAAATCATCCAATGAACCATGTTGACTCGGATATGCATCACTTTGTTCCTGTATCATTCTCCCCAAGTTAGAGAGAACTTTCCCTCACGTCTGGATCTTACTTGCGTTTCTTCCAATTTTACCTGACTTTTAAGAACCACAAAAGTGATGCAATCTTCAACATGTGTGGATATATAAAGCATTGATTTAGAGAAGTTGATGGTAGTGTTGGGAACCATGGGAGAGTTAACCCCACCCGGTTGCAACCCCACATCATCAACGGCTATCCCGACTTGTTGAGGAGGGAGAGACCGACCAAACCCAGCAGGCGAATGACTGATGACCTAGTTCCCATTGACGACTTCTCCTCCATCAGTCGGATTGAACCTGACTCGCTAAAAGGAGTCAGTAGGTCGGGTTACCCCCTACTGGTCTGCTATGTGGCTCTGACTACCAATAGTCGGTGAGATCCCGATCACTGGTGCTCTCCCACTTTGCCGGATTGGGTTGAGGTAGAGAGGGGTGACTGAGTGGTGGTGTGACAAGGGCAGCCCTAGCCAGCAGGGAAGGAGGAGGATCAGGTGACGAGGGCGAGGGTCGTCGGTCAAGATTTGTTGATGGTGGTCCCTGGCTGGAGGAACCCCCTTTTTTGGCCAGGTAGTTGGTAGAGGAAGGGAGTCAGTAGGTGCAGGACATGCCGATGTTGGCAATGACATGACAAACTGAAGGGTGGAGATGGGAGAAGGTTCGGGCGATGGTGGAGAAGGGGTCATCGATGGTGGTGGTAGTGGGTTCACTGGCAGCGGTGACAGAGGACATGTCGATGAATGGAGGTGATGGTGTTAAGAAGAGGAGGCGTGAGGGGTAGTGAGCATCATGCCCTTCATATTTTTTATTGGATGTGCTGGTTCTTGATCTGATTTGCCAGTTTGTTGGTTTGCAAGCAGCTCTGATTTGTTAAGTATCATCATCAACAACAACACTAAGTTCTGTTGTATTGAGTCCAATCTTTGCTCAAACTCATCATATATTCGATCCATCTTTGAATGAGCATGAGATTCTATACTGCTCATGCACGTTTCTATATGACTTCTACCCACTCATTTCATTTTTTAAATCGTGAGACATTATAAACATGTGATCGAGGTGTGATTCTAATACCAATCGATGTAAACCAAAAGACCTGATTTACAAAAAAATTCTAACCAACTACGAATTATATAGAGATATAGAAATTAAATATAAAAATAGCAAAAAATAAAGAAAAATTATAAGAAAAACTAGAAATTAAATAAAAATAAAAATAATAAAAATAAAATAAAACTAAAATAAAAATAACAATTTCTTGAATCCAACCCAGCTCTCCTTAATCATAGATCTTTCAGATACTTAACCTTAAATGCAAAAACAAATAGGATTGATCACCATTCAAACCATGTTTATTGTCAATCAATATATTCTCAATTGAGTAAGATTCCTAGCACTACAAGAAAAATGACCATTAGCGACGGAAGTTTGCGACGAATTTTTTCCGTCGCAACTTTTCGGCAGATTAACGAGAGAAACAAATCCATTGCTAAAATCCGTAATATTTACAAAAATAGCGACGAAAAAACTTTCGTCGCCAATTAGCGACGGCTTAGCGACGTTAGGTTTTTGTCGCAATACTCGCGACATTTAGCGACGGATTTGGCGATGAAGGTTTTTCCATCGCTACGTAGCGACGACGTCAGCGACAAAAATATTTTGTCGCTAACTAGTCATGTAAATTTGCGACAAAGTTGCGACGGAAGTAGACAGTCTCCAAATCCGTCGCTAAGTTTCCCATAAATCCCTAATCAGAACCCTTCTTTCTCTTTCTTGTTTCGTCTCTCCCGCCCGACGGACTCTCCTGGCCGTTTCCCTCTCCCGCCCAATGCACTACCCGGCCAGCCGCCAACCGCCCTCTCCTGCCCGACGCACTACCCGGCCAGCCAGCCGCCGCCCGTCCCTCCCCCGGCCCATCGCCGCCCGGCGTCTCCCAGGTAAGTGGGTCTTTTTTTTTTCCGGCAGGAGGTCGCCCCCCTTACCTCGTTCTTTTTTCCGGCAGGGAGGCGCCTGCCTCATGTTTTTTTTTTCGTATGGGGTTGCCCCCCTGCCTCATTTTTTTTCCTGGCAAGAGGGGTCGCCCCCCTGCTTTTCCAACAAGGGGTCGCCCTCCTGCCGCTTTTTTTTCGGCAGGGGGGGCAACCCCCTGCCTCATTTTTTTTCTGGCAGGGGGTCGCCCCCTGCCTCTTTTTTTTTTCCGGCAGGGGCGGGGGGGACACCCTGCCTCTTTTTTTTTGGCAGGGGGTCGCCCCCCTTGCCTCATTTTTTTATTTGGGCAGGGGTCGCCCCCCTTGCCTCATTTTTTTATTTGGGCAGGGGGTCGCCCCCCTGCCTCATTTTTTTTTCGGGCAGGGGGGCGACCCCCTGCCTCATTTTTTTTTTCGGCAAGAGGTCGCCCCTCCTGCCTCATTTTTTTTTTCGGCAGGAGGGGCGATGGGCCAGGGGGCGCCCGACGATCGTCGGGTTCCTGAACCATGGCATCACCCCGTACCTGCCACTCTGGGGGACAATCACTGCCTCTGAAGACCTCGTGTCGTTATCGTACATCGCTAGCCTACTGACTCGCTGGCCGAACTCGAAAACATGTTGGGCCAAACGGAGAGGTGGTCAATGCCTGGGAAGCGTTCCGCCTCACCGAAATCCCATCCGACTTTGTTATTTATTCTAAATTTTTTCCTTTCGGCACAGGGTGACTTCATTTTAGCACAATGTCTCTTGGAGATTTCTCAATGGATCTCACTTGTGCCCCGCCACCCGTGGTAAGTAAGTGACAAAAACAATGCAAATCAGGTAAATACTTGTGGTGAGTAAGTGATGCAAGCGCATCATATGTTATTTGAATGTATTCCAATGTTTTGAATGTATTGCAATACTTGATGTGAATGATTTGAATGTATAGAAATGTGTGACAATGATTTGAATGTATTGCAATACTTAATGTGAATGATTTGAATTATTTGAATGTATTGCAATACTTGATGTGAATGATTTGAATGTATTGCAATACTTGATGTAAATGATTTGAATGTATTGCAATGATTTGAATGATTTGAATATATTGTAATACTTGATTTGAATTATTTGAATGTATTGCAATGATTTGAATGATTTGAATGATTTGTAGGTATTCAAATGATTTGAATGTATTGCAATACTTGATTTGAATTATTTGAATGTATTGAAATACTTGATGTGAATGATTTGAAACAATTTGAATGTATTACATGACATTTTTTATTTGTTAGAATATGGTTCGTGGAGCTTACAGTGATTGTTCATCCAGTAGTAGCCAGTCTCAACCTTCATCTTCACGGGCTCCTTTGATAGGTATATCATTTAACTGATTGAATGCTTGATTAGTTGAAATGCGCATTCTGAGAATTTATAATGTATTTTTTTACATATGATGTTTCGTCTGTACATGACCCACCTACACCAGTTGATCATACAAGTCAGGAGCCAACACAAGATGCAGGGTCTTCTTAGTCTGGCACAAAAAGACTCATTCGAATAATGTATATCGATAATCGACCGTAAGTATTTCATTTTCACTTATTGCATATCTTATAAATATTGTATATTGATATTTACTGTGTACCAATTCATGTACAACACGAGGTTTAAGGCACATGAAGTAGTACGCGATATTAGGAATTCACTACTTCAACATCTACCAGAACTGATTGCTCAATGAAAAGAGTATCCAAAAGAGGTGATAGACATATTGTGGTCCTCATTCACGGTATGCAGTTGTTTGTCATAGTTAATGTGTTTTATATTTAATTATTTGTTATAGTCATGTCTACTAACTTTCTAAAAATATTTGTAGGCTTTGAATCGCTTCGCGACTACGATAAAGGAACATGATGCAAGGAAGGTGTGGCAGAAGGTGGCTATCAATCAATTTGCAGACATGCTACACAATATGAAGACTGCAGCAAGAAAAGCATCTGGCAGGACAGATGATCCACTGTAATGGAAGGGCCATGGACCCCCTACTATCAGGTCAGATGTTTGGGATGCAATGTATGACAAGTGGGTTGTGGATGCATTTCGAAACCACTCAGCGAAGGCTGCACAAAATCGAACAAAAATGTCTGAAGCCCATCTACACACAGGTAGATCTAGGACTTTTGGGAGCCACCTGAAGAAAATGATTACTCATCAATATATAAACAAATCAATTTTATAAGTATTGTTGCAAACTTGTTAACTAAATCTTTTATCATTTCACTTCGCAGGAAGTAGAAAAAGGCGGCATTGTGCCATACAAGGATGTGTTTGTTCAAACACATAAACGTAAGACCACAGGAGAGTTCGTATCGAAGAAGGCGAGAATGACAACGATATGTATTTATTGTATTAATAATCATTGTAATATACAAGTTATCATAAACATTGTAATTCTTAATTATTAATTCATACTGTAAACATTATTTTATAGGAGTCATATGAGCAACAGTTGGTAGAGCAATATGGTGATGACTCTACTCAACATCCATCATTTGATCCTGCAACATGAGTGACTGCAGCAGATGAACCCAAAAAGGGTTGTGTGTTCGGGTTTGAGAGTAATATGAACACCTCACCAGTCGTTGCTTCCTCCAGTCACAACTCAGAGACTTCTCCCGCCAACATCATGTCCAAGCATCCGACTGATTATTGGAATGTTGTACACTAAATCGTTAAGGACACAATGCGTGACTACTTCTATGAAATAATTACTGACGTTCTCCGGGATGAGTTCAACAGTTTTTTGTAGAATAGGGGAGCTTCGTTTATAGGTGCCTCTCAGGTATGAAAGTTTCATGTGATGTATTGCATGTCGTTAGATTTCATATAACTTTGATTGCCTTAACTTAGGTGCATTGCATATAATTTATTCTAGTATATTGTGTTTATCGATACTGACCTTTTATATAATATTTCAATATAATATTTTTACTGCCTTAGAACACATATGAGCATGATAGAATCACATATACCGTTTTTTTATTGCTTTTGAACACATATGAGCATGATAGAATCACATATATAATTTTTTTACTGCCTTAGAACACATATGAGCATGGTAGAATCACATATACAGTTTTTTGACTGCCTTAGAGCACATATGAGCATGGTAGAATCACATATACAATTTTTTTGATTGCCTTAGAGCACATATGAGCATGATAGAATCACATATACAGTTTTTTGCCTGCCTTAGAACACATATAAGCATAATATAATCACATATACAGTTTTTTCCCTGCCTTAGAACACATATACAATTTTTTGACTGCCTTAGAGCACATATGAGCATGATAGAATCACATATACAGTTTTTTTTACTGCCTTAGAACATATTTGAGCATGATATAATCACATATACAGTTTTTTGCCTACCTTAGAACACATATGAGCATGATAGAATCACATATAAAGTTTTTTTACTGCCTTAGAACACATATGAGTATGGTAGAATCACATATACAATTTTTTTACTGCCTTAGAGCACATATGAGCATGGTAGAATCACATATAAAGTTTTTTTACTGTCTTTAGAACACATATGAGCATGATTGAATCACATATAAAGTTTTTTAACTGCCTTAGAACACATATGAGTATGATATAATCACATATACATTTTTTTGCCTGCCTTAGAACACATATGAACATGATAGAATCACATATACAGTTTTTTTACTACCTTAGAGCACATATATATGAGTATGATAGAATCACAAAAACAATTTTTTACTATCTTTAGAACACATATGAGCATGATTGAATCACATATAAAGTTTTTTTACTGCCTTAGAACATATATGAGCATGGTAGAATCACATATACATTTTTTTGACTGCCTTAGAGCACATATGAGCATGATTGAATCATATATAAGTTTTTTTTACTGCCTTAAGAACACATATGAGCATGATAAAATCACATATACAGTTTTTTTACTGCCTTAGAACACATATGAGCATGATAGAATCACATATAGAGTATAATTTATTTCAGTATATTTTGTTTATCAATAGTGACCTTTATTTTCTCGTGTAGGTTGCTGACGATAATCAGCGTAGTGAAGCTGAAGGGACAGATCAAGACAATGAACAAGAGGACGCACAAAATCTTAGCGATGATTAGATTCATGTGTTGAATTTGTTCTACCTTATTTTTGTTTCAAAAATGTAAATGTTGAATTGTAAATAATTAGAACTTGCGAATTTTACAGTGGATCGATTAATTGTTTTAGTTTCCATTTATATGTATTTTGATGTGTACTTTGTTTTTTATTCACAGGAAATATAAATTGTACCACGAGAAATTTTTTTCTCGATATTTAATTTTCAAATATTTTTTTTTTATTTTTTTTCCTTATTTGCGATGGATTAGCGATGACTATAAATCCGTCGCAACACCAAAATCGCCGTATAGTAACGACGGCCTTGCGACGAATGTTGGCATTCATTATTCTGTCGCAACTTAGCGACGAAACTGGCGACAAATACATTTCGTCGCTACTTAGCGATGGAATGGGTGACAGATATATTTCGTCTCTAATTAGCGTCAAAAAAATTGCGATGGAAGCTATCCGTCTCTAATCTGACGCTAATCCGTCGCTAAGTTGTTTAGCGACGGATTAGCGTCAGATTAGCGATGGATTTAGGTCGTCGCTAATCCACAGTTTTCTTATAGTGTAGATATGGAGTTTGGTTCTCAAACAATACAATCCATCACACATATATGCATAACCTATAGAAATTGAATTTTTAATAATAATAAGTTTGAAGTTTTCAAAATTAAAAGCAAAATTAAACTTATCAAGTCTTAAAATTGAAATAAGGTTTCAACTGTAAGATAAAACATAAAATGTATCAACCAAATCTAAAATGAATCCGGACTCCACAATAACTCTGCAAGTTCCAACATTCTTCACATGTGAACACATCTTGTTTCATGAGAAGATGATTCTTTCGTGCCCCATTGGTTCCTATTTGCCTATAAATGTCTACAAAGGATTGACAATGTGTACAATGACACAAAAATCAATCCACCAGCTATTCAATAAGACATGAATTAAATTACACTTATAAAAAATGATTATTTTGTTACCTTTATTCTCGAGTCATTTCTTATGCATTATGCAATTCATCTTCATATGTCCCTTTTTATAAAAGAAACACTTTATAGAAGAATCACCAGTTTGAGATTTGGCATTCACCTGAGTTACAACTCTCTCCATAAGTTTTTTTTTTGCTTTTCTTCTTGAAAAAACTTTTCTTTGCTCCATGCCTATACTTTGTGAAATGAGATTCTCACCCTTCAATCTTTCTTTTTCAACACACCCAGTTAAAAGGTCATTAAAAGACCAATCATCATTATATGTGTTGTAAAAGATTTTGAAGGGTCTATATTGATGCAGAGCATTTGGAGATTCAGAATTCAGAAGCGGAGTTGGATCCCAATCCAACTCTCCAGACCCGATCCGAGCATCGCTACCCAAGGCAATCCACACGCTTGCAAGGCATCTCTTGTCCTAGTGGATCTGTAGTTTAGTCGGTGCTCGTCGTGTTCCTTCACTAGTGGCTTTGATTCCATTGCATCTTTATGAAATCATATTTTTAGATATTTTGCCTACAGTCTTTATTTCATGTAATTTTTTTATTTTTTTTAGGAGCCGGATTCTACGGATCCGGATAGTTCTGGTGTCCTGTAGGATTCTTTTGTGACACTAGAGGGTGTATGGGTAATGCGAGCAGTTTTTTATTTTTTTTGTAATAGCATTTTTCTAATGCATTTTTGTGCAGGATTCAGATCGTTTAACATTTGGATCTGGATCAAGATCTATTGCCAAGGTGCCCTAGTTGGCGCCACTTAGAATGGACCATTTTTGTCCTATTTTCAAATTTCAGCCTTGACTAGTCCAAGTCAATATGGTTGTTGGTCACTTAATGACCCTTGGTTAAAAATAACCTCTCAAAAAAATCATTTTTTGGAGCATGGTTTGTGAAGGCCATACCATCTTTATGGTGGCCCTTCCCCAAGCTCTAAGCTTCTTAAGTGTGGAGGTCAACCAAGGTGGAGAGGAAGGCTTTTGAGTTATCAAAAAAAAAAATTCTGCTGTGTGGTTGGTTCTAGAGAGGAAAAAATTTGGTTGGAAGAGAGACCTTCTTGGAGTGAAGAGAATCAATTTTTTACTTGAGCGTGTAAGGTGATCTGGTCTAGATCGACCTTGGCGTGTTGTTGTGTAAGCACTTGGGTTCGTGATTGCTGCTGGTTTGACCTGCTGTTCGTGAACCTCCGTTTGGTGTCAGCTGCTTCCCAACGACATCCCATTGTTATCATCTTCTGGATAAAATCGCTGGTTTATTAGTTATATTCTATGTTTCTTGTTGATTATTGGATATAAGTTTCAAGTAAATTATTTGTTGTAGTTGGGATGCAATTTTCTAAGTTTTTGTCACTGAATGGTTTTGCTGCTCACAAGAAATATTCAGTTCTATTTGCTATTACATAACTCAGTTTCTTGTCAAAACCTGAATTCCTGAATTTGGAGTTGTCAGGGATGAATCTAAAGAAATGATCATATCGACCTCGATACTGGTCGGTTTTCGGCATTCTTTAGCTTTCCAAAAAGCTAAGACAATCATCTACAACTTTGTAGTTGAAGCTATTGCGTGAATCAGCCTTTTGTACCCTTGAAAAGTGTTGATAAGATTTCTGTCAGACAGGAGTTCACTGTCACCTGTTTGGTTCAAAACATACCTGGTGGTGTTTGGTAATTTTTAATTATCTTGAGATTCCCTACATAAAAAATCACTTTGTTTGATTCTGTGGAAAGCTAGAACCTAGATCTAACACTTTCGTGTTTAGAGTTCTAGCTGAATATTCATCTAGGTATCTCAAAAATATTAGCCGTTCTATTGCTGTTGGATAGTTGGAAATTTAATTTATTTGTCAATATCTCATACCATTTCTGAGAATTCAAAAATTTGTAGAGACTCATTGAAAACTCAGAAAAAATCAAATCTTAGTTCGTTGGAAAGGTCTGGATCTGACCTACGTTTTCTCAGTTGGTGGTTTTCGCAAAATCCACTGTCTGAGGGGCCAAAAACCTCTTTGAACAGACTATCTACAGAGTCCGAAAGTTTATCATAGACGTGTCTGTCTATCCCAGTCTTGAGTCAGTGGAATGGACACCTTCAATTCGAATCCAGTGATTTTGGATTCGTTGGAAAGACATGCAAGTCACACATAACTTTCCTTTGGACCACCTCTATCAAAATAGAGTGCATGGGTCCCAAAAACCCTCTTTTCTTGAGTCCTGTTCGGACTCATCTTCGTGAAAGCTTCTTCGTGTGTTAAGATCCGTTTGGATCTTGGTTCATGGATCAGTGTTCACCAAGACCACATCACATATTCTATAGGCAATGAGGTCAGAATTAAATGCACTAGGAAGTAGTCAGAAATTGTGAGTTCCAAGTCATTTAGTTGAGATGCAATATTTCTCATTTTCAAAATATACTATTGGATGTAACTGTCTTCAAAATATTTTATAGATACCAACCTGAACATGAGAGTACTTGCTCTAGCCTTATTAGAACTAATGAATTGAGCCTCGATGACTAAATTTTTTTTTCACTGTTCTGCATTGAAGGATGGTGCCTCAAATATTCTTAGCCTCCGATGATTGTAAAAGCAATATGCTAAGTCTATTTGAGTACTCACACTTCTCACAGACAATCTTATAGTTGGATGTGCTTTGTTCTGTAAGAGAGTGAGGTTCATCGGTTCTTAAAGCTAAATCTAGGTCTATGTGTCCCAAAGTGAACAACACAATTTCTTTTCGATAATTTTTTTTTTATTAATCAAAGATATAAATATTACTAAAACCGTCAACGATCAAGAAACCTAATATTACAAGAACGAAAGAAAAGACTAAATAAATGCTTATATAAAATTTATATTGAAAAGCTAAGCATGAGACCCTTTTATTATTCACCTTTTCTAAGGCAAATATAATAGGATCATTATGGTTTCACTTTGGTGAAGACAATAATATTCAAAGATGCTTTGCCTTCTCAATTCTCAAAGAATTGTCACTCAATTGGTGAAACTAGTAGATCATGTAACTAGAAAAAATTTGGCGTTTACCTTTGGATATGAACATGATTCATGGGCTGGTGTATACACCTACTATTATACCATGTATGAATTTGAAATACAATGATCTGTCTTTGGGTAGAATCATTGCTTCATAAAGTCACACAATCGCAATATCGAATTTTAATCTTAACATGGTCTAAAGAACCCCCAATCAATACAACTCAGATGACTTTGATGATTGCAAGAGTGAGTTGATCAAGATCTATTATCGTAAGTATATTCATATTGCAAAGCATGCTACAATACATATATATGAATTCAATCATAATCTCATGCTTAATATCATGGATAACTCAAAACAATCATAAATGCACATAATATCGTACTAAAGTCATGCATACATGATGAAAATATCATATAAAAGTATGAGAGAAATGACAAAAGCACGTTGTTACAAGTAATAATTTGAATTGGCCTGAAAATGGCCTCGAACAGGTCCTTAAAGACCCAAAAATGATTATGAAAAACCACTGAACTGGTTCTGAAAATCCTGAATTGATCCTAAAAAAACCTTAAACCGGTCTTGGAAGACCCTAAACCGGTCCTAGAAGACCTTGAACCGGTTCTGAAGACTTAAATTGGTTTTGGAAGATCCTAAATTGGTCCTAAAAACCCTGAACTGGTTATGGAAGACCCTCAACCGGTTTTGCACTTTTAAAGGGTTAACATGGTCTGGTTCTGGACCTAATCTGACCCTCCCATGGATCCAAACTTAGTCTGCCAAAAACGAACTCCGAACCCGGGCCAAATTGTAAGATCCAAACCTGGCCCACCTAGAAATCGAGCACTCGAATCAGGTTCTGGATCAAACTAAGACCCAATCCAACTAGATACCGGGTCCCTGGTCCGGGTCCTGGACGGGGTCTGGGTGTGTTGGGCTTAGACCCGGTCCACCCGAAACCCTGGAACCAGGTTCCCCCGTGTTCAACTCAGACCCGGTTCATCTAAAATCCCAATACTTGGGTTCCGAATTGAGTTGTGGGCCCATAACCCAATGTTGAAATAAAAGGCTGGACGAATGCCACTAACCTAAAGTGGCCATTGTCAATTTCAACGATGCTTTGGTGGAGGTAGGTTGCCAGCATTTTTCTCAACCAATTGACACCTCCGATAAGTTCATGCCATGAAGTCGAGAGGTGAGCAGGACTCTTGAACCGAGAGCTTAAGAAAAACCAAAATCACATAGTTCTCATCACTAGGGATGCACACAAGCCAAGCTTGAACGACTTTGTCTGGACTCGACTCAGTTCTGAGCTTGAGCTTGAGCTGAGCCAAGCTTCAAGGCATTCCAAAAAAATGTATTTTTTAAAAATATTGCTGAAGGTGGGTTTAAAGCACAAACCTCTCTCAAGTTTCCCAAGTGACCCACCACTAAGCCAAAGCATATATTTTAGTCATGGACACCGAAAATAATATATACAAACTAAAAGTACTCTATATTAACAAAAAAAAGTGAAATATGTGATTTGAACTACAGCCTTTTGATAAAAACCCAATGGCCTAAACATTACACTAACAATAACTTGTTGAATATAATTGTAAATATATTATATATATACTTGTATATCAGTTTTATCGAGTTTGGTAGGCTGATCAAGCTTGGCTCGTTTGCTCATCCGATCCTTAGAACCATGTTCAAGCTTGAGAACAGACAAGCTTTGAGCCGAGCTTAACAGAGTCGAGCCCGAGCCAACTCAGTTCATTGTGCATCTCTACTCATCACACAACGGTGGTGATTTATATAGTGAGAGAATTCAATAAATATGCTTATATAGTGAGAGAAGTACAAGCCATTACACTGACAATAACTTGTTGAATAGAATTGTAAATATATTATATATATACTTGTATCCGAGCTTTATAGAGTTCAGTAGGCTGATCAAGCTCGGCTCGTTTGCTCGTCTGATCTTTAGAACCATGTTCAAGCTTGGCTCATTTAAAGCACAAACGAGCTTCGAGCCGATCTTAACCGAATCGAGCCCGAGCTAGCTAAATTCATTGTGCATCTCTACTCATCACACTACAGTGTGATAGAATTCAGTAGTGGAAGGCCTATATTCATGAACACTTCTGCAATCATAACCTCCATGAAACTATAAAACTGAAAAAACCTTTGATGTTCTCGGGTCTATGTGGACTACATCAGGTTGGATTTGATCCATAGTCCAACATGATATTGAGGAGTTGGTTTGTGAATTGATTAAGAAGGTGAGACCATGTCCATTTTTCTATTTGCACTAAATATATGAATTTGGCAGGGCAACTTCCGCTTTTCCATATGCATAACTCCCCTCCAACAGTCGGTTCCAAGACAGAGCCTAAATATAGTGCAGTTGGTCTTATTGCTTCTGTTCCCATAGTTAGGTCTGGCAATACTTTTTCTAGTGTATCAACGTCCCTCTTCGTTTTTCTTGTCCATTTTTCCCTTTGAAAACATCAAATAATATACTTCTAAACTCTTTTGATGTACTTCTTTCAAGCATAGAATTATGACATTAATCTGGTATTAGACTCTTTTTTGGCCATTCCGCTAAGTACAAAAAAAACTTCTCAGCAATTGCTGAGGTCTTAGTATTAGGCTCTAAGCTAGGACTAGCTCAACTTGGTCGTGGTCAATTGGGATCGTTATCAGTAACCCATGAAAGTAGCCGTGCTGGGTCGATTCGGACTGAACCATGTCGACCAAAGTCACTAGGCTCTCAACATCGGGAGGTGCGGTATGTCTCCATCCAAAACCCGCCGCTCAATTAGCCGTTAGAAGAATTACCCGATTTATTGTCCCCCCAGTAATTAATTTAAATTCCAACAAAATTAACAAAAAAAAAAAAACGGAACTAAATCTCAGGCCATAAGCGATTAGACCGTTGGACCTCGCACTACTGCTATTGGAGTGCCAACCACTAAGCACGCTTAACTTTAAGTCAATCAGCGTTTAGGTCTAATCCAATTTCATCCTTATCATTTTATAGAAAGACTTCCATGTCCCAGTAACGGAAGTCTGTTGTATAGATATATATACAAAATAGTTCCTATCGGAAAAAAAAGGTAAAAAGAATAGTTACCAGAAATTAAACCCAGTTCACAGGCATGGAATCACATCATTTCTTTCAAACTTCTGAAGGTTCTATGATAAGCTCGTTTGCAGAAAAAAATGGAAGTTTGCTTTTTCCAAAACAAAATTAAACATCCTTGACATTGGAAATACACCCCAGCTTGCCTATCAATAAAAAAAAAGACATTGAAAATACACTTTTAAGATAATTGCATTTTTGAAATTATATATTTCATATAAAGCCTATATATATGATGCCACTTAAGAGACAAAGCTCAAGCAATATATTTAAGTAAAAAATAAATATTTTATTTGTTATTTTTTTTTATCTCGCTCGTTTCCCTTGTAACTCTTGCTCACATCTTGTTCATCGGTTCGCAGACCCACTTTTTTACTACGGTAACATGGGTATTCAACTATCGTTCTGATTCAAAGAAGAAGACAATTTAGTCATTTATCAAAATGAAAAGGACACTTTGGTAAGTTCCTGATGCGTGAAAATGAAGGGAGGCAGGAAGGAAAGGGAAAAGAGGAGAGTCGTGCGTGGTCAAGTCTAGTCACCATTTAAATTAATGGACAGTAATGTTGAAAAAAGGAATAAAAATTAGGAGCAAAAAAAAAAAAACAAAAACAAAAGGTGAAGGGGGAGGAGGGAGGAGATGGCCATTGATTAAACCCACGGATACGGATGACTGAGAAAGAGACGAGCTCACGGAGGGTAGCGTAGGGTTGACGGATTCCGTCAGCGCCATCGGCGCCGTTGAACGTTCCGTCTGCTCCCCTTTTCCCTCCAAATCCTTGTGCATTCCTGCGAAAGAAAGAGCCCCCCGGGAGAGGTGCTTCCCTGGTTTCTGGTTTCCGGTTTTTCTCTTTCTTTTCCATCCTCCCGTTAAAAGAGGGAGAATGCTGTTGCCGCCGCGCTGAGGCAGAGCGTCACCGCCCGCTTCCGGTGGTTTTCCGGCATCGACAATGGCGGTTTTCTTGTCCCCTGGATCTGCTGCTTGTCCTCCTCTCCTTCCACCAGGTGGTTCTCTCTCTCTCTCTCTGAGAAGATTTTGGTTCATGAACGGCGTTTCTATCTCTTTTCATTTTTCTTCTTCTTCATTTTGTGTGTGAGGGTTTTGATTTTTGTTCTGCGTTTTTCTGTAGTTTTTTTTAAAGCAATGTATGCCTCCGGCTCCGAGAGCGAGATCTGCCGAGGAGTTCTGATGAAATGTCGAGGATATATTTTTTTTGGGTTTTTCTTCGTATTTTTTTTGATATCTGGAATGGAAGAAATCGACACGATCTCTCGTTGTTGCCCTAAATTCTGCCCCGATCTGAGTTTCTCTGCGGTTTCGGCGGATCTCTCTCTCTCTCTGCAGAATGCACCTAAACTTTTGACATATATCTCGGGTTTTCTTTTCCCAATTTTTTCTCGTTATTTTATTTGTGATTTCTTTTAATGAGATAACGTGCATTTACTCGTGTTTCTCTACCATTTTTTCCCTCCTTGCTTTCCAAATCGGTATCAAGCGCGATCTTGTGACTGCCTGACGGGAATGTCTTTCATTTAAGGCTTTCGCATTGATGTAGAAATTAGGGCTATTTCGGCGGAAGGGCATTGTTATTCCGTAGTCGTATTTAGAGATTGTCGGGTTTAAGTTGACTCGGATGTTTCCCTTTTTGGAAGTTTTGTGATGCTGGGAATGAACACAAAATCCAGATCCGTTTTGCAAAATACGATTGTGACATGAGGTTTTTTGTGTTTTCCAGTGGAAAATCTTGACCCCCAGGGTACCAGCATTTGCCCCCTTTCTTGTTCTTTGCTTTTGGCTTCCTTCTGTTTCACTCTTCAAATTTACAAAATTTCAGCACCTTTTCTCCCCTTTTTTCCTCGGGTAGATTTTTGTTTGACAGGATTTTCCATAAATGACGGTTTTTTATTCTAGATATTAGAAAATTTGAACGGCATTTGAGAAATTAGAATTTTTACTGTAGATATTAGAAAGATTAAAGGGCATTTGAGAGATTGTGGAGTAATATTCAGTTGTCTTTGTGAGCCATAATTTCATCATTGTTTCCACAAAGACCATGGATTTTCTCCTTGATACATTGGAGAATGCGCTGAGAAGTTATATTGGTCCCATATATTTTGGCTGAAGGCTGATAACTCAATCATGGTCCAGATCCAGAACGTACCATAATCAGCTAGGCAAAGTTCTTGCATAGCTCACATGGTTGTGATGGTTGGTGGTTAGTCCAAGTCAGCTTATCCACTTTTTCTCGATATAATCCTTGAAACGATACTCATTTTCTTCTCTAACTGCTAGGATTATTTTGTTTGGTTGATTAGAACACATTCATGTATTGATTCCTGTTCTTCTATATGTAAGCAGGCTGGGTGTAGCATTGATTTCAGTTGTTTTGCGCTGCAGTTGGAGAAGATTGAATACTAAATAATGAAGCTCACATCGAAAAAGGGATGGAATGGTATATTGCCTCTTCGGCTGAGAGGAAAGTCAGCTGCTCGCTTATGTATGTTCTCCAAAGTTCAATCATCGAGTGTAGACTCTGGAAATGCACCAGTTTATCTAAATGTATATGACTTGACACCCATGAATGGCTATGTCTACTGGGCAGGCCTTGGAATTTTTCATTCTGGAGTTGAAGGTAAATGTCACTTGTCAATTCCCATGGCATTTGATTTTAAATTTCGTAGTTATGGTTATTGCTGGAGTACTGGGCATACAAGCTCTTCTTTAAGTGCATGCTACAAAGTTGTATCTTTAGAATTTGAGGTTTAAATTTGTGTATGTTCTGAAATCACATATCTTTTTCTTTAACTTTTTTACTTTGCTTCTCCTACCGGCTGAGCTTTGATCTGAGCAGATCAAAACTGCAATTGGGTTTGAAGAAACCTTTACCCAAATATATGGCATTAATTATTAATGCATTTTTTAAATATTTATTCATAAGTTCCAACATTAAATGACCTGTGCATGTTCATGTGTGCACGCATGTATGTGGTTCTTTTATGTTTGTTTGGGCCATTCATGTAATTTCTACTTCTTATGTTCACTTACCTTTTAAAGGGCCTAAAAGCTCAAAATTCTAATCATTCATACAACAAGGGGGCTCGATTTCATTTAAATCTTGTTCTCGTGCATTCACTATGATGTTATTAAATCCAAGCACCTCAGTTTCATGCATCATTTCAACTATTTGAATTGACTCCATCAGCGTTATGCTTTTAATCACATTAAAGTTAGGATTGCCATTTTTGCATGGAATACATTCTAGACATTTTTTTGAAGATTAAAATATGAAATACCACAAGATACCAGATGTTATAGCAATGATGTCAAATCCTTGATCTTTAAACAAATTTTAAGCCTGTATATCTATTTGCCATGCTTTGGTTCTTCTAAAGTTGTTAGTGAGTGTGTGTTATGCTTTGTGAAAAGCCTATTTCAAACTTTTTGAAATGTTTCCTGCATGACCTAACTCTTACATGATTGAACAGAAAAATTGGACATGATTCTGGAATTTTTAATTGGTTTATTTTGTTTCTTCTTTCCTTGTTTCAAAATAGTTCATGGTGTGGAGTATGCATTTGGGGCGCATGATTATCCAACCAGTGGGGTTTTTGAGGTTGAACCTCGGCAGTGTCCCGGATTTAAGTTTAGGAAATCCATATTCATTGGCACTACATGTTTGGATCCAGCTCAAGTGAGAGAATTTATGGAGCGTCACTCTGTAAACTACCATGGTGATACATATCATTTGATTGTCAAGAACTGCAACCACTTCTGCAAAGATATTTGCTATAGGTTGACTGGGAAATCGATTCCAAAATGGGTGAATCGATTGGCCAGAATAGGTATGTTCCTATATATTCTAGTTTTGTTTTTAACTTTGTTTTTCAGGGCTAATTAGTTATACAGCTGTCTGCGTGTTATAGTTTTCTTTCTGACTTTGCATGCATTATAAGTAGAACTAGATTATTCAGTATAGATATAGACATTTGGTAGAAGTATTGTTGTTTTTGGAGAAGTAAAATGGTTACTCTTCTATTGCTTTCAGCCTGTTTCATGGAGTTGGAAGTACTGAAATCTTTCCATACTTTTGCCAGTTTCCCTTGTGTTGTTTAAGGCCTGCTTAACTAGCATCTCTTCTATACGTGTCCTCTTTGTTGAAGCCATTTTTTGGTTTTTGTGCTATTAATTATGGAAAGTGGGGTCTTTAATCTTTGTAAAGAAAACGGAAGCCACCAACAAGATCCACCACAATGCTAAAATGAACACAAAAGTCCACAAATGGACTCACTCACAAAACACACCAAAAAGCTACAAATGGGCTTTCTCACAAAACCCACACAAGGGGCAAGACAAGAAGCTTAAAAATAAATAATATTTTATTGAAAACCTTCATGCAAGAAGCTTTACATTTGAGAAGGGTTTCAACCCCTATATATACACAAACATGAGAGGCTCCAAGAGAGTCGTTGGGAGTGTCCAACGACTCTCAATAAAGCCGTTGGGCCTCCGAACAACTCTCTTGTTGACTAGTTCAAATAAGACTAAAAAAAATAAAAAACTAACCTTCTAACTTAGTTACAAGAAAAATATATTTATATAAATACATATAATAATGTATATATATATATATATATTTACAATTTTTAACACTCTACCTCAAACTTAAGGTACAATAACTAAAAGTTTGTCTAATAAGAAGTGAAAACGGGAAGCAACAAGAGGTTTGGTGAAGAAATCTGCTAACTGGTATTTTGATGTAACATAAGGCATATCAATGGTCCCACGTAGATACTCCTCTCAAACATAATGGCAATCCATTTCGATATGTTTAGTACGTTCATGAAAAGTACGATTACTGACAATGTAAATTACAATCTTGTTGTCACAATACATGTGAGAGGCTTCTGTCACTTGAGCTCTCGTTATCAACCAACAACCTTCTGAGCCAGACTACTTCCATCGTTGTAATTGCCATGTCAGCCTTAGTTGATAAAAGCAAAACCTTCTGCTGCTTCTTGCACCGTCATGAAATCAGAGATTCACCTAAGAAAACACAAAAACCCGTGGTTGAGTGTCTATTATTGAGATCACCTCCCCGATTATCATCAGTATAAGCAATTAAATCTAAAGAAGATGAAAAAGACAGAAAGTGGCCTCGAGAAAGAGAAGTCTTAATATATCTAATAATATGCAAAAGGGCTCCCACGTGAACAGAAGTGGGAGCATACTGAAATTGACTAGTTGTTGTGTATTCAATATGTGTTATTATGTCAGGTCTAGTAATTGAAAGGTAAGAGAGTGCTCCAATAAGCTGTCTGTAAGGAGTAGGATCTTCGAGAAGCTCTTCATCATCAATTCGTATCTTGGTGTTGGCAATCTCAGGGGTGTCAATTTTCTTATCATCTTTGATACCAGACCTGGAGACAATGTCAAAAATTGATTGAGATAATAAATATCCTTTAGGAGAGTAAGCAACTTCGATTCTTAAGAAATATTTTAAGAAGCCTAAATCAGTCATTTCAAAATGTTTTTTGAGAAGTTTTTTAATATTTTCAACTCCTTGTTTATCTCCTCCGGTGATGATCATGTCGTCTACATAGAGAATAATAATAATAATACCTTCATCAGAAATCTTAACAAATAGGGCAATGTAGCCTTTGGGGCTCGTTTAATTAGATAGAGAGCCTTTTCTAAACGAAGAGTTTTACCCTTAGGAACACTTATACCTGGTGGTGCCTCCATATAAACTTCTTAAATTAGGTTTTCATTAAGAAAAACATTTTTAACATCCATTTGAAATATAGGCCATTTTCGAATAGAGGTTAATGCTACTAGAGTTCGAACAACGGTCATTCTAGTGATTGGGGCAAAGGTTTTCTCGTAATCTATGATATATTCTTGGGAATATCCCTTGGCAACTAATCTGATTTTATATCTTTCAAGAGTTCCATCACTATTTGTTTTAATTTTGCATACCCACCTATAACCTATAGGTTTCTTGCCTTTTGGAATATCTTGAATGGTTCAAGTATTAGCTTTTTCTAAAGCTTCTAACTCTATTTTCATGGCTTCTACCCATTCAGAATGTTCTTTAGCTTGAGTATAGGTTGAAGGTTCTACATATGAATGGATTAATGCCATAAATACTTTGTATTTTGGAGAAAAAATCATAAGATACAAACTTCCCAGGTGGTTTGTAAATCCTGGATGTCCTTCTAGTATGAACTTCAGTCTGTTCAACATATTTCTCTCGTGCACATGGTTGGCTAAGTTCTCTACCCCTAGAATATTGTAAATAATTTTTATTCCTATGAGGTTGCTCTTCGGTAATTATATCATCATGATCATTATCAAGATCACATTGATCAATTATATTAAGACCACTATCCAGATCACATTCATAATCACATTTTTCATGACTTGAACATAAATCAAGTAAAAAAAATACTCATCTACTTCCTTTCCTTTTCAAAGTAAAAAAAACTTTCTTTTTTTAAGGTCACGTTAAGTGAGACACTTAATTTTTTATTTTTGGGATCAAAGCACTTGTAGCCTTTTTAGTTAAGGAATAGCACGAGGGGAGAATTTATCACTTTTGTTAGTAAAAACAAAACATTTGCACCTAAAAATTCTTATTCTAGCATAATCAGGAGATACCTTAAAGAGTTTTTCAACTAGTATTATATTTTGTAAAGAAGAATAAGACATTCTATTGATGAGATACATAGTAGTTAGGGTTGCTTCAGCCCAAAATTTAGATATATTTTGGTATGACATTCAGATAAAATTTTACTATTAGGCTTCATATGAAAGGAAGCACCAGAATCAAGAAGCCAAGGAGTTTTTACAAGGGTCGGAGAAGGAGGGAATTGTTGCACCGGTTGAAGCTTCATTTTAAGAAGATACTCCTCTTCATAAGTTGTGCCATTGATATGGGTGCATCATTAGTTTCTTGTGAAGAGCCAACTAGCTACCTTCTTTTCCTCCTTTCTTTTAAACTTTAGACATTGAGGCTGAGTGTGCCCGGGTTCATGACGGTTATAATTTTTTTTTGTCATAACTATTGCCTTGTTTCCAATAAGGGTTGTTATCATGCTCATTTCCTTGCTTCCATTGAGGTGGTTTGTAGGGGTGCATGTAGTTTTCTGGTGTAGAGACGGCTAAAATCGAGTCATCTTCATTTTTTAAAGAGCGCCCTTTTAACCTATTCTATTTCATACTCAATTCTTCCATAATGTCAATAATAGAGGGTACTTTTCTTCTATGAAGAATAGTGGATTTGGTGCTTTCAAACTCCGGTTTCAAGCTATATATAAATTGATAGAAATGTTCCGTATCAAGTTGCTTTTGTCGGAGCTCTATATCTTCAGAGCAGTGCCACTTAGGTTCAAGAATAGATAATTCTTTCTAAAGTTCGGACAATTCATTGTAGTATTCGTTAATACTTTTATCTTTTTGAGTCATTGTCCAAACTTTATTTTGAAGGTTGCACACATGAGTAATATTCTTAAGAAAATACATATTCTTAAAGTATTTTCAAGCTTTGTTAGTTGCGAGACTAGAGCATTTTTTAATATCAACGCTATTGATTAACCAAGACCTGATCTTGCCATTCCCCATTCTCTACTCTTTCAACTTTTTTTTATAAGTGGCTAGAGCCTTAGTCTTGTCCCCATTTGCAAGAGGCACTTCTTTTTTGTTCTCTACCTTTGTGAGGACTAGTTTAGGCTCCGTATCAGAACCATCAATTAATCCCCACAATCCTTTTCCCCATATGTGGTGTTTAATTATTAAAGACCACATTACGAAATTAATATCATTGAGTTTCAATGGTATGATGGTGACTTTCTCATTGTCATCCATTCTTATAAAGTAGAGAGAAAGAGAAGAAAAAAAAAATTACAAGAGTAGTAGATGATAAAGGAGAGAGTAGTAGTATGAGCACACTACCACGAACACACGAGCACTTGAATCACCAAGATTTTTTTCTCTCCCACAATCATGGAAAAAGAGGCAATACGCAATTCACAAGAGTCGAGCAAACCTTGCTTTGATACCATGTAAAGAAAATGGAAGACACCAACAAGATCTTGACCTCTACAACAAGCATCGAACACAAAAATGATGCAATCTTTTCTTTTTCTTCAATCTTGACCTCTACAACAATCAATCAGCTAATCAAGTTGTTGAAGTTATTAAAGTGTTCTTGCAATGAAGAATCTTCTTCCATTCTCAAGTTATAGAGTTGGCGATGGAGAAAGATCTTGTTAGACATAGACTTTCTCTCGTAGATGTTTCTCAATTTGTCTCACAAACCCTTACCAATAGCTTGATCAGACACATTGAATAACACTGAATCATCAAGTGCAAGAAGTAAATCTGACATTGCTATCTGATTTTTCTTATTGAAATCATCATCAATCAACCCTATGGGTTTCTTTGCACTACGTTCGAATGCCATGGCACAATCAACCTTCACAAGCACCGCGTTCATCTTCAACTTCCACATGGCATAGTTGGTTTCGTTGAACTTCGACACTTTGAACTTGGTGGAAGACATCTTGCACAGGCAACAAACTTGATGATCTCGAACTTTGGAAGCTCCTCACGAACCCCAAGCTCTGATACCAGATGTTGGAATTAAGTTTGGGCACACACGCATCGAGATCAATCAAAGCAAGGTAAAGAGAGCAAAACATGAGATTGAACTTGGTTCGACATGTATGCCTACATCCACGGGGCAGCAACAACAAACTCTTCTTCACAGTATCAAAGAGAATACAAGAGAGAGGACCCAAGATACTTCAGCCCTTGCATCCAAAATCCCAGAGCCTAAAATGGATCCAACGTCCCTATCAGAGTCCTCTTTTATAACCCATACACATGAGACAAACCAAGTCCTATTATGACTCTTCCTCACCCCATACTTAAGGCTTACCCACAAAGACTCCTTGCTTTGATACCATGTAAAGAAAATGGAAGACACCAACAAGATCTACCACAATGCTAAAGTGAACACAAAAAGCTACAAATGGGCTCACTCACAATACACACCAAAAAGCCACAAATGGGCTTTCTCACAAAACCCACACAAGGGGCAAGACAAGAAGCTTAAAAATAAATAATATTTTATTGATAACCTTCATGCAAGAAGCATTACATTTGAGAGGGGTTTCAACCCCTATATATACACAAACATGAGAGGCTCCAAGAGAGTCGTTGGGAGGGTCCGACGGCTCTCAATGGAGCCATTGGCCCTCCCAACGACTCTCTTGTTGACTAGTTCAAACAAGACTAAAAAAATAAAATACCTAACCTAACTATTCTAACCTAGTTACACGAAATATATATATATATATACATATATATTTACAATTTTTAACAATCTTGAGAAACAGTTTTCTTGGCATTGCTAAGTGGCAGCTTTGTCCTGGCTGGAAACCTTCTTGTATGTGTGCTTGCAAGGACAGTCATGTCACGGTTATCAGTCCACCTTCCCATCCTTCTTGTCCCTTTGTTAATTGTGGGGACAGATGAATCCTTCTAGTTTTATGTTTAAACTTAGGACATTGAACACAATTATAATTTGGATTGTTCATTTTCTAATGGTTGTTTCATAAATAAGTATATTTTCAAAAATCACAGGTATCACAGAGTTTTGGTCCCATTGCTGTAGGTCATCCATACTCGTCAATCTGCTTAATTAACATGCAACTCTTAAGCGGTCATCCCAATGCATCATCAGAAATTTATAGTACAGTTAGTACTTGAATTTATTCAGATTTTAGCACTAGTATTTCCTTCAGGACTCTTTAGTATAGGAACATTTTCATCTTGATCTATTCTAATGGCCTTAAATTTACTTTATCCTGTTTTTTGTTGATCATATTTTATGCTAGGGTCTGTCTGCAACTTCCTATTGCCCGAGGGTCTTAAGGTCTCAGCTGTACGGCATGAACCTGATTATCAAAATTGTGATGGTGAGAAGAAGAGGCTAAGAACTGCATTCAGCTGTTTGTCATCAATTTCGACAAGACAGAGGCACTTGTCTGCATCATCGCTATTTCTAAATTCACCCTTCAATGGAAGCCTGCAGCCATGGGAATTGAGAAGATCTAACAACTCTTTGAAGGAAAGGTAAGATCATCCAGGATCGAGAGTTCGAGTTCTCAAAGAATTTATATTTGTACTCATGGGTGTGAGGATGCACAACGCTTTTTGTGTTTTGCTTTGTATCATTCCCTTCATGGCCTTGAAGCAATTAAAGTCTGTAATTTCAAGCTGTGACTCTTGCCTAGAGGGGGAGAACCTTGTAGAATTATGTTTTATCCTCATCTCCTTTTATGTTTCTTTTGCTATTTGTTTTCAGATTTTGTAGTCATATCAGATGAGTATCATGGTCAAGCCTGCCTTTTCATGCCATTCATTGAGTTTTGGAGTAGCTGTGAAGATGGTTTTAGCGCTGTGTGTTCTGCTGTGGTATCAGTGAGCCTGATATGCTTTGAAATTATCATGTATTGAGAAGCCATAACACAATGCTGTCTTTAGCATTGATTACAATTTACCTATCATTATTTCAGAGAATTATCAATTTCCTAAAATTTTAATGAGAAATCCCTTTCATCTCTCAGTTCTAATAACAGCATTATTAATTGTTGCTGCTGATTTAGTTAGCAGGCTCTAGGATCTTTTTGAATCCTGAGGAGTGAGTCTTACTGGATAAGCTGACCGTATGTATGTGTGTTCTTTGAATTAGATAGATTGTGCTAGTGTATTTAAAATTTTTTAGGTTATGATCTTAACCATCTTAGCATTGAGAAGGAAGATAGAATCAAATAGACATTCATATAGTGCTACATGAAGTATTTAATAAGCTATCAGTCTAGTAGGGTTCATCAAAAGTGCCAAATCTTCATCCTAGTTAACTGATTTTTAGTCATAATGATTGTTGGTGTCACATTCTTTGATGTTGTATGTCCGTCAGATATAATGGTGAAATTTACTGTTTAAATCAACAAGTTGGATGAACTTTCATCAGGGTACATCATCCCTAATACAAACATGTTACTCACTCCGGTTTGCATCCTTCAAATTTCATTAACATGGTAAACTGTTTCACTTCATTCCACAATCTTGAAGCCATGTTTTCAAGAGTCATCAAGTTGATTGGTTCGTTCCTATTTCTTGAAACAGAAAATTGGTGATACACATTTCCTCACTTCTTGTTATGGCAACTCATGGACAAGTTCACAGAAAGCTGAAAGATTTGCATATGGTCTTCATTGATTCAGAAAAAACTTACAACAAAGTGTGCAGTTTGGTCAGTATCGAAGAAGAAATAAATCCCTTTTAGATCCATTAATATCATTCAAATCTATATCTTAAGACTATAGCAAACCCATGCTTTGCATTAGTAAGTAATAGATGAAGTTAAGACCTTCTATTCAAGGTCAGGTCCCTTGGTGTATGTTGTTTGTAGTAAAAATAAATAATATATACAAAATAAAATAGTATTTTAGAAATTATTAGAGAAAATGACCAGTAGAACAAAATAAAATATATAAGATGCAAATTTATTGAGAAACTATGTCAAATGGATATTGATACAGAACCAGACACAATGCAGATACGCTTGGTATATGGTCTTCATTGATTCAGAAAAAACTTACAACAAAGTGTGCAGTTTGGTCAGTATCAAAGAAGAACGAAATCCCTTTTAGATCCATTGATATCATTCAATTCTATATCTTAAGACTAGCTTAAACCCATACACCAAGGGACCTATTCAATATCAGGTCCCTTGGTGTATGTTTTTTGCTATGTCACACGGACTCTTCTAACAGGGCACCACACCCGACACTTGGACACAACTTCCTTTGTGTTATGTGAAGTCAACCACACTGAGGTCCATTTTTATCCAAAAGTAGATTCAGTTAACCCTAGTCAAGTCCATTTTTATGTATATTATATATAAATACATAAATGCACACAAATACACGTAGTGTTAACTTAAAACTGTTATAATATATATATATATATATATATATATATATATATATATATATATATATATATATATACACACACACTCCCCGCACCCAAGTTTTTTTAAAGTGCCGCACCCGTGCCTATGTGACAGGTTTTTTGTAGTAAAAGTAGATAATATATACAAAATAGAATAGGATTTTAGAAATTATTAGAGAAAATGACTTCAGTAGAACAAAATAAAATATATAAGGTGCAAATTTATTGAGAAACTATGTCAAATGGATATTGATGCAGAACCAGACACAATGCACATACACTTGGTATTATATGATAATTCTAAAAAATTAGGACACGGCAACACAGCAGTACACATACATAGATATATGTATGTGTGTAAAATAGCAATTTAAATCACTATAGTTAGGAACATCAATTAGTGAAACTAAGTTGAAATTGAAATGTAATGTAATTAATGGCAAATTTTAAAGGAAAAAGAATTTGAGCAAATATAAAATAAGTAAATAAGATCCTAAAAGAAATAGATAAAGTTAATGGCACAATGATGACTGTGTGAAACTGGTTTGATTGTGTCCATGAAGTGTCTGCATGTCATGTAGTGTTGACAGTTGACACGGGATACACATGGTAAGCGAACTATCCGAGTGACATAGGTGCAAAAGTGAGAAAAATGGCATAATCATGATGCAAGACTTTGAAATAAAATTAGTGATAAAGATACGTAGAATTTATGATACAACAAGATGGTTGACTGAGGAAGGTCACTAGTAGGATTTGCATTCTGGATGAAGAAAAAAAGAAGGATATGTATTATTAGTGCGTTATTTGATAGCCAGGTGCTTTTATGACTAAAAGAAATTTTATGAAACTATTATACGATAAAAACTTTTACATGTTGAGTGTTGAGAGTATATGTCGTGGAAATGCATATGTTAAGATGGATATATGGAGTAATAAATAAAGATAAGATTAAAAATAAATATATCATAATTACGTTTAATAATACTGATGGTAAAAAACAGATAATGTTATTTAGGATTATTTAGATATGTTCTTTGCAGAAACTGTAACAGCAACATTGGAAAAGGTTGACACGCTGCAAGTACAAAGAATAAAAAAAGACCATTGAAGACTCAGGGAAAGGCCGTAAGAGGAGATGCAAAAGACTGTAGGGTGACAGGCTGTGGCTTTGAATGGGAAGGAATGGATAAACACGACTATGTAAAGCTAACTTCATGCAGTTGGGATAAGGCTTGATGATGATAATAATGATTTTCAACACTTTTCCCATACTTTAGGAAATTATGCGCTTGCCAACACTTTGATGCTGTTAGTTTTCATATTATATGATTTTGGCATCTTGTTTTACTTTACTTTAGTTTAATTTATTTATAGATTCGAAAAAGACAAAATGAGAGGAGAATAAACTCACTCTAAAGATACTGAACACTAGCATGGTAATGTCACGATGGTCATGAGCAGATATCACAGGGTTACGCCATAACCATATAATTCAAAAAACAAGTTTTCTGCTAAACAGTCCATGTAATCAGGAATTTTTGGAGAAAAATATTTACCCTATATATATATATATTTATATAATGGGTTCGTGCTAAACCAATTTGGTGCTAAATAGCATGCTAAATGGGCTTTTTGTTTTTTTTTTTTTTTCATTTTATTTTTAAATTCTGACCGTACAGATGTGATCTATGTACTTAATTTTAGAGGGACCAGCTCTTGAATTGTTTGATTTCAACACATTGGTGGGTTTTTATAAAGTTTAAAAAATCAATGGTCCAAAATCTTTGTAAATTTTTGATGCTCCAAACATCATTTTTTTAATCTAAAACACATGATCTAGGCATGGATTCTTAGTAAATTGAACATGCCCAACACATTTATGGGGCCGAAACCGCATAGAAAGCACCGGAGAAGCCCGAAAACCCCATTTAGCACACAGTTTAGCACCAAATTGGTTAAGCTCGGACCCATCTCTCTCTCTCTCTCTCTCATAGAGAGAGAGAGAACATTCATCATTAAACATTACCAAAATACATCCAACAGAATATTGGATGAGAGAGGAACATAAGAGTAAGACAACCACCATCTAGATGGTGACTGTGCATAGTTCAGAGTACAAGTAGATCCAACCCCCTGTCTCTACTATGTAATTTAAGAGCCAGATACACATCGTACATAAAACATAACCCGCTGACGTAGCCTTCCAAAATCAAATTTGATGCTCTTGAAAAGGATATTGTTTCTTTCAGTCCATATCACCCACCATGCTGAAAACAACCATATCCGCCACAATAATCTTCATTTTTTTTGTTTCGTGAAATCATGGGACCAAGCAAGAGGTCCCGAATAACAGAACTCGAACGAGTTTGAGCATACGGTGCACCCTAAGTTTGAAAAAATAGTTCTAGAACTACCGGGCAAAACCAAAATAGGTGAGTCATGTCCTCTACTCTCTTCTCGCAAAAAATACACATGCTGAGAAATTGAAACCCCCGTTTCCTGACATTAATCTAGGTTTGAACACGATCTAGAACCACTAGCCACACCAAAACTTTTGCCCTTGGAGCGGGGCCCTTACCCCATATACAATCAGTGGAAAACCAGTCCATCCCGGATGACAACAAGGAATGGTAAACTTGCTTAATGGAGAACCTATCTCCGTTCGCCATGGCCCAGTGAAGCCACGGGCGGCCATGGCCAGGCCTAAGATCCCTGCCACTGAAGAAGCGAAGTGTCTTCCTTCACTCCAACCAGAGGGACAAATGTCACACTGAACTGGGCATCGAAAGAAGGGAGTCAGGTAGACTACCATATTTTTGCCTAACAAACGTAGCCCAAGGAGATGGAGATGTGGAAGCGACCCAGGCCCACTTCAAGACTAAAACAATGTTCCTCTTTCTCAAAGCCAGAATCTCCAAGTCCCCTCGCTGTCTCAGGAGAACGATCTGCTGCCAAGAAACAATCGGGTACTTTTTGTGAGATGCATTCCCAGACCAAAGAAAGTGCGAAAGCAAACGGTTAATCGTCCGTTCTACTGTCGTCGATATAATGGACATGCTCATACAAAAATCTGGTAATTTGGCCAAAACATGGCGAATTAGCGTCAATCGTTCGGCAAAAGATAAATATCGGGCCTTCCAAGATTGCAATCTCCCTTGCATCCACTCTATAGTAGACATCCAAGACGAAGTTCTTGACGACTGTAGTGACTGCAATGATAGACCCAAGAAATTAACATGAAGGTCGGATATCGGGCAGTTGAAGATCCTTGCAGCAGCCGATTGGAGGAGAGGGTCAGCATTGAGTAAGACCAAAGCGCACTTACTCTCGTTCAGGCGAAGGCCTGAAATTGCAACAAATACTTTAATAATGAAGCACAACCTAGACATTTGATTAACATTCGCATGACCAAATATTATAATATCATCTGCATATTGAATTGTGTGACCAACAAAACTAGGAATGCCCAACGAATTCAAGAAGTCTGTTTGTTCTGCCTTTTTTATGAGAATAGGTAAACCCTCTGCCGCGATATTAAAAAGGATGAGGGCTAGGGGACAACCCTGTCACACACCTCTAGCCAACTTGAATTCTTCCCCTCTCAGTCAGTTGATGCAAACCGACAACATGAATTTCGTGACCAACTCCTTAACCCATGTTATAAACCGGTTGTCGAACCCCATATTTGTTATAGATTCAAACAAAAAATCTCATGCCAGACTATCATAAGCCTTGTGAAAATCCAATTTAACAAGAAGTACGATGCTCCAGTCGACTGTAAAGAGTGAAGAAGCTCAGTTGCACACTTCGACCTGGAATAAAAGCCCCCTGATTCGGAGAGACAAGTTGATCAATGACAGTGCGCAACCGGTTAGCCAACACCTTAAATATAATGCGATACAGAGCACCCATCACCGAAATCGGCCTGAAGTTGGATATGTCTTGCGCCCCTTGCCTCTTAGGAATCAAAGAGATGACTGCCACATGGTATGGTTTCGGCAACCTTGCATTACAATAGAATTCATCGAACAAGTGGAGTAGGTCAGCTTTAACAATTGGCCAAAAAGTTTTGAAGAAGTCTACGTGAAAACCATCAAGGCCTGGGGCCTTCCATCCTGAGAGGCCACTAATAACATTAGAAATCTCAACTTCGGTGAATCGAGCTTGCAGAGGAACAAATTAGTTTGCCGCCAACCACTTATAACCCATATCGTCGATGACCTCCCCAATGCCTACGGCAGTCGAATACAGCCTGGAGAAAAAAGAAGTAATAGCTGACATGCAATTTTGCGGACCAAACTGGCATCCATCGATCTCGACCGAGAGAAACCGGTTCTTACTGTACTTATTTGATGCGTTCATATGAAAAAATCGTGTATTATCATCGCCATTAGCCAACCATGCAACTCTGGCCCTCAACTTTCATCTAAGCTCATCACGCGCTCTGCATTCTGCAACGAGGGGAGAGAGGACAACGATACGCTCCTGCAATTGAAGCACTTGACCCTCCGGCACACCAAAAAAATTGACCTGACGTTTGGCCAAAGAGGAGAGCTCAGCTTCCCACTGACCGATGAACCTAAACTTGTTCAGGTTATTAAAGCTGAGTCATTCCTTAATACGTTGCCGAAGACGAAGAAGCTTTGCATGGATGCGGATGGCCGCCCAAGATTCTGTAACAGGTTGAGCCCACGATTGTCCAATCAGCTGCTGAAAGTCTGGCACACGAAGCCACCACTCCTCAAATAAGAACCTGCGACACGCTTTAAAGCCTGCGCCCCAAGAAACAGTCAGTTGTCTATTATGGGACATGGTCCGCGACAACAAGCATGTAGTGACATCTGGGACTGCATGAAATAGATTTGGTGAGAGAAATACACGATCAAGTATCTACAAGCAAGGGCGAGACCTCATATTTGACCACGAGAATTGCTCCCCCACATGAGGTACCGAGTAAAGTTGGTTTCGCCGAACAAACTCCTGAAACCCCCTAATAGAATGGTTGAGAAGAACCGGTAGACTAGAATCCTACGTAGACAATAGGCAATTAAAATCTCCTCCTAAGCACTGAAGAGCTCCAAAAGTAACCAAAACTCGGTCCAAGTCAGCCCAGAAAGTTGGTTGCGAGGACGACATGACAGGGCCATACAGAAAGGTGAAGACGGCATCTTGTAGCGACGACAACAAGTTTGCAAAAAGAGAGATGGAATAAAGACCAATGTCCACTATTGTCGCCTTAAGAAAAGCTTTCCAAAGAACCAGGATGCCCCCAACAAACCCAACGGCCGATTTAAAAGCATATGCCGCACCTCTCCATAAGTAAGACACCACTGATAACGAAATATCCTCCATTTTGGTTTCACAAATTGCAGCGATGTTCAGACTTTCATATCTAATCCAATTAGCCAAAAACAAGCGCTTGCGAGAGCAATTCATGCCCCTAATATTCCAAATACATATCTTCATGATAAATAAATCAGGGAGCACCCTAGTATGCCTTTGCCTGACTAAGCGTCGCACTGAGCTTGATCCATCTTCCTGAAACTGAGCTTGCGAACAGGCCAATGATTTTGCTCTACGAAGACTATTTGCGACCCTGGCCGCCGATCGTGCCTGAGGAACAATCTGTTGCTGGATCGAAGAAAGCTGTCCGGGTGAAATTTGCACTCTTAATGCCCATGCAGTCTCGGCAAAGGACATACTCCATATGACGAACATGTCATTGACCCCCTGTGACCCACACCCCAAACCTAACAAATATGGGCAAGGTTGTGGATGCACAGGTTGCAAGCAAGAGACCTCTGAGGCCCCCTGAACAGATGCTCCAAGAACGTTTACGGGACATCCCCATCTTGATCAGGCAGGCAGTCCGTCGAACACAAAAATTGAGTTTGTTGCATGCGGCATGCAAGGTGAAAGCGAGACCATGCAGATAAAACAAAAAAAACACGTCGGGGCAGACCCCATGCAAACCAGGACGCCTTTGAATGGTAAGAATCTCGTCAAGATACGATGGGTAGAATCGGTAGAACAAAAGATTCCACGATCATTAAAAAATGAACGAGCCCCGAATCCATCATGGGCAATAAATGCAACACACCTCCTAGAAACAAGATTGTGCTGGCGGCCCAATAATCGAAGAGGCAAACCAGATGAACATACGGGGGATGTACGAACAAAGCCCAAAAAGTTCTCCATGCAAGTGGACCCACACTCCATCCTGAGAATAATTGTACTCATTAACTTGTTAGGGCGAATGTGACAACTTACCGACTGAGAAGGACACTTCCCGATGGCCGCTCTGAGATATGAGCGGTAGAACTCTAGTGAACGATCGACCTCGCGGGACGAATATACGACATAAGATATCTTTAACGGTACCCAGAGCGATCTTATCTTTACCGCCGAAAATGGAGAGGTGCCCGCCTCCAAGGTACACACCTGCGCCACATCACAGAAAGATACACCAGGTCAACAAGGAGCAGGTACCCGTTGCCTGGCTTGTGGTGAAGGTTCCGGCATACGAGACTCACCGGCAAGGCAAAAAATACGTCAAATTCTCGAACTATCCGAGCCACACCTATGACAGAAAACTCTTGAATGAAAATTGCGATTGAAACAAACATTACACCACCAGTCCCCCGGCTTTGCCCGACCCACATCGGCCCGTCGCCTAAGGTTACAGAAAGAAGGTTGCCACGCCGGCCTAACCAACTTTCACCCCTCTAATACATCCTTGTTAGAGCACGGTCGAAAAAAGGAGCACTGAGCGACCCCCGAATCCCATTGTCTTCAAGAGTTTCTCTACGATGAGACTTGACAAGCCACCATACGTCACCTAAATCAAGCGCTCGTCGATGCAAGCCGCGGACCAAGAACCCAGATAAGGATATGAAGAATTCCTGAGACAACCTGAAGGGGACCCTAACCGGAGCCCCCCACTTTCAAAGCGACACCACAAAGGCCCAAGCATTAATCCCATCCGCCAACTCTCGGAGAGCCTCTTTGTTGTGAGAAACTGAACGACTACACGAGATACTCCAAAACCGATCGGACCCCCGTGGCTTGCCTCTCATCCTCAGCAAAGAGAGAGAGAGAGAGAGAGAGAGAGAGAGACCAGAAGGGGCTTAGGGGTGAGCGTTGCGGCTGGCTTGACCCTGATAAAATGAGGGTCAAGATCTGAGTTGATCACATGGCCATCAGAGGCTCAACCCGTGAACATGGTTTCCTCTTCTACATGATCCCGTCTCATCGCAGAGAGAAGTTTCAGGGCTCGATGGTAATGGTGATGGTGTAAGGGAGGACGGGAAGATCTGACAAATGATGGCTCGGTGGAAGACTCGTGATAGTGAGAAGTTCGAGGGCTCGATGATGGCTAGAGATGGACGCTGACGGTGGTGGCCGCAGATGGCTGCCGCTGGGGTCCGATGGTGGTGATGGGGGTTTGGGAGTGTTGAGAGAGAAAGAGCAAGAGTTGTAAATGGCTGCCGTTGGGTTTGGCCGATGGTGGTGATGGGGGATTGGGAGTGTTGAGAGAGAAAGAGCAAGAGCCGGTGGTGATCAGAGAGGGGGAGGTGTCTCTTTCTATAAACTATATATATATATATATATGAGGTCACCTAGACAAGCATGATACTCTAGATTCATGGTTGCCGTATCTAGACGATGGGATTTTCCGTGAAAGCACTGATAAAATTTCTGTGGTTAAAGAGAAAACATGAAGCCTTGGAATAACATCCCTAGTAAACAAAGTTATGCTTAGGAGTGTTCCGTGCAATGATTCCACCGTAGGTAACTTATCTTAATAAAGAAGCAGCAATTTGCCGGACAATGACAAGGAAATAAAGGGTATGGTAGCGTGTAAAGCCCATATACCTCATGAAAAAAATGAGCATATCCTTCATTAGAGGCGTGATGACGTGTCTAGTTCTACTCCTAGCTCTCTTTACCTTTTTTATGTAAGTAATACATAAATGGGGAGAACTGTACGACGCATAGACAAGAGGTTTGCATCAAATTATATATAAAAAAAAAATGGTGGGGATAGTACAGCAGGTCGTGACACCCAGTACACCACCCTCAAAAAATCAGATGAAATGGAGAGTAAACAAATGGCACTAGCTTTAATGGTTTGGTGACTTGACCAATTAATTGATTTGTTTAAGTGATTACTTAAATGATAAGCACATAGATCAAGTAAAAAGGGAGCGGCATCCCCAAGCCTTTGGTTAGAAAATTAACCAGACTGTCACCTCCCTCATTCGCTTTCTTCCAACACTCTTGGTTTTAGCCATAGTAGAAAGCAATTCTTTGTGAGAGAAAATCAAAGTCCGTGAATTTCTCGAAATTTCTCCCAGTAGTATAACAGTTGGTTTCTGAACACGGGCAGGTTTCACATGATGTCCAAATCTAAAAATGAGTAATTGACTAAGCACTTGGCACTGGGTTCATGTTGTGACACTGACCAACTTGTGCTCTCGTATGACTTTTTCTCAATTTAGTGTAGGGAAACCATCACTATAGATTGGACATTTAGTTACGAGCTGGGAGAAGTCACATTGATCGTGGACCTGAGTTGGTATCCCTCGCCCTTCTCCCCCTTTTGTACACCAGGGATAGTTGTGGCAAAGGACAAGGAGGCACACCCCAAGTGTCAAACTCTCAATTGACCTCCTCCAACTTGAAAGTCTTAAGGCGACCTACCTAGCTCGCCAGGTTGTGCGGAGCCCTTGTGGACTACACTCTGATATGACTTAGGAAGTAAGGCACTCCACCATGTGTAGGGGTTGGCAGGTCGACCCGGTAGGTTGGCGGGTCAGCATACCTCAACCCGAACCCGACCCGTTTATTAAAGGGGTAGGCTGTGGCAAACACAAACCTGACCTGTTTATTAAACGGGTAACCCGACACGACCCACCAACCCGTTTAATAAACGGGTTGGGTCAGGTAAATGGGTTGGCGGGTTGATGGGTTGGCGGACGGGTTGGCGGGTTGACCCGCCCACCTAACCGTTTATTAAACGGGTCAGCTGGGTTGGCATACCCCTAGCAGGAACCCGACAACCCGCCTAAGAGGCGGGTTGGCCGGTCGTGTCAGGTTTTGCCACCCCTAACCATGTGGACTATACTCTGATCTGACCTAGAAAGTAAAACACTGCACCACGTAGGGATGATTTTCACGACTTCATGGTGGCACTCAAGCTTTGTCGAGATCCCAGTCGGATCTTCGCAGGGAAGCCATCATTTATACAACCGGAAACCCACCACTGAAATTAATTATTTCCAGACTACTATGGATACGGTGGTAAGGCGAAAGATGATCCATCATATCATAATATTCGAGTCACTCTCGTCATTTTCCATGGAAAAGTTTAGCCATGTAACATTTCTTCTTCCGGAAGTTATTGAGCAAAAAACCAGTTAGCATTCACCTTCCTAGCAAACTCTAGTGAATTTCCGGAGTTGCACCCCCGGAAAACCGCATAACATGCAGTTCGCACGTGCAAAAGGGAAAAATTTGCACAATTATCTTAAATATTAGGAAAAAAACTACAGTGGTTATTTGTACATGGGGTTTAAAAATCTACAGAAATATACATCAAAAGAGACCATGATAGAGATTAGCCCAGTCCATAGCATAAATGCTAAGGTTCTCCGGCGTGTACATGATGTATTCCTGTTGGTCAAGTTCTAACTCTGCCTGAAACTTCTGTGTCGCGTCCATGGAAAAAGATGAGGTCGGGCTGCAACTTCTCTCTGAGACCCTAGCGATCTCCTTCTCTGCTTCTGCTAGCCTCTCCTTGAGACTCAAAACCTTTCAAAAAGACACAAAAAGCATTGCTTAGAGGTGGAATATTAAGATCAAAAGAAAGCATCTAGGAGACAAGAAACAAAGCCTGAAAAGGGATCATTCAAACCACGAGAAGCAACGAAACAAAGATACGGACAAATTCATGTTTTAATGGGAAGAAAACAGCTATTTAGTAGCATGACTAGATTATACTTAGAACATGAACAAGTTCATGAAGTCCAATACTTAAAATATGTTGACAAAAGTTTGGACACCTAAAGATAATTATTGTAATAGTCGCTTAATTGCAAGCATGCTTTGACAATTGTTAATGACCAACAAACGATGCTCAGAAAAAGAACCTTAATTGCGTAAAAAAATTGTCTTCATTTCTCAAAGTAAGCTTGGGGTTCTGCACCCAAGATCCGTTGGCTAGGTTGTAGAGACTCCAACCATTCACTCATCATACATCAAACCTAACCCCAAAAAAACAGTTGCTAAGCTTTTAGTCCTTAAGGCCCACCTCTGACTCAAGCTTGCACTTCTCTGCGTTTGCATTGTCAAACAGGGATTTGAGCGTATGGTAGTCATCCTCAAGCTGCTTGGTCTTCCACCGGGCTCGCCGGTTCTGGAACCAGACCGCGACCTGTCGAGGGTCGAGTCCAAGCTCCGACGCGAGCCGAACCTTCCTCTCGGACTGCAACTTGTGCTCATCCCCGAAGTTCAACTCCAAGAAATTCACCTGCTCTGCGCTGAGCCGGCGCTTCTTCAACTCTGCTGCAGGATCGGCCTTGGCCTTCTTCCTCCTCCGCCTGGGCCTGGATTCACCTTTAGGATACACAGCTTTGCCTATGAGCCACAAGGGGTCCATATCCCCGGAAACCGTTGACTGCACTAAGAGGGGATGTGGGTTCGAAGTACCTTCCAGTAAGGGTGGACTCATCACAGGGTACAAGTTAGAAAGAAGTGCTATTTGATTCTCTACGTGTTTAAAGTTCATGGTTTCCTAGCTTAGACTACCTCTGTACTATCAACTCACTAGAGAAGAAGGGATGGTGAAGAAGATGACTGACAGGCTGAAAATGGCTCCGGCACCGAATTTATACAAGTGAAACACCAAACTACCCAGGAATCTTTCTCAAATATCCAAACTATCCTTTTTAACAACTGCATAAACCGCCGCTCTCCCCTTCAAGAAAAATGAAGAAAATTAAAAAAACTATTTAACCGAGCTATATATCGTTGTTTCCCCCGCCCCTTAGCAATGATTGTGTGTGTGAAGCTACGGCATTGGAATGTGAGGCATTTGACAGAGACATTTTCTGATGCTTTATAATCGTCATCGATTTTACATAAACAACTTCTGCTCTTGCTTGAGGACAAAAGATACCTTGGGGATGTAAAGGTGTAGTGCTGTGTAAAGCTAAATATTTACATGCAAACGACCCAACCAGGTAAGGAATTCTTGGGCTCTTTCTAATGGTCTAAAACTTGAAACTTGAACTTATCTGGTTGGCTTTTGCGTGTGGTGAAACAACGGTTTAAAAATGGGTAGCAGATTTTATAAAGTAATACTAATTAAAACAGAATAGCATACTAAATCTCTCATGTGAACAATGAGACCCTTTAATCAAATTCCAAATTTGAGTGGTTAAGTTTATCCTTTGGGTAGCTAAAGTACTCCACACCTGCAAACGCTAAATCATGGATGTAGGGAGAGATAAAGATGAAAAGTTGTGGCATGTCAGCCTAATTTTAGATCAAGATAAGTGAGTCCAATTAACCTTCTTACTAACCAACCAACCCATCAATGCATGTTTGATGATGATGGCGAGTTGGGTTTGGAGTTAGGACACCACGTTTTAGTACTGTTTATGGGTCCGCGTCTCCTGACCCGACAGCCTCAGTTCTTAAACTGACCCGTACTGAGACAATCCACTTTTAACTTAAAAGGAACGTGCATGGTGCACTGCAGCCCTCCTCGGCTAGCTTAATTGTTGTTGCCTTTCCCCGGGTGGGCCCACCCCACCAATTCCTTCCCCTGTGCTGTGTACGGGATTGGCCTGGCTGACACGTTTCGATCTCTGGTTCTATCCGTACGCCTGGCACCGGACCGCACGTGCATCCCAGGGCTTCAATTGGGAGTGTTGGGTGGGCCCCCTGGCAAGCCCAGGCTGAGCCGTGGAGCGTCGATCCCTCCGAAATAACGGTCAACGATGAGTGAGACGTTTGGGGGAGGGGAGTACTGTGGGGGTTTGACGGTACAAGCCTTTGACTGAGAGGGGACCAAGGTCTAGTCTCTTTCTTGTCCTTCCTGTCCCAATTCACCCTTTGGAAGCTCAGCTCGCAGTTTGTGTGTGCCATGATTCTCATGCACTCCAGTGTCTTGAATGCAACAAAAAAAGAGAGAGCCAATGTCTTGTCACCATGCCCCACGAGCCTAAGCTCGAGTCATTCACAGCTAAACGTTAAGTTTTGTATTGTTCCTAAAAGGTGTAGACAACAAACTGGGTGCCGCAAATGTGAATGGTATTATAGAATTGCAACATTTACTTTTTAGAATTGGGAAATTAGTAGGGAGTCAAAACTAAGCAGCAGCAAACCTGCATTATAAATAGTTGATCTCGTGTCAGTCATACCCCAACCAATGCATTGACCAACTAGTAGATTCCGCCCAAAGTTAGCCTAATCTTCTACAACCAACAATGTCACCTCACCTTTGGGGCCAAAGACTGTATGAGAATCTCACGAAACATACAGCAACATTACAAATGTGCCTAAAACCAGATCCCTAAACCCTCTGGCTCTTACACAACAAACTTTATCCCCCTCTTGCTTGCATGCAATTAATAGAACTAGCTCTGCGAAAGAAACCAGTATCTTTTAGCTTTTCCCTGATTTAGAAAGGAAAAAAGAGAGCAGCTTAGCCGAGCCGAGCCGAGCATAAAGGCAGAAGCAGCAGTAGCAGAAGAAAGAAAGAAAGAAAGAAGGGGGGGTAGCTTGCACGTCACAGGAACCGCACATGGGGTGTACACGCGTCCTCACTGCAGCAAAAATGTAGGGGGGATCACAACCACAACCACAACCTCAACCTCTTGAGTCGTGTCAAAGGCTCCAAAAGTTTGTGTCAGGGCATGGGCATGGGGCTTGCTGCTAACGGCTTCTCATGCCCAACCCCTTCCAATCGCTTTTGGTTAACGACGCCCGCCCACCCCCTAACCAAATTTGTCAACCCTAGCTCACATCTAGTCAATATCTGAAGTAAATATAGTGGAAAAGGTAACCCAACTGACCATGCTTATCTATTCTTCCCATTTTGGTGAATGCTGTTAATGCCCTTTTCCTCACATGTAGCGCTTATCCACTTCAGTTTGTTGGGAGCCACGATGCCATACATTTAGCACTGGGCTGGGATCCCATTTTACTCGTTTGGATATTGTTGAGGCAATTAACTCCGATAAGATTGTACGCTACTGCTTTTGGAACTCGGAGTGGAGTGGAGTTGAGTTGTGCATTTGCCCCACACCTAAATGCCAAACCACATGTTTTTAGGCCCTGTTTGAAATCTAGGAACTGGGATATGAGTTAATGCATTTAGCAAAGAATTGGTCTGGTGGCTGTTTGGAAACTGGTAGATGGGATGGGAAGTGGCATGAAATTGACAGCTACCACCTCCAGGATTTGGCAGCTGCCACTTCCCATCCCAGCTACTAGTTTCCAAACAGGGCCAATGTTGACGTGGTATGCGTTGGAATGAACCTGGTTGTGAGGAACAGCGCATTTCAGGGTTGTTTTCTTGTATTATGTGGCCCTCGTGCAAAACTTTTTTGGAAAGATGATATATGGAGTCCAAAAATAGGACTTAAATGGAGAATTGGGCAAATGTTCGTGGATAAGGATCAAGTGCTCATGGATTGCTTCTTACCAAGAACTCATGTTCCGCTTCAGACAAATTTTGTTGGAAATTGGAAGCCAAACTACATTCAGCTGCTCTTGATAGAGGCGTACATTTTTTCTTGTACAGATAATAAGCCAACTACGGCCCTTTGGAACATCCAACTGATGGCATCATTATCTTTAAGGGAAAACATATTGTTGAGTTTGGGGCATTTCGTGATTTAAATTGAGGGAGTTTAAATATGGTCATTTACTTAAAAGTGACGCCCCAGTCTTTCATCATGTTTTCAGAAGATGACGACAAATGAGTTACGTGTGCTTCCCTTTCTCACACTTTATATATCTAATAAACCAGAGAGAGAGAGAGAGAGAGAAACGGTCATTTATAAAACTTGTATAGTTTTCCTATCATTGGTTTATTAGATATGAAGTTAATTAATGCAATTTCCCATCTTCCTGGGGGCTCCGCTTGTCGGGTAGGAGCAGCTAATGCACGTCACCTTGTGTTGGGACGTTGCAAGTTCAAAACCCAATGATATAGTTGTATAACTGGTAGGGGTATGCCTAACCCCAGCTTGCTTTAAAAAAAAAAAAACTTTTAAGTATGTCTTTTTGTAGAGAGAGAGAGAGAGAGGGATAAGCATCTCATAGGTATGGTTTGGTAGTACAATCATTATAAATAATTTGTTTGCTAATCTTTATACATGGAAAGAAGAGATAAATAAAAAAGTTGCGCATGCCTTCCGATTGGATTCGTCACTTGGCTCTTATCATCTTTTTATCATTTTAATCATTCCACCAATTTACTCTACCCATTTGGCGTTATACTGAAGATGTTGTCTTCATACCGACACCCCTCTCCCTTGTTTCCCATCTTCCAACCCCAAGTCGATCCTAAAAGATACGCCCAAACAAAATCCCCATGCCTCTCCCTTAATCCATAACCATAGGATGTTATCCAAGCCTATGTCTTAGCCGATTCCTAATTAAAAATTTTACTATTATATTCATATTGATGAGTTTAATAACAAAAGTTGTTCATCTAGATTCCGCGTGGAGCTCTAGCTGCCCATTACAAAACTCTTAAAGAAAAATTAAATGTCATGCTTTCCTAGTGTGCTAGGGTGGCTTATGTCCTTTCTCTTTAATTAATCTAATATACATTGGAAATTGGGGTTTTGGGGATGCGAGTACTTTGGTCCACTCATGTGCCGATCCTTGCATTACGCCATTTTTTGTGCATAATTTCGATATTTTTTTTATGTCTGTCTCCTTGTTGGTAGTCAATTTTGTTCCTGTAAAGAAACTTCCTTTCCCTTTTTATCTCTCCTCTCACCACATTTTCTATTCAATTTTTATTTTTTTTTTCTGGCACACTGTACTATATAATTCATAGGGCATATTCCCCACCAATTGGGTGCCAAGATCTTGGACCAGCAATGCATAAACAGATGCTCACATGAGGAGAGCAAAAATGTGGCGCTTTATACTTGGAATATTAAGGCTTCTAGAAGACCTTGTTTATGGAGCAAATTTAATCAGGGGAAGAAATTCAAGACTCCCAACATCGAGTACAATGCACTCTTGGCACCCTAAAATCTAAATGGTGTTTGTGTGCTATCAAGCATTCACGCGGAGACGAGATCACCAATTTTGCTGATTTCTAGCTAGTTGAACAGTTGACATTCATTTCCTGCATTTCTATAATTAATGTACATAAAGAAACTCGTGACATACTTTTATGGGGAGCTTAATCGAATTTTCATTATCGCAACTCATGGTCTTTGCACCAACATGTTTTCCGTTTTTTGGGCACAAGTTCATTATGTTTTCCTGGTTTTGAAGTTTTAATACTTTCAATAAACTATTTTTTTGGCCTAGCAAAAAAAATAGGAAGCAAGCTATTCTCCAAAGAATAATTTAAACCACAAATTTCTCATTTCCATTGCAGTAATATGCATTGGCATTGGCTATCAATGAAAATAACAGAAACATCAAATACATTTAACATGCTTGTGAATTATGATCCTAGTGTTAAACAAGAAGATCCAGATCCAGTTCATAAAGATCCACAGAGTTTGGGTATTGATCCAGTGTTACATAAGAAGATCCACATGGGCCACAGGTTGAAGCGAGTCCACATGTTGAGAAGAGTTTACATGTTGAGCAGAGCCCTATCTTGTCTAATTTAGACAGAAAAGTCTTGTTCCTAACGGGGAGATTTAGTAGAACACCTTTTCGAGTTTGGTTTCTATAAAACATGACCATAATAATTACCTGTTATGACTACCACAAATAGAATATGTGATGATCAGCCATGACTTAATTAAATTAGTTGATGAGACATACTTTGTGCCCAACCAATATTTGAGTGTGACTAAGGAAGGTGAAACTCATTCGGTAAATCCAAAGTTTTATGCGTGGGTACGGTAAGACAAACTAGCCCTAATCTGGATTAAGGCCATCATGAATGAGGTTGTATGCAGTCAAATCATAGATCTACAAGATGTTAGTAAAGAAGATAAGTCTATAACAAAATATTTGAATCATGTTAGTGCTGTTAATGAAACAATTTTTTATATGAATAATGTTAATTATACATTGAATGGTCTCACTCATGAATATACAAGTTTTGTTACTACTGTCACTACTCTTGAAAATCTTCCTTCATTCTATAGATTATATGATATGCTGATGAATCAAGAAAAGATCTAGTTATTAAATTCGAGATCCTCTCAAGGGACTTATTTGCCCAACAGGGAAGAAGTCGTGGCCAAGGGTTCTATGGTCAGTTCAGAGGAAGAAGTGGCAACAGAGGTAGAGGAATGAACAATTTTTGAAACTTTGGCGGTTGTAGTCATGGATTTCGTATGAGAAATAACACATGCAAAGTTAATGGTAATCAGGATAAGAGAAATTCTAGGCAGCAAGGGGTTATCTGCCAATTTTGTCGTTAAAGAAATCATAAAACTAAAAATTGCTGGGATATTCTCAAGGCCTTTGTTGCAATCCTAAACATGTCATCAATTGAGAGTTCCAACTGGTACCCAAATACATGAGAAACTCACCATATGACTGCAGAAGAAAGAGATATGACATATAAATAAGAGTTTCAAGGCCTAAAAAAATTATTGTAGGTAATGGTGCTAACCTTCCCATAACCACTTCCGGTAAAATTAATCTTCCTTCTATGGATAGATCTTTTGTTTTAATGAATGTCCATGTTTCTCAAATCAAGAAAAATCTTTTATCAATAGCACGTTTCACTTATAATAATAATTTTATATTTGAGTTTCACCCAACATGTTTTTATGTAAAGGATTTAAAGAACAAGTCTACCCTTCTAAAGGGTCGAAGTGAGAGGTCTATATGTTTGGAGCAAAGAAAAAAAACAATCTAGAAGAGGAGTTGAGGCTCTCTTTGCTCTTTAGTCAGTTTTTGAGTTCTGATAATAGTTTGCATTTATTTGATTCATGTTTTAGTTGTGATTAGAAAGACACATAAATTACCGTTTGGATTTGCTAAGACTATTGTTTCTTGTTCTCTTGAAATTTTACATTTTGATTTGTGGGGTCCTGCACTTTTAATTTCTATAGGACATAGGTTTATTTATTGCTTGTGAATGATTATTCATGTTTTTCTTGGTTAGTTTCACTGGGATGAAAATTTGATGCTTTGAGTTGCTTTTTAATATTCAAAAAATATTACAAAAAACAAATTGGTTTCCCAATTTAATTTTTTTCAGAGTGATGGTGGGGGCGAGTTCATGAGTCATGTATTTTTAAGTTTTCTAAATCATCATGGCATTAAGCATTAGGTGTCATGCCTTCACACTCCCCAACAAAATGCGATAGTTGAAAAAAAAACACAAGCATGTTGTGGAGACATGATTGAGTATGTTATCATATGCCTCTATGAGTACTAGGTTATGGGTAGATACTTTTAGAACAACTGTATATCTCATAAATAGGGTTTTTCGTCCTAATTTTGATAACAAGTCACCTTATGAGTTAATGTTAAAGCGAATTTCAGATTATTTCTTTCTAAAAGTTTTTGGTTGTACTTGTTACCTCAATCTTGTGCCTTATAATCCGTCTAAATTGGATCCCAAAAATAAAGCCTACATTTTCAATGGTTATAAAAGTAATTATAGAGGCTATATGCGTCTTGATTCCGTTTTGAATAAGGTTTATATATCAAAACATGTGATTTTTATGAAACTAAATTTCTTTATGTTGGTTTCAGTCCTCCTATTTTTTCAGAGAAGTCTCTAGCTGATTATGCCAACAAGAAATTGCTAGAGTCTAGTATAATACAAGAATTGCCTAAACTTGTTAATCTTTCAAACCCCTCACATGTCACGACCTATGTTAGTCCCATGACATCAAGCCAAGATCATGTCCTAACAACACCCAATGATCCAGTCATATCTGAGTCTGAATCTGAGTCCTTAAGTCCAAGTCCTAGTCTTGAAAATGTGGTAGCTGCTGAACCCATTAGTCCTGGTCATGAGACGAGTCTTGAGTTGAGTCATTCTTCAGAAATAAACTTAGTGGTGGATGATACTCATTTTGAAGAGATTTAGCAACCTATCAGAACTCACCATATGGTCAGCTGATTTCAAGATGGAACCTTGAAACCAAAATTATTCTTGTCCACCAAATATTCATTAAGTTTTGTTGAGCTATTCTAAGAGTCTGAACCAGAAACCTTTGTTGAAGCTAATAAAGATCAAAAGTGAAAAGTTGCCATGTAGGAAGAGTTTGATGCCCTAACCAGGAATGAAACTTGGACCTTAGTTCCACCTTTGCCTACCTAGAACCTAGTTGGATACAAGTAGATTTATAAAATCAAGAGACATGTTTATGTGTCAATTGCACAATATAAATACAGACTTGTTGTTAAGGGATACAATCAACATGGAGTTAATTATTTTGAGACCTTCAGTCCTATAGTGAAGCCTACTACTGTCAGAACTGTGTGTCCTTGGGGGTGAGTCATGGTTGACCGGTTCATTAGTTGGATGTAAACAATGCTTTTCTTCGTAGTTTTCTACAAGAAGTATATATGATCCAACCATAAGGGTTTGAAAAACATTATCAACCTAACTATGTTTGTAAGCTTGGTCAAGCTTTATATGGGTTAAAACAAGCTCCAAGAGCCTAGTTTGATCATTTAAACAAGTACCTTGTTCAATTGGGGTTTATAGAGTCAAAAGTTGATACATCCTTCTTCATTAAAAGATGTGAAAGAATTGTTCTTCTTGTGCTTGTATATGTGGATGATATTATTGTTATACAAAACTCTTTTCCTGAAATTTAGGGTATGATAAATAAATTTAAAAAGATTTTTTTTATAAAAGATTTGAGTTTTTTGTGATATTTTTTGGGCATAGAAGTTGTTCCTGTATCAGATGGGCTCATTCCATCTCAAAAGAAATATGTTCTGAATATGTTAAAACATGCTCATATGCTTGAAGCTAAACCAATGACCATGTCAGCCATGGTTAATATAATTCTTACCAGACTTAAAGGAGAAACCTTTAAAGATGTGACACATTATCATAGTATTGTTGTAGCTTTATAATATATTACATTCACTCACCTAGATAGGGATGGCAGTAGACCAGGGAAAGTGGAGATCCGTCTGAACCAGCCCCGTTTGGGGTAGGGATAGAGGACATGAAATGAGGATGGAGGTGAAAATAAAAAACTGTGCGGGGATGAACTTACACTTTCTTCCACCCCACCTCGCCATGTCCCCGGTCCCCATTAGTAAAACAACTAAAATACCCTTAGTTATTTAATAAAATTACATATAATTCATATATACATTCTTACTACTAAATTTCTAACCCTAAAGCCAAAAACTACCCTTTCGACTTCTTTAGTTCTCCTTCATCTCCTTTCGATCGCTGTGGTTGACCCTTTTGACCTTCTCTTAAGACTCTCCATGCTGCTTCATATGACAACTCAACCCTCTCTGCGGATCGGCCTCCCCTTCTCCGCCTTCTAACAAACACAATAGCAGGAGACGAGGACGATAAATTCAGTGAGATATATACATAAACAGGGACGGGATGGGGGTGGGGCAGGGATGGTAAATTTGAGATGGGGTGAGGATGGAGGTCCAAAGTCCCCCTCGTCACGGGGATGGACCGGAGATGAAACTCGCTATTTTGAGACGGTGTGGGGATGAAGACAATGTTCCTTGCACCCACCCCAGTCCACTGCCATCTCTACACCCAGATATATCTTATTCTGAGAATAAGTTTTGTCAATTCATGCATGCACTGACTCAAGACCACTAAAATCATGTTAAAAGAATTCTTAGATATCTTAAATGAACGATTATGCTTGGGCTACATATTCATAAAAGTAATTCATTTTAGCTTTTAGGGTATGCAGATGTAGATTGGGCAGAATGTCCAGATGATAGGCATTCAACTGGTGGCTATCTAACTTTTCTTGGTTTCAATATGCTCTCCTGAAAATCATCCAACTAACAAATTGTTATAAAGTCCAACACAGAAATAAAATATAAATCATTGGCTGGAGTTGTTTTTGAGCTCACATGGTTGGGGTATCTCTTAAGAGAGATACATGTTGCTTAACAAAGTGCACTTATTATATGATGTAATAATCTTGGTGCTACATATCTAACAACAAATTCTGTCTTTCATGCTTGTATGAAGCATATTGAGATTGATTTTTATTTTGTGCATGAAAAAGTCAAAATAAAAGAGTTTGAGGTTCAATTCATTACTTTCTAGGAACAATTAGTAGACATCTGACTAAGCCTCTGTCAACTGGGGGATTTGAAGGTATTTAGATGAAGCTCCATCTCACCAGTGGTGAGATGAACTTGCAGGGGGTGCTAAACAAGAACATCCATATCCAGTTCATCGAGATCCACACAGTTTGAGTCTCTATCCAGTGTTATAAGATAAAGATCCACATGGGCAACACATTGAAGATAGTCTACATTTTGGGAAGTGTCTTGTCTAATTTAGCAAGAATTCTACAAAAAAAGAAAGATTATAAGGAGTCTCATGTGAGTAGAGAGTCATGCAAGATTAGGAAACCTCCCTTATTCAGAACTAAAAAACTGTTTAATACAAAAAATATTCATGACACCCCTACTAGGATGTCCAAGCCTGCAAAGCCATGTGTTGCAAGCTCGCTGGCACAATGCAACAATACCCTGGATCCCAATGTCAGTCACTCCACACAATGCACACTTAGAGCTCAGAGGATCAAGCCATGGTGCGCACAGGCGTGTACAACACACACATGCGCTTAACAATATCAGCGCCCACAAGGCAAACAATGCTAAGCACTCACAGATGCACACAGTTATAAGGAGCGCACAAACACTATTGATCTTCCAGCGCAAGCAGGCACTGTTGCACACTTCGTCGATGGCATGAGCTTGTGCGCACTTCCTCCATGCATACGAGGCAAGCTTCCTTGCATTTGTCACTGCATAGCACACGATCAACGAAAATGTGCGCAAGCAAGGGAGGGTTAAGATCAGTGTCCTATTGACTTAGCTATACAAAGCTTTATAACAGTCACATGCAAATTGCACAGTGGCCTGCCAGTGGCCAATACACACACAACAATGATGGTTGTGGCACACAGTGCATATTCTAGTGCGGCCATGGTGCGACATCATTAGAGCAGGTCCGCACACAACATCTCAACCATGCGAATGGTCTGCTATGATCATCAATGCATTATGATGCAAGATTAAAGTGATCTAAATGGAGAAAGTAATGCACTTAGCTTATTAGGAGTTTTACAATAAATGTGAGCTCCTCGGGAAGCTCAAACATGCATCGAAGCTCAATGCGTGGATCCAATCAACAACTCCTCTGGTTGGACCGATGAAGCTCGCATCCACAGACTCTACTCCACAATTGAGGGTCTGAAAATGATGCGCAACCGTATGTACATCAGATCTGATCTATGTACAGCTGCAGACTTTAGTCAGCACAATCAACAAATGCTTGGAGGACACCGATCGATGTTCAAGTGGATGATGCTCACTCAAAGGGTCGATCTTCACTTCCATTGGTCAAATCACTTCCTTAAATCTGAACAACGGTTCAGATATGCAGATTAAGAGAAATGGAATAAGAAGAAGAGTGAAAAAGAAATCTCTAGAGATAGCCTAAGCCAAGCCTAGAGCTGATCCTCACTAAAGAGGGCAATCCCTCAAATTAAGAGCCAAATTGTATTGAAACAATTTTGAAATTACAATAGATTGCAAAATGAGAGCTTGAGGTCCTATTTATAGGTCTTAGCCCATCTCAAAGGGTTGACTTCCCCTTAAAAGTCAACTCTGACCTAGCACCCATCTGGCGGGTCAAAAATGGTGTCTTGAGGACTTTCCATTCATGGTGCGTCAGCTTTCAGCTTGTGCCGATGACACCAAAGCCCCTTGCCACGTCAGACTGTGCATCTTGCTGGCTGCTATGTTGGACAAAAGCCTGTTGCCTTGCGTCTTCAAGTCCCACTCATCCACTTGGTTCGGACGTCCTAAGTACCTGCAGAGCTTGATGGGCCTGAACCGAGTGTGACTCACCTGTGGGCCTGGTCGTGTGCTGCGCACTACACATAGTCATTTGCTGTAGCTGCTCGAGCGTAGTGACACACATACTGGGTTCGTAACAAGTCCCTCCAGGAAGAAAATTTGGAATTTTTTTTCATATTACATAATCTGATTCCCAATGTAGCCGACGGTTCTCCTGCATTGTTCCATTCTATCAAGTATCTTCATATCATCTGGCCCATTTTTCCGTACCCATCGAGATTTAATAATCCTAGTAGGTTGTCACATCTCCTGGCTGTTGTGCATTTCAGTTGGGGGCAGGACCATAGTATGGTTTTAGCCTAGTCACATGAAAAACAAAATGTACCCCTACTTGTGGCAAACTCAAGTCATAGGCGATTAAGTCGATTCTTTCAATAATGGGGTAGTGACCAAAATATCTTGATGTGAGCTTCATAACTGGTGTTGTACTCAAAGAAAACTGACCAAAACTTAGCACTGCCATCTTCATAAAAGAGTGGTTGAGGGGGAGGCTGTCCGTATAGAGCCTTGTAGGGTGTCAGCTCATGAGAGAAACTCAGTCCAATTTTTAGGCCGTTCGCTTGCGAAGCACCTCAAATATGTTTTTACCGACAGGTTGACCCATCCATTTGTAGATGATTGGCATTGCTACAGCACATCTTGGTGCCAAAAAGAGTGAAATACTCTGGACAAAATCGGCTCATAAAGATTGGATCACGATCACAAACTATTGTCTTGGGCATGCCATATAACTTTGCCCCATTGTGGTGAAATACACGTGCTATGGATTGAACCGAGTATGTGATAGGGAGTGCAATGAAGTGCACATACTTGGTTAAAGGATCAACCACCACATAAATCACTTCTTTCTTTTGTGAAGAATGTAATTTTTCAATAAAGTGGGCTCACATCAGCCCATGCCCGCATTGGTATTGGCAAAGGTTGGAGAAGTCTGATTGGCCGAATTCCCTCGTATTTGTTCTGCACTCTTTCATATATTGTCAAATATCTCTTTTGAGTTTAGGCCAATAGAATTCTGCCTTAACTCACTCTCATGTCTTATGAACAACTGCATTACCACCTTTTCGTGAAGAGTGATAGTGCTCAATTATGGTAGTTACAGAAGGGGAATCGTTTGGTAGAACAAATCGACCCTTGTGTAACCATACATTGCCTTTCAACACATAATGCACATGGCTATTAGGATTCTCCTACAAGAATTTTATGATATTTTGTATTTTCTCACATTGGTTGAGCTTGGCAAGCTCTTTCCCACATGTCACAAGTCACCGTGGAGATTACTTGTAATGTGCTTTACTCAAATAGCCTAGAGAGAGAGAGAGAGCATCGGCTATTAAATTCTTTGTTTCTCTCTTATACTTCAATTCAAAGCCATATCTCATCAATTTGGTGAGCCATTTTTGCTGTTGTGGTGTTGACACACATTGTTGAAGTATATATTTGAAACTTTGGCAAAAGACTTTAGCCTTGTGATGCAACTTTTCTAATAGAGTATTTCAAAAACATATTTTTGATGAAAATGTTTGTGCAAACTGTGCACCAAATTTTAAAACCAGCTCGCACGAGTGGTGGAGTCTGGGTCAAACTCAGAGAACAAAAAATACTTTGTATTCAAGCACACAATTAAACTATGCTTTATTGCCAGAAAGAAAAATCAATTAATTGAGTAAATAAGGGATAAAGTGCATCCCTTTGCGGAGGACTTTAAACAATAAAATAACGGCCTTATTACAAACTCAAATAAATGAATAAAATAAAATCTAATCTAAAAATAAGAGAAAAGGTCTTCAGTGCTTCGAGTCTTTGGTCCCTTGAAACTTGTGCTTCTCTCTTTGTTTACTTTTGTATGATTTGATAAATGGCTTTTTAAGGGCTCCCTGAGGGCACTTCTTAGTGCCTGAAAGGCCTTTTGAGGGGACCTTTTAAGGACCTCAGAAGGCTCACCGCACATCCAAGCGCTTCCTTGTAAAAATCAAAATCACAAAACACAACATAACGAATAAAACTAAACAAAATCTAATAATTAATAAACTAAAAATTCAACAAGAAAGGAAGATCTAAACTACACAAACTAACTACACTAAAAGACAAAATAGCAAAACTAACTATCTAACAAACATATAACTAATTGAATCAACTAATTTATATTAAAACAAAAAGAAACTAACTAGAATAAGTTAACTGAAAAACATGAACTTAGAACTGAATCAATTGAATACAGAAAATTTCTAACAAGAAATGTTAATCTAAAACTAACTAAATAAAATCTAACTAACGCTGACTAAAACATGAGATTAAAAACTACATTAGCAAAGAAACTAGGCTGCACTAAGGATTCTGCACTATGCAAAATGTTCTAATAAACCAAACAAATTAACGCAACTAAGCAAAGCATGAATTAGAACAACTAATGCTAAATCACAGTATGGCTGAATAAATTAAGACAAAACAAATAATGACTAATGAAATAACGCTTGTGAAATAACCTGCATATGAAACACGACGTCTAAGGTAACAAGCCACTAAAAAGAAAATTACTAAGCTAAAACTAAAACTAAAATGCTGAATGCAAGAACTGTTGAAGACCGTGTATGAACTAACGACAGATGAAAATACTAACTAATGAAGAAATAATTAACACAAAAGACGTCTGATTCAGAAAACTTAAAATGCTATATACAACAGATTAACTAAAAAAAAACTGAGGACGATGCCAGTTTAGGCGGGGGAGCATGTGCCAGCCCGCCATATTGACACTTTCTTTCCTTGATGTAAATACCTCATTGGTACTTTGTAGTGTACATAAATGGCCTTTGGCCTAAGATCCCCCGTGAACTACAATAGTAACGGGTCCCTCCCCCCTCTCTCTCTCTCTATGTAATCTTGAAACTTATGAAGAAGAGTTACTTTCTTTCTCTATCTCTCTCTTTCTTGTTCTCTTTGAGATTGTGTACGCTCTGTTGTGATTGTGCACCCTGGTGCAGGGTGTTCGCGTTGCTTCCTTGACTCGGAAGGCTCACCTGGTTGGAATCACCAGGTGCCGCGCAGTGCTTCCATATAAGCCCGTGACATCTCTTAAGTTGATCCTAGTGATCAGAGAGACCTTGACCCACCATATGCTATTTTCTTAGCCACCTTGGCTAGGCATTGGAGAGGCCATTGCGTTAGCCTTCACGACCAGGCTTTGGATTGGCTTTTGCCTCAACCCAACCAGCTATGCATTGCCCCATTGGAGCACACTGGCAAGTGAAGGTTTCATCTGGCAAAGGTGCAATCTAGGCACATCATTTGTGAAGGGATCACTGAAGCAACGATTCCAACACAATCCTCAAAGCCACAAGCAGACCATCAAGCGACTGTGATCATTATGAGCGCTTCACCGACTTAAATGTGAGTGCTCTAATCAATCTTGTGAGGTTCTTGATCATGAAAACTGCTAGGTTAGCATCTCATTCCGATCTCTCTTGCATTGCTAAGATATCTAGACGGTTCTTGCACCTTTTTGGTCAAGCCTTAGAATGTTCTTGCGCCATTCTTGGATGTGAGAAGCGGTAGGGCTAAAGCACCTTCGTGAGCGGCTTGCATCACATATTGGAGCGGCACCGCAACCTCCTTGGCATCACCAACATACTCAGTAGTGGAGATGTGGTGTTGAACATGAGAGCAACAACCTGTAGCACCTGTGCTCGCTGTAGCAGCAGGCCAGAGGCACACAATATGTGCATTGTTCCTGTGCAAATGCGCACATTCACAACCCATGCAATGGCTGGCGCAATGCACCCAAGTGCGTTATCAACCTCCCTATGACACACTTTGGTGTGTGCATCTTTGGGCCCCTGACCACAAGTCCAGGACCTTTCATGTGCGACTGCGGCGCGAGCCCACCCTGGGTGCAAAACCCCCTTCATGCACCTTCATGCGTCCTACAACCTTGCGTGCACCCATGTGCGCTGCACTACACATACTGCACACACTGTAACTTGCATGCAACGTCTCACGCACCGCTCAAGCAGCCTTACGCTTAACACCCTCGCTTGCTACAACAACTGAGAATTTTCTATAATCTTCTGATAAATAAATATGAAATTTATGTCTAAAATTTAGTTTGAATTTTAATTAAAATTTTAATTTCATTTAGAGTTGAATTTCAATTTGACTTTGAATCTCAAGTTAATTTCAATTTCAATTTTGATTTGAGTTTAAATTTGAATTTGGGATTTGATTGTAATTTGGATTTGAATTTAATTTAAAATTTAATTAAAATTTATAGTCAATTTGTAGTAAATAAAAAAACTTGACCCATAGGGTGACACGCCCCCATGTGAGCCCCACCTACTTGCCTAATCCCATATTAAAAAATAAAGTCAAACTAGCAATTAGTTTTCATATTTTTTAAGAGATCTAGTTAGCTAATGCATTTGCTTTTCTATTTCATATAGGAATCCTAATTAGCTAGGATACATGGAATTGAAATAAAATTTTAATAAAATTCAAATTAATTAAGAGGGTTAGAAGGTTTCTTTATGAGATATGAAAACTTCATGTATGAATTATAAAATGGAGGCCTTCCTACCTCCTCACATATGCCTCACTCTCTCTCCTTATTCCCTCTCTCCTTCTCTCTTCCTTCTTTCTCTGACATGCCCCATCTTAAAAGAGTTGCTATGAAGGCTGATGCAGCTGCATCTTGGTGGTCTATACGTAGAAAGATTCAATTGGTGAACACAAATTCAGACAATTTTTTCATTTTTTTATTATTTTGAAGTAGGTCTATTGTAACCTTGCGTGTGTGTATGGGGTAGATATATGAGCATGCTATGGATGATTCTCAAATATGTAGCAATATGCATATTAGCCTAGATCCACTTAGAAACTAATATAATTTTGAATATGGATGATTCTCAGATATGTATGGGCACCTTTGGCCTAACGCTGAAACTCTCTTCCCGAAGCCAGCATGTTGTAACTCTCTCTTACAACAACAACAACAACTACGCCTTCATCCCAAAATAATTGGGGTCGGCAATATGAACCAAAAAAGAAAATCATTCTGGGTCTTCCACATGAATCCTTCTCCTCCAATCATTTCTATCAAATGCCATGTCCTCGGGGAGGTTCAAAGCATTCATATCCTTTCCTATCATCTTCATCCAAGTCTTCCTAGGCCTACCCCGACCTCTTTTAACTAATATATTTTCCCATTTCTCTATCCTTCTAACTGGAGCATCATTAGGCCTTCGCCGAATATGTCCAAACTACCGTAAACGATTTTCTCTCATCTTATTTTCAATGGGTGCAACACCTACCTTCTTACGTATCTCCTCATTCTGAATCTTATCTTTTATTGTATTTTCACACATCCATCTAAGCATACGCATCTCAGCTACACTCATTTTTTGAATATGATGTCTCTTGGCAGCCTAACATTCCGTACCATATAGTAAAGCGGGCCTAGTAGTCGTCCTATAAAACTTTTCCTTCAACCGCAATGGCATTCTACGATTGCACAACACTCCAGTTGCACTTTTCCATTTCATCCACCCAACCTTTATCCTATGATTTACATCTCCATCAATTTCTCCATGCGTTCCTGCAAGAATCAATGAACCACAAACAACAACTTTTTTTGCACACACAATTCATTGAGGATCTGCCAACTCAATGGACCAAAACAACGAGCATTCTTGCTCAACGTGGGCACTCCGCTAACCCACAATCTTGGGAGAGAATATAAAAGTTTAATTGAGTCTCCCATACCCAAAGGTATAAATTCAACCAGTCGAATCCAACGTGCATTCTCTGTATGCATAAGGAAAACGTCATGCTCCACCAGTGAGCCTATCGCACAATTGGTAAGAATCTTTGGCTTATCTATGTTTTCTTAGCCAACTAAACAACAACCTTACACTTTTGTTTATCATCGACAAGATATCCTAAAACATTCTGCCAACATGTTGCTTCTGTGTTCGGTCAACCACACTTCAGCTCCAAAAATTTGCATAACCAAGACAAACCATCATTGTTCTCTTCAGTGTCACACACAATAAAGAACAAGGTCTCTATGAATCTTTCTGCTCTCATACCAATTTATCACGTGCTTATTTTTTTAATAAGCCAGTGTGGTGCGACTGTCCTTCCTTATCGCTACAAGCCTTTCTATCACTCTATCACGGGCATATATATAATGTTTCGCAAACTCGTGATGCACTAAGCTGCTCAGCCTAACGACCAAAGGCCGCGTACCAACACTTTTTCATGTACTGAATCATTTTCATTGGCCTTGTGCACCACTCCGTGTGCAGCTGCCTAGCGGAAGCTAATCAAACACATTTTCAAATGCACATTCTATGTACTTCATGCCGCTTAGAACATAGTCGTCCCATACCAGCTATCACTTTCGAAAGGGGCACAAAATTTGCCTTAGACTTACATTCCATGAAGCATATTGCAGCTCCATGCACACGACATAACAAAACATCACCACTAAAGGAACAAGACCTTGCAGCCCCTAGTCCGAAGACCAGTTGATGATTGAACACCATAGCGAAGAGCACCACCCAGACTCATTTGTCGGTGCCTAGGCATTCACTTGCCTAGCTCCGAGTCACCATACTCGGTTGGAATCACCAAATGTGATCCCTGAGAGAATTAGCACTAACCTACACGCACCCCCGTGCATTCAACCGCTACACGTGAAAAACTCTTTCAAGCTGAGAGGTCCTTAACCAAATCTCCAAATGCAACATCATCTGATCCGGAGGCACTACTTAACCAAACAATGCTTCATGTTTGTGCCTCTACACGTTGATGCACTAACGATGATACTGATGCCTATCGCGTGTCGTGCTACCAATGCACGTCACTGATCAAGTGAACACATATCGCACGTTCCTATACTCGATGCATTTTCTACTCGGTAGAGCTCCGCACTGCACATGTCCTATTCCAAAAGATCGGCCCAGAACAATATGTGTGTGGTTTTTTATAACCCAAGCGTCTCGGGTCTCAACAAGTAGCAAAACATACCTACAGAAACACCAAGAATATGCTTTAGCATTATTCATGCAAATAGCCATAATTTTTAGACAATTATGATTAATTAATTTTCAAAAAGTGGAGAATGATGGTTTGATTTAAATAACGTGGTTGGGCTAGTCAGGTCTATGTCCACAGGTAAGGTTTCTCTACTCTCTTACCGATTTTTAGAGAGAGGAGATTCCATTAAACAGACTTTAGATACATGATGGGTATGGAAACCCTTCTTATCAAATGGCAATTGCCTTACATTAGAATCAATTTTATATGAGAAATTATTGATAACCAAGGATTCTTCGCTTTTTGGAAACATATTATTCTTTTTGTTTCCAAGATAATCTCTTCTCTCTCTTTCTTTCTTTCTTAACATGATCAACTTCCTTATGAGAGGAGTCCTCTTCAATGTGTGAACTCAATCCATCTTGACATGGATTGGATTGAGATCCTTTAACATCCTCCTACAAGCTGAATGGGTGGTAGCGCACATGAAGCCTTGTAATGCAAGTCAGCAAGACAAGTTGACGATAAAGGCTTCGTGAAAATATCAACCAATTGGTTTGCGATAGAGATATAGAGAACACATAGCTCACGTTTAGCTATGCGATTTCGAACAAAGTGAACATCGATCTCAATGTGCTTACTACAGTTATAAAGTAACAGATTGGGATGTTGTCACACTATATTACGGGTATGAAACCAAGAGCATGATGTAATTCAATAATTAATTGTTTGAATGAAGCCAACTCCGCAACCTCATTAGCAAGAGCACATTACTCGACTTACGTGCTATAACGAGCAACGACAAGTTGCTTACAAGAGCTCCAAAAGACTAGATTGACACCTAAAAAGACAAGAAAGCCACCTATAGACATGCGGTCATCAGGGCAACCGACCTACTCAACATCTAAGTAGACAAAAAGAACATAATATGATAATCAAGAAATCAGAAGGTCCATGTCCAAGGTGTGTTTGATGCGCCAAAAGGTACAGTTGACTGCAATCCAGTGCTCCTCCTTGAGATAATGCATAAATTGACACACCTTATTAACTGAATGCATAAGAGTAGCATATTGAAAGGCACCAACAATACTTCGGTAAAGTGTAGGATCGAAAAAATTTGTGCTAGAGTAGCAGACAACAAAACATTAAGAAGAAGAGGTGTGGTGACAGGTTTGGCCCCAAGCATATTGTGTTTTTGTAGGAGCTCCATAAGATATTTTCGATCTTAAGAGACCTGAATGCCCAAAAAATAGTGTAGAGATCCCAAATCATTAATGACAAACCATTGACCCAAAGTGTGGAGGAGATCCTGAAGCACAAAAGAAGAGTTGTCTGTCAAAATAATGTCATCCACTTACACCAATAAGTACATAAGTATGAAAGAGCAATGGTAGATAAACAATGATTGATCAGAATACGAAGCTTGAAAATCGAACTCCAATAAGAAGGTGCTAAGGCACTGGAACAAGGCCCTTGGAGTTTGTTTGAGACAATAGATAGCCTGTTGTAAGCGACAAACATGGTTGAAAAATGTAGGTTTCTAAAATCCTAGAGGTTGAGACATATACACTTATTTATTAAGTTGTCCATGTAGAAAGGCATTATGAACATCAAGTTAACGAATCTTTCAACTATGACTAACATCAATGGTCCAAACAATGTGAATAGAAGGTAGTTTAATAACAGGACTGAAGGTTTTAAAGAAATCAACACCTTCTATTTGAGTAAACCCCTTAGCAACCAAGCGAGCCTTATAGCATTCAAGGGAACCATTGGCTCTTCATTTGACCTTGTAAATCCATTTATAATCAACAACATGAGAGTCAGTATGAACAAGAACCAGAGTCCAAGTGTGATTTTGAAGTAAAGCATGAAACTCATCATTCATAGCAGCACACCACTGTGGGTCCTTGTTGGCTTGAGAAAATGACTGATGTTATATATCCGATGTAAGTTCAACAAGATAAGCAAGAGGTAACGGATATTTGATGCAACTCCAGATTTTGGGTTTCAAGGTTCCATCCTGAAACCAAATGTTCATGGGGTGAGTTTGAACAAGACCATGGGAAACAATAACGGTGGGGGTGAGGACGGGTCCGACGAGGTGGATGACTGCACATGGCCCTCGTCTGGAGAGAAGCCTCAGGCAGGGCTCAAAGATGATGAGGAAGATTGCAAGGAGCCAAGCAAGCTAGGTGGGTCCAAGGGGGAGGCAGGTTTTTTTTTACCAAGGGTGACAACTCAACCAAGGGGGTTGAGAAGCTGCAAGTAAAGAGGCAATAGGAGGAAGCCTAGAGGGAAACATGGGGACACAAGGAGTCAGCACAACAAGTGGCAACATGGGTACGCCAGCTAAATGGGTCTCCTTAAACGAGAATCGACTCTCATCAAATATGACATGCCGATTGATCAATATTTTCTTGGTTGAAAGGTTTAGGAAATAAAAACTCCTGTGTTGACTGACATATCTCAAAAAAAATGCCCGTAAGATATAAAATCAAGTTTATGTGGATGATATAGTCTCAAGCATGGAAAACAAGCACACCCAAAGACTAAGCTTTTTATAATTAAGTTGGGTTTTGAAAAGTATCTTTTTTAGCGGGTCACAGAGGAAGGCATTTGGTTGATAAGGTTGACAACAGTGGTAAAGGCATACAACCAATAGTTTTGAGAAACACCAGCATGGGCCAAAAGTGACAGACCTGTATCAACGATACGTCGATGTTTTCTTTAAGCTGAACCATTTTATTCATGCATGTGAGGACATGAAATCTGTTGTCCAATACTGCATGACTCCAACATTTTTGACATAGTATGGTATTCACCGCCCCAGTCAGTATGCAAAAACTTAAATTTTTTGTCAATTAAAATTTCTACCAAAGCCTTAAATTTTTTAAAAGTTTCCAAAACTTCAAATTTATGTGTGAGCATATATATCCATGCATATTTTGTGTGTGCATCCATAAAGTGCATATAATAACGATATCCACCATGAGAAACTATTGGGGATAGACCCTGAACACCAGAATAAATCACATGTAATGGTCCTAAAATAACAAAAGCAGGAGTAGCAAAGGGAAGATTGACTTTTCCTTACTAACAAGCCACACAAATGCTATGTAAAGTTTCATTAATATAAGAAAGATCATGCTTATCCAAAATATGTCAAACTAAACAAAAAGACAAATGACCAAGACATTGATGCCAACGATCCAATGTGAACCTCTCTCCAACCAACCAACACCTCTTTACTTTTGGTGTTAATTTGATCTTATAAACCCCTTGATCGTTTTTTTTTTGTGATCAGTGTTCTCTCTGTGGTCCAATCCTTCATATAACAGTCGTTATGGTGAAATTCAAAGAAAACATCACTATATTAAGTAAATTTACTCACAGAAAGTAAACTTCAAATAATTTTAGAAACATGCAAAATATTATCCAAACTTAATAAAGAATCTGAAAAACAAACAATAGAAGATCCAGTGTGAAGAATTTGCAAATCTGCCTTATTGTGACCTTGCTATTTTGAATGCAATGATAGATTACTTAGGTCATTGGTGACATGATGTGTAGCACTTGAGTCTGGGTACCAGCCATTGCCACTAAAAGTAGTTGTTCTTGCATGGCATGCTTGAGGACTACCATGAAAAGGTAAAGCATACTGACTTCACTACCTAGCACTATGGCCAAGCGTGTCACAAGCCTGACAGACCACCTTATCTAAGGGAGAACCACTTTCATTTTGATGCTGAAATTTTCTAGATTGTTGCTGATAGTTTGACCGGCCTTGAGACTTACTATGGCTCCTAAAACAATAGTTGTTATTGTTTCCTCTAAAATTTCTTCGATTTTGAAAATTATTCTGGTTCTGATTTTGAAACTGGGTGACATTGGAAGGATTTACAATTTCTTTATTCTCTTGATTTTTCATTTGAGCCTCTTCACAGAGTAACAAACTATGTAACTCGGGAACAACTATGAGATCTGGCCGAGTAGAAATTGAACTCTTAAAGGTTGCATATTCACTTGGCAGATCTTTAAGTAAACACATAACCATCTCTTCTTTGGAAACAGGTCTAGAGGCAATCACCAGCTGATGAGCAATCAATTTTGCTCGTTGAAAAAATTCATCTACATTGCTATTTTCCTTTTTAAGATCTTGCAACCCACCTTTGAGTTGCATGATTTTGGTTAAAGAGTGAGCCACATACGATTTTTTCAAGGACTTTCATACCTCATATAAGGTTCTTAAACCAACCATTTTACAATGAACCAGTTCAGTTAGAGAAGAGATCAACCAATTAAAAAAAAGTTGATCTTGTTTGAACCATTTAATAATCCGTATTCAAAACCGTATATATGAGATTTATCTTTAAATATTGCAAGAATGGGATTGGAACCATCAACATATCCCATGAGATCATATATATTTAGAAAGGGAATAAATTACGATTCTCACAACAAATAATTATCACTGGACAACTTAGGCGACAAAAAGTATCATAGATTGAAAGCAGAAGGAATCAAAGATGACATACCAACTCCTTTACTTTTGTCATTTTTCTGGGTATCCTCCATTGCTAATCGGATATAAGCACTAACCATAGATGGACCAACAACAACCCACACGATCACCAAGATGAACACAGCCTAAAAAGTGATCCTATGGCAGCAAACACCCAAAACCAATGAGCAACGAAGAAAGCTGGCTTGATCTGGGACTTGACGTGAGTGTGCACAGGGATCAGAAGCTGAACAATGGTGCAAAACACCACTACTCGAGGGGTACTGCCTGATTCAGGCCTAGCTTGATGCTGAACACACAATGATGGTGAAGAACACCACCTTGTGTGAAGGAAACCAGCTACACACATGTGGCTCTGATACCATAACAGCGCACGCACACACATGCACAAGAATACGAAAATAACATGGTTCGGCTGGTCAGGCCTATGTTCACGGGTAAGGTTTCTCTCGTCTCTCTCACCGATTTTCAAAGAGAGGAAGTTCCATTGAATAGAGTTTAGATACATGATGGGTACGGAAACCCTTCTTATCAAATGGCAATTGCCTTATACAATTAGAATCCTTCATATGAGAAATTCTTGATAACCAAGGATTCTTTTATTTTAAGAAACATACTATTATCTTTGTTTCCAAGCTAATCTCCTATCTTTCCTTCTCTTTCTTAACTTGATCGTCTTCAACGTGTGAACCCAATCCATTTTGACTTAGATTGGATCTAGATCCTCTAACAAGATTTGTGAAATATTCATGTCTGACATGTTCAAACAAAAAAGGAACATTCAGGTCAGGGGGCATGAAACATGACTGAATGCATTACTTGAAATGGCACCAACAGCTAAATCCGAGTCCGGACCCGGTGCAATCACATGGCACAAAATTTGTGCATTAAGCACCTGATTGCCTTCCATCAGGCTTTGGGCCCTACAACTGAATGGCCTGTCCCTAAGATGGAGGGTGATCAGGTGCTTAATGATCTTTTCACGCTAAATCCTTGCAGTTAGAACATTGGCTACAGGTTCAACACCCTAAAAAACAAAAGGGAGAGATGCTCTTAGGAAGTTTTTTTTCAAGTGGCCATTTATTTCGTTCCTCTTTCTGGTTATGTAAAGCACCACGTAGGCTATTACCGAGACAGCATAGCTATGTAACATGGATGCATATGTACCCCTAAACTACCTGCGTTGACAGTGCCGGGTGCGGTTAACCCCACGCCTGACCATTTTGGTCTAATTTTTTACTTGATCAACTTTGACCAAATCCAAAATTGACTAAATTTGAAAAACAAACTTAAAAACCTAAAGAATTATAGTTGTGTGTATGTATATACAATATAAATTTGCTAGTCATTTGTACATGCAATCTAATAGAAAACACCATTTTTTCACAAAAACTTCCGTTTTTTTTTTGTAAATTTAACCTTATAAATGTGATCTATATAGTTTCTTTAGTAGAAAACAGGTTTTAAATCATTTTTTCGCAAAACGTGAGTTGGTTTTTCAAGGAACTCATAAAATCTTATTTTTACATTGAAAAAAGTTCTATAATGTGATTGAGTGGATATAATCCTTTTGCAAAAACCCTGTCGGATTTATTATGCAAGATCCGAAGGTTCCATCATTGTCTCTTCCTTTGAGGATTCCATTCATTTTTTGCCCGATCAGGATAAGGGTATAAACTTGAGCCTTCTTTGATGAGGTATTTCATTTTCCGCCCGATCAGGATAAGGGTATAAACCTGAGCCTCATTTGATGAAGTATTTTATTTTCCGCCTGATCAGGTTAAGGGTACAAACCTAAGCCTCATTTGATGAGGTATTTTATTTTCGGCCCGATCAGGTTAAGGGTACAAACCTGAGCCTCATTTGATGATGTATTTCATTTTCCGCCCGATCAGGTTAAGGGTACAAACCTGAGTCTCCTTTGATGAGATATTTCATTTTCTGCCCGATCAGGTTAAGGGTATAAACCTGAGCCTCCTTTGATGAAGTATTTCATTTTCCGCCCGATCAGGTTAAGGGTACAAACCTGAGCCTCATTTTGATGAGGTATTTTATTTCCAAATCAGGCCGAAGGTTAAACCTGAGCTTTTTCCCATGCGAAACATTTTCTGTCTCATCCAGGTTAAGGGCAAAAACCTAAACATCACCACCGCAGAGCAAATCTTTCCTCTTCGTTCTCCATTTCATATGTACCATCTTCACCAGGCTAATATCAATATACCCAGTCAGATTCATGCTAAACACATCTTTGAGGTCAGATTGAGTGGATATAACTTGTGCCTATATATGATTTTTGAACGAGATTGTAGACACAGTAATAGTAACACCCACATATATATATATATATATATATATATATATATCACTGTCACTGGTATCGCTGATATTTTGAATATATCGTGACATTAGCAACAATTTCAAGCTTTCCAATAATATCATGAATATATCGCGATATTTTCAAAATATCGACAAATAAAAAAACAATATTATCGTGATATTTTTGAGTTTTTTTTTAAAGTTTGCATTTCCTATTTTTTATTTATTTAAAAACCTTTAACACATGTTTCTTTATATTTTTGAAAAAAAAATACAAAACTTATTATTTTCTTAGCTTTTTTGTTGTTAATATTTTTTTATTTTTAAACTCCCGAGAATTTTTCGAGATATTCTCAAGATTTAACAACTTTTGAAAATCTCTATGAGAAATACCCTCACCGGGAAATGACCTTTAACAATATATATATATATATATATATATATATATATATATATATATATATATATATATATATATATATATATATATATATATATATATATATATATTGCACTCCAACCCAAGTTTTTGAAAATTGCCGTGTCACACCCTTCGCACCCGCTTCTATGTGACATAGCAGCATACTAGGCTGTCTCAAAAAGACCAATATTTGACAAGAGACTGCTCTACACAAATCACCAATACGTGCTGAGAACATGCAAGACTTTCATGAAACATCAAAATCTATACCATACAGAAATAATTAATAAGATTCAACTTTTTCTCTATCTCGCTCCCATGGGATGTGCATGTGAGAGCAAAAGCCACAAGGGAGGGGCTAGGTAAGTAATGGTCCAAACTCTTGCATCTAGCAAATAATGTATTTGATTGAAGAAAACACACAACGTCAATCAAGCAGTACTCCAAGATAACAGGAAAAACAAAGCTTAAATTGATTGCACCATAAAATTACATCATATTCACCAATGAGAGGTCATGGGTTGCGGTTCACTGATATGGTTTGCACCAAGGGCTCCATCTTATGCCCAAAACACAGGTCCGCAATTTGATTTTTAAAATTCTAATTCTAATATCCAAAACAAACTACTAATTTGACCAGCAAAACAATGGCCCGAAAGCTTACCTCATTAGCCATAAGCCTCTGACCAGTGCTTGCATACAGCTCGGGATCTTCCTTTTTCTTGTTCTGGGTAGTAAATGGGCAAACGAATCACATGAGCACAATTCTCAACTGACAGTAGCAAATTACGTCTCAGCTGTACATGGAAAAGGACATTACATTGAGAATTATCGAAGACAAGCATATTTGGAAACTTATGCTTGAGTGAAGATATTTTCATAAGTATCACTTAAGTGAGTGTAGGCGTGCGGGCGATGCAGGTTTCCATTTCTTCATCATGATAATTCTGAAGATACACTTGCCTCAAAGGTATGATCATAACAGAACAATATAACAGAAGCACAAGACGGCTATAGCAAGGATGCATGGCGTCACACTAGGAAGAAGTTGATGATTACTTTTGAGTAAACCCAAAATGAACTACTTTTGATTACTAAGGGCGATACAACAGTCAATCATCAGTAAGCATTTGGAACAGACTATATGGCCTTTCAAGATTCTAATTTTATGTAGAAAGCAGATATCTATTAAAATCCACTTGGAACAGAGTTGCAACTTTGAGGTTCCAAAGAAATTATCATAATCTTCTGACTTCGGTTGAGGCCCACCATGACTAATTCAAAGAGGAATCGAGATTTCAAACAGTTAAATATGCTCAATACATATCCCAACTGCCTGTTTCCAATATCATAGTGGATCTTGCAACACATTGACTAAGAAGATTGTAAAAAAACAATGCAAACTATCTTTCTCACCATTATATTCTATCCCTGCACAATAGTTACAAGGGCGAGGGTCAATAGTGGCGAAGTTTCTCGCAGCTATAGGTCTACAACGATGACAAATAATGACCTTCAATTTTTTGCCTTAGTTGAGTAATAACCGTAACATTTATAGGTCACCGTTAATGTGGGACCCAACACCGACGACGAATCTCGCCAGAACTAAGAACACCACTAGCAGCGACCCACCCTATAATGATGACTTATCTATAATAACAACAATTTTTGTGTCACTATTATAGCCTGTAATGGTAAGAATTAACTCGCCGTTATAATCTATAAAAGTGAGAAGTAAGTCATCATTTTAGGCTATGACAACAACAATTACGTTGCTGTTATAGACAGCAACATTAAAATGTCATTGTTATAGGCCTTAAACTTGCAAAAGTATATTTTTATATTAGTTTTTTTTACATTATATTAAACAAAACGAGAAATACAATTTAAATATACACTTCAAACACATATTCATTCAAATATAAACATACATTTTTTCAAACTTCTCAAATATTAAACTTCAAACTTACATTCAAATATAAACATACACTTCAAAAAATAAACACACTTCTCCAACCTTATCAAAGATTCATCCTCTCTAACACTCTCAAATATTTTACTTCAAACATATATTCAAATATAAACATACACTTTAAAAAATAAACACACTTCTCCAACCTCCTCAAGCATTCATCATCTAAAAAACAAACATACTTCTCAAATCTCCTCAAATATTCATCATCTCCAATCGCCTTAAATATTCAACTTTAAACATATGCAAATTATAAACATGCACTTCAAGAAATAAACACACTTCTCCAACGTTCTCAAACATTCATTATCTTCCACACCCTCAAACATATATTCAAATATAAATATATATCATCTTCAAACCTCTCCCAACCTACAACAAATACACTTCAAGAATGACTACAATATGACAATGTTAATGATGAAGATAGCAGTATAAGAATTCAGTCTGATAACTTATAAATATTTTAATCAAATTACGATTGAATGATCGATAATGCTTTCGCCTTTTTCTGCACTTACATGAGAATCTGAAAAAATATAAAGATAACATTAACAAAACATATTTTCACATTCAAGAGGATATCAACTTCAATTCAATAAATATATATAGATATATATATCAATTTATATATATTTAAAATCAGTTTATATATATATATATATATATATATATATATATATATGTATAATCAGTTTCATACTAGCTACAATAGAAAAAGATTTAATATAAGTCAAACAAAAAAAACTATGAACAGACATGTGTCCTTAAAATATAACATGACATAAAAAACTACTACATGTTCATCCAACAAATATACATCTAGCGGTCTTATCTACGAGAAAATAAGAGAAATTTAGGATGGGAATTCTGTCTGAAAGACTCCATATGCTCTCAAAACTTTTTATTTGTTTATCTTTCTCTCTCTTGGTCTTATTTTTCTTGCTCCTGGTCTTCTTTCTCTTGCTCTCGATCTTCAGTTATTCTCTTAATTATTGAAACTTGGACTGTGTTGTCTCTAGCTGAGAAAATAGTTGTGAAACATGATTTTTGCCTTTGGTTGGAATGACAAATACACACATCCCTCTCACATATCAAGACCACTCTCCGAGGTCTTTGGCAAAGACGTCTCACTACGACATCGATGAGGCTCTTTGTGAAGAACATATTTTATTACTTTCAATCCCCACATAGTGCAACTTGTTCTGCACGCCGTTAATATTTGGCTATCAATAACTAATGATAATGTACAAAATAGAATGAATGAATGTGGATTTTGCTTCACTGCTACAAAGTGTGAGTTACTTACAAAGGTGTCTTCTGCTTCGCTATAAATGAATATTGTGTAATCTGAATGGGTATGCGTCTCTTTGTAGAATACACTCACCATCAATTTTTGTTCATTTATTTCAGTCTGCAAATAACAAATTTAGAATTTATTAAATCAAACATATTTAACACTATACTACGTACTACATGAAAAAAATAAAGTTATGGAATAAGAAACTTACCCTCGTATGAAACCTATGGATGTATGAAGATGATCCACTAGTATGTTGGACCGTTTGTTTTGCTCTATTCGCAAAATTTTTCTCCGATGTCCACTATTAACTAAAGGAAGATCAATTAGTTTATGAAAATCTAAAATCTGAATATTTATTTATTATGAATATATATATAATATTTATCGTCCAATAATTTTTCATAAAAAAATGTAAATCCTTTTTTACACTTCAGAGTCAACTCCTTCGAAAGAATGTTTTACTGCATGGTTTTAAAACCTCTTGTAATGCTTGTAAAAAATCATGCATAGCTCTATGCAAGTAATAGGATTTTGTAGTACAAGCCAACATTGGCCATCAGAGTCAAATAATAGATTCATTCATATTAGAACTTAGTATGCCATTTATTCCTTTTAAGGTACATGGTACAAGCCAAAAACGAGTATCAGACTCAAACAATAGAATCATTCATATTGAAACTAATTTCAAATATTTGATCCCAATAAGAAAATGAAAATAAAAAATTTATGTACATTTGCAACATACACTACATGGACATTTCATTTGTTTGACAATGCAAAATAACTTTGGACATCAACAACATGAGCTCTTGAATTCTTCGAATATCCAATCTTTGATTATTCACTTTTCTGGGTATACCAAAGACGGAAACTGCTTGCTTGAGAGGGCTTACTACACGTTCAGCTGCTGACACATCTTATGCAGGAGCAAATGTGAGTGCAGATTCTACTGCCTTCCGTGTCTCAGGTGGCATTTTAAAACACTGCAGTAAGCAGATGGTAGAATATCCGTCAATCAGAATACCTGTTCAATGATATGAATGTATATAATGAGAAGAGATATTTGGTAGTTTAAACTTTAAACTGAGCTGCACAATCAGAATAACCGGTCTCCTAATGTGGAAAAAACATAATTTTTCATTTAAGACGCTCTAAACTATAAAAATAGCAGCATACATCTCAATTCAAAACTTAAAGAATTTATCAATAGAAAATTTGAATCAAGAACAAGAAAATTTAAGCATAATGATGAAATATCAATACAAGATGAAAATTTTAAGCCACTACATGACCTTATCTGTAGCCAACTATAGTTCAGAGGTGAAATTTGATTAGAATGTAGACATTTACAGAGTAAGCCAGTATATCCAACATCTCATTTTGAACTCATGGATAAGTAGCATATAGCAGCTAAGGATAATAAGCAACAATGACACCTCTGCGATCAACAAGTGTTCTTTCAACCACCCTCTAAATAAATTAGGAGACTGAAATGGTATTTTTTTATAATAACTGAAAATAGTGTTTGGCATTTTTTTCATGCAATAACATGTACTAGAGCACGATAGACACATATAATAGAAGTGTAGAAACAGAAAATATACAGTCATATTAAGCATACAAAGCAAGCAGTGGTGCACATACACAAGCATAACAAGAAAGCATAAAATTGCAGTGGAGTGCATTGTAGTTAAGAAGAATGCGGGCAAGATAATATCCCTATGATTGAAGATATAGGAAATCTTGAAAGGGTATAATAAGCCGGAAATGAAGAAAAAGTGAAATGCATTTTTTGACATACTCAAGTAGCAAAAATCAAAGAATAAAACACCAAGCTAGCAAGTAAACTGGCAAAGAGCAAGGAGATAATCTAAATGGCTATATAATAAAGTAATTTAAAGAGCAAGGACATTTCCAGAGTGATTAACATGTATTCAACTGTCTTTAGTAAAATAACTCTAAATCAAAACCCCAAATTAACACTCCAAATCAACTCTAAATCAAAACCCCAAATCAAAGCAAAACCCTAAATTAAGAACGTCAAATCAAAGAAAAACCTAAATTAGGAACCCGAAATCAGATGAAAACCTTAAATCAAAACTCTAAAAAAAACTCCAAATCAAATCAAATCAAAACACTAAATTATGTATCCCAACTAAAACCACGTGCCCGTAACAAAACCCCAAATTGATATCCCTCTACTTGAATAGCTTGACAGTCATATTTTTCATTAAAAGTACACACTTTAAAAAAAGCAATGATGGCAAGAGAGAGAGGTGGTAGGATGTCTAGGAACTAGGACACACAAGCAAGGGAGAACCTTTGATGATGGAAAGTCTAGTCTGATTGTCATGTGGCAGCTAACGCAATGCAGCGAGGGAAAGGTGGTGGTGCATCCTCCAGTGGCTGTCCACATGAGTAGGATGCACAAGAGCTGGGTTCGAACCAAGCTTGGGCTGGCTCGTCTCGAGAAGAACTGGCTGTTCAAGATCGGCTCGAACAGACAATGCCCAGGCTCGGCTCGAGTAGAGTTTGAACAAATCTCGGCTTGAGCTGAACATGCTCATAAAAAATTTCAATTTCTTTTAAATTTGTGTCAAAAGCATTTTTTGAAAGAAAAGAAAGTGGTGGGATTTGAACCCAAGCTCTTTTCAAAAAAAGTTCAAAGACTTACCAACTAAGGTAAAGAAAAATAATATACATATATAAAATCTAATTTTTTTATATAACCGGTTTATCGAGCCTATCCGAGTTGGACTACCTGTTGAAGGTACGTCGGCTCATTTATTTTTCCAACGAGCTTGAGCCCGAGTTAGCTCGGGCGCTCTTTGTGGGTCCCTACACACGAGCGAGGGAGAAGTGGTGATTGTCCTCTGTTAACAAGAGGCGGTGGGCTAGGTTACCCTTGAGAGCCGGAGAGGGTAGGCAAGGGCATGCATATAGTTCTTTAAACAACTAAACCTTTTTTTACTGCAACATTACCATGGTAAGCTGCTAACCCTGGTTCAACTCACGATTTCTAACGGAAGGACGAATATGTCCAGACGAAGCAAAAGGTGAGATTAGCTTATAAGGCAAGGAAGAATATTAAGAAAAAAATTCCCTTTTTCTCACATTGCAAGGGATGGGGTTATGGTGTTGATCAAAATATGTCCTGGGTTCGTTTAAGCAGTCCGTTCTTGATGCTATGCCTTAGATGCTGATCAACTGCACCATCAACGGCATTAGACACATCTATATGTTTAGTTAAATTAAACTTTATATATATATATATATATCCCATCTGATCTACGTGCTCTTTTTTTTAGTAGGAGCTTTTGGACGACCTAAGTGGTATCCCATGTGGTAAGTTGGGTCCTGTGTCAAGCTTAAGGCCCAGGTTCGAATCCCTCTGCCACATAGGGCTTAAGAGATATCTGATAGGGTCTGTGTAACCCCAGCTTGCCTTTCAAAAAAAAAAAAAGAACCGGCTTTTGGATTGCTGGAATGCAACATGAGGTTTTTTTTTCTAATGATGCATCGATTTTTCTCCACTAAAAAAATGATACTTTGTCAAGAAACAAAAACATCACCTAAGGATCAATTGCCACTAAATCTGTTATGCTGAATACATCCACAAGGTCCGATTGGGTCGAAACAACTTACATCATGAGATCCCTACCAGATAGATTGTAGGTGCAATCAACTGTACCGGATACATAGCCTTATCTGTCAGACTCAGTATGATAATGTAAAATTCGTATTCATCAATGTTGCATCAGATCAGATGAAGTTAATATTTGGATCCGGATTCTATGACCTCTTGCCTTGCATGGTTACATTCCTTTGGAACCCTTTAATTATTCCAAGGCAAGGTTTTGTTTTGTCTGTTCTGTAGGCCCAAACCCGAAGTTTAAATTCCACGTATGAAAGCGAAAAAACAAGGAAAGGTCGGAAGTGGTAGGTTCCCGAAATTACAGGGGCATTTTAGGAAATAAAATTCAGCGTTAGACACGGTTGAAATCCGCCTTTCTCGTGGGAAACCGACACGTAAGCAGTCCACCGGCAAAAGCCAGTGAACCCCGATCGCTTGTCCGTTTCTTAAAATTTCAAAGCCGTAAATTTTCCACTCGCGTCCTTTTCCTGCTAATCCAGAACAATAAATATTTCAGAAAAGCCAGAAATAGAGGGAACAGAGGAATCCGAGGAGAGTTTGTAGTTGTACTCAGAGGGAGAAAGGCAAGGGAGAGAGAGTTGCTTTTTTTTTCGGTGTTAGGGTTTTGTAGTTCATGTCTCCGAACGTCACCGGCAACGGCAATGCGAGGGTTCAGGCGGTGCCGAGGAGGCCCCGGAGGAGGACGCCCGAGCTCGTCTCCCGCTGCTGCGACGACGCTTCCCTCGACTCAGCCTCGTGGTCGTCCGGCGCGTCCTCCGACTCTTCGCTCGGCCTTGCTGCCGCCGGACGGAGCGCCGTCGCGGAGAGGCTCGGGTGCCGGAGGAAGCAGAGCGGGGTGAAGTCCGGCAGGGTCTCACCGGTCGCTGCGGTGCCGGCCCCGTTGCTAGAGAAGAGGAGGTGCGGGTGGGTCACGGCTAACACCGGTGAGTGCTCTTCTTTCGTCCGTTTCGCCAAACTACCTTTTTTTTGTCCTCTGCTAGGCGCTAGCTAAATAAATTACTTTGAGATGTAACCTTTTCTCTGAATGACCATTTTGCCCTTCGACTTCCTGAATGGAATTCCTGCCTCTGGTTTCCAGTCTGTATAAGGATTGTTGCTTAGGTGTTGTTTTAAGAGTAGGGATACTGGTGGTTTTGATTAGTTTATTGATGTGTCCCTCCTCCTTTTGGATTGGGGGGACCGGGTGGGGGGAGTTACCCACTTTGGCTGGTGCTGCAAAAATGCCTATTTTAGTTGAAGCATGGAATGGAGCAGAGATACTTGGCAGAAAAAAATGATGGCATTTTTTATTTCTGATTTTCTTTGTTTATTTTAAGTGACGTGACGACGGAAAATGCCAATTTTGTGTTATAAGTTGCAGGGTGAGAAGCGAATCGCTATAATATTATATGTTTTCAAAAAAATATTTTAGGATTCTGACGTACGATATGATAAGAGCTTGCTTATATAATGCATTAAGTGATGTCTTCCTTTGCTGTAGAATATAGAACACAGCTATACAACCAAGGATATGTAATTACGTGGTTTCTTTGACTTCCTATCTCCGTCCGCTCAATAGATTACTTAGAAGCCATGGCAAATTGGATACCTGGTTGTCACCCAATGTCATTCTTAGAAGAAAATAACTAGTGGTTTCCACCTCTTGAATTGGATGGCCATGATCGCTCTTTTTCCTCTTTTCCTTTCTTTGTTTTCAATATGGATATTATTTCAATTTGCAATTTTGCAAGAGCCTGCAGATCGTCTTTCGTCCTCTTTTACATCTTCTCCATGTTTATTATTCGCAATATCTTGATTAGCTCGTCATTCGTAAAACTTGTGTTAATTGCAAACATCCTAAAATTAACCGCAGTCTCCACATCTCTTTTAACCATAATTTGTTTTAGAATGCATATCAATCAACTGTTGAAATGAATGACAAGTTAGATTCTTCTGAACTGACCTCCCCTTTGCGGAAACACTTAATAATGGAGTGATCATCTTGTCCTTCATGATCTTAATTGTCTCAATGAATCAAACTGATGTTCCATGATTTGCTAATGAACAGTGGCCCTTGTGAAGTCAGGAACAATGTTGTCAATATCGCATGGGACTCGAACTGAATCGGCCAACTTTTAACAGAAATGACACGTCACAAATAAAAACTATTAAAAATATTAAACATATTTTTAACCATTTTTTGAATTAAACTAAAAAAATCCGAATCAGCCCTGTACCGTACTGAGTTCTGGCTGATACTATACGAATTGGCTCATGCAGGCCGATTTGCATCGATAATGATCACACTGGACAGGAATCAAGCCATAACAAGTTCAGTTCTTTGCAGAACACTTCAGCATCATGTGATTAATTCATGCCCATGTAACTAACACTACAAGAAAAATGTTAATTAGCGACAGAAATTTGCGACGGATTTTTTCCGTCGCAAATTAGCGACATATTAGCTAGAGAAAACTTTCTTAATGAATCCGTCGCTAAGTAGCGACGGATTAGCGATGAAAGTTGTTTCATCGCTAATCCGTCGCTAATTAGCGACGAATTAACGACAACAATTATTTCGTCGCTAATTCTCAATACAAGAAAAACATTTTAGCGACGGATTAGCGACGGAAAAATTCCGTCGCTAATCCGTCGCTAATTTTCGATTTAAACCGAGCACGAAATTTTCCCTCTCTCCCCGTTCGAAATTTAAACCGATCGCGCTCGATTTAAACCGAGCGACGTCGGAGAGTGCGTTGGAGAGCATGTACATGAGAGTGGAGGACGGCGACGCCGGAGGACAGTCGGCGATCGCTGGAGGACGTCGGCGCCGGTTCACGGAGGACGACAACGCCGATTCACGGAGGACGGCGACGCCGGAGGACAGCGACGCCGGAGGACAGCGACGCCGAAGGACGGTCGGCAATCGCTGGATGATGTCGGTGCCGGTTCACGGAGGACGGTGATGGCGGAGGACGGTCGGTGATCGCTGGAGGACGTCGGCGCCGGTTCACGGAGGACGATGACGCCGGTCCATGGAGGATGACGGCAACGCCGGTTCACGGAAGATGACGGTGCCAGTTCATGGAGGACGGCGACGCCGGAGAGCACTGGTTCATGGAGGACGGCGACGCCGGTTCGCGATGAGGCAGAGCGATCGTTCTGTGCATGCAATGCCTGTCGGGTGCGGTATAAGTCCGGCTTAGTGCTGCCGGAATACCGCCCGACAAGGATCAATTTTTTTTTTTTTTAAAATTTAGCGACGGATAATGTCCGTCGCTAATCTGTTACAAATTAGCGACAGATAATTTTTTCCGCTAATTAGCGAGCAAAAATTCGCGATGGCCTCTATCCGTCGCTAAGCCGTCGCTAAACAGTTTAGCGACGGATTAGCGATGGATAGAGGCCGTCGCTAATCCACGGTTTTCTTGTAGTGTAATTCACTCCTTGTACTGGCCCCTAAGGTGTGTTTTGATACATCAGATTTTAGATTTTAAGATGATGGATGGTGCCCATGTGAGATATGTGGTTTACTCAAATGCTTGATTCAAAGACTCCTTAAAAGTAGGTATATGAAATCCTCAAGATGCTTAAAATCCAGGGATCTTGAATCCAATCACTGAGATCTGAGGTAATCAAAAGCACTTTGAGATTTTCAAAAATTAAAGGAACTTTAAAACTATCATGGTTTTGGGATTTAGTAGGCTGAGAGAGGAATGCCTTTCCAATGTCTGCTTCAAATAGTTACTCTCTCAAGCTATTCTTTAATTACTTATGGCAGCGTAAAGAGAGCTTTTTATGCTCAGATAGCACTCATCCACCTTGAACAGCAATAAAAGAATATGTTGCTAACACACTCCTGTATCTCCCTAATCTTTGGTTCTTGGAACGTCATGGCATGCAACAGCCACCATACTTCTATACCTTAAGGAGATAAAAACATAGACTTAATAAACCAAATTAATCTGCAGTGATTATGCCTATATCTTTTTCCTTTGTTTTTCCAGTAATAGCAGTATACTGTTATGGCTATTTGAAATTGGAAATACAAATGGAACCAAGAAAACAAGCACCCCTGGCTTGTGTGGAAAACATGCACTTCTTTAAGAACTACACTCAAATCAAATTAGCTGTAAATGCTCTCATGAGATCTCCTCTTGATCATCATGCAAAGCTTTGTTTCAGATGTTTTTAGTTCTGGTACAGCATGGTCATTTCTTAGATTGTGTGTTTATCTGATAAACTCAAGAATCAACTTGATTAGCAGATTCAGCTAATTAGCTCTTAAACATCTATCAATAGACTAACTTATGTGGCCAGTCTCGCAGATCATATTAACTTAGGGGCATGATCTTTCTGTCGTATGTGGGGGTTTTCAATTGCTGGATCCAACCATTTTTCGCTTTGTAATTGTGGTTTCTAGCTCTGTTGGTTCTCACGTCACATATATTGGCACCAGGGGCAGTGCATACAATTGATTTAGTGCCAGAAGAAACAAAGACGTGATGTATACATATGTTGCTTTTCTATTCATGAAAGCCACAGCAGGTTTATCCAGCACTGAAGTCATAGCACAGCTTAAGGAGAAAGGGAAAAAGAGAGAACTTGTCTAAGAAAAGCCTCTCAAGAATTTACATTATCATTATTTTTGTCAGTTAGAGGTGCTTATGTGCACATGAAAGTTATTGGTTGTTCTCATTGTGTCTAAGGCATGAGTTGCATAACTTGGAAACAGCTTGTCATCCTGAAGCCAGTGAATTAATGTAATTCGAGCTTTGCAGAAGTTGAAACTTCACCCTTTAACTGAGATCACCTAGTAGGTTCTCATTGTTCCTTCTTCTATGTAAACAGTGCTTGCCGTTTTCGTGTAAACCTGTCGTCTTCTCTCCTTCAGAATATGGAAAGGTCATTTTCCTCTAACAGGCATTTACTAAAATCTTTCTTGACAGATCCTCTTTATGTTTCATTTCACGATGAAGAATGGGGTGTTCCAGTTCATGATGACCAGAAGTTGTTTGAGCTTCTTTGTTTAACAGGAGCATTGGCTGAACTTAGTTGGCCTGCTATTCTGAGCAAAAGAGAGATGTTCAGGTATCTCTTTGCGTACCCTGTAGTTCATTTCAGATTCCATTTTTCTGGATCTCAATTTTTTTCTGATGTCTTTCTATAGCATAGAAGCGTCCTGTATCTCTTTTTAGTTTCAGCTCTGATCCTGTCAAATTTCCGCAGGGAGCTCTTTAGCAATTTTGACCCAGCTTTTGTTGCTAAATTTTCTGAGCGCAAAATCAAAACTCTTAAGACGAGTAACAGCATACTGCTCTCTGAACAGAAGTTGCGTGCAACCGTGGAGAATGCAAAGCAAATTCTAAAGGTTCAACTCTCTCTCTCTCTCCAGAAGGTCTCCCACTAATACAATTGGAGTTTAATAGATGAATTAGAGATATTTCTTATATTCTTAATACTGGTTCTATAGGTTTCTGTTGTTTATTCCTGTCAAGTACTCTTCAGCATCTAAAGCGGTATCAAAGAATCCATGATCACTGCAGGTTGTGGAGGAGTTTGGATCCTTTGCCACCTATTGCTGGAGTTTTGTGAATCACAAGCCAATCATCAACAGATTCCGTTATACACGCCAAGTCCCAGTGAAGTTTCCCAAAGCTGATGCCTTCAGCAAAGATCTCATCTGGCGAGGCTTCCGCTCTGTTGGACCAACAATCGTTTACTCGTTCATGCAGGTGGCAGGAATGTTGAATGACCATTTAGTGAGTTGTTACAGATTCGAAGAATGCTCATCGGTGGCAGCTGCAGTGGGTCTGGATTGCTATGAAAGCAAACAGAAGATCGTCGAGAAGAGATTGCAGGATGTTGTGGAGTTGGCCGAGCAAATGAATGGATGCATATTAGACGTATAATGAGCTCCCATGTTAAGTTGCATGTCCGTGTAAGTCTTGTATCATTCTTTGCTTGTTTGGAAGAACAACAAAGGGTGTGTCGTAGATCAGCTGGTGTTAGAAATTGTACTTTTTCCAAGGAGAAGCTAAACTTTCAAAGTCGTATCCAACTTGTAAAGTGTTCAATGCCTAGTAATGCATTGCGATGCACATTGACTGGTGGAGAATTGTCTTAGGTGTGCGCATTGGCATGTTCCGGAGTTCATTTTGCTCTACAAGAAATAATATATTTACTGATCCGTATCTCTTGGCGTGCCACTTAAAGATAATTTTTGCTGGCGCTAATATACTTAGCGTCAGTGAAAAATTAGTTATATTGGTGTGGGCGCATAGAGAAATTGCACCAGAAAAAGTTTTTTTTACTGACGCATCTATTTGTTGTGCCAGTAAATATTATTTTTTTCTTGTGCACAAAAAGTGTGCCATTAAAAAATGAGGATTTAAAAAAATTTGACTTTTCGAACATTCACACATACTCTCTCTATCGCTATCTATGTTCATCCGCCGTCGTTGTTGTTGATGATCACCACCGCTGGCAGCTCTCTCTCTCTCTCTCTCTCTCTCTCTCTCTCTCTCTCTCTCTCTCTCCTTTTTCATCGATGCTCGTTCCTACCGCTTGATACCACTGACAAGATATTTTTTCAATTTTTGATATTTTGGTTTTTGTATTTTAAGTGCTAATTTAGATATTTATTTAGCGAAAGCATGCTAAATCTATTTTTTTCTTATAATTGATTTAAATCTGAGGAGTTTTGCATTTTAATTTATAAATTATTTAGTGAATACATGATAAATATATTTATATATGATTTATATTTTAGGGATTTTGCATTTTAATTCCTAATTTTATAATCTATTTAGTGAAATCATGCTAAATATATATTTTTTTCTTATATATGATTTAGATTTTAGGGGTTTTGTATTTTAATTCTTAATTTTATAATTTATTTAATGAATGCATGTTAAATATGTTTTTTTTTCTTATATGTGATTTAAAATTTAAGGATTTTACAATTTAATTCCTAATTGTGTAATCTATTTAGTGAAAGCATGTTAAATCTATTTTTTTCTTATATATGATTTAGATTTTAGGGGTTTTGCATTTTAATTGTTAATTTTATAATATATTAATTAAATGCATGCTAATTTTTTTTCTTATATATGATTTAGAATTTAGGGATTTTGCATTTTAATTCCTAATTGTATAATTTATTTAGTGAATGCATGCTAAATTTATTTTTTTCTTATATATGATCTATATTATAGGGGTTTTATATTTTAATTTATAATTTTATAATATATTTAGTGAATGCATGCTAAATCTATTTTTTATATATTATTTAAATTTTAAGGATTTTGTAAATTAATTTATAATTATGTAATGTATTTAGTGAATATATCCTAAATCTATTTTTTTCTTATATATGATTTAAAATTTAAGGGTTTTACATTTTAATTCCTAATTTTGTAGTCTATTTAGTGAAAGTATGATAAATATGTATTTTTTTTCTTATATATGATTTAGATTTTGAGGTTTTGCATTTTAATTAATAATTTTATAATATATTGAGTGAATGCATGCTAAATTTATTTTTTTCTTATATATTATTTAGATTTTAACTTATTATTTAATTTTTAATAGATAAAAAAACACATACAAGTATCATCACAAGCATCAACGCAGGAATTTGAAACATCTATTGAGTCTATAGGTATTTTCTCTGTCATATTGACAATGCAATGTTGCTTATAGTAACTAACAAATTATCAATGCAGTAGTTAGGAGGATAAGATGACCTACACGTGCTTTGTCTACTGTAAGCCTTCGCCGGAGACAAGAGCATAAGGTTGTCATTAATAAGTATAGGCAACCCATGGGACGAACACATTACCTTAATACAACAACAACAACAACTACGCCTTCATCCCAAAACAATTGGGGTTGGCGAAATGAACCAAAAAGGAAAATCATTCTGGGTCTTCCACATGAATCCTTCTCCTCCAATCATTTCTTCCACACATTACCTTAATAGCTTCATAAAAACCATCATACGAGATTCTTACCAAACACTTTTACATTTTTTTATTTGACGTGGATTACCACATTCTTACAAGGAGGATGCATGAGCTTCAGTTCTGGTATGTGTATTCATTATATATATTTTGTAATTGATTTAATCTTTAAGATTTATTCCTTCAATAACAGGTAAGATGCATATATTGTTAATGCAGAATAAATATAAAATTTTGGAGATAATGAAAGAATATACTAGAGCCTGAAAAAACTTTATGTTCGAGCTTAGGATGATCTACAAGTAGCATAGTACTCTCGAGGTGCACTTCACTTCATGCCCACCTTATATCCCTGATAATCAATAGAAATGTTTGATGCATCATTTTGATCCTCATCAATTGAAGGTTTGCATTTTTCATTGTATGTTAATGTTGTATGCATTCAAGATAACTAATCGCACCCAAAAAAATTTTTTGCACACTATGGGCATGAAGAGTTTCACACGATATCGAGAAAAGAATGTAGTATAATATATTGCATGATTGTTATTCATGTATATAATTTTTTTATTTTTTAATCATATTTCATTTATTCGTAGGTTGGTGATGATGAGACGGGGCCTTCTCAAAGGCATGTATTTTGCATGACCCATACCAGCGAAAAACCTAGAGTTGTCAGTGTGAAAAGAAATCAAGTGATGGTAAGACATATTTGCTTTATTAGAGTTCATTGTTATTCATAGAAGAATTATATATGTGTTTACAAATTTTTTTGAATGGAGAAGAACAAAACTTACCCGAATTCGATGAAATTTGTTTTAAAATTATAAGGGACGTCATATACGAACCTCGATCGTCATTTGCCGGACAGGAAGGTAGGACCTAGGCAAGTTTTTCGATCTTCGTGGCTTGAATTGCACCATCGAGATGCTCAAATATACAATGAAGATTAAAGTGTATTAGTACCCATTTTTTAAAATAATAAAATTTGAAATAAAATAATGAATGATGTGAAAATCACCTTTTTCAGACTCAAGCCTCTGTTAAGCTTTTAGATTCTTTCTTGATCCTGGCGATGCTCCTACATAAGGATAGAAATGGTTGTAGCTTCAATAATATCTCAGCGCAGGTAGGCTAGCTTGAGAGAAGATGGTGTAAAGAGGCTCGGGCTTGTTCTCTCTAGGATCAAAGCTTGGATAGGAAAATTTCTCCTATTTTTAGGATTCAGAATGGGATACAGATCACGTGATTATTTGGATCCAGATCTAATCTTAGTGGATCTGAGTTTATCTCTAGATGAGGATAAGACTTATCCAGGAGAGTCCTCTTGGATGAAGGCTCATCTAAGGAAGACCTTCTGCCCTAGAAAACGCACATAGTGTCTCGAAAGAGATAGAGATAAGACAAATGGCTTATCCATACATTCGGTGCAGCAAACGACAAAGTGGCTACACCATCTGATAGCAGACGACACTCTAGTTTTGTCATCTTTAATACCAGATGACGGTCTGTTTTGTCATCCCATAATGGACGATAGTGAAATGGGCCATCATCTAGATGGACGACCATATCCTCTTTGTCGTCTGAATGTGAGGGGTGTCTGATTCCCGCTGGGTACATGTAAATACTTGTTTTAAAAGATGTTACTAATTGGGCATCATAAAATTTTTGGTGTCTACATATGTCACCATTTATCATTAATTGAATATGATTCGATTTATAACAAATAAATAAACATCGTCGAGGCTTGGAACACTAGGTTTTCAGAACTTAAAGTGAGTCCTACCGAAGGAGGTCGGGATAGTGTGTTTGAAAAAAAAAACTAGGTCACCGAGATCGTGATTGGTCTTGTTGAACGAAGTCGGGCCAGTTTGAAAACTACTGGATTGCGGGGACCATTCAAGTCCCATCGATTAAGGTCAGGCTAGTGTTTTTGAAAGAAAAAATTGGTTGTCGAGATCGTGATTGGTCTTGTCAAACGAGGTCAGACCAGTTTGAAAACTATGAGGTTGTGGGGATCGTTCAGATCCCGCTGAATGAGATCTGGCCAGTTTGAAAACTACTAGGTTGTGGGGACCATTCGGGTCCTGCCGAACGAGGTTGGGTCAGTGTTTTTGAAAAAAAAATGAGTTGTTGAGACTGTGATTGGTTTTGCTGAACAAGGTTAGACCAGTTTGAAAATCACTAGGTTGTGAGTATCATTCAGGTCCCGCCAAACGAGGTTGGGTTAGTGTTTTTGAAAAACAGGAAAGTATTGCCCCTGGGATGACAGAGAAAATATCGCCCTCTAAGAATTGGAGTCAAGAGGAGGGCAACCCAAATATGCCACTAGCATTGGACAACAACCTAGGATGTTGTCCCCAAGTGGAACGATAATCCTAGAGTGTCGTTCCCCAAACTGGATTGCAGTCCAGGAATGTCGTCCCCTACTGGATGGCCATCTAAGAATGTCGTTCGATAGGAAACTGATTTTACTTGGTGTGGGGCCCACCGCGGTATTTGACTTTCAGTAGAATTAGATCTTTCACCTTATATATTTGCTTTGTGCAACCGATTTTTTGTCAAGTAGCACACCCGAAGTTTTTGCTCTGTTAGATGGTTTTATGGTAAGTTGTGGTACCATGAATCCCACAAAGCTCTGGTCTTCCTTGTTTGGTCATTCATACTGGGACCTGGTCTATCCTTTGTGGGATACATAGAATCAGTATCCTTACATCATGCTTGAAGATCTCAAATAAGCCTTCTAACCTCGCACCCTTACATCCGTTGGTGCATATGCGAAGAAGCATTTGTTGGGGGCCTTTTAATTTTGTGCTGTGGGGTTTTTGCTTTTCCAAGATGGTGATCACCTTATGGACCTTAGGTACATGTATATGTTGAAGAGCTGGTATGTCAATGGGCAACGCTTATCTGTAGACATGGCTGTTCTAGTAGCAACTTAAAGAAGATTGAGTAAGTTTTCTGTTCTTGGTACCCCATAATTTCTTGGCTACAAAGTTCTTCTTCAAATATAGTTCTTTGAGTACTTTTAGTTTGAGTGGCCTTCTGCTACGCTTCACCTAGAATCAATAAAGACCCGATATCACCTGATTCAAGATCATGAAGGCTCTAAATCCCAAGGTTGTTAAATGCGATGAGGCGAAGCGAGGCATTGAGCATGTTATGAAGCGAGGCGTAAGCCTCGAGGCGTTGGAGCGTAAGCTTCATGATCAAAATAATAAAATAAGCTTCAAGACCACTGTCCTCTCACACATACCATCAAACACTTGGCGTGCATGGCGCCAATAGCTCTGTGAGCTCGATTGGTGATCTATAGGGTCATTTGGCATGAAGATTAAGTTGGCAATATTTTTTTGTTAAGTCCAGCTTTTTCAATCTTATCGACTTCCAATAATAACATATTAATCAGACTCTCATTTCTACGCACCACTCCATTCATGAGTAATTGATTGTCCTTTCTGGGGTTTTTCATCATCCAGATTACTTATGGCTCTGATGCAGTTCCCTGATCAGAGTCCCAACATATAATCAGTTTGAATTATCTATTCCCTGTCTGATGGTTCAATGAAAACATTGAGATGATAAGAAACATTACACCAACATGCAAGGTGGCCTTCTATTATAGGACAGGAACTGTTAAGGCTGTATCTAGATAACTCATCCAAACCTCAAGAAAGATGATTATAAGCACAAGCAGAGCTTGTGAGGAGAAAAGAAAAACGATATACAAGGAAAAAAACGTTCTATAATAGAAAGATGGCATTCACAATAAGTGATACTTGCGGACACCCATCCAATACTACAACAGATCCATGATGATACTGCATGGTTCTGAAGCAAATTGTCAATGCAACAAGGTGTATAATTTCAAAATACAGTTAAAATCATTCAAACAACAAAGGTTATGGCAGAATTCTTAAAATATGGTTTGCTGCCAATAAAAAAGGTCACACCAATTTCACGATCACAGTACCACTACAAAGTGTATAGAAAATAGCTGGAAAATTAAACTGAACTCACATGATTGTTGGCTGTAAGAACAGATGCAATACATAAATCAGCTAGCTCGTGAATTTCCTCCATGTTATGCTATTTCATCTTATTAGTACATCAACAAGTTGTACAAAGGAACACAACTGCACTAAAGATTGCCATCATTAGTTCTAAACCCGATAATTGATATCACCACACAACACAGAATCAGTCGATCCTAGAAAGTTTAGTACGAAATTTGCAATGCAGAAGCTAGAAAGACACAACTGCAATGACGCCAACAAGAAAAGGCAATTTATACGATCGTGCGAATAGAAAAATGCCATGATTTTTTTCTGCTATAAAAAAAATGAACACTCATTTCCTGAATCGTCGCAATAGAACAATTCCAACTATTAAACCAATCAACAAAAAACAACGAATGACAACAAGCCCAAATATTGTATACAATAATTCAACATAAATAAGTAAAACATGGGAAATTTTGGCTAAGATGATAAAATTACGGATGCAATTGGTAAGAAACTCATGGAAGACATGACAGAACCTGTCAGAAACAAGAACAAATCGTTGATTCGTTTGATCCTGAAGAGCTTCAGCGAGCAACATACGCTCTGCATTGATCATGCTCGCCTCTCCCCAAGCTACCTACATCCCCACCCAAATAATCACAAACTCAAACCATCGAAAGCAACAATAGAACCAATTCATCTACCGCCGATCAATCAAGGAAGGGAGAAAAAAGAAGAAGCCCAAACCTTAATGCTATGATTCAAATGGCGCCCATAGCAATAGGAGCACATGGTCGTTGTGTGGTCGAAGACGAATCCGGGCCTCGAGTGCACGTAAATGGAGAACCTCTTCTCACCTGCACTCTATGCCCTAGACCCTTCATACCGGAGCCCCGAACAAAAAAACCATCCATAAGGGGAGAACAATGGGATACCTTGAAGAAATGCTGCCAGAGAAAATCGAGAGGAAGGTGTCGTCGGGCGAGGAAGAGGAAGGCGATCATCGGGGGGGCGCTAACCGGCGCGCTGAAAGTAGTCGGGATCGGCGGGCTGGGCGCGAATCGGTTTTTTTTTGCTTTACATGATACGTAAGCCTTAGAGGCGAAGCGTGCCTCGTGCGCTTCACCCATGTGAAGCGTATGCTTCAAGACTCAAACGCCTCAGTACCTTGAGCGTGGGCTTCGCCTCTGAGGCGTAGGCTTCAGGTACTGAGGCGTACGCCTCTCACAACACTGCTAAATCCTTTTGCTTTTACCAAGGTCTTCTAGAGCGAGTGTCCGTTGATTCAGTGACATGGGACATATTGGGTCATCATCGCAACTTCATTTCGAGGATTACTCATCGTTCATTAGTGCTTTCAGGTAACTTCTTCAAAGAGATTTACTCCCCAGCTCATTATGTTCGCTAGTTCTCTACCCGACAAGAGGTCTCACATAATGGTATGACTGAGCAACCATTCATCGATTTTTCTTTCGGTGATCAATGTGATTTTCACTTGGGATTCATTCGCGATTCCTGGGATGAAATAATGTCCCTCATTCGTCGGGCAATTTAATTTACCATTACAGCCTATGATGTGTGATGGTCAGATATATGCCCTTTGTTTATGCCAAAAGCGCCAAGAGAGAAAGACTAGTGTTTTCTTCTTCTTTTTTCTATTTTTCCTTTTGAATCACCGTTTTGTATAAACTTCACTCAAATTTGGTATTCAATAACATTCTTTAATTCTTTTGCATTCCTCCCCTCTTTTTTTTCTAAGAAAAAAAGGGGGGCTAACCTTCATACCTGGGTGGATTGGGCCGGAAGAGAAAATTGTAGTCGATAGGTGGATGGTAAAGTTGATGGCTATCCGCCATAGTGGACGACACTATCATAATGTCGTCTGGTATGGGATGACGTTACGATTTTGCCATCCGAAATAGGGGACGATGCAGCAAGAATGCCATTTACACGGCGTCTAAAGCGACCCTGCACTTTTCGAAGCATTTGTACGGTAGAAAAGAGGAGGAGAGGGAAGATGGAAGGACAAAAGAGAAGAAAAGAAGAAGAGAAAAGGAAAGGGAGGAAGAAGAGGAAGGATGAGGGAGATTTTGAGCTGGATGACTCGATCGATGAGTTCATGTCGTAGATCAGATGACAAGGAGATATCCAATAGGTAAGTACCTCATCCCTACCTCGAGAAAACAATGATACATGATCTTGTTACCATTTTTGTGAGATGGCATATCTGATATGCCATTCACGAATATGCGAGAAAGATCATAAGATGATGTTGTCAAACACATTGTTCACTGTTTCTGGTTAAGGAATGAATGTTAGATGATGATTCCGTAGTGTTGCCAGCTGCTGCCCAAGATGACCGGTCACCAAACAACGGTTCAGGACTGTCGTTCGGTAGCCGTGGGGCATACATAGCAACACCAGACAGTTGCTTCACAGTGCCATCCATTGTTGCCCAATATGGTTATGTTGCCAGACGATGGTTTAGGACTATCACCTGGTAACCAAAAAGAGAAAAATGGGACCGTCATCTTGTAGCCTGAGGACACAGAGTGGGGAATGCCAAAGGTTGACAACGGCTTTGCAGCACCGTCCACTGCTACCAAAGCAAAGTGGCCACCTGATGGTGGTTCAGGATCGCCTTCCAGTATCTCAAAATGGGTTCGGACGATGACATGATTTTGTCATTCGTTCCGAAGGAGTTGTCAAACTGATACAGAAAGGCTGGTTTGGGAATTCTGATTGCCCCCCCCCCCCCCCCCCGCCCTTTTTTTTCAGGGAGGAAGCTCAATGTGAGTCTAGTGCACAAGCTGAGGCTTCTCTAGCAAATGAACCCCGAGACAATCTTGTCATGGCTTTTGCTGCTGAAGAGAGTTTGGGAGATGTTGATTCATTAGATCTTGATGTCAACCTTGATGCAGGAGATGCTTCTGATTCTACTGAGGTGGAGCCTGCTGACTTTGGTGGGCGTCGTCACCACGAAGCTGTGATTCATCACTCTTTGGGATGCAGGTAGACTACGATGGTGTCGACTCCTGTGGGCTGCCCTAAGAGGGTCACTTACATCTCTCCAATGAATTTCTTTGATCGTCGAGTTCACGAGTTCTTCACCTTTCAAGATCGTCACATGTTTGGAACGATATTGACAGACCAGGTAAATTTTTAAACCATGTTTCTTGCTTTTTTAGATCCATTCGAGGAATGACGTTCAATTTTCTTTGGTGAAGCCCGTCACAAATATGCGTAGCATTGTACGCATTGATTTCATGTATATTTGGCATGAAGTACGTAGTGGGTGACTTGCTGCCGATTTTGGATGACCTGGGCTTTGGATTCATAGCCCGTTGTGAGCCACACAACCTTCACAGTGAACCTGTGGTGACTGAGATGAATGAGCATCCCCATCTTATATTTCTTAGATTATTTGGGAGGTTCCCTTTTGGATAAGGCGAGAAAATCTATCTCAGATGGCTTCATGACACATATGCAAATCCTATAGATCTTGATGGGACACCTCGAGATCCTCATCACTGGGTTTTAGCTTATATTCTCTTTTTGCTGGGTGGGGTTTTTTTCCCAATGTTGATGTGACCCGAGCGGACAAATGTCTCTATCATTTTCTAGAGCGTGTCAGAGATTATGCCTAGTGTTCCACTGTTGCAGTGCATCTTGATCGTTTCTTGATGTAGTATGTATTTGGAGAGACTTACACCAGACTTGTGGGTTGTGCCTTGATTATGGAAGTATGCTTCTTTTTGTTTTTTATACTCATTTCTCGCAGTATCTTTCTTCTACTTTCTTCTTTATCTTGAACTTCTTTGGATAGATCTGGGTTCCTCTATATCTTCCTCTGAGTGGTGTTTCAGAGTTGCCCTCACGTCACTTGTATCCATACATTCGATATTGGCCTATGCTTCCCCCGATGGCATCTTGTGAGGCGTTCAGGAGCTAGATTGACTCCATTGACCCTTAAAAGCTTCATTGATCTCGTTAACAAGAATAGTGTGTTCCTACAATGAAGATAATAGCTGAGACCCCAAGGAAGAAATTTTTTAGGATTTTCTTGGCTTTTTTTTTTTTGATTTTTGTAATATTTTGATTTTTTGGATTTTGAAAACTTTTTTATTTTTTTATTTTTTTGGTTTTTTAAAAAGCTATTTATAGAGTTTAGGTTTTAAGGGCTTACCTGGGGCCATAGGATGATAATTCATGTGGGACGTCCTTCACCCTCCATACTGTTATGGTCTGACTCTGTCCTATTAGAGCCTTGCACTAAGCTCGATGATTCTCTATAGAAGGAGGCACAATAAAATTTAGATCTCTGCTTGAATCCTATGGCTCAAGACTAAGTTTATTCAAAGGGAGAGTTAATCTTGTATTATCTACTATGACGAGAACCCCACTGAGTTGACGATAGTGGCTACCTTCCTGAAGTATTCCTTCAAGGTCTAGGTGGGCTCCTTTTGGTCCTTCTTTCTTAGTCCTTTGAAAGACTCATACCCCATGTGCATGTCCATTGTCCACCCATTAATGTACTTCAAACTTGTTGATATTGGGGATGATTTTTGATATGGGAGTCATCTATCCTCCCTCCAAGCTTGAAGACTTTGGGCCTTTTAGAAGGGTCCATCACTGACACCTGGCTCGAGCTCAAAAATGCCACATTCATGATTGCACTGGATGATGAGACTGCCTTTTCCTTCATCCAAACTGTTGGCATATTGGTCTGTTTCTCTAGTCTGGACAACATAGGCTGCACTATCCTGATAGTCGACAACACTTTTACTAATGAAACTATTAGCACTAGGCAAACTTTTACTTGCACTAATTTAGCACTAGTAAATATTTGATTTCTTATAGTGTTGTTTCACTTGTGACTCCATATATTCTAGATATAGCTTTCCCACTCGAATCTTTATGAACTTTGTCTTAACCAATAACCACAATTTGAATTATTCAATTCAATATGGACAACTTAGACTAAGTTTTATGACTTGGTCGATAATAGTTCCTATTTGAAGTATCCTAGACAACTCAACTGGCCTTCAACTTGTGCAATGTAATTCTGATTATTCAACGTAAAAGAGAAACAAGAAGAAAGACAATGAATGCCTTTTGGAGCAATGCTTTAGGATCTCAAGTCCCTTTGCTTTCCTTAAATCTCGCTCATGCTCAGAGGTATATCCATGTGGGTTTCTTTTTCAAATTATTCATTGAAGAGGGTATTTGACATCATGTGGGGTGGCATCCCATACGTGAGATTTTCCAAAGATGATTCTACTAGAATGGATGGGTTTTAGTCCTTTGGGTTTTTTTATTAGGTATTCATGATATCGCACACAATTGGTTCACGCAGGCCCAACCAAGTAACGAGAGTTTTTTAAAACAATGGGTACTCTAGTTCTTCTCAAAAGTTGTGTCCACTGATCTAGGAGGTCTCTTCATGTTCTATAGATCATAATTTCTTTCTCGGCCTACATTGATATACCCAAGCTAACAACTTAAAGATACTAATGTGAAATATCTGAGTTTGATAGTAATACCATTGATATACCCAAGCTAACAACTTAAGATTACTGGTAGGGAGATTCGAGGATTCAAATAATAGGACAATAGATTTTAAAAAATTCAAATAAAAGAAGGGTTCTATCCTACAAAAAGAGGGGATAAAATATATGAAGAACACACAATAAGTCAAACAATGTTTCAATCAAACCCTAACTTGTTGGAGGTGATATTTTCCTAATATCTAATTGACATGAATTTTCTCCAACAAGAGTATCTAAAATGTGATAAGATCTAAGCCTAAAATTTATGCATGTATCTAATGTAGGACAACCTATACATAAGATAAACATCTAGATCAAAAAACTAAACAAAAGATTTGTCAAAGAAAAGCAAAAGAAAGTAGCGATGAGATCTACACTGCACTGTACGAATGACTGAGTCATCCGACGATGAAAGCTACCTGACGACCAGTCTATCAGAACGATGGACCTATCAGACGACAAAATCATACCAATGTTGCATATAGAGTGAACAACACTGTCTGTCAGACGACGGGTCTAGCAAACAACAAAAGCCTGGCGGACGGCAAATCCTATGGCAAGAGGGCTTTGCAGACAACTAAACAATTTGCAGGTGGTCGGTGCACCGAATGACACTGTCTGCTAGACGATGGTTCTACCAGATGATAAAAGTCTGGAGAACGACAGATCTCACAGAAAGAAAGCTCTGCAGACAACTAAGCCTTGGGGTATGAAGGGGATCGATTTGCCAGACAACAAATTCAAGGGACGACAAAACAGGTTTTGCCATTCGAACACAAAAAAACTATGAAAACAGAGATTTTGAGCTCGCTACAGCTCAAAATCTCTCTGATAATGCAAATCTAACTATGATAGATCAGAAAAATAAAACGGTGTTTCATCACGATCTTCAAAAACTATTTATAATTTTTTTTGAATGGGGAAGAACATAATTCACCCTAATTCGATAAAATATATTTTAAAATGATGGGGGACACCGTATGTGAGCCTTGATCTTCCTTCGCTTGATGGGAAGGTAGGACCTAGGCAAGTTTTCTGATCTTCATGGCTCGAATTGCATAGTCGAGACACTCGAATGTGCAATGAAGATCAAAATGTATTAGTACTTGTTCTTTAAAATAATAAAACTTGAAATAAAAGAACAAATTATATGAAAATCACCCTTTTTAGATTCAAGGGCCCATTAAGCTTTTAGATTTTGTCTTGATCCTGGCAACACTTCTGAGTAAGGATAGAAATGGTTATAGCTTCGGCAATATCTCGGCAGGTAGGCTAGCTTTAGAGAAGATGGTGTGAAGAGGCTCAGACTCATTCTCTCTAGGATCAAAGCTTGCACAGAAAATTTTCATATGATTAGACTCTAAGGGAAGGTCCCTATTTATAGGATTCAGAATGAGATACGGGTCATAGGATTCTATGGATTTGGATCTAATCCCAGTGGATTTGAGTTTATCCTTAGATGGGGATAAGACTTATCCAGGAAAGTCCTCTTGGATGAAGACTCATCTAAGAGGAGACCTTCCACCCTAGAAAATGCACAGGTTGTTTAGGAAGAAATAGAGATAAGTCAAATGGCTTATCCACACATTAGGTGTAATGGACGGCAAAGCGGCTATGCCATCCCATAGCGGACAACACTCTAGTTTTGTCATCTTCAATACCGAATGGTGGTATATTTTGTCATCTCATAATAGACGGCAGTGAAATGGGTCATCATCTAGATGGATGACCAAATCCTCTTTGTTGTCCGAATGTGAGGGGTGCATGATTTCTGGTGGGTATCTGCAAACACTTATTTCAAAAGATGTCAGTAATCAAGCATCATAAAATTTTTGGTGTCTACAATATGGAAACAAAATATGTAATTCTTATTGAATTAATATATTATCTTGCATACGGATATCAGAGACAAGATAACTCAGTTGTCTCAAATGTCAGATGCATCAGTTGATGGCCCATCATGAGGGGATGTCTTATTTAAGGTTTTAGGACTATACAAATATGGACATGTACGAATGTTTGACATGAGGGTATCTAGCAAGGAAGTATTTGGTGCATGTCCAATCAGAGCAAAACTCTTGCATTAAAACATTGTGTATCATGAGAAGATAAATGTAATACAAGAATGACTCGCAAGTTTGAAATATGAGGTCATATGGTTGAAGGAGTTATTGTTGAGAATGGTGACCAACAATCAATTGAGTTCCTTACGAACTTCTTAAGTAAGTTGATATAACTAAATATTCTAATCTTATACATAAATTTGTATTGGTTATATATATAGATATGTGTGTGTATAATTCTTTCATCTCTATTTATTTGATGCCTTATATATAAGTGTGGTGCACCTACGATTCTGATATTGTCCCCCCCCCCCCTTTATGTAATTCATGAACTTTAACTGTCTGTATATATTTGAAACAAAACTTATTTTTTTTGTTATCTAACATTGTTTATATGTTTGAATTTTTCATATTGATTTTAATATATGCATAAACTTTCGAATTATCTCTTTTTTATGCATGATTTTTTCTGTAGCGGATTGAATATGTGCATTATGGAGTTATAGAGGGTTGGAGTTATGTATGTGTATATGTGAATATTGGAGTTATAATATTGAATGAAGATAGTTGTGTGTTTATGTATGTGTATATGTTATGTTTCTTGTAGAGTTTCATATGCAAATGTTGGAGTTATGGAGGGTTGGATGAAGATAGTTGTGTGTTTATATATGTATATATATTGTGTTTATTACAAGGTTTTATATGTGAATGCTTGAGTTATAAAGTGTTGCATAAAGATAGTTGTGTATTTATGTATATGTATATGTGTTTCTTATAGGGTTTCATATGTGAATGTTGGAGTTATGAAGTGTTTGGTGATGAATGAATGTAAGAGTTGGTTTATATTGAATGAAAAATATCAATGTATGTAAGAACCAATTAATTTTAGAATGAATGAAATGAATGCGATAGTTCATTTCAAATGAATAAAATAAAAGAATTTATAAAAGTCGTTCATTTTTAAATGAATGAATGAATATATGTAAGAGGTGGTTCATTATTGAATGAATGTATGAACAAGCTATACATGTGAAAAAAACTAAATTAGCATAAAAAAACTCACCAGCACTAAAAGGCACCAAAAAACATTTTTTATGATGCTAAAAAGCGTAAGAAAATGCATTATGTTTTGCGCTAATTTGGCATCAAAAAAAGTTTTTTTTTGGCACTAATTTAGTATTAAAAAATATATTTTTATGATATGTTTTTAGCACTAATAAAAACCCATTCACTAGCACTATGCATTAGTGCCAATAAATATATTATCGACAACACTTTTACTGACAAAACTACTAGCACTAGCCAAGCTTTTAGTAGCACAAATTTAACACTAGTAAATGTCTGATTTCTTGTAGTGTTCTTTCACTTGAGACTCTGCATATGCTAGATACAACCTTCCCACTCTAATCTTTATGAATTTTGTCTTAACCAGTAACCTCGGTTTGAATGATTCAATTCAATCTGGATAACTTAAACTAAGTTTTATGACTTGGTTGACAATAGTTCCTATTTGAAGTGTCCCGGACAACTCAACTGGCCTTCAACTTGTGCAATATAATTATGATTGTTCAAGAACACACCCCCTCTCCTTTTTTTTTTTATTGGAGAGGGAGGGCGAAGGGACTTTAGCCAGCTTAAGTTAGCGTGCTGGATTGGGACATTGTCGATGAACCAATTCTTTCCCAATCCTTGATGGGAGTCATTTTTCATGACGGTTCAGCCAATGTGGCTGATCAAGAATTGAGTTGAATCCAGAATTGGCTAGTTCGACAACATTGGGGTTCAATCCAGAATCAATATCAACTCGTTTATGTAGACCGAGCCAGGACTTGTGTTCAAGCTCAGCTCATTTATTTTCAGAACGAGCTTGAGACAAGCTTAAACAAGCCGAGCTCCAGCCACCTCGGTTCATTGTGCCACCCCTAGTACTGGCTTTACCCGCATCGCATATTTGGCGTTAAACACCACCTTTCACAAAGACGGCGAAAATGACTGAAGATGCTACTAGTAGGGATGACAGTGGACCGGGGGAAAGCGGGGCCCCGCCCCGTTTGGACCGGGGATGAAGGGTATGAAACAGGGATAGAGGCAGGGACGAAGGTTAAAATCCATCCCCGTTCGGGGATGGACGTACCCTTTTCCCTGCCCCGCCTCATCCCTGCCACTTTTCCCCGCCTCGCCACGATCCCCATTTGAACTGGGGATGGAGGACATGCAATGGGGATGAAGGCGGGGGTGGAGGTTAAAATCCATCCCGGCCGGGGATGGAGGTTCTAATCTTGAGGCGGGGCGGGGTGGAGCCCCACCCCATTGCCATCCCTAGCTACTAGCAATCTTCCATTTGGCCTCTTTGTCCGTCAATTTCCTTGAAAATCACTAGAGATGCGGTTCAGCGTTTTTTTAGAAGAAAATCATGATTATGTTTAGCACTTTAAAAAATCGATTTTACGTTAAACAAATTCTTGAAAATTTCTGTTATTGTCAGCAATTTTCGTAAAAAAAAAAAAGCCCTTAGCGCGAGGCCAGCAAGAGAACACGTGTCACATTTATGGTGGTCGGGAACCTTGAAAGTCACTTGGTCCGATTTCTAGATCCGGTTTCTTTCTTGGTAGGTGTAATAATTTGAGGGCCATAGGCTGAAAATTAACCTTGGTATATATTTCATGGGACAAACATAGAGCCCATTGTCGGTGGTCCATGTCTGGGGTTTTACAGCATTTACAGAATGCTCTTAGCAGTTGGATTATCTACGGGTCGTTTGATTCATGGACAGGCCTGGACAAGGACTCCCTGCCTTGTTATCAGACATTTTTGGACAAGGACAGTAAAATGTCTTTTTTTCTTTTTAAAAATGTTCATCCTGTCCTGTCCTACCCCATTCCAGGGAAAAGGGCAAAACAGTCAAGGACACAAAAAAGTGTCTCTTTGAGGCGCTTTTCCAACATTGTCTCTCCCATCCACGCATTTCCATGTTTGACGCCCCTTAAATAATGAACAAGTGGGATCAAGGATGGCAGTGGATCAGGGCGGGTGCGGGGACAACCCCGTCTCAAAATTTTGCCCTCCATTCCCTTGGCGGGCGGAACTTTGAACCTCCACCTCCAGCCCATTTCAAAATAACCGTCCCTGTCCCCACCTCCGCCCCCATCCTCGTAGGAATGACAGGGCAATTAGTTGGTGTAATTACCGATAAGTTTTGTAATGAAATGTTTCAGAAAGGCATATTAAATGAAGAGTTCACAGAAAAAAAAAACATCTTTGTGGTAGATTTGAAGGTTGATCTGTAAAATTTGTAAAGTTTTTAAGATGAATAAGAAGAAAATAGGAAGGAGGGAAGAGAAAAAGGGTTTAGGATTATATATATAAAGGTATATCAGTAATTTCATTAACCAAATCAGGAACAAGGTTGGCCGGGGCAGGGGCAAGAGTAAGTTCATTCCTGCCTCCATCTTCACATGGGTTTTGATTTTCACCTTCATTCCCTGTTTGATGTCCTCCATCCCCGGCCAAAAGCTGTGCCAGTTCGGTCGAATCCCCGTATTCCTTCAGTCCACTGTCATCCCTAAGTGATATCATACACCAATAATGAATCATTATAACCTAAGGACAAATGATGATTTGTCACTAAAAATTCAAGACCTAACTCTGGAAAACAAAACCTTGAATTGAAAACTTGGTTCATTGAGTGATCTAATGGAGTCATGCATGCGACTGTTGAACCACATGACTGGAATCTGTTTATTAGGTCGAAGCTAAAACTCAGTGAGTCTGCCAACGTTGTAGCACAATATAAAAACGCTTCAATATTTCTTAGGTTTCCAAAATCACATCACTAAGCTTCTGTTTGGGAGCCTTACATTGAGATGGAAACACCTTTTTCAAAATATGGTTACGACAAAGTGCAGTGTTGAGGATGGAGTTGTCAAGAATATCCTCTTGCGAACGGTGCTGAAATGTGGTGCTGGGGATGCCAACTCCATTCCCAATGCAGTGTTTTGGCAACATCACTGCTCTCAAAGGGCGGAGAGCATGAGAGTATTGGTGGCAACACACGCTTCACATTCAATGCTCCCAAAAAAGAGCCTGCTTTTTCTCCCAGAGATGAATTTGTTTGTAACTTGATATCAATGGAATGTAAGGGCATACTAGTTGAAAGTTGTTATCCATGTAAGCCTTGTAGGAGTCATGACACTAATATATAAATTAGAAGCATAAAGGTGTGGAGAGACAATCATATAGATGTTTTTCCCCTTCCTAGTGATTTCCTAAATGGTTGCTGTAACCCACTCTTTTCTTTTTTTATTTTTGCAAAGGAAAAGGATAATAATGGCATTCAAAAAAAAAAATTGGAAGCCATGGCTGACAGGATGCAGCTCAAATGTTTTATCTACCACAGAAACGCGAGTATACTTACAAAGCAAGCTTTGTAATCTTGAAAGAAGCTTTGCATTATTGCAGTTTCAACAGACAGAAATGGATTGGCCACATGCCGCAGAGATATTCCAAGCGTCTAAGCCTCTTATATTTCCTTGACCCACAGAGAAAGCTGAATGTGTGGATTAGAATGGGGGCACTAGTAAATTATTTTTCTTCAGCCAATAATAACTTCCATTATTCACTCACGTGCAACTACGAAAGCTTGTCATTGTCTAAGCAAAAAAATCTGAGCATCTTTACCACATTCACAAAAGTTCATGTTATAAAAGACAAAAGGAGTGGCCGAACCACGTAAATGTAAATGTCGTGCTTTCTCTTGCTCTTTTCCTTCTCTTTATTCTGTGATTTTGCTTCGTTTTCATTGTGGTTTGCATAACAGCAATGGTTTGTTACAGTTGATATATAGGGCAAAAACAGTGGTTAACAGTACCCATGAGATCAATATGAAAAAAGAATTTATCAGGACCATGATCAGAGTTACTTGGCAAGACCAGCAGCCATGAAAGAGTGACAACCCAACTTTGGGAAATAGACGGACAGGTAAATTCCAGTTGAATTTTGGCGGAGTGGCCCAAGACCCCACCAAGGTTTGCACGAACTTGACCCGTTCTCAACATAGAGAAAACAAAGGATGAGTCATTCCATGCTACAGCCTCAACACGTGGATGGGTCGCTAGTCAAAATTCAAAAAGATGACAAATGAGCGTGTGCAGCATGGTCCACAAGGGCAGTGACGTGGTGAGGACCAAGCACGATATTGTGAATGCTGGCTCCCTCCTCTAGGCACTAACCCACATGGTAAGATGAATGAAAAAGTGACGAAGAAAGAATCAAACATAAAGAGGTGATCGTGCCATTTCCACTAGGGTCGTTCACAATTCACATCAACACTCGGGTATACGACATTTCCACTTGATCGAATTCCTGAGTCAAAAGTTAAAACCCAATTTAAAAACACCAAAAAATGTCAAGATATAATCTAATTACATCTTAAAACTTGCTTTTTCCCAAATGAGACCCACCATGATGTTTGGCCTCTAAAAGACCTTAATAGCGAAAGAAAAAAAAAGGAGGATTTTTCACTATAATCAACAAGGAATAAAAGTAGAAAACACGATTGTTTACAACCAACATCGGCAAACCACCACAAGTCGCCGGAAAACTGCCATCCACCTGAGAAATGCGTTTTGGCTCTACCATGCGTCACGTTGTCCACAGAAGCAGAAAAAGATTGGAAAAAAGGAAGGCACCATCACTCCAATAACCGGAAAGTCTTCACATGGGGAGGATTTCCCGACTATTCGCTGGTGGAATCCCGACGCTTTCCGCTACCGAGCGTGAGCTCGAGATCCTCCAAACCGACCTCCTCCCCACAATCCTCGTGTATTCTCTCCCCTTCCCACGGCTTCACCCTCCCACACTCGAACTCGAAATCACCCCCATCACTGCCACAAGCGGCACTAGCACCGCTACCAGTACCACTATCACCACCCAGAACGGATCTCGAAAACTGCTGGTTTTCCGGCGAGCCCACGACGCTCCGGCAGCCGGAGGCCGGAGCCCACATCGCCCCATCGGCACCGCACCCCCACCTCTGATTGGCGGCTGCGGCATTGACGAGGTGTAACGTGGGCGACGTCGGTGCAACCATCCCCGCCGGGAGCCTGACCCACCGGCCGGAGGACGTCGAGTCGGCTGCCGTCGACACATCCGACTCGTCGCACTCGGGGATGACTCGGCAGAGAGAGCGCCGCGTGGTGGGGCTCGACGGGGCCGACGCCGCGAAGAAGGGGAAGTTGGGGTGGCTGTGGAATCGGGCGGCAGCGTCCCAGTTGGTGGGCTTGACCTTCGAGGTCGGGGAGGAAAGGGGAGGTGTGACGGGGGCAGAATTGGAGATGCGGAGGGGCGGAAGGGAGGAAGGGACGGGGTTGGCGTCGCCCAGATTCTTGAGCCACGGGATCAGGAAGGAAGCGGTGGTGGAGGAGCGGGATGGGCTGGGGAAGGAGGAGGAGACGGGGCTGGCGTGGTAGGAAGGCATGGGGCTCGGGAAGGACGACGAGGGTGGGCTCGGGTGGTAGGACGACGAGGCCGCCGGGCTAATGGTGGTCGACCCACCTGGAGCATCGAGAGACGGTGGTCTGGAACCCTGCAATGGAAGAAGAAGAAGGAACAGAGAGATGAGCGAGAGAGAGAGAGAGAGGATGAAGAGGAAAGAGGTGAAAGAAACAACCTTGGGATAGGTGGTGCCGTCATCCTCGACGGTCCAACCAGCCTCGACGCAGAGGGCCTTGAGGACCTCGTTATTGTCGCAGTGCTTGGGGAGCTTGTAGTTGCCGAAGGCCCTGAGCCCAGCGTAGATCTTGGCAGCGATGGCCCTCCTCCTCCTCTCCCTCTTCTTGTTGTTCTCCCTCTCCTTCCATGTTGGGAGTCGACCTGAAGACCCAACACCCCCTGCAGTCATCTCTCTCTTCCTCTAGAGTCCAGGGACTGGTTGATGTTTTATGTTGTTGGGAGGGTGATGGTGAGCTAAATTTGGGGGTGGAGAGTAAAGGGGGAGAGGAAGAAGGGAAGGATCACGAGGACCTCATTTGCCGAAAGCCGACGCAGAGTGGAGAACTCCGGAATAGGTAGTCTAATAAAAAAAAACAGGGTCTAGAGAGAGAAACGGTCTTCAGCCTAAAGAGAGAGAGAGAGAGAGAGGGGTGGGGAATTTATATAATATGTGGTGTGGGTGTGGCCCGTGTGGGGGCTCTCTTCTCTGTGCACTACTTTTGGCTGTGGGTGAAAAGCGGGGGAAAATAGATAGAGATAATTGTAGTGGGTGTTTCGTAACGTACAATGACGGGCGTGTCCTTACTGACTGAGTATTTTTTCAGTCCTCTTATGAGATGTGACTTTTGACTATCTTCGGACGGGACTACGTTTTGGTAAACGGTCTTGGATGGAAGGGAGGGAGGTGAAAAGCAGAAATGATATGTGGGTCCCACATTTTGGGTAGCGTAAAATCCCCCTTCTCCGCACTCTTTTTTTGCAATAACTGTCCACCTCATTATATTCTATGTTCCCATTGCATAAATAATCAACTCAATCTTTATCAATTCTAAGATCTTTGAGTAGGTTTATTGTTGTTTCGAAGTCACCAATAGATTATATCAACCCATCCACCGTATCGTCTTGAGAAACTCCATCTTTTGATACCAACATCTCATTTAAAAAAGGTGGTTTCCCTGTTCTCCATGGAACAAAATTAGTGTTTAACGAAAAAAAATACTCTTTTTTCACAAACATGGATTAATTCTATGTTTCAATAAATTCTCAAAAGCCTGTTTGTTTTTGTGTAACTTACAAGAGAGTATGCTGAGTTGGCAATCTGATGCAATCATTTTCCCACCGTGAATGAAACAAACATAGTATCATCACGGTGGAAAAGTGCCATGCTGGAATAAGTGGAGCTCAATTTTTTCCACCATCACAATCACTTTTTTTTTATATAGGTAAATCCATTCATCCCTCCCTCCCTCCCTCCCTCCCTAAGAAAGCTTTTAGCATGGAAAATTCACAAGGGCTGAGCTGACATTACTTTTTCCTTTATGGCAACTTTGAATTTGACCTTGGGATCTCAAATTGGAGGGAAATCCTCGGGTTTCATATGAGACGGACTACTCTCCAACAGTTTTCAGATTCAGGATTCGGGCCTCACTCACTTTATATGAGAAATCTCAAATCCCATTTAGTTACTGGGCTTGGTGTCCATTAATCTACCACGTCTTTCACTATTAATGGACTTTTCATAGATTTATTGCCAATTTTATTCTATTTATTTATTTTAAATGTTTACTTAGAATTAAGTATAAATGGGGTTACTTTTTTTGCAAAACTCGGTGCTCTTGTCTTGAATACAACTAAAAGAAATTTCTTTATTATCTTTGTTCGCTTTCATAGAAGTGGGGTAAATTATTTAGTCTGGGCTTTTACACCTGATTGATCCTCGCAGGCAAAAGCTTTCTGAAATGCATGTTTCATGAGAAAACGATTCTCACTTTGATGACATTGAATTTATCTTTTTCTAACCAGCTAAAGGATAAAGTTAAATGCCAAAAAATTCTTCTACTCTACCACATTCTAAGTTTTGCTATTATGTGTAAAATTGTGCCAGGGTAGCCTGATTTTTATTCAAACCAACATATTTATAATTTTCCTCACTCAAATTGAGACATGTTATCCAAAATTGAAAATATAGATAAAATCTGTTGGGATCTACGACAAAAATTTAGCTCTGTTTTTAATTAGACATTTATAAGTTGATAGCATCTAACGGGTGGACGCAAATTCAGAACATGTAAAAGGTTAGGTTTTTTTTGTTTTTAAAGGGTAATGACCTATATTTAGAGCACAGAGAAATATATAGGAAAAGTGATGCAAAAGAGAAAATTCTTAAGAATTTTTTGACCATTTCAAGCAAGAGCTACTTTTTAGTTGAGAGAGTTTTTCAAAAAAGTATAGTTTTTTGATAGAAAACATTCCTCCATGGGGGTGGACGAATGTTTTCTACCAAGAGAGAATTTATTTTTTACACTTCTCACCACCACCACCGCCCACAGTCTCACCGTCACCACCCCCATCCTCCTCTCTCTCATAATTTGTTTTATATTTTTTTCACTATATTTTTCTCATGTTACACAAACAAGGGAAAAACTTTCTTTCCAAAAAAACTTCTCATATAAAAACTCTCATAGGCAAAACTTTCTTATCCTATGAGTTTTTATCTCTTTCAAACGTGATTCCGTCAGAAATTTTAGCACACTTTTTAAGATGTTTTCCAGCTTCCACCATTATGTGTGTGATGTTAATACTTTTATTTGACCGATAAAACTGGGGTCTATGTTAAACAAAGCATTTCAGAAGAAGAGGTAGGTACAATGTAACATCAGTAAAAATTAGTTTTGTACCAACAACTTACCCTTTCAAAAAGAAAAGAGCTAGGATCGGGTGCCATCACATGGCACACATTGAGTGTGCCTCTGCACCTGGCTGCCCTCCATCTGCTTTTGGGCCCCACAACTGACAGGCTGTCAGCCAAAGATGGATGGCAGCCAGGTGTAGAGGCACACTGAAAGTGTGCCATGTGATGGCACCTGATCCTGCTTTGAAGCCTAGAAAATGATCTCTATAAGGGCTTAATTTGGGCTTATTCGTACACCAGAAACCACAGTGAGAAATTGGCGATTATCTTATTTTCACCTAAGGTTTCAAAACCAAATCACTAGATTTTATATGTAAAGAGGGTTTTCCAACTCCCCCCCCCTCTTACTCTCTTTTTGTACTTTTGCAACTTATGAATATGAGTTGCTTTCTCTCTATCACTCGTTGCTCTCTTGGTTGGTTTCTTTAAGTTTGTGCATGCTCTGTTGTGATTGTGCACCCTTGTGCGGGGGTGTTTGTGTTGCTTTCTCGACTCAGAAGGCTGACTTGATTGGAACTACCAGGTATGGCACACAGCTTTCAAATACGCCTGTGACAGTTGGTTAGGGGTGTTCTCATGATTTTACTGTTGTAAAACGGCCCTTGGATGAGAGTAGAGCCATTTTTTCTATTTTTTATAAATTAGTGCCTACATTTTGTGCATTTTATAAAATGGTCATCCATAAAAACATAAGTGTTGAGATATATCTGTTGATACCACAGTTTCACGCTTATTCCTATCCTTACATTTTTTGTTGCTTTTTTCCTAATGGGTTTGTTTTGCCATCGTCTATCTTGTAGAGATAGACTTTCTGCTTTTAGTATTGTGGCCTCGGTATAAATGCATGAAGCATGCTTGGTGTTTAAATGAAAAAAATAAGTGCAGAGTCTTTTCTTCATGGATGTAGGTCTAAATGACCAAACCACGTTAATTCTTGATTCTTTTTTGTTATTTTCTCAACATGGTATCAAAGCCAAGGTCGGTCGCTGCATACTAAGTTGCTTCTCATTTTTTTATGTTTTGGGCTTCAACCATGGCGTCTGATAACTCCAGGTGCGCAGATCATATTCTCATTCAAGATCAGGTAGCCCCTAATACCAAGATTACATCCATTCTATTAAATGGAAGAAATTATCTATCATGGGCAAAATCTGTTTCTCTTTATTTAAGTGGTCGATCAAAACTAGAGTATGTTACGGGTGAAATTCAAAGACCCAGTATTGCCGATCCCAAATATTGTGAATGGAGAACAACCAATGATCTCATTATGTCGTGGCTTCTCAACTCCATTGAACCCAAGATCGTTGAAAGTTTTCTCTTTATTAATATTGTGCAAGAAATATGGAATACAGCTACGGAGTTATACAATGAACAAAACAACATTGCTCGTATGTATCAATTATAGTGTGAAATTCATAAGCTCAATAAAAATGAAATGTCCTATTGTGAGTATTTTGGAAAACTAAAAAGTATGTGGGATGAGTATGAGAAGTATCTTTGAAAAAACTAAGGGAATAGGAAAAAGTCTTCCAACTACTTGCGGGGTTGGGTCTCGATTTTGAATATTTGAGAAGCCAAATCCTTATGGCTTCCGAGCTCCCATCCGTCACCAGTGTTAGTGCTATGATAATGAGAGAAGAGTCTCGGTGCAGAGCTATGAAGCCCTCCTTCACGCATTCAACGTCTATTCAAGAAGAATCCCAAAACAAAGCTGTCTTTGTTGCTACTCAATCCAAGAAAAAAGAGCAAACAAATTACATATATAAAGGCAGAAGACTTACATGCTCGCACTGCAAAAAGGATGGCCACGTAAAGGAAAGGTGTTGGGTTCTTCATAGAAAGCCTAACAGACAAAAATCAGATCGACTCTATGAAGGCCCTACCTCTCAGATTGCTCACAACAGCCAAGGAGAAAGTTCGATTTTGTTGCAAACCCTAATCGAACTCCTTCAGAATCTCTGTAAAACCAACAACAAAAATTCTGCTATGATAGCATTGGCGTCTACAGTTCAATCGGCAGGTAATAATTCTAATTATAGCTCTATTATTTGGATAGTTGATTCTAGTGCATTTGAATATATGAGTTGTTCCTCTCACTTTCTTCGTAATATTAAAAAAAAAAATAATGTGTGAGTAAGTATAGCTAACAGATCTACCGTGGAGATTAGTGGGACTGGCGACATTCAATTTTTTAATGAACAAACAGACAAAGTCCTTATAGTTCCAAATTTAAAGTCCAATTTATTATCAGTATCAAGGATCACTAAGTCAAAAAATTGGAATGTCATTTTGTATCGTGACGAAGTTATTTTGCGGACCGTGTGAGGAAGAAGATGATTGGTTTGCTTTGCCCTCCTGTATCCTATAGAGATAGAATTGATGGTTTCATCGTCTATCTTGTAGAGATAGACTTGCTGCTTTTAATCTTGTGGTCTTAGTAAAAATGTATGGAGCATGCTTGTTGTTTAAATGAAAAAAACAAATGTCGAGTTTTTTCCTGGTGATTGTAGGTATAAATGAGCGAACCATGTTAATTCTTGATTTTTTTTGTTATTTTCTCAACGAGAAGCGGCAGTTTACCTGAAATATTAACAGATGTCAACTTCATAAACTAATGTGCAAGAGTATATAAAAAGGCAGGAACCCATTTGTAAATGAATAGAAGGTGGAGACTAATTTTTGCAAATAAATGAAAAGATAGAAATTACTTTGCATTTTTCAGTTGAATGCAAAGAAGGATTTATTCTTGGTCGCGAAAATCACAAAACAAAACGAGAGGAGGAAAAGCATTTTTCATATGGATAGAGATAGTTAGATTTACAAAACTAGCCTCGCACCACAAGAGGGAGGTAAGAGTCTGGTAAGCAAGCGCAAACAAGCAATCTTTCAGTTGAATGGGTCTCCGTAGACCTCCAACGACGCGGTGTGCGACCAGAACGTATCGGTCAGCGGGTCAAAAGGACATGACGGGGAGCTCTTGCCCTGAGCACAGAGGAAAGGCCACGTGGGGCATCGTAGGATGTGGGGCCCACTCTGTAGGTGCTTTTGTTTTTTTATGGGAGCCTCTGCGGCCGCAACGTGGAAGCTGATAGCGACGCCTCTTTGAGAGGAACCACACGTGTGAAATGCCAGACACTGACCCCTCCACATGGGCGCTTGCTTTCACACGTTGATGCTCGTCGTTTACCGAAAGGAATGGTCGAGAAAACCCTCGAACATTTCCGAAGTGTTCCATATGATGTTGGGGTCCATATATTATTAATTGGCTTGCGCTCAGATGGCAAGTTGATTCGAACTGGGCGCATTGCTTCGAGCTCCAACGAATCGGGTTGGTAACCGCGCTGATCTCTCAATGGCCGCACCGACCGTCTCATCACCAGGAGGATTGGCTGACTCGTCATGCCTCTGACCGCAAGCCGTGCCTGTGATATCCACGCAAGACTAATATGCTCTGCCCAAGGCCTAAGCAGAGCAGATGATCGTTGCCACGTCGCCTTCCGCACGTGTGGGGGAAAACCCCACGGTGAGGCAGGCACCCCCGTGCTCGTTCTTGTTTTTATTTTTGGTTAAGAGCACGTGGGTTTGTCCTCTGCTTTTTTCGTATTTACTTTTTTGCCCTTAACTTCATTAAAGTTCCTCAAATGCAGGGAGGGCCCTACCTACACCTTTCGTCCTCCGTGTCTCGCATGGACGGCCGATCTGAAAGCTTTTGATATTTTTTTTTTTAGTAGGGGTAGATCGGCGGCTGATCGATGGGCCAACGCGGTCGAACGGAGGAGCACAATTTGTCATCATGAAGCCAATCTTGACCGTTTGATTGATAGGTCTCCGTTGACTGTGATCTTTTTCTCAACAAATCCTTGCAGAAAAAACATGTCTAAACAAAAGAAATTAAGAAAAAAAAAAAAAAACTCTTGCATCAGCAGGGTTCCATGGATAATGAATGCCCTTTACTGTCTGCCTCAGTTTTGTTAATAAATGCCTCGTGGGTGCATCTTCTCCCCCCCATTTGAAAATCTCAAGCATGCATCCTATGCTGGACCCATGCCCAGCAAACTCTTGCTTATCCAAACCAATCTAACCGGTATAGTTTGAACACCTTTTTATCGGTGATAAATTGACACGATTTCTTCTATCCGCTACCTTACAAAATTTAAGTGGCACGAATTGGCCGAGTTTTGCCCAACAGCGGCCCTAAATTAATGTTTTTAGTCACCAGGCCAAGGCTAACAACTGGGCCTGGGCTTCCCAAAACGAAATGGGTCTGACTCATTTCAGCCAATGTCCTCGATGGATTTATAGTCAAAACATCTTAGATCCGTTTTCTCAATCACACTTTGCAAGTTTTCAACCGAAGGTAAAATGGTTTTGCTCTCATCTTTAGCTTTATTTGATGCGTTTTTCCAAAGAGTTTGAACACGGAGAGGCCCCGGGCCCTTGGCTTTTGGATTTTGTAACCAAGCAAAGCAATGTCGTTTTGTGGCTTGAATGGGACTCCCTTGTCACCCCACGTGTGATGAGCCCTACCTACCTTTCGAAGGACTCTCATGTTTTGTAAAAGGGAAACAGTAGGTGCATTTTAATGCACTCAGGTTGTGGGTGTTTTGAATTCTGAACCATTCATGACCCAATTTAAAAAATATTTTACTGACGTTACAATAGAATTTTCAATGAGGGTTTGTGATGGTGGTAGGGGAGGGATCGTGACTAATTTTTTCTAGGGTTTTTGTAATTTTTTCTAGTGTTTTTGTGCCCTTAGTCATTTTTATAGTTGCTTCCTTTTGAGAGTTGGGTATAAGATTTTCGGGTGTATTTGGGGATTAGGGTTTTGAGAACTCTATATCTTGCTTTTGTATTTTCTTGCATTTGCTAGTTGATTTTTAGCTCGTGAACCAAGGCCTGAGTCCCGAATCACTTAAATCGTGTCTTCTCTCATTCTTTTCTTTTCTTTTCTTCTCTTATTTTGTGGTTTGTTTTCTTGTCATTGTGGTTTGCAGAATATATGTCCACCTCCCTCTCTCATATTACAAAGTTCGCACGTACAAAGGTTTCTCAATCTCTTAAATCATAGGAGAATTTGCACATAGAGGTCTGGATTGGAATGCACTTAAATCTGAGATCCTAGGATTTCAGAACTGTGGATTTCTGGTTCAATCCTCTTTTGTTGTTTTTTCAGATCTCAGAGGATCTAACATCCTTTGTTTCAGGGATAGAAAGAACAATGTGTGTGGATTCTCTTATGATTTGAGAGAGAGAGAGAGAGAAAGAGAGGTGGACGGTTGTGGGATTTCCATGGCTTTTGGCTCATACTTGGAGCAAAAGAAAGAGACAAAGGGATATTGCTGTCCGTGGTATAGCCTAAGGTTTTGTCCGTCAAAATAAGGTTTTGTCCGTCAGTAAGAGGCAGTTCTTGGCTAGAATCGGCGCAGCTGAATCCACAAGCATTGGTTACTCATTCGGAAACTGAAGGACGGGTGTTGCCATTCCCATTTGATTTATTTAGCATTTGTGTTTTACAATTTTTTTTATACCTCATTCAGATTAATGAAACCATCTCAGACAGATCTCTTAACGAAATCTGGACCAATATTGAGGGTAGAATAAAGAGTCGTAGCTGAAAGTATTTTATGCTTAATCGGATTGTTTATGTGTTTGTTACTGCTTATTTATTACAAAACATGTTTTACCTCAAAATGTTTTTGATGAAAAAGGTAAAAAATTACAAAGTTTTGGTGCAATACAAGCCGTTGATTTTTAGATAATTTTGTTTTTGAAAGGCAAGATGGGGTTAGGCAGACCCCTACCAGTTATACAACTATATCATTGGGTTTTAAAACTGCAGCGTCCCAATACAAGGTGAGTGGCAGTGATTTTTAGATACTTTATAATATATAAATCTGGGATAATAGTGGATACACTCGTGTGGGGGGCAAGGAACCCCCTAATTGGAAACTGTAATACTTTTTATTTTTTAATATTTTTGCCGATCTGACCCTCTCGTTAAGGATGGCAGTGGACCGGGGATAAGGTCTCCACCCCAGACCAATCTCAAAATCCCGCCCTCCATCCTCACCTCCATCTCCGCACGGGTTTTGATTTTAACCTCCATCCCAGTTTCATGTCATCCAACCCCGGTCCAAATGTGGCGGGGCCTGTTTCCCCTAGGTCCACTGTTATCCCTAAAGAGTATTTAGCATTTTACTTTTAGGGATAGAGAGAGAGAGAGAGAGAGAGAGAGAGAGACGAATCAAAGATATCAACATTACGACAGGTTCAACAGCCGTTGAAACCGACAAACAAGACAAGGAACACATAAGCCAAAAAATAGACACAAAATACAGATAAAATCCAAGGCGATCAGTCCGGATCCGGGGGAGGCCTTAGCAGCAAGTGGCGTTGAAGATCCGAAAGGCATATGCGTAACGATGTGTATACATCCGCCAAAATATAATTTACTAACTTGTTTAAATTAACCGGGGTCTGCTTGAAAATAGCATTGTTGCGCGACATCCAAACGGCCCACTAGGAAGAGAGCAACCAAGTTCTCCAAATGATCCACCAACTTTTACATCTACGAACTGGTTGGGGTCCCCACAAGAGGTCTACAGCGAAAGACTCCTGGCGCACGGACACGACCGGTTTATTCCAGGTAACCTTAAAGATATCTTGAAAGACCTGACATTCCCAGAATAGGTGCAACGCAGATTCCTCGGCCCTCTCGCAGAGAACACATTTACTCACAATACAGAAACCTATAGACTTGAGGAAGCTATCCGTCTGCACCCGATCATGCAAAATAAGCCAAGCAAGGAAACACGCTCTCGGAGGAGGACCTTTGCCCCAGATAATTCTCATATGGAACCGATTCACACCTGCCGGAAGGAGAGAAAGGTAGGTGTCTTTAGTGCGGACGGAGCCATTCAGGGTGATCTCTCTACAAAGGAACTGGCTCTGAGCGACGTCGTCGCCCTCACCACCCCACACAACAGACCAAGCTTGAATCCACGATCTCCGCAGATGCGAAATGGGTGACCTAATTGCGTGCTGACCCCCAAACAAAGACTCCACTGATCCATATTTAGCCTGAAGGAAATTCGCACAAGGGGACCCCGATTGATGTGCAAGCCAACTTTGCTTAACAACCAGAACAATATTTCTTAACCTAGAGTCTGAAATCCCCAAACCCCCTTTATTCTACGGTAGCCTTATCGTTTCCCAACCCACAATGTGACATTTTTTATTGTTACCTTACCCAGACCACAGAAACCTGGTTAATACTCTAGAGAGCTTCTTATTGATCCCTACATACATAAGGAACATAGACATAATAAATTCTGGCATCGCATTTAAAACATGCTTGATGAGAGTAAGTCTGCCGACAATCGAAAGGTAGGAGGCTTGCCAAGTCGAAATTTTACTCTGAACCTTTTGGAGAGTGGCGTTCTAAGCAACTGATGGAATCCGTGAGAGCTGAAGCTGCAGACCAAGGTAGGAGAAAAACTTATCCGAAGTGGCACACGGAAAGATCTTCTACCCAATGGCCTGCATATGTGGAGGAACATTGATCATGGACATGCACCACTTATCATTGTTTAGCGAGAGGCCCGACATCGATAGGAAGAAGAGGATGATGAGCCTGACTCTTAACATCTGTTCGATGGATCCAACGCTGAAAACAATCATGTCATCGGCGTAAGTAAGAATATTGCTCTGGAACTCCTGAACTCCTAGTGGCTTAATAAAACCACACCCCACGGCCCTCTTGAGCAAGACTACAATGCCTTCAGAAACGACGTTAAAAAGCAGAGGGGACAAAGGGCATCCTTGCCGAATACCACGCCCAACCTTGAACTGCTTACCACAGGCCCCGTTAATCTGAATTTGGGATTGTGCATTAGTGACCAACTCACGCACCCAGCCAGAGAAGCGCCAACCAAATCCAAAGTTCTCCAACATGTGAAAGAGAAAAGGCCAGTGCACCGAGTCATACGCTTTGTGGAAGTCAAGTTTAAGAGTAAAGAACGGCCTCCCACTGGACTTCATAGAGTGAACCACCTTTGTGGCCAAAATAAATGAATGTTGCAGCCGTCTATGGGGAATGAAGGTAAATTGAGCATCTGAAAAGATCTGATTAGTGACAGATCACATCCTGGTAGCCAATACCTTGGCGATGATCCGATAGATTTCCCCTAAGACCGAGATAGGATGGTACCGCGCTATTTCCACCGACGTAGCGTCTTTCGGAATAAGAGATACAATGGCCAGTTGATAGATAGATGGTAACCGACTGTTGCGGTGGAACTCAGCGAACATACTCAGAATATCACCCTTAACACACGTCCAAAAGGTGCGATAGAAGTCCACAGGATAACCATCAAAACCAAAGGCTTTCCACCCGGACAGAGCTGTAACTGCCGTAAATATTTCCTCTTCCGAAAAGGGCACTTGCAAAGACTTGGATAACGCATGGTCGATGCAACGAATGAAGTCCGTACCCATCGACCCACTGGCCGAGGTGTTTCTGGCATAAAGCTTGATGAAGAAATCAGTCACCGCTAATAGAACCTGATCCCCAGAGTGGTAAACACCTTCAATGCATATGGAAGGAATGGCATGCCTACGATGCCTATGAGAGGCAACAGAGTGAAAAGAGAGAGAGAGAGAGAGAGAGAGAGAGAGAGAGTAAGTTCATCTCTGCCTCTATCCCTGCACAGGTTTTGATTTTAACCTCCATCCCCGCCTTCATCTCCGTTCTGTCCAAACAGGGAGAGGCGGGATGGGGCTCCGTTTTCCCCAAGGCCACTGCCACCGCTACCTCCTGTTGTGATTTACGTATTTGGGTTGGTAGAATTAAATTGGTACTTGGATCATGCTATTTCATTGTGTATATAAGATTTTGTAGAGATTTGAAAAATCAATGGTCCATTATGTACAAAATTTTCAATCGTATTATATTTTATGCCAAAAAATATAATCCAAGAGTAGATTCTCACTATTTTGACCATGCCATCCTTAGGGTTAGATTTGGTTAAAACATCTTTCTAGTATGAGTTTCAGCTAGGGGGTTACCCACGAGTGTAGCTAAATATTATCCCTATAAATTTATAGATCATATTAATTTGTGAGGTTTTGATTTACAAAATATATGATGGAATATACAAAATTAATATGGCATGTATCGCTCTATACTCAAATTTCGGGTAAGAGCAAACTCTCTCTCTCTCTCTCTCTCTATATATATATATATATATATATATACTCTACTGTTTTAAATAATTAAATTTTGGTACATTGTGGGCTGTTGATTTTTGTAGGTCTTAACAATCTATACAAACAATATAATCACATGATCTAAAACTTGTTTTCTATTTAAAATTGTATGTGGCTTATATCTATATGGTCTGATCAACTAAAAATTTCAAAAAAATTGAAAAATCAAAGCTTTTAATAGGTGGGAATAGGCACTCCCGGAGCACGTAGCATATATATATAGTTGCTACAATCGATGGCACCTACAATCCAGTTGTTAATTTGGTATCAATTTGGTTGTATAAAGTATCGATTTGGTTAGAATAGCCTTTCTATTAAACGATCTTGGGCTTGGAAAAGTCTTAAAGCAGGTAAGAATATTATCTCAGAAGGCGCAAAATGGAAAGTTAGGAATGGACGTTCAATTGAATCTTGTCTCATTGGCAGCTTTGTTGAATGACATTCTCACTCAATACCTATAATATATGTTGCCTTTTGTTATGGTCCACGACTTGCTTGATAATGAAGTGCGTCATCGTCGTAAGCTTGTTGATGCAAATATTCATATACATTCTTCAGTCATTCAACTTATTAATAATCTTTCAAGGAACTTATCAAATCAAGAAAAGATTTATTTCAGAAATACAGGCTTTTATGCCCTTCGTTATTGGAGCCTAACTTTATTTTCTGATAGTAAGATTCATCTTGCCTGGCTATTGCATTTCAGCTCGTGGTCGGTAAAATCTGGGAAATAAGGAATGATTATTTTTTTAAGTTGTTAGCTTTAATGATGTCAGGATCCTTCACACAAGGTTGAAATTCACGCGTCAGTATATGATTGAGATAGTAGCTGGTTCGACTCATGAAATTGCTCTTAACTAGTTATATTGTAACCGTTGGAGACCTCTTTGTTGGGTTTCCCTCCTTTGTAAGACCCATCTAGAATAATAACCTTTTGTTAACTGACATTTATTGTCATGCTCATTGGAACCGCGCATATTCATTATTACGAAGGGTTTCTTAAGCACGACCTTTGTTTGTCTCAAAGTCGATTTATGTATTCTGCTGAATAGCGATTTGTGGTTGGCGCTTCAGCTGCATAGCGATTTGTGAGATGGTGCTTCAGTTGAATAACGATTTGTGGTTGGTGCTTCAGCTACATAGCAATTTGTGAGATGGTGCTTCAGCTGAATAGCGATTTGTGGTTGGCGCTTCAGCTGCATAGCGATTTATGAGATGACGCTTCAACTTTCATATTAAATGTGAATCTTGTTCTCTATTTAGGGAGGGACAGTTCGGCTAGCAATTAAGGTTTTTCACTTTCTTTTGGAGCTGCTTCGTGCAGCTGGTTCTTCAGAACATTTGTTTCTTTTCGGTGAGGTATTTTCTCTTATTATTTCTCTACACCTGTGTGTTTGTAAGGCTTATGTCTTTTGACCATTTTGTAAACTTTGTTTGCAGATAGTGGAAGAAACTGACCCATCGATCACCGTGGACGTACCTCAGTTTGAGGGAACCACGTAAATCTTATGTGTTTCTTTAATTTCTATTGATATATATATATATATATATATATATATATATATATATATATATATATATATATATATATATATATATATATTGCTTCCATTGATTTTCACTAGAGAGAATGCATGTTTTTTTCAACATCTGGTATCAGAGCAGGGCTAATCTAGTTTCGATTCGTTGTATTTTGTTTGTAAAAATTATGAAAGGCAACGTTGGGCGTATGATTAATTTGAATGACACAAATTGGATGACTTGAAAAACAAAAATGGAAGATCTTTTGGTTTGTAAAGATTTGGATGGACCTATAGAGGGTGATAGCTGCAAACCAAAAGAAATGAAAGATGATGAGTGAAAAAAGCTAAACAGAAAAATTATTGGTTTCATTCGGGAATAGATTGATGATAGTGTTTTTCATCATGTCTCTACTAAAAATTCAACACATGGTCTTTGGACCAAATTGGAGAGTCTTTATGATAGAAAGACGACAGTAAACAAAGTTTTTCTATTTCGAAAGCTTGTGAATCTCAAATATAAAGAGGGCACTTTTATTGCAGAACATTTGAATGAGATTAAAAGCATTGTGAATCAGTTGGCTACCATGAAAATTATCTTTGATGATGAGTTGCAAGCTTTGTTACTTCTTAGTTCACTTCCTAAAAGTTGGAAAACATTGGTGGTCACAATTAGTAACTTCGCACCTGATGAAATGGTAATAATGAGCTAAGTTACCAGCAGTCTATTGAATGAAGAGACAAGAAGAATATCATCAGGTCCTTCTCACTTCGAAGCTCTTGTGATAGAAAATCAGGGGAGAAGTAGGAGTAATAGTAGGGCTTCGCATAATCGTGACAAATTGAGAGGTCGTTCAAGCTCGAGTTCAAAGAAAAACATTTAGTGCTATTATTGTCACAAGAAAGAGCACATGAAACGAGAGTGCAGAAAACTCAAGTTCAAAGAGCAGAACAAAGAGAAAAATTAAGAAAAAAGCAAAATGATACAGCTGCAATCACAGATGGTGAACTCATGATTATCTATGATGATACTAGCATTAATTTGATTGGACAAGAGACAAATTGGGTAATTAATTCTGGAGCTTCATTTCATGTTACCTCGCGGGATGATTTCTTTACTCCTTACTCACAAGGTGATTTTGGGAATGTTTGAATGAGAAATGAAGACGTGTCAAAAATTATCGGTATAGGTGACATTTGCTTGAAAACAAATATTGACTGTAAATTATTACTTAAAGATGTGAGACATGTACCAGATATTTGACTAAATTTAATCTCTACTGAAAAGTTGGATGATGAAGGCTACAACAACAATTTCAGTGATGGAAGGTGGAAGTTATCCAAAGGTTCTCTAGTATTAGCAAAAGAAAATAAGACTTGTTCTCTTTACACTATGCAAGAAAAGATTTGCAAGGGTGTTGTGAATGTTGTGGAGAATGACTCATCCACCGATCTATGGCATAAAAGGCTTGGACATATGAGTGAAAAATGATTGCAAGTTTTGTTTAAGAAAGAGCTTCTAGCGGGGATAAAAGGTACATCTATGAAAACATGTGTTCATTACTTTTATGGTAAACAAAATAGAGTATCATTCCGTAGAAATACTGTATTTAAAACATTTCATGTTCTAGATTTGGTACATTTTGATGTATGTGGCCCTTTAAAGGTTAAGACATTTGGTGGTGCACTATATTTTGTTACTTTTATTGATGATCATTCTAAAAAAGTTTGGGTTTATATATTGAAAACTAAAGATAAGTTCTAGGTATATTTAAGCATTTTCAAGTCATGATTGAAAGAGAAACTCAAAGACGGTTGAAATGTGTTCGCTCAAATAATGGTGGTGAATACATTGGGCCATTTGATCAATATTGCACCAATCATGGCATCAAGCATGAAAAAACAATAAAAAAGACACATCAACAGAATAGGGTTGCAGAGAGAATGAATCACACAATTTTTGAGAGAGTCAGATGTTTGCTGTCACATTTCAAATTGCCAAGATCCTTTTGGGGTGAGGCAATGAGGACAACATTTGATCTTATCAATGTCTCCTTCTATTTCATTGAATGATGATGTTTCAGAGAAAGTTTAGACAGGGAAGGAAGTCTCCTATGATCACTTAAGAGTATTCGACTGTAGAGCTTTTGTTCATATTCCAAAGGATGAGAGGTCCAAGTTCGATCCTAAAGCAAAACAGTGCATGTTTCTTGGCTATGAGCATGAAGATTTTGGCTACAGGTTGAATGATCCAATTGATAAAAGGGTTGTCAGAAGCTAAGATGTTATTTTCTTGGAAGATCAAACCATTGAAGACATTGACAAGCTTAAGACAACTGAGTCTAGCATTGGAGATCTTGTTGACTTTTATCCTCTTGATTCACCTATTATTCAGGATATCATTGAGGAGATACAATCATCTCATGATAATGTAGAGGAAAGAAATGTTGAGCCAAAGATTGAGGGGGAGCAATCACCCAAAGAGCCACATCTACAGTCACCGTTAAGGAGATCTACCAGACAGAAAAAACCGTCTAGAAAATACTCTTCACATGAGTATGTGATGATAACAGATCAAAGAGAGCCAGAGACTTATCAAGAAGTTTTGGAGCATGAAAACAAAATTGAGTAGTTTAAGGCAATGAAAGAGGAAATGAAGTCATTGCATGAGAATCACACCTATGATTCGGTGAAACCACCTAAAAGGAAGAAGATTTTAAAAAACAAATAGGTCTTTAGGCAAAAGAATGATGGGAACAACTCTCAACCTAGATTCAAGGCATGACTTGTTGTGAAAGGTTTTGGTCAGAAGAATGAAATTGATTTTGATGAAATCTTCTCACCAGTTGTGAAGATGTCCTCCATCTGAACTATACTTGGTATAGCTGCAAGTATGAATTTAGAAGTTGAGCAGCTTGATGTGAAGACTGCATTTTTGCATGGTGACTTAGAAGAAAAAATTTATATGGAGCAACTTGAGGGTTTCATTGACAAGGGTAAAGAGCATTTGGTTTGCAAACTGAAGAAGAGCTTGTATGGATTGAAACAAGCACCGAGACAGTGGTACAAAAAATTTGATTCTTTCATGACTGAGCATGGGTATTCAAGAACCACCACACATCATTGTGTGTTTGTGAAAAAAATTTCAGATGATAATTTTGCTATTCTTTTGCTTTATGTTGATGATATGCTAATTGTAGGCCAAGACATAAGCAGGATTAACAAGTTGAAGTTAGAACTGAGTAAATCATTTGCCATGAAGGACTTAGGTCCAGCAAGATAAATTCTTGGGATGAGAATTGTTCATGACAGATCACATGGGCTAATTTGGTTATCATAAGAGAATTATATTAAAAAGGTTCTTGCGAGGTTTAATATGGATAAAGCAAAGCCTGTTAATTGTCCACTTGTAGGCCATTTCAAACTTAGCTCAAGTCAATGTTCTATAAGTGATGAAGAAGAAAATGAGATGCATAAAATTTCCTATGCTTCAGCATTTGGTTTTTTAATGTATGTCATGGTTTGTACTCGACCGAATATTGCTCATGTAGTTGGGATTGTTAGTCGATTTCTCTCAAATTCAGGAAAAGAACACTGAGCAACAGTGAAATGGATTATGAGGTATCTTCAAGGCACTTCAAAGATGCGTTTGTATTTTAAAAAAGGTGAGCCTATTCTTGATGGATTCACAGATTCTGATATGGCTGGTGATGCCGATAGTAGGAAATTTACTTCTGGATATTTGATTACTTTTGCAGGAGGAGCAGTTGCATGACAATCAAGATTACAGAAATGTGTAGCTCTCTCCACTACAAAAGTTGAGTTTATTGTCATCATAGAAGCAAGCAAGGAATTACTATGGATGAAGAATTTTTTACAAGAGTTGGGATTAAAACAAGAAAGGTATGTTCTTCATTGTGATAGTCAGAGTGCGATCCACTTGAGCAAGAATTTCTCATTTCATTCAAGATCAAAACATATTTATATTAGATACTATTGCAGTCATGATGTCTTGAATGATAAATGGTTACATCTTGAGAAAGTTCACACTGATGATAATACTTCAGATATGTTGACTAAGGCATTGCCTAAGGTCAAGCATGAGAAGTGTCGGCTCTTGGCATGAATTGTTGAAGCCTCCACATAAGTCGGGAAGAGGAGAATTGTTGGGTTTCCCTCCTTTGTAGAACCCATCTATTTACTAAATAAGAACCTTTTGTTAACTGACATTTATTAGCATGCTCATTGGAACCGCACATATTCATTATTGTGGAGGGATTCCCAAGCACGACCTTTGATTGTCTCAGCTCAATTTATGTATTTTGTTGAATAGCGATTTGTGGTTGGCGCTTCAGCTGCATAGCGATTTGTGAGATGGTGCTTCAGCTGAATATCGATTTGTGGTTGGTGCTTTAATTGCATAGCGATTTGTGAGATGATACTTTAGCTGAATAGCGATTTATGGTTGACACTTCAGCTGCATAGATATTTGTGAGATGGCGCTTCAACTTTCACATTAAATGTGAATCTCGTTCTCTATTTAGGGAGGGGCGGTTTGACTAGCAAGTGAGGTTTTTTCACTTTCTTTTGAGGCTGCTTCGTGCGGCTGGTTCTTTAAAACATTTGTTTCTTTTCGGTGAAGTATTTCCTCTTGTTATTTCTCTACACCTGTATGTGTTTGTAAGGCTTATGCCTTTTCATCATTTTGTAAACTCTGTTTGAAGATAGTGAAAGAAACTGATCTATCGGTCACCGTGGATGTACCTCAGTTTGAGGAAACTACGTAAATCTTGTGTGTTTCTTTAATTTCTGTTGATATATATAAGTGTTGGATTGTTCACCCACCAATAGGGAACGTGAGCTGGGTTTAGACCGTCGTGAGACAGGTTAGTTTTACCCTACTGATGATCGCGCCGTGATAGTAATCCAACTTAGTACGAGAGGAACCGTTGGTTCACACAATTGGCAATCGCGCTTGGTTGAAAAGCCAGTGGCGCGAAGCTACCGTGTGCCGGATTATGACTGAACGCCTCTAAGTCAGAATCCAAGCTAAGAAGCGGCGCTTGTCCCTGCCGTCCGTGTGCCGACCCACAGTAGGGGCCTCGTGCTCCCAATGGCCCGTGTCATTGGTGATCTCCTGTGCGGCAGACGAGCCGCGCAGGCAGCCTTGAAATGTAATTCCTCTCGGTCGGCGGGCTGAATCCTTTGCAGACGACTTAAATACGCGACGGGGTATTGTAAGTGGCAGAGTGGCCTTGCTGCCACGATCCACTGAGATTCAGCCTCTTGTCGCATCGATTCGTCCCTCCCATCCTTTCTGTTCACCGCACCAAACGAACTTTTCTATGGTGCTAAGGGAGGTTTTCGAGCACCTAACGACTGCTTTCAGTTTGGGAACTCACGGCTACCTCAATGCGAAGGGAGGTTCTCGCGTAGTATGGTCCGGCCCACTTGGTGCTAGCCGGAACACTTTGCATTTCCGCGTAGCGGCGGGACAACCCATGTGCACAAGTTGCAGTGCGAAGTGATGTCCACGGTTGCGGCAGTGGGGTCATAGGTTTTACAATTAGAGACCACCTTGGATGCAATATATTCATGGGTTGTTTGGTTATCGATAAAGATCAAGTTCGGAGAGAGTGGGATTGGATCTTATACCATCCTGGCAAGATGTTATACTTGAATAAAAAAATCCAGTGTATGTGGTCAGCCAAGTGAAAAAATTTCATAGCATATAATCTGGCTAAGATTGGATTCTCCAGAATTTCTCGAATATGGAAGGATAAACCACCGGAGTGACCCTTTTTTGCTGGATATGTATCCCGCCTCCCCCCACCCCCACCCCCACCCCCCCCCCCCCCCCCCCAAAAAAAAATTTAATAAAAAAAAATAACTCGCCTTTTTCCCTAATATTTGCCAGCTGAATGAAATTTTGCTATTGTTTTGGGGATTTGAATTTGCAGTACTATAGAACATTAGATTCCTGAAATTACCACTTTTGAGGCAGGCAAAATGTCTTTTCTTATTTATTCTTCTTTACCGTTTTTTATTTCTTCTATATTTTGGGTGTTTTTTTTGTCAACAAAATATTTGCAAAACTAAAAATATAAAAAATTAAAAGAAAATATGCAAAAAGCAATAAAAAACTCAAAAAAAAAATATGTAAAGACAAAACGACCATTTTTTTTCTCACAAAATAACCATCAAAATATAAACATCTTGATAAGATCATGATAAGTTCATTAAAATGTTATTATCCCAATATTTTGGCCATTTAAAACGGTGACTAAAACACTATATTTACAAAATATGACCTATACTTATCACTAAAAGAGAACAAGTTTCTAACTTCATCACTGTCCAAAAGCTTTGATCCTGTTTTTCTAGGACTAGGGATGTAAATGGTTCAAATTAAGATCGTATGTCTCCAATACCAATGTTAAGGAACGACGCTTCTACCTACCGATAGAATAAAGAAACAAGCACCAAAAAAAATAAAAGAAAAAAATAGTCATACAAAAATAAAGATTTTACGGGGTTTGATAATAATTGCTTACGTCCACTGTCACACTGAGCTTCTTTTTTCTTTATTGATTGTGATACATAATACAGAGGAGGACGCCTCTTTAAATAAGAGGAATATATGAATTTTACATGGAGTCTACCAGTATTATTGGATACAATAATTATTTTAGGGTAAAATTACAAAGCTACTCTTAAAAAAAAAAATTGCCTTGAGAGCTAACGCCACTGGAGTTGGATCTGCAAAAAAATTATAAATTTATATCTAGGTACGAAAGCAGCTCCACACTCAAACAAGTAGATCTGACTAATGGGATATTGCCTAAATATATTCATATTCAGATGGATGGTGAAAACTCATATCAAATCGGATTTTTCACATGTAATTGATTTAGATATCCATCAAATCTGTATATGGCCATCAGATTCGATACAATAACTCAAACCCATATCCACATCTGATTATAATAGGATATGGTTTTAGCGTACCAAATCTGACTAAATAAAATCAATTTGGGTTAGATATTGGATAAAATCCGATTCATTGACATGCCTAGCTTAATTCATGTGGAAACCTCATGACATATGTAATTTGGACTTTACTACAGGCGAGAAATTGATTAACCAAAGCAAAACCCGTTTTGAAAGCACAAAACAAATTTTATGGGAATCTTGATTCTCTCATGTTTTTCCTATTTTTTTTTTCACTCTACTTTTTATGTGTTTCTTCTCCACTTCTCACTCATTTTCATGTGCTTTCTCTAAATTGACAGTCATCATTTTTAGATTTTGTTAAAAATTTAATAGTTTTTATTTATATTCTCATTCAATTCTTATATTATTTTTTTATTTTTCTCTTCCTGATTCCTATACATTTTAAAATGCACCACTTTTCACTTTCCATATCATTTTCTGCATTTCCTTCCTAGTTTGGCAACTTTAGTCCAAACCCAAATCTGATTTTGAGGTGCTGGAAGATGAGAAAAAACATACCTTGTTTATTTTGGTATAGAATTTGACAACCTAACCCAGCTCCGTATGTTATTCGATCTCTTTGGTTTCAACCTGGATTCTAATCTTGCATGAATCTGCTCCAAATCATAATTGCATGCACTAATTGTGGGTCTAAAAGAGATGAAAAAGAAAGTACAATGAACAAGAGATTTTAAATTATATACATAAACTCAAATCACATTTACTGTACGATGAACTCATGCATCAAGCACAACAAACACATAAACAATTTACAATCAAATACATAAATAAAGAAGCATATAAATAGCTTATCTCAATAAATCCCTTCTTAAACCACCATTGCAATGGAGAAAGAAGAAGCAGCAGCAGCGGCCAACAATCCAACAGAAAAACTGCCGCTGTTGGATGTATATACCTACAACGGCAATTCTAACTTTCCCGCTGAAGGTGGGTTATTTTTCGCACCCCCGCTCCCATTTTTCGCCTCCCGATCCCCATTTGGCGACCTACGGCGGCAGCTTTTACTGGTATCCATCAACAGTGGGCAAAGGCGGCCGCTGCATCCTCCCCTCGCCCTTCCTGCGCCCCTCCCCATTTTGGCACAAAAATGGAAACCTCTCGCTCGGTGCTAAACCTCTTTCAGCGTCCTGGAATCGATTTTCTCTGTGGTTTCTTCTGGAAGCGATTTTCCTCTCTGCTCATGTTTTATGAAATATGCTCGATGCAACGAACAAGGAGGAAGCGGCATGTGTTCCTCTGAGGGTTTTGTGATCTGCCTTATTCTGCAAGCTTGTTTTCGATCAATCTCCCTCCGGAGTTAGGTGAGATCGCATCTCCCTATGCCTGACGTTTCCTTCGATCTTCTTTTCCTACAGATGATAGTAGCTGTTGTTTTCCTTTGATATGTATATTGGCAAGGATGATTGCTTTATTTGCTACTCAATTTAAGTCTTGAAAGGAATTTCAGAATGAAACACCCATATACCATGAATCTCATTCCTTTTAATTTAATATCATCCGGTCCATCTTTTGCATTAAGCGAGAAAAGAGTGTGGGTTCAATTTTACCTGATTTGTGATATGATTACTTCATTAGGTTTTCAAGATGTTTGGATGCAGGATTTTGCAGACCTAGACCATTTAACCTTTTTCCTTTCCTCATACATTCTCTGTTGAGTGGTTGTCTCAATTTTCTGAAGAGATCAGATACTTTTGTTGTAGTCGTATTGATTTTCTTGGTTCTCCTCAATTATTAACTAAATTGGGTTTCATCCAGAAATGAAATAAATCCATGTACACGACTTGCTACTGAAGCATCAAAAAGGGCTGCTGAAGTTTAATCAAAGCTTGATAGCCTACGAACTGACTTCGAAGAAATGCAGAGAACAAATCTACAAATGCGAAGAGCTAATGAAGAAGTTCAGATGGCTAACAGATCAATGAAACGACAAATGCAGATGCTCATGAATATAATTGCAGCTCAGTTTGGAGGCACACAAATGTCGAACTTCATGAATATGATGGAAAATCAATATGGAACCCCTTCTAATCAGGTAAAATTCTAATGTTTTTATATTCTTTAATGATAAAAGGCTTATATATAGTTTATAATTAATTTTTCCATGTGTTGCTATTGTAGGATATGGAGGGCATGGACACGGTGGATCGCCATTGAGCTTTAGCATTGATACTAGTGTCCTTTTTTTGTTATAGTTGTGCAGGAGCAGGGATTTTGGATCATTGTACAGGCCTATTGGTTCTATTTGAATGGTTTGTCATTGTACAGGATCATTGTACATGCTATAGTCTGAGAACTTTTTTGCTAGCTATAATGGAACATGCATCTGAGTGTATGTATTTGTACATCTAGCTATTGTTTTCTGCAAGTGTCTTCCGTAGTTAAATATGAAACATGCATCTGACTAATAATTTGGTTTATACGTTTTGAGATTTGAATTTGTGGATCTAGTATTCTTGAACATCCTAGAAGTAGGATGCTGCATGAACTGACTAGTTCCTTGTACATATGTAATCAAAATTAAGGTTTCTGATACGACATCAAAACTGGAGAAAGAAAGAATAATCAAACTATTGGTATTAGCAGAGAAGAACCTGTCTGTCAGGGCAGGCTCTAGTCAGGTGCGCCTATTACATGATTTTAAATTCTTGTGGTATTTGTTATATGATTTAACATTATACACATTTTTATGGCTTAGTTTTCACAAACATCAGGGGTGGGTACTTTGTTTCCCTGAGAAACTTCTTAAAAGCCATATGCCCTTTATATAATCAACCAAATTCGTTTTAAGTATCTGGTGATATGAGAGCTATATGTGTTACCCTAAGGCCTAAACCGTGTTGTCTTCTGATGTTACAGATATTAGCAGATCTTAACAGTTTTTTCTAAAGGAACCCCTGAAAAGTATGTATTGATATAAGCTGCATACTATGTCACACAGACTCTTCTAACAGGGCACCACACCCTCACCCAGGTGGGTGCGACACTTGGACACAACTTCCTTTGTGTTAGGTGAAGTCTAAAAAGAAGTCGTCATTCACGACTGGGATCCAAACCCAACTCGAGTTTTATTTAAGCACATGTTCATTAATGGCATGTTGTAATTTTAACTACTTGTGTAATGGATATTTTCCTATCCTAATAATTGTACCAGCATATACTTAATGAGAAGCCAATACCGCAGACCCCTAATTGGGTTTTTCTGCAGCCACCAGAGTCTCTCTCTCTCCCTTCTATGCCTCTTCTTGTGATTGAACGGTAGAATATCATTTTCTAACATGGTATCTGAGCTAAAGATCCAATTCTGAAGATCATATTCTTCTTATGAGCCTCACTAACATTTTCTTCTAAGGTATCTCTCAATCAGATCTTATCTATTCTTCTATTTTCTTAATTCTTTTTTAATCCATTTAAGCCAACGTGTTTTCTTATTTCTAAAATCCGAATCTTGGATTTTCCTTTCTCCCTCTATCTTTCTTGTTCTTTTTTTCATACTGTTGGACGTGATCTCACCCAACACTCTTTCTTTTATAATCACGCAAGATCAAATTTGATCTTTTACGTGATTTCATAAGTCGATATCACGTCCATCCTGTTCCTTTGCTATTTTCTTTAGATTAACGTCAGATCAGTTTCAGATCTGAATAAAATATCAGATCTGTTTTTGATTAGCTATTTTCTGAATTATTCTCTTTCGTCTTGAATTCCTTTTCTTCTCTTTTTCTTTGCATTTTTCGAAAAGAAAAACATGTTACCTTCAAATACCGTGTTTCTTATTGGCTGATCTTCATTCAGAACAATTTACTGCATAGTCTAGGTTTCTGTCTCGGGTCTGTAGATATTTAAAAAAAAAAGGGCAGCCGAGTTCTCTAAAATTAAACTATCAGTTCTGAATTTTATTTGTTGGATCTAAAGTGAATCTTTTGGTCCTTTACTCTTTCTTGTTTTGCTTCTCTCTTGTTTCTAATTCTATCTTGTTTTCGCCTTTAATCGACTATGGATTCATTTTCTTTTTCTCAATCTGGCCTTTCTTCCAACTTTCTTAGTCAACTTGTATATGAGAAACTGAATAATTCTAATTTCATAACCTGGAAGAGACAAATCATCCCATTCATAAGAAGTCAAGATCTTTTTGGACATCTGAATGGCTCTGTTCCTGTTTCTCCAGAGTTCATATCACAAGAAGGAAAGAATGAGGAGGGTGACACCTCTATTACCTTTGTTAGAAATCCAAAGTACATATCTTGGATGAAGCGAGATCAGTCTTTAGTTGCCTACATCACTTTCACTCTGTCACAGGAGGTGCTTGTGGCAATCCCATATGATTGTTCAGCCATGCAGTTATGGCACCGACTTGTTCAGACGTATTCTCAAGTTTCTCATGCTAGAGTTCTATTTTTAAAGAAAGAGTTTTAAATGTTGAGAAAGGATTTCATGACTATCATGGAGTACTTAAACAAAATGAAGACTATTACAGATCAGTTGGCCATTGTGGGTTGTGTGGTCAATGGCAAAGATATGGTGCAACAAACTTTGAGCAGCTAGGACCCGATTATCATATGATGGTCACTTCTTTATTGTGTTTGCTAGACTTACCTATATTTGAAGATCTTCGTGCTAAACTCTTACAATATGAGATGACTTTAAAGGGATTCTCTCAAGATACTCACACTCACATTGGAGCACAAGACGTTCTTGCCACAGGAGTTACTTATGGTCGAGGACGTGGCAGGTATGAACCTAAGAAAAGGGGAGGTCAAGAAAAAAATGGATAAGGAGCTCGTGGAATATTGCCTACACCCAATATTCTTCCTAATTTGCAGAGGCCAAGGACAATACCCACCTGCTTTCTATGTAACAAAAATGGGCACATCAAAGCTAATTGTTGGTTTAATCCTCAAAATAGAGGAAAGCAATCAGAGATAAGAAAGGAAACAAATAAATTGAAGGATAGTAGAGAAGTCAAAGAGTTGTTATTATCTGCCTTAGCTGAATTGAATTTGAAACAGAATGATCAAGGCACTTGGTATGTTGATTTCGGAGCAACTACTCATGTTACTGGTGATGCTGGTAAGCTTCTACATCTTGTTCCTTATGTTGGTAGAAATAGTATAGTCACTGGAGATAGTTCTCATCACCATATTTCTCACATTGGAAACTCTGTCATCCCTATGTCCAGCTTTTCTCTTGTTCTTTCAAATGTCATTCATGCTCCTAACATTAAGAAAAATATTGTTTCAGTCTCTAAGCTTGTAGATGACATTAATGCTTTCGTTGAATTTACTCTTTTTTCTGTTCGTGTCAAGGACCTTCACACGAAGGAAACGTTCGCTGAAGGAAAACGACAAGAGAATACATACGTGTTTCAAGAGAATCCTTCAACTCGTGTTCATCTTGTTGATTCCACCTTAAAGCTCATATCATCATCTTCTTTAGTTTCTCCCGAGAGTGTTTTAGTCTTTCTGAATGTATTGAGCCAAATGTTTGGCATAGTCGTCTGGATCATTGACTCATTGTAGTAGTCGTTTTATTGAAAAGCTTGTTTCAAGCCGTCTCATTCCCAAGTCAATACTAAGTTTAAGTGTCAATGATAAAAAATGTTCTAGTTGTCTTCAGTGTAAGAGTCATGTTATTCCTTTCCATTCTATTAATAAAAGAGCTTCAAGACTGTTTGAAATTATCTCTTCTGATGTTTGGGGTCCGGCTCTAGTTCCATCCATGTCTGGAATCAGATATTATCTTATTTTTGTTGATAGCTACTCTCGGTATACATGGATCTTCTTTATGAAATGTAAATCTGAAACCTTTAAGTTATTTCAGAATTTTCATTCTTTTGTTCAAAATCAATTATATGATAATATCCTTTGTTTTCAATATGATGGACGGGGTGAGTTCTCTTCAAATGACTATTAATTTTCTCCAGACAAATGGAATAAGTAGGCGGGTGTCTTGTCCTCATACACTTCAACAGAATGGGATTGTTGAACGGAAGCATCGCCATATTATCGAGAGTGCAATGAGCATGATGCATGATAGTAACCTTTTGGGCAGAGGCTTTCCATTCAACGGTTCATATCATAAACCGATTGCTCATGAATATCTTGGAAAACAAATCACCTTATTTTTCTTTACATGGTGTTCATCCAAACTATTATGATTTGTATGTATTTGGGTGTGTATGTTATGTTCATGTTGACACTTCAATGTGGCACAAGTTTCAGGATAAGGCCTTGAAGTGCAAATTTGTTGGGTACGCTGATGATTATAAAGGGTACAGATGCTATGATCTCGTGAGTAAGCGTATCAAAAATATCTAGAAATATTGTATTTAATGAATTAAATTTTGACCACCATGCTAAAATTCTTCCTGAAATTGAAGTTTATCACCCCTGGTTGAATTCTGATCCCTTTTCTAGTGTGGATGATGTTTGTCCTTTAGACTGTAATCAAAGAGATAAAGGAAACATGTCTGATGCTACACAAAAGATTTAGGAAAGTGTGATTTCAGAACCACTCTTGGCTCCCGAAAGGTATAAAGGCATTGTTTATTCTTGACGTGAGAAGGATATCCTCTCCAACTCTGATCAGGAGATGACTTCTTTTTTTGTTCTTGATCCATCATCTGTTCTCAGAAAACCTACTTGCTCTCGACATTCTATTGACATGTGGGTTAGTTATGAGAATTTCATGATGGATTTTCAACTTTTCTTAACCTCTTTAGGTAAGGAAGATCAACCCACAACATTTTATCAAGCAGTAAATTCTAAGAGATGGATTAAAGCTATGAATGAGGAAATTGAGGCTCTTCATGAATGTGACACTTGGGATATTGTTCTCAGACCACACGATCGAAATGTGGTTGGCTCAAAGTGGGTGTATAAAATAAAGTATAAGCCGGATGGTACTATTGAGCGATATAAGACTAGACTGGTTGCAAAGGGCTTCACACAGGAGCAACGACAAGACTATGATGAGACCAATCTGGTTGTGAAAATGGGCACTATCTGAATCATACTATCATTGGCTATTGAGCATCAGTGAACTATCACTCAACTCGATGTAAAAAAATGCATTTCTACATGGCACTCTGAAGGAGAAAGTGTACATGGAGCAACCCACTGGGTACGCAGAAGAGAACTCCAAAGAATATGTGTGCAGGTTAAAGAGAGCTATATATGGTTTGAAAGAGGCATCTCGATCTTGGTTTGACCGTTTTTCTCTTGAAGTAGAGAAATATGAATTTAGTCGGTCTCTTCTTGATCATTCTCTTTTCATATTAAAATACAAAGATACAGTTACCTTGTTATTGATATACATAGATGACATTATCATTATAGGCAACTCTAGTGAACATATTGAACAGGTCAAAGAACTCCTGAACCACAGGTTCAAGATGAAGGATCTTGGTAAACTGCGTTATTTTCTTGGAGTAGAAGTTGACAGGACCACTGCAGGCATGACACATACCCAACATAAGTATATCATTGATGTTCTCAGCAAGGCATGTGTGAAATATTGCAAGCCTTTAAGCACACCAAGTGTACTTCATCAGAAACTCAGTTTTCAAGATGGAAATTTGTATAAAGACCCTACAGGATATCGCAGGATAGTAAGGATGCTTCAATATCTCACATTCACTCGCCCTGATATTGTCTATTCAGTCAATCAGGTATCTCAGTTCATGCATGAACCGCATATTGGGCATATGGAAGCTGTTAAACGCATTCTTTGATATTTGAAGGGAATTATTGTGGATGGTTTTCTGTACAGACAGAGTATGAATGAACATCACATCCATGAACTTCTTGCTTACAGATGCAGACTGGGCAAGAGATTCAGATGAGCGTAGGTCAGTCTTAGGATACTGTGTTTTCATTGGCCTAAATCTTGTCTCTTGGAGCAGTAGGAAACAAAGGGTCATTGCCAGGTTGAGCAAAGAAGCTGAATATAGATCAATGGCAACTGCAAAAACGAAGTAACATGGATTAGACACTTGTTGACAGAAGTAGGAGAATCGTATCTAAATGTATTCTCTTATGTGACAATCAAAGTGCCATCAACATGTCATTTAATCCTATCTACCACAGTCGTGCCAAGCATATTGAAATTGACCAACATTTTGTAAAACAGAAGGTCGAAGAGAAGGAAATTGAACCAGAATTCGTTCGGTCTGCTGATCAAGTTGCTGACTTGTTTACAAAAAGGCTTATTAAGGACATATTTTGGATGTTGAAAGGCAAGTTGTTCATGGTTCAAAACCATGTACAACGTGAGGGAAGATGAAAAGTCGTCATTCACGACTGAGATCCAAACCCAACTCGAGTTTTATTTAAGCACATGTTCATTAATGGCATGTTGTAATTTTAACTTGTTGTGTAATGGGTATTTTTGTACCCTAATAATTGTACCAGCATATACTTAATGAGAAGCCAATACCGCAGACCCCTAATTGGGTTTTTCTGCAGCCACCAGAGTCTCTCTCTCCCTTCTATGCCTCTTCTTGTGATCGAACGGTAGAATATCATTTTCTAACAAAGTCCACCACACTGAGGTCCATTTCTATCCAAAAGTAGATTTAGATAACCCTAATCAAGTCCATTTTTATCTATATTATATACATAAATACATAAATGCACACACATACATGTAGTTGTTAACTTAAAACTGTTAAAAATTATATATATATATATATATATATATATATATATATATATATATATATATATATATATATATATATATATATATATACACCCTCCCCGCACCCCCACACACAAGTTTTTTTAAAGTGCCGCATCCGCATCCGCACCCTCACCCTCACCCGCACCCGCACCCACACCCGCACCTATGTGACATAGGCTGCATACTTGCTTCTAACCTCCTATATTGGAATCTGAATGCATTTGCTAAAAAGAGGAGTCTATACTTGATTTTTTCCACTTAGTTACTTGAAGGCATTAAATTGGGATTTGCATTTGACCATTGTGATCCTATGGTAAGCTAAAATTGCAGCACTGTAGACTACTTGTTTTAATCATCCCATATTGAAATAGGCCTTTATCAATAAGAAAAAGACTAGCTATATGTGTTTCTTTTCATTTGGTTCTCATTTTTTATTTCCAACATTTTGCACAAGAAAACCACGTGGAATATTTTTTAATTAAGATATTAGAGAAAACATGATGATTTGGATTTTTGGGTACTAATCCAAGGCTCAGACATGTTCTAAGGTTGCTTTGATCATGGATATGTGTGGCATGTCTACTATTTCCCTTGACCAATTTTTTCTTCTCGTCGAAAACTTGAACTTGGAATGGTAATTAAAAATTTAGGGTTTTGGTTGGATAACATTTCTTGGTCATTTGGGTTGTAATTTCAGTTTGAATGTACTATCAGTCCACCACTTATTGTGGCAGACACTACTAAGAAGTTGATGTTGAACTTCATGCAATCATAATGCTTCTTCAGGATGTTTCTCCTGCCCTAATGCTGACAGATGATACTTGCTATGTTTGCTATTTGCAGATTTCAGGTGATTGATGATGTTACAACCACAGCTGAATGCTCTACTTGCTTGATAATGAGATTAAAGTTCTACCAACTCACTGTCTGTAAAATATATCTATTACTTGGTTGAGAACAAAAGACTCCTCAGGAAAGCTAGTTGATTCTCTTCGTTTGGTGTTTTGTTTTTGGGTGGTTTGTTTGCATGCTTTGAGGTATCCATGTTTATAACAAGTCTGTAGCGGATTAGTGCAACATGTTGAGCATTGAGAGCCATGATCACTGCAGATGCTTATTAATATAGCTTTTGCTTTTGATTACAGAAAATCAAAGTCTCTAGTGGAGGAACTTACCACTAAAAGGCCTACTTAGACTCAAATATCTCAAGTTGATATGCTCAAGACTTTCTTAACATGGTTAAGTTTAGGAAAGACTGTTCAGTGATAAGCATATGCAAAGTCCTGTAAGACGTGTCCCAATAAATTGATTCACAGATGACAGTCCAATCTATCTGTAACTGGACTGGCATTCTTGGCACTTGGCCTGCAGTCCTGTGAGTTTTCAGATTATGGACAAATGGAGTAAAGGTGGATGTTGGGAACTTCACAATATGGGTAGTGATTACATTATTTCTTGTTCTTGGTACAAGCATATAAGTGGATTTTTTATTTTACTTTGTGGCCGTACTCCACACATGATAAGGAACACACAAATGCACACATATTCACTTACCTACTCTACCAAACTGTCTAGTACAGTAATGGATATGAGCATATTAAACAAATTAGAATCAGTAGATGTGATTAACAATGGTCCATTTACGCGATATATGCTTTGGAATGAGCACTTTTCCTTGAATTTTTTTATTTTGACAGTAATACATTTATGATTTAGTTTCTCATCATTTTGTTGTTCACATCTTTTATTGCTACATTGCAGTATCTCACTAGTTGGAATATGTTATTGTGAATCCTTTTCAGTTCCTATGGGCAGAATTTACACAAGCACCTTTATTGGTGAGAACGTTTGTCATCCTTATTGCTATATTGGGTCTAGTGCTGTTTGCACATTTGATTGGAAACATGCAGGTACTCTAATTGTCTTTGTTGCCATTTAAAAATTCAGGATATAATGAATCTTTAGTTTGCAACCCCTGTTACTGTATGAATTCTATTTGTAGTGGCAGCTTGCAACAAATATGGTATCAAAGTTACTCTGTTCCATGGGCGTGGAGGGAGTATTGGTAGGGGAGGTGGTCCCACTCACCTCGCTGCACAATCCCAACCTCCTGGATCTGTAATGGTATGTGCAAGTATTTCTTTTATTTCTGCTGGATATTTTTAAAGTAACATGTTCTATATTGTGGTTGCCAAACACCTTTCCCTATGGAATGAAGATTTTTTATTCCTTGTTCAGTTGAAGTGTTTCTTAGTGATAATGCTATTTCACTGAACTTAGAAAGTGAAAATGTGCTCTTCTAATTTATTTGAAGTTTGAAAGCAATCTTGTGCACCAAAATTATAGCATGTATTTTCACTTTTTGTTGCGTGTGTGCAAATGTGAAAAGACCTCATAGGTGTTTGGCCGTCATGTTTCATGCATTAGCAGGCAATAGGAGCAGTTTATGGCTTTTAAAACTGGCTACTGTTTTTTACAGTAAATTATTTAAAAAAATTAGGTTGGAAATAGTGGCAGTTTTCATTGCCACTGTTTGTCTGATGCTATGCCATTAGTGGCAGTCTGCAATTGCCACTGTTTGTCTGATGCTATGCCATTAGTGGCAGTCTGCAATTGCCACTATTGATGCTATGCCATTAGTGGCAGTCTGAAATTGCCACTCTTGAGTCAACAGTCGCACCATTAGTGGCAGGCCAAAATTGCCACTGTTGAGTCTACAGTGGGAGTTTATAAGAGCTGCTATCGGGTACCTACAGCGGCAATTTAAACTATCACTGTAGGTACTAGTGGTAATTCAAGTCAGGCCCAAGTAGGATATATCGTGGCAGTTGTAAATGCCACTAGGATAACAGCGGCAATTACCTAATGCTGCTATAGATAACATACAACGGCAGTTATAATTGCCGCTATAGATCGAAGAAATGCCACTGTTACCAAACAGCGACAGCACTTACAGTTCTATCGCCGAACTGCTGCTGTTTCCTTCAGTGGCATTTACACGAGGCTATAGCAGCAACTGCCGCTATACGTTTTCACAAGGTACCCTCTTAAGAACCTATTAAAAAAAAGTACCCACTCAAGGAAGGAAAAAGGTTAGCATAATTCTGAAAAGTTAAACAACCTTTTAGCTTAACCGAAACAGTAAATGAATTATATCAGGATACTTTTTACCATATACTCCACAAAGCTAGTGGTTGATATATTACAATGGCCGTGTCCAGGCTAATGGATATAGGTAATAAAAATATAAAATCATGATTATATGTCGATAAATATTTTCTTCAACTGGTAAAGATTAGTCACGAAATTTATCCATTAAACTATCCACTGTTTCCTCATGATCCTCCTCTTTCGCCATTCTTTTGTTCTGTTATATTAAACTGGCTTTTCCATATTCTCTCTCGATCTTTGATGGCCTCCAAAGAATTACCTGTAATGATGAGATCATCTACATAGACTAGTAAAAAAAGAATGAGATAACGATCTTTATAAATGAAAAGAGAGGCATCAGACTGGGATATGACAAATCCATGAGACAGTAAGTACGTGCTCTGACATTGGTACCATGCCCGGGGGGCTTGCTTGACCATAGATGGCACGATCCAGTTTGCACATGTGGTGATGAAACTTATCATTTTTGAAGCCTGGAGGCTGGCTTATGTACACATCTTCATCGAGATAGCCATTGAGAAAGGCGTTGTTGAAGTCGAGTTGACGCATGATCCATTTAGGAGAGACATTAATAGAGATAATAACTCAAATAGTAGTTGGCTTAATGACAGGACTGAAAGTCTCAAAGAAATCATGTCCTTCCTCCTGATGAAACCCTTTTGCCATAAGACGAGCTTTGTAGCAAGCAATAGTGCCATCTGAGTGTCTTTTGATGCGATAAACACATTTGCATATGACTACATTAAAATGAGATTGTGGTGAAACTAAGTGTCAGGTGTGATTGCACATAAGGGCATCATATTATACTTGCATAGTCTTTTGTCAGTGGTGTAGTTGAGACACTTGTTTAAAGGTATAAGGTTCCGGTTCAATAAGAGAGGCATAAAGACTGGTAAGAACAAGTGGATAGAGAGAGGTCATGAATGTTTTAGGTTTTAAAGGTCCAGTCATAGACCAAGTAACCATGGGATGGGAATGGCCAGGGAGACGATGAAGGGCCAGGCTAGACGCAGGAACAAGAGAAGAAGTAGGGGTCGCAAAGACAGTGAGATGTGATGGAGAAGAGCTGGACAATTCTCAGGGGGGGGGGGAGAGTAGGATCAGGAGAGACTAGAGAATGAGAACTAGGTTGGGACAGTGAATCACACATAGTGTTAATAACAAGTATTGGGGAAGAATTAGAAGATTTGGGAGACGGATTGGCAGAGGGAGAAGACAAACTAAGTTGGACCAGTGAAGGTGAAACGATGGGTGCAAGTGACAAGAAAATACCCTATTGGGGTAAGTTTGAGTATGAAAGGGATGACAGAGTCTATGTAACTCTGGAACTGTGAAAGGAGGACTCGTCAAAATATACACACCAATATATATATATATATATATATATATATGACCAGTTTGAGGATAAAAATAAATATAATCTTTATGACAAGATGCATAACCAAGAAAAAGACAAGGGAAATTTTTAGGCTGAAACTTTGACTTGTTATAGGGTGTGAGTAGGGGGTAGCAATGACAACCAAATATGCACAGGTGAGAATAATCAGCTTTACGGTGGAAAAGAAGTTCATGTGGTGTGCAACATCTTAGGACCAGGGTTGGTAGTCGGTTAATGATGTAGGTGGCCGTACGAAAGACATCAACCCAATATTCAAAAGCTAAACTTGTACTGCTAAGCATGCTAAGATTGGTTTTTACGATGTGTCAGTGCTAGCATTCAACGAGACCATTTTCCTCAGGTGTATGCGGATACGAGAAGCGATAAAATATATCATGATGTTGCAGATAACTTTTGAACTCAGAACTTGTAAATTTGCCACCATTGTCAGATTGAAAGGATTTGATAGCAAAGCCAACTTGGTTTTTAATAATAGTTTTAAATTTTTTGAAGCAATAAAAAACATGAGATTATTTTTCATGGGAAATAACCAACAAAGCCTTGAGTAATCATCAACTAATAGCAAATAATATTGAAAACCTTCTCGAGAATTTACAGGTGCAGGGCCTCAGACATCTGCATGCAAGAGTTATAGAGCCCGTGAACTATAGGATTGTGAGTGACCAAAAGGCTATTTATGATTTTTTTCAATGAGGCAATCAACACAAGGTTTTATTTGCCTATCTTTATTAAAATAAATATGATTGTTGGATCTAAGGAATGACACGATAGTCGTGTTGGCATGTCCAAGCCGCTGATGCCATATGTCAAAAGATTCACATTTTTTCGTATATGCTGTCAATGGGAATGAGTCACTGCTTGCCTTGATTGGATATAGACTCACTGTTTTTTGGTCCCTGAAGCCAAATCTTGCCTGTTTGATGATCCTTAACAATAAAGTGAGATGGGGTAAATTAAAAAATACAATCATTTTCTTAAGTAAATTGACCAACAGACAATAAGTTCTTTGTAATGGCGGGAACATGAAGAGCATTCTTTAGTGAGAACTAAAACCCTTTAGATGAAAGAACCATGTCTCTTATATGAGAAATAGAGAGTCTTACCATTTTTTATCATGATGAAATCACTCCCTAGATGTGTAGATTTATTGGCAAGATGATGCTCATTCATTGTGAAATGATTAGTAGCTCCTGTGTCAAGGTACCAATATTCATCCCCTCCTTGCTGCATGAACATAGCCGAAAAAGCCTTCGAAATGTCTCAACAGTCCTTTGCAATGTGACCACGCTTGCCACAATACTGGCAGGTCAAAGGTACTCATGAATTGGAGGTTCCTTGATTGCGGTTGTTGTTCGAGGTGAAACTGCATTTGTGTCCCCTACCTTGATTTCAGCGACCTCTGTAGGAGCCACATCCTCGTCCCCTACTTTGAGTGGTAGAGAATGCGGTCTCGCTGGATTCTTGGACTTCAGATGGTTTTGTGTGCAACTAGAGCACTCTCTTTTCTTGATTTATGAGTAAATCATATAAGTCAACAAAGTCGTGAATAGTAGTCTATCGTGACAAACATTAAAAAACTTTCATACTTGATGGGCAGCCCATTGAGTAAGATCCGAGTCATCAACTGGATGACGTGAGGCCGCCAACGAATTAGATAAAAATTTGATTTTTTCGAAGTATGTCAACATGTCCAACGATTCCTTCTTGATGAAGGTTAACTCTTTCTTCAACATCATGATTCACAAGGGTGACTGTGAACCATAGGCTTTCTCCAACATTGTCTAAGCATCATGAGGAGACTTAGTTCTCATGATTTGCCCAAGGACTATTTCAGAGACTGCAGCCTTGATCCAACTCAAAGCAAGTTGGTCGACTTTTTGCCAAGTGTGATAGTCAGGGTTGACTACCTATCTTCCTTCCTTGTCAGTTACAAACTCGATGGGTTGAGAAGATGACCCATCGACGAAACCTAATAGATCTTGGCTCACCATGACAGACTCTAGCTGCGAGCGCCAGAGAAGATAGTTTTTTCAATTCAATTTGATTGAGACTGGACTTGATACTACGTTCCACTGAGTTGTTGATGCAGTGGGTACCATTGAGACAAACGAGTTTGATGCCATTGAATTGCTCGTTGGAGTGGGTAGCTTTGATACTATGAAAGTTTAATAAATAATAACAGAGCTTGATTACTCAATAACAGAGAATAGAAAATACATAGTCTCACTTATCATCCGTGAGATGTGTGTTGTTTAATATATATATATATATATATATATATATATATATATATATATATATATATATATATATAACCCTCTCAGTTTTTTATTTACAGGATACATGTGACCTTATCTCAACTATACAAAGTAATGTAATAGATTACGTTTGGTAGGATATGGGTAACCTTTGTTTACAGGATATGCAATAACTTTATCTCAACTGTACACACTAATGTAACAGATTGCATTTGGTAGGATATGCAGTAACCTTATCTCAGTTGTACAGGATATGCAATAACTTTATCTCAGTTGTACACAGTAACTAAAATTAGATTACATGTGCCGAGTATTAAGGGATCCGTTAGCTGCCTTTGCTTTGTCGTGCCTTTGTTTTGCCAAGTATTGTAGAATCCACAGGATCGATGGATAACGATTTCTTTTTATCCTCTGGTATACCATTATCCTTAACACTCGTGATCGAATCAAATGCCTTAGATAGATCAACCTTAATAACAAAAGTAGGCTCTTTGGGTTAATGAATATGATGTAAGGCCTCATGAGCCAATACCATGCACTCATAGATAATACACCCTGGTACAAAGGTGCATTGCACAAGGGATACCACCTTGTGAATGACCTGCTTCAACTTCAGCCTCACAACTAAAGCTTTTGAGATAATTTTATACAGACAGCTAAGCTTTTGAGATAATTCTATACCACTTGGTGAAATGGGTCTTAATTGTGCAATATCATCCACGCCCCTTCTTTAGGAATAAAAACTATCAAGGTTTTGCAAAGCTCCATGGGGAGTGTCTCATTATCATAAAAGTGCGCCACTAATTTCAAGAAGTCCCCCTCACAAAAAAAAATCAATGGGTAAGCCATCTAACCTAATAGCTTTACAGGCAGGTAAGGCCCAAGATATTGGATCTAATACATATATCTAATATTTGTTATAAATGAACCAAATATAAAAGATCCAAATAATAAAAATTTAAAATATAAATTGGATCCAAATGGATCCTTATAGACTCAAGTCTTTTGCTCCGGTCTTGCATCATTACATGGAAGGTGAAGATGAGGAAGGAGATAATGCAAGGGAGGCAGGTGGTCAACATAAAGGAAGAAGAGGCGGACGAGGTTGGGGGAACGACCGGGTGAATTGGCAGCGACCAACCAGACCTGCCGCTGGCCATGGGTGGTTGGAAGTAGGTACTTGGTCAGATTATGATTGTTATGTCCCTAAGTGCTGGCTCTCAGGTGACCGGAGAAAGGAGGAGCGGGTTGAGTGGTGATTAGAGACGAGGAAAACATGTGATCGGTGGCCACGGGTAGGAAAATCACCCTCCACGATTCTCTGAGTTGAATCCGTTGGTAAATCTGAAATCTTGTGGGATTGTTCTTTTAAATCGTTTGTTCAAACAAATAGAGATTAATCCTTCATTTTCTTTAATAGGATATTTTCTAGAACTTCACAATCAAGTGATGAACTAGGTGAGTGAACCCATGGTTCTGATACCACTTTAATACAAATCGAAGGGACTTGATTTACATTAAAATCCTATCCAACTATAATTATCTAGGAAAAGCAAAAAATATTTAGGAAAAAGCAGAAAAATAATTGAAACCAAGTAAATAACTAAATTCAATATCTCAAATCACTGGCCATCCACAGAGATCTCCCCATCTATAAATAGACGAGATTTTCCCTAATTCTAAACTAAGTAAACTAAACCCTTTAAAAAAGATAAGCTTATCCTAGTTTAATAAGATCTAGATATTGAATCTAATTTATAAATTCAATAACTGTTATAAATGAATCAAAATACAAAAGATCCAAATGATAAAAATAAAAAATATGAATCGGATTCAAATGAATCCTTATAGACCCCTGCATCACATTCCTACTAAATCGACCATGCTGAATTCAACTATAGGTTGAGATTTGATCCAATTTAACTTGTATTATAAGATTTAAGTGGTGTATAAAGATCGATGGGGGATGAGTGGAACCCAGCTGTTTATATAAAACATAGTAAAATTGCGTGAGAAGCGAGAAAAGAGAGATACAAGAAGCAATATGAAATATGGTGATGAGAACTTGCTGAATTCAACGAATGAGAAGAAGCCTTTTTATGATTACAAATAACATTCAATAATCGCAACAGAATGGGTTGCTAGTGGAATGCCAAGGCAGAAGCGAGTATGAAATAAAATGAAGAGTGTTTGCTTTTATATACAGCAAGAAGCTTGATCGATCTTCATGCTTCCTCTTCTTTTGAGAAAGCACTTTTCGTAAGAAAGCTGCATCGGCTCCAGCCTTTTGAGGCGTACGTTCTCGGTCTCTACAGGTCCAACCGTGCAAGTGCTCATCGTTTTGAAATGAGCTAAGACGGGAATAAAAAATTCTGATATGTTGATACGGCGGGTTAGACGTGACACAGTTTAGCGGTTTAAAGTTCAAACCAGATCTCGATCCAACAAAGAAAAGACGGACCCTAAAATCTCCGAGACGCCCTTCCATAGAAGAGTTTCGTCGTGTCATGAAGGTACAACAACTCGCAATATATACCAATTACCAAACAACACACACAAAGAACAAGGATACAAGAAAAAAAGAGCAGGAAAGAAATCCATTATTATCTACAACAATAAGTGAGAGGGAGCAGGGAATCCATTGGCCGAGACTCCGACCTTCTTCTTCACTGGGGGAGCGAACCGGTCGGCGAAACCGGCAAAGTGGGCGTCCTCTTCCCTCCCGAAGGTGCCTTCGAAGTTGAGGGCATAGCTCTGAGGATCGTACCCGAACTGGGTGCTCTTGATCTTCCTGGAGGGGTCTATGCTTCTGGCAGTGAACGACAACCGCTTCATGAAGAAGCTTCTCCAGTGACGCCCCGCCACGCCCTCCGATCGATCCTTCGCGTTCTCTATCGAACTTGATCGCCATTCTTTCGATCTTGGCCTGCCATCTTCTTCGTCGAGCTCAACATGCTCAGCATGGTGGAGAAGCGATCTCTCGGCGATGCTGTAGCGGCGAGAGCGGAAAGCAGACCACTGCAGACAACAAAACCCAGTCTGGAATTCTTCTTCTTCTTCTTCTTCTATCACTTGTTCCTCCTCCTCTGTTATTTCTGGCGTTGTATTGTACAAGTGTTGGTGTTGATATCCGGCCATAGGCTCGATCGAATTCTTCTTTCTTCCAAAAAGATCAAATGATAAATATACCAGAGAGAGAGAGAGAGAGAGAGGCTGCCGTCTGCCCACACTGACCCGGTTTCTACGCGGTGTCACAGTTGGTTGCAAATGGGATTGGGATTCTTTTCCTTTTATGCATCTCCTGTGTGGGAACTCGAAAGTCTGAAATTAATTTGATGAAACAATCAACGAAACACGTGGCACCTTCTGCTTCAGGGCTGAGTTTAGCTGCGAACGCTTCAGAGAGTAACCCCTTTCTTGTCTTCTTCGTCGAACCGGGAATGGACCCACGTGGCCTGTGTCCGGGTTGCCCCATCTCTAAACAGAGTGGTGATGATGTCCGTGGGATGCAAAGCTTACAGCCGTTTGTGGGTTCAAAATTTCAAAATAAAATAAAAAAAGTACTTCAACCGAGTATGTTCAGTACATGGTTGGGCAGAGGGTCCCGCATTTTGAACGATCTGCAGAGAAGTGGCCAAAACTGTGGGTAGCAGTATTGCCAGTTGTGGATCCAAATTCCAACACCAATGTTGTCCTTCTAAAGAGCTGTATCTTGTTGGGGCTAGGGCTGATAAACGAACCAAGTAGCTGGTATCTCTCCTCAGTGCAACAAGCATATGCCAGCTTGTGTATGAACCTAATCCGTTATTAGGGCCAGGGGGATATAATAAATGGTTTGGACTTTGGTCGGATGTGGACAATGCCAAATGCAACTAAATGGATTTTGCAAACGATTTAAATCCAGATGGTGAAAACCGCAAAGCTCATGCCAAGTCCGATTGTTTTACTTGTAATCAGATTCGGACATCCATCAAATCTGAACTCCAATCATTTTTTTCATTTGGATTGGATCCAGTTCTATATTTTAAACTGGATATAATTTTCATTCGGACCAAATACAATCCAGTTGCCTTTATTTTTACATGTAAAGGCTTCTTTGTAATCGTTTTTTGAGCCTCAAGGGATTTTAATCTCATTCATTATGTTTTTTCATGAGTTACCAGCCCACCGTTTTGAGTGGCTCCTTGAATTCCAGTTGAGAGGCAGTTATGGCCACACTTGATCCGTTATCTGGATCCAAACATTTTGCCCCATCTAGTGGTAGATAGACTGTTCATGGTTGGAACATATGGCCTCAAGTAGAGATAGGGGTGTCAACATATTGGATTTCATCCCATGTTCGAACAAATTGGATCCTACTCTATTTAGTCAGATTTTGTAAGTCAAAACCATCTCTCCAATTATAACTGGACGCAGATATGATTTTGACTTTTTTGTTACTGAATTTAGCAGGTATTCAGATTTGAAAAATATCTGAATCTGATAACATGTAAAAGAACACATTTTTGTATGAGCTTTTCACCATCCAAATCCTAATCTGTTTAGCCAACATCGGATTAGTGAGATATATTAGCCACATCCAAACTGTTTGTAGTGAGCACTATATTGAACCTACGTTTTGAGGTATGTTTCTGTTTTTGTTCTTTTTGGACAGCCAAGCCGAGGAATTAAGGGCCCCTCTTTAATATTAAATGAGATCTTTACAAAATTTGCATGAGACCCATAATTGGGGTCAATCCATAACATGCTTTTCCCCATCAGTTGTTACACTGTCTAGCCAAGCACGTACGGCCCGATCACAAGGCTGACAAGAGCAGCATGACAACCACAAAGGACCTCCCAGCCCAATCTAGAGAATCCAAAGTCACGTTGTAAGCATATAATTCTTGGCCAATGATTGTTGAAATTTTATGCATTATTGACTAGCAAATAATAAACAAAAAGAAAAGAAAAGAAAGAGATCCCATGGATGAGTTGTGGAGCCTAATTCAGAGGTTTTGCTTTTGCAGGAAGGGGGGTATGAACTAATGATGTAATGTTTAATGAGAATGCGTTTTAAAAAGATAAGTCCAATGTAGAATAAGAAGAGACAGAAAAACAAAGAGATATGACAAGAGAGATTGACTTGGAGAAAATCTCAATAAATACCCCTATTAAGAATTTTGAGACAGTTGAGGTAGACTCTGAAACAGAGTCAACCACTCTTGCACCTGAGTTAAAGAGATCTGTTAGAGTACCTAAACCTTTGACTCGATATTTTCCATCTTTACACTATTTACTATTGACTGACTCTAGAGAGACAAAATATTTTTTTGAGGCAATATAGGTGAAAGATTCGGTTAAGTGAGAGTTAGCAATGCAAGATGAAATCAAATCTTTGCAAAAGAACGAGACTTGGGTGCTAACTAAATTACCGAAGGAAAAAAAAGCATTTCTGAACAAATGGGTGTACAGAGTGAAAGATGAGTCTGATGACAGCAAGAGGTACAAGGCAAGATTGGTAGTCAAGAGATTCTTGCAAAATGAGAAGATTGACTACATTGAAATATTTTCTCCCGTGGTGAAATTGACTACCATCAGGACAATTCTTGGTATTGTGGCTGCAGAAAACTTGTACCTAAAGCAGTTGGATGTGAAAATTGCTTTTCTCCATGGAGACTTGGAGGAAAAAATCTATATGGTGCAGCCGGAAGGGTTCAAGGCTCCGAAGAAAGAAGACTTGGTGTGCAAACTAAAGAAGAGTTTATATGGCCTAAAACAAGCCCCTAGGCAATGCTATAAAAAGTTTGACACCTTCATGTGTAACTTTGGGTTCACCCGATCCGAGTTGGACCATTATTGTTACTACAAGAACTTTGGTGAGTCTTACATTAGTTTGCTTTTGTATATAGATGACATGCTTGTTGCAGGTTCTAGCATGCAAAAAATCAACATACTTGATCGGCAATTGTCAAACACTACAAGAAAAATGCTAATTAGCGATGAAAACTTGCGACGGATTTTTTTCGTCGCAAATTTATGACGGATTAGCGAGAGAAAACTATTTGTCGCTAACATTCAAAATATTTGCAAAATTAGCAATGAAAATATATCCCTCGCTAAATTCGTCGCTAATTAGCGATGGATTAGCGACAATATTTTTCTGTCTCCAAAACACTACAAAAAATGCTAATTAGCGACGAAATTAGCGAGAGAATTTTTTCGTCGCTAATTAGTGATAGATTAGCGACAAAAACATTCATTCGCTAATTTTGTCGTTAATTTTCGATTTAGACCGTCCCACCTGAGGCACGAAATTTTTCCTCCCTCCGTTCAAAATTTTTCCTCCCTCCATTTTTATTGGTGGAATTGCAGGTTTTATTGGTCATGGAGATCCCTATGACCATGATTTGCTGATAATGGTGGTTGCGGTCCCCACCACCACCAACCCTTCTCAGGACGCCAAAAGCCCCGCCCTTCCTTTGACGACGTGCAACGGCCACCTCTCACACCCTCCAAGCGTGACAATGGCGTCGGCCCCCAGAGGCCAAAGGCTTGCAAGATCAACTCCCGCTACCTCTCCCCCGCGCCGTCCTCCTCCTCCCAGCGGTGCCCCTTGCCAGTCTCCACCGCCCGTCCCGCCTCTCCCTCGCCGGATCCTGTCTCCACTACGACCCTGAAAAGGTCGCAGTCGGCCGATCGACGCCACTCCTCTACCCCCTCCCGCACGTCCACTCTTTTGCCAACAATTTATTCCGTGAAGTGGGTGCCGGAGGACCTCTGGCTGTCGACACAGAGCTTGTCGGTCTCCTTCCAGGGGGAGTCATTCTCCCTCTCGATCGGCCGCCGTGAGAGGCCACCTGCGGCTGCCCGCGTCCCTTCTCCCGCCATGACTGGCTCGCTGCGGAAGAGCATCCCAATGCTGGAACATGTCAATTCTGTGCAGAAGACCGCGTCGGAGAACGCATCGGATCTATGCAAAAGAACGCACCAGAGAACGTGCCGGAGAACGCGTTGGTTCTGTGCAAAAAAAATTGCTCCTTGCCGGAGAACCCGCCGGCAGAGAGCAAATTTTTTTTATATTTAATGACGGATTAGCGACGAATATTATCCATCGCTAATTTAAAATAGCAAAGGACTCGTGACAGATCATGTCTGTCACTAATCCATCACAAATTAGCAATGAAAGTAGCGACAAATAAGTTCTGTCACTACTTAGCATCAAAAAACTCGCGATGAAAGTTATCCGTCTCTAATCCGACGTTAATCCGTCGCTAAACTGTTTAGCGACGGATTTAGGTCGTCGCTAATTCACATGTTTCTTTTAGTGAAAAGAGTTTGAGATGAAGGACTTGGGCCCAGGAAACCAGATTCTTGGTATGTGAATCACTTGGGATAGAGAGAAGGGAACTCTAAACCTATCACATGAAAAATATATTGAAAAAGTGTTGGAAAAGTTTAGAGTTCAAGATGCAAAGCCTAAGAGTACCCTGCTGGGAAGTCACTTCAAACTCTCGAATGAGCAGTCACCAAAGACAGACAAGGAGCGAGAGAAAATAGCTAAGATCCCATATGCCTCAGCCGTTGGCAGTCTCATGTATGCTATGGTGTGCACCAGACCAAACATTGCTCATGCAGTGGGAGTTGTGAGCCGTTTTATGGTGCATCCCGAACCAGAGCTTTGGGAAGTTGTGAAGTAGCTATTGAGATATCTGAAATGGACATTAGGTATGTCACTTTGTTTCAGTGTAAACTTGCAAGGTTTTGTAGATGCAGACCTTGGTGGAGACGTGGACGGATGGAAGAGCACTTCCAGATATGTGTTTACACTTGGTAATACAGCGATCAACTGGATGCCAAGACTTCAGAAATATGTTGCCCTCTCAACCACAGAAGCTGAATATTGCTATTTCTAAGGCTGAAAAGGAGATGGTGTGTTTGAATTTTTTTTTGAAGAAGATTGGCAAAAAACATGACAAAAGTGTTTTCTTCAGTGACAATCAGAGTGCGTTGTGCCTTGCAAAGAATCCAGTATTTCATTCAAGGACAAAGCACATTCAATTGAGGTATCATTACATTCGAGAGATGATAAATGATGGGACGTTGTCATTAGAGAAGATCCTTGATGCCAAGAATCCAGCAGACATGTTGATGAAGGGTGTGACCACTGAGAAACTGAGATTGTGCATTGCCTCAGTTGGACTCCTTCATTGAGCATGTGGGAGAAATGTTATTTCAGAGATGCAGAGAAGAGTTTGGGAAGACAAGATAGATGGAGGTTTTTTTTGTATCAGTCTTCAAGTGAAAGATTGATGAGTTGTGGAGCCTGATTCAAAGTTTTTGCCCTTGCAGGAAGGGATGACCGGGGGCTTCCCCTGGCGGGGGGTCATGGGGGGCAGCGCCCCCCGAAAGAATTTTTTTTTGGGGCTTATGTTTGAGACCCGATTTTTTATGGATCAAACCCGATTTGTTTAAGTTTAGGGTTGTCGCCCTTGCCTTGTATAAATACTTTCTTTTCTTTCTCTCTTGTAATAGTTGGAGAAGAGCAATAAAGTTTTTTCTCTGGGCGGCCGTGATTTTTTACTCTCTCTCAGATTTGACGGGAGTTTTTTTCCACGTAAATCTATGTGTCCATATTGTGTTTGGTTTGATCGTTCTTGTTTATTGTTTGCTTTAGTTGTTTCTTGCTTGAGGTTTTCCTAACACAGGTCAGTTGGATGTCTTCATCCATGCAAAAACACCATGGTTGGATAGTTTACCTGACAAATGTATCCAACAAAAAATTTCAGGGCCATTCATCTTGTACATGAACGGCATATGAAAAACAGTAAAAATGAACGGGTTAAAAACAATGAAAATTGGTGGTGTTTGGGGGTGCATTTCATCTCATTGATGAACAGCATCCAAGGCAATACCGTCAGAGGTGCCTCTCACCTGAAGAGGTTTGAAAAACAAAGGCAAATTTTAGGTCAGTGCAGGATGGATTACTGATTATATGTAGCACTGAAATAATAAGAAAATCAATACTCGGGCCATATCTTATACCAAACAAATTGATATCACCGTACGTAGCACAACAAAATGTTCAGCAGATTCTGGAGAAATCCTTTGGGTTCTCAATAATTATTATGGTCCACATGGCCGCGTCCCGTGTATCAAACACACCCTCAGGGTGTAACTGGGTCCTGATCGGGTTCTGTTAGAACCGTTTCTGTAAAATTGAGCTCAGACTCAACCCCATTTCATTCAGGTTGGGATCCGAGCTTGGATCTGACTGAAATCGTAAGCCAATATGGGTAATTGGTGTGAGTATAAATCGTCTTGGGGTTAAATGGGTCAGGTTTAAAAGAGACTGGTTTTTAATTGAGTCCAAAAATTGGACTCAGGGCTATGGTTAATTTCAGCTTAATTGAAATGGTAGACCTGTATGCGTTAATAGGTTCAGGTATAAACGGGTCTGGTTCAAGGAGACCAGTTTCTTAACCAGCTGGATGATGCATATTACATATTGCAAAAGTCTATGAAAATAGGCAATGATAAGGACCACCTACTCTCACCTAATAAAAGCTTCAAATTTTAAAAACTTTTGAGCATTTTTTGTTGATCAGATCCTACAGATATGATTTACAATCATTTTTCAGTGGAAAACAAGTTTTGGATCACGTGATTATGACATACATGCAGGTTTCTTATGATCTTCAAAAATCAATGGCTCATAATGTACCAAAATTTTATGACTTAAAAAATTATATTTTTATATCAAAAAACATGATCCAAAACATGATTTCTATCAAATAAATTATGTTAAGTACATCTATAAGGTCTAAATGAAAAGATGCAACCTGCAACTATGATTTACAGTAGGTGAGAGTAGGTGCTGTCGGAGCACTGTTTGCATTACTCTATAAAAGTCAAGTCATTGTTCTAAAGCATGCAAACTTGAGAGATCAAAGGAACATTACTTGAAATAGGTTTTGGGTACAAACCAGAGTTACCATAAGCTTCATAGATAAGTGAGAAGCGCATTTCTCATAAACTCGCTTTGGAAGCGCAAAACTCCTTACTTCTCAAGCTTGATATGAATCCTGATTTACCTATGCCTCTCATATGTTTCTTCCCTGTTTTCCTACAAGATTCCTATGTGCACCTCTCATGCTTTTTTTCATGCGCATCTCTTTTCACGCTTCTCACTCACTTATCTACTTTATTTAACTTGACAACTATCATTTTTAGGTTTTGAGAAGATTTTAATTCTTAAACTACAAAATCACAAAATTTAAGAATAGTCATTTTTATTTTAGTTTTTATTCCATTTTCCTTTGATTAGTATTTTGCTTTCCACTAGATCCCATGTCACTTTTATTCTTATTTTGCTTTTAAATTGATTTATGGTTTCTCGCTTCTTATAGATTTTAAAATATAGGGTAACCTCGGTACAAACTGAGTTTGCATTTGGTATGACTTATTTTGGAATCAGTTAGGAAACAAATTTAGGTAAAAACTGGGATTGGATACAAATTGCCCATAATTACCATTTGAGTTGGCTATAAAAACGGGTCAGATACAAACGATTCTGGTTTATGTTATTTTTACTTGAGACTGATTACAGATCTAGATTTCATACCCAACCTGAAGCATGGGTCTGTCAAGATTCAAGATCAGGTCAGGTTACGTCTAATTGGTGGGAAAGGAAGGGAAAGGGGATGCCAGCTCTCTTTTTTTTATGAAAATTGCATGAAACAAAGGGACCCTAAGGGTTACAGAATCAACAGGGGAGGATCGGGTGCAATGTAATTGTTTACTTTTAGTGTGATTACCCTCCAATTTTAGGATTAGGATACAGTCTGTCAACTATGGGGCCCAAGCAATGATGGAGGGTGATCAGGTGCAGCAGCACACTAAAACTGTGCAATTACATTGCACCTGATGCTCCTTCGAAATCAGCTGCAATGAAATTTTAGAAAAACGTGTCTGGATTCATATTATGAGCCCCATAAAACTTGAAACATGTGTTGTGCTAGGAAATGGGGGCGTTCCTTTTCTCTTTTTGTGTATAGTTAAATTGCACTCGTTGTTCATGGTCAAAGTGAGGACAACTATGGTAGTACCTAGTAGGGATGCCAACAGTTTGGACCAATGTTGTCAGTATCGACCTGAATCAGCCTGTATCGGCCAGAAAATCGATACGATGCTAACCTGAATCGGCTATTTTTAATAAATATAAAAATACTTAAAATTAAATTTTTAATATTATTTTAATGGTTTTAACACATGTCACGTTCTGATTGACGTGAAATATTTTTTAGTTGATTCAGAACGATTCACTTGAGAATTGGTATAGGCCGGTTCACCGAATCGTTGGCCAAAGGAGTCAGGGCTGATACCGATACTGACAACATTGGTTTGGACCTTCCCTGATCCAACGTTTGAACCCAAAACTGACTTTGAGGTGATGGTATTCTATCTAGACCCAGGTCAGACCAGATCTAGGATGGACAAAAAAGAGTTTCTCCCACAATCTCCCTTATAAGTCAAGCACCAAAATCATCCTTCCCTTACTCCATTTTCAGAAACACCCGTTTGTTCAAAGTCAGCCCCCCCCCCCCCAGCCAGAGCAAGACGTAGGCATGTTTTTGAGTATCGTTCATTTGGGAGGGACGGTTATGGAAAAACTCAAACATACCCAGATCCTATACGAATTGTATAAACCAATCCTGGATTATACCCAATGAGATAATGTCTTTTGCATTAAAACAATGTGGATCTTAATCGGAACATTGGTTGCGCTCCGTCCTTTATGAAATTTCATAAACCATAGTTGGCTCTGACACTAATCGGACACCTGAAATTTTAACCGAAGCTCCTTTTGTTATCAAACCCAGATCCGATCGAATCTGATCAGTATGGATCATGGTCGGATCATACCGACTCATTGACACCCCTCGTGATGGGTATGTATTTGGATACTAAGGAGACAACTAGGTGTGCTGTTGACTTGTTGGATTTTTTGTTTATATAATTAAATTATAAATAACAATGTGTTTTTGCAACTAAAAGGAAAAGAAGATCCGCAATGAGCTGGCTGATCAATCAAATCCCATATCATTTCTCATGCTGGCCCACCTTTTCAATTAGTAAAACAGAAAAAATATATTACTCAACGTAAATGAGAAAAGCAAGAACTACTAGCATGAGATTAATATGTTGATAACTCAAAGCCAGAATGGGATCTATTCTAATTTATTTGTATTCTACCTACGGATTGGATCCACTTAACTGCTAACAAATTTTACAATGGGCTGAAATTGCAACTCATGTCATTCCCCTGCACTAAGGCTCTGTTTGGGAGCCTTGCATTGGGATGGAAACATCATTTCCACCTCTTGCCAAAACGTGGTGTTGCAAAAATGTCATATTGGGGAAACATTTTGTGAATGGTGATCAAATGGGGGTGTTAGAGTTGCCAACTCCATCCACAAGACAGTGCTTTGGCAACATCGCTGCTCCCAAACAACAAAAGGTGCTTGAGAAATAAACCCCAACACACTGCTCCTGCATCTCTGACTCAAGGTTCCCAAACAAAGCGTAAATCTCACCATCAAGTTCATTAATCCTTCTAAATAATGGTAATTAAACACTTGGTTTTATAAACCTTCTGATTGGAATTGGTCACTATTCACTAAGGCTTGGTGTGACTCAAGTATTTGTTATACCAAGTTGGCTTCATACTGATATCCATTTGTTCTATTTTCGTTAAATCTGATGGTCGTTGTGAAGTACTCCAGTTTGTGCTTAGCTGAAATGGGCCGGATCCTGCTTTTGTCAAAGTTGGTTTGGTAGTCAGGAATTCGTAGAGTTGGGCCAAAAGCGGGTACTCATTGAATCTATATCCAAGTTCTATTCTACCCAGTCATGATGGAGCAGGTTCAGGTAAAAATGCTACTGAGATCCGACGATGAAGCGGGTTCAGGTAAAACACTACCAAGATCCAAATATAAATCGAAGGGAAGGAGAATGGCAGAGGCATTAGAAGCAGTCAAAGCACCCCACCAGATTCAATCGACGTCATTCAAGAAAATGTTCAAAGAGGGCAAGCTTTAACGTTAGAGCTGCACCATCAGGAGGGCAAGTCGCTAGGTCTTGAGAGGAGATAAACCAAATGATTGGTATACCTTCATCACTGCAGTGAGCTCATGAACTATTTCTTGTAACTGCTCTCGGTCTGTATAAACCCAGCTTGCTCATCCAACAACAAAAAAAAAAAAATTATTTTTTTAAGCTTTGTTTCTCTATTAAAGATAATTTTGGCCTTTTTATTTTTTTATTTTTTTAAGTTTTTGAAGAAAAAGCCTCTAATTTTTTTATAGACAAAGACAGAGAAGGCACTAACTTTTGACACAACACAGAAACTGTCCACAATCTAGAAAATATGATAACTTCTAGCCAATTAACTTTTTTCTTGATGCTTTTGCTGTTTTGTTGCCTGAAGAATCAGGCGCTGTGGTCGAAACCACTTGCCTAGTGGTCCTGTCATAGCGCCTGACTTTCAGGCAAGAACGCACAAGGCGCATGATGTTTTCAGGTGAGAAGTTTAAAAAAGTGGCTTTGACCAAGGCACCTGATTTTTCAGGCGATAAAATGGTAAAACCATAAAAAAAAAATCAATTGACCAGATTTGTCATATTTTCTAATTCACGATCAATCTCGGTATTGTGCCCAAAAGTTAGTGTCATGATCATCCTCTTTATCTTTATCGGATTTTTTATAATGAAGAGAAACCACCTTGGTGGTTTGGACATCTCATTAGAGGCTGAGATATGCCAGGTTGACCGCAGTCTTGTTTCTTAGTTATTTCTTGAGTAGTATTTGAAAAGAAAAACCTTTTTTTTTTCAGGGTCTGTTCACTCGGTTGACAGCCAAGTAGGGCTGGGAAACAAACCAAGCCGCTCGTAAAAAGCTTGGATTGACTCGTATAAGCTTGATAAGTACTAAAAAATATATTTCACATATATGTTGCATATATTTTTTTTGTGAACCTATTTTTTTCAACTCTAAACCAATGTAATTATTTTTTATATATATAAACAGGCCAGCTCGAACTCGACTCATCTTGATGACTCGGGCTCATTATGACCTTGAACTCAGCTTGGCTCGCTATAAGAATGAGCCAAGCCTGAATACTTCAAGCTCGGCTCGTTCAGCTCGTTACCAGCCCTACAGCCAAGTAAGGTGACTTTTTCCGGGCATTTTATATCGTGTTCATATTAAACAAAACAACATACATAAAACAGGCATCGACGACTCTTATTAAGCCGTCCATATTAAACACATCCCATGCCCTCCATCTGGGGCATGGCATAGACGGCAAGAGGGGGCCATCTAAAAATGGCCATCCATCCAACCCTTGGTGTTTTGGATGACGTTCATCTTGAAATAATTAAATTCCCCTTGTTGCTTCCGTCATTAAACGTTTCCCGGGCAAGCTCATCTCCTGCCTCGGATGACCAAACTCCCGTCTTGGGTATCGTCTTTTCCCTGCCACCCTCCGAACCAGAGAAAGCAAAATACGGGCTTCTGTTCCCTTCCCCCTTCGAATCCAACCCCACGAGAGTCTTGAGAAACACAAATGCAAGAAAGGAAGCCAAGCACAAAAGGACAGAATTAAATCCCCACCAGCCACACTTTGTTTCGTGTCAATTTATTCATGACATGATTACTTTGGAAGAGATACAAGTACCCAAGTGAAAATTGTCCCCGGTTACAAAATACTCTGAAAAAAAATGAAAAGGTTGAGAGGGGGTGGATCATTCTTGGGGATGGCAAGGCAAGGATTTCCACTGCAACCACGTCACTTCTGCATTATTCTTCATACGTCATCGACCCCCTTGTGCCCCCCGCAACAATTATTGTCGCCGCCAAGCTTGTACAATCAAAACCCTAACCCTCTAGTGTTATTTACTTTATAATAAATGGGACTTTTTGGGTTTTATCTCAAATTAGAGCTCCGGATTGGGACCTAAAACTATCACAAATTTTGTACCACCCTCAGCACTTGTAATAAGAATTCTTTTTAATGTGAGTCACTGACCCGGATAGAGTTGTAATTAGTTCATTGTCATGTACATTTTGCCTATAGCTGAATAAAGGTCGGGGTCCTTCCCTCAGCGCTTTCCTTGTGGGAAAAATTGTCCGAGTCTCTGAACAGGTTAGAATTACAACTATATATGATGTGCCTGGGATGATTGCACCGATGAGTAGGAAGCACGTGGGATGGTTTTGAATGAAAAAATTGACCATGTGGAGCCGGTAAAGATTCGTTCACTAGTTTGTATAAATGGTTTGAACTTGGCATTCAGTTCTATTGTCGGAATATAAGCTCTGTAAATCTTTAAATGAATTTTACTTTCTCAAATATAATCTCTGTAATCGCCAAGAACGCCCAATTCGATGTAAATTGTTGTATGCGCATCCACAGTAGCTTGTTATACCTCTCTCTCTCTCTCTCTGACTTATGCAAGATATGATTTTAGTTTCATTACAGACCAACATAATCCTTGAAAACAAGTCTTTTGTTAAGATTTTTATGCAAGAGATGATTTTCCTTTCATTATAATCCTTGAAAACAAAAGTCTTTTGTTAAGATTTTTAAGCGTGAAATATTAAAATTCTACTTGAAAAGAAAGGAAAATATATGCCTCGGATGTTAAGAAGCTGTTAGCAACAAGCGTATAATCTTAGTGTATTTGCATGGTCAATAGTCAGCATTTAGTTTAGATAAGATAGCCAACAGTCTTCATGTGACAGAACCCATCTGAAACAAATCTTTCTGTTCATTCGAGATCAGGCTGCACAATCTCCAAAAATCATGCGCGGGAAAAGTGGCCACCGCAGAGTGGGGATATGGAGCTGCAAATTAAATTCTACTCAATCAACTCAAAGGATAAATTTTTAACTAAGTTTTCAACATAATTCAAAATTTGATTAATTCAACATAGTCATCTTCTCTGTGGGATGGCATTTTCGTTCTATTTAAGAAAATTAAACTCAAAGGATAAGGTGAAAATTAAATTCGAAGGATAACTAAATCGATTCGGCTTGGCCTCTGCAGATTCGTTTTACATATAATTTATTTGTATTTTATATATTAGTAACGATAGGGTACTCCTAGAGAACTAGTCTCACCTAATTGAAGCTTTAGATATTCAAATTTCTTAAACTTTTTTTTTTTTACCGTATAGATATCTATAGATATGACCTATAAGCATTATTTAGTAGAAAACAATTTTTGGATCATGTGATTATAGTAAGACCTTTAAAAATCAACGGCTTGCAATACATCAAACTTTCATGACTTACAAAATCCAATTTTATGCATAATCCAAAGCATGATTTTATGTTGAGTACATCCATAAGGTTTAATTGAGAAGATGCAACCTATTTCTAGTATGTGGGAGTAGGTACTCCCGGATCACCGTAGCAGAGACATAGATGGCAGTAATTTTTGTTACAATACTGTATATGGCTGCAAAATAAAAAATACTAGAAAAATGGCAATTTTAAAAAAGAGAAACATGGTAAATTTATAGCTTTCAGAGGTTGGCCACGTAAGGCAGGATAGTTGTGAGGCCCCGACCCGAGTTTTCCATGCTTCGGCAAGGGTTCCTCGTCATCAAAAAAAGAAAAAACATGGTCAATTTACCTAAAAATATGGCAAACATGGCCAACTTACCTATAAATTATGACAAATATAGCCAATTTTATTTTTTTTCTTCATAGCTTTACCATTTGTCATCCCAGTTGTCTTTTTCAGGTTACAACTTACATGGCGTCTGATTTTTTTTTGTGACAATTTACATGACGTCTGATTATTTTTTATCAAAGAATGACTTACACGACGCTTGATTTTTTAATAGAACTTGGAAAGTAGACGCCTAATTTTTTAATTACGAAAGGAAAAATCTGTCATCAAAACAATCAATTAGCTAGATTGTTATATTTTTTAATTCGGGTTCAATCTCGACATTAGGACCGAAAGTTAGTGTCATCTACGTCTTTGTCGATATATTTTATAAATATATCATATATTATATATTTTTTATACATATATTATATATATTATCAAACTTTAACAGAACACTTGAAGACAATATTTATCTTTCTAAAAAAGAAGCCAGCTCGTGATTGGAAGCTCAACTCATAACGAGCTCAGCCTTGGCTGAGCTCGCTCACATGCCGAGCCTGAACAAGGGTGTACCCTTAATGAACCGATTCTGAACAGCCCAAGCTCGGCACATTCAGCTCGTTTACCATCCCTAAGTCTTTGGGTAGGGGCTAAAGTCTGATTTTCCTGTGAGTTTTTACCCTCATCGTCCTCCGCTTAAGGATGTTACCCAAAAACATCCCAAACTTACTTGATTTTCTATAATCATCTTTACATTTTCTGCAATCCTTATATTTCAAAATGTCATTCACCCTTCCATCATGTGATGTCTAGTTGCCTAAGAGAGGTTTTGCCGTGGTTGCCAGAAAGAGGGATGATTTTGAAAATGAACAGCCACGATGCATTCAAATTTTTTTTTTTTTTATGACGAGAAATCCTTGCCGAGAACTGGGCCTGCCGTCCTGCAAGATAATCCCCGGGTGTGATCACCGACATTCCAAGCTCTTATGAAGCTCACTAGTTAAAAGCACCAAGCCTAACCTAGGACGAAGGGGGTCATCACCTTCTCCCCAGGCAATGCATTAAAAATATGAAGGTTGTTGGGTAGATATATTGGACCTGATCCGCTCTTAGTTAGCAGCGAAAGTGAAGACAAATTACCACGGGCTGGAGATCCGTTTTCTCACATTTACCCGTCATGTACATGCTTATTCATGGACACCACTGTCACTATCTACCTATCAAACAATCGAACCACGGCATCTGTTTGGTACATCCTTCAGATTACCAGTATTTGCAGACGTAAAGTTCATTATTTTACGGTGAGAGGCAGCTCTGACGGTAATCGGGTGTCGTTCGTCTTAAAAAATGAACACCCATCAAAACAGTGAACCAGCTCGTTGTCAGGTTCATTTTAAATGAATCATTCCGTTGCCATCAAACCCGAAGGAAAAAAGTGGAGCCCATTCAAGTGATGGGCATCTCATTGATACAGGTTTTGGAAGACTATACATCAATGGCATCCAGAAGTGCTCTGACGGATTTAGTCTCATTAACGATAAACGATATAGCCCACTTAAGTTTCTCTTCTTTTATTTTTCTTGATCGAAGGGAACACTTGAGAGTTCACACGGTCTGCAATCATCTTAATCTTTCCTAGAACAAGTTTATCGTCCAGATTAAAGGTGAAAAGCTCAACCTTTTATACTTCTGTAAATGCAACTAATGATGTTATTAACCGCCAGGGTTTTATGATTCATGCACACCATCATCGCTGTGATAATAATGACCAACTCCCGTTGCATACGTAACAGAGACGGGTACAAACAGCACATTCCGCAAAAGAGGTAATTGTTGCGATCATATATTACACGCGTGGTGTATTCATTGCTTTAGAGTTTAGACACACACACACACACACAGAGACATACACGTACCCCACACGTGAAGTAGACACACACGACATTTCGACACATAATATGAGGTAAATACTAGGTATATAAATTAAATCCAACTTGCATTGGTAGGTCCCATTGGTATAAAAAACTCACAAATTTTCCAACATTATCGCCCCAAGTGAGTCCCCTAGACGAGTTTTTTTTGTGTCCAGGTCAAGCCTTCAAAACCATCCACCACTTAGGCTCCCAAGAACGCAACAAGAAATCCATGAACCACCTAGTCCATGTGAAATATTTCACACGTAGCTTCCAAGAGAGCCCTACATAAGATACGATTACTTTTACGTGTCAATTAAGCGTAAATGTTTTAACAAACCAGAAAGCAAAGAGGCCCGGATACTATCCCATCGTCACAGTCACCAAAGGGTTCAAACTTGAGAAGACGGATGCTTCCCCAAGAGTAGACGACGCACATCGCTTCTCTGTGCTCCAAAAAGGAAAGAATGGACCAGCACGAGCCCACCCCATTAACTAGAGGTGGAGAAGAGGAATGATTTGTTTTGGATTTGTGAAGATCTGGGGTTGTACACTTGTACGTGCCCGCGATAAACACTCACCATCAGCCAAAAGCTGCACAAATGATTGATGCCCCCATCTATGACGTCACCGTAAAGACCCTTTTTCTCAGTCTCCTTATCCCATACCCATTACTCAAAACTGTACATGCAATAATCCCATACCCATTACTCAAAACTGTACATGCAAACAACAAACATCTAATTACACTTTATCGTTATTAATTTCCTTCATTAAAAGGTTAGCTTAAAACACATACATGGTTTTGCATAGAAAAACGTTCCTCAAAACCCCATCAAGCTAACCTTGCAATGAACCTCGTGAAGGAAATTAAACAACCAACCAAAAAAAAAGAAGAGAAACCAAAGTGAGGGAGAAGTTTGGTTGGCTTAGTTTAGTTTCAATTCTAGCTCTAGGCTAATACAAGGAGACCGAGGCACAGGGGTGGTGTTGCTGCCCGCCGACTTCCGTTCGCCGGCCAGACGATCCCCGGTGGAGTCGAAGAGGTGGCTGATAGAGGTGACGGAGGAGACAGGAACGCTCTTGGGGGCGGCGGAAGTCTTCTTTTTGTTGTGAGCGGGAGATTCCGGGAGGGGAAAGCGAGGGAAGGGGGAGGAGGGGGTGGCGAAGTTGGTGCGGGCCTTGGAACCGCGGAGGCGACGGGCGGCGGCGTCGTAGGCGCGGGCGGCCTCCTCCGCCGTGTCGAAGGTGCCGAGCCAGTGGCGGCACCGGCCGATACGGTCGCGTATCTCCGCCGACCACCGACCCCACGGGCGTTTCCTCACCCCTCGGTAGCTCTTCTGCGCCAACCCACCATCCACCGCCGGTCTCTTCGGATCGGTGGTTGTGGGGGTGGTAGCGGCAATGACCGAATTAGTGGTGGTGGTGGGGTTGTAGGAGCTTCCGAAGAGGATGTATGGGCCGACGACTTCAGCGATTCCTTCTAGACGAATGGCCGGGGGAGGACTGCCGGAGGAGGTGGTGAGGCTTTGGTGGCGTTGGGAGTTTAAGAGGTCTCCGGTGCAGATGGGGAGGCTGAAGAGATCGATGGTGGTGGTTTGTTCATCACAGAGGTGCTCCTGTTTGATGGTGAACGGCCCTGTGCTTTGCATCGTGGTGGCCTGCATACCCATGCTACCATCAACCTCCATGTGTGCGTGTCTGTGAGAGGAGAGAGAGAGCGCACAACTGACAAACTTTTTTGGGACCCACTTCCACGTACACACAAACAAAACCCCTCGTTTTATAGACCCACTATTACACTGAACTTCCTGTTTTACCCTTATGATATAAGCTTTGCATCTAGTCGGAAAAGGGAGCGCACAACTGGCAACCTTTTTTGGGACCCACTTCCACGTACACACAAACAAACCCCTCGTTTTATAGACCCGCTATTACCCTGAACTTCCTGTTTTACCCTTATGATATAAGCTTTGCATCTAGTCGGAAAAAGGGTTTGAGTGTTTTATTTAAGACACAATCAATCGTGATTTGACTGGGCCCACTCAACCAAGCCAGTTTCAGTCCAACCAAGTCTAGTCTTTCATTTGGAGAATTAGACTTGGCTGATGTAAGCAAAAAGCCAAAAACTAGGTTCGCCACTGACAGACATAGTCGAGTTCTTTTTCCGTGAAAAAAATAAAGAAATTCATTAAAAATTCAGCATACGATATTGGAGGGTCACGACGATGAATCATAATCAGTCAGCAGGGTATCCAGGTTTTCAAATAAGAGAGAGAGAGAGATATCGGGTAAGTTGCTAAAATGGTTCATCCTCATTTTTCAAAGTGAAAAAACAAATTAAAGGGCAGAAAATCAGAAAAAAGATAGCCCACGATTTTCTCTATGGAAGTACAAACAGCCTACCTGCTCGCAGGCTCGATTAAGCTTGGCTCCGATTCGTTCAGGTAAGTAAACAAGCCGAGCCTGAACAAAAGCTCAGCCTCGTTAAACATAAACAAACCAAACTTGATCAAGCTTTGAAACTTGATTAATCTTTGTTAATGCAGTCGTCATATAATAACGAGTTCTAGCATATGTATAATCTTTGTTGCACAAAAGCTCAAAAGGGGTTTCAATCAAGTGGTTAGCATGTTAGGCACTTGTGTTTGAGGGGTGGGGTCAAATCCCTCCCTTTTACACACCTGTTTTAAAAAAAAAAAGAAAAAGAAAAACGGGAGCTTCTTTGTAGGGTGACCTATTCCAATCTTCTGATAATTTCCATGCTTCATTTATATTTTATAGATTTCATACTATATGCTTAAAATTTGAGATCTTATTCATATAGCTTCATACTCTGGGCAATAAAAAATGATGCCATGAATGAAATGTTTCCGCTTTATGAATCACCATTAACAAGATAAGACACACAGCCCCACTTGGAGTATAGCCCTGTCCCCTCCACTGTGGTTTAGGGTTTTGGCTGTCATTTTCAAGCACGCCCTTTGATTTGATCTGCTTGGGATGTGCACCATCTCGACAAAGCACACGGCTTTGTTGATAGTGCACGTAAAAGCATGCCCCCCTGACTTGGTTCAAGTTGGCCAGTCTAGATCCAAGAAGGGAGCATGAACGAACTCAAATGAGCATGCTATGAACCTCACCCAGGCAACTCAGGCAATTAAAAATTGGCCATTAGGTAGAGAGCCCACACAAGCTTGGTGGCCCCAACCAGGCCGTCCATTTAATGACCACGCAATCCGACAGTGCAAAATTTGGTAGGCTCACCGAGCGACTCGAGGAACGAGAAATCACAATATGACTTTTACAATTTCATAATCAATGGTCTCCAGCATGCATATACATAAACTGATATAACTCTAGAAAGAAGCAGAATGTTTATTTTGGGTGACCAAGTTTTCTTAGGTCAAAATATGTCATGTTATTTTCAATGGAAGGAATGTATGTCTCCGTATAATTGTCGTTTGGAGGTGCGTGGTGGTGACAAAACAGCGTTCCCAAGATGAGGCTTGCATGCGCATAGTAATTCTCGAGGCTGGAACAGGTGCAATTCCATTGCACATTTTTTATGATGCTACTGCACCTGAGCACCGTCCATCCTTCCTATACAGCCTGTCAACTGTGATCCTCAAGATGCTGAAGTGCGGCAGAACATTTGAAAAATGTGTAAATATGATTTCACCAAATCTTTTTTCACAATTTTTTCTCCGCCATCTTTTCTCATTTTTTTTTTAATCTTGGCTTGGGCATTCATGTACACTCCCCACGCTACAGTGCAGCTTCTATGGGCCGTTTGGATGACAATGGGCAAAATCTGGTTTTTGGCAATCCTTATTTGCCAAAACTAGGTTTTAAACCTGTTTGAGTTATCAAACCAGTTATTGGGTTGTTAAAAAATAAAACAAAAAATAAAAATTTAAAGCTGACCATTTTTCGGACAGCAACCAGCCAGGAAAATATCAGCTTGGTGTCACTTGACAAGGGCAGCACCTTCCCAGCCATTTTTCGACTGGTGGCTGGCCAAAAATGACTGAAAAATAAATAAACAAAAAACAAAGCAAATGAAACTTCAGCCACCCACCAATTGAGAAATGGCTGGGATGTTGTCATTCACATCGAGCAACACCATCCTAGCCATTTTCCAGTCGGTGAGTGGTTGAAATATGGCTGAACAACCCAAAATAAATAAATAAATGTGACCCCCTCTGGCGAGATCGCAGGAAGGGATAAATGTTAAAATAAATAATAATAAAAATAAAAAAAGAAAAGTCAATTTCCCAATTAGAGAAACTGTCTTTCCCAGGAGAGGTTGGGGATGAGGATAAACCACATCCAACGATCGTCGGGGGGGGGGGGGGGGGTGTTGAGGGTTATCTTCGCCCCACCGTGAAGGCTATAAATAACCCTCATGGTGCGCCCTTCCCCTCACTCGAGCAAGAGGAAGCTGGAAGAGGGTGACAGAGAGAGTGAGAGAGGAGCACTTACCGATGACGGTGACAATGGCAGTTAAGTGAGCACCTCCTCTTCTTCTCCTTTTTTATCTTCTTCTTTCTTTTTTCCGGTGACTGAGGGCCGACAGTCATGCCGACGATTAATAGAGGAAATAGAAAAAAAAATTAGAGGTTAAGAGAGAGAGAGAGAGAGGGGTCGGCGGCCGATCCTCCTGCTGCATAGAAAGACAGAGAGGGCCGGCTCCGGCGACCGACCCCGCTCTGTTTACAAAGAAGAGGAAGGGGCAATGCCCCTTTTCCCCCTTCTGTTGGGGTTTTATGGGGGGATCTGGTCGATTCGGGTGCGACCCAAACCAAACCAAGTCGGTCTGGGCACGACCCAGACCAAACCCATCAGTTTGGGTTGCACCTAGACCAAGACAGACTGAGTTCGAAAAAAAAAGGGCTTCGGTTCAGCCTGGTGCAACCCAAACCAAACCGGGTCGTACCCAGGCCGAGATAACCTTGTTTAAAAAAAAGGAACTTGGTTTAACCGGTTCAAGTGAAATTGGTTCAGACCGAATCGGGTCTGAGCTGAACCGGTTTGATCTAACTGGATATAGGTTCTCAGTTTGGATCCAATTTGATATGGACCTATTTTAGATCCAGACTGAATGTTCTGGATCTCATTGGATCAGTTTTGGATCCTTATCAGAACTGGGTCTAGATCAGACTGTCCTAGATCCAGTTAGACTATTCTGGATCCAGTTAAACTGTTCTGAATCCAGATGAGTAATGAATCTGAATCCAAGCAGACAGATTTGGATCCAAATCAGAAATGAATCCAGATCGGATGGTAAGATAATCTCAAATTGTACCAAAATCCGAAATAACCATGATACTTTTTTAGGTATCCGAGATCTATTTTGGTAAAATGGACATAACTTTGCACCCTGAATTTAGAATTGAGTGAAGTTTGGTGCGTTGAACTTGTATCAAAGAGAGAAACCTACTTGTCTATTAGTTCTGGTTAAATTAATGATACAAAAATGAAAGTTTCATGAAACAATTTGGGAAGGGTATTTTGGTAATTCTATAAGTAGTTTTGTACATTAACGCGGGCATGCTTGTGTAATGACCAGATCACACTGTTAGAGCAACTTGAGACTTGATTGTGGTGAAAGCATAGTGTTTGCACTTGAGGTAAGGGATATTATGAGCAATTTTAGAAGTAAAAAAATATTTTACATTGTGTGTTATTGTAATGTTATAAATGAATATGATTAGCATGATAATTTGTGAGTGTGATCATGACATACCTAAAATTTTCATGCTTGACATTATGAGTTGAATTTATATACATGTGTATTGTAATATACATGTTAATTATGGTTTGTCATGCATGTTAGAAAGAGATAAGATTTGTGAATACGAGTCTATGTGGTTATTAATATCATGCAGTGTGATAAGATTATGGTTAGATTGAAGTTTCTTTTAATTCTCTTCATGTTGTATGAATGAATATTTTGAGATTAGCATGCGGACCGCTTAAATCTCGGAAGTGGCGACCTATGGTAAGGGAATCCTGGTTCGCGGTCAGAGTGCAACAACCATGGAGAGTGGGCCGCTGGTGATTTAACGATGTAGAGACACTACATCATTGCGTGCTTAGTGAGAGATGTGTGTGAGTCCTAAGGTCATCATGAGATATAAGAAAGAGATTCGCTGTGATCCATTCACGATATCACTCATGAAGGAACAAGTGAATTATATGAGTTTGAGAATGTGGTTCAATGTGTTGAACTTAGTCATGACTTAGGATTACACTCACATCGGGTTTGGGACTCTAGAGGACCATGGATGGTTGATAACCATCATGGTTAGGATGTAGCATGAACCATACTGAGATTGAGAGTTTGACCCTTCGGCTAGTTACCCATGAGGTTTCCGTGGTGGTTCACTACAGCGCCTGGTGGTTCGGGGACCACTGGGAGTGTATGGTCCATTGTCTGACAAACATGTAGAATTGAGGTGTTCTACGGAATTGCTACGCCTATAAACGACTATGACTAGTATAGCCGACCTGGTGATAGTTGTTTTGAGAAAGTATTGAGAAATTAATTGGTGTAATTAAATTATACCAACTTGTGTGGTGTGTCAAAAACTAAACTAAGACTAGGGGCTTAGAGCCTACTATAGTTGTAAGTTTAAATGTTTATTTGCTTATAATTATTTCTTACTGGTTGTAGACTCACCTCTAATGTTTAATTACAATTGTAGGTTTCAGACATATTAACACAAACAGAACATGAGCAACTTCTTCATCAACAACAGAGTACTTGGTAGATTCATTTTCTTGTCATTGAATAAAGATGTAATTGTTTTTCTTTTGTTATGAATGATGAACATTGTAAGGAAAAAGTTGATTATAGAAATAAAAAGATTTTTTTTTAGCCATGTTTTCTCTCTGTGAACTTTGAACTTTTTCTCTTTAAGAAGTAATATCAACCGAACTTGGACTCTCAAGGTCCCAGACCGGGGTGTTACAAAGTGGTATCAAATCCAGGTTCACATAAAGAAGTTCATCATTCATAACAGGTTCAATGATATATAATGTGATTTAAGTCTTTACTCGATAAACACACATTAGTAACTAGGTTGTTTTGTTATAAAAAATGACTAACGAGCATAACAATCACGAAGACCCTAGAGCACAAGATCATTTTGAGCCACCCATTGTAGGAAGAGAAGAATTTATCGATGTAATGGCGACTGGAGTCATGGCAAGCATGGCTCAAATCGTTAAAGATCTTACGCCACAACCTCGACTAATTTACATCATAGCGGAAGATAGAGATGTTTGCCTAACTACCCCTACACTACTTAGGGGCGACGGGCACAGTTTTACGAGCAAGGGGCTCACCAAAGAGCTCGGTCAGTACATGGTCGAAGGAGGGAAGATTGGATGGCGGCTCAGGGAGGAGTCGCAAGGAGAGCTTCTCCTAGCGCAAACTTTGCATCTCGAGAAGGCTCTCGTATGACCAATGCACGAAGACGACATATGTCCCGAGCTAGTTATGCAGCTGCAATGAGTGCAGCCAATTGGGGAGCTTCATATCCAGTGAGAGAGTTTCTTTTTGAAGAAACTAGGAGAGCGGTGATTCAGGTCGCAAAAGCAGCATGGCAGGCTGCTAAAGCAAATTGGAGCGGCTCAAGATTAGATCACCGATAGGCAGCCTCAAGGAGCTCGGAGGAATGAGGAGAGGATAAAGACCCCACTGCCTCACCTGCCTCACCTGCCTACACTCTTGCCTCCCCTACTCACACTTCTTCTACACCTACTTATACTCTTGCTTTGCCTCAATATGACTTTAATGTTCCTCCTTCAAGTCAACCTCATCAAGCACGATGGAGTGCAAGGAAAAAACCATGTATCGGGTGGATTGAAGAGTGACATGGCAAAATATTAGGAATGGTTTATTTAGTCTAGTTCTACTTTCTTGTCTTGCATTGTCCTTTTTACTTGCTAGTAATGTTTTTTCACATGTATTGGATTGATTGATGAAATAAAATAAGATATTTTGATCAAAGAGTGTCATAATTGGTTGCATGTATTGAAATTCATATGAGTATAAATGAACCTAATAATGATAACATATTTACGTGATAATTTCAAGCAAGTATAGGCATGACTCTATTTGAAGCATTGTATGGTCGACGGTGTCAAACACCATTAAGTTGGGATGAGGTTGGAGAAAGAAGATTATTGGGGCCGAATTTGGTGCAGTAGATGACAAACCAAGTGAGATTTATTCGAGAACGTCTTCTAGCAGCACAAAGTCATCAGAAAAGTTATACGAATAAAAGACGCTGCAAGCCAATATTTGAGCAAGGTGATCATGTATTTCTGAAGATATCTCCTTTTAAAGGAGTGATGCATTTTGGTCGAAGAGGAAAATTGAGTCCAAGATATATTGAACTCTTCGAGATACTAGCGAGAGTTGGTCAAACAACATACAAATTGGCTTTGCTACCTTCCTTGTCTTGAATCCACAATGTGTTTCACGTATCTATGTTGCGAAAGTATGCGGTTGATCCTTCACATGTACTGGATTCTGTTGAGTGAGTACTGGAGATAAAAGATGACTTAAGCTTGAGTGAGAAGCCTATAGAGATTCTGGATTCGAAAGTTCAAAAATTAAGAAACAAAGAGCTATCTCTGGCATTGGTTAGATGAAGTCATCACAGTAATAAGGAGGTTACATGGGAGTGTAAATCAGACATGCGCGAGCAATTTTCGTAATTGTTTCCAGGTAAGATTTGAGACGAATCTTCTTTTAAGGGGGGTAGAATTGTAACCCCCTCCGACGAGATTGCCAGAGGGGATAAACATTAAAATAAATAAAAAATAAAAAAACGAAAAAGAAAAAGTTGTTTTCCCAATTAGGGAAATGCCTTCCCCACGAGAGGTTTGGGATGAGGATAAACCTCACCCCACCATGAGCGCTATAGATAGCCCTCACGGTGAGCCCTTCCCATCACTCGAGCAAGAGGAAGCTGAGAGAGGGCGACAAAGAGAGTGAGAGAGGAGCACTTATCGACAACGGTGATGGTGACAGTGATGGTGGCATTTAGTTGAGTACCTCCTCATCTTCTCCTTCTCCATCTTTTTCTTTCTTTTTTCCAGTGAGTGAGGGTCGACAGCCATAGCTCTCAGCGATTTACAAAGGAAACAGAAAAAAAAATCAAAGGTTAAGAGAGAGAGAGAGAGGAGGGGGTCGACCGACCGATGTTGATGGTCGACCCCCTTGCTGCATAGAAAGATATAGAGGGCCGGCTCCGGCAGCCGGCCCCTCTCTATTTAAGAAGAAGAGAAAGGCAGAAGGGGGAAGGGGCGATGCCCCTTTCCCCCCTTCAGTTGAAGTTTTATCGGACTGAACCGGGTCGATCTGGGCGCGACCCAGACCAAACTCGTCAATTTGGGTCTCACCCAAACCGAGTTAAAAAAAAGGGTTCAGTTCAGTCTGGGTCTAACCCAAACTGAACTGGGTCGGTCTGGGTCGCACTCAGGCCGAGACAACCTTGTTTAAAAAAAAAGGAACTCTGGTTGAATCGGTTCAAACCAAACCGATTCTGATGGAATCAGTTTAGACCAAATCAGGTTTGAGCTGAATCAGTTTAGATAAACCCAAGTCAGGCCGAAGGGGTTCGACCTAACTAGATATGGGTTCTCAGTTTGGATCTAGTTTGATTTGTACCTATTCTGGATCTAGACTGAATATTTTGGATCTGATTGGATCAGTTCTAGATTCATATCAGAACTGGGTCTAGATCAGATTGTCCTGGATCCAGTCAGACTATTCTGGTTCCAGACATAATATTTTGGATCCAGTCAGACCATTCTAGATCCAGTCAGACCGTTCTGGATCCATATGAGTAATGGATCTGAATCCAAGCAGACAAGGTTGGATCTAGATCAAAAATGGATTCGGATCGTAAGATAGTCTCGAATTGTACCGAAATCTGGAATGACCATGATACCCTTTTGAGTACCTAAGATCCATTTTGGTAAAATGGACATAACTTTGCACCCCAAACTCAGAATTGAGTGAGGTTTGGTGCGTTAGACTCGTATCGAAGAGAAAAACCTACTTGTCTATTAGTTTTGGTTAAATTAGTGATAAAAAAATAAAAGTTTCATAAAACAATTTAAGAGGGGTATTTTGATAATTCTATAACTAGTTTTGTGCATTAACGCGAGCATGTTTGTGTAATGACCATATCACACTGTTAGAGCAACTTGAGACTCGATTGCGGTGAAAGAAAAATGTTCGCACTTGAGATAAGGGATATTATGAGCAATTTTAGAAGTAAAAAAATATTTTACGTTGTGTGTTATTGTAATGTTATAAATGAATATGATTAACATGATAAATTGTGAGTGAGTTCATGACATACCTAAAATTTTGTGAACCCCTTAAATCTCAGAAGTGGCGACCTGTGGTAAGGGCTACCTGGTTCGTGGACAGAGTGCAACAACCATGGAGAGTAGGCCGTTGGTGATTTAACGATGTAGATACACTATATCACTGCGTGCTTAGTGAGAAATGTGTGTGAGTCCTAAGGTCATCATAAGATTTAAGAATGAGATTCGTTGTGATTTGTTCACAACATCATTCGTAAGAGAATGAGTGAATTATGAGTTTGAGAATGTGGTTCAATGTGTTGAACTTAGTCATGACTTAGGATTACACTGACATCGGGTTTGGGACTCTAGAGGACCATGGATGGTTGATAACTATCATGGTTAGAATATAACATAAACCATACCGAGATTGAGAGCTTGACCTTTCGGCTAGCTACCGGTGGGTTTCTCATGGCGGTTCAATGCAGTGCCTGGTAGTGCAGGGACCACTGAGAGTGTATGGTTCATTGTCTGACCAGCATGTAAAATTGAGATATTTTACGGGGTTGCTACCCCCCATAGACGGCTATGACCGGTATAGCCGACCTAGTGATAGTTGTTTTGGGAGAGTGTTAAGAAATTAATTGGGGTAATTAAAATATACCAACTTGTGTGGTGTGTCGAAAACTAAACTAAGGCTAGGGGCTTAGTGCCCACTATAGTTGTAAGTTTAAATATTTATTTGCTTATAATTATTTCTTACTGGGTTGTAGACTCACCCTCAATGTTTAATTACAACTGTAGGTTTCAGGCATATTAACACAAACAGAACGTGAGCAGCTTCTTTGTTATCAATAGAATACTTGATAGATTTGATTTTCTTGTCATTGAATAAAGATGTAATTGCTTTTCTTTTGTTATAAATGATGAACATTGTAAGGAAAAAGTTGATTATGAAAATAAAAAAGGCTTTTTTTTAGCCATGTTTTCTCTGTGTGAACTTTGAACTTTTTGCTTTTGGGAAGTAATACTTACCGAACTCGGACTCCTGAGGTCTCAGATCGAGGTGTTATAATAAAAAAACAAAAAATTGGTAGAAGAAATGGTTGGCTAGGTTTCAAATTAAGAGAGAGAGAGGGGGGAGGAGTTTCTCATCATTTTTGTCGGTGCCTTGCTATGTGATATCCGTCTGATCTGGCCTGAAAGTGGCCACACTCAACTACAACTTCATGATGGGTGTGGAAGTCATTGGGTTGGGGGGTAAAATAGATACTCTCTCTAGATAAATGATGCAGGAGCGGAGAGGGTCTAAAGGGTTCATTTGGATCTTATTTTAGTGTAGGGTTTTTATTTGAGAATTGTTTAGAATTAAATTTTTTTATGTAATGAATCTATCTTATATCCAAAATAGGATTAGGGTTTTATTATTTTTTGTATAAATACTTGTTATGTGGGGGAGTTAGGAGATTGATGGATAAAATTATTATTTTCCTTCAATTTTATGCAATTTTTAGTATTTTCCAGTTTTTTTTTTCGATTTTTGTGCATAAGAGTAATGTAACGTAGAGATTTTCTACGTCTTGGGTTTAAAGGTCATCAATTTGATATGAGAGTCACACCTTGATCTCGTGATCTCGCAGAAAAATCGACCATACCACCAGTCAGGTGGGAGGTGGTTACTATGCCAGTTTCACAGGGGGTCTTGGAGTTAGGGACCTTAGGCATTTCAATAATGCTTTATTAATTAAATGGTGGTGGATAATTGGCACGGATGAAGGGATGGTTGCAAGGTTATGCTAAACAAATACGATCTTCCCGGATGGTTGGGTTGAAAACTCTGAAAGATGGGCTCTGGTTTTGAAAGGAGCTTGTTAATGTACTTGAGGTTTTTGGAAAAGTGTCAGAGTGGAAGTGGGCAACAGAGCAAACACGAGTTTTTGGTGGGATGCATGGATTGCAGAGATTCCTCTAAGAAATAGGTTGTCTGATCTGTTTCGTATTTGTTGAGGCACGGGTGGTTCAGTTGGGGATCTAAATTTGGGCATGGGGGAGTGGCAACTAAGTATTGGGCGTAGTCATAGTGATTCCACCGTTCAGCAAATGCAGTCGTTGCTGAACATGCTGGATATAGTGGTGCTTACGGAGAGCTTCGATAAGCTCAAGTGGGTGCATGACAAAGCTTGCCTGTTCTCTGTTGCATCATGTTATGCGGCGTTGGGCACACCCTCCGTCATTTGGTTACCTAGGAACTGCCTTTGTGGGAAGGGGTTTCCTCCGAGATCATCTCTTTTTGGATGGCTGGTATTGCAAGGAACGATTAAAACTGATTGTTTTTTGCAAAGTCGGGGGTTCAGCCTTGCTAGTAGGTGCAGACTATGTTCGGTGAGTGTGGAGTGCTCTAAGCACCTGTTTAGGGAGCAGAATAGGAAGTTCTGGAGCGAGGAGCTCCCAGGCCAACCTGGATGGCCGCACGACCTGCTTCTATCTAGACAGCATAGTGGGGCGGCACTCTTGAATGGAGGCGTTGGATCTTGATCACTTATGAGGCACATATGGCTGCACTTAAATGAAGTCACCTTCGACGGGGTTGTCCCTAATATTCAGGTCCTTCATAACAGTATCTAGGGAGCTAAGGGAGGCTTCCTTGACAACGGCCGAAATGTAAAAACAGAGGACACTGCACTGTGGGGGATAGGAAGGCTCACTGCCTACAGTATGCGCTCTGTTATCTGCGCTTAACAACAATGTGAAACTGTATTCTTTGATTGTACATTGATCTTGTGAATTTTTATAAATCAACAATGTGAAACCATATTGAGCTTGTCTCAAATGAAAGCAAAACAAGCATATGGAAGAGGCTTGGTGAGGCCGTCCGCTAACTGGTCAGAGGAGGTGATAAACCAAACTTGAAGATGACCTTTCTACACATGATTTCAAAAAAACTGAAAATCAATTTCGACATGTTTGGTCCTAGCATGAAACACCAGATTTGCAGCTAGGTATAGAGCACCAATATTATCGCACCAAAGAGTTGGTAGTGCAGGAGAAACGAAACCAAGCTCTGTCAAAAGTGATGTGAGCCAAAGAAGGTCAGATGCAGCACAAGCAAGGAATTTATATTCAGCTTCAGTGCTGGATCGAGTCATTGCTCATTGTTTACGAGAAGACCAAGAAACTAAGTTAGAGCCTAGAAAAATAGCAAAGCCCTCAGTAGACTTTCGGTCATCAAGGCAGCCAGACCAATCAGCATCAGAGAAGGCGCTGAGTTGTAGAGAAGATGACCTTGCAAAAAACAACCCATGATGTATCGTATTCTTGAGATAGTGCATGATACATTTGACGATACACCAATAAGTAATCATGGGTTGATGCATAAAACTGACAAACCTTATTTACAACAAAAGTAATGTCAGGTATGGTTATAGTAAGGTATTGAAAAATGCCAACAACGCTCTGATATAAAGTTGGATCATGAAAAAGATGAGCATCATCTTTTGATAACTTGGAGCTCAGTAGAGTAGAGATAGGCTTTGCATCATCCATAGAGGCTCTTTAAAGTAAACTAAGAGCATATGTACACTGACAGAGGTGGAGACCAAAGGAGTCCTAGTGAACCTCAATACCCAGAAAGTAATTCAGACATTCAAGATCTTCAATTAAAAAAGCAAGACCTAAGCACTGAATCAGTTGTTGAATGGCGATAGAAGTCCCGGTGATGATGATGTCATCAACATAAACCAATATATAAACAATAAGACCTTTCTCTTGAAAAATAAATAAAGAGGCATCATATTGAGAAATGAAAAAATCGTGAGACTAAAGGTAAGAGCTGAGGCGCTGGTACCAGGTGCGTGGTGCCTGTTTGTGTTTGTACAAAGCCTGATCCAATTTACACACATGAGGAGGATAAAAAGAGTCTTCAAAGCCTTGGGGTTGAGCCATGTAAACATCTTCAGAAAGTAAACTGTTTAAAAAGGCATTATTAAAATCCAATTGATGAATTGGTCAGTGCAACGAAACCGCAAGCGCAAGAACAACTCAAATAGTGGTGTGTTTAACAATGGGACTAAGGGTTTCGAAAAACTTGATGCCTTCTTCTTGATGAAAACCCTTAGCGACCAGACGAGCCTTATAATGAGCCATTGAGCCATCAACGTGCCTCTTGATACAAAAGACCCATTTGGATCCAATGATATTGTAGTGGGGTTGAGGTGAGATGAGATGCCAAGTATGGTTGAGTTGGTGAGCGTGAAACTCATCCTACATAGTCGTGCACCATTTAGGGTCAAGGTTAGCTTGTTTAAAAGAAGTCAGTTCTAGTACAAGTAAAATAGAGTTGTAGCAAGCAAGAGAAATAGGATAGACGAAAGTAGAAAACACTAGAAACTTAAGGGAGTTGGTCATAGAACGGGTAATCATAGGATGTATATGATCGGTCGGTCGACTAATGGGGGCAATGACAGTAGGAGAAGTCAGGACAATGGGGGGATGATGGTGAGGGCAGATGGGATGTTGATGAAGCATTAGCATGAAGGAGTATTGCAAGGGAGGTGGGAGTAGCTAGACTGTGTGAACCTAGGTCATGCTGATCAAGGAGAGCAGGAACAACAGAAGAGGTTGCTGGAATAGGGGAACTCGAGTGAGGAGAGTCTAAAGGGGGGTAAGACAATGGGCTGAGAAAGACCTCATCCAGGTAGGTCGGTATGAGAGGACGATCATGTTGGCCTCCAGAACCAAATTGAGACTCGTCAAAGTAGACATAACGAGAAATATACATGTGGTTGTTAGAGGGATCAAAGCAGAGATAACCCTTGTGGCGAGAGGCATAACCAAGAAAATACATAGTTTTGTTTTGGGTTGAAATTTAGAGATATGATATGGGGTCATAAGAGGATAACAACGACCACAAAAAACATGAAGATTATGATAATCAGTGAGATTTTGAAAAAAGAGTTCATAAGGTGACTTGTAGCCAAGCACTAAGGTTGGAAGACGATTAATAACGTACGTGGTTGTTCGAAAAGCATCGACCCAAAAAGTATAAGCAAGAGAGGCAATGTGCAATAGGCTTAGCCCGATTTCAACAATATGCCAATGTTTGCGTTCAATAAGGCCATTATGTTCAGGGGTATGCATGCATGAAAATCTATGAAAAATACCATGCTCGCATAAAAAAATTTCAAAATCATGACCAATAAATTCACCACCGTTATTAGATTGAAAAGATCTGATATAAAGATGAAATTGCTTTTCAATTATATTCTTAAATGTCTTCAAACACTCGAACACTTGAGACTTAACACGCATTGGAAAGATTCATGAAAATTGAGTAAAGTCATCCATGATAAGAAGATAAAAATGAAATCATTCTCTTGAAAAAACTATAGTTGGTCCCCAAACATCCGCGTGGAGAAGTTTAAGAGGTGATGTCGTGAATGTGAGAGAGTGGTCAAAAGGAAGTTTGTGAGCCTTTCTAATGAGATAACTTTCACACACTTTTATTTTCTTGTTCTTATTAACAAAAATTGCATGACTGAAATTTAAGAAAGAGACTATCTTCTTGATGGCATGCTCGAGGCGTTGATGCCAGAGATCAAAGGATGTCATTTTCCTTGCATAGACTGCCACTTTCAAATTGTCGTTAGTTTGGATTGGGTAAAGTCTAGTGCTGGATTTTGATCCTCTGAGATGAATCTTGTCTGTTTGTCGATCCTTAACAAGGAATTCAGAGGACATGAATTCAAATATGCAATCATTATCTTTAGTAAATTAGCTCACAGATAAAAGGTTCTTCGTGATATCAAAAACATGAAGAACATTTTTTAAATTAAAGGTAGAGCCATGTGATGATAGAACAAGATTACCAATGTGTAAGATGGGAAGCATCACTATAAGAAAATTGTTAATTAGCGACGGAAATTTGCGACGGATTTTTTCCGTCGCAAATTAGCGACAAATTAGCTAGAGAAAACTTTTTTCATGAATCCGTCGCTAATTAGCGACGGATTAGCGATGAAAGTTGTTTCATCGCTAATCCATCGCTAATTAGTGATAGATTAACGACAACAATTTTTCGTCGCTAATTCTCAATACAAGAAAACCATTTTAGCGAGGGAATTTTTCCGTCGCTAATCCATCGCTAATTAGCGACGGAAAAATTCCCTCGCTAAATCCCTCGCTAATTTTCGATTTAAACTGAGCGCGAAATTTTCCCTCTCTCCTCGTTCGAAATTTAAATCGACCGCGCGATTTAAACCGCTCTCTCTTCGTCAAAGAGCGCGCTGGAGAGCATGACGGCGATGAGGCAGATTGTTGGAGGACGGCGACGCCGGCGACGGAGGACGGCGACGACGGAGGACGGTGACGCCGGAGGACGATGACGATGGAGGACGACGACGATGAAGGACGGCGACGATGGAGGACGGCGATGACCTCGGAGGACGCTGTTTCACGGAGGACGGCGACACCAGAGGACGGTGACGACGTCGGAGGATGGCGACGGTGACGACGTCGGAGGACGGCGACGGTGACGACGGAGGACGGCGACGAGTTCGGAGGACGTCGTTTCACGGTGGATGGCGACGAGGCTGAGCGATTGTTGGAGGAAGGCAACGCCGGTTCACGGAGGACGGCGATGCCGGAGAGCACCAGTTCACGGAGGACGATACAAGTCTGTGAAATGCCTGTCGGGTGCGGTATAAGTCCGGCTTATTGCTGCCGGAATACCGCCCGACAAGGATCAATTTTTTTTTTTATTTTTTTTTTAAATTTAGCGACAAATTAGCGACGGATAATGTCCGTCGCTAATCTGTCGCAAATTTGCGACGGAATTAACGACAGATAAGTTTTTCGCCAATTAGTGAGCAAAATTTCGCGATGGCCTCTATCCATCGCTAATCCGTCGCTAAACTGTTTAGCGATGGCTTAGCGACGGATTTAGGTCGTCGCTAATCCACATGTTTCTTGTAGTGCATCTTACCATGGTCAACTATGATTGTCTCACCTCCTTGATACTTAGATTTATTGGAGAGTTGTTGGTCATCCATAGTAAGATGATTTGCGACACCAATGTCAATATACCAATAGTCATCAATAGATTGATGAAGGGACATTACAGAGAATGCTTTAGGTATATCCGAGCAATTTTTTGCAATATGACCTCTTTTTCATAACATTGACATGTGACTGCACCCCCCCCCCCCCCCCCCCGTCCTCCTTGGTTTTGTATAACTTGAGTGTCATCAGGCTGATTTTGAGCAAAGTTTCTCCCTTGGCCCCTACCATGACCTCTATAGTAGCCACGTCTGCGATTGCGACCTTTAAAGGCTTTGAAAGCAGTATGTTGAGTTCCAGGTGTTTTAGTTGGCTTGGGATAAAGCAAGAGCACACATTTTTCTTGATTGAGTAGGAGATCATACAGATATGTGAAGGTGTAAGGTGCCAGATTAGTGGTGATTGATGTTACAAAGCTCTCATACTCAAGAGGAAGACCATTTAAGGTTATCTGAACAAGTTCCTCATCACCTATGAGGTGGTTGACAGCAGCAAGAGAGTTAGCTAAAAATTTTATATGATCTAGATATGATGGCATATCCATATTCTCTTTCTTGATGAAAGTGAGGTTTGTCTTTAAAATCATGAGTTTCAAAGAAGATTGAGACCTATAGGCTTTTTTCAGAACAAGCCAGGCTTCACGTGTTGTTATTGTTCTCATAATTTGACCAAGAACATGCTAAGAATAGTTGCCTTAATCCAGCTAAGAGCTAATTGATCAGAACAAACCCAAACAAAATAATTTGGATTCTTTGTTTTACCTCTATCTGACACGATGAGTTGATCAGGTTGAGGTGAGGAGTCGTTGATGAACTTGAGAAGATCTTGGCTGATCGTAACCGATCCGAGATGAGATATCCATTGTCTGAGTTTAATTTTATCAAAATGAGACGACTGGTGATGGCATTCCATTGGGTCGTGGGGAAGGAAAGGGATGACGAAAAGGCCATTAAAAACTCGTTTGAGCTTGATAGCTTTGATACCATGAAAAGATTTTAAACACGATGAATAATCTCGATAACTCACTCTTTTGTTCATTGAGAGGATCAAGCATTTTATTATATAAAAGTTCTAGTTACAATAGATTTGAAATCTTTTCAGATGATTACACGTGCTAAACATGACAATAATTATCAAAAACTATAATTTACACATTTGACATAAATAGTAGTAATTAACAAAAACGATAATTGTTTCCTGATCTCTAACTTCTTTGGCTTATCCAAATGGTGAGATCAACCAACATAGAAAGAGTCCAACTTTCTCTTAGGCTTTGACGCTGGAGTTACCTGGTGAGAAGGATCTCTTTTTGATTGGTATCTTGAAAATTGCCTTATCGTTTTCAACTACTTAACAACCACCTCCCAATTCATGATAATTGGTCTGGGGTTATCGAGTCCTAATAGATTCCCCTCGGGTATGGTGACACTTTTTTAAAATTCGATGGGTGGGAGAGCATTTTCGTTTGAATGGGGCCTGAAGACCTCGACCAACACACACATTGTTCTTGCCCTCATGAGTTCCCCTGCACAAAGTCTTGCTCAGATTTTTAGAGCGGGCCTGAATATTAGCTTGAGTATCCGTTCCAGAATCCACCACATCCATCCGATTAGGGTGTAATGGGAGTCGAAATGGGGTTGTGGGGAATCCGGTCCAGACTCAACCCTTTTCCTGCGTTTGGTTGGCTCGGGATTTCAAACTCTTAGAAAAGCTTTCAGAGATGCGTACCTAAAAGCCAGCTGGTCCAACCTGGCCAACGGGATCTGCATCAAGGCTGTCACCCCTGCTTAGCCGTGTTCGTGTATCCGAACCTCCCTGCTGTCCCGAGTCAGCTGGAGTCGTGTCTGCCTTCATCCTTGAGCTGCGGCCTTCAGGGGTAGCCTGCTGACGTTGCCAATTTGGTCCAGTGGGGAGATCCTTCAGGTTGGAGGCCGATTTGTTCGATTTTAGCGTGTTGTGCCGGTGAGGGATGTTGCTTGATGCCAGTCTATGTTAGTCATTGATTCAATGATGACCTCCACCATTACTTCTCCTTAGGACCCCTCACGTAGCGAACTTTGGAGTTGTTTTTTGTTGAAGCTGGCGGTTCCTGAATGCCTTGCTGGGTTAGGTACACAATTTTTTGAAAGGCTGCAAATTGATTGTTTGTGGGAGGCTGCAGGGGTTCTCTAAGCTGGATCTACCAGGGTTGGAAGAGGCTCCTGCACCCAGATCTCATGAAACAAGCACTCCAGTAAGCCCTCCATTGATCCAAGTCGAATATATGAAATCTAGAATTGGAAATATGGATTACATCTGTTTTTTCAACATTCGTTTCCTGCCTTGATACGACTTACATCACACATATATATAACCCTTTGATTTTGATGCAGTAATTAACATAGCTGAAGACCGGGGTTCATAATGATTCATTTGGATCTTGAATTATTTTTATCTTATAATAAATATTAAATTATAGGATAAATTTTATCTTTTAAAAGATTATCATATTAAAAAAAATTATTTGGATTAGAATTAAGGCAAATCAAGCCCTCTCTATTTGCATCAGATTTTTAAGTAAAAAATATAAGTTGAGTTAGACCTATTTCTGGCCTAAACCCGACTATACTGCATACACAGATCTGGTTAGAGAATGCAACCTTGTGATATTGGATTTGCTGAAAACGGGTTAAACCATTGTTTTTCCAGAAAAAATGAGTCGATGAGCTTGACCCAAACCCGGATTATGACACTTTCCCCTCCCAACCTATATATGGATCTGGTTTCTGGAATGGTTCTCTTCTTATATCTGGATCCTACTCGTATTTTACATTAAAGTTGCAAATCTGGTTATGAGGTGAAACGAGTTAAACATATTGATTTTCAAATAGAAGATGGGGGTATGTTGGCCTATTATAATACAAACCCAACCCAACTGTAATGATTACTCGGTCTCAATCTTGGTCCAAGTAAATGTAATATATATTTGTGTCATAAATTTGGATCTACTCTATCCATAAACAGAATATGGGTCCAATCCATTTCAGACCTGACTCTGAAACCCATTCATAAACTTAAAAGGCCAAAGGGTGGGTTTGGTGAAAAGATCAGGTGCAATGTGATTGCACGAATATTTGTGCATGCATTTAAGCACCTGATCACCCTCCATCTTGGGAAAAGGCCTGTCAGTTGTGGGGCCCAAAGCCTGATGTAGGGCAATCAGGTGCTTAATGCACACTTTTTGTGCCATCTGATTTTACCCAATCCGGACTCGTGGGTTTGTACTCAGTAGGGGTGATTAGGCCATTTTGGTGTTTCACACGTTCCCTACTCTTTGCATTGAGGGAGGTTAACTCAAGGTCCCTATTTGGGCATCGTCAGGAAAAGTTGGGTCTGTATCAGGGATTGTGGAAATGGTGTTACCTGATACGGAATATTAGGTAAATTGTGGGTTGTATCAGGAAATTTTCCTTATAATAACGAGAATCCAAAAAAAAAAAAAACAAGGGGTTCAACTATTAGAAGAAGGAAAGGAAGGGTGGGGTTTGGGGATAACAGGGAGGCAGCATGGCTGGAATGCTTCCAGGGGTGGAATGTGCGAGGAGGAGGAGATTCCCTCAAGGAGGAAGCGCACCAGGTGTCTCAGTGGATGGTGTGCAGACCAACGTAGAGAAGAGAGGAACCAGGCGCTCATCTTTCTGCTTGTATACCACCACTAGTTACCAACCTTCTTCTCATCAACACCACCATTTCCATTCACTTTTCCAACAGGTTAACACCGATTTGAGGGTGAATTTTTATTGCAACTCTCTCTCTCTCTCTCTCAAAATGAACTAAAGGAGGTTGGTTTTGATAACTTTTTCAGGAAAGGGGTATGATGAAGAGAGGAGATAAACTTGCACAGGCTGCAAGAGAAGCAAGGGAAAGGCTGGATGAGCGTTTGAAAACAAGGGGAAACCCCATACCCAACACGATAAGGCTCTCTCTCTCTCTCTCTCTCTCTCTCTCTATATATATATATATATATATATATACACAGATACATCCGCATGATGAATCCGAGTCCTCCGACCAGCATGAGTCATGGTTGGAGTGGATCAGGTCATCATCATTATGATATAAGGCTGCAAAGTTCGCTTCAGGTGCACGCATTCCATCATGGATGGTGCCAACATGGACTCCCGATGCCGTTGCTTTCTTCAAAATGAACGGCATCGAATTCTTAAAATTCAAAATGACGAAAGAAATGCATGCATTGCAATGGATCCTTGGATAAAGGCACTTCCATTCATTTTGGCTGTTAGGAGGAGGTAGATTCTTCCCCCGCGTAATGCCAAGGCATCAACTCCATCTTCTACCAATGTGGATAAAAACCTTTTCTAACCACCGCCAAAAGTCTTTTATTTAAATGATTGTACTATTCTTAAAAATAATGTTATTTTACGTAACAGCTGCAACATATTACAATATTCCTTGAAAACCCAGTGTTTTTTTGGGCATTTTTGATGATTTTACCCTTTAGCTAAAATAGAAAACAACTAAATTCACCATTTTAGCAAAACTGAGATTTGCCTATATTATTTTAGTGAAACTCATCGTTTCAACAAAAAACTCGATCAGCAAAATTGAGATTGGCCTATAAGTTTGAGTGAAACTCCACTTTTTGCCAACAAAACTCAATTATAATAGAATAACTAATAAAATGCATCTAAATTCTAAAATATCAAATGAACGAAAGAAATTACCGTATTAGAAAATTAGAGTTTAGACTGCCAAAAGAAAAAGAGAGCTACAATGGAACGCCTAAACTTTGAAACCTAAAGTATGAGCCCCAACCTAACTGTTCAACTCTCAATTAATATTCCATGCAAAGAAGACTCAATATTGACAAGGAGGTCACAAAGTCATGCTTGCCCTATTCTCAAAGTTGCATGGCGTAGTAAAAAACTAAGCATTAATGATAAAAAAGAACTAAATAGGTAGATTTGCAGTCTTTACTTTTTTGTTGGTTTCCTTCTAAAAAAAAATTAAAAAACTAGATTAATTAAATGTCTCACCTCAAACGGTGTAAAACGAGTTTGATCGATATATGGTGAGTTGGCCGGTTTAAGCCGAGTTGATGGTGACTTTAGGAGAAAAAATGAGTGATTCTCAATTGGTAACTCGTTTGGTACCTATTTCAAAACAAGTCACATATTCACCAAATTGAGTTGACGACTTGATAGTGGTAATGGTGGTGGTAGTTATGGGGATGATGAGAGTGGAGTGAAATAAAAGTAGTTGTACAAAAAAAAAAAATAAAGTCTCACAACTAAATTGAGTTTTGCTATTTGGATGTATAGGTGAATCTTCGCTTAATTAAACTGTAATTGAATATCAGTTTAACTGGCGACGAGTTTTGGTGAAAATGGTGAGTAGTTTCACCCAATTTGTGAGTTACTTGGAATAATAGCATTATTCTTAAGGTTTGTACGGTTATTTTTTGTTTGTGAAAATATAGCAAATTATCGAGTATGACATGTACATGTTTTCCAGCCACAAAGCCTTTTCTGGGTATTTCCAAAGTTTCTTTACAAACCATTTTGCTTTTATGTCAATTCATTGTCGATGTCTGGACCTACCTCTAGGCTGCCAAATGCCCAACTTTGGTAGCGCTGTGTGTTTTACCATCTATAGAGAAAAGGCCATATCCAGGAACCCTTTGGCACATAAAGAACTTCGGAGTTTACCCCCACTCACAGGCGCTCCATATATACCATATTTTAACAAATGACCTATAATTTGATCTATCCGAGGTGATTCTGAGATTGGGATCTCAGATTCTAGGATCTAAGAATGGATCTCGGATCTCATGTTTGGGTCAGAGAGAGAGAGAGAGAGAGAGACTCTCCCTTAGGTTAGGTTCATGTCCCATGCTTGGTGGTTAAAAGGAAAAAGCGGTGAACAGGGAACGCCTTTATTTGTGTTTCTGAAGGAGGATGAAGTGTCAATTGTCATCTTCACTGTCAACTTTACTGTGGACAGAGACAAAATATGCAGGTTTATTAGGACATTCAAAAGTATAAAATTCATCGAAGTCCATATCAGGATATAACAATAGATTGTTGGGGTCTGTGTGTGGCTTTTGCCTTGCACATAAGCCTCAGATCCGAAGAATCAGTTTCGAGAACCGAGGATCTGAGATCCTCTGATCTCCCCACTCCCTCCAACGGCTCCCAGATCCCCGTTCCAATTTCTCCCTTAAAATCAGGGATATAAGATCTTTGAATGGGATCACAGATCAGAGGATTTGAGACCCGAGCTTTCTCGAATTCTCAGTTTCACTTCTTTTTTTTTTTTCTAATTTCACAATGAAACCAAATAATAAAAGTAAACAATGCCCACAGCTGGCTGCTTTAAGGTTAGGTCCCACTCTTTTGAAAGGCCACCTAAAGACGCTTTAAAGCTCCAAATCCCTTATTTTCCTTTTGGTTGATCAATATTGAGGCTGTCCTTTTCACTCAAAATGTATCAATAAAAAATTAATGGTCTGCTGTAACTACGCAAGAAAGTTTATTTTTTTAGTTAAATTCTTTTTGACTTTCTGGTTATTATTTAGGCCCCCACTTCTCAACCAGAGTAGATCACGTCAGAGGAGCCTTGGAAGTCATTCATCTTAAAAATTGAACGACATCCGTCAAAACAATGGACAAGTTCATCGTCAGCTGTTCATTTTAAACCATTCCTATGCTGTCCATCCGAAGGGAAAAAGGAGGGGCTCATCCAAGTGATGGGTTTTGGATGTCGTTCATCTTGAGATCAACGACATCCAGTCTGACCTGATCCCATTTCATTCTACACCACTACCACCTGGAAAAAATCTCCAATTGAACCGTCTCGTAGACTCGTGGCCACTCCATCCCCACTTGTATATATATGTTTGGTGACTCTCTCTGTACCAACAAGCGTATTATTTCATAGATCCAGTAAATCGCGCGCAGGCAGACAACTGTCTCCTCAACAATGACATGGACTCTGATAATCCCTCTTTCTGCCTAGCTTTTTATTCCAAGAAGGATCCAATCCTTTGACATAAGATGGGTTCCCATCTAGCTGCAGCATCTGAACGTCTAAGATCGGTCCACATCCAAGAAAATATGTGGACCCATCATAGCCGTTGGTTGGACAGCTAGGATTGGATGTAGGGTCATAGGGAATTTCATCTCAACCGGAAAAGCTGACGCTGTTGGCCGTAAGGAACATGTGTCTTCTTTTGAAGGGGGATAACTTTTTTGGAGTTGATCGTTCTGTTTCATAGGAGTTTGATTGCGCAGATGTAACTGTACATGTAGAACAGTTCTGTTTGAATACTACTGGCCAAGCGTAAGTTATCCTATATACATACAAGCAGAGTAAAGGGAGAGCAGATCAGGTCAAAGGGACCTTGGACAGAAAATTGTCCAAGTTACTTGGATGCCATCTATCATCAAAATGAAGGGCATCAAAAACTTCATGTTTTGGACAAATTTCAGCCGCCCAATTTTTTCGCCATTGATGTGTTTCATCTGGCAAGTGAATGGAGTTGAAAATTTTTGTGGGGCCCATCTGTGTGGGTACCTACCATTCTTTTTTTACTGGTCTTGGGTGATTATGGGATGCCGTGGAACGTACCTTAGACAGTTTTTTTGTCCAAGGTCCCTTGGCACTGATCCATTCCCGAGCAAGGGTGCACTCCCTTTTTTTCTTTTTTGTCCCAGCTGTTCCATACACCACAGTTTCAAGAGGTGGGGTGAAACACTGTGAAATGCCTAGAAAGTGTCCTGTTGAGCACGCAAGTTGCCCTATGTCTGTCGTTTGTGTTGGGTGCGTGGGCCACGGACACTACTGTCCGCGCAATCAAACGGTCCCTAGTAATGTGGTAGAAAGAGTAATTTCATTTATCATCGTCATATTATTGGGAAGGCCTACTAAAGCAGGGTTTAAAATGACATTGATGGTGGTTGTACAGGGTCCAGGATGAAGAAATTGAGTCGAGGTTATTGGTGGGTCCTCTGCACGAGCAAGTGTTTGGCTCAAAGAAGAGTTTGGGCATGAAGAAATTCAACTGGAGCAAGCTGAGCTGGGAGAGGCCTGACCAGGACGAGTGTGCAGTCTGCCTGGAGCCTTTCAACGTGAGCGAGCTCTTGGTGCACCTTCCTTGCAGCCACTGCTTCCATGCTGGCTGCATCATCCCGTGGCTCAAGACCCAATCCATCTGCCCATGCTGTCGAAAGCAGATCCTTCGGGTTCAAAAGCCACAGCTTTTGTGACTAAATGGTGGCTAGAAAGAAAAAGCTGTACTCGTGCAAGGAGAAAAAGGAGGAAAGAACACTCTGTGCTTTATGATGAGTGCAATTTGTGAATATCAAAGTCGTGAAGAAAAATAACTCTCTTTGTTTGCACCCCTTGAGTACATCCTTACCATGAAACCATTGCTAAAAAAAAGCACGCTAACCCATCCCTCTTAGGGATCTCAATGTTGCAAATTGTTTTTATCAAATCACACACCGTAGATGGATTCGGCAGGGTCAATTTGTTAGGATAACTTTAGGCTTAATTAGAAAAAGGAAACCTTTATTGGCTATTTGAAAATTTAGAAAACAACAACAACAACTACTACTATGCCTTCATCCCAAAACAATTGGGGTCGGTGATATGAACCAAAAAAGGAAATCATTCTGGATCTTCCACATGAATCGCTCAGTAGGGAACGCCCCAACTAAATTCTCATATTGGTTCATATTCATAGGGTATGACTAAGTTTTTATGCTAGCTGTCACAGGCCTACCGCAACCCTCCTCCTTTATCCGAGCTTGGGACTGGCATTGTATAACTAAACAGTTATACACAAGCGGAGTTATTTAAAAATTTAGAAAAATAAAAGAAAATTAAAGTGGTGTTTCCTCCATACTAAAAAGGCAGAAAAGAACAGCAAATAATAACTTGTACGATGCTGATACCACTATGTCCCATGTCAAGTTGCATTGGTCTTTTTATGCAGTCAAGCGATGGCACCAAGTTAGGTGAGCGGATCAAGTTAGGGATACCCTTAACGGCATTATAGTTAGGGTTCCTTTGTGATGCAGTGAATAGGAAGGCCTCTCCACTGGCTCCGCAGGATCTAATCAATTATAAAAGTAAAAAATACAAAAAAACAACTGAATTTCATATTTCAACTTCATTTTTTTTTACTGATATACTCCTCTAAAAGATAAAATTTATTCCAATCTAATAGCATTTAGATATTAAATCTAATACATAATCCAATATTTATTACAAATGAACCAAATATTAAAATGATTTAAATACAAAAAATTTAAATTATAAAAAAATTAAAATATAAATTGAATCCAAATAGATCTTTATAGACCCAGGTCTTGTGCTCCACTCCTGTATCATCCTCTTGGGGTTGGAGAATGACTTGCTCTTAAGTCTGGATCTCTCTTGTACTTTTTTCATTCTCGCTCCACCTTGTGGGTTATGAGCTTATAATATGAAACTAAACATTTAGTTTACTCCAAATAAAAGAGACTTGTTAGATTTGATCCAAAATATGTGACAAGGCTTGAAGTATTATTTTCAAACCATCCATACACTACAACAAAGCAGTAGATTAGCGACGACCACCTTCCGTCGCTAATCCGTCGCTAATCCGTCGCTAACCATGTTAGCGACGGATTAGCGACAACGCGGCGACAGTATGCTTACGTCGCGAATATTTCGACGCTAACTGGCGACGGAATTATTCCGTCGCCAAGTCCGTCGCTAATTGCGACGGAATAACGAGCGCTATATTCCGTCGCCAATCCGCCGGTACTAAACGGCGACCACGGCATGGCGACGGATTTAATTCCGTCGCTAAGCCATCGCTAGATTAATATGAATAGCGACGGAATCATCCGTCGCTAATCCGTCGCAAAAACGAAAAAAAATAAAAAAAAATTATTTAAAAATTAATTACGGAGAACTGTACAATTTATATTTCCTGTACAATTTATATTTCCTGTAAATAAAAAACAAACCACACAAAAAAAATCATATAACAAGTATCTATAATAATTAATCGTTCCACCTTAAAACTAAGAAGTTTAATTATTTACAATTCAACAATTACAATTAGGAAAAATAAAAAAAATAGAACTTCTTCAACAAAGTCCTCTAATCATCGCCAAGATTTTGTGCGTCTTCTTGTTCATTGTCTTTATCTGTCCCTTCAGCTCCACTACCCTGATTATCGCTAGCAGCCTACACAAGAAAAGAACAGTCAGTATTGATAAACAAAATATAATGAAATAAATTACACACTATATGTGATTCTATCATGTGCTCATGTGTGATCTAAGGCAATAAAAAAACTCTATATGTGATTCTATCATGCTCATATGTGTGCTAAGGCAGTCAAAAAATTGAATATGTGATTATAGCATGTTCATATGTGTTCTAAGGCATCTAAAAAAACTCTATATGTGATTCTACCATGCTCAGATGTGCTTTAAGGCAGGCAAAAAACTATATATGTGATTCGATCATGCTCGTATGTGTGTTAAGGCAGTAAAAAAATTGAATATGTGAATATAGCATGCTCATATGTGCTCTAAGGCAGGCAAAGCCAAAAATTTTATATGTGATTCTATCATAAATGATATATAACATGTTCATATGTGTTCTAAGGCAGTTAAAAAACTCTATATGTTATTATAGCATGCTCATATGTGTGCTAAGGCAGTCAAAAAACAGAATATGTGATTATAATATGCTCATATGTGTTCTTAGGCAGTCAAAAAACTGAATATGTGATTATAGCATGCTCATATGTGTTCTAATGCAATAAAAAAAACTTTATATGTGATTCTATCATGCTCATATGTGCTCTAAGACAGACAAAAAGTTAAATATATATATATATATGTGATTCTATCATGCTCATATGTGTGCTAAGGCAGTCAAAAAATTGAATATGTGATTATAGCATGTTCATATGTGTTCTAAGGCATATAAAAAAACTCTATATGTGATTCTACCATGCTCAGATGTGCTTTAAGGCAGACAAAAAACTATATATGTGATTCGATCATGCTCGTATGTGTGCTAAGGCAGTAAAAAAATTGAATATGTGAATATAGCATGCTCATATGTGCTCTAAGGCAGGCAAAGCAACTTTATATGTGATTCTATCATGCTCATATGTGTGCTAAGGCAGTAAAAAAATTGAATATGTGATTATAGCATGTTTATATGTGTTCTAAGGCATCTAGAAAAACTCTATATGTGATTCTACCATGCTCAGATGTGCTTTAAGATAGTCAAAAAAACTATATATGTGATTATACCTGAGAGGGACCTGGAATCGAAGATCCCCTATCCTGAACAGCGGCCTTGATCTCATTTCGGAGAAAGGGGGCGACGGTGTATTGGAAGTAGTTATTCAGTGATTCATTAATGATCTCGCGTACATCATCACCGGAAAGAATAGTCGGCTGCTTGGAGCTTATGTCGGTGCAAGAAGTTGGTGAGCCGTAACTGGAAGAACCAATAACTGGTGAAGTGTTCATATTACTCCCAAACCCGAACACGCGACCTTTTTTGGGTTCACCTGCTGCAGTCACCCATGCTGTAGGATCAAATGATGGATGCTGAGTAGCGTCTTCACCATATCGCTCTACCATTTGTTGCTCATATGCCTCCTACAAAATAATGTTTAAAGTATTCATTAATAATTAATGATAACATTATGTTGACTTGCATATATATTGCAATGATTATTAATAGAATTAATACATACCGTTGTCGTTCTCGCCTTCTCTGATACGAAGACTCCCGTGGTCTTCCGTTTATGTGTTTCTACAAACACATCCTTATATGGTACACTGCCTCCTTTTTCTACTTCCTGCGAAGTTAAATGATAAAAGATTTAGTACACAAATTTACAACTATACTTATAAAATTAATATTATATATTGATGAGTTACCATTTTCTTTAGGTGGCTCCCAAATGTCTTAGATCCACCTGTGTGTAGATGGGCTTCGGGCATCTTCGATCGATTTTGTGAAGCCTTCGCAGAGCGATTTTTAAATGCATCTCCCGCCCACATATCGCACATTTCATCCCAGTAATCTCTCCTGATAGTAATAGGACCATGGCCCTTCCACAATAATGGATCATCTACTACGCCAGATGCTTTTTTTGCTGCAGTCTTCATAGTGTGCAGCATGTCTGCAAATCGATTGGCAGCCACCTTCTGCCACACCTTCCTTGCATCATTTTCTTCCACCGTAGTTGCAAAGCGATTCGAAGCCTACAAATATTTTCAGAAAGTTAGTAGACATTGCTTAAATAAATTAAATATGAAACACATTAACTATGAGGAACAACTGTATACCATGAATGAGGACCACAATCTGTCTAATACCTCCTTTGGGTACTCTTTCCATTGAGCAACTGGTCCTGGTAGATGTTGAAGAAGTGAATTCCTAATCTCCCGTACTACTTCTTGTGGCTCAAACCTCGTGCTGCACATGAATTGTTACATAGTAAATATCAATATAAAATATTTAAAAGATATGCAATAATTGAAAACAAAATACTTACGGTCGATTATCGATATACACTATTCGAATGAGTCTTCTTGTGCCAGCCTGTGAAGACCCTGTTTCCTGTGTTGGCTGTTGACTTGTGCGATCAACTGGTGTAGGTGGGTCGTGTACAGGCGCAACATCATCTGTAAAAAAATACACACTAAGTTCTCAGAATGTGCATTTGAACTAATCAAGCATCTAATTAGTTATATGATATACCTATCACAGGAGCCCGTGAAGATGAAGGTTGAGCCTGGCTACTACTGGATGAGCGACCACTATAACCTCCACGAACCATATTCTAACAAATAACATATGTCATACAATACATTCAAATAATTCACATCAAGTATTACAATGCATTCAAGTCATTCACATCAAGCATTGCAATGCATTCAAATAATTCAAATCATTGACATCAAGTATTGCACTAATTCAAATCATTCGTTAATTGCATAAATTATAATACATTCAGATAATTGAAATCATTCACATCAAGTATTACAATGCATTCGAATCATTCGTATCAAGTATTACAATACATTGAAATAAAATTTTTAATCATTCACACCAAGTATTGCAATACAACTCACATCAAGTATTACAATGCATTTAAATAGAGGTTTCTAGTATAAGATTTTGCTCACTAGCTTGAGAATTCTTCCTCGGCACTAGTTTGACTTTCTTCTTCTTCTTCTTCTTCTTCTTCATTGTTTGCCCATCCACTTGGTACATCATTTGGATCACATTCCTCTATGAATGTTTCATCAGCCAATGGAGATATGACATGCATATCATGCGCAACATCGTGACCATAAGCGAAGTCACAGACATCATCTGATTGATAGTAATCACTGTCTTCAGCTAACTCATCTTCTTGTAACTGATCATACTCGGGGTATAGTTTGGATTTCACCTTGCAAACTGCCCACCATTCATTTCTATCTGACTTTTTTATACTCGGATATGAAGTATAATAAACTTGTTGAGCTTGCGAGGCTAATATGAATGGTTCATATGTTCCAAACCTGGATTTATGATTCACCTCCACAATGTCTGAAGCTTTGTCGAGTCTTGTTGCAGTTGGATCAAACCAATGACACTTGAATACCGTAACCCTGTTATTCATGCCTAAGTAAGTCAACTCCATTATTTCCTCTATAACACCGTAGTAATCATGTTCATTTTCACCGTAGCTGCTACCCTTGACACACACGCCACTATTTATCGTTGATTTGTTTATACCGTAGTCTTTTGTATGGAATCGATAACCATTTACGATATACCCGTTGTAGCATTGCACAACTTTGGTCGGACCATTTTCTAAATCACATATTCCTTGATCTTTAACATCACCATGGCGAACCTACGTACAGACATAAACAATTATTGTGATCACGATCAATTAAGTAACTTAGTGTTGTTTATAAGTACAAAATTTATGTTAGCTTCTTTACCAACTGTTTCAACCACTCCACAAACTTAGTTTCACGTTCTTTTTGTACTTCTGCATTAGTGAGATGTGAAACTTTGCTTTGCAACTCCAGATCAAATCGTCTGCAAACCACAAATACTTATATTACCGAGCCATGTATCCACATATAGAACATAAAAGGATTTATAATTGAGTTGCATATACATATACTTACTCGATGTATGGGTCGATCGCTGAACAATTAAAAAGAATATAGATGTGTGCTGCATCTTGCTCTCGATCTGTCAATAGCCTTGATCGGCAACTACCAAATGCATGCCCAAGTCGTTGAAATATCGACAGCTTGTCAGCTACAGTTACTTGTTCTCCATCATCGTTACGGGGCGGGCATGTGTAACGTGTTGAAATATGAGGTTCGAAGTACATAGATGAGAAATTTGAAATCTCTTCTAAAGTGTACGCCTCACAAATAGAGCCTTCTACTCTTGCTTTATTACGAACCTTTTTTTTTAGGTCGAACATGCATCTGACAAGAATATACATTTCAAATTTTAAATATCTGTCATTAAAGAGACAAATATAAAAAAACATATACCTTTCAAATGGGTACATCCATCGATATTGCACAGGGCCACCAACCCTTAGTTCATATGGCAAATGTATGATCAAATGTTCCATAACATCGAAAAATGCTGGCGTAAATATATTTTCTAACAGACAAACAGTGGTGATGACAGAGTCCTCGTGATTCTTTACATCTGATACAATGACCTCCGATGCGCACAATGTTCTGAAAAATCCGCTCAACTCAGACAATACCCCCCATATAGGTTTGTCTAACATATCATGGAATGCTAGGGGTATCAATCGTTGCATAAAGATATGACAATCATGGCTCTTCAACCCATATAACTGTCCATCGTCAATCTTCACAGCCCGAGCAATGTTAGAGACATATCCATCTGGAAATCTCAGTTGTCTCAACCATTGACATACATGTTTTATTTGATCAGGTCCGAGCACGTACTTCGCCTTTGGTTTCAGTACTTTGCCATTATACTCTTTGAGTTCCAATTCTGGTCTTTTACATATTAATTTTAAATCCATACGGGCCTTCGGATTATCCTTCGTTTTTCCTTTAATATTCATTACTGTATTGAACACATTATCAAACACATTTTTCTCTACATGCATCACATCCAAATTATGTCGTATCAATAGGGTCGGCCAATACGGTAGTTCCCAAAAAATAGATTTTTTCGTCCAATTGTGTTCCTTCCCAAATCCACGGAAGGGTGTAGGACTGCGGGCATCTGTTAATACATCTGGAAAGTATCGCAATCTTCTTAAAATCTCTATGCCAGACAATCTTGAGGATGGACCTTCCATTTCAGTTGTGCCTGCTGTAAATGCATTCTTTTGACGTCGGAACGGATGATCGTTGGGTAGAAATCGACGATGGCAATCAAACCAGCAAGGCTTCCTTCCATGCCTCAATCTAAAAGCTTTGGAATCCTCCATGCAGTACGGACAAGCCAACCTCCCATGTGTGCTCCAACCAGATAACATACCATATGCAGGGAAGTCACTGATTGTCCATAGAACAACGGCCTTCATGTTGAAATTTTGTTTTTTGTGGGCATCATACGTGGTAACACCGTCATCCCACAGTACTTTTAATTCATCAATCAATGGCCTTAGATATACATCAAGATTTTGGCCAGGTGAGGTCGGACCAGGGATCAACAGAGACAAGAAAAGATTTGGACGTTTCATACACAAGCTTGGTGGAAGGTTGTATGGAGTTACAAATACTGGCCAGCATGAGTATGGAGTTGATCTACCCCCAAATGGATTAAATCCATCTGTACATAGACCGAGTCTAACATTTCGCACTTCCATTGCGAAGTTCTGATGAGTACGATCAAAGTGCTTCCAAGCTTCAGCGTCAACACGTCAACAGGATGCGTGATCTTGTTTTCATCGTGTCGAACTTTATTTGCATGCCATCTCATGTGTTTAGCTGTCTTTGAAGACATATACAATCGCTGCAATCTAGGAGTGATAGGAAAGTAGCGGAGCGACTTGTATGAAACTTCCTTTGATCTCGTGCTACCATTGCCTCTTGTCTTTGGCTTGAACCGAGGATGCCCACATGACGGGCATGATATGTCATTTTCCTGCTCCTTGAAATACAACATGCAGTGATTTGGACAAGCATCAATCTTTTTGTAACCCATACCTAGAGCGTTGACCATAACTTTCGCACGATAGAAATTTTGTGGCAATTTCTCATCTTTAGGCAACATACTTTTCACAATCATGCACAAACGGTCAAAACATGATTGACTCAAATTATACTCGGACTTCAAATTCATTAGTTGAAGAACTGCAGACAAGATAGTGTGACTCTCACAACCGTTCCAAAGTGGCTCATCAGCATCTTTAAGTAAATCATAAAATCTACTAGCTGCATCGTTTGGTGATTCTTCATCTACGCCAGTTCTTACATCACTAGAACTCATAGCAGAACCCAGTTCTGTTCCTGCAGCATCAAATATCAAATTCGTATATGGATTATCGTGCACCACATTCACCCGTGCATCAAAATCGTTTCTAAATTCTTCTCCATGAAACGCCCAGTTCTGATAATCACTCACAAAACCCTTCCTGTATAGGTGATGTCTAACGCCATGAGGTTCTACAAATCGATTATTCTTACAAATCTTGCAGGGACACCTAATCCGACCTGTGGGATCTACCGTACTGACACTCGCCGTTGCAAATTCAATAAAACTATCGACACCATCCATATATTCATGCGATAACTCATTGTCCACTATCCTACGGTACATCCATTCACGGTTTGCAGTCATTCTGTCGTATGATGTTACGAATAGTATCCTAACGAATTAAGAAAAAAAGAATCAGAATGCGACGATGAAGAAAATATCAAATTTATCATGCAATATACTATGTCAAACAATAACAAGAATTTTGATGCATGCATTGATAACTTAATATTTTCATGTGCAAACTATTAATGACATGATACAATCATTTGAAGCATGCTTTTATTATAAAATTTCACATGGAAGTCAAAATCAAATTGAAAGTAACTACATGCAAACATTGATACAATTACATCAAACATTGCAATACATCATAATCATTCATATCAAATAAATGACAAACATGTACCTGCAGCAAACACACTTCAATATCTCACTAACTACTACCATGCTTAGCATGGACTCCGTACTCCAAAAATAAGAACACTTCCATATTTCTACATTAAAATCATGCTCAGCATGATCTCCGAACTCCAACAAAGCAGTCCTAGATATCAACAACTAAGTGAGTGTGTGAACAATAAAGTGTTGCATTCAATAAATTAAATAACATGTGATACGTTTGCATCACTTACTCACCACGGGTATTTACCCGATTTGCATTGTTTTTGTCATTTACTTACCACAGGTGGCCGAGCACGAGTTGGTTCCGTTGAAAAATCTGCACAAAAACAAAACAAATTAAGTAACAAACTAACTAATCATGAAACAAGATGAAACACTAACTAAAAAAATTAAAACAAATTAAAACAACTCTAACTAATTGAAAGAAGAGAAAAGAAAAATAGTATATATGTTAAGCCAAATCTAACTAGAAGATGCTAATTTAACAAACCAGCTATAACATGTTGAACCAGTCGACTAACATAAAGTCATAGACAATTTCTAATCTGAACTACTTAGCAAAGGAATAGTAAATCAATCAATTAGTTTACTAGAAAAGATGTGAACTCTGTTTAACCACCACTATCATAAAGAATTCAAATAGCCCTAATCTAACTAACTGATTGTGAGAACATTAAATACCAATCTATCTAAGAAAAATATAATTATAAAAGACTAATAGATTGAAATACTCTAACTAACCAGATTTCAAGAAAACAAATTGAAGTAAAACTAACTACCAGTAGACATTAACAAACTAACAAATTGAACAACATGGACAACTTGTATATATACATTACAAAAAAAATTTCAACTTAAAATCCATATGGACAACATATATGCAAACTACACTTAAAACCATATGGACATCTTATATACACATATTACAAATTTTTTTTCAAGCTAATCACATGGACAACATAGGGATCACATAATAACTTTTTTTTTTTTTAAAAAGAGATCACATGGGCAGCATAGGTATCCATAACAAAAATTCTTTTCAAAACAGATCACATAGGCAACGTAGGTATCTCATAACAATTTTTTTTTCTAAAAACAAATTAACACATAGGCAACATAGTATTCCTACTAAAGATTTTTTTTTCAAACTGATTTACATAGGCAGCATATGCATTAAAAAACAGATTTTTTTGAAATCAATTCACATAGACAGCATAATATATCTCATAACAGATTGTTTTTTTCAAAAGCAATACACATCGGCAGCATGTTATTCCTACTACAGATTTTATTTTTCAAATGATTCATATAGGCAGCATAGGCATTCAAAAACAGAATTTTTTTTTTGACAAGTCACTTAGGCAGCATAACGCAGGGGGTCGACCCCCCCTGACGGAAAGCACGGCAGGGGGTTAAACCCCCTGCCTTTCCGGCAGGGAAGGGGGTTAAACCCCCTGCCGGAAAGGCAGTTCCGGCATGGGGGGTTGACCCCCTGCCGTGCCTTTACGGCAGGGGGGTCGACCCCCCATGCGTTTCCGGCAGGGGGTCGACCCCCCATGTGTTTCCGGCAGGGGGTCGACCCCCCATGCCTTTCCGACAGGGGGTCGACCCCCCTTGCCGGAAACGCAGGGGGTCGACCCCCCCTGCCGGAAAGCACGGCAGGGGGTTAAACCCCCTCCGTTTCCGGCAGGGAAGGGGCGTACCCCCTGCGTTTAGAAGAAGAAGAAGAAGAAGAAGAAGAAGAAGAAGAAGAAGAAGAAGAAGAAGAAGAAGAAGAAGAAGAAGAAGAATATTACCTGCGCTTCGCCGGACGGTGGCGGGAGGTTGACGGGGAGCGGCAGCTGGCGAGCGCCGGCTGGCGAGCGGTGGACGGGGAGCGGCGGCTGGCGAGCGGCGGTGGCCGGACGGTGGCGAGAGCCGACGGGCGGCGTGAGGGAGCAATACAGCGAAACAGGGAAAAGAGAAAGAGGGATGGGATTAGGGATTTACGCGACATTTAGCGACGGCTTAGCGACGGAAAAATTCCGTCGCTAAGCCGTCGCGAAACCCAAATACCAAAAAAGCGACGGAATATATTCTGTCGCTAAGCCGTCGCTAATTAGCGACGACAGAGTTCCCTCTCTAAATCCGTCGCTAAAATGGTGTTCTTGTAATCAAAAGTAGCGACAAAAACATGCAGTCGCTAATCCGTCGCTAAGTAGCAACAGATTAGCGATAAAAGTCGTTTCTTCGCTAATCCATCGCAAATTAGCGACAGATTCTATCTCTAGCTAATCTGTCGCTAAGTAGCGACGGAAAAAATCCGTCGCTAATTAACAATTTTCTTGTAGTGATAGTCCTCTAGAACATTCTGTTGACACAGATCAAATGAATAGAAAAGTTTCAGTATAAGCTTGATCCAATGTGAAGAGGTCCATGGATAGAGGATCTAGACCTCTTGCTCCATCATCACGTGTTCCACAAGCTATTGTTGACACACTTCCAATAAGTTCAAAGCTTAGGGTATGTTTGGTTTAGATGATTTGGGGCAGATATATTTTGGATATGGTTAAGAGGCTTTTAATATGAGATAGGTTTGGATATGAGTAAGTCTTGGGGAGGTCTATATGGGGTTGGATAAAATGGACTTGGGTTTAGGCTCAAATTAAGGTTTTCGGATGTTGGGATATGTGGGTCTAAAATGGGTTTAAGAGAATCCAATATAAGAGATTTGGATTCAGGATATGAATTTGAGTTTAAATCTTTTGTAATTGGATTTGGGTCTTTACGAGTGTCTTGGATGAATTTTATAAAACAATTATCTAAATTGGATCCTAATTTGGTTTTACCTACTTGAGTTTGGGTAAAAATTTTTGAAACAAACCTAGTTTGCATCAACCATTTCATCTTGCTCCAATCTTGGATCTATCCAAGTCCCTGGTTCTCACTACACCCAAAAAATATTTAAACTACACATAAGATATCCCACTACACCCAAAAAATATTTAAACTTTCTAAGATCTTTCATTTCAAACACATCAGCAAGTCTCTTCTTGACATTTGCATTAATTAGTGGATCATCACCTGCAATAATCATATCATCCACATACACTGGAATAAGCATTGCCCAATATAATTAGTGGATCATCACTTGCAATGATTGTATCATCCACATACATTGCAATAGGCATTGCCCAGTATTAGTAAAGATACAAATAAAGTTAGATCATGAAAACTTTGTCTAAAGCTAAGAATTTTCATAGTTGCACTAAACTTCTCAAACCATGCTTGAGGAGCTTGCTTCAACCCATATAATGCTCTTCTAAGTCTACAAACTCTTCATTTATGATACGACACTTCTTGGGGCAATTTCATATGGACTTCCTCCTCCTCATTCAAAGATGCATTATTTATATTTAGTTGCCACAAATCCCAACTCTTAACTGTAGAGACTGCCAATAATGTTCTTATTGTAGCCATATGTGCCACATGTAGGGGTGTCAGCAAGCCTGGTTTACCAGCACCTAACCCAAACCAAAATCTATAGGGTCCCAATATGGTGATAAATAAGAAGACTCGATTAAGACTATTGCTTGTGTTAATAGAGGATATCTTTTGACTCAGCACAAGTATGCAACTGAACTCATAGCTAAGGCCAGATTGGTTGATGACCATAAGCATATTGATACTCCCATAGAGCCAAATGCTAAGATGAAGCATGATGATGGAGAACTGTTGGAGGATCCTATTGTACATAGATAGCTTGATTTACTTGACTATTTCTAGATCATATATCACTTTTTGCAGTACATGTTGTAAGCCAATTCATGAGTGTTCTAAGGTCGGTTCACTTAGGAGTTGTTCTCATAATAATTGGGTACATATACGTGATGAAACTCAAAAAATGATTTTATTGAGTGAATCTAACTGAAAATAAGTTTTGCATCAAATCTGCTCACGAACTTAGGTACGTCCAACTTGAGGTTGTGCGTACGGGTTAACTTGGGCTTGGGCTTGGGTTAGGTTCAAATTTAGATCATGAGTTAGCTTTAGGTTTAAAGGTTTTTGGATTTGGTTCAAGTGTAATGGGTTGTATTGAGATTAAATTTTGGTGGATTGTGTCCAAGGTTTGGAGTTTCGAACAGTTCAGGCTGATTGAGATAGGGGTTAGGGTTTAAATGGGATGAAATGAGTGGTGTTTGGACCAGAACTGGGCTTGAACACATTTGAATCGGGTTTGGGATCCGGGACCAGCATGCACAACATGTGGAGGGGAGAATTGGTTCTCCCAATCGGTTCAGCGGGTGGGAGCCCCGACCCGTGTTAGGGTAGGGATCATGCAAACACTCGGGATTAGAGGAGGTGTCACGACTGACGATCAAGCCTCCATCTGGCCATCACTGACTGGTAAGTGGTAGACAGTCAGTGGCAGGTCGTTTCCCATCTCGATCAGGGTTAATTAGAGCACCAAACATCCCTCCCCACCAGCTACTGTGTTGTTGCTGTGGGGGGGTCATCCCATGCCCAGGCAACCACCCCACCAGTCATTTCCAATTAGCGGGTGGTACTTGATAGTCATCGATGCCAAGAGTTGAGTAAGAAAGAAAACAAGAAGAAGGGGGCGGACGGTGTTGTCCGCACAGCGAGGCCGACAGCCGATGAACCGATCGAGGTGTCGCCAATCATGGGTGGCTGGCGTCAGTCCACCAGCTACAGGGATACTCGTTGGCCTGCACCTCACCGGCAACAACTGGATAGAAGAAGAAATTAGAGTAAGAAGGGGAAGGAAGCGGGGAACTGGGTGGCCTCCCAGCCGGCGACCATGAGGTCAGGCAGTGCCTGTGGGGAAAAAAGACGTGCTCAGTGATGGTGGAGAAGGACAAGGGGACAATGATGGTGTTTTGTTGAAGGGGAATGAGGAAGGCGATGGTGAGCGATCGACGGCCAAGGCTACCGCCAATCCATACTAATTGGCAAGTGCACCAATCATAGATCCGCAAGTACCTGTGTTGAGCTAGTGGTGTTGTCGATGTGAAGGGAGAATAGTCTGCGAAATAGATGTCGGGGAAGCTTGTTGTCGATGGGGGTTTTTACTGCGAACAACAATTTGGGAAGATGTTGTCGGGGTCACTCTTGTTCTGTCGGACTAGATCGGCTCATGGTGGTGGCCATGGATGAATGTCTTGACTGGTCCTGCTATCATGCAACATTAGTTTTCAACAACTATTTTATGTCATCAATCGAACAGTAATGTTGCCTCATAGGTTGAATCCTTGAATGAATTTAGAATATGACGGGATTGTTCCTTCAAATAGTTCATTCGAACGAATCAAGGTGATTTGTCCCTCCTAAGCCCCCATAGGATTCGATACTGAACTTCACTAATCAACTATATATGAAAATAAAAGAATAACTAGAAAATTGTAAGAAAATAATTGTATTTCCTATTTCAACTTCACTTTTTGACTGTTTATCTACAGAGGTCCCCTCTTCTATAAATAAATGTGATTTTTTCCTAATTCTAATCCAAATAAACTTTCTAATAAGATAACTCTCTAAAAGATAAAACTTATCATAATCTAATAACATCTATATATTAGAATGTGAACCAAATACTAAAATGATCCAAATACAAAAGATTCAAATGACAAAAAAAATCAAAATATGAATTGAATCCAAATAGTTCTTTATCGTCTCAAGTCTTCTGCTCCACTCGTGCATCACTTTGCATATCATTCGTCTATCTAAAGGTAACATTTTTTTCAGTCAATCGTGTCCATCCATCTCTAATTGAACGTGCATCACACAAATACGCATACAGAGAGGTCGCATAAAGGTTTTTCTGCAACACTTTTAGCAGGGGGATCTTGTTGGATCCATACAGGACCCAGGGTAGGCAAAGTAGGCAAGTTAGGATCCAAAGCCCAGCCAGACCTTAACCCAGTCCCGGGTGTTATCCGGTTTGGTTTTAGAACAAAAGGCAAGTTGCCAAATAGCTCTCTGACCGATATTTTCCTTTGCCACTTTGTTATTCTTCACAGCAAGTTTAAATCAAATTCACTATTTGATGGCTAACTGAGTAAGAACTTGGCTAATTTAATCTCGATTAAGTAAAAGTGACAGGCACACTCACCATGTCCTACCCTCCAACCAAAACTGTTTTGATCAAGCTTTTCCATTTCATGCTAGTCATGATAAGATATGAAGTCCATGGGATGTAGGGATGTAAACGGTTCAGATTCATATCGGGTGTAGTCAATATCAAATCCAACTAATAGGACTCCGATTCCCATGGAAAAAGGCTAACACCGAATCCGAAAAAATACATGCAATCGGATGTGGATATCTGTCGGAGTTGAATACCCATCAGATTTGGTCATGAAATCCTTAAATTGAATCCCAATCCAGTTACTAATCAGATTCAATTTCTTAACCAAATCTGAACAATTGGATTCAGCATGGGGTCGGATATTCGTTATATCTGATCTGTTGGCATCCCTAATGGGTAGTTTAAGCTTAGTTACCATTCTCACTTATAATTTGGAAAATTTACGGTATATATTTTTCTGGTCGCAGCAGGTAAAAATACGAAAACATCCTGATGTTTTAAAAAATATCAACATGACATAAATATTATGTTATTATGATAACATTTTCAAAATGTTTATATATTTTTGAAGTGTATAATTGTTTGTTCTTTGTTCATTTGACAACTTTAAACTTTCTTTTATACAAAAAAAAAGTATTTATTTTAAGGCACGTACTTGCAACGCCCTATGAAAATGAGGTTTTTCCAATTCTTGTAATTATAATGTACGTTTGGTTCCATCTATTTAGAAAGTAATCTCATTTGCACAACACCCAAAAGCAACCAAAAGTAAAAAGTGAGTTGTGTACAGCACCTCCAAAAGCAAGCCTTTGCAAATGAGACCTCATGAGATTCGAAAGTGAGATCTCATTTGCACAGCACCCCACAAGCAACGCAAACATGTGAAAGTTGAATCACAAGTTGGGAATCACAGCAGTGATTCTTTACCTAAGAAAATTGGTCACAAGCGTGAACTTGTTACCAGGAATCATAGGCTGAAAAATCACAGCTGTGACCAAAACAAACGAAGCATTAGGTCCCCCCCCCTACTTTCAGCTCCCTTTCATTTTTCTTTACCGATCGACAAAACCTGAATTAGGTGCACTAGTCTGGAAGCTCTTCATTTTTTCTTTATTGATCAGCAACAACATCAAATATCCATCCTTCCAATTGTACAAGTTACATATATGCAAACCTTACAAGATGCAACAAATTTTAAAAAGCCCAAAAGAAAAAAGAGAGAGAAAAAAAAAGGCCCCTTGCCTGCTGCAGAAGACAGATGATAATAAGCATCATAAATTAAAAAACTGGAGTGAATTAATTAGTACTTTGGAAGGAAGCATTCTCTGGGCATGCTATTGTTGAATCGCAGGGTGTCACGGCAGTAGTCATAGATGAGATGGTGTGTCCTGGCCCATTTGAGCAAGCCCCTCTGCCTAGGCGTGAGTGTGGTGTAAGTAGGCTTGTTCCACCAATTAGTGGTGCTTGCACCCCTGCAAAACCTTGCGTTGCCTCTCCATATGCAGGCATCTATCTTGTAATTCCTGAACGATGCAATGAATGGTCCTTTGGACCAATCCACCTTGTCTTGACCCCCCCGTGTTGCCCAGCTGTCACCGTTCCATAGGCTTATTTTGAGTCCCATGGGCTGCCATCTAGGGTAAGGAACACCCTTGTCTGCATGGTTTCTATATACTCTGATGGGTACCCAATCCACCATAAATCTGAAAAAGAGAAAGAGAATTAGTAACAGAAGCTTACATGTTTGGGAACCTTGAATTGGAGGGGTGTTGTGGTTTTCCCAACAGCCTCTGTTGTTTGGGAGTACTGGTGTTGCTAAAACACTGCATTGGAGATGGATTGGTAACCCCAACACCACATTTTTGACACCATTCACACTAATGTTGTTAGCAACTCCATCCCCAACACCACATTTTGACAATACCACATCATTTCGGTGAACCATATTTTAGCAACTCCATCCCCAACACCACATTTTGACAATACCACATCATTTCGGTGAACGATATTTTAGCAACACGGGAAGAATGTTTCCATCCCAAATTAAGAAACCTTGATAGCGCTGCACATGGAACTTCAAAACACAGAATATAATGTGAAGACCAAGTAATCAACTTACACAATTTGATGAAGGTTCCACAGAATAGAATATGTATGGAAATCTGCTGTTGGGTCAAACCATAAATATATCCTCTCCTCTCTATTGTCGAACCCGTCAGCAAAAACATTTGTTTGGAGGATGTATGGTTGTCCACTAACATTGCCCAAGAACTCAAGGTCCAGCTCGTCTCTGTTAGGCTGATCAGAAGTCAACTGCAATGCAGCCAGGATGAGTAACATCAACGACCAAATAAACCATCACATTCAAATAACTTCCATGATCAAGTACCATAGGACCTAAGATTGGAAGCACTAACATAGTATGCCACAACCGTGCCCGCAGAATCTCCAGGAATCAATTTTATCTGCATGTCAATCTGCCCAAACAAGAACATGGAGTTTGATGCAAACGCAGAGCCTGAAATGAATCCGTTTAACAGTTCATTGGTTGAACATAAAATTAAATGCATATAAAATAACTCTGGTACAAGATCATATACAGATAAAGAATCATGTGGATTGAAGCCGTTTGTGCCAATCAACAAGACTAGGGTTAACATCAGACCACGGGTACCTAATACCTAGTCCGTAATGAACATTAAAGACTTGCCTGGTTGAACTCAACACTCATAAGGTTAGCTTGGGGCCATGTGTAAAGTCAACAAGGAACTTGACCACCAGGGTTAAGTTTCTGTAGACTCGGTCTCTACTGTCCAAGTCGTAGTGAGACCCAACAATAGATGAAAAATGCTATCTGGCAAGCCAGAAATTGAACCAGAGTATACTGGATGGATGGATGGAGTGGGTCATCCCTAAAACCTTGTTTATGGAACGTACCTGATTGTTGGTCAAGCCTCAAACTTCTCTCGTGCCCGTCACTAGAGGTATTCACATGATCAGGAGCCCATGTGATATAGAAATCTTTATTGAAATCGCCAACAGAAGCCGATGCGTGAATAGCCAAATTGATGAAAAACAAGACAAAGACTGCAAAATTTCCGCAACTCCCAGACATGGTTTCAGCTCCTCAGAGAAACCCAATTGAGATTTCTCAGCCTTGAAGAAAACCCATAAAATATAAACAAGAGATACAGAGGCCATTTCGAAATGAAGAGTAGGGAGGAAGAAAGGAAGGTTTGCGGCTGCAGACATATCTTGAGGGACGAAAGGAAGTCGTATCTTTGGTTAGCACTAAAAGACATTAATTTATTCTGCCTTTTTACCAACTTTTGGAGGGATACCAATCTCAAGATGAGTGAAGGGAAAGAAAAACATGACGAAAAGTGAGAGGCTGGTTTTAATTAAGATCTTCCTTGTAGTTTTGCAAGGAATAACTTAGTCTCTCCAGCCTGCCTTTCTCCGGCCCTGAAGTATTGATTCCATCTAAAACCAAGGTAAGACGATTGGTTGTAACGGGAGCCTGATTTGGCAGTTGCACTCACCAGTGAGGAGGAAGACAGATGGAGAAATTGGCCTCATATATACAAGTACTATAGTCCATAGAAATTTATCATGTGGGAAAATTTGACCAATTCAATTAGTATATATGTGCAATCAAAACCACCCATCATGAGTTGGCACCATGTTCGAGTAAGAGTTTCCTCCAAAACAAGGCTTGGAAACATTGGATGAGAATTGATTGATCCCTAAGTTGGCTAGGGACTCAAGCAGTTGCTTATGTAGTAAAGAGCTTTAAGAGGTGACGAGACATCACTCCAAAAACAAACATGAACAAGAGATATATATAACCAACCAAACAGCTATGAAAGTCATCGGATGAAAATGCACCTAACCGAGAGCAATCGGACCCCTTCAAAAGTACACTTGCGCGATAACAAATGTCTGCCTGAATTCTGTGGTGCAACACAATTAGGGGTGTCAACGGGTAGGGTTTGGTTTGGACTCAGGTGGAACCAGACAGGGACCAGACCTGGGTCTAATCGGGTCTAGTATAAGAGAAACCATACCCAGACCAGATAAGAACTGCATGAACCACACCCGGACCATACCCGGTAAAATAATACCTTTTATTAATTTTACATTGAAAATTTTGTGGGTCTTAATCGGAATTAGGTCCGGGCATGGATCTGGTATAACATTTCACAAATTATACCGGGTCCATGTATTAAGAGAACCTTTGGGTCCGGACCTGAGTCTTAATCAGGTCTTCTAATTTGTCACCATACTCGGACCCTATAGGGTTTGGTCCGGGTAAACCCAACCCGTTGACACCCCTAAGCACAATGAAATTAGTAAGAGAATCACTGACGATGTGATTGTTCCTCTCTAGCCACCATGCAGATCGTAGCCACTATATCCACAAGAAACAAGCAGGACTACTTTCGGGTGTTCTTAAACTTGGCCGGGACAAGCAGTAGGTCACGGAAGCAAGACTCGTCTCTAATACCAATATTTGAACCCAGCCACGCTAACTTAACCAACCTTGGAAAGAAAGGGAAATACCAAAACAAATGTTTTTCAGTCGATAGCACATCAGATATCTACAAGCAAGGACATAAAACTTTGCATGTTATTTAGCGTAGCCACCTTGTTTGAGTGATGCAAGCCAAGAGAAGATTTTAGCGTGCGTAGTGAGAGTTCATGCTCAGGTCACTACTGTGCTCCATATCACTGTCGCCTGGAAGTGCTCAACATGAGCCTTTTGCTCATGCTAAAATCGTGGCCGACCATTATAAGTTTCGGATGAATGCCATGTGGCACTTACCGTTTCCGTTAAGCGTTAAGTTTCGGTCCAATTTTTCAATGAAAAAGTTTATTAAACAAAAAAAGGTATATGAAACCCCCAAAAGACGCCTGCCTTTGGAGTTCTTCTCTCGTCTTTGGTGGTCTTCTCTCGCTGTTGTGGAGGTGGAAACGTGCAGCCCCCCTCCCTCTCTCTCTCTCTGGTGTGGAGGTGGCGACGCACAGAGACGTTGGAAGCCCTATGTCTTCTGGTCTCTCTCGTTTCTCGTTCTCTTCTCTCTCTGGTGTGGAGGTGGAAACCCTCTATCGCTGGAAGCCCTCTGTTTGTGCGGGCTACTTGTTGACATTGTTATTTTGTTTGTTTTTCTTGATTGGGAACAGAGTGAAACTTTTCTTTTAATAATTTCTGCAGATATCGTTAATGGGGTTGGCAGATATTTCAAGCTTTCGACTAAGGTTGAATATAGGGGTTATAGTTCTTTAGATGATGCTACAACTATACCTCCTCATAAGACCAGACAGGCTGAAATCCTTCTTCTTGAGAGAAACATTGAAGTATTTATTCCTACTATTTGGAGACAATGATGTCCTACCTTTGGATAAGTTTGTTTTTAATACAGAAGCTCACCCTTTTCCTATCAACTGAGTTTGTACTTATTATACCTCAAAAATTCAATGCATTTTAGTTAACTTGAGTGACTCGGATTCTGATTGTGGATAACATGTGGGATTCTTCTTCACGTGCTCCTGGAGTCCTGAACGTTGTTGTTGTGAGTTGTGTATAACAGATAGAATGGCTATATTAGATCACCAGAAGGATTGTTTCGCACATGTTTGCAGTTGCAGGGCTTAGAAAGTTTTTCAGCCATTCATTTTTTTCATTTATCATTGAAGGTTGTATTTGCTCTTTCTATTCTTGCAGTAGCAATAGATTTTTGTGTAACATTTTTTTTTCATTTGAAGAGATTTGTAAGGGCTATCAGCCTACACTTCAGTGAACAATTTATGTTAATTAAATTTGTATTCTATGACAAGGAAGATGAATGAAAATAAATACTTCACTATAACTTTTTGATTTACACAAATTATGTCTTGCTTCCTAATTTGTTTTGGAAATGAGTTATTTACTCATCAGTACTTAGATGTGTGTCTTCCATTACACCTCCATACCGTGACATTCCAAACTTAACTAGTCCACCTGGTACCTTGTTAGTTCGTGTTCTTCCTCAAGGAAAAACAGGTGATCTCCATCTCTAACAACACTGATATCATCTACTTCTGCATTTTCTCCATTGACCACTTTTGTGGGATGGTGTCCTATGAACTTTTGACCTGCAGTTATAGGCGATATAAGTGATGAATGAATACAGAGAACATAATTTTTTTTTTACTTATTTTGTTTTAGTTATAACAGTTTGTTCCATGCATTTCTTGTTTAATTTTTTTGAATATTTGTTCGTCTGGTTATTCACATATTTAAGAGATTATTTTTATTAGTGACCATCTAGTGAGAATTTTCTTGTTTTCCATTTCAAACATTTGGCGCAAACTCTGAGACATACCACCAATTTCAAGAAGCTCTTCCAAAGTGTTCGACAGGTTTATTAGTTTTCCGTGCTAAGCTCTTGGTGTGTTGGTCTTCACTGCATGTATTGTAACCCTTTTCTTGCAAAAACTTGAGGCTTCCCTGTCAATGGGATTGTTGCTATTGTTTGGAGTTGAATGTCTTTCTACCATGATCACTGAATTGCCATGGCAAGAGCTTCCTCTTCCATCTTGTTTTTTATCAATTACTATGCCTTCCATTCTCTTTTCCCCTGTGAGGTGTGTGCTAGGCTGGCTTTGGTTTAGATTCTCATACTTCTTTAGCAGAGTGTAGATGTCTTTGTGCCCTTGTTGGTTGGCCAACATTATTGGTGTTGTTCCTTTGGCGTCTGGTTTGTTCACATCTGCTCCACACTCTAGCAAAAGCTTCACCATTTCAGTCTTCTTGGTAAGAACTGCAATATGGAGTGCAGTTCTTCCTTGGGCATCTGTTGGGTCTATATTGGCTCCATGTTTGATAAGGTCATAGTTGTTGTTCTGGTCACCTTTCTTTGTTGCGAAACACATGATCATTCCAATATGCTTTGTGTCTATAGCTGAAGCGCTCCTCCCATAAGTATTTGTTTCAAATTCTGTACCTGATAAGCAACTGCCACTGGTCACAGAATCCCCTCTATTTTTACATTCTCTCAAAAATGTAAGAAGAATTTCTTGGCAAGAAGAATTATGTCAATTTGCAAGAAAAATAATATAGGTATGGTATTAATGATAGTGGGAGAACCCAATGAATTAAAGTTGTTATTGGATTTTGGATCGTGAGTTTTGGTTGGTTCAGTAGTTTAATTCATTTAAAAGGGTTTTATTTATTTTGTTTTCTCTGTTTCATCTTCCAGATTGATGAAAATGTGCAGAGGGAGATCATTAATCACAGATCATTGTGGCATCCAAACATTATTAGGTTTAAGGAGGTAAAAGTTCTTTCAATTAAATTTAGATGGAAATCCTAGAAGAGTAGTGCATATGTACTCGAGCATTTGAAGAAATTTTAAAAGACTTTCATTATAGAGACTTAAAGCATCATTTCATGTATTTATGTTCATTATAAAGACTTAAAGCATCATTTCAACTTACCTTTGATGGGTCAGCAACCAAATATTGGGGATGGTTTAAGTCTCTATAATGAAACATGAAATGATGCTTTAAACCATCCCGAATATTTGGTTGCATTACCATCATTCAGGGCTCCGGGAGCATGTGAAGAAGAATCCCACATGTTATCCACAATAAAAAATCTGAGTCACTCAAGTTAGCTAAAATGCATCGAATTCTTGAGGTATAATAAGTACAAACATCACGGTTGTTTCACCGTCCAGTTGACAAGAAAAGGGTGAGCTTCTCTATTAAAAACAAACTTATCCAAAGGTAGGACATCATTGTCCCCAAATAGTAGGAATAGATACTTCAATGTCTCTCCCAATAAGAAGGTTTCCATCTTGTCTCTCTTACGAGGAGGTATAGTTGTCGCATCATCTAAAGAACTATGACCCCCGTATTCAACCTTCGTATATTTTTTCAAAAGCTTGAAATATCTGCCAACCCCATTCACGATATCTTCTGAAATTGTTAAAAGGATAAAGTTTCACTCACAAAGTGTTCTCCAACAAGAAAATCAGACCAAATAACAATGTAAACAAGTAGCCTGCACAAACAGAGAGCTTCCAGCGAGAGAGGGTTTCCACCTCTACACCGATGACAGAGGGCTTCCAGCGTCTCTGCGTGTCTCCACCTCCACACAAGAGAGAGAGAGAGAGAGAGAGAGAGAGAGAGAGAGAGAGAGAGAGAGCATATGTTTTAAGCTGGATCAAAGTCACCATGACTTGGTTTATACCTAGTCAAATCATACATATTTCTACAACTAGAGAGGCATGGGTTGCACTTGAGTGTGCGTATGTTTTTCAGTCAAGCCTCTAAATAATGCAGTTGAAAAAGGAGATTTAAGATGTCGTCAAATGTGACATGTCCATAGTTGGTTATTTAAACCATGTTAAATTCTTAATTGATTCTTTTCAAGCTGTGGATTGACCAGTTTAAAAAAGAAGACTTGGTGATGTGCTCAATGGGCTCTCGCATGAGTACGAGAGATTTGTCACCACAATCACCACCTTGAAGAGCCTTTCCATGTTCTATAAAATTTTTGATATGATGTTAAATTAGGAGAAACACATCCAGCTTATGAATTAGAGGTTTGCAGCTAGTGAGACTCCAACCACTCCAATTTTTTCCCAACAAAGTCGTGGTAGAGGTGGTGGCTTCCCTAGAGAGGATCGAGGCGGCCATGGTAGAGGTGGTTGAATCCGTGTGCATTTTCAGGGCAGTGGTAACAATCAGGTGAACCACTCACCACATAATAACCAAGGTGATAATCAAAGTGTTATTTGTCAGTTTTGTTGGCAAAAAAATCACACAGCCAAGTTGAGACATATTAAAAACTTTCATGGTAGCATTGAACAAGAATTTGAGAGACCCAAATTGATATCCTGACACAGGAGCCACCATCACATGATGTCATTCCAAGCTTTCATGCATAATGAAGTTGAGAATCAAGGCTCGAACAATGTTGTGGTTGACAATTGAGCAAGTGTGCCAATGTTTAATACAGACAATATGGTCTTGACTTCTATGGTAAGTTGTTTTCTTTAAAGAATGTCTTGCATGTCCCACATATAAAAAAAATATCTTTTTGTTTCTATGTTAAAGATTTGAAGAACGAAACAATGCTCTTAAGAGGGAGCAAGAATAGTTGTATATATGCCTGCCTGATTAGTGACAGGAAAGCAAAACTCTTTTGAAAAGTGGCAGTGTCGTCTTAGACAGGTGAATAATAATATTTTGAGATTTATGCAAAAAAAACATAATTTAGTATTTGATGATAAACTTATGTTTGACATTTGTTCTTGGATGGTTGTTAAAGCTCATAAGTTGTCACTTGAAAAATCTACATTTCATTCTAATGCTCCATTTAAAAGTTATGCATCCAGACTTGTGCGACCTGCCCTGTCTTTGTCTCCTAAGGGATATCGTTATTATTTGCTTCTTGTTGGTAGGGATTGATTTGGGAATGCCTTATAAGATAAGGATGATTTTGAAAGAAAAAAAAACTATAATAAATCGAACCATACATCAGATTTTAATTAGTTTTCATTCTGATATCATGCTCGGACCTATATCGATTTATACACAAGCAGCATGGCTTTATATCAACTCATTGATAATTAAGTCGCAGGCTCCATTTGATCCCAAGAGTTGAAAGAGTTAATAATTCCTAAGGCTTTGCCTTTGTTTGCACTTGTGCACACTCTCGCGCACATCACTAGTATTGTAATTAAAAGCATGCTATCTTGAAAATAAGAAACATTTTTATATAACATCACGATTTTATCAATTTTAAGAATCACAATAAATTTTCAAAATACCAGTAGCTATTAAAATCAATGGGAATTGACCAATTTGCAAACAACGATTGGGGACTGAAATGAGGGTCCCCTAAAATCAACAGATTTTTTTTTGTTTGTCGAATTGGTCCAAATCCAACCAATTTCTCACACCTTGTGACTGGAAAACTGTGCTTGGGTGAAAAAATGGTCTATCGGATTCCAAACAAACTTCTTTCTGTTTTTGTCTTTTAAATTGAAAGCAAAAAAGTACATTTTTGAATATTTTCTTTAAACGGCGGTATAATCGAGCTGGTTTTATGAACTCATCCAGGCGGTCATGCACCACAAAGCCGAAAAGGTAAAAAACGACACGGAGGAAAACCCTCGACCTCTTGTGCAGCACACCGCCTTCATCTGCTCGTAGAAAAAGTAAAGGGAGTCCTCTCAAGTATCATCCCCCCCCCCACCACCACCACACCACACGCAACCTCACTAGATGATGAAGCGGAGCCTCGTGCTCGCCGCCGTAAGGCTCGCCGGACGATCCCACTGGCCGATGTCGACCGCCGCGACGGCCGTCGAGCCGTCGCCCAACTCCGACGCAGCAGAGGAGGGCGGGGGAATCTCGATGAAGGGCGTGCGGATCGCGGGGCGGCCGCTGTACCTGGACATGCAGGCGACGTCGCCGGTGGACCCGCGGGTGCTGGACGCGATGCTGCCCTTCTTCACCGGTCGCTTCGGCAACCCCCATTCCCGCACTCACCTCTACGGCTGGGAGTCGGACGAGGCCGTCGAGCGCGCCAGGGAGCAGGTCGCTTCCCTTGTGGGCGCCAACCCCAAGGAGATCTTCTTCACCTCCGGCGCCACCGAGTCCAACAACATCTCCGTCAAGGGCCTCATGCGCTTCTACCGCGACAAGAAGCGGCACGTCGTCACCACCCAGACCGAGCACAAGTGCGTCCTCGACTCCTGCCGCCACCTCCAGCAGGAAGGCTTCCACGCCACCTACCTCCCCGTCGGCTCCGACGGCCTCCTCGACCTCGACCGCCTCCGCGATGCCATCCGCCCCGACACCGGCCTCGTCTCCGTCATGGCCGTCAACAACGAGATCGGTGTCGTCCAGCCCATCTCCGAAATCGGCCGCATCTGCCGGGAGAAGGGCGTCCCCTTTCACACGGACGCCGCCCAGGCCCTCGGCAAGGTCCCCATCGACGTCGACCGGATGAACATCTCCCTCATGTCCCTCAGCGGCCACAAGGTCTACGGCCCCAAGGGCGTCGGCGCCCTCTACCTCCGCCGCCGCCCGAGGGTCCGCGTCGAGCCGCAGATGAACGGCGGCGGCCAGGAGCGCGGGATCAGGAGCGGCACCGTCCCGACGCCCCTCGTCGTTGGGTTCGGGGCAGCCTGTGAGATCTCCGCGAAGGAGATGGAGTACGACTCCAGGAAGATCGAGGCCCTGCAGAAGCGGCTTCTCGACGGTATCAGGGCGAGGCTCGACGGTGTGGTGGTGAACGGCAGCGTCGAGCACCGGTACGCCGGGAACCTGAACCTGTCGTTCGCGTACGTGGAGGGGGAGAGCCTGCTCATGGGGCTCAAGGAGGTGGCCGTCTCGAGCGGGAGCGCCTGCACCAGCGCGAGCCTGGAGCCGTCCTATGTGCTGCGGGCGCTCGGCGTCGAGGAGGACATGGCTCACACCTCCATCAGGTTCGGGATCGGGAGGTTCACGACGGAAGCGGAGATCGACCGGGCAATCGAGCTCACGGTGAAGCAGGTCGAGAAGCTGAGGGAGATGAGCCCGCTCTACGAGATGGTCAAGGAAGGGATCGACCTCAAAAGCATCCAATGGGCGCAGCATTGAGTTGGGATCTTGAATTGTTGGGAGTTTGCTAACGACGGAACATGATGGTAGGGAAACTGTTGTTTGAATCAGCGTGATTGATCTATCGATGGTGCGGGCTCCCCATGATTGCCAGTGAGGAGGATGAACACGGTTATTTGGTTTACACCACCTGACCCATGTTTGTAAGTGATTCCCATCTTCTATAGTTGAAATTGTGGATGTTTGAAGCGGTTCCTTTCCTTCTTGTTACTTGGCTTGTGATACTTTTTCTTGTGGCTTACGTCTTTAGAGCTAATAATATAAGATGGTTAGTGGATGGAGAACTATCTTGCTGTTGTACCTATTTTTCTTCCCCCCATCTTATAATGTACAATTTTCTTTTGCTTTAAATAGTTTTTCTGTAGCAGGTTTTGTATATAGACTTTAAGGAATCGGTAGTGGTTGAATATGGAATGTTGCTTTCCTTTTCCTGGGTATTTAATGTATATAAACAACATATTTGAAGCAAAATCATTGGTGTGGTTGCTTTCGTCCTTTTTTTTCTGTTTTATTCTTTTCGTAGTAGGCATCGTGTTTATGTTAGATATTTCGAACTAAGTGGTTACTACTTCAATGAGGAGATTTACTCTTCGGTGAGCTCTTCTTTTTCTTGTGACTTCCTCAACTGTTTGAGTGTTAATCCAATCTTCAATTGTTTGTAAGATGTTTTTTTGTCTTTCAACTGAAACATCATATTTCCATAATTCAAGAAAATAATAAGCAGGGGTTAGATGTTGCCTGTGTCACATGTATTCACACGGAAAGACAAATTGAACAGAGTAAAGAATTGGAGTCTGATAGTACTCAAGTTTCATATGCTTGCATTGGTTAGAAACTCAGTGCATATGGTTCTCTTTTAAGAAAAGTTTGATGGAATGATGGCGCAAGCCTACCATATTCTTTCTACTTCCCCTACTTGAAATAAATCTTTATGGCATCTGACAGGAACTGTTCATGAAACACATATGCTAGTTCCTTGTGGCAAACAGTGTGCATGTAACAGAATATGCATCCATCTCAAGCTCAAGTTTGGTATCTTTGGGATATGAGTTTGGGAAGGGCTATTGGCTTTTTTTTTTTTTTTGAATGTCTGCTATAGATCGAAAACCTTAACCATCAGTTGTTTGACATGTGCTTAATCATGCGTTTATACTATGTTGTTCTGCAAGCTCTCCTTCTATTGCCTGCGTGAATGCAAGACTGTTATTTCTTAATGCTTCATTGAGAATGTCTTTGGTACTTAAGTGATAATTTTCTGCTACATGTTTGATGGTAACTATATGGAGAAAATTAGAAATAGGTGTATATTTTGTTTAAGGCTTATTTGAACAAAACTGAACATGAAAGTTTAAAAATGTTGTGCTTTCTGGTAATGCAGAAAGTAGGAACTGATCCAGCTCTTGATGGGATTAAATTTATGCCCACTTCCTGCTAATGCTATTACTTGCCTTTTGGTTGTAGTATGTAGTTCAAAGTGACTGTGGCTCTGTTGCATAACTGCATGCATGGGAGTGCTGGAACTCGAAGAGATTTGTTTTCATCCATCAGCCACATTTTTCTTTTTGCCTGATTTCTGTGTTAAAGGATTACTCTTCGTTCCAAACACTATGATCTTTTCCTTAGGATTATAACTATGAGTTTCCTTAGGATTATAACTATGAGTGGTGAACTCAAGATACATGCCAGTGAAAAAGTCTGTTAAGTAACCTTATGATGGAAGATGAACTATAGTTTGAGTTATCATATGATGGATATAAAGTAGATCTGCAATACATTCATTCTAAGTGACATGATGGGAATTTTGGGGTAACATTAAGGTTTAGAACGAACACCACTTGTTCGATATTAGTCATACTTTGGTGGGCAGACTGATTCACAAACAAGTGTAATAATTTGGGAGGTGGACAAACATCGTATGTTGGACATTCATCCCATCAATATAAATATTTTTGGAGGGAGGCATTAGCAACACTGAGCATGAGTGATTATAAAGGTAATTGGAGATAAATGTGTTAAGTAATTATGTCAAAACAGCTTAAGTCGAGAACTTTCTTATTCTTTGGCTAGGTGTCAAAATATTGAGTTGTTTAATTGATAATTCAGTTCTTGGCATCTATCAACATGATGCAATTATGTGAGGCCCAGTCAGTCTTGTGGTTAGGCCTACTATGCTTCACTTAGTTTATGGAAAATAGACAAACCTTGCTTAGGCCAGCTAGCCAACCAACCAGGTTTTTAGTTGTGCTTTTGGCATTGTATTTGATGATGACAATCTTCATTATTTTCTTCTTCTTGATTGTCAGCATCATCATCATATTGCTATTATCAGTGTTATTGTTACAGGCCAACCGTTGGAGTATTCCTGTCTCTAGATAGTGTCTCTTGCATAATGGCCTCTTGCAGGACATGTTTTTTTGATGAGAAAAGGGGCTCAAGTAAGAGGAACTGGCCTCTTTGCTCATCAGGGGTCGAAGATAGGATTTTCAAGTGGTGGTTAGTGAGAATTTGAGTTTTATATTATGGGACATTGATGGTCCTATTGATTGGTTGTGTCTGTTCAAAATGTCCCACCCACATCTTGATGAAAACTTGTCCTATTTAAGTAGTGCCTTTTTAAAGAGAATTTTAGTATCTACTCTTCCCTACAAGGATGGAAGGATTAAACTACACATTCATTTCTTGTGAAATGAAATGGGCTTCTGCAGTGAAGCGGTATGTTTATGCGACCATCTAGTTTTTTATCCCAGTTTTTCTCTCCAGTGGAGAATGTGAGACTTTTTTAAACTCTTGTAAGCGAATGCCACTGATTTGTTTTTGCCTCAACTTTCCATGTGAAAAGCTCTCCAAGAGCTTGTGAATAGACCAGTGTTATTAAAAACGCGCCTCAAGGCGCAAAAAGCATGCCTCACCTCAAGGCGACGGGCTTTGTGCCTTGAGGCACAGGTATAAAGCGCAAATGCCCCAAGGCATGCGTCTCATACACCTTGAGGCGCACGCCTCAAGGTGAGGCGTATACGTCTCAGATTTTTGGTCAAATGAGGGTCAAAGCCCTCATTTTGACCCTCATTTGACCAAAATTTAGGTTTTAATAACAGAGCCCCCGACCCTAATGTTATATTTTCTGAGAAACACACAGTTGGGGGCCCTGTTATTTTTTGAAAAACGGAGAGCCGAGGAGACGAGTTAGGAGGAGACAAGTTCGAGGAACAAAAATTTGTTTGGGTGTATTAGGGTTTGTTGCTGGAGAGAAAGGAGGAGACGAGTTCGTTCATTTGAAACACGCAGTTTGTACATTTTGGGTAAGTTTCACTTTTTCCCCATTCTTGTTCTCAGTTTGTATTTTCTGTTTCTTCTTTGACTTATCTTTCCATCTTTTGGACAAAGCATTGGTTCTCAAAATAGATTTTTCATCTTTGATTTGCAAAGGATGAATGGACTGAAGCCCTCTATCAAAAATCTCCTATATAGATTGTGATCTGCTGGTCATCTTTTTAGGTTTCTTTAAGGTGGGATAAATGCCCTACTTCTTTTGAGTGTTGATTATGAGACTTTGTTACTACAGCTTCGAGAATCCTCTTAGGTTTTTAACATTAATTATTTTTTGTTTGATTTATTCTAGTTTATTAGCTTAAATTACTTAAATTAGGATTTTTTTTTCTTTTGGTTTACTACGGCGGACCTTTCGTCCAGACCCTTTTCTCAAGGGTGCTTCTCATAACAGAAAAAAACTTAGTGGGTTTATCGGCTGGTCATCATCCTAAATCAATTCCTAATGGTTTTTATCTCTTTTAGTAGTCAGTTGAGCACGTTATTATGATGACAAAAAAAAAGATTTAAAAGTTGCCAGTCATTGAATTGATTTGGCAAGCCATGCACAACTTGCTACATTCGGTTGAGGAAGAAAAAAAATCAGAAGATATGTTGAATCCATTAATGGTGCTCTGCGTCAAACACCAAAAACCACAAGATTAAACACATGTACAACTTGACAAGCATTACAAAGCCTGATTTAAGTAGCACCAAAATTGAATACATGTCATCCAATCAACCAAAATAATTAATCATAACTGGATTAATGTTACTTTTATATGTTAATCTCATATTTTTTCTTATTTATTTGAGATTTTTTTATTTCTTGTTAGTTGTTGCTTTATCAATAAAGCAATTTTTATTTATTTATAATTTTAGATATTTTTTAGTCTTTTTTATTTTTCAATTTTTTTTTTAGGCTTACGCCTCGCCCCAAATTTTGGTGGAGCGCCTCGCTACGCCTCAACGTTTTTCACAACACTGGAATAGACTCTTCATCCAATGATTTTTTAATATGCTGCTATTTTTTCATTGAATTTCAGTTGTGTTTTGAGGATATATGGTCTCATCCAACTTCTCCCACTTCAACTTGCAGGGCAAGGATTCATATAGACATATGTAGACCAATGTTATATGTATCATACCTTATCGTAAGATACATATCGTTATTATGAGAAATGTTGATACGATACACACTTGTATCATGATACAAATGTGTATCATATTTGTATCGTACAATACGGAGTGTATAGTACGATACATGGTCGATGCACTTAAAAAAGGGGTGAATCGTAATTTTCAGTTTTGAGTTTGAAAGACCTCTTGAGGTTCAACTCTCTCATTTGTGTAGAAGTTATTGGAGAGGTATCCACACATCCTGGGACTCATAAAAGCGATTTGGGGGTCGTTCCGTGCTCAAGGGAGAAGGATTTTGCAGTTTGTTCAAGTAAGAGTGCATTTCCACAATTTTTTCACTCAAGGAAGTTGGTTTAGGTAAAACATCTTTATTATGAGTAAAATTACAAAGCTACCCTCCAAAAAAATTCTGCCTCGAGGGCGTTGTCCCTGCAAACTCCCGCCAACTTACTGCAAAGTTGGATCCGCGAAAATTAGAGATTTATATCAAGGTAGAAATTAGGCTCCACACCTCCAACAAAGATGACATCAAATGATCCGACATGGCAATGGGATACTCAAGTAATGAGTGGAAAATGATTGAAAATCAAGTGCAATGTTAGAGCATCGATATTGGGATCGATTCTCTAACAGTTCTATCGATGCCCTAACAGTTCTCTCGGAAATCGTGAAGGGACTGGGCCCTCATTGATGCACTCATGACGATCGAGAAACTGCGGATGCCACGATTGATGGGAGAAACATGTTGCCGACGATTAGAGGCGGTGGGTTTAATCAAGGGGAGATCCTCAATCTCAATGATTGTACCCTAGAAAAACTTGAAAGGAGAAAGTGATTAAACATGATCTCAGAGAGGGAAGTTCCCCCAAAAACGTCCAAGATGCTTCTTTTTGGGGCTAAGTGCCCCTTAAATAGTCCTGGGGCGGATCGGGTCCAGTATTGATCTGATCTAATACAAACCAAAGCAAATAAAGATTGGTTCAAGATGAATCCAAACCAAAGTAACAAGTCCAAAACTCAACCAAATATCCGATTCGGATACACACGGGTCCAAACGATAAGAAATGGATCTGATCGATCCAAACCAAAAAATAATGGGATCTAGTGCGGTCTGTAACAATTCCCCACCCCTGAAAGACCGCATTGTCCTCAATACCGGAATTTTGGGTAACGTTGTAGCAATTCGTCCTCAACCTCCTTAGTCGCCTCGTCCCCTCCGCTCCTGGTCCTTGAATCAATACCTCCATCACGAGTAGGTTGTCTACTCATCTGCTCCTCTTTCCAAGTTTGCGTCATGGTTGCGGCTGAGCGGCGACCTCCAAGTCGAGAACGCCCTTGATAACTAGAGGCATTAGCTGTGACATGTCCAATATAAATACCCATCTCGTTCGGTGCACCAACGATGAACCCAACCAGGATGCCACTTTTCAGGTTTCTTGCCACCTCTATCAAATATCTTCAATTGTCTACAACCTGTGAAGCTGCATATCTGCCCTTTTGATTTTGGTTTATGGATAGATAGATCAGACCCTCCTTCATACATTATTGATACCGCTTCTCTAGGTAAACACCTTACCTGATGGCTGCCCTTACCTTCAATAACGCAAAATACCACCTGTTGATCACCCCTTCGATTGAGGATATCAATATGCACATCAAGTAACCCTCCCAACTTTGAGCATGCCTCATTAGGATCAACCGAAAGGTGTTCATTGCTAATGGCTAGTTCAGCCTCCTCCTTAAATTGGTGAGGAGTTTCGTTGCTCTGATACCAATGTTAGGGCGATGATCTTAGGATTGGTCCCTAACAGTTTTTTTTTTTTAAATCGTGAAGGACTTGGACCCTCATTAATGCGCTCGTTTGTAATGAAATATGCCGAAATACAAAACAAAGGCCTCTAAGGGCTTTCAAGATTATAAACACAAAGTGCACATGCACATACACAAGTCCAAATCAAATCCAATAAAGGTAGATGAAACCTTATAATGAATATAGTGCAGTCATATGCACAACAAGATGTCAATTGATGCAATCATATGCATGGTCAATATAGGCAAGTCTACTATGAGACAACAAAGACATACAACATTAAAGAGGGCCAAAACATATATAAAGATTTTCAAAGAACCATATAGGAAACCAAGAGCATACACAAGTACAACTAATCATGGATACTCATAAAAAGATCAACATTCATGTACATGTAATAATCTTAATAACTTAAAGCCACGTATCCTATACACGATCTATGAAGAATCACATATGATATGTATAAGAACACATTTAAGCGTATATGCAAGTGATATATTACTCTAATGCAGGATATATATATGAAAAGTAACATATGATACGTCGCATAATTATCCATCCACAAGGGATGATCACAAGGGCCACAAACGGACCAACAATAACATAGCTACTTTTAATAATTTTAAGAACATTCATAAAAGTGAGTAACTCCCATAAGAAGAATTTATGCTCAATACCTTATGCACAAGGATCATGTATCAATAAAAAAAATATTTATTCAACTTTCAAAAATAACAAAGTATCTATGATCACTAAGATTCTAACCACACAATTTTTTTTTAGTATTTCATAAAATATTTTATGCTTCACATAATAATACTTGTGAATGACATACCAAACCATTTTAAATAAAAATTTTAAATTATTTTAAAGTATTTCAGCATTTTTCAAAAATAAAAAAATTTCAATATAACAATAAATACGAACATGATTTGACATTTATAACCATGAAGTGTTCCAATAAAGCATCTAAATGCCAACAACACATGCTTAAGAATACTAGATCATATAAATACATATAAAACAAATTCAAAAATTTAAGATTCAATCTAGATCTCATAAAAGCATACACGTATGCCATTTTACAAGATCAAACAAATTTTATAAACCTTGAAAAAAACATTTAAAGACTTAGTTTTTAACAAAAATAACCAATAACTTTTCAAAGATAAAAAAATGAGTGTTTTTTCATGAATAATGCATGAGATAGATAACTCAAGTAACAATGAAGATTTAAGATACATATTGGGTCAAGATTTTCCTTGAATTCAAACCACACAACGATCACGAACCTTCACGAAGCACGAACTTGAACCAAAGAATCTCAAGACCCAAAAGGCAAAATGCTAAGAAAGATTTTTTGGCTCTTATACTATGTAATGAAATATGCGGAAATACAAAACAAGGGCCTCTAGGGGCTTACAAGATCATAAACACAAAGTGCACATACACATCCACAAGTCCAACTAAGGGACAATACAAGAGCACAAAGACACTACACAAGCACTAAGTGCATTAAAGACAACAAAGAATTTAAAAGAGGAACATAAGAACATAAAAATATATATTTTATTGAGCATGAATGCTTAAGAGAAGCATTAAATAACAAGAGGGGGGTTCACCCCTATTTATACACAAGAGTTAGTCTTAAATAGAGCTATTGGATTGTTCCAACAGCTCTGTTGTCAACTCTATGTTGACTAGTCTAAAAAGAACCCAAGAGCTCTATTTGGTCTTTGACCAAATAAACCCTGTAAAAACCGAAAAAGACAAAAAGAACTAAATAAAGTAAAAGTACTAATGTATACCTAATGGATAACCCAAAGTTACCGGAAGTGCCTAGGTGTATGGGGAAGCACACTTCTCCGATACGCGCTTCGGAAGCGCGAAATGTCGCGCTTCCGAAATGCGTGGGGAAGCGTCCCCCTTTTTTGGGAAGCGCTCTTCCCCCATGCTTCCCCCTCGCTTCCCCATTTTTTTCGCTTCCCCCTCGCTTTCGGTTCGCTTCCTAGGTTGCCTCCGGTTCGCTTCCGAGATGGTTCGTAATTTTCTTCTATGTGGTCCCACGCTTCCCCGCTTCCTAAATTTTTGAAAGTGCCTTGCTTCCCGCTCCTGCTTCCTCGACTGGTAACTCTGGGATAACCTATTATAATAATTGAAATGACCAAGAAGAAACTATACATTTGACAGAAAAAGTAGACAACCAATCTTATAGATCAAATGACAGCCACATTATGCGTTTAAGCAACAGATCAACAAAGAAAAACCAATATTTAGAGAGACAAAAAACTCAAAAAAGAACATCATTACTAATAAAGATGAAAAACCCATAAATAAAAAGAGCATCATATCTATGGAATCAACCAAGAAATAAACAATACCCTAAAAAATAATCCTACTACCCATAACCTTGCAAGAAATAATTACCAACAAAAATCAAAAGGGAAACCAAATAAGATTATGGACTTTTCAAGATCTACAAAAGCAATCCATAAAAACTCAAATGGGCTTTTATCCTAAAAACCCAAAAATCACCAAGAAAGAATGCTTTAAACATACAAAACCAAACAATAAAACCCTGAACAAGATTTTTCCTATGATAAACCCCAAAAGAAAAAAGAGAGAGAGAGACACACAAGAGACAAATCAGAGAGAGAGGTACTTGTACGGGGGAGTGAGAGCACTGCGTCTTCTTGTTCTTCTTCTTCGTTATATTCTTCTGCCCTATCGAGAGATAGGGGACACGAGAGGGGTGAAAAGGGAGAAAAGGTCTCCCTTTTATAAGTTGGTTTAAGTCAACAAAAAAAAAACAAAAGGTGGACCGTCTTGGACTTAAGCCTAGGCATCCATATAAGGCCCCATCGCCCATACCTGGTCGCCCGGGTGGTGGAGCTGTGCCTAGGCGCCTTCTTTGACAACTAAGATACATACAACTTAATAGTGACGATCGAGAATCTGTGGATGCCACAATCGAAGGGATAAACATGTTCCCAACGATCAAAGGCAGTGGGTTCATACCCTCGAAAAATGTGAAAGGAAGAGGAAAGTAGAAAATGTGATCTTAGAGATGGGAGTTCCCCAAAAATGTTCAAGATGCTTCATTATGGGGCTAAGTCCCCCCCTTAAATAGTTCAGGGGCGGATCGGGTTCGGTGTGGATCTGATCTCAAACACAACCCAAACTAAAGTAACATGTCTAAAACCCAACCAAATACTCGACCTAGATACACACGGGTCCAAACTTGAAGAAATGAATTTGATTGATCCAAACCAAAAAAGAACGGGATCCATGTATTACCATAATATTTTGTTTATATAATATGAAAGTATGAGTATTGTGACATGTTAATTGCAAGATATTTATTATTTTGTATTGTTCTTGTGAGATAGTTGATGTTTGATAATGTCTTATGCAACTCATAGAGACATAAATGTTTCATATGTGATTTTATGGTTGTATTTTGTGCAATTCATCATTGTTTAATGTGTTATGATTTCTTTAGAATTTTTGCTAGTTTTTTTTTATGATTTTTTGGATTTTTATAAATTTTTTATTAAAAATTATGATGTTTTACGATACGATACAATACGCATCTTATTTTGGGTCCGACTGATGTGGGTAACGATACGAAACTTACAACCTTGGTGTAGACCAATATCACCTGTAGTGGAAAAAGGATCTAAAGCATCGTGAAGGAAAACATGAGATGAGAGGAAATCACTTCTGCTGAAGTCATTTATAGTAATATGCATACAATGTTGTGCACTAAATCTAAGCTTTCTTATATTAGATGACTTGCAAGTAGGATTCATAATAATTCTGGCTTGCGTCATTGCAAGCAGTAAAAAGAACACTGGGTATATTAGAATGAAAAATTGATTATCTCTAGGTATGCAAAAGCAGTGACTATATTACCTGATGTAAATGCATTGGCTAATCTAATAATGCTTGGACAACTTCTTGTTATAAATGGTTAAAGATCAAAGAAAATTCATATGCAACATTGTGTGATGGCTGGCCAGTCATAATAAGGTGGCACAAAAGGAATGATTTTCATATTTTAAGTGATTGGTATTGATATGCATGTTACGTCTTGGCTTTTATTATGATGAAGCAGGAGTTTCCTGTGGTTTTAAAAGTGTTAAAGCAGATTGTATTGTGTTTTTTCATGTGTTTGTAGGTTAATGCTCTAATGTAATGAATAGATATACCTCATTGGCTGTTGAATCAGGTCTTATATTCCTATTCTTACCTGTTGTGTAACAAGCACTGTTTACACCTCAAAAGTGTGGATTGTATTATATGAAGTTAGAATTCAGTTGGCTGAAACTCTAGGACAAAAGTTTTGGTAGTTATGATAAATCCAATAGCACAGCCATGTGATGAACACAGTGCAACCTATTTTTTCGCCTTTTACAAAAGAATACCGTGTGCTCCCCACTTAAAGCGGCTTAAGCCCATTTTTGGAGGCTATGCCACATGGGCATTTCCTTTTGACTCCCGTTCCATATCTGTTGATATACAAATAATATAAGAAACTTATTCAAAATGGTCATATCCATGTGACATTGTTTGGAGGGTCTTTACTTCCCCTTGAGTAAAGTGGAAAAACCCTAATCCATTCGAAAAAAAAAAATCGATAATACATCTCTTGGGATGAAAGTGCAATTTATAGGCATAGCCAATAGGGAGAATGAACAAGACATGAAACGTCATCTCACTTTTCAAGGGGGTGTTGTTGGATATGTAACCTCAGGACATATTAGTAGTTTTAGTAGAAGTTTTGTACCTTTGTTGAAACATCATTCAGTGATGAGTCCCTTTGTAGAAATGTGGCCCTTGAAGAGGCTTTGCCAAGTGGGGTCATGAAAAAAGTGAATGGTCAACATCCATTTGCATCACTTGCAAGAGTTCATAAGTAGAAGACTTTAGAGAGAATTTTGTAATTAAAAAAATCCACTAATTTACACTAAAAATATTTTTTTTCTGGAGATGATCATCTGCTGACCTTTTTGTTTCCCATGAAAGTTTAGGATGTCGGTTCCTGAGATAAACCATGTTTTTTAGAATTTCGGATTCTGGTTTTTGATATCAGAATCTAACAATATTGTGAAGTATATCTCGAGAAGTGGATTTCCTTGGGTCAAGCTTCTCAGCTGCAAAACTTCTGACAGTATGCTCCTATGTGCTAATGGTTGTATATAAAAAATAAGGAGGTCAATTTGACCTTTCGCCATTTAATTCTTCCATAGGTCAGTTATTTGTGATGGAACTTCACCTTCCTCTAAATCATTTTCATTATCTGATCGTTGTTCATTGAGATTAAAAAAAAGTAGTCTTCATTAGCTTTTTTCCTAATCATAGACATTTTGCAGTTGAAGTGTTTTCTGGTTAATTTAGATGAGCATGATAAGAGAACCCTATCACGGAACCTTATAGAAAAGGTGGGCCTAGTAAAAACAAAGGAAAACGATATTTATGCACTGCAGTTGACTTTTCTGGTTAATCTGGACGAGCATGACAAATCCTGTCTTTGCTAACCAGGGAAACCCAAAAACCAAAAACAGGATAGGGTAAACCAAAGGCAAGAGATTGAATCACGTGTGGGTGGTATTCTTTGGGAAGGAAAGACTAATTTGTCATGAATTTTCTTTTGACTTGTATTTCAAAGTTCTTTTCCTCTTTTGATGCCTTTTTTTCTTTCTACTGACATTTCAATATGGTACATGTTTTATGAGCATGAATCACAGTAATATTTTGCACTATAATACAGTCTGTGTTTGGTGTAGGAGTTTCTTCGTTTGCAATGTACTTGATTATGTTGCTATTGTCAATAACAGTTTGTTCTTGCTAGCAATCTTAGTATTATGAGTAAAAACCTAGTTATAGTTCAAATAAAAAAATGTAATGAATGAACATCATGGAACCATACTTAGATTGTTCTAAAAAAGTATCAGTAATGTTTCTGCGCATGGACCCACGACCCACACCATATCACTTGTTTTTTTGAACACTGTTTATCCTTAACTTGGAACATCATAGAGGTGCTTATTGTGATGGATTCTTATATTCGGCTTTTCCTTTGCACATGATGTTGAAAGGTTTTTTGGTCCAAAGGGTTGCTGTATGCTATGTGGTTTTCGGTTCTCCAGTAGGCCATTCTCGCTCAAAACTTTTGGTCACTATGCCTCTCATCTATTTATTAAATTGAAATTTCGGTGTTGCTTTGCCTGTGCTTGTCCAAATATCTCATCTTTTTTCATTCCCTTGTCTAATACGCTATAATGTATCCTCTTCCAGCAACTTTCACTGTCAGTATAAGATTCTCCAGTTCCCATCCGTGTACTTCTATAACTAGTTTCCTCTCTCGCTGCTACCAAGCTACTTTTAAAACACCATGCTTCAGTTTCTGTAGTCATCAGGTTCGAAAAGTATTAATCACATAAAGCAATGATGAAGACTGAGTAGAAGAATGCTACACCTTAATGTGAGATGCACATCTTGGGGAAATTCACTGCAGGTTTCATATTAACGGTAAATACCCCTTGCACCGTTAAACTGAATGACACCATATTAGTTTAACTGTACAATTTTATGTGGGGTTTTGAAGTCTGAAGTCAACCAAAATCTTATCGAAGTCAAAGAATACCAAACACAATAGACATCAGAATCAAATCGTACTGGTTTACTTATAAATCTGGGTACGGTAATAAGGGATAGGTGCTCATTGGAATTGGGTCGGTTCAGTTGTCTTCAGTTTTCATTTAATGATGAAATTGTTTTTCAGTTGAATACAAGTTCAAATGAGAAGGGGCTTAGTCTGAGATTGGGTGTGGTTATGATTGTACCAATACTGACTGTTCTTCAGCTTCCTGCCCAACTTGTGCATTATGAGAGAAATGAACACGTTTGGATGATCGCTAGTGTAATAAGAGAGCTTGTGAGTATTTGGTCCCATTACTTGAAGCATTTTGGGAGTATTGGTTAGTTGGTTGTATCCTGCCAATCAAGTGTTGATTCCTATCATTACGAACTGTTATGGGTTGAGATCTAAACCCACCGCTTCTGTTCTTCCTCTTGGTTATGCAATCTTACGGACCAAGTAAAGCATAATTGTATGCCATCTGATTGTGTCACCTTTTTCAATCCCATGAAATACTTCACACCTTAATCACCTTGTATTCTACGTGATTCTTCACCCCAAGGGCGTATTTGGATGCAAGCAATATTCTGAAAACTGGGACAAGTTGGGAAGTAATAAATAAAGCACAATGGAGCATCTTAAATATCCCCATTTATGGATAAATGGTGAATCCACTCCCTAAGAAAGTTAGGACTCATGAGTGCACTTTGTTTTTTATTAGTATGGGAAAGGCTCAGGCAACCCAAGGCAAACAATCAGGCAACTCATTAGCTCTCCCCTTCAGATTTGATGACGGGCATAGGGAGGCATTATTGAAGCTTGATATTCCTAGCTTTTGAATAATGGTACTAAGAAAAGTTGTATATGGGCATGTACCATTATTTTGAAACTGTAATCTGGTGGAGATTATTCTAATCTTTCGTATCTCGAGTGAGAAAACCAATGGGAAGCGGGGAAGTGGGAAAAGGGTGAAACTGTGGGGATAAATGTCCTAGATTGCCTTTTTTCTCTTTCAAAAGGCCTACCACGTTAAAGGAAAAATGGGACAATGGCATTTTGCTCCTTTTCTTTTCTAGTGCAAGGGGTATTCTCTATTTCCCATGCTCTGCTTCAGCAGTTCAGCTGTCTTGCTTATCAGCGTGATGGAGCGAGTTTGCCATTTGGATGAAGGAATCTCTAGCTCGTAATCGTTTCCTCATGATGACCATTCGGGTCACCAAGTTGGCAAATATTGAGGGACATGGGCTCTCAAAATGGACATGCTAGCAGCATCTGAGAGAGAGAGAGAGAGAGAGAGAGAGAGAGAGAGAGAGAGAGGTCCCCCAGCTCTGGTTTTAGGCCATATGCATCTTGTCCTACGCCTGACTGGGTCTGCCCAATGGGGTCAACTTCCCCTCTGTCTGCCGACCTTGTTTGTCAGTTGCAGACCTGACGAGAAATGGGCGCAGCCCACTTGGCTCATTGGGTTGATCTTCCTCACTTGTATCCTGCACGTGATGCCTTTCAACTGTTTTTTTCCTACCCTAAATATTATAAAAAAAAGGCCATTTTTTATGCAGCAGTGCTTCATGCTTAGCATACAGCTCCACTACTGCTGACCATCCCTCTCAATATTTCTCAAGATGGACGATGAGAAATGTCACGATGGATGGTTGTAAAGTTTATAAATGCAGAAGCAGGGGTACGAGTGGCCAAAAAGTTCTCTTTAGAATTTTTTTTGAAATGACATCTTTATGTTATGCTTTTGGCATAGAATCAAAAAATTCTTTGGGCATGATCAGATTTATTTTCAATAAAATCTGTGTTACATGACATTTGGTAATTTTTTTAATAAAATGAACAGTTACAAAAACTCATGATACGATTTCATGATAGCAATTCAAATCTCTAATGATGACTCTCATTAAAATTTACCTATTAAGTTGTATTAAAATATCTCCAATGATTCACATTCCCAAAACGTCTCTCTCTCAAACTAATCTTCTCCAACTCCCTTGTGAAAAGGTTTCCTTTTCTCTTTCCTTTGAAACGTCTTTCCATCAAATAAATTTACTGCATTATCCTATTAAAGTAAACCACCCTCCATCTCCTACCCTTCCTATATCTTACGTTGTTTCCTAAGCATTGTCCTATTAAAGTAAACCACCCTCCATCTCCTACCCTTCCTATATTTTTCCATGCAGACAGGGAAACCACCCCCGAGGGGTGTAAACCCGGGCGCACCCCTCGACCCCAGTGAGCCACTAGCTTCGGCTTATGCAAGGGGAATAACGCCCACGGGAATTGAACCCTGACTGCCCGAATGACAGCCGAGGCCCGTTCCAACTATGCTAACCCTTCGGGTCTCATTTCTTAGCTTAATTATCCGGTTTATCAGGACAAGTGGGTGCAGTGAAACACCCCTTTAGTTAGGGGGATCCAACCTAAAGGCCTTCTATGTTGATTGAGAATTTAACCACTCCTCGGACTATCTGAAAACCTAACTAGGTCCTGCACTTGGCTGAGTGGACCATTTTCATTCAGTCACCTGGCACTAGGGCTGGTAAAATGGACGGAGCTTGGGCTGTTCAGGGCCGGCACGTTAAGGGTGCACCCCTGCTCGGCTTATCTCGTGAGCTTGTCACACGCTGAAACTGAGCCCAAGCTCGTTATGAGACGAGCTTTACAAGCTGATCACTCCATACAAAAGCAGTGGGTCAACTTGTAGTCTGGCAGGGCCTGGTTGATCTCTGAGGGATAAAAATCTTACTAAACTATGATTTTCTCACATAAGGCAATCCCTCAAGGTGTAATCACCAAATACTAACACTATATAAGGGGTGTTTGAATGTGCGGGGTGCCTATCAGGTGGGGTTCACGCGCCCAATCAAACGCTGGATGTACGGATACCCAGGACACCATGTCCAGCGTATTCCTTTGAGATACGTTTTGGTGTCCAAGTGAGTTCTACCCTTCCCCCTGGAACAGGGAAAGATAGGACACCTTAAAAAAGAAAATGTCATTGGGTATCCTTGTCCAAGGCTATTCGTGGACAAGACAAGACCGGACATGGTGTCCTTGTCAATGGCTATCGGTGAATGAAACACCCCCTAAAGGGTTTTCTGGATTCACTGCTTATATAACGTGCATCCATTGTGATATGTGATTATTGAACAGCAAGGAATATCCTAGCTGGAACTGGATAGGTGGGCATGACAGAACAAAACATTGGCTGAAAACCAATGATGGACATCGGGTCATGTGCCCAAGGGGCCTTCGGGTCCTAACCTGAAACTCGATAAGACGGGGGCCTGACCTGGCTCGAACAAAATCCGGCTGGGCTCAGATCTTGGATGAGAAAAAAGGAAAAGAAGAGATCAATAGGGCAACTCAAGCCCAGCCTGGATGTCCATATATACGGGCCTCCCGGTAAAACTTGAGAACGACATGACCCAGTCCCAATCTTACCCACGTAAGAGTCAGATCAGAAATGTGCACCTAGTCGGGTCACATCGGACCAGGATGTCCTGATGTCCACCTCCACGTGCCACTCATGCTCCTAACGACTAAGCAAGACACGGTGCAAGTCCAGAACACTTTGGGACGCTAGCCTACAGCTATGTGACCTTGCTATTGTATGAATAAAAAAATTTCATCGATTTTGATCCCCGTCTTAATTTTGTAGAAGTTTTGCCCCGATAAAAACCTTATATGACCTAACTTATGCAAAAATTACCCAATAACATTCAACCAAGTGAAGGGAGTTGTCAACGACCTTGTGGTTTGAACGTGTCCAAACCCAAAATCATTCAAGCCTAGCTAGAAGAAAGAACCTGCCTTTTTTTTGTGGGGTAGACTCTGTCCAAGTTTAACCCCTCTACCATTGAGGGTATGTGGGTCTTGAATCCTGCTTGCACGGACTCATTTGAACTTGGAACGGAGCTCAGTTGACTCAAAATAAATGATGGTTCGATTTGGATGAGTCAACTAGGTTGGGAATGCTAATATTCTGCAGCCTACGGTTGCTTGCATGAAAACACTCGGACAAAAAGAATCTGGTGACACTTTTTTGGAGAAGAAGCCTAACGATATATACGGGCAATATATATGAAAAGATAGAGGAGCAAGAAAAGCGTCATAGCGTGTCAGATAATTCAAATAAATAAAGTGAATCGGTTTTCTAAATCTCTGAAAGCATCGTTGGCGCTGCCATCTGCTAATTCTCTGCAACCACACGAAGATGCACACATACCCCTAGCTTCAGTTGCCTATTCCCGATTCAAAAAGGTTGCAGATCGCGATGCAGACCACACGTACTGCATCACCATTCACTCCTTAGCCCCACCAACATGCTCAAGAGTATATTTTACATGCAATTCTCATTATTAAATCTCTGCGCATTGTAAAGAGGATAGTTTCATAGTCATATGCAATTTGTATCGGCAACAATTCCACAGAAATCTACATAAACTTTTAATTCTTTATATATATATATATATATAATCTTAACACGAGAGGAAAGAAAGAATTGCAGTGTCGCTATGGGTTATAGATGGCGTCCCCACATTTGCATTTCCAGCTCATGGGCTTGTAGTTGGACGTGTCACCGGCTATTGCACTTGTGGAAGAGACCACGGTGTGCCTATTTCCGTTCTTGTATTGAGGGGTAGCCGGCACCTGTATAGCTTCGCAGTTCACACAAGAAGCACACCTCTTCTGGCACCTAGGAGGCCTTGAACCTATCACCATTCCTCCTCCATAAACGATCTTGCTCGCTTCCTCGGCAGCTTCCACCTGCAGTACATGTATAGGCGAAATGAGACGACATATAACACATCATTAAAAAAAAACAGAAAAACAGAATCCCGAGAAGAAGAGAGAAAAAAATGAGAAAAGTAACAAAGAGATGATGTTCAGATATCCGTAATAATCTCTAGTCATCACCTTAGGATCCTGGAGCAGTTTGGACGCTGATTTACCTGAAAAGGAAGACGAGCGAAAGCATACTCAGACGAAGAGTTAAGGGAAAAAAAAGGAAGACTTGGAAAAGTGAGAGGTTTTGAGAGAGTGGAATCACCCTCAACAGAGAACTTCAACAGAGCCGAATCGGAGAGTATGAAGAGAGCCACAAAATAGAGAAGAACGTAAAAGCAGCAGCCTCGGTCCATGAATAAGAAAAGTGAACGAATAGAGAGTTTCGGTTGGTTAACTCTAGCTCCAATCTTCTTTATAATAACGAGGAACGAAAGAAGACAAGGCAATATGGAGCCAAAAAGAAGTCTTGAAAAAGAGTGCTCTTAATAAGAGTTGGCATACTGATGCCACCTTAATTAACCATAATATATATACACGTTTGGCTGATGGAACAAGCATGATATCTGAAGAATACCCACGAAACCTATGCGATCTGCCGCATTGGTCCACGCGCCCAAGATGGGGAGTATAAAAAGAAAACAGATCTCTTCAGAAAAAAAAATCTCCTCAGAAAAAATAAAAAGAAAACAGAAAAGAGAGTATGAAAATCATGACCCAACAATGATAAATCGGTAACATATATGGATATATGATATAACAACACAGTCTCACCTCCAAAAGCAGCGAAGACCTCAACCCCACATCACCAGCTAGGTTTCCCCAAGAGACCTGAAATCACAGCTGGGCCTCTCTTGGCGTGTGGTGCTTTTCTTGCTATGTTTTACATCTGACCAACCCCAACTTCACACGCCACCCTCTCTCTCTCTCTCTCTCTCTCCTTGGGTATATATTTCTAACACACGGTTTTAGTGGTTAAATCACACATCTCTAGACGTCTCTTTCTGTATCCAAATTCCAAACATCTCCATCTGTCTCTGTGAAGTGGCTTTCTAAGGTGTCAGAGAGGTGGTTGCTAGTTACTACCTCAAACAGAAAACAAATTTAACGCTACCTCCCAAAAAGGCGGTACCCATTTTTTTTTGTTTTCTCCCCTTTCTATGCCATCCAAACCGTTAGATGTTGTGGTGGATTCAATCAGCAGCAATTAAGAGATGCTTGTTTGGTCTAATCCTTTTAGTTAAGCGGTACGAGTTGTCATCGATTTGTTTTAGTTGTGATAACGATGGTAGAGAGAGAATTCCAACTTTTTGCTATCTTTTCCGCATCGTCTTGTCCTGCGTCAAGAATGTTGCAGATTGAAGGATGGCGGTGAGCAGAGAACCATGCAGAGAGGAAATCGAAAGGATTGAAGGTCTACTAGATATTTGATAACGATCGAAAGGAAATCGTGCCCCACCACGTCGCGGAATACGGGGTGGTGGAGTGATTTAGTACATGATGATAATAACATGGGATTATCGAATGGAGGGAACGGCGTTCGCCTTGGGAAAGAGGGATTTCGTAGGCTCTAGCGCTGCAACAGTCGGAAACTCTTCCGTGATCTTTTTAGATTATCGGGTACTGCATTCTTATTAATTTCACTTTATACGGGCACATATATGAGTTAATGACACCTAGCTTTTACAGTTCACTTTTTCACTATTCAATGCGGATCTTCTCCGTTTCCTCATTTTTGGTGTCAAATTTTTGGCATCATATAAGAATAAGTATAGATACAAGATTGGGGGTATAGCCACTAATGATTGGAAAACTGTTTCACGATAATTGATTCCTATGAAAAGTAAGTTAAGGGTATGGAGAAGCTAAGCATGATGTTTCCCAGGTGCAGTCGGTTACTCTCTCTCTCTCACACACAAAAAGAAGAAAAAGAATTTTTTAGTACTGCACATCTTAAATGGAGGCTGCAGAACAAAAGGATAGTTGGTGTATGGTGCAGATGGCTGATCTTGCATAGAGGCCATTGTTGGACATTTTGGGTCTGGGTTCAACTTATAGGGTGACCCGGTTTGATACTTTGGTTAGTGGACTGTTAATGGGTATTACTGGGGTGGAGGTTACGGAGAGACCACGTTCAGTAATCAAAGGCTAAACTGTGTGATTAGTGCAGCCAACAGCCACAAAGATAGCTTATTGCTCACCTTCTTGAAATCTCAGTTTGGGTTCAAGGTCATGCTCACCATCGACTAAGGCCTAAGCATCAATAGGTTGAGGAGAACGCTGAGCACCCACACGTCGTATCCATGGCGTCTACTGGTATGTATTTGCATTCCAGTTTAATTCTGCAAATACACCAACATTGAGATATGGGCCCATGCATCATGCAATTTTGCTGTGCGTGCGGGTTCGTTGGAGGCGTTTAGTTTATGCTCGTCAATGTCGGCGTATCCAATTTTCAATGTTGATGCAGACTCGGGCCTGCTGTCACCTTCCCGCACCGCCAATGGTAGCGGTCACTGGTGACATAGATGGTAGGTAGCAGAATCGGGGCCAGCATGTGCGTATATCCATTCTACTACCGACGACGACACTGGTGGAAACCACAGGTCGGCTTGATGCTCTTCGGTTTCTCTGGGAACCAAAGGGGTTCGGTTTAAAAAACAAAAAAAAACAGGGGTCAGGCACAATTACCTACCGATGCGGTCTTGCTGGCGCCGCTGGCAGCGGAGATTGATCGCCGGATCACCATGCTGGTCGAAACCCCAAAACCCATGCGTCAGTTGGGTTCTTCGTTGGGTTTTGTCAGGCGATTGAGTGTCGATTATGCTCTGGCCGACCATCAGGCTATTATTGTCAGGGAGCAAAAGTTGCTTTTCGCCGAGGGGGTAGTCGCCTCACTGATAGCCTCATTGGCGACGTCCCTTGTCACCAGATGCACCGAAGGGGCATTTGCCCTCTTCAGCTTCTGCTATGGCCGGTCATCTGGCTGTCGTCGTCGAAAAGCACAAGGGGGGCATTCTCTTTCGCCGATTGGATGACATTCGTCGGTCGACCATCGATGTTGGTTGCTGAGGGGTGACATGGGTTGTTGTTCAGTTTCTGAGAAAACCTGATGGCTTTCGGTTTTCTTAGAAATTGAAAGGAGAAACCATCGGGTTTTTGTTTTTATACTAGAATTGGGTTGGATCGAGCATACTGACCTGGTGGCAGTCCCGATCCAGACCCGATTTGGGTGGACCAGGTCTGTCGATACATCGGGTTGGTCCTGACCCAGGATTGAACTCGGGCCCATTAGGTTTCTGGGTCTGGGTTTGATCCGGAGAGCCCGGATCCTGTATGGATCGGGTAAGACCCAAGTCCTATATGGACTGGGTTCGACCCGTATCCTGTATGGACCGAGTCAAATCCGGGTCCTGTATGGATCGGGTCCTATTCGGACTGGCTCTGCCCTGAGTCCTATTCAGATCGGGTGCGCCTGGGTCTTGTTTGTACTGGGTCCAACCTGGGTCCTATTAGGACTGGATCCAAGTTTAATCTGGATCTGGTTCTTTGATCTGATCTAGTTCCTATTGTGGAATGGATCTGGATCTGGTATGAGACCGGTATTTGGATCATAGCTCAGATCCAATTCGAGTTTCAGTTATGAACCACATATATATAAATCTAAATTAAATAGGGTAGGATCCATAATAAGGTCCAAACACTGTTTACACCTGAACTGAATTAGTGACCAATACGACCCTTTTGAGGACCGATTCAGAGCCATTTTTTACCGGTTCCTTTCAATTTTTCATCGGTTTCGAGATATAGAGACCCTATTTTCATGGATTTATAAAAACATAAGGATTTTCTCATTCGATTATAGGGTATTATGAGCCTTTGTTCATGTTTTTGCACAAGTTTATTAAGTTCAGAACTGGTTCAGGCCCTTAGATGACTGGTTCGGGGTCATTTCAGACCGGTTCAGGGTGTTTTAAGACTGGTTTCAGCTTCAGGACCCTGAGTTTTACCCATACGAGCATGTTTTGTTATCTTTCATTTCTTATAAGTGTTCATTATTAAGAAAGCATGACTTATGCATGTCAATTCATGTGTTTTATATTTGTTAAGTTATGCATAATGCTTTTAAGCATGAGTTATGACTAAATTGATGATATTTTATCATCAAAATTAGTTTATGCATATAAGTTAGAGCATAAACTTGTTTTTTGATAATATAATATATATTTTATTATGAATATGCATGCATTAGCATGTGTACATGGGCATGCTCTATAATACAAATATATTTTCGGTAAAAGTTCTTGATTGACCGATTCATGTAATCACCAAAGTGATCTGAGTTGCGTTGATTAAGAATTCTTTAGACCGTATTAAGATTCATTATTATATTTATGTGTGACTTTATAAAACAATGATTCTACCTAAAGGTAGGTCGTTGTATTCCAAATTCATACAGGGTATAATAGTAGATGTGTATTTCAGCCTATGAAGCATATTCGTACCCAAATGTACAATGTTGAATTACCTCTAGTTACATGATCTGCTAGTTTCACCAACTAAAGTCAATTCCTTGTTAATTGAGGAAACATAGCAGCTATGAATATTATCGTTTCCATCAAAGTGGAACGATAATAGTTCAACTATGTTTGTCTTAGAAAAGGTGAATAATAAAGGGTCTTAATTTTTACCTTTTGCATCACAAGTCTCGTCTGAGTAATAATAAAGACTTTTCTTTTATTCCTTGTTGTATCAGGTTCTTTTCTTATTGATGGTTCTAGTAACATTTTCCTATTAGACGAATCTAATTTTTTAGATTGAAAAGAAATAATATTGTTCACTCTCGATTATATAGACCTAGATTTGGCCCTTAAGACTGACAAACCTTCCGCTCTTATAGAGTAGAGCACAATGGAACAAAAGGTTGTCTTTGAGAAGTGGGAGCGCTCGAATAGACTTAGCCAATTGTTTTTATAATCTCGAGTAGCTAAGAACATTCGAGGCATCATTCCTCACTATAGGATAGTGAAGAAATTTTTAGTTGTCATTGAGGCTCAATTTGTTAGTTCTAATAAAGTAAGGGTCAGTACATTGATGTCCAAACTAGTATCTATGAAATATACTGGTGACAGTCACATCAGACAACACATTTTGAAAATAAGGAACATTGCATCTCAACTGAATGACATGAAGTTCACTATTTCTGATTCTTTCTTGGTTCATCTGATTTTAACCTCGTTGCCTACTGAATATGGATCATTCAAAATCTTTTACAATATACATAAAGATGAGTAGTCTTTTAATGACCTCTTGACCAAGTATTTTGAATAAGAGGAGAGACTGAAGGGTGAGAGGGTGCCGAGTGCACATATAGTCTCTTATAAGGGAAAACAAAGATCTGGGCCAAAGGAAGAAAAAGAAGAAAACCTCTGAAAAGAGTTCCAACTCTGAGGCGAAAGTCAAATCTAAGGTAGAAGGCTCTTATATAAATATTTATTCTGCAAGAAGAAGGGGCATAAGAAGATGGATTGCTTGAAGCATAAAAAATGACTAAAAAATAAAGGTAATAAGTTATTTGTTTCTCATGAGTGCAATTTGATTCATGTTTCATTGCATAGTTAGTGGATCAATTTTGGTGTCACAGTGCATATTGCACATTGTCAACTCTTTATAGGCATTTCTGAACAAAAAAGAACCAATAGAGCATGAAAAAAATACCTTCTCAGAAAATAAGATGCGTTCGCATGTCAAGAATGTTGGGACCTGTAGAGTTGTGTTGGAATCAGGATTCATTTTGGATTTGGTTGATATATTTTATATTTCATTCTATAGTTGAAACTTGATTTCAATTTCGAAACTTGATAAGTTTGGTTTTATTTTTAAATTTTAAAATTTCAAGCTAATTTTTAAGAAAATTTCTATTAATGTAGGTTCTGCATACATGTGTGATGGTTTGTATCAGTTAAAAACCAAATTCCAAATTCGAGAATCTCACTCCGTTGAGAACATAATGATTGATAATAAATGTGCTTTAAAAGAAGATCAATTCTATTTGCTTTGACATCAAAGGTTAGGACACATCTCGAAAGAGAGAGTCCAAAGACTTGTAAAAGAAGGAAACCTTGGATCCCTTGATTTCACGGATAATGTGCTTCCATGTTTACCCCTTTCAGTCCCCCTTTCGTTTGCACATATTGATTAGATAACGCATATGAACTGTTATAGTTTGTCTGCCAGATCTGCTATTTCATGTGGTGGTCTTTGTATGATATTTTCATTTTTTTTTTGTGGCTTTGATACATGCTTGTAGTAGCATATGTTGTACAGAAGAAAAAATGTCGTGCAGTTATTGATATTTCCTTATATGGTTTTATTCGACGTAGTTTCAGAGAAAGCACAAAGAACAGGGGGATACATGAGTAGTTGTATTATTGCACCTTCCCTTCTAAACGGATATCTTGTGGATTTGACTTGATTAGCTAATCAGACCTATGTTAGTAAATCCTGAATCCAAACCATAATACTATTGGTTCAGTCTTGGGTGAGTCTTGATAGCTTTACCTGAATTTTTGAAGAGCTTTCCCTCGTGCCGTATTCATTGTCCTTGCTTCTGGCATCAATGTATGATGTCTGATTAATGGGATATAATAGTGGAACATAAGTGGTTTAAGTGAATAATAGTGTTTGGTTCTTAGGATTGGTATATATGCATATAAATTCAAAAAATATAGATAATATGAAAATACTTGAAAACTATTTTTGTTGTGTTAGTATATGATGAAAATGTGATATTTGGTAAGGGTCTTGCCTTTTAGAAAAAAATGTGATATTTTGAAAACATCATGTTTTTTGGGGTATTATATCAGCCCTTGAAAATATTGTGATAAATTACAATATTTTATGTTTGGGTTTTAGCCAATAAGCATTGGTAAAATCTAAAATAATCCATTTTGCCTTCTTACGCCCACAATACCGGTATTCATGATCACCACTTATTCTGATGGAGCAAATTTCAAGTGTTAGAAGTGAGAAAAGTCTTGCGATAATTTTAAATTTTAGTTATATGGAGAACATATTGAGAGAATATCAATATATATAAAATAGTAAAAAATATACAAACTTATGGATAATATTAACAATATTAAAAAGATGAAAATGTGTTTTTAATGTGTTAGTATCACGTTGAGAGAGAGAGAGAGAGAGTCTTGTACAATTTGATATACATAATCAGATCACCACAATTTGATATCCATATTCGGGTCAAAAATTCATATTTGGGACAAAATCCAATTAGAGATTCATATTCATGGCAAAATTCTAATTTGATATCTATATTCGAGGCAAAAATTCATATTCGGGGTAAATATCCAGCTCGAGATCCATATTCAGGGAAAAAATTCATATTCTGATCAAAAATCCAATTTGAAATCCATATTCAGGGCAAAAATCCATATTATGATAAAAATTTATAGTCGAGGCAAAAATCCAAATCGAGATCCATATTTGGAGCAAAAATCCAATTTCAAATCCATATTCAGGGCAAAAATTCATGATTTTAGATATAATTTCTTAATTGGATCCATATCCAAGCAAAAAAACATAATAAACTTCTTAAAACATATAAAATGGTGGACTGATCGGGTCATACAATCCAAAATGAAGTAATTCAACCCATTATCCATGACTGTCTAAGTTGTTTATCATCAAACAACGGACATTTGGAACATAGCATCTGAGTACAGTCCAAACAAACATTGGACTTGAAACAGTTGTTACGGAACAAAAAGAACCAATGTTTTGTTTTGTCTTTTTTGTTCATTTCGTCCAACCCTGGACAAACCATCAAACATACCCTTAGAAACCACCATGAATTGCTTGACATTGGAGAGATCATTCACTTGTTAACCATTGAAAATTTGTGTTTACACTTGCTTGATCTGATCACTACAAGAAAAACTCCAATTACCGACGGATATTTGCGACAGATTTTTTTCGTCGCCCATTTGCGACAGATTTTTTTCGTTGCCTATTTGCGATGGATTAGCAAGAGAAAATATCCATCGCTAACATTCAAATTATTTGTGGAATTAGTGACAGAAAACATGCCGTCGTGAATCCGTCGCGAGTTAGCGATGGCCAAATTTCGTCTCAAAATCCATCGCAAATATGCGACGGCTCAGCAACAGAAATTTTTTTTTTCTACTCCATCGCAAAGTTGCGACAGAGTATGGGATGAAATTTGGCTGTCGTTAATTCGTCACTAAATTTCTCGTAAATCCCTAATGCGAGCCCCTTTTCCCTTTCTTTTTCTGTTGTCGCCCTCCCGCCGCCCGTCGAGCTCCCGTCACCCGCCCGCCCGCTGCCCCGCGACCTCCCATCTGACAATCGCAAGTGACCCCCCGCCCCTCTATCTTCTTATTCTTCTTCTTCTTTTCTTTTCTTTTTCCTTTTGTCGACCCCTGCCGCATCTCCTGCCCCTCTCTCTCTCTCTCTTTTGGGTTGCCGGAGGGCCGACAACCCCTACCGTGCCCTCCCCTCTCTCTGTGGTTGCCGGGAGGTCGATGGCCGCCTCTCTCTCTGTGGTTGCCGGAGGGCCCCATCTCAGAAGGGACTAAGCCCTTCAGCTAAGCGAACCAGGCTGGGCTCGGTTCAAACCGAGCTCAGCTTGGTAGGGTGACTCAGGGGACATGCATGACCCACGACAAGTGGGTCTGCCATAAATCAGGGAGGAAGAAAAATTAGGGGGATGAGAGGTGAGGGGCTCCTGTGAGAAGGGACAATGGCGTCTGACCACTATGTTCACACAAAGTGAAGGAGGGGAAGAGTCAGGCGACACTTCCTCTTGGCTGAAAAAAACATGAGGCAGAAGGGGGTGGGTTGCGGCTTCAGCTGCCGCACTAGGTCGACAGGGAAAAAAGAGCAGAGTGGGAGGGGGGGGGGGGGAGGGGTTGCTCGGCACCCTCCCTCCTAGCAAATCTAGGCCGATGGCTCCCTGCCCCCTCTCTCTCTGTGGTTGCCGGGAGGTCAACAGTAGAATGGCGAACAAGGGTCATACCTGTTTTACTTTCTGTTCTTTAGTATGGCTACAACCTTCTAAGTCTTCACACTTTTGCAGTTTTACGCAACATCCACCTTTTGACTCTGCGGCCCGAGCCCCGTACCATTTACACTCATAAACACTCGAGCGCGTTACAACCTCACATGGTAGGGGAAAACTGCACGAGGACTTTGAAAACTGCAAATCGGGTAAATACCCGTGGTGAGTAAGTGATGCAAGCACATCACATGTTATTTAATTTATTGGATGCAACACTTTTCTGTTCACACACTCATTTAGTTGTGAATATCTAGGACTGCTTTGATGGAGTTCGAAGATCATGCTGAGCATGATTTTAATGTATGAAAATAGAAGTGTTTTTATTTTTAGAGTATGGATTCCATGCTAGGCATGGCATTAGTTAGCGGGATATTAGAGTGTGTTTGTTGCAGGTACATGTTTGACATTGTTTTGATATGAATGATTTGAATGTATTGCAATGTTTGATGTGATTGTATCCATACTTGCATGAAGTTACTTTCAATTTGTTTATGATTTTCATGTGAAATTGTATCATGAAAACATACTTCAAATGAATGTATCGTGTTATGAATAGTTTGCACATGAAAATATTAAGTTATATCAATGCATGCATCATAGTTCTTGTGATTGTATGATATTATATATATATATATATAATGTGTGTGTGATATATCAAATCATTACATCTACCACGAATGCATGATAAATTTGATATTTTCTTCATCATAGCATTCTGATGATTCTCTTTAAACTGGTTAGGATAATATTCATAACATCATATGACAAAAGTGAATGAATATACCGTAGGATAATTGACAATGAAGTATCACTTAAATATATGGATGGTGTTGAAAGTTTTATTGAATTTGCAACAACAAGTGTCAATATACTTGGTTACTTTAAATGCGCGTTCTGTGAATTTCTAACTCATTTTTCTACAGATGATGTTTCGCCTGCACATGACCCACCTACATCAGTTGTTCATACAAGTCATAAGACAATGCTAGATGCAGAGTCTTCTCAGTCTGACACAAGAAGACTCATTCAAATAGTGTATATCGATAATCGACCGTAAGTATTTTATTTTTACTTATCTTATAAATATTGTATACTGATAGTTAATGTGTACCAATTCATGTGCAGTGCGAGGTTCGAGTCACAAGAAGTAATACGAGAGATTAGGAATTCACTAGTTCAATATCTACCAGAACCGGTCGCTGAATGAAAAGAGTACCCGAAGGAGGTGTTGGACAGATTATAGTCTTCATTCATGGTATACAATCGTTTCTCATAGTTAATGTGCTTTATATTTAATTTTTTATTATAGTCATGTCTACTAACTTTCTGAAAATATTTATAGGCTTTGAATCGCTTTGCGACTACGATGGAGGAGTAGGATGCGAAGAAGGTGTGACAAAAGGTGGCTGCCAATTGATTTGCAGACATGTTGCACAATATGAAGACTGCAACAAGAAAAACATCTGGCGGGATAGATGATCCATTGCAGTAGAAGGGTCATGAACCTCCTACTATCAGGTCAGATGTTTGGGTTGCAATATGTGACAAGTGAGCGGGGTATGAATTTCGAAATCGCTCAGCGAAGGCTGCACAAAACTGAGTGAAAATGCTTGATGCCCATCTACACACAGGTGAATCTAGGACTTTTGGGAGTCACCTGAAGAAAATGGTAACTCATCAATCTATATATTGTCAATTTTATAAGTATTGTTGTAAACCTGTTAAAAAATTCTTTTATCATTTAACTTTACAGGAAGTGAAAAATGGAGACATTGTGCCATACAAGGATGCGTTTGTTGAAACACATAAACGTAAGACCACGAGAGAGTTCGTATCAGAGAAAGTGAGAACGACAACGATATGTATTTATTGTATTAATAAATATTATAATATACAAGTTATCATAAATATTGTAATTCTTAATTATTAATTATTAATTTACACTATAATCATTACTTTATAGGAGTCATATGAGCAACAGATGATAGAGCGATATGGCGATGACTCTACTCAGGATCCACCTTTTTATCCTGCAGCACGGGTGACTGCAACAGGTGAACCCAAAAAGGGTCATGTGTTCGGGTTTGAGAGTAATACGAACACCTCACCAGTCGTTGCTTCTTCCAGTCACGGCTCACAGAGTTCTCCCGTCAGCATCAACTCAAAGCATCCAACTGACCCACCTAATTCTTGGGATGGTGTACGCCAGCTCGTTAAGGACACAATGTGTGACTATTTACATGAAGCAATTTTCGACGTTGTCCGTAATGAGTTGTGTAGTTTTTTTTGGGATAGGAGAACTTCGTCTGCAGGCGCCTCTCAGGTATGAAAGTTTCATGTGATGTATTGCATGTCATTAGATTTCATGTTACTTTGATTGCCTTAACTTAAGTTCATTGCATATAATTTATTTCTTTATATTTTGTTTATCAATACTAACCTTTCTTTTCTCTTATAGGTTGCTAGAGACAATCAACGTAGAGGGGCTGAAGGGGCAAATCGAGACAATGAAGAAGATGATGCACAGAATCTTGGCGATGATTAGATTCATGTATTGAATTTGTTGTACCTTCTTGTTGTTTCAAAAATGTAAATGTTCACTTGTAAATAATTAGAACTTGACAAAAATTATAGGTGATCGATAAATTGTTTTAGTTGCTTTTTATATGTATTTTTTATGTGTACTTTATTTTTTATACACAGAAAATATAAATTGTACAAGAAATATAAATTATATCACGAGAATTTTTCTCGATATTTATGTTTTAAACAATTTTTAAATTTTTTTTCTTGTTTGCGATAGATAGTTTTCATCGCTATTTACTACCAGCGGCCAATTTAGAGACGGATATTAATCGGTCACAAATGTTAATGGGAAAATATTTTTGCGACGAATTTTAATTCGTCGCTACAATAGCGATGGAATTAGCGACGGATTTTAATCCGTCGCAAAACCAAAATCTGCGTATATTAATGGCGGCCTTGCGACAAATCATGGCATTCGCTAATTCGTCGTAAATTAGCGACGGAATTTGTGACAGATAGTTTTCATCGCTAATTGGCGGTTATAGTTTTGCGATGAAAGCTATCCGTCGTTAAGCCGATGCTAATCCATCGCTAAATAGTTTAGCGATGGATTGAGGTCGTCACTAATCCACATATTTCTTGTAGTGGATCAACTATGTGAAATTGCCATATTGGAAGCTGAAAATTTACCCGTCGTAGTAGGGTAAAATTAATTAGTAAAAAAAAAAGTAAGGTAATTCAGTAAACATTATTATCTGTGAATTAGTCAGGTTTAGGTGGGGAGCATATTGATCCATATCTGATTCAGGTCAGCCTTTTAATGAGCCCAATGAGACCCCATGTGGTCAAATACGGGTAAAAGACCTGTGAGGCATGGATTTGGCCAGCATTAGCTAAAGCACCTTTTCATGTAAAATCTGCAAGGTTTGGAATGGCCACCTTGTTGGGACCATGCTAGGTTGGGTATGATTGGACCAATTACAATCGAGCCTGACGTAGGCGAGGGTTTGAAACTCATGGGCCCCTTCTGGTAAATTCCGGGGTTAAAAACTTACTCATTAATAACCCTAGTTAAATTAAATTGGTTAGGTTGTGGATTCGTGGTACTACGTACACGCGTATGAGAATTTGCGAAAGAAAGTCCAACAACACGGCAAGTGAATTATCTTGGGAGATCGTAAGCAGAAGAAACATGGGGGGTGCACACAAGCAGGCAATTTGGATCTTTTATCGTGGTCTGGTTTGGAGTATATACGCGTTTGTACTGATGCTCTGATAGCATTGTACGTGATATGTGCCTTTCACTGGGCTGTCTTTTAGCGTTTATAGCAATTCATTAGCATCAACTTGTTGGTGTATGGCAGATGTGCTGCCGTGGGACTTTGCGGTTCACCATTTCTTACTATGATTTTATTGATGAGATATTGCTTTCGTTCTCTCAGGCCCTTTCGATCACTTAAATACTGCTCAACACGTTAGAACTTTAAATAGAACCACATTGAGAAGGACTGGTAATAGAATTTGTAAATCTTTGATGCTCTAGCTAGTTGGTCTCTCTATACAACATAGCACTTGGCTACAATCTCTATAAGGTTGTAGCCATGGATTTGGGAGGTGTTTGGGATTTAGGGTTGCCAAATCCCATCCCATCTCATTGGATCTGTCTAGGACTAGGGGTTCAACTGGGTCGGATATACCCATCCCGACCTGATGTCTTGAGGCGATTATACCCAACCCGAACCAATATTGGTGGACCCAAGGGTTTGGGTCTGGTCCAAAATATAGACCCGTAGTGCAAATGGGTGGAGTCTTGGGTATTATACATGAAGACCTGAACCTGAATGGACCCGACCTGATTATGTACCCAGATCCAAATGCTTCTCCATATTTGAAAAATGAATCTGTCCCGGTTATATACCTGAACCAACTTATAGCCAAACTCACTTCATACCCGATCCATCTGAAAGCTTCTAATTGATAAATATTATTCAATTAAAGGTTTACAGATGCTGATAAACTTAGAATTAATATGCATTGCATGTTAGTAATCTAAACCATAATTCTTTTTTTCATATGCTTCTTATTGCCTTTTTGTCATTGAAATTGTGGGTTGAAGTGAATCCCAGAGTAATACTAGAGAACTTATTGAATTTGATACATTTTGAATATGATGTATCATTGTTCTCTTTTGTTTCAAACTTAAAATATTTGGTTGGCATAAATATATTCTTTTTATATTTAGACTTTACATTATTTAGAATAGTTGTAGATTTTGTTAGCATATAATCTTCTTAATAAACAATTGATTTCATTAATTTACATAATTTTTATTGGGGCATAATTAGGTCTAGAATACCAATCATATCAAGACTCAAGCTGAAACCCAAACCCGTTAATTAGACCTGAATCTGTTAACCTATATGGGTCTACCTTTTCAACCATACCCAGACCCGAATCCAACCTGAATCAAAACGGGTCTACTAAGACCCGACTAGGTTATACCTCACTACAAGAAAAATGTTAATTAGCGACAGACTCTATCCGACACTAATTCATCCCAAATTTGTCGTTAAACAGATTTGCGACAGATTAGCGTCAGATAGAGTCCATCACAAATTCCTAGTCGTTAATTAGCAATATAACTGATATGTCGCTACTTCCATCGCTAATTTGCGATGGATAATCGACGGACATGATCTGTTGCGAGTTTGTCATTAAATTTGGTTTTGCGACAGATAAATATTTATCCATAATCCATCGCTAAATTGGCGACGAATATTAGCGACAGATAATATCTGTCATAAAATACAAAAATAAATAAAAATTTTAAAAAATTCCTTGCTATTTTCTTTTTCCGTTTAGGGTTTGGGGTTTTTGGTCTCAGCCCGCATTGATGCCTCCGGATCCGCCCACGTTGATTCTCTCACTTCATGGATCAAGTAATTGGCCTATCCGCCACGGGATCCCAAAGACAACAACGATCTGAAATGGGTCACCGATGACCTCAGGGAACGAGCAGAGCCGAGAGATGAAGACGGATCATCACCAATGGACCTCTCCAACTTTGTGGCCTTGCTAGAATCGATGGAGAAGTGCTCGTCGGAGAGCTGCTCATCGATCTGCAGTAACGGGGGAAGCGATGGCCAGCCGTAGAGGTGTGAAGCAGGTGCACTGAGGCCTGCAAGGCATCAGCGAAGCAGGCGGAGGCGATCAAGTGGTGGTGGAGGAAGTTCAGTCAGGACTAGCGAGAGCTCCTACTGGCGGGTGTTCTCAGCCTCATTGTTGTCATCGACGAGGGTGAGAGGATGCGATCATGCTCAATACCGAAACTTGCAGAGCCATGAGATTGCCGAGAGAGCAGTAGCGGGTCTGGCCAAAGTACAGCCAGGCGTAGGCGCAGTTGCGCTCGTAGGTCTGGCCGGAGGAGAGGATGATGGGGTCGGCCTTATGCAATCGGGACACCGACGATGGGGAACCAAGAGATGGCGATGTACTTATATAGGTTTGAGGTGCACGACACTTTGTGCTTTGATTGGTAGAACGCTGCCGCACATAGATTGCCAATGTGGCAACCAACTATAAATTAGTGACGGATTAGCGACAGAATTTTTCTGTCGCAAAAGTCATCGCTAATTTATGATAGATTTTGAGATGAATTATTTTTGTCGCTAATTAGCAACGGATTTTAAGACGGGATTTATCCATCGCTAATTCTGTCACTAATTCCAATTTTAAGGACGACTAGTTTTCTTTAGCTAATCCATCGCAAATTTGCGATGGATTATTTTCATCGCTAATTAACGTTTTTCTTGTAGTGCCTGACCCATTGTATACCGGAACCCATTAACTCATATGGGTCCATGTACAATTTCTGGCTGTACTCGAACCCGAATTAGATTGGGACTGGTTTGGGTCTTACTTTTGGACTCGATTTAGAATTGGTTACACCCCTATCTAGACTCTAGGGGTCCTTGAGCCAACAGGGTATATGCTCAAACGCGCCGGGTTCGGGTTTGCTGGTTCACAAAAATGAAATCCCAAACATATATCTATATAATTACAAAAATTTACTTTTACTAAAAGTACATATAAAACACTTGGGTCAGGTTTGGGTGCCTAACCAAAAAGCTGGGTTGGGTCAGGTACCCAGCAAAAACCATAATCCAAATCCGACCTGAATATTGATCCCGTCGAGTTTGGGTCAACCCGAATATAATTCGGGTTGGCACTTTTTATACCCATACTAAAAAATCTAGGTTCGGGTCTGGTCAAATACCCGATCCATCAACAGCCCTAGATCTATCGTATCCTAGCTCCCAAACTGTGGTTGGTGTGTTGCGGTTCAGTGAATTAATTCCAAATCCCACCAACTATATATAGGCTTCCAAACAAAGTCTACGCCTCAATGGTTTTATGTCAGGATCGCATATTCTTTGATTAATTATATTTGATAAAAGTTACCGAACATTGACAAGGGACATATTAGCACGTCTTTAGGTAATTATCCGGTTATCCCTATCAAGCTGGCGTTTAGCATGTTTTAAGCATTCCCAACTTAAGGAACTAAGCAAGGAATGCTTGCTCAATCTGTCAAGTATCCATGAAACCATTGGGGTCAAGAGTGGATCAGGTGCACTCACATTTGGCTAAAAATGTGATGCCCCGTTTGGTTGCACAACACCCATCTCATTAAGGCTTTCTTTTTTAGAGAACCTATCTCATTAAAAGTTATGAAGCCCATATTAAGAAATTCAGAAATATAAGGCTCTTTTTTAGGATTAGGGGCAAATGGTTTGCCCCTAATTGAATTTTTCACTGATATAAATTCATTAGTGATTTTAGTTACTCCAGAGCTGTGCTCTTTTTTCGAGAAGACTTAAGCAAAAAGTAGAAATAAAATTGTGACGAGAGGTCACGGGTACAATTTCGAAAGTTCTCCTATACCTGTTGTAGGTGAGGATTCACGTTTATGGGAGGAAACTGAACAACACCTGGAACCCATATCATATCTCTTTGATTGTCTGCTTCATATATCTAATGACAGATATTCTTACACTAAAACTGCCTATGCGCTGCCCAAAGACAAGCTTCTTCTTTTTTCTGTCAATGGAGTCTTAAGGATGTTTATAAAACCAGCACTATTATATGAAACTGAATGTTGGACAAGAAAAAGATATATCACATAATGTGGAAAGATGTATCCTACGATGGATGTCAGGTGTTAAAAAAAAAAAAGTAAATGTTAAAATGTGCATAAGGAGCTTTATCAATAAAAGATAAGGTAAAAATGGTCAATTAAGATCGTTTGGACATGTTGCATGAACATTTATTATAGCACCAATAAGAAAGGAAGGAGGTTGATATTGTTTCCTTGCGACTTACATTGTACAGTTGCACTTAAAGTCTGTTTTGCTTTTGTTGAGTCTGATGTAAGTTGCCTAGTTTAGGTGAATCAATACCCCGAAGGGACAACCCGTACATTTGAACTGTAATAGCCTGCAGGCAAAATTATGAATGAAGTAAATGTGTTGAGCTTTCTTTTGTTCACCCTCGTTGTGATTGCTTCTTGTGATTGCAATTTCTCTCCATCTATTCTCTCTTGCTCTCTTGCACTCTGATTACAAGTTTTCGCGATCGGCAAACAAACTGACAAGTAAGCTTGCGGCAGTGAGGAAGGATCGTCGCGTCGCGATGGCCCATTGAAGAAAATAGGTCTGTGACAAGTGGTACCAGAGCTCGTTCTCGTGCTGGAGAAGGGACTCCAGAGTCGGTGTCGACAGATTGCGATTTGTGAGCAAGACATCGTGGTGCCTTATCAAAACTTACGCAACACCAAAGGCAAGGCAGTTGTCGAAGCTAAGAAGATAGGTTAAGCTCGGGACCAAGAAGAGTTGGCTGCAACTGTTAGCAAGCTGGTGGAAGATGTGACTTCGCATGAGAAAGCGATTTTACGCGCATGTGAATCATTCAGTGAACTGAATGATGTGGTGGCAGGCCTGAAAGAGTAGGTAAACTTACTAATGGGGCAGGTCACTTCGTTGACGACTACAGTGGCCGACTTGCAGACTGAAGTAGGAGAGCTTCAGTTGAAGAACCGTACGTTGCAGCGAACTGTGACCCTAAATGGTAGAAATGGTGAGAGGCCATCAAAGATTGATGTACCAAGACTCACGAAATTCAATGGTTCTTATGACAGCAAGGCCATTAAGAACTTCTTGTTCCAAGTAGAAGACTACCTGGATATCCAGAATGTGACCCTTGAAGATCTAAGCATTAAGGCTGCAGCGGCCTTACTTGATGGAGATGCTATCGCTTGGTGGAGGCAGAAGTGCAGCGACATGGAGAAGGGTCAATGTGTGATAAATATCTTTGATGACTTCAAAATAGAGTTATGCAACTATTTCATGCCAAGAAATGCACAGAGGCAGGCATACCAGATGGTTCGTGAGCTCAAACACTCTGGTTCATTGCAAGACTATGTTAGAACGTTCTAGAAGCTTATGCTGAAGATACCTAGCATATCAGAAGACGATATGCTCAACTGGTTCATTATGGGACTTCAATCATGAGCACAGTCTGAAGTGGAAAGGAGCAACCCCCGTATTTTGGAAGATGCATATGTGGCGGCCGAGCGCTTAATTGACACTCAGCACAAGCCTTTCACCCCATCAACCAAAGTTGGGAAGAAGCCTGACCACAGAGGCAAAAAGGATGAGCAGTACAATGATAAAGGTGAGGCGTCGACACATCATCAATCAAAAAAGAAACAGAACTTCACAAAGCATAACAACAACAACAAGGGTGCGGTTGTGATATGTTGGTTCTGTGGCGATAGACATATCGCCAGGCAGTGCCCAAAGCGCCTCGTAAAGGACAACGGGCAAGCCAATACTACACAGGAAGAATGCAGCGATACTGAATGCAGTGACACTAAAGTGATGCAACCAAAGATGTGGGCCATGCGATCGATTAACGTGGCTAGAAGTTGCGCGGCTAAGAACATGCAGGTCAGTAAGGAACTTATGTACTTGGAAGTCATTATGAATAAAAAGTCTACTTCAGCAATGATAGACTCCGAGGTCACACACAACTTTGTCTCGCGGGAAGAGGCAAAACGGTTGGGTTTGAAACCTGGGCCAAAGCAGAGGACCATCAAGACGGTAAACTCTGAGCCTAAGCCCATCCTTGGCAAAGCAAGAGATGTGGCTACTCAAGTGGGGAGTTGGGTCGGCAAAACCAACTTCTCTGTAGTGCCCCTGAACGATTTCAAGGTGATTTTGGGTAGGGAGTTTCTGCGAAGCTAGAATGTTATGATGTTGACAAAGTTTAACACGTTGACGATCATGGGGTCAAACCTGTCCCACATAGTGTAGTGCCTTACGCAGAAAGGCAAGTCTTCGATGTTATCGACAATGTAGCTGAAGAAGAGTGTCAAGCATGGAGAGCAGACATTCTTAGTTGCAGTGCGCGCAGAAGAAGGGAAGGTAGAAGCAGCAGTGCCGTCGACCTTAGCCCCATTATTGGAGGAGTTTCGGGGGGTGATGCCTCCGAAATTGCTGAAGCGTCTTCCACCAAGACATGAGGTCGACCACAAGATTGAGTTGAGCCCGGGAGCGAAGCCTCCTGCAATGGTTCCATACTGTATGGGGTCAGCTAAGCTGAAGGAGCTACGCAGACATTGTCCGCCCATCAAAAGCCCCATCTGGTGCCCCAGTCCTTTTTCAGATGAAACATGATGGCTCTAAACGGTTATGTGTGGATTACCGTGCTTTGAACAAGGTCACAGTGAAGAACAAGTATCCATTGCCACTGATAGCGGACTTGTTCGATCAGCTAGGCAGTGCCTGTATCTTTTTGAAGCTAGATCTGCGATTGAGTTACTGGCAGGTGAAGATTGCTGAAGGTGATGAGCTGAAGACAACTTGCTTCACCCGCTATGGTGCTTACGAATTTCTAGTAATGTCATTCGGGTTGACAAATGCTCCAGCCATGTTCACGACTTTAATGAACCAGATCTTTTACCCTTACTTTGACAAGTTCATGGTAGTCTACCTGGATGATATCGTGATCTACAACAGCAACATGGAGGAACATGTCGGGCACTTGCGAATAATGTTTCAGGTGCTGAAAGAGAATGACCTTTGTGTCAAACGAGAGAAGTGTCTCTTCGGGCAAGAGAAGATCAACTTCTTTGGCCACATTATGGGGGGGGTGTGCTGCGTATGGATGGGCAGAAGATAAGGGCCATCCAGGAATGAGTTTCGCCAAGCAAAGTACGAGAATTACAGTCATTCCTTGGTTTGACAAACTATTATCGGTGTTTCATTGAAGGTTATTCCCTCATTATTGCATCCCTCACAGATTTGTTAAAGAAGAATCAGGTATGGCTCTAGACAGGAGCGTACCAAGATGCCTTCGATGGCTTGAAGAAAGCCTTAGTGAGGGAGCCAGTGCTGCGACTGCCTGATCATTCCAGACCCTTTGAAGTCCACACAGATGCCTCAGACTTTGCCATTGGCGGAGTTATTATGCAAGATGGCCATCCAATCACATATGAGTGTTGCAAGCTGAAAGATACAGAGAGGCATTACACAGTGCACGAACCTGAGATGACCGCTATTGTGTATTGCCTCAAGACCTGGTGGCACTACCTCTTGGGTGCCGAGTTCGTCGTCAAGACGAACAATGTGTCCACGAGCTATTTCAGACGCAAAAGAAGTTGAGGCCTAAACAAGCTTGATGGCAGATGTTTTTTGCTGAGTTCGACTTTGCCTTGGAGTACAAGGTTGGAAAGACCAATGTTGTGGTAGATGACCTAAGCCGTAGGGCTGAACTGGCAGCTGCGCGCGTGGAGCCTTCTGAAGTGCACTTGGAGGGTGCATTGCTAAGCCGCATCCACGAAGGTATGCAGTAGGATCCGACTGCACAACACCTTGTTTCTCTAACGTAGGCAGGGAAGACTCGGCGGTTTTGACTACAGGATGACCTCCTCGTAACAAAAGGGGGACACATCTTTGTGCCGCGGTGGGAAAGCCTTCGTCGAGAACTACTTAAGGAACACCATAATACACTATGGGCCGACCATCCTGGTCAGGAGCAGACCTTAGCACTCCTTGAGCGCGACTACTATTGGCCGTAGATGAGAGACGACGTTGAGGGGTATGTGCGGACATACCTCATTTGCCAGCAAAATAATGGGACAAACCAGAAGGCTGTTGATCTTCTTGAGCCTCTACCAATTCCAGAACGTTCTTGGGATAGCATCTCCATGGACTTTATTGTTAGTTTGACAAAGGTAGAGGGCCTCAGTTCTATTTTGGTTGTAGTGGATCATTTCTCAAAGTATGTCACCTTCATCACAGCTTTCAAGGAGTGTCCTGCAGAGTTGTTCGTAAAGCATGTAGTGAAGCACTGAGACATACCAAAGAGCATTGTAAGTGATCGCGATGCTCGCTTCATGGGCAAGTTCTGGCATAAAGTATTTCGGCTACTTAGCTCTGATTTGCTGTTTTCAACAAGCTTTCATCCGCAGACAGATGGGCAGACAGAGCGTATCAACGGGATACTTGACGAGTGCCTTAGGCACTTTGTTAGTGTCAATTAAAAAAATTAGGTGAAGCTCCTTGATGTGGCATAGTTTTGTTACAATCTGCAGAAAAGCGAGTCTTCAGGCCACAACCCGTTTGAGATAGCCACGGGGCAGCAGCCACTGACCCCGCACACTCTTGCCGCATAAGAAAATGGAAGGTCATCCTTCGCCTATCAGTTTATTCGCGACTGGCACGAGCAGAATGAGTTGGCGAAGACATTCTTACACAAGGCGACAAAGAGAATGAAGAAGTGGGCGGACAAGCATTGTCGGCCCGCGGGGTTCCAAGTTGGGGACCAAGTGTTGGTGAAGCTATATCCTTGTTGTACAGGCATCTTCCGCGGGCGACACCGCAGACTGCTCATAAAGTATGAAGGATCATTTACCATCACAAAGAAGGTGGGCAAACTGACATACAAGCTTGAGTTGCCCCTAGACTTCAAGGGGCACCCGGTGTTTCACGTGTGCCATAGCGCGCTCCCATCATGCAGAGGGCCCCTGCGGCACAACGGACCGAAAAGCACCTCAGTCAGATCCTTCACCACAAAGTCAACTATTTGGGGGAGGCGAAAAAATACTTGGTGTAGTGGAAGGAAACAACAGAACCAACGTGGGAGCCTGCATTCCGAATGAACAACCGCTACCCGGCTGAAGTCAGAGCTTACCACGAAACAGATGGCGTCGAGGACGACACATGATTTGAAGGGGGGAGCATATTCCCTTGCGACTTACATTGTACAGTTGCGCTTAGAGTCTGTTTTGCTTTTGTTGAGTCTGATGTAAGCTGCCCGGTTCAGGTGAATCATTACCCCAAAGGGGCGGCCCGTATACTTGAACTGTAATAGCCTGCGGGCAAAATTGTGAATGAAGTAAATGTGTTGAGCTTCATTTGTTCACCCTCGTTGTGATTGCTTATTGTGATTGCAATTTCTCTCCCTTTATTCTCTCTTGCTCTCTTGCACTCTGATTACAAGCTTCCGCGATCGGCAAGCAAGCTGACAAGTAGGCTTGCGGCGGTGAGGAAGGACCGTCGTGCCGCGCTAGCCTATTGAAGGAAATAGGCTCGTTACAGATATGGTAATTAGAAAAAAATCATTGAAGACTTAAAAGAAGGTAGTTAAAGTTGGTGTGAAAGATTATAAAGTGACAGAAATTGTAGCTCGGTATAAATATCGCGAGAATTATGAAAAATCTCGTGATAATGTCGCAAGAAATTGCCTGAATGTTTAAAACTGCAATTTCTCGCGCGATTTTTAAAATATTGCGAGATTTATGAAAAAACATAAATACCACGATTTAAATGTGATATTTATGTTTTAAACGGCTATTATCACGAAAAAATCTTATATTTTTATTTTTAAATAATTTGTATTAATATTTTCTTATAAAAAATAAATTTTATATTTTTTAATTAATTTTTTATTGCCGAGATTTTGCCAAAAAAATGTGAGATTTATGGAATTTTTTCAATTTCTCGCTAGTTTTTGAAAAACAAGAAATTGCCGATAAAAACTTTTGTCACTATGCTTCAGATAGAAATCTTCATATTTATAATGAGTCATCCACTGATTGGCTTCAGTTGGGTCCAGGTCTGGATCCTTTTCAGACGACTTGTTGGTTCTTTTCTTGGGCATATTAGAAATGAAACTCGGGCGGCATACACATTTTATGTTCAAAATCTGTCAAAATCCAGGTGGTTTACCGGTTCTGAGTAGTGCATGTCAGAGCCAAACCTGCTCCCAACATGTTTTACATGCAAAAGTTGTCAAACAGCAGAGGATCTACCAGTTTTGCTTGGTCCTTGTTCTAAATGGTGAACCCAGCCAGACCCACCGAGCTGAGCTGTTAACAGCCTAATGATTGCAGATGGATTTGAATTTGTACTAATATTCAAAGTTTTAATGCTCAGATAGATCGTTAGATCAATATCCATCATAGCCAATAGCCAAGAATGCAATTTGTGGTTCTGGATCAAAAACCTACATCACACCTTTTGCATTCCTAATGTTAATGATGTGATCCAATGGGATATGGTTCCCATTCAAAGGATTACAAAATTGTATCTACATCCATCTCTCTCTCTCTCTCTCTCTCTCTCTCTCTATATATATATATATATATATATATATATATATATATATATATATATATATATATATATATATATATATATTAGAAGGTGGTAATTGCTAACCACCTTTCTTGTTAATCATCATGCCAACCTGCTTTTGAAGGGGTTTGCTATGATTTTCTTAAATATGACCCATGAAGATGTACGTGCTTGATCATATAGAAATTGACTCTTAATCATCTGAGTCTGATACGTAAATAGGTTTTTATAAGGTTTAAAAAATTGAAGGTTCAAGATTTTCTTAAATATCTTATGGCTTAAAAATTTATATTTTTTTATCAAAAAAACACCATTCAAGTGCAGTTTCTTAGTAAATCAACTTTTCTGAACACATATACGGTCAGATTTAAACTTTTCTGAACACATATACGGTCAGATTTAAGTAATATATGAGAAAAACCCTTCGAACGATTAGCTAAAAAAGTTGTTACTAGCTAATACCTTTCCCTCTCTCTCTCTCTTTATATATATATATATATCGAAAAATTATTCATGTTTTTTATGATGAGAACAAATTATCAAGATCTCATTACCGATGCTTTTATCAAAAAAAACTTATTGTTGATTAAGTATCATTGAACTTTTCATCATCGATGCTTTTATAAAAAAAAACTCAACATCGATCAAGTGTTATTGATCTTCTCATCATTGTTGCTTTTACCTAAAAAAAACTCATCATTGATAAAGTATCACTCATGCTTTTATATAAAAAACTAAAGTGTCACTAATGCTTTTGAACTTTTGAACTGTTGGTGAACCGTTGTCGATAAGAGATTTTCGTAAAGCCAAAATATTTCATGAATATCATAGGAATAGCGACAGAAGGATTGAAAGACCACTGATTAGAGACCAAAAGAACCCTAGGGTTGCAAAAATAGGGTATCTGCAAGCAATTGTGGGTTTGAAAAATGAAGCATCATTTATATGGATAGGAATTTCACAATACCATTACATTACTTCCTAAGAATTTAGTAATATACGACTTTCACAAGTTTTTAATAGTTTTGCAAAACTTCATGCGATATTCTTTGAAAATTTTGCAAGGTAAAGGTTTTTTATGATATTTTTAGAATATCACAATATCAGTTGTCATTTTGTTGACGAGTTTTGCAAGTCCATCAACTTTTACATGCAAAAATAAAAATTCTTGAATCCCAAGGAAAGGGCTAAACTCAAAAAGACTAAAAGAGTGAAGAAAAGTCAGGGATCGGGAAGAGGGTAGCTATTCATTTTGAATAATTCAAGATAAGAACCCCATCATCCACATTGGCTGACCTATCGGTAAAACTCTTGAAGTTCTCCTGTCCACCGAAGAGTACGCCCAGCTTCGATATTGGTAAACTTGTGATGTCTCGCTGACTTTGTGATATTCACAAGTCGCCCCTACCATATGAGCGGAGCCCTGCCCTTGTGAGCCAAAACAAAATTACCACTCCTTGGTCAATTTGCCTCATCTAAAAACGACCGTTACCAACGTTCACTGTTGGAGGGGATTTGTGAGTAAAGCAAGGCGCGCCTCTCTCTCTCTCTCTCGGTTTTGTGCTATTTTTCCTCTTCGTGGTAGAATTGCAGATTCCTCTCTGTTTGTGTCCTTAACCTCATCATTAAACCAGACGGCGCGCTACCACATCCTTTTTATTCATTCCATTTCTCTCTCTCTCTCTTGGTAAAATTTCTCTTTTTCTCTTAATTTTCTGTTGTTGGAATGATAAATGGTTCTTTGTTCTTTCTTGTTTCTTGATGGGTATTTGGATTTGGCTATCGGTTTAGATGTTGGAATTGTGGGGGTTCCTTGCTATTTCTTAATGGGTGTTCGGTTCTGGTTGTTTGTGACGAGATTGAAATTGCGGAGTTATTGTTTTTATGTGATTTAACATACAGGAGGCACGTTTTCTGGCGGTAAAATCTTGTTCGGGATTGGGATCATGGCGTCTTCATCTTCCGTGCAACTGCGGCTCATGTCCGATCTGAAAGCTATCAGAAATGAGCCTCCAGAGGTAAGATCATTGCAAGATTTAGTTTTGTTTGCTTTTCGGGGTATTTGAGTCTTGCAATCCGTCGTTCTTTCTCTTTTCCCTTTCTCTACTTGTCTGGGGCTGATTTAAAAATTATTTGGTTGTTGAATTATGGCTTTTCGTTGTGATCATCGGTTGTCTCAGGGTTGTAGCTCGAGCCCGCTCTCTGAAGATAATCTGTTCGTTTGGAGCGCCACCATCTTCGGTCCGGATGAGACCCCTTGGGAGGGTACCTGGATTGTTTTTTTAGTCTTTGCGGTTTTCTCTTATTTCTTTCTTGATCTTGATTTGGGTATCCTTGATATTTGATTGTCTGAAGGTGGTATCTTTGGGTTGCGTCTCACCTTCGGGGACAATTATCCAGAGAATCCCCCTCGAGTTCGATTCACATCGGAAGTTTTTCATCCAAATGGTTGGTTTTCTTTCTCCCTACTTTCTGGTGAATTAAGTTCGTGAGAGATCTCTTGGTTGAATCTGCTAATATGCAATTTTGTTCTATGGTTCTATGCGAATTTGGATGCCCAGTATTGGTAAATTATATCTTGGTATAGATTTGAAATAATTCTCTCTTAATCGAATACTAATTGAGTCCTGGGCATTTGTCAGTATGATAACTAATGCTGTCAGCAGTTTGGAAAGGGAGAAAATTGCAGGCTTAATGCACTAGAATTTCGGTAGTGCAATAGAAAACACCATGATAATGGTCTCTGAATCTATAAGAAGACTTGAGGTGAATGTTATTAATGGCCGCTATGCCTATTGGTTTGATGTGTTTCAAGATGGACAGGCGTAACATTTTGTTGAAAAAAAAAATCATCTTTTCCCCTTGAAACCGCTCAAGAGCGATTATCCTTCTATTGAGTTTGTGTGTTTCCACTATCATTTATGATCTTCATTTGGAAATAGTACTGCTAGATTGGATTTAGTTGAGAAAAAGTTTACCAAATGCAAACTCTTTTATTCTTCAGAGCACTTTTTAACATAAAATCAGCTTATTGACTTCTAGGATGAATAGATCGCAGATAGTCCATATAGAATTTACTGGGGAAACGGGAGGAAAAAGTAAGGCACTATGTCTTTCTGTTGCTTTCCTGTCTAAATCTTAATTATTTTTTGTCTTTTGTCTTAGGTATGTCAGTTGAATTCCTGAGAATGAATTTTCTGAATGTCGTGATCACATGAATGGAGCATTTTACATGTTTCAGGTTGTTGACCTTTGCCCTGATAGAATGGATATGTATTATGTTTTCAGCATGTGGTCTGTGAACCATTATTTTCCATTCTACATTATAAAGGAAGAATCTCGAAGGCATATCGAGGGGAAAAAAGGTGGTTGTTTGTTGTCTCTGCCATCACTTGGACACCACAAACCCCTCAACTAGCTTATCGGTTTCGGGGCCTTTACAACAACAACTACGCCTTCATCCCAAAACAATTAGGGTCGGTGATATGAACCAACAAAGAAAATCATTCTGGGTCTTCCACATGAATCCTTCTCCTCCAATCATTTCTATCCAATGCCATGTCCTCGGTGAGGTTCAAAGCATTCATATCCTTTCCTATCATTTTCATCCAAGTCTTCTTAGGCCTACCCCGACCTCTTTTAACTAATATATTTTCCCATTTCTCCATCCTTCTAACTGGAGCATCATTAGGCCTTGGCCGAATATGTCCAAACCACCGTAAACGATTCTCTCTCATCTTATTTTCAATGGGTGCAACGCCTACCTTCTTACATATCTCCTCGTTCCGAATCTTATTTTTTATTGTATTTCCACACATCCATCTAAGCATACGCATCTTAGCTACACTCATTTTTTGAATATGATGTCTCTTGGCAGCCCAACATTCCGTACCATATAGTAAAGCGGGCCTAATAGTCATCCTATAAAACTTTTCCTTCAACCGTAATGGCATTCTACGATCGCACAATACTCCAGTTGCACTTTTCCATTTCATCCACCCAACCTTTATCCTATGATTTACATCTCCATCAATTTCTCCATACTTTTGAATGATAGATCCCAAATATTTGAAACAATCATCCACCGATATTTCTTGCTCACCAAGCTTCACTACACTCTCATCACTACTTCGTTGCTTACTAAACCGACATTCCATATATTTTGTCTTACTCTTACTCAACTTAAAACCTCTTGTTTCCAATGTCTGTCTCCATAATTCTAACTTGGCATTAACCCCAGCTCTAGACTCATCAATCAAAACAATATCATCAGCAAACAACATACATGTTAAAATATGTTGTACATATATATATTTATATATATAGATCACGACACATACACATATATATATTAATTATATATATGTCTATGTGTCTATCTACATATATAAATATATATATATATTTATATCTTTTGTAAATAGACCCATATAGGGGTAAAACAGTCTTTTTACTTCTTATCGCATATTGTATTTTTTCTCTCCTTTTCTTTTATTTCCTTTTTTTTTCTTTCTTTTTTATTTTCTTTATTTTTTCCTTTTCCTCCTTGGAATGGACCCCACCTAGGGGGACGTTGGAGCATCCAACAGTCATATTTATGACCGTTGGAAGGGCTCCAACGTCCCTCTAGGAGCCCTTCCAAGGCCTCCTCTTTTGTCTATAAATAAAGGGGTTTCTCCCCATTGTAATGTATGCTTCTTTGAAGCCTTTTGAGTGGAATATATATTTTTCCTCTTCTTTTGGGTGCCTTACCACTTTAAGTGGTTGTGTTGTTCTTTTGCCCATTAGTGGCTATTTGTGTATGTGCGTGCTCTCTTGTTTTGCTCTTGGAGACTTCATCCGGCACTTCATTACAACTTCATCCGGCACTTCATTACATGGTATCAGAGCCTTGGTTGATAAAGCTTCATCGGATCTTCTTTTGACAAGTAATATCCTTCTCTTTAGTGCATTTATATTCCTCTTCTACAAATGGCCAACAAGGATGCAAAAATCGACCTCTCATTCAAATTGGATGGGACCAATTATCGCATGTGGGCGGCCGCCATGGAAAACAATCTCAAAGGTAAAAAACTTTGGGGTTATGTATGTGGAACCATTCCGGAACCACAATTGAAGTTGACTAAGTTTGAAGGTAATGAGGAAAAAGCTTTGAACGAAGAGGAAAAAGAGAAGGCTATTCTTGATTACTCTTCTAAATTAGAAGATTGGGAAAGTGAGCATGCTAAAATTTTAGCATGGTTCATGAACAATGTTGAATTAAAGATTTGTGCAAATCTCGCCAAATTCAAGAAGGCTAATGAAGCTTGGTTCTTTATGAAAGGCATGTACACTCAAAGAGACCTTGCTAGGCATTTCTTCCTACAAGAAAAGGTAAGAGCTACTAAACAAGGTGATATGAGTATTAGGGACTACTATAGTGCCCTATCCTCTTTATGGGATGAACTTGTCCTTCTCGAACCCCAATGGGAGGGTAGTGCTATTGCTATGAGGCAAGAGCAAATGGAAAAAGAAAGATTTTTCCAATTTATTCATGGGCTTCGCCCCGAATTTGAGCAACTTAGAGGATCCCTTCTCCATAGGGCCTCTACTCCTCTAAGTGATATTTTGGCCGACTTATGTCAAGAAGAGACTCGTTTAGCATTAAAACGAGATGTTGATGAAGTTCATGCCGTATCTAGACCCGGCAACAATGTAAGGCCATACAAACCACCTCATTTCTTCAAAAATAATGGTGGTGGAGGAAGGAAAATCATTTGCCATAATTGTAATGAACCGGGCCATATTCGTCCGGATTGCCCAAGATTTAAAAAGAAGGTGGCCTCCGTTGGTGAAGTTCCTCCAAATGAAGACTCAAAGAAAGATGGTGACATAAAAGAGTCTCTTGCTCATCTTACCGAAACTCTTCAACAATTCATGAAGATGAGCTCCTCTCAGTTTTCTTCTACACCATCCACTTCCGGCGCCGCTATCTCCTCCTTCCCAGGTATGACCTCTTGGATTCTTGATTCGGGTGCCTCCTTTCATATGACTCCGAATGCATCACTCTTATCAAAAACAAGTCTCAACAAATTTAAATCTTTTGTCTCCACTGCCGATGGAACATCCTTGGATGTTGAAGGCATTGGGAATCTTGAGAAAATTTATAATGAAAACAAAGAATTTTTTGTTCCCAAAATTCGAATTATTCCAAAACTTAATTTAAATCTATTCTCCGTTTCCCAAATTACCGATTTTGAATGTAATGTCACTTTTTCACCTACCCATTGCTATGTGCAGGATCTCCGGTCCGGGAAGCGGATTGGGCAAGGCCATAGAAGAGGGGATCTTTATTATATGGATTTTTTGTCATTGCCAACCAAATCATTTTGTAATCATGTTCAATCCAAAGATATTGAGACTTGGCATAAAAGACTTGGACATCCTAGTGTTTCTAAATTGTATCTCTTTCCTTTTTTGGAAAAATTTTGTAATACAAATACATTCACATGCAATGATTGTATCCTTGGAAAAATTCATTCGCTTCCGTATTCTCATAGTAATTTTGTGTCAAAAAGACCTTTTGAACTTGTGCATTCCGATGTATGGGGACCGGCACCCGTTCTGTCCAAGGGAGGCTACTCTTACTATGTTAGTTTTGTTGATGACTTTACTAGATATACATGGGTATACATTATTAAAAATAAATCCGATGTCTTTAATAATTTTAAAGAATTTCATATTCTTATTCAAAACCAATTTCAAAACAATATAGCTATATTTAGATCCGACTCTGGAGGAGAATACATGTCTAAAGATTTTCAAAATTATTTCAAAACAAATGGAATTTTGCATCAAAGATCTTGTCCTAAAACCCCACAACAAAATGGTCTTGCGGAAAGAAAACATAGACATTTAATTGAAACTACAAGAACACTTCTTGTTTCTAAAAATGTTCCTAAAAACTTTTGGGCCGAAGCTCTTCTTACCGCAACATATTTAATCAATCGTATGCCCTCTGCTTCTTTAAAAAATGTATCACCTTTTGAAAAATTATTCAAAATTACTCCAGATTTTAATAGATTAAGGATATTTGGATGTAAATGTTTTGTGCTTGTTCAAGGACAAGATAAACTATCACCTAAAGCTATTGAATGTGCATTCATTGGATATGGTGAAAATCAAAAAGGTTATAGATGCTATGACACTCGAAATAATAAACTCTATATATCAAGAAATGTAAATTTTCTTGAAGAACAAAATGGATTTGATGTTCACACATCTAGAGAAAACCTTGACTATTCCTTCCTATTTGATCTTGCTCCTAGAATTGAAACACCAGATGCAAGTACTTGCGATAATACTTGTGATGGCATCTCCCATCATAATGATATACTTCAGCATGGTAATGATTCTCAAGTTGAGAATCTTAATGAAATGAATGTATATACCCGGCGGTCAGGAATTGAACATCAACCTGCTCTTGAAAGATATTCTCAAGATCTCTCATTAGAAGAACCTATTAATGCACCTAGGAGATCTTCTCGTAATAGTAGACCCCCACAAAAATTTGTATCTTATGAATCTTTCTCACCTAATTATAGGGCTTGTCTCATGTTAATTCATTCATATCATGAGCCTACTTCCTTTAAAGAAGCTAAAGATCATCCACATTGGATTGAAGCAATGAAAGTTGAATTAGAGGCTCTTAACAAAGCTCAAACTTGGAGTATTATTCCCCAACCATCAGGAAAAAAGGCAATTGGGTGTAGATGGGTATATAAAGTTAAAACTAAGTGTGATGGATCTCTTGAGAGATACAAGGCTCGTTTGGTTGCAAAAGGCTATGCCCAAGAATATGGAATTGATTATGAGGAAACCTTTGCTCCCGTAGCTAGGATGACTAGTGTGAGAACTTTAATTGCCTTAGCCTCCATTAAACAATGGCCTATATATCAACTTGACGTTAAAAACGCTTTTTTAAATGGAAATTTATATGAAGAAGTGCTTATGGATCCTCCGCCAGGTCTTGAAATTGGTAAAGAAAATATTCTAAAGTTAAATAAAGCTCTCTATGGTCTTAAACAAGCACCTAAAGCTTGGTATGATCTTTTTAGCAAAGTAGTTCTTGATAATGGTTTCTCCTCATGTTATACTGATACTGCTTTGTTTGTTAAAAATTCTAATGACCACATTACAATTCTGTTATTATATGTTGATGACATGATTATCACAGGTAATGATAAGAGAGGTATTAACCTTATTAAGAATATTCTCAAAGAAAATTTTGATATGTCTGACCTTGGTTATCTAAGATATTTTTTAGGAATTGAAGTTGCATACTCTCCCAAAGGGTATGTCCTCTCTCAGATGAAGCTTGCCTCCGACATTATTGACAGATCTGGACTGACTGATGACAAGAAGGTGGAGACGCCAGAAATAATCAATGCCAAGATGAGAGCTAGTGATGGCACTCCTTTAGCTGATCCCACACCTTATCGTCAATTGATTGGGTCGCTCACATACTTATCCATCACTAGGCCCGATATTTCTCATGCAGTTCATAGTGCAAGTCAATTTCAGACTGCTCCCTCCACCATTCACATGGCTGCTGTCATGAGAATTATCAGATATCTGAAAGGCACCATAACAAAAGGATTATTCTTACCCTCTTCTTCACCTCTTACTTTACTTGCTTATACTGACTCTGATTGGGGTGGTAACCCCGATGATCGTATTTCTACCACAGGGTATTGTGTGTTTCTTGGAGAGTCACTTATCTCTTGGAGGTGTAAGAAGCAACAGAAAGTTTCACTCTCTTCTACTGAAGCAGAGTATCGTGCGATGGCCACTACCACCACGGAGATCGTATGGTTAAGAAGTTTGCTTAAAGATATGGGAGTCTCATTCTCAACTCCCTCAAAGCTGTGCTGCGACAACAAGAGCTCTATCTACATTGCCAGCAATCACACCTTTCATGAAAGAACAAAGCACATTGAGATGGATTGCCATTATGTTCGTGATGAGTTCCTACGAGGCACCATTCAATTGCCTTATGTTCCAACCGAGTACCAGTTGGCGGACTTCTTCACCAAAGCCTTGCCATCGCCTCGTTTCTTCTTTCTCCTTAGCAAACTCTCGGTGATCTCACCGTGTGTTTGAGGGGGGGTGTTAAAATATGTTGTACATATATATATTTATATATATAGATCACGACACATACACATATATATATTAATTATATATATGTCTATGTGTCTATCTACATATATAAATATATATATATTTATATCTTTTGTAAATAGACCCATATAGGGGTAAAACAGTCTTTTTACTTCTTATCGCATATTGTATTTTTTCTCTCCTTTTCTTTTATTTCCTTTTTTTTTCTTTCTTTTTTATTTTCTTTATTTTTTCCTTTTCCTCCTTGGAATGGACCCCACCTAGGGGGACGTTGGAGCATCCAACGGTCATATTTATGACCGTTGGAAGGGCTCCAACGTCCCTCTAGGAGCCCTTCCAAGGCCTCCTCTTTTGTCTATAAATAAAGGGGTTTCTCCCCATTGTAATGTATGCTTCTTTGAAGCCTTTTGAGTGGAATATATATTTTTCCTCTTCTTTTGGGTGCCTTACCACTTTAAGTGGTTGTGTTGTTCTTTTGCCCATTAGTGGCTATTTGTGTATGTGCGTGCTCTCTTGTTTTGCTCTTGGAGACTTCATCCGGCACTTCATTACAACTTCATCCGGCACTTCATTACAATACACCACGGCACATTTTCTTGAATTGATCTCGTAAGCTCATCTATCACTATAGCAAATAGAAAAGGGTTTAAAGCAGATCCTTGATGTAACCCAACCGTTATAGGAAAATTGGTCGTCACCCCTCCACAAGTGCGGACATTGGTTACTACTCCTTCATACATATCCTTAATTATACTAATGTACTTGAGAGAAACACCTTTCTTCATCATTGTTCACCAGAGAACGTCCCTAGGTACTCTATCGTATGCCTTCTCCAAATCAATAAAAACCATATGCAAATCTTTGTTCCTCTCTCTATTTCTCTCAGTAAGTTGTCTAAGAAGATGTATAGCTTCCATAGTTGATCTTCCAAGCATAAAACCAAATTGATTCTCCGATATCATGACAACCTTCCTCAACCTAGACTCAATCACCCTCTTCCAAAGTTTCATAGTATGACTCATGAGTTTTATACCGCGATAGTTTGTGCAATCTTGTATATCACCCTTATTCTTATATAGAGGCACCAAAGTACTCTTCCTCCACTCATTAGGCATCTTATTTGTCCGCCAAATCTTGTTAAAAAGATTTGTCAACCATTCTAAACCTTTTTCTCTCAAGCATTTTCAAGCCTCGATAGGTATACCATCTGGGCCAACTGCCCTTTTTGATTTCATTTTCTTCAAAGCCTCTGCAATTTCTTTCTTTTGAATCTTGCGCATGAAGTCACGATTCATCTCATGAAAAGAAATGGACAAGTCTCCAAGATCCTGAGCATGACTTCCATTAAATAGCTTATCAAAATAATCTTTCCATCTCTCCTTAATCTCCTCATCTTTGACTAAAACCCTTTGTGTTTCATCTTTGATACATCTAACCATACCCAGATCCCTCGATTTTCTATCTCTCATCTTTGCAAGCCTATAAATATCATTCTCGCCCTCTTTGATATCCAACTTATTATAAACCTCCTTATATACCTTATCCCTCGTGTTTCAAACTACTTTTTTAGCTTCCTTCTTTGCTATCATATACTTCTCCAAATTCTCATTATCACGACTCTTACTTAGATTTCTATAACACTCTCTTTTAACCTTAATAGCTAATTTGACATCCTCGTTCCACCATGATGTATCCTTACCTAGCGGTGCACCGCCTTTAGACTCACCCAATACCTCCTTAGCCACCTTTCTCATGCCACCCGCTATCTTATTCCATATTGATTCTGAATCCTCCTCGAGACACCAATCACCTTTCTTAACTACCTGCTCTACAAACATTCCTTGCTTAGATCCTTTCAGTGCCCACCACTTAATTATAGGATCTATCCTATGTCTATACCTTTTGCGGCATTGTCTAATTCTAAGATCTAAAATTAAGACTCTATGTTGTGTAGCTACACTTTCTCCCGGTATAACCTTACAATCGATGCAACAACCCTTATCTCTCTTTCTAAGTAGGAAAAAATTTATCTGACTCGTATTAACCCCACTTTTAAATGTTAATATGTGAGACTCCCTCTTCCTAGACCAAGTGTTTGCTAAGATCATATCATAGGACAAACCAAAATCTAAAATCCTTTCTCCACTTTTGTTTCTTTCTCCTATACCATAGCCTCCATGGATACTCTCAAATCCATCCCTACTAATGCCTACATGTCCATTAAGGTCACCGCCGATGAAAAGCTTTTCTCCATAAGATATCCCTTGTACTACTCCATCTAAATCTTCCCAAAATTGACGCTTAATGAAATCATCTAAACCTACTTGAGGTGCATAAACACTAATAATATTAATAATATCCGTACATAATACTAATTTAATAAGTAAAATCCTATCACCCTTCCTACGGACCTCAACTATATTATCTATAAACTCACGACTCATAACAATCCCTACTCCGTTCCTATTTCTATTTATTCCTGTATACCAAATCTTATATCCTCAAGGTTCTATCACTTTTGCCTTCTCACCTACCCATTTGGTCTCTTGTAGATATAAAATATCAATCTTTCTCGTACACATAACATCTACTAACTCTACTAACTTACCAGTTAAAGACCCTATGTTCCAAGTGGCTAACCTAATTTTATGGTCTTGGACTAACTTCTTTACCCCCACCCGTCCAACAAAGTGAGGGAACCCTTGCCTATTTGACACCACACCAGAGCGTCGGTGTGACGCGTCACTTCCGGGCGACGACCTAGCAACCCTTGCCCATTTATCACTGCCTCCGGGCCTATAAAGTACAGTGTGCCGCTCAGTAGGGAACGCCCCAACGAAATTTTCCTATTGGTTCATATTCATAGGGTATGACTAAGTTTTTATGCTGGCTGTCACTGGCCTATCGCAACCCTCCTCCTTTATTTGGGCTTGGAACCGGCAGTGTATAACTAAACAGTTATACACATGCGGAGTTCATATCATTTCAGGGCCTTTGCAGAATTAAAATTAAGTTTCATATCATTTGGTGTCAGGGCTTTTGCAGAACTAAATTTAAGTTTTCATGTCATTTGGTGTCAGGGCCTTTGCAGAACTAAAATTAAGTTTTCATGTCATTCTGGAACCAATTACTTGTGGCCACCTTTGCGGAATGATTCTTTATGTTTTTTGTTTCCAGCACATCGTCATTACTGCAACATCAAACCCAACTCTCCAGTGTGAACTTGTTCCAAAAAGAATTTATCCTTGAAATTTTGTATGAAAAGAAAACAGTGTCTGCTTCATATATGGAAGATATTGATTATTTTGATAATTGGATCTTGCTAGACTGTTTTTTTTTAAGTACTCGATTAAGCACGGAGCAGTACGATAGCTGCATCATTAATTCCTTTCTTGTATAATCATCATGACTGCACCATCCACCCCAGCTTTCCTAGGTCAACCTGTTCTGAAGAGAGCTTGATCCCAAAAATGTCATATTAAAATAATCAGTTACTCCCTTTATGTGTGGTGGACACTGGTTGGTTGGATCTTGCCAGGTTTTTGTTTTTCATGAGTACTGGATGAAGCATGAAGCAGAAGATCTGCATGTAGAAAAAACCCAAACTGCACTGCTTGGTTTGCAAAAGACCAAAGTTTTCTTTTTCCAATATTACTGTCATTTTGTATTTTTTGATCTGGTCTCTGCTAAAGGGCAAATGTTTTTAGCAAGATGAGATCATGCAACTGGTTTGGCCTAGAATATGGGCCTTTGTTGCCTCCATGTATTGTACAGTGCCTATATTTATGCCATCTAGCCGAATATATCTGCTTCCAATATACAGTGTCGTGGTAGAGGTTGATGACTAATACCATCACTAGGCTTGTTTTTTTTTTGTCACCTTCAGTCAATGCAAAGAGTACTGCACCAGTTATTTGTCAACTTTATGGTATGGATAACGGCATGGCAGACCGTTGTTGGTTCATATGAGATGATATGTTTCAATGTTTGTGTGCAAATTACTGTAGCTAAGTGTTATTACAATATTGTTCCTATTGAAATTCAGCTTAAAACTAATGCATAAATAATACATGCATGTGTATGTCTATATGAGTCACACATCCACGGTTTGTTGGTTATGAAGTAACAACATGCTGTGCCCATAATCCAGAAGTGGGACATGGATCACAGGCCACATGCTGAAAATAGAATACATGTTAACTCTGTTCTTAGCCAAAGAGAATATTTTCTATCTTCTGCTTTCTTTCTTTTGCTACATATCTTGAGAAGTTTCAGCAACAAAATGGGTTTTAAGGATATAAATGCTAATAGCATCAATAAATTATGAATTTCTTTTTACCCATCAAAAGTGGCAGTAACCCGAGAGTCAAAAGAGACATTGAACCTCCAGGCCTGCTTTTTAACCATTTTACATGCTAGACAGGTTGCCACTGATATGGGGGCCTGGATCCTACGAATGCCAAAACAAGGAAAACATAGTTTTCCATTTCAAGTATTCACCAAGTTTCAGCTTGGCATGCTAGCTACATCGCACAGAGATCGAGCTGGCCGTGATTGTTTGATTTTTGCCAAATGGGGCATGTTCAATGTGCTTTCTTGGCTATGTGCAGAGCTAACTACAATTTTGAAACTGAGATTAAACAATTTTTCCATGGTCTGGGGATTGTTGTTCAACAATTTGTGCCAGAGACCTACAGACTGAATCTAAATTGCACAGTACTTCTACATAAGGCAGATGCTGCTGCTGTCGGTCTTGATGATGAAGGTGCTCCTAATGGTAGTTTTACAGAATTGTCAGCTTTAGAAGCATCTTGGGTTAGTTTTTATTTATTTGACATATGTGTAACAGGTGCCAATTTTTTCATGATCCTCTTACATTTTGCATGATTGAAACACTACTAAAAATAAAATTCAGCCTAGAAATTGTGGGAATTCTGTTGGAAGTTAGTCTGGTGTTCAATCTATAGTTTTCATCATAGATCATGGTTTACTGTTCCATTGTTGAAATTATCGGTCATGTTTCTTTTGCAGTCTATCATGATGGTACATTGTGCATGGACATCATTCAGGATGCTTGGTCACCTTGTCACAACGTTTGCACAATATTAACCTCAATTCAAGTAAGATTTTTTCCTTCTCATTTTGCCACTAATATTATGCACATTTTCATGCACAAATGCCTCAAAGAAGGAGAGTCTTTCATTGAGACAGTTTCTATGACTATATGAATTTTGTAGTCTCTTCTTACCGACCCAAATCCAGCAAGTCCTGCAAACCCAGAAGCAGCACATCTTTACCAGTGTGATATTCGGGGTTATAACAGGTACGTTCAGTCTATTAGTGTGGATGGTTGGTTTTTTTCTATGTATGATGCCTCTATCATCAGCAACATTAACAAATTATTTGACTTGGAATTTCCCTGATTTCAGGAAAGTTCGGCGATGTGCTCGTAGATCTATTGAGTCATAGCTTCGGGCACTTGGTCTTCCGTGTTTTCTTGATCATCAGAACATATCTCATAATCATGTCCAACAATCACTTATGTGCATGAAAATTAAATGTCATGTCCAACTTCTGGTGATAGTGTGTGTCACATAGTTGTGCTGATGTATTCTGGTTCAGGGTATTGCAAATACTATCGAGTGCTTTTGAATTGACACTTAATGAGATTTGTTGCTTGCATTTGCAGTCTCCACTTCATATCTATTTAACCTATTTGGGTTGACTTGCATGCAAATAGTGTTTGATTTTGGTGGATTGGATTGTGATTGTTCATATCCCTGTGATTGGAAGATTAAGGTAATTTTGCAGTTAAAAGTCATCCTGTATAAAACCGGCAAAAGGCAGACATGCAAGGGTTACCCCTTGAGATGAAAACATTTGTCAGTTTCCTTGCCCCCCAGTTATGTGAAAATTGTTTGGTGAAACGTAATTTTTTTACCAGCTGCTGTGTAGTGGAGAAAATTCTGTTTAGCAGACTGCGGCAGCCATGCAGTTCAATTTATAGTGTAACTGTCACTTTCTGTTATTTGTCTGCACAATAAGATGCTTCTGTTTTTATGGCCACATCTTATGAAACAAACATTCTAACTGATAAATCTGCTAGGTTAGGTCAAGGTCAAATCCCAAGAACTGGGAACATGGCTGAGTTCACCTCTCACTCGACCAACTCAATCCGAACGTTGGCCTTATGATAAGAATGCCAGTGAACTGAATCATGTCAGTTCACTCGCAACTTAATTTTGGTTTGAGAAGAATCCATAAGAAACAAAAGCCATTGTTGGAAGCTTGTTGGTTGGCGAATTGTTTCTTTTCTTCAGAAATTTATTTGCCCGGGGTGGATATGAGTTATAATTTTATTAATTAATCAATTAAATAAATTAGTTACTTCTATTGCGTGATAGTCAATCTATGGTCTAATCCAAGAATCCAATGGGTATGTTAAGTCAGTTTATCATCCAACCATCATATTCTTATTCACGAGGCTGATAACTCTGTCAAGGACAATTAAACTTGTCGAGTACATTGAGGATATAGTGGACAAAATTTTCATCGAGGACATTCTGCTGTTAGTATCTCTGATAATTTGAAATATTGCAAATTTAATGTGATGTTTTCAGTGGTCGTTACTTTGCTATTAAAAGCATGATATTTTAAAAAATGTCTAAATTGAAAATATCATGTTTTCAATGTGTTAGTATCACATTAAAACATTTGCAATTTTTATTATTATTTACATGTTTACTATATATTATATATGTTTTCCAAAAAAAACACAATTTTGGAAATATCATGAGATTTTTCCTTGCTGAGATTGTGCAACTCATTGATCTAGATATTACATTTGACATAAATGTTTTCTCAATTGTCAGGGAGGCGGGCCCATTAAGTGACCCGGTTCTCAGTGAGGGTTCCTTCGTCATAAAAAATAATAATAATAATACTTTTTATGAATATTTTCCTTTTAAGTTCATCTATTGGTGCTGTGCGTGCGTGTGTGTGTGTGTGCCCACGGGCATACACACGTGGTCACGATCATGTCATAAATTGCAGAGCATTTCACATATGGACTTCTTAGCAAAATGGTTAATTTCGTGACCAACTTGTTAGGTGTCAAAGCTAAACCCCCAGCAAAACCGCAGGCAGATTTTCAATTGAAATACCAAGTAATTGGAAGGAATCTTGATCTAAAATCCCACTGGGAGCTATTTTGATCAAGGGATCTTCAACTCGGAGCATCTAGCACAAAGTCGAGAATCAAAATCTAGTCCTTGTTGAAACGATTTTAGGGGGGGCGCAAATTAAGTACCAATTTATCAATTTACTTCAATCATTCCCAGATGAATGAAAGCTTTAAAATGATAAGATCAAGATATCCAGAAATGGATGGCCATCTTCACACTCATTTTTTCCGTCTGAGCATACCAGATTACGCCAATAATATGGTAGGAGCTGTTATCCGTATTTTTCAGTTACGGTCTTTTAGGAAGGAAAGGCAATACGTTGAAGGATTCTTTCCTTTGTTTGCTATGTCTTGGATAGTTACTATCCTAATATGGAAAGGATAGTAGCCCATCATTATTTATGTACCCCCTCTCTTCTTCTGTGAAAAATTAATAAGAGAGAGAGCAGTGTTTCATCGTGGATGTAGGCAACAGCCGAACCACGTTACATCATTGTTTGTGTCTCTTCTGTGTGTTCATGTGTTAATATTTGGTATCAGAGCCAGTTGATGTCTTCCTGCGCCCGGATCTGGTAGCGGTCGCTGCTGCTGATCCTTCATTGCTATCGTGTTGCGGAACGTCAGAAGGTTGTGTTTCATCTCCCTGTGTTATTGTTACGGAACGTCAGAAAGCTGTGTCTCATCAGGCTGTGTTATCGCTGTAAGTGTGTTGTGCTGGTTCACTTTTTGATCTGATATTCAGTTGATCAAGACAGGACTTAGGCACTGCAGTTTGGCAAGCCTTGTGTTGCTGAATTCGTTTTTTGCTATGTTCAAGTAGTGTTGTGTTTTTTCCGTTATTGGTTGTTGTTTGGCATAGCTGGTTCCCATCAATAATGGCAGAATAATCACGACTATCGAATGCTGCGTCTGAACCAGCTTCGCTGAATCTTAATGGCGAGCCCAGATCCAGCTACTCAGAGTCAGGCCACCTTCTTTGCATCACCACGTCGTTGTTCTCAGGAAATAACTATATTAGCTGGGCAAAATCCATTAAACTTTTTTTGAGTGGCAAATCGAAGGTAGGCTACATCACAGGTAAAATAAGTAAACCTGATGTGTCTAATTCAACCTATGAAAAATGGGAATAAATTGCAAAAAGTTTTTTATTTATGGATACAGCAAAAGACGTGTGGGACACTGTAAATGAAATATATGGCGAGAGGTATAATCTTGCTCGAGTGTATGAGCTGCAAATGGAGATTGTGAAGCTCACCAGAGAAAACAAATTCTTCAATGCGTATATCGCTACGCTGAGAGGAATGTGGGACGAACTTCTTCAATATAGGCCACCATCCGGGGATGTTGGGATTAATCAAAAACGGTTTGAAAAAGACAAAGTCTTTAAAGTTTTTGGCTGGCCTCGGTTCCGACTACGAACAATTTCGTAGTCAAATTCTAATGACCACTCCCCTCCATCGTTCAATATGGTATGTTCTATGATTTAGAGAGAGGAGGATAGAAGAAAAGTTATGAACCCATCGTCTTAGAAAAACAAAGAGGAGCAACCAGAACAAATGGCCCTTCAAGTGAGTGATAAGAAGGTAACCGATAACCATATTGGGTTCCTTTCTAATCATGATCGTCAGAAATTCAGATCTAGATTTAAGTGTACTTATTGAAAAAAAAACGGTCACACAAAAGAAAGATGTTGGGATCTTGTTGGCAAACCGACTCACGAGAAAGACCAAGGGAAAAATACTGGATCAAATCGTGAGGCTGCAAATTTTGTCACCAGAGAAGAATTAGCTCATTTTTTCCAGCAAATGGATTAAACAAATCTGGTGTCATCCACTCCCATTAACCCCAGATGTTTTGACGATAAAGGTAAGAATACTAGTGCTTATGTCACTTATACCTCTGAAATTGAGTGGGTTGTTGATTCTGGAGCCTCCGATCATATGCTAAGCAAGGATATACCCATTGACCAATATACACGTGTGAAACCTGTGTATACGACCGATGGGTCTATCATAATGGCGAAAGGGTCACAAAAAATTGAAACTTCTTAATAAGTCTGATGATTCTGAAGTTTTGGTCATTCCTAATTTGGTTGTTAATCTTATGTCTGTTAATAAGATCACTAAGTCTCATAACTGTTTGGCCATTTTTTTCCCTAAGGATGTCGTGTTTCAGGACCAGACGACGAAGAAGGAGATTGGTAGAGGCGTCGAACGAAGTTGATTATATTATCTTAACTTATTTAGAAAAGCCTTGTTTAGTTGTGTGCAAGCCTCAAATAACTTTAATGTATGACATTCTCATCTTGGTCATGCTCCTCATAGTGTTCTAAAACTTTTGATTCCTAACTTACCTTCTGAAAATACCTCTTGTGATGCTTGCGAGTGTGCCAAGGCTACTTGGTTACCTTTTCCTAAGTTAGCTACTAGAAGCAATGTTTTGTTTGACTTAGTTCATTCTGATATATGGGGACCCTCTCCTATTGAGTCTGTGTTTGATTTTAGATATTATGTTACCTTTATTGAAGATAAATCTCATGTCACTTGGGTTTACTTTTTTAAACAAAAAAGTGAAGTGGCTAAAATCTTCAAAATATTTTACAATATGGTGGTTACACAATATAATGCCAGAATTAAGCATCTTAGATCTGATAATGGGGGTGAATATGTTAATGAAGAAGTAAAATCTTTCCTGGATGAGAAGGGCATAATCCTTCAAAACACTTGTGCTGGAACCCCTCAACAAAATGAGGTTGCCAAGCGAAAAAATCGTTACTTACTTAATGTTGCTCGATTCATCATGTTTCATATGAATGTTCCTCCAGTTTTTTGGTCTGATGCTATATTTGTTGCTTGCTACATTATTAATCGCATTCCTAGCTCCAGTTTAAGTAATCAAATACCCATGGAATTACTTCCAAAAAGGGAGATTTTCATAAAACATTTGAAAGTGTTTGGGTGTAAGAGTTATGTTCATATTCAAGGAAAATTCAGAAACAAACTTGAAAGAAGAGCAGTTAAGTGCATATTTGTTGGATATTTAGTCTCAAAGAGGGGTTTTATATGCTTTGATGCGATAAATAAGAAATTATATATATATATCTCGAGATGTCAAGTTTTTTTAAAATGAGTCATTCGTTAGTGTTCCTTCTTATGATAGTCGACACCACAACGAAAGAAATAGGCAAGAGCCTAGCATCGTCTTTCCCATATCTCACAATTCTGAATTGGTATGTGACGATATTCAAGAAGGTACAAATACCAGTCCCAATGATGTTGTTGAGCCCGGTGAGGATAGTCAATCTAATGTACAAATTCAAGAGAGTGTAAGACGGTCTGAACGTGTATCTAAATCGCCAGTCAGATTGAGAGACTATTATTGTTACTACTCAGATCAAATGCCCAGAAAGCATTCTATAGAAAATCTGTTTGATTTGACAAGATTGTCTAAGAACTATCTCATTTTTTTGGCTAACACTTATAGTCATCAAGAACCCATGTCTTTCAAAGAAGCTATGCAAGATTACAAATAGAAATTTGCTATGAAGGAAGAACTGGAAGCATTACTAAAGAATAACACTTGGACCATGGTAAATTTACCAAAAGAGAAAACGATAGTGGGGTGCAAATGGGTCTACAAGATCAAATATAACAGTGATGGAACAATAGAAAAGTATAAAGCTCGGTTAGTGGCAAAAGGGTATACCCAAAAAGAAGGAGTTGATTTTACTAAGGCTTTTGCACCTGTTGCAAAAATAAACTCCATCCGGATTCTTCTCTCAGTTGTTGCCAACAAAAATTGGGGAGTATTTCAACTTGATGTAAAAAATGCCTTTCTTCATGGTGATTTGGACGAAGAAGTGTATATGGATCCTCCTTTGGGATATGACCATGAACAAGACAAGGTATGCAGACTTAAAAAATCCATATATGGGTTGAAGCAATCTCCACGCGCCTGGTTCTCAAAGCTAAGTTATGTTCTTACTGATATTGGATTTCAATGTAGCACTATTGATTACACTATGTTTATCTCTTGTATGCCTCAAGGTACTGTTATCCTCTTAGTCTATGTAGATGACATTATTATGACAGGTAACAATGAACAGATGATGCAGAAGGTGAAAACCATTCTCCACACTAAGTTTGAAATCAAAGATCTCGGGAAACTTTGATACTTCTTGGGAATTGAAGTGGCACATTCTGACAAGGGTATCTTTCTATGTCAAAGGAAATATATTCTGGATCTTCTAAAAGACACATGTATGATGGGAAGCAAAGCGGTGGATACTCCTCTTGAAGCCAATACCAAACTGAGAATAGATGATGGAAAAACAATAAGTGAGGTTGAAAGCTTTCAAAGGTTAGTTGAAAAATTGATTTACTTGACTATCACTCGACCTGACATATCCTATACAGTCAGTGTAATAAGTCAGTTTATGCATAAGCCAAGATCTACACATGTTGAAGCAGCTCACCATATTTTGAGATACTTGAAAGGAAGTCCAGGCAGGGGTATTATCATGAAAAGGAATCATGATCTCAGTGTACTAGGATATTGTGATGTAGATTGGACAGGAGATCCAAATGATCGAAGGTCTACTATTGGTTTTTGTACGTTTGTTGGTGGAAACCTAGTTACCTGAAAAAGTAAGAAACAAAATGTTGTGGCTAGATCCAGTGTTGAAGCTCAATATCGTGCCATGGCTACGTGCTCGTGTGAGCTTGTTTGGATTAAATCTCTTCTTCATGATATGCAAATTGATGTAAATGAACAGATGGAGCTAAAGTGCAAGAATATGGCAGCTATTTATATTGGAGCAAATCCTGTTTTTCATGAGAGAACAAAGAACATTGAAGTCGATTGTCACTTTGTGAGAGAAAAAATTCAAAACAAAGTCATTCGCACGTCACATGTTGGGAGCAAGGAACAATTGGCTGACATCCTTACGAAACCTTTGCATCGGGATAAACACATTGATATGTATAACAAGTTGGGGCAAACTAGCATTTGCGCACCAACTTGAGGGGGAGTTTGTTATCCGTATTTTTCAGTTACGATCTTTTAGGAAGGAAAGACAATACATTGAAGGATTCCTTCCTTTGTTTGTTATGCTTATCTTGGATAGTTACTATCCTAATATGGAAAGAATAGTAGCCCATCGTTATTTATGCACCCCCTCTCTTCTTCTGTGAAAAATTAATAAAAGAGAGAGAGAGAGAGCAATGTTTCATCGTGGATGTAGGCAACAACCGAACTACGTTACATCGTTGTTTGCGTCTCTTATGTGTGTTCATGTGTTAATAGGAACAATTAGTGAACTAGAACATCTTGTGAACATACCAACGGGGGTTCCACATGTCTGGCAGGCGCATTTTGTGCATGTCGCCTTGTATTGGGACATTGCAAGTTCAAAACCCAATGGTACAGTCGTATAACTGGTGGGGGTCTGCTTAACCCCAGCTTGCCTATAAAAAAAAAGATTATGCCAATAGTAAACTAGAACATCTTAAAAGAGTAACTATCAATGAGCCATATATGATGATCTATTTAAAAGATTGATAATGCTAAGCACACTGATTTGTGCAATTGCAAGAGTTAATGATATGTTCTGCTTGATCTTTTCAGGAGAGGGAAAGGCCTGTTATGTTTGGCCTAAGCTTTATTAAAGTGGGATCATTTTTTTTAGTCTCCCTGTTAATTCTTAAGAATCTGTCGTCGTGAAAGCATAAAAATGATAGCTTGATTTGATTAATCTCTAAATAAGATTTGTTCCTGGGCAAAATAGGTTGGCAGCTAATGGGAAAATAATTTGATGAAGTAGTGATTGATTTGAAATATAAGCTCTGAGAAACAACCTTATTGCCATGTTAAAGTCATGAAAGATACTTGTTCAAAACCTCCGTTTTCTTGTTAATTCCAGAAGGATTCCTTTTACAAACATCAGCGTGATAGAGTTTGCTTCATTTTTTGGTTCTGTTTTTTCATTACCTCATCATATCATTACTTGTAGCTAGCAATTCCATTTGGTAATCACCTTTCCATTGTTCTACTAACAATCTTGGATTACTAAACTATAGGTAAATGGAGTTGCTTTCTCTCTTACACAAACCAATCCGACTCTTTCAACTGCATTGGAGGGAATTCAAACTAAAAGTGGACCATAGTTACCAAAGAAGTTGTTGCAAGAAACAATATGCATGCAAAGTATAAAGCGAGAAGCGAAAATTTAAAAAATAAATTAATGAGAGAAAACATGAGAAGTGAGCAAGAAGTGACAATGGAAGTAAGTAGGAAATAACATAAAAAGGTAGGTCAAACTTATGCCTTAATGCATTTGTTAAGATTTATGGTCTACAATCATCTGTGCAAGCTTTACAGTGAACAACATAATTTTGTGTAGAAAGTCTGGGTATTTTAATGAGAAAAGTATATTGCCAATATCATGGAAGTTCAATATCATTTTGTGAAAAATCAAGCTTCTTATATTGTAGAAGCTTGCATCTCACAAAGTTTCAGACGTGTAAAAGAAGCACGTGGCTGCACACTTTCCAAATGAATTTCGCAGGAGGCGAGCTTTTAAGTTTCTCATAAGCTCTTGGTAAGTATGATTGGGCATGAACTCGGTCCTCACATCAAGACCATGTCCATTCCTAATTCACATCCCACCTTTGCTGAACCAGGTCTGACCATTCCACACAGACGTGCAAGGAATTGACTGTTTGGCTAGGAGTACATGATTGGTAAAAATCTGAACAGTCTGTTTTCGAATAGAAATTGGTCCAACCTAACATCCAATGCTGGGTTTGATTTAGGGAGAACATCTTTCTTTATCCTTAAATTTGTTTATACTAAATCAGTGAAAAGATCAAAATAAATAAAGCATAACGCAGAAATGTACCTGAATCCATCGTTGCACTAGTAAATCTTGATGGAGTCAGATCTTCTAAACCTCTATAGGTGACCTTTCCTTCTTCTCTAAACCTAATGAGAGAGAGGCAATTTTCTTTCTTCATGAGGAGGCAAAAGAGAACATCCACTATATATGGTTTTGGGGACCAAAACCTAATTGTAACCACCTATAGTCTTCTTTCCAATTCAGTCCATCATAAAATTAGAAATTGATATATGAGGGCACATGAAGTATTTACAGATTATTATAACCATACTTTATAAGATGTCATATAGCCTAACCGTATAAGATCACTTTATATGAGCCTTCACCTTAGACAATTTATAATGGGTGATTAATTACATATATAGGCTCATATAAAATATCTAACAATCTTCCACTTGGGCCACATATGTGGCTATACAATCACACATTATACAATATCTTTATGAGCTCAAAAATCATTGTCTTACCAGATGACATCTTCAATAATCTGGTCCATTGATCATGCCAACATAGAACCAAAGCGATCTTCATTATATTCATCATAATTATACTCATCAATGATCACGTATATTGACATGACCAACAACATAGACCAAGTATGGATGTGAAGCATGAAAATTACAAATAATGTGATCCAAACATGTCTATTTTAACTGGTCATGCCTTATTCGTTAGTGAGATCACAATAAATAAGTACATAATGAAATTGGAGCCTGAGACTTATACTGAAGTAATAATGAAACTTTATTTTATCTCAGAACATCTGAATACAAACTCCTACTAAACCAGCATATCATTAAATGATATAACACTCATTCGAGCGGTATGCTCATGAAAGACCTTTAGTGGTAAACCTTTGGTAAACAGATCCGCAATCATGAAGTTTGTGCCAATATGTTCAATAGATATCTGATCATTCTACACTCTTTCTTTAACAACAAGGAACTTAATGTCTATATATTTTAACTTTGAAGAGCCCCTATTGTTATTAAAATATAGTACTGTCGAATTATTATCACAAAACAACTTTAATAGTATTTCAATATTATCTAAAATTTGCAGTCAAGTGACAAAATTGCGTAACCACATTCCATAATTGGATGCCTCATAACAGGCTACGAACTCTACCGGCATAGTGGAAGATACAATAAGTGTCTGCTTAGTACTCCTCAAAAATAGCTCTTCTGACCAACAGATAAATATAATCTGATGTGGATTTGCGATTATATTATCATCAAGCAAAGTCAAAATTAGAATACCCAATGATCTTTAATTGATTTGACTTCCTATATGTGAGCATGTAATCCTTTGTTCTTTGTATCACATAACCCATTTTGCTGCTTTCTAATGATCCATTCCTAGGTTACTCAAATATCTGCCTAACATGCCAACAATATATATTATATTCAGACGTGTACACACTTGAGCATACATAAGACTCCATACAGCTGATGCATAGGGAATCTTTTCCATATCCTTAACTTCAAACTGGTGTTTGGGGCACTAAGCAAGACTAAACTTGTCTCTCTTAGTAATAGGGTTGTCACCTGGTTTACAATCATTCATGTCAAATCTGTCAAAAATTCTTTTGATATAGTTTTTTTATGATAATCCAAGAATACCTTAAGAACGATCTCGATGTATCTGAATTACTAATACAAAAGGGGTGTTACCAAGATCTTTCATTTCAAATTTTTTTTGTCAAAAATTTCTTAGTTTCATGCAATAAGCCTATATCATTAATGACAAGTAGTATGCCATCGATATATAAAACCAGGAAAATATATTTACCCCACTAAATTTATGGTATATGCATTCATCAACTACATTTATCTCAAAATAAAATGAGAGGACAACTTGATGAAATTTAGGATACCATTGACAGGAAGCCTACTTAAGTCTATAGATGGATTTTTTTAATTTGCAAACCATTTTCTTTGTATCGCCTGAGATAAAATATTTTGGTTGCACTATATATATTGTCTCATCAATGTCATCATTAAATATTGCAGTTTTTACATTCATCTAATGTAACTCCAAATAAAAAATAAGCCACAAGTGTCATCATTATTCTAAAAGAGTCTTTCATAGAAACTGGAAAGAAAGTCTTTGTATAGTCAATGCCTTCCATTTGAGTAAACTCTTTTGCAACAAGATGTGCCTTATATCTTTTCACAACACCCTTTAAATCTCTTTTGGTTTTAAATATCTATTTGCAACCAATGAGTTTCACACCTTTAGGTAATGAGACAAGATTCTATACATCATTATTTTTCATGAATTTAAACTCTCCATGCATAGCATCTATCCACTTTTGAGAGTTAGAACTTTGTATAACTTGATGAAAGTTGATTGGATCATCTTCCTTTAAGCCAGTATCACCCTCATATTCTTTGAGAAAAATAATATAATCATCTGTAATTTCTCTTCTCTCTCTAGTGGATTTTCTTAATGACACTTGTTCTTGAGTTACTTGAGGTATTTCTTAAGGTTATTGAGTTTGTATTTCAAGAGTAAAAACTTGATTTTTGATAAAGAGATCTTGAACATTGCATTGTTCTAGATTTGTTTGAGCAATGTCAGAAATTGACATCTAATCATTGTCAACAACAACTGTAGGAAGAGAAATAAATTCTTCTTCAAAAATAATGTATTTTACCTTATTACCTCCCCCAAACTTAGCATCCTCAAAGAAACAAGTATTTTTTATCTCAAAAAAGGACTTATTCATAGGGTCATAAAATTTATAACCCCTAAATCTTTCAGAATATCCAACAAAATATCAGCTAACCGTTCTTGAGTCCAGTTTCTTTTCATATGGGCTAGCCTCAGCTGGACATCCCCAAATATGAAAATGTTTCATACTAGGCTTCTTATATGTTCATATTTCATATGGGGTTTTGGTTACTGCTTTAGTTAGTACTTTTTTTCGTACATAAGTTGTAGTCTTTAGAGCCTCTCCCTAGAGAGATTCTAGTAAAGTAGAATAACAATTCATACTCCTTACCATATCCTTTTAGGTCCTGTTTCGTCTCTCAACCACATCATTCATGCTAGAAGTGCCTGGCATGGTGTACTGTGAGATGATATTGTATTCTATTAAGAATTTAGTAAATGTCCCTAGACGTTGTTTACATGATCTATCATATCTAGCATAATATTCACCACCACGGTCAGATCTGACGGCTTTAATCCTTTTTCCATGTTGAGTTTCAACTTCGACCTTAAATGATTTGAACACATCCAGTGACTGAGATTTTTCATGAATCAAATATAGGTACCCATAACATGAATAGTCATTTATGAATGTAATAAAATATTGTTAACCATTCCAATAAGCTGTAGGGAATGATTCACAAATATTCGTATGAATAAGTTCTACGACGTCTGTTCTTCTGTCAGCACCTATTTTCCTTATGTTTGTTTGTTTCTCTTTTATACACTCAATACAAACCTGAAAGTCAGTGAAATCAAGGAAATCAAGAATTTCACTTATCACAAGCCTTTCAATTTTTTGTTTAGAAATGTGACCTAAGCACTTGTGCCATAATAAAGCAAAATTCTCATTGGCTAATTTTTGTTTTATACCACGTGAACTTGAATGCAAGGTTTCATGATATGAGATAACAATATTAAGTAAATATAGGTTATCGACCACAGATAAAGAACCAGTTCCAATAAGATTTAAATTAAGAAACAACTTAAACTGACTATTTCCAAATAAAAAAATTTGTCTAATACAAAAATAAAAACCAAATTTCGTCTAAATGACAGGATAATGTGTGTTTCTTTCAAATCTAAATAACAATCAGTCTTTAATAATAACCTAAAAGTCCCTATTGCCTGAACTTGAACTGATTTGTCATCGCCCACATAGATGAATCTTTCAGCATCAATTGGCGTTTGACAACTTAGGTAACCCTAGGGATGACAATGGACCGGGCGGAGGCAGGGGACAAGGTCTCTACCCTCACCCTGTCTCAAAATTCAAACCTCTACTCCCGCCTTCATCCCCGCACGGGGATGAATTTTAACCTCCACCCACGCCTCCATCCCCGTTTCATGTCCTCCATCCCCGGTCCAAACGAGGATGAGGCGGGGCCCCGTTTCTCCTCGATCTATTGCCATCCTTTAGAAGGATTGGGGATGGGGCGGGGTAGGGATCGTGATGGGGATGGGGTGGGGCTGGGGAAAGCGTAAGTCCATCCCCGCACGGGGATAGATTTTAACTTTCATCCCTGTTTCATGTCCTTCATCCTTGGTTCAAACGGGGCGAGGCGGAGCGGAGCCTCGCTTTTCCCCGGTGCACTGTCATCCCTAGGTAACCCTATATAGACACACTTATGTTAGTGGTAGCACTAAAATCTATTCACCAAGTATGTTTGGGTATAGAAGTTAAATTAACCTTAGAACAAACTAAAGTAAGGAAGGTACCTTTCTTTTCTTGCCAAACATGATATTTGGTGCAATCCTTCTTCATGTGACCTTCACTCTTACAAAATAAACAACTGGAATTTGTATCCTGACGTTTCTTCTGTGATGAAGGGTCCACTATAGCTTTCTTATCCTTTTTATTTTTCTTATATTTGTCTTTAGAGGTAACTGCCAAGTGAGCACTATTTGTCTTTTCTTTTTTCTTTCTTTCATCTTTTTCTACACAATGTGAAATAAGCTCATTTAGAGTCAATTTATCCTTTTGATAGTCATAACTGATCTTAAATTGACTGTATTGTGTAAGAAGAGATATTAAAACTAAATGCATGAGTAAGTACTCAGACAACTCTAACTTTAGTGATTTTAGTTTTGAAGCAAGATGAGACATTTCCATAATATACTTTCTTATGTTCTCTTTACCTTTATATCTTATTGAAACAAGATTCAAAAGGAGAGTGCTTGTCTCAGCCTTTTTGTTTTTAGCAAAATATTTTTTAATTTCCTCAAGAAACTTCTTGTCATTAACCTCTTCAGACATAGCGCCTCTGAAGGTTTTTGGAATTGCATATTTCATGATCATAGCACTCATATGATTGGATCGATCCCACTTCTCATGGATTTTTTTATCCTCAGTGGAACTCCTATCTGTGAGAGCTTCTCAAAGTGCAAGATCCAAATTCATACACCCAAGAATAATCATACTGTTCTCTTTTCAGTTTTTGAAGTTTATGCTATTTACAAATATTGTAGAAGCAAAAAAAAATACTGAATTAAAAATAAAACAAACCACAATAAGTTCACAATTAATATACATATTCACATACATTAGCATTAATTGACATATTTAAACTATGGTGAACCTCATCACAAGATACCCAACACAACATTGACATTTAGTCTTTGAACATAAATGTCAACTTGAAAGTAGTACTCTTATTACAGTAATCAAACATGAATAATTAATCTTATCAAACAACATGTCTTTCGTTGGACCAATTCATTGTTTATATGAAAAACTTGATAATCATCACATATTTATTACTGAAAGTATATTTGAGCTCGGCCAAATAATAATCTTCCTTTTTTCCAATCACTATTCGTATGAATCTCAAATATACGAATATCATAATATTCCAAACAAGTGAATCTTCAAAAGAGAGGTTACTTTGGTAACATGTTGTTTCAATAAACTCATTTTAGAATATCATACCCTTATTCCAAAGAAGAATACTAAAGTTCAAATACAATATATGATTACATGCACATGAATAAAAAAAATAAAACCATAATCCAAATTAGGTCAAAGATATCCGAAGTCAACTCACTACAAAGACTCAAATGACATATCTGATAGGCTTGGACACAATAAAAAAATTCTTAAATTTTCTTTATTTTATGAGTTCCAAGGCACATGCGAAGGGGTCTAGGACCAGCGGATCGGGTTAGACCAGACCCAACCTGCAGGTCAAGTCAGACCTGACCCAGCCTGGGTCGGTCCCTACACAGACTGATGGGGCGCACAACCGACCCTAGACCACTATCGTCAGACACTGGTCACCCGACGGTGGCTAGGGCGAATAGATGGTCCCAGACCACCATCGTCGGATGTCGGAGGGTGACCAACCGAGGACCAGCTGGCACCTCCTAGTGGTCGAAAACCAAATGAAAGGGCTGGATCGACCCTTCCTTTGGTCATGAGAATCCTAAGAGAATAGTCAGATCGGCCTTTCCTCCGATCGTCAGAATCCTAAGGGAAGGGCCAGATCGGCCCTTCCTTCGTCCGGCATTGCCTGCCGGTGTGGGGAGGGTTGTCTGACCCTTCACTGCCTGCACCCTGTCGCCGGATGGAGAAGGGAGCATTCCGTATCCGACAATAAATCAAGGAGGATCATCCGGTCCTCCCTATCTACTGCTTTCCTGTGCAGGCACCCGACGATGCCTGCACAAAGCCGAGCGATGTCCGACAAGCCATCTAATGGCCTGCAACCACCAAAAAAGGGTGAGCCACCCTTTACGATAGGTCGTCGATCCCATCAACCCTCTAACCACGCTGTTGACTGCAATAATAAATTTTTTTTATTAATATCCCTTAATATCAACGGTCAATGAGGAAAAACCGAATCCGATGAGATTTCGGTGACCCAACAAAAAATTATACAATGGTAAAATCAAATATTTCAACGATTTAACAAGAACAAAAGGCTTTGATACCAATTGTTGGGTTTGATTTAGGGAAAACATCTTTTTTGATTCTTAAATTTATTCATGCTAAATCATTGAAAAGATCAAAATAAATAAAGCATAATGCAGAAGCGTACCCGAATCCATCGTTGCACCGAAAAATCTTAATGGGGTCTAATCTTTCAAAACCTCTATAGGTGACATTTTCTTTTTCTATAAACTTAATGAAAAAAAGATAATTTTTTTTTATGAAAAGGCAAAAGAGAACAACACTATATATGATTTTGGAGACCATAACCTAATTGTAACCACCGTATAATCTTCTTTTCAATCCAGCCTATAATAAAATAAAAAACCAACATATAAAGCACGTTAAGTATCTACAATGTCATGTGGTCCAACCATATAAAATCACTTTATATGGACCTTCATCTTAATTCATTTATAATGAGTGATTAATTATGTAGGTAGGCTCACATAAAATATCTAACATCCAAAATATTTGCTCCAAACCTCAATTATCATGGCAAAAAATTTAGATTTTAACCTGTGGTTTACTTTTCATTTTTGGTCTCTCTCTCTCTCTTAAAGAGTCCAATTTTGCACAAGCCTCACTCTCTGTGCACCCTGATGACTAAAAAGGCTAATGCACGATAGGCTATCTTTTTGTTTATTAATCAGTTAGTATGATACCGCTTGCTCTTTTCGGTTGACAGAGATTGAGAAAGAAAAAATAACAATAATAATAATCATAAGGTGTGGTTTTCACTTGTACAAGGGTCCCTTAGACTCTAATTGCTTCCCACCAACATTGCTTTGGAAAGGAGGAATGCATCTAGTTACTTCCCAATGCAGTTGCCACAAGATAAAAATGGGTCCAGCAAATTGCGAGGACACCCTAACCAACCTTGAAATGTACTACAAGCTTGCCTAGCTTGGGGTGGTTCTCAATAACACTCCTCCCTCGGCCCCACACTACCAAAATTTACAAGACTACCCCTACCTACAGATTTCTGCCTGTAGCTAGACTAGCTGTATAGCACCCAGCTGAGTGGCATCACGGCTCGTTGAGACAGACTTAAAGTCTTTCTAAGCTTTGTGTTTACCTGATAGGACTAAGTTTAAGATAATATGAACTATGACAATACGAAATTTGAATCTCTCAACAAACAAAAGGCGATTATGAAATTGTCATGAACTAAACTTTTTTCTATAGATGATATGGAAAATGATGCAATAGAGGGGCTCAACAGGACCCTGGTTCCTACAGATGTAACTATAGAGGTCCTTAAATCAACCTTTTTCACTCTTGGTTTAACAGTTTAAGGGGATGGACTCGGCTGCTTCCAAACTCCAACTTGGTCAAGCCATAGATGATCCCCCGGAAAAATACTCCTCGGTCAAATCTAGTGAGAGCCAGGCACCTTGACTTCCCAAAGTGGGCTATCTAATTACATCAGCAGGATGGTACCTCTCTTCCCTCCCTCTTCGTTTCAAAGGTCAAAACCACCAACAACCTCTCAAACAGTGACTGATTCTCTCTCTTCTGCTCTATTCTTTATTCTTTCACACACACACACACATATATATATATATATATATATATATATATATATATATATATATATATATATATATATATATATATATATATATATATATATATGCGTTGAGACTCAAAGGAAAGTCTGTCTCAACTATCAACCAAGTCCCCCAGTGCCCGTTCTTCTGATTCAAGCCGGCATCTCACAGTCATTGCTGCTGCAGTGAACCCACCTACCCTTATATTTTCTCTCTGTTCCTGTCATCGTTTGAATGGCCAATAACATCATCCTCAACCATGACTTCTCAGGAGGCCTGCAGTTTTGGCACCCAAATTGCTGCCATGGGCATGTGGTATCACAGGCATCTGGTTACCTTGAAGGAGTTGTTTCTGAATCAGGAACTTCCTATGCGGTTGTGTCCAATCGGACCCACTCTTGGCAGGGTCTAGAACAGGACATCACCCCAAGAGTTTCCCCTCGTTCCAGCTATACCATCTCTGCCTCTGTTCGAGTACGTGGGTATCATGAATCCCGTGTCCAAGCTACTCTCAGATTGGAGCACTCGGGTTCCTCGCCAACTTTTGTATACATAGGAAGGTACCCACAAAATTTTCTGTGTTTTTTTATGGGATTTGTGTTTCCGTTGAGTTTGGTGGTGAGTGTTTGCCCTGTTGCAGCACCAAGGCGTCTAGAGAGAGGTGGGTTAAGGTGGAAGGGACGTTTTCCTTAACGAGCGTTCCGACGCGGGTGGTTGTATATTTGGAAGGGCCTGATCCCGGCGTTGATTTGCTTATAGACCATTTACATGTTTTTGCTTGTTCTGGCTCTTGCCAGGAATTTAAGGTAACTTCCTGAAATTATTTTTCTTGATCTTCACATTTTTCTGTTAATTGTGTTACATGATGATGTGGGTAATTTGAAAAATTTTAGCGCCCAATGGCAGAAATAAGTAATTACCTATCAAGAGAATGCGTGATCATTTGTTTATACTTGAATGCAATATTTTTGCAGTAATGCCTACAAACAAAAACTTGTCTGCATCTGATCTGCACGCATTCTAGAAGTTTCATTTGATAATGGATATAATTGAAGAAGTAAAATGTTGTTAGAAGTTGTAGCTTACATGCTTCTGTCATTGATTGAACTGATTGGCTATTAAAACTGTTGCTGTGCTTCTTTTCTATACTAAAGGAAGAAGTTGAGGGTCTTAGAGATGATGGGGATGAAAACATTATACTAAATCCTCGGTTTGAAGATGGCCTTAATAATTGGTCTGGAAGAGGTTGCAAGATCCTTTTACATGATTCCATGGGAGATGGGAAAGTTCTTCCATTGAGTGGAAAGGCCTTTGTTTCTGCAACTGAGCGCACTCAGAGCTGGAATGGAATTCAACAGGAAATAACTGGTCGTGTGCAGCTGAAGCTCGCCTATGAGGTCACTGCAGTCGTTCGAATATTTGGGAACTCTTCCAGTGCAGATGTTCGAGCAACATTGTGGGTTCAACAATCAAACCAACGGGAACAATACATTGGCATTGCCAAGTAAGAATTTTGTTGAATCTGTTCGTTAGTTTGTCTTGGGATACCTAGTCATCCTTGCATTGTGGATGTAGCACTTATTGTTTTGCTCTAGATCTTTCTGAACTTGTTCTCTGTTAGCGAGATATGGTTCTGTTTGTTGGTCCTTGTATTTCATTTGAATTGTGATATAATGAGTACTTTGGACTGAAGGAGAAGGATGCTCCTTGTGTAGTTCACAGGCAACAGATAAGGAGTGGACTCAGTTGCAAGGGAAGTTTCTTTTGAATGGTGCAGTCTCTAGAGCAGTTATATATTTGGAAGGACCACCATCAGGCACTGATATCCTTCTAAATAGTTTAGTCGTCAAACATGCTGCCAAACCACCTCCTTCACTTCCACCCGTCATTGAGGTCAGTTAATTGTGAATCTCTCTCTCTCTCTCTCTCTCTCTCTCTCTCTCTCTCATGCGTGTGTGCGCGCACACACACGCGCCCACTAACACACATGATCTAGCCTTTTTTGATTATAAATGATTGGATGGAAAATGGTTCTATAACTAAAAGAATGTAGAATTGATAAATTATATTGGCTAGACATTTTATCCATTTTTGGTGTAGCTGTTTCACTGTGAAGGTTCCCTTAGATGATATAGTCCAGTGTTATAAAAGTAACTTCATGTTTCAATTCTGTGATGGTTAAAGGGTTTATATTTAATACAGTCAATTGTAGGTACAATCTAGTTGGGATCTCGTGATGCAAGTTGTTTTGACTCAATCTAACCTCGTAGATGTGTTCAGCACGCTCGAATTAGTGGGAAATGACCCTTGGATCATGTTTTCTGGATGAAAAAACATGTCTTTTTGAGTTGGAAAAACTTGGTGCATTTACAACCATTGATTTTTTGCATCGCCAGAAAAACCTGTACACAGGTTGGATTCTGGCAATTCGAAAGCCGGTTCCCACTAAAAACATGTAGATCATATCCATGGGATCACTTGGACCAAAAAACAAAAGATAAAAAAATTGGAAGTTGCTAAGTTGTTTGCACATACAAACGATTGTTGCAACTGTTAACCCTGGTTTAATTTTTTTTTTTTCATAATGTCCATTGCCTTAAAAAGTTAATATTGTACCTTATTCAGTGTTTTTTCATGTAGTGATTAGTTTTGTGTTTAAATCTTTCCTCATGGCTACATGTTACTATTAACTAAGTAACAATATATATATATATATATATATATATATATATATATATATATATATATATATATATATATATATATATATATATATATATATTAGCTCTGTGAGACTAGCAGCCATTCCAGCATACAGTTTGATGCACGGTCAGTCCTCATTCAGATGCAAATAATTTCTGAAAGAAACTGTTTTGTCATCCATGGGCATGAAATCAGAGATCAATTAGTATTGTTAATGGTCTGTTTAATATGTCAATTTTGTGTCAAGGATGCAGTGAATATGGATTGAATATTGAGGTAGCTTGCTTCCCCTCGTCCTGCTTCCTATATACAGGGTGTATTTCATGTTGGCTTCTATAGTGACTAGGATTTTAAATGGGTGTCCGTGATTGGAAGTCTGTTCTTATTTCAGTTGTCTTAAGGGGACAAGATTTTGGTGGACTTGTCTTACAGTATGGTCTCAAATCCTAGCAGTTGGTGCTAGGATTGGTCAAGAAGCATCAATGTCAAGAAAACATTGATATCCTATATAATGTCAAACGGTTGTTCTTGAGAACCAGATGGTGTCTAGATCCTCTCCTTGAAAATAACAATGTAATATGCATGTTGGTTGGAGAAACCAATGGCCTTATCTGAAAAGAGGTTTCCTCCGGGCTGAGGGATCTTGTATGACTGTATAGTATATTTGAAGGTAGTGCATTAAATCTAAATTCCAAGACATATTTGTCTATCTGGTTTGAGTTCATTAAACTACTTCGTTTAGGTATTCTTAACAGATACTTGGCTAAATGACATTTATGTGGGTTACTGGGAAACAACAATTCAGATCATAGTGGTGAAATGATCTCGTAATTGATTGAACGGTTTGGCTTGTTTTTTTTTCTCCAAGGTGATTCCACAGATTTAAAATGATCTAACAAAATGGTGTTTGTTATATGCACTTAGTCCAATCCATAAAATCAACATATTATTTTGCTAAAAGGCTCTGGGCAAGAGAGCTTGCCAATAATCGTTATCCATGACTGCACTAAAGGATAAGAGGTCACTTGAGTATGGAACAAAATGTTCAAGATGCTTACCTTTTTTCTGCTTGGTGGGATGCATGTGCAAATGTGACATGTAGCTGACCGATAGAATTAGATACTCAGAGGAGTCTTTGCGTGAAAGACCCAGAAGAGTATTTTGAAGTATATTTGAAGTTGCAAACTGGAGGTATGTTCAAATAAATGAATTCCTAAATGCATATATGAGTCAATGCTTCAAACTGTATTTGTCTAGATGACTTGATCTTAAAATCATTGATATGTATTAAAGAATGTCAATCTTCCTGGAAATAAATTGATTGTGCACATGATAACGTTGAGCATAAGAAAGTTTTTATGGATGAAGTACAGAAAGTTCACATTTTGAAGCTTTACGCAGGTCTATGGCTTTAGATATTAATAGGCAGTGTAGGGACTTGTCTTGCCTGCTTGCATATTCATACTTCTGGTAATGCAAAACTGTCTACTGTTTCAGTGAAAATATGAGCATAAGACACAAAAACAGATGCCTGCATAAAATGAATTTTCCATTTAAGATACTTTTGGGAATGTTTTTTTGCATTCCTATTGCATGGCAAAGTCCAAGAATGGTCTAAATGGATCGTTCCTCTTGCTTCTATGAGGTTCACCTTCTTCATGGAATGCCATTTCTTCTGCTCACAACACTAGATGCCCACTGAAATTTTGATCAACTATTTTCCATTAATATGAATATCTAAATTCAATCAAGTTGTCTTTGATCTTTCAAAATAGGAATACACGTGCATAATCCTTGGAAGTTCATTGGATGTATTTGGCAGTGACTTACCATTCATGTCATCTAAGTCTTTCTTTGGTCTATTGGTAGTTGGTACATTTAAGCATTCTTGTACTCTCTCTCAAAAAAAAAAAAAGAGCAGTTAGTAATGATGCTGGATGGTTGGAGTTCTGATTTTCTAGATTTTCCACAGGAGAGAGCAATATGGATAATATTCAGTGTTTAACATCTGATTGTTGTGGGCCTGAGGATGGTGAGGTTGCATTATCATAACTGATGGTCTTGGGTTTGAACTTCATGGGAGTTGACCCCAACTTTGCTAAACAAAAATGATTCATATGGACATAAAAGATGCACTGCTTCCTTATCAAAAGATACTATTTAATAATGTAGTCATTCCTTGTCTGCCAAATGTGAAGAACTGTGAGGAAAATTGATTCTATTTATGAATGACCTAATGTGGTTAAGTCTTGGACTTATTTATTTCTTTGCTGCTTTTGACTGTTATATGTGACTTTTAGGTAGAATGTTTGGAGTTAACTTCCCTTCTTTTTTGGTTTGTTACTTTGGCAAGGGTGACTTACCTCTCCATACATTTTCCTCCTGCCTGCATTCATGCCCAATGCATTATTGTGGACCTTTAAATGCAAAACTCTCAGATTAGTCTAGACCTGCCTGCACTGCTCATCTTCATCATTTTACAAAATGATATTGTTCAGCAGAATCAGCACTTGCAAATATTGAGCTAATAAATTTTCCTGCAACTTATTCTCCTGTAGAATCCTGCTTATGGAGTCAACATAATTGAGAACAGCAATCTGACCAATGGTTTGAATGGATGGTTCCCTCTCGGTCCATGTACACTAACTGTTTCTACTGGTTCACCTCATTTGCTCCCTCCCATGGCAAGGGAGTCTCTAGGAGCACATGAACCTCTTAGTGGTTCCTATATCCTTGTAACCAATCGGACACAAACCTGGATGGGGCCAGCTCAGATGATCACAGATAAAGTGAAATTGTTCTTGACTTATCAAGTGTCTGCTTGGGTTCATGTTGGGTCTATGGTGAATGGTCCTCAGAATGTTAATATTGCTTTGGGTGTAGATGGCCAGTGGGTAAATGGGGGCCAAGTTGAGGTTAGTGAAGATAGATGGTTTGAAATTGGGGGTTCATTTAGAATAGAGAAACAGCCATCAAAAGTAATGGTGTACATTCAAGGCCCTGCATCAGGAGTTGATTTAATGGTAGCAGGACTCCAAATATTTTCTGTTGACAGAGAATCAAGATTTAGACATCTAAAGAGGCAGATTGATAAGGTACGTTAGAAAAAAAAGCCTAATACTTGATGCTTTGCTGGATTTATACTTCCATTTGAAAAAGACATTTTTTATGACATGATGTTACCTGTGTTGTTTTCACAGGTTCGAAAGCGTGATATCATACTCAAGTTCTCATCCTCAGAACTGGTTGGATCTATAGTAAGAGTAAAACAGATCCAAAACAGTTTTCCGTTTGGGACATGCATCAATAGGACAAACATGGACAATGAAGATTTTGTTGATTTCTTTGTGAAGAATTTCAATTGGGCTGTCTTTGGCAATGAACTGAAATGGTATTGGACAGAGGCACAGCAAGGAAATTTCAATTATCGGGATGCAGATGAGCTCTTGGATTTGTGTCGAAGCCATGGTATAGACACCAGAGGCCACTGCATCTTCTGGGAAGTGGAATCTTCTGTTCAACCATGGATCCGATCTTTGAACAATAACGACTTGAGGGCGGCTGTTCAGAATCGTCTAACTGGTCTTCTCTCAAGATACAAAGACAAGTTCAGACACTACGACGTAAACAATGAAATGTTGCACGGATCATTTTATCAAGATAGATTGGGAAAGGACATAAGGCCATACATGTTTAAAACAGCCCATCAACTGGACCCATCAGCCTTGCTTTTTGTGAATGACTACCACGTAGAGGATGGTAATGACGCGCGATCTTCTCCTGAGAAGTACATTGAGCATGTACTTGATCTTCAAGAGCAGGGTGCACCAGTTGGAGGGATAGGACTACAGGGTCACATTGACAGTCCTGTTGGATCCATCGTCCGCTCTGCATTGGATAAACTCGGCATCCTTGGACTTCCTATTTGGTTTACAGAACTTGACGTTTCATCGATCAATGAGTACATACGAGCTGATGATTTGGAGGTTATGCTTCGTGAAAGCTATGCTCATCCAGCGGTGGAGGGGATCGTGCTATGGGGATTCTGGGAGCTGTTTATGAGCAGGGACAATGCGTACTTGGTCGATGCTGAAGGTGATATCAATGAAGCTGGAAGGAGGTACCTCGCCCTCAAGAACGAGTGGATGTCCCACGCACATGGGCACATTGATGAGCAGGGAGAGTTCAGATTTAGAGGTTTCCTTGGTTCATACAGCCTGGAGATTTTTCATCAGCATAAGGTCACTCAAACATTTGTTGTGGACAAGGGGGAGTCTCCACTGGAGATTGCAATAAACCAATAAACTTGTAATGTGTACAACGATTTCTGCTTCTGTAAAGCTCATCATTCTGTTGTTGAAGGTTCCCCATCTTCTGTTTGACGTGAATATTATTTGAAAGGAATAAAAGATAAGATACTTGTTTGGTTTGCATGCCATGTTCTTGGGAAAACCTGCCATGTTTTTGCTCAGGTGATGTTTTCTTTTTTTAGATTTATAACCCGAAGAAATTCTCATATTGGTTCATAGCGCCGACCCCAATTGTTTTGTGATGAAGGCGTAGTTGTTGTTGTTGTTTGTTGTAACCCGAAGAAACCGCACCCTCACAAAGACCTAGTTGTGTTGGCTCTGCCTGCCATACCTACAGTCGTCGTGCCCCCAGAGCCTATGCTACTTGTTGACTTGCATAGAGGGTGATGCCCATGAGAATGGAACCTTGACTGCCTGCCTAGCAACCAAGGCCCCACCCCACTATGCCAAACCCCTTGGGGCCTCAGGCAATGTTGTTTGTTATCCATAGTGATGCAAATGGGTCAGATTCAGGATGAAGGTTTTGCAAATTTTGGCTGTTCGGGACCGACTCCCCGGTGCATTTAGGATCCGAACCGACATTGGCTTGTAATAGCCCAGTCAGGTTATGGGACTTGTAGGTTACGTGCTGTATTCGCCGAGTTGTTTTCCCTGGATAACCAACAAATTGTGAACGTTACACAGTAGTGTTGGTAAGCCAGCCGTCAAGCCGAGTATGAGCTGTTCAAACTTGGCTCATTTATTTAGGCTGAGCCCTTGTTTGAACTCCTGGGTAGCCAAGCGAAGATCAAGCTCATGACAAACACGAATTAGATGACCTGAAGCTCGAGCTGGCTCGTAACCAATATGAAGGATTCAGTACTTAAACCATTTTGTTTGCAAGTAAAAAAACTTTAGGAGTATTGTTCTACAATAGGGTCCTAGTTCCGGGGTTCTAATGCACGACAATCGTAGGTATGTCAGGATGAGCCAGCGCAACCAGTTTTTCGTACCAGATGCAGTTTATTCGGGTTATAAATAAAAAATATTATATGTAACATAAACTATATTTAATATTTATTTACATATTTTTAACAGATCTTATGAAAGCCTAGCTGAGCACCCGTTCAGGCTTGGCTCGATAATAAACTTCACGAACAGCTTCTGGCTTCAGAAAACACCGCGTTAATAAAACGCCCGAAACTTTTTGCTTCAAGGTGTCACTATAAAATCAAGTCGGTGTCAAGTATAGTTGCCACGTCTTTCCCTCCCATCGGTTCCCATTTCAAACTCTCTCTCTCTCTCTCTCTCTCTGTCTCTCTGGGTTGGGTAATGTTCCTTCGTTCGCTCTCATTTTAGGGTTTTGGCCTTCTCTGTCAATTCTAGCAAGTGCAAAATTCGCGATCGTAGGGAAAGAGGACGGCGTCTAGGGACTCCCATGGTGTGCCCTCCTCCCTGGGATCGAAGCCAATCAGATTATGGAGCGTCACATTGGAGGTCGACCCAGAGATCTGGGCATTGATGTCAGACTGAGGAACCCTCAGGTTTGGATGGTTTCGCCAGTAATCATATTGATATGTGACAAATTTTATTGTGCTGAATGAAATGTTTATATGACTTTCATGTTTTCACTTTTTCTTTGGTTAAAGTTTCTGCAAAAAACGTCCTTGAAATTACAATGGCACCAGTAGCTGAATGCTCTATTTTTTTTTTTTTTTTGGTGCATAATTTCATGAATTGGTCTTGATTTATTGACGAAGTGATGTATCCCAAGGCGGTAATAATGGAAAAATAGCAAAATACATTTTTGGAAGTCTATTTTTTCATCTATTTCAGTTTTTTCCTTTTGCGTCTGGATGCTTTTGTTGTTTTTTGTCTATGTTTAGTTGTCACTTTGCTGGATGTCTGGCTTGCTGTCTGTATCTACATTGGAGGGTTATACTTCATGAGCTATGATTTTGATGAGGGGAACGCTAAATTTACTAGGAAAGAGTCATCATGATGGAGAACCATGTTCTGTAAGTTGGATTGTTACTGATGTCGGGCTTTTTACTGCTTTAGAATTTTTCATGCTTCTCAGTTCATCCTATGCCTATTTTTTTGTTAGTGGAGGGTTGGTAACTGAACCCAAGGATGTGCCAACTGTACATTGTGTATATTTTAGGGTAGGATTTTTGGAAATGAATATCTGGTGCCTTCACACATGGTACCTGTTCATTAGATGAGTCACAAAATCATTTTTGGAAAATACTTACATTGTTTTGGACTTCTCTGATGATATGGTTAGTGTTTCAAGCCTGAAGGGTGAATTTGGATGTTCATTAGACTAAACCATATTGGTATTTTAAATTGGGATAACATTGGCTAATATTACAAGCAAAATTTTTTAACTTAAAGCTTGCATTCTCCGAAACCTAAGGAAGACACCGAAGCTTCCCCCAAAAGGGTTTTTTCCTCTCTTTTTTTTTTTGACGAAAACTTTTTACACTTAGCCAAAATGTAAAGTACAAAGTTCTACTTTCCCTTCCGAAGAGTCGAGCGCCCTCTTTAAAAGCCCGCCCCCAGGTTTACAAAAAGGAAACCTATGTATAAATCATGGACTCCGTGCCCGACACCCACTTACCCCCACACCGTAGCAGTTCCACCCGAAGCCGTGTGCTTTGAGGGCGAGGTCTCCGCACACCTTGCCTAACTTCTTCCATTCAAAGCCCATCTGTTGCATGTCTTGTGGTTCTGCCCGAAGCCCACTTGCTACACGTCTGATGGTTTCGCCTGAAGTTGCGCACTTCGGGGCAAGAACCTATGCACGTTGCCTCATCCAAACTTTTTCTGCCCGAAGCTGCACACTTTGGGAGAGAGGCTTCTGAAAGTTGCCTCAACCGAATTCCTTTCTCCTGCATGGGTCTAACCGGTCCCGCCCTCTGACTCCTCCGGAGGTGTGGCCGATGAATCGATCGGCCACGTGTTTATCACATTTGAAAGTGACTTGGCGTCATCGCCCGCAGCACCTTCTAATGAATGGGACTAACTGCTCCTGCGCTCTGACTCCTCCAGAGGCATGCATTGTCGTAATCGCTTCCTTGCGGTCTTCGGCTATTTCTCAGTTTGGGTCTTACAGGCCTCTCCCACCCATTGAGCTCGACGTCTCTATCGAGCCAGTTAAGTAGGAATTAACTAACTCTTCAAATTGTCAAAGGGTAGCATCACACTCTCAACTGTTCTCAGTCTCGGGTAAGTCTTTCCACTTGACTAAGAACTCACGAAACCAGGCTTTCTTGCTATGGCCCTTCCACCAATGGCCAAGGATTCGATCTACTTGTCGATCGAATTGCACACTCATGTTTGGTAGAGCTCAGTTGGACATTCCTCGTGTCGGCTCCTCACAATCGCCGTGATAAAGCTTACATGAAAAACAGGGTGTGACTTAATCCTTGAAGGTAACTCTAACCTATAAGTTATAATGCCTATTTTCTTAAGCACTTTGAAGGGTCCATTGTATCTTGCAACTAAGCCATAGTGAACCAACTTGCTGCTGATTTTCTTCCAAATTTGAGGAGTCAATTTAAGCATCACCAAGTCTCCTTCCTTGAACTCTAAGGACCTTCTGTTTCGGTCAGTTGCTTTCTTCATTCTTTTAACAACTTTGGCCAAACAATCGTGTTCCTCGTTCATAGTCTCTTTCCTGTCGTGGACAATTCTAACTACTGTAGGGCATTTTTCTTGTTCAGTCAGACCCAAGTCTGCAGGAGTGAGGGGTTATTGCCCCATCACAGCTTCGAAGGGACTCCGCTCAGTGCTGCTAGATTTTTGCAAGTTGTAACAAAACTGAGTTGTTTCAAGCAGGGTCACCCAATTCTTTTGATTCACGATCACATAATGCCGCAAATATTCCTCAAATACTGTATTTATTTGCTCAGTCTATCTGTCACTTTGCGGATGGTTGCTTGTCGAAAAGTTTAACTTAGTGCCAAGCAACTCAAATAGACAAGGCCAAAGCTGCCCAATAAATCTGGCATCACGGTCACTCACTATGTCAACGGGGATACCCCAATACTTTACCACGTTACTGAAGTAGAGTCTGGTTGTCTGTTTAGCAGTATATGCCTTTGGAGCTGGTATGAATGTCCCATACTTAGACAACCAATCAATCACTATAAGGATTAAACCCATGTCGTTCACCTTCAACAATCTCATAATAAAATTCAGAGACACACTATGCCAGGGTCGCTCCAGAATGGGGAGCGACTGAAGTAACCAGCCTGGCCACAGTCGCTCCACCTTGTTTTGTTGATATAATGATCATGCATAATTTCATACATTTTCATGCATGATCATGTGCGATAATCGCTTAAAAATACTTGTTTGTGAAGAGTTTTATCGTTTTTCATCAAATTGTAATTTGAGCAAATTAAGCCTTTTTAGAGTAAATTGGGGAAACTAATTAAGTTTTTAGAAAATATTTTTAGAAAGAGAGATCTTTTGAAATATTGAAAATTTTACAAATTTTTTTTGAAAGATTTTCTAAAAACCTAATTAGAAGACTATAAATAGTTATTTTTTAGAAAGAGAGGACATTTTTTCTCCTCTGGAGTTCATGCCCCCTCCTTTGCCTTTCTCTCTCTCTCCTCTCTCTTTCCCCTCTCTCTTCCTATTGGTTTCTTCCATGTTCTTCCTTTCTTCTTCCTCTTCTTCCTCTTCTTCTCTTCTTCTAAACCCTTTCATCGCCAGTATCTTCATTCTTTATTCGTCGGGGAGGTGTGTGCAACAAGTGGAAAGACCATCTTCTTTCTCTCAACCCTTCCGTCGGAGGTAAGCCATAGGTAAACCTCTTCTCTCCCTTTTCTGTAGTATTTAGGATCATTGCATGCATCATAGTTAGTTTTATTTTTACCATCTTCATCGTATATAGCATGATTTGATTTCTATCTTGTTTTATTTTCAGCATATTGCATCTTAGGTAGTTTATTGATTATCATTTTCTGAAGAAGTAATATAGCGTAGCACAGCGTGCTTAGCGTTAGTCATTTTTATTATATATTTGTTTTTATTATTTGCCGCAATCAGAGATACTCGGTGTGTACTGACCAAATGGACCAGGATGTGGACTGGTTTATATTTTTTTAAGAAATAAATTGTTTGTTTAGCCGATCTAGAGCACGACATTCGATCTCGAAGATCGAGTTGGCTCAGATCCAACACATCTAATCTGACATGCGTGATCTCTTGATCATGCTGATCAGACATGATTATCATACGAACCAACCGAGGCTTGCTGCCATATTTTTTTGCCTAGCCTGAAGGTGCAACCCGAGCAACACATAAACTACAACTTCCTTTCTTTTCGGGTCTGTAGCAGATCAACATAGAGTGTTTACCCGATCAGTTTGCAGCCAACCCTTGGACGACTTCCTTAGCAGCCAACCCAGCGTAATCTCCGAATCAGAATCAACAAATGGTTTGCACGCTCATCGAGCCTTTGCATGTTGCGGCATCTTAAATGTGTGCGGTCTTTGTTTCTTAGTTTAATATAACTTGCTAGTTAGTTTCAATTAATGTCTTTTAGTCATTATATTAAGTTTTCTTGTCATTCATTAACATGCTTACTTATTTAGTTTAGTGGTTAGTTCATTGTTAATTAATTTTATTCGATCGTTTAGTCAAGTTTATGGTTCAAATTGATTAGATTAATTCATAGGGTGCTATAGTTAGTTTGTTATGCTTATTTGTCTTTTAGTTAGTTAGTTTCATAATTTGATTCATGTTAGTTATGTTATTTTGTCTTGTAGTGTAGTTTGTCATGTTAGTTTGTTAAGTGCTTTTATGATTTTTCTTCAAACTAACCTTTGATTTTCTCATAGTTTTTCTTCGTATTTTTGTGTTTTGTGTTTTTATTTTCACAGGAGAGCATGCAGACATGCAGTGAGCCCTCAAAAGTACCCTAAAGAAGCCCTTTGAGGTTCCAAAAAAGTCTCCTCAAAATGCCCCTCAGAGAGCCCTTCCACAAAAAGACTAAAAACCAATGATGAAGAAACAAGAGAAGCAGCGAAGATAAAAAGGGACTAAAAGCTCGAGCATTGAAGACCTTTTCTTTATTTTTTTGCTTAGGGTTTACTTTATTTGATTCAATTTAATTTGGGTTTAATAAGGCACATTATTTTTATTTGTTTAAGCTCTTCGCAGAGGGTCACACTTTCTTGTTTAGATTAATTAATTAATTGTTTCTATATTATTTTGACAATAAAGAGTACCTTAGTTATTTGTGAAATATGAAGTATTTTTCCTGTTCCCTGAGATCGACCCAGACTCCACCACTCGTGTGAGCCCAATTTTTATGATTTGATACATGATTTGCACAAACATTTTTATTGAAAATATTATTTTAAAAATACTTTATTGAAAAAGTTGTATCACATAACAAACATGTTCGAACATAGTGTTCGATATCTTCTTTCATTTTTTGCCAAAAGAACCCTCGCCAACACCAAAGTGCGATCCTGGCCTGGATGGCCGGTCCAAAGATGGTCATGCATCTTCTTTAGGAGATCTTATTGAATGCTCCCGGTCTTAGGCACATAAACTCGACTATCATTAGTATACAAAACTTCTTCTTGCAGCCAAAATCATCAATAAGTGCCTTCATCATGTCGATCAAACAAGCTATGACTGCATCTTTTGCTGAAGCTTCTCGAATCCGTTGAAGCAACTTCTAGCTACGTTGATCGACCACATGGCTCCCATTCGCGGTTGCGTAGCCTCAGTGTCACTGCATTCTTCCTGTGTTGCGTTGTCTTGCCCGTCGTCCTTCACAAGGCGCTTAAGGCACTGCCTGGCGATATGCCTATCGTCACAGAACCAACATGTCACAACCGCACCCTTGTTACTATTGTTATACTTTGGGTAGTTATGTTTCTTGTCGGATTAATGGCGTATTGATACCTCACATTTGTCATCGCGTCGCTCGTCCTTCTTGCCTTCGTGATCAGGCTTCTTCCTGACTTTAGTTGATGGGGTGAAAGGCTTGCGCTGAATGTCAACTAAGCGCTCGACCGCCACATATGCATCTTCCAAAATACAGGGGGTTGCTCCTTTTCACTTCAGACTGTGCCTATGGCTGAAGTTCCACAATGAACCAGTTGAGGTTGTCGTCTTCTGACATGTTAGGCACCTCCAACATGAGCATCTGGAATGTTCTGACATAGTCTTGCAACGAACCAGAATGTTTAAGCTCATGAACCATCTAGTATGCCTGCATCTGCGCATTTCTTGGCATGAAGTAATTGTGTCACTCCATTTTGAAGTCGTCAAAGGTGTCTATCACGCATTGACCTCTCTCCATGTCACTGCGCTTCCGCCTCCGCCAAGCGATAGCATCACCATCCAGTAACGTTGTTGCAGCCTTTATCCTGAGATCTTCAAGTGTCACATTTTGAATATCCAAGTAGTCTTCTACTTGAAATAAAAAGTTCTCAATGGCCTTGCTGTTTCGAGAACCATTGAACTTTGCTGGTTTTGGCACATCAATCCTTAATGACCTCTCACAATTTCCCCCATTTAGGGTTACTGACCGCTGCAATGTGCGGTTTTTCAACTGAAGCTCCCCTACTTTAGTCTGCAAGTCAACAACTATTATCGTCAACGAAATGATCTGTCACATCTGTAAGTTCACCTGCTCATGCAGGCTCGTCACCATATCATTCAATCCACCGAATGATTCAACTGCACGTGAAATCGCTTCTTCGTGCGAAGTTACATCTTCCACCAACCTATTGACAGTTGCAGCCATCTATTCTTGGTCCCGAGGTGAACCATCTCCTCAGCTTCGGCAACTGCCTTGCCGTTGGTGTTGCGCATGTTTTGATAAAGCCCCACAATGTCTTGCTCACAAATCACAGCCTATTGGCATGTCTGTCGACACCGACTCTGGAGTCCCTTTCCAAGCATGAGAACGAGCTCTGATACCATTTGTCACGGGCCTATTTCCTTCAATGGGCCAGTGCAACGCGACAGTCTTTTCTTACCACCGCAAGCCTACTTGTCAGCTCACTTGTCAGTCGCGGAAGCTTGTAATCAAAGTGCAAGAAAGCAAGAGAGAATATAGGGAGAAGAATTGCATTCACAAGAAGCAATCACAATGAGGGTGAACAAAAAAAAGCGCAACATATTTAATTCATTCACAACTTTGCCCGAGGGCTATTACAGTTCAAGCATACGGGTTGCCCCTTCGGGGTATTGATTCACCTGAACCGAACAACTTACATCAAACTCAACAAAAGCAAAACAAACTCTAAGCGCAACTTTACAATGTAAGTCGCTTGGGGACTGTGGCAGTACATTTCAAATATTTTTTGATATGTTGCAACACAAGAAAAGTTTAAACATGTTATTATTAAGGAGAATTAGAATAATATAAGAGTGCCATCCAATAACTTGCAAAGGTTGCATTATTAAGTTGTATCTAAACTATAGTTACTGGACGCACCCCCTTGAGAAGGGGGACTTCCAAAGAGGGGGAATCATAGAGAAACTTTGGATTTGTCTCAAAATTATGTGGGTTGCACCTTACTTGTCCATGGATTACCTTCATTTCTCTAAGTTTAGTTTTGGAGGCAAACCACACTCTTCAAAATTGTTTAATCCTGTACAAGCGAAGAAGGGCCTTATTGGGGGGCATGTTAATTAAACTTTTAATTTTAAACCTTGGACTTTGGATTTGGATTTGAGTTTGAGTTTGAGTTTAGGTTTCGGATTTTGTCTGGCTCAGCTCGATTCGGTTTTGATCATATTAGACTTTTGACATGTTTTTGGCACTTGGGGCGATTATATCTCCAGGTCCTTGACTAAACCATTTATTTGTTTTGACTGACCATTGTTTGATTTAGACCTAGTCAACCTGACTGTTTGACCTGCGTTTGAGTGCTCTAACAGAAGGGTGAAGACTGTAAGGTACTGCATTAGTAGGCCCATCAGGGTGGGCTTTGCTGTACTGGCCTTTAGCTTTTCTTGGTGAGTACACAGCATATAAAACAAGGGTGCATATTAGGCCTAAGCTTCGACTGTGACAGACGGCTAATCATGCCAGTTGGTTACCCTTTTTCCGCTCTTCTGGGTAGGCAGCTGGAAGGTAGAATCCTACACCAGCCAAGGTAGTGTGCCTCCACCAACCCGGCTATCTGATTGGACCCTAATGGTCAGACTTTCTGCTCCTAACCTGTGGTTTCTTCTTCTTTTACCCCTGATCATGCTATATGATTCTAAAGCTAGGGAATAACCCCTCATGGGACATGAACCTAAGCGCCCCCCCCCCCCCCCCCCCCCCCCCTCTCTCTCTCTCTCTCTCTGCTGCTAGGGAATAACATCTAAATGGGTTATGAGCCTAGGGCCTCTTAAGATAGAGTTAATCTGCTAGCTAATCTACCAACCCAGCTATCACACTCTAATATGGGATAACTAGTTTTTCCTCTTGAACAACGCATTTAGAAAACCATTGATTTGACAATAAAAAAGATCGCTAGACTTGTTTTCAAACGTGATGCTTTCGTAAAATTGTAGTTTTTAAGTTGCATTATTTGTACATTATCCTAACCCTTGCATGTTAGTCAAAGTTATCATGCTTGAATGATGCCTAACCTTTTCTCTGGGTTAGCCTAACATTTCATGTACGTCAATCCTTTCTCCCCAAGAGGGGCTTTGAAAGTTACCATAGTTCATAGTAGGTTGTAATTCCAATAACATCCAGAATAATCTACTGCATATGTTGCGAGTTCCACAGTTCCAAAGGCCAGCGGGAAGGATGTTATAGAGTTGGTAAATGTGCTGAGCTTATGCCGTTTAAACTTTGATCAGTTAGACTGAAACTTGGTTCAAGCATAAAATTGTGGTGGCTCAAACTGGGCTTTAGTTGGCTCATTTTAAGAACATTTGTATAGGAAAAACTGCAAGTTTGAACGCCTTGACAAGCGAACAAAAGCAGACAAGCCATCGCATGCTGCCTCGTGCAAAAATGACCCTTTAATGGTGGTCAGTGACTGCTGCTAAAGGGTCATTGCCCAACTTTTTTGCACTGCTGATTGCATATGCAACCAGCAGTGCAAGAAATAGAATGCCCATTGCGATGTTCGCTGTTATGGATGTTCCCATCTCCATTATATATATATATATATATATATATATATATATATATATATATATATATATATATATATATATATATATATATATATATATATATATATATATATATATATATATAGTTCTGACCCATGACACCTTATGGAGGTACACATTTGTTTGCATGTAACAAGCTACCAAATGTGTCACATGAATGTGCTTAATTAACGTGCTTTGTATTTACTATGCTAGGAAGTTTTTATTATGTCCAATATACCATAAGATTTGATTTCTGAGGCCTCCCAATTTATGAAAATAAGGATGGTTTAAAAATATCTAAAATGTCCTCTTGGAATCAATTATCACACATGAAATTAGTAAAGAAAACATGCTAAACATGGTCCAAAGGTTAGTTTTTGACATTAAACCACCATGAATGGATTAAACGTTTCTTAGATCACCCATTTTTTTAGAGCCATTGAAGCTCTAGAAGACCCACGTCGAGAGCATTTGTTATGGACATTTAGAGCAAAACATTTCACCCATGGTGGTTGGATGTTTTACTATCCGTTTGGTGCCCACCCTAGTTTAGAATTTAGATTCCCAGCTCCGCCACTGCATCAAGGGTACCCGTCCCTGATCTGCTCTCTTAAAAAAATTCTCCTTATTCAGCAACCTTACATGAGTCCAGCCGAGCCATGTCCCTCTTGTTCGTGCTTGGCTCTACATGAACAGGCTCGTGTTCGGTTTGCCGGATCTTTATACGGACCTAAGCAATTTCTCATACTAGCTGAACCGAGTAGAGGTACTGGTTTACGAGTTTCTCGGTTAGTTTCCCAGCCCTCCTCTTGTTTTGTGAATAAAGTTGATCTAAAATCCCAATGTTGACTAAATCTAATTTAAAAGGAAGGGATTTCCCCAATCTAAGCGTTCATTTTAATGTTTTTGTGTTTCTTGCTAGTGACAAGATTTTTGTCTAACCAATTAACATAACTATTTTCCATAAGAAAGTCGATACAAGCTTGCTCTGCAAAATTGTTTCCTGCACTTAATTCAAGTTATCTAAGAGTTGGCAATATCAGCCAAATACGAAAAGACTTTTAGTCCATGTGGCCGCCACCATCATTAATTAACCATGATTTGGACTTCAGTTAGGCTGTTTTTCAAAGGGTTTGGGTCGGATTTGACCAACGCAAATACATTTATAACGAGCTTTGGATCCCGTTATTTAATCAGGTAGGGTTCAGCATTATGTTACCCAAGTCAAAATTCTTACACGATTAGGTTAAATAGCTAATCCATTTGGGTTTAGTAAAGGCTTTCCTTGCCTGACTGCGGATCCAATTATGTCTATTTAAATGCAACCCATGTCCGACCTGTTTACACCCATTGGAGGACACTAATGATTTCTCATGGCAGCACAAGGCTAGTGAGTCTAGCTTTCCGGCGATCAAGATTAGTTACATGTGTGATACATGGAAAAAATGGCCATTGACGAAGTATAGTCCAATAAATTTTTTTTGAAAGGCAAGCTGGGGTTAGGCAGACCCCTGCCAGTTATACAACTATACCATTGGGTTTTGAACCTGCGGCCTCCCAACACAAGGTGACCTTCACTAGCAGCTCCTACCAGACAAGGGGAGGCCCCTTTGGTAGTAATTTTTGAATTTATGGATCATGAACAAAAGCAACAGGGTATTCGAATCCTCTTTATAGTTTTTTGTGTTCTTTTTCTTCGGACTGATTCTTCAATTTGTACGTTGGATGATGTCCAACTTGGCCGTCCACGTCCTACCAACTCTATAAATTTGAGAAATATGAATGGTCGGTACTTGACATTGAAAACAGCCATATTTGTTGACCATAAAGAAAAGTATTCGATAGTCCTTCAAAAAAAAAAAAATTTATTCGGTAGTTGCCAAAATACTGTCCTACTTACCATGCATTAAGCCTAGAAATGACTACACACACACACTCTTAATAAGCCTTAGCCAAAAACTCCAGGAACTTATTATGCTAAAAGTTTGAGATGACTAACTTCTTTGATTTTAAAAAGGAAAACTGAAAGCCAAAATCCAGACGCTCCAGCCTATGTCACAAAGACATGTGGACAGGAGGTGCTTGACTCCATTTCGACTCTCAAGTTCAAACTTTTTTTTAGAAAATAAGAGGATACGGATTTTTTTTTAATTAATAAAAATTATGTTTTGCTATTTTAATATAATTTTTTTATTGAAATAATTCTTCAAATATTAAAATTTTTTATTAATAGTACGTGTCAGTGTCCATGTCCACCCTTGGCATAGGCGCCAGCTATCTATATAATAAATATTGGCTACTAATGAAGGTAGGAAACTAATGAGATAGAAATCATAGGTGCAAGTTATATAGACTCAGTCAAACAACATAAATGTGTTCAGCATGGTTTGTTTGCTATGGATCAATCTTTGGATAGTGCTTTTCTCATGTAAAAATGTGATCTTTTGAATTATGAAATTTTTGTACATTGTGGACAGTTAATTTTTGAACCACTTTAAAAACCTATAATCACATAATTCAAAATAAGTTTCTTATTAAACAAATCATGCAGATGAATTCCGTAACATTCGATCTAAAAAAAATTATAAATTTTTGAAGAAAAAGTGATTTCTACTCATTAGTTTTGTACCTTCATTAGTATATTGGCTACTAATTAAGGTACAAAACTAATGAGTATAAATTACTTTTTTCTTCAAAAAATATTGACTTTTTTGTAAATCAAATGTTATTGATGTGATCTACATGTTTTTTTTTAGTAAAAAACTTGTTTTGAATCATGTGATTATGGTAAGTAATTAGGTTTTTAAAGGAGTTCAAAAATCAACTGGCCACAATGTGTGAAAATTTCATAACTTAAAAAATCACATTTTTATATCACAAAAGCACGATCCAAATCTTGATCCTTAGCAAACAAACCATGCTGAACACATCTTTGTGGTTAGATTGAGTTGATACAAGTTGCGCCTATGATTTCTAGCTCATTAGTTTAATAACTTTATTAGTAGCCAATATATATATATATATATATATATATATATATATATATATATATATATATATATATATATATATATATATATATATATATATCAGATTTGCTATAATCGTTTGAATATAAAAATGGAAAAAAATCTTTTTATTCTTTTGGTGAATCCTATGTCTATGATTTACATGGTCTGTTTTGTGAGGATCAAAATCACTGTATTCTGATGTATGGGTGGGTCTTTTAACTAATAAAAAAATCCATCAAAATGTCTTCGTCTATAAAAACATACTTTTTCTTATTGAAAAGAACATGATCAAGGGTCAATTCCTAACAACTTGATCATGTTGAACACATCTAAGATGTCAGATTGATGAAAACAACTTCCATTGTGAGATATCAGCTTGATGTATATGTGTGTGCGGCGCACTAGGCCACCTACCAGAAACCATGGCTGTAGGCTTTGGCTTACCAATGCGACCTCGTGGATAAATTTGACATAGCTTATTTCATAATAATTATTCCTTGGATTCTCTTCCAAAAAAAAAATCATGCCCTAAATCATATTTTTTAAATATATACAAATTAGATTTTTTTAATATATGAAATTTGGGCATAGTGTCGTCCTATGAGCATCACAATTACAAAATCCAAAACTTGTTTTCTACTAAACATGTATGTAGATTTTAATTGTAGGGTTTGATCAACAAAAGAAACTATATATATATATATATATATATATATATATATATATAGAGAGAGAGAGAGAGAGCAACAAAATGGGCACGTTGCTAAATGAAACATGCTATTAGGTTTTCGGTATTTTTTTCAAAATTCCAACCTTACATATGTGTTCAATATAATTAATTCACTAGAAATCAATACTTGGATTATGAATTTTGGATAAAAAAATAGTATTTGGAGCCTTCAAATTTTATGAAAATGTAGGCCGTTGATTTCTTAAACCTTATAAAAACCTAACCATGCATTAGAATCCAAAAGGTGATTACTATAAAAACAAGCATATATATCACATCTGAACAGTCAGAATTTGGAAAAAACACCAAAATCCAATAACATGTTTCATTTACTACTATAATCATTTTGTAGGGTCTCATCTCATCTCTCTCTCTCTCTCTCTCTCTCTCTCTCTCTCTCTCTCTCTCTATATATATATATATATATATATATATATATATATATATATATATATATATATATAAGAGGTCCTAACCATGCAATGTTTGGCACATTCGATTTGATGAAGTGAAGAGAACCTAATTAGTGGATCATGCATTTGATGAAGTGTAGAGTAACCTAATTTGGGCAGAAGACAACAAATTAGCGGGGGTCGCAACTGCAGCTAATTCATTAAAACACACAAAAAAGAATTGTAGCCACTGATCTGCGCGGGATCAGCGGTGGAGACACTAACAGTGGACACTTGTGTCCACTGTTACGGGCTTATATATATATATATATATATATATATATATATATATATATATATATATATATATATATATATATATATATATATTGGATAAAGTCTAGAGTATTGCACTCTTTAGCAGAAACTCACAAATGTAACTTTATTTGATTAGTTTGACCTCATAACTGTGTTCAATATAATTAATTTTTGGAAAACACACTTTGATCTGGTAGTTTTATTGCACAACATGATTTTTCCAATTGCAAAATTCAATGTATTGTGAGACTGTTAATTTTTTAAGCTCTTAGTAATTCTACTTGCATGACATGATTGGATGATCTAAAAAATATTTTTAACTAAAGATAACGTAGATGATGTCCATAGGGCTTAATCACAAAAAATATCAAGAAAATTTCAGAAAAAAGGTGATGTCTGCTAGGAAGCACAAAACACTTAAGTGAAACCGATATTTTTTCCATGCAATTATGAGAGAGAGAGAGGTGCTCCCCAAAAGTTTTGCTATACCCAGGGTCAATAACATTTTTCACACTCGATCTAATGATATGGGCACGTTTGGAAGTGAGAAAACAGTAGGAAAAGTGAGTAAAAAAAAAATCAAAATTAAAGTTATTTAAAAAAAAAGTACCGTTTTTTATAAGAAAAATTCTATCACCTGGGGTGGGGTGGGGAGGATTTTTTCGTATCAAGATATTTCTCTCTCAATAAAGTTGAGCAGGCTGGGATGGGACGATGACGGAGAGGCAGAGCCTCCGCCGAGGGTTTCCGTCAGGAACCTTTCGAAAGATGAGGCGTGGAAGATCCGACCGAAGGAGGCGGATGTCTTTGAGGAGGTTTGGGAGATCCGACGGGCGATGGAAGATCTAGTTGAAGGAGGGGGATATCTTTGAGGAGGTGGTGCGGGAGATCCAGCCGGCGGCGAAGACGACGAGTGGAAGACGGCCGATGGGTTCAAGCCTTTAACCAGAGAGAGAGAGAGAGAGAGAGGGTCCGTTGGGCGGGGAAGGGTGATGCAATCAGGCAGGACCATCTAGCCGGCCTCCTGCGCTAGCGCCTCCATCACGTCATTTGTGTTTGCCTGTACACGTAGGTTGTAGTTGCCGTATCGCCTAAATCCAGACAAGATCCTCGCCGTGATGGCCTGTCAGTCTAGCTCTCCCTTAGCTTCGTCCTCCTTCTCCTTGGACCTGCTCCTCCTCACCACACCACTACCACCTCCTCTTCCACTCTGCACCATCCCACCTCCACCACCACTAGGGTGTATATGCAATTGCTGGAAGTGGTGGCGGTGATGATGATGCCTTGTTGCCCCCACTAATCCTTTCCATCCCCACCACATTTGCTGGAGAGAGTTTTTCCAACACAAACAAACAAAAAATTTTCTCATACTTTTTGTGCTTATTTTTCTCATGCTATACAAACAAGTGAAAACATTTCTTTTGAAAATCTTATCATATCGGCAAAATTTTCTTTTCCTGAGCTCTTTTTTGCTTCCAAATGTGCCCTATAAATGTGTTAAACATCACATTTTTTTTTTAAATATATTCATAGGTTTTTAAGTTATGAAATTTTAGTACATTGCAAGCTGTAGTTTTTTGTTACTTGAAAATCTTTATTACATGTTACAGTCATACAATCAAAAACCTATTTTTTTCATTAATCAAACAATGTGGATCACATAAGAACGTTTGGACCGTCTGATCATTTGATTGGATGGTTTGAGATGGGTGAACGTGTGGGGGCGGTTTTGCTCATAGTTGCAGTGGTACTTGATACACCCTAGCTTATCGTTTATCAGGCATACCAGTACCAGTACGAAACTCGTGAAACCATAAATTGAAGTAACAAATGTTTAAGAAATTCATCTTATTTACTTGAAAAGCTTACATAGAAACATATTTTTATTACATTATAAATAAGTATCAATCTCATTTAACAACTTTGTCCTTCTAAGTTAATAAACTAAGGGCGTGTCCGGCAGAATCGCAGGGAAACTTGAGAAAGGATTCTAAATGCCCTGAAATCAGGCAGTAGTGATTTTTGAATAATTCTGATTCAAAATATTTCAAATCTCACAAGTTGCACTGCGATAATTCTAATTCCAAATAAGAGTGCGAGTTGCGGGGCCGAACGTACCCTTAGAAAAGGAAATAATGACATCTGTAGTACGGTAAAAGGGAAAATATTTGAAAATAACATAATTTATGTATATATCCCATTTCTTTGCAAGGCAAGGTTAAAGTATATTATATAACAATTAATAATTCTATGGGGCAAATTTTTTATGCCTGAAAACTCTTAGAAGTTAAAATTTGTTCACATATCTTAAGTCCTTGACCATTTTTTGTTGTTGTAGTGAACGTCGGCTAGAGCTCTCCCCGAGATTAGACTGAAATCATGCCATGCATGCCCTTGAACTTGACATGACATTTGAAATCATAACTAGGTAACAAGTTGATGTGGGGAAAACAATATCTATACAGCCCCACCCTATTATTCAACTGAAACCGTAAGAAGATTTAACGAGTGGGATAATGTCATGCCAAGAAATTTTGCAATTTTTGTTTTTTTTAACAATATATCAGTGTATCTTCATCAAACGATGTCACACGTGCGCGCATGTAGGAAAGTAGACGGTTTAGATTTGTCAGATGTGGTCAACAGCAGATCTGACTAATCGAATATTGGCTAAAAAAAATTAGATTGTGAAAAACTCATTTTAAATCCATTTTTTTACATGATACTGATGTCCATCAAATCAATGTTCCCATTTGCTGTTAACCGGATATGTTTTGAGTCTGACTTGCCAAATCCCACTAACCAGGTCTGGATTTCATTAGATATTGGATAAAATCCTATCTGATGATATCCCTACGCACATATATATATATGCTTCTATTTTGGTAACTGAACTGTAATAACTACCAACCGGGGTTCAATTCGAATCCCTATGGTATAATTGTATAACTGGTAAAGGTCTGCCTAACCCCAGCCTTCGATGTCCAAAAAACAAAAAATAACTGAACTGTAATAACTTATTTTGGTATACATTGGGTGTTTTCCCGTGATCGACTTTATATAGTTGTGTTCAAAGTTTGTTTTGCTTTGATTGACTCTTGAAATAAGCGATGAGTCACTTGTAATTTTGTTGGGGCCACCTTTAACACTTTGGTTCAGGTTGATAAATATCCTAAAGGTTTAAACTGTACATCTGAATTGTAATAAGTCTTCAGGCAAAACTGTGAATGCAAATGTATTGAGTTTTATTTTGTTCACCCTCGTTATGATTACTTTTAAGTGATTATAATTTTTTTTTATTTTTTCACACTTTCTTGTACTCTATATTATCAAGCGAGCGACCGAAAGGCTTACGACAGTAAGGAAGGACCGTTATGACACAATAACCTATTAAAAAATAAACTTATGACAAGTGGTACCAGAGCTCATTCTTGAGCTGAAAAAAGGATGTTAGAGTCGATGTCGAGAGACACGTCAACAGACCACAAATTATGAGCAAGACATTGTGGTGCCCCAATACAATTTACATAGCACTAAAGGTAAGACAGTTTCTAAAGCCGAAGAGATGGGTTCATCTCGGGGCCACGAGCAGATGGCCGAGACTCTCAATAGATTGATGGCTGATGTAACTTCGCATGAGAAAGTGATTTCATGCACAGTTGAGTTGTTTAAAGGACTAGACGATGAGGTGACAAGCCTGCGAGAGTAGGCGAACTTGCTGATAGGACAAGTTACTTCACTGACTATGACAATGACCATCCTGTATGCTGAAGTAGGGGAGATTCAGTTGAAGAACCACACTTTGCAGTGGACAGTGACTCTAAATGGTGAAAATAATGATAGGCCATCAAAGATAGATGTGTTGAGGCTAGCAAAATTCAATAATTCAAGGGATAGCAAGGCTATAAAGAATTTTTTGTTCAATGTAGAAGGCTACTTGGACATTCAAAATGTATTGGCCGAGGTCCTTAGAGTGAGGACAACAACTCTACTTGATAAAGATGCTATAACCTAGTGAATAAGAAAATGTAGCGACATAGAAAAAGAGCAATGTGTAATTGATACCTTTGAAGCCTTCAAAACTGAGTTACGAAACTACTTTATGCCGAAGAATATACAATGTCAAGCTTATCAGATGGTATCAGAATTGAAGCACACTAGAGCCTTGATAGACTACATCAGGACGTTCTAAAAGCTCATGTTGGATGTACCCAATAGGCTAGATGAAGACAAACTCAACATGTTTATTGTGGGACTACAACCTTGAGAACAGTCTGAAGTGAAAATGAGCAATCCCGAGACTTTAGAAGATGCATATGTGACGGCCGAGTGACTAGTGGATACACAACGCAAGTTCTTTATTCCATCAACTAAGGCTGGGAAGAAGCTGAACCACGGAGGCAAGAAGGAGGATCGACGCAACAATAAGGGTGAGGCATCGATCCAACACTATTCTGACATGAGGCAAAATGATAAAAAGCACAACACTAACGACAATAAAGGGTCGATTGTGACTTGTTAGTTCTGTGGCGATAGGCATATCGCTAGACAATGTCCAAAGTGACTCGTGAGGGACAACCGCCATGCCAATAGTGTATAGGTAGAGAGTAATGATGCTGAGGTTGTGCAACCCAGGATAGGAGCCATGCACACCATCAACACAGTTAGAAGTTGCGTAGACGAGAGCATGTTGGTTAGCAAAGAACTCATGTACATGAAAGTCATTGCGAATGAAAAGTCTACTATGGCAATGGTAGACTCTGGGACCACGCATAACTTTATCTCGTGGGAAGAGGGGGTGCAGTTAAACTTGAAGTTTAGGCCAAAACAGATGACCATCAAGATAGTGAACTCTGAGGCCAATCCAATCCTTGGTGAAGCAAGGGACGTGGCTATCCAAATTGGGAGTTGGGCTGGTAAAACCAACTTCTCAGTGGTGTCTCTGGATGATTTTGGGCATGAAGTTTCTTCTCAGCCAGAATGTGATGATGATGCCGAAGATTAACTTGTTGACAATAAAGGGGCTAAACTCTTTACACATGGTGCAGTGCCTTACTCTTGGAGTTAAGTCATCAATGCTATCTACTATGCAATTGAAGAAGGGTGTGAAGGAGGGAGATTAGACATCCCTAGTCGTCATGCGCACTGAAGAAGGGAAGGTGGAAGCAGCAGTGTCGCCGACCCTTGCTCCATTATTGGTTGAGTTTTAGAGAATGTTGCCCCCAAAACTGATGAAGCATTTGTCGTTGAGACGTGAGGTTAATTATAAGTTAGAGTTGACCCCTAGAGCAAAGCCCCCTTCCATGATCCCTTATCGCATGAAGCTGACTGAATTAAAAGAGCTGCACAAGTAGCTAGATGAGAAGGAAGGGTAATCTTTTGCCTATCGGTTTATTCGAGATTGGTACGAGCAAGCCGAACTGGCGAAGGTGTTTTTGCACAAGGCGGCCAAGAGGATGAAAAAGTGAGCGGACAAGCACCGCCAACTTATTGGGTTCCGTGTTGAAGACCAGATGTTGGTGAAACTCTACCCGGATCGCACAAACATTTTTCGTGGATAACACTGCAGACTGATCAGTAAGTATGAGGGACCGTTCACCATCACCAATAAAGTGAGCAACCTAGCGTACAAGCTGGACTTGCCCCCAGACTTTAAGGTGCACCCGGTGTTTCACATATGCAACCTGAAACCATTCTATGTAGACTAGAGGATTCGAAACATAGCATGCCACAACATGCTCCTATCCTACAAAGGGCCACGACAGCACAACGAGCCAAGAAGCGTATCAATAAGATCCTTCGCCACAAGGTCAACTACTTGGGCAAAGCAAAAAAATACTTAGTATAGTAGGAGAAGACAACAAAATCAACGTGGGAGCCAGCATTCCAAACGAATGACCACTACTTAGCCAAAGTCAGGGCCTACCATGAAACAGATGGTGCCGAGGGCGGCACATGACTTGAAGGGGGGAGCATGTTCCCCTGTGACCTACTTTGTATAGTTGTGTCCAGAGTCTATTTTGCTTTGGTTGAGTCTTGATGTAAGTGTTGAGTCACTTATAATTTTCTGTGGGCCACCCTTGCACTTTGGCTCAGGTTGATAAATATCATGAAGGGTCAGCCCATAGATCTGAACTGTAATGAGCCTATGGGCAAAATTGTGAATGAATGTAAATGAGTTGAGCTTTCTTTGATTGTAATTTCTTTTTCTCTACTCTCTTGCACTCTCTATTATCAAAGCTTCTGCAGCGGCAAGCGAACGACCAAAAGGCTTGCGGCGGTAAAGAATGACAGTCGTGTTGCACTAGCCTATTGAAGAAATAGGCCCATGGCATTGGGTGTACATAAATTTATTCTCCAAAAACATAATTGGACCTTTGAATCTTGTTTACATGTTTGATTTACCATTTTGATATCAAAGTTGACTTAGGTGTTTTATATCATTTTAAGCCCCCTTATTTTCATGAATGGTGAGCCCTTGATTTTTCACCATCTAAAAAATCAAATCTTGTAATATATTACATGATAAAACCTTTTAACATAGTAAACAAACTATATTAAACACATACATCAGTATGATTAGATCCAACATTTGGAGGCAGCAGTCATACAAAAAAAGTCATGCTATTGGGCCAACTCAACATTTGTGTGTGCATCTGCGCGCGTGTTGCATCCATGACTTAGCATCTCTTGGGGTTTATCTGTTGGCTTTTGGTATGAATGAAATTGATGAAAAATTGATGACATCATCTTGGTTGGAAAAATATACAAATTAAGGATTCAGGTGAAAGAGAAATATCATCCACACAAAAGGAAGGAGCAGGAAAAAGAAGAGAACAAATACTGGACCGTCTACCTCGATTCAGATTTTGCTCACCACTACGAAATATCTTCACAGTATATTTTTTTTGAGGAAAATATTCGTAGCATTGATGCGAAGAAGTGCGTGCCTAAAATTGCAAACAGACAATATCTCAACTTAAAATACAAAATAAATTGAAATATTTTATAGAAATAAATAAAAATGTATTGAGAAGAACTAGTCATGCAGACAAAAATGATCTTTTTTACAGATCTCGAAAATGATCTCCCATTAGGAAGATATGACTCTAACAAAATGGGTTAAAAACTAAACCCTAAAAGTGATATAATATAATAGGGTTGCAGATTTTAACCAAAATAGGGCATGAAAACACCATAGAAATTGATGAATTTTGGTATGAATAAACTAGACTCAATGATAGAGACATCCTTTTTTTATAAATTTGAAAGATCATCTCTAGTTAAAGAGAAATCACTCTAACAAGTTGGTCTAATTTCACGAAGCCAAATGACAGGATCTGAATACCAATTTTTTTGAGAGATCAAACCAATTCAGATTGATCTGATTTTTGGTGAAGATTCCAAAAATATATGTATAAAGATGCAGTATAAAAATCAGATCAAAATAACATCTAATTATATGTGAAATGATGAAAGCAAAAATGAATCAGAATTGAAAATATCATCTCACCATAATTGAATGAAATAAAATCTCATAAATGAATTGATTCAAAGATCAAACATGAGATCTACCATTCTAAATCATAGATGATAATAAAAATGATGTAAAAACAAAAATAAAAGTATCTTAAATGAAATTAAAATCATTGAGGTATAAATTGAAATTGATTTGATTCATAGAATATGAAATTTGATCTAACCCACCCAGTAACTCAGACCAGACGGCTGAGCGATTATCTTGACACCTACAGCGTGATCACGACCCCCTAACGTCCAGACGTCTCCACTGGAATAACATCATATGAAATCTCTGTCTGATACGCAAGAACATGCTAGCAAGAAAGGATCTCTAATGTATTCCACCAATGTGGCTGGAAAACAGTGAGACTAAAATTAATTTTCACGTACGTATGCACTAGATTGTTTTTACTTATGTATCATTTAAGTAAAACCAAGAAAACAAAGTTACCAACCTCTAAGAGTCCAGTGGCATGATTATCATGGGCCCCTCCGAAGAAAATGGGGCCTCTAGCTTTTGGAGTTTGCGTGTCAATAAAGAAGATTCCAATAGCCAGATTTATTAAACATTCGATCATCCATAATCAATGGTAGCAGCAGTTTAGAGCATAACTCAAAGCAATCTTTTCTTTTTTACGGAGCATAACTAAAGGCACGGTTAAGATGGCTGTCCTCTCCCTATTTTTCTACATCTGTCAAATTAACAGTCAATCTCAGAAGGCAACAAGCACAATCCAATGTCCAATTATTGCAAAAAAGAAAGAAGCCCCCAACTAAAGAACAAAAGTTGGAAGCGGGTGAAACTCCTTGATCTGTGATTGCTGTGTCGTGGACGGACTGAAAACACGTGTCATATAGTGAGATGCGTCCAATCTTTTGAAAAAAGCAAGATTAGTTTAGAGAGTCAAAAAACAGGAGGGGTAGGGGAAAACTGCAAGTGGAAGTGGGTTTGCACAGAGAGAGAGAGAGAGAGAGAGAGAGAGAGAGAGAGAGAGAGAGGTTCAGACAGGGTCAGAGGGACAGTGATGGGTCCCAAGGAGAGTGCGGGAGACGCGGGGGTCTTTGGTGTGTATCGGGCCTTCCATGTCTGGTGGAAGAGCCCCCTTTCTCCAAAATTAATCGGCCGCGCCGTCGCCGTATTACTAGTCCCCACAATCCCAACCTCCCTCTTTAATCTCTCTCCCTTCAGTAGTCACCCACAGATCCCTCTCTCCCACAGATATCTCTCTATATACACGTGACCAACTTTACTGAACTCACCGAAATTGCTTTTATTTTTCTTCCTTTGCATATTTTCCTAGATAAAAAGTAAAAGTAAAACATTATCACTATTCCTATTTATTCATCGAAAAAAACAGTATCCCTGTTCCCATCTATTCTCTTCCCCCACGGATGGATTCCTTTGATCACCTTTTTACTATTCGTTATTTTTTAACATATATATTTTTTTCCCTTTCCATTACCATGTAGGAGATGAGAAACGTAAGGCAAACTTTTGTCTTTCACCTCTTCATCTTCTTCTCTCATATATTATTATCGGTCATCCCTGGGTATTGATTAACTAATTGCTAGAACTAGGCCCCATGGCCTGGGGTGAGGATGATTAGGTTTTGGGCCCTATCGAGCTTTGGGGTGATCTGATCAGAGCAGATGCGGAGTCGTTACCACGGTGGTTACAGGTTTTTGTTGGTGTTTGTTTGAAGACTGTAGCTGTTACCCACGTTCTGCCTGTTGTGTACTTTGGCGCAACCGAACAAGATTGATGAACCGAAGGGATTGGAAATCTGACCGACGCAGCCTGCTGCTTTCTGCGGACTGTCAAGATTCAATCATGTCTGCAACTCCCCAGTTTTGAAGACACAGTGATCCGCACTCAAAAAAGAAGTATAGGAGAAAGCTTTGATGTGGTGGTTTGTCGGAGAGATCGAGAGAGAAGATGTCTCCACGAGGCCTACGGCTCCACCGCCACTGCACCACCACTTCCTAGGGTTCTTCAAATTTCATTGCATATACAGTTACACACAGATCTGGATGACAGCTAAAAAAATTTATTGGATTTGACATATAGAAAAGAGAGGTCTAGAACAGGCTAGCGGCTAGAGCACCCATCTCATCCATCTTTCTAGGCCTCGTCCCCATTACCTCTCATATTCCCCATCCCATCTTCAAAAACAATTAAAAAAGAACCAAGGTTTGTGAGAAATCATTAGAGGAGAAAAGTGAATACTTATAGCCACCATCAAGGCTACCACCACCACTATTATCATTTTTTATGGAGGAGAGGAAATCCAAGATCTGGGTTTTTGAAGGATAAAGACTTCAAAAGGCTCTTGAGTTTCGGTTTTAATTTTTGAGGAAGATGGATCATCATTTCCAAGTTAACAGCATGTTTTCCAACGCTGCAAATTCATTGTTTGGAGGCAGGAATAGCATGGGATGCCAACAAGGCTCGTCAGATGTTGCGGGCACAAGTACCATGATGGCCTTGATAAAACAAGAGCAGCAGCAAGCAGGCATCCACGCTCCCGCTGTTCCCTCTTTTCATTCCCTCATCACCTGCAATAACTACTATCCAGGGATCCAGCAAGGGGTGGGGAGAGGTCAGGAGGGAGGTGAAGAATCTGGGAGTCTCCATCAGGGAATAGGCTACTCTAAAGAGACAGAAGCTATCAAGGCCAAAATTATCGCACATCCTCAATATTCTAGCTTATTAGAAGCCTATATGGACTGCCAAAAGGTTTGGTCCTTCTATTGTTAAAATCGTTTGTGTTTCTTTCGGTAGTTTTGCCATTATTCATCATGTTTTGAGCATGTAGATTGGAGCTCCACCAGAAGCTTTAGATAAATTGAGTGCCATAAGCCGAGAATTCGAACAAAGGCACCGAGCATCAACTAGTGGAAGTGTCTCTGGGAGTGACCCAGAACTTGATCAATTCATGGCAATTTTCTTCCTCTCTTTTTCTTTTATTTTCCTTTTAGAAACTGAAGATCCATAGATTTTAATGGGGTGTTTCTATCTTCTTTTGCCCTTTTCTTATGGTTATGAAATATAGGATGCCTACCATGATATGCTTGTGAAATACCGGGAGGAGCTGAGCAGGCCTCTCCAAGAAGCTATGCAGTTTATGAGGAGGATAGAGTCGCAGCTCAATTCCTTGAGCGATGGTTCAGCACGCGTTTTCTCTTTAGGTAATGACAAGATCTCTCTTATGCCTTGCTTAATTACTTGGACTAAAATAAGATGATAAAATAAGTAACGCCTCTTAGCGTCCACACAAACGGAGCCTAATTACTTTTTCTAAGTGCAAGTAGACATCTGCAACACAAATCCTTCACTATCCCCGATGTTGGGGCTCGAATAAATTTAATATGAAGAAAATAAGACTTGGGTATCACCTGCCTCTTCGAGGTAATTATCTATTTTATTTCATTTCAAGCCTCTTCCCCGAGAAAATGTAATATTTCTTTATGCTGTAAACCATCGTATCATACGTGGTTTCTTCTTGTTTCTTGTTTCGGATTACCTTGCCTCGAATTATGTCCTGTTCTTTTTTTCTTTTCTTTTTTCTTGTTTCTTTTTCGTTCTTCTCTCTCTTCTGTTGCGGCATGGATATGGAAAAGAAAAGACGTGAGAAAGAAAACGAGTTTTTCTCCGTCAAGCAGAGAAGAAAGAGAAAAAGCCCGAAGTCTGATAAGCTGCTAGTAATGAGGTCATAGCTCAACACTTGGTGCCTTTGGGTCTGATAAGCTTAGGTTTTTTTAACTTTTCAAGATGGTCATGTAGAGAGAGAGAGAGAGAGAAGAGAGAGAGAGAAGAGAGAGAGAGAGAGAGAGCTGTAGCTTGGTATATATATACAATCAACAGCATCGGGTGCGGTTGGAGTCATTCGTATTGTGGCTGTGAGTACCACAGCGTCATGGTCTGTTTGGAACACGGTGGTGGTCATGTCTAAGAGGTTTAGAGGAACATTTGGCGAGTAGACAGAATATAAGGCACGCCCATCGGTCTGCTACAGAGTTTTTTTTAAGGCAGTCTGCTGTAGATCTCTCTCTCTCTCTGATTTGTTAGTAAGTCTTAATTTATGGGGATTAAAGTACGATCTACGTGTGTTTCGTTGTTTTCTTCCAGGCGGTATTTCTTGTAAATGATGAAACGGGATTTTGGTGATTGAGCCCCCTAGTTTTATATGGATATAAAATGAACGATACTCAATAAGCCACCATGAGAACATACATCATGTCTTGGATTCACTTTATTTGTATAGATTTTCTTGGGTCAAGTTTTGAAACGACATGCACGTGCCGCACACAGACATGCAAGAGAGAGAGAGAGAGAGAGAGAGAGAGAGAGAGAGAGAGAGAGAGAGATCTGATTTCAGCTCGCATTTACAGCAAGTGGCTTATTCGACATGATTTGGTTGCTGGAAACTCACATAGCCTATGTCGTAATGTTTGTTTTGGTAATTTGGGAAAGTTATATTGGATGTTTGAATTGCCAATACAGAAAGTAGAAAGTTATATTAAAAGGATGTCGTACTTGGACTTTTAACGGAGCAGTTTGTTCTCCTGAGTTGGTTGCTGAGATTAAATTGCCAATCACCTGGTGAACGGATGGGGATTTTGGGGGTTTGTAGGAGAATATTAACATGTCGTGGAAGTAGAGCTATCACTTTGCTGAATCATGAAAATCGTCGTAGAGTAAAATAAAATATTCGAGCTGGGTTTTCTTTTTCATAATTTTGATTTTCTATGCTTAGATATTGTTATGCAAATATGGAGCATCCCATATCGGGAAAGGTCTGTTTTGTTGCTCATTTTGATTCATTACTTGTTATTAGAGGAAGAATATCTTAACTTGGGCTTTTGGATAGATTTTGGCCTTTCTTGAGTCATCTATATCAGCAAATGGTCCTAATCTAGTTTGTGATTTGAGTGCCATATTTCCACGAGTCTTGTTGTGCCATTGAAGTTTCTTACGCTTTCGTTACATGGGTCTCTTGAATCTTCAATAGCCTTCAGTCACTTGGCATTGATTCTCATGCCCGCCAGAAAAATAAATGGTTTCAGTTGAAAATAGGGATGGGCTGGATGAAGTTAGCCCTTTATAGGATGGCCTTTACTACGAATCTGATTTCATTTTTAAATACCTTGAAAGGTGGAGCTGTCGATTCTTTGCGGAAATCATCTCATTTTGTTTTGTCTCGTCAGTTCTATATGTTATCATGAGCTTCCAAATATGGTCCAAATTGTACCACTTTTCTTGCGTTGGGGGCACAAAATGTATGATTTCTTCCTTTGTAAAGCCTTTTTACAGTAGCTTTGGTGTTGCAATTTGCATAAATAAAGGCATAGCTGTATGGAGTTTGGCAAACATTATTCAATACTAACCATAAAGTACCGTTGATTTTGGATGCAAGCTTACTAACATCCTTAGTCTTAGTCCTAATTTATTATGGTCGATGATTTCTCTTTGAGTAGATCCTTTTAATTAGCAACCAGCCTTGCTTTGTACTCATTGAATACCGTCAACTTATTTATGTTGATTAATAGTTGCATCTTTTCAATTTCTTCACTAAATTGTTTATCAAGATCACAATCTTATTTATATTTTCCTTGAATCAGTCAATCCCTCTGCTCCACATTTGGGTGTGGTAACTCCCAAAAATTGAAAGAGAAGTCTCAGGTTCTTATACCTAGTTCTCCTCTTGTTACATTAGTTGATATTTTTAGATCCTGGATGGAAAAAGTTAATGCTCAGACTTTTCCCTATGCAACTTTTGAACATTGATGCATGATTGGCCTACATTTCCTTCTTGATTTTTCAATATAAAAGCTAGTGATTACAATATATAACAAATTTATGACAATTCCATTGCATCTGCCACGATATACTAACAACTGAAGCCACAATTTGTATGCATGCACTGATTGACATCATGCTCTGTATTGTCATACATTTGTTTTTTGTTCACGTCACCATGGAATCTAATCAGCAATATGTATATGGTTGACACAATTAAAGGATGTGAGTTCCCATTTTCACTGTTAGGACTCTGACTAAAATTCTCCAAGGGACTTTGTAATGCTCTTGTATATGCTTAGCAAATTGATCATTCAAAAGTTTGCTCCAGATAGCTCAACGGATGGTGAATCTGAGGAAGGCACCAATCTCCAGAACATTCTGTTATTAGGATGTAGATACTCTCTTAAGCTGGTGGCTTTGCATATAAATTGTAGTTTTCTTGGAGGTGGTTGTATGATAACAACCAGTGATTTAGGCACAAACACTTGGGCTATTAATATCAGAACTGTATGATCCCAATAACTCTATGATGATGGGTTTTATAATAACAGCTGTAGAAAATGAGGATCTTATGATTTGATCTGTAGGATTTATTTGCAATACATCAATGTGTTTTAAACATAATGGAAAATTATAATTTTGAAAATTCTGTTATACAGTTCCGAGGAAATATTGAATTCCTTTCAGAAATAACTATATGAGAAAATATATAAACTAAACATTCTAACAATAGGACGAAATTGGTTTGAAATAATTAAAATATCACTATTTCTTGAATTTTCTTCCAGGAAACTGATTACTCAGAGGAGGTGTCAAGATATTTGATAATTATGGTGCAGAATACACAATTTTTTCATTTTAAACCATTCTTGTGGCCATACGTTGCTTTGATTATTATGTTGTGCAAATTAATTGATTTTTGTTGTGTTTACCAGAATTGTTCTTAAGCTTGTCCATATGGTGGAGGTTCTTGATGCTAAGTTATTCTAGAGTATTTGAAAGTGTTTCATTTTTGCTGACTATTCACTTTGGATTCTTCACGACATTCAGAGGGAACTCGAATTCTTGCTGGGTTAATGCAGTGAATTTTATTCTTGTTCCAAGAACCTTTGTGCATCATATTCTCCCTCCTATGTGTTGCGCAGGATTGTTGTGAATTATTTCTTGTTCTCTTCTTAATAACACTGTGAGAGGCTCCCCTTCTGCCATGCTATACAACTGTTTTCTTATACGGTCTATGTTGTTTTTGTTTGATGGTTTACTCATACATGCTGATCGATGTCCTTGTAATTGTCATTTTCAAACTAATAGATGTTATTAGGATGTAAATGCTCTCTTAATGTTTGACAATTTTCAATAGGTTACTTTAGTATAAATGTTAGCTTCTTGAAATGCTTCTTTTGGTTTTCTTAAATTTTTCCAGAAGATAATGCCATTTTTCGTGCATCCCACATTTGGGGTCTTCATGGGCTTCGGCCTGGACTTATTTAGATAAGATGTGTGCAAATGAGTTAAGGTGCACATCAGGCAAGGGCCAAACCAGAAAAATTGTACTGATACCTGAGACTGTTCTCAATACCTGAGGGAGTGTACATGCCAATTCCATCTTGTGGAGGGCAGATCAGGTGGTCACATTGCACAGCATAAGTGTGCTGCTGCTGTTGGTTGCCCTCCTCTGGGTACAGCCTGTCAGCTGTGGGGCCCAACAGTGAGATGGAGAGCAGTCAGGTCAGACTTTTCGTGTGCAATGTGATTGCTCCCCACTCAATCATGGTTGGCCCAATGTTTTTGTATTTGTTTCAAACACTTCTTGTCCAAGACTGACTGCTTGATCCATTGGCTACCTGGTGCCACGATCATCCCCTGCAGTAGGACAATATTTTGGAATGGTTTAAGCAAAATGTGGATTAAATGACTACTCTTACATTCTCGAGTACTATGATTTTTGTATCTTGGACGATCATGAAATTGAATGTTCTCAGATGACAAAGTTGAGGGAACCGGATCATCCGAAGAAGATCAGGGTGGTAGCGGAGGAGAAACAGAACTTCCTGAGAACGATCCTCGAGCTGAGGAAAACGAACTCAAGCACCACCTCCTAAAAAAGTATAGTGGTTATTTAGGAAGCCTCAAACAAGAACTCTCCAAGAAGAGGAAGAAAGGGAAACTGCCCAAAGAAGCCAGACAGAAACTCCTGAATTGGTGGGAATTGCACTATAAATGGCCGTATCCATCGGTAAGGCTGCCAATGTTCTTAGTGTATGAGTGCATTCGCGTACTTGTGCGCACACATATACACACACGCAAACTTGTCAAGAAAGGGATGTTTGATATCGTCTTGACAAATGAGTTATTGGCATTTTATGATATCTGACAGGAGGCAGAAAAGGTGGCCTTAGCTGAGTCAACAGGGCTTGACCAGAAACAGATCAATAATTGGTTCATAAACCAACGGAAACGTCATTGGAAGCCTTCAGATGACATGCCGTTTGTGGTGATGGATGGTCATCATTCACATAACACACCTTTCTATATCGACAATCGCCTTATGGGTGACACTCCATTTCGATTTGGTCCTTAAGACTCGAGTATGCAATGCTTTTAACAACTCTTCCCTGTTGCAATAATGTATTCCAGTAGCAAATATTGAATCATATCTTGAAGTATGGGCATGTAAGTTATTGGGGACATGTCTAGTCTGATTGTATTTATGTATGTCATTTCTTATACAGCAACTTGTCTTCTTCATTATGCTCAAATAAGTTTACGCTACATGAGTTACTGCTTTGTGGGATAAGCTAAAACACGTTGGTATGTTGGCTGAACTATTTGTCAGCCCATTCAATTCTGTGTCATGCTTTATAATGTTAACCTTTTTCAGTCAAGAGTGCTCCTGATGTTGCCTTGTCATTTGTTCTTGCAACGTAATGCTTCAAGGTTAAGATTTCAAGTCGTTCTTTAGTCATACAAGGCTGCAATTTTTTGATCCCTTTTTAAAGTTTCCTTGATTATTCATACTCCTTTGTCTCTTCTATATACTTTTTTCAGATATTGGTAAGAGACTTTGACGATTTGCGGCTTCTTGTCTACCTATTATTAAGTGTAACTAAAGTTGGTGGGGCTGCTAGTGATTTGGATATTATTAGTTTTCTACACAGACAGTGATGGTAATCTTGCTTTTTTCTGGGCAGCATTCCTTATTTCAGCATAACGAGGGGGTCCTGGTCAAATAAGTTCATTTGAGCGTTGCAGGTTAGGATCCCATTAATAAGCCATATTTCATCACCACAGCTGGACATATGATGAACTGAACGTGACCAAAACTCCTGCAACCTCGTGTTCTATGTGGAAACCTCATGTCCTATGTGGAACTCAGACCTGGTCTCTGACAGTGCCCCTAGATTCTGCACAAGGCACCGGATAGCTTACTTGAGATTTGGCTTACGGTCTCTATCCTGGGTCATATCATTACCCGAAACAATGGCATTTTTTGGTAATATTAGGAGCATGACTAGGTGATTGTTTAGTTGGTTTAAACGACGTCCCCAGTTTAAAAGCCAACTCCCTATAATTATAAGCTTGAATGTATGTAGAAAATGTCTGAGATCATCTTAATTGTTGATACTGAATTTGTGACAACTTCAGATGCATTCTTGTCGAATGTTCATGGACTCTTCCACCTTTACCACCATGTGTTGGCTACCTTGACAAGGTCCTGCATAAATTGAAAAGGTTATGATATTTCTTGTGCTTATATTTTCAATCCATCATATTGTGTACGTTCATGATTTTGGTGTGCTGGTTGATGCTTTCACCTCTACTCTTCGTAAAACAGTGCGGCTCACTTCTTGGTTTTTCATTGTTACGTGAAAATCACAACGCTTTCTTACCTAAAAAATGAAAACCACAATTTCTGATCAACTTAAAGGAGTACGTGTTTACCAAAGCTGAATCCGATTAACCCTCTCTTGCTGTGGCTCGAAAGTGGTCGAGTTTATTGGTCCCCTCATTGCACACGCTTTTTGTATGTAGAACATGGCCTCCCTCAAAGTATGTCTAATTTATCATTCCCATGTACTGTGGGATTTTGTTAAACGAGTCTGATTAACTTTGGCTACTCATTAAAGGTCGGACGGCACTCTTTTGTCTTGTGAACTTTCTAGTCACGGCAATATAGGCTCATAGGCTCTATATACATGTATATACTAAACTTTGCACTTCTAGGATTTCTTTGGCTTCATTAGGGAACTTCTATATGCTTTCTAATCATATCAAGCTTTATGTTGCTTGTATTAATTAAATTATGATTCCCTTACGGCGGCTTCACCCATTTCTTAATACACTACTGCAATTTATGGCCCCACCCAACACATAATGAAGTTTCCATTAACATCTTGATTGGTTATCTCTTTGTTGTTTATTCATGTGATTGATGGGGTACCCAAGGGATAGATGTCAATGGCCTACTTGTAGGTTCATGCTTGTGAGTGTGGTCCTATCAAATAAGACATCTAAAGTAGACATTTTTTTAGGCCGCCGCCAATGAAGTACAAATCCAAACTTGCAAAGGTATCCGGTTGGCTCGCGTTGAAGACCAAATTGGCTGGGTTATCCCCAATCGATATCTGAATTCGATCCGAGCTGAACATATACACTGAATTGATTGTTCTATATATCTGTGCCCCTCCAGTTCTAATTTTGGTCAGGTTTAATTGCGTTCACAAATTGGATTCGTGTCACTATTTTGCCTAAGAATTTAATGAAGAAAAGTGCTTTATTTTCGGACAACTTTAACCAGATCTTTCTCGAATCAATCATCATGTATCTCACTGCGCCCAAGCTGGTCCAATTCCGATGGCTCTGATCATGTTGGTTATGAATATGATTTTTATCAGGATCTTGTCTAATAATTAAAAAGGTGCATCGCTTCCTTTTTTGTTCTGCAATCGTTCTCTGCATGTCTATGAATAGTTGAAAATTAATATAATTCTTAATTTATCTTAAAAAAACAAATCTTGGTGCTTTGGCAGGCCTTGATTGGTTGGGGTACAACTAAACTTCTGTAGGATAATTGAGATGCTGATATATTGGGGGTTTATTCGTTTATGCTATGCAATAGGTTTAGCCTCGTGTAATAAAGGCAGCTGCGGGTTGGTCCGGTTGGACCATTCTATGCTGAATCTGATGTGATGATTGTATATCTAAGTAGTGGTGCAGTTGCTAGTCTACATGTTTTTGCTTGTAATGTTAACCAATAGCCGAAGATGGCATGTGATTGTGTTATTACGACCATGGTGTTATATAGGTTTTCTATTAGAAAATAACTTTTATAGTGTGAATCCGTACCTCCTATACCTGTATCACGAGTCTTATGACACTATGACCTAGAGATATGCGTTGCATTTTAATGTTAGGTTATGCATGGGATGAGAAGGATCTGGGTTTTTTATCCTCCTAGAATTGAAAATATTTATGACGAATCAAAATTTAGCTTTAATTATTTATTAGAACTTTTTTTATGAGAAAGCAAATATTCTCAATTTATATATACTTTCCAACAAATACATATATAGCTTACAAAATGCTGTTTGAGACAGCTGAATCTGAATGACAAGCAGTCATTCGAAGTTGCGTCCGACGGTTTCCTCATCCCTTCTTCAGCATCTTCCATTCTCTCCACTCTTGGAAGATTCTGACCTCTAATAGTTGCATGCATGGAGCAGAATTATAAAAAACAATCTTGTTCCTGAGCAACCCAATCAGCCTTTATGAGATCAAAACCTAGCACCACAACTCGAAGTCCCTTTTACCCGGGCTTCTTTGTTGTCAATGAGAGATGAACACATCATGCGGGCTGCATGAGCTAGCAATCAGGACCACATTCCAGAAAAACTCCTGCGGCTTCTTAAACCATATGCACCCAACAAAGAGGTGCTCAATGGATTGTAGCACACTCACAGAAATGACATCGACTAGCTAGCCAAAAACCCATCATTTGGAGGTTATCATCTGTTCTTGCCCTGCCATGAATCCCAAGTCATCCAAACAACCGTGCCCTCCTTGGAGGTAGCCTAGTCCCCCAAAGGCGTTGTTTGGGTTGCCAAGTCACGGAGGGGCACCCAACAGCCAGTAACAACAGGAGGCCATACTAACGCTACAAGAAAAATGCGTATTAGCAACAGACGTGATCCGTCGCTAATCCGTCGCAAAATCCGTCGCTAACGTGTTTAGCGACGAATCACGTCCATCGCATAATTCTAGTCGCTAAACTGCGACAACATTTATCTGTCGCTAATTAGTGACAAATCATGTCTGTCACTAAGCCGTCGCTAAATAATGACTGGTTTGGTTTTGCGACGACTTATATTCCGTCGCTACAATTCATCGTTGTTGCAAAACATTAAAAATTCATTGTTGAATATTAGCGACAAATATTATCCGTCGCTAATCCGTTGCCAAATAAAAAAAAAAAGAGCCCCGAGGTGTGCGCCTCATACGCCTTGAGGCGCGCCTCATGCCGAGGTGCCTTGAATAGGCTGGGCACTTGAAAGTTGACAACCGCAGGGCACTTGAAAGTTGAAACATTGTGTGAGCTTTAGCCTAAACCGGGTTACCAGATGTTGAGGGTGGTTTATGTGGTGTTTCATAAAAGGAAGTCTCATAATCTTTGCTTCATCTATAGTTGAAAAGGTGGAACAGATGTAACTGAAACATTCAGAACTATGACAGAGTGGATACTAAAGAGGATAACCAATACAGTATAAAATCAGTTAGGTGATAGATTTCGCATGATTCTGTAAAACCTTATCCCTAAGCAAAAAAGGAGGCACGACTAACTTAAAATAAATAAGAAATTGTTGGCAGAAGTAATTTTATCAGCATTAAAAACAACCATAATCCAGCTAACAACAACAACTTCCACATCTCTAGTCATGTTTGGGATCAATGACTGAATATCTGTATAGAGTTGAGACAGGTAAACTATGAAACCAGAATGAGCAAAGACACCAACGATAGGGACAGGAAGAGACAGAGTAATAAGGAAGAGTGGAAAGAGACGTGAAATAAGCAAAACATAGAACTCTTTCTCCAAATTGTTAACCTAAAAAGATACAATTAGAGGCAGAAACGCTAATCTCGCACCGATCACTGATCGAAGAAACATCATTTTTCGCGGCCACCGATATCAGAAGAACTATCTCGAAGAAAAGAAATTCTGACAACACGACATTTTAAGACACCAAGTACATACTTGAGAACTAATTTTCTGTATGCGGACCTGATCTTTTGATCCGACGAATCCCTCGAGACATTCAACACCTCATAAGGATCCCTACAAAATGCGGGAACCGATGTACCCTCTGTTTTCGTAGGTGCCATCACCCTCCTCTGATTCTCGCGATCAATTCACGACCACCATCGCTTCAAACCGCCCAAATCAAACACCAAACTCTTCATATCTATCAAAAATCAGAGTGTCAAAAACAAATATAAAACCCTAAACCAAAATAGGAAAAGATAGCAGAAGGAATCGAATAGCTCACCAACCTGCAATTTCTGAAAGCTACATGAGGGAAAGGAGAAGGCGAATGCCCAGGAATTCAAAGCCTCGCAGAAAAGGGTACTCTGCCTCTTTGTACCTTCGATCAATCACCGGTGTCGACACAGAGAACGTCGTCGTCGACGACGTCACCTCCATCCCTTCCCTCGCCCTCTCCGCCATTGACCTAACCCTACCGGCTTCCGGCGTCGGCAGTGGAGTGGGTGCTTGGACGAAAGGGGAAACACTGGAGAAAGAAAGGAAGAGGGGAAAAGAAGAAGGGAAGGGAAGGGAAAGGAGAGAGGAAGGAGGGGAAGACAAGAGGCGGTCGGTGGGGGTCGGCGACGACGTTGCTTCGATTGGTCCGCGGACAACGAAGAGAAAGGAGAAGAATAGAAGGCGCGGGGGGCGACTGCGTATAGTGGGGGAAAAGTATGAAGGGGGTGAAAAAAATTTCGCGCCCACCTCACCCCTATAAATGATCCCAATACGGCCTGCAACTATTGTATAAAAGAAAAACTATGTTGACGAGCTACCTTGATCTGTCATTGCCCCCTCATCTAACTAGTTGTCCTTGACCCTCACTTTCATGCCTCACTGATACGAACAAGGTCTGGATATCTAAGATGAAATGGTTTTTCTACAACCCATACATCTCTCCAAAAAAATGTTTCCCGGTCACCTACGACTACCTTTACACTTTATAAAAAAGTGAAACACCTTCAAGATCTCTTTCTAGAAACTAGACCCATTCTTCCACTTTGTGTTCTTAACCCAACTCCATGACCATTGTTTAAGGTCATACGTTTCTTTGAGAACCCCCAATCCCCTCCTCTTTATTGACTATCAACTACCACCACTTGGTCAATAGTGCACTATTGAAACGCTTAAGGTCCTTGATCCCCAAGCCCCCTTTAGAGAGTGGTCGGGTAACAACCTCCCAACTAATAGATGCAACAACCTTCTTACCCCATCACCACCCCATATAAAGTTACCTAGAATCCTGTTTATTTTCTTTAAAACTGAGTTCAGGATGAATAAGATCCCCATATAATGTTGTGCAATCGTGGTGAGGGCATGTTTGACTAATGTGTATCTTTCTGTTTTGGATAACACTTTGACCTTCTAAGAATCAACCTTACTTCTAATCCTGTACTCCAGGAGCACCCAAAGATTGGCTCTTGCGATCCCTTTGTGCAATGGTATCCCCAAGTATTTTATGGGCAAGTCCTACTTCATGCATTAAAAGATCTTTCTAGCTATAGGTTCCAAGATCCCATTATCATCATTGAGTAATGCAAAACTACTTTTGACAAGATTCACTTGCAAACCAAAGATTTTAGTGAAATCTTGAGAATGATCCCTAAGCATTTCATATTGTTCTCAATCGCTTCACCGAAAATTATGACATCATTCACAAATAAAATATATGAAAAATGAGCCATACCTGGAAGGTTCACCACCTTAAACATCTTACTCATGTTGGCCTGCTTCAAGAGATAACTAAGTACTTCTATTACCAATGTAAAGAGGAGAAAAGAAATTGGATCTCCCTGCCCAAGTTTCTTCCTTGGTTTGGAAAAAGGCCCTTGTTGTTCATTAATGCAAATAGAGATTGAGGATGAGTCCAATATTCCTTTAGTTCAACTCACTCACTTTGCCCTCAACCTCACCCTTAGTATGGCTTTTAATAGGAAATCCCAACTTAGGGAGTCGAAAGCCTTACGAAGGTCCAATTTAAACAAAAAATGTATATTTCTTGAGTTGTGCATCATGTGGAGTGCTTTATGTGCAAGAAGACACCCCTCATAAATTCTTCTATTGGGTATGAATGCACATTGGTAAACTACATGATTAAGGAGCATTGCCAAAACCTGAGTAATTATTTTAAGTGAGGTGCCCAATAAGAAGATAGGCCCAACATGTCAATATCATTTGCCCTGACTCTTTGGGAACTAGCACCAACATAGATTCCCTCAACTTCCAAGAAAGCGTGCATTTGTATGAAACTCATTTAAAACAACCATGAATTCGTCATTGCATGTTGGCCATGTGGCTTTAAAAGAACCGTACCCTTGACAAACATGATTATGTCATTGATCTGTGACATAGTGATAAATTTCATGAAAATATCGCAAGAAATGATCCAAAAGTTAAAAAAAATAATTTCTCAATGTCAAACTTCATTTTCTCTATTATATAAAAAATTCAAACTGCATTTCAACACACACATGTTATATATACAATTCAAACTTCATTTTAAACTTCTATATAACATAGTCACTTGTTATATATATATAATTCAATCTTCAATTCAATAAAGTGTCACCTGTTATATACACAATTCAATATTCAATTCAAATATCTTTGCATCAATCTAAAATTGTTAGTTGTTGTTTTGTCGAAAGTTTTAGCAACTGCTAGGTTGAGTGAAGATTTCTACGGTCCAACTTGGTGATGGTGTCTTTTTTAGATATTACATCTGTACAAATTTGGTTTGGACCCGAGTGAAACCAAACCTGGCCCCAATTTTCAAGTATGGTATTGGGTTCAGACCCAGGTTTAATCGGACCCAGCATAAGAGAAATTAGACCCAGGCCATACCCAATAAAAGATTATTTATTATTAATTTTACATTAAAAATTTTGCGAGACTTAATCAGAACTTGAGATGAGCCCGAGTCTATTCAGGTCTGGACCTGGGTCTTAATTGAGTCTTCTTATTTATCACCATACCTGGACACTATAAGTTATGGTACGGTATAGGTCGGGTTCGAGTAAACCTGACCCGTTGATGCCCCTAATTGTATGTTTCAATATAAAAAATATGATCCACAACATAAGGATCATCAAGTACTTCAGATTGTGTGTTTAAAGTACTTTTACTTTTCTTTGGCAAGCCTATTATAGATTGTTTTTTTTTTTGTATCATACTGCAATACTTAAAACAAGAAATTTCTACAATAACAAAAATATGGAATCGTCTATTAAAATGCATAATAAATAATATTTGACAATGCAACAAAAAAACTAAAAAATGAATAAGGAGACAATCAGACGGTGTTTCCAAATATAACTAAATTGAGCATAAAGGCATACCAATGCTTATGGAAACAATGTGACAAATGAACAAATGAAAATAACGAATTATAATGGATTATATGTATATATATATGAAAAGATAATTTAAAACCATGCAAAGTAACTAATTCATGCCAATGTTTCATCATATTTTTATTTGCTCTTTGTTTCTCTCTTTCATATATTCCATACCTGTAAACACCCCAAATTTTCACCCTCATCCAGTGTTTACATTTCATATGTCACTGCATATCATTGCATGCATTTGACATATCATTTCATTGCATTGCATAATATTGCATGTCATTTCATCGCATTATCGAGATCCAGAATTCCCGTTTTCAAAATATTAAATCCAGATTTAAGTTTTTAAAACTTTTCTTTCAAAATTAATTTCAAAATCTGGGTTTTAAATCAACATTTTTGTCATTTGCCAACCCCCAGGATCTTATATTTCGAAATGTTTTCCTTAGAAAATAATCTGGATTCATTTTAAACTCAATTTCTATTAATTTTAATTCTCAGATGAGACCCATTTAGGTGGTGTCGCTTCTGGATTCCTTTATTTATAAAATATCTTAAAAATTTTAGAGTTCTAGTTGAATCAGGACTCTGTATTTTCATCTTTTTGAATCTTTTTAAAACCTCATTATGATTTTAAACCAGCTGTGATCATATCCTTGCCCATTCTCGTCGTTTTTGGCCAAAATTTTAGAATCTCAGTCCAATCAGGACTCTTTTTCTAGAATCCTAGTTGGATCAGGACTTTTTTTCCAGAGTCCTAGTCAGATCAGAACTCTACCTTTTACTACCATTTTTACCTGTTTTTGAGAAAACCTATCAAAATTCTTTGTTTTTGGCTAAATATCTAGAGTCCCAGTTGAATTAGGACTCTTTCTCAGATTCCTAATTGAATCAGGACTCTATCTCGATTTCGTTTGTTACTTCTGTTCTTCACTTGTTTTCAAAATCTTCTTATCTGACTTTCAAAATCTTTTATTTTAGCCAAAATTCTAGAGTTCTAATCGGATTAGGACTCTTTCTCGGAGTCCTAATCGAATCTGGACTCTATCTTTCATTGGTATTCTGCCTATTTTTAATCAAATCTTTTTAAAATCTTTCAAAATGAGTAAAAAACTCAGAGTTTTATTTGAACCAGGACTGTTTGAAGAGTTCTAGTTGGATCAGGACTCTGACCCTGATTTCAATTTTGAGAGAATCTTTCAAAAATCTTTCAAAAATCTTTCTATCTATCAAATTTTTTATACCTTTATCATGAAATTTCAAAATTCTGGAATTTTATCCCAGAGTCCTGATCGAATCAGGACTCTATCCAAAGTTTGTTTTCTCACTGGTTTTCGAAAGTTCTATTTAAATCTCATCAGTTGCTTCTTAGAAAATAAAAAATTCTTGGAGCACTAGTCGAACTAGGACTCTTCCTTAGAGTCCTAACCAAATCAGGACTGTGAACCGAACTTCAATTCTATCTTGTTTTCACTTGTTTTTCAAAATTCTCTCATTTGTTTTCTGAGAAAATCGAAAATTCTGAGAGTTCTAGTTTAATTAGGACTCCGTCCCAAGAGTCCGAGTTGGATCGAAATTCTGTTTTGATTTCAATACTTGTCATTATTTTCTCTATTTTTACAAGTTCTTTCATCTGTTTTTCAGAAAATACCAAAAAAATCTAGAGTTTCAGTCCGATCAGAACTCTATCCAAGAGTTCTAATCCAGTTAGGAGTCTATTCTGAAGTTTATTTTCACTTCTGTTTTCATTCATTTCCATTTGTTTTTCAAAAAAAGTCTTGGATGATTCAAGACTCTATTTCAGAGTTTCGGTTGAGTTAGGACTCTAACCCTGATTGTATTTTCTGACTTATTTTACCAGTTTTGGTGAAATCTTTCAAAAAACTTCTTTATTTAGCTTTCAAAATTCTAAAATCTCATAGTCCCAATTGGTTCAGGACTCTGGTTTAGAGTTCTAGTTTACTTAGGACTCTATTTTCAAACCTTTGAATTCCATTTGTTGATTTTAACCCTTTTTCAAAGCCATTTTCAGTCTTTATTTCAATTTTTTCAAAACTTCGATGTGGGGCCCACCCAGTTGGTGCCACATCTGAAGGAGTTCTGACCCAGTCATAACTTTGTGTCATTTCAAAACTTTCAATTCCAAGTTTACTTTTGAAACTCTTTTGAAAAGCTGCTCGTTTTCAAGTTTTAAAATCATTTTTTAAAATTTAAGTGGGGCCCACTTGAGGTGGTGCCACATTTGATAAAGTTAGGGTTAGACTAGGGTGAGTGAATGTACTACTTAGGTTAGAAATCTAGAAGAGTCCAAATTTGATTTTAAAAGTCATATTTTTTTACTTTAGATTTTAACCTTGATTTTAAAGTTTTAAATTAGGGTTTTTTGAAAAATGCCAAGTAGCGCAACATTTTGATTTTTTAGGATTTTTTTAGAGTCTAATTAAGAGTCAATTAGGGTTATAGTTAGGTTGAAATCCTCTAGGAAAATCGTTGCTCTTTAGTGGATTTATTAGAAAGAGTCCTGAAAAAAAGAAAATCCTCTTAATTAACCCTAATTAAGTGACTTTTTGAAAACCTATAAAAGGGGACTTCAAGAGGTCAAAAAAGGGCTCTTTTTCGCTCCCAATTTCGTGGCTTCTCTCTCCTCTCCAGCACCTTCTCCTTTCTCCATTGCAGCTGCATCCCCCAAGGTAACTTTTTATACTTTATTTTGTGTTTTTTTATTAGTTTTTTTATGATTTTTCAATAGATTTCACCATGGGAGCCTCTTGTTTCATGGATTTAACCATGGAATCCGTCCAAAACCCCAAAAATGACCCAAAAAGATGATCTAACTCAGTTTGAGGGTGATTTTCAGAATTCTAATCTATTAGAATCGATTAGAGGTACGTCTTCTACGTTCTTAACCAACGAAATATGCGATTTACTCGTTAAATGGGTTAAATCCATGATTTCAAAGGTAAAATTAATTTCAGCCATGGATTCCCTGTTTTCTTTTTATTTTTTAGCATATTAATGTTTATTGCATATGTTTCAATATTAAAATAGATTTTGTTTTGTTGTTTAGGTATTTTTTATTGTTTTTCATTGTTAAATCATGCTTTTTTTTAGGGTTTTCTTAGATTTTCATGTGTTTGATTCTAGATCTGTAGAAATCATGTTGTTTCCTATTTGAATATTTGTTAAAAAATTCTAATTTTTTTATATGTGATCCATGGATGTGTTAGTGAGTTTCTGTAAAAAAATCAGAAGCTTTGGGATTCGGGAACTCTGTCAGAAAAATACAAAGTCGAATCAGGATTTTTGTTGATTAAAATCGTTGTTCAGATTCAAGTATAAATTATAGATGTGATATTTCTTTCATCCAATATCTAATTTGAGATACGTAAAGTGCAGTGGCTTTGTGTTAATGTCAGCTATTTACTGTAAAATTTTCATAATTTTTTGTCACTGTTTGATATTTTTCCTCTGTTAGAAAGTCAGATCTATGTTTTAAAACTCATTATGATTTACTAAAACCCTAATTCAACTTGTGTTGATCAAAGATCCTTAACCGTAGATCCGATTTATGATCTGTAAACAAAGAAGTTGATTATTTATTTGTCTGTTATTCACTTCTGAAATATCAAATTTTTTTGATGAAGTATACTATTTTTTTGGTATTTACAACCAAAAGTACTTGTTTTGATTAATTTTATATTTGTTAAATTCAAGTACAGATTGTCTGAACGATATCTCCCCAACCGGAGTTGATTTTTTTGATCTGTAAAAAGGAGATTCTTTGAGTTCTGTTTACTTTGTCTCTGTAAAATTTTAGGAATTTCCATAGCAAATTGATCCCTGATTCAGGTCTGACACTGAAACTGATACGTGACCACGGGTAAAAATAGCATATTTTAGGGTTTTAATGTAATTTTTAAATTGAAATAATGTCAAAAATATATTTTTATGATTCCAATCTGATTTTAGGGTTATAAAAAGTTCATATGTCTATTTTTATCAATTTTGGATCTCATTTGATGCTTGAATGAATTAAATTGCAAAACAGGGTGCCCGCAGGATCCCGAAACACTGTCAAAATCATGATTTTCATGATATTTCTGAATTTTCATATATAAGTTCATGTTTTAAGGGTTTGTTCATGTTTAGAATCATGCTAGGATACTTTATGATTGATTTAGCTGCTATTGGATTTTATTTAAACCCTAAATCCAAAGTTTTTACCAAAATATTTTCTAAAAACCCTGATTTCAAGGCCATAGTCTTGCTATCAGGGGTAATTTGGTCATTTGACCTTATTTTCAAAATTCCTAACTTGGATTTTCTTATTTTCAATCATACCATATCACCTTATGTTTGATTTATTTTGATTTGAATTCCAAAACCTCATTTTTATAAAATATCTTTCTAAAACCCTGATTTCAAGGCCATAGTCTTGCTATCAGAGGTATTTTGGTCATTTTGACCCAAATTTTGAAAATTTCAAATCTTATTTTCATTATTTCTTCTATTTTAATTCATATTTCATTATATTTATCTCAGGAAATCATGGAAAAAGGCTTACATCTAGCAAAATCCAGTAATTTCCAGATATTACTGGATAAATCTAGAAAAGCCAACATATCTTCACTAACAAGTTTTCTAGTTTTGCAGGAACATTCAAGAAGAAGATTTTTTTTTATTTTCCTTTATTCAATTCAATGTAAATATCAAATATAATATTTGGAATAAGATTTATATTTTATGCTTAGAATAGGACTGCATTGCATATAGTTTAATTCTGCAAATTTTAATATCTGATATATGCCAATTCATGCACATTTTTACAAATCCACTATAGTCTACACAAATTACACATGCACAAGCTCTTAGGGAGTTGACAAACTCGGTGAAATTCGTATTTATGGCCATAGTCAGAATACGAATGAGACCCAGATTTGTGATCTTCGTATTAGCCACATTCAGCCTACACTCTTAGGTTAACTTCAAAATGCACTGCATTTCTCAAAAACACAAAAGGATTTTCTCAATTCCTTAGAAAATGTCTTTCAAATCCATATCCATTCATTTCATTCAATTTGCAAATCCCAATTCTAGTTCAGAAATCAATTTCCTCAAAATTTTCCAAGTCTTATTCAGAAATTGATTTTCTCAAAACTCTAAGCTTTCAAATGGTATTTCAAGTATTTTCAGAGTTCAAAATTCGTTTTTCCAAGTTATATATTCAATTTCAAAGTTTGAATTCAGAGAAATCAAGTTTTCCAAAGTTACTTGAAATTCCTCAAAAATCGATTTTCCTAAAACACTTGTATTCTTCAGAAATGGATTTTCATTTTCCCTAGAAATATTCTCTCACCATGATTCACGATTTTCCAAGTGACATATCTTGCAAGATTTTTTCAAGTATTTCAAATATTCAAAGCAAACATCATGTTTTCAAAGCTGCATTTTCAGAAAATTTATAGCACATGCCTGATTCTTTGTGCATTTAGAAAATAGAACACAATTTAGACAAGTTGAGCAAAGCTAAGCACACTTTTGATCCTTGGTTCAATTACCCCTGGTAAAGGCGCCAGGAACGGTTGAACCTCATACCGACAGGCGAGTCCCATTCTTCGGAATTATCCCGCATTTTAAAACGAAGGCGAGTTATTTTTAAAATCTTTTTCAAAGGTCAGTTTGACTTGCAAAAGTAAAATTTTGCGATGATAACAATACCCAAATACAGTTCTAGCAATTGTGGATGAAACACTAAGTGACACAACAATTCTTTAATTAGAAATTTAACAATTAGAAAAATAAATTTTTTATCCATTCTTTAACAAATCTGTGAAAAATGACCTTACCGAAAGTTTAAAAAAAATTTGATTCACCTATGAAAAATGACCTTATCGGAAAAGTCAAAAGGAACACTTCAATTTTCATCATTCTTGTTTTCATGTATGATTCACCCTGGCTACGTTGTTTTACAGAAATTTAATTTCACTCAACTTTTAAGAGTGTTTATATATGCGTAGCATAAATCTTTTTTTTTTATAAATGAACGCTAACCACGCATGTTTAAGTGGATGGAATTGCATACATGGTTTATCATGGTTCAGATGCTAAACAGATCCATAAAATCCAACATTTAAAGATTATCTTTAAAATGATAAAAATGGATGGCACCGATTACATCAAAATCCTATATCTAGCATGTGATTAATGCTAAAAGAACCATGTAAACCTACCCACATTTTCAAATCTATTTGAGAATCCACAAGTGGATCATACTATCAATCAATATATATATGATGCATAGCTATAACAAAGATTTATTTGCGCACACACGCATACACCTCTAAATCAAGAGGGCTTGTCTAATTGCCATAAAAAATCAGTGGTGATCTAACTATACTTGATTCAGAACATTATGGACATGTCATGCAAATGCGAGTGTGTAGGCTAGGCGTGGACCAACAAGCATGTTTGGCTTGATTTATTATCAACAAACTATTGTGATTTGGGAATGAGAAGGCACACCTATTAGAGTATTAGTGGGCTGACCTCTGGCTAACCAATGAATGTCAGGTGATGTGTTCCCACATGCACAACGCACATGGATGCCACACACATGTAAGCAGATGGCAACAGGTTAGCAAGTAGGTGAGCAACACTGTAAACACCCCAAATTTTTACCCTCATCCAATGTTTACACTTCATATATCATTGCATGCATTCAATATGTCATTTCATTGCATTGCATAGCATTGCATGTCATTGCATCTCATTATCGAGATCCAGAACTCTTGTTTTTCAGAATATTAATCTAGATTCGAGCCTTAAAACTTTTTTTTTGAAATCAATTTCAAAACCTGGGTTTTAAGTTGATATTCTTGCCATTTTCCAAACCCAAGGATCTTATATTTCGAAATGTTTTCCTCAGAAAACAATCTGGATTCATTTTAAACTCAATTTTAATTGATTTCAATTCTCAGATGAGACTCATTTAGGTGGTGTCACTTCTGGATTCCTTTATTTATCAAAAATCTCAAAAATTTTAGAGTTCTAGTCGGATCAGGACTCTGTATTTTCATCTTTTTGAATCTTTTTAAAACCCCATTCTGATTTTAAACCAGCTGTGGTCATATCCTTGCCCATTCTCATCATTTTTATCCAAAATTTCAGAATCCCAGTCCAATCAGGACTCTTTTTCCAGAATCCTAGTTGGATCAGGACTCTTTTTCCAGAGTCTTAGTCGGATCAGAACTCTATTTTTTACTACCCTTTTACTTGTTTTTGAGAAAACCTATCAAAATCCTTTGTTTTGGCCAAAATTCTAGAATCCCAGTAGAATTAGGAGTCTTTCTTAGAGTCCTAATCGAATCAGGACTCTATCCCGATTTCGTCTATTACTCCTGTTCTTCACTTGTTTTTAAAATCTTTTCATCTGATTTTCAAAATCTTCCATTTTAGCCAAAACTGTAGAGTTTTAGTCGGATTAGGACTCTTCCTTAGAGTTGCAGTCAGATCAGGACTCTATCTTTCATCGTTATTCTTACATGTTTTTAATCAAATCTTTCAAAATCTTTCAAAAAGAAGTAAAAAACCCAGAGTTCTAGTTGAACTAGGACTCTATTCAGAGAGTCTCAGTTTGATCAAGACAGACCTTGATTTCAATTTTGAGAGAATCTTTCAAAAATCTTTCTATCTATCAAAATTGTTATACCTTTATCATGGAATTTCAAAATTCTGAGGTTTTATCTCAGAGTTATGATCAAATCAGGACTCTATCCCAGAGTCCTGATCAAATCAGGACTCTATCCAAAGTTTGTTTTCTCATTTCATTTTCACTAGTTTTCAAAAGTTTCTTTAAATCTCATAATTTGTTTCTTAGAAAACAAAAAAAAATCAGTCTTAGTCAAATAAGGACTCTTCTTCAGAGTCCTAATCAGATCAGGACTCTGAATCGAACTTCAATTCTTTCTTGTTTTCACTTGTTTTTCAAAATTCTCTTATTTGTTTTCTAAGAAAATCCAAAATTCTGAGAGTCCTAGTTCAATTAGAACTCTATCCCTAGAGTCCCAGTTGGATCAAGACTCTGTTTTGATTTCAATATTTGTTATTGTTTTCATTGTTTTCACAAGTTCTTTCATCTGTTTTTCAGAAAATATCAAAAAAATCTAGAGTTTCAGTCCGATCAGGACTCTGTCCCAGAGTCCTAATCGAGTTAGGAGTCTATTCTTAAGTTTATTTTTAATTCCATTTTCATTTGTTTTTCAAAATTTAGGTCATCTTGCAGAGTCCAGTTAATTCAGGACTCTATTTTGGAGCTTCAGTTGAGTTAGGATTCTAACCCTGACTGTATTTTTTAACTTGTTTTTGCCGATTCTGATGAAATCTTTCAAAAACTTCTTCATTTGGCCTTCAAAATTCTAAAAATCTCAGAATCCTAATTAGTTCAGGACTCTGGTCTAGAGTTTTAGTTCGCTTAGAACTCTATTTTCAAACCTTTGAATTCCATTTGTTGATTTTAACCCCTTTTTAAAGCCATTTTCAGCATTTATTTTAAAATTTCAAAACTTTGATGTGGGGCCCACTCAGTTGGCGCCATATCTAGAAAAGTTCTGACTCAGTCAAGACTCTGTGCCATTTCAAAACTTTCAATTCCAAGTTTACTTTTGAAACTCTTTTAAAAAACCTCTCAATTTCAAGCTCTAAAATCGCTTTTGAAAATTCAAGTGGGGGCCACTTGGGGTGGCGCCACATTTGAAGAAATCAGGGTTGTACTAGGGATAGTCAGTGTCCTATTTAGGTTAGATGTCTAGGTGAGTCAAAGTTTGTTTTTAAAACCTTCATTTTACTTTTTGTTTTTAACTTTGATTTTAAAGTTTTAAAAATTAGTTTTTTTTGAAAAATGCCAAGTGACATCACATTTGGGGTCTCCTAAGTCATTTAGAGTTTCATTAGGTCAATTAAGATAGTTAACTAGAGTCCATTTAGGTTAGAAGTCTTCATCAAAATCGTCCTCCCTTGGTGGTTTTAGATAGAGTTTGAAAAAGTCAAAGTTAGGTATTAATTAGGCCCTAATTAAAGGGATCTAAAGGGGGATCGAAGGATCTCTTTTTCTCTTTTCTCCCTTTTCAAATTCATGGTTCTCTCTCTCCTTAGGCTCCTCCTCTCCGTCCTCCATTGTTGCAGCCCCAAGGTAAGGTTTTATTTAATTTATTTTATTGTTTTCATCATTTTTATTACTTTATTTCATTAAAATAACCATTATCGCCTCTTTTAGCATGCTTTTTCTTTTCTTTTATTTCAAAAAAATCATGTGAGGACCTCAAGATGATGCCAATCTGATGTTTGATGGTGCCTTACACGTTTTGATCCATTAACAATGTTTTATTTTTTATTTATTTATTATGCTAAATGCCCGAAAAAGATTACGATTCACCCGTTTAATGGGTCAAATCCATCTTTTAATGGGTAAATCAAAATTTAACCATGGATTCCCTGTTTTATTTTTATTTTTTAGCATATTAATATTTATTACATGTGTTTCAGCATTAAAATCAATTTTGTTTTGCTATTTAGATAGTTTTTATTGTTTTTCATGGTTAAATCATATTTTTTTTAGTGTTTCTCAGATTTCTGTATGTTTTAATTTTAAATCCATAGAAAGCATATTAGTTCTTATTGAAAGATTTGTTAAAAATTTCTCATTTTTGTATACCCGATCCACGGATGTGTCAGTGAGTCTCTGTAAAAAAATCAAAAGTTTTGGGATTCGAGAACCCTGTTAAAAAAATACAAAGTCGAATCAGGATTTTTGTTGATTAAAATTGTTGTTCAAATTCAAGTACAACTTGTAGATGCGATATTTCATTCATTCGATATCTGATTCAAGATCAGTAAAATGCAGTGGATTTGTGTTAATGTCATCTATTTACTATAAAATTTTCATATTTTTTTGTCACTATTTGTTATTTTTCTTCTGTTAGAAAGTCAGATCTATGTTTTAAAACTCGTTATGATTTACTAAACCCCTAATTCAACTTGTATTGATCATAGATCCTTAACCGTAGATCCGATTCATAATCTGTAAAAAAGTAAGTTGATTATTTATTTGTATAATATTCACTACTGAAATCTCAAAATTTTTTGATGAAGTCTGTTATTTTTCCCTGTATTTGCAACCGGAAGGGCCTATTTTGATCAATTTTATATTCGTTAAATTTAAGTTCAGATTGCCAGAATGATATCTCCCTAACCAAAGATGATTTTTCCGATCTGTAAAAGGAAGATTCTTTATTTTTTTGTTTACTATGTCTCTATAAAATTTCAAAAATTTTCATTGTGAATTGGCCCTTAATTCGGGTTTGACACTGAAACTAATATGTGACTGCGGGTAAAAATAGCATATTTTAGGGTTTTAATGTAATTTTAAAATTTGAATAATGTCAAAATTATATTTTTATGATTCCAATCTGATTTTAGGGTGATAACAAGTGCAAGTGCCGATTTTTATCAATTTTGGAACCCATTTGATGCTTTAATAAATTAAATTGCAAAACAGGGTGCTCACATGATCCCGAAACACTGCCAAAATCTTGATTTTTGTGATATTTTTGGTTTTTTATGCATAAGTTCATGATTTTAGATTTTGTTCATGTTTATAATCATGTTAGGATACTTCATGGTCGATTTTATGTTTATTTGATTTCATTTAAACCCTAAATTCCAAGTTTTCACCAAAATTTATTTCAAAAAACCCTGATTTCAAGTCCATAGTCTTGCTATCGGGGGCATTTTTATCATTTGACCTCATTTTCGAAATTCCTAACTTGGATTTTCTTATTTTCAATCATAACACATCATCTTATGTTTGATTTATTATCATTTGTTTTTTGAAAGCTGCATTTTACAAAATATCTTTCTGAAAACCCTGTTTTGAAGGCCATAGTCTTGCTATTAGGGGTATTTTAGTCATTTTGACCCCAATTTCGAATTTTCAAATGTCATTCTCATATTTCTTCAACTTTATTTCCTATTTCATTATGTTTATCTTAGGAAATCATGGAAAAAGGCTTATATCTAGCAAAATCCAATAATTTCTATTTATTACTGGATAAATCTAGAAAAGCTGATATTTCTTCACTAACAAGTTTGATAGTTTTGCAGGGATATTGAATACTTTAATTTTCTTTATTTAAATTCAATTAGTGATGTAAATTAAATGTAAACTTTGGAATAAGAATTTCAATTTCGGCTTAGATTAAGATTTGCATTGCATATAGTTTGAACTTTGATATATAACTGTTATGCTTGTCATTCATATGCATATTTCTACAAATCCACTATGGTCTACACGAATGGCACGTGCACAAGCTCCTAGGGAGTTGAAAAACTCGATGAAATTCATATTTATGGTCATAGTCAGAATACGAATAAGACCCACATGTGTGATCTTCGTATTAGCCACATTCAGCCTACACTCTTAGGCTAACTTCAAAATGCATTGCATTTCTCAAAAATATAAAAAGATTTTCTCAATTTCTCAAAATCATGACTTTCAAATCCATATTCATTCATTTCATTCGATTTACAAATCCCAATTCCAATTTAGAGAAATCGATTTTCTCAAAATTTTCTAAGTCTTATCCAGAAATCGATTTTCTCAAAGTTCTGAGTTTTCAAAGGATATTTCAAGTATTTGTCAAGTTCAAACTCATGATTTTCCAAATCCTAATATCTTCAATTCCAAAGTTCAAAATTCAAACTTTTCTCAGAATTATCCAAGTTTTCCCAGAATCGATTTTCATAAAACTTCAAGATTTCTTCATAAATAGTTTTTCAGTTTCCCAGAAAAATTCTCTCAATCAGGATTCACGATTTTCAAAGGGCTTATTTTCCAAGTATTTTCAATCTCTGAAGCAAACATTTTGTTTTCAAATCTGTATTTTTTAGAAATTCATAGCACATGCCTGATTCTTTGTGCATTTAAGAATTAGAACATCAGTTTAGATAAGTTGAGCAAAGCTAAGCACACTTTTGATCCTTGGTTCATTTACCCTTGGTAAAGGCGCCAGAAACAGTTGAACCCCGTACCGACAGGCGAGTCCCATTCTTCAGAATTATCCCACATTTTAAAACGGAGGCGAGTTATTTTTAAAATCTTTTTCAAAGGTCAGTTGGACTTGCAAAAGTAAAATTTTGCGATGATAACATGTTTGGCGACTGTGATGGGACCTCTCTTTGCCTGATCAATTATGTACTTAACTTAGTTCAAATTATCAAAATTGTATTCTATGGAATGTTAGCTTTTATTTTATGATATCAGGTGAGCCTAGGAGCCTAGACTTGAACCCAGCTGACATGGATTGCATGTAGACTAGGCATGGTTTGGTAGGACCATATTGAGGAGAATTATTCATGCTCACATAGACTTAGGTCTAATATAACCCTCCTCAATCTAGGATTTGTATGAAATAATGTTTGCTTCTTCAAATACTTCAAAAACTCTATCTCTCTAGATCTTAGAGCCCTCTGTTTGCTTGCATGTGCTCATGTTTTCAAAAACCACCCCACCTACTTTTACTCAGTCTTCACATTGCTGGGCTTTCTTTCAGAACCATAGTTCGGGACAAAGCCTCACAAATGAGCCACCTATTTGGGTGAAAACCCCTCTGCCACATACCAAGGGCCATAGTCCAACGTATATCGGTAGGTGCTCAAGGATGTTGGAAAACATGAACCTAAAACCAGAGAAATTGATTTTATGCCACGTACATCGGGCCTTGGCCTAAGTATATCGTCATAGCATGATTGAACATAGTTGATCTGAGCCTAGAGTCAGGATTAGGGTCCTACAACTCTTTTAAAATTGATGCATTTAGAGTCAGCTTCTTAGATAATGTTGTATGTGCATAATTGTTTGTGCAGGATATGATGGAATACCTTATTTTATTTCCCTTTTATACCATTTTCCAAATTTCATCTATTTTTCCAATAATTTTATCAAAACCCTGGATGATTTTCAAAAACCTCATATTTTTCTTCAAAAAAAGTTCAGGCGATTTTCCTTTCCTACCTTTCCTCTATATCTCGAATTTTCAACCTTATTTTGATCCTACCTGCAATTTTTTAAATGTTCAGATCTTGTCAAACTTCTTTTCTTCGTATATGTCTTCCAAATTGTATTCAAAATTTCTGTCTCTTTCCAAATCCTTAGACATCTCCTTCATCATCTCGATTCCTCCAAAAAACTCTTCGGTCTAAACCATTCCTTTATTCTGCAGAAAACATTGACATTTCACCATGGTTCAAACAAGGTCAGAAAAGAGAACAACACCAAGCAGAATCAGGCGATCTCCAATTTCTTCTCTCCCCATCTCTCAACTTCCTCTGACTTTTCCTTTTCTCTTCCATTTCTCGTCCCTTCCCCTGATACCTTCCTCTTTCCATCGTCCTTCAACGGGACATTCAAGGACAGCCAAAGAGAGCGTGATCCTCCGCTCCCCCTGGAGATTCGATCCACCACTACTCCCCTTTGCTTTTTCTTACTCTCTTTCCCTTCTCTGATTTCTCTGTTCACCCCCCCTCTTCATTTCTCATTGATGCAATAGAAAGCATCCTCTGTAATATTGAACTGCTTATATAGCAGCCTCGACTTACAGATGCTATATATCAAGGGAATGATCACATTCCAACATCCGAGTTTCTTCCCAGATTAGTCCCTATGTCCGATTGACCTCTCATATGTCTTTGATTTCATATTTCGTTCTTCTCATCACCTTATATCCATTCAGCCAACATTGGATTTGTTTGTTCAAAGCTCCTGAAAGATGATATTTAAACCCCTTTATGAGTGGTTCTTTATTCTGTGTATAACTGCTATGCGGACACTCAGTGATGCTAATTCAATTCAGCAATGCTGGATTGGTTTAGCATCATATCACCACTGTGTAAACATTTTCTCTATATCGTAAAAGCATGCTATTAGTGGACTAAAAGGGTGAATTGCTGAACAGAGGTCGATTCAGACCTCTGTCACTAATTGCTTGTTATTAATAATATCAATTTTCTACGAGAATTGGCTCAATTTTACAGTGATTAATGTACAAAGTTCAATTTTGTTTTATTTTATTTCGGCTGGAAGTAATTTAGGGATCGATTGAGATACAGAAATTCAGTCCCTCTAGGTTATGTAGCATTCCCATTATTCGTTTTACCCTTTTCCAAGCACCTATAGTATGTCTCCTTAATCTCTGCATTTAGTCATTTTCATTAAATCTGTTTGATAAGGTAAGATTTATCTTTTCATTTATAGCATTTCCTTTACATTAACATACGGTTCATCTATGCATCTTAGTTGTTTATCTTTTTATCTAACTTAATTAAATTCATGTTGTGTACCTATTGTTTGTATGTTGTTATTCAATTAATAGAGATTTATGAATGGCTAAGCTAAATATTCTATTCCTTTGCATTCTGTTTTTGTCATTTCAGTCTACTGTCATAGCACAATATCTACAATTTTCATCTCTTGTATTCATTAAGTTCTCTATTCTATGCATCTGTTGCTAGTTCTTACAAGTTCTAATCATGGGCATGCAAACCCGGGTTACAGACCTCAAATAAACCTCAAATTTTGAAATATAAGTCCTTATACAACCCTTAACATGCTCATAAAATTTCAGCAAAAATGCACGAGTAAAAAGTATAGCGCCAGTATAAATTGACAATTCTGTCCGGCCAATCACAAGCTTGTGTACATGCACAAGACCGTGCACCAAAAACCTTCCCAAGGGGGTTTTATAATGTGCAATTGACGATGCACAAGCCTAAGGATCAATTACACAATCTTGGGCTTGTGTTTTATCAAGAATGCATGAAGTACACCTTGATCAACATTCGAGTAGAATTGGCCAATGCATGGTACGCAACAATAGACTTGCACAAGAAGCGTCTTCAATGGAGTGTACGGCAATCCATTGCAGCTATATCAACAATTCATCAAGCAAGCACCGTGATTTTGACAATCTTTTCATGGTGGAAATATCTTGAAATAGATGTAAAAAGAACCATTGTGTTGGTTGCACCCTCACAAGTTTCACATGCCGGTTGAACTCGCCAACATCACTTACACTCTTCGGTTGTGTGATAGAACACTTGGTTTCAACCATATGATCTCTCTAAACTCACCAAGTCCTCAAGAATGGCAAGTTGGCCGAAGGATCTTGAGTTCACCAAGAATCTAAGCACTTGAATGCTCATTCAAGCAAAGAAAGGAAAATCCTCACAACTCATAAGTTGCATTACTTAGAAAATTCTTCACAATGACAAAAATTTCTCAAGCCTCTTCTCACCTTGACTTATAAAGGCCTACCAAGGTGGTTACAAAAAACAGGACCCTTTGGTGGTTTGACAACCCATGAGTGGTTTGGGAATGAGCTAGAGTCATCTTTGAATCTTCTAGATCCCTCTTGCAACCAACTGCATGTGGGATGCGCACTATGCATGGCATGCATGGGATGCACACTGCATGTGGAGTGCGTGATGTTGTGTGCGTGTGCGTGGCCCTGCATGTGCTCACATGGCCCCTAGCACTCATGCGTGATGCCAATTCATGTGACGCTAGTGCACGGTGCCCATGAGTGTGGCACTCATGTGTGGTGTACATGTGCACAGCATGTGTGTGTGGTGTGCATGTGTGTTGTGCCTGTGTGTTGCATACCCGTGTGCTGACCTGTTGCCATCTGCGCCCATGTGTGTTGTGCACATGAGAATGCATTATTCTACCACGCTCTGCCTTGTTGTTGTCGTCACAAAATTTTTTCCTTCACTGCGGGAGAGAGGGAAAAACGTTTTCGCAAGTCAAACTTTTCTAGAGTTTGAAAATTGTTTTAAAATACTCGCCTCCATTTTGAAAATAGCAGGAAAATTCTGAAGAATGGGATTCGACCTGTTGGTACAAGGTTCGACCGTTCATGGCGCCTTTACCAGGGGTAATCGAACTAAGGACCAAATATGTGCTTGACTTAGTTAAATTACCAAAATCGTGTTCTATCCGAAATGCACAGAGAATTCAGGCATGTGCTATGAAACTTGGTAAAATGCATATTGGAAAACATGATGTATGCTTTGGAGTTGGAAAAGTATTTCTCAGGCAAAAGATGGAAATCAATTTCTCAGGAAAATTCAGATAAAAGGATTTGAAAATCATAAGAAAGTTTATGAGGATGTGAGAAAATCTTGAGAATGTGGAGAGAATTGAAAAAAAAAGATAAACATTGAAAGAGAAAATGTTTGTCAGGAAAACTCCAGCTTTGAATTTTTTTTTTGGAAAATGATTGAAAATTCATAGGAAAACTCTTTGGAGAAGGAAAATCAAAACTCAAGCAATTGAAATTCTGAGAATCTTAGCCCTGAAATATTTGAAAATCGATGTTTGAGTTTTTGAAGATGCTAGAAAATTTCCTTTAAAGAGTTGAAAATGAATTCTAAGAAAGTAGTGTTTTCCAGGAAAATCATAGGAAACTTAACTTGAGAAAATCCAACTTTGAAAAATTTCAGAGTCTCTTGAGGAATCGATTTCCTTAGAATGAAATTTTCTTGAGAAAAAACATGAGAAATGCATGTAATTTCATGATGCCAATGATTTGAATGAATGGAATGCACTTTGATAAAGATATTCAGGAAATTTTTGAGAAATTCATTGGGAAAATGTGTATTAAACCAAAGTAAATTCTTTACATATTCCGGCTGTGGCCGTGAACATGTTTAGAATTTAATTAAATTAATTCCCATAGGAAAGGGAAAAACAAAGCGGGGAAAGCCTGCTGCAGTGGATAGGTAAAAACTATGTCCAACCCAAAATGTGAGAAAATTTAAACTCTTAAACGAGTCTAATTTGATGGGTTACGCTTTAAACTAATCAAAATTGATGGGAAAGTTTCCTACCCCATTTTGTTTTAATTATCCAAACCATGTGCATAGAATAATGTGGGTCAATACAAATCGCAAGAAGGTTGTTCCTAGAGCTCATTCGGTTGCTCAATATCACGCATTTTTTTCTTCTGTTTCCGTGTTTCTCAATGGCTCTCAACCGAAAAAGAAGCAAAGGAAGCAGTTCAAGGCAAGGAGTATTAACTAATCAACAATAACATTATTCAAAGGGTACAATATAATAGGAGAACCTTACGGTTCAACACCTGTGGTTGAACCAAATACAAGATGAACGCGACGACACCCGAACAATGCACGAAACACCGAGGGAAAAGTAACAACAACCTGCACGGCTAACTGATTAGCTCTTATTAATGTTATGACACGAGAAAGGAACTAAGAAGGTGAAGGCTAGGATTGCTTGACGGATGGTTGGGCGTTGGCTTCATTCTTCTCCTTGGCAGAAACGGGGACGGCGTGAGGTGTGGACGATCTGATCTCTGTCTCGAGTACGCCGGGCCACGTCCGGCACTTGCAGTGCTGGCCTTGCTTGATCTGCTTATGAACAGAGGCTACATGCCTTCCACAGCCTGCCCATGTGGTCTTCCCACACGAAGAGCAATTTGCAGGGAAACACATCCTCGATCGTTTGAATTTGTATGAAGAAGATCGATGATCGTTGCTAATGATATGATTGCTTGGCTAATGAATTTTAACTTGTTCTAGATACAAACTCTTGGCTCCCATCGTGTATATATATATATAACGTGTGTGTGACAGGTGGCCTTTCGTATTGACCACACCTTCGTGACGTCCTTCTTAGCTTAGGGTCAACAAGTCAATGGTCTAGGCCAGAGTTTATTTAAGACTTAGGTGGGTGCTCTCAACGTTTACTTTGACCCTGTTTAAGACTTTTCTTTATTTTCAAGTCAATACGTTCACACCGGTTGACCCAGTCATGTTGGGTGGCCATTATTGCTTATCACAGCGGCCATGCTTACGTCTGCGTGAATCTGTGATCTGAGATGTCTTCGTTCTCTTGAAGTTATCGGCATAAGCTTTGCTGCAATAAAAAATCTCCACAAAATAAAATTCAAGATTCGGCCGATCATTCCCTAGTTAGAAACACACAAGCAATCCCAGTGATATGGTGATACGACTGATACCCATCACGTATTTTGAAACTCGTATCGTTGAGATCAAGAATCTCCCGTTGATATATATTTGATTCCGTGCCGTGTTCTTTTCTGGTTTGATTCAGTTCGGTTGATGCACCTGTTCGGTTACTTATATATGTCACATAGATGAGGATATATGGGCAAAGATATGACATGAAATCTTTTTGAAAATCTGCACGAGGATACCGTTTCTTATGAATTTTATTATAAGATCATATTTACTTTTCAAGATACACGTATAAATGTAATCCGGATACTGAATTCAAATTTATCGAGGAAAACACAAAAAGTAACCATGACTATATACTAAAATAGAGTCGCTGAAATATGAGAACTACTAGAAATATGGGTATTTCCAACACTTTTTTTTGCAAATTCAATCATGCAGATGTGCTTGGCATGGTAAATTTGCTAGGAATCAACCATTGGAAGATGTATTTTCAATGAAAAAAATGTGATTTTGAATCCTTTAATATTTATGAAGATTATGAGCCATTGATTTTAAAGCCTTAAAAAAATATTGTTTATGCATCAAAATGGGATGATTCAGGAGCGGGTTCTTATAAAACCAAGCATGTAGATTACATCTGTACAGTTAGATTCAAAAGAAAAGAATAAAGAATCTATGAAAATCATGGTTCACATATTAGTTCTCACATTTTCAGTTCTCATATTATAGTGACTACCAAAATATAAAAACATTAAAAATCCATAAAGTGCATATGCAGCCTTGCCAACGCCCACTGGCCCCATTTCAAGATAACATGCAAGGCATGCACTCAAGCTTCCAGATTATGCCTAGTGAGGGTGTAACTAGGCGTGTCAACGGGTTGGGTTTACCCGAACCCGACCCATACCAAACCCTATAAGACCTCAATATGGTGATAAATAAGAAGACCCGATTAAGACCCGGGTCCGGACTCCAAGGTCCGATTAATACATGGAGCTGGGTATAGTTTGTGAAATTTTATACCAGACCCGGGTTCGACTTGACTTCCGATTAAGGCTCACAAATTTTTTATGTAAAAATGATAAAAAATATTATTTTACTAGCTAGGTATGGCCTGGGTCTGGTTCATGTATTCTTATCGGGTCTAGGTATAGTTTCTCTTATGGTGGGTCCAATTAGACTCGGGTTTGGATCCGATATCATACCCAAAACTTGGGGTCAGGTCTTGTTCCACCTGAGTCCAAACCAAACCCAACCCATTGACACCCCTAGGTGTAACCCAATATGATTATGAACCAGCATTATCAGTGTTTTGGACCGCCAAGTTTTTGACTTTGTTACTTGATGCAAATACCTATTTGTTTACTGTAAGTGTATTGTAAATGAGCTTTGCTTCAAGATCTTCTGGTGTACTAAGTGATACGGAACCCTTTATATATGCTTGCTTTCCTATAAGAAGTTTTGGATTCTTGCATTTTTGCTCTTTGCCTTCTCATGCTCTCTGAGTGATTGTTTGTGTGTATTCACGGTGCACTAAAAAAGCCTGATTTGGTGTCAGGGAGCTTCAGGGCTGTAAAGTCTACAATTTTTTTGGGGTTTTCAGAAATAATAAGGGATTATTTTCTGTATTTTTATGAGAAATTCATCGACCATGAATAATGGATGAACTTTTGAATGTTATAAGGGTATTTAGCTTATACACACACATTATGGATCTGGATCTTGATAGAGGATCCAATTCATTTGTTAGAAATCTCGCCTATAATTTGCCCATGGTTCGCTGACTTGATCTTTTCAAACCACTATTTTCGTTGAACTATCGATTTAACTCTAAAAAAGGATTGACTACCGAAATTTTTAAATTTTCCTAAATTTTATAAGTTAAAAGTTCTGAGACATTACCGGGACAAGTCACAGGATCCTTCGCTTTTAAGCCCTTGACAATCAGTTAGGCCTTGCCAACTTGACTTGTCAATGTCACCCAACCCAAGTATGCCCAAGCTGTTGGTACGCATGAACGTATTAATATACATACCCTCAAGGTTTTGATTAGGCCTTAATGCAAGCCCCAATGAAATCAATGACATGTGATTGGTGTTATGAGCTTGCTTATGAGATTAGTTGTCTATGCTTGAATCCCACCTCCACACATAAATTAACCATTGTTTTAATAAAAGGCTACAAAAATCCATCCTTTTTAGGAAAAACACACTTTTGCAATAAGTTTAATGAAAATTCTTTATTTATAAGAACTTCGGATGGCAGAGGAGTTACCTTTCCTTCCCCCCGATGATCAGAATTCAGTCATGCCTTTTTGTCAAGACTCCCTCGGATGTCATTGTTGCATGTAGTTTTGATCAAGTCTAACCTGAAGATGGGCTTTAGCCCGCAATGGCTAATTGGTTAGCTAGTAGGCTTTGGTTTATAAGCTAGTTTTATGATAACTTGGTTGATCTAGTTCATGTTTATGATTTTAAAGGGCATGTGAATGACATAAATAAGTTAACAAACATCACATAGAGGAGGCTCAAGTGCGGGTAAAGGAAACCCGGTTAATGAAGTTTTTAATAGCATAGATTCTCCATCAATACACGTCATGGGTGATGCTATGCCTTGTGCTCAAATAACAGTTGGTGCAACCCTGTAAGTTATAGCTAGATCAGAGTCCCAACTGTCCCCCACATAGTCGGCTTCACCAAGCATGCGAGTTATATCAGGATGCTTTTCATGATGTGCCGCGTTGTAGCCCTTGCGGTGAGTCGCAGTATAGAAAGTGGCATAATGTGAGGTGCAGACGATGTATGTGTCTATGGGTGGGACGTGAAATATGCCCCGTGCTAAGGTTCGACACTGGGCTGTGTAAGTGTGTGTGCATGTGAATGAACGTTGGCAAAGCCCCTTTAGAGTATGGATATGCTGGCCATATGGCATGTGTGACGCAGCCAGCCAGCTCCGTAGAATAGCAGGCCCATTTGGGCCTGCCCATGTGCAGGGGCTTTGCATGACCTGCCGTGTGCAGCAACAGGCCTGCAGGCACTTGACACACACCCATGTAGGACCAGTAGGGAGATCCATAGGAGTGTGTCTGTGCTCATCAATGCACACAATAGCAGAGCGATCAAACAAGCATAGGTCGACTTGGCTCACGAGTTCCCTAGCTCGCACTTGCGATCTAGGCACACAAGGTACATAGAGAAACGAGTCCAACCTCGCAAGTAGGATCAAACCTCAAAGCATAGCAAACCACAAGGCCTAAAAGAGGGGTTTCGACTACGACTAGGCTAGAGTACAACCACAATAGTTTCAGGCCTGAAAATCCTACATACACGCCTCACGACACACTAGAAAGGTCTTCTGTGTTGGAAAGCATCGGGGCGAGTCACAGGGCCTTCACTTTTAAGCTCGTGGCAAAGTGGTACCAAAGCCTAGTCAAAGTTGAGATACTCAATAGCCAGTGTCGAGCGAGATAAGGACATTCGTTGATCATGTCTTCAAAGATGATTGAGCCACCTTTCAAGGGATCTCAATCATAAACAGAAGGAGACTGCTTCAGGGAGTCAGGTTCCTTTTGAGAAAGAGTTCATGGTGGATGACCATGTGGCGACTTTGGTGAATGATGTTGCCAAGTTGATGGATTCAGTGACCAATGTGGAATAGATGGTTCAAGATTTAAACACTGCTTTTCCGACGCTTGAGCACAAGATCAAGTCTGCCATGAAAGGAGTGAAAGACTATATAGATAGTCTCATTGTGAAATTTGAAGTTTTGTTTGAGAGATTAAACTCTATGACTGAGGAAATGGCCGAGGTCCGCAAAAAGAATGACTAGCTAGAACGATAGATGAGAACTGTCTCAGAAGGAAGTGAAACACATGGGGATAGGCCGCGTATCAAGTTGCATGAACTTGTGAAGTACAAGGGTACTCATAATTTGAAGGACCTGGAGAATCTTATTTACCTGATGGAGTGGCACCTGATCTATGTTGCTAGAGTTGAGGAAGATGCAAACAAATTGTGTACCACAGTAATGTACTTTGCAGATGATGCGGTAGAGATGCTGCCTACGCCATGTTGGGTGTGGTCTCGTTGTAATGAATTCATAAGATGATTTGAAGAGAGAATTGCATATCCATTTCTCGCCAAAGAATGAGGAAAAAATTACACATGACAAGTTGATGTCACCGAAGCAAACAGGATACTATGTCAAGGCTTAATTCACCTAATTGATGTTCGACGTCAAGATGATAGATGGAGACCATAATTACCACTTCATGTATGGATTATAGGGGTGAGCTGCTTACGCATTCGGGCCAACCCTATGGCATAGCAGACCCATTTGGTCTTGCCCAGATGTGCAAGGCTTTGCACGACCTGCCGCATGCAGCAGCAGGCCTGCAGGAATATCTGTCAGCATGTGAGCACAATGACAGATCTCAAACGGCCCCGATCTGTGGCTTAAACACTTTATCGATGAGATCAAGTGTTAATAAGCATAATATCTTGGTGCTCGTTCATAAGACTCCACAACATGATTTGCAGTTGATTTGTATACACTCATTACCGGTCATATAACATGACAATCTTGCACTTATCAACCAATTATAACTGACACTAGGAATACTTGCCAAGGTACAACCAGAAGTACCAGGACGAGTAGCTAAAACAAAAAGTGAGGACAGATAAAGAAGCTATCGTGTCTACTACTGTAACTGATCAAGTCTGGAATGAATAGAAGCATGTGCATTAGAAGCGCAGGTAGGCATAGTTGCAAACCCAATCCCTTCATTCATTCTAGTGTTGTTCACACTACCCATAGCACTTCTGACCATTCTCATATTCTGCTCTTCTTCAGCACTAGGCAAGCCTTCTTATGGCTCATCTCCTTGTAGTAGTGACACCTCATTTCACTCATATCAATCTTGAGTGTCCCAGATTTGGCACCACCATATCCACTTGCTTGCCTTGTAGCTATGATAATTGTATCTCTAAACAAATATGATTCAAGAGACTTTATCTTATTCTCTTCTCACAGAGAGCAAAACGGGCACAACACTCCACGTCATCAAACTCAAGATGAAGTGCCATGAGAATGAGATGCTCAATCACGTGAATTATCTCTGTATACTTATTGCACATATCTAAACATGTCCCCTAGTCCTTGCATTTGTCACACTTCTTGTGACTTTTCAATATAGCAATGGCATCCCACACCTATTGCATCTCAAAGTAAAATTCCTGCAACCCATGTTTAGATGCTCAACCCCTCACCGTACGTTTTGCATGGATCTCAAACAGCCCCAATCTATGGTTTAAACACATGAGGTGTGCTATGGTGAATGGCACAAGTGACAACATGTGAAACAACGTGCACATGATGTGCATGAAGAGTGCTCGTATCTTTGAGGTAATATTTCACCATGCATTTAAAGTCATTTGGGAACGAGATCAAAAGATCACCTGCACAAAGGACCATGACCTACACAAAGTGAAGTCGGATTCGAGTTACGATAAAGTTGAAAAAATGATAGGTCTGCCAGGGTTTTATAGGTTCCTCTTGCCAGCTAGGGGTTAGCTCCAAAAACACCTATATAGTGGACCTGTTTGCTCATACGGTTGGCCTGTCAAGTATACGGGTTGCCCCTTCGGAGTATTGATTAACCTGAACCGGGCAGCTTACATCAGACTTAATGAAAGTAAAACAAACTCTAGACGCAACTTTACAATGTAAGTCAAAAGGGCACATGCACCTCCCTTCAAATCATGCACCGTCCTTGGCACCATCTGCTTCATGGTAAGTCTTGACTTCACCCGGGTAGCGGCTGTTCATTCAAAAATCTGGCTCTCACGTAGGTTCAGTTGTTTTCTCCCACTGTACTAAGTATTTCTTCGTTTCGCCCAAGTAGTTGACCTTGTGGCGAAGGATCTGACTGAGGTGCTTCTCAGTCTGTTGTGTTGTCGAGGCCCTCTGCATGATGGAAGCGCATTATAACATGCTATGTTCCGGATCTCCGTTATCTGTATAGAACTGTTTGAGGTTGCACACGTGGAACATGGGGTGCACCTTGAAATCTGAGGGCAACTCCAGCTTGTACCCTAGTTTGCCCACTTTCTTTGTGATAGTGAATGATCCTTTATACTTTTTTATCAGTCCGCGGTGCCACCCACGGAAGATGTCTGTGCGATCAGGATAAAGCTTCACCAATACTTAGTCCCCAACTTAGAACCCAACGGGACGACTGCTAGTCCGCCCACTTCTTTATTCCCTTTGCCACCTTGTGTAGGAATGCTTTCACCAACTCATTCTGCTTGTGCTAGTCTTGAACAAACTAATAGGCGAGGATGACCTTCTCTTTTTTTGCGTGACAAGAGTGTGTGAGGTCAGCGGCTGTTGCCCCCATGGATATTTCAAATGGGTTGTGGTCTGAAGACTTGCTCTTTTGTAGATTGTAACAGAATTGTGCTACGTTAAGAAGCTTAACCCAATTTTTTTGATTGGCAATAACAAAGTGCCTAAGGTACTGCTCAATTATCCCGTTGATGCACTCTGTTTGTCCATCGATCTGCGGATGAAAGCTTGTTGAAAACAGCAAATCAGAGCCAAGTAGCTGAAATACTTTACGCTAGAACTTGCCCATGAAGCGAGCATTGTGATCACTCACAATGCTCTTTGGTATGCCCCAATACTTCACTACATGCTTTACAAACAACTCTGCAGGGCACTCCTTAGAAGCTGAGATGAATGTGGCATACTTTGAGAAATGATCAACCACCACTAGGATGGAGCTGGTGATACGAGCCTTACTAAAAATGCAAATATAGAACAAGCCAAATCAAGCTGAATGAGCCAAGTACGGTAGGACAAGTTCAATTAGTCAGTTCAAGGCAGATTAGTTCAGTTGGGTTAGAGGAAAGGGTTCAACATGTGCTTAATTCAGAGAGTAGATGATTTCAACAGAGATTTAAAGATCATCGTAAGAAGGACTTGAAGCATGGGCCGCCCAATCTGTTTTGGCACCATTGATGGCAACTTATAAATAATGGTCTTTTGTCATTTTATAAGCATTCTGTGATTCAACAACTGTGAGTGAGTCATTTTGTAACTTTTAAAACTTAGTCAATAAAGTTTTCTGTTTGGGCTCCAGCTATGGAGATGGCCTTGTCAAGAGGAATCATGCCTTGCTAGTTGTCCACCGGCTAGTATAGGATCATCGTATCATTCTTTCATTCCACTTATTTTGATCAGGGATCTACATATGGATCGAAGATTCATAGATCCTGAATACACATAATTCAGATCGCTAGAAGAGTACTCATCGATCAAGCTCTCTAGCATAATCTGAATTGAGCTGCAAGCGTGGGGATGAGCTCTTTGCTCATTAACGCCTAAGATCAATTGACAGATAAGTGAAATATCAAATGAATTCCATTCCTTTTGTAGAATAGCAATTGATCATATTTTGTTTAATTATGGAAGCTCAAAATAATACTCAGAATGCACATGAAGCTCTTAGCCAGCCGACTATACAATCTAGATCTTGATCATTTCTAATGATTCAAGCAACTTGCTTAATCATCGCTTAATTGACTCAAGCTAAGTGCATCAAACACATTTAATATTTGATCTCTCATTCAGAACTTACAACTTTTCCAATTATGTTAACTGAGCACATATCTCGCATTCAACAATGCACATCAAGTTGCAATTATGTGTGCACAACAGATCAATCCCATCAGTTGACAACTGTGAGTGTATTCCTCTACAGCAACTTAGTGCGTCAGTTGAACAACATCCCTGTGTAATCATACGCGTACGTCTGTGTGTATTGTATGCTTAAGCATCTAAGTATGTTATTGCATAACGTGCCTGTGAACACAATAACAATTCCATCTTCTGAGCACTGTATTGGCCATGCACCTGAGCGAGCCAAAGTATGAGCACCTGCAGGTGTGAATTGAGCTAAATCTTTGTAAGATTCTATAAGCAAAAACCTTTCGGCATCCGACGGTGAAGATCCATAAAGAGCACTCTATCACTCGTGCCATCTACCTTCGATAGACTAACAATGAAGTTCATGACAATACTTTCCCAAGGACGTTCTGAAATTGGTAGAAGCTCAAGAAGACCGATTGTCTTCTGGTTGGTCCTCTTGTCTTACTGGCAGACGAGGCGCATTCACACATACCCCTCCACATCGTCTCTCATCTACGACCAATAGTAGTCACGCTCAAGCAATGCTAAGGTCCGCTACTAACCAGAATGACCAGCTCATAATGTATCATGGCACTCCTTAAGCAATTATCAGTGGAGGCTTCCCCACTGTGGCACGAAGATGTGCCCCCCTTTTGTTATGAGAAGGTTGTCCTGTAGTCAAAATCGCTGAGTCTTCCCTTCCTGCACCAGAGAAACAAGGTGTTGTGCCTTCGGATCCTACTGCGTACCTTCACGGATGCTGCAAAGCAAAGCGCCCTCTAAATGCACTTCGAAAGGTTTTGCACGCGCAACAGTCAGTTCAGTCCTGCAGCTCAAGGCATCCACAACTACATTGGTCTTCCCAACCTTGTACTCTAAGGTAAAGTCAAACTCAGCCATAAACATCTGCTACCGAGCTTGCTTTGGAGTCAGCTTCTTTTGTGTCTGAAAATAGCTCATGGCAACATTGTCCGTCTTGACGACAAATTGGGCACCTAAAAGATAATATCGTCAGGTTCTGAGGCAATAAATAATGGCTGTCATCTCACGTTCATGCACTGTATAACACATCTTTCCATCTTTTATCTTATGACTCTCATATGCGATCAGATGGCTGCCCTGCATAATAACTCTACTGATGGCAAAGCCTGAGACATCTATGTGGACCTCAAAGAGTCTCGAGTGATCAGACAGTCGCAACACTGGCTCCCTCACTAAGGATTTCTTTAAGCTGTCAAATGCATCTTGGCATGCTCTTGTCCCGATCCATACCCAATTCTTCTTTAATAGGTCAGTGAGGGGCGCAACAATGAGGGAGTAACCTTCAATGAATCGTCGATAGTAATTCGTCAAACCAAGGAATGACCGCAACTCTGTCACTTTGCATGGCAGAACCCATTCCTAAATGGCTCTTATATTTTGTCTATCCATGTATAGCACACCACACCCTACAACGTGGCCAAGGAAGCTGATCTCTTCCTGATCGAAGAGACACTTCTCTCATTTAACACAAAAGTCATTCACTTTTAGTACCTGAAACATTGTTCGCAAGTGCCCGACATGTTCCTCTATGTTGCTGTTATAGAGCACGATGTCATCCAAGTAGACTACCATGAACTTGTCTAAGTAAGGGTAGAAAATTTGATTCATTAGGGTCATGAATGTGGCTGGAGCATTTGTCAACCTAAATGGCATTACTAAGAATTCGTAAGCACCATAGCGGATGACGCAAGTTATCTTCAGCTCATCACCATCTACAATCCTCACTTGCCAGTAACTCGATCTTAAGTCTAGCTTTGAAAAGCCTCGGGCACTGCTCAACTGATCAAACAAGTCCGCTATTAGTGGCAATGAGTACTTGTTCTTTACCATGACCTTGTTTAGCGTACGGTAGTCCACACACAACCGCTTGGAGTTGTCATGTTTCATCTGAAATAGGACTGAGGCGTGGCCTCAGAGTTCACCATTTCGATGGTCCTCTGCTTTGACCCGGGCTTCAAGCCCAACCACTCCACCTCTTCTCGCGAGACGAAATTATATGTGGCCCTGAAGTCTACCATTGTTGAAGTAGACTTTCTATTTGTAATGATTTTCAGGTACTTGAGTTCCTTACTGACCTGCATGTTTTCAGTTGCTCAACTTCTAGTTATGTTAATCGATCGCATGACCCTCATCCTTGGTTGCATGGTCTCAGTATAACTACATTCTACCTGCACTGCATTGGCTTTCCTATCATCCTGTACAAGGCACTTTGGACATTGCCTGATGATATGCCTATAGCCACAGAATCAGCAAGTAACAATTGCTCCCTTGTTGTTGTTGTTATACTTCTTGAAGTTCTATTTCTTATCAAATTGGTGGGATGTCGATGCCTCACCTTTGTTGTCACGTCACTCATCCTTCTTGCCTCCGTGGTTAGGCTTCTTCTCGGCCTTGGTTGATGGGGTGAAGGGCTTGCGCTGAGTGTCAGTTAAGCGCTCGGTCGTCACATATGCATCTTTCAAAATACTGAGGTTGCTCCTTTTCACTTCGGACTGTGCCCATGACTGAAGTCCCACAATGAATCGGTTGAGCTTGTCCTCATCTGGCAAGTTAGGCACCTCAAGCATAAGTTTCTGAAATGTTCTGACATAGTCTTGCAACTAACCAGTATGTTTAAGATCCAACACCATTTTATAAGTCTGTCTTTGTGCATTCCTCGACATGAAGTAGTTACGCAATTCTATTTTGAAGTCGCCAAAGGTGTCTATCACGCATTGACCCCTCTCCATGTCACTGCGCTTCTGCCTCCACCAAGTGATGGCATCTCCATCCAGTAGAGTTGTTGTGGTCTTAATCCTCAGATCTTCAACCATTACGTTCTGAATATCCAAGTAGTCTTCTACTTGGAACAAGAAGTTCTCAATGCCCTTATTGCCGCGATAACCATTGAACTTTGCTGGTCTTGGCACATCAATCCTTGATGGCCTCTCACCACTTCCCCCATTTAGGGTCACTGTCTGTCGCAATATGTGGTTCTTTAACTGAAGCTCCCTTACTTCAGTCTGCAAGTCAGCCACTGTTATCATCAACAAAGTGACCTATCCCATCAGTAAGATCACCTGCTCTTGCAGACTCACCACCACATCATTTAGTCCACCAAATGATTCAACTGTGCGTGAAATTGCTTATTTGTGCGAAGTCACATCTTCCACTAGCCTGTTGAAAGTTGTAGCCATTTGCTCTTATCCCCGAGGTGAACCCATCTCCTCAGCTTCAGCAACTATCTTGCCTTTGGTGTTACGTAAGTTTTGATAGGAGGCCACGATGTCTTGCTCACAAATCGTAGTCTGTCGATGTGTTTGTCAACACCGACTCTAGAGTGTCTTCCCCAACATGAGAACGGACTCTGGTACCACTTGTCACATGCCTATTTCCTTCAATAGGCCAGTGCATTGCGACAATCCTTCCTTACCACCTCAAGCCTTCTTATCACTCACTTGCTAGTCGCGAAAGCTTGTAGTCAGAGTGCAAGAGAGCAAGAAAGAATAACAGGCTGCCCCTTTGGAGTATTGATTAACCTGAACCGGGTAGCTTACATTAGACTCAACAAAAGCAAAACAGACTCTAGATGCAACTTTATAATGTAAGTCACAAGAGAACACATAGTGTGTATCAAAAAAGTATAAGTGATGCATTAGGCTCCTTAATTATGACTCACATTGGATGTTGGTAAGATTCATAGTACTGTCAAATTATGATTCAGCGTTTGTGACGATGTGCACTTATCGATGAGATCAGTAAGGCACGTTTGGACCCTTCAGTTGGAGGTGCTAGCTGGTATGTCAACGACTATGCACGTAAGTGGCTATTAGTTGTGCGATGACCATATTTTAAGGATTCTCATAAAGAGAAGCTTAAAGAAGATCTGTTGTGTTAACATGTTCTGGTATGACGCATGCTGAGAATACTTACTAAGCCATGTTACATAGTTTGCACGGGTGTTGAGGCATTCAACGCAAAAACTTTGGGTGTTTATTACACTGCCAGTTTATGCTTGTAACAACACGCTGCATATGGTCATAGAAGAAGTAGTTGGGCAGGCTAAGCCACTATGAATATATCGCCCATCTTGAAAGTGGTTTCTTTGTGGCATAAATAAATCTTTAATGAAATCTTGCAAATGCATTGGCATCGATCAACCAGGTTTTGTAAGATGCCCTTAATTGTTCATCAAGTTTGTAGCAGACCTGGTCGGTGCCATTCATTGCTCGTAAAGTTAGCAGTAGACCTGATAAAGAGTGGTGAGCTTGAGTCATAGTATGCCTTTAAAGCCAATTGTTAAATAAGATGAGATTTAATTAGGACCACGAGGGCTCTGCTGATCTGGTTAGGTTGAAAGGATATTGGGAATTTGCATTGTGACAAATCTCATGAGAAATTAGAATACACTCAAACATATGAAAATAACTTTACATCTATCTAAACAGTCCAAAAGGTCAGAGTAGATAAATGCAAGTTGCAGTTAAATAAATTTTTTTATAAATATTCTTAAGCAACGTAAGGGTAAAAACAAGGAGCGAAAAATCCATTCTAGTTAAACAAAAAATGAAGAAAAACAAGAAGAAGATATAAGAAAAAACCATCAAAGATTAAAAAAAAGCAAAATAATAAGCTAACATATTCCACCTTATCTAAAACCCTAACTATCAACAGTTCTTCAAATACAACAATCTAGATAAAAGAAAAACTCAAACAAGATATTTTACTACTATAAAAAATCTAGATAAAAGAAAAAACAACTCCTCTATTGGCATAGTTCTCTCCCACCCTTTGATCTATTCAAATACAATAATCTAAACACAAGCAGGATTAATCCAAAGAGAAGAGAGAAGAGAGATTGACACTTGCCCTAGGAACACACAGAGAGAGTGCGAGTAAAAACAACCTTTTTCTTGCATACAATGATATTATTGCAAGAAAAATAAAAACTCATAATAATGTCATGTTACTTTTTGTTTTTTTCAGATGGATTGGGTGGTTGAGCCTTGGATGTGACGATCAAGTAGTTGTCAAATAAAAGGTCTCTCTACCTAGATGGGCCCCAAAATCCTTTGCATGTCATCCACTTTTCAGATGAACAACACCCAGGCTTGAAAATGGATGACTATTATTTGTTTAGAATGCCTTCCATTTGGTGGGATCTTGGGTGATGTTTATCTTGGCCATGAGTGACATCCAAGCCCTCTTTGATGGTATTCTGCTCAAAGAATCATGAATTTGATCCTCCCTTAGAGAGTGAGAGAGAGAAAGAGAGAGGTACCTTGTAGGGAGGAGGGACACAACACTTCGATGGCGGTCTGACAAGTACAAGTGCATAGATATCACAGAGAGAGAAGAGAGCAGATACTACATTCTGAATATGACAGTAGTCCAGTGACAATGCAGAGAGATCGTAGAGATAGAGAAATCGAGAGAGAAGAAGAGGGAAAAAGAAAAAAGGTTCGTCGGACCCTTTTAAAATACTGGGCTATAATGATGACATTTCTACCGCTGTCAAAGCTATAAAGGCGATCAATATGTCACCGTTATAGAGAAAGACTGTAATGGTGACCTTTTTTGTGTCACCTTTATGTATCAATAGCGGTGATATTATATGCCAACTAAATATTGTTGTCAAAGTTTTTTAACGCTAATAATTAATGGCCATCTAATGTCGGCATTATCGATTAGACTATAACGGTGCGCTTTATATCTCGTAGTTATATATCAATAGTGGCAATATTATATGGCCGTTAAGTATTGACATACAAGTTTTTTAACACTAATAATTAATGGCCATATAATGTCACCGTTATAAACATACCTATAACAACGATATCTATCGTCACTGTTGTAGGTATGTTAATAACAACAACGTATTTAACGGCCATAGAATGTAATCGTTATAAACATACCTATAACGATGATATATAAAGGCGTTGTTATAGACATGTCTTTAAGGACAACCTTTGTGGGGGGGGGGCAAGGCATTGACATGGATATCTAAAGTCACCGTTATTATTAGTTAATAGCGGTGATATTTTTTGTCACCGTTAAAGAGTTACCGCTATTGACTCTCATCCTTATAGTGCCCACATGGGACATTCGCATTGGCCTTAGGCATGAGGTGAAGTGCTCAAGGTGTGGCGGTGTGGTCCCAACTATGCAAGACTGCATGGGGTCGAGCTAGTGAATGTGTGATACTTGTGAATGAGTTTGGGTGGTGTTGTTCACTGTGAATTCAATCATCAGAGCCTTTATGGTCTTCCCCTTTGTAGACTGAGGTTCTAATGGAGACTACCATAGGGTTGCTATACACCCTGCCGAAGCTAAGTCTCAATGTGTGAAAAGCCTCTGGTTGGCTAAGGCAAATGGAACATCAGATTGGAATGAAACTCGGGAGCATATTGTGCTTCAAAAAAGTCTTAAATGATGCAATAGGCTCCTTAATTATGACCTGTTGGTAAGATTGGTAGTGCTGCCGAGGCATGGTTCAGCCCCAGTGATGCTGTGCACTTATCGATGAGATCGGTAAGGCACATTTGGACCCTTCAGTTGGAGGTACTAGCCGAGACTATGCATGTAAGTGGCTATTGGTTATTCGACAACCATGTTTTAAGGATTCCAATAAAGGAAAGCTTAAAGAAGACCGGTTGTGTTAACCTGTTCGGGTATGACATGTTGAGAATACTTACTAGGCCATGTTGCCTAGTTTGCACGGGTGTTGAGGCGTTCAACGCGAAAAATTTGGGTGTTTATTGCACTGCCAAATTATGCCCGTGATAGCGTTGTGGTCGTGGAAGAAGCAGTTGGGCAGGCTAAGCCAGCAGGATTAGGTCTCCCATCCTGAAAGTGGTTTCTTTGTGCAAATCTTCCAAATTCATTGGCATCGATCAACCAGGTTTGGCAATATGTCCTTCATTGCTCGCCAAGCCCGCAGCAGACCTGGTTTTTCCCTTCATTGCTCGTTAGTCATCGACAGACCTGGTCAAGAGTTGGTGAGCTGGAGTCGTAGCCAAAAACTTGGTTGACCGCCCTCCATTTATGAACCTTCATTCTTTTCTCATAAAGCAAGAAGGTTACGGTTTGCCAATGAAGTAATCCACCCGCCACCAAGTCTTCCTTGACCTGTTGACGACTCGGCAAGCCTTGGGTACGTAGGGCTTGACTTCTTACAATCTTGAAAAATCCTCAGCCAAGTGGGAAGAGGATACAATTTATTAAACCAAGTCAACACCGCGTTCTGAGGTATGGAGCATGATATAAAGAGGGGAGAGATTGGTGGTTGTGGTGAGAATCCATCTTAGAGAAAAGACGGAAAGAAGAGATGTGTTACCAAGTGAGCTGCTCCAAATGCGGAAAGATCACATGGGGAGGGTGCGGCAGTCACGTTGCCTCGGTGCATAGGCAGATCAAGGAGGGGCAGCACTGTATGTGCCGCTCCATGGCCTGGGGTCAAGCTGGAGGGTGCGAGCGACTCCTCGAAGGAGCCCGTCGACGCTCAGGGCGCGTCGACGTCCTGCGTCATTCTATGAGCATCGTGCTTTCACCGCTATGCGTTTTTTCGTTTCCATTTACTGCTGCTTAATTTCGTTTTTGATATCAACATACCGCTATCTATGGTTTAGATTGTAACCACTTTTCCCTTGCAATAAACTTGGTGCTTCTCTTAAATCCAACGTTTTAGATCTTAAAACATACTGCTATGGTTTCGTCCCATCTGGGATAAGATGGAGTTGGGTTTGAGGCCTGGCTCAGATAAAGGCAACTGAAACAACACAAACCTAAACTGTTGTGCAAGATAAACCAGTATTTTACTTTTTTACTTATATTTTACACATATATATATATATATATATATATATATTTTTTTTTTGTAATACAATTTCTTTGGGCTCTAAAACAATGTATTTTTTTTCTCTATAAATAAGCCAGCTCGATTAACTCGAGCTAATTATGAGCTCGAACTTGGATTGGTTCGCCCCAAGAATAAGCCAAGCTTCAACACTTCAACCTCGGCTCATTCAGCTCGTATACCAGCCTTAGTGGAATATCAGCTCCCCCTGTTTTGGTTATAATAAAAAAGGCAAAGCGTCTTTTGAGGCCGTTCTTAATAATTTGGCCAGCTTGCAGTAGGGGTGGACATCGAATACCTGCGCAGAGCCAGCCTGATAATATCCAGGCCCTGCGCCACCCAACTATTAATCAGGGCCTTAATCGAGGCTGGCCCGAATAAAATTTGAATGGTCCTGGCCCAACAAAAGCAGGGTAGCTTGAACCTGGTTCAAACACAGTAATAATTGGGTTGGGCTTATGTCGGGTCTGGGTTTGTTCGAGCCCTTAATTACCATGCCCTATTTGTGCCATCCCAGCCCGGCCCAATATCCACCACTAGCTTGCAACAAGTTTTAACTAGAGATGCTAATCGGTCAAATCTCTGACCCATTATCGAACTTAATCCAACCCATATTGTCGGATCTGACGATATATGCCCGAATCTGGGTCAAATCCAGGACAAATGTGGCCAGGTCTAGTCGGATATGGATGGGAATAGGCTAAATACAGATGTTTGGAACCAGGTCTTACCTGAACCGTTTTGCCTCCTGCACGAAAAAACACTAAATTTTTGACCCATTTTCTGTGGATCCAACACCACAAGCTCTAGTATGAGATAATGCAGTAACTAATTTCACATACGATATGTTGGAGAAGAGCAAATGCTCCCATTGCAGCTTCTCGTTTTCTACTGATCTTATTTCTTGCTCCACTCTCTCAAGTCTCTGGAATTTTGATGTGTTTGGTTTCCTATAAGTCCAAAATCTGTAAGAAATTATTTACTCCGGAACAGTGTAGGTGTCTAGAGCTAGAAGAAAAACAAAACAGATTCACCAGGTGAATCTGTTTCTTAAAAAACACCCTCTAAATCGGCAACTTTTTACCAGCAGATGAAACATGTTATTAAACATTAATTTTTTTTTTAATATTAAATAATGTTTGAAATGACTCTGTCCTTACTTTCACATCTATTGGAGATTCCATCGTGAATGAAAAATTGAGGAAGTGGGATACTTGCATACCGAATAGTTGATATTTGACGAATTTGGGATGTAAGAAACAGAACAAGCTTTCAGGAAGCTCACAATAGACGTACAAGATGATGCATTATCATCTCACTTTGTCTTTTATAGCATGTTTTGCCTTAATGACCAACATACATAAGATGTGTATAATGAGCGAACATCTTATTACCCATGCCACGAATGAGAGGCAATCTAGATGTCTCCAGCCACAGCTTGTAATCTCAATCTGTTTGTCAAACCCATTAGCTATGATTAATGCACAACATGTGCGTTTGATGTGCAGAAAATACTCATGATTTTTACGTGACACGTCAACTTCATCATGTACCTTCTTTTAGACATTAAGCATAATTTAAGACACTCTTGAAATTCTAAGGGAAAGTCTTTAACACTACAAAAAAATGCGTATTAGCGACGGATAGCGTCCGTCGCATAATCCTAGTCGCTAAATTGCGGCAGAATTTATCTGTCCCCAATCTGTCGTTAATTAGCGACAGCTTAGAGGCGGATTATGTCCGTCGCTAATCCATCGCTAAATGGAGACTGATTTGGTTATGCGATGGAATTTAATCCGTCGCTAAACTGTAACGAGGGATACATATCAATCGCTAATGTCCATCGCCAATTTGGCGACTGACATTAGCGACGGCTTAAATTCCGTCACAAGCCGTCGACTGATTTAAATTGGCGACAGATAATATCCATCGCTAATTTAAAAAAATAATAAATTTTTTTTAAATATGAAACTCAAAAAAAAATTCTCGTTATACAATTCATATAACCTGCTTATAAAAAACAAAGTACACATAAAAAATATAAAAAATACATATACAGGTGAAACAAATTTAACACAAGTTCTAAGTTACTTTAACAACCAAATACAGTCCTTGCCAAGTCATAATTAGTTACAAGTACGTCAAACAAATTAAACACATGAATCTAATCCTCGCCAAGATTTGAAGCATCATCCGCTTCATTTTCTCGATCTACCCCTCCCTCCATGCCTCCATCAGCTTTTCTACGCTGATCATCTCCAACATCCTACAAGAGAACCAAAATGTTAGTATTTATAAACAAAATATAATAAAATAAATTATATGCAATGCACCTAATCTAATGCAACAAAGTAAATGGCTGAATGACACATAAACTAGCAATAAACTGAAGGGCGTTAACAAAATTCAGATATGTGTTCTAAGACTAGAAAAAAAATTATAGTGATTCAATCATGCAGATATGTGTTCTAAGGTTGTCAAAGAATGTCACAGTGATTCACGCATGCATATATGGTTTATAAGGCTGTCAAATAAATATGTTATGTATCACAATCATGCATATATGTGTTACAAGGCAGTCAAAAAACTTCCATAGTGATGAAATCATGCTTATATATGTTTTAAGGTTGTCAAAAAACTTTCATAGTGATTCAAACATGCTCATATGTGTTCTGAGGCAGTAAAAAAACTTTCATATTGATTCAATCATGCATATATGTGTTCTAAGAAAAATTTTATAGTAATTCAATCATGCATATGTGTGTTCTAAGGCAGTAAAACAATTTCATAGTGATGAAAGCATGCTTGTATGTGTTCTAAGGTTGTCAAAAAACTTTCATAGTGATTCAATCATGCATATATGTGTTCTAAGATTGTCAAAAAACTTTTATATTGATTTAATCATGCATATATGTGTTCTAAGGTTGTCCAAAAACTTTCATATTGCACTATAAGAAAAATGTGTATTAGCGACAAACACTATCCGTAGCTAATCCATCGCAAAATCTATCGCTAACGTGTTTAGCGATGGATTCATGACGAATAGCGTCCGTCACATAATCCTAGTCGCTAAAATGCAACAAAATTTATATGTTGTCAATCCATCGCTAATTTGTGATGGATTAGCAATGGATAATGTTCATCGCTAAATAAGCATGAATTTAGGTTTGCGACGAATTATATTTCGTCGCTACAATAGTGACGGCATTAGCGACGGAATATAATCCATCGCAAAACCTTGAAAATTCATCGTTGAATGTTAGCGACAGATATTATTCGTCACTAATCTGTCGCCAAATTTTAAAAAAAAAAACTTTTAAAAAAAAAGAGCCCTAAGGCATGCACCTCATACGCCTTGAGGCGCACGCCTCGAGGTGAGGCACGCCTTAAGCCGAGGCATACATGCCTTGAAATTTTTTAAAACAACTTTATGGTCGTTTCAAATTGATATTAACTTATGATCCTTTACCTATGTCCAGAATCATTGCTTAAGGTGACTAATGAAAATTTAATACAATAGACAAATGGAATCTTCCAGGAATGGAGTTGAAAGAAGAAGCATACAAATAAGAAATGCAATCATCCATTTACCCACATTTGCGCATTCCCACCCCCTCCCCCACCACCAGGCATGTCCCCCCAAGTCAAAATGCTCTCTTTTTGTCCATAAAATGCAATATCAATTCAAGAAACTACTTTCAAGGAGTAAATGTGCCTTTCAAATTTTAATAGGATAAAAAATGCAATCTTGTAGAAAATGAAGTTGATGAAAATAATAGAAGCAAGAACTGATGCATACTCATCCATTTAACGCCTTTGACACCCCTGCACCTACCACCACAAAACCCAACACAAAAATAAAAAAAGAAAGACTTTGGTTCATAAAATATAAAATAAATGCAAATTCAAGGAACTAGCATCATTAGTAGATTTTTCTTTCCATCAAGAGTGATAGATTTTGTTGCCTCAGTCTCCATAATGTTGCTTTGCTATTTGGCATTCACTGCTCTAATCATTCACAAATGAAAACCTACTATATATCTTTTTTTATTTTTTTACTTAGAGAAACAACCCCAAGATCAGATAGCCAGTCCTGCTGGCTTTGCCTGCCATATTTACGGCCCCTGTCCTGGCAGCGTAAAACTTTGAGGGCTTACCCCTCAAACCTACTCTATATCTATAAAATCATGCTTTGCATAGAAGTATAGATGGTGGTGGTGGCTACTATATGTGGCTTCAAATAGATCATACCTGAGGAGTTCCAACTAGAGGAACCACCTTAAGCCAAGCCAATCCTTAAGTTGTTCAGGCTTAAGCTTGAAATTGTCTTAAGCCCAGTCAGCCATGCTTGCCTTGTATTGAGTTCAAGCTCAGTCACAAAATTTTAAACTTTTGTAGCACTAGCACCTATTGCCAGATACATCACTAATAAAGATAAAATTAAATGAACACGACTTCAAAGGAACTGTAGCATTAGGCAAAACAAGCTAAGGAAATTGTCTATTGACCACTGATTACAAAGCTAAGCAACTAGTTTTACAACATAGGTAAATTCATAAACAAAAGATGCAAAAAGGTTTTTAAAAAATCAAAAACTTGTAATTTTCAAGTATTTATTAAGGTACTTGGATTAAAAAAAAAAAGAAAGTAAATGCATGCAGGTATGCACATACACAATTGTGCATAATAAGGGAGTTGTATGGCATTGATGAAGAAAAATAGAAGTCTACAAGAAATATACCAGATAATTCTTTGCAAAGAACAATAAATTTTCCAAAGATATAAATTCACCTCTCTTGCATGATCAACTTACAATGTTAGACAAGATAATAATAGTTTCTGAAATATTATCAGAATGTAAAGAACAATCACATCCAAATTCTCATCCTTGTTAGACAAGAATGTTAACTTACATAGGTTAACAGATTCTCAACCTTGTTCACAAATGACCACCTTGCTTGAACAAAACCCACATCCAAATTGACCTAAAATCACTATGGAGATCAATCTGCAAGAAATGCAAAGATTAGAAAAAATAGCGAGGCCTCCAGATGTATGGTTGAATTAATAGCACCAAAAATAATCCCATAAATATATACATATATATAAAGTTATAAACACGAAAACATACTCACAAGATATACATACTTTTCAGCATAGATGAAGTGGCATCCGACACTTAGTCAACTGAGGAAACAGTCGTCCCCAATGCCCAAACTTTCCATTGATCAAGTTCGGTTAATCAATGACTATTTTCCTTTCATAGTAAACCAACATTCTGTTGTGTGTGAGCATGTTAGCAGTAAACCAACCATTTGTAGTGTTTAATAACAATATATTACAAACACATTCAATGCCTCTAAAAATAAATAAATAAAAAAATCATTGAAAGAGACGATTTGTACAACAAGCTACCACGCATTGCAGATCAAATAAAAAAAAACACATGTACTTATTGAAAAACTAAACAATTTGAGGATACAAACATCTTTTCCTCTATGTTTCCAACTCGAGAACCAATTAGGGCATACAGAAGTAGAATCGATACAGAGAGAAAACAAAAGAAAGAGAGAGGGATTGCCTTAGGGTAATGAGATAGAAAGAGTCACCCTCTTTGATCTGAGGCTCAGACGAGTCGATGATCTCCCTGATCATCATCATCTCCTCCTCCAGCGACATCTCATAGCTGCACGATGAGCTCTTAATCACCTCCTCTCCCTACCCTCTTCTCTCTCTCTCTCTCTCTCTCTCTCTCTCTCTCTCTCTCTCTCTCTCTCTCTCTCTCTCTCTCTCTCTCTCTCTCTCTCTCTCTTCGAGTTTCAAGCAGGCGATGATTCCTCTTTTATAGTGAACTGATTGGATGTGGAGGGGCATTGAAGTGCCCCTGCAAAGGAGCTCTGGACGTGGAGGGAGAGGCCGAGGGGCATCGACGGGGCGGCAGAGTCGTCGTGGCCAGCGACAGACGAGGAGGAGGAGCCACCCATTGTGTTGTCTAAGGGACACCGCCTCTTAGCGCCGGAGGTGGTGGTGCCACCACCCGCCGATCCAGCGGAGCCCTTGCACACATAGAGAGAGACGCGCCCGTCGATGCATTTGGTGTGGAGGCTGCGAGGAGAAAGGAGGGGGAAGGAGGGAAGAGGGAGAGATCGTTCCCTAAATGGGGCATTTTATATCGCAAATTAGCGACGGATTGGTGACGAACAATTTTCATCGCAAAATCCATCGCTACTTTCCGACGGATTGGTGAAATAAAAATTTTGTCGCTAATTTATGCCTATTCTGCGATAGATTTTGGGACAAAATTTTTCCGTCGTGAATCTGTCACTAATTAGTGAGAGATTTTTGCGACAGAAATTGTCTATCGCTAATTTCATCACAAATTTCAATTTTGGTGACAGCTAGTTTTCTCTAACTAATCCGTCACAAATTTGCGACGAAAAAAATCCATCATAATTTTTTGTCGCTAATTAACAATTTTCTTATAGTATTGATTCAATCATGCATATATGTGTTAAAAGTCAGTCAAAAAATTTTATATGTGATTCAATCATGCATATCATGTTATAAGGCAGTTTAAATTTTTTTATAGTGATTCAATCATGCATATATATGTTATAAGGCATTAAAAAACTTTCATATATGCTAATATCAGGCTCATATGTGTTCTAAGGTTGTCATAGTGATGAAAGCATGCTTGTATGTATTCTAAGGTTGTCAAAAAACTTTTATAGTGATTCAATCATGCATATATGTGTTATAAGGCACTAAAAAAATTTTATAGTGATAAAATCATTCATATATGTGTTGTAAGGTTGTAAAACAACTTTCATAGTGATTCAATTATGTGTATATGTGTTATAAGGGTGTCATAAAAATTGTATAGTGAATCAATCATGCATATATGTGTTCTAAAGATGTCAAAAAAATCATAGTGAGGCAATCATGCATATATGTATTCAATCATGCATATACTAGCTTGAAATCTAACGACATAAAACAAATAACATGAATCTTTATACCTGACGAGTACCAGAGCTCATGTGGAATGCAATCAAAGTTCTCCTGTCTCAAAAAAAAGTTGCACAACTCATTATGGATAATAATGGGAATGACTTCATTTAAAAAGTACTGCATTTTGTCTTCAAGACGCTGACAGACACCATCCCAAGATATAGCATGGTCAATCGGACGTTGGGAGTTGATGCTGGCGGGAGAACTCTGAGAGCCATGGTTGTAGGAGGCAACGACTGCTGTGGTATTCATGTTACTCCCAAACCCGAACATATGACCCTTTTTGGGTTCATCGGTTGCAGTCACCCATGTTGTAGGATCAAAAGGTGGATGCTGAGTGGAGTCATCGCCATATTGATCTACCATTTGCTGCTCATATGACTCCTACAAAGTAATGACTAGAATATGAATTAATAATTAAGAATTACAATGTTTATGATAACGTAATTCATAGTAACTTTTATATTACAATATTTATTAATACAATAAATACATATCGATGTCGCTTTCGCCTTCTCTGATACAAAATCTTTCGTGCTCTTACGTTTATGTGTTTCAACAAACACATCCTTGTAAGGCACAATGTTTCATTTTTTCTGTTCCCATAATGTTAAATGATAAAAAAAAAATTTAATAAGTATGCAGAAATACTTACAAATTTGACAATATATATATATATATATATATATATATATATATATATATATTTATTTATTTATTTATTTATTTATTTATTGAAGAGATTTTCTAGTAATTTCTCATCTTTGGGCAACATACTCTTCACAATAGAGCACAGACGATCAAAACATGATTAACTCAAATTATACTCTGACTTCAAATTCAGTAGTTGAAAAACTGCAGACAAGATAGTGTAACTCTCGCAACCATTCCACAGTGGCTCATCAGCATCTCTAAGTAAGTCATAAAATCTACTAGTTGCATCGTTTGTTGTTTCTTCATCTACCCAGTTAGTACATCACTAGGTCCCATAATAGAACTCATTTCTGGTTCTGCGACATTAAGTATCAAATCCACATATGGATTATCGTGCACCATATCCACCCGTGCGTCAAAATTATTCCAAAATTCTTCACCATGAAGCGTCCAATTCTGATAACCACTAACAAAATCCTTCATGTATAGATGATGTCTAACGCCATAAGGTTCTATAAATCGATTGTTCTTACACATCATTCAGAGACATCTGATTCGACCGGTGGGATCCATTGTACTGACACTTGTTGTTGCTAATTCAATAAAACTGTCAACATCATTCATATATTCATGCGATACCTCATTATCAACTATCCTACGGTACATTCATTCACGCTTTGCAACCATTTTATCCTATAATGTTACAGATATTATCATCACCAGTTAAAAGAGAGTTATAATAATGTTATGATGAAAAAATATCTAATTTATTTATTAATTCTTGTTTGGTGATTGTTTGTGAGCAATTTTTTTGTTTCAGTTAATACGTAAATTTTCTTTCCCTCTAGACCACAAATATGCTTAACATAAAATTCAATTTCATGAACTATTATAAAAGCATTGATAATTCAATATTTTTGTGTGTAATACCATCACATCATATTTATACATATCACAAGGATATTTAGAAATATGAAATCTCATTCTATAAAATGATACATTCATTTAAAACATATTTTCATGATACAATTTCACATGAAAGGCATAATCAAATAGAAAATAATATTGCAATACATTACACAAATTCACATGCAAGCATGAATACAGTCAGATTAAACATTGTAATACATTCAAATCATTTATATCAAAATAATGTCAGACATGTACCTGCAACAAACACACTCCAATATCCCGCTAACTACTACCATGCCTAGCATGGAATCCGAACTCCAAAAATAAGAACACTTCTATTTTCATACAATAAAATCATGCTCAACATGATCTCCAAAGTCCATCAAAGTAGTCCTAGTTATTCACAACTAAGTGAGTGTGTGAACAAAAAAGTGTTGCATTTAAGAAGTTAAATAACATATGATGCGATTACATCACTTACTCACCACGGGTATTTACCCGATTTGCATTTTGCTTGTTTATTTTTGCATAGTATTTTAAGCCGCATGTGATGCTTAGCATTAAGCATCATCTATTTTGCTCTCTTATGCACATTCAATGAATATTACTGTTGCTCGTCAAAGACAAAAACACAAGAAAGTACCAGCCTGGCAGAGTAAACACAATGGCAGGGAGCGGATCCCCCTACCGTTGTTGCTTAAATAAGGGCAGGGGGCGGGAGCCCCCTGCCGAAAAGTACTAGCAACAGGGGTGTGAGGCCCCCTGCCGGCCGAGCAAACACAACGACAGGGGGGGAGGATCCCCCACCGTTGTTGCTTAAACTAGTGCATGGGGGCTCCACCCCCTACCGGAAAATACCAGCGGCAGAGGGTTCCACCCCTTGCAGGCGGATCCCCCTGCCGTTGGAAAATATCAGTGGCAGAGGGGCTCCTGCCCCTGTCGACCGAGCAAACAGAACGACAGGGGGGTGGATCCCCCTGCCACCCTTGCTTAAACAAGGGTAGGGGGTCCGCCCTCCTGCCATAAAATAACAGCGGCAGAGGGCTTCGACCCCCTACCAAAAAATACCAGTGACAGAGGGGCGGGTCCCCTGTCGACAAGTTAGAAAGAGGGACAGAGGGGAGGCGCGGGTACGGGAGGCAAGCTCACTGGTGCACTTTCCTATCGGTGGGTCACTGAAGAGCGGAGGCGGTCGACGGATGAGCAGAGGCAGAGATGGCCGAAGCGATCGCCGAAGAGCATCACTGGGGCAGTCGATAGAAGAGCAGGTGCAGAGATCACCGGGGTGGTCGTCGGATAGCGGGAGGTGGCCAGGGCGGTTGTCGAAGAGCGGTAGGTGGCTGGGGCGAGCAACGTGGGAGAAGCCAGCGGAAGAGCGGGTGCAGAGAGGGCTGGGGCGGTCGCCGAAGAAAGGGAGGTGGTCGGAGCGGTCGCTAGAGAGCGGAAGGTGGCCGGGGCAATCGTCAGAGAGCGATAGGTGGTCAGGGCGAGCATCGCGGCTGAGAGAGAGAGAGAGAACACAATTTTGTGCCCTAGATGGGCGTTTTACATCGAAAATTAGCAACGAATTCACGATGACACAATTCTGTCACTAACATCAACGCTAATTAGCCATAAAATAATATCCATCGCTATTCCGTTGCTAAGTTCCGACATATTTTATGATGGAATAATATCCATTGCTAATTCGTCACTACCTAGCGAAGGATTATGCGACAAAATGATTCTGTCCCAAATCCCGCAACTAATTCCAAATTTAGGGATGACTCATTTTCTCTCGCTAATTCGTCACAAAATTGTGATGGATTTTTTTCATTGCAAATTTTTGTCGCTAATTGACATTTTTCTTGTAGTGTTTAACTCCTATTTGGTATTCAAGAAGGTAGTCAGGGTATTCATCAGAAACAAAAAGGTGAAAACATGGCGGTCCAGAACACGCTCTCCGGCCTAAGTTGGCACCATCCTTGACGCCAATTGTTCAGGATAGTATTCCACAAGTTGATGATGTTGAAACATGCGGGTAAATTTTTTCTAGGTGGCTTCACATTCTGGTAGACCTTTCCACTGTACTAGGTACTTTTTTACTTCATCGAGATAGTTGTTAGAGTGGTTGAGGATGACTTTTGGTTCTCTTCCTGGAATGCTGACTGTTGATGGTGTGCACTACAGAATGTGAGCACGTTAAAGCATGCTCTGTTGAGGCTCTCTTCATCTTCATGGAACGACATCAAGTTGCACATGTGGAAGACTGGATGCACTTGAAAGTTTGATGGCAAGTCTAGTCGGTACGCCAAGTTTCTAACATGTTTGGTGATGGTAAAAGGGCCATCATACTTACGAATGAGTTCTCGGTGTTGGTCCCGAAAGATAATTGTGTGATCGAAAAAAAGCTTCGCCAACACCTTGTCTTTAACACAAAATTCTATTGGTTGACGTTTCTCATCTGCCTACTTCTTCATGTGTTTGGTCGCCTTATTCAAATACACCTTTGCTAGCTCTCTCTGATCCTGCCAGTTCCTGACGTACTGGTATGCATAAGGCACTTTTCTACGTTCGTGTGCAACAAGTGAGTGGGGAGTCTACGACTGCTGTCCGATTGCAACTTCGAATGGACTATGGCTGGATGACTCACACTTTTTGAGGTTGTAGCAAAATTGAGCAGCATCAAGTAAATCAACCCAATTTCTTTGATTGGCACTGACAAAGTACCGCAAATATTCCTCCAGCATGCCATTGATTATCTTTGTTTGCCCGTCAGTTTGGGGGTGAAAATTTATGCTGAAATACAAGTTTGTCCCAATCAAGTGAAATACTTCTCGCCAAAATTTGTCAGTGAAGCGGGCATCACGATCACTGATGATGCTCTCACAGATTCCCAATATTTGATTACATTTTGCATGAACAACTTAGCGGTCTTAGCAGCTGAGCAGGTGGCAGGGGCAGACACAAAAATCACATACTTCAAAAACCTGGCCACAATCACATAGATAGAATTGTAACCTTGAGCTTTTGGCAAGCTCATGATGAAGTCCATGGTTATGCACTTCCACGGACGGCTTGATACTAGTAGGAGCTTCAGTAGTCCACCAGGTCTTTGGTTGATGGGCTTGTCTTGCTCGTAGATCAAGCAAGTTTGTACATAAGCATCCATATCGTAATACATCTGCAGCCAATAGAATATGCATTCTAACAATGCCAATATTTTTTGTTGTCCTGGGTGACCCGCCCAAGTGGTATCATGGCACTCGTGCATCAAACACCTTCGTAAAGTATCCTGTCGAGGGATATATAGACGATCACCCGTTGAGCAGAGCAAATCCTCCTCCAACCAAAATCTTTGTGTCCTTCATTCCTTTATCAACGTGATCAGCTGTTGGGCCGTTGGATCACTCTTTAAAGCTTCTCGAACCTGGTCGAAAAGATCGCTCGTTGGTTAATTAACATTGTCGTCCCAAGCGAGCAAAGCTGCAAGCTTTGCCTTTCAACTCATGGTATCAGCAACAACATTGGTCCTGCCAAGCTTGTACTTAAGGACCATATCAAATTCTGCTAGGAAATCATGCCAGCGAGCTTGTCTTGGACTCAGCTTCTTCTGAGTCTGAAAGTAGTTTGTCGCAACATTGTTAGTGCGCACAATGAATTGCAACCCCAAAAGATAGTGTCTCCATGTACGGAGACAATGCACAACCGCCAACATCTCACGCTCATGCACAATGTATTAATGCTCAGCGTCGTTTAGCTTTTGGCTCTCAAATATAATGGAATGTCCTTTCTAGATCAACACCCCTTCGATTGCAAAGTCAGATGCATCAGTCTGCACTTCAAACGAATGTTGATAGTCGGGCAACCTTAGCACTGGTTCTTCTATCAATGCATACTTTAACTCATCAAAAGTTTTTTTGACATGCATCAAACCATAGCCATGGTCTGTCTTTCTTTAGCAGATATGTGACCACAATGATCTGTGAATGTCTCTTGATGAATCACCGATAGTAATTGACAAGTCTCAAGAAAGAACATAATTCAGGAACCTTAGCAAGCGATTCTCAAGCTTGAATAGCTTCAATCTTCTTGTGGTCTATTTTCAATGTGTCTTCTCTCACAATATGGCCAAGGAAGTGAACTTCCTTCTGACCAAATAAACACTTTTCTTACTTGACAAACAACTCGTGGTCCTTTAGAGTCTAAAACACAATCTGAAGGTGTCAAACATGTTGCTCGATAGAATCGTTGTACACCAATATGTCATCCAAGTACACAATGATAAACTTATTAAGGTACAAGTAGAAAATTTTGTTGATCAGGGTTGAGAAGGTAGCAGGCGCGTTCATCAAGTCGAATGGCAAAACAAGGAATTCAAACGCCCCATATTGCGTTACACAGGTAGTTTTTGGTTTGTCCCCTTCGGCAACTCTGACTTGCCAATAACCTGATCTCAGGTCCAACTTAAAGAAGACCTTTACCTTTCCGAGCTAATCAAACATGTCTGCGGTCAAAGGAAGCAGATACTTATTCTTCACAATCATTTTATTTAGTACCCTATAGTTGATGCTCAGACGCTTCGACCCATCGTGCTTTGCCTGAAACAACATGGGTGCTCTAAAGGGAGCTTTGAATTGTTGAATGCCTTCTGCTTCGAGCATGTCATCCAATTGCTTACATAATTCCTGTAGCTCAGGAATTGCTATATGATAGGGAGCCAATGTGAGTGGCCATGCACCAAGCACTAACTCAATCTGATGGTTTATATGATGCCTCAGAGGTAGCTTATTCGAGAGTTTGGTAGGCATAACATCACCAAACTCCTTCAATACAGGCACTAAGGCCTCTGCGACATTAGTAGATTCTCCTGCTTCATCTATAACATGAATTATGATGAGAAAAGTCTCATCACCACTTTTCATGCCTCTTTTCAAATAGAACGCAGACACCAGACACTCGCAAGGCTTCACCGGTATCGTAGTAACCATGCAGGGCTGATTCTCACACTTAAAACTCAAGCGTTAAGGTGAGGCATTGGCACTGCCTTATTGCTTCTCAAGAATTTAATTCTAAGGATGTCTTTGAAATCATCCATAGGTTCGACTAATAATGTGGTACTTTCTGACCAGTTATGGATCCGCACTGGCACATCACAAACAACATCATAGATGGCTCTTGCTTCAAAGTTAACCACTTTCATGCGGCTTTTCTTCTTTACCCACTGCAATCCCAACCGTTCTGCCTCTTCACGCGAGATGAAATTATGTGTGGCGCCTATGTCTACCAAGGTCTTGGTGAGTCTTTCATTGAGTAGAAGTTTCAAGTACATCAATTTTTTGCATACGATCAGTTCTATAGTAGTTGTCACCTTCACTGCATTCATTATTTGTATTTCCCCAACAGCTGGCGCCTATGCAGGTTGATGAACTTCCTCACCCTGAACGGCATTTGCAGCTTAGGGTGCGCGGTTATCTCCATTCTTGTTGGCACATGTATCGCCCAGTGATCACCATGGCAGATACGACAATCACGGCGATGATAGTTGTCACCCTAGAAGTTATTCATGTTTTGATGGTTATTATTTTGGCCATCTCGTCGACCCTGATTATGTGGTTCCCACCGAATGAGTTCTGTGGCTGCCCATCATTGCAACCTATTACTGAAATAGAACAATCGATCTTCATCAACCATCCTTTCAATGTCTAACATTATCAAAGAGAATGCCTTGATATAGTCATGAATTGACCCTGTCTGCTTTAATGCCAACTGGTGTGAGTTTTGAAAAACTCTTTTTAAAACAATATTTTTGATAAAATCCAACTGAAAGTAGACACCAAAAATATAAAAACCAGCTCGCACGAGTGGTGGAGTCCAAGTCGATCTCAAGGAACGGGAAATACTTGTATTCAACCACACAACTACACTACTCTTTATTGCCAAAAAGAAAAAAATAAATAAATAAAAGAATACTAAAAGAGTATTGCCCTACACAGAGGGCTTAAACAAAATAATTACAGCGGCCTTATACAACCCAATTAAATTAAATGAATAAAATAAATAAAATCCTAAACTAAAAGAAAAGAAAAATTCTTCAGTGCTTGAGTCTTCTTATCCCCTTGGAGGCTTTGCATTTCTTATTTGCATATCACTTTGTGGTCCTCTTGAGGGGCACTTCTGAGGGTCTGAGGGTCCCTTGAGGGGACCTTTTAGGGACCTTAGAGGGCTCTTTACCCTAAACTAAACTAAACTACCTCTAATAAAATCTAAAGCTAAAATCTAAAATTGCAAGGAAAGCTTTGAAAAATATGATTTTTTGATAAAATTTAATTCAATATGGTTTCTCAAAACTAATGATAAAACTAGGTTTTTAATTCAACTTTCCACTCAATCATGCATAGATTAAGATAAATAAACACGTAAAATATATGCATGATCACCAACAACCTTTTGCAGGCCATTTTTTTCTTATTTTATAGGCAAAAAGTAGTTGCATAATTCCCTCTTGAGGTCCTCCCAAGAGACTATGATGACCAACACACATCAAACATCACTTAATTGATGTCTCCACCAAAGGGTCGCTTCATTCATAAAGTACATTGTTTTGGTGCGCAGCTTATCTGCGTCTTCCTCTATTCTAGCAGCTTCAAGAAACTGATTTATTTTGTAAATAAAGTTATCAAGATCCCTCGAGTTTCGAGTGTCCTTATACTTTGTGGGCTTAGGTAGCCTGAAACACGGCTTATCTACATGTGTCGCAGTGCCACTAGTTGGGACAATCCTCAACTATCTCTCCAACTGATTATTCTTTTGTCGAACAACATTCAATTAAGCAGTCATGATGTTGAATCGACTCAACAAATCATCTAACTTAGTGGCAAGGCCATCCATCGAATCTCCAAATCTAGTGACAAGACTTTCCATAGAGTCTTCCACCTACCACCGTCTTGATCTCCCTGTTGAGATCCGTAAAAGCAGCACAAGTTCCATTGACCAACTTCTCTATATTGGTCACTATCTCAATCAGCTCGACAACATCACGCAAGATGGCTGACACACGATCATAGGCTATGAAGTCTTCTTCAGGAGAAACCATACTGCCTGAAGGAGTTATAACATTTCTCTTCAGTGTCATTGTCAATCTCAATGTCGACAAGGCTCTGGTACCAACTTGTCACGGGCTTAGAAGCAAAGGCCCCCACGACGTAGCTTTGGGTAATCACAAACAGCGAAAGCAGGCCTTTTATGCGCGCAAGCAACTCACAACATACGCGCAAGAGCGGAAGCAAGAGTACGCATATGCACAAACACAAAGTGAGCAAGGAGACAAGGATGCATAAAAAAAATTTTATAACAACTTGTAAGCAGATTACATAAAGAGGGTGATAGAGGGGCCCAATACATGGGGTTTTTAAGCCGTAAGGCTTTTTCGGACACTCGAGAGTGCTAAAGAGGTATATACATCAGAAACACAAAAGTGAAAACATGGTGGTCTGAAACACTACCTTTACCGTATGTAAAAAGTCACCAAACCTAAGGCACTATTTGGAAACTAGTAGCTGGGATGGGAAGTGGCAGCTGCCAAATACTAGATTTGGCAGCTACCACCTCCTAGCTGTCAATTGCATTCTTTAGTGTAAATACAATGCCACTTTCCATCCCAAATGCATTAACTCCCATCCCAGCTACCAGTTTTCAAACAGTCACCAAGTGGTAGTTTGGAAGACTTTTTGCCAAATGCATCAACTCCTATCCAAGTTCCTAGATCCCAAACAGGCCGTAATATCATAGTGGAAAGACATGATTTTGAAAGATTGTCTACCAAGCTGTCCAAATATATATATATATATATATATATATATATATATATATATATATATATATATATATATATATATATATATATATATATATATATATATATATATATATATAAAACCATACTTTCTTTTTTTTCGTAGGCAGGCTGGGTGATAACCCGTGGGATTCGAGCGAGTCGAGAACTAACCTTACCGTTAAGAATATTGAATGGCAAGGTAACTTGTCGTCTATCTTGCCCTGTAATTTGAATGATCTTTAAAATATTAACTAGTTATTTTTTGGACTTATATATGATGTAAAAATAAGGACAATCAGATTAATGGGAATCCCAAAATCTTTCATAACCAACCTTAGGAATCGATTAGATGGCACAATTTTAGCAATTTAGTCGACTTAACCCTATCTCATTCTTGCTAAAATCAGCCATTAAGGATGAAGCACCATTTAGCCATTTTTTTGTTTATATTTAGTGAGGAAAAACCCCGGTTCAGGCAGTGAAGCGTGGGAGAGAATGATGCCCTACCGTATGACTCACCTACCAGTAGTTACCTCTTTCGGCTGCCGCCCTCACCTACCAGGAAGCCTGCTACTTTGGACTTGTGGCAATGAACGTGCACCCCATGTACCGAACTCTCGACATCCTTCAACTTGAATGTCTTAAATCGAACCCTCCTAGCCAGGTGCATGGAGCCCTTGTGGACAAGTACCATATAGCACTTGTCAATCAGATTTTATGGTCACAAACCCAATTAATCATGGACTTAATTTCTTCAAGAACTCAGTCAATTGTGCTGACATTGGATTTTGGATCTTCAACCCAAAAGATCCATCCAAAGAACGCTATGAATAAGGTTCACGGCCGTCATTTCCGGAGGATCTAATCTCCCCCATGATTGAGCCGTGACCTTTTCTACTTCCTTGCTGATGTCCCCTACTCTATCTTAGCCCATCTGAAACCTGATAGGATAAGTCCAATCTATCACACCAAAACTTTGTTCCATAGCCCCACCACTTGTACCTAATTGAACTATATGGGAATTTTACCCAGAAGTAAGAAAGGGCCTTAAACCCAAGCTACATCACATTTTCTGTCTCTTTTTATCTTTTGACTTTTGTTGTTTGAGTTCTATTTGGTTTCCTCTCTTTTTTTTTCTTCTTTTTTTGGTTATAACGTTTTGTGGAAATTTAGTTGTACGTTTTCTCTGACTACTGATTATGTTAAATCCACAATCATGGCTCCTTGACTAGAACTGAGTGGCAAAATTGAAGTCTCCACCTAGCTCTCAACCTCAAGTAATAAACAAGCGTGAGACAAGGAAAACAAAGATTCCTGTTAATTTTCATTTGGTCCCCCATATATATACACTTGAAAAAAAAATCAATAATTATTATTAGTTATTTACAAAAAGTATTAAATAAATATATTTTTTTTATTAAAGATTAAAAACGTGTCCTCATCATTTCTTGATTTTCATAAAAATCACATGCGTATTTGTGTCTCATGCCCATGTCACTTCGGTGTTCTTATCGGTATCGATCCATTGACGTAGTGAAAAAGGATAATCTAGGAAACTATTCACTTGTCACATGTAGAAGGTTGTTTCGTGCGTCATACGTAAGATTGTTATCCCTATGAAATAAGAATCTAGAAAATATCTACTAAGGGGCCCCAGTGAAGATAATGATTATTATGACCCCCCCCCCCCCCCCCCTTTTTTTATTAATGGCCAATTAAGCAGAAGTCATGGTTATTCTCCATTTGCATTAAAGCTCCATATTTGGATAAACGGTAGTTGGATTGCTCCGGTCCAGCATCTGATCATGTTTCTTTTTTCTTAGTTATGTAAATGATGAAAACCAGACGATCATCTCTCAAATATTCCTGGAATTTTTTTTCCCATCCATGCCATGTTAAAATTTATTTCTATATAAATTCATGGTATTGCACTTTCTACAAAAATACTTTCTACAGTCTAACTGAATCAACCCAAGAATGAAACGGATGCTGCTATATTGAATTCGTAGTCTCTGAAGGATGATAACCAACTATAGAGTATCTATAGTGCTAATTATATATATTATTTTATACATTGTTAGTCCAACCCTAAGAACTACATGTAATAATAAATTTGCAAATGGATCTGAAGTAACAAAATTGTTCTTAGTTTCTCAAAATCATGCAATCTCGATCTTCAATGGTGTGCTTCGTGTTAGACGCATATTTTGAAGAAGTAGCTCAGAGATGTTTGAAAAACTCTTCTTTTCTGGTTGCCACTATAAAGGATCGCCAATTTTGAATCTGAAGCCAAAGTGTTGGGCAACTCGAACTCATGAGGACAAGATAACCGCTATGTGGTCCGCCACTACAACTTGTAGTGCTTTTAGCATTGATACTTTTTGCAACTATATCTAATAATGTAGTCATTTCAACATTTTTTTTCATATTAAAAGAAACATCTATTCCATAGGAAATGCTGTGCTGCCTAAATATACCTAAAACCGAACATGGTTGTAATTGTGGCTAAGCAACATCATGTGAGCAGTTTCACATGAGGTCATGTTTAAAATACATTTATACGATGCCTGCAAGAGACATTATAGCCATTACAATAGGAAAATGTCCTGCTTTTCATCAAAAGGGTGTCTCGTTTGGCGAATAAATTATTCATGCAAAACTCATATATGCATCATCCATTACTTTTATCTTTATTAAAGGCCTTATCATCAATGCGGTTCACTAGCTTGGGTGGCATGCCCTGTTTGAATTGATAAAGAGCATCGGTTTCGTTCACATTATAAAAAAAAATTGATAAAGAGCATCAGTAAAACATTAAAGAAAGGCCCAAAGAAACACCAGATTTCCCCCTTGGGATGAACATAGAGGGCCATTGCTTTACTGGGAGAGTGCAAATGATTCAGACCGCATGTTAAGTCAAAAATGCAATATGTGATTGGATGCGAATATAATCCCCCACGAACGAAGGAAAGCAATATGATTACGATCTGCGAATATAATTTTCTTCATGATTGTGTCCAATGAAGTCTCCAAGTACGCGTGTGAAGCATTATTGTTAGGCTGGCTCTTTTTGACAATATTATTGTGGATGAATAGATCAGTATCAACGTAGATGTGATGATGCCACCACACACATCCTTATCCACATCCCCCCAACCCTCACCTCACCCTATGATGGTGGATGCCTTAAGGGAATTAAATGGGCGGCAACGCTAAAGAAAAAGAAATCCAAAGATAGGAAAAGGTGGAACAACCCCACGTCAACACATGTGACCAAACTCAACAGTTAGCTAGGGATAAACTTAGATGCATGAACACCTGCCTTGTGGGGGTTTATTATTTACATCATACTATGAATATACTTTTGAGAGAGAGAGAGCACAAGAATGATGCGCAGGTGAAAAACATTGTAAAGGAAAAAGATAAGGAAGGGGGGCAGCAAGTGGAGGCCTTTATTTAAGTAGGTCGGTGAGGTGATGATGCTACTACCATGACATTATTCTTGAATTACGTACCCTATCGAATGATATGGATTTGGTCTCTCTGAACTAGAGGTATAAAACTATGCTGGGGAGCTTACCTTATACGATTGTTAATTCTAAGCATCGGAGCAATGACCTACGGCAACTTCTCTCTCTCTCTCTCTCTCTCTCTCTCTCATATGAATGCTGTAAATTTCGTGAACACTATTAAGATGAGAGTGGATCAGGTTCAAGAGTCCTTAGACAGAAAACTGCCCAAGGCACCTTGGATGAAAGATGAATGGCAACCAAAACCTATGTGACTATTTCACCCCATTTTGGTGGCATGTCCTCCCTGACACGAGTGGACACGAACACTAACACATACTGTTAGTATTTTAAGTATTATTTCAATAAAAACTCATTTTTAACATTAAAGTATTCAAAATTTTAAAAAACCGTGTCCTCCTGTCCTTTGTTTTTGTTTTTTTCGAACTTGGGCGTCGAATCCACATCACGCGTTCTCGTGTCCAAATGACAATTATTAATGATGCCCCCCCTCCCTCACTTCCTAGATGAACAGCATCAATTGTTGAAAATTGATTGGCTGAAATGCATCCAAGCCGAATGCTTTTGGTACATTTTGAGCGTCATTCATATTCATTATGGACGGCGCCGAAGCTGACTTGGACAGTTTTCTGTCCAACGTCTCTTGTCCTGATCCAACCACAAGTCTTGCATTTTTTTGCACCTCACAAGTAGGGGTATCAACAGGCCGGATCTGGTTTGGACCCAGATGAGTCTAAACTCGAATCTGAATTTGGGTGCGGGTATCAGTTCTGGACCTGTGTTTGATTTGTTTGCCATAACAAAAATTACACCCGTTCCTATAAGGATTACACGAACCAGACCCGATACATACTCGGTAAAATAATATTTTTATCGTTTTAATATGAAAAACCACAGGTCTTGTATGAAATTTCACAAACTATACCAGGTTCCATATACTAATCTAACACTTTGGATCCGACCCGGTTTCTAACGTAAAGTGAAAATTGAAGAATATATACGATGCTACTGCCCCTTTTTCTCAATGTAAAAGGACAAAGATGATTCTGAAATCATATGCTTATGTTCTCCTCATCAACAATTATAGCCCACTAAGTGTTTTCAAAGCAAAGAGTGATACTATCAGAAAGTCAAAGGAGGGAAAGCGTCGCTATTCAGAAAATAAGGTAAACATATTATGCAGCAGTTGAGCACGTCACCAATCATTTTATGCTCGCTTTCTTAATTTACTAGATAGAAATGTGGATGAAAGAGAAGAAAGATACCATGGGGATGGTTGAACTAAATTATTACGCAATATTAGAACGTTCGTGAGACTTTGCTTGATCTAGACATACGGGATAAAGAAACAAATTAACAAATTTTTGTGGCTATTTGATTATATAATCAAATACACAAATGGACGGCTCTTAAAATAGATAAAAAGTTTTGAAAAAGGAAATTTTCGAAAAGGTACCCGAAAATTTTGATGTAATCCAATAACGGATGTAACATTTCTCAACTTTTTTATTTTTGCTCGGACAAACCGCCCCCGGATCAGCGAAGCAGGTTATATGTTCCCCCCCCCCCCCCCCGAACAGGGCAGTTAGCTACATCTCATGATCGGGGTCCCAAAGAGCACCACGTATGTAAGCATGTGCGTCTCGTATCCCCATGTTTGTCAGCATTAATTAGCGTTGGAGTTTGATGCGATTGCAAAGACTTAAGTACCCTCTCCTCCATTGGTGCAAAAAAAAATGACGGCTCTTGAAAATGAGTGGTTGTAAAGACTTAAGTGCCCCAAAGATGATTATTTAAGACCCAGTCTCTGCACTGCAGGATTATCCGAGAAAGAAATCTCCCCTAGAGGAGGCCATGAACATCAACCCTCTTACTCTCTCTCTCTCCCTTCTATTTCTGCTTCTGTGCACATCCATTAGAAGATCATACATTGCTCCATCAAGCACCGACTGACCTGCACATTGACTGTTGTGGAGCCTGATTCAAAGTTTTTACCCTTACAGGAGGGGGGATTTACATTTCGTAGAACACCCGTCACCGGAACGAGATGAACACCCGTCACTGGAACGACGGCTCCGCTGAGACCTCCTCGCTAGGGAGAGGAAGACGACGTGGTGGAGCTTCTGCTGGCCATCCTCAGCGCGACTGCACCGACTGGGTTGCTGTCGAGGAGGAGGGCGAGAACGGTGACTCTTAGCTTGGGCAATCTTTCTTTTGATGATTGTGGTTGTAATGTATCGTTGAAGTTAAAATGGGGAATGAAATGACAATAGAAATTGCTGAAAATTTACAAAAATAAACTAGACTCAATAACAAAGACACCACTTTTTACGATTTGGAATATGACCTCCGGTTAGGGAGATATGGCTCTGACAAGTTGGTCCTAATTTGCGGAAGACACTACAAATCGCTATAGCGATTTGCGGAAGACACTACAAATCGCTGTAGCGATTTGCGAATCGCTATAGCGATTTGCGAATCGCTATAGCGATTTGCGGAAGACACTACAAATCACTATAGCGATTTACGGAAGACACTACAAATCGCTATAGCGTTTCGCGATTTGCGGAAGACACTACAAATCGCTATAGCTATTTGCGAATCGCTATAGCGATTTGCGGAAGACACTACAAATCGCTATAGCGATTTACGGAAGACACTACAAATCGCTATAGTGTTTCGTGATTTACGGAAGACACTACAAATACTACAAATTGCTGTAGGAAAGCCCGATAATACTACAAATCATTGTTGGAAGGCCCAAAAAAAAAATTGGTCCGGAGGGCGCTGCCCCCCGAGGCCCCCGCCAGCACTACAAGAAACCTGTGGATTAGCAACGACCTAAATCCGTCGCTAATTCGTCGCTAAGCCATCGCTAAACAGTTTAGCGATGGATAGAGGCTATCGCGAATTTTTGCTCGCTAATTGGCGAAAAAACTTATCTGTCGTTAATTCCATCGCAAATTTGCGACAGATTAGCGACGGACATTAACCGTCGCTAATCTGTCGCTAAATTTTAAAAAAAAATAAAAAAAAATTGATCCCTGTCGGGCGGTATTCCGGCAGCAATAAGCCAGACTTATACCGCACCCGACAGAGATTTCACAGACTTGTATCGTCCTCCGTGAACCGGTGCTCTCCGGCATCGCCGTCCTCCGTGAACCGGCGTCGCCTTCCTCCAACAATCGCTCAGCCTCGTCGCCATCCACCGTGAAACGACGTCCTCCGAACTCGTCGCCGTCCTCCGTCGTCACCGTTGTCGTCCTCCGACGTCGTCACCGTTGCCGTCCTCCGACGTCGTCACCGTCCTCTGGTGTCGCCGTCCTCTGGTGTCGCCGTCCTCCGTGAAACGGCGTCCTTCGAAGTCATCGCCGTCCTCCGGCGTCGCCGTCCTCCATGAAACTGTGTCCTTCGAAGTCGGCGTCGTCCTCCATCGTCGCTGTCCTCCGTTGTCGTCGTCCTCCATCGTCGTCGTCCTCTGTCGTCGCCGTCCTCCGTCGTCGCTGTCCTCCGTCGTCTTCATCCGTCGGCGTCGCCGTCCTCCAACAATCTGCCTCATCGCCGTCATGCTCTCCAGCGCACTCTTCGACGGGGAGAGAGCGGTTTAAATCGTGCGGTTGATTTAAATTTCGAACGAGGAGAGAGGGAAAATTTCGCGCTCGGTTTAAATCGAAATTTAGCGAGGGAATTTTTCCGTCGCTAATTAGCGACGGAAAAATTCCCTCGCTAAAATGGTTTTCTTGTATTGAGAATTAGCGACGAAAAATTGTTGTCGTTAATCTATCGCTAATTAGCGATGGATTAGCGATGAAACAACCTTTATCGCTAATCCGTCGCTAATTAGCGACGGATTCATGAAAAAAGTTTTCTCTAGCTAATTTGTCGCTAATTTGCGACGGAAAAAATCCGTCGCAAATTTTCGTCGCTAATTAACAATTTTCTTATAGTGCAGGGGCGGCCCCCCTGGACCCCCCCGCTCGCTGACCGCGCAGCGGGATCCGCACCGGGGGGGAGCCCCCGGACCCCCCTCCTGTAAGGGCAAAAACTCTAAATCATGCACATAAGTAGAGAGAGAAGGGAGAGAGAGTGAGAGGGTTGGTGTTCATGGCCTTCTCCATGAGGAACCCTTTACCTCCCTTGATTTCTTCTCTACAGAGAGAGAGGGTTTTACAATGTTTTACGAAGAAGGAAGAAGAAGAAGATGACGATGGAGCAATGTAGGATCGTCTGTTGGATGTGCACAGAAGTAGAGAGAGAAGGGAGAGAGAGTGAGAGGGTTGATGTTCATGGCCTTCTCCAGGAAGAACTCTTTGTTTCCCTTGATTTCTTCTCTAGAGAGAGAAAGGGTTTTATAGTGTTTTACGGAGAAAGAAGAAGAAGACATGTTTGTCCTTTTTTTGAACTATTTGTTTTTTCTTTTTTGAATGAAAGACATTTTTGTCATTTTCTCAAACCATCACTTTATGAGAAGAATAGCAATAAAGGATACTTAAGTCTTTACAACAACACCAGAGTCCGATGCAAAGTTATGTCAACATACACAGGAATACGAGCCCCATGTGCTTGTATACGTGGTGCTCATTCAAAGCCCCGAACACAGGCGTGGGATTCAGTGAATCATCGGGGGCGAACATACACAACCCTCTCCCGGATCAGAGAACTAGTTACGCTGGTGGCTCTGCCTGCCGTACTTAATGTCACTGTCCTGGCAGTGTAAAATTTCGAAAGCTTATCCCAGGATCAGAGACCTAGAGTTCGTTGTGGTTAACTAAACAATACCCATGACAAGATGTGACAATAAATTTTTAAAAAATCTCCAAATTAATAATCTCTAATTTCAAATTCACTTTAGTCTTTATTTGAACTAATTTGTTGTGGAACGGGGATGATGATGATTTAAAGATGAATACATTTTAAGAATAAATAGAAAACCAAAAGAATAAAAAGATTTATGGCAAAGTTATATTAAAACAAAACCCACTTAATTCATATGCCTCACAAATTTAGGGTTGCATATGAGATCAACAGTATATTCCAGTGGTTAAGAGGGTAATGAAAAGGCAATATTTTTTGTACTAATCAATGATAATTTTTTTTTTTTTTTTTTTGGGGGGGGGGGGGGGGGGGGAACCAACACACACACACACTCACTCGCGAGCACAGTGGTGTAAAACCCCCAAACCCCAGGTTCTTCTTGCCCACTAAGGAGCACACCAGCTTCGACCTCATGACAAGGGACAAGCACCTGTGGATTTCAAACTTATGACGTCCCTTCAGCTTGGTGAAGTCCACAAGTTGCCAACACCGGATAAGCCTAGCCATTGTGGGCTTAATCCATGCATGATAAGTTGGTGCCAACTATAGCTAAAAAAGTTTGTTTATGATCTATATATAAATGAAACTTTGATGCCTTTTCGAAAATTTGTTTGAATGTCAAGCTAATTCTTGAATTATACCAAAAAGTTAAGTGCAATTTTGAAAATTTCTTAAAAGTTTAAGATTAAGATTTCAAACTACTTTATCTATTTCCCATTTGGCTGACCTATGCCACAAAAATACCTGTATGACCTGATAGGTGACTCACATGTTCCAGTCTTTTTTTTCAAAAATAAGATACGGGGACACAGATTTTTTGAATATTTAAAGCAATAAAAAACTATTTTGTAATGTTTTAATATATAAACAATTATTTTTACTGAAATACTATTAAAAGCAATAAAATAATATTTAAGAATAATAAATTAATACCCATGCATGGTAAGTTCGTGTCAACATATCATAACGTGTCCGACCCTTGTTATTCATGACACGTACACAATGGTGTGTCATTGTGACATGTTGGCTAACTGATTAGTTCTATGTCAATTGCCAGTATCGCTTGTGGGCCACCTTGGGCGGCTAGCTCATGAAAGGAAAGGAGATGGATGATTGAGAAAATAAATACAAAAAACCTTAAAAGAGTTCCTCCAAATCCTCACACTTCGCCTTTGTTCTCTCTCTCTCTCTCACTCACTCACTCATTCGTGATTTGGCCAACGTGGACGCCTCAAAATTTCCCCACACGAAATCTGAGTGACCATGATACCAAATCATTGGTGGGGGTCACCTGTCACCAACGTCAGCCTACCCCTGCCCGTCTGTCGGATTACGAGACGCGAAAATTGAAACGATGCGGAAATCGTACCGTATCGTAATTCATATCGAGAAGAGACCCGGTCCGGATTCATCAAACTGGATTAGGAACAAGGTGTGAGTGAAGGGCCCACAAAGCCAACGGATTTATCTTAGTTCAGACGAGTTTCTATATATATATATATATATATTTCTTTTATTTTTTGTTCATTTTGCAGTTATTTTACGAAAATTTATTTTCTCCACAGGCAAGCTGGGGTTAGGCAGACCCTTACCGGATCATTTAAAACGAATAAAATAACGTGCAGAGAATATTTATTTACAAGAATGACACGAATTTACAGGTGGTTAAAGCTGCAATGCATCTGGATACCATGGGGAAGATAAATGTTTCCAGCTCTTGTCACTATTACTAGCAAGAATCAAGTTCAAGAACTTGGTCACAGTTTACACGATGCCAAACAGGCCCTGCTGTTTAGTGGCTTAAAAAATTAGTGTAAGTGGTCAAGCCATATCTGGTTTCACTTCTATAGCCCGGCGAGGTAGGTTGGTCTAAGACCTTTATGAGCCAATAACAATCAAAGCAACTCGAGTCCGATTTTAGACCCTCTCATTTACTGTGACGAACCAAATCTCTCGGTGTTCCTCCGGGTTTGGTCTGGAACCGGTTTGGATGACCCTTTATCCCTTTGTCACCATATAAAAAAAAAGTAATATTCTTTTGTTCATGTATATATGCGTACATAGTTTACTAGTGCATGTGATTCACACGGCTTTTGGGTCCTCCAAATCAGCTCCGGTGGAACATATATACACGAAGTACACCCAACTTCAAGGATGCGGCAAGGGATGCCTTCCTAACGTTTTGAACTGTGGTCACCTCATGTCATATGACAAACCATGGTCGCCCCTAGCCAGGAAGGGAAAGTTCCTTATGAGCAATCTTCGTTTCTAGCATCTACACTCGTAAAGTATGCATCATTTAGGTCTGACTATCATCATGCACGGTGATACAGAACTCATACGAGGGGCCTTTCCTTGTTATTAATGGGCGTCGAAGCCTGTAACACACGCATTTATTCGGCAATTTATTTAGAGTAACTGCATATTTTTAATATGAATTAAGGTTAGACTATTTCTACTTTGGACCATATTTGAACAAAGTTTTTGAGAAATGTTCCACTCATGTTTTTTTTTTTTGAAATTAAATTAATTCTCCATTCAAAGTGAAATTAATTAATTTCTAGGAAATAAATAAACGTGATTTAGATTGAAGCAGCCAATCATAAATGAACAGATCAAATTGTGTTCAATATGAAGATAGTCACACCTAAATGTTACGTACTTTAGAAGACAAAAAATATTTCATTTGTTGTTTCTAGTTTCCACTATTATAGTTTTAATGGCGTAGCTAGTGGACGTTGCAGGTTCAAAACCCAATGGTATAGTTGTATAACTGGTAGGGTCTGCCTAACCCCAGTTTGCCTTTAAAAAAAAAAAAAAGTTATAATGGCGTGCCCACCAATAAAGAATGCTACCTAACAAAATGTTTGAGACAATTTGTGTGCCCCCAATATGTGACTGACGACGCTTCTCGTAAATAAGCAATGGGCAGGAAGCACGGTGCACTTGTTTCCACTTTTTCCGATCCCCACACAGCAGTACAGCATCTCTCCCCCAAGTTCACATTAACCTCTCACCTTACAAATACCTACTTCTTGAGAAGTGAAAACAGAAAGGGAATAGAAACACAGCCTATAATGCGAGGTGATCACGACTTTTTCATTGGGACTTACTACTCGTAGTCGAATGAATAGTAGGCCAACTTGGCATTTCTTTTATGATCATATGATGATGATTACATGTATACATGTGCAAATCTCATTTACCTAACAATTTTTTTTTGTGTGTGTGTTAGCACCACTTTGTGGATAGGGACAACCATGATTTGTCACATGACATGGGATGACCACGGTTCAAGACCCACGAGGAGTGACCCTTATACCACAAGGTCAAGCTGGATGTACTCTCCTGTGAACAGGAGGACCTCAAAGGTTTTACCAACTGAAGACTTGTCAATGTGTGCTAAATGATGAGAGGATTTTTCTTGATCTGCCAAAAAACAAGTAAAAGAAAACAAAAAAAAAGAATAGGGTCCATTTTTCTTTCGAAAAAAAAAATAGCATAGGGTCCATGATCTAATATTCAGCCAATGGACTTGAACTCAATCATGATTTTGTTAATGGAAGATACTAAGATTAATTTGACTGGTGCAATTCTTTTGTCTGCATAATTTTGATGTTGTTGAACAACCATGATTGTTCCGAATGTTCTAAGAATAGGATGATATTCTAGAGAGTTCTTTAAGACAAAACAAAAATCATTTTGCTTGATGAAAACCCTTCTGAATATAAAATTTCTTTCGGAAAAAAACGATTCGCCCTCTATGATATCTTTAAACTGCTCATTCGTGCCACATATGCAAACTTTTAATAACATGCATATCTATGTTTATAAAAGATAAGAGAGGACGTGTATATGGCATCAATGAGTCAGAATTGATAGGCACAGGTTGTTTCGACATCCTGGTGATTCAAGTGTCTCATTTAGTAAGAGCCAGCCCTTCGATCACCAAATCTTAATGTATGAACATATTTGTTTTGGGCAATTCAAAAATCAATGGCTGTAAATATTTCAATTTAAAAAACTAATTTTTATTAAAAAAACGCAATTACCATAACCTATTTCTTAATAATTTGGCCAAGTTGAACAACTCCACAATATTAAATTTAGTTGAAACAACTCACACCTAGGAGTTTCAATCAATTATATTACCTATATATATATATATATATATATATATATATATATATATATATATATATATTGTGTGTGTGCGTTCTCTAACGACCTACTTTGTACAATTGTGTCTCAAGTTTGTTTTGCTTTTTGTTGAGTCTTGATGTAAAGTGTTGAGTCACTTGCAACTTTCTTCGGGCCACCCATGTACTTTGGTTTAGGTTGATAAATACCCTGAAAAGTCAGCCCATAGATATGAAATGTAATGAGGCTTCGGGCAAAAATGCGAATGAATGTAAATGCAAAAATCTTTATTTTTGTTCACCCTTCTTGTTATTGCTTCTGAGTGATTGTGATTTCTCTCCCTCTTTATTTTCTCGCTTTCTTGCACTTTCATTTATCAAAGCTTTTGCAGCTGCAAGCGAGCGATCAAAAGGCTAGCGGCGGTAAGGAAGGATTGTCACACCGCACTAGCCTATTAAAGAATTAGGCCCATGATAGGTGGTACCAGAGCCCATTCTTTTGTTGGGGAAGGGACTCAGGAGTCGGTGTTGAGAGACGCGTTGACAAGCCTTGATTTGTGAGTAAGACATCGTGACACACTATTACAACTTGTGGAGCACCAAAGGAAAGGTAGTTGTCAAGGCCGAGGAGATGGATTCACCTCAGGGTGATGAGCAGATGGCCGCGATCATCAACAAACTGGTGGCTGATGTGACTTTGCATGATAAAGTGATTTCATGCGCAGATGAGTTGTTTAAAGGACTAGACGATGAGGTGACGAGCATGCGAGAGCAGATAAACATATTGATAGGACAATTTACTTCGCTGACTATGACAGTGACCACCCTGCAAACTAAAGTTGAGGAGCTTTAGTTGAAGAACCGCACTTTGCAGCGGACAGTTACCCTCAGTGGCAAAAATTGTGATAGGCCATCAAAGATAGATGTGTCGAGGCTAGCTAAATTCAATAGTTCCAAGGATAGAAAGGTTATAGAAAACTTTTTGTTCCAGGTGAAAACTACTTAGACATTCAGAATGTATTGGCCGAAGACTTCAGGGTGAAGGCGACAACAACTCTACTAGACAGAGATGTTATAGCCTGGTGGAGACGGAAGCGCAGCAATATGAAAATGGCCTATTGTGTGATTGATACATTTGAAGCCTTCAAAAGTGAGTTACAAAACTACTTTATGCCAAGGAATGCACAACGCCAAGCTTATCGGATGGTAGCATAACTCAAGCACACTAGAGTCTTGCAAGACTACATCAGGATGTTCTAGAAGCTCATGCTAGACGTACCCAATTTACCAGATGAAGACAAAGTCAACTGGTTTATTGTGAGATTACATCCTTGGGCACAGTCTGAAGTGGAAATGAGCAATTCTTAGACTTTAGAAGATGTGTATGTGACGGCCAAGCGACTAGTGGATACACAACGTAAGTCCTTCACTCCATCAACTAAGGCTGGAAAAAAGCTGGATCACGGAGGCAAGAAGGAGGATTTGCGTGACAATAAAGATGAGTCAACGACCCAGCACCATTCTAACAAGAAGTAGAATTATAGAAAGCACAACAATAACAACAACAAAGGGTCGGTTGTGACTTGTTGGTTATGTGGTGAGAGACATATTTCCAAGCAATGTCCAAAGCGCCTCGTGAAGGACGATGGGCAGGCCAATGTAGTGCAGGCGGAGAGTAGTGACGTCGAGGTCATACAACCAAGGATGAGAGTCATGCAGGCGATCAACGTAGTTATAAGTTGCGCAATCGAGAGTATGTTGGTTAGCAAAGAGCTCATGTATCTAGAAGTCATTGTGAATGAGAAGTCTACTACGACAGTGATAGACTTTGGGGTCACGCATAAGTTTGTCTCGCGGGAAGAGGTGAAATGGTTGGGCTTGAAGCCTAGGCCAAAGCAGAAGACCATCAAGACGGGAAACTCTAAGGCCAATCCAATCCTTGGTGAAGCAAGGGATGTAGCTCTCTAAATTGGGAGTTGGGTCAACAAAGTCAACTTCTCAGTGGTATCCCTGGACGACTTCAGAATAATTTTGGGCATGGAGTTTCTTCGCAGCCAGAATGTGATGATGTTGCCAAAGTTCAACTTGTTGACAATCATAGGGATAAACTTTTTATACACGGTGAGTGACTTATACTTGGAGGTAAGTCTTCAATGTTATCTATTATGCAATTAAAGAAGGGTATCAAGCGTGTAGATCAAATATTCTTATTCACTGTGTACACCGAAGAAGAGAAGGTGGAAACAGTAGTGTCGCCGACCCTTGCCCCACTATTAGCTAAGTTTTAAGAAGTAATGCATTCAGAATTGCTGAAGCGTCTACCACCGAGACACGAGGTCAACCAAGTTAGAGTTGACTCCTAAAGCAAAGCTCCCTGCCATGGTCCCTTATTGCATGGGGTCAGCTGAATTGAAGTAGTTGCACAGACAGCTGGACGAGATGTTGGAGGCATGTATTATTCGTACTTCTAAAGCATCCTTTGGCGCCCCAGTACTCTTCCAGGTGAAGCATGATGGCTCCAAATGGCTATGTGTGGACTACCATGCATTGAACAAGGTTACAGTGAAAAATAAGTATTTATTTCCACTAATAACGGACCTGTTCGACAAGCTAGGCAGTGCCCGTGTCTTTTTAAAGCTAGATCTATGATCGCGTTATTGGCAAGTGAGGATTGTTGACGGTGATGAGCGCAAGATGACTTATGTCACTCGCTATGATGCCTATGAATTCCTAATGATGTCATTCGGGTTAACAAATGCTCTAGCCACATTCACGATGTTGATGAACAAGATCTTTTATCCTTACTTAGATAAGTTCATGGTAGTCTATCTCGACAACATCGTGATTTATAATAGCAGTATGGAGGAACATGTCGGGCACTTGCGAACAATATTTTAGTTGTTGATGGAGAATGACCTCTATGTCAAGCGAGAGAAGTATTTTTTTTACCAGGAGAAGATCAACTTTCTTGGCCACGTCGTGAGACATGATTTGCTATGCATGGACGGTCATAAGATAAGAGCCATCCATGAATGAAATCCGCTGACCAAAGTGCTAGAGTTGCAGTCATTCCTTCGCTTGGCCAGCTGTTATCAGTAATTCATCAAAGGTTACTCCCTCATTGTTGCACCTCTCACGAATTTACTAAAGAAGAATTGGGTATGGCTCTGGACAGAAGCCTACCAAGATGCTTTCGACGACTTGAAGAAGTTTTTGGTAAGGAAACCAGTGTTGCGACTGTTGGACCACTCCAGACCCTTTGAAGTTCACACAAATACCTCAAACTTCACCATCGGTGGAGTTATTATGCAAGAGGGTCATCCAATTGCCTATGAGAGCCTAAAGCTAAAGGATGCAGAGAGGCGTTGCACAGTGCATGAGCGTGAAATGATGGCTATCGTGTACTGCCTCAGGACCTGGCAACACTATCTTCTAGGTAGCTTATTTGTCATCAAAATGGACAACATCGCCACAAGCTATTTACAGACGCAGAAGAAACTGACACCCAAGCAAGCTCGATGGCAAATATTAGCTAAGTTTGACTTCACTTTAGAGTATAAGGTGGGAAAGACCAACGTTGTTGCTGATGCCATAAGTCGTAAGGCAAAACTGGCGGTTGTGCGGGTGAAGCCTTCTGAAGTTTGCTTGATGGGCGCATTGCTGGACTGCATCCACGAAGGAATGCAACAAGACACAATATCACAACACCTTGTCTCTCTATCGCAGGCAGAAAAGACTCGACGATTTTAGCTACAAGATAACCTTCTCATGATTAAAAGTGGATGCATCTTCGTACAATGGTAGGGAAGCCTTCACCGTGAATTGGTTAAGTAGTGCCATGATACTTTATAGGCAGGTCATCCAAGTCAGGAGCAGACCTTAGCACTCCTTGAGCACAGTTACTATTGTCCACAAATGAGAGACGATGTGGAGGGGTATGTGCGAACATGCCTCATCTGCCAGTAAGACAAGAGGACCAACCAGAAGACTGTCAACCTCCTTGAACCTCTACCTATCCCAGAACGTCCTTGGAAAAGTATTTTCATAGACTTCATCGTTAGCTTACCGAAGGTAGATGGCTTCAACTCCATCTTGGTGATGGTGAACTATTTATCTAAATATGCCACCTTCATCTCAACTTTTAAAGAGTGACCTACAGAGAAGTTGACAGAGTTGTTCATTAAGCATGTGGTGAAGCACTGTGATATACCAAAAAACATTGTGAGTGATCATGATGCTAGCTTCACGGGCAAATTCTTGTGTGAACTGTTTCGGCTATTCGGCTCTGATATGCTATTTTCAATAAGTTTTCTCTTATAAATCGATGAGCAGACAGAGTGCATCAACAGCCTATTGAAGCAATACCTCAGGCACTTTGTTAGCGTAAATAAGAAAGATTAGGTAAAGCTTCTGAACGTAACCCAATTCTGCTATAATCTTTAGAAGAGTGAGTCTTTAGGCTACAACCCATTCGAGATAGCTATGGGACAGTAGTCGTTGACCCTGCACACTCTAGTCGTGCAGGAGAAAGGAAGGTCATCCTTTGTCTATCAGTTTGTTTGAGATTAGCACAAGTAAATTGAGTTGGTGAAGGCGTTTTGACACAAAGCGGTCAAGAGAATGAAGAAGTAGGTGGACAAGGACCGTCGTCTTGCTGGATTTCATGTTGGGAACTAGGTGTTGGTGAAACTCTATCCGGATTGCACATGCATATTCTGTGGACGACATCGTGAACTGACCAGAAAGTATGAGATATCATTCACTATCACCAAGAAAGTGATCAACCTAGCGTACAAGCTGGACGTGCCCCTAAACTTCAAGGTGCATCCGGTGTTCCATGTGTGCAACCTGAAACTATTTTATGTGGTTGAGGGGGATCCAGAACGTAGTGTGCCACAACACACTCTTATCTTGCATAGGGCTTCGACAACACAATAGGCCGATAAGTGTCTCAACAAGATCCTTTGCCAAAAGATCAATTAATTGAGCGAAGCAAAGAAGTATCTAGTCTAGTGGGAGGAGACAGCGAAGCCGACGTGGGAGCTAGCATTCCGGATGAAGAGATGATATCCGACCGAAGTCAGGGCCTACCACGAAGTAGATGGCACAAGGGCGGCACATGACTTGAAGAGTCTTGTTCTCCTGCGACCTACTTTGTACAGTTGTGTCTAGAGTCTGTTTTGCTTTGGTTGAGTCTTGATGTAAAGTGTCGAGTTACTTGCAACTTTCTCTGGGCCACCTATGTACTTTGGTTCAGGTTGATAAATACCCTGAAGGGTTAGCCCATAGATCAAAACTGTAACGAGCCTTCGGGCAAAAATGTGAATGAATGTAAATACGAAAAGCTTTATTTTATTCACCCTCGTTGTAATTACTTTCAAGTGATTGTGATTTCTCTCCCTCTCTATCCTCTCGCTTTCTTGCACTTTCAGTTATCGAAGCTTCCGTAGTTACAAGCGAGCGATTAAAAGGCTTGGGACGGTAAAGAAGGACTATCACACCGTGCCGGCTTACCGAAGAATTAGGCTCGTAAACATCTAACACCCAACAGATGCGCATGCACCTACTCATTCAAACACATATATACACACGCACACAGAGATGGATCAGCAACTTTGCGTGCTGTTCGGGATAAAGTGGGCAATTCTGAATACGGGCCACCAATCATGATCCCCACCAAATCGTTCCTTAACCCAACTTAGGCTACAACTATGAATAGACCCAGTGATCACCAAACTTACTCATCAAAATTGAAGCCATATAGATTCGGGGTGGAAGATGCTAACCAATAAGAGATTTTTTTCATTAAAAGTGCCGATAAAAATAAATGTAAATTAGGAAATCCATTCCTATTATCATTAAATACTAATAAAAATAATGCACTAATGAATTGCGGTCATTATTTCGATTGGATCCGCAGGTGCAATGCGGTACGATTTGCACTCTTTATCCGTAAAGATGTTAAAACCTTATTATTATTATGCATAATTAATAAGGGTTGGAATCAGTTGCAGGGGATCTGGTAACGATAGCAGGCAGGGACTGAGATGGGTGGGGCCCAAAGGGATTGTTTAGGAGGCTTAATTGACATATGGGTGGGGGTGGGGGTGGGGGTGGCGTAAAAAGACGAACCATTCCTCTTGATGTGTTGCGTACCCACTCCGATGTAGATCCACGTGTATACCATTTCAATTTTATATTATCATTGTTTTGGACTCATGGGAGGGGAGCGTTTCTTCCCTTCCTTTTTTTTCTTTTCTCTCGCCCTCTCTTTCCTTTGGGCTTCTATTTTTCAATTATGCGTCATTCATTGATGGTGTCCGTTTTGATGATGGTCAACCTTGTAGAGTGACATCCGGGGCTTCTTTATGTCCAATAAAACGTATTCATTGTCTCTCTTCTCCCTCTCCTCTCATTAAATATATACACAAAAGAAGAATCAGTAATAATACTCTCTCTCTCTCCTTTGCTTTCTCCATCTCTCCCTTCAACGCTCATCATTCTTCTCCTCCTCCTCCTCCTCCTCCTCCCCCTCCCCCCTCCCCTTCTTCCTCATCTTCCTCTTCCACTTTTGCCTGTCTTGTGAAAAAAATGGTTTTCGAAGATGGGTGCAACACCAATCTCATGCTTTCCTTGGGGAACAGCTCTCAAGGAAAGACTACGGCCAAATCGTTAAAGATTAAACCGAATAAACCCTCCGGCGCAAGATCTGATCGGTTGTTTCCTCCCACCAATCTCGAACCAGATCTCTCTTTGTGTCTCCTAAACACTCCTCCTTCACGAGGTATATATATATTTATATGTGCTTTTCTTTGATATATTTTTGAATTGGATATATATATTAAAAAAGGGTTGTTAAACTTTTAGATGAGGGAACGACCGAACCACAAAAGAAGCTCGATGACAGTATGATTTATCATGAAGAGAAAGAGAACAACCTTCTATCGTCTCCTCACAGTGCCCCATCTTGCATAAAGAGAGAAAGGGAATCCGTTAGCGAAGATTTGGAAACTGAGAGAGTGTCCTCGAGGGTAAGTGATGAAGATGAAGAAGGTAATGGAAGGAAAAAGCTGAGGCTAACCAAGGAACAATCTGCCCTCTTGGAGGATAGCTTCAAAGAGCATAGCACTCTCAATCCGGTAAGACCACTATCTCTTTTTCCTTTAAAAATTTAAGGCTGTTTGTGGTTTTTATTCTTCATGGGGTTTCTTTATATATATATATATATATATATATATATATATATATATATATATATATATATATATATATATATATATATATATATATATATATATATATATTGAATCATATCTTATCATCTACTATTGTTTTCAGAAGCAAAAGCAAGCCTTAGCCAAGCAATTGAATCTGCGTCCTAGGCAGGTTGAAGTCTGGTTCCAAAATAGGAGGGCAAGGTACAAATTAACTTGAGAACCTTTTTGTTCATATATAGTATCAATGAATTTTATCATTAAAAAGTATGGAGATGTAATCTCATGCCCTCTCTTTTCTTTATTGTAGGACTAAGTTGAAGCAGACCGAAGTTGATTGCGATTTCTTGAAGAGGTGCTGCGAGACTCTCACAGACGAGAACCGAAGGTTGCAGAAGGAGCTGCAGGAACTCAAGGCTCTAAAATTCGCCTCCCCACTATGCATGCAACTGCCTGCTGCAACCCTGACCATGTGTCCCTCATGCGAGAGAATTGTCACCAAAGACACCAACAAGAACAGTTTCACAATGACCACAAAGACCCCCTTTTACAACCCCTTCACCCATTCTTCGGCTGCTTGTTAGGGAGTTTTAAAACTGATTAGGGGGAAGGGGCTGGAGGAGGACTCTTTCTTGGTAGTGGTCTCTCTCTCTCTCTCCATTTCCTGATTGCACTAGATTAGATAGCCCCCATTTGTAAATTCCCACTTTCTCCGGAGTTGTTATTAAAATATGATCAAAGGTGTAGAATTTGTTTAGATTTTACTGATGAGATATGTGTATATCATTAGCAACAGTGCGACACTCTTCTTGTTACGTTAACTTTTATGCAATATAATATTCTTGTATGTCAAACCATGTTTATCTTTTCTTGCTCTCCATTCATATCTTCTTTGACGGTTTTCGAATGGAGAGAGAGAGAGAGAGAGAGAGAGAGAGAGAGAGAGAGAATAATGACGGGTTTCAAAAAGTAGCGAAACATGGTAGTGGGGGTGGTCCCACTGTGTCTCCTGCCTCCTGCATTTCACATGGTGATGAGCAGGGAATAATGATGATGATTGATTGATTTTTTTGGTTGGGGGCTATTATGATTACATGATGGATCGACCGATGGCCCTCTCACGTGTTGTTTCTGTCCCTTGCTTCATGCTGAAGACAGGCAGACTAGTCCAGAGGCGTGTGGGACAAGAAAGTATTGGAATCTTTACACCCTTCTGATTTTCAAAGCAAGGTTTGGCAACTACTTGGACTAATGATAAACATAATCCAATGGTTTTGTTGGTCATGATTAAGATATTTAGCTAAAGTACAACATAAGAAATTGATCTAAGATTTGGTGGCCAAGGGGTGAACAGTGAGAGGGTAGGGAGTCACTGTAGCAAAAGGGATGGAAGGAAAAGAAATATTTGAGAACGAGCGTGGAAGAGGGAGTGGTGCCTGCCTTTCCCGTAGCCAGTGGGGTCAAGCCCACGTGATATGGCTGTTGATTGTGTGCTTTGATTCCACAAGAATGTCAGTAAGAGGAGACTTCGGTTTTCAATCCCTACTACCCCACCAACATCCCTCCTCTCTCTCTCTCTCTCTCTCTCTCATAACGCATTCAACACCCACTCATTCAATTCTTGCCCCATATAATGGGGGATCAAGAAAATGATGCACCTTCCAATAGAAAGTACGCAACTGTCGTAGATGTGGAAGCCATCAATGTCATGCTTTGCTCTTGTTTATTTCTTGATATTACGATTCTATATAAAGTAAAAGATAATCGCGTAGGTAATCTTTTTTTGCCTTTCTTGTCTTTTACATTTTCCTTTTTTAATGTGTCCATTCTTTTATGTCACAATTCAAATGTACCACAGCTCATCCCCAATCCTTTTTTTGGGAAAAAAGTATCATGGTGCAATTTTCAGTATATATGCCTGTGTTTGTCTGCACTATACGATTGCATGTTCTTGGGGAACAACTGGATGGTGGGGCTATGGTATTACTCCTCTCTCATGTTTCACCGATCCCTGTTATTTTTTATTAGTAAAATCAGTGGATGGTTTTTCTAGGGTAGGAAGATGGGTCTAGTGACAGTAACTCACAAGTAGGGTTCATGTTTCTGTCTGTTGGAACTTATTGGTAAATGACATGTTCAGTGATCAACTCATTAATGTGAAGATGGAGAGGGCTAGGAGTCATGACCCATGAATGGTAAGCATGGGCGTGTCTCACCAAAAACTTGTGAAGAAATTCCATCCAACACTGTAAACTAGAAAGGATGAGAGAGAGACTACGGACATGTAACGACTAACAATTTATTAGGCAATTTCTTGAGAGAGACAGACACAAGGACTTGTCACACCCATGCATCTGATTTCAATAATGCACTTGCAGCCATATATGACAAAGTACTGAAATTGGAAAATAACCAATCCCAGGGTGGTACTTGAAACCAAAAATGGCATTTACTCTGGCATAAATATTACTCCGCATTTAAGAGGCTGGTATGGTTCATGCGCATAGTAAAGCCACAAGGGAAAACTGTTATAATTTTTTCCCTCAAAATTAAAAGGTCAGCCTTGCATTCTTAAACAAGAATTAACCCAAAATTACGAACGTCAACAGCCCAATTTCCATTCCCTATTTATGCCAGGTGTACTTATCCCGATTCCAGTTATCCCAAAGAAGCAAATATGAAGCAAATTAATGTCCATCGAAGATTAATGACATATCTTGCAATAATCTAAAGTTAATGAAATTTTATAGCAAGAGAAGAGTTTGTTTCTGTTGTGGGAATTTCCTGACATCAATGGACGGTTTGCAGCCGTTCATCTAAGAGATGTATTTTGTTCAACTTGGTGTTTGGCTCGTTGGGGTTTGTTACATGGCCAACCTCGGGTGTGAAGCAACGTTATTGAGATGGACACCGCTAGCTAGTCATATGGATATTCTATAGGTTCTGTTTTCCCTTAAAGAAATGCATTTCTATAATTTGGGGTACAGTGCTGGCAGCTGCATGGGGCATTGCCACTATAATCCGGATCCAACCATCTAAGTTTAGCCAAATTGGGTAGATCCGTTTTTGCACAATGTATTACATATTGGACGAGTCACATGAGCTTTAAATCAAATTACTGTTTGATTAAATTTTTCACAAACTTGGTCACATTTCACATGATGCCAAATTAACACCTGAAGACCCACAATGTCCATACATATGCTGTTAACAGCCATGTTTGCCAAACACCCATTTCAAGGGTACATTGGCTATGTCAGTAAGAAAGGCTGTTTATTCATTTCCTTTATCCCCTTACGTTTTCTTTTTTCCTGATGACGAGGTAACCTTGCTGAGAACCAGGCCACTTAATGGGCCCACCTCCCTGAGAGGTAAACCCTAGGTGGGGTCACCGACACCTAAGCACTTTCAGAGCCCACCAGTTAAAGTCATTTATTTTCCCAATTAGTGGAAACAAAGAAAAAAAAAATCTTGGAATGCATTAGATGAGCCATTAGGGGCCTTAAACATTTACATTCTTATAACTCTCACTGGAACAAGAAAAAAGAACCTGAGACAAATGCTGCAATAAAGAATTACAACTGATCCCCATAAAGGTTCAGGGGATATCTTTGGCAAACAAGAAACTTGTCTTTCCAAGCTGTTCATACATAAGGATCAGTCACACTTTTTCTTGGAAAATGTCGCTTCCTCCATCTATTTTTTTTTTTTTTGGCTTTTAATAAGGTCCTAGCGAATCATATCTCCTAACCATCCTAAACGGCTTAAAAAAGCATAGCGTGTTTGCTTAATCTGCTCTCTCAAAAAAAAGTGTTTGCTTTATCTGAACTTAAAAATGTATTCTGTATAACTTGATAGAAAACATGCATTAAATGGGATATTGCACGTTAAGATGTGTTTTTAGAGTAGTAAAAAAGTCGAGGGCTAATGATGCACTAAAAGTTTAACGATAGAAAAAAGGGCAGATTTTCTAAAATTAAAATGTTTTAAAGTTTTTAGTAAATAAGCAAGCTATGGTAAGACACATCTCTAAGTTTAACATGTGCAAAAAGAATGCAACAATTGTTAGGAGATGAAACTGGTTAGGACCTACCAATTACTATAGGAACATCAAGAATTAATCTGATTGGAAGTTCCTTCAATTGTACCTTGGAGTTAACATGGTTTTCCATGGGAAAAATCCTAGCAACTTCATCAAGGTGATGCTCTCTTCTGTTGGAAGAAAAGCTTCAGCAGCAAATTTCAAATGAACCCATATTTTCTATGACATTTTCAACCAAAACCAAGACAAAATTCTTCATAAAAAGTTTTCTTTCGACGTCCGTATGGATCTTATTCTTTGAAAGATCCGACTCTATGTTCTGCTGGTATTTTCATGTTTTAGTTAGAGAATTCAGCAAAACCACTTGACAATTCCTATGTGGCAGCTACATCTCCATCATTCCTATTTGGCAACTTCTCCACAAGACCAGACCGCCAACCAGATGTGTCCTGTCATCGCTAGTAGATGCGTTATTTTTATCACTAACTCTATTTTCCGTGTGGCCAGAAGGGGGGTTGTCAAGGTATTGAGTTGAAGACCTCATATCAAACCCTGCTAGTGCACGGGTGTGTCTGTAGCTTTTAGAGGTAGGCCACGTGGGGCTCCACTCGGGATTCCGCTTGTCTTTGTCGGAAAAAAATGGTCAATGGAGTGGGCTGAATGAGATAATTGGATGATTGGGTCAAGCTTTCATAAGTTCATAACCCAGAGGTCTCAAGTTTGAATCCCACAAGGTAATCACCAGTTTGCCCATTAAAAGAAATGAAAAGAAAAGAAAATGGTTCATAGACTCTAAGGCCTTATTTGGATGACACCGGGTTTTTAACCTGGTTTTGGTTGTAAAACAAAGTTTTACCTCTAAAACTTAGTTTGGTAGTTGTTTGCCCACCAAACTAAGTTAGGTAAAAACTTGGTTTTCCCAAAATGGGTCAAAACCCAAATTTGAAAAAATCACCCCCCACCCTATTTTTCACTAACACTACAAAGAACAAAGTCAATAGCGCGTGACAAAAAAAGTTGACATTATTGACTTAACAATAATGATGACTTTAAATATCCCCATGAATGCCTTGGCCTCGTACAATTATTGCTGTCAAATTTTTTTGAGAAACAGTGTCTTTATATATCATCATAGGTATGCTTATAACAGCGATATTATATGATCATTAAATATAATATATTGTTGTTATAAACACACCTATAACGTCAAGTGTAGATATATCCGTTATAGGTATGTTTATAACGGTGACATTATATGCTCAGTTAAAAAACTTTTATGGGAATATTTAACAGGCATATAATATCGCCACTATTGATATATAACGAGGAGACAAAAAAAACTCTATATAGCGGTGATATGTCTATCGCTTTTATAACCTTTCTCTTTCTCTATAACGGTGACATTTATGTCATAGTTATAGCCTAGTATTTAAAAGGGCTGGATGAACCATTTTTCATTTTTTCTCTTCTTCTCTCTTTGTCTCTCTTTCTCTGATCTCTTTGCACTCTCATCGGATGACTGTTGGCCACCACTGGAGTGCCTGCTCCCTCCTCCCTGCTCAGGTGATACCATCACGCCCGTCCTCCTCTCTCTATGTGATCTCCCGCAGCTGGGCAGCCCTCCTCTTCTTCTCGGGTGGCAAGTATAAGGTTCTCTCTCTCTCTCTCTCTTCTTTTTCCGTTTCTTCCTTCTTCCTCGTTGCTGCAGGTGTGGGCTGGGTTCGGTTATGTTGAAATTTGCAATATTGGCAAGGAAATAACGTAAAATCTGGGGAGTGTTGTTTCAATTTTCATATTTTTCTTCGTGTCATCGGCGCCGTAGATTGGAAATAAATGATGTTAAAAGTTGCAGTCTTGTGAAGAAAATAGCCTAAATCTGTGAGCTGTCTGAGGGTTTCGTGTTATCTTCTCCATTTTCTCCCTTTTTTGTGGGGAATTGTTATGTTTCTATTCTCCTCTGATTGTGTGCCAATGCCAAGTGGTCGTTTTCACCTATTGAGTGCGCGCTTATAGTGATCCCGATAGGATTCCGTTTGACTTGATGCTGCATTGCTTGCTATTAGGGCATGTGTGAAACTGAAACAGAGCAACTATCTTCCTCCCATTTTTCTTTTCCCTTGTTATGATTTTGATTTCAGTTGTGGTTTTGTGAACCCTTTGTTGCACATTTTTCTTTCGGTGGATGTCATGCTACATAGCTCATAATCTTATAATTCTGCAAGATAATTTTGAAGCTAAACCCAAATAAAGAAATAGGTTTCATGCTGCAGAGAAAAGTCATATTCTTTAAACGGTTTTTTAGTGGGCGGCGTGGGTGCCTTGGGAATTTATTATAGCAAACTTTGATATGCCTCTGATTTTGAGAATAATTTGAACAATGTTGGATATTTGGGTTTGGGTCTAACCCATGACCTGGTTTGACACTAATGATGGGTTAGTAGACAATTATTAGGATTTAGTTAAAAAGGGATTACGAGAATGTGAAGAGGTTTACATTTTGCAACCCTCCCCTATCCTCCACTATAAATATGAGGCTTGATTGCATAATGAGGGCAGCTAAAGCCTATAGCTTGTGTTCTCGTAATTTTCATTTGGGTTCAGGGTCCTGCTCACCATCGACTTGAAAGGCTGGGCTCATCGTGAGCGTTGATAGGCTGAGGAGAATGTCGAACACCCGCACATCACATTGACCATGGCGTTTACCGATATGTGTTGATTTTGTATTCTGATTTCAATTCTATAATATATACCAACATTGGGTTATGAGCCCACTTACCACGTATTTCGCTGCACGTGTGAGTGCATCAAGAGCGTTTAGTCTACTCTCGTTGATGTCGACATATTTTATTTACACTGTTGACGTAGACTCGGGTATGCTGTCCCATTCTCGTGCCACCGACTGTTGTAGACTAATAGCTGTCAACAGTGCCTGAAACAATGGGAAGCAGGAACAGGGTCGGCATGTAGGATTGCTTGTTTGCTACTGGTGACTGGCGGCCTTGCTGGTCGCGGGTCGCCGATAGTATGTGTGCCACTACCCCCTGTTACAGATTGTTTTCTGAAAAAGCAAAGGGGGATCCGGACCCCTTCGCATAAACGACTTTCATTGGGAAGGAAGGGGGAGTCAGTAGAGGCACATCATTGCCATCCTCTACAATCAGAGGACGGTGACTCTGTTTTTTTTTCAAGTTTTCATTTTTTGAGAAATCAGAAACCGAAATGAAACTCTATCTTCCACCGACAGATCAGTGATGGCAGACGGTGGTCACTGTCACCATCGACCGATCTTCGCAGCGGCTGCCTAGGTCGACGACCGACAATCATGATCGGATGCCGGTGGAATGGTTAAAAAAAAGTATCCCATATGCTTCAGCGGTTGGGAGCTTGCAATACGCACAAACCTGCACACGACCTGATATCGCATTTGTTGTAAGAATGCTTGGTAGATATCAGTCAAATCAAAGTATTGCGCATTAGAAGGCAACGAAGAAGGTCATGCGCTATTTACAAGGAACGAATTACTATATGTTAACCTACAAAAAAATTGACCACCTATAGGTCATTAGATATTCTGATGCAAACTTAGGAAAATGTCTTGATAGTAGAAAGTCTATTATTGGATACATCTTCCTACTAGCAGGTGATGTCATCTCATGGAAAAGTGAAAAGCAATCTACAATTGTTAAAGAATGTACTGAAAATCATTTGGTATATATTGATACAATTGGTGTGAAAGAAATGACTGTAGATCCCCTTACTAAAGGGCTAGCACCCGAATTGTATTTTCAACATATAAAAAAGATAGTTTGTTTGATTCCTTCTGATGTATGACAATACATTATGTGATAACATTTGTGAAAATAAATTGATTCTCTATGTCTTCGTATATTATTGATTTTGCATAAAAGATCTCTCATTTGGTTAGAGAGAATAGAAAAATAACAATATTAAAATGACCAATAGAATGGGTTAGAGACCAACCTTTTCATAAAGGTAATCTTAATATGCTATAACACTAAAAATGAATTATATTATAGTACATGAAAATATGATATTTTATAAAGAGTTGATCATATCTATGACTCATATGATTCATTCTTGTGATACAGGATAGCATGTGAACTCACATGAAGAATTAAATTGAGATAACAGTATGAACTTCAATTTTGTACCATTTTTAGTGTCAATGGGTTAAGTGGAAGAATGTTGGATATTTGGGTTTGAGTCCAACCCATAACATGACCCGGTTTGACACTAATGAGGGGTTAGTGGACAATTAGTAGGATTTAGTGGGGTAGGGGTTACGAGAATGTAAAGGGGTTCACATTTTGTAACCTTCCTTATCCTCCACTATAAATATGAGGCTTGACTGCATGATGAGGGCAGCTGAAGCCTATAACTTGTATCCTCGTAATTCTTATTTGGGTTTAGGGTCCTGCTCACCATTGATTGGAAGGCCTGGGCTCATCGTGGGCATCGATAGGATGAGGAGAATGCCGAGCAGCCGCATGTCGCATCGACCATGGTGTTTACCGGTATGTGTTGATTTTGCATTATGGTTCCAATTCTATAATATACGCCAACAAACAATAGTTGTTTACGGATTGAATAGATTGTTTGAGGATGATATATTTGAGTGAGATATAGCAAATACAAACTCATGAATATAATAACACACCTACTTTAAAGTTTAGAGGTCATACTGTTCCAAGTAGACCAATGTGTCGATCTTTCTCAGCATTGAACACTTGCTCTAAAGACGAAATTTGAACAGGAAATGTAGTCATGGAAAGCGTGCTACTACAAAAATTATGTAGTTGGTAAAATTTTTAGGTCTGACTCAATGTGGTGCTGGAAAATTAAATAGTACTTTGGCTGATCTCCTAAGGTAGGATATAGATGTGAAAGTTAGAAGAGGATTGACCATTGCTTTAATTTCCTTTTTACTTTGAAATTCTCTTTGTTTGCAGGTTAGGATTCTTTAGGATGCAATTTCTAATTTCTTTTAGTTAATGATCATATCAATCTAAATTGCTCTCTCCATACTCATTTTGCATGTCTAGCTGTGACTCAAAAGTGATATATGACTGCACACCAGGCATTGGCAAATGCAAAATCTGGAGTGTTAACCATGTTGTATATGTGACAATAATTAACAAGACGTGGATTTTTTAACGTTCGTGAAGTTTCATGCTTTTGAACTTCCAAGTACTTAAGAAGAAAACAACTCAAAGTGACATGTCCAAATACACTGGTGAGAATGGAAAAAGAGTTGATGTTGATAGAAGAGGAATCTCTAATTGTGGGATTGGTGATCAAATATTCTATTAGATATAGTCTTTATTTCTGAAAACATATTTGTGTTTTTTCAAATGTTTAAGTGCACATAACTTGTTACTTATGGTAAGTGTGGACATATATTATTGTTGATCACTTAACTTGTGTATCTACAGCTCTTGAAGTTTTTTTTTTTTTTTGGATAGTCTAAGGGAGAAATCTCCATCATCGACCACACATTGGCTGGCATCCGGTTGGTAAAACCTTGAAAAAACAATTAGAACACACAAAAATTATATTTAAAAAGAAAAATTCTTCAAAAAAATTTAATACAAATCCAACTTTCCCAGATCAATCATCTCAGGTATTAGATTAAAACATTTTTTAATATATATATATATGGTAAGTATTAGATACTAAAGAAGATGCAAAATTATTGAGTAAATAATTAAATATCAAAATTTATTTATGGAGAGTGGATTGAATGACCATTTGACTAAATACTAAAGAAGATGCTCATTCTTTAGCCTTTACCGACTTTTTTCTATGCTTTTCATACATTTCATGCTTCACATATATTAAAACAATTCTTTAAATACTTAAATATAAATCACTTTTCTTTCAATTTTTTATAGATGGACTGCCTAAGTATGATGGTTTTATGCATCTTTCATGTCCATATAGAATGTTATTCTGGTGTTGATGCTTGATGTTTAGTAGCATAAGTGACTTATGATCTTGTTTGATATTGTTATTTCATTAATGTGCTGGTGATGTTAGTATGTATGAAGTCGTTATGCTCTTTGATATTGCTAATTTATGTTTAAGTTGTTGTTGTGGTATGACCTCTATTGTCCCTTGATATTGTTGATATAAATTGCTGACATCGTAATAATCTTGTGATGAATTTTCATATCTTGATTGAAGACATATTTAATAAATTTACTTAATTTGGCCATGTGATTATGCATGGTGATGTGACCTATAATTATTTGGATCTATCTGAGCATTCTAAACCTAATATTTGGTCCAACTTGACTCATATTATAAGATAAGATTATAGAATATAATCAATAAAATATATAGTTGATGGCATGCCAATCATCATAATATATTTGTGGTTGTTTTTTTATTTTTAAATTCTTATCATACATATGTTGTCAGAAAGTCTTAATTGGTTGGACTCATGGCTAAACCCAGAAATTGATATGAGTGTAATTAAACATCTACTTATTAAAGAGTTGACAAAGTATCTAGGGCCACAAAGAAAGTGTAATGCAAGTACCTTTATGTTTTTTTTTCTCTCGAAAATGAGTTCAAAAATGTATATGGTTCGTGTTTATATTTTATAATTGTTTGTTATCTTAACTCCATGATCTTGTTGTTGTTATTCAATTGATTTAATCTTATTTTTGTATGATTCAGTTGTATACAGTATAGTTTGAGCTAATATTGTTTGCATAAAATTAACAGATATTGGCATATCATTCACGACGAAGAGGTCGACATTCTTCCTCCCCATGGATTAGTTCACCATCCGCCAGCCAAGGTAAACACCTAGACGATATTGACTTCAAATCATAGGTGGGTGATACTCAAGGGAGGAAGAAAATACCCCTGACACACCACAGGCCACTGCAACTCCAGAGTCATCCATGATGGCCTTAGATAAATATTAATCTAATATTTCTTTAGTGCAATTAAAATTTTATTATTATCATTCTTATTAATATTTGTTTCTTATAACAAATTAACAACTGCAGAATCTTCTCAGCGCAAGTGTGAGAAGAGCAAATGTGTAGTCCACCAAAAGAAAATCAAGCAACGAAAGGTTTCAGTAACTATCAAGCCTGAGACACATGGAGTCATGGGCAAGGGCACCTCTGTATTCTCTAAGAGGCTTTCGTGCATCGTCAAGGAGCATACTAATATCACTTACAAGTCATGAATAAAGGTCCTAGAGGATGATAAGATGGTGTTATGTGAGGCAGTATTGTCTAACTATATTTTGATGAACAGATTAATCTATAAAAAAAAGTGTTATTAACCATATTTTGATAATTTGGTGCAGGCCGAGATTGATTTAAATAAGGATATATCTAAATATCATGCTACCATAGATAAAGAACTTCAATTATCATACTTTAGGGTGTGAGAAGGTTTTCACAAGCATTACAAGTAGTTTGAAAACTACAACAAAGCAGCAAAACATCCTCCTGAGGGAGTTGACTCTAAAGTATGGAAAGTGATTTGCAACTTTTTCATTGAAGATTATTGGACAGTAAATATTGGATATATGAAGCAAATAAATATTCAAATTTTTAGATTTTCGTGAACTAATTGATCTTCCTTTGGTTAACAACGGATATCAGAATTTTTTTTACGAATAGAGCAAAATAGATAGTCCAACATACCAGTAGATTGTCTTCATATATCCAAAGGTTTCATACAATGTAGGGGAGGAGTTTGGAGATGATGTATATTTGTTTTTTGAAGTGTGTCTGTTGCAGTTTTGGAGAGGATGTAGTGGAGGTGGTTGGAAAGGATGTATGTTTATTTTTTGAAGTGTGTTTGTTGCAGGTCTGAAGAGAATGTAGGGAAGGGGGTTGGAGAGGATGTATGTTTGTTTTTTGAAGTGTGTTTGTTGCAGGTTTGAAGAGAATGTAGAGGAGGGGGTTGGAGAGGATGTATGTTTTTTGAAGTTTGTTTGTTTTTTGGAGTGTATGTTTATATTTAAATGTATATTTGAAGTTAAATATTTGAGAGGGTTAGAGATGATAAATGTTTGAAGAGGTCGGAGAAGTATATATTTATATTTGAATATATGTTTCAGGATATATAAACACTAGTGTATGTTTATATTTGAATGGATATATGTTTGAGGATGTTTGAAGTGTATATTTGAATTGTATTTGTTGTTTTGTTTAATGTAATATAAAAAAAATGAAAACTAATATAAAAAATTTATTTTTACAGGTTTAAAACCTTTATCAACCTTAAACCTATGTTGCCATTACAACCTATAACAATGACTAAATTATCGCCTTCATAGCCTATAACAACGACTTACTTCTCATTGTTATCAACTATAATGGTGAGTTAATTCTTCCTATTACACACTATAAAGGAGACATAGAAATATCATCGTTATAGGTATGGGTCATCGTTATTGGTGTTTTCAATTCCAGTAAAATTCTTCACTGGTATTGGGTCACACATTAATGGAGTCCTATAAATGTAACCTTTATTATTCAATTGAGGACAAAAATTGGTGGTCATTTTTTATCACAGTTATAAACTTATAGTGGTGATAAATAGGGCAATAGCGGCGTGAAAAGTCACTGCTATTAACCCTCATCCTTGTGGTGTAAGTAAACTTGTTTTATAGGGTGGGGTGGGGGTGGGAGGGGAAGGAGAGCTCGTGTCTCTCAATCCTCTCCAAGGTTGTTAAATGCGATGAGGCGAAGCGAGGCGTTGAGCCTGCGCTTCGCCTCTGAGGCGTACGCCTCAGGTACTGAGACGTACGCCTCTCACAACTGGTATGGAAGTGAAGCGGTGGGAGGGGAGGCAGGGAGCGGCGGAGGAGCAGTTGGCCGACACGTGGCGGTGGATCCACCGGCACTTGGGGTTAGCACAGCCGACGAATCGGGCGGAGGAGGAAGACTTGGGGATGAAGGAGGGGGTTCTGGAGGTTGATGAGGGGCAATTTGCTCATCACAGCACGCCTCGGTACCTTGAGTGTGCGCCTCGCCTCTGAGGCGTACGCTTCAGGTACTGAGGCGTACGCCTCTCACAACACTGATCCTCTCTCCGCATCATCTTTGGAAATTGACCATTGCTCAGCTAATGGCCCAAAATTGCTTGGACAATACTCTCTAAGCCATTTTCTAGATTATATCTGGCCAGAAAGTAGCCAAAAAGCTTTGGTACTGTTTGGAGAACACCCAAAACCATGTAAAAAACAGGCAAGAGAAGCACCAACTCGGCCATTTCCTAGTTGAAAAATGGTCAACGCTTTAATTTTTATCTTTTGTACTTTTCAGCCAACTAACAGTTGTAAAATTGGTGAGATATGATGCCTCCTGATAAGGGTGGCACTATCTCAATCATTTCTCGACCGGTGGCTGACTAGAAAATAGTTTGTTCTTTTTATTTATTTATTTATAATTTTTTGTTTTTGCTTTTTCAACTATTTTTTGTCCAACCATTTGACCAGAAAATGATGGGCAAGACTAGTCTGGTCATTTCTGGTTGTTTGTTGGTCGCAAACCCATCAACTCCTTTTTATTTTATTTTTTGAGTTCTGGAAACCCAAAAGCTAGTTTTTTAGGTTTGGGGTCATCCAAACACCAACAAATACTGGTTTAGGACAAATCTAATTTGTCAAAAACCAAGCCTTAAAGCAAAACCATGAGAAACTAGGTTTTGGGCTCTATCATCCAAACTAGGCATATAGTTGTTACACACAAAAATTCAGAGAAGACCCAAATGCAACCTCATCAAGTAAAAAGGTCTTTTCAACTTTAGGTGGAGACCAAAGAGGTGATGTGACTGCCAATATGACTCTTCTCCTAAAAGAAAAGTCAAATGATATGTGTTCGCAGCAGCATGAAGGAGAGGCAAATTAGTGAGGCCCATAAGGGGTTGCCAACATGAAGAAGTAAGGGACATCGCCTACTTTTTCTAAAAATGCAAGATGAGAATAGAGTTCAAATCAAACAGGTTTTCCTTTCCTTAATTGTTATTTTTAATTTTAGGTAATTAGGTCTAGTAAGACTTCTATTAGGAAGGGACTCTAGAATCTTTTTTCTAGTTTAGTCCGGTTAGGACATATTTTTTGGCAACTAGATGATGTTTGTGTTATTTTGGTTAGCTTTTATTTTTTAATTAAAATTTGACTCTAGTCCAGGCCCAAAAGCCATAAACATAGTCCTGAGATCCCCTTATGGATTATGAATAAAATTTGGAATTGAATATCTCTCTATCTCTTCTCCCAAATGTTTAGGATGCCTTTCTTTCGCTTTTTCTCCCCTCTTCTCTTTCTTCGATTGTTGGTTCATGTGAGGACCAGGCCTCTCAGGCTCATTGGTCATCCCTTCCGAAGAGCCCAAGCTCTTTGGTACCCCGATGAGTGTGATCTTGTTTCTCTAGCAATATGTTCAATGTTGGATCGTATGTCAATCTTCCAAAATGTGGGAGTCACCTTTCCCAACTTGATACTGAATTGAAGGTGCACCCTAACCTTTGATCTCAGTCTTAGCCTAGCCCTGACCTATTTTCTGAGACCAATACCCAAAATCGCATCCCATCGTTAGACCAGCCCATTCGATTGGACCGATCCGATAACTCTAGACTGTCAGTAGCCTTTTCAACACATCCTAAACCACTTTCACCAAACCCAGGAAGCTTCACTGAACACTCGGTGACAACCTCTTGGCCTGAACTCCCTAAGCCAACCTAAAATGGTCTTTTCAATTAGAAAACTAAGCATGGTTTGAACCGCCTGACCTTGCCAGCCCACTCTAAGGCCTTGCCTACTACTCCATATCTCGGGAACGTGTACCAGACCTTTGCATGGATCTCAAGACAAATCTAAACCCTCTACACCAGGTTCTAGCAATTTTGGACCTATACTCTAACCAGAACCATCTACCAAGCCCAAAATGAACTTACTCGGCTAGCCGATTGTCACCCAAACCGCAACAACTAAAAACCCATGGCCTCCTCCCTACCATGTCAACAAGCAGGCCCCAAGACCTAAGACCAACAGGTTTCATCAGTTTGAGTTCCTGGGACTTCCATTGAAGTACTCATCCATTGCGAATCAGGTAGCATTTCCATTGAAGCACCTGACTGTTGTGAATTCTGCTCTCTCGACCCGGGCCTATCTCCGGTTCGTCTATCAGAAGCCCTATAAATCCAAAGGTAGAACAAAAGTTCTCATTTTACTCAGTAGGTTGTAGTTGTCTCAGGCCGATCTTTCAGAATAGGACATGTGCAGTGTGAAGCTCTACTGAGTGAAAAATGCATCGAGTTTAGGAACGTGCGGTATGCGTTCGCTTGATCGGTGATGTGCGGTGGTAGTACGACATGTGATAGGCATCAGTATCGTTGTTAGTGCATCGTTGTGTAGCGGCACAGACGTGGAGCGTTGTTCGGTTAAGCAGTGTCAACGGATCAGAGGATGTTGCATTTGAAAATTTGGTTAAGGACCTCTCGGCTTTCAAGATTGTCTCACGTGTAGCGGTTGGACGCACGGGGTGCATGTGGGTTAGGACTAAATTCTTCAGGAATCATATTAGGTGATTCCAACCGAGTATGGTGACTCAGGGCTAGGCGAGTGAATGCCTAGACACTGACGAATGAGTCTAGGTGGTGCTCTTTGCAATGATGTTCAATCATCAACTGGTCTTTGGACTGGAGGCTGCAAGGTCATGTTCCTTCGGTGGCGAGGTTTTGCTATGTCATGCACATGAAGTTGCAATACACTTCATGGCACGCAAGGCTAATGCATAGTTTGTGCCTTTTTCGAAAGTGATAGCTGGTATGGGACGACTATGCACTAAGCAGCATAGACTACATGAAATGCGCATTTAGAAATACGCTTGATTAGCTTCTGCTAGGCAGTTGTGCACGGGGTGGTGTGCAGGGCCAATGAAAATGATTCAGCATATGGAAAGGTGTTGGTACGCGGCCTTTGGCCGTTAGGCTGGCCAGCTTGGCATGTCGCAGGTTTGAGAAACATTTTATGCCAGTGACAGAGCTATAGAAAGGCTTGCGGCGGTAAGAAAGGACCGTCGCGCTGCACTAGCTTATTCAAAATATTGCTATTTTTTCCACATATCTTCGTACATATACCATAGTGTCATATTACATACATAATATAGCTCTCTACTAACACAGGTTTGAACTTGACTTAGCAATCTGAGCTTGAGCATAGGCTTTTGCTAAAAAAGCACCCTTGGGCAACTTTCAGCTCTGCTTGATTCTTGGTAGATGTTACTGTGTCATATTACATGTGCATTACATCTTCACTAACAAGATATCTATGGTGTATGAATGCTAGGGAAAATCTAAAAGAATTAAGGACCTCAATGAAAAAAAAGTCAATCCCAAGCTTGGCCTTACCAATGAGATGAGCTCGAACATACTCTGGCAAGTTAGATGAAAGTGCAAATGAAGCTTTACACTTTAGTCAACCAGCCTAAGCTAGAAAATTCAGTACTCAGCTTCATTATCAATGGTCCTACTACCAGTGTTCATCTAGTGATGATGCTTCCAAGCTGAATGCCAGGTTCAACTTCTTCCTTCACTACTACTTCTTCACTACTTCCAGCAAACATTTCTTTCTATTAGTTTTAATGCATTAGACATAGTGTTGGCTTGTTCTTGAAACAGTCAAAATCCATCTCCTTACACACTGAGACCCTAAACAGCATCTAAGCTTCAAATTTGTTGGCATAGGATCACTTTGTTGAGGCACTTCATATGTTTGGATTGATAATAGATAGTTTATGTCTGCTAATTGTCCCAGATTAGATTCTTTTCCATTAAAATTGAACTTTACTAAATATCCAAGTACAACCCCATCTTAGCTTCTTCTTCTTCTCAGACTTTAAAGCAACAAAGTAGGATTTTCCTAGTAATTCATTCATAAATTATAAATTTGTGGTAATTCAAAATGTTGATATCACAAGCGACTGTTTGACCAAATTTCTCATTGAGATAAACCCTAGTGAAATACTCACGTGGTCAACAAGTACTTGTTAAAAAGAACTCGGGCAGCTAGCAATTAACTAACCATTCTCCACATTGATATTCCAATACTTATTTAATGAACTAAAACAATAATGTAGAAATCAGAGCTATTATCTACCTTACCTAGATAATTCCTCAAATTCTTATCAATAACCAAAGGATAGCAAACAAAACAATAAACAGAAGTCCCCTTACAAGACTTTAATGTAAAATTAATAGGATTTCACAACCACGGGGTGACACAAGAACAAGATGTGATGAAGCAAATGGCATGGAGAATTATGACCAAATTGCTGTTATTGTAGCCTAAAATTGAGATTCTCTGCTTCATAGCTGTTTGGCCAAAAGAGATAAAGATGCAGTGTGGAAGGATATAAATTATGGAGAGATCGCCAAGAGAACTCAACAAATGAAGAAGAAAACAAAAAGTTAAAAGTTGGATATGTTGGGAACAGAAGATTCAAAAAAATAAGATGAATGTTATCACAATTTTCAGAAAGATGAGCATTGTCAAGTGGGAGTCCTATTGAATGAAAAGAACCCAGACTTGAAATAACAAACAACCATAAAAGAGCTTTACAAGATACTAAAGTAAAGCAGTGCCTGCACCCAAATGGTAGAGTTTCATCTCCATGAAGCAGAAGCAAACAACAATGCTACTGGAATCACATAAGCATATTCAAATCTCCTACTACATTGTTCAAGGACATCAAATACATGAAAATGAAAACGTCCTACCTAACATGGTGTCTGGCTATCTGCTTTTGCTCTCATGTTTAACTTCAGATTTAAAGGAGGGAAAAGAAAAACATAACCATCAAGATGGCACCCGGAAAATGCTCAAACGAAATTGTTGCAACTCCATATCATTAATTTCCCAAGTGAAAACAATCCATAGGAAAGAGAAGACAAAGTAGAACAGAAAAGTGGAAAAACCGAAGCAAACCTGAATTACAAGACAAGAGAAGGGAGCTTATTCCATCACAACCTTTGCCCCTAAAGCCTTCAATTTCTCGACGATCTGTTCCCCTTCCTCCTTGGAGACTCCCTTCTTGATCACCGACGGGGTCTTCTCCACCAAATCCTTGGCTTCCTTCAGGCCCAAATCAGTAAAACTCCGAACCTCCTTAATGATCTTAATCTTCGCGGCCGCTTCGTACCCATCCAGCCTCACTTCGAACGCCGTCTTCTCGGGCTTCTTCTCCTCTGAAGCTGCGGCCCCGCCCTTGGCCGACGCCATCGCGGGCGCCGTCGTCCCCGGTTTCATAACCGCAATGACGGGACTCTCCGGCATTCCAAGCTTCTTCCTTATGATGTCCGATAGTTCCGCGACTTCGAGCAGGGTAAGCGAGGAGACCTCGTCGACGAGGCGGAAGACTCAGTCGGTCGGAGGGCTCCGGTGCTCAGTGGGGTCGAACGTCGCGGGGTCGTAGTCGGCGGGGAGCTTCCTATGGTCGTAGATCTCCTCCTCTTCCTCATCATCCTTCTCGGGGAGGGCGGAACGATTCCGGACCAATTTGGGAAAGATGGGTCTCGACGAAATGCTCAAACCTTTCGAGAGACGGTGGGCGAATCGAGAAGCCAAGCTCATAATGGGGAGATTTCTGCTTGCCTCTTGTGATGGTGAGAGTGGCTGATGATGGTGGTGAGAGACGCTTCGTAGGCTGCGCTAGAACTAATTCAGTGGGGGATTGGGATGATTATGATACATTCTGCGAAGAGGTTGGGAGTGGCCGATCGAAAAGAGAGGCGAACAGAGCAAGAAGATTCCACGGCACAGGGGGGGGTGGCGAATCGTTCTTCACCTCCTCGGTCTCTCTCTACTCACTCACGAGTCGCGAGTCTCTCAGGCCCTACCTAGGTCATAAGGGACGGGATCCGGTTCGGTTTGGATCTGAACTTCGTCTTCATGACCCCAGGCCCAGCGTGGTGCTTCGATCGCAGTTTGGATCTGACCCCAGGCCCAGGTTGGTGCTTGGATCGCAAATTCCGAGGCTTAGAGACACCGATCCATCTGCCCGGGACTGTTCTCCTTCACCGGATCGCAGAAATACGTTAATTTTAATTGAAACACGAATCTCAGACATGCTTTTTCAAATTTCAAGGAGTGTTCAGCTATGTATGTTGTTGTTGCCTGGCATGAGCCCTTCACCACATTCACATTAAATCCAAAAGCATTATGATTATTGCACACAAAGTCTCATAATGCATAGTGGGGAAGATGTGTGTGCATGCCACAGAGTGTATCTTGTGCTTGGGTTCGGCGCTGGATTGTACAAAATATATGGAATGTGCACAGGTGTGATGCAGTACGGAGGTGGCAATAGATGCTTGGACGTATGCAAAGTACACTGGAAATGCCCTTAGGAGTGATGAATTGGCTGATCGCGGCGTGTATGGTGCAGTTGAATCAGCCCCATAGCAAGTATGCCCAAATTGAGCCCGCCCCACCTGTGCACAGGTTGTACACGGTGTAACACCTTGAAAATTTAGAGACTTCAAATTTTGCTTAATTTTTTTTTTAAATACAGTGAAAGTATATTTTCAAAATAGAAATATGCTCTAATCTTCGAGCTTGTCACAGGTTGAAAACCAAACCACAATAATTATTTCAAAAATATTTTATTTATTTGAATAAATATCATAGTTTATAAAAGCCAAAAACACATAGACTCAAAAACAATTCAAATTAACCTAATCTACACCAAAATTACAATTGAGTTCTTGTGTACTGAAGCATTCAGTACATTTATATTTGTGAAATTGAAATAAGTGAGACAACTTAATGTCACATGTACTAGTAGACCTCTCTCGGGTTTCTGGTATTTACGGAATCATATATACAAAAAATATATGACATTTCACAATCTGCATGCATAAGATACATCTCCTTTATATGTTTTTCTGTAATCACAATTGAATACATATTCTTATTTCATTTCACATAATAGTTCTTTTAACTGGGATAAATCTAATTATGCAATTAATTGAATAATCATAAGGAATTACTTGAATCTCACAATCTTTTAGGATTTGTGTATATAATCAAAATAAATTAAATCTAAATAATCATAAAAAATTGTTTATAGTTTAAATCAATTTAAACAATTAATTAAACAGATAATTATGTATCTGCATGCTTATTCTATATGCATGAACCATATTATTGTCTTTCAAATTAAATTATTTTTGCATTAAATGTCATACTAACAAACATTTCACAAAATTAAATGACAATCCTGATTCAATAACCGAGGCACCACTAGCTCGATCAAAACTACATGCATTCAAACTTTCAAGAAACGTTTATTCAAACATTTCAATTTCATATTTTACCCTTGTGCCTGCACCAAGTGTCCACAATTCCTTCGTTAAGTGTTTATAAATCTTTTTTAATGGAGAAGAAGAACACTAACCTGTATTTGATGAAATCCTTTTGAAATTGTCTTTTTAAGAAGATATGAAGAACGCCGTTTATAAGCTTCGGCTATCCTTGGATTGATGAAAAGGTAAAGTCAAATCAAGTTTTTTGATCTCCGTAGCTTGAATCGCACCACCGTGGATTCAGGTATGCAAACAAAGGTAAAAACATGTACAAGTACTTAATAAAAAAATTATAAAGAATTGAAATAAGCAAATTAGGAAACTAGAAAATACCTTTTTCAAACTCGAGGGTTTTTTTAGCTTTTATGTTTTTTTTGGTTGGTCAGCACCTTTGCGTAGAGATGAGTGTTCTTTAATGGTGTCAGGACAGAGTGTTGGTAGATCTTGAATAGGCTTGTTCTGCAGGGCCAACACTTTAGTATCTAATTTTCATATTCTCAAGCTATAGGGGTGATCCCTTATTAATAGAGTTCAAAATAAGATATGAATCACTGAATTTTTGGGTCCAGATCCAACCTAAATGGATCTAGGTCTATTCTGAATGAGGGATAAGGCCTATCCAAGAGAGTCTTCTTGGATGAAAGTTCATCCAAGAGGACTCCTCCCGCCCTAGAAGATGTAAAGGGCGATGGAAAGATATAGGGATAAGCCATTTGGCTTATCCACACATTTGGTGTAGCGGACGAAGAAATGACTTTTCCATCCCAAAGCAGATGGTATTTTGTTTTGTTGTCCTGTAACAAATGGAGGTGCAATGAGGCATCCTCTAGATGGATGGAAAAATCTCATTCATCGTTCGAGTTTTGGGGATTCCTGGTACCTACAAACACTTGAAAAGACGTCAGTAATCGGGCATCATAAAATTTTTGTGTCTACAGATGCTCTTCTTTGTCATTAATCGAATATGATTTTATTTATGACAAATAAGTAGACACTCAAAGCTTGAAAAACTAGGTTATTGGGACTAAATTTAGTCATGCCAAACAAGGTCAGGCTAGTGTTTGAAGGAAAGACTGGGTTGTCGAGACCGTTAGGCATCTCACCAAGCGAGGTCAGATCGGTCTGAGTTCAACTTGATTATCAAGACCATTTGGTGGTCTTGCCGAGCGAGGTTGGTGCTTATGCAGGATTAATTAGATTGCCAAGACCATTTGGTGGTTTTGTCGAGCGAGGGCGGTGCCAGTGTAAAAAATGAGAGAGAACTGGGATGTGGAGACCATTATGGGTCTCATCGAATGAGGTTGGACTAGTTCAGAAACCACTTTATTCATAGTAGAGAGAAAAAATATTGGCTTCAAGCAAGGGTAGCACAAAAGGAATGTGGTTACCTTCCATGCCCTTTACATCTATTTTGATTTTTTATGTCTTTCGATAATTTTCTTTTGAGAATTTGTAGGGGCAAACATTAGGAGTCATACTCCTTTTGTGAGTTCATGGATAAGGTAAAGTTGCCCCAATAAGTCCTTTGGGTAGAGGTGTCTTTCCTAGGATGATCAATTTGGATATAAAGCATTCTGCCCTATTGAAGAGAATCATGCATACTTCGGTCAAGGTGGCACCTAAGAGATAGCATATTTTTTTGCATATTCTTTAGACCCAAGATCCCTAAGGCTAGACTCTTCGATACATTATGATGCATGCAATGAGCTTTTATTGTATGCAATAGAACTTATGCATTTGTAGTAAAGTGGGTAGCCTATGATTGATCATAACCTTCCTAACAAGTTGATTCATGCACTTGAAATTCCTACACTTGAGACTTTCCCCCTCTCAGTTCAGTCTAAGATAGTGAAACTTTGCTTCACTGGTATTTTTCTTCTTTAATTCTGCCTTAGTTTTTAAGTAACTAGTTATAGGGATATGATATTAAATCTCAAGGCATTCATGTTTGGTCTAATGGTCTTCATTGAGGGTTGAACTCTAAAGGACTAGGGTTTGATGAGAATGCATTCAAGTACACCTCTTGTCCTTAGGTAAGTCTCATGAAGTCTTTGTTTTTAGCTCAGAGGGCATACTCTCCACTTTTGTTATCCTTTGATCGGAGACCTGACAACCATGAGTCTTATGGCTTTCCAAACTAAAAGGAATGCCTCTAGCTATCCAATCTCTGCCTCCAAAGGCCGTATGACTAGAGCCTACCATCTTTCCATAGGTCTAGAGGTAAGTATTGACTTTCTTCTATCTTTCATTTTTTCATTCCAACTTTTACCCCTGAGGCAATCGTATGACCGAATCCTGCCACCACGTCATAGATCTAGAGGTGAGTATTAGTCTCTTTTTTTTCCTTTTTTTTTTGATATTTTCCCTATCGAGGTAAAAGAAAATGACTCCTCAGGGGGGCAACCTATGAAGCTGATTAGCATTTAAGGTATTCAACAACCAACTCTTTTTTTGGAGAGTCGGTTGCCTAGGTGGGTTTCACAAGCTTTATACTTATGCATTGATAATGATGTCATTCCTCTATAATCCATCTGTATAAACGCATGGGCTAGAATTATTGGATTAAATTATATTGGCCTCATTGTGTCACTTCCTCATCTTACCTTGAAAATTTGATGTTTTATATGGTAAACTCTCAAGTGCAGGGACACACATGCAGAAAGGATCATCTTGAAGTGAGTTGGATTTGTTTTGGGACAAGATCTCTAACATTTAATGATATGCCTAGTACAATAGTGAAACTCTATCATTTTCTCATGATTGTTGGAGTCAAGGTGAACTAGACTGTCAAAACTGTTTTAGGTCTTGTCGAACAAGGTCATATCAGTTTAAGAATAACTAGAATATGAAAACCGTTGTGGGTCCCATCGAACAAGGTCAGACCATTGTTTAGAGGTAAATCGGGCTTTCAAGACCATTTAGGTCTCGTTGAACAAGTTTGAGCTGGTTTAATATTTGTATGCTTGGCTACTAGAAGTACCCTCTTGTCTAAGAGATTTGGACTTTTGATGACTTTATGATGCATTATCCCTGGTGTTTTTTATAAGTTCAGACTCCTTTGACATGCCCCCACATAGTTTTGTCATAAAGATATCACTAGAAATAAAAAAATAAACAAAAGAAAATGGTTTGACAAAGGTTTTCTTACTCTTGTTAACAGGATTGACATGCTTCTGCAACAAAGATGATAGTTTGGACTCTGGGAGAGAAAATTATTTTTAATTATTTTTGGTTTTTCTTATTTTTTTATTTTTTTATTTTTTTTATTTTTTTTTTTTTTTTTAGATTTTGGTTTTTTTTATTTTTGTTTATTTTTCAAAAGACTATTTTACATTATTCAAGTTTTGAAGGCTTACCTAGGGTTGTGAGATGGTGACCCGTGCAAGATATTATTTTTCCTCTATACTATTGTGATTCTGCACTGACTTGTGGAAGCCTTGTTCTGAGCATGTTGGCCTTTTTTAAACCGAGAGGAAGAGGAGTTCGAGTTATTATTGGACCTTCGTGAATCCAGACTGAGTTTATGTAAAGGAAGTGCCAACCATGTGTTCTTTGAAACAACCAAACTCTCTACTGAGCTGATGATATTAAACCCATGTGAGTTTTTCTCTTTTGTCCTTTTTTAGTTCAAACTCTTCGTAACCTAGACCTTGGGTTCCTATTTTGGGTGTGGTTGAGAGTCTATGTGACTGTTGACTTTTTCTAGTCTTTTAAAAGGTTGGTACCTTATGTACAAGATGGTTCTCCATCCGTTGAGGCATTTAGAGACTTGTTTGTACTGAAGATTGGTCTTCTGAATCACAAAAGCAAGAGAAACTATTGATGAGGAACTGGATGAGGCAATCTGAATATGAATACCTTGTTTATTCAATGTTGGCTAAGGTTGTGGCACTATCTCAAATTTTAACCAAATGGCTAGACAAGAGTTCTCTTTTATAGACCACTTTATAAAAATTCTCACAACATAATGACCGTAAGTTGAATTTCATTTGTGCCTTAGTAAGGATGCTATCATAGTGTCTAACGTGATTCCTGAACTACCACAATTTCCACACAACTAGATGAAAGACCTGGAACCAACATCTTCTTAACCAGTAAAACTCAATAAACTTAGAGAGCCATCATTGAATTTTGAGAACCAATTGTCTAAAGAAAATCCTTGTTACTGCAAATTTAGAAGAGACAAAACTTCATAGCATGGAAGCTATAGGACATGAGATAAAGAGATGATCAATTGTCTCTTCTCTAAAGTTATATAAGTTGATGATGCATTAATTACTCATAAATATAATATATTTTTATTACATAAATGCATTATTTATAGGTTTAAAACTCACACTTAGGTGCATTTAGATGTCATTGAGATATGGTTCGAATTTCGTTCGAATCGGACTTAAAACGAGAGAGAAATCGCATTTTTAGTGAAAGGGGTCGGACCTCGAAGCAAAGCGGATCATTTCGGATCCAAAAGGGCCATTTGGGCCTCAAATCTGAGCCAAAACGTACCCAATTCAACCCAAATTAGCCCCATTCATGATTTTTCAAAATAATTGCTAAAACCCCCCTCAAAAAGGGCACTCAACAATATTTTTTATTTTAATCTTTCATTTGGAAATAGCAAAAACTTGGGTTTTTTATATAAAACATAACAAAAACCCTAGGAAAATCGGTTTTGCCTAGGGATTTGCACCCCTAGAAGCCTGATTCTCAATCCTCCATGGTCTCTCCCAGCCACCATGCTCCATCTTCCTCTCCTCTTGGGTTTTGCATAAGGATTTTCTTGCATCTTCCTTGTTATCGCCCCTCTTTCCTCCCCATTTTGCATCTCCTTCTTTCATTTCTTCCACTTCTTCTCATCCTTGTTGTTTGTTGATGCTTCTTTGCTGTGTGTTGCAGGTATAAAAGCTTGTGGAGTGCGCCTATCTTGATTGGGGTGTTGTCTGCCCCTCCAAGGTAAATCGACCCTATCCCTCCAGTTCTCTTCCCATCCGATTGCACAACGACTCACATTTCACCTTCGAAGCATCTTCACCCTGCGTATTCCAGCATCTTGCAGCAAAGGAAGCATAGCTACAACGTGAATCCCAAGATTAATCTGCTCCCCATCTACCCTCCATTCGTCGGATGCCCGAAATTAGGTGTGTCTTCCTCCCTTCTTTTCTTATAGTGTAAAAACCTATGCGTGAGGTTTATTTTCTGGTGTATGCGAATTTCCCTTATTTTCCAACCCTAGCAAAGGCGTGTTAGTACTTGAACTAGCACTAAGCATCAACATTCCTGGAATGAGTTATATTTTCAATTTCTCATCCAAACATATATCTTTGTTAGATATATCTTAATCTCATACATGATACATGTTTTTAAAACATTTTTTCTGATATACCCTTTGTTAAAGGATCAACAATTATATCAGATGTAGGTAAATAGCTGACTTTGATTTCATTTCTTTCAATCATATTATGAATATAATAGTATTTTACCATTATATGTTTACTTTTTGAATTATCAGCTCCACTCTTTATAAGAAAAATGACAACCTGATTATCACAATAAATCTGGACTGACTCATTTGTTATTTCATGCTTCAAATCATTAATGAAGCAACTTATCCAAATGACAAACGGTGTAGCTGCATTGCATGCAATATATACAACTTCCTGAGTATGCTGAAATACGCAGCCTTGTTTTTTACAAGACCAGAAAACTCCTCCTCCTCCCAAGAAGAAAATATATTCAGAGGTGGATTTACTATCATCTTTGTTGCCTATAAAGTCAGTATCAGAATATCTAATTAATTCTAAAGAATTAGCTTAAAAATATAATTTCAAGTTTATAGTCCCTTTTAAATATCAAAATATTCGTTTTACTGCTTGTCAGTGCTCTGGTAGTGACTAACGAGGCCAACAACAAAGCTGATATCAGGCCTCTTGCATAGCATAGCATAGCATAGCATAGCATAGCCTACATCAAGTTTCCAACAACATGAGCATAAGGGACATTTAGTCTTTCTTGTTCATTACCTGGACTATCATTCTTACTTAACTTGACGCATTTTACCACAGGTGTTCTAACTAGTTTACAATCATTTATTTTAAATTTTTTGAGTATATGATTCATATACCTTTCTTAACTTAGGCTTAAAAGTCTGAAATTTCTATCTTTAGTGATTTTAATTTCAAGAACATAGGATGTTTCTCCCATGTTTTTCATTTTGAACTGATAATTTAACCATGACTTAGTTTTGATAATCATATCGTGGTTGTTTCTAGTCAGAAGAATGTCATCCACATATAGTGAGAGAATAATAAATTTACTCCTACTTTTTCAAACATAAACACGCTGGTCAAATTTATTTGTCACAAAGCCTAATAATGTGATGGCTTTATGAAATTTTAAGTACCACTGACATGGTGATTGTTTGAGTTCATATAGGAATTTTTTCAACCTATATACTTTATCTTCTTTGCCTTAAATTACGTACCCTTCAGGTTGTTCTATAAATATTATTTCAATTAGCTCACTATTAAGAAAAACAATTTTAACATCTATTTGATATAGATCTAGGTCATAGTGAGCTATAATTGCAAGAATTATCCTTTTCGAGGCAAATTTTATAAGTGAATATGTGTCAATATAATCTAATCCTTTTTTAAAAAAAAAAACTTAGCGACTAGTCTTACTTTAAATTTATTAATGCTATCATTGGATTTGAATTTCTTCTTTAATATTCATTTACATCTAATGACTTTCCTTTTCACAGTTAACTCAGTCAATTCCTAAATCTGGTTTTTCTCAATTGACTCAATTTCTTCGTCCATAGATTTTACCCAGTCTGTTGACTCACGTGAGCTTATTGCCTCACCATATGACAAGCTATCTACCATGTCATCAATGTCTAAAGCATAACAGAGTTCCTCCAATAGGTAGACGTAATAGTCATCTAAGTAAGATAGAGGAGCTCTAGACCTTTTATACCGAACAAGAGACTGTTGAAAATGAGAGGATTAAGGGATTTCAGAAGGTTTGTCGTTACTTATAGGTTCTTGCTTGTCATCAGAATCATACTGCAGATCAAGATGATCGTCTCTATTTATTTCTAGAATGGCTTCTTCCATGTTTTGATTTTTTAAGAAGATAACATCTCTACTTTCGATTAAACCCTTATTTAGGTGGTAAAATCTATAGCCTTTAGAACCTTTTGGAAATCCAATAAATACACACCTTATAGATCTGGTGTCAAGTTTATGTCTCGACCGTTCTATAACTTTTATATGAGCTACAGAATCTCATCTTCAAAGGTGACATAAAGGGTGTGTCTCTTCCACAATCGAATTGTAGCAAGGGAGCAGCAAACGAGCCACCGCGAAGGATGAAGGAGAGATGTTGGTAATTTAGAAAAAGCTGATTATATTTAGAAAAAGCTGAAAAATATGATAATTTTTTTGAAAAAAAATATGAGAAATTAACACAAAAACAGATAATAAATTAAATAACTGAAAATACTAAAATCAATCTCAATTCTGAATTCTCAAATTTTTATTGTGTTTCTAATCCTAAATCTTCTCTATATTTATAAGGAAAGAATATTAATCTTAACCCTCTAAAAGATAAAACTCATTCTAATATAATAAAACATAGAGATTGAATATAAGATCCATTACAAAATAAGTCAAATATTAAAATATCCAAACTAAATATCATGGATCTCAAATATTCCAATTAATGAAGTGGACCCATATATGCATCACTTCGCTCCTGCATCATTCTTCTCGAGGAGAAAGATTTGCCCTCAAGTCTTAATCCTGCTTATGCTTCTTCTAATCGTGCTCTACTTTATGAGTTATGGGTCCACAAAATAAGATTGTGCATCAAAGCGGGTTAACAAATTGAATGACCCAAACTATCCCGGTACGTGTTTGGAAACTCAAAATATTCTTTTTGAACCAACCAAAGTTATCTAGATTCTAATTCAGATTTGGGTTAAAAGTATCAAATGGATCTACTATAGGCTTGATCCAATACGATGAGGTCCATCAGCCAGTGAATTGGATCCCTCGTCCTTTCAACCCATGCTTCAAGCATTGGTTCAGTCTCTACTTCTGGACCCAAAAATTCAAAGGAGTCGGGCCAACCGAATAATGAACCGAGGTATAAAGGCCTAAACAAAAGTGCTCGACCCCTGACCGGCCCGCATATGGCTTGAACGGGTCCGATTCAGCCCAAAACTAGTGGACAATGGGACTGAATTGGTCGTTGTCACAATTATTAAGCCAAAACTGGTTTTCCAAACCGGTTTGATTTTCTAACAGAAACCCTTCTCTGCTAAGGTCACCGGTGGAGGCGTCCATATGAAAAGTAACACATTGCATTTAAGTCAACTTTACCATATGAAAATAAAAGGAAGCTGCCATCATAAACAACATTTAGAAGTTAGTTTTTGCATTTAGAGATTAGTTCTATGTAAATCAAGAGTTCCACCATAAACTATAATTCGGTACAGCAATAAATGCAACATATATATTATTGAGTTATTTATTTATTTAAGTTGGTCCTTCCTAACACTTTACAGTGTACAAGGAATGGATGGTCTTAGTTTTTAGTATTTTATCGAATGCTTTGCAAATTAAGTTATGATCTTGTATAGTTTATTTAGTGAAATGTTTATAAAGATTTGCAAAAAAAAAAAAAGTTAAAATGAATGGTTCGTATTGCATCTAAATTTTGCAATAAAAGATTTAGGCTTTCCATTAAAATAGTTTAATCCAAAGCATGTTTTCCAGTAAATGAGCAATAATAAACACATCTGCGGATTCAAATTAAGTAGAAACAACCATCAACATTGAAACTAAAACAATCCATTCCTCATCCACACCGCGTTAAGCTGTTTGAAGGGGGCAATTGATCTCTATATATATAAAGTAACACGTAACGTCGAACACTCAAATTAGTGCTCCGTCGAACGCAACACGCATGTGGTTTTGTCATTTTTGAGATAATGTGTGTTTTTTTGTCATTTTGAGACATTTAGTGGCGGTCTTGGACTGCCACTAAAGGTCTTGTTTCTGCCCAGGACTGCCGCTAAATGTCCAGAAATGAAAAAAACAATGTTACTCGTTTTGTATATAAATAGAGAGAGAAAGACTAGAGCATTGGTGCTTAATGATACATGCTGAATTGGTTTTTTTGCTCTTCCAGTGCTTTTTTTCAGTTCCAACCCTATAAATGTGGTGGGCATGGTTTCTATTTATGAGGAATATTCCACGCCTGGATCATGTGTTTTCGATGAAAAAAATGATATTTAGAGATTGAAAAATTTACAAAGATTTTGCACAGTTGATTTTTTGAACCTCCCATGTGTCGAAATCTAACACTTCAAGAGCTGATTCTTATAAAATCAAGTACATATACAACATCCGTATGGTCAAAATTTAAAAATAAAACAAAAAAAACCTGAAAACCTCATTAAGCATTAAGCATGTATCATTAAGCACCTACGCTCTACTATATATATATATATATATCAGTCTCCCTGTACTGTAATGTCAACCTTGACATAAAAGACAGTCAGGCTAAAGACGTGCAATAACAGACATGATAGTTTTTAAAATTTCGGTGCTGTTGAGAGCAAGGGGCCGGGGGTGTCCGAAGATATCTTGCTGACACAGGGAAGATGTCATAAGAAGATGGTAGCACAATGATTTCTCCTTTTTTTCCTCTCAAGATCATAGAGATATCAGATCTACTGTGTGCTTTTTTAATCCAACTGTTTCAAAAAGTTAGTGATCATATGATCTCCAAATATTGACTTGTGCAGGTTGGCACGCCTTTTTTATTTTCTGGGCAGCTTAAGTCTCACTCACATTTCGTGAATGCATTGTTTCAAAAGAATGCTCCACTCATGAATCACAGCCGATCAATCTTTGTCGTCTTTTGCAAGTCAAAAGCAATTTGAAAAATAAAAGATCATTTTTTTTCATAACCCTTAGTTAAACAAGTTATCTTTAGCGGCTTCACAACAACTACATTGACTCACATACATAACTAATTGATTGAAAGAGTAGGTTGCAAGTCAACTCGAAGAGTTCCTTTCAAGGTGCATTATGTTGGAAAAGAGTATTGACAGAATTAATTTTGCCATAAGATGACAATAACAAGTTTTAAGAGCCCAAAAATTTTCATCCCCATCAATGAGAATAAAAAAAAATGGTATTAATAGAGGGATGAAAGAATTTAAGCAACTAATGCATACTTGAATTCTATGTAGATATCGAGACAAGATGTGCGTGTTGTGATTCAAGCCATGGAAGAAAGACCAACGTCGATTATATATAGCAACGTGTTGTCAATTCTTCATGAATTTTGATTGTTGTGTTTGGGAGGTTGTTGCCGGTGGAAATTTGAGGGTGTCGGAGACAGTTATGTCCATTCAATAAATCATATTTTAGCCTAAGACTGGGAGAAGGAAGTCTGGGATTCAGGAGGTTTCAAATACTCACTTTTACCCTCTTTCAACTTCATTCACAATGATGAGGTATTTACAACTCTTCATTGTGAAGGGATTCCGGTGAGTAGCTAGCAGAATACGTTCACCTTTCTCTCTCTAGACCTGGAGGCATCCGGAAGTGTTTGTTAAGGAAAAGTCAATGCGCTCGATCTGATCTTGGGGCTCGGTTTGTATTAGGCGTAGCACCAGGTGGAGGTTGATCAGGCGGACGTGGTTGCTTACCTCTTGATGGTTTGTTTGGATGGCGCAAAACGATGCTCATTTTCGTCAAATTTCGATTAACATTCATAACCTGGTGCATAAAATATTGGTAGATGTTTATGCGATCCTGCGTATGCATCTTAGTGATTTTTCATTCCCTCCTGCTGACGCTCCCCCTCTTTTGCCACCCTCTGGGCCAACGGCTCATGCGTGAGCTCGTTTTGTCTGCCTGATGTTCTTTTTCTCTTTTGCTTTCTTTTTTATTTGTTTTGGCTTTTGCTCTTGTTCAGTTCATGGGTTCAACATTTTGTTAATCTTCATGAGTGGTGGTAATGTTGAATTTCTTTAGGCTCTCTCTCTCTCTCTCTCTCATGTTAACAGTTTAATGCGGTTAGCATCTGGGTAATCCAAATCCTACACAACAGTCAGACATTGGATTTGGATCACAAACAAACCTTACATTATCAACTTGGGTCAGATGTAAGTTATTTGGATTTGGAGTCATATCTAGACCTAGCTTTTTCTTTATCAAATCCATGTCTAGGTTGAATAAGTTGAGTATTTTATTTTTTTATGAAATCTAATTGAGTGGACTCAGGTTCAATTGAACACCTGACCCAAATCTAAATTGTTTTCACCCTTAATTATAGGATTGAAAATGGATCATATTTGGTCAAATCTTTGGTACAAACCTGACACTTTAATTTGTTTCAGATATCGGTTGTGATTCACATATCCAGTGCATTTTCTATTTAAACTCAATGTTTAGAATCAGATATATGGTTGGATTCAGATCTAATCCAATTCATTTATAACCTGTATTATTTTAGGAATCTTGAGGTTGATATTTGGGTGCATCTACCAAATTAGATTGTTGATTGAAATAATAAGCAATTTTTGTTTCATTTTTTAATGGCACTTATTCTTTTAGTTTACATTTTTAGTTTACTTTTATTAAAAATGAATGTATCAATTATTGGGTAAAACTTAGTAGATTTAAAATTAGACCTAATTTTTTTGTGCATTCAATCCAACTATAATCCATGTTACATGTAAATTGTTCTCCAAACAATGTAAGGAATCTATCCTTAGGGAACTACTAGTGTTTTCCAAACAATCGAGGGAATCAATATTTCCTTCCAAAATGCACATCCCTTGAATTCCAGTATTTATATTTTCCCAACTCCCTTCAAATCCCACAAAATGCCTCCTCCCAAACCACCTGACTGGTTCCATGAAGGTTTTGATGGTAAATTGTCAAAAGCAATGTAACTCGTCAGGGTCTGCCTAACCCCATCTTGCTAATAAAAAAATAAAGCAAAATATCTATGTAGATTAAGTGTTGCTTCATCAAGCCATCTATTAAAATCTATGATTTTGACGGACATCGTGGTGTCATGAGCAAATAAGTAGGGAATCATGGCTTTTTATAAGGTTTAGTTAGGATGCACTTATTTGTTCAAGTGATTTTACGGCAGTGAACGGCTTTAGGATAGCCACAAGTGTAGCGACTCTGATTTCTTTATTGCCGTTAATTATCCCTTGGGACACTTAACCATATATAATGGCCTCTTTCCAATTCATGCTTCCTACCTGTTCTCGTTACTGTTTTTCGTTTTCCTTCTTTTTCTTATTAATGGTTGGATGTCATAGTATGTTTGTCACTTTGAAGATCCTAAATGTATTGAGATGAGATAGAGGCACACCCACAAAATTTTACAACTTGAGGGTGTGACAATAGTCTATCTCTTCTAGTTGTATCTTGTCTTTTAATATTGACATTAAAGAAACATAAAATGTCAATATCAACTACATTTTTATCTACGTGGTAGAAACAAGTTTAGTATGAGAGTCAACCCTTGATTTTATTTGAATGCACTCGCTAGCTTCTATATATAATATGCATTATATGATTTACTAGAAATCGATAATTGGATCATGCATTTTGGATGAAAAAAATGGTGTTTGGAGCCTCAAAAATTATAGGCTGTTGATTTTGAAACCTTAAAAAAACCTATCCATGAATCAGAATCAAATGCCCCAGTAAGTGATCCTTATAAAAACAAGCATATAGTTCACATATGTATGGGCAGAAGTTTAAAAAAATACCAAAAATCGAATAGCATGTTTCGTTTCATTTAGCATTATGCCCATATATATATATATATATATATATATATATATATATATATATATATATATATATATATATATATATATATATATATAGTTTACATGCACAAGTGAAGCATAAATTGGATGGGACCAAATGGTGTTATGTGGCGTGTCAATAAAGGAAAGTAAGTAGGGGCCATCTTATTCATTTCTCACGTGATTTGAAATCATATTTGAGATTTGAAATCGTGTTGTCCACCCTGTGATTTTGAATCACATGTTTGACTTCATATCACGTGATACAAACAAACATGTCCAATGACCCTGTCCATTTTGTGAGTGGGTCCATCTGGAATACCTGGTCTGCAATTACCCTATTCACAATTAGGGATGCACAAAGAGCCTAGCTAGCTCGAGCTCGACCCGTTTTAGCTCGGCTCGGGCTCGAGCCGGTTCAAAAAATAAATGAGCTGAACTTGAACAAGGGTTTAGGCTCAATACGAGTAAATGAGCCAAATTTGAACAGGTAGTCCAGCTCGCATAGGCTCGATAAACCCGATTAAGCTCGGTTCACATAGTTATATAAAGAAATTGGATTTTATACATGTATAATATATTTTTTATATAAACACAAAAATGAGGTGTTACCTTAGTAGATAAGTTCAAGTTCTTCTCGAGCGGAGTTGAGCTGAGCCATCCCAAGCTCAGTCCGAACCTGGCTCATGTGCATCCCTATTCACAATAGTCTTTGGGAAAAGTAAACTGCCTTGAAGCCGACCATATGAAGACATATACACTTGATGTAAAGAAAGCCAACATTAGCTTCTTCTGGCACTTCAACATCCCGATGGACACTCATGCACAAACCAAACCCAAAAAGATGGGTCCACACAACAGTTGTGAATCCCAAAGGAAAATTAAGAGTTATATCCATCCATATCCGACCTTAAACTCACTACAAGAAAAACGCTAAGTACTGACGGAACTTTGCGACGAAAAAAATCCATAGCAAAGTTGCGATGGATTAGCGAGCGAAAACCAGTCGTCGCAAACATGTTAAATATTTACGAAAGTAGCGACAGATTAGCGACGGAAGTTTTTGTTGCAAAACCAATCGCTCTTAGCGATGGAGTTAGCGACGAAAATAATTCGGTCGCTATTTAGCGACAGATATTGCGATAAAAATATTTAGTCACTAAATGTCCATGTGCTTAACGACGGAGTAGCAACGGAAATATTTTCGTCGCTAATTGTCGATTATAAGTACCCTAGGGCACAAAATTGATTTTTTTTACTGATGTCGCGCTGCTCTCTCTCTCTCTCTCTCTCTCTCTCTGACCCACGCCGCGTCGGGTTTCTTCTCTCCAGCAACCCTCTCTCCGGCTACCGACGACCCTCTCTCCGGCTATCGACGACCCTCTCTCCGGCAACCCTCTCTCCGACATCCCTCTCTCCTGGTTTCGGTCGGTTGCTTTTGCCTCCGACTTCTGAAATCTGGCAACCCTCTCTCCGACAACCCTCTCTCCTGCAGCCCTCTCTCTGGCATCCCTCTCTCTGCCATCCCTCTCTAAGGGTTTCGGTCGGCTGCTTTTGCCTCCGACTTCTGAAACTGTGGTATGGACTCTAGGATTTGGCTCATCTAAATTTTGTGGATTTAGATATGTTTGTTGATGTTGCATTGCATTTTGTTAATCGTATAGATCTTGTGTTCTTCCCTCTCGCTTTTTTGGAATGGTAGCTTGTCATTTACTACCTACATTTTCTAAATCGTATAGGTTTCTTTCATGTAAATGCATCTTTCATGTGAGAGATTTCATTGTGGCTGACCCCAATCAACTTAGTTTTCTTTAAAAGTAATCTTATTTTAGGGATTTTGTGTGTTTATTCATGCTATTTGCTCTCCTTCATGTGAATTCTCATGAATGTAGGATTTTAGAAATTTTTGTGTAGTATCTTTAACAAAGTATTTTAAAGTTTTTTTAGGTTTTTTTCTGTTTATTCATGTTATTTGATTTCTTCCATGTAAATGCATGTGATTGCAAGATATTTAATTGTGATGACACAAATTTCTAGGAGTTTTGTATAGCTAAGCTCATTGAGTATAATGTTCAGTTTGGGGATCCTGAATGCCAAGTAAATGCTGATGCAGCCTGTTTTTCTTTTTCCCTTACGGGCATGCAGGAAATCTGATTAACGATGTCATATGCAAAACTTGTACCTAGTGCCAATCAAAATAGTTTTTTCTTGTTCTCTTCCTCATACTTACTCCTGATCCATATCATCATCATCATCAAAGCCTTGCCCATCCACATGGGATGGGCATCTATGTGTGTCTGGCCAAGGATGTATGTTTGTGTATATGGTCTAATAAGACAAGATTTAAGCATAAAATATATTTTATTTAATTCTCTTTTCCCAAAAAAGGATAAATGTTATGTTTAATTCTCTTTGCCCACTTTTTTTACCTCTTTTTATCTTTAAATTTGGTTATTTATATGATTTTAAGTTATTTTTGCATTTTCATTAACTTATGTTATTTGTTTCTTGTAATTTGATTTCATGTGAAATAGCTTATTTCAATATGATTGTGTGTTTCTCCTATACTAAAACTCGTGATCATTCTTGTTTGATCAGATTTGAATCCGGAGTCGGCCCTCCTCCCCCTCTTTTTCTCTCGTGTTTCAGACATCCCCGACGCCTTACCCCAGTCTCTAGCGACCTCGCTGGTACGTTGTTCAGGTAATTACGCGATGCTTAGTACTAAGCATCGCATGTGGCTAAAAATGGAGTTTGGAGATCATGCTGAGCATGATTTTAATGTATGAGAATAGAAGTGTTCTTATTTTTTGAGTACGAATTTCATGCTAGGCATGGTAGTAGTTAGTGTGATATTGGAGTATTTTTGTTGCAGGTACATGTTTGACATTTTTTTAATATGAATTATTTCGATGTATTGCAATGTTAGATGTGATTGTATCTATGCTTGCATGTAGTTACTTTCAATTTGATTATGACTTCCATGTGAAATTGTATAATGAAAGCATGCTTGAAATGAATGTATTGTGTTATGAATAGTTTGCACATGAAATATTAAGTTATCAATGCATGCATCATAATTCTTGTGATTGTATGACATCATATATTGCATAATAAATTTGATATTTTATTCATCATAGCATTCTGATGGTTCTCTTTTAACTGGTTAGGATACTATTCGTAACATCGTACGATAAAATGACTGCAAACCATGAATGAATGTACGGTAGAATAGTTGACAATGAGTTATTGCATGAATATTTAGATGGTGTTGAAAGTTTTATTGAATTTGCAATGACAAGTGTCAGTACAGTGAATCTCACAGGTCAGATTAGGTATCCCTGCAAGATTTGTAAGAATAATCGATTTGTAGAACCTCATGGCGTTAGACATCACCTATACAGAAAGGGTTTTTGTGAGTGATTATCAGAATTGGACGTTTCATGAAGAAGAATTTAGAAACAATTTTGATGCACGGGTGAATGTGGTGCACGATAATCCATATATAGATTTGATATTTGATGTCCTAGGAACAGAACTGGGTTCTGCTATGGGTCCTAGTGATGTAACAACTGCAGTAGATGGAGAATCACCAAACGATGCAGCTAGTAGATTTTATGATTTACTTAGAGATGTTGATGAGCCACTTTGGAACGGTTGCGAGAGTCACACTATCTTGTCTGCAGTTCTTCAACTAATGAATTTGAAGTCCGAGTATAATTTAAGTCAATCATGTTTTGACCGTTGTGCATGATTGTGAAGAGTATGTTGCCCAAAGATGAGAAATTGCCACAAAATTTCTATCGTGCGAAGGTTATGGTCAACGCTCTACGTATGGGGTGTAAAAATATAAATGTTTGTTCAAATCACTGCATGTTGTATTTCAAGGATCAGGAAAACAACATATCATGCCCTTCATGTAGGCATCCTCAGTTCAAGCCAAAGACAAGAGACAATGGTAGCACGAGATCAAAAGAAGTTTCATACAAGTCGCTCTGTTACTTTCCTATCACTCTTAGATTGCAACGATTGTATATGTCTTCAAGGACAGCTAAACACATGAGATGGCATGCAAATAAAGCTCGACATAATAAAAACAAGATCACGCATCTTGTTGACGCGGAAACTTGGAAGCACTTTGATCATACTCATCAGAACTTCGCAATGGAAGTGAGAAATGTTAGACTCAGTCTATGTACAGATGGATTTAATCCATTTTGGGGTAGATCAACTTCATACTCATACTGGCCAGCATTTGTAACTCCATACAACCTTCCACCAAGCTTGTGTATGAAGCGTTCAAATCTTTTCTTATCTCTATTGATCCTTGGTCCGACCTCACCTGGCCAAAATCTTGATGTATATTTAAGGTCATTGATTGATGAACTAAAAGTATTGTGGGATGACAGTGTTACTACGTATGATACCCACAAAAAATAAAATTTCAATATGAAGGTCGTTGTTCTATGGACAATCAGTGACTTCCTTGCATATGGTATGTTATCTGGTTAGAGCACATATGGGAGGTTGGCATGTTCGTACTACATGGAGGATACAAAAACTTTAAGATTGACGCATGGAAGGAAGCCTTGCTGGTTTGAGTGTCATCGTTGATTTCTACCCAGTGACCATCCGTTCTGACCACAAAGGAATGTGTTTGGAGCAAGCACAACTGAAATGGAAAGTTCACCCACAAGATTGTCTGGCATAGAGATTTTAAGAAGATTGTGATACTTTTCAGATGTATTAACAGATGTCTGTAGTCCGACGTCCTTCCTTGGATTTGGGAAGGATCACAATTGGACAAAGAAATCTATTTTTTGGGAAGTACCATATTGGCCGACCTTATTGATACGACATAATTTGGATGTGATGCATGTGGAGAAAAATGTGTTTGATAATATCTTCAATACAGTAATGAATGTTAAAGAGAAAATAAAGGATAATCTGAAGGCTCGTATGGATTTAAAAGTAATATGTAAAAGACTAGAACTGGAACTCAAAGAGTATAATGACAAAGTACTGAAACCAAAGGCAAGGTACGTGCATGGACCTGATCAAATAAAGTAGGTATGTCAATGGTTGAGACAATTGAGATTTCCAGATGGATATGTCTCTAATATTGCTCGGGATGTAAAGATTGACGATGGACAGTTATATGGGTTCAAGAGTCATGATTGTCATATCTTTATGCAACGATTGATACCCCTAACATTTCATGATATGTTAGACAAACCTATATGGGGGTATTGTCTGAGTTGAGTGGATTTTTTAGAACATTATGCGCATCGGAAGTCGTAGTATCTGATGTAAAGAAACTCGAGGATTCTGTCATCACTACTATTTGTCTGCTAGAAAAGATTTTTTCGTCAACATTTTTCGATGTTATGGAACATTTGATCATACATTTGCCATATGAACTAAGGGTTGGTGGTCCTGTATAATATCGATGGATGTGCCCATTTGAAAGGTATATATTTTCTTATATTTGTCTCTTTAATGGCAGATATTTCAAATTTGAAATGTATATTTTTGACAAATGCATGTTTGACCTCAAAAAAAAGGTTTGTAATAAAGCAAGAGTAGAAGGCTCTATTTGTGAGGCGTACACTTTAAAAGAGATTTCAAATTTCTCATCTATGTACTTTGAACCTCATATTTCAACACGTTACACATGCCTGCCTCGTAACGATGATGGAGAACAAGTAACTGTAGCTGACAAGCTGTCGATATTTCAACCACTTGGGCATGCATTTGGTAGTTGCCGATCAAGACTCTTGATAGATCGAGAGCAAGATACAACACACATCTATATTCTTTTTAATTGCTCAGCGATCGACCCATATATCGAGTAAGTATATATAGACGCAACATAATTCTAAATCCTTTTATGTTCTATACGTGCATACATGGTTCGGTAATATAAGTATTTGTGATTTGCAGACAATTTGATCTAGAGTTGTGAAGAGAAGTTTCACATCTCACTGATGCAGAAGTACAAAAAGAATGTGAAACTAAGTTTGTGGAGTGGTTGAAAGAGTTGGTAAGGACGCTCACATAAATTATGTACTTGTAAACAACACTAAGTTACTTAATTGGTTGTGATCACAATCATTGTTTATTTTTTTGTGTAGGTCTACCATGGTGATGTTAAAGATCAAAGAATATGTGATTTACAAAATGGTCCAACCAAAAGTTATGCAATATTACAACAGGTACATCGTAAATGGTTATCAATTTCATACAAAAGATTACGGTATAAACAAATCAATGATGAATAGTGGCATGTGTGTCAAGGGTAGCAGCTATGGTGAAAATGAACATGATTACTACGGTGTTATTATCGATAATCGACCGTACACTACAAGAAAACCGTGGATTAGCGACGGACTCTATCCATCGCTAATCCGTCACTAAGCCGTCGCTAAACTGTTTAGCGACGGCTTAGCGACGGATTAGCGATGGATAGAGGCCATCGCGATTTTTTGCTCGCTAATTAGCGAAAAAAATTATCTGTCGTTAATTCCGTCGCTAATTTGCGACAGATTAGCGACGGACATTATCCGTCGCTAATCTGTCGCTAAATTTTAAAAAAAAAATAAAAAAAAATTGATCCTTGTCGGGCGGTATTCCGGCAGCACTAAGCCGGACTTATACCGCACCCGACAGGCATTGCATGCACATAACGATCGCTCTGCCTCATCGCGAACCGGCGTCGCCGTCCTCCATGAACCGGTGCTCTCCGGCGTCGCCGTCCTCCATGAACTGGCACCGTCATCTTCCGTGAACCGGCGTCGCCGTCATCCTCTGTGGACCGGCGTCATCGTCCTCCATGAACCGGCGCCAACGTCCTCCAGCGATCGCCGACCGTCCTCCGTGAATCGACGTTGTTGTCCTCCGTGAACCGGCGCCGACATCATCCAGCGATTGCCGACCGTCCTCCGGCGTCGCCGTCCTCCGTGAATCGGCATTGTCGTCCTCCGTCAACCGGCGCCGACGTCCTCCAGCGATCGCCGACTGTCCTCCGGCGTCACCGTCCTCCACTCTCATGTACATGCTCTCCAATAAGCTCTCCGACGTCGCTCGGTTTAAATCGAGCGCGGTCGATTTAAATCGAGCGCGGTCGATTTAAATTTCAAACAGGGAGAGAGGGAAAATTTCGCGCTTGGTTTAAATCGAAAATTAGCGACGGAAATTTTCCCTCGCTAATCCGTCGCTAATTAGCGACGGATTAGCGACGGAAAATTTCCGTCGCTAAAATGTTTTTCTTGTATTGAGAATTAGCGACGAAATACTTGTTGTCGTTAATTCGTCGCTAATTAGCGACGGATTAGCGATGAAACAACTTTCATCGCTAATCCGTCGCTACTTAGCGACGGATTCATTAAGAAAGTTTTCTCTAGCTAATCTGTCGCTAATTTGCGACGGAAAAAATCCGTCGCAAATTTCCGTCGCTAATTAACATTTTTCTTGTAGTGGTAAGTATTTTCACTTATTGCATATCTTATAAATATTGTATATTGATATTTATTGTGTATCAATTCATGTGCAGCACAAGGTTTAAGCCACAAGAAGACTCATTCAAATAGTGTATATCGATAATCGACCATAAGTATTTCATTTTCACTTATTGCATATCTTATAAATACTAAATATTAATATTTACTGTGTATCAATTCATGTGCAGCACGAGGTTTTAGCCACAAGAAGTAGTGCGCGATATTAAAAATTTACTTCTTCAACATCTATCAGGACCGGTCACTCAATGAAAAGAGTATCCAAAAGAGGTGATAAACAGATTATGGTCCTCATTCACGGTATATAGTTGTTTGTCATAGTTAATGTGTTTCATATTTAATTTTTTGTTATAGTCATGTCTACTAACTTTCTGAAAATATATATAGGCTTCGAATCGCTTCACGACTACGATGGAGGAACATGATGCAAGGAAGGTGTGGCAGAAGGTGGCTGTCAATCGATTTGCAAACATACTGCACAATATAAAGACTGCAACAAAAAAAGCATCTGGCGGAATAGATGATCCACTACAGTGGAAGGGCCATGGCTCTATTACTATCAGGAGAGATTATTGGGAGGGAATGTGCGACAAGTTGGCGAGAGATGCATTTTGAAACCACTCAGTGAAGGTTGTACAAAATTGAGCGAAAATGCCCGAAGCTCATCTACACACAGGTGGATCTAAGACTTTTAGGAGCCACATGAAGAAAATAGTAACTCATCAATATATATATTGTCAATTTTATATGTATTGTTGCAAACCTGTTAACTAAATTTTTTATCATTTCACTTTGCAGGAAGCAGAAAAATGAGGCATTGTACCGTACAAAGATGTGTTTGTTGAAACACATAAATGTAAGACCACAGGAGAGTTTGTATCAGAGAAGGCGAGAACGACAACGGTATGTATTTATTGTATTAATAATCATTGTAATATACAAGTTATCATAAACATTGTAATTCTTAATTATTAATGCATACTGTAAACATTATTTTGTAGGAGGCATATGATCAACATATGGTAGAGCGATATGGCAATGACTCTACTCAGCATCCATCATTTGATCATGCAGCATGGGTGACTGCAGCAGGTGAACCCAAAAATGGTCGTGTGTTCGGGTTTGAGAGTAATATGAACACCTCACCAGTCATTGCTTCCTCTAGTCATGGCTCACAGACTTCTCCCATCAACATCAGCTCCAAGCATCCTATTTTTTCAAGTGATGATGTATGTCAGATCGTTAAGGACACAATGTGTGACTACTTTCATGAAACAATTGTCGACGTTCTCCGAGATGAGTTCAACAGCTTTTTGCAGAACAGGGGAACCTCGATTGTAGGTGCCTCTCAGGTATGAAAGTTTTATGTGATATATTGCATGTCGTTAGATTTCATATAACTTTGATTGCCTTAACTTAGGTGTATTGATATAATTTATTTCAGTATATTTTGTTTATCAATACTGACCTTTTATATAATATTTCAGTATAATATTTTTACTGTCTTTGAACATATATGAGCACAATAGAATCGCATATACAATTTTTTTACTGCCTTAGAACACATATGAGCATGATAGAATCACAAAAACAGTTTTTTAGTGCCTTTAGAATATATATGAGCATGATTGAATCACATATAAAGTTTTTAAACTGCCTTAGAACACATATGAGCATGGTAGAATCACATATATATATTTTTGACTGCCTTAGAGCACATATGAGCATGGCAGAATCACATATATATATTTTTGATTGCCTTAGAGCACATATGAGCATAATAAAATCACATATATAGTTTTTTTTACTACCTTAGAGCACATATGAGCATGATATAATCACATATACAGTTTTTTGCCAGCCTTAGAACACATGAGCATGATAAAATCACATATACATTTTTTTACTGCCTTAGAGCACATATGAACATGCTAGAATCACATATAGAGTTTTTTTTACTGCCTTAGAACACATATGAGCATGATATGATCACATATACAGTTTTTTGCCTGCCTTAGAATACATATGAGCATGATAGAATCACATATAAACTTTTTTTACTGTCTTAGAGCACATATGAGCATGATAGAATCACATATAAAGTTTTTTTGACTGCCTTAGAACACATATGAGCATGATATAATCACATATAGAGTTTTTTGCCTGCCTTAAAACACATATGATCATGATAGAATCACATATACAGTTTTTTGACTGCCTTAGAGAACATATGAGCATGGTAAAATCACATATAGAGTTTTTTTGACTGCCTTAGAACACATATGAGCATGATATAATCACATATATAGTGTTTTTAACTGCCTTAAAGCACATATGAGCATGATAGAATCACATATAAAGTTTTTTGACTCCTTAGAGCACATATGAGCATGATAGAATCACATATAGAGTTTTTTTTACTGTCTTAGAACACATATAAGCATGATATGATCACATATACAGTTTTTTGCCTGCCTTAGAACACATATGAGCATGATAGAATCACATATAAAGTTTTTTTACTGCCTTAGAGCACATATGAGCATGATAGAATCACATATACAATTTTTTTGACTGCCTTAGAGCACATATGAGCATGATATAATCACATATACAGTTTTTTGCCTGCCTTAGAACACATATGAGCATGATAGAATCATATAAACAATTTTTTTTGTACTTTAGAACACATATGAGCATGATTGAATCACATATAAAGTTTTTTTACTGCCTTAGAGCACATATGATCATGGTAGAATCACATAAACAGTTTTTTTTGTACTTTAGAACACATATGAGCATGATTGAATTACATATAAAGTTTTTTTACTGCCTTAGAGCACATATGATCATGGTAGAATCACATATATATTTTTTTGACTGCCTTAGAGCACATATGAGCATGATTGAATCACATATAAGTTTTTTTTACTGCCTTACGAACACATATGAGCATGATAGAATCACATATACAGTTTTTTTATTGCCTTAGAACACATATGAGCATGATAGAATCACATATACAGTTTTTTTACTACCTTAGAACACATATGAGCATGATAGAATCACATATGGAGTATAATTTATTTCAATATATTTTGTATATCAATATTGACCTTTCTTTTCTTGTGTAGGTTGCTGGTGATAATCAACGTAGTGGAGCTGAAGGGACAGATCAAGGCAATGAACAAGAGGACGCACAAAATGTTGACGATGATTAGATTCATTGTTGAATTTGTTCTACCTTCTTTTTGTTTCAAAAATGTAAATGTTGAATTGTAAATAATTAGAACTTGCGAATTTTACACTGGATCGATTAATTGTTTTAGTTTCCTTTTATATGTATTTTGATATGTACTTTATATTTTATTCACAGGAAATATAAATTGTACAGGAAATATAAATTGTATCACGAGAAATTTTTTCTCGATATTTAATTTTCAAATATTTTTTTAAAATTTTTCCCTTGTTTGCGACGGATTAGCGACGGATATATCCATCGCTAATTGCTATTAACATTGAATTTAGTGACGGATTAGCAACAACTATAAATCCGTCGCAAAATCGAAGTCGTTGCACAGTAACGATGGCCTTGTGACGGATGTTGCATTCGTTATTCTGTCGCAACTTAGCGACGGAATTGGCGACAGTTATTTTTCGACGCTACTTAGCGACAGAATAGGCGACAGATATATTCCATCACTAATTAGCGTCAAAAAAATCGCAATGGAAGTTATCCGTCGCTAAGCGGATTAGCGACGGATTTAGGACGTCGCTAATCCACAGGATTCTTGTAGTGACTGAATCGGACTAAACTATCTTGCTCCATGTCCAGCTAGCTAGTTTTCTACTCGGCTCTTAGGGCGCCTGGTGTCAGGCCCAATGCCCGCTGCAACCAACCTACAAAGACACAGCACCACAGTGACAAATATCGTGAGATTTATGAAAATCTCTTGATAATATTGCGAGAGAAATTGCCTGAATGTTTAAAACCATAATTTCTTATGAGATTTTCAAAATATCACAAGATTTATGAAATAACATAAATATCGTGATTTAAATGCAATATTTATGTTTTAAACAACTATTTATCATGAAAAAACCTTTTATTTTATTTTAAAATATTTTTTATTAATATTTTCTTATAAAAAATATTTTTTTATTGTCAAGATTTTGCAGAAAAAATGCAAAATTTATGAAAAAATTTCAAATTCTCGCAAGTTTTTTAAAAACTAGATTTTGTCATTTTTAACATTTGTCACTATGCACAACACCAATTTCATAAAAAGTGATTTGACTTATGCTCGTCCTTAACCAGTCTCCTGTTCACATTTCATTCAGGAAGTCCCATCCTTCTTTTGTTCTTTTCTTTTACACTTTTGAAAAAACAATCGTATCACTAAATCAGCAGCCATTTCCAAGAAGCTCACACAGAGAGTAACGCTACTATAGGTTAGACCTCACAAGAGATAACATCAAACTATTTAGACCCGACCTGGACCAAACCTTATAGGGTCGGGGTATGGTGATAAATAATAAGACTAGGTTCGTACCCGGAAGTCTGATTAATACATGGATCCAAGTATATTTTGTGAAATTTTATACCAGACCTGGGCCTGACCTAAGTTTCAATTAAGACCCCCAATTTTTCAATGTAAAAATGATAAAAAATTTATTATTTTTATCAAGTATGGTCGGGGTCTCGTTCATGTAGTTCTTATCGGGTCTGGTATGATTTTTTTATAGTAAACTCGATTAAACCCAGGTCGAGACCCGATACCATACCAAAAACTCGAGTCCAAGTCTGATTCCACCTGAGTCCAAAACAAATCGGACCGGTTGACACCCCTTAGTAGCGGAGGTGCACTTAGTAGGTGAATGGAAGCTTCATGGATAACAGACTTAACCACCTGCCATCCATGTCTTGGTGACTACAATAAAAGTAACATTTACCAGTGTCTTGAAAATGACACTAATTACAAGGACTTCATGCTATATGCCCGTGTCGTTGTGTGGTAACATGCTGATAGCCATCCATCTTAGCATTTCTTCAGATGTGGTGTTCATCTCAAAAATTGTTGAGATAGATGGTCAATAAAAATGGAGTTGCATGTCAAGTTTGCAGCCACAGTGCATATAAAATTACCTCAATTACTAATAGGCGGGGCTTTTGAATTCGGTGAATAATAAGTGTCGGTATAGGTATATTGATGTGGCACAGGCCCATGTCAAGATCCAAGATCTATGAAACATTGGATCTCAAATCAGAAGCGAGATAAAAGGGAAAGGGGAGGATCTGAGATCTGTCCTAATGAGGTTTGATGACCTCAAACCCTAGTAGATCCTTCGAATCTTGAGATCCAAGGGTATTAAACGCACCTTAAATGGTATCGTAGTCTCCATGCTAGTGAGGTCTGATCAAGTGCAATGTGATTACACATTTCTTGTGCTGCTGCACATAATCACCCACCATCTGCTCTTGAGCTCCACAGCTGACAGACTGTATCCAAAGAGGTGAGTGATCAGGTGTAGGAGAACACTAAATGTGTGCAATCACATCGCACATGATCCTCTCTCCATTTTGAGTGCCTAAGCACTGAAGCAGTGCAAGCAGCGTGGGCTTCCACTGATGCATGAATGAGGCATATCACACGAGGAAGACATGCTCAAGAGGGTGATTCATGAGAGACATCAAGTGAGTTGAAAGGCGTGCGAGCAGGGGCACAGCCAGGGCAAACTGAGGTGCAGTGTGCAAGCAAGTAGGACAAGCACAGGGTGATGTGTGGGCATTCACAGTGCAGAACACACGAGAAGGATCTTGCATGGCGCATGGGTGACAGTGCTCAAATGAGCAATGCATAGCGCGGGTGGTGACGCAAGAGTGCTATAACACCCTGATCTGGGACCTCAAGAGTCCGAGTTTGGTTGGTATTACTTCCCAGAGAGCAGAGTTAAAAGTTTACACAGAGAAAATGTGGCTAAAAAAATCTTTTTATTTTTATAATCAACTTTTTCCTTACAATGTTCATCATTCATAACAAAAGAAAAGCAATTACATCTTTATTCAATGTCAAGAAAATGAAATCTAACAAGTACTCTACTGATGATGAAGAAGCTGCTCATGTTCTGTTTATGTTAATATGTATGAAACCTATAGTTATAATTAAACATTGAGGGTGAGTTTACAACCCAGTAAGAAATAATTATAAGCAAATAAACAATTAAACTTACAACTGTAGTGGGCTCTAAGCCCCTAGTCTTAGTTTAGTTTTTGTCACACCACACAAGTTGGTATATTTTAATTACCCTCATTCACTCTCTCAAAACAACTATCAGTAGGTCGGTTATACGGTCATAGTCGTCTATGAGTGTAGCAACCCCGTAGAACACCTCAATTCTACATGTTGGTCAAACAATGAACCATACACTCTCAGTGGTCTCTGGACCACCAGGCACTGTAGTGAACCACCACGGGGACCCCACCGGGAGGTCAAGCACTCAATCTCGGTATGATTCATGCTACATCCTAACCATGATGGTTATCAATCATCCCTGGTCCTCCAGAGTCTCAACCCGGTGTGAGTAAAACCCTAAGTCATAACTAAGTTCAACCCATTGAACCATATTCCCAAACTCGTCATACACTCATTCTCTCACAAGTGATGTTGTGAACTCTTCACAACGAATCTCATTCTTAAATCTCATGATGACTTTAGGACTCACACATCTCTCACTAAGCACACAAAGATATAGGGTTTCTATATCGTTAAATCACCGGCGGCCCACTCTTTGTGGTGGTTGCACTCTGACCGCGAACCAGGTAGCTCTTGCCATAGGTCACCACTTTCGAGATTTAAGGGGTTATGCATGTTGATCTTAACACATCTATTCATACAACATGAATAGACTATATGGGACTTCAATCTAACATACTCTCATCACAATGCATGATATTAATGAACATTTAGATATGCAATCACAAATACAATCTCTTTCTGTCATGTAAGACAGGCCACAACTAACATGGATATCACAACCACATGTATAAAATCAACTCATAATGTCAAGCATGAAAATTCTTATGCATGTCATGGTATCACTCGAAAGCCAGCATGCTACTCATATTAATACACAAAATCACAATAACATGCAACGTAAAATGTTTATTCACTTCTAAAATTACTTATAATATCCCTTACCTTGAAGGCGAATCATGTGCTTTCCCTCAAATCGAGCCTCACAAAGCTCTAATAGTATGATCTAGTTATACAATATTCTCATATTAATGCACAAAACTTCACATATTATTATTAAATTACCAAAATACCTTTTCCAAATTTATTCATGAACCCTCAATTTCTACATCACTAATTTGACTGAATTTCATAGACTAGTAGATTCATTTCTACGATACGAGTCCAACACACCAAATCTCACTCGATTCGAGTTTGGGGTGCAAAGATATGCCCATTTTACCAAAATAGATCTCGGTTATCCCAAAGGATATTTAGGTTATTTCAGATTTGGACCATTCTAGAATTTCCTAATCCAGATCTATCTATGGTCTGGATCTAGGACCGATCATCTAGGTCCAGATCCACTATTCACCCAGATCCAAGATTGTCAGCCTGGATCTAGACCTGTCTAACTAGATCCGGATCTGCCTGATTGGGTCCAGAACAGTCTGACTAGATCCAGACCTATCTGACTGGATCCAGAACAATTTGACTGAATCCAAGGCAGTCTGACTGGATCTAGGACAGTCTGACTCGGTCTAGACCCGAGATAGATCTAATCGGATCCAAAACAGGTCTGGTTCAGATCCACTGGATTTGAACCAAGAACCCTGATTCAGTCTGACCCGGTTTGGTTCAACTGGTTCGGCTTAGACCCGGTTTGGTTCAACTAGTTCGACTCAGACCCGGTTTGGTCTGAACCAACCTTCATAAATCGGTTCGACCAGAACCTTTCTTTTATTATTGTTTTTTCTTCATGACCCAGACTCAGGTTCTGGTCTGGGTCGGACCCAAATCGACTCGGTCTGGTCTGGGTCAGACCTAGACCGAACCCAGTCTTTTTTTTTTAATATTCCCCAGTCTGGGCATGACCCAGACCGACCCAGTTCGGTCTGGGTCACACCCAGACCGATCTCGGCCTTTTAAAATGGGTCGAAAGGGGCAAAGCCCCTTTCATTCAAAGAGAGGGGCAATGGCCATCGACCGACCCTGCTTTGTACCCACTGGTTTCAGGCCGGCTGCCGGCCGACCCCCCCCCCCCCCCCCCCCCCTGCGACAGAGGATCGACACCGGTGTCGGTCTGTCGGCTGACCCTCCTCACTCCCTCTCTCTCTCTCTCTCTCGCTACCTCTCTGATTTTTTTTTCTTCAACAGGAGCTCACCGGCAACCATGGTTGTCGGCCCCTTTTGCCCTAGCAAAAAAGAAATAAAAAAGAAGAGGCAGAGGATACTTACTTCATCGTCGACGCCGGATTCAGGTACGCCCCTGCAACCCTCTCTCTCTCTCTCTCTCTCCCTGCTCAATCTCCCTCTCTTGCTCGAATGCAGAGGAGGCGCATCGTGAGGGATATTTATAGCCCTCACGGTGGGGTGAAGATAACCCTCACCCCACGCCGATCGTGGGGGGTGAGGCTCATCCTCTACCCCCCTCATCGCAGATTGGGGAAAGGGGTTCCCCGATCTTTGGAGAACCGCTCCCCCCCCCCTTTTCTTTTTTCCTTTTTTTTTCTATCGCCTACAACGAGTTCATCGAAGGGGGTTTTACAAGTGTGGTGCACATGTGGGTGCATGACGCACGGGTGAGAGCGCACGATGCATGGGTATGAGCACGCGTGTGCGATGCAGCTTGCAAGCATGTGATGAGAGTGCGAGTGCGTGATGCAACACGTAAGCGCATGGTGGGCAGGCGTTGTGCGAGGTCCAAGCATGGAGGCGCGTACGCGAGAGGCAAGCAAGAAACATCAGCATGTGCGGCATATGGGCGAAAGATCAGTAGGCGAGCGTTGAGTCAGCAAGCATGCTGGCTTTGCTAAGCTGGAGAAATTTGATTGGAGAGTTATCAGGACACCAAAGTTGACCAGCCAGGTCAGTTGTTGGCCAGACTAGCACACTACAGGAAAGTTTCAGTTGAGCCTATAAATAAGCCATTGAGGCTTACATTTAGGGATTATTGATTCACTTTGGGATTTTTTTATAAATCCAACTTGTGGCTCTCCTTGAGAGAAGACTCACTTCTTGAGAGTAGGCCTCACTGAGTGAGGATTGGCCAGAGATTAAGCTTAGGCTTAGCCACTCATCACCTTTTCCTTTCTTCTTTTATTATTGTCCTCTTTATTAAAGAACGCCTGCAACATATCGTCAATCAAAGATTGTAATATAGAAATGCTACAAAGCTAATACAATTGACTTGACGTAGCTCTGAATGCTAGATTTTTAAATTTACTTTAAAGCACCAAAAATCATCAGTGAAGCTGAAATTTTGAATGGAGCTGCAAGTTCGATTGTTAATATAATTTTGTAGCAGTTGAATTAAGATGGAAGATGTTTGAATGATTGGAAATAGAAGTCGATATCACTTCTATTAGAGTCGGTCGATCATTGAGACAAAGTCTTATGGAATTGATGTTTCGATCAATCCATTGCCTATAAGGAACACTTGATCAGCTAAAGACAATTTCCTGCCATTTACTATTACAAACTCTATCAGCCGATTCACATTTGCAGATTGTAGAAATGCAATTGCATTTCAATTGTTGAAGTTCCTGCCGCCAATATTCCTTGCACGGCTACAGTCTTCATGCACAAGATAAGTACAATGGTTCTGCTGCTAAACTCTGCAAATTAGCCTAAATAGTTAATACAATTTAATTTCGCACGCTATATGTTCGTGTAAATGTCATGGAGTCTTATAAAGGTATAGATCCTGGGCAACGGTTCTAGCGAGACCGTATCAATTGGTATCAGAGCCTCATGCCAATCAACACAAAGTTCTCGCATGAATTGAGCGGGAATTTTGCAGCAGATCGTTGATCAAGCTGCAACAAGCTTCATCAAAAATTTTGAACAACGTCTTTTATGTTCTGAATTTTATTCTGGTTGGTAGACGCTCAATTGGCAAAACTAGTTGCATATTTGGATTCTCCTGTTTGATCACTATCAAAACGAGTATTTACACGACAAATTCGAAGTTGAATTGGCTTCCAAAAGTTGATTTGAAGTTCAGTCTGTCTTAGAAGCACGTAGGTCGTCGGACATCGCGTTAGCAAGACATTCAATGCATTCATGTGCATTCCAGTTGGTTAAACATCCAGTGCACTTCTTTTCTGCAGCATGCATCCTTGCGTCTTAGCATCGGTGTGCTCTGCTGCTGCCTACCTGCCTCCATTTATATCACTGTCGTCTGCATGTGTGCATGATTTGGACACTGATAGAGGCACACATAAGCTGAAAGCCGCAGATGTGGCTGATAGTTCAATCAGACTAGGAGATGCAGTTGAATGTGTATCTAACGCAGTTTCAACTGAACAGTGCCTGAATAAGAAAGAAAATCCATGCGTGTTCATTAAGAACAACAGTCATTTTCAATGCTATAATGTCGCTTCAGCAAGCTGCAGCGGCCAGCTAAATCGCATCTTTGGAACAACACCTGTAAGTGCAATTTTGTACACTGCAGTTAACAGTCCAGCAACTATTATTACAGATTAGCACAGAGTTTTGCAGTACCGCTGTGGCGATAGCACACAACATCACTTGTGTTAGTACATCAATGCATTTTGAGCATGAGTCATTATTGTAGCCCTTACTTAGAAGTTCGACAACAACAAGGTAAGTGGCAACATCTAGCGCGTGACTTTTGATTGCGGACAATCGCATGGCAACCTCTGCAGCAGCATAGTCATGCTACAAAACACAAGGCCTACTATTGGCAAGAGAAGACATATCCACTGCCAGCGGAATAGAGTTTTCGCAAGATGAGAACTCGCACTGCAGACCACCATGCAATGTGTGATACTTGAACAGTTTTGCCCGTGACTCACGTATGCAATTTGTCACAAGGAGTAATGCATCTCGAACACCAAACACGGATGTTACAATGTGCAAACCTTGCCAGAGAGATGATGATTACATATATGCTGCAAGTTTTCAGTCACAAGACAACTACCACACTAAAAAAGTTCAGTGCAATGCGTCAAGCCGCAGCTATCAAGCAAAATTTTTTGACAATGTGCATCATCATGTGCACCACACATGATCGACAACCGGAGCAAACCATTATGTGTGCAATGCTATAAACACCCCAAATTTTCACCCTCATTCATAAACACCTGCCTCCTGCCACTCGGATCCACTCTCCGTAGTCTTTAGGGGACCAGTTGGTCGATGTCTGAGCCAGGGCCATTTAAAACCCGAATTTTTATCCCAAATTCAAATGTTTCAAAATTCAATCCTCATTTTGGCTCAATTTCAATTGTCAGTTCTCATCCTCAGATGAGAATCTCCAAATTCTTTGTCTCAGCCAGGGATCCAGGATTCCAATTCCCTCATCCAGGGTTTACATTTTATGTGTCATTGCACATTACTACATGCATTTGGCATATCATTCCATTGCATTGCATGTCATTACATCTCATTATTGAGATCCAGAACTCATGTTTTCAAAATATTAAATCCAGATTCGACTTTTAAAACCTTTCTTTTGAAATCAATTTCAAAACCTGGGTTTTGAATCAATATTTTTTCATTTGCCAACCCCCAGGATCTTATATTTCAAAATGTTTTTCTCAGAAAATGATCTGGATTCGTTTTAAACTCAATTTCAATTGATTTCGATTCTCAGATGAGACTCATTTAGGTGGTGTCACTTATGGATTCCTTTATTTATCAAAATTCCAAAAATTTCAGAATCCTAATTGGATCAGGACTCTGTCTTTTTATCTTTTTAAATCTTTTCAAAACTTTATTTTGATTTTAAACTAGTTGTGGTCATATCCCTTGTCTATTTCTATCATTTTGGTCAAAATTTAAGAGTCTTAGTTGGATCAGGACTCTTTTTCTCGAATCCTAGTCGGATCAGAACTTTACCTTTTACTACCATTTTTACTTGTTTTTTAGAAAACCTTTCAAAATCTTTCGTTTTGGCCAAAATCCCAGAGTCCTAGTTGAATTAGGACTCTTTTTCAAGAATCTCAGTCGGATTAGGACTCTTATGCAGAGTTTCAGTGGATTAGGACTCTATCTTTCGTGGCTATTTCATCTATTTTTAATCAAATCTTTCAAAAATAAGCCAAAACTCAGAGTTTTAGTTGAACCAGGACTCTATTCAAAGAGTCTTAGTTGGATCATGAATCTGATCTTGATTTCAATTTTGAGAGAATCTTGCCAAAATCTCTTTATTTATCTTTTCAAAATTTAAAATTATTACACATTTATCATAGAATTTCAAAATTTTGGGATTTTATCCCAAAGTCCTGATCGAATCATGACTCTATCCAAAGTTTATTTTCTCACTTCATTTTCACTGGTTTTCAAAAGCTCAGTTTAAATCTCATCATTTGCTTCTCAGAAAACCAAAAATTTTCAGAGTTTTAGTCGAATTAGGACTCTTCTTCAGAGTCCTAGTCAGATCAGGACTCTGAACCGAACTTCAATTTTATCTTATTTTCACCTGTTTTCCAAGATCCTCTCATTTATTTTCTCAGAAAATCTAAAATTCTGAGAGTCCTAATCCAATTAGAACTTTGTCCCAGAGTCCCAGTTGGATCAGAACTCTGTTTTGATTTTAATACTTGTTGTTATTTATACTATTTTCATAAATTCTTTCATCTGTTTTTCAGAAAATACCAAAAAAATCTAGAGTTTTAGTCCGATCAGGACTCTGTCCCAGAGTCCTAATACAGTTCGGAGTCTATTCTGAAGTTTGTTTTTATTTCTATTTTCATTCATTTTTATTTGTTTTTCAAAAATTAGGTTATTTTACAGAGTCCTGGTTGATTCAGGACTCTATTTCAGAGTTTCGGTTGAGTTAGGACTCTAACCCTTACTACATTTTTTGACTTATTTTACCAGTTCTGATGAAATATTTTAAAAACTTCTTCATTTGGCTTTCAAAAATCTAAAATCTCAGAGTCCTAATTGGTTCAGGACTCTGGTCTAGAGTTTTAGTTAGCTTAGGACTCTGTTTTCAAAACCTTTGAATTCCATCTGTCGATTTTAACCCCTTTTCAAAGCCATTTTCAGTCTTTATTTCAAATTTTTCAAAACCCTGATGTGGAGTCTACTCAATTGGCACCATATCCAGAGTTCTGACCTAGTTAGGACTCTGTGTCATTTCAAAACTTTCAATTTCAAGTCTACTTTTGAATATCTTTTGAAAAAACTCTCATTTTTAAGTTTTAAAATTCTTTTGAAAATTCAAGTGGGGCCCACTTGAGGTGGCGCCACATTTGCAGAAGTTGGGGTTAGACTAGGATTAGTCAGTGTTCTTGTTAGATTAGGGGTTTAGAAGAGTCTAAATCGATTTTGAAAATCCATTTTTACTTTGGTTTTTAACTATTAGTTTTTAAAGTTATTAATTAAAGTTATTAATTAAAGTTTTAAAAATCAAGTGTGGGCCCACAGAGGGTGGCGCCACATTTGGAGTTATTTTAATAGGATTAAGAGTCCTAGGTTAGTTAGGGCCTAATTAGAAAAGTTTAAGAGTCAAAACCAATTAAGAAAAATCCCCCCCCCCCCCTCCCCTAGCAAAACCAATTTATTTTTTTTAGGACTCTTTTAGAAAACCTAATTTATTTCTATAAATAGAAGCCAAAGGGGGGTTAATCCCTAGGCTCTTTTTATCTCTCAATTTCGTGGTTTTTCTCTCCTCTGCAGCACCTCCTCCTTCTTTCATTGCAATTGTAGCTTTATTAGTTTTTTTATGTTTTTTTATGATTTTACCATGGGCACCCCTTGTGTTCATGGCTTTTAACCATGGATCCAAGAACCCCAAAAATGAATCAAGAAGATGATCTAACTCAGTTTGGGGATGTTTTTCAGGATTTTAATCCATTAGAATTGTTTATATTGCTATTTTTTATGTTCTTAACCAATGAAATATGTGATTTACCCGTTAAATGGGCTAAATCCATATTTTCAATGGGTAAATCAATTTGAACCATGGATTCCCTATATTTTTTTTATTTTATTATCATATTAATATGTATTTCATATATTTCAGCATTAAATTAAATTTTGTTATGTTGTTTATGTTTTTTTTTATCTTTTTCATGTTTAAATCATAGTTTTTTGCGTTTTCTTAGATTTTTGTGTGTTTTGATTCTAGGTCTGTAGAAATTATACTATTTCATATTTAAATCTTCATTATAAAATTTTGATTTTTTTATGGTTAATCCATGGATTTGTCAGTAAGTCTCTGTAAAAAAGTGAGAGGCTTTTGGGTTCAGGAACTCTGTTAGCAAAATACAAAATCAGATCGTGATTTTTGTTACTTAAAATCGCTATTGATATTCAGGTATAAGTTGCAGATGTGATATTTTTGTCATCCAAGATCTAATTTATGACCCGTAAATTGAAGTAGCTTTGTATTAGAATCTATTATTTACTGTAATTTTCTTATATTTTTCTGTCATTGTCTGCTATTTTTTCTCTGTCATAAAGTTAAATCAATATTTTAGAACTCGTTATGCTTTATTAAAACCCTAATTCAACTTGTGTTATTCGTATCTCCCTAACCAAAGATTCGATCAATGATCTGTAAAAAACAAAATTCTTTATTTGCATGTTTGATATTCACTGCTAAAAATTTAGAATTTTCTGATGTGGTTTGTTATTTTTCCCTATATTTGAAACCGGAAGTACCTATTTTGATAGATTTTATATTTGTTAAATTCAAGTACAAATTGTTGGAATGGTATCTCCCTAACCGGAGATGATTTTTCCGATCTGTAAAGGATAGAATCTTTATTTTTTTATCTAGTATTCCTCTATAAAATTTTATGAGTTTTCATGGTGAATTGATCCCTGATTCGGGTCTGACACTGTGATAGGTACGTGCCTATAGGTAAAAATAACATATTTTAGGGGTTTTGTACAATTTTTTAATTGGAATAATGTCAAAAATAGATTTTTATAATTCTAGTTTAATTTTAGAGTTATCAGAAGTGCATGTGTCATTTTTTATCAATTTTGGTGTTTATTTGATGCTTGAATCGATAATATTGCGAAACAGGGTGCCCGCAAGATCCTGAAACATGGGCAAAATCATATTTTTCATGATATTTTTAATTTTCTTCATAAAAGTTCATGTTTTTAGGGTTTGTTCATATTTAGAATCATGCTAGGGCATTACATAGCCAATTTGGCTTTGATTTGAGTCTTTTTAAACCCTAAACCTAAAGTTTTACCAAAATATTTTTTGAAAACCTTGATTTCAAGGCCATAGTCTTGTTTTCAGGGGTATTTTTATCATTTTTCCTCAAATTCTGAATTTCAAAGTTATTTATTTTTGTTATTTTTTCAATTTTATTTCATATTTTATTATGTTTATCTTAGAAAAATCATGGAAAAAGGCTTATATCTAGATAAATTCAGTAATTTCTAGATATTACTGGATAAATCTAGAGAAGCCAACATATCTTCACTAACAAGTTTTTTTAGTTTTGGAGGGATGTTCAAGGCTGTATTTATTTTTGTTTTTTTTATTTAAATTCAATTAGTGATGTAAATTGTAATTAAACTTTGGAATAAGAATTTCAATTCCTGCTTAGAATTAGGATTTGCATTGCATATAGTTTAGACTTTGCTATATAACTGTCAAGTTTGTCATTCATGCACATACTTAAATTCCACCATGGTCTACACGAATGACACGTGCACTAGCTTCTAGGGAGTTGGTAAACTCGATCGAGTTAGTATTTATGGTCATAGTCAAAATACGAATGAAATTCAAGTTTACCATCTTCTTTTAAGCCACAATTAGCCTACACTCTTAGGCTATCTTTAAAAAAAAACTATTTCATATTTCGAAGTTTTATAAATATTTTCTCTTTTTAGAATCAAATAAGATACATTTAATCCATATTTGTGGCCATAGTCAGGGATATGAGGCAAATTTATTTCATTGAAGTTCTATAAGGCACATAAAATCTCCCTTTTCAAGCAATTTTCTCAAATTTTCTTCAGAAAATATCTTTGACAACTTGCATTCATACATCTTTTAGGTTTAGATTGCATCATGAATATATTTCACAGGGTCACACGCCCATCTTTTTTATGTATTTTCCCAATTCCATCTTAGAAAATCGATTTTCTCAAATTTGCCCTGGTTTTCCTTAAAATCGATTTTCTCAAGAACCTCTTTGGTTTTTCAAGGATTTTCATGTATTTTCTAATCTCAATTCATGATTTTCCAAGTTATATTCTCAATTTCAAAGTTCAAATTCAGAGAAATCAACTTTCTCCAAGTCATTTTGAGTTTTATCAGAAATCAATTTTTCTCAAAACTTTAAGATTTCTTCAAAAATCGATTTTCATTTTCCTCAAAAATTGTTCTCACAACATGGGTCACGATTTTCTAAGTGTTTCGTTTCCCAAAATTTCCAAGTATTCTCCAAAATTTAAAGCAAACATCATGTTTTCAAATCTGTATTTTCAGAAATTCATAGCACATGCCTGATTCTTTGTGCATTTAGGAAATAGAACATGATTTAGATAAGTTGATCAAAGTAAAGCACTAGATTGATCCTTAGTTCAATTACTCTTGGTAAAGGTGTCAGGAACGGTTGAACCTCGTACTGACAGGTGAGTCTCATTCTATGGAATTTTCTCGCATTTTAAAACGAAGGTGGGTTATTTTCAAAAATCTTTTTTCAAAGGTCAGTTTGACTTGCAAAAGTAAAATTTTACGATGATAACAAACGCGAATTTGGCTACCTCAAAAAAAACTCAGTCATGTGGTAGTATTGAGGAAAACTATTATGACCAACGAAATTATGCTCAGTCTAAAGAAGATGCTGATGACTATGCTACATATGAACCATATGATTATGTGTGTTCATATGCAACAAAGGATTCCTATGAATATGTCATTGAGGAGTATGAAGAAGATCAATGTGAACATTCGAATGCCAGCACTCATACATGCAATGCATGCCCAATAATGAGCATTGACAACGATATGTATGATGAGGAGTCCGCAGTCACCATGAGCACTCAAGTGAGCAACAGCCTTGAAGCATCAATAATACGTTGGCAGCAGTCCTTTACAGAACAATTTACTAAATTGAGAGCAATACTTCGTGGAGAAGATCGAAAAGAAAATTGGCTGGAGTCCTCCACAACTAATTGCACCATGGTTGCACATGAGCCATGTGAAGAAAGTAACAACATGTGTGACATGTATGAAGAGCCTGAAGAGGACCATTATTTGCATAATGGAAATGGACAAGGTATGGTGCATAGCTATGACAGAAAATATGTGCCTAGTTGCGGCACAATTCTATAAACAGAATGGGAAGTGAACAGTGATGTATGTAGCAGTGATGAGTATCATTATACAGCTATCATTGATGTTCAGTTGAAGGTTGCTAGCAGAGAATTAACAACTAACAGTAGCACAATGGAGAATGCTACATCAAAAGAGAACAAGAATCAACAAATTTCTTCTTCACTGGTGACAAGACACCCACAGAAATTAAGGCAACCACCTGCCACTCAGCATGACCTAGAAGGTGATGATTTTCCTCATGATTTTAGCATTACTACATGCGCCAATAAGAGTAATAATTTGCAGCATGTAACTATTAAAAAGCTGAAAGCTAGAAGTGTGAAGAAGTTGAATATCAATTGGTATCAGCTCGTGATAGCCATATTGCAGCATGCAATCACACTTTCTGGAAAGGCAAAGGAGCATAATTATGAAATTCTAAACATAGATGCATATTATGAAGAAAAGAAGCATAAGACAAGGCAAAACCAAGTATTTGACCCCGGAGGTTGAAGAATTTTTAGGGACAATTTTTGGCTACTTGTGTAGAAGTAGTAGAGTCAAATAAGTCGGTTCAGTGTGACAGCCGAAAATAAAGCATAAAGTTGGAGGGCCCTAACCCACAGGTTTGAAAGACGTCTTGAGGACAAGACGAAACGGAGCATGGTGGATTGATATGATACTCATTTTGAGTGCCTAAGCACTGAAGCAGTGGAAGCAGTGTGGGCTTCCATCGATGCATGAATGAGGCATATCACACGAGGAAGACATGCTTAAGAGGGTGATGCACGAGAGACATCAAGTGAGTTGAAAGGCGCACGAGCAGGGGCACAGCCAGGGCGAACCGAGGCTGCAGTGTGCAAGCAAAAAGGCCAGGCGCAGGGTGATGTGTGGGCGTTCACAGCGCAGGACACACGAGAAGGATCTTGCACAGCGCATGGGTGACAGTGCTCAAACGCACAGTGCATAGCGCAGGTGGCGACGCGAAAGTGCGGTGCACATGCGGGCGCACGATGCGCGGGTGAGAGCGCGCGATACGCAGGTATGAGCGCACGTGCGTGATGCAGCGTGCAAGCATGTGATGCAGTGCATAAGCGCATGGCGGGCAGGCGTTATGTGAGGCGCAAGTTTGGAGGGGGGTACGCGAGAGGCAAGCAAGTAACATCAACGCGTGCGGCTTGTGGGCGATAGAGCGCTTCATCACAGTAGGCGAGCGTTGAGTCAGCAAGCATGCTGGCTTTGTTGAGCTGGAGAAATTTGATTGGAGAGTTATAGGACACCAAAGTTGACCAACTAGGTCAGCTATTGACCAGACTGGCACACTACAGGAAAGTTTTAGCTGAGCCTATAAATAGGCCATTGAGGCTTACATTTAGGGATTATTGATTCACTTTGGGAATTTTCTGTAAAGCCAACTCATGGCTTTCTTTGAGAGAAGACTCTCTTCTTGAGAGTAGGCCTCACCGAGTGAGGATTGGCCAAAGATTAAGCTTAGGCTTAATCAAAGGATTTCATGCCACTCATCACCTCTTCCTTTCTTCTTTTATTGTTGTCTTCTTCATTAAGGAGCGTCTGCAGCAGATCGTCAATCAAAGATTGTAATATGGAAATGCTACAAAGCTAATACAGTTGACTTGACATAGCTCTGAATGCTAGATTTCTGAATTTACTTCAAAGCATCGAAAATCATCAGTGAAGCTGAAATTCTGAATGGAGCTGCAAGTTCGATTGTCAATATAATTCTGTAGCAGTTGAATTAAGATGGAAGATGTTTGAATGATTGGAAATAAAAGTCGATCAATCATTGAGACAATGTCTTATGGAATTGATGTTTCAATCAATCCATTGCCTATAAGGAACGCTTGATCAGCTAAAGACAATTTCCTATCATTTATTGTTACAAACTCTATCAGCCAATTCACATTTGCAGATTGTAGAAATGCAATTGCATTTCAATTGTTGAAGTTCCTGCCGCCAATATTTCTTGCATGACTACAGTCTTCATGCACAATAATTCAACAAGCCCTCTATGCTAGTTCCCATGAGAGTTGCCTCATGGTATCTTATGTCTTCTACCAACATGTACTACTAAACAATTCACAGGCGATTGGTCTCGGGATCGAACAGTTCGGGCATCATCAACCGAGGGCCGACACGTGGTGGGGACGGAGCCTTGGTAGGAACTAAGGTGGTGAATTCGGTGATTAGATTCTAGTCCAAGAAAGACAAGAAGAAAGAACCCCCGAGTCTTGCTCCTGCACTGTTTCTTCTCATTTGAAAATGCTCATATTTTAATGCTGTCCTGCTTTTTTCTTTTGTGCAGTACACCCCCGTCTCTTTAGGACTAGCTACTTGTATTAAAAATTCATGTGTTGGATTTGGCTCTCTTCCCTTGTTTTTTCCATTCTATAAACTTCCAACACCATCGTCTCTCTCTTTGTTTCATCTCTCTCCCACCCACCAGAAATTACAAACCAGTTGTACTTCACACAAAGCCATGGGAAGGGCTCCCTGCTGTGACAAAGCTAATGTCAAGAAAAGGCCATGGTCTCCTGAGGAGGATAACATGCTCAGAGAGTTTATCCAACAGCATGGTACCGGAGGAAATTGGATCGCCTTGCCACAGAAGATTGGTGAGTTGCCATAAACCGAATTAAGCAAATTTCCAAATCAGCACCTCTCGATCAATCTGCCATGAGTTACATGGTCTCGCTCTGTTTTCATGAAAATCTTTTTTTATATCAATGAACGAAATGCTCTCTGTCTCGAACTAACTAAATCTCGTCTAAAATATTTGTTAATTAGATCTCAATTAACTGAAAAAAAAGTACCAAATGAAATACTTGTATCAGTGCTTTCAGATGGTTCTTTATCATGTTATTGCGTTTATACAACCTTATATCAAGGAACAAAGTGGTCTTTGTCGGTATTTGACTCTCATGTAATGTTTTCTCTATATCAATGAATAAGAGGGAGATGGTTAGACCAAACCTAGAAAAGAAGGAAGAAAAAACCGGTCAAGCACGTTGTTCTTTATTGATGAAGGATAATAGATATGATAACAAATTATTTCCTTCATTATAGGGCTTAAGAGATGCGGGAAGAGTTGCAGACTGAGATGGCTGAATTATCTCAGACCCAACATCAGGCATGGTGGTTTCTCGGAGGAGGAAGACAACATCATTTGTAGACTTTATGTAAGCATTGGAAGCAGGTAGTTTTCATCAATCTAGATGAGTTCCAACTCTTTTTGTTATCATTTCTGTTAAATGGTGATGGTGAATTTTCTTCCATGACTATCTCTCTCATATTTGTCATTGACATGTATGCATGTTTCTTATGGGCATGGACAGGTGGTCTATAATTGCATCCCAATTGCCCGGGAGAACTGATAACGACATCAAGAATTATTGGAACATCAAGCTGAAGAAGAAGCTATTAAATAAAAGAATGGAGCAACTACAAGCTCTGAATTTGCCACCTATTAATCATGAAAATAGTTTTGAAGGCCCATTCATGGCATATTCTAGCATTGGACAGCAAAACTCTTCTTGGTCTCAACCATCGCTTCCATCTCCACCATCCATCACATGTCAAAGCCAAGATCCAACTTTGAACCAAGAATACTCATTCAAGGCATTGCTAAAAATGGTTGGAACAAATGTTTCAGATGTTGATGAATGTGACCAAACAAGAATCCCTGGACAACAACCGCTCTACTCATCTTGCACCACAGGCAATAACAGCAACAGTAACCATGGCAGCCTGAACAATGATTTCTGTTTCACTGAAGCCTCCAGCTCTATCAATGATGTGGATCATGACTCGCCAATGATGAACCAATATCAACTGGAGAGCACCACGCGCAACATGTTTGAGGAGGGGTCTTCTGTTGGTCTTCTTGTTGACAACAACATACAAGTGCTTGAGGGAAAGAACTCTCTGCAAGGACTATTAAACACCAATTGGTCCGACTTCAATTCGTCTATTTTCTGTGCATCTAAATTTCCTCATCTGTCACAGAAGCAAGGGTTGGTACCACCTTCCATCGTAGAACCAAATTACTATGTGTCATAGCTTTATGATATGGATTGACAGTGTACATGAGTGTTGTAAATTTTACAGTGGAGATGGAAGGCGTGGAAAACCAGATTAATGAGTGTAGAATTCTTGTGTTTTTCGGTTTATTGTTTCATTTCAGTTGTGGTGTGTTTTGACTGGTTTGTGTCAAAGTTCGTTCTTTTCTTTGACTTAAAAACTCTGTAGTCTTGGTTGATGTTTCTTTTTGGTTCGAGCAAGGATTGAAGAATGATGCTTTCTCCTCAAAGTTTGTGTGTCTTCTCCAAATTGACGGGATTCCAGAGTATGAAATAGTTGATGTATAACATCAGAAGTCAGAAGAGCCTTTTTACTCATTTTGGTTGTTCATAAAAGTTGATAGGATGACTCAGATCTCAAAATCTGGATGGTCTTGGTCTTCATTTCTGTACACTCAGAATGGTCCCTCCCTGCCTTCTTAGTTAGGTGGTGCTGCTGCTGCTGCTGTTGCGCAAAAAGATTCCATAATTCAATTCCTACTACTCATCCTTTTCCTCAAACAAGATTATTGCGCCTCTTTTAAGAAGAAAAAGACAAGGGTATCCGTAAATTGCGATGCTCGCATTGTTGTCCTAACCCGCATTCTCCTGACTGAGATATCGGTCCAAGTGGACCTCCAGCTTTTAATCATGATATATGAAACAGAAGAAAACAGAAGGTTGGCTATTTATTGAGAATGGTTGTGTGTTGGTCGGTACTAGCATTACTGTGGCATTAATAGGATATTCATTAATCCGTACTCTCTCAATTTGTACCATTGAAATTAAACGAATTTCTGCAGGGCCCAAATCAAACCAGGATTTCCTCAACGGTTTTCATTCCTGCTACTAGTTGGAAATTTCAAGAACCAGGTTTTGGTGATAATTAATTAGGTGGTCTAATTTTGCCATCATCCCACTGTTTTAATTTGCTGTAAATCTTCTCACTGAGGTCTCTCATTGTCATGTCCTTTTGTGCTGCATGTCAGGCCAATAATTAAGCACCAACAAATATGTTTAATGACTGGATGTTAAGATTTGTTTTTTCTCCTTGAATTTGCCATGTTGTAACTTTGTTTTCTGAGTGCAAGGGAGATGAAATATATAGAATTTGACGAAATGTTTGTTTACTAAGAACCGATGAGATAAAACAACAATTTAGATTGGTTGAGTTCTTGATTGTGTCTGTTTCTTTGTCACGTATTCAGCTATAGGTGAGTAGTAACCACTGCAGGGATCGCCCGCGTGGCCAGTGGTGTGGTTGTGAAGAGATTGAGTTGAAGATGCAGAATCAAACCATGCTGGGGCATGGGTGTGCCTGTAGCTTTCAGAGGTGGGCCACGTACTCGGTGGTCGTGGGGGCCACGTACCTCGTCGTTTATTTAAAAAAAAAAATGAGTAGTAAGCCAGCAAAGCAGATGATCATTTTACGTCAAACTGCTGGAACAGTAAAGATTTGTTACTCATATGGCATGCTGAATAAATGAACAGGCTATTCTTGTTCGTTACCATCGTATATTCACATTATTTTTATGCCCATATCTGAGAATTTGGGTCGGGTCCAGTCAGGTCGCCAATACAAACCCAACTTGTTGATAGCCCTACCCATGACATACGAAATAAAAAGGGTTTGGTCAGACCTTGGCCCAAAACTATATTCATATTCTTGAAAACATGTCTAGATTTGGATCCAAGTCTAACTCAAACATCCAAAGAGAATTATGGGTTTGTATAGGGTCTAAACTTCACCATTTCAAGGTCTACCAAGAATTGATGAAACCTAATCTTTTCTTGCCCAAATAAAGTATGTTTTCGGATCAAACAATATGAGTAACATCTAAGTTAGACCTAGATAGATCTCCCACCCTTATGCATTCCTACTTTATATTATGACAACACTATAGTTATATTCTGTATAATTTGCTACATTTGTTTCTTCAATTTATTATTTTTGCCATTAGTTGAAAAATATTTTTTCTTAAAAATGTTAATATGTCAATTTCAAAGTCTTGGAACATTGTCAGGAAATGTTAATATGGCAAATTGTCAGGAAAGGGCAGAAATGACAATTTGCATGCCTTTAACAGTTACTGTCAGGAAAACCAACGGCTGTTAACTCCAAGCACGATTTTGCAAAGGCGAATGAAAATGAAAGGACCAATTTGCAAAATAGCATCTTGCACGGACTATTTTGCAAATCTCCAATAAGGCAGGGACCAATTTGCAAAAAACCCTAAATGATATCCTTTGTTTGCTTCGGATTTAGATAAAAACTAGGTATATTTTCTGATATATGCATGGAATGGATCGGTAATTACAAAGCAAATTTATCGTGTACAGGCACGACAGGAACATTGGTTTTGAGTTCCTTGATGTGGAATTCATAAAAACATTTTTCTTGATCAACCCCCGCATTCCCAAGTTCCATAACAGAGCACGTAGAAATGCACAATTTTGGCCAAACATATACATTCTTCTTTTGGTTTTATGCACAGGGTTTGCCTAGAGGACACCCTCTACGGAAATTGAGCTCGGTAACAATTTTCATGTGTGAAGATGCCAAACAACAAAGTCTTCCTGGCTGCAACTCCAATCTTCAGATTAATCAACAGCAACCGTCCATCCCATTTTGTCCTCTGCACGCCCCGTTTGGATATCAGTGAGAGCAGCATAAAGTTGCTTGCTTACTGCTCCAGCATGTCCATTATTGTATACCACCCTGTAAATACTTGGATATTAACTTATCTCAACCAAGAATGGAGATGTTACTCAATTTTGAAATCATGAGGATAAGTCATCCTATCACAGTATTCCCATGTGCTCTACCAGAGATACACCTTCAAATGAATAAATCAAATAAGGAAAATTTACAAATGAACAAATGGAAATACATCATCTCATCAAGTATAATGATCTTAGATGTAAAAAAAATATCATAGGCGATTTCCTCTCTCTATCTCTATCTCCAACCCCAATATATATATATATATATATATATATATATATATATATATATATATATATATATATATATATATATATATCAGGATATTGAAAATTCTGGGTGCCTTCATCTTTCTAGAGTACCAGTCGTGGAAGGAGAAAAATTTTATAACCTCAAATATTTAGTTCTCGACAACACAACATGATCAAGAGAAAATTAGTAAATACTCCATGATTTTTTCCTGAGATATGGATGGAAACTCGTCAAAAACATTTTTGCAACATGGTGCCAGTGCCATTTTATTTGAATGTGTAATGTGTAAAAGGAAGCAAAACATAGGAAACAGAATAGCTTTTGTGGAATCGTCTACCTTTTACCAAGATAAGTGACACTGCCAACAGGAGCAACAACCACAGCAGTACCAGTACAGAAAACTTCATCAGCTTCGATCAATTCAACAACTGGTACAGGGCGCTCCTCAACCTGTGTGAGATACAAAGAGTTATTGATCAACTCAGTCCATGAGTAATCGAGGAGATATAAACCAGTTAAAAGGTTTTGAAACCATAGACATCTATATGAAAGCGCTATTTCACGTCACACAGTGATCGACACTGCAGATAAATGAATCATACTTCAACCAATCAAAAAAATCTAGCTAGTAAACAAATGAAACCCCTGAAACCAGATATAAAGTTCTTTGAAATGGAGCATTTACAGAAATATCTCACACAAGCATTACTTTAGAACAACTTTCATGTCTAAGCAAGCACGGTGGATCAAGAAAAAAATTACTTCACATGTAATACAGATCATCAAAACATTGCACTTCCAAATAATGCTGTTTCGTGTGGTGAGAATGACATAGTGCAGTCCTATTCATCAGTAAGCATACCCGATAACCAAGATTGCGAGCAACTTCAATGATACTTTTTCGTGTGATTCCTGGCAGAATAGTCCCCTGAATTGGTGGAGTTGAAATAACATTGTCCTGAAAAAGGCAGATAACACGAAGAGGCTGAGCACTTTTCCCTCAGAAGCAACAGTAATAGTTTTCATGCATTTAAACTAGACACGTCTTAGAAGGACGTGAGACAGTTATATACAGGTGACTGCTTCCACAATTCTGCATGCCCATACTGAACGACCCTAATAACTTGAAATGGCCCTATTATATCAACACAATTGACTTAGCTTGATGTCATCGAAGAACCATATTTCCTCTCAAATACAGTCAAAGATTGAAAGGGCTGGACTTCCAAGTGCACGCCAGTTAAACTATTTAAGGATGTTTCTGTCATTCTTTTTGAACCTGACTGACCTAAAACTGTCATATCATAATAGAGCTTCCCTCAACTGCCAACTCCCCCAAAACCCCACCTTCCCAAAATAAAAAGTTTTTTATTAAACTTTAGATTACAATCATTTTGATGATATCCTTGAGAGGCTTTGCACGTGATTTTGTGTGCAATTTCATAAGTGTATGCTTTTGCAGTAAATTGCAACTTCTTTGATATTTGGATTACCTTCGCTATGAATACATTACAGGAAGAAACCTCCTCAATGTATCTCTTGTTGACAGAGTCCAAGTACAAGATGTCAGAATAGCCTCTCGTCTTAGCTGCACTGATTATCTTTAGAACCTGCACAAGGATGACGACTTTGTATAAATTTTTGTTACACCAAGTTATCAAGCAGATCATGGTTTTTCTTTTCCCTCATTATTTTCTTTGGACTATAGTATTAATAGAGTCAGAATCAGAGACAAGTACAGAGCTAGACCATGTATTTTGTAATGCTTTCGTTCCTTTCTGAATATCAAGTGAAACTCAAAAAAGCATTTAAAATGTCAACTTTAAAATGTTCCCTTCTCATTTTGCCTTATCAAAACAAATGAGCTGAATACACCACCTTTATCTATTATCGTTGGAACCCCATTTTCATATGGTTTTACATGTAAATTTTTTATACACCACCTAAATACACAAAGAAGACAACCATGATGCATTTTCCATCCTTAAAATATATATCAAAAGTTTGGATATCACAAGAAAGTACTTCTGTTACAATGAACAAGAAAGTCCTGAAAGGAAGAACAAAAAGCCCTGTCAAACACAACTACAGACATGGTCCAATCAAGAGCAAAATAAAACTGCTATTAAAAGGAGGCAATTTACAAATCTTTCTTGCAAGCCAGTCATCAAAGACATTGCCATTAAATATGCATATGCGGCCATTACAGGTAATAGATCTTTTACCGGTGCATAGTTGGTTATTGACTTAACACCTCCAGTCCCACCAGGAGTGGCACGATGAAAACTTTCCTCGATAAACAAGTTGATGGGTGCTAAACCCTCCTATCAAGAGAAAAAAGTTTAAAGAACATCTCGTTAGTTATCCATGGTTACCAAAGGCAATGTAAAAACCAAGATGGCATTCTAAAGAATGGAAAGCACAGAACTTATACAGTAATTTAATCATAAGATTGTTTAGCAATCAGAGATCTGTTACAAATAATATCAGATTACTTATGGTACATTCTGTTCATCAACACCCTGAATATTTTTCAACCATGAAAACTAGCACACAGTGTTTCAGAAAAGTTCCATTCCTTTCTTGGATAGTTCTTATAGGAAGTAACAAAATGTGCTTCTAGAAACCATGCTTTTGGTGCTTGAAATTTTTACAAAACCAATAGGAATAATAGGAAAAACTGGCTGACTGATATAGGGTTTATCCAGAGAAAGCCTATGGAATGAAATTAGTCCCATGGAGTGAACTTTTCCATCCTACATTACGCTGCCACTATTTCAAGTACAAAAGGCACAAATGAATATCAAGTTGTGGCGGATGGAAGTACTAAAATAAGATTAGCATATTAGTTTATTGACTAAAACATCTACAGGAAAAAAGAAGTCATTCCCGAGAGAAATTCATTGTCAGAACTTGGTGTTGTTGGAATGTGGAGCCTGTTTCCTAACTGGATATAAATCCATAATTTCTGCGAATTTTTTGGAGGGTAGTTCTGTAATTTTACCCTAGACTCCTTGTCATGTTCAATAACACTGGTAGACTCATTTTAAAACTTGTAGACTCCTCTTATTTAAGGAGGCATCCTCCTCTGTATTGCATATCCCAATCAATAAAAGAAGGCTCAGTGCAGTCATAGGCAGTTTTCGCCGAACCACGTAAAATCCTTGTTTTCGTGTGTGGTTGTTTTCTCCTTTTTCTTTCTTTCTTGTTTCTTCGATTCATCGGTAGGGTCGTTCCCCAACAGGTGTGATCCGCTTAATTGTCAACCATATTGATCCCATTGTATGTGTACTTTGGGCACATCTTCCATGCTTACTACCTTATCCAAATCTATCACATTAAAGTGATCTTCCCATTCTCACAATGATTATTACTGCAAGTGCTGCATTGCAATGATCCTCCTATTTCTTATATTGCAGCCAATCGTATGCGTGTACTTTTATATTCATTCTACCAGTCAAACGATGCAAAGGCAGTTGCCTAACACCAAAATTTATGTTTGACATAGTGAATTTATGCTTCACACCACAATTCATGATTAAGGCCGACTATCTATGTCACATGGATACTTCATTTTGTCTCCCGTTCTGTATCCCTTTATATACCAAGCATAGTGAAAACTTCATAAAAATGGCTGTATCCCTGTATCTGCATCCGTATCCATGTGACATAGCAGACTATGGTTCCTTTTTCATCAGCTTAATAGTAATAGAAAATTTATCAAGATGTGTGGTAGATTTTCTAGACAAAGAGATAAGATTTTCCTCGTTCATTCTAGTATCTTTCTCTCTCTCCAAGAATCTGATCTCCAATTCTTCTCTTCAAATTTCCTTCTCAGTTCAGCCTCTGTTAATGCCAAACACATGTCATTCCTCCCACTTCAACTTACAGAACAAAAAATTGCAAAAGATTGTTCATGCAAAAGTTGGCATGTCTTTTTTCCTGCACAAGAAGCCAATAAACTGATGATGAAGCCAATTAGATCATGTCACTATATATAATCATATAGGTGCAAGATTCTGAAATATATCCATGTTTGCAGAGAATGTTTCCTGACTCGGTGACAATGAACTGAAGATACACAATTGCAAAAAGCAACTCATCAGTTGGTGATACATAAGCAATGAACTGAAGATGCATAATTGCAAAAAAACAACTTTCCAGAACTACAGCACTGTGAAACACATTTGCAGCCTAAATGTCAAAATGATAAACAATAAAAAATGAAAAAATAGACAATCTTTTTTCAATCAGAATCTTAGCCAATTTCAATCATGAAGAAGATCCCAACGTGTTTCCCAATGTAAAACAGTTGCTAACAGGGTTTAAAAATGAATGAATTCTCTCTGTCAGTTAGCTAAGGTAAATAGTAGAAGTTGCATTTGGTCTACATTGACATAATAATCACAAGAAAATTGGGAAACATCACAGACAGGAAAAGATAAGTCATTAGGGACCAGTAGGTAACTTCCTTTCTGCAAAACAACTGTCACACAGAAATACAAACTATAGTTTTTAGTGACATCTGTAAATGAGGAACTTACAAACATGAATTTTGGAAAGAAGAAAATTAGACTCTACCTCAAAATAGTTTCCAACAGGACATGCATAAACCAAAAATGTGCATGCAGGCGCTGGCGCTAAACCCAAAAGGCCACCAGTTCCCATGAGCAATGGTCTAATGTACAAAGCACCTTTGCCTGGTGGTGGTATCTGTAACAAATGTAACAGGTAACAAATGCTTTGTATTGAAACAGATAAAGGAAAAAAAACATACAAAAACAGCAACAGTAATTACCCAACGCCTGTTTGCAAGAACTGTTTGTTTTACAGCATCAACAAACTGTTGCACAGAAGGTGATGGCATGCATAACCTCTCTGCTCCCATCCTCATTCGTAAAGCATTCTCGTTGGGACGAAAAAGAAGCACATGGCCATCCTCTTTCTGATATGCTTTTAAGCCTTCAAATAAACCCTGCATAATTGAATCTCAGAAAATGAAAATAGAAGGATACATTGAATAAAATGAAAATATGGAAAACTGACCCAATATTGATTGGTTTAGAAAATAGGAGAGCTCCAAAACTAAACATGTGTCACTGAGGATATCTATTTATAATATTTCATTTTTTTACATTAATTTGCCTATATATTTTGATCCACTGTTACTACACACACACACACATAGGGAGAGAAGAGGAGGAGCGATGAGTTATAAATAACGAAGAGCTCACTCGAGTCTTTTCTAATAGAAGAAAAAAATGATATTGCACTCATATTGAAAAGAAACAGCACCATTACCAATAAATAGTAGACAGGAAAATACAAAAGATACATGAAGCCTAGTTAATACAATAACCACATAGATACTTGCTAGAGAATTCCTTTTTTACTGTTCCATCATTCACAAGATGAAGAGCTATTAACCTGTCCATAATTCAAAACTCCAGCTGATGGGCTCAACTCAATGTTCCCATACTGAACAAGTTCACCCATAGAAAAACTCTCCTCTTTGGAGCACTTCATCTTGTACATAAAATCAGTTGTTACAAGACCAAATCCAAGTCTATCCCAATCAATGTCAACTGCATCCTCATCCCCCCTGCCAAATTCAAAGTTGGAGTTAGTAACAATAACGACTGAACATAACATACCAAAAAATTGCACCATTATAAAAATTTGAAGTATCATACAATGTACGTCCCTTTACCTCACTATATGTTCAACCATATGCAATTACATATTGTGAAATGTGAACAAGAAGTAAACCTTTTATGGAAAGGTCAGACAAAACCTTGATATGACTATAGCAGAAAAAGTGAACATGACTCAAATGAATTGTAAGATTAACAGACCAACTGCTTTTGTCCTTTGTTAGGATTTTTTTTCTATACATCACAATTTTCTACCATGCCAGAAGCCCGTGTTGTCATCATACAAAGCAGACTGCACAGGTTCTTTCATTTAATCTTTATTACTTAGTTATCTTGCAACAAAAGCAACTCTACATCATTTTACCAAGATGCCAGTCTCAATCTGCAAGTCTCTAATGTGGTAAGGCAAACAGAATTTTGTGAGCAATGTATTGTTGACAGCATATCAGGTTCAAACTCTTTTACAAGCTGGACCTGTAACTTCAATCAGTTCATAATTTCTATTCTCAAAGTCATGATAAGGAGCTTATGTTTAACATCAAGTTTATTAACTATATATTCGACTTTCTCAATAAAACATTGATATATACAGAAGTTAAAAACTGCAGTTGCAGTTATAAATTAACATAGTGTTCATGCTTGCATTGTCCACAAAGGACAAAACCAAATATATTCAGGTCATATAACAGGGAAATTTTGTGACAATCTACTTGTTACTGTAAATGAAGGTGAAAGCAAGCATTATTTTGAACACTAAATTTTCCCCACTTCATAGCACAGCTTTTCTTCAAAAGCGAACTCACCTGCTTGCAACTGCTTCACAACTTGGTTGCAAAGAAGACAATGCACGATAACCAGTAAAGGGTGCAGGATTTCTACACTGCAAAATATCACAAATAAAAGAGTTCAATAAGGAAATATTTGAACATTTTTCAACAGTATGTTCCCACCAGCACAATGAGAAGGAAGCAGACCATGAAAACTAATATATACTCAAGTGTTTTCTTTTATTCTCTAATATCGTCATGCAAAAAGTGGAATGGTTTTTAACATACATACAGTTTGTGATACCCCAAAAAAACAAACATGCATGACAAGGATATGATAACATGACACAGTTCATGATCTCAAGCAGGCAATTGCCAGGAATATATACAAACATCAAGAACCAAAGCTTAAATGCAGCTTGATGTATATATGTCTAATAATCAAGCACAAATGCATTAAAAGTTCAGAATTTCTGAGAAAGACTGAATACTCAATCATAGCAATAGGAACTCCAAGATAACAGAAGTAATAGATGGAAGCTAACAAATTTCAAGGCTTTGTCATAGACCTTAAATGTTCACCTATTCCCTTTATATAGGAACAAATGATTCTACATAAAAACCAGGAATCTAATGGTGAATCAGGGATTAAAATATCACCTACCCTAACATCACTAAATAAGTTGTGACTGTAAACTACGTAACTGTTGAAGAAAATAGGATCTTGATATCGAACAGCAAATATTGAGTACTAATTTGCACATTTACCAAGAAAACTTAATGAGAACAGAGATGGAGTCTATGTGTGATCTTTATTCTTTTACCTAGTTTACAAATGACCTGCATTTTCTGTGGCTGGTATCACCGCTAAATACATAATTTCATCCACTTATAAACCTAGAATCCTCTGTTCAAGTGGAGATACCATTTTTCTTTTATTTAGTTCTCATGCAACCATATTTCATTGTGCACTCTTTATACCAAGAAAATTGAAATAAGCATGTAACAAATTGTTCATGGCATTTACAACATGCTTTACCTATTCCATATAGCAATTACCTATTCCGTTTACAGGTTTACACCTTTCTTTATACCAAAAGAAGTTGAACTAAACACATTACAAAATCCACTTTGTCCATGACATTTACACCACCTGTTATCAATTCAATATATGTATCCTCACTTTTTCAACTATGTTTTTTCACTATATGATTGATTTCTCTATAAAGAACTTCCCTTTCCAAATAGGCATTTTATTTTTCATCATTTATGGACTATCATAGCTCAAAGCTAATGATAGCTTGATAACATATGGTTGTCATTCTGGCCTATTGACAAGTCAACAAATTTTGACACTAGTGCAACATTGTCATAAAACTGATCAGTTAGTATGGATGGCAGTTGCTGCACCGATTATCACTTGGGGCAACAGAATATTTCTAAAGTACCTCATGTAATGCTTCAACCGTTGTTTGCTGGTCCCAGCTTTATTTCTTTTTGTCTTTAATGAATTTTATTATGCCCTGACCCAAAACCGAAGGACAGAATTTTGCAGAGGCCTTTACGAATTATGTGAATAGCCAAGATGCATATCCTTACAGGGTCCCACATCTAAGCATTTAAAAATTAATAAGCCGACAAGGAGCTGTGATATATCAATGTGTACTACACACCAAAGGCAACCATCCTCAATCACAGTTTAGAGAAACACAATTGTAAAAGGGAAATTTGTAGCTCTTATTGGTTACAAGTCATTTTTATTGGATTTGTAAGTTGCAACAGGGTGGGCTAAACCGAAAAACCGGAAATTCTCATAACAGGGTGCCCAGATATACGGACCTCCTTCATCATTCCTAAAGAAAATGTCATCTTATTATAACAAATTAGACAATGACTGATTATAATAAATTGGACCATCTAGAGTACAACAACAACAACAACTACGCCTTCATCCCAAAACAATTGGGGTCAGCGATATGAACCAAAAAAGAAATTCATTTTGGGTCTTCCACATGAATCCTTTTCCTCCAATCATTTCTATCCAACGCCATGTCCTCGGTGAGGTTCAAAGCATTCATATCATAATAGAGAAATCCTTCAATGGAGCCTCAATCTTGAACATGGCGATGCAAAAGAAATGCTTCTGCATAAAAGCTGGATTCAAGAACTTGTTGCTTATCACTGATGCATGTACCCGTCTCACGCAATGAAGGCAGGATCATCTTATGCTAAGACAATGATAAGGCTGCTATGTTTGTAACTTGTAAGACAACAGAATGCAGAGCAAACAAACTGAATACATACAAACTGAGAAGCAAACTGCAGCAGGCAAATCGATGGCAATACAACAAATCCACATCCTATACGATTCAAGCCTCGACAAGCAAAACATTCTAGAGGGATCAAAGGGGGGGCAATTGGAGGTTCGTGACCCTCCAGCAATGTTCATTTGCTCTTTTTACAGAACCAGCTTAGCTTATTGCAGTTCAAGTATAACCAACCTCTAAAAAAATTCTTTTTCTCTGCCTAACAGTTTAATCTTTCATCTCTGAAACATAAAACCCATGAAACGATAAAGGTCAAAGAACACGAGAAACAATTGATATAGATACTGACCTTCAAAGAAGCCCAGAGCACACTTGAACTCAAAATGCTCTTCCCTGCCATGGCCTTTGCCAGACCGTGATCAAATCGATAGCACCACCACACAAAAAGAAGAATAACGAGAGAGAGAGAGAACTTCGGTTGCAATTAAAGGGTGTTAAGTATATGAAAAATGACTAGAACAATGAACAGACACCGCTCAATCAAGGAAATTGATGAGACGAAAATAGCAAGACGAAGATTTAGCAACGCAAATATAGAGAGAGCCTTTATCTTTCGTTCCCTTAATTTAGTTGCTGTATGGCTGTGGCCCTTTATATGCATGCAATGCGTTCAATTGTCTCCCGAAACAATTCAATAAAAAACAAAGGAAATTCGTCACTCCCTTCTTCCTATAAGAATGGACCGTTCCTTTCTCTCTTTGAGGATAGGAACGGATTCGGCAGGTCAATATAATACGGCTCTTCCACGTCACTCTCCCCGCAGAAGCTGCATGTCACACGCCACCTGTAAACACCGTTAAATTTTCTGTATATGAACATTGTCCCACCATGTATATGACGTTCATTTGGGTTCACCAAATTGAGTTTCATACGTATTTTAAACCAAGGGATGGGAGTACTTTTCTTTGAGCCAAAATCGCAGCCACCCCCAAAAGATAACCACTTAATCATAGCCATAAATGGTTGTAACCGACAAGGATGACTGATGAGAGTGAACTTGCATTAGGACAGTGTGGAACTAGACCCACTTGGATTTTAACATGCACGCAGTGCAACCTTGACCAATTCTGGCTCTGTCCTCGTCCTTTACTTATCCGAAGAAAGAGACGTACATGCTTGGAAAAAAAGATGGTACACCATGCCGCCATCCAACTCAATGCGGGTTATAGACAAGTTGTATCACGCACGCACGTACAACTGCTTTTATGGAATGGAATAAATGAGCTAGTTAGATTTGTACCAGCTCAATCGAAGGATCCGAGATTCGAATCCCATTGTCGGTAGGGCTGGCTCTTTTACCAGTGAAGCAAGCTTGTGACTGGGCTCGTGTTCGTTTTTAGCCTAGCTGTCTCATCCCTGAATGAGGTGAGCCGAACACGAACACAAGTTGGCTCGCCTAAAAAAAATCATGTTATTTACACATGGACTATATATGTCACCGGCCTATTTCTTCAACAGGCCAATGTGGCACGACGGTATTTTTCTTACTGCCGCAAGCTTATATGGTCGCTCGCTTGTCACTGCGAAAGCTTTGAGTATAGAGAGTGCAAGAGAGTGAAAGAGAAGCGAGGCAGAGGAATTGCAATCACTTGAAGGTAATCACAACCAAGGTGAACAACGAAAGCTCAACACATTTGCATTCATTCACTATTTTGCCCGAAGGCATCTTACAGTTAAGATCTATAGGTTAACCCTTCAAGGTATTGATCAACCTGAACCGAGATACAAGGGTGGCCCGGAAAAAGTTACAAGTGACTCAACACTTACATTATGACTCAACCAAAGCAAAACAGACTCTAGACACAACTGTACAAAGTAGGTCACAAGGGAACATGCTCATCCCTTCAAATCATGTGCCGCCCTCGGAGCCATCTGTTTTATGGTAAGCCCTAACTTCATCTGGGTAGCGGCTCTTCATCCGGAATGTTGGCTCCCACGTCGGTTTTGCTGCCTCCTCCCACTGCACTAAATACATTTTTGCTTCGCCAAAGTAGTTGACCTTGTGATGAATGATCTTGCTGAGATGCTTCTCGGCCCGTTGTGTTGTCAGAGCCCTCTGCAGGATAGGAGAGCGTTGTGGCACTCTACATTCTGGATCTCCCTCGTTTGCATAGAACGGTTTTAGGTTGCACACGTAGAATATCGGGTGCACCTTGAAGTTTGGGGGCAGGTTCAGCTTGTACGCCAGCTTGGTCACTCTCTTGGTGATGGTGAATGGTCCTTTATACTTTCTGATTAGTCTGCGGTGCCGTCCACAGAAAATACATGTGCGATCTGGATAAAGCTTCACCAACACTTGGTCCTCAACACGAAACTCAGCAAACCGACGATGTTTGTCCGCCCACTTCTTTATTCTCTTAGTCGCCTTATGCATAAATGCCTTCGTCAGCTCGGTCTGCTTGTGCTAGTCTTGAACAAGCTGATAGGCAAATGATGGTCTTCCCTTCTTCTGTGCGGCTAGAGTATGCGAAGTCAGTGGTTGCTATCATGTGGCTATCTTGAACGGGTTGTGGCCAGAAGACTCACTCTTTTGAAGATTGTAGCAAAATTTGGCTACGTCTAGGAGCTTCACCCAATCTTTCTAATTGACACTAACAAAGTGCCTGAGATACTGCTCCAATAGTTCAATGATGTGTTTTGTCTGCCCATCTGTCTGTGGGTGAACACTTATTGAAATAGTAGATCAGAGCTGAGTAGCTGAAACACTTCACGCCAGAATTTTCCTGTGAAGCGAGCATCGTGGTCGCTTACAAAACTTCTTGGTACACCCCAGTGCTTCACAACATGATTGACGAACAGCTTCACAGTCTTCTCTATGGGGCATTCCTTCGAAGCTGGGATGAAGGTGGTATACTTAGAGAAACGATCCACCACCACCAGGATGGAGCTGAAGCCATTTACCTTTAGCAGACTAATAATGATGTTCATGGGAATGCTTTCTCAAGGACGTTCTGAAATAGACAGAGGCTCAAGGAGGCCGACAGTCTTCTGGTTGGTCCCCTTGTCTTGTTGGCAGATGAGGCATGTTCACACATACCCCTCCATATCATTTCTCATCTGCGGCCAATAGTAGCCATGCTCAAGAAGTGCTAAGGTTCACTCCTGACCTGGATGAACGACACATAGTGTATCATGACACTCCTTAAGCAGTTCATGGCGGAGGCTTCCCCACCGCAGCACGAAGATGCATCTCCCTTTTGTCATGAGGAGGTTGTCCCGTAGCTAAAATCGCTAAGTCTTCTCCGCTTGTGCAAGAGAGACAAGGTATTGCATCGTTGTATCTTGCTGCATGCCTTCGCAGATGCGGTCCAGCAACGCACCCTCCAAGTGAACTTTGGAAGGCTCTGCCCGCACAACCGTCGGTTCAGCCTTGCGACTCAGGGCATCATCAACAACATTGGTCTTTGCCAGAAACATTTGCCATCAAGCTTGCTTGGGCATTAACTTCTTCTACGTCTAAAAATAGCTCGTGGCGACATTGTCTGTCTTGATGACGAACTAGGCACCCAGAAGGTAGTGCCGCCAGGTCCTGAGGTAATGCACGATAGCTGTCATCTTCTGTTCGTGCACAGTATAGCGCTTCTCAACATCCTTTAACTTTTGACTCTCGTAAGCAATCAGATATCTTCCTGCATGATAACTCTACCAATGGCGAAGTCTGAAGCATTTGTAAAAGGGTCTTATGTGGTTCGGCAATCGCAGCACAAGTTCCCTCACCAAGGTTTTCTTCAAGCCATCGAAGGCATCTTAGCAAGCTTCCGTTCAGAGCCATACCTGATTCTTCTTCAACAAATCCGTGAGGGGCGCAACAATGAGGAAATAGCCTTCGATAAACCACCGATAGTAATTTGTCAAGCCAAGGAATGACAGCAACTCTGGTACTTTGGTTGGCGGACACCATTCCTGGATGGCTCTTATTTTCTGCCCGTCCATGCACAACAAAACCACGCCCCACAATGTGGCCAAAGAAGCTGGTCTCCTTATGTCCGAAGAGACACTTCTCTCACTTGACACAAAGGTAATTCTCCTTCTGAACCTGCAACACTGATCGCAAGTGCCCGACATGTTCCTCCATGTTGTTGCTGTAGATTATGATGTCATCCAGATAAACTACCACGAACTTGTCTAAGTAAGGGTAAAAAATTTTATTCATCAATATCGTGAACGTGGCCAGAGCATTCGTCAACCTGAATGGCATCACCAGAAATTCATAGGCGCCATAGCGAGTGACACAAATTGTCTTTGGCTCATCATCATCTGCAATCCTTACCTGCCAATAACCCGATCGCAAATCTAACTTCGAAAAGACTTGGGCACTACCTAACTGATTGAACAAGTCCACTATCAGTGGCAACAAATACTTGTTATTCACTATGACTTTGTTCAACGCACGATAATCCATACATAGTCGTTTAGAGCCATTATGTTTTACATGAAAGAACACAGGAGCACCAAAGGGTGCTTTTGAGGGACGAACGATGACTGCTTCTAACATCTTGTCCAGCTGCCTACGCAGCTCTTTCAATTCAGTTGGTCCCATGTGATAAGGGATCAAAGTAGGGGACTTTGTTCCTGGGGTCAACTCAATCTTGTGGTCGACCTAACATCTTGGCAGCAGACGCTTTGACAGTTCTAGGGGCATCACTTCTTGAAACTTTGTCAATAGTGGGGCAATGGTCAACGATATTGTTGTTTTAACCTTCTCTTCTTTAATGCGCACAACAACTAAGAATGTTTGCTCTCTCCACTTGACACCGTTCTTCAGTTGCATTGCAGATAGCATTGAAGTCTTGCCTCCAAGAGTGAGGCACTGCACTGTGTGCGGCGCGTCCAACCCCATGATAGTTAATGAGTTTACTTTCAGCAACATCATTACATTCTGGCTACAAAGAAACTCTATGCCCAAAATCATCTGAAAATCATCCAGATACACCACTGAGAAGTTGGCTTTGCCGGCCCAACTCCCAATTTGGATAGCCACATTCCTTGCTTCACCAAGGATAGGCTTGACCACCGTTTTAATGGTCTTCTGCTTTGGCCTGAACTTCAAGCCCAACCGCTTCGCCTCTTACCACAAGATGAAGTTTTGTGTGGCCCCGGAGTCTACCATTGTCATAGTAGACTTCCCATTCATAATGACTTCTAAGTACATGAGTTCTTTGCTGACTGATATATTTTTCATTGCATATCTTTTGACTATATTTATAATCTGAATGGCCCTCATCCTGGGTTGCACGACCTCGACATCACTACTCTCTGCTTGCACCGTATTGGCATGCCTGTCGTCCTTCACGAGTCACTTTGGACATTGCCTTGCAATATGCCTATCACCACAGAACCAATAAGTCACACCCTGATCTTTGTTGTCGTTGTTGTATTTCTTGAAATTCTGCTTCTTGTCGAAGTGGTGTTAGGTCGATGCCTCACCCTTGTTGTCGCGCCGATCCTCTTTCTTGTCTCCGTGGTCCGACTTCTTTTTGGCCTTGATCGATGGAGTGAAGGTCTTGCGTTGAGTATCCACTAAACACTCAGCCGTCACATATGCATCTTCTAAAGTCTCGGGGTTGCTCCTTTCCACTTCGGTCTGTGCCCATGACTGTAGTCCCATAATAAACCAATTGAGTTTGTCTTCATCTGACATATTGAGCATGTCCAACATGAGCTTCTAGAATGTCCTGATGTAATCTACCAAGGCTCCAGCGTGTTTCAATTCTGACACCATACGATATGCTTGATGTTGTACATTTCACAACATAAAGTAGTTTTATAGCTCAATTTTGAATGCCTCAAAAGTATCAATGAGGCAATGCCCTCTTTTCATGATGCTACGTTTCTTTTCATGTCGCTATGTTTCCTTCTCCACCAGGCTATAACATTTTTGTCAAGCAGAGTTGTTGCAACCTTCACCCTGAGGTCTTCGATGAGTACATTCTGAATATCTAGATAGTCTTCCATCTAGAACAAAAAATTCTCAATGGTCTTGCTGTCTCTGGAACCATTGAACTTTGTTGTCCTTGACACATCTATCTTTGATTGCCTATCGCCACTTCCACCATTTAGGGTCACTGTCCGCTCCAACGGGCGGTTCTTCAACTGAAGCTCTCCTACTTCAGTCTACAGGGCATTTATTATTGTAGTCAGTGGCGTAACCTAACCCATCAACAAGTTCACTTGCTCTCACAGACTTATTATCTCATCGTCCAATCCTTCGAACGACTCCAATGCGCATAAAATCTTTTCATCATGTGAAAGTCACATTAGCCATTAGTCTATTGACAGTTTTGGCCATCTACTCATGGCCCCAAGGTGAACCCATCTTCTCGATCTCGACAACTGCCTTACTTTTGGTGTTGCACAAGTTATATTGGGGCACCACGATGTCTTGCTCACAAATCGCGACCTATCGGCGTGTCTCTTAATACTAACTCTGGAGTCTCTTCTCCAACTTGAGAATGGTCTCTGGTACCACTTGTCATGAGCCTACTTCTTCAACAGACCAGTGCGGCGCGACAGTCCTTTCCTTACCACCGCAAGTCTATCTGGTCTCTCGCTTGCAGCTGTAGAAGCTTTAAGTATAGAAAGTGCAAGAGAGCGAAAGAGAAGGGAGTGAGAGGAATTGCAATCACTTGAAGGTAATTACAACGAGGGTGAACAAAGAAAGCTCAACACATCTGCATTCATTCACTATTTTACCCGAGGGCATCTTACAATTCAGATCTACGGGCTAACCCTTGAGGGTATTGATCAACCTGAACCGAGGTACAAGGGTGGCCAGGAGAAAGTTACAAGTGACTAAACACTTACATCATGACTCAACCAAAGCAAAACAAACTCTAGACACAACTGTACAAAGTAGGTCACAAGGGAACAATATGTATTTTTTATATATATAATACTTAAAATACATATTATTTATCTATTAAACTTAATAGTTCATATTTCGCATTTATATTTTTCAATCATCCTTCTCTTTTATATTACACTTAAAATGGATCACATAAAAAAATCTATTTTTTTTTACCTATACAAGCTCACCCAAGCTGAACACCCTGTGTTCGGGCTCAAAGGATGCATCACATTAGCATAGATGGATCTTGTTATGAATCACCCAATGTCCAACCCATGCCTCTCAAAATAGTCATCTGTTTTTTCTTTTTTCTTTTTGATGGGCATCCTGGGGTTAGGCAGACCTCCACAAGTTATACAACCATACAGTATGGGTTTTGAATTTGCAACGTTGACCCAACACAAGATGATATGCACTAGACAAGCGACTTCTCCATTCTCCCGTCAAGGGTGTACAATATACATACTACTCTTGTTTGGAAAATCTCTAGTTTATGTCCACCATTTCAAAATTTTAACCAATCCAACTAAATGTTTGCTTTCTTTTGATAATCGTTTGACCACACTTTGAAAATCTGTAGCCATTGGTTTATTTAACCCCAACACCCAACAAGAAATGGATCTTGCTACTCCTTTTCGTTTGTCTTTGGGAAATTTAAAACTTGATAGTTGGTAGTTCAATCTGTTCTTAGCATCTTGGATGAGCCATGTATATGAGACTTGGAGATGTCAGTGCTCAACTTCCCTAGCTTTGTCCAATCCAGGTGGAGCCATAATAAAATCTGGGCTATGATGATTTGCTTTATGACCAACGTTGGCCATTTATGCATGTGGTGCGTTCATGCCCGAATCGTTGTGAAGCTCCATGTCAAAAGCACGGGAAGGAAGGGTACTCCAAAACCAGCCCTACCCTTTCCAGGGGGTAATGAAGGTAGCTACATGGTCGATGGTTCCTACATTCTCATGAGTAAGGATCCAGCTTACCAAACTAGGATTGACTGCCAAACCATGCACCAACCACAGGGCTGAAGTGGGGTGGGGCTCGTTTATGCGAGAAATTACAAGCACTAAATCCACAATTGTGCAAGGCCGGTTTACAAGCCTTAAAGGCTAGCGAGGGTGTGCAAAGCCTAATTACTACAAACTCAAACGCTTTGTCTTATAATAGATCAAGACAACTCAAAATTATCCCCGAAAGGGACTGAGTTGCTCACACTAAACCAATCATGGACTGTAGGTCAATGTGCGCAGGTGCACCTATAATTGAGTGATGCGTTTGCACTTCATTCGAACCACCGCGGACTTCATCAGACGTCACCACACCCTCCTTTGGATCAGAGCACCCCCTTCTTGTTGCGTCGGATTCAGATTCACTATGCTGGGGTCATTGTCAACCCCAGCATAGTCTTCTGGAGTGCCCCACACATGTGGAGTGACCGTAGAAGGCCAACTGGCCATGTGCCTTCAGCGTGCGCCCAAGGCCCAAACCGCCGTCCCCACGTAGCCACGATCATGCACATTATGCACGTGTTGTACACGGCACGATAGCAGTTACACTATCGTGCATGCACACACGATGCGCAGCAGAGAGGCCACATGCATCGATCATGCACGAGAATAATTGCTCTACTGCACGCACGAGTCACGCTCGACAGCGTAGTGCGTTTGAAATTCAAACATGCCACAATGCGCAATGGCTGCGCATGACAGCAGTTACACTGCTGCGCGCACGAGCCATGCGCAACAACTACGACGATTTGGAATTTAAATGTGGCATGCATTTTGCGCACCACTTAGCGCCATGCGCCATGCATGGTGCGACAATGGTGTTGCACGACTGCATGCACCTTTGCTGCTTGCAGCATGTGCCCCTGCAACGTGCAATGGCAGTTGCCACCCCAGTTAGGCGTGTCCCTCCCAATTGGTGCCTCTTTTCCTGCTTTTCAACTTTTGAATTCCCTAAGGCATATTTAAGCCATTATTGTAGTTTGTAAAGAAGCTTATGAAATTGTCTTTGGCTTTTATCTTGCGAGACGTTTCTCTTTTTTCCCTCCGCTGAAGAGAGGGTTTTCAGCACAAGGCCATGAGATCTTTCTCATTGTGCCATTTCGTCTCACGCAAGTGTTGCGAAACAGTTGGGTCTTCTTGGGCCATCGGCGGCGCGTGATCGACAACATTGGTGGAGTAGGTGCATGCCCAACAAGCCAAGGAATCGGCCGGCGGTCTAGGGGCTTTCTCTTCCCCCCTTCACCAAAGGAGGTTTATAGCATCGGGCTGATCAAACACATGGTTCAAACTTCTGAAGCTCATCATTCAACCGTGCATGAGTGCTAGGCTCCGGTAAGCACTCATCCCCGTCACAACTCATCATCACGAGTTGACCTTGTTAACTCCCTACCATAGCGCACGAATGCCGCCCTATGGGTGCCTACTCTATTGTCGGATTACGGCACATTGCTGGGATGACTCCTAACGGACTGAAAGAATGTGGGTCACCCGCGACTCTATAGCCTTTGGAGGCTTCTATCCCTATAGTGTTGTTTCCCTTGTGCATGTGCTTGTCCATACACCGCATCCATTGCATTGCATTGCACTCATTGCAGCCTACCTGTGCCCTTGCACTGCGCGACACACTGCTCTTGCAAGCCTGTTGATGCTGTGTGTTGTACTACTATGCAAGTATCTGCTGCATGTGCCATGCCCCTGTGCACACTAGCCGCGTGTTGCTGCTGCAGACTACACTGCAGCACTATGTCCTACACCGCCCCTGTCCCTGCGCACTACGCTCTGTGCGTATCTCCTGCGCCCGCGCACCTTGCGCATCACACGACCCGCACCCGCGTGCCCCGTGCACCGCACACCTTGCGTATCGTGTGCTCTGCCGTGCAGCACCTACGCTCCTGCGCACTGCCGCAACGCATCTGCACATTGCATCTGCTGCACCTCACATGTTGCAGTGCATCCATGCCCTACAGTCTGTGCTTTGCAGCCTGTTGTTGCGCCAACAGTAACCTCTCAATTGTAACCTCCCTTCACCCCCATTAGCACTTGGTAAGTATTCTTGCATTCTTTTGAGTGGGCACCTGCGTGTGCAAGGGGTGGCTCTTGCGAACTTGTAAACCAGGCTTGCGTGTCTGTGTATCAAACTTGTAACCCTAGCTCTGGCTAGACGAAGCCTGTCCAACAAGCCTTTTATCCTTCTTGCGTGAGTTGCTTTTACGCTTTGTGATTTGCGCACTTGCACACACTCATGCTGGCATCGACTGCTCGAGCCCAACGCCATGAGTTGCGAGACTTGATCGACATTGAGCTCGAATATCACTCTGCTACTCGACAAAACAAAAATTTCTTGGAACCCAACCATAGACCATCAAATCCTAGAAATAGGGATGCACCACGCGTGCCTATGCGCACTACTGTGCCGCGAGCTGGCTTTGGCACACTGATTGAAGCACCTGCCCTGTGCATCCCTGCTGATGGTGAGATTGTGCACCAACTGTGTACAGTGGCTACCACACCTCAGTGTGCACGCTTGTAACGAGCATGTCGCAGGTGGCCTGCAACTTGAGCCTATGCATGCTGGCCTTGCACAACAACACCGTGATCACCGAGGCTGGGGCTACCAGTATGTGTGCCTCTGCCTCCTGCACTGCTGAACCGAGAGGCTCTGGCATACAGATCTGTCACCACCTATGACAGATCTGCAGTGCCTCCTGCACTACTGAACCGAAAGGCTCTGGCGTTCGGACTGTCAGAGGAAGAATGCTCTGGCGATGAGTGGCCCAAATGATGCAGGACACCTGAGTTGCTGGAGGAACTGATGAGAATGCCGGTGAAAAAATTGGTGACAGCGGAAAAGCGGTTCAAAGGCGACAGCACACCACACATTCTATAGAGTGGCCGCGTTCTTGATGCTTCACCGGATCTCTTCACATTTTAAGCCTAAGATCATCAAATACTCTGGATCGAGATGAATTTGTTTAGACCACATCATCATATATCACAGATCTACGGTCTGATTGTTCAGATTTGGTCTCCAGAGACCGAAAAGTAGGTCGATAAGCCAATTTTTCGGTTTGTCTAGAGATGACAGAATTCTAGTCAAATCACACCAAATTTCACAATCCGGTTCTGCGATTTGCTTAGAATCAACACATGACTATTCTAGAGTATTTAGATGCATTAAATCATCCATTCAAATTGCTTAATTTGCTTCATTCATCCATACATCATTCAGTTTATGTGTTGGAAATAAAATACAATTGCTATTGTAGAATGATCAAATGATGAGTTTGAAAACAATCTGTAACCCCTCGAAAAAAAATCTTAACCCAAAATTTTATGGAAAATTTGATTTTTTTTTTAAACTTTAAATAAACAATATTTTCATCAGGGGTTAAAAAACTCTGGAGCAAGTTAGCGGTACTGGAGCAGGTCACTGGTACAAATCAATACCATAAACTTATAGAATCATTCATGAATAAAAACCAAAATGATTTATATTTTTAAAAATATTTATTCACAAAATGTAGTAGTATGGATATAACACAAGAGTAACAATTATACGAGCAAATATGATCAAAATAAAATAAAATCCCAATAACCCTTCATCTTCACAGGTTCTGGTTCTTGACGTTGCTTCTGCATCTTGCCATCCATTGTCCAGCACGCCAATCACCTAAAATCTCTTTAAAAGATTAGACTCATAAAAACCTATTAGGTATATATCAATTTCAAGTAATTACATAATATTAAAATATTTATTTACATACAAGATGCCACAGTTCATGAAAGCATGATTCAATTCTAAGATAATCTATCAAGACATGTAATAGTTGACAAGAAATAGCATGACATTTTCAAAGTTAATAACTCTGCATGTATATTTTTATTCAAAAACTGTGCGAATAAGAATCTTTGTTTCTCTTGATTACAATCATCTCAGGTACGCAGGAGAAACAATTACCTTAAATAGTAGCAACATTCTGAGAGTCTATTATTCATGAGTTGTAATTTTACTCATATGCCGAACTGAGCAAGACCCAAAACAGGCAGTCTATGACCAGGAGAAGGCCAGTTATGGTGTATGCACAATATAGGATGCATTCTGAAGTAGCTACAATAGTTGATAATCTATCACTTATGACACATTGATAGCCCCGATCTCCTAACCATCGAGTGACTGAAGACCCTTGGAAAGCCTAGCTCCCATAAAACAATATTGTCACTCGAGGCTTGTACCTCTTACCTCTTCAGGTAGACTACAGATCTGAAAAAGTTACATGGTTCTTATTATGGGATCTCATCATTTCATGTGCCTCATATCATTACGTAATTATGGGTTCAGTAACCCAATACCCTTGTAGGGTAATCATGATTCATTCATAGGTAATCAACCCATTCAGACATTGTTCGGGCATTTTTTAGCCCATATGAATACTGTGAATGTGAATGTGATCCCAACATTATATGTGTATGTGTGTATTCATGTATCTCTCAAGGTTTGGTGCCCTTTTCACACCTCACGGGTCCGTATCAATCCAAACTCGTGTATGAGCCAACATAAGTATGTGTATGCCCATATTACATCGCTCTAAATCCCTAACTCCAATATGAACTAACATATGTACAAATAATGTGTCATTTCATGTGTCCAAAAGAGAAGACATAGAATTATGTTTCTTGTCCTGATGGGTTTCATGAACCCTCAACTCCATCAGGAGCCATGCATACATCATGTACTATAGTCATTTAATATTTTAACATACGAATATAGAGTTCGCAAAGTTTGCGGAAGCTCGTACACATGAGAAAGCTTATAACTATACAAGAACTCAAAATACTTCAAAAGTTTGTAAAAGCTCATAAATAATATTTCAAAATCTCGTAAATATTTTAAAAGCTCATAACTATTTTTAAAACTTATAAATATTTCAAAAAACTTTTAAATATTTCTCAAGCTGGTAATTATTTCAAAAGCTCATAAACATTTCAAAAATCTTATAACTATTTTAAAAGTACGCAAACACTTCCAAAAGCTTGTAAAAGCTTGTAAATGCTTTAAAAGCTCGTAAATACTTTTCAAAAGCTCATAAATGTTTTAAAAGCTCATAAATGTTTTAAAAGTTCATAAATACTTTCCAAAAGCTTGTAAAAGCTCATAAATATTTTAAAAGTTCATTAATACTTTCAAAAGCTCATAAATAATTTAAAAGTTCATAAATACTTTCAAAAGCTCATAAATATTTCAAAAATTCATAAATATTTCAAAAACTTATAACTTATTCAAAAAGCTTGTAAAAGCTCATAATTGATACTCCCGGCATTTCCCACATTATATATATATATATATATATATATATATATATATATATATATATATATATATATATATATATAATATATATATATATACATTCCTGTGCATATAAAAATAGGCATATTTATATATATTATATAATTATCCAAAAATAATGTGTAAGGACTCTACCTGGGGGTTTATGTGGGACTTAGGTGAGTGAAAAAAGGTTGCAGCAAAAGCGGTGAGGGTGGTGGCTCGATTTTCAGCGAAATGGCAGATTCGGTGGCGGTGGCAGCCGTTCGTGACTGCCTAATTTATTTATTTATTTTTTCTTTTTTTCTTTTTTTTTTTCGCACGACAGAGGAAGAGGATGGATGCCACCTGAGCTGCTGCTCCGATAGGGTGGCAGCACCGGGGTGGTGCTGCTATCGCCAGAGAGCGAGAGAGAGAGTCTCGAGGGAGACTCGGTGAGAACAGGGAGAGGATAGAGAGAGTCTCGAGAGAGACTTGGGTGATAGCAGAGAGAGAAAAAAGAATCTCGCGAGAGACTTTGAGAGAGGGAGGGAGTGATGAGCGAATGAGAGAGCGGGAGAGGCCCCCCCTCTCCCTTTTATAAGAGGGAGTGGGGGTACGTAGGTGGCGGCCTGGCGGGGGAGGTGACCCCCACCCCGTGAAAGAGGGAGGCGGCAGGGGAAGTGACCCCCGCCCCTCTTTGATGCTTCTGTGAAAAGGGGGAGGTTGCGGGTGGCGAGGGATTGACCCTTGCCCCCCACTGACTCTGTTGGGTGGCCGTCGTGGTGGCCGACTTCCACCCTCTTCCAACCCACCGTGCCGAGTGTCATGGTGACCATAACCACCTCCAGCCCACTGTGCCGGCGACACGGTGGTGCCTGTCCGCTGAGGCGCCACCATGCTGGTGGCCGGCGACAGTCATTATGCGTCACGTGGTATTTGTTTAAAAAAAAAAATTCAAAACCTTGGAGTTAATAAAATGTTTATAAAGTTGTAATAAGTGAAGCGGGTGGTTTGGTTTTGGGATTGGGTCCTATTTGGACCCAAACCAAGTGTGTTTTAGATTTGGATTAGAGTCTTGGATTTAGTGAGACTCATTTGGGTCTCTTCAAATCTAATCCAATATATATATATATATATATATATATATATATATATATATATATATTACTCTACCAAATTTGGATTCATTTGAGCACTAAATGGATCTAAATTCATGAGATTCGTTTGGAGCTCAAACAGATATATTCTTTTTTTTTTAATAGAATCCATTTGGATTTTTCAAATGGGTCTAACCTTATCTCGCTTAATAGGATCCATTTGGGTCTTCAAATAGATCCAACAATCTATCCCTCTTAGTGGGATCCATTTGGGTTTTTAAATGGATCCAAATTACCTTTTTTTTTGTAGGATCCATTTGGGTTTTCGAATGAATCCAAAACACTCCTTATTTAGCAGGATTCATTTGGGTTTTCAAATGGATCCAAAAATACCTTTTATTTAGTGAGACCCATTCGAATTTTCAAATGGATCCAAAATATCATTTTCTTAATAGGATCCATTTGGGGCTTGTGAATGGATCTAAATATCTTATAAGTCCTATTTAAACCTTGATATGGGTCTAAACCTTACTTGAATCTAATTAGATTGCCCTGACTTATTCAAACATTCAAATAATATGGATCGAAGTCTTGTAAGCTAATACAGATACATTTGAGTTCAGATCTTCTTCCTGGATCCAGAAATATATTTTAAGATGTAGCATGTTTCAAGCAGATATTCTAAACTTGGATCTCTTGTGGGTTGATTGCCCTGGATTCCTTATTGAGATTCAAACCCATATACTGATTTGAAAAGAAACCAAGATTGCAAAATAATAATAATAATAATAATAATAATAATAATAATAATAATAATCATAAATTGCATAATTATTCGAAGTCCATTAAGGATGATCCATATTGGTCTGGTCAATCCCTCAAGTTTATATATTAAAATAATCACAAAAATTCTACAATTTCATTGATCAATCCTCCCAATTTGATCTCACCCATGCTGTAGACGTCGGAGAGCTGCCGGAATTGCTTGATGTATGCCAATTCTCCTGTGGAATTGATCACAAACCACGGCCAGCCCAAGCTTGCTGCAGTCGCCGGGATCTGACGGTTCAGCAAGCAGAAAATGGAGCTTAAGCACCTGGTTCTACAAACCTCAAAGGAGAAAAGAGCAAACGCTCAAGGGAAAGAGAGGAATTAGACTTTTTCAATTCTTCAAAGATACTGGAAAATACTAAGGAAGAGCCTTTTATATCAGGCGGTAAATGCAAAAACCGGAAACCTTGTGCTGATATCTTAGTTAAACATTGAATTTATAAATGGTGCCATAATTTAAAGGTACAAGGGAAACATGATTTCTACCGTTGATTTCTAACTTGGATAATCACCGTGGTAACTTGAACATCTGAGTTAGTGCAATTAAAGAAACATGTTTTACAAAATCCTAACAATATTGGCAACGATCACTACCCGTACATTTTAACGTAGAATTTGAAATCAATGGAACACAACAAGGTCTCTCTCTCTCTCTCTCGGGAGGGGAATGGAGGAGAAAGGGTTATTTTGGTACGTTTAGGCAGGGTTAAACTTAGTTAATGTTATTATTATTGGTAAGTTAAATGAAAATCCGAGGACGTCGTGATTTTTGGTTTGTTCTGTCTGTGTAGCGAGTTGGCTACAGCAAGGAGTAATATGACTTGTTTTCTTAATGTAGAAATTTGTGACCCGTCCATAAGGACGGGCTGTTTTGGTAAATGAAAACTAACAAACAAGAACGCCAAATTAAAAGTCACCGTGCAATACCTAGTGAACAAAAGTAAAATGTATAGTACGAATGGAGTGCGTTTGGATTCAATCCAATTTGAGGGAAATAGAATTCGAATGATCAATCCCCTTCGTGCTATGTTGGATTCTTTTGTTTGGATCCATTTTCTGGTTTGGTAATTTGAATTCTAAATCCCTAAAATTCTCTGTTTAGAGTTCTCACCTCCCTAGGTGTGAACTCTAATTCCTGCAACCCTTAAGGAATCCTCTTCCTGTTTAGGGTTCCTCTCTTCTTCTTCTGGCATGGGAATCTCACTGGCTTTGATGGAAGGTATCACCTCTCTCTCTCACACACACACACAGAATCGTACATCGGAATCTGATCAGAACTTCTGGCCGACAAGATTTTTGGGGTTTTCGGTGGGAGAAACAGTGGACACCGGAATTTTATCTGAATTTCCAGCCGGCAAGATTTATGGGGTTTCTCTATGGGACTAATAGTGGACAACAGAATCAGATCAAATTTCTGGCCGCCAAGATTTCTAGGGTTTTCCCGTTGGAGCAATGGTCTCTAGGGAGACGTTCATGTGGTTCCCGACCTTCAGCCCATTCGTGTAGACGACTTGAATGATTTCGTAATGGATTTTTCAACGACAGCATTGGTCGGATTTTACTCGGTGTTGGGTGCTTTTTCAGAGATCGTGTAAATTGATGATCTCTTGAAGAACGGAGATAGAATGATCTCGAGGTTCAAAATTTCTAAGAATTTGAGTAAATAAGGATGCAATTTTTGAATTTTTTTAGGTTTTTATTTCAATAGATTTAACGAACTGAAGGTACTTAAGGATTAATTTCTCCTGGGGGAGGGATGTTTGAAGAATGGAGTAATTCAAGTTTATATAACTTTTTCTTGCCACTTTTATTGGAAAGAAAATCATTGAGCACACCCGATTTTCCCAAACAGTGAAAATATAGAGACTGAGAATTCTCTTTTTTGAGGTTTCTTTGGATTGAGAATTCACATTTTCATGAGAATTCTCCTCCGAAGTATCCAAACGCACTTTGGAATTTTTTTTTGAGACACCAAAGCGACAAGTCAAGAACCTTAAATTAAAAAGGATATTTGTATACGCCCTTATTTTATAGCACTGACAATTTGAAATAGTCTGATCAGGAAGGGACTATTTTGTAAAGCGTCAATAAGATGGTGGACTATTTTGCAAAAGACATATTTTTTAAAATATGCTTTTCGGTTTATTCCTTCATCGCTAAGGCAGGCAGAGTGGGACCATAATTTGGGGGATTATAATTTATAAGTCGTTCATGGACATTCCTACCTCCACCTTTTCACTTTGTTCTTACTCTTCATGAGATCTTGTGAGTTGTGAAGCAGAGAACAGAGATTCCGCATTTTGCTTGTCCCACCCAAATTGCCATCTATCATACGGAACCAGAAGATGATGCGCAGAAGCAACGAGAAGGAAGAGCCAACACCAACACCACCACCACCATATTTAGCATCCCTCCCTTGTGATATCCTCACCAACATTCTGTCAAGGTTAGAGGTAAGATGCCTCCTGAAGCTGAGGTGCGTATGCAAATCTTGGTGCGATCTAGTCGACTCCCGTTCTTTCATCAACGCACACCTAAACCGATCCAGGACCACTCCATATTTCTTGGCCCTTGATCAATCCAGAGCCAAGTATTGCCTCATCAGCAAAGACCCACCACCCCATGAGACTGAGAGGACGGCCCATATAGAAACGTTGGGGGGAGGGCCTCGTGGTGTCCTCGTGCAACGGGTTGCTGTGCGTAAGACGAGTCACCTTCGTTCTGCCAGGTGAAGAAGGTAAGAGGAACAAGAGGAACAAGGACTTGTCCTTCCAGCGGGGCCTGCCGCCATATGCCATGTGGTCAACCCTGCAACAAGGGAGATGAAGCCCCTCCCGCCGTGCCCCTTCGCCCACCACGACCTGTTGAAGATCGTCTGCCACCCGACCATGGAGGGAAGAATGATCTACAAGGTGTTGCATGTCTACATCGATCAGTCCGTGGTCCGTGGCCGAGTCATGACCCTAGGAGCCGACGACTCATGGAGAACCCTCAGTGGAGTGTACAACCATAGGCAGAATCATGGTCTGTCCATGATAGATTGCCCATGTATCAACGGAGCCATCCATTGGGTATCTGATGATATTTGCTGCCAGATCGAGGGAGGACGTAACGTCCCAACGGAATTCATTGCCACTTTTGACGTTGACGACGAGAAGTTTAGGACTATAGCTTGCCCTGATTGTTGCAGAGGTTATGACGGTTGTGTGCAGGACTCTTGGCCGTGCCATATGATCAAGCTTGTAGATCTTGGCGGGTCCCTGTGTTTGCTCCACTTGGATGCCACTAGGAATTACATGGACATGTGGGTGTTGAAGGACTGTGGAAGGGAGGAATGGGTCAAGGAGGATAGCGTTTGTTTGGAATGGCTACGCAGGGACGTTGGTCCTCTTCGTGAGATCCCCCCCAAGGGATTTCCAGGATTTCCTGTTCATAGAGAGCCACACCAGCTTCAGCCTCATTGGGGCATCGAGCCTTCTGCTGTTGTTGATGGTGAGATTTTCTTGTGCGTGAATATAGCTGGGTATGTCAGCTGTGACCGTCGCTTGCCAGCAATGTTGGCCTACCATCCCGGGCTCAAGAGGCTGCAGAGGTTCGAAGCAGAGGGTGCTGATATTGCTACCTTCGTCGCTTGCAGCACGTATGTGGAAAGCCTTGTCTCCTGCAAATCTAAAGCTTAATATACCGGCATCATGTGTGTAAGGATTAATGCACGTTCAAGGATACATGGTAGATTATTTAGTTTGACTGCTCATGCTCCTTTTCTTTTCTTTTCTATGTTTGCAAAAATTGAGATTTGGTACTTGGTAGTTCAAGCAGTTTGTTCTTAGCATCTTTAATGGATTGTATGGGACCTGGAATTGTCAGTTATTTGTTTTTCACTTTTGTTAACTTTGTCCTATCCACCTGGATCAAACCAAATCTGGGCTAAGATGATCTGCAATCAAAACTGTATGATGTCTTCGGATCAGTGTTGGGTATTTGTGCAGCTCTATATGTTGTCATAAGCAATGTAAGTGTGTAGAGGTTGCAGCAGCATGTATGAGCGTCAAACAAACTTTAAATAAATGAAAATTTAACATATCAGTACACCAAAAGGTCACCAACCACCTATATAAGTACTGTGCTTAATCAGCAACTAAAATGTTATAGTTTGAATCGAAAATTTCTTGCAATTACAATGACTTTGGAAACAAATGGATAAATCAAACTTTTATTTTTCTGCAAATTTTGTTGGTTTCTGTCTAACTTATCTCTCCACTGTCCGACCTGTCTTGTCCTCTGCGATCCCAATTTATATGCTTGTAAGAGCAGAATAAAGCCATTGAGACACTAACCTAACTCCCTTGATCTCATATTGTGCTCTGCAGTGACATCATCATTAGATCCAATTCTGTGACAAAGATTGCACATCGTAACAGATAGAGGACATAATTGTGCAAATTCTAGGTGACAACAATGTGAAGCCACCGTTATCACTTAAACTGGATTTACATCAAATTCTTGGTTGTGTCACTAAGACATTTATGCCTGCATCCTAATCAACCCCCTATGGATGATGAGCCTTTGGAAGATATATTCTTCTGTGCCCAATCCCTAAGTTAATTCTATAGGTATTGCCACCAACAAGAGGAAACAAGTGTTCCTCCTTTTCTTTAGATTTAAAACATTCAGAGTATTTTTTCAAAATATCTATATCATTCCTCCAAATTAAGGGTAGAGAGCACTCATCTCATAGTTTTAGAGACTCACAGAATGGTAGAACAAAAGAAAACCTTCTGCTCATTTGCTCCAACCCAGCATACAGTGGTTGAAAAGCACTATGATATAAAAGTGCTAAAGTGAAATATCTACATAGCCTATCTCATAGATAGACTCCTCATAATGATTCTGATGTGCCTTAAACAATTATTGACCAAGACATTTCTTGTGCAGCCTGTCTCACATGTACACTTCCACTAGTGATCTAAAGTTAAACAGAATGAAGAATACTTCATTTCCAGGCACACACACACACACACACACACACACACACACACACATACACAAACACACATACATAGCTTGCAAGAGAGGTTCAAAAAGAGACTGTTACAGGGGTCTGAAGTAGGAGAACAAGTAGAAGATGATGAAGGGTTTGCAAAGGACAGGTACTTGAGGAGGCCAAACACGACTGTGCGTCTCTCTCTCTCTCCATATATATATATATCATATTTACCTATATCGTTCAGGGTAATTTCTCGGAGAGATTTTCAGAAGTTTGTATCTTAGAAAAATCTCAGGAGTTTAAAAAATTGAAAAACATACAAATAATAACCAAAAAGATAAGAAAATAATAAGTTTTGCATTATTTTTCTTCCAAAAATATAAAGAAACAAGTTTTTAAATGTTTGAAAAATATAAAAGAAATAAAAAATAGGAAATTCAAACTGAAAATATAAGAGTTTTTTTTTCAAAGAATATTATGATATTATTGCAATATTTTGACTTCTGGTGATATTTTGAAAACATCGCGAGATATTCCCGATATTATTGGCTACCTTGAAATAGCTGATATTAAAGTGCTATTTTCAAAATATCATCGATATAGGTGACACTGATATATATATATATATAACTGTCACAGATTCTCACATGTCTAAGGTAGGAGAATTAGTAGATGATGAAGGTTCTAAGGACAGGTATGAGAGGAAGCCAACAAGAGTGTGTTTCCATGAGAAAAAATAGCTAATTAAATAATGTTTTTTAACCCTAAAAGGTCATGAAAATTCTTTCTACCAAATTGCTACTCAGGTTGAAATTTTTTCATTATAGTTTATAGAATGAAATCATGTTTCTAAAGTACAGAAATTAGCAATAGTTATACTAAAGATGATACCTTTCTAAATTATAAAAGGAATTGTAAAAGCATGTTCTTTAAATTTGGTTTGATCTGTGCATAATTTTTAATGGTTACAACAGCATAAAGAAAATTTCAGAAAAAAAAATGGAGGTATGTGATGCCCCATATTTTTTACCAAGATAAGTGACACTGCTAACAGGAGACAGCCATGTTGTTCCTGTACAAAAACTTCATCATCATCTGAATCATCATCTGAATCATCAACTGAGACAGCTCGTTCTTCAACCTGAACAGAAAAAGCTTCATGTAGCCTTTTCAATTGTGGGAGTAACTACTGATGCTGTGTGCGAGTGAAGAATCATTAGATTCTAACCAGTATAGTCTCCTACTGTCTTTGCTGATTTCAAGAAGCATAGTTGCAGCAGGTATTTACTTAATTTGAGCATGCAAATGTATTTTCATTCTGCTCATGTGAAGTCTCGTTAATGCTATTAAATATATTTCAGCACCATGACTAATCCAGTATATCTTCTTTTATCTAAAAAAAATGCATTGAACAATATAAAAAATGGCAACATAAAATATTCCAAAATATTAATTTCCACAATATATGTGTAGAGTGGGCAATATCATTGTGAATACCATACAAGTATATATGATGCTAAAATTGTAAGGAATGATCTATGCTTAAAAATGTAAGTGTACCACAGTCAAATACTATCTCAAAACACTATACTGCAGTATGTTTGTCATCTTTTGTAGGGATTTGTTTCCTTCATATGTTAGTATAGATGATAGTCACGAGTCATGACCTAGGAATTTCTTTACTGATCCTTCTGGTTCTTTCAATTCTGTGTTATTTATATTTTCCTTGTAATTTAGTAATAAGTAAATTTAGAGCGAGTGAAACTATGTTCTGTAGCCTTAACAAAACTTCTTAAGTGCATATATTTGAGATTCTTCACTCTAATGATATATATTTTTTAGTTTCTGAGTTGGGGAGGGAAATACAAGAATTTATGACTTCACGTGACACTTCACATGCTATATGCACCTCTTGCTTTGCACAGAAATGAAAATGACAATATAATCAAGGTTTTGAATCAACTGATTTCTTGTAGCAAGTACAAGAACAGTCTTATCTGGTGCGGGTAATGATAATCATGTTATTGCAACCCAAATGAACATAATATGGCACACCAATCTTCTAATGATATGAACACTGACTTTTGGAAGAATAAGAAGCAATGCCACCTTACAACATATGCTACACTGCGAATGACTTCAGACTGATAGGTACCTGATAACCATGATATCCGTAATGAAACAAGCGGAAATACAATAGAGAACCCAATAAGGGTTAACAATAATACAAAAAAAGTGCACAAACACTAGTCCACTAAGGGATAATACAATCACTAAAAGTGAACAAACTCACAAGCACAACAAGGGCCACTAAGGGCCAACACAAAGCATAAAAAATATAAATCTCTTAATAAAATGCTTAGAGAGCATTCCCACATACAAGAGAGGGAGTGCCTTTAAATAGGCACTCAGACACAAGGGGGCTGGCCCAAGTAGCCATTGGACCAACCCCAATGGCCATAATTATAGCCGTTTGGACCAGCCCAATATAAAGTACAAAAAATAAGAAGGAAAAAACTGAAAAGTAACAAAATAAAAAACAAGTCAGTCCCTAGAGGACTGACACCTATTACATAGTAAAATGAATGAAATACCCCTGATGAGTATTTCAGTTTACATACACAGAATACACACATATATATATATATGTATATGTATATATATATATATATATATATATATATATATATATATATAATTTAACACTTTCCCTCAAACTTACGGTGTGATCACCGAAAGTTTGCTAAGAAAAGATAAAAGCCGAGGTGAGGCCAAAGCTTTAGTGAAAAAAATCGGCTAGCTGACATTCCGAAGTCACATAAAGCAACATAGTTGCAGTTCATCTCTAATGTGGAGAATCTTTGCTTTGCAACCATGATATTTGGAGAAGCTTTTACACAATTCCAAGAGCCTCTACCTCTGATATCATGTATTGAAACAAGCAGAAATACAACATAGAACCCAATAAGGGTTAACATGAATACAAAAGAAGTGTACAAGCACTACTCCACCAAGTGATAATACAATCACCAAAAGAGAACAAACTCAAAAGCACAAGGGCCACTAAGGACCAACACAAAGCCTAACAAATATAAATCTCTTAATAAAATGCTTAGAAAGCATTGCTACATACGAAAGAGAGAGTACCTTTAAATAGGCACTCCAAGACACAAGGGGGCCCCAGCCCAATAGCTATAAAGTACAGAAAATAAAAAGAAAAATACAGAAAAATAACAAAATGAAAAAGGACAGGTCAGTCTCTAGAAGACTGATACCTATTACATAGTGAAATGATTGAAATACCCCTGATGGGTATTTCAGTTTACATGCACAAAATACAATATATATATATATATATATATACATATATATATATATATATATATATATATAAAATTTAACACTTCCCCTCAAACTTACGGTGTGATCACCGAAAATTTTCTAAGAATAGATAAAAACCAAGGTGATGCCAAAGCTGTAGTGAAGAAATTGACTGGCTGATATTCCAATGTCACATAAGGCAATTCAATAGTTCTTTACAATAATTCTTCTCGGACATAGTGACAATCCATCTCTGATATAGAGAATCATTGCTTGAGAATCATTGCTTTGCAACCACGATCATTGGAGAAGCTTTTACACAATCCCAAAAGCTTCTAGCTCTGTTACCATGTAATGAAACAAGCAGAGATACAATAGAGAACCCAATAAGGGTTAACAAGAATACAAAAGAAGTGCACAATCACTAATCCACCAAGGGATAATACAATCACCAGAAGAGAACAAACTCAAAAGCACAAGGGCCACTAAGGGCCAACACAAAGCGTAACACATATAAATCTCTTAATGAAATGCTTAGAAAACATTGCCACATACAAGAGAGGGAGTGCCTTTAAATAGGCACTTCAAGACACAAGGGGGCTGAGTCGGCTGACCCAACTAGCCGTTGGGACTGGTCCAATGGCTAGTTGGACCAGCCCAACAATTATAAAGTACAGAAAATAAAATGGAAAAATAGAAAAATAACAAAATGAAAAAAGACAAGTCAGTCTCTAGAGGACTGACACCTATTACATAGTGAAATGATTGAAATACCCCTGATGGGTAGTTCAGTTTACATACACAGAATATATATATATATATATATATATATATATATATATATAATGCACATGGATACTTATAATTTAACAATATCTTGAAACATCAAAGGTACTTGTGACTGCAGGGAGAACTGTCCCCTCAAGTGCAGGAGTTGAAAGAACGCTGTCCTAGAGTATGGCGAAACCCGTAGAAATATGATAGAGGTTATTTCTTGTAGAGAAGTAACAGAATAAATAGATCACCATTGCTTCTACTGCAAATCGATAAACAAGAAATTGCACAACATTTTTGAAGCGAACCACAAAACCTCAGTAGGTCTATTGTAACACAATGGTAGGCCACATCACGCACAAATATCTGAAAGAAGATGACCTTTATATTCTTCATGAAGTAACATCACTAACGGTGGATGGTTTTCACTTCAAGTTCAATCATTCAGGGAATGATTGTTTATGTTGCTACTCTTGTGACAAGCCAACTTGAAACAAGTGGCAACTGAAACCTTCCAGGGCAATGCAAACAAAATGATTCATATTACATTCCCAATTATTGCAGATAACACAACTAAACAATCCAGTGGCACTTTAAGATCAAGGTTAGACCACTAAATATATGAAAAAGGAAACTTTTAGGAGTTTGAGACTGCCTTTCATGACAACTATTAAAATAACTACAGGCTGCTCACCTTTCATGGCCAATGAAAACAGAAGCATTAATCTCACATTTTTCCAGTTACTGGTTCTCAAAAGAAAAAACAGTTAATTAGAACATGATTCTTTGGCATCAAGGTTAGACCACTAAATATCTGTAACTAGATTTCTTTTAAAAATGAAGCTTTTGAAGCTTTAAACTGCCTTCATGAAGACCTGGCAACTGGACTGCCCGTTGAGTTGGTCAATCAGAGCTTCCAACATAGGATGTTGCTACCTATAGTTATTCCTCCTTGCTTTTACGAAGCCATGTAGATTATTTATTTTGATAACACATCATAAGTTGATCAAAATACTGATTCCAACAGAATAATTTGTGCACTTCTTCAGCCACCTCGGTTAAGCATAAACCAATGAATATACATACTTGACTAAGGTGGCAAATGATGAGATGCACCCAAAATGCATGTCACACCTTCACAACAAAAATATTACAGGAAAGAAATTTCCTCCAGATATGACATCCGAATTGCTCTTAGTTTTAGCCACAGGTTATGCCATGAAAACCTACAAGATCTGAATGGAGAGAGATGAATCCCTGTGAATTTAGAAACAGAAGAGAAACAAGATAAAAAAATGCATCTATGGATGAGTACGAAATCGAACATCATGCCTGCAGTACACATTGTACATCAAGGATTGAAACTAGCCAATAGGTATCTTCAGAAGCCATGTCTCCCAAAAGGATGTAGAATTGCATCACAAACTGTAGGCTATTAAAATACTTTTGGTGTTATGGAAGATTTCTTAGTTTCGTTATGTTACATTTATAAGGTTTCTAGCATTGAAATCCTACCAGGGGCCATCCCTGTAAAAGTAAACATACAAAACGACTTGGACAGATGTAGAACTACTGAAGATTGCATACTTAAACAATTATTTAAGGGCATTGAGTGGCTGATCACAAAATTATAGGCCTCATTTGGATGATGCTAAAAGTGGGTTAAAAACCTGGTTTTAGTCAAAACCTGGATTCCAGAGTGAAACCAGGTTTTGGGTGACATTCAAAATCTGGTTTCACCTAACCAAGTTTTGGGTCAAACCTGCACAAAACCCGGTTTACGAAAAATCAGGTTAGGGTGGATTTTTCTTACCCTAACCTAGTTTATCGTGCTCCCATCACACGCACCCTCATCACCTCACACCCCTCACCCCTTTCCACCACAGTGTCGCCCCTCCCACTTCTCCGACAGTATCCAGCTGCCATCCTTCACCATTGCAGCCCGTACTCAACGTCGTGTCATCGCTGGTAACATTCTCTCTCTCTCTCTCCCTCCCTGGTTCAGGCCGCAAAAGGTCCTCAGAGTGCCCTTTTTTGGCGTAAAGTCAGAGAAGGGCGTCTGGTTGGCCTTTCTCTGGCTACCATTCATCTCTCTCTCTCTCTCTCTCTGCATGCCAGAAAATGTGTTGTGGTTCATTAATCTCTTTTTTTCTTTGCTTCTTTCTTGTATTTTCTTAAGCAAATAGTTTCAGTTTCTTTGTTGGTGTAGAAAGATGCACCGAACCCTAGGTAGAGAGAGAGAGAGAAGAGAGAGAGAGAGACGGCTGCACAGGAAGAGAAAACTCGTTAACCATTATTAGGTCTTCTCTCTATGTTAAATAGAGAGAGGCTAAAAAGGATAATTACATCTAAGCCCATTATGAAAACAAAATTTCAAATAGCCTCTAATATAAAAAGACTTAACATAAAACCACCTATTCTCAAGACTCCCCCTCAAGTTGGAGCATAGATATCAATCATGCTCAGCTTGTCACAACATTTTGAGAAATTTGGTCTAGCAAGAGGTTTTGTAAACATATTTGCAACTTGATCTTCCGACTTTAGATATTTGGTAGTGATATGACCAGCGTGAACCATATCCCTTACATAGTGGCAATCAACCTCAATGTGTTTTGTTCTATCATGAAATACAGGATTGTTCGCTATATATGTTGCAGCTTTGTTATCGCACATCATGGTCATGGGAGAGGAAACCTTCACCTGAAGATCATGAAGAACAGTACGAACCCACATCAATTCAGCAGCTGTTTGGGCCATAGCCCGATATTCTGATTCTGCACTCGACCTAGAAACCACATTTTGTTTCTTACTTCTCCAAGAAATCAAGTTGTCTCCCAGAAACACACAAAATCCTGTGGTAGATTTTCTATCCACTACAGATCCTGCATAATCAGCATCGGAATGGGCCACTATCTCCAGAGTTCCACCTTTCCTGAACAATAACCCCTTTTTAGGAGAAGATTTTAGATATCTGAGAATCATAATAGCTGCATTCCAGTGTACCTCAGTTGGTTTGTCCATAAACTGACTAACTTTGCTTACTGCTAAAGCAATATCCGGCCTGGTCACAGTTACATACAGTAGCTTCCCTACTAGGGAGCGATAGCTTTTGCTATCAACCGGTTTTGACCCTTCTTCAAACAACTGAACTTTATGGTCCATGGGAATATTTGCTGGTTTAACTCCCAACATTCCCGTTTCCTTTAATAAGTCAAGAACATACTTTCGTTGAGACAAAACCATCCCTTCACAGCTCCTGACAACTTCTATACCCAGAAAATACCTGAGTGAACCAAGGTCTTTTGTAACAAAGTGTTTTTGAAGATAAGCCTTTGTGGCTTCAATAGCTTTCACATCATCTCCTGTAAGAATGATGTCATCCATATATACTACCATAACAACTATGCCAAAGCTAGTTTTCTTTATAAATAGTGTATGATCTGTTGCTGACCTATTAAAGCCAAAGCGTGACATCACTTCAAACAATTTTTGAAACCATGCACGAGGACTTTGTTTCAAGCCATAAATCGCCTTTCTCAATCTACACACCTTCTGACACTCCCCCTCAACCTCGAATCCTGGAGGTTGTTGCATGTAAATAGTCTCAGATAAATCCATGCATTTTTCACATCTAATTGGTACAAGCTCCAACCATGTTGAACAACTACTGAGAGAACAAGACGAATGGTACCCATCCGTGCAACAAGAGAAAATGTTTCAAAGAAATCAATACCATATGTCTGAGTATACCCTTTTGCTACTAATCTGGCCTTGTACCTTTCAATAGAACCATCAGATTTGTACTTTATTGTATATACCCATTTACATCCAACAATGTGAGCCTTTGCTGGAGAATCAACTAGATCTCATGTATGCTGAGATATTAAAGCAACCATTTCTTCTTGCATAGTCAGCTTCCAGCGATTATCAAGCTCTGCCTGCTGATAGTTCAGAGGAATAGTTTCAGCAGATAAGGCTGAAATAAAAGACTTCATCTGATTTCCAATTCTGGCATCGGAGACAAAATGAGATATGGGATATAAGGTACATTGTCGTGTCCCCTTTCGTAGAGCAATAGGCCTGTTATCATCATCATGAAGATCACTATTGTCAGTAGAACTTACCTCAGGGGAAGAAGAAGATGAAGGCACTTGCGGAGGTGGAGCTCTACGCACATATACCAATGGAGGATTATGAAATCTGGAAGAGGATGAAGTTTGGTTCGGTAATGAGGGCACAAATTCTAAAGGAAAAGGAGGTACAGGTAATGGAAAAGACTCAGCTGGATCAACCTGCAGCGGGGAACCGGTACTAGAGTAATATGGAGTGGATTCCAAAAAAGATACATCCGCACTGACATACTCTCGACGAGAAATAGGATCATAACTGTTGAAGGTAAGATGAAAGGTGCAGAAACCGAGGAAGAGAGAGAGAGAAAGAGGAAGAGAGAGAGAGAGAGAGAGACGACTGGAGAATAATAGAACCTCTTAATCTCAATTAGGGCTAATCTCTATGTTAAATAGAGATAGTCCAAGGAACAAAATTACACCTAGGTCCCTCATTAAAGAATAAGATGCAAATAACCTCTAGTTTAGAAAAACTTATTTACTAAAAACATCTTAGTCTCAACACTCCCCCTCAAGCTGGAGCATAGATATCGATCATGCTCAGCTTGTCACAACACTTTGAGAAATTTGGTCTCGCCAGGGCTTTGGTAAAAACATCAGCTACTTGATCTTCGGAAGATACATGATCGGTGCAGATATACCCAGCCTGAACCAAGTCGCGAACATAGTGACAGTCAACTTCAATGTGTTTAGTCCTTTCATGAAACACTGGATTGTTGGCAATATATGTAGCAGCCCTATTGTCACACATCATCAATATAGGTAGGGATACTTTCTCCTGAAGCTCGGTTAAGACTGATTTTACCCACATAATCTCAGCTGCAGTCTGGGCCATTGCTCGGTATTCAGATTCAGCACTCGACATGGCTACAACGGTTTGTTTCTTACTCTTCCAGGTAACAAGATTTCCTCCCACAAACACACAAAATCCAGATGTTGACTTCCTATCTTCAACAGATCCTGCATAATCCGCGTCAGTGTAAGCAACAACGTCCAAAGATGGATTTCGTACCTTTACCAGGAGATGCCTTTAAGTACCGAATAACCATCATAGCTGCATCCCAGTGAACTTTTGTAGGTTTGTCCATGAACTGACTGATTTTACTCACAGCTAATGAAATGTCAGGTCTAGTAACTGTCACATATAGTAACTTACACACCAAGGATCTAAAGCTGGCACTGTCTGCATACTCAGACTTCTCATCGAACATGTGAGTTTTGGGATCCATTGGAATATTAGCTGGCTTGGCTCCTAGCATTCCAGTCTCTTTTAATAAGTCCAACACATACTTTCTTTGAGACAACACTAAGCCTTCTTTGTTTCTTGCAACTTCGATACCCAAAAAATATCGAAGGTGACCAAGATCATTAGTAACAAAGTGTTTCTGAAGATGATCTTTTGTGGCATAAATATCTTGGGCACTGCTGCCTGTTAATATGATGTCATCGACATATACCACCATAACAACAATTCCAGCACTGGTTTTCTTGATGAACAAGGAGTGATCTGAAGCTGACCTGACAAAGCCAAACCTAGACATGACCTCAAATAATTTGTGAAACCATGCCCTTGGACTCTGCTTCAGGCCATAAATAGCCTTCTTCAACTTGCACACCTTCTTACACTCCCCCTGAACCTCAAAGCCTGGGGGTTGTTGCATGTAGACCGTTTCCTGCAAATCCTCATACAAAAAGGCATTCTTGACATCCAACTGAAACAAGGGCCATCCATGGTGCACAACAACAGAAAGAACAAGACAAATAGTGTCAAGACGAGCAACTGGGGAGAAAGTTTCAAAAAAGTCAACACCATAAGTCTGAGTATAACCTTTTGCAACCAACCGGGCTTTGTACCGTTCAATTGACCCATCCGAGTTATATTTAATGGTATATACCCATTTGCAGCCAACAATATCTGCTTCAGTTGGAGGAGCCACCAAATCCCAAGTGCCCCTAGAACATAGGGCATCCATCTCATCCTTCATAGCCTGCATCCATTTGGGGTCGAATAGAGCCTGACTGTGATGAAGCGGAACAGAGGAGGCAGACAAAGCCGAGATAAACTTCTTCATAGAAGCCCCAAGATTAACTTCAGAAACAAACTGAGAAATGGGATGAAGGGTGCACTGTCTTTTCCCTTTTCGCAGAGCAATAGGAAGATCCTCATCAATAGCAGAAACTTCAGTATGCTCAGTGATACTTGCCTCAGGAGAAGAAGATAATGGGGGCATGGAGGTAGGGGGTAACCTGTGAGTATACACTATAGGAGGGTTTCTGTATCGAGACTCCCCAGAAGATGGAGTCACAGGCTTTGGAGTGAACGACTCTAAAGGAAAAGGGGGAATTGGCAGAGTAAAAACATCACCTTGACTCTCTTGTAACCTTGGAGTAGTACTCGAAAAATAAGGAATAAACTCAAAGAAGGTAACGTTCGCACTGACATACTCTTTATGAGATATAGGGTCATAGCAACGATATCCTTTTTGGTTCTTAGGATACCCAAGGAAAACACATTTAATAGACTGCGCAGCAAGTTTATCTCGATCAGGACCCAGCTTATGCACAAAACACACGCATCCAAAAACTTTAGGAGGGATAGGAAAGAGAGGAGCCTCTGGATGGAGAATTTGAATTGGGATCTGGTCTTCTATAGAACTGGACGACATGCGATTTATAAGAAACCCCGCTGTCAAAACCGCATCGCCCCAGTATGTAGCAGGCATATTGGATTGAATCATAAGGCACCGAGCAACATTAAGGATTTGTCTATGTTTCCTCTCAGCCACCTCATTTTGTTGGGAGGTATGGGGACATGTAAATTGAGGTTGAATCCCATTTCCTGAGTAGAATTGAAGTAAGTCTTTGGATTTGAACTCAAGAGCATTATCAGTGCGAACAATTTTAACACATATGTCAAATTGAGTTTTTATCTCTGCAATTAAAGATTTAAGAATGCCAGGACCTTGAGACCGATCTTTTAACAGGAACACCCACGATAGTCTTGAGAAGTCAACAATAACTAGATAATAACGACATTGAGACCTATTAGGAATCCGACTCGGACCCCACACATCTACATGAAGAAGATTAAACAATCCTTGACTTGATGGACTCTGACTGGAGGGAAAAGAGCTTCGACAATGTTTTCCCAATTGACATGTTTCACACTGAAAAGAAACTGAGGAAGGTATATGAGGAATGACACGACGAAGTTTTGTCACTGGAAGGTGACCCAAACGATGATGCCACAATAAAGGACTTGAGGATGATGTAACAGCAGAGTGGGCCGAAACCTCTGGTTGGTGAAGGTAATACAGACCACCTTCCTCATAGCCACCGCCAATCCTTCTCCCCGTCAGCAAGTCCTGAAAGGTGCATCCCATAGGATCAAAAATCACTCTACAATTCAACTCTTTTGTCATTCGACTGACTGATAATAAATTTTGTGGAAATGAAGGAGCATGAAGAACATGTGACAATTGAAGATTAGGGGTAATAGACATGTTTCCCTGCCCTACAATTGGGGACGAGCTACCATCAGCAAGACGTACCCCTTTTTGACCTGTCACAGGTTTTAAACTCAAAAAATTGCTCGAGTTTCCGCACAAGTGACCAGAGGCTCCAGAATCAATAACCCACCTACCACCTTGAGCAGATAGGCCATCACTTGCCAAGCACACAACCTCCGCAACCTCCGCAACAAAAGACTTTGAATTGGATGATCGTAAAGCAAGGAGCTCGTCATATTCAGCCCTGCTAAGAGTTACACAATCATTGGAGGAATCTGCATCTGATTTAACCACTTGAGCCATAATATAAACTAATGGGCTTGATTCACAAAATGCAGGAGCAACCACACGCGCATACCCACAATCAACAGCAAGCCTGAGTATATCAAGTTTTGACTTCACCAATGAAATCTGAGAAACACGACCTTCGACTGTTCAGATCCAAACTCCAAATATAATTTTAAAGAAACTTGACCAAAACCTTTCACCTCAACCAAGGATGACTATAGGCTGTAAATCAAGATCACACATCCAACACGACTTAGAGTGTGTTATCATCACACATTCGCCACTACGACAACCAGTAGCAGCATCCAAGACACGACTTAGAGTGTGATACCGCAGTGCCCAACACAGAATTCCACTTCAAGGGACACGGTTCCCACAAACAGAATAATTTTTTTTTTTTCGCACAACAGGGAATCACGCCTGCTGATTAAAAAAAAACTTATTAACATGCAGTTTTCAAAAGTCAGCTGTGTCAAAAGGGTCACGACACAACACCCAGCTTCTTGCTAAGTCAAAAAGATCACTACACAGCATCCAGCTGCTTGCTAAATACTTTTAACTCACAACATCTGCTCCCAGCCATATACCTCATGACAGCAAAAAAAAATTTCCAATTTCATGACTTCTGCACAACACTTGTACTTATCAACATAGATAAAGATATTCACGACAGCTGCGTATTTATCAACATAAATAAAGGAACTCACGACAGCAACTCTCAGCAATATAAATCACGACAGCCAAAATAAAATCAGTTTCACGATACTATGTTAGAGCTTTAATGGAGTAAAACTATTGAGATGCTTACACTCCAGCAAATCAATATTTGATAGGCGCAAGCACACCAAGTTGGGAACCAAGGTGCAGATCTGCAGTAGACAACTTCAACTACACCAAAACGAATATCAGATCTGAATATGATCTGATTTAATATTACCACGTCAACCCACAAGAACAGCAACCCACGTCACCACAAAGACCGTTGATCACCAGCACCACAACGATAATAACAGCAGCAACTCACGACCACAACAGATCAGATCTGATCACCATCTTTAACACGCCTGCAATGGAGACAGATCTGGTCCACACCGTGCGACAGGTTCTAAATCACCACCAACTGCAACATCGTCAATGCCAAAACTTCAATACCCAGATATCCACCTGCTGCTCCAGCTTGCCAAATCACAACGATCCATCTTCAATAGATTTCCAAACTGCTCCCAGATTTGGCTTCAGATCTGAGTCACGACCTCTAGTCAATAGTTGTGACTAGGTCTGACTGCAGATCTGTAGCCAGGTCTGATCTTCACACAGAAGGACCGACTATCCGATGAGATGTTGCTCGAAGGAAGATGATGCTGGAACTTAGGCACCCAAGGTCGCACGCTGCTCTGATACCATGTTGAAGGTAAGATGAAAGGCGCAGAAACCGAGGAAGAGAGAGAGAGAGAGAGAGAGAGAGAGAGAGAGAGAGAGAGAGAGACGACTGGAGAATAATAGAACCTCTTAATCTCAATTAGGGCTAATCTCTATGTTAAATAGAGATAGTCCAAGGAACAAAATTACACCTAGGTCCCTCATTAAAGAATAAGATGCAAATAACCTCTAGTTTAGAAAAACTTATTTACTAAAAACATCTTAGTCTCAACAATAACATCGATATCCCTTTTGATTTTTTGGGATAACCTATAAATATGCATTTTGTAGCTTGAGCAACTAATTTATCACAGTGAGGGCTAAGTTTGTGTACAAAACAAACACATCCAAATATTTTGGGCGAGAAGGAGAAGAGTGGAGTATTGGGTTTTAGGATATGAAATGGAATTTGATCACCCACAGAAGGCGAATGCATGCGGTTGATCAGATAGCAAGCAATTGTAATCGCATCACCCCAGTATAACGCAGGAACATTGGATTGAATCATAATAGTCCTGGCAACATCAAGCAGGTGCCGATGTTTTCGCTCAGCCACCTCCATTTTGTTGAGATGAATAGGCATAGGAAGTTTGGGGTTGGATGCCATTATCTTGGTAAAATTGTAACAGACCTTTTGATTTAAACTCGAGAGCATTATCAGTGCGAACAATCTTGACAATAGATTCAAACTGAGTTTTTATTTCAAGAATTAAGGATTTGATAATACTTGAAACTTCAGATCGTTTCTTTATTAAAAACACCCATGACAACTTAGAGAAATCATCAACAATAACTAGATAGTATCGAGACTGAGTCGTAGTAGGAATAAGAAGTTCAAAGACTTTATTACTAGACTGACTCTGACTCGAAGAGAACGAACTTTGATGATGCTTGCCCAGCTGACATGCTTCACACTGAAATGATGTGGTGGAAGGAATATGAGGAAAGACCGAACGAAGCTTTGACAATAAAGGATGACCAAGACGACGATGCCACTGAACAAGACTGAATGAATGTTCCACTGCATCATGAACATTACCCATTGGATGATGTAGGTAGTAAACTCCATTTTCTTCATAGCCTCCACCAATCTTCTTCCCCATCAGCAAATCCTGAAAATGACAACCCATCGGATCAAATATTACTCTACAGTTTTGTTCTTTTATAAGGCAACTAACAGAGAGTAAACTTTGAGGAAATTTTGGAGCATGAAGAACATTTTTCAACTGTAATGAGGAGCATATAGAAATATTTCCCTGACCAACAACCGGGGAGGAGCTCCCATCGGCTAATGAGACTCTTCGCTGAGCATTAATATCCTTTAGATCTGAAAAAACAAGTGAATTTCCACACAAATGTCTGGATGCACCAGAGTCAATAATCCACTTACTGTCAGTCGGATGAAGATGATTTTCGGTTGAATAAGCAACACCAGCTACAGGAGGGGTGGAACTCAAAGAACGAAGAGCTATCAGCTCATCATATTCAGCACGACTGAGGGTGATACTACTGTCACTTGCAGAGATATTTTTCTGTGCCTTTGTTGCCTCGAGGGTAGTAACATTTGCTTTTGGAGCATATGACTTTGATGAAGAAGAGGTTGGCCGACCATGCTTATCCCAACAACGATCTTCTAAATGTTCAGATTTTCCACAAAAAGTACATTGAAGCTTTCCTCTGCCTCCCATACCTCGTCCACGACCTCGTCCTCTGATATGCTGAAGATTTCCACGCCCATAACCAGATGAGACAGCTAGAGCAGATGACTGAGTCACAGGCTGAGATTGTGGAAGAGAGATCGCAAGTCTACTCAGACGATTATATGCCTCAGCAAGTGTAGGTATCTGAACCAGTCGACATTTGAACTTTTGCAACAGAGAATTCTGAAGATAAACCTGTAAGAAACCGAGCAACCATAGTTTGTTCTTGATGATCCTTTTGTTTCGAACAACAGAGGGGTCTGTGAGCATTAAGTCTTTCAAAGACAGCTTTGACGGAGGCATAGTACTGGGCCAAAGTTTGATCTCCCTGCTGTAAATTATATATTTCATGTTCAACTTGCAGGATACGACTCACATTAGTCTCTTGTGAGTACGTATCTCAAAGATTGTCCCACATCTGTTTGGTTGTATTATAGTAAATTAAACCATCTGCAATATGGGGTTCGACACTATTCATAATCCATGACATAACTATGTCATTATCTTCATCCCAGGTAACATATTTTCCCACTTTTTCAGTGGGTTCGTCTTCCAACAAGATATGTTTTCTACGATTTCCAGATACCGACATCATAAATGTTCTGGACCACCTGGCATAGTTAGTTTCATTCAATCTAACAGAAGAGCCGTACGAAAAGGGATTGACAAATGCCTTATACTCTCCAATATTTTCTAATTTGGAATCACATTTCGAAGTTTCAGCCATACTTCTGTTTCAGCAAAAAAACTGGACAGACTTCAATCAACACAAGGAAAACGTGTGTTACACTCACACACCAACCAATATTGCAATCAACAGCTGTTCACACACACAAAAAAGACCACGACAGTAAAGAATAGCAGCCCACAACAAGGGTACTTTTCCAGCATAGCAGGGAATCTAGCCTGCAGTTTCCACGACACTAGTGAACAACAACCCACAAACATGAATAATAGTTTAATTTTTTTTTCAGCACATCAGTGAATCATGACCAACATAACTCTGCATACGCAAAACTTGTTTTTCAGCACATCAGTGAATCACGACCAACATACCTCTGCATACGCAGAACCTGAATCATAACAGAGGCTGCTCCCCAGACATATACAACTCGACAGACAGTCATATTTCAATCACGAGCAACACCACTACGAGTTTGATTGTCGTTTCTTCCAAATACCAGGAAGTCACGACATGAAATCACGAAACAGAAAAAAAAACCCATGACAAGGAGATTGTAGCTGGCCCAAACATCAGGGTATCACGGCTGAAATAAAACTCGGCACCAGGGAGTCACGGCAAGCCAAACATTCGGCACCAGGGAATGAAATAAAACTCGGCAACAGAGAATCATGGCAGGAACTCACAAAAAAAAACTCGACAACAGGGAGTCACGGCAAAGCAAAAACAAACACCGAGGAGCTACCAAACCAACAACAAGCATCCACGACCAGCAGCACGCCTAGATCTGTCATCAGATCTTAAAAAAAAAATTAACCGCTGATCTGATTGGAAAAATATTTTCGTTGGATCGTAGTTTGATCACGATCGATCACGCTCCCACGATCGACTGTGCTTTGATCACAATCAATCATGCTCCCACGATCGACTGGGCTTTGATACCATGTAGAAAGATGCACCGAACCCTAGGTAGAGAGAAAGAGAGAGAGAAGAGAGAGAGAGAGAGGCGGCTGCACAGGAAGAGAAAACTCGTTAACCATTGTTAGGTCTTCTCTCTATGTTAAATAGAGAGAGGCTAAAAAGAATAATTACTTCTAAGCCCATTATGAAAACAAAATTTCAAATAGCCTCTAATATAAAAAAGACTTAACATAAAACCACCTATTCTCAACCGTTGGTATTTGACTTTTTTTTTATCATTTCTGCTGTTTTACTCCATTCTAGTGTAATTTGTTTCCGTATATCGTTTTGAATGAAAATATTTGTTTCATTTCTTTGTTGGCAGTTCTTGAATGTCACAATTGTGACTTGCCCATGCTTCTCAGGGCATGTCTAGAGGTATTCATTGAATTTCTCCCATGTTTTTCATGAAATTTTGATGTTTATGTTGGGATAAACCACCACGTTGGTGGTGGTTACCCACGATGTGGATAATGCCCCCCCCCCCCCCCCCACGAAAGGTGTTCTTTCCATTAAACCCGCACAAAATCAGGGGGGAACGGTTGCACAAACCGTTCCCACTTTGTGCCTATAAAGGGGTTGTTAAAACATATGTAATAATACCATAATACCCGATAGGGGTATTATGGTCATTTCACAAAGTACCCCATAGGGGTACTTATTTTGTTTCTCTTATTTTACTGTTTTTTATTTTTATTTTTATTTTTTTAATATGTATTTTTTGGATACCGAAAAGGGGCCCCACAATGGAGTCGTTAACGACTCTATTGGGAGCCCCTTTGGTCTCCCTTTCTTATAAATAGGGGGAACCCCCATGTATGTTGTATTGCTCTTGAGAGCTCCTCTTCAATAATAGTGATATTATTTTTTATGTGTGTAGCCTTTTTATAAGGCCCTTTGTATATCCCTTAGTGGATTTCCTCTCTTGTGCTTGTTGCACTTGTCCGTGTGGGACATAGTGAATGCTTTAGCATTCTTGGTTTCTTCCGCTTATTTCATTACATGGTATCAGAGCCATAAGATCTACTAAAGGTAAAATCTTGTCTCTCTCTACTTCCTTTCTTTCTCACATCTTCATTGTGTAGCAATGGAAGTCAAGATCGATCTATCATTCAAACTCAATGAAAAAAATTACATGATGTGGGCATCCGCAATGGAGAATAATCTCAAAGGCAAGAAGCTTTGGGGTTATGTAATGGGAACCGTTCCGGAACCCCAACTTAATCTCACAAAGATGGAAGGAGATCAAGAGAAAGCACTTGAAGGCGATGCTCGTCTCAAGGCCATTGAAGATTATAATCATCAAATGGAAGATTGGGAGAGCAACCATGCAAAAATCCTAGCATGGTTTATGAATAATGTCGAACTTAAGGTATGTGCAAATATTGCAAAATTCTGCCGGGCAAATGAAGCTTGGTTTTTATGAAGGGTATGTTTACCCAAAAGGATCTTGCAAGAGCTTATTTCTTGCAAGAAAAAGTAAGAACCACAAAACAAGGTGACATGAGCATACAAGATTACTATAGTGCTCTAAATCCTTTGTGGGATGAATTGGCTCTTTTAGAGCCTAAATGGGTATCTATGGAGGATGTGGTTCTAAGACAAAAACAAATGGAACAAGATAGATTGTTTCAATTTTTATTTGGGCTTCGTCCCGAATTTGAACAAGTGAGATCCTCACTTCTCCATAGATCCACGTTTCCTCCCTTAGAAGAGGCTATTGCCGAGATTACTCAAGAAGAGACTAGGCATATCATGGGTAAAAGCATAGAGGAAGTTCTTGCCCTATCTAAACCCGACAATCATGTTAAAACATACAAACCACCTCATTTTGGTAAGCAAGGGAGTGGTGGAAGAAAAATGATTATATGTCACCATTGTTATGAGCCGGGACATATTAAACCCGTTTGCCCAAAGCTAAATGGGGCATTCAAGCCAAAGGTGGATTCCGTTGAAGAATCCACCACCAAAGAAGATGACGGCAAGAACGGGGATCTCAAAGATACTCTTGGACAAATCTCCTTGGCTCTTCAACAAATTCTAAAGGTCACTTCTTCCACCTCCGGTGCCGCCATTACCTCATCATCACCTCCCGGTACGTACTCTTGGATTTTAGATTCCGGAGCCTCTTTTCACATGACTCCTCATGAAAATGCATTAACCAATGTGCACGCCAATTCAAAATTATCTTGTGTCTCTACGGCCGATGGAACTTTTCTCAAAATAAATGGTATTGGAACTCTTGATTCTAAAAATATTCAAAATTTTCTTGTTCCAAAAGTTAGAATAGTTCCTAAATTAAATCTTAACCTCTTTTCCGTTTCTCAAATAGCCGACCATGGATCTGAAATATCTTTCTCATCCCAAGGGTGCTTTGTGCAGGATCTCCGGTCCGGGAAGCGGATTGGGCAAGGCCATAGGAAGGGAGACCTTTATTTTATGGATAACTTAACACTTCCAAATACCTCATTTTGTACTTATGTCCAAGACAAAAATATTGAAACTTGGCATAAAAGACTTGGACATCCAAGTTACTCAAAAATGTATCTTTTTCCTTTTGGAAACAAGTTTTGTAAAGAAAAATATATCAATTGCAAAGATTGCATTTTTGGAAAAATGAAGTCTACTCCTTTTCCTATTAGAACCTTTGTGACAACATGACCTTTTGAATTGATGCATTCCGATGTATGGGGACCATCTTCGGTTTTATCCAAAGGTGGTTATTCGTATTATGTTACGTTTATTGATGATTATACTAGATACGTATGGATTTATTTCCTTAAGGCTAAATCGGAAGTTTTTAACTTCTTCAAAGAATTTCATGCAAAAGTTCAAAATCAATTTCAAAGTCAAATATCCATTCTTAGATCCGATTCGGGTGGAGAGTACTTATCAAATGATTTTCAATCATATCTAAAACAACATGGCATTTGTCATCAAAAATCTTGCCCAAGGACTCCTCAACAAAACGGTCTAGCGGAGAGAAAACATAGACATATTTTAGAAACCACTAGATCCTTACTCATTTCTAAAAATATTCCTAAAAATTTTTGGGCCGAAGCCGTGTTGACCTCCACCTATTTAATCAATAGGATGCCATCTTCAAAATTGAATAATATCTCTCCTTATGAAAAACTTTTCAATATGACACCCGACTACAATCGTCTTCGTATTTTTGGGTGTAAATGCTTTGTTCTTTTGCATAAAAGAGATAAATTGTCACCTAAAGCAACAGAATGCGTATTTTTAGGATATGGTGAAAATCAAAAGGGCTGTAGATGCTTTGACTATAAGAACAATAAATTATTTGTTTCCAAAGATGTGACGTTTTTAGAAGATGAAAATGGATTTGAAATTTTGGAAAAACCAAATGAAATTGATTATATGTTTATCAATGATCTTTTAGAAGACTCAAATGATGATCTTTTGAGTCATCCGGAATCTTTAGAAAATACTCATGATAATGATGTATCACCAACTAATGGTGACAATCTCCAAGTATACACTCGGCGTGAGGAAGCACAACCTATTAGTGCTTTAGAAAAATTCTTGCGGCTTAATGAACCCCTAGAAGAAACCTCTCTTAGGCGTTCTTCTAGAGAATCCATTCCACCAAATAGGTTTGTCTCATATGAAACTCTCTCACCTAAATATAGAGCTTGTCTAATTGCCTTGCATTCTTACTATGAACCTTCCCACTATAATCAAGCAAAAAATATTCCTCATTGGGTTGAAGCAATGAAAGTTGAACTAGATGCTTTAAATAAGGCTAAAACTTGGGAAATAGTTCATCTTCCTCCAAATAAAAAAGCTATAGGATGTCGATGGGTCTACAAAGTCAAAACAAAAAGTGATGGTTCCCTAGAACGTTATAAAGCTAGATTAGTTGCTAAGGGATATTCACAAGAATATGGCATCGATTATGAGGAGACTTTTGCCCCCGTGGCTCGCATGACAAGTGTTAGAACTCTAATTGCAGTGGCATCATCTAAGAAATGGCCTATATTTCAATTAGATGTTAAAAATGCCTTTCTTAATGGTCAGTTGAATGAAGAAGTATATATGGACCCTCCGTCGGGAATTAATGTTAACCAAGGTCAAACTCTTCGGTTATTAAAAGCTTTATATGGTCTTAAACAAGCCCCTAAGGCTTGGTATGATAGATTTAGTGCTATCATGTTAAAATTGGGATTTCGTTCATGTTATACTGACACTGCTCTCTTTGTTAAACGTGCAGGTAATAGTATCATCATCCTTCTGCTTTATGTTGATGATATGATCATCACTGGCAATGATGAAAGTGGTATTCTTAATGTTAAAAATATGTTAAAACATAATTTTGATATGTCTGATCTGGGTTTTCTCAGGTACTTTCTTGGTATAGAAGTAGCATACTCTCCTCGAGGGTATATACTATCACAAATGAAGCTTGCTGCAGACATATGTTCCAAATTTGGGATTTCAGATGACAAAAAGGTGGAGACTCTCGAGGTTATCAATGCTAAACTACGACTGGAGGATGGAGTTCTGCTGGATGATCCTACGCCCTACAGGCAACTCATAGGCTCACTCACCTATCTGACTATCACCAGGCCGGATATTGCTCATGCTGTGCACTCTGCAAGTCAATTTTAGCATGCTCCTACATCTGTGCATATGAGTGCTGTGCTCCGGATCATTCGATACATCAAAAATACTTTGACTAAAGGGCTATTCCTATCCTCAATCTCTTCCTTAGACTTACTGGCTTATACTGATGCTGACTGGGGAGGAAACCCAAATGATCGAATCTCAACTACTGGCTTTTGTGTTTTTCTAGGAGATTCGCTAATTGCTTGGAGGTGCAAGAAATAGCAGAAAGTCTCGTTGTCTTCTACTGAAGTAGAATACAGGGCTATGGCAACCAATGGAGCTTGTGTGGCTTCGAAGTCTTCTTCAAGATATGGGAGTCGAAATTACCGGTGCTTCGAAGCTTTGTTGCGACAACAAAAGTGCCATCTATATTGCCAGCAACCACACCTTTCATGAAAGAACTAAACATATTGAGATGGACTGTCATTATGTACGTGATGAATATCTTCGTGGGACAGTTACACTGCCATATGTCACTTCAGAATATCAACTTGCAGATTTCTTTACCAAGATTTCTTTACCAAAGCCCTGCCTGCTCCTCGCTTCTTGTTCCTTCTTGGCAAACTTTCGGTCATTCCCCCGTAAAGTTTGAGGGGGGGGTGTTAAAACATATGTAATAATACCATAATACCCGATAGGGGTATTATGGTCATTTCACAAAGTACCCCATAGGGGTACTTATTTTGTTTCTCTTATTTTACTGTTTTTTATTTTTATTTTTATTTTTTTAATATGTATTTTTTGGATACCGAAAAGGGGCCCACAATGGAGTCGTTGGGGCCCCCAACGGTCACATATGTGACCGTTGGGGGCTCCCAACGACTCTATTGGGAGCCCCTTTGGTCTCCCTTTCTTATAAATAGGGGGAACCCCCCATGTATGTTGTATTGCTCTTGAGAGCTCCTCTTCAATAATAGTGATATTATTTTTCATGTGTGTAGCCTTTTTATAAGGCCCTTTGTATATCCCTTAGTGGATTTCCTCTCTTGTGCTTGTTGCACTTGTCCGTGTGGGACATAGTGAATGCTTTAGCATTCTTGGTTTCTTCCACTTATTTCATTACAGGGGTATCATGAGCGACCCCCGAGCACGAAAAATACATAGTGAAAAACAGAAGGAAATAAAACATCAGAGTTTTACCTTCATTCAGTGTTTTTCCATACGGGTGAGGGAACATGTGCTGCTCACCGACTGCATACGACATCCTGAGCTCATGGAGGGCCGCAGTCTGGTTGAGGAGAAGCCTTCCTCTGCACCAGCAACCACCAACGGCTTCTCCTACTCCGGTCGTCGCCGCCAGCCATCGATACTGGTTCACCGATGGCGGCATCATGTACGTTTTTTCTGCTGTTTTCTGTTTGTGCGCAGGCCGACCCCAACAATGGGTTGTGGGCCCACGCTTCCGCTGTGCCTATGCCCGTCAGATCGGAGTTTTCCGGCAAGATTGCCAGCTGACGTCTACCCGACAAAAACCCCTTTTATTGTCGACTTTCACGGGGTCAACCCTTTTCTTTTAAGGGCCGAAAGGGGGGTTTGCATCTAGCAGGTCTTGGCCGGTGATCCATCGCCCTTCTTTTCGGTGATGCTGATTGTTTCCCTTTTTTTTCTTTCTTCATCAGGGCACTGCAGAGCCGCCGCGGACGACTGTTGAGTCATCAAATCTCTGCACTTTTGCCGTGGTTGCAGTTGCCCCACCGTCGAAAGCCAGTGACCATTGGACCACTGATGGTGGTGGCTGCCGCCTCCTTGCCGCCAGGGTCGCCGACAATCGTTTGATTGCCAGACCGCCGGAGCCGGTGGCAGCGATCTGCATCAGGGGAGAGAGAAGGAAAGAGGCAAAATAGGGTTTCAGAAACCCTATTTCGCGTTTTAGGTTTCATTTTAAACTGTCTTCGAGTCGGGTCCATTTTTGGATCCGAACCCGCCCCACTCGAACTAATCCATAAGGCTCATCTGGATCAGATCCGGGATTCGGGTGGGGGACCCATTCTGATTCGATCCATGACCCACATTTTTTGGATTCAGATCGGATCCATAACTGGACTCGATCCATATTACCCGACCCGATCCATAAAAGCTTCTTCGAATCAGATCTGGTTCTCGGGTAATGGATCCAAAATCCTTTTGACCCCGACCCGTTATGATTTAGGATTCGGATCGGGTCTGAGAGATTCATTTTGGATCTCTGAAACCACACCCAATCCATCAAGATCCTTCAGATCAGGTTGCAGTTTAGACTCGGATCTGATGACTCGTACAGATCCATGAAATTGATTCAGATCGGATCCGGATACAGGTCGTTGGGTCTCAGATCCTGAATCCGAACATCATTCTCTGGATCGGATCCAGGTCAATCGGGTCTGGTTCTTTCAGTAGCAGATCCAGAATCCGGTTAAAACCGGATTATACGGTTCTGGATCAGCTTGATAGAACTGATCCAATCGGCCTGTAACAGAGACCGAACCGGTTCAACCGGTTTGGCCTATTTTTGAATCGATCCGGATCTCTCTGAAACCGGTTCTCAGACAACTGAGACCGGTTCACTGTTGCAGAGACCGATTCAGATTGTTATAGACCCGGTTCGGTACCTTTTTTGAACCGATTCAAAGGTTTTTATCACCAGTTCATATGGTTTTAGAACCGATTCAGGGGGTTTATGACTGGTTCATACAGTTTTCGGATTGGTTCATGGGTCATATGACCGGTTTATCTGGTTTTAGGACCGGTTTGAGGGTCTTAATGACCGGTTCATACAGTTTTCAGACTGGTTCATGGGTCATATGATCGATTTATCTAGTTTTTGGACCGTTTTGGGGGTTATTTGACCGGTTTCTTGCGTTTTGAGACTGAGTTAAGGTATTATTTTCATATTGGCATTAAGGATAGCTAGATGACTTAGTATATTCACGTCACCAAAGTGACTGAATACACGTATGTCATCAAAGAATTTCAATACTATCATTCAGTTTAAGCTAATATCAACATTGTACTTAGATTCATGAAACGATAAACGACCCAAATGTAGTTTTATTGTGTTTGAAATTTAAGTAGGGTAAAATAAGGTAAATGTGTTGAGATATATCACACATGTATTTCCAATGGTACCTTGTGTCGATGGTCTAACTTCACAAGAACCTTAGTTTTACCGAATATGGTCAGTAGGCGAAGTGGTTTCGCGTGTCGGAGGTCTTACCAAAGTAGGACTTCGATGACCCCCTTCACTCGCCTGGAAATAAGCATATTAAGGGCCTTTATTTTTTTGCTTTTTCCATTAAAGTTTTAGTCTCGTACGAATGTCCTTTTGATACATGTCGTTTGTCATGCAACCTCTAGTTTTGTGATTTTAGATGGCTCCAACTGTATACCTTTTCTAGATTGATCGAATTTTAGTGATTGGAATGAGACTCTTCTCTTTACATTAGGGTATATGGATTTAGATATGACCCTAAGGATAGATGAACCTGATGCCCTGACTGATCAAAGCACTACTGATCAAAAAAGTGCTTTTGAGAAGTGGGAGCGCTCGAATAGACTTAGCCTGTTGCTTTTGCAATCTAAGGTGACTAAGAATATTCGAAGTGGCATCTCGCAGTGCAGGACAGTGAGAAAATTTCTGAGTGCTATTGAAGTACAATTCGTGAGTTCAAATAAGGTCAGAGTCAGTACCTTGATGTCAAAGCTCATATCTATGAAATATACTAGAGGGAAAAACATTCGCCAATACATTTTGGAGATGAGAAACATAATGTCTCAACTAAATGACATGAAGCTCACCATCTCTGATTCTTTCCTAGTGCATTTAGTTTTAGCATCCTTACCCTTTGAATACAGACCTTTCAAAATCTCTTACAACACACATAATGATGAATGAGCATTTAATGAACTTATGTTCAAGTGTGTTGAAGAAGAAGAGAGGTTGAAAGGAGAGAAGGTGCAGAGTGCATATATGGCTTCTTATACATCCAAGGTAGGACCACGAAAGAATGCATTTAAAAGAAATGCTAGGAATAAACCAATAGGAGATAAGACATCCCAAGACAAACAATCTGACTCTGCTCCCATAAGGTGTTTCTTTTGCAAGAAGAAGGGACACAGGAAGACAGATTGCATAAAGCACAAAAAGTGGTTGGAAAAGAGAGGTAATTTGTCATTTGTTTCTCATGAATGTAATTTATTATAAATTTCTGAAAATAGCTGGTGGATTGATTCTGGTGTTACTGTTCATATTTTCAACTGTCTACAGTTGTTCCTGAGCAGAAGGAAACCAACAATGCATGAGAAGAACATCTATTCGAGAAACAAGATGCGTTCACATGTGAAGGGTGTTGGAACCTGAAAGATTACTCTAGATACAAGCGTAGTTTTAGATCTTCATGATGTCTTTTATATTCCATCATATAGTAGAAACTTAATTTCAATTTCGAAGTTGGATAAATTTGGATATTGTTTTAAGTTTGAAAATTTCAAATTGATTATTTATAGAAATTCAATTGAAATTGGTTCTGCATCAGTTTATGATGATTTGTATAGATTAAACGTGAAGATCCAAACTCAGGAGTCCCTGACTTCTGAATACGCATTGGTTGGAAATAAACGTAGCTTGATAAATGATAAATCTTACATGCTTTGGCATCGAAGATTGGGTCATATCTCTGAAAAGAGAATAAAGAGACTCGTAAATGAAGGGATCTTGAAATCTCTAGATTTTACCGACAATGATTCATGTGTTGATTATATAAAGGCTAAGCATACAAACACATATAAAGAGGGTGCCAACGCAGTAGTGAGATATTAAAGATAGTTCATACGGATGTATGTGGCCGTTTACTTCCTGTTACACAGGCGAAAAATATTGTCACTTTTATTGATGACTATTCACAGTATATGTATCTCTATTTGATTTTTGAAAAATCTGATATTTTTCAAATGTTTAAAGAATTTAAGAAAGAAGTAGAGAAACAAACTGATAAAGTTATTAAAATAGTCAGGTCTGATAGATGTGGCGAATATTATGATAGGTTTACTGAGATGGGGCAAAGGGAAAGACCATTAGCACGTTTTCTTAAAGAGGAAGGCATTGTGTCTCAATATACCATGCTTGGTAGTGCCTATCAGTCTGGTGTAGCTGAAAGGAGAAATCGTATGCTTAAAGAAATGATCAGAGCCATGTTGAATTATTCAATACTTCCCATGAAGTTGTGGAGTGAAGCCTTAAGGACTGCTGTGCATATTTTAAATAAGGTACTTACAAAATCTGTGCCTAGAACTCTTTATGAGTTGTAGAGAGGTAGGAAACCATCTCTGTCTTATATGCACATATGAGGATGTCCTGCAGATGCTAAGTTGTATAACCCCCACATTAAAGCCTTTGATCCAAGAATAACCCGTGGATATTTCATTGGTTATCCAAAAAGATAAAAAGGGTACAGGTTTTATTGCCCATCTCACTCACCATAGATTATTGAAACGAATAAGGCAAAATTCCTAGAAGATGGTTTAGTAGGATTAAGTGCACTTCAAAACCTTGGTTTTAAGGAAGTACAGGATCTAGTTTCGTCACCTGTTAAGGAAAACAACGAAAGATATCACATTATTATTCCTAATGATGATGTGGTTGATCATTCGATTATTGATGCACAAATCCAAAGTGAACCTATTGTAGACAATGCACAAGAGCACAAAGAGGATGATCAGGTTCAATTTGAACCTGAAGAACGACTTGTTTGGAGATCCACAAGAATTAAGAGATCTGCTATACATCCTGATTATGTGGTATACCTTCAGGAACCTGGTGATTTCATAGATATGGATGATGACTCGTTGACTTTTATGGAAGCTGTGGAAAACAAACAATCTACACTCTATATAGAAGCCATTAAAGAAGAGTTAAACTCTATGGCTAAAAATCAAGTGTGGGATCTTGTCGAGTTACTTAAGGGAGTAAAGCTCGTAAGGTGTAAATGGGTCTTTAAGACAAAGAAGGACTCCAAAGGTAACATAGAGAGACATAAAGCAAGATTGGTTGCTAAAGGATTCACCCAGATGGAGGGCATTGACTACAATGAGACGTTTTCTCCTGTCTCAACTAAAGAGTCAATGAGGATAATTTTGGCCCTTATAGCTCATTATGACTTAGAGCTACACCAGATGGATGTGAAAACAACGTTTCTCAATGGGGATCTGAATGAAGAGGTATATATGGATCAACCTCTTGGTTTTTCTGAAAACGATCGTCTGATTTGTAAGCTCAACAAATCAATATATGGATTTAAACAGGCCTCCCGACAGTGGTATATTAAAATTTTCCAAGTCATTGCGACTTTTGGGTTTACAGAAAACATTATTGATCAATGTATATACCTTAAGGAAAGTGAGAGTAAGTTTATTATATTGATGTTGTATGTGAATGACATTTTACTTGCAACCAACGATATAAAGTTGCTTTCAGAGACAAAACAGTTTCTTGCATCACATTTTGATATGAAAGATACGTGTGAGGCTGCTTATGTTCTTGGCATTGAGATCCGTCGAGACAGAGCAAAAGGCTTTGTAGGTATCTCCCAAAGATCCTATATAGATAAGGTGTTAAAGCGATATGTAATGGATAATTGTTCTCCTAGTTCAACACCCATATCAAAAGGTGATAAGCTGAGTCTAAAGGATTGTCCACAGGACGATATTGATAAAGTACAGATGAGTGTTTATCCATATGCATCAGTTGTTGGCAGCTTGCAGTACGCGCAGACATGTTTTCGACCAGATATTTCTTTTGCAGTAGATGTGCTTGGCAGATTTCAGTCTAACCCAGGTATACCTCATTGGAAGGCTGCCAAGAAAGTCTTGCGGTACTTGCAAGAGACAAAAGACTATATGTTGACGTATCATAAAGTTCATCACCTTGAGGTCATTGGCTACTCAGATGCGGATTTAGGAGGATGCCTTGATAGTAGAAAGTCTACTACTGGGTACATCTTCTTACTTGCTAGGAGCGCAATCTCTTGGAGGAGTGGGAAGCAGGCGACCACTGCTGTCCACACCATGGAGGCAGAATTTATAGCATTGTACGAGACTACCTCACAGGATATATGGTTAAAGAACTTCATATCACAGTTAAAGGTGATCGATTCTATTGAGAAGCCACTGAAGGTCTACTGTGATAATGAAGTTGCAGTGTCCTTTTCGAACAACAACAAAAGTACTATGTCATGTAAGCATATGAAATTGAAGTATTTTATTGTTAAAGAAATGACAAAGAATCATTTAGTGCATATTGTTAATATTGGTAACAAAGAGATGATCGTTGATCCTCTTACTAAAGGACTAACATCGAGATTATATTCTGAACATATAATGAGGATGGGCTTGTTAAACTCTTTTTGACATATGTATATAAATAAAGTGATCACTTTCAGTTCTTGATTCTCATTATTTTTTGTTGTTAATCTCATAAGGATTAGAGATTCAACTAAGGACCCATAAAATAAAATAAAAAAGTCATTCTATTCATCAAGTCATTTCCATAAAGTTTTCTGATTAAGGGTTTATCGTCGGAACAAGTGGGAAAATGTTGGGATAAACCACCACGATGTGGATAACGCCCCCCCCCCCCCCCCCCCCCACGAAAGGTGTTCTTTCCTTTAAACCCACACAAAATCGGGGGGAACGGTTGCACAAACCGTTCCCACTTTGTGCCTATAAAAGAGTATCATGAGCGACCCCCTGAGCACGGAAAATACAGAGTGAAAAATAGAAGGAAATAAAACATCAGAGTTTTACCTTCATTCGGTGTTTTTCCATACGGGTGAGGGAACAGGTCCTGCTCATCGACTGCATACGACAGCCTGAGCTCGTGGAGGGCCGCAGTTCGGTTGAGGAGAAGCCTTCCTCTGCTCCGATCGCCACCACCAGTGGCTTTCCCTACTCCGGTCGCCACCGCTAGCCAACGATCCTGGTTCACCGATGGCGGCATCTGTTGTTTTCTGTTTGTGCGCAGGCCGACCCCAACAGTTTATAATTAATTTGATTGGGCATATGTATCCTGTGTGTTGCCTATGATTCTCGGTGTTTTGTCTCTATGAAGTCTCGTAACAGTAATGACATAAATCTTTTTGCAAAGGTTTTATTGAATTGATACAAAAGAGGGAAAGCCTGTAGTCCTTATGAGAAACACCTTAAGAAAAGGAGCTTTTAATATAAAAAAAAAATCAGAAGATTTGATCACAGGAGGCTTGTGGAAAAAAGTGGACCTGTCCATGGGTATGGGGCGCAGTTTGCACACTTCCAAGCCATGGTTGGGTGCTCACGCCCGTGCAATCCAGGGGTACCTCTGACCTGATGTGCACTCTTATTATATTGAGAGTTGACTGAAGCATGTCCAAGCTGGATCTGGTATATATTGATGATGAAGATCAGGTGCAATGACATTGCACACTTTGAGCGTGCCGCCACATCTGATCTCTCCTCCATTTTCTGTTGGGCCCTACAGCAGCTAAGCTGCACCCCAGAGATGGAGGGCGGTCAGGTGCAGCTGCGCACTCAGTTTGCAATGTGATTGCATCTGATCCGCCCTCTAGATTGATCCTTATACTGATCTTTTTTGGGATTTCAGTACAAAGAACCATCTTTTACCCTGTAGTCCAAAATCTGTCACTTTTCCAAAAAAAATGAACAAACATGAAACCAAGTACCATTAGTTCAGTATTGCTGTTTACTTGTAACTTGTAGGTGTCTGCCTAACCACAGCTTGCCTATAAAAAAAAAAGAAAATCACGTGCCTTCTTATGTGCTGGCACGAGTAAAAACATCTTTTCCAAAGCAATTTTATAAGAGAAATTTTATATGCATTTTAAATGTGAAACTAACCCGATATCTCATTTCTCTGTTTATTCCAATGTTGTCAGTCGATACGTATCATATCGGCAGAAAATCGATATGATACTAACCTGAATCGGCTATTTTTTACTAAATGTAAAAAATACTTAAATTAATTTTTTAATATTATTTTAATGGTTTTAACATGTTTTGATTGATACGGAATATTTTTTAATTATTTTTTACCTGATACGATTCACTTCCAACACCATCGTCTCTCTCTTTGTTTCATCTCTCTCCCACCCACCAGAAATTACAAACCAGTTGTACTTCACACAGCCATGGGAAGGGCTCCCTGCTGTGACAAAGCTAACGTCAAGAGAAGGCCATGGTCTCCTGAGGAGGATAACATGCTCAGAGAGTTTATCCAACAGCATGGTACCGGAGGAAATTGGATCGCCTTGCCACAGAAGATTGGTGAGTTGCCATAAACCGAATTAAGCAAATTTCCAAATCAGCACCTCTCGATCGATCTGCCATGAGTTACATGGTCTTGCTCTGTTTTCATGAAAATCTTTTTTTATATCAATGAACGAAATGCTCGCTGTCTCGAACTAACTAAATCTCGTCTAAAATATTTGTTAATTAGATCTCAATTAACTGAAAAAAAAGTACCAAATGAAATACTTGTATCAGTGCTTTCAGATGGTTCTTTATCATGTTATTGCGTTTATACAACCTTATATCAAGGAACAAAGTGGTCTTTGTCGGTATTTGACTCTCATGTAATGTTTTCTCTATATCAATGAATAAGAGGGAGATGGTTAGACCAAACCTAGAAAAGAAGGAAGAAAAAACCGGTCAAGCACGTTGTTCTTTATTGATGAAGGATAATAGATATGATAACAAATTATTTCCTTCATTATAGGGCTTAAGAGATGCGGGAAGAGTTGCAGACTGAGATGGCTGAATTATCTCAGACCCAACATCAGGCATGGTGGTTTCTCGGAGGAGGAAGACAACATCATTTGTAGACTTTATGTAAGCATTGGAAGCAGGTAGTTTTCATCAATCTAGATGAGTTGCAACTCTTTTTGTTATCATTTCTGTTAAATGGTGATGGTGAATTTTCTTCCATGACTATCTCTCTCATATTTGTCATTGACATGTATGCATGTTTCTTATGGGCATGGACAGGTGGTCTATAATTGCATCCCAATTGCCCGGGAGAACTGATAACGACATCAAGAATTATTGGAACATCAAGCTGAAGAAGAAGCTATTAAATAAAAGAATGGAGCAACTACAAGCTCTGAATTTGCCACCTATTAATCATGAAAATAGTTTTGAAGGCCCATTCATGGCATATTCTAGCATTGGACAGCAAAACTCTTCTTGGTCTCAACCATCGCTTCCATCTCCACCATCCATCACATGTCAAAGCCAAGATCCAACTTTGAACCAAGAATACTCATTCAAGGCATTGCTAAAAATGGTTGGAACAAATGTTTCAGATGTTGATGAATGTGACCAAACAAGAATCCCTGGACAACAACCGCTCTACTCATCTTGCACCACAGGCAATAACAGCAACAGTAACCATGGCAGCCTGAACAATGATTTCTGTTTCACTGAAGCCTCCAGCTCTATCAATGATGTGGATCATGACTCGCCAATGATGAACCAATATCAACTGGAGAGCACCACGCGCAACATGTTTGAGGAGGGGTCTTCTGTTGGTCTTCTTGTTGACAACAACATACAAGTGCTTGAGGGAAAGAACTCTCTGCAAGGACTATTAAACACCAATTGGTCCGACTTCAATTCGTCTATTTTCTGTGCATCTAAATTTCCTCATCTGTCACAGAAGCAAGGGTTGGTACCACCTTCCATCGTAGAACCAAATTACTATGTGTCATAGCTTTATGATATGGATTGACAGTGTACATGAGTGTTGTAAATTTTACAGTGGAGATGGAAGGCGTGGAAAACCAGATTAATGAGTGTAGAATTCTTGTGTTTTTCGGTTTATTGTTTCATTTCAGTTGTGGTGTGTTTTGACTGGTTTGTGTCAAAGTTCGTTCTTTTCTTTGACTTAAAAACTCTGTAGTCTTGGTTGATGTTTCTTTTTGGTTCGAGCAAGGATTGAAGAATGATGCTTTCTCCTCAAAGTTTGTGTGTCTTCTCCAAATTGACGGGATTCCAGAGTATGAAATAGTTGATGTATAACATCAGAAGTCAGAAGAGCCTTTTTACTCATTTTGGTTGTTCATAAAAGTTGATAGGATGACTCAGATCTCAAAATCTGGATGGTCTTGGTCTTCATTTCTGTACACTCAGAATGGTCCCTCCCTGCCTTCTTAGTTAGGTGGTGCTGCTGCTGCTGCTGTTGCGCAAAAAGATTCCATAATTCAATTCCTACTACTCATCCTTTTCCTCAAACAAGATTATTGCGCCTCTTTTAAGAAGAAAAAGACAAGGGTATCCGTAAATTGCGATGCTCGCATTGTTGTCCTAACCCGCATTCTCCTGACTGAGATATCGGTCCAAGTGGACCTCCAGCTTTTAATCATGATATATGAAACAGAAGAAAACAGAAGGTTGGCTATTTATTGAGAATGGTTGTGTGTTGGTCGGTACTAGCATTACTGTGGCATTAATAGGATATTCATTAATCCGTACTCTCTCAATTTGTACCATTGAAATTAAACGAATTTCTGCAGGGCCCAAATCAAACCAGGATTTCCTCAACGGTTTTCATTCCTGCTACTAGTTGGAAATTTCAAGAACCAGGTTTTGGTGATAATTAATTAGGTGGTCTAATTTTGCCATCATCCCACTGTTTTAATTTGCTGTAAATCTTCTCACTGAGGTCTCTCATTGTCATGTCCTTTTGTGCTGCATGTCAGGCCAATAATTAAGCACCAACAAATATGTTTAATGACTGGATGTTAAGATTTGTTTTTTCTCCTTGAATTTGCCATGTTGTAACTTTGTTTTCTGAGTGCAAGGGAGATGAAATATATAGAATTTGACGAAATGTTTGTTTACTAAGAACCGATGAGATAAAACAACAATTTAGATTGGTTGAGTTCTTGATTGTGTCTGTTTCTTTGTCACGTATTCAGCTATAGGTGAGTAGTAACCACTGCAGGGATCGCCCGCGTGGCCAGTGGTGTGGTTGTGAAGAGATTGAGTTGAAGATGCAGAATCAAACCATGCTGGGGCATGGGTGTGCCTGTAGCTTTCAGAGGTGGGCCACGTACTCGGTGGTCGTGGGGGCCACGTACCTCGTCGTTTATTTAAAAAAAAAAATGAGTAGTAAGCCAGCAAAGCAGATGATCATTTTACGTCAAACTGCTGGAACAGTAAAGATTTGTTACTCATATGGCATGCTGAATAAATGAACAGGCTATTCTTGTTCGTTACCATCGTATATTCACATTATTTTTATGCCCATATCTGAGAATTTGGGTCGGGTCCAGTCAGGTCGCCAATACAAACCCAACTTGTTGATAGCCCTACCCATGACATACGAAATAAAAAGGGTTTGGTCAGACCTTGGCCCAAAACTATATTCATATTCTTGAAAACATGTCTAGATTTGGATCCAAGTCTAACTCAAACATCCAAAGAGAATTATGGGTTTGTATAGGGTCTAAACTTCACCATTTCAAGGTCTACCAAGAATTGATGAAACCTAATCTTTTCTTGCCCAAATAAAGTATGTTTTCGGATCAAACAATATGAGTAACATCTAAGTTAGACCTAGATAGATCTCCCACCCTTATGCATTCCTACTTTATATTATGACAACACTATAGTTATATTCTGTATAATTTGCTACATTTGTTTCTTCAATTTATTATTTTTGCCATTAGTTGAAAAATATTTTTTCTTAAAAATGTTAATATGTCAATTTCAAAGTCTTGGAACATTGTCAGGAAATGTTAATATGGCAAATTGTCAGGAAAGGGCAGAAATGACAATTTGCATGCCTTTAACAGTTACTGTCAGGAAAACCAACGGCTGTTAACTCCAAGCACGATTTTGCAAAGGCGAATGAAAATGAAAGGACCAATTTGCAAAATAGCATCTTGCACGGACTATTTTGCAAATCTCCAATAAGGCAGAGACCAATTTGCAAAAAACCCTAAATGATATCCTTTGTTTGCTTCGGATTTAGATAAAAACTAGGTATATTTTCTGATATATGCATGGAATGGATCGGTAATTACAAAGCAAATTTATCGTGTACAGGCACGACAGGAACATTGGTTTTGAGTTCCTTGATGTGGAATTCATAAAAACATTTTTCTTGATCAACCCCCGCATTCCCAAGTTCCATAACAGAGCACGTAGAAATGCACAATTTTGGCCAAACATATACATTCTTCTTTTGGTTTTATGCACAGGGTTTGCCTAGAGGACACCCTCTACGGAAATTGAGCTCGGTAACAATTTTCATGTGTGAAGATGCCAAACAACAAAGTCTTCCTGGCTGCAACTCCAATCTTCAGATTAATCAACAGCAACCGTCCATCCCATTTTGTCCTCTGCACGCCCCGTTTGGATATCAGTGAGAGCAGCATAAAGTTGCTTGCTTACTGCTCCAGCATGTCCATTATTGTATACCACCCTGTAAATACTTGGATATTAACTTATCTCAACCAAGAATGGAGATGTTACTCAATTTTGAAATCATGAGGATAAGTCATCCTATCACAGTATTCCCATGTGCTCTACCAGAGATACACCTTCAAATGAATAAATCAAATAAGGAAAATTTACAAATGAACAAATGGAAATACATCATCTCATCAAGTATAATGATCTTAGATGTAAAAAAAATATCATAGGCGATTTCCTCTCTCTATCTCTATCTCCAACCCCAATATATATATATATATATATATATATATATATATATATATATATATATATATATCAGGATATTGAAAATTCTGGGTGCCTTCATCTTTCTAGAGTACCAGTCGTGGAAGGAGAAAAATTTTATAACCTCAAATATTTAGTTCTCGACAACACAACATGATCAAGAGAAAATTAGTAAATACTCCATGATTTTTTCCTGAGATATGGATGGAAACTCGTCAAAAACATTTTTGCAACATGGTGCCAGTGCCATTTTATTTGAATGTGTAATGTGTAAAAGGAAGCAAAACATAGGAAACAGAATAGCTTTTGTGGAATCGTCTACCTTTTACCAAGATTAGTAACACTGCCAACAGGAGCAACAACCACAGCAGTACCAGTACAGAAAACTTCATCAGCTTCGATCAATTCAACAACTGGTACAGGGCGCTCCTCAACCTGTGTGAGATACAAAGAGTTATTGATCAACTCAGTCCATGAGTAATCGAGGAGATATAAACCAGTTAAAAGGTTTTGAAACCATAGACATCTATATGAAAGCGCTATTTCACGTCACACAGTGATTGACACTGCAGATAAATGAATCATACTTCAACCAATCAAAAAAATCTACTTAGTAAACAAATGAAACCCCTGAAACCAGATATAAAATTCTTTGAAATGGAGCATTTACAGAGATATCTCACACAAGCATTACTTTAGAACAACTTTCATGTCTAAGCAAGCACGGTGGATCAAGAAAAAACTTCACAGGTGATCATCAAAACATTGCACTTTCAAATAATGCTGTTTCGTGTGGTGAGAATGACAGTGCAATCCTATTCATCAGTAAGCATACCTGAAATCCAAGATTGCGAGCAACTTCAATGATACTTTTTCGTGTGATTCCTGGCAGAATAGTCCCCTGAATTGGTGGAGTTGAAATAACATTGTCCTGGAAAAGGCAGATAACACGAAGAGGCTGAGCACTTTTCCCTCGGAAGCAGAAATAATAGTTTTCATGCATTTCAACCAGACACGTCATAGAAGGCCGAGAGACAATTTTCATGGATATACAGGTGACTGCTTCCACAATTCTGCATGCCAATACTGAACGACCCTAATAACTTGAAATGGACCTATTATAATAACACAATTGACTTGGCTTGATGTCATCAAAGAACCATATTTCTTCTCAAATACAGTCAAAGATTGAAAAGGATGGACTTCCAAGTGCATGCGAGTAAAACTATTTAAGGATGTTTCCGTCATTCTTTTTGAACCTGACTGACCTAAAACCGTCATATCATAATAGAGCTTCCCTCAACTGCCAGCTCCCCCAAAACCCCACCTTCCCAAAATAAAAAGTTCTTTATTCAAATTTAGATGACAATCATTTTGATGATATCCTTGGGAGGCTTTGAACGTGATTTTTTCATAAGTGTATGCTTTTGCAGTAAATTGCAACTTCCTTGATATTTGGATTACCTTCACTATGAATACATTACAGGAAGAAACCTCCTCAATGTAACTCTTGTTGACAGAGTCCAAGTACAAGACGTCAGAATAGCCTCTCGTATTAGCTGCACTGATTATCTTCAGAACCTGCACAAGGATGATGACTTTGTATAAATTTTTGTTACATCAAGTTATCAAGCAGATCATGGTTTTTCTTTTCCCTCATTATTTTCTTTGGACTATAGTATTAATAGGGTCAGAATCAGAGACAAGTACAGAGCTAGACCATACATTTTGTAATTTTTTCCTTCCTTTCTGAATATCAAGTGCAACTCAAAAAAGCATTTAAAATATCAACTTTAAAATGTTCACTTCTCATTTTGCCTTAGCAAAATAAATGAGCTGAGACATACCTTTATCTATTATCCTTGGAGCCCCATTTTCATATGGTTTTACATGTAAATTTTTTATACATCACCTAAGTACACAAAGAAGACAACCATAATGCATTTGCCATCCCTAAAATATATATCAAAAGTTTGGATATCACAAGAAACTACTTCTGTTGCAATGAACAAGAAAGTCCCAAAAGGAAGAACAAATATCCCTGCCAAACACTACAGACATGCTCCAATCAGGAGAAAAATAAAACTGCTATTAAAAGGAGGTATTTTACAAATCTTTCTTGCAAAGCCAGTCATCAAAGACATTGCCATTAAATATGCATATGCGGCCATTGCAGGTAATAGATCTTTTACCGGTGCATAGTTGGTTATTGACTTAACACCTCCAGTCCCACCAGGAATGGCACGATGAAAACTTTCCTCGATTAACAAGTTGATGGGGGCTAAACCCTCCTATCAAGAGAAAAAAATGTTTAAAGGACATCTCATTAGTTATCCATGGTTACCAAAGGCCATATAAAAACCAAGATGGCATTCTAAAGAATGGGAAGCACAGAACTTATACAGTAATTTAATCATAAGATTGTTTAGCAATTAGAGATCTGTTACAAATAATATCAGATTACTTATGGTACATTCTGTTCATCAACACCCTAAATATTTTTCAACCATGAAAACTAGCACACATTGTTTTAGAAAAGTTCCATTCCCTTGTTGGATAGTTCCAATAGGAAGTAACAAAATGTGCTTCTAGAAACCATGCTTTTGGTGCTTGAAATTTTTACAAAACCAATAAGAATAATAGGAAAAACTGGCTGACTGATATAGGGTTTATCCAGAGAAAGCCTAAAGAATGAAATTAGTCCCATGGAGTGAACTCTTCCATCCTACTGCCACTATTTCAAGTACAAAAGGCTCAAATGAATATCAAAGACATTCTTAACATATATAAACCATGTCAAAGAGAAATATCCCTGAAATCTAGGTAAAAAAAAAATGGATTTCTGTTATTCAACCTTTTACTCAGTTGTGGCGGATGGAAGTACTAAAATAAGATTAGCATATTAGTTTATTGACTAAAACATCTACAGAAAAAAAGAAGTCATTCCCCAATTGGTCAAAGATCTGAGAGAAATTCATTGTCAGAACTTGGTGTTGTTGGAGTGTGGAGCCCGTTTCCTACCTGGATATAAATCCATAATTTCTGTGAATTTTTTGGAGGGTAGTTTTGTAATTTTACCCTTGACTCCTTGTTATATTCAATAACACTAGTAGACTCCATCTAAAACTTGTAGACTCCTATTTAAGGAGGCATCCTCCTCTGTATTGTGCATCCCAATCAATAAAAGAAGAAGACTCAATGTGGTCATGGACGTAGACAGTTTAACCGAACCACGTAAAATCCTTGTTTTCGTGTGTGGTTGTTTTCTCCTTTTGCTTTCTTGCTTGCTTCTTTGATTCATCGGTAGGTCGAAGGGTTGTTCCCCAACAGGTGTGATCCTCTTAATTGTTAGCCATATTGATCCCATTGCATGTGTACTTTGGGCACATCTTCCATGCTTACTACCTTATCCAAATCTATCTCATTAAAGTGATCTCATTCTCACAATGATTATTACTGCAAGCGCTGCATTGCAATGATCCTCCTATTTCTTATATTGCAGCCAACCGTATGTGTGTACTTTTATATTCATTCTACCAGTCAAACGATGCAAAGGCAGTTGCCTAACACCAAAATTTATGTTTGACATAGTGAATTTATGCTTCACACCACAATTCATGATTAAGGCCGACTATCTAGGTCACATGGATACTCCATTTTGTCTCCCGTTCTGTATCCCCTTATATACTAAGCATATTGCAAACTTCATAAAAATGGCTGGATCCCCGTATTTGCAGTCGTATCCATGTGACAGCAGACTATGATTCCTTTTTCATCAGCTTAATAGAAATAGAAAATTTATCAAGATGTGCGGTAGATTTTGTAGACAAGGAGATAAGATTTTCCTTGTTCATTCTAGTATCTTTCTATTTGTCCAAGAATCTGATCTCCAATCCTTCTCTTCAAATTTCCTTCTCAGTTCAGTCTCTGTTAATGCCAAACAGATATGTCATTCCTCCCACTTCAACTTACAGAACATAAAATTGCAAAAGATTGTTCATGCAAAAGTTGGCATGTCTTTTTTCCTGCACAAGAAGCCAATAAACTGACGATGGAGCCAATTAGATCATGTCACTGTATATAATCATATAGGTGCAAGATTCTGCAATATATCCATGTTTGCAGAGAATGTTTCCTGACTCAGTTGGTGACAATGAACTGAAGATACACAATTTCAAAAAGCAACTCATCAATTGGTGATACATAAGCAATGAACTGAAGATGCATAATTGCAAAAAAACAACTTTCCAGAACTACAGCACTGTGAAACACATTTGTAGCCTAAATGTCAAAATGATAAACAATAAAAAATGAAAAAATAGCAATCTTTTTTCAATCAAAATCTTGGCCAATTTCAATCACAAAGAAGATCCCAACATGTTTCCCAATGTAAAACAGTTGCTAACAGGGTTTAAAAAAGAATGAATTCTATCTGTCAGTTAGCTAAGTTAAATGGTAGCAGTAGCATTTGATCTACATTGACATAATAATCACAAGAAAATTGGGAAACATCACAGACAGGAAAAGATAAGTCATTAGGGACCAGTAGGTTAACTTCCTTTATGCAAAACAACTGTCACACAGAAATACAAACTATAGTTTTTAGTGACATCTGTAAATGAGGAATTTACAAACATGAAATTTAGAAAGAAGAAAATTAGACTCTACCTCAAAATAGTTTCCAACAGGACGTGCATAAACCAAAAATGTGTATTCAGGCGCTGGCGCTATACCCAAAAGGCCATCAGTTCCCATGAGCAATGGTCTAATGTACAAAGCACCTTTGCCTGGTGGTGGCATCTGTAACAAATGTAACAGGTAACAAATGATTTGTATTGAAACAGATAAGGGAAAAAAAACATACAAAAACAGCAACAGTAATTACCCAACGCCTGTTTGCAAGAACTGTTTGTTTTACAGCATCAACAAACTGTTGCACAGAAGGTGATGGCATGCATAACCTCTCTGCTCCCATCCTCATTCGTAGAGCATTCTCGTTGGGACGAAAAAGAAGCACATGGCCATCCTCTTTCTGATATGCTTTTAAGCCTTCAAATAAACCCTGCATAATTGAATCTCAGAAAATGAGAATAGAAGGATACATTGAATAAAATGAAAATATGGAAATCTGACCCAATATTGATTGGTTTAGAAAATAGGAGAGCTCCAAAACTACTCATGTGTCATTGGGGATATCTACTTATAATATTTCATTGTTTTACATTAATTTGCCCATATATTTTGATCCACTGTTACACACACACACAGACATAGGGAGAGAAGAGGAGGAGCGATAGTTATAAATAATGAAGAGCTCACTCGAGTGTTTTCTATTAGAAGAAAAAAATGATATTGCACTCATATTGAAAAGAAACAGCACAATTACCAATAAATAGTAGACAGGAAAATACCAAAGATACATGCAGCCTAGTTAATACAATAACCACATAGATACTTCCTAGAGAATTCCTTTTTTACTGTTCCATCATTCACAAGATGAGGAGCTATTAACCTGTCCATAATTCAAAACTGCAGCTGATGGGCTCAACTCAATGTTCCCATACTGAACAAGTTCACCCATAGAAAAACTCTCCTCTTTGGAGCACTTCATCTTGTACATAAAATCAGTCGTTACAAGACCAAATCCAATTCTATCCCAATCAATGTCAACTGCATCCTTATCCCCCCTGCCAAATTCAAAGTTGGAGTTAGTAACAATAACGACTGAACATAACATACCAAAAATTTGCACCATTATAAAAATTTGAAGTATCATACAATGTACGCCCCTTTACCTCACTATATAACATAAAGGTTCAACCATATGCAATTACATATTGTGAAATGTGAAAAAGAAGTAAACATTTTATGGAAAGGTCAGACAAAACCTTGACATGACTATAGTGGAAAAAGTGAACATGACTCAAACGAATTGTAAGAATAACAGACCAACTGCTTCTGTCCTTTGTTAGGATTTTTTTTTTCTATAAATCACAATTTTCTACCATGCCAGAAGCCCGTGTTGTCATCATACAAAGCAGACTGCACAGGTTCTTTCATTTATTCTTTATTACTTGGTTATCTTGCAACAAAAGCATCTCTACATCATTTTACCAAGATGCCAGTCTCAATCTGCAAGTCTCTAATGTGGTAAGGCAAACAGAATTTTGTGAGCAATGTATTGTTGACAGCATATCAGGTTCAAACTCTTTTACAAGCTGGACCTGTAACCTCGATCAGTTCTTAATTTCTATTCTCAAAGTCATGATAAGGAGCTTATGTTTAACATAAAGTTTATTAACTATATATTTGACTTTCTCAATAAAACATTTATATATACAGAAGTTAAAAACTGCAGTTGCAGTTATAAAATAACATAGTGTTCATGCTTGCATTGTCCACAAAGGACAAGACCAAACATATTCATGTCATATAACAGGAAAATTTTGTGACAATCTACTTATTACTGTAAATGAAGGTGAAAGCAAGCTTTATTTTGAACACTAAATTTTCCCCACTTCATAGCACAGTTTTTCTTCAAAAGCGAACTCACCTGCTTGCAACTGCTTCACAACTTGGTTGCAAAGAAGACAATGCACGATAAACAGTAGAGGGTGCAGGATTTCTACACTGCAAAATATCACAAATAAAAGAGTTCAATAAGGAAATGTTTGAACATTTTTCAACAGTATGTTCCCACCAGCACAATGAGAAGGAAGCAGACCATGAAAACTAATATATACTCAAGTGTTTTTTTTTTTATTCTCTAATATCGTCATGCAAAAAGTGGAATGGTTTTCAACATACATACGGTTTGTGATACCCCAAAAAAGCAAACATGCATGACTAGGATATGATAACATGACACAGTTCATGATCTCAAGTAGGCAATTGCCAGGAATATATACAAACATCAAGAACCAAAGCTTAAATGCAGCTTGATGTATATATGTCTAATAATCAAGCACAAATGCATTAAAAGTTCACAATTTCTGAGAAAGACTGAATACTCGATCATAGCAATAGGAACTCCAAGACAATAGAAGTAATAGATGGAAGCTAACAAATTTCAAGGCTTTGTCACAGACCTTAAATGTTCACCTATTCCCTTTATATAGGAACAAATGATTCTACATAAAAACCAGGAATCTAATGGTGAATCAGGGATTAAAAATATCACCTACCCTAACTGCAGTAAATAATCTGCGACTGTAAACTACGTAACTGTTGCAGAAAATAGATCTTGATATCGAACAGAAAATATTGAGTACTGATTTGCACATTTACCAAGAAAACTTAATTAGAACAGAGATGGAGTCTATGTGTGATGTTTATACTTTTACCTACATTTTCTGTGGCTGGTATCACCACTAAATACATACATTTCATCCACTTATAAACCTAGAATACTCTGTTCAAGTGGAGATACCAATTTTCTTTTATTTAGTTCTCATGCAAGCATATTTCATTGTGCACTCTTTATACCAAGAAAATTGAAATAAGCATGTAACAAATTGTTCATGGCATTTACAATATGCTTTACCTATTCCATATAGCAATTACCTATTCCGTTTACAGGTTTACACCTTTCTTTATACCAAAAGAAGTTGAACGAAACACATTACAAAATCCACTTTGTCCATGACATTTACACCACATGTTACCAATTCAATATATGTATCCTCACTTTTTCAAGTATGTTTTTCCACTATATGATTGATTCCCTATAAAGAACTTCCCTTCCAAAATAGGCATTTTATTTTTCATCATTTATGGACTACCATAGCTCAAAGCTAATGATAGCTTGATAATATATGGTTGTCATTCTGGCCTATTGACAAGTCAACAAATTTTGACACTAGTGTAACATTGTCATAAAACTGATCAGTTAGTATGGATGGCAATTGCTGCACCGATTATCACTTGGGGCAGAAGAATATTTCTAAAGTACCCCATGTAATGCTTTCAACCGTTTTTTGACTGCTGGTCCCAGCTTTATTTCTTTTGGTCTTTTACTGAATTTTATTATGCCCTGCCCCAAAACCAAAGGACAGAATTTTGCAGAGACCTTTACGAATTATGTGAATAGCCAAGATGCATATCCTTACAGGGTTCCACATCTAAGCATTTAAAAATTAATAAGCCAACAAGGGGCTGTGATATATCAATGTGTACTACACACCAAAGGCAACCATCCTCTATCACAATTTAGAGAAACACAATTGTAAAAGGGAAATTTGTAGCTCTTATTGGTTACAAGTCATTTTTATTTGATTTGTAAGTTGCAACAGGGTGGGCTAAAGCCGCTAAACCGAAAAACTGTGAATTCCCATAACAGGGTGCCCAGATATACGGACCTCCTTCATCATTCCTAAAGAAAATGTCATCTTATTATAACAAATTAGACAATGACTGATTATAATAAAATTGGACCATCTAGAGTGATCATCCATAATAGCGAAATCCTTCAATGGAGACAATCTTGAACATGGCCACGCAAAAGAAATGCTTCAGCATTAAAGCTGGATTCATAAAATTGTTTCTTATAGTGGCTTGTCAACTGTGGTGGTCCAAATGATGCATGTACCCGTCTCACGCAATGAAGGCAGGATCATCTTATGCTAAGACAATGATAAGGCTGCTATGTTTGTAACTTGTAAGACAACAGAATGCAGAGCAAACAAACTGAATACATACAAACTGAGAAGCAAACTGCAGCAGGCAAATCGATGGCAATACAACAAATCCACATCCTATACGATTCAAGCCTCGACAAGCAAAACATTCTAGAGGGATCAAAGGGGGGGCAATTGGAGGTTCGTGTCCCTCCAGCAATGTTCATGTGCTCTTTTTACAGAACCAGCTTAGCTTATTGCAGTTCAAGTATAACCAACCTCTAAAAAAATTCTTTTTCTCTGCCTAACAGTTTAATCTTTCATCTCTGAAACAAAAACCCATGAAACGATAAAGGCCAAAGAACACGAGAAACAATTGATATAGATACTGACCTTCAAAGAAGCCCAGAGCACTCTTGAACTCAAAATGCTCTTCCCTGCCATCGTCTTTGCCAGACCGTGATCAAATCGATAGCACCACCACACAAAAAGAAGAATAACGAGAGAGAGAGAGAGAGAACTTCGGTTGCAATTAAAGGGTGTTAAGTCTATGAAAAATGACTAGAACAATGAACAGACACCGCTCAATCAAGGAAATTGATGAGACGAAAATAGCAAGACGAAGATTTAGCAACGCAAATATAGAGAGAGCCTTTATCTTTCGTTCCCTTAATTTAGTTGCTGTATGGCTGTGGCCCTTTATATGCATGCAATGCGTTCAATTGTCTCCCGAAACAATTCAATAAAAAACAAAGGAAATTCATCACTCCCTTCTTCCTATAAGAATGGACCGTTCCTTTCTCTCTTTGAGGATAGGAACGGATTCGGCAGGTAAATATAATACGGCTCTTCCACGTCACTCTCCCCGCAGAAGCTGCATGTCACACGCCACCTGTAAACACCGTTAAATTTTCTTTGAGCCAAAATCGCAGCCACCCCAAAAGATAACCACTTTATCATAGCCATAAATGGTTGTAGCCGACAAGGATGACTGATGAGAGTGAACTTGCATTAGGACACAGTGTGGAAGTAGACCCACTTGGATTTTAACGTGCACGCAGTGCAACCTTTACCAATTCTGGCTCTGTCCTCGTCCTTATCCTTATCCGAACAAAGAGACGTGCATGCTTGGAAAAAAAGATGGTACACCATGCCGCCATCCAACTCAATGCGGGTTATAGACAAGTTGTATCACGCACGCACGTACAACTGCTTTTATGGAATGGAATAAATGAGCTAGTTAGATTTGTACCAGCTCAATCGAAGGATCCGAGATTCGAATCCCATTGTCGGTAGGGCTGGCTCTTTTACCAGTGAAGCAAGCTTGTGACCGGGCTCGTGTTCGTTTTTAACCGAGCTGTCTCATCCCTGAATGAGGTGAGCCCAACACGAACACAAGTTGGCTAGCCTAAAAAAAAATCATGTTATTTACACATGGACTATATATGTCACCGGCCTATTTTTTCAACAGTGTGGCGCAACGGTCCTTTCCTTACCATCGCAAGCTTATATGGTCACTCACTTGTCGCTGCGAAAGCTTTGAGTATAGAGAGTGCAAGAGAGCGAAAGAGAAGAGAGGGAGAGGAATTACAATCACTTGAAGGTAATCACAATCAGAGTGAACAAATAAAGCTCAACACATTTGCATTCATTCATTGTTTTGCCCGAAGACATCTTATAGTTTAGATCTATAGGCTAACCCTTCAAGATATTGATCAACCTGAACTGAGGTACAAGGGTGACCCGAAAAAAGTTACAAGTGACTCAACACTTACATCATGACTTAACCAAAGCAAAACAGACTCTAAACACAATTGTACAAAGTAGGTCACAAGGGAACATGCTCCCCTCTTCAAATCATGTGCCGCCCTCGGCGTCATCTGTTTCATAGTAAGCCCTGACTTCATCTAGATAGAGGCTCTTCATCCGGAATGTTGGCCCCCATGTCGGTTTTGCTGCCTCCTCTCACTGCACAAAATACTTTTTTGCTTTGCCAAAGTAGTTGACCTTGTGATGAAGGATCTTGCTGAGATGCTTCTCGGCTCGTTGTGTTGTCGGGGCTCTCTACAGGATAGGAGAGCATTGTGGCACTCTACATCCTGGATCCCCCTAATCTGCATAGAACAATTTTATGTTGCACATGTGGAATACCGGGTGCACCTTGAAGTTCGGGGGCAGGTCCAACTTGCCTACACTCTTGGTGATGGTGAATGGTCTTTTATACTTCCTGATTAGTCTGCGGTGCCGTCCACGGAAAATGCCAATGCGATCTGAATAAAGCTTCACCAATACTTGGTCTCCAACAAGGAGCTTAGCAGGTCGACGATGCTTGTCTGCCCACTTCTTCATTCTCTTAGCCGCCTTGTGCAGAAATACATTTGCCAGCTCGGTCTACTCGTGTCAGTCTCGAACAAACTGATAGGCAAATGATGGCCTTCTCTTCTTCTGTATGGCTAGAGTATGCGGAGTCAGCGCTTGCTATCCCGTGGCTATCTTGAACGAGCTATGGCCAGAAGACTCACTCTTCTGAAGATTGTATCAAAATTGGGCCATGTCTAAGAGCTTCACCCAATCTTTCTGATTGACACTAACAAAGTGCCTGAGATACTGCTCCAACAGTCCATTGATGCGCTCTGTCTGCCCATCTGTCTGTGGGTGAAAACTTGTTGAAAATAACAGATTATAGATGAGTAGCCAAAACACTTCACGTCAGAATTTGCCTATGAAGCGAGCATCGTGGTCGCTCACAATACTTTTTGGTACACCCCAGTGCTTCACAACATGCTTTACGAACAACTTCTCAGTCTTCTCTGTGGGATACTCCTTTGAAGCTGGGATGAAGGTGGCATACTTAGAGAAACGATCCAACACCACCAAGATAGAGCTGAAGTCATTTACCTTTGACAGACTAACAATAAAGTCCATAAAAATGCTTTCTCAAGGACGTTCTAAAATAGGCACAGGCTCAAGGAGGCCAGCAGTCTTCTGGTTGGTCCCCTTGTTTTGCTAGCAGATGAGGCATGTTCGCACATACCCCTCCACATCGTCCTTCATTTGCTGTCAATAGTTGCCATGCTCAAGAAGTGCTAAGGTCGACTCCTGACCTGAATGACCGGCCCATAGTGTATCATGGTACTCCTTAAGCAATTCACAGTGAAGGCTTCCCCACCGCGACACGAAGACGCATCTCTTTTTTGTCAAAAAGAGGTCATTCCGTAGCCAAAATCGTTGAGTCTTCCCCGCTTGCGCAAGAGAGACAAGGTGTTGTGCCATTGTATCTTGTTGCATGCCTTTGCGGATGTGATCCAGCAATGCACCCTCCAAGTGAACTTCGGAAGGCTTCGCCTGCACAACCACTAGTTCAGCCTTGCGACTCAGAGCGTCAGCAACAACATTGGTCTTCCCCACCTTATACTCTAACGTGAAGTCGAACTCTGCCAAGAATGTTTGTCATCGAGCTTGCTTGGGCATCAACTTCTTCTACCTCTAAAAATAGCTCATGGCGACATTGTCCGTCTTGATGACAAATTGGGCACCTAGAAGGTAGTGCCGCCAGGTCCTAAGGTAGTGCACGATGGTTGTCATCTCTCATTCATGCACAGTGTAATGCCTCTCAGCATCCTTTAACTTCCGACTCTCATAAACAATCAGATGTCCTTCTTACATGATAACTCCACCAATGGCAAAGTCTAAAGCATTTGTATGGACTTCAAAGAGTCTTGTGTGGTTCGACAATCGCAACATAGGTTCCCTCACCAAGGCTTTCTTTAAGCCATCGAAGGCGTCTTAGCAAGCTCTTGTCCAGAACCATACCTGATTCACTACAAGAAACCTATGGATTAGCGATAACCTAAATTCATCGCTAATCTGCCGCTAATCCGTCGTTAAACAGCTTAGCGATGGATTAGCGGCGCATTAGCGACATATATCTTCCATCGTAAATTTTTCAACGCTAAATAGCAACGAAATATATCTGTCGCTCATTCTGTCGCTAACTAGCCATGGACTATATCTGTCGTCAGTTCCGTCGCTAAGTTGTGACAGAATAACGAATGCCAACATTCGTCACAAGGTCGTCGTTACTATACGATGACTTTGGTTTGGCGACGTATTTATAGTCATCGCTAATTCGTCGCTACATTCAACGGTAATACTAATTAGCGACGGATATATCTGGCACTAATTCGTCGTAAACAAGAAAAAAAATTTTAAAAAAATATTTGAAAACTAAATATTGAGAAATTTTTTCTCGAGATACAATTTATATTTTCTGTACAAATTATATTTCCTGTGAATAAAAAACAAAGTACACATCAAAATACATGGAAACTAAAACAATTAGTTGATCCACTTTAAAATTCGCAAATTCTAATTATTTACAATTCAACATTTACATTTTTGAAATAAAAAGAAGGTAGAACAAATTCAACACATGAATCTAATCATCGTCAAGATTTTGTGCGTCCTCTTATTCATTGTCTTGATCTGTGCCTTCAGCTCCACTACGCTGATTATCGCTAGCAACCTACACAAGAAAAGAAAGGTCAGTATTGATAAACAAAATATATTGAAATAAATTATACTCTATGTGATTTTATCATCCTCATATGTGTTCTAAGGCAATAAAAAAACTGTATATGTGATTCTATCATGCTCATATGTGTTCTAAGGCAGTAAAAAATTTGTATATGTGATTCTATCATGCTCATATGTGCTCTTAAGGCAGTAAAAAACACTTATATGTGATTCGATCATGCTCATATGTACTCTAAGGCAGTCATCAAAAAAATATATATGTGATTCTAGCATGCTCGTATGCGTTCTAAGGCAGTAAAAAAACTTTATATGTGATTCAATCATGCTCATATGTGTTCTAAGGCAGTAAAAAAAATGTATATGTGATTCTATCACGCTCATATGTGTTCTTAAGGCAGTAAAAAAAACTTATATGTGATTCAATCATGCTCATATGTGTTCTAAGGCAGTCAAAAAAATTGTATATGTGATTTTATCATGCTCATATGTGCTCTAAGGTAGTAAAAAAACTTTATATGTGATTCTATCATGCTCATATATGTTCTAAGGCAGACAAAAAACTATATATGTGATTATATCATGCTCATATGTGTTCTAAGGCATTCAAAAAAACTCTATATGTGATTCTACCATGCTCATATGTATTCTAAGGCAGTAAAAAAACTTTATATGTGATTCTATCATGCTCATATGTGTTCTAAGGCAGGTAAAAAACTGTATATGTGATTATATCATGCTCATATGTGTTGTAAGGCAGTCAAAAAAACTGCATGCTTATATGTGCTCTAAGGCAGTCAAAAAACTTTATATGTGATTCTATCATACTCATATGTGTTTTAAGATAGACAAAAAACTATATATATGATTATATCATGTTCATATATGTTCTAAGGCAGTCAAAAAAACTGTATATGTGATTCTACCATGCTCATATATGTTCTAAGGCAGTCAAAAAACTTTATATGTGATTCTATCATGCTCATATGTGTTCTAAGGCAGACAAACAACTGTATATGTGATTATATCATGCTCATATGTGTTCTAAGGCAGTCAAAAAAACTGTATATGTGATTCTATCATGCTCATATGTCCTTTAAGGCAGTAAAAAAACTTCATATATGATTCTATAATGCTCATATGTGTTCTAAGGCAGATAAAAAACTGTATATGTGATTTTATCATGCTCATATGTGCTCTAAGGCAGTAAAAAAAATGTATATGTGATTCTATCATGCTCATATGTGTTCTAGGGTAGGCAAAAAAATGTATATGTGATTCTACCATGCTCATATATGTTCTACGACAGTTAAAAAACTTTATATGTGATTCAATCATGCTCATATGTATTCTAAAGGCAGTAAAAAATTTGTTTTTGTGATTCTATCATGCTCATATGTGTTCAAAGGCAATAAAAAAACTGTATATGTGATTTTATCATGCTCACATGTGTTCTAAGGCAGTAAAAAACTGTATATGTGATTCTATCGTGCTCATATGTGTTCAAAGGCAGTAAAAATATTATACTGAAATATTATATAAAAGGTCAGTATTGATAAACAAAATATACTGAAATAAATTATATCCAATGCACCTAAGTTAAGGCAATCAAAGTTATATGAAATCTAATGACATGCAATATATCACATATAACGATCTGGCGTACATCATCACCGGAAAAAATAAGATGCTTGGAGCTGATGTCGATGGGAGAAGTCTGTGAGCCGTGATTGGAGGAAGCAACGACTGGTGAGGTGTTCATATTACTCCCAAACCTGAACACACGACCCTTTTTGGGTTCACCTGCTGCAGTCAACCATGCTGCAGAATCAAATGATGGATGCTGAGTAGAGTCATCGCCATATCGTTCTACCATCTGTTGCTCATATGCCTCCTACAAAATAATGTTTATAGTATGCATTAATAATTAAGAATTACAATGTTTATGATAACTTGTATATTACAATGATTATTAATACAATAAATACATACCGTTGTTGTTCTCACCTTCTCTGATACAAACTCTCCCGTGGTCTTACGTTTATGTGTTTCAACAAACACATCCTTGTATGGTATAATGTCTCCTTTTTCTGCTCCCTGCGAAGTGAAATGATAAAAGATTTAGTTAACAGGTTTGCAACAATACTTATAAAATTGACAATATATATATTGATGAGTTGCCATTTTCTTCAGGTGGCTCCCAAAAGTCCTAGATCCACCTGTGTGTAGATGGGCTTCGGGCATTTTCACTTGATTTTGTGCAGCCTTCGCTGAGCGATTTCAAAATGCATCCACCGCCCACTTGTCGCACATTCTCTCCCAATAATCTCTCCTGACAGTAATAGGGCCATGGCCCTTCCACTGTAGTGGATCATCTATTCCACCAGATACTTCTTTTGCTGCAGTCTTCATATTATGCAACATGTCTGCAAATCGATTGACAACCACCTTTTGCTACACCTTCCTTGCATCATGTTCCTCCATCGTAGTCGCGAAGCGATTCGAAGCCTATATATATTTTCATAAAGTTAGTAGACATGACTATAACAAAAAATTAAATATGAAACACATTAACTATGATGAATGACTGTATACCGTGAATGAGGACAACAATCTGTCTATCACCTCTTTTGAATACTCTTTCCATTGAGCGACTGGTCTTGGTAGATGTTGAAGAAGTGAATTCTTAATATCGCGTACTACTTCTTGTGGCTCAAACCTCGTGCCGCACATGAATTGGTACACAGTAAATATCAATATACAATCTTTATAAGATATGCAATAAGTGAAAATGAAATACTTATGGTCGATTATCGATATACACTATTCGAATGAGTCTTTTTATGCCAGACTGAGAATACTCTGCATCCTGTGTTGGCTTCTGACTTGTATGATCAACTGGTATAGGTGGGTCATGTGCAGGCGAAACATCATCTGTAAAAAATACATTAGAAATTCTCAGAATGCGCATTTCAACTAATCAAGCATCCAATTAGTTAAATGATATACCTATCAAAGGAGCCCGTGAAGATGAAGGTTGAGCCTGACTACTACTGGATGGACGACCACTGTAAGCTCCATAAACCATATTCTAACAAATAAAAAATGTCATGCAATACATTCAAATTGTTTCAAATCATTCACATCAATGCAATACATTTCAATACATTCAAATAATTCAAATCAAGTATTGCAATACATTCAAATCATTCAAATCATTAGAATATCTGCAAATCATTCACATCATTGCAATACATTCAAATCATTTACATCAAGTATTGCAATACATTCAAATCATTCACATCAAGTATTGTAATACATTTAAATCATTGGAATACCTGCAAATCATTCACATCATTGCAATACATTCAAATCATTCACATCAAGTATTGCAATACATTCAAATAATTAGAATACCTGCAAATCATTCACATCATTGCAATATATTCAAATCATTCACATCAAGTATTGCAATACATTCAAATCATTCACATCAAGTATTATAATACATTCAAATAATTGAAATACCTGCAAATCATTCACATCATTGCAATACATTTAAATAATTCATATCAAGTATTGCAATACATTCAAATCATTCACATCAAGTATTACAATACATTTAAATAATTCAAATCATTCACATCAAGTATTGCAATACATTCAAATAGAGGTTTGTATTACGAGATTTTGCTCACTAGCTTGAGAATTCTTCCATCACTTGTTTGACTTTCATATTCTTCTTCTTCTTCATCTTCATCATCTTCTTCATTGTTTGCCCATCCACTTGGTATATCATTTGAATCACATTCTTCTATGAATGTTTCATTGACCAATGGAGATATGACATGCATATCATGCGCAACATCGTGACCATAAGAGAAGTCATATATATCATCTGATTGATAGTAATCACTCTCTTCAGTTAACTTGTCTTCCTGTAACTGATCATACTCAGGATATAGTTTGGACTTTACCTTGCAAACTGGCCACCATTCATTTCTATCTAACTTTTTTGTACTCGGATATGAAGTATAATAAACTTGCTGAGCTTGCGAGGCTAATATGAATGATTCATATGTTCCAAACATTGATTTATGATTCACCTCCACAATGCCTAAAGCTTTGGTGACTCTTGTTGCAGTTGGATCAAACCAATGACACTTGAATAAAGTTACCCTATTATTTATGCTTAAGTAAGTCAACTCCATTATTTTCTCTATAACACCATAGTAATCATGTTCATTTTCACCGTAGCTGCTACCCTTGACACACACGTCACTATTCATCGTTGATTTGTTTATACCGTAATCTTTTGTATGGAATCGATAACTATTTACGATGTACCCGTTATAATATTACATAACTTTGGTCAGACCATTTTGTAAATCACATATTCTTTGATCTTTAATAATTTTCTAAGAATTTGAGTAAATAAGGATGCAATTTTTGAATTTTTTTAGGTTTTTATTTCAATAGATTTAACGAACTGAAGGTACTTAAGGATTAATTTCTCGTGGGGGGGGAGGGATGTTTGAAGAATGGAGTAATTCAAGTTTATATAATTTTTTCTTGCCACTTTTATTGGAAAGAAAATCATTGAGCACATCCGAGTTCCCCAAACAGTGAAAATATAGATACTGAGAATTCTCTTTTTGAGGTTTCTTTGGATCGAGAGTTCACATTTTCATGAGAATTCTCTTCCGAAGTATCCAAACGCACTTTGGACTTTTTTTTTGAGACACCAAAGCGACAAGTCGAGAACCTTGAATTAAAAATGATATTTGTATACGCCCTTATTTTATAGCACTGGCAATAAGGAATAGTCTCATCAGGAAGAGACTATTTTGTAAAGCGTCAATAAGATGGGGGACTAATTTGCAAAAGACATATTTTTTAAAATATGCTTTTCTCGTTTATTCCTTCATCGCTAAGGCAGTCCGAGTGGGACCATAATTTGGGGGATTATAAGTCGTTCATGGACATTCCTACCTCCACCTTTTCACTTTGTTCTTACCCTTCATGAGATCTTGTGAGTTGTGAAGCAGAGAACAGAGATTCCGCATTTTGCTTGTCCCACCCAAATCGCCATCTATCGTACGGAACCAGAAGATGATGCGCAGAAGCAACAAGAAGGAAGAGCCAACACCACCACCACCACCACCATATTTAACATCCCTCCCTTCTGATATCCTCACCAACGTTCTGTCAAGGTTAGAGGTAAGATGCCTCCTGAAGCTGAGGTGCGTATGCAAATCTTGGTGCGATCTAGTCGACTCCCGTTCTTTCATCAACGCACACCTAAACCAATCCAGGACCACTCCATATTTCTTGGCCCTTGATCAATCCAGAGCCAAATATTGCCTCATCGGCAAAGACCCACCACCCCATGAGACTGAGAGGACGGCCCATATAGAAACGTTCGGGGAGGGCCTCGTGGTGTCCTCGTGCAACGGGTTGCTGTGCGTAAGACGAGTCAGCTTCGTTCTACCAGGTGAAGAAGGTGAAGAGGAACAAGAGGAACAAGGACTTGTCCTTCCAGCGGGGTCTTCCGCCATATGCCATGTGGTCAACCCTGCAACAAGGGAGGTGAAGCCCCTCCCGCCGTGTCCCTTTGCCCACCACGACCTGTTGAAGATCGTCTGCCACCCGACCATGGAGGGAAGAATGATCTACAAGGTGTTGCATGTCTACATCGATCAGTCCGTGGTCCGTGGCCGAGTCATGACCCTAGGAGCCGACGACTCATGGAGAACCCTCAATGGAGTGTACAACCATACGCAGAATCATGGTCTGTCCATGATAGATTGCCCATGTATCAACGGAGCCATCCATTGGGTATCTGATGATATTTGCTGCCAGATCGAGGGAGGACGTAACGTCCCAACAGAATTCATTGCCGCTTTTGACGTTGATGACGAGAAGTTTAGGACTATAGCTTGCCCCGATTGTTGCAGAGGTTATGACGGTTGTGTGCAGGACTCTTGGACGTGCCATATGATCAAGCTTGTAGATCTTGGCGGGTCCCTGTGTTTGCTCCACTTAGATGCCACTAGGAATTACATGGACATGTGGGTGTTGAAGGACTATGGAAGGGAGGAATGGGTCAAGGAGGATAGCGTTTGTTTGGAATGGCTACGCAGGGACGTTGGTCCTCTTCGTGAGATCCCCCCCAAGGGCTTTCCAGGATTTCCTGCTCATAGAGAGCCACACCAGCTTCAGCCTCATTGGGGCATCGAGCCTTCTGCTGTTGTTGATGGTGAGATTTTGTTGTGCGTGAATGTAGCTGGGTATGTCAGCTGTGACCGTCGCTTGCCAGCAATGTTGGCCTACCATCCCGGGCTGAAGAGGCTGCAGAGGTTCGAAGCAGAGGGTGCTGATATTGCTACCTTCGTCGCTTGCGGCACTTATGTGGAAAGCCTTGTCTCCTGCAAATCTAAAGCTTAATATACCGGCATCATGTGTGTAAGGATTAATGCACGTTCAAGGATACATGGTAGATTATTTAGTTTGACTGCTCATGCTCCTTTTCTTTTCTTTTCTGTGTTTGCAAAAATTGAGATTTGGTACTTGGTAGTTCAAGCAGTTTGTTCTTAGCATCTTTAATGGATTGTATGGGACCTGGAATTGTCAGTTATTTGTTTTTCACTTTTGTTAACTTTGTCCTATCCACCTGGATCAAACCAAATCTGGTCTAAGATGATCTGCAATCAAAACTGTATAATGTCTTCGGATCAGTGTTGGGTATTTGTGCAGCTCTATATGTTGTCATAAGCAATGTAAGTGTGTAGAGGTTGCAGCAGCATGTATGAGCGTCAAACCAACTTTAAATAAATGAAAAATTAACATATCAGTACACCAAAAGGTCACCAACCACCTATATAAGTACTGTGCTTAATCAGCAACTAAAATGTCATAGTTTGAATCGACAATTTCTTGCAATTACAATGACCTTGGAAACAAATGGATAAATCAAACTTTTATTTTTCTGCAATTTTTGTTGTTTTCTGTCTAACTTATCACTCCACTGTCCGACCTGTCTTGTCCTCTGCGATCCCAATTTATATGCTTGTAAGAGCAGAATAAAGCCATTGAGACACTAACCTAACTCCCTTGATCTCATATTGTGCTCTGCAGTGACATCATCATTAGATCCAATTCTGTGACAAAGATTGCACATCGTAACAGATAGAGGACATAATTGTGCAAATTCTAGGTGACAACAATGTGAAGCCACCGTTATCAACTTATCACTTAAACTGGATTTACATCAAATTCTTGGTTGTGTCACTAAGACATTTATGCCTGCATCCTAATCACCCCCTATGGATGATGAGCCTTTGGAAGATATATTCTTCTGTGCCCAATCCCTAAGTTAATTCTATAGGTATTGCCACCAACAAGAAGAAACAAGTGTTCCTCCTTTTCTTTAGATTTAAAACATTCAGAGTATTTTTTCAAAATACCTATATCATTCCTCCAAATTAAGGGTAGAGATCACTCATCTCATAGTTTTAGTGACTCACAGAATAGTAGAACAAAAGAAAACCTTCTGCTCATTTGCTCCAACCCAGCATAAAGTGGTTGAAAAGCACTATGATATAAAAGTGCTAAAGTGAAATATCTACATAGCCTGTCTCATAGATAGACTCTTCATAATGGTACTGATGTGCCTTAAACAATTATTGACCAAGACATTTCTTGTGCAGCCTGTCTCACATGTACACTTCCACTAGTGATCTAAACAGAATGAAGAATACTTCACACACAGCTTGCAAGAGAGGTTCAAAAAGAGACTGTTACAGGGGTCTGAAGTAGGAGAACAAGTAGAAGATGATGAAGGGTTTGCAAAGTACAGGTACTTGAGGAGGCCAAACACGACCGTGCGTCTCTCTCTCTCTCTCTCCACATATATATATATATATATATATCATATTTACCTATATCGTTCAAGGTAATTTCTCGGAGAGATTTTCATAAGTTTATATCTCGGAAAAATCTCAGGAGTTTAAAAAATTAAAAAACATACAAATAATAACCAAAAAGATAAGAAAATAATAAGTTTTGCATTATTTTTATTCCAAAAATATAAAGAAACAAGTTTTTAAATGTTTGAAAAATATAAAATAAATAAAAAATAGGAAATGCAAACCAAAAATATAAGATTTTTTTGCAAAAAGTATTATGATATTATTGCAATAATATCGTAATATTTTGACTTCTGGTGATATTTTGAAAACATCGCGGGATATTCCTGATATTATTGGCTACCTTGAAATAGCTGATATTAAAGCGATATTTTCAAAATATCATCGATATAGGTGACACACACACACACACACACACACACACACACACACACATATATATATATATATACATATATATATATACATATATATATATATATATATATATATATATATATATATATATATATATATATATATATATATATATAACTGTCACAGATTCTCACATGTCTAAGGTAGGAGAATTAGTAGATGATGAAGGTTCTAAGGACAGGTATGAGAGGAAGCCAACAAGAGTGTGTTTCCATGAGAAAAAATAGCTAATTAAATAATGTTTTTTTAACCCTAAAAGGTCATGAAAATTCTTTCTACCAAATTGCTACTCAGGTTGAAAATTTTTCATTATAGTTTATAGAATGAAATCATGATATCTTGTTTCTAAAGTACAGAAATTAGCAATAGTTATACTAAAGATAATACCTTTCTAAATTATAAAAGGAATTGTATAAGCATGTTCTTTAAATTTGGTTTGATCTGTGCATAATTTTTAATGGTTACAACAGCATAAAGGAAATTTCAGAAAAAAAAATGGAGGTATGTGATGCCCCATATTTTTTACCAAGTGACACTGCTAACAGGAGACAGCCATGTTTTTCCTGTACAAAAACTTCATCATCATCATCTGAATCATCAACTGAGACAGCTCGTTCTTCAACCTGAACAGAAAAATCTTCATGTAGCCTTTTTAATTGTGGGAGTAACTACTGATGCTGTGTGCGAGTGAAGAATCATTAGATTCTAACCAGTATAGTCTCCTACCGTCTTTGCTGTTTTCAAAAAGCATAGTTGCAGCAGGTATTTACTTAATTTGAGCATGCAAATGTATTCTCATTCTGCTCATGTGAAGTCTCGTTAATGCTATTAAATATATTTCAGCACCATGACTAATCCAGTATATCTTCTTTTATCTAAAAAAATGCATTGAACAATATAAAAAATGGCAACATAAAATATTCCAAAATATTAATTTCCACAATATATGTGTAGAGTGGGCAATATCATTGTGAATACCATACAAGTATATATGATGCTAAAATTGTAAGGAATGATCTATGCTTAAAAATGTAAGTGTACCACACGGTCAAATACTACCTCAAAATACTATACTTCTGTATGTTTGTTGTCTTTTGTAAGGATTTGTTTCCTTCATATGTTAGTATATATGATAGTCACGAGTCATGACCTAGGAATTTCTTTACTGATCCTTCTGGTTCTTTCAATTCTGTGTTATTTATATTTTCCTTGTAATTTAGTAATAAGTAAATTTAGAGCAAGTGAAACTATGTTCTGTAGCCTTATCAAAACTTCTTAAGTGCATATATTTGAGATTCTTCACTCTAATGATATATATTTTTTAGTTTCTGAGTTGGGGAGGGAAATACAAGAATTTATGACTTCACGTGTCACTTCACATGCAATATGCGCCTCTTGCTTTTCACAGAAATGAAAATGACAATATAATCAAGGTTTTGAATCAACTGATTTCTTGTAGCAAGTACAAGAACAGTCTTATCTGGTGCGGGTAATGATAATCATGTTATTGCAACCCAAATGAACATAATATGGCACAACAATCTTCTAATGATATGAACACTGACTTTTGGAAGAATAAGAAGCAATGCCACCTTACAACATATGCTACACTGCAAATGACTTCAGACTGATAGTTACCTGATAACCATGATATCCGTAATGAAACAAGTGGAAATACAATAGAAAACCCAATAAGTGAACAAACACTAGTCCACTAAGGGATAATACAATCACCAAAAGTGAACAAACTCACAAGCACAACAAGGGCCACTAAGGGCCAACACAAAGCATAAAAAATATAAATCTCTTAATAAAATGCTTAGAAAGCATTCCCACATACAAGAGAGGGAGTGCCTTTAAATAGGCACTCAGACACAAGGGGGCTGGCCCAAGTAGCCATTGGACCAGCCCCAATGGCTATAATTATAGCCGTTTGGACAAGCCCAATATAAAGTACAAAAAATAAGAAGGAAAAAACTGAAAAGTAACAAAATAAAAAGCAATAAGTCAGTCCCTAGAGACATGTGACCTATACAATGTGTACTGCAGGCATGATGTGCTATAGGTCACCTATACAAGTCAGTCCTTAAAATAAAAAACAATAAATTGAACATCATGCCTGCAGTACACATTGTACATCTGAAGCAGATCAGGTCATTCTGAACATGAGCGTTTTTGCTCATGCGGACATTGTGGCCGTCTGTTTGCATTTTGGATGAATGCCACATGGTTTTGTTGACTTTTGAGCTTTTTAAAATGCAAATCGGATGGCCACGATGTCCGCATGAGCAAAAACGCTCATGTTCAGCATGACCTGATCTGCTTCCTTGTACATCAAGGATTGAAACTAGCCAATAGGTATATCTTAAGAAGCCATGTCTCCCAAAAGGATGTAGAATTGCATAAAAAACTGTAGGCTATTAAAATACTTTTGGTGTTATGGGAGATTTCTTAGTTTCTTTATGTTACATTTATAAGGTTTCTAGCATTGAAATCCTACCAGGGACCATCCCTGTAAAAGTAAACCTACAAAACGACTTGGATAGATGTAGAACTACTGAAGATTGCATGCTTAAACAATTATTTAAGGGCATTGAGTGGCTGATCACAAAATTATAGGCCTCATTCGGATGATGCTAAAACTGGGTTAAAAACCTAGTTTTAGTCAAAACCTGGATTCCAGAGTGATACCAGGTTTTGGGTGACATTCAAAATCTGGTTTCACCTAACCAAGTTTTGGGTCAAACCTGCACAAAACCCGGTTTATGAAAAATCAGGTTAGGGTGGATTTTTTTTACCCTAACCTAGTTTATCGTGCTCCCATCTCACGCACCCTCATCACCTCACACCCCTCACCCCTTTCCACCACAGTGTTGCCCCTCCCACTTCTCCGACGGTGTCCGGCTGCCATCCTTCACCATTGCAGCCCGTAGCCAACGTCGTGCCATCGCTGGTAACATCTCTCTCTCTCTCTGGTTCAGGTCGCAAAAGGTCCTCAGAGTGCCCTTTTTTGGCGCAAAGTCAGAGAAGGGCTTCTGGTTGGCCTTTCTCTGGCCACCATTCCTCTCTCTCTCTGCATGCCAGAAAATGTGTTGCGATTCATGAATCTCTTTTTTTCTTTACTTCTTTCTTGCATTTTCTTAAGCAGATAGTTTCAGTTTCTTTGTTGGTATTTGACTTTTTTACCATTTCTGCTGTTTTACTCCTTCATTCTAGTGTAATTTGATTCCCTATATCGTTTTGAATGAAAATATTTGTTTCATTTCTTTGTTGGCAGTTCTTGAATGTCACAATTGTGACTTGCCCATGCTTCTCAGAGCATGTCTAGAGGTATTCATTGAATTTCTCCCATGTTTTTCATGAAATTTTGATGTTTATAGTTAATTTGATTGGGGGGGCATATGTATCCTGTGTTGCCTATGATTCTCAGTGTTTTGTCTCTATGAAGTGTCATAACAGTAATGACAAATCTTTTTGCAAAGGTTTTATTGAATTGATACAAAAGAGGGAAAGCCTATAGTCCTTATGAGAAACACTTTAAGAAAAGCAGCTTTTAATATAAAAAAAATCAGAAGATTTGATCACGGGAGGCTTGTGGAAAAAAGTGGACCTGCCCATGGGTATGGGGCGCAGTTTGCACACTTCCAAGCCATGGTTGGGTGCTCACGTGCGTGCAATCCAGGGGTACCTCTGACCTGATGTTCACTCTTATTATATTGAGAGTTGACTGAAGCATGTCCAATCTGAATCTGGTATAGATTGATGATGAAGATCAGGTGCAATGACATTGCACACTTTGAGCGTGCCGCCGCATCTGATCTCTGTTGGGCCCTACAGCAGCTAAGCTGCACCCCAGAGATGGAGGGCGGTCAGGTGCAGCTGCACACTCAGTTTGCAATGTGATTGCATCTGATCCGCCCTCTAGATTGATCCCTATACTGATCTTTTTTGGGATTTCAGTACAAAGAACCATCTTTTACCCTGTAGTCCAAAATCTGTCACTTTTCCAAAAAAATGAACAAACGTGAAACCAAGTACCATTAGTTCAGTATTGCTGTTTACTTGTAACTTGTAGGTGTCTGCCTAACCAGCTTGCCTATAAAAAAGAAAAGAAAATCACGTGCCTTCTTATGTGCTGGCACGAGTAAAAACATCTTTTCCAAAGCTATTTTATAAGAGAAATTTTATATGCATTTTAATTGTGAAACTAACCCGATATCTCGTTTCTCTGTTTATTCCAATGTTGTCAGTCGATACGTATCATATTGGCAGAAAATCGATAGGATACTAACCTGAATCGGCTATTTTTTACTAAATGTAAAAAAATACTTAAAATTATTTTTTAATATTATTTTAATGGTTTTAACATGTTTTGATTGATACGGAATATTTTTTAATTATTTTTTACCTGATACGATTCACTTGAGAATCGTTGGCCAAACGATTCAGGGCCTATACCGATACTGACAACATTGGTTTATTCCAAAGATCAGCCGTAAAATGTCTCAAAATAGCGGCTCTGTTTTCGAGATACAGGGTAAAAATGGCTCTTCACTTAGAAACTTTTCATTCTTCTTAAACCATCTGGTTTCAACTCAAGCCCTGGTATTATCAAGTCAAGATTGGATCCATCGACTCTTCTGTTTTGGATTGAAAATATAGAACTAAAAGGTTGGGCCTGAGCACAACCATTGGGTTCTTCTGTCAAGAAAAATCTCGTGATAAGTATTTATTGAGAAAAGCTTAGCCCGTTTCTTAAGGGGTTGGGCCTAGGCCCAGTTTGGGCCCGGCATTGGATGATAGGGCCCTTTGTAAAACCTTTTTTTGGCGGCTTCAAAAGAAAAGTTTTAAATTGAAAAAAAATGCAAAATGATATTTTTCACAGGAATATGGAAAAATTTCAAATACTCCTCAAACGTTTGGCCTTAATTCATGCGCACACCAAACGTTTAAGAGTTTGCAAATGTCCACCAAAGTTTTTACTTGGGTTAATCATATGACCCCAATTTAATTACTTTTAATTAATTCTATTATAAAAATTTTAAAGTAACCATTCTTCCCATATGCTTTGCCATATGAGAAGGCCTAGTTTTTAGGAAATCACATTTAGTTTGGGTTCGGATAAGGGTGGGCATCCCACTAATGAGCTGGGCTGGTCAATGGCTCGGTTTCGCGCCATTGAAAAAAAACTCAGCCCATGGCCCACCCGTTAGGTCTATATATATATGAGCTGAGCAGGGCTGCATGGACCAGGCCAGACCAAAAGCCCAGTTCAGCCCAAGCTTAAGCCTAATTTATAAGGCCCAAGCCCACCTCGTGGTGGGTTGGGCCGAGCCGGCCTGCAGGGTGCACAGCTCAATGCCCACCCCTAGATTCGGATATTTTTTGATTGGTTTATTGCAATTTAAGCTTTATATGATTTTTTTTATATCCATTAATTAGTGGTTAGTGTTTTGCTTTTTGTTGGGAGGTCAATGGTCAAATATCATTGTAATCAATAAGCTTTGTACTAAATACACTCAATTAACAGCCTACACGATCAAGCTTACTTTGTTGGTACTTTTAGAATAAGAGCAAACTAGTTATTTTATTTTCCTAATTGCAGGGGGTTATGGTAAAGCCTACGCCCACGACTAATGATGCTTCTCTCTCTCTCATAATCCCTTGAGAGAGATGAGCTTACATTTATAGCCAAGGGAGCGTTACATTATCTAGGTCTCCAACCTTCTTTGTTCTCCTGTATTGGTACAAGGACTTTGGTTACAAAGGGTTTCTCTTTTACATCTTGAAACCCTCTTAGCATTGATCTTCTTAAGACATCACATGGAGAATTAGTATGAGATGTCAACTCCACCATAGTCGATCTTGAGCTGAACGAGAACTCCATTTAGCCAAGACCAAGAATCCTACTTTTCAAAAACTCTGAAACGTTTGGTGTACATGTTAATTAGGCAGAAACGTTTCCCTGCAAAGAAGCGCCTAACATAGTTTCAACCACCTAACTATAAGGGTTCAACGTGATCGATAGCTGGGGTCCGAGAAATTCTCTCGCTTTTGAGATGGACTGGTGCCACTGCCTACACCTCCATCAAACGCAGAAAAGTAACTTCCGCGGGTGAAGTTCTACCCAGAAAAATAAAAAGAGGATCTCGAGGGGCTTAGAGCATCGTCTCCTTCACTCCAACCAGTTGCGGCCGAGCACCGTCCGTCACCTCCCAACACCGTATCCGCCGTGAGTCTCTCTCTCTCTCTCTCTCTCTCTGCATCATCCGTCTCCATCGTCATCCATTCCCTTCCAAGCTGTGTTTAATCTTAACCACAATCGCCACCAAAAAGTCCCCTTCACTCCAACCAGTTGCGGCTGAGCACCGTCCGTCACCTCCCAACACCGTATCTACCGCGAGTCTCTCTCTCTCTCTGCATCATCCGTCTCCATCGTCATCCATTCCCTTCCAACCTGTGTTTAATCTTAACCCCAATCGCCACCAAAACAACCACCCATTACCTCCTCCATCCGATATTAACACCACCAGCCAAGAACGCAACTATTTTTTTTGTTGGATTTTGTGTAGTTTTTGGAGTGGGTCAGGGATTAACCATTTTTTTTTCATCTTTTGTTTTATTTAGTTATTGAAAATCCCCATTTTATTTTCATTGGGTTTCACTTTGTCGTTGCTGCATTTGTTTTGTTGCATCACATCTCCTCTTCCTTCATCGCTTGGGAGCAGATTGCGACCAACCTACCTGCACCGGAAGCCGATCAGGTCATGCTTAACATGAGCTTTTTTGCTCATGCCAACATCGTGACGTTCCGTTTTGTATTTTGAAAAGTTAAAAAGTCAACAAAACAGTTATATGTTACGTGGTATTCATCCAAAATGCAAACAGACGGCCACGATGTTGGCATGAGCAAAGAGCTCATGTTCAGCATGACCTGATCTGCTTTTCTGTAGGTTGAGGTGCGTATGAAGGCCTGGTGCGATCTAATTGACGACCATTCTTTCATCAATGCACACCTCAACCGCTCTAGGGCCACTCCATGCTTCGACTTTTATGGGGCTTACTTCCAAATGCAGATTAATGGCCATAGCAAAATGTTGACTCTGGGGTCGACGACTCATAGTGAACCCTTGATGGGGCTTACTTCCAAACGCAAATTAATGGTCCACACATGACAGACCCATGCATCAATGGAACCAGCCACTGGATATCTGATGATGTTTTTGCAAGAAGATGATCGAGGAAGTATTAGTTGATTTAGATAACCCAATAACGAGTTATCACCTACATATGTGGATATTAGTTGATAACTCGTTATCTATTTGATAACGATATGTGGATTTCACTTACACATGTGGATATTTGTTGATAACTCATTATCTATCTTATAACGATATGTGGATATTAGTTAAGAGTTATCTTGCATTTGTGTATTAGTTAACTTGTTACCAAACGCGTTCGAGACCAAAATGTGACATTGTGGGTATCGGGGTCACATCAAGCCAAAATGCTATTACTTTCATGTAACCGAGCAAGGGGTTCTTTCAATGCTTGCTTCACTAGTTAGTATAATGCATGTTCCTCCACAACCGAACCCGAAAATTCAACTTTTCGTTCTTCTCTTCCTAAACTTACCCAAGAACAATATGATAAGATTATGGCCATTGTTAATGTAGGTAACTAAAACACTTCATCTATGGCCAACCTTGCAGGTAATATACTCAAACCATCAGTTTGTTTATTTGCATCTCAATGTTGAATTATAGATTCAGGGGCCACAGATCACATCACAAATTTTATATCCAACCTTTCCTTCCTGGTGTCGATCTTCTTCCCTTCCATCGGCCTTCTTGATGGGACATCTGCCCGTCACTTATACTGGTAGTATCATATTGACTTCCACAATTACTTTACACAATGTCTTATATGTTCCTCATTTCAAATTCAACTTCATCTCCGTTAGTAAATTAATTCATGATTTAAAATATGACGTATTTAAAGAAAATTATTGTGTTTTTCAGGATCCGCACTCGAAGATGACGATTGGAACGGGTAGGCTGCAAGAGAATCTTTACATCCTTGAGGGAAGTAGTAACCATGCCTTGAATGCTTCATCTCCTTCCATTTGACACTTTAGACTTGGACATTTATCAAATTCCTATATTCAAGTTCTTATTAATTCTAATAAAGGTAATGACAAAATTTCTCATGAACATTGTTTTATTTGTTATAAGGCTAAACAAACTAGACTATCGTTTCCTCATGGGACCATATCTTCTTTCAAATCAATCGAGTTATTGCATTGTGATATATGGGGTGCATATCAAACTCCCTCTATGTCAGAAGCTCATTTTTTCTTGACCACAATAGATGACTACAATAGACTCACGCGGGTATATCTTATGAGGTATAAGTTTGAGATATTCAATGTTATCAAAAAATTTATTGCATTAATTCAAAATCAATTCCAAACCAATGTTTTGAGCATTAGATCCAACAATGAAACCAAATTCTTTTTAAATGCCATGCAAATTTTTCTTCGAAAAAATAGAATCAACCATCAACATAGTTGCGTAGCAACTCCGCAACAAAACGGTGTTGTTGAATGCAAACATAGAGATTTATTGAATGTGGCTCGGGCCCTTCGATTTGAATCCAATTTACTAATTCATTTTTTAAGAGAATGTGTTCTTATTGTCACATACCTTATTAATCGTCTCCTTTCAAAACCCTTGATGGGTAAAACTCCCAATGAGATGTTATACAACCAGACACTCAATTATGCATATTTGGATGCTTATGTTATGGTTTTAACATCAATCATACCTACAAATTTGACACACGTGCCAAACATTGCATCTTTGTAGGATATCCATATGGTCAAGTTGGTTATAAAGTTTATGATCTTGAATCTCAAAAGATCTTTGTCAATCGAGATGTCAAATTTTATGAAAACGTTTTTTCATTTCAAGACCATAAAGCTCCTTCTATTGATGTCAATAATGTTATACCCATACCCATTTTTGAATCCCAAGAATTATCCCCATAGCATTAAGTTATTGAGCCTTTGTCTATCATCCCAAATGCCCTCAATGCTCTTTCATCGTCGTCTATTTCAGATGATCTGTCTATTCCTGTCGACACCCTCAACACCCAAGACATGCCTCTCCTTTGCCGATATGATGGTTCTTGCCAACCACCTTCTTACCTTAAGGATTTCAAGTATTACTCTGCAAACCTCGTAGTCCAATCGAATGCTTCATGTGATGTGGCTCCAAGTACTCACCATTTTCTCAACCATTACCTTGCATATCAGCACTTCTCTCATTCTCATCGAATTTTCTTAGCTACCACCACTCAAACTTTCGAGCCAAAGTCTTTTTTTCAAGCCATGAAACACCAACATTGGCGTGATGCCATGGCTACTGAAATTTGAGCACTTGAGGCGAGCCATACTTGGACGATGACGACGTTACCTAAAGATAAGCATCCTATCAATTGCAAATAGGTCTATAAAGTTAAATTTTGGTCTAATGATTCCATTGAACGTTATAAAGCTCGCTTGGTTGCCAAAGGGTACACTCAAATCAAAGATCTTGATTACAATGAGATGATTGCTTCAGTGGCCAATATGGTCACCGTTCGTTGCCTTCTTGCCATTGCTTCTATCCGTAATTGACATCTTTTTCAAATTGATATCAACAACACATTCCTTCATGGTGATCTCGATGAAGAGGTATACATGCGGCTCCCTCTCGGATTCTCTCGTCAGGGGGCGCACCCAGTTTATCGCCTATATAAGTTCCTTTATGGTCTTAAATAATCCTCGCGGAACTGGTTTGCGAAACTCTTCTCTTATTTAAAGAAAATTGGTTTTGTTTAATTCAAGGCCGACTACTCTTTATTCTCCCAAATTGGGACCACTTACCACTTGTTCGTCTTGGTGTATGTAGATGACATAATCATCGCAGGTAATAATCTTGATTAGATTAGTGCCCTCAAAGTGCATTTTCACCAACGATTTTGCCTTAAAGATCTCGACGCTCTCAAATATTTCTTGGGCATTGAAATGGCTCGATCCAAGCAGATGATTTTTCTTTCTCAACGTAAGTATACATTGGATATATTGTAAGACATGGGATATCTGGGTTTGAATCCATGTTCCTTTTCAATAGAACAACATTCTAAGTTCAATAATGAAGATGGTTTTTTTTTTTGGAAGATCCGAGTCTTTATCGTTGGTTGATTGGTCGACTAATATATCTCACCATCACATGACCTGGCATTTCCTATGTTGTCCACATTCTAAGTCAATTCTTGAGCCAACCATACACTCTTCATATGGATGCGACCCTCTGCCTATTGCGCTATCTCAAAGGTACCCTGTGCCAAGAGATTCTAATGAATTCATCTAGTAAGATGATTGTTCTTGGTTATTCTGATTCAGATTGGGCTTCTTGTCCAATAACTCGCGGGTCTACTTCTAGATATTGCATTATGATCGGGTCCATTGTATCTTGATCATCTGTAGAGGTCGAGTATCGTTCTATGGCATTAGCAACTTGTGAGCTCATTTGAGTCAAATCTTTATTGACCGACTTTGTGATCTTTCATCCTCAGCCCATGATTGTATTTTGTGACAATCAAGCAACCTTACATATTGTTGCTAACCCTGTCTATCATGAGCACATCAAACATATCGAAATTGATTGTCATCTTATTCGGGAGAAAATTCAAAATGAGTTAATTTGCATTCAGTTTATTCCTACCTATTCAAAGTGCACCGATGTTTTCACAAAGGCCTTGGGCAGTGCGCAACTCTCACTTCTGAAGACCAAGTTAGGCATGCTCTGCTCCAACTTGAGGGGGCGTATTAATTGATTTAGATAACTCGATAACGAGTTATCACCTACATATGTGGATATTAGTTGATAACTCGTTATCTATTTGATAACGATGACAACTTGTTATCTATCTGATAACGATATGTGGATATCACCTACATATGTGGATATTAGTTAAGAATTATCCTACATTTGTATATTAGTTAACTCGCTATCAATTGATCACGAGTTATCACTTCTATGATCACGAGCTCAATTGAAAACAGTTCTGGTTGTTGCCTACATTCAAGGAATAAGAGTTGACCACTGTGGCCGACCTATATAAGTTGTATTATATGTCTTTTTTGTAATTGCTGCAGTTAAGAAAAATTCTAACGAGTTCATCGTTTCTTTTTTGATCTTCTCCTATTCTTCGTTTTTCTTCAGGAAGGACGAAACCCCACACAATTCATTGTTGCTTTTGACATTGGTAATGAGAACTTCGGGACTATGGCTTTCCCTGATTGTTGCAGAGGTTGTAGCGATTCATGCCATATGATCAGGGTGGTATATATATTGGTGGGTTCCCGTGTTTGCTCCATTTGGATGCCGCGAATAATTACATGGACATGTGGGTGTTGGAAGGACTATGAACGGGAGGAATGGGTCAAGGAGGATAGCGTTTGTTTGGAATTGATACGCAGAGACGTTGATCCTCTTCGCGAACCAGAGGGTGTGGATTATTCTCCATGCAGCCTTGCCACCTGAAAACCGAAGGTTTAATATAGGGATGGCAGTGGACTGGGGTAGAGGTGGGGGACAAGGTCTCTACCCCCCTGCCCCATCCCAAAATTCTGCACTCCATTCCCGGTCCATCCACTCTCAAAATAGCTGGCCCCGTTTTCATCCCATCTTCGTTCCTGTCTCAAAATAACTTTATTCTTATTTTAAGAGGATTAAGAAGAAAATAAAGAGAAAAAGAGTTTAGGGTTAAGAATGTGTATATATATAAAGATTTTATAATGTATAAGGGTATATTAATAATTTCATTAACTAAAAGGGGGGGGGGGGGCAAGAGTAAGTCCATCCCCGTACGGCTTTTGATTTTCACCTTCATTCTCGATCCATTTTCCGTTTTATGTCTTGAGCGGGTTCAGGCAAATTTCTGTTTTTGCCCGGTCCACTGCCATCCCTAGTTTAATATAACCAACACAAGGATTAGAGCGTGGTTGAGTGCTTGACGGAACATGGTAATTTAGATTGATTGATTTTATGTTTCTATTGAAGCAATTTGTTATGAGGCATGATCTGCTCTTGTTTGTTCTTAAAATGATGGATGGATTATAAGAAACCAAATAATGAGCGATTTGTTTTTCCCACTTGTTCTTCACTTTCCCTATTTTCTATTTTTTAACACACTATGTATATATGACTTAAAAGTGAAACTCAACAAAGCATTGAGTCCCAAGAGCACAAACACAACAGCAACATGAGAACACCATTGACACAAAAACAGAAAAACCCTAACACAAACAGAAAACTCATCAAGGACCACACAGACATCTAGATGTCAGAGAGAGAGAGAGAGAGAGAGAGAGAGAGAGAGAGAGAGAGAGAGAGAGAGAGAGAGAGAGAGAGGTCATCTATTCATTGACAGAAAAGGGACCATATCCGGGGGGGAAATAGTGGTCTGTCAGGATGCATTGGATTGGACGGCTAGTATCTAATGAGGCTTCATAGAACGTCCTATTGGCGTGTCCTCATAAATCTTCCCAGTTAATGTGTTTTGTGAGAGAGATTCCTCCGCATACTGACGTAGAGCACATCTACTTGCTAGTGAGAAACTTAGCCTTTTAAGCCTGATTTCCTTATTAAGAATTAACTAACCCAAAAGATACCCTCAAAGAGGAAGCCGCCCCCCCCTCCCAACGCTTTTTTGGAGAGCCATTGTACCGACAGGTTGATGATGGCCTTATATAGGGAAGATGCAGAAAATGCTCCGTCCATTGTTAGCGTCCATCTTGGCATGCCTTTCCGCTGCCCATTAGACCCGACCATTCCTGGAAAACCAGATCAGAAGGAGTTCTTCGTAGCATGATGTTCAAAGTATTTTCTGCTTGCACCCAAACGTTCCTGACAAGCAAGAATGTTTTCCTTGATGCGGCATACAAGTTGGGGGCAGGGCCGGCTGGCCTTTTTGATATTTGAGGCCACCGCCTACGGCCTCAAATGAAAAAAATATATAAGGCTTATATTTCACATGCTGAGGGCCTCCAATGAAACATGGCACATGCATGTGCCTCCAATGAAATATGCCTCTCTTGAGCAGCCCCTGAGTTGGGGTGGATATCTCTTAGTCTTCCACCCCCTACCACAAATCCTGCCTGGTGCTGCCATCTCCTACAACTACCCGAACATATTGGCAGAAATCTTCTAAAATCATCACCCAACCCTTCAAGACTCCAAAACCATTCCTCCATTTATGATTTTCATACCAGTTTGAGGGCCAACCGAGAACATCATATTTTTTTCTAAAGATAACCGCAATTCTTTCCTTATTACAAAATTTTCATAACCATTTAGCTAGAAGTGCTTTATCAAATCTATGCAGATGATGAATCCCCAATCCACCCAACATAAGGGGCTGGGAAAAAGCATAATCATACTTGTCCAATTTTTCTCATGTGGTGGAGCACACATGTATATATGGCGGTGAGGGGTGAAAAAGCAGGAAAAGAGCAACAATGCATATGGGTTCGCCATTTATTTATCATAACCAAAAAGTTAAATAGACACACGCCACACACACACATAGAGGTAGTGGCGACTCCATAGTTCAACACAACGAGACGGTCCTAAAGTACTTTAACATGATAACACCATCATATTTGTTAATCTCTACATGTAAGCATAGTACTAATATCTAATCTAGACCAGCTCTCACCAAGTCCACCTACTTCTCCTGCATCCATAGCCATTGTATGCTTTGTTCTGTTCCAAGACCTTTTATGTGATGCATCTAATGACTATGAATTAGGAGTAGGTGTTTGTAGCTTTAATTTCTATCCTTCTAATTGCATATCTTCATGGTTAGTATGGGCGTTCCCCATACATGTTGCCACGAGGTTTATAGCTACATACGATGTAGAACTGGCCACTGTCACATGTGACCTTAGCACATCCCAAGTAACTGCTGTTTCTCCACATGACCTGGGTGTAACCCAAACACTGGGTTCCCGGAACACACGAGTGGGAAACTTGGTCATAGTTTGGCTTCTCATCCATCCACCACTTGACCGCATCCACGGCCGTGTAGTCGATGCTGTTACTCCAGAACAGGTTCTCGCTGTGCAGCCCGTTGGAGTGCCTCATCAGGCAATCTTCTTTCCTCTGGTTGGCGTAGTCTTGAGCATATGCTGCAACCTTGTCGTCCCACTTGAATGGAGGAAGGCCCATTGTGGCACGAGCCTCGTTGTGAGCTGAAAGGAAATCTTGCGGTGAGAATTGTGCATGGCAGCCAAGGGCCAATGCTAACACTAGTGTTATGGTCAATGATCTATTGTGTGTCCATGCCATTTTGTCCATGGCCATCAATACTACCTCCACCCTTTGCCACCCCTTAGTATTTATAGGTGAGGAACAGTAGTTATCATCTTCCTAATCTTATGTTGCACTAACAAAAGCACTTGGCCTATAGCTAGTATAGGTAAGGTAACACATGGTAACAGATGCGTGATGCAATCATAAGGAGGGAGACTACGCTACTTTTATTCAGGTGAATGGTCACAATCTGCAATCGATACACACATTCTGTCTTTCTCTAAACGAGAAAAAAAAGAGATTAGGGTGTGTTTCATTACCTTGGATTTCATATCTTACAAAATCTAGATATGTATGTATTTAAAGTTGAGTGTTTGATAATTTGATGAGAGAGAGAGAGAGAGAGACTTCAATGATCTAAACAAACCCCATGTCAGATTAAATATAAAGATTGGAGACCCGTGGCATTGAAATTCACTCACAAAAACCTTAATGTGTTGGTTCCCTTTCTGACAAGTAATCCCTACCCTTTGAGATAGTCATCGTGGACGGCAGAATACATCATGAATGCACGATAAAAAGTTGATGTGAAATATCAAATCAAGAGTGAGGATAATGGACACTATCCAACTAAGGTAGGAATTGGGAAGCCATGTGCTCTCGCCTGTAAAGAAGAAATGAATGCTATTAAGGTTGTTAAATGCGATGAGGCTAAGCCAGGCGTTGAAGCTTAAGCTTCATGATCAAAATAATAAAATATATAATATTAATAAAATAATAAATTTTTTAAATAAAAACTATTAATCAACGTCAATATACAATAATCACCAAAAGAAAAAAAAACAAAAATGAAGCACAAGAACAACCGTGTAAATTTCAATAGAAGATCAATATAAAGATGAAAAACTACAAGTCGTTCCCTCAATTTAAGCATCAAAGTAACACAAAAATAAGAGGTTCGTTTTCTCGTCTCCGATACAATACCAAAAGAACGCCAAGAACTAACTAACACTTACAGAGAAGAAAACAAATAGCAAGGAAGAGGAAAAAGATAATTGCCTGAAACAATTTGCTGCCCTCGTTAGTGAATTGGAGGAGGACCTTCGCCGATTCGAACGCCGATTTGAGGGCAATGAGGCCAGCTACAACGTCTAGGCCGATGGCGCCATCCCTCTCCCTTAGCTCGTCGAAGAGAGGGCTCAACAACTTCACCTTCTCTGACAAATCGAAGGCCTGCTTCTTCGAGGGGCCGCGACAACTTTTCGACACGGCTTAGATCTCCTGGACGAGGTCGATCAACGACTGCACCACCTCCCTCGCCTCTGATTCTGACTCCGACGCCTCCAATCCAGAGGGAAACGTTTCCCCACCTCCCATTCCTTTCAAACGAAATCGAGCAGCGTGTTTGGGGATTCCTTCCTCTGTTCTGAAAGGGGAGGGAGAAAAACGAGGAGAAAAGATCAAAGAACTCTTTTCTTTTCCGCTGTTTGGATGGAGTAGGGGAATGAGTTCCAGAAGGCCTTTGACGGAAAAAAATGAAGGTATGAGAATTGGGAGGAGCGAGGGGAAGGTGCAGGGATATTGTTGTGCTCGCACAGACTACATGATGCGCACGCCTTAAAAGCGAAGCATGCCTCGATGTGAGGCATGCGCTTCAAGCCTGCAAGCGCCTCATACAGCTCCTCGGTTCCTTGAGCTTGCGCTTCGCCTCTCAGGCATACACTTCAGTTACTAAGGCGTACGCCTCTAACAACACTGAATGCCACGACACCAGCCATAACCATTTCAAATGTTCGATATTTTATGTTATTTAAAAGTATTGTGATGCTTGAGTGAATATATTGTGACTTTATGTGGTATTTATGTTTTTATTGGTAAAATTTCATCGGAACATTTATGTTACTTTCACCCATTCTCAAGTTTTTATTACTGTTTCTCTTGTATCTTTTGATTTTTGAATGTGTTTTTTTTGGTTGCTTAGATTGTTCTGATGAAAACCGAGGCAATGCAAATAAAAAAAAATATATCATGGGAAATTTCCAACTAAATAATTGTTGAAATCTGTCACTTCTAGCTTCACTACATGTTATGGGTGAAAAATGGTTGGTTATGGATGCAATGTTGTTAAGGCTCTCTATGCGAGCATGTTACCGGAGTATTTGTAGTGTATCTCACGTGGCACTCATCTAATGGATTTGGCTATATTTTAGGCTAGGAATCAGCCGACTCCAACTCCTTCAAAATACCCATTTGAACTCTTCATAAAAATAAAAAATAAAAAATTCTAACGCTTTCTTGAATCCGCCTTTTTTTTTTTTTTTACCATCAGATGACATCTCATATTAATTCTCAAACTAAGGCATCATTATTTTATGAGCAGTGAATCCGATACGGGGGGTCATTGGAATAAAGCCCAATTTTAAGATACTTGATAGTGACACCTACCAGGGATACAGGTCACCTAGCGTGCACACCCTAAACTAAGCCTAAAATTAAATTGACGAAAGGATGAATTCGAGAATACAAAACTCTGACCTGCCCTAAGCAAAATACCTTCTACTCAGTGCTCTTGATGCCGAGGCTTACGAGGGACACAGGTTATGAAAACCTTCACGATCGCCAATGTTCACAACTAGCGAACACTACACTAAGCCTAATCGAGGAATCTAATGCTAAATACTTAACAAATGCAAATGCACAAATGATGGAGGTTCACAACTAGCAAACAAGACACTAAGCCTAATCTAGGCAATGGCCGTGCTGACATCGAGGAGTGGCTTGTCGGATTCCCCATCTATTGGGTGTTTCTTTCAGTGTTGACGGTGATATGGATGGAGTCCCCGTCTGCGAAACCATCACGAGATCGGCAATCGAGGCTGGAATCAGGATTTGATGCCTTACCAGAGTGGCAGTGCCCCGCCGATGGCTGAGGGTTCATTTTCGGCGATTGACGATCTCCTGGGCAATGCCAATTCCAGCGAAGATGAACTACTGATGGATTCGGCGTATCTCTCGTAGTATTACTCGAATGAAATTTTGAATCTGAGGCTCCCCCGCATACCACCCTCTTGAAGGAGGATTGGCGTGTGACACAACAGTTCTAGGCATGGAGCTCGTCCTTAGGCCGGATTGGACATAGGAGGAAGGTGGGGTGGTAGGTGAAGGTGGGGATAGGAGGAATCGGGATGCTCTCAATCTCATTGTGCGTCGGTCGGGTTCGGCAATGGCTATCACCGATGTCGAGGAGTGGCTCGTCGAAGTCTCCATCTATGCTCGATTCTCCACCCTCAATGTCACCAACGGTTGTTCGCACATAATAATCAAACAACGGGCATTTAGAATATAGCATCTGAGTATGGTCCAAACAAACGTTGGATTTGGAATAGTTGTTACGGAACCAACATAACAAATATTCTGTTTCGTCTTTTTGTTCTTTTTGTCCAACCTTGGACAAGAGATCAAACATAACCTTAAGGTACAACAATCAACCAAAAAAAAAAAAAAGAGGTTCGAATCACTCTTAGCTCCTACAATTTTGGGTTGAGGCATTTCTCGTAACAGTTTAGTTAATCAACTGTTAGCCTAGTTCAGTGTTGAAGGGGCTTTCTTCTTTTCAGTTTGGACCCTGCGTCAGTTTGCTTTTTCAAGTAGCGTCCAGAATCCTGATTGTTCATGGCCAGAGATGCGGATCGGAGCGTTCCACTATCCGGGTAAGACATGGCCTTCTTCCTTCTCATGTTGAGCAAGAACCGCACAGAGAGCCTGCGGAATGCTGGTCGATGAACGAGAGAGAGAGAGAAACTAAGAATATCAACATTACGATAGGTTCAGCAGACGTTGAAACCGGCAAACAAAACACAAAAAAAATATAAACAAAAAAAAAAGCACAAAATACAAACGAGAGAGAGAGAGAGAGAGAGCATTCACCATTCAACATTACCAAAATACGAGAGAGAGAGAGAGAGAGAGCAGAATACTACTGATTTTGGTCACGATAGCCAGATAGGTTGCCAGAGCAATGACCAAAGAGGTTATATTAATCATATTTTCAAATGCTGAATTGGTCACGATCGACAAAATTCGAAAGCACGAATTTGTGCTACTAGCCAAGGCTAGCAACGTCTGTTTCGGAAGAACATATTATAATCTCAAGAAAAATACGAACTCAGTAATTGAAGAAAGTGTAAATAACCAAAAATATCCCACAAGAAAAATAAGAAATGACAAAAAGAAAAAAAAGGAACGTGCCCATTAAACTTAGGTTAGTGCAGGATGTGTAAAGATGGTCTTCCAAGTCAAACTTGAATCATCTCAGGCCTCCATATAGGGATGCAAATGGGTCGGAGCTCCAAATCTGGATGGACCGCGTATTGTCAGATCTGGATAGTACATTTTTGGATCTGGGTTCGATTAGGATCAACTATGGTTGAGCATTCAGAATTGGTAAGCAAACACAAATTTGATCTACATCCGACCTGGTTTTCGAAATGAGTAAGTTTCTGTTCGAGTAGTCATGTTGGTCACTGGGTTGGGTTTAAAACAATGTCACAGATCTCGTTCTTGGAAAAATCTGATCATGATACATTTTGAAATGTTGGCTTTATGGGAAAAAATATCAGAATATGCAAAAATCTCCATGAAGCAATATGTAAAAAAAAACGGAAAAAGAAAAACAGCGTCAGTGATCAGATTGTTTGATTTTTCAAGCGTTTGAATGCAATACCAGAAAATCTAGAGGTTTTATGTAAAAAGCAAAAGAAACTGAGGTGGCCGCGGGGTGTGAATCAATTCCTTTTCTCTACTTTCTCTTTCCCTCTTTCCCTGCAACACAGGGGGAAAATCACGATTGAAGCTGACTAGTTCCCAAAAAAAAAGAACAACTGCGAAGAATGCTCAAACAGGATCTCTACCGGAACTAGGTTTTCGTTCGCTCTCTTTTCCTGACGCAGTGTGGGGAGGAGAACGATGATCCATGAACGAAGGCGGCGACAGAGGAGGAGTCTGAAAGATTCTTGCAAATGTCCAAACGGGTTTTTTTGGGGATTAAGGTTTTCTTCTTTCGCTTCAGAGAATGCTTCTAGGCCACCGAAAGGGGAGAAGAGCCACCGCTTCTCCTCTCTCAGCCTCCCTCAAGGATGGTCCCTCCCGCAGTCCTAGGTCATCCTCTAGTGCTTCTCTCGTCGGCGACTGTCTGCGGAACGTCGGCCTCGGCGAAGGGATCCTCCGCCAGAAGGACAAGGCCGCCCTCATCTCCTATATCACCAAGCTCCAAATTGACGTAATTCCAGTTCCTTTTGACCTTCTCTAAGTTTGATGATCATTGCTTTTAATAGTTCGATTTTGCGTTGTGCTTGTATGATCGAGTAGTGGTGTTTCTTTGTGTTTCGTCTGTAATTTGGGATCTGGTTTTCTTTCTTGGTGGTTCGGAGAAGTTTTCTTGGGGTGTGTTTGGATGGGTTGTCATGAAACTAGCGTTTCGATACCATTGGATTCACTAACTTTGTTGTTGCCGGAGCTCTTTGGATTCTTTTTCCCGTTTGTTGGGTGGGATTACAAAGCTCAAAATTTTCATTACATGCCTATGGAATTTGTAATACCTGCAAAATTTTTGACAAATATTTAAATAAATAAAGATGATTTATTATCTTAAAATGACTTTTATTTATTTAAATATACCGGTAAATTATAAATTATGTAGTACATTTATTCGAATTGAAATTCTAAGAGAAGTCGAATTTTATCTAAAGATAAAATGGAATTAAGATTCAATCCAGAGTTAAAATCATGTAAATTGGAATTTATATTGAATTTGGATGTCTGGAATTGTGATTTTTAGAGCATTTTAATAAATAAATAATATTAATAAGGATTTTTATAAGAAAGGAATGTAAAAATGCAAATTAATCTAGGTTGATTTTTAGAAGATATGTTAGGAAGAATTAAAGTTGATTTTAGTAAAATTCGCACTCAAAATTGAATTTATGAAAAATTAGATTTTTAATAGAATAATTGACAAATTTTGTCAAAATAAAGTCGAATAAGATTTCAGATGAATTTAGGTTTAATTTGATATGCATGTAATGTAGTTGTATTAAATTAGAAATCTAAATTCTAAAATAATATAAAATATTAAATATAGATTTTATGAAATGTAAAACTTGAATTAACTAAGTTTAATAAATTAGTAGAGGTCCATAGGGTGGGGCATCCCCCTATCTAGGCCCATCCTATATGGCACCTCATGCTAGAATTAAATTTAGAAGTTATAAGTTAAAAACCCTCGAAATTGATATTTCAAAAGTTTTCTAAGAACAAAACAAGTAAAGAGGAAAATAAAAATAAATAAATTCAAAACTTACCATATAAGTTATATAGTAGTGTTTAGGCTAAAGGGGTTGAAATTTAGAAAGTTTGGGCTGAAAATTTAAGAATTTGGAAGGTTTGAAAACATGGAAAAAAAAGGGGGCCAAAGAGGGTCTATGCCCCCCCTATTGAGATTTTCTAGAGTGTTGCTTATTCTCTTTCTCTTTCTATTTTTTTCTTTCTCCTCCTCTCTTCTCCAACTCTTGAAGGAGGTTTCAATGGCCATTGGAGTTGCACTTGAAGGTTTCATCAAGTGGAGGAGACATCGAAAATGAATTTTGGGTACGTAGAAAATGCAAAATCAAGATCAATGGTGATCCATGGTGGATCAACCATAGATCTTGTATTAGAGAGGTTGTAAATGTCTGTACATAATATACCTCATGATGTAATGTTTAAAAAGCATAAATTTCTTTAAAAATACGCATTTTTTTTTACCAAAATCGGTTAGTATTGAAGGTTAGATGCAAATCGATTTTTATATGATTGTTTATGAATTCGAATGCATGTTTCGATGTGATATGATGTTAGAATTGATGTGAACAGGTTTTTTATAAATCTGGAATCAAACTTGTTTTATTCTATTTCATAAAAAGTTATGAAAAAGATATTTTTCCAAAGATGTGTTTTAGATCTTAGTAAAAACATGAATATGATTGGGTTTTAATGCATGATTCCATGTTTGCTAGATTATGTGTGTACTATGCTTAGAAATCCATGATTAAACATTTTTATACATGAATTTTCATGTAAATAGTTTAATTAAGAAAATAGTTGTGTAGTGTGTGTTTTCCTAACTGAGTAATGTTGGTAGGAAAATCATAACACTCAAATGAGTTGAAGTTTGACAAAATCCTTTTACATGGGTCATGTGGACATGTACATGAAGTTCCAATAAATAAGGTTTGGCCAAAAAGTGATTTGTTTGAGAGTTATAGTGTCTCTGATACAGACCAGAAAATCTGGCCTGTGTATAAAACTGGATCTAGTATGTTCTACCACAAAAAATCCAGTAAATCCTGCTTATGATTTTTTTTTGGATATGTGTTAGACATCTTGTAGATCCTGTGAAAAATAAGATAAAAATTGTAACTCTTTCTAGTTAGTACCAGGACTTCATCCAAGTTGGTGAAATTCTGTTACTTACAAAAAATCAGGACCTCTGAAATTCCCTAATAGAGGTTCGGTCCAGAATATGTTTAAAAATAACAGCATGGTGTTTAATAGCAAGAATGGACTCCGCTGAAAGGTAACAGATAAGGCTTTTACCAGAAAAATATATAAAACTATAAACCTTTGGAAATGATATCCAATCACTGTTTATTTAGGAAACAGAGTTTTGCATCTGCAACTGTTGACAGAAAAACCAGTTTCAATTTGAGAATCACTACTATAAAAATATAAGAGGTTTTTTGGATCTATAAATTGGAGATGTTAAGGGACACATGTAGGTATTACCCCAAATTTTTGATTGACTGTTGGTGCTTTGTATGAGCTGTGACAGAGCCTATAACAGTAGCATGATTTCTGCAATTTATTGTTTGTAAGTATGCTTTGTGAACCTATGTGATTCAATGCCTATCATGCTCACACACACATAGTCAATGTATGAATTCATGTACAATATGAAATGTATAAAATTGATATGTGATAGCATGATAAGTGTATGCATGATAATTATGATGAATGCCATGTTTCTTAATGTGATGAATCATGATGAGATAAGACATGTATGAGGATAATTTGCATGAATATTGCATAAATGGTTTATGTTATAGACATGGCCATCATGCATTGTGTTGAAAGATGTACGTAAAACATGTTGGATGTGACATGAGTCGTGAGAGACCCTACGTGCACGTGACTTATGAGTGAGTCTGGGTTTGGTGGAACCATTGCAGTGTTCGTAAGCACCATGTTATAAATAATTGTAATGCAATCAGATACATTCTTAAACTTCAAGGGAGGTATGGTTCAAGGGTACATTTGAGAGAAGTATGTTATCGCGAGTTTGGCTCAAGAGTATCCCAGAACAAAGATATGTTACCGAGGGTTTGGTTTGAATGAGTATGTTGTTTTGTATTTGTGAGAGCGTCATAAGGGAAGCTCGGGCTGGAGGGCTCTTGGTGCTGAGACACTTGAATTGACTGGTAAGTCTAATTAATTAACACTAAGTAACCCGTTCAAACCTATGTCTACCTTAGAGAAGGTAGGTGGTACATACGATCGAAGAAAGAGATGGCGAGGCGTCTCTTCAGTTCCCAATCCTCGGCGTAGGAAACCAAGACTACCTGATAAGGCTTAGGTTGGTAGATCCGCGACTCTGTGGAGTAGGAATCGATTCTCTGGACCACTGGAGAGTCTCTCGGTTGTGGACCGGCCCAGTGGCTGTTTGCAGATCCTTTTGAGTTCATGAGAATAATAAAACACATGAAATAATGAACACCTCATCGGATTGGTTGGATCGAAGTTTGAGTCCCTGAGAGTGTACCCTTATAGGGTGAGAAAAGAAAAACAATGCATTATAGATGTGGTTCACCTGGTTTACATGTTTGCATGTTTTATATTGAGATGTATGGAATGAATGTATGCAATATTGCATGATTTTGATTATTGATGAACTTGTGTGTAGGTACCAAATTAGAGAGTAAGTAATGTGGTTTATTTACCTTTATGTTCATCTAAATTTTTGGGTTATGTATATATGGCATGATCAATTGCATACTTTGCGTGTTTGGAATTTATTTTCTTGTCTATATGGTAGAATATTACCTACTAGGGCATGATTTAACTTCTTACTTTTACCATTTTTCAGGCAATGAATAAGCTGGTTGATGCGGCATGCTTAGGGTGGTGCAAAACGTTTCTCTACTCCCGACGCTATGGCTCTTGGGAGTCTTAGATGTTTAGGACTTTTAATTTATTTGTTAAGACTGATTTGTTTAAGTGTGAATATTTCAATTAAGGAATAGTTTGTTAAACTTTAGTTCAATCTTGTTCCTGTGGTTGGTTCGATTGTAACCCGCCCAAGTTTATCCGGGTTTGCGCATGGTTTGAAAATCACTTCCGTTGTTTTAAAAAAAAAATCTTCGAAATTTTCCCGATACAAATTTGGGGTGTTACAACTTTATTAGAGTTAAATATTGAATCAATTCAAATACCCGACTTGTGAGCTGGGACAAATTTTCAGTTTCGAGAAATATAAATCCAGCCAAGGCACACATGATCTTGATGCATTTAAATGCTTTCATCGTCTGTTTTTTCTTTCCTCTACTTAGGCTTGTTGTGACAAGAAAATGGGTTGGCTAATTCCATGTTTTCTTGTTTGAACCTGAGTGTGTGCTATGTGCCATTTACACTTTTTTTTTCTCATTCCTAATTGAACTTTCTATATGCAGCTCTATTGACTATCAGTACCAGTACCAGATGGGACTTTTACTTTTGGAGGAGTGAAAATCTAAATATGAGCCAAGTTAAATCTAATTCTGATTCAACTGAAGAGGAATACAAGTGTGACAAAGCTAAACACTGTTCTTCAGCTGAAGCTGAAATCCAGGAATTGAGCCTTTGAAGGGATCTAGGAGTAGAGAAGTAGTAGATGACAAATGTAAGCTCATATTGCTAGAGCCTTTTGTTATTGTTCGGACCTCAGAAGCAGCGGCATTTCTATTGTTTCTTTGATTTATCGGATATCTTCTGCCATTTTTACATGCTCTTACTCTGCTCACAGATACACACACACATGTATGTGTATATGTGTGTATGTATGTATTTATACTCTATTATGTTGTTGACTAACTAGATGTCACTGTCAGCCTCCAATTGTGTATTGGGGAGTCACTATGGTAATGCACAAAGGTCCACTGGCCAAGAATTAGAGTGTTGCTGCCCTTGTGACAATTTTTCCTTTGCACTTATATCTTTTGTTCCATTTTATTGTTGAATAATTAGATTTCACCATCAGCAAACTGTATCCGAGGACTCAATATGGTAATGCATACAGGCTCCACTGGCCAAGGGTTATAATGTTGCCAATCTTCTTCTTAAGACTGCTAAGATTTTATCTGATGCTTTTGTCATGTTTCTTTTTGGGTTAAACACCTTGTTAACTAGTCCTAATGGTAAGATTTGGAATAAAGAAATGGGAAATGATCAAGAATGATAAGAAATGATGATGATATAATCATTTTTGGAGATTCCTTCTTCAGGCAGAGCTTTGATTATGCTCATTTCTTGGCTTGCATATTACTGATAAAGTACAATGAAATGTTGATTATTTGTGGTGTGGTGAAGCCTTTTTTCATCAATTTGATTAATAGTGAGTTGTGTTCTGGTTCAGAAAAATTTCAGTTAAAATGTCTTCTTGTCATCCTTTTGAAATATTATATTTAAACTTTTTTGGAGCTTGAGAAGGCATTAAGGTAAATACAGCCCGTGTCTGCTGAAATCAAGATTGCAGCTGAAACTAAATTAGCAAAACCATGTATACTGGAAGAAAACTGTCTTTAACTACTGAATCAAGATGTGTCCTACCGAAGCTTTGAAAGCTTCTGTTGCTGAAACAAAGACGCAGGAAGTTGAAGATTGTGAAGATGAGCTTAGGTGAAGACACGTCATTCAAGTCCAAGTGTGCATTAATATTCCCCTATTGAACTATATTTTCTCTAGGTTGGTGACAAAAAGAAATTGAACAAGTTGCTGAAGAGAGAAAAGACTTACTGAAAGAAGAGCAAGAGAGGCGAAATTTAGAAAAGGATAAACTTTATGATCAGTTCAAAGATGAATCGAATTTCCTTCTAAACTGGAAGGTGTTTATGTGCAAGATGGCTCTTGAGCATTCTAAATGATTCAGCAAGATCCAAAGAGAGTGCGCTGATATAGCTCAAGTGATTTAGATCCAGAGAAGGGAATTGGAGAACAGTATCAAAAGTGACATGAGGGAATGGAAATGTCTTTAAGGATCTCTTTTATATCAATCTTTGGAGGAGAGGGAGGAGGAGAGGCTCAGGATCACCAGAATTGGGTTCTAGCAAGTGGAGGAGTCTGGTTGTTAATGAACAAAATGTTGCACATATTGCAACTCTTTAAGGTTTTGATGAAATTAGGGCAAAAGCTGTTTCTAGTTGTGCGCTGCTTCTGAAGCCAGACTCTGTCAGTGTTTCACCCAACAACAATTTATCATGGCTCAAACATTGTGCTGAAAGAATATGCATGCTCCAGAGAATTTGCCTGAGGCAACCCTTGAGGCAAACAGAAGTAACAGCATTTTTGCTAAGCATTCTGAAAATGTCAATTTTGCCCAAGATTGGATCTCCAAACTCACATCTGTTAGATATCAATTTACCTACGGATGACAAGACAGTTTTCCAGTTGCACCAAGTAGGTGCCTTTTTTTCGTGTATGGGAAGAAAGAGGCCTCATCAGGTTTTATCTTATCATGGTGCTAAATCTGAGCGTTCCTGTGGCAAACATAAGAAAGCATGTAGTCTGAATGATATTACTTGCAGTATGAGAGAAAACACAGATACTGTGTTTTCTTTTCGTTTCTTCCTTATCAACTCCATGTTACTTGAATCAGTTTAGTGTCAGGACCATGCAATGTTTTCCAAGGTAGCCAGTTCAATTTACAGTATAATCTCGTTGCATCTTGATTGACATGTCTTGGTCAATATGATTCTACAGCTGTTTAAGGTACAAACAGTCCGCCTATGTCAGTGCTTTAATTTTCCAGATTATCTATGAGGTGATGACTTGTTCAATCTTTGAGCAAGTTTCTATTCACTTTTCTAGCTTTAACTCAACTTGGACTCTCTCAATGAGATTATTTCCAGCTAATGGTTTTCTGATAATAGTCACAGGTTGGAGAGCTCTAGTCATGCTTTGGATATATGATAGGGGTATTTCATATGAATGATGGACAGGTCTGTTGGTGTGAGTCTTAATGAAGTCTAATTAATTGTTGCCTGGAGATCTTAATGCTAGCTGGTTGGCTAGCTATAAACATGATATGAAGCTCGTGCATGAGGAATCAACGCCAGTGGCATCCCTTATTATGTTTTTAATTAGTATAAAGCAGTACAAAAGCGTATTACAAATTAAAATACACACACGAATAAAAAAACACATAATGTATACTCCAGCATTTTATTGGGGGGGGGGGGGGGATTTTGAAAAGTGGCATATAAATTGCATGGTGGAAGAGGTAAAAGAATGGGGCAGCTAGATTTGAATAGAGCACTCTGGGGGAAAGCCTTGTGGGAAGCGCTTAGAGTCGGTGCAGTAGTTGTAGATCACGTATTTAGATTGCAGGGTTTGCGTGATGTTCCTTGTCCAAGGATCAAGTTGAGGCACTTTGCTGCCAGGGGCCGAAGGTGGTGGAATTGTGCAGAGAGGATCAGTGGATGTAGCAGGGCATGGGATTGTGCTGAAGTTGGTATAGGAGGCGATGAATGGCCCATGGGTCCAGTTTGTTTTCACAAGACCTCCCTGGGTTGCCCACTGATCAGCATTCCATATGCTAGCATAGACCTTCATTGGTTGGTTCGTGGGGAATGGGATTCCCTCGCCCCAGAGGTTGGGGAAGGCTCTGATGGGCAATTTATCCACGTAAATTCTGAAAGCAAAGAGAAGAATGTCAAGAGAGAGAGAGAGAGAGAGAGAGAGAGAGAGAGAGAGAGAGAGAGAGAGAGAGAGAGAGAGAGAGAGAGAGAGAGAACTCACATTATGAACTGTAGGTTCCATACGATAGTGTAGGTGTGGTAATCAGCTGTTGGGTCAAACCAAAGATAGAACTGCATCTCCTTATTCCCCTTGCCTTGAGCATAGATGTTGGTGTGTAGTACTAATGGTTGGCCGCTTACGTTGCCCAAGAATTCAATATCAATCTCATCATGAGCATCTCCTGATGATGACATCTGCTTGTGTTATGTAATGGAGGGTTAGTATTTTGTGATGAATAAGAAAACATATCTTGACCAAAATAAAATAGGACTTGAATGCCAAGTTCCATCCTGTCGTGCAGAAACTTGCACAAAATCCTGACCTGTTAATGAATTAAACAGGTAGGAAGAACTAATTAGATGCAAGAACTTTGGTAGCAAACTAGGCATGCCCATTCTGTCGATTCATCGAGTTAGGAGGCATGGTGCCATTTGCAAGCCTAGTCTAGTATCAGATTTTGCAGTACCTTGACACCGCATGATCATGAAAGAGGTTCAAATCAAGACTAGAAATGAATCACTCACAAGGGGCTTTTGACTCTCTTCAAGGAAGATCTAGAAAGATACTAAAGATCTTTCTCCAAGCCATGCACACTACTTTCATTAAATACACCTTTTCCACGTTAATTTATATGTATCTACGAAATTGAATACGCAGAATTCTGTTTACTCACTTTAAATTTAAATCTCTTTTCCCTCAAAAAGAAATTTAAATATCTCTTTCTCAATATCTCAAAAAGAAAAATCCTGTATTTGACATATTCATACCATCAAGGCTTTGAGTTTCCCAAATAGTATAAAAAAAATGTTTCAATTCATTTATATCTGACTTGGACCTTTCTGACATGGACAAAGCTAAGGAATTTGGTCAAGGTAAATCCTTATAAGATGGCTCAGAGCCGAACCTAATCAGTTGGGTTTGTTTGGCAGAGATATGAGGGCTAAGCTAACTTTAAACCCTTTATAGTAATGATATATATGTTCAATTGATTGAAATGATCAGCATGCCTTCAAAAGAAATAATGTTTTCTGAAATATTCAGTTACAAAGAAAATACTCAAACGTCATTTACAAAAAGTAATATTGGTTATCTCAATCTTTTTATTTTTGAAGAGTGAATAGTAATTTTTTAACCCAAAAGATACCTTTGCGTAATTTTCAAAGTTGTGATAACTTTTGCAAGTGATTTAGTCATTTCAAGCAGTTGAACTCTGCTAGTGTTAATATAAACAAATAGGTTTTAATTGCTTAATATAAACTTACAATGTATTTTTCTATGACTTTGTAGAAAGCATGCACTGAACTAGGCATTTTTTCAGGTTAAAATAAGAGTGTTTAGATGAAACAAAAGCAAATGCATGTCTTATATTACACCAAAAATTGATGAAATAAAAATTAAATTTCCTGGTTAGATCATTATGATTAAAGCATAGCTTTTAGTAAATAAGCAATAATAAACACATTTGGATTAAGGAAAATCACTTGCAATTGTGTTTTTAGAAGTGTTTAAGCCATTTAGAAGCTATTACATGTATTTGATTAAGCATCTTTATGCTCAGACATGTATTTTAAAGAGATAAAAAATGGCTAATATTGTACTAAAATTTGATGAAAAAATAATAGCATTTTTATATCAAATCATTTCAAGACAAAGTTTGTTTCTTAATAATCAATTGGTGCTCCGCTTGTCTGGTAGGAGCAGCTAGTGCACATCACCATGTGTTGGGACGTTGCAGGTTCAAAACCCAATGGTATAGTCGTATAACTGGTAAGGGTTTGCCTAACCCCAGCTTGCCTTTCAAAATAAAAAGTTTGTTTCTTAATAAATAAGCAATGATAAAAAGATCTAATGGATTTTTGGAGGGTCCTAACTAAGGGTGTCAATGAGACGGGTTTGGTTTTGACCCAAGTGGGACCAAACCCAGACTTGATTTGAAATGCTGGTTCGGGGCTTGGACTCAGGCCCAATTGGACCTACCATAAGAGAAACCATACCCAGACCCTATAGGATTACGTGAACTAGACGAGGACCATACCTGATAAAATAATATATATATATATATATATATATATATATTATCTTTCCTACATTGAAAAATTGTGGATCTTATTCAAAACTCAGGTCGGGCCCAGGTTTGGTATGAAATTTCACAAACCATACCCGGCTCCATATATTAATGGGACCCTTTGAGTCTGACCTAGGTTCTAATCGTATCTCCTTGTTTATCACCAAACCCCTGACCCTATATGTCCTGACTCGGAACTTCATATACACAAGCTCATCACACGCTTCCTTTTGCCCTCAACAAATTTAGAGAACTGTTCAAGTCGAGACTGAGGGAAGTGCTGAACAACTTACGTAAAAGGTGGTGACCGTCCCGGCGGAGTCACCAGCGGGCAGTTTGATCTGCATGTCGACCCGAGCAAACAGGAACTGATCCTTCGATTGGAAGCCAGAGGCTATACAAAAGTACAAATTAAGATGCAAACACCATCATAACCCACTCATCGGTTGATCTAAAGGAATGCAAATAGCTCCAATTCTAAACCAAATAAAATTAATTGAGAGTGAGCATGTTGCAAGCAGGCTTCGCATGAAGTTTCTATTGTTCACCTGAGAATTGATCCAACCGGAGATCGATCACATTGCCTCCGTCACGTACGGTCGGCTGGCCTCCGTTGATGTCAACCATTTGTATGATTGGAACTGCAAATGTGGTTGTTGCTGCAGAGAAGACAGACAATGCTACTAGCACAAGGAGGAGGGATGGGCGTAGATGAGAGAGTTGTTGAGCCATTGTTGACACCGGCATCAAGACAACTGAGAACAAGCTATATGGTGCCAAAAGGAAAATGAGACTCTGGCTTCACAATTCATGCAAACAAAGTTTTTTTGCATATTTATAAGGCCAAGAGTTTGCTTATTTTCACTTCTGTTCATTGAATAGTGGAAAAAAGAACATATGAGCTGGGGATGAAAAGTTGACATGGGCAACTCAACTTTTTCAAAGATTGAACGCTCATCACGTCTTTGTTGGCCACCCAACTCTATCATTTATTTATTCTCTCTCTCACTCTCTCTCTCTCTCAATGCTTTTAATCGTGCTGGGCACTCTCATGGTCAAAACTTTGTCAGCTTTCGGAAACGCGTTAGAGAATCATCTAAGATGGGCTCATGTTCTCAATGCCTGGCTGGAGGCCATCGTTAATTTTTTGCATTTTCAGCAAGGAATAGAAAGAGACGCGGCCGAAACCTTGTATATTTTTTACTCCATGCAAGTGGCTTGAGGACTATCTCGTGGGAAGCAGAGAAAATTTTTGCCATCCTCGTCGTCACGAGCTCTGTCTAGGGTGGGCCCACAAATATTTGACCATGATAGCAATGCTTTCGCTAATGGAGTTCAGTCGTCAGCTTTTTCTCAAGCTCGGGGCCTGGTATCTGCTTCTCTTTGTACCAATTGCCATTTCAGCTTGGAGGCGCGGTTGGGCAGGCTTGCGCGTGATGGACAAAGGACGAATCTGCTATCGTCCCTTATTATTTTCCCCTCCAGACGCTATGACTATATGGTTATCAATCTTATTGCGTTTGATGTTAGAACCAACATGACAATCAGATACATGGTGCTTGGCTCCTCGGTTCCTCGTCCTTTCCCTGTATTGCATTATGTCTCTAAGGATTTTTCTTCTACCAATTTTTTTGGTATTCCGCCAAACGCAGTCTCCTACATTAGTCCAGCACAGGGTCAGCAGCATCCTAGTCCACAACCCCTGGGTGTTACGGTTGTCGATGCAGCTAAGTTGCTGGATATCTCTCTCTCATCTTCACAGCTGCAAGCGATAGCTGTTGATATGGATTCTACGATTTCAGCTATTTCTGCGATTATTGGGGACTCTCTCTGCAACTCTGGTGGAGCAGATTGCGAGCAGTTGGGCATTTTCGATGGTCACTTGAGGTCGTCTGTCAGTGCTGGTGGTCAGCGAAGAAGAAGGAGGCCTTCGTTAATTATTTCGGCTACCGATGCTAGGTCCCCAAGAAGGTCATCTCGGTGCCACCAACCACGGGTTTTTCCAGATTTTGTTCCATGAAGATTGTTTGTTGGAATGTTAGGAGCTTAAATTGTCTCACTAAACGCCTGTTTCTGGCTAATTGGGTTAGGGAGCAAAAGCCTGACCTTCTTGCTTTATGTGAAACTAAAATGGAGGTCATCTCGCTCGTGGTCGTTTCTAGCATCTGGCAGGGAGCTGACTATTTCTATAAGCCAACGGTAAATCATGCAGGAGGTATCATTATCTTGGAAAAAGAATCTTTAAATTTATCACAGCTGGATGTGGGTCTTTTCTTTTTGTCTGTTGCTTTTAATTTGCAGGCAGTTGATAGAAGAGTAGTTGTTTCTGTTGTTTATGGACCTAATCTCGTCGCCATGAGGCTAACTTTTTGGGATGATTTGGATAGGGTTGTCGTTTCCAGCGCGGATTGTCACCTTCTTATGAGGGTTTTCAATTGTTTGCTATCTATCCATGACTCTAATAACCTCATAATTCCTAATCCCTCTATGCGAGGTTTCCAAGACTTTGTTCACCGTCATTTTCTATACCCTATTCTTTTAACCGGGGAGCGCTTCTCTTGGTCGAATATGCGATCTCGTCCGTGCTGTAGGGTCCTTGATAGGGTCTTTGTCACACCTAATTTATTGGACCTCATTCCCGACATTAAGTGTGTGTTGTTTGCTCCCTCTATCTCGGATCATGGGCAGATCATCACTCATTGGGGGGATGACTTTCAACCCACTAGGAGCTTTGCGTTTGAAGAATGGTGGCTTCAAGAGCCAGATTTTCTCACGGTTATTACTAATTCTTGAAACAAAACTGTTGATGAGCATTGGGCCGCGCTACGTGTTCAAAATAAGCTTTCTCGTCTAGCTAAGGATATCAAAGCTTGGCTTTATAGTCATAAGGTGGAGAAATTTCAGCAAATAGCCGCATGGGATCAAGAGATTTCTGAGTTGTATCAGTCTATGTCTTCTCCTGACTCTCTTTCTGATTTGCAACTTCTCAATCTTCAGGCCAGGTCCTTAGAATTAACTATGTTCTTGAAAAACTGGAGGATCAAAGAGGAAATTCGTTAGAAGCAAAGGTCTAGGGTGAAATGGCTTGCGACTGGTGATGGCAACACTAATTTTTTTCACTCATATGCTTCCCATCCTCATAGGAGGAAGGTTGTTCCTTCTATCTCCATTGAGGGTGTTTCTTATCTCAATCAACACGTTAATCCGACAGTCTCGTTTTACTTTAAGGACTTATATTCTGCTTCGTTAACTGTGAAGGGTGTCTTTGGTAATATCCTAGTTGGCTCAATCCAGCTAGAGCAAGCCAGATCTATGCAAAGAAGGTTCTCTGAAGATGAGATTTTTTCGGCCATTAAGGATCTGTCGGGTTGGAAAGCGCCTGGCATTGACGGGTTTCATGTCGACTTTTTTAGAATCTTTTGGGACTGTGTTAAATCAGACGTGGTGAGTATGTTTGATGAGTTTCATCGTAACTCCAGACTGCCTTATCATTTGCATGTTGCTATTATTTCGCTCATTCCGAAAGATAATGAGGCCAATGATATTTCTCGATTCTGACCAATCTCAGTTATGAGTGCTCTCTATCGGATGTTTGCCAAAGTTTTGGCGAATAGGCTGAAATCGGTGGCTAACCAGATTTTTTCAGACTCTCAGTTCGCCTTTATACGTAATAAGAGGGTCCAGCACTCGTTTATCATGGCGTCCGAGGTGGTCCATTTCTTGCAGCATAGCGGTCAACCTTACTTTGTCCTTAAATTAGACTTTCATAAAGCTTTTGACTTTGTGCATTGGCCATTCTTATTTCAAATGTTAGCAAATTTCGGTATTGGTCGTCGTTTTTCTGGTTGGGTGAGAGAGCTGGTCTCAAATGCCCAGGCCATGTTAAATATCAATGGTATTAGAGGAGACCGGTTCAAGCTAGGGCGAGGTTTGCGGTAAGGGTGCCTCCTATCACCTTTGTTGTTCAATGCAGTTGTTGAGGGTCTTGTGGTCTTGCTTAAGCGGGCTGTTGTATCGGGTTTCATTGATCCTTTGCAGGTTTCTGACTTTCTGGGTCATATTCTTACTTATGATGATGATATGATCATTTTTGGTCGTGCAAATGTTCAAGAGATGCTTATGTTCAAGCTTATCATTCAGTTCTTTCTCTCTATGTCTGGGCTTTCTCTAAATGAGACCAAATGCTCTATTACCATGTTCAATGTTAATGCCAATATGCTTGCAGCTGGAAAGAGATTTTTTAATTGCACTACTTCTGACTTGCCTATTATGTACCTTGGCTTGCCGTTACAAGTGAAGCCCCTCTCTTCAGCGGCTTGGGCTCCGACACTTCAAAAAGTGAAGCGCAAATTGCTTTCGTGACAGTCGTCTTATCTCTCTAGCGTTGGACGTCTAACCTTAGTCAGACATGTTCTTTCAACTATTTCAGAATTTTTCATGTCTCTGTTTGTGATGCCTGTGGGAGTAGAGAAGCAGCTGACGCGCTTGCTGGCAGACTTTCTATGGTCTGGATGTAAACTCAAAGGTAAGCGTCACTTGATTGGTTGGCGTTCGGTGGTACTACCTCGGCGTATGGGTGGTTTAGGCATTCCGATGCCCAGACTGCGAAGCATTGTTCTTGTCGCCAAGCAATGTTGGTTTGGCCTACCAACCGGATAACCCTTGTGCTAGTTTTCTTCTTGCTAAATATGGGGATCCAACTCTTATTCCGGTTCGTCTGGGAACCCGAGGTTTGGCGCTCTCGCACTTGCGTAAATCGTGGTTGAGGGCTTTAGCCTGCTTTAGAGACCATTTTGAGGTCTCCAGAAATTTTGGTCAGTGGTTGGAGTGGGCGTTGGCACCAAGCAGAAAGTTTCTCACCAAAAAAGTCTATAGATCGTTGCTACCGCCAGGGGCTGATTGGTTGCCCGAGGATGTGCTTTGGGCGAAGGGTCCTTCCCCCCGTTCTCGAGTCCTGGCTTGGTTAATTTTGCACGCTAGGATTCAGACCCACAGTAATTTAAAGAAGTGGGGCATTTAACTCCCGAGTTGGTGCGTGCTTTGTCAAGCTGCAGAAGAATCTACGTTTCACTTGTTCTGGTCTTACCCAATATTTATGGAAATCTTTAGCAGGACCTGGAGGCATCCGAAAGTATTTGTTAAGGAGGAGTCCTTTGCGCTAGATCTGATCTTGGGGCCGATTTGTATTAGGCGCAGCAAGAGGTGGAGGTTCATCTGACGGACGTGGTTGCTTACTTCTTGGTGGTTTGTTTGGATGGCGCGAAACGATGTTCATTTTCGTCATATTCGAGTTAACATTCAAAACCTGATGCATAAAATCTTGGTAGATGTTTATGCGATCTTGCGTATGCATCTTAATGATCTTCCACTCCCTCCTGCTGATGCTACCTATCCTTTGTCGCAATCTGGGCAAGCGGCTCCGGCGTGAGCCCATTTTATCTGTCTAATGTTCTTTTCTCTTGTGCTTTCTTTATTTGTTTTGGCTTTTGTTCTTGTTCAGTTCATGGGTTCAACATTTTGTTGATCTTCATGAGTGGTAATGTTGAATTACTTTCGGCTCTTAAAGGGCTAAGCTAACTTTTTAAGCTCTTTATATCCATGTTAGCATTAGTCAACTAAGTGAAATTATTCAAACGCGCGCCCTCCAACATAGTGGTAATTTTAAAAGCTTGAATTTAGCTTTTAATGTAAAAAAAACTTGTGCTCAATTTTTTAAATAAGATTATAAAAAGTACCCTTTATTACTTCATGTCAAGTGTTTTGATTTTTCGTTCAAAAAACAAAAGACCTATTGTATCTTTTAAAGTAATTGTATATTTGAAAAACGCCATCGTTTTTTAAGGTGTTATCATTTTTTTTTGTTTTGGATTGATAAGCTGGGGTTAGGGACCCCCTACCATAATACATTAGAGCTCAATTACAAAGAGAAATAAAGGGAAACCAGTCCGGTAGTTTATCCTTAATTCCAACACTGACCATGACCTAGAGCCCCAAGGTTCGCCAAAAAAAATTCTTCTTGGATTTGGGCACCAGTTTTGGTGTCCACCATGATGCAGGTTCAGACCTGGCTGGCCGCCTTGTTGATCATTAGCAGAATGATCAAATTTGGATCTCCGGATCCCCATCTTTTTTATTTTTTTAATTGGCCGTCCCCTCTGGAAGACTTCCTATATAAATGCACCCCTATAGTCGCAGAAGTCGGAATAAAAGAAAAAAAGAGAGAAAAAACAAAGGAAACCAAATTCCAAATGAACAAAATCTAGCATAGCATCTGCGATTTGGGTTAAAAAAAACATAGATCTGCTGCTGAATGTCGAACCTACTTGAACAGATCTGACTTGGACAGTGGGGATTGCCTGAACACATTCCTGGAAATGTGAGAGAAGCCATCGAGAACTACTGGACGTATGTTGCTTTAATTAGCTTCAACCATGTTACTGGCATATTCTATGCAGGCATTATTAAAAAGCGATCGGGATATCTCTGTGTTGTGATTAATTGCCAAGGCCCGTACGTAGTAGCAATATAACTGCTCAGAGTAATGGTTTTTCTCTTACCCGAGCGTCCTTATATGCCCAAACTAATTGAGTTGGAACACTCATTGGGCTTAATTTTTAAACAAGCGAAGCCCAGCATGAATAGATGTTTTAGTTATCTATGCAAAACCTCTGATATGCACATCTTTACTTCAGACATTCTGTATAATTAAAAGCTTTTAGGCTAATTATTCTTAATAGTGATTCAGTCCGGTTTGTGTGATGCATTTATGTTGAGGTGTCGACAATTTGTTTTTCATTTATTTGATTAACCTTGCTTCTCAAAATCATGTAAATTGCTTTTGAATGAATGGTGGGTTAGCATCTGTTTCTGAGGCTTCTTTGTTTCCAGTCCGTCATTTTTCATTATGAATTGCAAGGCTTAGTAGAATGTATGCAAGATATATGGAGTCAACCACGTGAAGATGAACGGAAACAGACACTGAGCTTGTTAAACCAAGTTATCATGCATGTCATTTATTTTCGTTTGCTTCAACACACTTGGTAGATAGCAAACTGCACCTTCAAGAAGAAGAAAACTTGTGGAAAGCTTCCCCTGAATTCTAATTTGTAAAAATGTTCCCGGATTCTTGCTGATCTCATCTATAATTTATAGTTCAAATGTAGTCTATGGATATATGAGAGGAATTTCATATGAATAGCAGGTCGGTTGCATAATGCAGAAAACTTTGCGCGTCAACCTTTTTTGAATCATATTAAGAGTGATGCAGCCTGAGGTAATTAAATGTCATGTAACGATCATGGGCTTAAGGATGCAAATTAATTACATCATGGTAGGGGTCTGCCTAACCCCAGCTTGATTATCGAGAAAAAAACTAGTGCATCATGCCTTCAAATGTTGCACTTTGACGACATTTTGACGTTCGTTTCTTGAGAAATCTCACAAGATGCATGTAGAAAATGCGTGTTGTGAATTAGTGTGGAGAACGGGTTAAACCAAAGTGTGCATATGCTAATCATCAATTTGAGGGCTGATCTGATCATCAATCACTCAAGCTTCGCCTTCTTGGTTGAAGTTAGTTTTTCTGAGTAGCATTCTGCATGAAGTTGTCTAATTTTTTATTTGGGTTGATAATGTATAAGTTTTCAGTTAACAATGATTTAAAGGGTTACGAAATAAGTGTGCCTTGCAAAATTAATTAAGCATGTGGAAATGACATATGTCCACTCTAACCAGGCAGGATCTGCATGAGTCAGGTTAACTTTCGGTCAGTATATCTTGCTTGTAAATAAGCCTTCTTTTTCTATTAATCAATCTTTTTCTCCTCTTTTTAATTTAATTTGTTGGTGCCTCTTAAGTCTTAACCAAGTCTATGTAGCGGGCTGCCTAACTAGAACTCGGTCATGAGAATTTGTACCTGTCAGAAAAGAGAAGGAAAAAAAAAGCACTAGTGCATGAGAAATCAACAACAGCAATATGCTTTATTATGTTTCTAATAAAAGGCAGCACAAAAGCTTATGCAAAGGAAATAAACACACGAACAAGAAAAAACACGTCGTCATTTGCTCCATTGTCATTTTATTACGAAAAAATCGATAAAGAATAAAAAAAGAAAAAACATATAAATTGCTTGGTAGAAGAGATGAAAGAATGGGGGTAGCTAGAATTTGACAGAACACTCTGGGGGGAGGCCTTGAGGGAAGCGCTTGACATCAACGCAGTAGTTGTAGAACATGTACTTTTTCTGTAGAGTTTGGATGGTCCTACTTGTCAAAGTATCGAGTTGGGGCACTTTGCCATTCCTGCTTCTTGATGATGGTATCTTGCAGAGAGGATCCTTAAAAGTAGCTGGGCATGTGGTTGTCGTTAGATTTGCATAAGAGGCGATGAATGGTGCATGGCTCCAGTTTATTGGTACTCCCGGTGTAGCCCAATAAGCATTCCATATGCTAGCATAAACCTTCATTGGTTGATTCATGGGGAATGGAATTCCCAGGCTCATGAGGTTGGCGAAGGCTCTGATGGGCAGACCATCCACGTAAAATCTGAAAGCAAAGAGAAGAATGTGTCAATTTTCAGAGAGAGAGAGAGAGAGAGAGAGAGAGAGAGAGAGAGAGAGAGAGAGAGAGAGAGAGATGCTCACAGGATGAACTGTGGGTTCCAAAGGATAGTGTAGGTGTGGAATGCGGTTCTGGGGTCGAACCAAAGGAAGAACTGCATCTCCTTATCTCCCTTGCCGTGAGCATAGATGTTGGTGTGAAGTATGTATGGTCTTCCAATCTCGTTGCCCAAGAACTCAAAATCAATCTCATCGTGAGCAGGGCCTGATGATGACATCTGTTTGTGCAATAATGAATCTTAATTAGCTCCTCCTAATAATGAACGAGGAACCATATCATGACAGAATAAAGCTTGAAATCCAGGTTCGATCAATAACATGATGCTAGTTGCCCAGCCAGATTCAGAAAATGTTCTGTGGTGATCAAGAAAGGTGAAGACTTTGTCTAGGAAAACTTTGGCAGCAAACGGCAGATCAAGTGATATGGAAAGAATGTGGATCGTGGCAGGGGTACCCCACAGGGGTTCCTCTCAACGGCCATGGTTAGATTTAGGGATGTCAATGAATTGAATTTTATCCAACAGACGACTGAATTCGATTCTTTTAGCTGCATATATGGTTTTAATTGTTTGCTACCAAATCCGATAAATAACCGAATTTGAGAGATATCTAAATCCGTTTAATGCAAAAAAGCTGATCTGGTATGAACTTTTCACCATCGGAATCTGAATCTGAATTGGAATTTAAATCTGTTTAGCCAACATCGGGTTAGTCTAATATGGCATTGGCCACATCCGATCCAAATCTGAATCATTTACGTTCGTAGTTAGATTGCATATCTCTTATATGGGTCTCACAATTTTTTTCGTTGATGCTCTAGATGAACGGCATCTAGAGCTTGCAAAATGAATAGACGAAATCAAAAGCTAAAAAACATGAATTTAGTGCAAAATGAATGACTCTCGTGGAAGTGCTGACAGACACAAGGATGCTTCATGGCCAAATAGAAAAAAAAAGAAAGAAGAAAAATCCTCACATAGAAAGTGGTGACGGTGGCGGCAGAGTCATTAGGGGGCAGTTTCATCTGCATGTCGACCCGAACAAAGAGGAACTGCTGTTTGGATTCGAAACCAGAGACTGTAACAAAGGAAAACATGCAAACGCCATAATAACCCATTCATTTGTAGGCCTGAAGGAATTCAAATCTCCCCAAAGTATAAACCAAATCTAATCACTGGAAAGTAGTAAGCATGTCGTTCACATGCTTCGCATGAACTCAAGTTGTTCACCTGAGGATTGATCCAATATAAGGTCGATTACATTGCCTCCATCTCGTATGGTCGGCTTGCCTGCAGTGATGTTAACCATTTGTATGATTGGAACTGCAAATGTGGTTGTTGCTGAAGAGATGACTGACAATGCTACCACTAGCACAAGGAAGTATGGTACTCGACGATGAGAGAGTGGAGACATTGTTGGTAAACACAGAAGCCAGTTGTGATGCCAAAAATATGAGACTGCCTCCCTGCGCGCACCATGTACCGATCCTTGGTACGAGAAAGATTTGCATATTTATAAGTCTAAAGTTTTGCTTGTGCTCACTTCCTCAAAGAGGAAGGGAGAAAGAACAAATGATTGGCAAACACAACTCATCAGGTGGATCACTCAATCACGTCTGTGTTAATCCCAAACTGTCCAGCTAACATTTATTTATTTCTTTTCACTCTCTCTCCGAGTGGATTGAGACAAGTATATCGTGCTGGTCACCCTGTGGGTCAAAACGCGCGTGGACAGCATTCAGAAACGAGGTAATAGGGTCATCTAAGGTGAGTCCGGATCAGGTGCAATATGATTGCACAAAAATTGCGCATCGCCCCCTTACAAGGGTGAGGCATGGCAGAGGCAGTAACGGACGGAGCCTTCCTCTAATCAGGAGAGCGGATCCTGTCAAACGCTGAGTGAGATTACCAATGTCACCCAGCGTTTACAACCACAAATTGGACGGCCTTGATGTTGGCATGAGGAAAAACGCTCATGTTCAGCATGACCTGATCTGCTTCCGACAAGCCGAGCCCAGTTGGTTTAGAATATATATATATATATATATATATATATATATATATATATATATATATAGAGCTGCAGTGGTTCCAAGTCCTTGATAAAAAAAATAAAAAAAAGTTTGTAGACTCTTAAAACCATTCAAAAAGCAAAACGAGAAACCCTCTCTCGCCCAAGCTCTCTCTCGTCGGAATAGGGGCCAACCCTATTCCGTTTTGAATCCTGTTGTGCATAATTTCTATGTTGCGCAAACGCTGTGCCAGTAAAGCCCATTTTTCGTGATCATTATGATTGGAGTCTGTAAATAGAAAAACGCAGAAGGGAACCTACCCCTCTCTCTAAGCTTGTATATTAATTTCTCGACCATTCATTATGGATGAAGGATATGAAATGGAATACACTAGGAGTAGATCTCTCTCTCTCTCTCTCTCTCTCTCTCTCTCTCTCTCTCTCTATATATATATATATATATAGTGGTAATATACAAGCTTACTCTTTTTGCAAAAAGTAAAAGAAAGAAAACCAGTCTTTTTATCGCTGGTTACCAATCAAAAAATGGCTGAGCTGGTGTTATGTCGATGTGCTGGCCAGAAATGGGTGGGGGCTCATGAAGATTTCATGAGGGAGATTGATTTGGTAGAGAGGGTCAGTCCTCTCCGCCCATTGCTCGACAAACCAGGATATTCCTAGTGAAAAAATAAGGTGTAGCTGATTTTACAGAACCTAGTTTTGTAAGACAAAACCTAGTTTTGTAAACATAGTTTGTCACCTAATACACAAATTGGGTTTTAGCTCCAAAACTAAGTTTAACACTCAAAATCGGTCATCACGAGTTTAAAGCTCAGGGAGGTGTCCTTTGCTGCAAGATTGAAGCTGGGTATACTCTCTGGTAGGCAAGGAGATCTCCAAAATTTTATCAAGAGGCATGTCAATGTGCACTCAATGATGGGGTGCTTTTGCTTGTGTGTTTTTTTCTTTTAGAGGCTTGCTTGCCAAACGACATGGCCATTGTTTGGGCAGACAATTAGGACATTGACACAAACCAAGTTAAAGTCTTCCGCAACAAGCAAATCAAAGCTTCCAATAACTCAGGGGAAGCTACGTACCAATATCTGCTGGCTTAAGGTCATATTTAAACAAGGAGAGCAACAACATATTGAGACCTCTCATTGGGAAAGACGACGCATGGCACTTCCCATGCGGGAGAATTCTCGAACACCATGCTCAATGCAGCATCACTCAATGCGCGTGCTGATTTCAGCTTGGCAGAGCAGGCGCACCTTGCGCGTGATAGGGCACCGCCCATGCACAATGCGTGTGGGCCTTTATGCACATGGGGGCAGAACTGAAGCAATGTCTCCAAGAAACGACCATTTCGAGGATGAGTTTGAACATATCTATGACATGCAAGGGTTTGAGCACACACCCGAACGTGAGCATAGTGGCCGAGCATATAGACATTATGAAAATTGCTATGATGTGAATCTTCCTAGATCGGTCAAGCTACCATTTCCGACATTCACCGAGAAAAATCCAATAGAATGGTTGTATAAGGCACAACAATTCTTTATAAGCCACAATGTGAGATTCGAACACATGGTTCGATGCGTCATTATGAACTTTGAAGGTGAAGCTCTTCATTGGTTTTGTTGATTTGATGAATGACATGAGTACCCCACTTGAGATATACTTGAGCATGAGATTCTCAAGCGATTTGGCCCAATTCCATACACTAATCATGGCGTAGAAATGAAACAACTTTGCCAAGTGGGATTTGTCCAAGAGTACCAAACACAATTTGAGGATTTGTGTTTTCTTTGTGAAGAGTGGAATGGGGATGCTCTCTTGAGCACATTCCTTAGTGGATTAAAAGATGACATCCATTATGAGCTGTTAGATCAAAATTCACACTCACTTGAGGACTGTTATCTTCAAGCCCGTATCATAGAAGAAAAACAAAAGAGAATGCATGGTTTTCGCAAAAGCTCCATGAATGCCAATCAAAATTTGAAGTTCATATCAAGGCCTACGCCAAATAAAGGGTTTAAATTCTGGGGTTTTAATAACCCTAAAGTAGAACACATCTCTAGGGAAGAGATGGATGAATTGCGAAGAAAAAGATTATGTTTCAATTGCAAGAACAATTGGATGTTGAGACACAAATGCAAATCAATAAAGTGCTTTATAATAACCAATAACTAAGACGACTATGAATGAGAAGAAAGAGAGACTTTGGAAGAATTGGATCAAGAGAAAATTGAAGTTATTCACGAACTGTTAAGAGCAATTGATTACTTTAGAATTACTTTATTCTTAAGACTGAATATGGTATTTTATGAATAATGAAGAACCCAAATGTAATTTTTACTTTTGGCTAATATCTATTTAAACTAAAGAGATTAGACCTTAATAGATTGACGTCCTTTCTTCTCTCTCTCCCTCTCTCTTTTCTTCTCTCTTTTTTATTCTTTTATCTACTTTTGTTGATTACATGGTATTAGAGTATTTGACCTTGGGAGTCTAATTTTTGTGTATTGCGCTAGATCTCATGTGAAGGGCATCAGATTAGAGATCACGTGAAGGACATCATATTAGAGGTTCGTCTAAATTTCTTTTTAAGAAACAGTGTGGGGCAGATCTAATAACAGATCTGTCGTCTGACAGTGGTCATGACTCAGATCTGAAATCAGATCTAAATATCGAGATGAAGTCTTGTGTGTCTGTTGACCAGATCTGGTGGTTACAAGTCTGGGTGTTGTGATGAGGTCTTGTAGTGGGTGACGATCAGATCTGACAGTCGCTGATCTGTGTGTCATGGTGAAGATCAAATACAGTCGTTGATCTGCATATCGTGGAGCAGACCCAAACAGAAAATCAAATCCGATTGTAAGTTTTCGTGTCATTTTTGGTTGTCAAAAAAAATTAAAAAGGAGGAAGAATCAGATTTGTACCCTGGCTGAGTTCAGATCTAATTATTTAGTGGATTGTGGGAGTAGATCTGAACAGTGCTATTGCTGGTTGTCGACCAGATTTATAAACTATGACAACATGTTTTTTTTTTATTATTTATGCTGGTGTGCGTGGAAGCCTAATTTTAAGATATTGTAGCAGCGATATTGGTTGTGAATACTTAGTTAATTTTTATTCATTATGGGTGACGTTCCAAAATCTGATCACAAGGCTGAACCGATTGGGGAATATAAAGCCTTCGCCAATCCCTTCTCATATGGGTCATCTGTGAAATTAAACAAAACGAATTATGCAAGGTGGTCCCAAACTTTTATGATGTCTGTGTCTGGACATCATAAAAAATACATTTTGTTAGAATTTGAACTAAAAGAGAAAACAAGAAAATATACTACCTAGGAAGAAGATAATGATATTGTTATGTCGTGGATCATGAATAGTGTTGAACCTCATATTGCAGATGGATTGATTTATTATACAACTGCTAAACAAATGTGGGACAATCTTCGAGATACATACTCTCAAGAAACTAATGTGAGTCATATTCTCCAAGTTGAACAAGAGATATATAATGTGCAACAAGGGGATCAGACTTTGGCCCAATATTATACCTCAGTTAAGGCTGCCTTTGAGGGACTTAATGTTCATAGGCCTCTATGTTGCTCAAAACAAAAGGATCATCAAGAACAAACTATGGTTGCTCGGTTCCTCACAGACCTATCGTCGGAGTACTCAGTTGCTAAAGTTCAAACGTTGACTGGGTCTGATGTTCCTACCCTTGCTAATGCATACAATAAGTTGAGTAGACTTGTCATTTCGCTTCAACAACCTCAACCTGAAACTCAGTCATCTGCTTTAGCTGTCCTATCTGGCTATGGATGAGGTAATATGTTGAATGTTAGAGGAAGATGTCATGGAAGAGGTATGTGAGGTAGAGGTAAACTCCAGTGTACCTATTGTGGAAAATCAGGACATCTTGAAGATCGTTGTTGGGATAAACATGGACGACCTGCTATTCCTCCATCGAAGTCAAATGTTACAAAATCAGAGATAGAGAAGAAAGTTGATCTCCCTAGTGACTCTATTACTCTTAGTCGTGCAAAATATGATGAGTTGGTTGCACATCATCCTCTAAGCTCCTCTTCGCATGTAGCTGGTGTGGCCTACTCAACAAGTGATAACCTATCTCATCAAGGTAGTAAGTGGATTATTGATTCTGGTGCATCTAGACATCTATGTAGAAATTTTTAAAAATTTTCAGTGTTAAAGGCTATTACTGCACATCGGAGTATCTCATTAGCTGATAGGAGTTCATCTCCTGTTGTTGGTCAGGTGAATGTTTCTATTTCCTCTACCTTGCAGTTGAACAATGTCCTTCATGCTCCTTCTTTTCCTCAGAGTTTACTCTCAGTTAGTTGCCTTACTAAAGAGCTAAATTGTAGGGTGATATTTGATCCTATGTGTTGTCACTTTCAGGATTTGCTGTCGGGGAAGAAGATTGGTGAATGCTATGAGGAAAATAGAGTCTACTACCTACATCAATCAGTGTGAACTATTTATTCTGCAGTCAAGTACTCCTCTAGTCTAGTTTGGTGGCATTATCATCTTAGACATCCTTCATTGTCGAAGCTTCATCATGTCATCCCTCAAATTCCTTCTACTACATCATTCTAGTGTGAAGCATGTCAGTTGAGCAAGCATCACAGGAGTTTGTTTCCTTCTAGTCAGAGTCAGTCGAGTCATAAAGTCTTTGAACTTCTTCATATTGATGTATGAGGTCCTAGTAAGATTCCTACAAAGACCCAGTGTCGTTATTATCTTGTTATTGTTGATGATTTTTCTAAGTTGTCTTGGGTGTTCTTAATAAAAGAAAGATATGAAGTTCCTAGTATTATCAAATCTTTGGGTATTGAAATAAAAACTCAGTTTGATTCTTTTGGCAAGATTATCCGCACTTATAATGCTCTTGAGTTTAAAACCAAAGAATTGCTGCAATTTTATCGAGACCATAGAATTCAACCTCAAACCACTTGTGCTCATACTTCCCAATAAAATGGGGTGGCTGAGCGAAAACACATGCATCTTCTTGATGTAGCTCGCACACTTATGATCCAATCCAATGTTCCTACTTCATATTGGGGTGATGCAGTTGTCACAGCCTGCTATTTGATTAACCACATGCCCTCATCATCTTTGGAAGACCAAATTCCTTTGCAAATCATGTATCCTAATGCACCCCTCTTTCCACTTTTGCCCAAGGTATTTTGGTGCGTCTGTTTTGTTCACAAACTTGGACCTGACCATGACAAATTAGCAGCTCAAGCCACTAAGTGTAGTTTTTTAGGCTATCCCAAAAATCAAAAGGGGTACCGATGTTATGATCCTATTTTTCATTAAGAGTATGTTATTGCGGATGTATCTTTCTTTGAGTTTGTTCCATATTATTCCAGTACTGGTTCTAGGATGCAAATTGATCAAGATGATTCCTTTTCTCTTATTGTTCCTCCTTTTCCCTTGGAATCTGTGCCTCCATTACTAAATCAAACTCCACCTACCTCCCGGTTTCACAATCCTCCTTTGGTGTATGTGTATAGAGCTCCACCTGACTCTACCTCCATCTTCATCTTCTCCTGAGGTAAGTGCTTCTAACAACATTGACATTCCTGTTGATGATGACAGGCCAATCGTTGTGTGAAAAGGGAAAAGACAATGTACCTTATACCATATTTCTCAGTTTGTTTCATATGACAGAATTGGTAATCAGATGCAAAAGTTTATTTCAGCTTTATCTGTTGAAGCTATTCCCCTTAGTTACCAAAAAGCACTACTCGATAACAGGTGTTAGTAGGCTATGTAAGATGAAATGAATGCTTTACTTTCTCGACAGACATGGGACCTAGTTGATCCTCCATCGGATGCGGACGTTGTTGGATGCAAATAGGTATATACCATTAAGTATAACTCAGATGGCTCAATTGAGAGGTACAAGGCCAGGTTAGTAGCAAAAGGTTATACTCATACATATAGAATTATTTTTTTTGAGACATTTTCTCCAGTGGCACGGATGGGCACCATTCGCCTTGTTTCACTACAAGAAAAACCCTATTTAGCGACGAACATTTGCGAAGGAAAAAAACCATCGCAAAGTGCTGTCGAATTAGCGAGAGAATGATATTCATCGCTAAAATATTATTTATTTCTGATTTTAGCGACGAAAAATATTCTATCGATAATCCATCGCAACATAACGACATATTAGCGATGGATTTTATTCTGTTGCCATATTCGTTACAGCTTAGCGGCAGATCAACAACGAACCTATTTCATCGTTGAGTCATCGCCAAATAGTGACAGTTTAGCTACGAAATTCGGCTATCATGAATTTTCTCGTAAATCCCTAATTTTTTCTCCTTTCTTTCTCTTTTTTGTTTCCTCTCTGCCGCATCTCTCGGGCCCGCCTCTCGTCGCCCCCTCGGCCCGCCTCCGGCCCTCGGCCGACCTCTTGTTGCCCCACGGCCTGCCGGCGGTCGCCCCTCTTCCCGCCGCTGTCGACTCCCCCCCCCCCCCCCCCCCCCCCTTCCCGCATCAAGTGTTAACCTTCACTAAATAAATAAGTGATGTAGATTGTTTTCATAAAGCGACATTTGGTCAAAATAACTTGCATTAACGAAATCCCAAAGCGAGGTATGAAGATAGGGATGATGAGGGAAAATGTTAAATTTTCAGTGTCCTTGCAACATTTTCATATTGTTAAATTTGACATAGTCCTTGATCTTAATTTCCACAGTCGTTATATTAGCATGTGGCGCATATAAGGATAAATGCAGAAAATGTTCATTCATGAGCTCCCAAGTACTATCCAGCATAGTGACAAATATCTCAAGATTTATGAAAAATCTTGCGATAATATCGTGAGAAATTGCCTGAAAATTTAAAACGGCAATTTCTTGCAAGATTTTTAAAATATCGTGAGATTTATGAAAAAACATAAATACCGTTATTTAAATGTGATATTTATGTTTTAAACCGCTATTTATCATGAAAAAAACTATATATATATATATATATATATATTTATAAATTTTTTATATTTTTAATTAATTTTTTTATTGCCGAGATTTTGCCAAAAAAATGCGAGATTTATGAAAAAATTTCAATTTCTCACGAGTTTTTTTTTGAAAAAAACAAGCCGAAAATAACGTTTGTCACTGTGCTATCCAGTCCGTGATGCCAAAGGCACGCTTCACCGGCAGAAAGTAGAAACACCTGAATTTCAGGAACTTCTTCACGGTCCATTTGAAGGCAAACGCGCTCTAGGGTCTAAACAATACTCAAGCCTTTTTTTTTATCATTCTCGGTGTAGACCCTAGAGCGCGTTTGTCTACAAATCAAGTTGGGTCAAGTTTTGGTCTCATTTTTAAACCTGATTAAAAAATGGTTCTGACAAAACCAGACCTGAAGACGACCCAAACTGACCCGGTTATACCCCTACTCGCATTCATAAGCATGCACCCCTTGCTGCTTGTCGCACCAAACCAATCAGGAAAGGTTTCATGTGTTGTGGTTTTACCAAAATCTGTAAAATCAGGTTTTGTTTATTGTCCCCTGTTAGTAGGGGTGTCAACGGGCCTGGTTTACCCGGACCCAACCCGAACCAAACCCTATAGGGTCCAGGTATGGTGATAAATAAGAAGACCCCATTAAGACCCGGGTCCTGATCTGAAGGTCCAATTAATACATGGACCCGGGTATAGTTTGTGAAATTTTATACCAGACCCGAATCCGACCCGAGTTCCAATTAAGACCCACAAATTTTCAATATAAAAATGATAAAAAAATATAGTTTTATCGGGTCCGGGTTTTGTTCATGTAGTTCTTATCAGGTATAGTTTTTCTTATAGTGGACCCGATTAGACTCGAGTCTGGACCCGATACCATACCCAAAAATCTGATCCAAGTCTGGTTTTATATATATGGGTCCGAACCAAACCCGACCCATTGACACCCCTACCTGTTAGGAATGTACTGGGCATCGCGGCATTGTATCTACTATTCACCGGTAACCTAAGTTGATTGCGGATCAGGTTCAGCATGGGTAGGTCCAACTAACAGATCTTATTCACAACCTGCAATTAGTCCCGTTCATCTTAGTATTACGAGTCCATGTGAGATTTCTCTCGACTTCTTAAGGCAAACACCAAAGAGGGAATGACGACAATCCGGCAAGAGTGAGAATATGATGATTTCTTTGGGGAGAAAGGGCCGGTGGGTGTTGGCTCAATGGAGGGGAAGACAAGATCGTCTCCTACTGGTTCTAAGCAATGGGATCCAGGGAAGGACTCGTCCTCCAAGGCCGGGGGCTGGTCTGATGTAGTTGGAGTAGAGATGTCAACAGGTCGGGTTTGGTTCGGACCCAGGTGGAATCAGACCTGGCCCCGATTTTATGGTATGTAACCAACAAAAATATGGCATTGAAATTTATACTCTAATTTGTGGTTACGATTGACTCTGAGGCATGGATAGGTAGCAAACCCAAAAATACGAAGGAAGTTTCCTTTCGATATCAATAATTTTTTTTGTGGGTGTAGACACGACACCATGTGATCCATTCCACACTAATGAAGATAGGGAATGAGATCTTGGTATTCACTTTCTCCATCTGTTTGAAAATATTTATTTTTTTTGTTCAAAATTTTTCTCAACATTATTTTTGAAATCCTGCAAAACTTTTCTAAGCGCAATCATATATATCCATATGTGCTTTGAAAAAATTACAACAAAATACACATAATAAATATTTCGATCTAAGCTAATCACATTGCACGAATTTGAATTTTGGAGAGTCCTCTGTCACTCAAGAATTTAAGCCATGGTGGGCACAAATCCTCATGCTTCTTGATGTTGTAGTCGACCAAGATCTAATTGGACCCACCATAAGAGAAACCATACCTGGACCCGATAAAAACTACATGAACCAGACCTGAGCCATACCCAGTAAGATATTGTTTTTTTATCATTTTTACATTGAAAAATTGTGTCCTAATCAAAACTTGTTCGGGCCCAGGTCTAGTATAAAATTTCACACACTATACCCCGATACATATATTTATCAGGCCTTTAGATCCAGACCCAGGTCTGGGTAAACCCGACCCATTGACACCCCTAAGTTGGAGGTGGCTCTCACAATTATGATGATCAAAAGTGAGTCTGGAGACAAGAGAAGAGGAGGGGAAGAAGAAGGTGTTCCTCTCTACTCCACGGTACTCTAAAATGATGCAACCTTACCCATGGACTCTCATGGGGGGGGGGGGGGGGGAGAGAGATGCAGGATGAAATTTTAATTCATGTTTTTCAATCTTAAACGATGTTTTTAAAACAACAAGAAGAATTACTAACGAAAAGAAGAGGAGAAAGAAGATGGGTTCAATAAAAAGAAGCAGTGTGGATCCTCTCAAGCCTAAGGCAGACCAGTTGCACCTCTTCGTTCTCCTCCACTTCGGATTGGACACCCAGATCCACTATTCTCAAGCCCCGCTTCCGCACCTCGGTTGGACCCTCCTTCCATAGCCTGAGCTCTGCTTCGGTTACGGGTTGGCTCGTGATTAGCTCCAAGAATAGGACCCCAAATGAGTAGACATCCCACTTGGGGTTGGGGTTGAGGAACCGAAGCGCCTGGTACGGTGAAATGTAGTTGGTGGACCCACCAAGTGGGCTGCTTGACAGCGGGATCTTCAGCGGCAGGCTCCCCCAAGACTGCCGGCTCCCAAAGTTTACTATTGAGCTGCTATAGTTGCTCGCCTTCCCATGGACCAGCTGCTCCAACCCAAAGTCTTCCATCTGTGGCTCTGTGCTTCATTTTCTTCAAATATTCATGAAACGCCTAAATACCTTAGGTCAAAAATTTATTTGACAAGGTTCGATTGAAGGAAAATCTAGGGCTCCCATTAATTGGTCTATGTTTCTCCAACCTCTCCAACTTGGGGGATTGGGGATACATAATTACCTTGCCCTCTTGTCCAAATGGCGTTGGAAGATACATAGGAAAGACGACTCTTTTAGCATAATCTTCTTAGAAAAATGTGATTTGGTGAGATGGCCTTGGAGCTAGTGTGAAAATCATAAATGAAAAAAAAAGATTCGGCATTTGGAAATGATGGGTTACGATGTTGAACCAATTCATTTTGGTTATTCGGGTGGCTGTTGATAACGGTATCGGTACTTTGTTTTGGCTAGATGTTTGTTGTGGAGATAGCAAATTTTGTGATAGCTTCCCAATCTTGTATGATGTTGCTCGAGCAAAATATGGCAAATCCAAGAAGATCTAATCTTTAAACATTAGATTTTATATGGTCCAACTTGACTAAAAGCTGGTTCAACTGGATCAAATTGTCTCAACTAAATCTATTCAAATCCAATCTGATTTGATTGGATTTGATCTATTTTATACAACCTCAAGTAATCCATTAAGGCCCATCTGGTTTGAATCATCAGAACGGGTCTAAGTAAACTTTCTCTGATTCTAATTCAATCAAAATAAGCATGACTAAGCCTCGTTCAAACCAATTTAGTCATACAAGCTATCATGTTTGAACCAATATATTGAATCCAAACAGATTCATTATAAGATGCATGACTCGAATAAATCTGAATCTTCTAAGTCCAATCATATTATATGGATCCAACTTAGTGTAAATAGATCCAAACAAGGTTCACAAGATCTGATATGATCTAACTTTGGACTAAAAACAACAAAAGAATCTATTATGTTCAAAACTGAGTCATCAGTTCTCACCGTTTCACATGACCTAATTTAAATGGATATAGTACAATTCACCATGATTATTGCAATCCAGTTACTAATACAATCCAATGGATTTTATTATGTCCAATTTTGGATCAATATATATAATCCAATCTACAATGCATGATCTGATCCAAAATGAATGACTGAATCAATCCAATCCTAGTATGGTGATACAATTTTAATAGATGGTTATCTAAGTTATTCATTAAGATCAACTTAATTGCACATTTGTTATTTTCACAATACATCTTATCATGATTATAATGAATCTTAATAATTATTTTGGCTCTGCACATACATGAACCCAAAAATATTGATCAGATCCATACCCATAACCAAATTTATTTTAGTTTGATATGATTGCCTTACTAAACCCATGATTATTCTATTTGTCATTTGCCTAAACATAGAGAAATACTATGATTAATTAGAATATTTTTGTCAATTAGTAATTCTCAATAATATTTTCTACAAAACAATCATTTATGCCATTTGTGTTTCTATTCTAGTTTAGGCATGCAACAAGAATATTTAAATGTGCAAAAATACACACAAAATACTAAATTTCATGTAATTTATAAAAGATTAGGCTTCAAGAGGTTTTTAGTAAAATAGAACCTCTTTTTTTAATTTAAAAAACATCAAAGACCTTGTTCTATAATATTCAGCAAAAAAGAACATATTGTCTGGAACTTTTTGAGGTTATCAGAAAAGTAAAACAAATTTTATGTAATAAAATAAAAGTCAAAAGCCTCTATGAGCAAATAAACAGAACAAAAATATTGAAACTGCAAATTCTAAAATTTCTTGAGTTAGACAGAAAGTTACAGGCACCTTTCTGTAATATTCAGAAACCAAAAAGTCTCTTTCAAGAAATAATAACTAGTAGAGACCATGTTACTAAAAATATTCCATCAGGAAGGTCTATTTCTAAAATTTTCCAGAAATAGAACTACTTTTCAATAACTTAGAGAGGATCTTATATGGAATATATCATAACAATATGGACTGAAATAATTTAAAACAAGTTATACCATTAAATAACGTTAAAAAAACAAACAAAAAGGAGGGTCTCTTGACCCTTCCTCTTCTTTGAAAACCGAAGAGGGTTAAACCCTCACCCATTCTCAAAAGCCCGTCACTGCCGCTGCAGTTTCCAGTGACGATACATTGGTGGAGTTTGCCCCAGTCAGCCAGCGATGGAGTCCGACCATTATAGCTGTCGACCGACGCCTTAGTGGTTGTTGATCAAGCCAATTCTGCTTTCACAACACGTTTGGGGCTTTTTCGACGATTTGATGGGTGATCTCCGTCGATTCAAGCTGGACCTTCCGTCGACGATTACCCCCGGACTCCCTATCCCTCTAAATGACCTGAAAATTCTGGCGAGAAGGGTCTCTGACCCTTCTTCTCGTTGTTTCCTTTTTTTCAAAAGAGGGGTTTTCTTCTTCCGAGTTTGATCTTTGATTTAAAGGGGATTTTGATGACTCTCACTTCAAAAACAATGAACAGGAACGTTTGCACCCCGGGCAAACACACGGCTGCCTCTGGCGACCACTAACTGTTTTTTTTATGTGTCACCCCTTCCCTGTTCCTTTTTTCTTTAATGTATTCAGGGAACACCCTAGGGCAGTCGCCAGGATTCCTTTGTTCACTGGATTTTCGGTGACCGTCAACGGAGGGTGACGACCATCGAAAAACAGAAACTAGCTAACCCCTTCCCCCTTAATAATTTTTTTCCTGTATATATATAATTTACATATACCCTGTAAAAGAAAATTTTATCTTTTTTTTTTTCAATTTTCACAAGCAGTGATTTCTCTGTTATTTTTATTTTTACAGGGAATCAGACCTGATAAATTTTGCCTAGGACGGCTACAGCCCTTCCGATGACAGTATCCGGTCACCGGACAGACAACCCCGAGTACGTAAAGATTAAATCCCTCTTCTTTTTTTTTCGTACCCAAAAGAACCGGGTTTCCGTAATAGGGAATTCTTGATTCAGCGTTTTCCCTAAAATATATGAATGACCTTTAGTTGCTAAATTTCTCTGTTTTGATTTTCTGAGATTTGCGTAGATTTGTTCCTATGCCAAGCGCGCACATACCCCTGCCATTTTGAGCACCGACAACGATGGAACACTTGCGGAAGAGCATACCCGGGGTTGAACGTGAGCCGTTTCCCACGGAATCGCCATGGACATATAATCTCTCACAACCTCTTGCCTTTCTCTGTTATCTCTTGTTTTTAGAGATCACTGAATGCACTTAAGTGCATTTTTCATCATATTTAGAACTAGCCTCTAAGGTCATTCTTATGTTCTTAAAAGGGGCTGAATTGGTTCATGTCCAAGAAGTCCCTTCAATCCTAAAGGTTACAACCCTTACACTAAACTGTCAAGGCCTTTGAGAGAGGATGCAACCATTGGACTACCCTCCCAACGGTTACATCCTTATACCACCCTCTGAATCACCTTTTGGCAGTGTAAATTCATGGTGCACACCTTGCCCCTTATGGAGTCACGCTGATTCGGCTGAGCAAGGGCTTATACCTTTCTTTCACTAGTGCAAGGGGGTTGACGCCCATGAGAATGGAACCCTGACCACTGTCTAGTGGCCAAGTCCCTCCTGGCTGCATAAAATCAAAACAAAAAGAACAAATGCACATAAAACCCTCAATTTAGGAACAAAATGCACTTAAACCCTAAAAAATCACAAAAAATAAAAGACCACCCAGAAAAAAATCGAAATTTTTGCCTTTAATGCGGAACTGAATACCCTAAAAAGTTCACCCGCAAATGAGGGTGGGATTCCAGCCTCGGAGGGATAAAAAGTGAGAATTTTGGTGATTTGAATGGCCATTTAACTACGGCTAGCATTTGGGTGAAAAGATCAGGTGCAATATGATTGCACAAATATTTGTGCATTAAGTAAGCACCTGATCACCCTCCATCTTGGGGACAGGCCTGTCAGTTGTGGGGCTCAAGGCCTGATGGAGGGCAATGAGGTGCTTAATGCACCAATTTTGCCATGTGATTGCACCTTATCCGGACTCAACATTTTGCCATAGTTTACAAGGTCTAAGGATGGGTGACTTGTGAACGTCACCAAGTTGACGAGACACGGTGGGTTTGAAATCCACACGCTATAGTGTCCCTTGCTGCAAGGTAGAGGCTGGGTACGCTCGGCTGTGGCCTGTGGCCATGGGGGACATGGCAAGGAAAACATACAACCTGGTTAATGCGGCCGGTTGGTTAGGCCTTAGCTCCAAACCCATGAATTCAACCACCTTTTGTGAATCATAACGATGCTAGTCATAGAGAAACGGACGGAAATGAGGGAATGGTTGCCAATTCTTATATTGGATTCTTTGGGACAAAAGAATTAGTGGAACCACGAAAATAAGAAAACACCCACATTCACTAATTCCTTCTTCATCCATTTGTCCCCAACTCAGATTTGTCATTTCCAATGATAACGCTTTTGGATTTAATGTGATCTTGGAGAAGGGCTCATGCCAACAACAGAGTGGAACACTCCTTGAAAAGAAGTTCAGATCCAAACCGACCCGGATTCCGTCCCATAATACCTAGGTAGGGCCTGGGAGACCAAGGTGCTCTCTCTCTCTCTCTCTCTCTCTCTCTTGTGTCATCTCTTTAATTTAGCTGACCCTTTTATTCTTATAACCCAGTAACAGTAAATATCACACAGAGATTCTTGTTGACAGGAACAACTGAGCTAATTACGAGAGAGAGATCATTAATTCCGTCTCAGGTCCAAGTGAAGGCGATGGGGCTGCGGACCAGGTGCTGCCCATCGGACCAATCCAAGTACCCGAACTTGGACGTCCCCGAAGTCAGCGAGCTCAACGTGAAGGTGACCGTGTAGCTCTCCTTCTGCCCCGTCTGTGTGAAGCTCAGCACCTGTGGCTCCACCACTGTCTTCACCGCGTACGGAGATGATATGGACACGGAGTAGCTGGAGCTCGCCGGCCCCACATTGGTCACGGTCCTCTTGAATGCGATGGTCTGATTGTCGCTTCCTGCGACCAAATGCACCATGAACGATGGATAGTTCAGGCCGCCTTCTCTTCCCGTGCAGGTGAAGTTGCGCCGGGCCACCACCGCGATACGGTCCGCGGAGTATCCAAGCTGGCAGAGGAAGCCCAGGTAGTCGTCGCTGGAGATATCGTAGACCAGGCCCGGATCCATCGCCTTCTGTGGATCCACATGCCCAGCACCGTGAGCGAACGCTGTTGACGGCCCGCCCGTAGCACCATCCAGCAGCGGTCTCCCATTCTTGTATGCGGTGTAGGCGGTGGTCATGAGCGCGGACTTGATGGCCGCGGGGCTCCAGTTGGGCCGAGCGCCCTTGAGCAACGCTGCCAGCCCGCTTACATGTGGGCACGCCATGGATGTCCCTGATATGATGTTGAAGTCGACACGACGATCATCGATTGCGAGATTCGTAGGACCCGTAGCCCGCGTCCATCCGGCGAGGATGTTTACTCCTGGCGCGATCACGTCAGGCTTCAGTATCCCTGGCACAACACCTGAGTTAGGCCCTCGAGAGGAGAATGAAGCGACGACCGGGGAGGGTTCCACCCCGACCCTCGTCCCGCCGATGACTATCGTCGCCGTCATGTTCTGGTTGGAGAAGAGGTGCCTTTTGATCTCATCTCCATTCTTCTGGCTGACGGCCACAGCCGGAAGGAAGTGCGCTTCAGCATATATCACCTCTCCAAAGTCTTCAGTGTTGGCAAGGATCATTCCGACGCCACCTGCGGCCTTCACGACGGCACCTTTCTCAGTCCTGTCGTTGAACCCACGGTCGCAAAGGACGATCTTCCCGGCAACCTTATCCGGCAAGAGTGTCCCACTCATGCAGAGGTTCCCTAGATCCGTCGTGTTGGTAGCATTGCCGGCGTAGATGAGAGGCAAGGTCGCCATCTCCGGCAAGAATTTCCCGCTGTATAGTGAGACGCCACTGTAACTTTTCCCATTTCCGAGGATAGCGTGCGCCGGGAAATCACGATCGATCGTGCTTGCTCCGACGGTCGTGATCCAAGGGGCAACATTTCCGACACCAGAGGGTGAGGGCCCGCGGTTACCTGCGGAGCATGAGACGAAGACGCCGTGCTCCATGGCTGCAAAAGCGCCCACGGCAACATTGTCGTTGTAAAAGTCAGTCGCTGTGCTGCCGATGGAGATGGAGAGGACATCCACCCCGTCGATGATGGCCTTGTCCATCGCACTGAGGATGTCCGATGTCAAGCAGCCGCCAGCCCAGCACACTTTGTAGATGGCAATCCTGGAGTGCGTGGCCATTCCCCGTGCTGTCCCGGTTGCATAGCCGAGGAAGCTCGCGTCGAGGACGGGTGCACCACCAGCCGTGCTCGACGCGTGCGTACCATGACCATCAGTGTCTCGAGGAGATTTCGACTCCTTCCCTTCGTCGATCGGGCCATAAGAAGCCTCGTACCCCACGGAGAAGAACTGGGCGCCAATGAGCTTCCGGTTGCAATTGCTTGCATTGAAATTCTTCCCAGCCGTGCACTCACCCTTCCACTTGACCGGAACAGGTCCGAGCCCCACATCATCATAGGACTTGCTCTCCGGCCACACACCCGTGTCAAGCACGCCGATCACGACGTCCTCTCCTTCTTTTGACTCTTGTAGCAAGCGGTTTTCAACAGTGAGGCCGAGGAATTCCGGCGTCCTCGTCGTGTGGAGTTCGTAAACCATCTCAGGTAGCACCGCGATTACGCCGGGCTTCCCCCGGAGGGATTGGGCTTCTGTCAAGGTCAGCCGGGCGGCGAAGCCGTGGAGTACGGTGGAGTAGGTGTACACGATGCTGCTCCCATCCGTCGACTCTGACACAGAATCAAGCGCCGATTGGTACCACGCTTTAGGGCTCACGAAGCCCACTGGAATCTGGGATCTCATGGTGTGCACAATATAGGTTTACTTCTCGCTCGATGTGACGCTGCCCACCTGGCGGAAGACAACGTTCAAGAAGAAGAAGAAGCAAATGAAGATGCGCAATTTCCTCATTTCCATTCTTTTTCTTCTTCTTTTTTTCCTACTATATGACAATAACAACAGATGGTATTCTCTGGAATTTATCAGTTCTCCAGATGAAGAACGTGATAAAGAACCGGAATAAGTGGAGGGAGTTGAGAAAATAGGGATACTATGGTGTTTTGTTTTCTTTTCTCTGCACTTCTTTTCTTTTTTGTGATGAGCCAAGGTAGTAGTGAGAGGGAACGATGGGCCTATTTATGGGGTGTCTAAACTTAACTTCTACGATGAACATATGAAAAAAATGGACGAAACGATGGGTGGTTGCCCTACGTGTAAGGTACAGCCAAGGCATAGAATGAAAACACGAATGCAAGGTGAGAAGTAATCCCAAGGTATGCCACTATATATACTAGCAAAATGCATGTGCACGAGTGCACATGGAAGGCCAAAAAGAAGAAAAAATAATATTTATATATCGAGGGTTTCTGCTTTTACCTGGTAAAACTACTGCTATTATGCAAGGCAAATTATTTACACTTTAGATATGGCTCATTTAAAATGATGCTATACGTGGGATGGTGGACTTTACAAGTAGAGACGTAAATAAGTAAAGAAAGGGCAGGTTAAATGGTGAAACTATACGTACACATGTCTCAACATCCAGCCTTTTCTTATTTGCAGCCAATGAAATACATGGTAATGTTATTTCTTAGCCAATAGAAAACAGGGAACCTTTAATTTTTGCAAATCTTGGGACTGAGAGTGGTGCTGAATAGGGGTGGCAATCGTGTCGGGTTGGCGGGTCGACCCGACGGGTTGGCGGGTCAGCATACCTCAACCCGAACCCAACCCGTTTATTAAACGGGTCGGCTGTGGCAAACACGAACCCGACCCATTTAATAAACGGGTAACCTGACACGACCCGCCAACCCATTTAATAAATGGGTTGGGTCGGGTAAACGGGTTCTCAGGTTCTCAGGTCAGGTTGACGGGTTGGCGGGTCGACGGGTTGGCAGGTTGACGGATCGGGTTGGCGGGTTGACCCACCCGCCTAACCCGTTTATTAAACGGGTCAGCCGGGTTGGCGGGTTGGCATACCCCCAACCCGAACCCGACCTGTTTAATAAACGGGTTACGCGGGTCGACCCATTTATTAAACGGGTTGACTTAAGCCCAACCCGAACCCGCCTAAGAGGCGGGTTGGCGGGTCGTGTCAGGTTTTGTCACCCTTAGTGCTGAATCCCACGTCTGTGTTCGGGGGTCTGAATGAGCACAACGTATACAAGCACATGAGGCTCGTATTCCCGTGTATGTTGACATCACTTAACATTGAAGTCTTGTGTGGTTGCAAAGACTTAAGTACCCTTTCTTGCTATTCTTGCTATAAAACCACGGTTTGAGAAAATAACAAAAATATCCTTCATTCAAAAAAGGAAAACAAACAGTTCAAAAAAAGGACAAACATGTCCTTCACCCAGAAAGTCGAGGATGATGTTGACTCTTCAAAGTCTACACAGCGAAACGAACTTTAGTCGATGATCCGATGGTGATCCGGCGAAACAATGGTGAGCCGACGATCCGATGGTCATCCGGCGAAACGAACCTGAGCCATCAAAAATGTCTGTTTGAACTTTTCATCATCATCTTCTTCTTCTTCCTTCTCCGTAAAACACTGTAAAACTCTCTCTCTCTCTCTAGAGAAGAAATCAAGGGAAGCAAAGAGTTCCCCCTAGAGAAGGCCATGAAGATCAACCCTCTCACTCTCTCTTTATTCTCTTTCTACTTCTGTGCACATCCAGCAGATGATCCTACATTGCTCCATCAAACACCGACTGACCTGCACACTAACTGTAGCATCGTTCAACTTAATTCGTTGTGAAGCCTGATTTAAAGTTTTTGCCCTTACAGAAGGGGGGTCCGGAGGGTCCCCCCCGGCGCGGGTCTCCAACGAGCCTGATTTTTTTGCCCTTGATTCGTTGTGGAGCCTGATTTTTTTGGGGCCTTGATTCGTTATGGAGCCGGATTTTTTTGGGGCCTTGTATAATTTTTTTATTTTCTTTCCCTCTTTTAACTATCGAAAAAGAGCAATAAAACGTTTTGTTAAATCGTGTGGCTCATGTTTCCATCGGTTGTTTCTTGCTCGAGGTTTTTGTAACACCCCTTCCCACGATTTTTCTATTTTTTTTTCTGTTTATTTTCCATGATTTTTTCAGTGACACTCCTACAATGATTTTTAGTGTTGTCGGGTCTCCAACGAGCCTCATAACAATTTATAGTGTTGTTCGGTCTTCCAACAACGATTTGTAGTATTGTCGGGTCTTCCTACAATTATTTATAGTGTTTTCGGGTCTTCAACGAGCCCCACAACGATTTATAGTGCTATTCGGTCTTTCAACAACGATTTGTAGTGTCTTTCGCAAATCACTATAGCGATTTATAGTGTTTTTGGGTCTCCAACGAGCCCCACAGCGATTTATAGTATTGTTGGATCTCACTATAGAGATTTGTAGTGTCTTCCACAAATTACTATAGCGATTCGTAGTGTTATTCAGTAAGCAAATCGCTATCCAAATTAGGACCAACTTGTCAGGATCATATCTCCCTAACCAGAGGTCATATTCCAAATCCGTAAATAGTGGTGTCTTTGTTATTGAGTCTAGTTTATTCTTGTAAATTTTTAGCGACTTCTATTGTCATTTTATTTCTCATTTTAACTAAAAAACAGACCCCTATTATGGTGTTTTCGGATCTCCAACGAGCCCATAACGATTTATAGTGTTGTTCGATCTTCCAACAACGATTTGTAGTAATGTTGGACTTTCATACAATAATTTGTAGTATTTTTGGGTCTCCAACGAGCCCCACAATGATTTATAGTATTTTTGGTTCTCCAACGACCCGTGCCGGGGGAGAGCCCTCAGACCCCCCTCCTGTTAGGGCAAAAACTCTAAATAAGGCTCCACAAGTCATCAAGTTGAATGATGCTACCCACGCTAGGAGGAGCCCTCAGACTCTCCTTATGTAAGGGTAAAAACTCTGAATCAGGCTCCATAACTCATCAAGTTGAATGATGCTACCCACGCTGGGAGGAGCCCTGAGACGCCCCTTCTGTAAGGATAAAAACTTTGAATCAGACTCCACAACTCTTCAAGTTGAATGATGCTACCCACGCTGGGAGGAGCCCCCAGACCCCTCTCCTGTAAGGGTAAAAACTCTTTATGAGGATCCACAACTCATTTAGTTGAATGATGCTACCCACGCTGGGAAGAGCCCCAAAACCCTCCTCTTGTAAGGGTAAAAACTCTAAATCAGGCTCCACAACAGTCAATGTGCAGGTTGAATGATGCTACCCACGCTGGGAGGAGCCCTTAGACCCCTCTTCTGTAAGGGTAAAAACTCTGAATCAGGCTCCACAACAGTCAATGTGCAGGTTGAATGATGCTACCCACGCTGGGAGGAGCCCTTAGACCCCTCTTCTGTAAGGGTAAAAACTCTGAATCAGGCTCCATAACTCTTCAAGTCGAATGATGCTACCCACGCTGAGAGGAGCCCCCAGACCCCTCTCCTGTAAGGGGTAAAAACTCTGAATCAGGATCCACAACTCATTTAGTTGAATGATGCTACCCACGCTGGGAGGAGCCCTCAAATCCTCCTCTTGTAAGGGTAAAAACTCTAAATCAGGCTTCACAACAGTCAATGTTCAGGTTAGTCGGTGATTGATGGAGCAATATATGATCTTTTATTGGATGTGCACAGAAGCAGAAAGAGAAGGGAGAGAGAGAGTGAGAGGGTTGATGTTCATGGCCTCCTCCAGGGGAGATTTCTTTCTCGGATAATCGTGCAGTGCAGAGACTGGGTCTTAAATAATCATCTTCGGGGCACTTACGTGATCTTTACAACCACTCATTTTCTAGAATTATCATTTTTTTTGGCACCAATGAAGGAGAGGGTACTTAAGTCTTTGCAATCGCATCAAACTTTAACGCTAATTAATGCTAACAAACATGGAGATACGAGACACACATGCTTATATACGTGGTGCTCTTTGGGACCCCCCGAACATGAGATGTAGCTAACTGCCATGTTCGGTGGTGGGGGGGGGGGGGACATATAACCTGCTTCGCTTTTATATGCAGTTCTCTCTCTCTCATAGACCGAGTCGTTTTCTTAGTTCTTCTCTTCCCTGCCAGTTGTTCTTAAGACTTCAAAAGTGTTAAAAGAGCAAAAAAACTCTCTGTCTCTCTCTCTCTCTCTGACCGAGTCATTTTTTTGTCTTTTTTTATGAAGTTTGTCTCTTGCCTGCCAGTTGTTCTTGAAAACTTTTCATAGTGCTAAAAGAGAACACCTTAGAAAAGCACCAACAAGTAGAGCTGAGAGAAGAACCCAGCTGTTCGTGGTTCAGCTCAATTCAGCTCGTCCCTAACTCGTTCGTGATTGAATTAAATAGATAGAAGGATGATCCTGAATATATCGCCTACAGCTCGTTTACCTGCTGCCCTATTTGTGACCATCTCTTAGCAGTCTCTAGGATGTTTATGACATAAAGCCCTTTAGTAGCTACTAATTTCCCTACCTTTTTCACTGAAAGTGACGGAAAAAGCAATTGTCAATAAGAGGACCCATTGCATTCAATGTCATTGAACGCGAACCACAAAGGTGGGCACATTGATGGTCCTCAATTGACGTGGAGGATGCGGCCTGAACTTCTTTTTCTTGACAAAACCGTCTTCTTGCCCCACCTTGGGATCAGTATCTCCTCCTTGCATCCAAAAGTAAGATGAAAAAAAACAAATCTCCTCGTTGACGGACTTTTCTTTTCTTCCAAATGCCTTTCGACCATGAAAAAAATGACCCCTTTCAAATTTGAGACAAGTCCAAGTTTTAGCCGCTTCATATTCCAAAAAACAAAAGGCCACTATCTTTTTACTGGCATCTTCCCAGGCACATCTAAGTTGGGAGTTTTTCTAGGCATGGAATTAGCTTTAAGCCTTATTTTGTTTCATTTTCATACAAAGGAAAGGCTTTTCATGAGAATGGGCAAGGATTTCTTAAAAAATCTGCCAGCTCAACCTTTCCATGTGAAAGCTTTTTATGCCTAGGTGGTATGAAAAGAATTGCACATAAAAAGTTACAGGTGGCCAGAAAAAAAGCTGCGACTCACTTTTGCCAGCCTGATAATTTTCCACCACAATGATTTGATGTTTGTTTCTTACATGGTGGAAAAGGATTCAGCACTTTTCAATTAAGTTGCATGAAATAAAACATACAAGGGTTAAGTCTCCTGGTTTCACATTATTTTTTACCAACCATAGAACTTAAGATTTTCCTATAAGTTACGTAGAAGTCACATTCCCATGACAAGATTTATGTGGAACTAGCGTCTTTGTCACGTGACAAGTTTCATTTGTTCATTGTGGAAGCAGTGGTGGGAAAAGTAGAAAAGTCAGTCAACGAAGAGGAGATATTGGAATTTTATAAAACCCTCTGCCTTGGCGATAAACGGTACAAAGTGCGGTACCATCAAGGTGTTGGTGGGAGTCGGTGGGACCATACTTTTTGGATCCATTTTCGGACGGCAAGGACCTTGCTCAAGGCCTCTATAGTCTCTTAGCGGAGAAGTTTGGAGTTGAGTTATTCTTTTTAGCTCCTCTCGCTTTTTCGACCTTGTACTCGGCGCCACTTGTGAGTGTGTGCGTGAGTTGTAATTTCCACTAATCACTCCACGCTATTACAAGGTGAATTGAGGGCTTCATCTAGCTCAATGCTAGCTTACAAGGATTAACAAAAATTTATCAAAATTACCACCACAAGAAAAATGCCAAATAGCGGCGGACTTTTGCGACAGATTAGCGAGAGAAAAACATCTGTTGCTACGCTCATAAATATTTACGAAATTAGCGACGAAAAAACATCCATCGTCAACTCCGTCGCCAAGTAACGACTGAAATTTTATGTCGCAAAACCTGTCGCACTTAGCGATGGATATAGCGATGGAATAATTCTGTCGCTAGTTAGTGAGGGCATTTGCGACAGAAATATTTCGTCGTTAACTTTCGATGTAAATACCCCTAGGGCAAGAAATTGATTTTTTTTTTTTACTCTCACCTACACCGCTCGCTCTCTCTCACCCGCACCGCTTTCCGTCCTCTCTTTGGCTAGCGCCCCCTCCCTCTCTCCGGCTACCGGCGACCGCCCCCACTCTCTCAGGTAACTTCCTCCCCCAGTCTTCTTATTCATCATCTCCTTCTCGCCCTTCCTCTTCTTCATCTTGTTTCGGTAGGGGCGTCGCCCCTGCCGCCTGTCGTTTTTCAGCAGACTGACAGAGGCGATGCCCCTGCCGCCTGTCATTTTTCAGCAGACCGACAGGGGCGATGCCCTTGCCGCCTTTCTCCTTGGTCAAGAAGAGTCGAGCCCTTTTGCCTCTTTCCTCTCTATCAGGCAAGGGGTTCGCCCCTGCCGCCTTATTTTCCAGCATGGGCGATGCTCTTGCCCCTCTCGTTTTTATGGTAGGCAGGGGCAGAGCCCCTGCCTGTCTCTATTTTTTTTTTGGCAGGGGCACCCCTGCCTCTCGGGTCTTTGTAGCAGGCAGGGCGAGGCCCTGCCTCTTCCCGTCTGACGGGGGCTTTGGCCCTACCGTTCGGGATTTTTGGCAGGGAGTACGAGGCCCTGCCTTATGATCATTGCAAAATTTTTACTCTTGTATTCTTCTCTTCCTTCTCTTTTCCTTTCTAACCTCTATTTTCCTTTTAAAGGGAAAATAAAAGACAAAAAAGAAGAGAGAAAATAAAATAAAGAAGAGAAAGAAACTCTTTTGCAAAGGTCTCACTTGACCTTAATTTTGAAAATGTTTTGAAATTACTCACCTCCGTTTTTGAAATATTACGGGAAAAATAGAGAGACAGGATTCGCTCGTCGATACGAGGTTCGACCGTTCCTGGCACCTTTACCAGAGGTAATCAAACTTATTCCTTTTGCTTTACCTAAATATTGTCTAAGAATTTATTCAAAATCTAAGAATGCACAAAGAATCATGCTTATGCGAATGAAAAGATGTATGCTCTTTTGAGAAGAATAATTTGGAAATTTTGAGATTTTCTAAGTGATTTTTGAAATAAATTTAATAATATATTGAAGAAATGGTTTTTGAAAGTCGAAGATTTTGAATCTAACTTAGAACTTGAAATATATCTGGAAAGAGACTTGAAGTTTTAAGTTTTGGGATGATCAAAGATTGTGAAGATAGCTCTTGGATTTGAAGAAATGAAGGAAAAAGAAGAATTTGGAACTGAGATAGAATTTTGAAGTAAGAATGAAACTTCAAAGTCAAGATAAACTTTGAATTTGAGTTGATTCTCAAAAATCGATTTTGAAAAAGGGAATTTTGATTTTGAGCTTAAATTCAAAACTTGAAACAGGAACTGAATTTGAAAGTTAAAAGTGAATTTTGAAAATAGAGTTGGAATTGGCATCCAGATTTGAAAGTCAATGTGAGATTCGAAAATGTAATTGAGTATAGAATCAAATTGGAAAATGGGATTAGATTTGAAAATATGAATCCAAGATGGAATGGGATTTGAAATCTGAAATCCTAGATGGAATTGGATCCAAAATCTGAAATCCAAGATGAAATTGGATCCGAAATCTGAAATCCAAAATGAAATTAGATCCAAAAATCTGAATCCAAGGTGGGATTGGAAGATGGATCTGGATTTTGAGAATCCGGATTGAATTTGTTTTTAGAAGTGGATTTGAGAAATCCAAGTGAAATCCGAAAGTGTAGAGTTGAATTTTAGCACTAATCTTAATCTCAAAGTGATTTGAAGATTAAAAACTCAGAAGATTTCAAAAGAACTTGGGGATTTGGGAATTGAAGTGAAGAAGAGAAAATAAACTTGGTTTAAAACTTGAGATTTTGAAATCAGGTGATGAATCTGGGATTTCAAAGTTGAATTGAACTTTGAAATTCTATCTAAAATATTGAATTTAAACTTGAAATCGAATCCTAAAAATGAATTTGGAACTTCAAAGTTGAATTGAACTTTGAAATTTGATTTGAATTGGAATTTGAATTTTGAATTTAGAAATGAATTTGAAATTTCAAAGTCAATATGGACTTTGAAATTGGAGTTTGAATTTTGATAGAAAGATGAATTTGAATTTATAAATAAGAAATGAAGATTGATTTGAGAAATGAAGAAGAATCATCTCAAAATCACTTAGATTTTGAAAAAGAATTTGAAAATATAATGTAATTCTATCCTAAATGATGAATGAATTAAAGAATTTTGAAAATTTGATATTGAAAAGCACATTTTATTCTTTAAATGAATTGAAATAAGATTGAAAATATAGTACATCTTTGACTATAGTCATAAAATGTATTATAAGATAATCTATATTTAAATTCAAATGAAGAATAAAACACATTTTGGTGCCTTTATAGAGTTTGAAATGAAATCAACTCTCAATGTATCTTGACTATGGCCATTGATATATATTTTGAGTTAATTGTAAGTTAAACTTTGATAAAGAAAGAAAAATTTAGAAAAATATGATGATTTTTGAAAAGAGATTCAGTGTGGATCCAGTGTTATTCCATAAAAGATGAAAATCATAAGTTTTGTTCACACCTTTGACTATGGCCATTGATGCAAATCGTCAACTTAGGATTTAATCACCTTTTATTAGAATGAAGCGCGTGCCATTCGTGGTCCCATTCGTGAATTTTTGAAATAAAAGAGAAAATGATATAAAAAAAAAGTAATCTTATGCTCATCTATTTTATTCTAATATTGAAAAGTAAAGAAATTCTCATTATCATCTAGCTATTACAAATTTGAAATTACATTGAAATTCAAATTTCTAAAAAAGGAACAATTCATGTCTTTTCTGCAAAACAGGGTTAGTGTAAAACAATATTTGGAAATATGAGGCAAGATCTAGAGGTCATGGTTATATTAAATAGAGAATGCACACATGAAGGCATTTATCTAAATATATATATGAATGCATTCATCTAACTGAGAATGAGGGTGATGGATGCCATGATGGGAAGGCTGTGAGACTACTTGGTTGCAAATATAGGAATGTTGTGAAATGCATCTAAGAAACTATGAAGAGGTGAAGTAGGGCATGTGAAAGTGCATGCTGATGTTAGGGATCAAGTGTTGTGTGGAGGTCTCGGCAATGGGATTTTGTGAATGAAGGGTATGGCAGAATGAAGTGAGGAAATGCATTGAATGGAGGTGATATGATGCAGTGGCTGGAGTGAAGATGTAAGAGTATAACTGGGGCTGTTGGTTCGGATGCAGCATGGGCAATATGTGATGGATGTGCACAATTGTGAAAATATAGATACATATGCTGAGGGTTGAAATGAGGTGGATTACATATGGGAAAAACCACAGGAGTTGGTGATGGTAAGGAGATAGCTATAGGTATGACAACAGCTAAGGGGGGTGGAGGTATTGTCATAAGTGCTATGGGGAGAAGGTGAGGAGGGTAGGTAACTGGGCTGAAGCATATATGGAGTAGGGGGAAAATGGTGGCGGCAGTGAGGGAAAAGGATAAATGCAATGGGAACCAAGTGATACCTATATGCTACGAAGGTGAAGGTATCATTAGTGAAGGAAGGATATAGGTAATAGGGTGTTGTGGTAACAGTGCTGTTGAGTGGTTTCGATGAAGGTGGTGCTTTTGCTGCAAGGGAGGTCATGTTGCAGAAGGTAAGTGTTATGCTCTGTACAAGATATGGTGTGTACTGGTGGTGACTATACAGAGATGTGTGATGTGCCAGCACGGTGATTGCAGTATGCTAGTGTGTGAAGTGTAGTGAATAGTGATTTTTGCAGAGGGAATAACGTGCAGTGGGCTGTTGGAATGTATGAATGATAAATGGCTATACAGGTGGACAAAAGGGGAATAGAACTATGGTGTAGACGCAACAGGTGCAAACTAAAATCTAGAGATGCAAAACAAGAAAAAGAAAAAAGGAAATAAAACTGACTTCAGGAACCATCGCCCCCCTCCCTTTTGATCTTTCTCTTGTAGATGTATAACTATCAGCAAGGATATTTGTGACTAATGTGGCAAGCTGTGACTTCCATAATCTCTCTTAATGTATTCACAGTGTTCACTGTGTCATTCGACAATGCTAGATCAAGAGAATCTACCAGCTTACCATTCGGGACCAACCCAACCAAACTCTTGGATCAGAGAAATTGATCTCCTTTGCCCCCAACCAACTAAATTACTTCAGGATCATTTCATCATCTCTTATTGACTCATTCGACCTTGTTGCTTATGAGTCTCGATGTATCCCTTTTGATTCCAATGTTTTCCCTAGATTGGAGTAGAATGCAAAGTTGAAATAATGTCTGCATCACCCAATTTTGGGAGAAAGAACCTCTGGTATCTAGATATGATCACATGTGGAAAGCAATCAATATCGATGCTTACCAGGGCAAAATTATGTGTTGAGGAACTCAATCAATGCTCTTTAAGATTGTACTCGAGGAATCAAAGGGCAGACTGTCACAGTTATCAACTATAGACTCCCTGTACAAAGATGACCTTGGAGATAAACCTGTATCCTCAAAGTGATTCATGACATTTTTAAAGTCAAAATCGCCAACTAGACTTACTTCCTTCATTCTTATATATATATATATATATATATATATATATATATATATATATATATATATATATATATATATATATATATATATATATATATATATATACCAGAAGATCTGAGATATTCACATGACTAGCATTTTTAGAACTCAGGGATATGGCATATGAGAAAGAATGTAAAACAGAAGGAGACGAAATGCAAAGACCACAGACGGATTGACTCCGTCAGCACAATAACAAACTCAAAGCGTAAAAGTACAGAAATAAAGAAAATCTGAGCATAAAAGCAAAAGATATATCTAGTGGGGAGATGTAAATGTCGGGTTGCATATTAATAATATAACTAAGAGAGATGGAAACAACATATCTTTAAGTCGATTTTCTGCATTTTAATGGGTCCCAATAGTCATCTTCAACCGACTGAGGCATTTATAGCAAATGCTGCTATGAATCAGATTCCGGCAATGGACACTGTGATAAAATATGTCATGCTTGATGCGATGGATATTGTAAACTCTTGTATGTATGATAGTGGGTCGTGTGAAATGATTTTTACAACATGATTCGAGGAAGAAGTTTTTTGCAGGAAAATAAAACTGAAGCAAAATGAGAAACAAGGTAAATTATGCCCTTAAAACTTTTACAGATATAGTAAATCACAGTTATAGTGAATGACCAATGAGATAAGATGGATGAAATGGTGTTGATCACGCAATAGGATAATCCAAATCAAACGAAATTAGAAGGGCTTTCAATGCCGTGACCAACCGAATATCAAAATGTAGTTAAAATGAGCCAAATATACTAAACAACATGAAATAAAAGCCTTTAAATGCTATGAAATGTGATCAAAATAAAACAGGAAGTTAATCACAATAGAGAAATGATTTGATGAAACAACCTACAGAAATCACAAAATGATGCAAGCACGATATAATGTAAAAAAAAAAGAAAAAAAAAGGAGGACAAGAAGGGTAAGTATTCTGTTGCAGAATGTAGGTTGATAATGTTATAAACAGATCAACGCTATGCGTTATGCCCTAGATCAGCAAGAGTCGTGAATCCCATAAAAAAATGAAAGGACAGGAAAATAAGATGAAGTAAAAGAACGAGTGATATCAAAAGGTAATAGGATTAAAATGAGAATAGAACAGGAAATTAAAATATAACGGGAAGGGAAAACTTAAAGTGTAGATCGAGAATCTGGGCACAAACCAACAACCGAAAATCAAAAGACAACAAAATAGAAAAATCACCAGCAGAGATTAAACGCAAATAAGAAAACGAAAAATGAGAGAAATTAGAATACAGAAAGGGAATTTAAATCTACATGACAATTGAGATCAACAAACAAACAAAAAGAAGAATAACTTTTCGCAAGATCAAGCGGGGATTATTACCCGATCATTAGGATGGAACAGAGCATATAAACAAACCATAAAAGAAAACGGGAAAGAAAAAGAAAAAAAAGGAAACATAAAAAAAAAATATTGGAATGAGATCATTCCAGTGTTATTGTAGCAACAGGTGAGTCGATCCTGCTATATGCAGGTTGATTCCACCATTAGTGCTTTATAAAATGAGAAGAGATCCAAACAAAGAGATGTAATAAAAAGAGAAGAAAGTTTTGCAGAAAAATCAAAAGGAGAGAAGACTGATCACTTACCTATCGCTGAGGGGGGGGGGGGGGACCTTTTCTGCTAATGGGAGAAGAACCAGAAGAAGACCGGGTGGAAGGGTGAGAGTGGATGAGAGGAAATCGTCAAGTGGAGGGGTGAATCGCGGATGGGAATGAGGAGGCCTACAACTACCTTTTTATAACGGGAAAGCATTAGAAGATTTTCAAATAGGGTCCCTAATTTTTTGAAAATTTTTCAGAAAGTGGTTCCCTTTGAAGAATTTTTCTAAAAAGATGGTTTAAGTAAAAAGAAACTTTCAAAAAGGGCTTCTAAAACCCATTTTTTTGTATTTTCTTTTTTGTATTTTGATTTTTTTGTTCTTTTCTTGGCATTTTCTATATATATTTTTTTGTATTTTAGAAATAAAACTCTAAAAATAAAGGATTTAAAACTATTTTTTGGTATTTTTAAGAAATATTTATAAAAGAGGGGTTTTCTGAGAATTCAGGTTTGACTTTTGGAAATTTCTTCAGAAAACAGGTTTGAATCCGAGGTTTTGAGAGAATATTCGAGTTTTGAATCTCAAATCGAGAAATACAGAGCAGTGGATCCAAATGGATACCAGATGAACTGTTTGAGCCTTTTAAATATTATTTTTGATATTTTGCAATTTCAATTTAAAAATTGGATAACGAGGCTCAGATTTTGACTTTGATATTGGATCTGGAACCGAAATTGAGTTAGATACAGAGAATTTATTTGAATTTTAGTAAATCTGAGAAATGACTGAAATTTAGACTGAAACTGACTCAATTTACTCAGAAAATGGGGGCCAGGGGAAAAAAGGGAATATTTATAAAAAATTTGAAAATTTTGGGGTGTTCACATGCCTCCTACAGTCTGGCAGAGGCCTCGGCCCCTACTGCTCAGGTTTTTCGACAGGCAAGGGGCAAATCCCTCTGCCTCTGTGTGTTTTTTATTGGCAGGGGGGGTGCCTTTGTGATTTTCTGACAAGCAAGGGGAGCCTCTGTGATTTTCTGACAGTCAGGGGGGAGCCTTTGTGATTTTCTGACAGGCAGGGGGTGCCTCGATTTTTTTTGTTTTGTTTTAATCTTTTTAGCATTCAACTAAGTTTTTGGTGTGATTTTCAGCAGGTTTTACTATTTTTCAGTAAATATAAGGAGCTCTGAGCACTGTGCTTATAAAGGATTTCTGGTGAAAAGCAATTCAAATCGGGTAAATACCCGAGGTGAGTGAGTGATGCAAGTGCATCACATGTTATTTAATTTATTAGATGCAACACTTTTTTGTTCACACACTCACTTAGTTGTGGATATCTAGGACTGCTATGATGGAGTTTGGAGATCATGCTGAGCATGACTTTAATGTATGAGAATAGAAATGTTCTTATTTTTGGAGTACGGATTTCATGCTAGGCATGGTAATAGTTAGCGGGATATTGGAGTGCGTTTGTTGCAGGTACATGTTTGATATTGTTTTGATATGAATGTATTGCAATGTTTGATGTTTCTGTATCCATGCTTGCATGAAGTTATTTTTCATTTGATTATGACTTCTATGTGAAATTGTATCATGAATTTTTTGTTCAAATGAATATATTTGTGTCATCATAGCATTATTAAGATTTTTTTAACTAGTGATGAAAATATCTGTAATATTTTAGGACAAAATGACTGCAAACTGTGAATGGATGTATCGTAGGATAGTTGATAATGAGGTGTCGCATGAATATATAGACGGTGTTGACGATTTTATTAAATTTGCAATGGCAAGTGTCAGTACAGTGGATCCTACCAATCAGATCAGATGCCCCTGCATAATGGGTAAGAACAATCGATTTGTAGAACCTCGTGGCGTTAGACATCACCTATACAAGAAGGGTTTTGTTAGTGGTTATCAAAATTGGATGCTTCATGGTGAAGAATTTTAGAATAAATATGATGCAAAAGTGAATATGGTGCACGATAATCCATATGTGAACCTGATATTTGATGTCGCAGGACCGAAAATGGGTTCTGCTTTGGGACATAGTGATGCACCAACTGGGTAGAGGAAGAAGCAACAAACGATACAACTAGTACATTCTATGACTTAGAGATGCTGATGAACCGTTGTGGAATGGTTGTGAGAGTCACACTATCCTGTCTGCAGTTCTTCAACTACTGAATATGAAATGCGAGTTTAATTTGAGTCAGTCATGTTTTGACCGTCTGTGCTCTATTGTGAAGAGTATGTTGCCTAAAGATTAAAAATTGCCATAAAATCTCTACCGTGCGAAGGTTATGATCAATGCTCTAGGTATGGGGTATCAAAAGATAGATGTTTGTCCCAATCACTGCATGTTGCATTTTAAAGATCAAGAAAAAAGCAGATCATGTCCATCATGTGGACATCCTCGGTTCAAGACAAAGACAATGGGAAATGGTAGCACAATATCAAAAGAAGTGTCGTATAAGTCACTCCACTACTTGTCTCTCACCCCTAGATTGCAACGTCTTTATATGCCTTTGAGGACAACTAAACAAATGATATGACATGTAAATAAAGTTTGACATAATAAAGACGAGATCACACATCCTGTTGATGCAGAAGCTTGGAGGCACTTTGATCGTACTCATCAAAACTTCACTTTGAAAGTAAGAAATGTTAGGTTAGGTTTATGTAGAGATGAATTTAATCCATTTGGGGGTAGATCAACCCCATACTCGTGTTGGCTAGTATTTGTCACCCCATACAACCTTCCTCCAAGCTTGTGTATGAAGCGTCAAAATCTTTTTTTGTCTCTTGATCTCTAGTTTGACATGTTTTGACCAAAATCTTGATGTATATTTGAGGCCATTGATTGATGAACTGAAAATACTGTGGGATGACGGTGTTTTGATATACGATGCCCACAAAAAACAAAACTTCAATATAAAGGTTGTTATTCTTTGGACAATCAGTGACTTCCCTTCATATGGTATGTTATCTGGTTGGAGCACACATGGGAGGTTAGCATGTCCGTACTGCACGGAGGATACAAAATCGTTTAGATTGACGCATGAAAGGAAGCCGTACTGGTTTGATTGTCACCGTCGATTTCTACCCAACGATCATCTGTTCCGACGATAAAAGAATATGTTTCGAGCAGGCACAACTGAAATAGAAGGTCCACCAACAAGGTTGTCTAGCATAGAGATTTTAAGAAGATTGTGATACTTTCCATGTGGACTGACAGATGCCGGTAGGGCAACACTCTTTATTGGATTTGAGAAGAATCATAATTGGACAAAAAAATCTATATTTTGGGAACTACCATATTGGCCAACCTTATTGATATGACATAATTTAGATGTCATACATGTGGAGAAAAATGTGTTCGATAATATATTAATACAATAATGAACATGAAAGAAAAAACAAAGGATAATCCGAAGGCACGTATGGATTTAAAAGTGATATGTAAAAGATCAGAATTGGAACTCAAAGAGTACAATTGCAAAGTACTGAAACCAAAGGGGAGGTATGTGCTTGGTATAGATCAAGTAAAGCTGGTATGTCAATGGTTGAGGCAGTTGAGATTTCCAGACGGCTACGTTTCTAACATTGCTCGGGCTGTGAAGATAGATGATAGACAATTATATGGGTTGAAGAGCCATGATTGTCATGTCATTATGCAACGGTTAATACCCCTAGCATTCCATGATATGTTAGACAAACCTATATGGGGGTACTGTCTGAGTTGAGTAGATTTTTTAGAACATTGTGCGCAACTGAAGTTGTAGTATCTGAGGTAAAGAATCTAGAGGAATCTGTCGTAACTACTATTTGTCAGCTGGAGAAGATATTTCCACCAGCATTTTTTGATGTTATAGAACATGTGGTCATACATTTGTCATATGAACTTAGGGTTGGTGGACCTGTGCAATATCGGTGGATGTACCCATTTGAAAGGTATATGTTTATTTAAAATTTCCTTTTCAATACTATTAAGAAATTTATTGTAATCGAAGATGTATATTGTTGACAGTTGCATGTTTGACTTCAAAAAAAAGTTTCGAAATAAAGCAAGAGTAGAAGTCTCTATTTGTGAGGCATACACCTTGGAAGAGATTTCAAATTTCTCATTTATATACTTTGAACATCATATTCCAACACATTACACATGCCCACCTCATAATGATGATGGAGAACAATTAACTGAAACTGACAAATTGTCTATATTTCAACCACTTGGACATGCTTTTGGCAGTTGCTGGTCAAGACTCTTGGAAGATCGAGAGCAAGACGCAACACAAATATATATCATTTTCAATTGCTCAACAATCGACCCATACATTGAGTAAGTATATATATTGTCAAATTTGTGAGTATTTCTGCATACTTATTAATCAATTTTTTATATCACGTCACATTGCAGGAAGCAGAAAAAGAAAATATTGTGCCTTCCAAGAATGTGTTTGTTGAAACACATAAACGTAAGAGCACGGAAGATTTTATATCAGAGAAGGCGAGAGAGACAATGGTATGTACTTATTGTATTAATACATATTGTAATATACAAGTTACTTTGAATTATGTTATCATAAATATTATAATTCTTAATTATTAATTCATATTCTAATTATTATTTTGTAGGAGTTATATGAGCAACAAATGATACAACGATATGGCGAAGACTCCACTCAGCATCCTTCTTTTGATCCTGCAACATGGGTGACTGCTACAGGTGAACCTAAAAAGGGTCGTGTGTTCGGGTTTGAAAGTAACATGAACACCACATGAGTCGTTGCCTCTTGCAGCCGGGGCTCACAGAGTTCTCCCACCAGCATCAACTCCCAACCTCCTATTGGCCCTGCTGTGTCTTTGGATGGTGTTTATCAGCGTCTTGAGGACAAAATGCAACATTTTTTAAATAAAGTCATTCCCAACTTTGTCTGTAATGAGTTGTGCAACTTTTTTCAGGAAAGTAGAACTTTATTTGCATTCAACATGAGCTCAGGTACCCAACAGGTATGTGTGAACACCCAAAATTTTCCAAAAATCCAAAAATTCCTTCTTTGCCCCTAACCTCCGTCTTTTGAAATAATCAGGTTAATTTTTGATAAAATTCCCATTCATTTCTCGAATTCGTTGGAATCCATACTCGATTTTCATTTCTAAACCACTTTTTTTTGAAGAATTTTTCCAAAGAACAACGTTAAAACTCTTGAAAAACCCTTCTTCTGTAAATATTTTCAAATTTCACAAAATATTTCAAAAATCCTTTTTGTTTTCTCATAAATTTCAGAGTTTTATCTTGAAAAAAATAGGAAAATGCCAAAGGAAAATCCAAAAATTAGAAAATGTGAAGTTCAAAACCTTTTTTTTGAAGCTTGTTTCACTAAAACCTCATTTTGAAAACCATTCCGTGAAAAAAACTTTTTGAAGGAGTCTCTTTTTGGAAAATCAAAAATTTTTCCTTCGCGCGCAAGCTTCTTCCAAGCTCTCTCTCTCCCTCTCTCGGCTCAGCCTTCACAAACCCGCCCATCGCCGAAATCCTCTTCCTCAAACCCTCCAACGGCCGACTCCCCCTCGAGCCATCCGATCATCTGCCTTCCCCTTCAACCGTCGATGTTTAACCATCGACTCCTTCTCGATGTTTCCTACATCCTCTATTTAACAAACCGCAGGAAGAACCCTAACCCCATCCGTTTCCACCCCTCCACTGCCTCTTCTCCTTCAAGATCCATCTTCTGCCTCTCCACCTCCTTCTCCTTCAAGATCCATCTTCACCCTTCCCCCTTCTGGCCTCCATTACGATCCATCACCCGCCTTCATCCTACCATCGCGCCCTTCTCTTTTTCCTCTTTTGTCTTCTCTTACCTCGACCATCTCTCAATCGATTAAAAAGGAAGGTCATCCTCACACTACAACAGTACCTAAGAGTCATTGCTCTTCTTCGGTTGATGCCCAACAATCAGGACTAAGGAGTTTAAGTTTCTATAAGCGACTACAGGAGCCCGATCGACTCCATCCCCCTTTGGTTTAAACCTCAGCAATAAAGGCACAGTAAGATCCCCTTTTTTTTTTTTTATTCTTCTTCTTTTTATCTTTACTGCATTTCTGCCCCCTTTTTCCTTTTCTTCATCATGGTGTTTACTAAGAGTAACTTTGCATCGTTGACCTACTTATTGCAGCCTCGAAGATGCATAGTGCCATAGCAATGTTGCCACTATTTCAAATGCTTGTTGCATTTTGAGACTACAACAGAAGGCACAATTGATTTCACCGTTGCACATTGATGTTATTTTCCCATTAATTTTCTGTTTTCTGGCATATCGCCCAAACGTATTTTCGTTTATTGTTTTCCCCTTTCATTCCTGATTATGTTCTTCCTCTTTTATTATTTACCTGCATAGTTTAGCAAATGCCTTTATCGTGGTTTATTATTCTGTTGGGTCACTTTTGTCACAGCATCATCGGTCCTCTGTGTCCTGGTCGGTTCAAGTCTTCTTAAGTTCGGTATATGTTGTTAGTCCACCATCGTGAAATCCTCCATTAATATCTGCATCTTTTATTTTCACCCCCTATTCATACGCGTTGGTCGAAGTTTTGAGCCTCAAACCCCATCCGCTGCTAAGCCTGGTGATGGATTCACTGTAAACCCAACATCTGGTTTCCTTCTGGTGCCAGATTGGGTTTTCGTTGGAAGAACCTCTCAGCAGTCTAGGAAATCATTCCTAACATCCAAGTTGAAATCGGATCAGAGTTGCTTAACTCATCAGGAGTATTGTTAGATCTGCGGTAGACCTCACCTTTTTACAAGATCCATAACCCCTTTTTAGAGAGTGAAGGCCAGGTTGAAGGCACAACCCTTGCTTCCATGACACGCTTCTAGATACCTCCAGAGATTTCCCATACTGGAGGATCTGAGTGAGAAGCCCTTGTGATTAGGCTACCAGCTGCCTCTTGAAAATCATCCTTCATTTTAGATTTCCCATTATGTCCGATCATAATACTCTTATTTAATTTCAAAAAAAAAAAATAAAAAAAATTTTCACACTGTAGCTGAGGAACATCGTGACCCTGTTGAAAGAAGTCCAGAAATCTGTGTGCCGCATGTAAATCTAAGTATATAACAATACCTGCTATATGGCTAACAAAAAAAAATCTGTTATGTGAGTTGGCTTGGTGAAGCTGAGTTACTGGTGCACTTGGTGGTTTGTCAAGGACAGTCATTTGAGTGTTGGACAGAAGGTAAGTTTTAATCATTCAGAAGAATGGGTAATATCACACTACACTCCTGTACATCCCATTCCCTTAAGTTAATCACTTGTGGTTAGAGCTTCTTATTATACTTTGTAATTGATTCCAATAAGCGCTTGTATTTACATCATGTTGGATTATAATCTGATGCCACTATGTCTACATTATATTGGCCTAAATTAACGTTTCATTCATAACACCATTATCACACCTTCCATGCTTACATCTTGAAATTACACCCGCATCACCGTCTGCTAGGAATTTAAATCTTACTGGTTTAAGCTCTGAACATAGTGCTGGATATCCTAACAATCGGTTATGTTCCATTGTTTGTGGATATGTTTTGTGAAGAGATCTGATATTGATGCTTAATAAAGGGCAGGGGATTTGGAATTTCTGTCGACAAGTGCATCCTAAAAATCTTCATCCTTTTCTGCCGTTAGCAGAAATTCAACATCGTTTTTTTTTTTTGGTTATCATCCTTATCCTTTTGCAGGTCCCTGCTTTCATTTATGGTAGATGTTCATACCAGGTCACAGTGTAAACATATACTTATGCTATTTCAGTTTTGCTGCAAGCACATTTTTTTGGATTTCATGGTAACACATGCTCATGTTCTGTCATGAACAAGTGTTTCTCACTTCTCTGTTCCAGCGTTTCCCCTTGTTGTATTTCATTAGGTATGCACGACATGCTTCTGATTTATCACTTAATGTAATTTGTGTTTTCTTTTATTTCAGTGGTTTCGTCATATCAGTTATGCTTCATGTCATCAATATGTATATATTAGTTGTTATATTCCATGTACAATTTCATTACTAAGTGTTATAAATTATTCAGTATTTATAACAGCTGTGCAATAAACCTTTTATTATATACTCACAGCTGCTACAACACCCTATTCACTATTATACTCATTTACCCATCACCAGCCCTGTTAGCATCAACCATACTGTATTACACTGTCAGATCTATGCACATTCCATAAATTTTTTTTGTGTCTTTTATTGAATACACTCAGCACTCTCCATTAAAATTGTATCCTCTACCCCAAACACCATAACATGGCTCCAGCTCTTCCATGATCACATAGTTGACATCATAGATGGTTGGATTAAATGGCTCTCAGCCGATATCAAAATTGATTAGCAGTTGTCTGAAAGTTCAGAGATGGGGTTTTGATGATCCCATTTTCCCTTTTAGAATCATGTTTGTCATCTCTGCAGCCGCTATAAAGTCATGATTTTATATTACTTTCTGCATTGACCATCTCTTTATCTCCCTTGCTGCACCAGCTACCATCATTTTCTGTATATTCATTACATGAATGTTGTATTCACACCTTGCTGCATCTACGCACAATATCACCTTGCCATTTTCATAGGTTGTACATTATCTTAATAACACACCTGTTATCACTGTTACCATGTGTCATCTACAGCCATATCCCTTTACCCTTACTGAAAACTGCACCATTTCTTCACTTCACATCCCCACTAACTCCACTATCTGCTACAGCCACTTCATGCATATCACTCCTACTTAGCACATATCAATCCCATGGCCATCAACTACCACAACAACATCCCTTTACTGCAAATCCAATGCCCTGCTACCTGTATAGCTACCACCTTCCCCTTTCTTCTTGTACATCTCCTCACTACTTGTCAACACCCCAATCCCATTGCATATCATCTATCCTATCTACCTGTCACATTGACTTTTGTCAATTCTTCATGTTCTATCTATACCTCTACATCCAGCTACCAGAGTGCTTCCCATTGTCGCCCTATTTGCTGAAACTCAACACACACCATCCCCTGCATATAGCTTCCACCTTCACACCAATAGCCATCATATAACCATTCACTCATAACCCTTCATTTCAGATATAGTATTTTTCTGCACTCACATCCTATCACAACAATCACTAAGTGTGCATATAATCTGCCCTCATTAGCATATAGGTATCTTCATAGGTACTTTAGCTTCAATGTAACCCCTTAAATTTCTTTTATATTATATATTTGCTTTATACTAACCCTGTTTTGCAGAAATACATGGAAGGTATTGCTCTTCTTTCTTAGTTTAAGGAATCCTGATTTCAATTCAATTCTAAATGATGTAATGCCTAGATATCAAATGAGAACTTTACATTTTCAATCTTAGGATAGAATGAATGAGCATTATAAATTACTTGTTCTCATATTTTCTTCTTTATTTTCAAAAATTCACGAATGGGAACACGAATGGCACGTGCACCATTTCGTAAGAGGTAAATCAATCCTAAGTTGATGATCTAGATCAATGGCCATAGTCAGGGTGTGGACAAAATTTAGGATTTTTATCTTTTACGAAATAACACTGGATCCACACTGGATCCATTTTCAAAATTCATCATATTTCCTTAAATATTTTCTTCTTTTATTAGAATTCAACTTAAAATTAACTCAAAATATATACCAATGGCCATAGTCAGGGTATATTGAGAGTTAATTTCATTTTAAATTCTATAAAAGCACCAAATGTATTTTATTCTTCTCTTGAATTTAAATATAGATTATTATATAATACATTCAATGACCATAGTCAAGGATGTATTATATCTTCAATCTTGTTTTAATTCATTTAAAGAATGGAATGGCTTTTCAAAATCCAATTTCAAATTCTTCAAAATTCATTTATCATTTAGGATAGAATTACATCATACTTTCAAAAATTCATTTTTTCAAAAAACTCCAAGTAAATATAAATATCTTCCTCAATCTATCTTCAATCCTTATCAAATCCGATTCATCCTTTCATTTTTCAAAATTCTATGTTCAATCTCAAAGTTCAATTTAACTTTGAGATTTCAAATTCATTTTATATTCAGATTCAAATCAGATTTCAAAAATCAAATTTGACTTTGAAATTCCAAATTCACTCAAAACTCCAATCCAATCTCCAAGTTCAATTTAACTTTGAGATTCTTGATTCATCTTCTAAACTTCAAATTCAAGGTCTAATTTGACTTTGAAATTCATTTGTATATCCAAAGATTCAATTTCTAAAAATTCATTTTCCAAGTTCAAATTAAACTTGGAAGTTCTTGATTTATCTTCTAAACTTCAAATTCAAGGTCTAATTTGACTTTGAAATTCATTTGTATATTCAAAGATTCAATTTCTAAAATTCATTTTCCAAGTTCAAATTAAACTTGGAAGTTCTTGATTCATCTTCTGAATTTAACTCCAAATCCATTTTAGGATCCAGGATTCAACACCCATATTGGATCTCAGACTTCAGATCCAAATTCTATCTTAGGATCCAAAACCCAAGTCTCCTTTGGATCTCATATTTAAGATCCAAAATCCATCTTAAGGTCCAGAACCCAATTCCACCTTTTTGGATCTCAGGCTTCAGATCCAATTCCTCCTTAGGATCCAGAACTCAATTTCACATTGGATCTCAGACTTCAGATCCATTCCATTTCAGGATTCAGAACCCAAAGTCCATCTTGGATTCCAAATCTTGGATCCCATTCTGTTTAGGATCCAGAATCCAATTCCAATTCTAGATTTCAATCCCATTTTCGGATCTAATCTGAATCCCTAAGTCCATTTCTATTCTTAAATACCATTTGATTATCTCAGATCCATTCCAAACTTCAGAAATCCAAAATTCAATTCCATCTCAAGTATTCATTTCCTTTCCTAAATTCAAATTCAAATTCAAATTCAAAGTTTATTTTGACCTTGAAACTTCATTTCCTTTCATTTCAAAGCTTCAAGTAATTCTTCCTCATTTATTCTTCCAAATCCTAATTTACTTCAAAAACTTAGAATTTCTCTGATCTATCTCAAGCTCTAAGTTAAATTCAATCGTTTCTTCATTCCTTTACCAAGTCCATCTCAGAATACTTGAAAATTTTCAAAACATCTTTCAAAAGGAGCATACATTCTTGCATTGTACAAGCATGATTCTTTATGCATTCAGAGTTAGAATAAATTCTTAGATTATATTTAGGTAAAGCAAAAGGCATAGATTCGACCCTTGGTTCGATTACCCCTGGTAAAGGCGTCAGGAACGGTCGAACCTCGCACCGACGAGCGGATCCCGTCTCCCAGTTTTCCCGCAAATATTTCAAAAACGGAGGCGAGTAATCTTTTTAAATCTTTTCAAATCAAGGTCAAGTGAGACCGCACAAAAGAGTTCATCTTTTCTTTCTTTCTCTTCTTTTCTCTTCTCTCTTTCTTTTCTTTCTTTTATTCTTCTCCCTTCAAAAAGGAGGAAAATAGAGGTTAGAGATGGAAAAGAGAAGGAAGAGAGAGAAACCAGACGAGAGGAAAAATTTTGCGATGATCACAGTATGCATGATTGAGTTGCTATAAATTTTTTCTTATAATTTTGTTAATGTCCTTCAGTTTATTACTAGTTTATTTGTCATTCAGCCATTTACTTTGTTGCATTAGATTAGATAAATTACATATAATTTATTTCATTATGTTTTGTTTATAAATACTAACATTTTGGTTCTCTTTCATAAAATGATAGAGATAATAAGCGTAGAGGAACTGATGGAGGCATGGAGGAAGGGGCATATTGAGAAAATGAAGAGGATGATACCCAAAATCTTGGCGAGGATTAGATTTTTTTGTTTAATTTGTTTGACAAACTTGTAACTAATTATAACTTTGCAAGGATTGTACTTGGTAGTTAAAGTTTGCTTAACTTAGCATTTTTGTTTAATTTGTATGCATTTTTTATTTGTACTATTTTTTTATAAGCAGGATATATGAATTGTAGGAGAAATTTTTCTCGATTTTCAAAATATTTTTAAAAAATTATTTAGAATTTTTATAACAAATTAGCGACGGATAATATCCGTCACCAATTTGAGGTAGTCGTCGGTTTGCGGCAGAATTTAAGTCGTCGCTAATTAGCGACAAAACTTAGCGACGGATATTCATCTGTCGATAAATGTTAGCGACGAAAATAGTGACAGATTAAATTCTGTCTCTTAACCAAATCGGTCTCCATTTAACGATGAATTCGCGACGTACATAATTTCCCGCTAAGTCATCGCAATATAGCGACCGATTGGCGTCAATTAAATTCCGTCGCAATTTATCGACTATGGTTATGCAACAAATTCTATCCATCGTTAGTCCGGTGCAAAATCCATCATAAACATGTACAACGACGGACTAGCAATGGATTAGCGATGGATAGCATCCGTCGCTATTTGGCATTTTTCTTGTAGTGTACACTTAAGAGCTTTCTCAAATCTTAGCTCGAAATTCAAGCCACAATCGGTCGGGCTACATTTAACCAATTCAGTCTCACTGTCACGCAGGACAGTTCACTGTTCTGCACTTCAAGGTGCAGGGAGGTTCTCTGCTCAAGTTTGGTGCATGCTGCACTAGTGTGCACTACAGTAGACAATGCGGCAGGATGCTGTGCACGGCAGACAATGCACGTGAAAGGAGCTCACACAATGAAGCAAGGTGAACAGACTGAAGGGCGCATGCGGCGGTGCGGCTGTGCACACACAGAAGGTATGTGCGGCAGGGAGAATGAACGCGCGATAGGGTGGATGAGCGTACGACAGGGCAGATAGATGCGCGACAGGGCAGATGAGCGCGCACAGAAGATGTGTGTTCGGGGAGGTTTGCACGACAGAGTGGGCAAACACACGACAAGCGCTTGCGAGGTGGCGTGTGGGGTGTGCATGAGTAACATGCACAACGTTGTTGTGATGCGTGTGATGTATACGTGGCTGACAACGTGTGTGATCTCTTGTGCGTCGAGTGTTGCACAGTCGCGGCAGTAGCTATCACGACACAAGACCTTGGCACTCAGACCGAGTGTGTGTCCAAGGCTGCGGATCACATGATCCTGGGCCTGTGACTTTCTTACTGTAGTATCACCGAGTAGAAGGTGTTAAACCTCTTCTGCTCAAGGCAATCAGCGATTACTTGCTGGAAAACCTCCCTATGTTTGAGAACATAGTGAAAGGTCTCACACAACGGCAGATTGCTCGTCAATTGGCTGGTTGAAGTCCTCGTTGATCCGGTAAGTGAATACACATGAAAAAGGATACATAGTGAATGTTCTTGCCGAATCAAGCTGAAACCGAATGAGAAAAGGTCAGGCACTCACCGATTGTTTGAGTGAGGAAGAACGCTCTTGACATCTTCTCATTAACGTGTAGCTTCAAAGAATCTACAGAAACGTTGGATGTACGATGAATCAGGTCTAGGCTTGAAGCATTGGACCGAATTCGATTCCAATTCTACTAGCTTCAGACTAGTGAGGATTGGCCAAAGGACTGACACATATGCCAAATCCCAAATTTTCTTATCCGAGAACCGAATGCACAAGGCACCAAAGAGAATAAACTCTTTCTAAAGACCGAAGTCTACTTTCATTCAAATTTTCCAAAAGATACAAATGCTTGTATAAGAGCCTTATTTATAGGCTGAGAAATACCAGAAACCGGACAAGGAATACCATAACAGTTTTCTAACTGCTTGAGTGGTCACAACCCTTCACAGATGCACATGCATTGAACCCGCCCAACTAAGGTGGCACTCAGCTCCCATACATTGAACTTATTCATCTGGAAGGCGTCCTTGGATCTCATTCACTGTACTTAGACAATCTAATGTGGCGCATCCTCAACCATCCACTGACTGGCCTGCTGAATACTCAACTGAAGTGGCAAAACCGGCTGACATTGCTTATTGAAAAAATGCATTTACATCCCACGCTGGTGAGTGCGGCCTTTCGCTGTGGCTGTGGCTGCGCTGACTAATGCAACCTACTGTGTTGTGCATGTATGCGTTTACTGTGGGTCGCATCAGTCCACCATGCTCCGCCTATCTTTTGTCCTCAAAGGTGAACTGTGGATACTGTTTGAAGAATTCTTCCTCTTCCATCCATGACACAGATTTTTTTCTCTCTTTCTCCCATTCAATTTGGAGCCTTCTGATCCGTTGGTTAGCTTTCTTTCTTAGCATAGTCCTGATAATTCTTAAAGGTTGTAAACCATCTTCTAGTGTTACAATTTCTTGAGGGATTTCTTCATAGTGGAGCTTCAACTGAGAAAAATGAAAAACTGACTACAATTACGAGAGAGAGATCATTAATTCCGTCTCAAGTCCAAGTGAAGGCGATGGAGCTGCGGACCAGGCGCTGCCCATCAGACCAATCCAAGTACCCGAACTTGGACATCCCCGAAGTCAGCGAGCTCAATGTGAAGGTGACCGTGTAGCTCTCCTTCTGCCTCGTCTGTGTGAATTTCAACACTTGTGGCTCCACCAGTGTCTTTACCGCGTACGAAGATGATATGGACACAGAGTAGCTGGAGCTCGTCGGCCCCACATTGGTCATGGTCCTCTTGAATGCGATGGTTTGATTGTCGCTTCCTGCGACCAAATGCACCATGAACGATGGATAGTTCAGGCCACCTTCTCTTCCCGTGTAGGTGAAGTTGCGTCGGGCCACCACCGCGATATGGTCCGCAGAGTATCCAAGCTGGCAAAGGAAGCCCAGGTACTCATCGCTGGAGATGTCGTAGACCAGGTCCAAATCCATATCCTTCTGGTGAAACAATTTTAATGGATGGTTATCCAAGTTGTTCATTAAGACCAACTTAATTGTACATTTGTTATTTTCATAATACATCTCATTACGATTACTGTCACGGGCCTATTTCCTTCAATGGGCCAGCGCGGCGCGACGGTCCTTCCTTACCGCCGCAAGCCTACTCGTCAGCTCGCTTGCCGGTCGCGGAAGCTTATGATCAGAGTGCAAGAGAGCAAGAGAGAATAGAGGGAGAGAAGTTGCAATCACAAGAAGCAATCACAACCAGGGTGAACAAAAGAAAGCTCAACGCATTTGATTCATTCACAATTTTGCCCGCAGGCTATTACAGTTCAAGTATACGGGCTGCCCCTTCGGGGTATTAATTCACCTGAACCGGGCAGCTTACATCAGACTCAACAAAAGCAAAACAGACTCTAAGCGCAACTGTACACTGTAAGTCGCAAGGGAACATGCTCCCCCCTTCAAATCATGCGCCGTCCTCGGCGCCATCTGTTTCGTGGTAAGCCCTGACTTCAGCCGGGTAGCGGCTGTTCATTCGAAATGCAGGCTCCCACGTTGGTTCCGCTGTTTCCTCCCACTGCACCAAGTATTTCTTCGCTTGCCCCAAGTAGTTGACCTTGTGGCGAAGGATTTGACTGAGGTGCTTCTCGGCCCGTTGTGCTGCCGGGGCCCTCTGCATGATGGGAGCGCGTTGCGGCACATTGCGTTCTGGGTATCCATCATCTGGATGGAACTGCTTGAGGTTGCACACGTGAAACACGGGGTGCACCTTGAAGTCTGGGGGCAACTCCAGCTTATAGGCTAGCTTGCCCACCTTCTTTGTGATGGTGAAGGGTCCCTCATACTTTCTGAGTAGTCCGCGGTGCCGCCCACGGAAGATGCCTGTGCGACCAGGATATAACTTCACCAACACTTGGTCCCCAACTTGGAACCCTGCGGGCCGACGGTGTTTGTCCGCCCACTTCTTCATTCTCTTTGCCGCTTTATGTAGGAATGCCTTCGCCAACTCATTCTGCTCGTGCCAGTCGCGAACAAACTGATAGGCAAAGGATGGCCTTCCCTTTTCTTGTGCGGCAAGCGTGTGCGGGGTCAGTGGCTGCTGCCCCGTGGCTATCTCGAACGGGCTGTGGCCTGAAGACTCGCTCTTCTGCAGATTATAGCAAAACTGTGCCACATCAAGGAGCTTCACCCAATTTTTCTGATTGGCACTAACAAAGTGCCTGAGGTACTGCTCCAAGATCCCGTTGATACGCTCTGTCTGCCCATCAGTCTGCGGATGAAAGCTAGTTGAAAACAGCAACTCAGAGCCAAGTAGCCGAAATACTTCACGCCAGAACTTGCCCGTGAAGCGAGCATCGCGATCACTCACAATGCTCTTTGGTATGCCCCAGTGCTTCACCACATGCTTTACGAACAACTCTGCAGTCTTCTCTGCAGGGCACTCCTTAGAAGCTGAAATGAAGGTGGCATACTTTGAGAAACGATCCACCACGACCAAAATAGAACTGAGGCCCTCTACCTTTGGCACACTAACAATAAAGTCCATGGAGATGCTATCCCAAGGACGTTCTGGAATTGGTAGAGGCTCAAGGAGACCGGCAGCCTTCTGGTTTGTCCCCTTATCTTGCTGGCAGATGAGGCATGTCCGCACATACCCCTCAACATCGTCTCTCATCTGCGGCCAATAGTAGCCGCGCTCAAGGAGTGCTAAGGTCCGCTCCTGACCAGGATGGCCGGCCCATAGTGTATCATGGCACTCCTTGAGTAGCTCTCGGCGGAGGCTTCCCCACCGTGGTACAAAGATGCGCCCCCCTTTTGTTACGAGGAGGCCGTCTTGTAGCCAAAATCGCCGAGTCTTCCCTGCCTGCGCCAGAGAAACAAGGTGTTGTGCGGTCGGATCTTGCTGCGTACCCTCGCGGATGCGGCTCAACAATGCACCCTCCAAATGCACTTCAGAAGACTCCGCACGCACAGCTGCCAGTTCAGCCCTACGGCTCAGGGCATCCGCCACAACATTGGTCTTTTCAACCTTGTACTCCAAGGCAAAGTCGAACTCAGCCAAAAACATCTGCCATCGAGCTTGCTTGGGCGTCAGCTTCTTTTGCGTCTGAAAATAGCTCGTGGCCACATTGTCCGTCTTGACGACGAACTCAGCACCCAAAAGGTAGTGCCGCCAGGTCCTGAGGCAATACACAATGGCGGTCATCTCACGTTCGTGCACTGTGTACCGCCTCTCTGCATCCTTCAGCTTACGACTCTCATATGCGATCGGATGCCCGTCTTGCATAATAACTCCGCCAATGGCAAAGTCTGAGGCATCAGTGTGGACTTCGAAGGGTCTCGAATGATCAGGCAGTCGCAGCACTGGCTCTCTCACTAAGGCTTTCTTCAAGCCCTCGAAGGCATCTTGGCACGCTCCTGTCCAGAGCCATACCCGATTTTTCTTCAACAAGTCTGTGAGAGGCGCAGCAATGAGGGAATAACCTTCGATGAAACGCCGATAATAATTTGCCAAGCCGAGGAATGACCGCAATTCTGGCACTTTGCTTGGCGGAACCCATTCCTGGATGGCCCTTATCTTCTGCCCATCCATACGCAGCACACCACGCCCCACAACGTGGCCAAGGAAGCTGATCTCCTCCTGCCCGAAGAGACACTTCTCTCGTTTAACACAGAGGTCATTCTCCTTCAGCACCTGAAGCACTGTTCGCAAGTGCCCGACATGTTCCTCCATGTTATTGCTGTAGATCACGATATCATCCAGATAGACTACCACAAACTTGTCTAAGTAAGGGTAGAAAATCTGGTTCATTAGAGTCGTGAATGTGGCTGGAGCATTTGTCAACCCGAATGGCATTACTAGAAATTTGTAAGCACCATAGCGGGTGACACAAGTTGTTTTCGGCTCATCACCTTCGGCAATCCTCACCTGCCAGTAACCCGATCGCAGATCTAGCTTGGAAAAGATACGGGCACTGCCTAGCTGATCGAACAAGTCTGCTATCAATGGCAATGGGTACTTGTTCTTCACCGTGACCTTGTTCAAGGCCCGGTAATCCACACATAACCGTTTAGAGCCATCATGTTTCATCTGAAAAAGGACCGGGGCACCAAATGGGGCTTTTGATGGACGAACAATGCCTGCGTCCAACATCTCGTCTAGCTGCCTGCGCAGCTCCTTCAACTCTGCTGGCCCCATACGGTATGGAACCATTGCGGGAGGCTTTGCTCCCGGGGTCAACTCAATCTTGTGGTCGACCTCGCGTCTTGGCGGAAGACGCTTTGGCAATTCCGGAGGCATCACCCCCCGAAACTCCTCCAATAGAGGGGCTAGGGTCGGCGGCACTGCTGCTTCTACCTTCCCTTCATCTGCACGCACTGCAACTAGGAATGTCTGCTCCCCATGCTTGACACCCTTCTTCAGTTGCATTGCTGATAACACTGAAGACTTGCCTTTCTGCGTGAGACACTGCACTGTGTGGGACAGGTCTGATCCCATGATCGTCAACGTGCTAAACTTTGGCAGCATCATCACATTCTGGCTTCGCAGAAACTCCATACCCAGAATCACCTTGAAATCGTCCAGGGGCACCACAGAGAAGTTGGCTTTGCCGACCCAACTCCCCACTTGAGTAGCCACATCTCTTGCTTCACCAAGAATGGGCTTGGCCTCAGAGTTTACTGTTTTGATAGTCCTCTGCTTTGGCCCAGTTTTCAAGCCCAACCGCTCTGCCTCTTCCCGCGAGACAAAGTTGTGTGTGGCCCCGGAGTCTACCATTGCCGAAGTAGACTTTCCATTCATAATGACTTCTACGTACATAAGTTCCTTACTGACCTGCATGTTCTTAGCTGCGCAACTTCTAGCTGCGTTAATCGATCGCATGGCGCCCATCCTCGGTTGCATGGTCTCAGTGTCACTGCCTTCAGTGTCGCTGCATTCTTCCTGTGCAGCATTGGCTTGCCCGTCGTCCTTTACAAGGCACTTTGGGCATTGCCGGGCGATATGTCTATCACCACAGAACCAACATGTCACAACCGCACCCTTGTTGCTGTTGTTATGCTTTGTGTAGTTCTGTTTCTTTTCGGGTTGATGGCGTGTCGACGCCTCACCTTTATCGTTGCGCTGCTCATCCTTCTTGCCTCCGTGGTCAGGCTTCTTCCCAACTTTGGTTGATGGGGTGAAAGGTTTGCGCTGAGTATCAACTAAGCGCTCCGCCGCCACATATGCATCTTCCAAAATACGGGGGTTGCTCCTTTCCACTTCGGACTGTGCCCATGGTTGAAGTCCCACAATGAACCAGTTGAGCATGTCATCTTCTGGCATGTTAGGTATCTCCAGCATAAGCTTCTGGAACGTTCGGACATAGTCTTGCAACAAACCAGTATGTTTGAGTTCACGAACCATCCGGTAAGCCTGTCTCTGTGCATTTCTTGGCATGAAGTAGTTGCGCAACTCTACTTTGAAGTCGTCAAAGGTGTCTATCACACATTGACCCCTCTCCATGTCATTGCGCTTCCGCCTCCACCAAGCAATAGCATCCCCATCAAGTAAGGCTGCTGCAGCCTTGATCCTCAGATCTTCAAGGGTCACATTTTGGATATCCAAGTAGTCTTCTACTTGGAACAAGAAGTTCTCAATAGCCTTGCTGTCGCGAGAACCATTGAATTTTGCGGGTCTAGGTACATCAATCCTTGATGGTCTCTCACCATTTCCGCCATTCAGGGTCACCGTCCGCTGCAACGTACGGTTCTTCAACTCAAGATCGGTCACTGTAGTCGTCAACGAAGTGACCTGCCCCATTAGTAAGTTCACCTGCTCTTGCAGGCTCGCCACAACATCATTCAATCCATTGAATGATTCACATGCGCGTGAAATCGCTTCATCATGCGAAGTCACATCTTCCACCAACTTATTAACAGTTGCAGCCAACTCTTCTTGGCCCCGAGGTGAATCCATCTCCTCAGCTTCGGCAACTGCCTTGCCTCTGGTGTTGCGCAAGTGTTGATAAGGCGCCACGATGTCTTGCTCACAAATCGCAGCCTGTCGGCGTGTCTGTCGACACCGACTCCGGAGTCCCTTCCCCAGCACGAGAACGGGCTCTGGTACCACTTGTCACGGGCCTATTTCCTTCAATGGGCCAGCGCGGCGCGACGGTCCTTCCTTACCGCCGCAAGCCTACTCGTCAGCTCGCTTGCCGGTCGCGGAAGCTTATGATCAGAGTGCAAGAGAGCAAGAGAGAATAGAGGGAGAGAAGTTGCAATCACAAGAAGCAATCACAACGAGGGTGAACAAAAGAAAGCTCAACGCATTTGATTCATTCACAATTTTGCCCGCAGGCTATTACAGTTCAAGTATACGGGCTGCCCCTTCGGGGTATTAATTCACCTGAACCGGGCAGCTTACATCAGACTCAACAAAAGCAAAACAGACTCTAAGCGCAACTGTACACTGTAAGTCGCAAGGGAACAATTACAATGGATCTCAATAACTATTTTGGGTCTAGGTAATCACATACATGAACCCAAAACTGACCAGATCTATATATACCCATAACCAAATTTATTCCAGTTCGATATGATTGCCTTACTAAAACCATAATTATTTTGTTTATCATTTGCCTAAATACAAAGACCATTTGCCTAAAACCAAGTCCAGGTCGTAACCGGTTTTTGGATCGGAGGGGTGAAATAGACACTGCCCTTTACACGGTTCATGGGTTGAGCATGGACCATTACTGTAGCTCTTGGGCCTTGTCGATCTGGGTTCCAATGGGCCAGTTCCTGTTTGGTTAACGGGTCATACCGGCCCATTAACCACCTCTAACATCAATATTTAGATGGCACCCTGGCTTGACTAAGAAGGCATAAACTTGTTTCAACAATATGCCCATGTTTTCCTTTCGATAGCAACATTTTGTTTGTGGCTGAGTAGACAGACACCCTAGCTTGACTCATGAAGGTAGGGAATGTGTTCTTCATATTCACCTCCTCCATCTATTTAAAAATATTTAATTTTTTGTTCAAAAATATTCTCAACATTATCAACATTATGTTTAAAAATCTGATTTGTGCGCAATCATATACATTCATGTGTACTTTGAAAAAACGTCAACAAAATGCACATAATACATGTATCGATCTAAGCTAACCACTGGTGTTGGGCCCCACACATTAGAGTATATGAGTCCTAAGGTGCTGAAAATTTGTGCTCAGATGTGGAAAAAGGTAAAGCGTCACAAATAAAGTTATCATTATTATGAAAGTATGTTAAATCAAATCTCCTGATAACCTGATTCACTACTTGCAAGGCTGGATGGCCTCGCCGTTGGTGCCATTGATCCAGAGTGCCTTCTCCTAAGAGTTGCTTTATTACCATCATCAATCACCTTGCTTATTTTTTCTTCAAGAATTTGAATTTTGTAGCGTCCTCTGTCACTCTTCTTGCGCACAGGGGTGGAGCCAGAAATTTAAGCCAGGGTGGGCATAAATGCACATGCTTATGCTTATGGATGTTGTAGTCGACCAAGATCTAATTGGACCCACCATAAGAGAAACCGAACCTGGACCTGATAAGAACTATATTAACCAGACCCGGGCCATACCTAGTAAGACATTATTTTTTATAATTTTTACATTAAAAAATTGCAGGTCTTAATGAGAACTCTTTTGGGCCCAGGTCTTTCACAATCTATACCTGGATCCATGTATTAATCGGACCTTCGGGTCTTGACCCAAGTCTTAATCGGGCCTTCTTATTTATCACCATACTCGTACTCTACAGGGTTTGTTAAGAGTCGGGTCCGAGTAAACCCGACCCATTGACATCCCTAATTAAGTTGGAGACGGCTCTCACAGATATGCTGTTCAAAAGTCGAGTCTGGAGACAAGAGAAGATGAGGGGAAGAAGAGGGTGTTCCTCTCTGCTCCACGGTACTCTAAAATGATGCAACCTTACTCGTGGACTCTCATGACAGGTTTCATGGGGGTAAAAAGCACCGCAGGATGGAATTCAATTCATGTTTTTCAATCTTAAACGAATGTTGTTAAAACAACAACAAGAATTAGTAATGAAAAGAAGAGGAGAAGGAAGATGGGTTCAAGAAAAAGAGGCAGTGGGGGATCCTCTCCAGCACTTTTACAACCTCGCTCATGGTCGGCCGCTTCTGAGCCACCGGCGAAATGCAGGTGAATCCCAGCCTAAGGCAGACCAGCAACACCTATTCAATCTCTTCCACTTCGGATTGGAGCCCCGCTTCTGCTCGTCGGTTGGACCCTCCTTCCATAGCATGAGCTCTTCAGTTATGTGTCGGCCCGTGATCAGCTCCAAGAATAGGATCCCAAATGAGTAGACATCCCACTTGGGGCTGGACTTGAGGGTCTGAAGCGCCTGGTACGGTAAAATGTAGTTGGTGGACGACCACCAAGCTGGCTGTTTGACGGTGAGATCTCCTGCGGGAGGCTCCCCCAGGACTGCCTGCTCCCGAAGTTTACTACTGAGGTGCTGTCGTTGCTTGCCTTCCCGTGGACCAGCCACTCCAACAAAAAGTCCTCAATTTGTGGCTTTGTGCTTCATTCTCTTAAAATATTCAAGTTGCCCAAAAAAAGGTCGAGAAACGCCTAAATAGCTTAGTTCAAAAATTTATTAATTTGACAAGGTTCGATTAAAGGAAAACCTAGGATTCTCATTGATTGGTCTATGGTTTCCTAACCTCTCCAACTTGGGGGATTGAGGATCCATAACTATCTTGCCCTCTTGTCCAAATGGCTTTGGAAGATACGTAGAAAGATGACACTTTTAGCACAATCTTCTTAGCAAAAATATGAGTTGGTGGGATGGCCTTGGAGCTGGTCCGAAAATCATAAATGAAAAAAAAGATCCGCCATTTGAAAATTCATTTTGGCGGTTGGTAACGGTATCGGTACTTTGTTTTGGCAAGATGCTTTGTTGTGGAGATACCAAATTTTGTGATAGCTTCCCAAACTTGTATAATGTTGCTCTAGCAAAATATGGCAAAGTATGTGAGTTTTGAATGAGTTCTGATGAAATGTGGGACATAATTGGTTTAATAAGAGGAGGTGGTCTTTGGTGAATGGACTGCTCTTATAGCATTGTTGGAGGGTTCCAAACTCTCACAATGGGAAGATGAGGTGTGCTGGCCACTTTCTAAGGATTGTGGTTTTAAAGTTTCCACCATGTACCGTTTTCTTAACATACCGACCCCAATTGGCTTCCAAAGGATTCTTTATGGGCTGGGCGGCTCTCACTTAATTAGAGGGTCTCTCATGGGTTGGACGATTCTTCTTGAGTGAACTTATAAGGGGATTTCACCTCACTGGCCGATGCTCCTCTATAAATACTCAATATAAGGGTTTCTCAATCAAAGTGTTGGATGAAATTATTGATATTTTCTTTAATTTTATGATTTAGTTCATTATCAAATCTCATTATACTTGCTTTGGGTAGTGTAATTCTTAGGAGTTGCACGTGAATCGGGGTTCTTGGATTTGCATCAATGCTCCAGCCTGGACAGTAACAACTTCGATCTGTGTGGTTAAATTTTGGAGGGAGGATCAGATGCAATGTGATACATAAGCACACTTTTAGCATGTTGCTGCACCATATCACCCACCACCTTTGAGACAGATGTTGGAGTCTCGATCGGGTGCAATATGATTGCACAAATATTTGTTTAAGCACCTGATCACCCTCCATCAGGTCTTGGGTACCACTGCCCTCAACATGGAGAGTGATCAAGTGCTTCATGCACAAATATTTGTGCAATCATATTGCACCTGATTCACGTAGATGTTGGGGATCAGGTGCAGCAGCACTTAAAATGTACAATCACATTGCACCTGATCTCAGTTCTAAAGTTAGCCTTTAGAGGGTGATAAATTCAAAAAGAAACAAAGATCATCCCGTTTTGGACGCCTTCCTCTGATGACTCTCAGTCTAGTCAACAAGCACGTAGACTTTAAAAGCCATGAGTTTCCTCCATTGCGGTCCCCACATGACGCGAAGGAGACGGTTCAACTCATGAGTAGTCAAGGGCAAACACCTATATCACCAATTTTTCATGATATTAAATATGATGGAATTCTCTCTCCCTCGTGTACTATTCCTTCTCAAGTGTTCAACCAGGAGACTGGCTGCAGTGTTCAGTTAAAAAATCGGGTTCTTGGCGACCAAGGTGCAGTTGTTCCATGGCTTTGGCATGTCACCTGATCCGTAGCATGGCCAGCGGGGTGGTAGTGAGGGTGTTGAGATTAAGGCACCAGATCAAACTTTACTGGTGCACGGGTGTTGAGATTAAGGCACCAGATCAAACTTAAGGATGATACCTTCCTTGGGACTGTCAAGAAAAAGAAAATGGATGATATTGATAGGTTTCAAGATACTTTTGTGAATTTCGCACTTGCTCGGTTGCTCCTTGATACGACGATGGGATATTTCCTTAGGCTTGCTGCAACATCCTCAAGACATTTGACATCAACGGCGTGATTAGCTCACGCGTACATGTCATCTCAGACTCCTCTCTTTCAAAGGGGACCACATCCTCGATATTTCTCAGTAAAGTTTCATGGCAATTGACACCCAGCCATATTTTCCAACTTACCGTGGAAATTTGGCTGATCTTTTCCCCTATAAAATGGCATGGTTGTGCCACACATTTCTCCATGGTGGGAGATAACCCTTTCTTATAAGGGAGGAAGAGGAGTGTGTGGTAGTTCAAGTGTTCAACCATGGAGTCCATTTGGCGCTCGGCTCCATTTGCAGTTGTGTCTGTTGCCCTATTGCTTGGCTTAGGAGTAGTACCTCATGTGAGCCATGCCCAAAACTCACAACAAGACTTCCTTGATGCTCACAACTATGCTCGTGCAAACGTTAGCGTCGGTAACCTCATTTGGGATGACACTGTTGTTTGAAACAAGGAAGGCACAAAGAGTTACGTGGTTCGGTCACTGTCGACCTACATCCACGAGGAGAACAGGACTAGCTTTTATTCTTCTTAATGGGGATGAAGCCATTACAAGCTTATATATACACCTCACATAATGAGGTGATAAGGATAAAGATAACAGCCAAAACAACTTAACAAAAAAAGGATCTCCTAAAGAAGGAGAATACACAGCTGGGTAGGATGATGATTATCTAGAGAAGATAATCTTGCTATAGTTGGAATACCTATAGCACATCCGATAACAACTATCGCCAGCTATGCCCAAGACTATTCCAATCAGAGGGCTGCAGATTGTGCCCTCCAGCACTCTGGTACCCATCAGTATGGCGAGAACATCTTCGCATGCACTGGTGACTACACTGCAGTTTATGCAGTAAACGGTTGGGTGAGCGAGGGGAGTTACTATGACTACAACTCCAACACTTGCAGTGCTGAAACTTGCGGGCATTACACTCAAGTCGTATGGCGTGATTCAAAGAACCTAGGGTGCGCAAAGGTCACCTGTGACAACGGCGGCACCTTCATAACATGCAACTACGACCCTCCCGGAAACTTTAATGGCCAACGCCCTTATTAGGCATGAGCTATGAGAGGTGGAAAGCATATTTATGCTGCCATCATCTTAATATACGATGTTGTATCATTTTCTATCTATTTTCGTTATAAATAAAAATAAGACTTCTGTCTTCATGAGTCTTTGGGCTCGTGACTTTGCACTACAAGAGTTTAAATTTTCTGCCTAATGGCGAAAGAAAACTCATTTACTCACCAAAATCCACTTTCAAGTTTTGACCCGTAGACTTGAGAAGTATCGAGGCTATGCAGGTGAAAAGAACTGTAGGTTACCATATAAAACGAGATTGTCGTTGTGATGTGGTTGTACCAACACTATTTCATATGTTAAATCTATCATATATCAAACTTGTGTTGGCGAATACCCTGCAAAAACAACATGACAGGGAGCGTACCTGAATTCGCCATTGTTCGTGTAGGAAGTTTGGCGTTCTCCTCAGCCGGTCGACGACCACAATGAGCCCAGACCTTAGGTCGACAGTGAGCAGGACCCTTTCCGCTGTGTCTGAATGCGGAATAGAATTCGGGCAGGATAATGGCTATGAACACTCATCATTTTCGTAGCCCCTAACCCCTTATTTGTAATGGGAGATTAGGCAGTTACGTGAATGTGGTCTCTCCACATTCACGTAACTCTCACCCACTATCTCCATTACTTGGCCACTTACGCGACCGACTAAGAGGGTGTCAAACCGGGTCACACTGTGGGTTGGACCCAAAACCCATAATGTCCAACATTCTCCCACTTGACTCATTGACACCAAAAGTGTACTAAATCGAGGTGTATACCATTATCTCGATTTAATTCTTCATGTGGGTTCACATGCCACCCTTTATCACAAGGATGAATCGTATGAGTCATGGATATGAATACCCCTTTATGAAATGTCATATTTCCATGTACTACGCTACAATTCACCTTCAGTGCTTAGGCATGTAAAGAAATTACCTTTATGAATAGGTTGGTCTCTCACCTATTCTATTGGTCCTTTAATATTGTTATTCTGCTATTCTCTCTAACCCATATGAGAGATTCTTTATGCAAAATCAACAATAACACAAAACCTTAGAGAATCAAAACATAAACACAAATGTGATCACATAATGTATTGTCATACATCAAAAGGAATAAAAAAAGACCCATCCCCTTTACATGTTGGGAATACAATCCCGGTGCTAGCCCTTTAGTAAGGGGATCCGCAGTCATTTCCTTCGTCCCAATTGTATCAATACATACCAGATGATTCTCAGTCCTTTCTTTAACAACAAAATATTTTAACTCCATGTGTCGACACGATGTTGAACTCTTATTGTTATTTGAAAAGGACACGACTGCTTTATTGTCACAAAAGATCTTTAGTGGTCTCTCAATAGAGTTCACTATGCCAAGACCCATAATGAAGTTTCTTATCCAAATGGCCTGTGACGAAGTCTCATATAGAGCAATAATTCTGCCTCCATGGTATGAGTAGCAGTGGTAGACTGCTTTCCACTTCTCCATGAGACAACACCATCCGCTAGAAGGAAAATGTATCCAGTAGTGGATTTTCTACTGTCAATACACCCTCCTAAGTCCGCATCAGAGTATCCAACGACCTCTAGGTGGTAAGCTTTTCTATAGGTCAATATATAGTCTTTCGTTCCTTGTAAATAGCGCATGACCTTCTTTGCTGCCTTCCAGTGCGCAATGCCTGAATTTGACTGATATCTACCAAGCATTCCTACAACAAATGCTATATCAGGTCGAGTGCAAGTCTGCGCGAACTGTAAACTCCCAACTGCTAAAGCATATGTGACACCATCCATCTGAGCCTTCACAATATCATCCTGAGGACAGTTCTTCAAGCTCAATTTATCCCCTTTCACTATAGGTACCGAACTAGGAGAACAATTCTCCATCCCATATCTTTTAAGAACATTAAGGATATAGGATTTCTGAGATAAGCCAATGACACCCTTAATTCTGTTACGACGGATCTCGATTCCAAGGACATAAGTGGCCTCACCCATGTCTTTCATATTGAAATGAGAGGAAAGAAAAACTTTTTTTTTATGTAAAAGACTCAAATCATTAGTTGCAAGAAGAATATCGTCAACATATAAAACCAAAATTATGATCTTACTCCCACTAGTCTTAATGTAAATACACTGATCAACAATATTTTCAGTGAATCCAAAGTTCATTATTACGTGATTGAACTTCTTATACCACTGGCGGGAGGCCTGTTTAAGTCCATAAATTGACTTATTCAATTTGCAAACTAAGTTATTTGAGTCATCTATACTGAAACCAGGAGGTTGTTGCATGTATACCTCCTCATCCAGATCCCCATTCAGGAAGGCAGTTTTCACATCCATCTGATGCAGCTCTAAATCAAAATGAGCTATGAAAGCCATGATTATCCTCAATGATTTCTTAGTTGAGATAGGAGAAAAAGTAGCATTATAATCAATGCCCTCTATCTGTGTGAAACCTTTTGCAACAAGCCTAACCTTGTACCTCTCCACATGACCTTTAGAGTCTGTTTTGGTTTTATAAACCCATTTACAACCAACAGGTCTAACTCCATTAGGTCGAGGTACAAGATCCCACACTTGGTTCTTTGCCATAGAGTCAAACTCTTCTTTCATGGCATTGATCCAATGTGTTGATCTTTCACTTTCAATGGCTTCTGCAAATGTGAAGGGATTTTTACAATGTCTATAAAATCATTTGACTCTTGTAAATACACCACATAGTCTGAATGGATAGCAGATTTTCTAATTCTGGTGGACCTACATACATGTGCTACAGGTGGTTCAAAATGAGTCTATGTATCCTCACTACAACAGAGCAGTAGATTAGCGACGACCACCTTCCGTCGCTAATCCGTCGCTAACATGGTTAGCGACGGATTAGCGACAACGCGGCGACAGTATGCTTACGTCGCGAATATTTCGACGCTAACTGGTGACGGAATAATTCCGTCGCCAAGTCCGTCGCTAATTGCGACGGAATAACGAGCGCTATATTCCGTCGCCAATCTGCCGGTACTAAACGGCGACCACGGCGTGGCGACGGATTTAATTCCGTCGCTAAGCCGTCGCTAGATTAATATGAATAGCGACAGAATCATCCGTCGCTAATCCGTCGCAAAAACGAAAAAAAATCAAAAAAAAATTATTTAAAAATTAATTACGGAGAACTGTACAATTTATATTTCCTGTACAATTTATATTTCCTGTAAATAAAAAACAAACCACACAAAAAAATTCATATAACAAGTATCTATAATAATTAATCGTTCCACCTTAAAACTAAGAAGTTTAATTATTTACAATTCAACAATTACAATTAGGAAAAATAAAAAAAATAGAACTTCTTCAACACAGTCCTCTAATCATCGCCAAGATTTTGTGCGTCTTCTTGTTCATTGTCTTTATCTGTCCCTTCAGCTCCACTACCCTGATTATCGCTAGCAGCCTACACAAGAAAAGAACAGTCAGTATTGATAAACAAAATATAATGAAATAAATTACACACTATATGTGATTCTATCATGTGCTCATGTGTGATCTAAGGCAATAAAAAAACTCTATATGTGATTCTATCATGCTCATATGTGTGCTAAGGCAGTCAAAAAATTGAATATGTGATTATAGCATGTCCATATGTGTTCTAAGGCATATAAAAAAACTCTATATGTGATTCTACCATGCTCAGATGTGCTTTAAGGCAAGCAAAAAACTATATATGTGATTCGATCATGCTCGTATGTGTGCTAAGGCAGTAAAAAAATTGAATATGTGAATATAGCATGCTCATATGTGCTCTAAGGCAGGCAAAGCCAAAAATTTTATATGTGATTCTATCATAAATGATATATAACATGTTCATATGTGTTCTAAGGCAGTTAAAAAACTCTATATGTTATTATAGCATGTTCATATGTGTGCTAAGGCAGTCAAAAAACAGAATATGTGATTATAATATGCTCATATGTGTTCTTAGGCAGTAAAAAAACTGAATATGTGATTATAGCATGCTTATGTGTTCTAATGCAATCAAAAAAACTTTATATGTGATTCTATCATGCTCATATGTGCTCTAAGACAGACAAAAAGTTAAATATATATATATATGTGATTCTATCATGCTCATATGTGTGCTAAGGCAGTAAAAAAATTGAATATGTGATTATAGCATGTTCATATGTGTTCTAAGGCATCTAGAAAAACTCTATATGTGATTCTACCATGCTCAGATGTGCTTTAAGATAGTCAAAAAAACTATATATGTGATTATACCTGAGAGGGACCTGGAATCGAAGATCCCCTATCCTGAACAGCGGCCTTGATCTCATTTCGGAGAAAGGGGGCGACGGTGTATTGGAAGTAGTTATTCAGTGATTCATTAATGATCTCGCGTACATCATCACCGGAAAGAATAGTCGGCTGCTTGGAGCTTATGTCGGCGTAAGAAGTTGGTGAGCCGTAACTGGAAGAACCAATAACTGGTGAAGTGTTCATATTACTCCCAAACCCGAACACGCGACCTTTTTTGGGTTCACCTGCTGCAGTCACCCATGCTGTAGGATCAAATGATGGATGCTGAGTAGCGTCTTCACCATATCGCTCTACCATTTGTTGCTCATATGCCTCCTACAAAATAATGTTTAAAGTATTCATTAATAATTAATGATAACATTATGATGACTTGCATATATATTGCAATGATTATTAATAGAATTAATACATACCGTTGTCGTTCTCGCCTTCTCTGATACGAAGACTCCCGTGGTCTTCCGTTTATGTGTTTCTACAAACACATCCTTATATGGTACACTGCCTCCTTTTTCTGCTTCCTGCGAAGTTAAATGACAAAAGATTTAGTACACAAATTTGCAACTATACTTATAAAATTAATATTATATATTGATGAGTTACCATTTTCTTTAGGTGGCTCCCAAATGTCTTAGATCCACCTGTGTGTAGATGGGCTTCGGGCATCTTCGATCGATTTTGTGAAGCCTTCGCAGAGCGATTTTTAAATGCATCTCCCGCCCACATATCGCACATTTCATCCCAGTAATCTCTCCTGATAGTAATAGGACCATGGCCCTTCCACAGTAATGGATCATCTACTACGCCAGATGCTTTTTTTGCTGCAGTCTTCATAGTGTGCAGCATGTCTGCAAATCGATTGGCAGCCACCTTCTGCCACACCTTCCTTGCATCATTTTCTTCCACCGTAGTTGCAAAGCGATTCGAAGCCTACAAATATTTTCAGAAAGTTAGTAGACATTGCTTAAATAAATTAAATATGAAACACATTAACTATGAGGAACAACTGTATACCATGAATGAGGACCACAATCTGTCTAATATCTCCTTTGGGTACTCTTTTCATTGAGCAACTGGTCCTGGTAGATGTTGAAGAAGTGAATTCCTAATCTCCCGTACTACTTCTTGTGGCTCAAACCTCGTGCTGCACATGAATTGTTACACAGTAAATATCAATATAAAATATTTAAAAGATATGCAATAATTGAAAACAAAATACTTACGGTCGATTATCGATATACACTATTCGAATGAGTCTTCTTGTGCCAGCCTGTGAAGACCCTGTTTCCTGTGTTGGCTGTTGACTTGTGCGATCAACTGGTGTAGGTGGGTCGTATACAGGCGCAACATCATCTGTAAAAAAATACACACCAAGTTCTCAGAATGTGCATTTGAACTAATCAAGCATCTAATTAGTTATATGATATACCTATCATAGGAGCCCGTGAAGATGAAGGTTGAGCCTGGCTACTACTGGATGAGCGACCACTATAACCTCCACGAACCATATTCTAACAAATAACATATGTCATACAATACATTCAAATAATTCACATCAAGTATTACAATGCATTCAAGTCATTCACATCAAGCATTGCAATGCATTCAAATAATTCAAATCATTGACATCAAGTATTGCACTAATTCAAATCATTCGTTAATTGCATAAATTATAATACATTCAGATAAATTACAATGCATTCGAATCATTCGTATCAAGTATTACAATACATTGAAATAAAATTTTTAATCATTCACACCAAGTATTGCAATACAACTCACATCAAGTATTACAATGCATTTAAATAGAGGTTTGTAGTATAAGATTTTTTTCACTAGCTTGAGAATTCTTCCTCGTCACTAGTTTGACTTTCTTCTTCTTCTTCTTCTTCTTCTTCTTCATTGTTTGCCCATCCACTTGGTACATCATTTGGATCACATTCCTCTATGAATGTTTCATCAGCTAATGGAGATATGACATGCATATCATGCGCAACATCGTGACCATAAGCGAAGTCACAGACATCATCTAATTGATAGTAATCACTGTCTTCAGCTAACTCATCTTCTTGTAACTGATCATACTCGGGGTATAGTTTGGATTTCACCTTGCAAACTGCCCACCATTCATTTCTATCTGACTTTTTTATACTCGGATATGAAGTATAATAAACTTGTTGAGCTTGCGAGGCTAATATGAATGGTTCATATGTTCCAAACCTGGATTTATGATTCACCTCCACAATGCCTGAAGCTTTGTCGAGTCTTGTTGCAGTTGGATCAAACCAATGACACTTGAATACCGTAACCCTGTTATTCATGCCTAAGTAAGTCAACTCCATTATTTCCTCTATAACACCGTAGTAATCATGTTCATTTTCACCGTAGCTGCTACCCTTGACACACACGCCACTATTTATCGTTGATTTGTTTATACTGTAGTCTTTTGTATGGAATCGATAACCATTTACGATATACCCGTTGTAGCATTGCACAACTTTGGTCGGATCATTTTCTAAATCACATATTCCTTGATCTTTAACATCACCATGGCGAACCTACGCACAGACATAAACAATTATTGTGATCACGATCAATTAAGTAACTTAGTGTTGTTTATAAGTACAAAATTTATGTTAGCTTCTTTACCAACTGTTTCAACCACTCCACAAACTTAGTTTCACGTTCTTTTTGTACTTCTGCATTAGTGAGATGTGAAACTTTGCTTTGCAACTCCAGATCAAATCGTCTGCAAACCACAAATACTTATATTACCGAGCCATGTATCCACATATAGAACATAAAAGGATTTATAATTGAGTTGCATATACATATACTTACTCGATGTATGGGTCGATCGCTGAACAATTAAAAAGAATATAGATGTGTGCTGCATCTTGCTCTCGATCTGTCAATAGCCTTGATCGGCAACTACCAAATGCATGCCCAAGTCGTTGAAATATCGACAGCTTGTCAGCTACAGTTACTTGTTCTCCATCATCGTTACGGGGCGGGCATGTGTAACGTGTTGAAATATGAGGTTCGAAGTACATAGATGAGAAATTTGAAATCTCTTCTAAAGTGTACGCCTCACAAATAGAGCCTTCTACTCTTGCTTTATTACGAACCTTTTTTTTTAGGTCGAACATGCATCTGACAAGAATATACATTTCAAATTTTAAATATCTGTCATTAAAGAGACAAATATAAAAAAACATATACCTTTCAAATGGGTACATCCATCGATATTGCACAGGGCCACCAACCCTTAGTTCATATGGCAAATGTATGATCAAATGTTCCATAACATCGAAAAATGTTGGCGTAAATATCTTTTCTAACAGACAAACAGTGGTGATGACAGAGTCCTCGAGATTCTTTACATCTGATACAATGACCTCCGATGCGCACAATGTTCTGAAAAATCCGCTCAACTCAGACAATACCCCCCATATAGGTTTGTCTAACATATCATGGAATGCTAGGGGTATCAATCGTTGCATAAAGATATGACAATCATGGCTCTTCAACCCATATAACTGTCCATCGTCAATCTTCACAGCCCGAGCAATGTTAGAGACATATCCATCTGGAAATCTCAGTTGTCTCAACCATTGACATACATGTTTTATTTGATCAGGTCCGAGCACGTACTTCGCCTTTGGTTTCAGTACTTTGCCATTATACTCTTTGAGTTCCAATTCTGGTCTTTTACATATTAATTTTAAATCCATACGGGCCTTTGGATTATCCTTCGTTTTTCCTTTAATATTCATTACTGTATTGAACACATTATCAAACACATTTTTCTCTACATGCATCACATCCAAATTATGTCGTATCAATAGGGTCGGCCAATACGGTAGTTCCCAAAAAATAGATTTTTTCGTCCAATTGTGTTCCTTCCCAAATCCACGGAAGGGTGTAGGACTGCGGGCATCTGTTAATACATCTGGAAAGTATCGCAATCTTCTTAAAATCTCTATGCCAGACAATCTTGAGGATGGACCTTCCATTTCAGTTGTGCCTGCTGTAAATGCATTCTTTTGACGTCGGAACGGATGATCGCTGGGTAGAAATCGACGATGGCAATCAAACCAGCAAGGCTTCCTTCCATGCCTCAATCTAAAAGCTTTGGAATCCTCCATGCAGTACGGACAAGCCAACCTCCCATGTGTGCTCCAACCAGATAACATACCATATGCAGGGAAGTCACTGATTGTCCATAGAACAGCGGCCTTCATGTTGAAATTTTGTTTTTTGTGGGCATCATACGTGGTAACACTGTCATCCCACAGTACTTTTAATTCATCAATCAATGGCCTTAGATATACATCAAGATTTTGGCCAGGTGAGGTCGGACCAGGGATCAACAGAGACAAGAAAAGATTTGGACGTTTCATACACAAGCTTGGTGGAAGGTTGTATGGAGTTACAAATACTGGCCAGCATGAGTATGGAGTTGATCTACCCCCAAATGGATTAAATCCATCTGTACATAGACCGAGTCTAACATTTCGCACTTCCATTGCGAAGTTCTGATGAGTACGATCAAAGTGCTTCCAAGCTTCAGCGTCAACAGGATGCGTGATCTTGTTTTCATCGTGTTGAACTTTATTTGCATGCCATCTCATGTGTTTAGCTGTCTTTAAAGACATACAATCACTGCAATCTAGGAGTGATAGGAAAGTAGCGGAGCGACTTGTATGAAACTTTCTTTGATCTCGTGCTACCATTGCCTCTTGTCTTTGGCTTGAACCGAGGATGCCCACATGACGGGCATGATATGTCGTTTTCCTGCTCCTTGAAATACAACATGCAGTGATTTGGACAAGCATCAATCTTTTTATAACCCATACCTAGAGCGTTGACCATAACTTTCGCACGATAGAAATTTTGTGGCAATTTCTCATCTTTAGGCAACATACTCTTCACAATCATGCACAAACGGTCAAAACATGATTGACTCAAATTATACTCGGACTTCAAATTCATTAGTTGAAGAACTGCAGACAAGATAGTGTGACTCTCACAACCGTTCCAAAGTGGCTCATCAGCATCTTTAAGTAAATCATAAAATCTACTAGCTGCATCGTTTGGTGATTCTTCATCTACGACAGTTCTTACATCACTAGAACTCATAGCAGAACCCAGTTCTGTTCCTGCAGCATCAAATATCAAATCTGTATATGGATTATCGTGCACCACATTCACCCGTGCATCAAAATCGTTTCTAAATTCTTCTCCATGAAACGTCCAGTTCTGATAATCACTCACAAAACCCTTCCTGTATAGGTGATGTCTAACGCCATGAGGTTCTACAAATCGATTATTCTTACAAATCTTGCAGGGACACCTAATCCGACCTGTGGGATCTACCGTACTGACACTTGCCGTTGCAAATTCAATAAAACTGTCGACACCATCCATATATTCATGCGATAACTCATTGTCCACTATCCTACGGTACATCCATTCACGGTTTGCAGTCATTCTGTCGTATGATGTTACGAATAGTATCCTAACCAGTTAAAAGAGAACCATCAAAATGCTATGATGAAGAAAATATCAAATTTATCATGCAATATATGATGTCATACAATCACAAGAATTATGATGCATGCATTGATAACTTAATATTTTCATGTGCAAACTATTCATGACACGATACATTCATTTGAAGCATGCTTTCAGTATACAATTTCACATGGAAGACATAATCAAATTGAAAGTAACTACATGTAAGCATGGATACAATCACATCAAACATTGCAATACATCGAAATAATTCATATCAAACAAATGTCAAACATGTACCTGCAGCAAACACACTTCAATATCCCACTAACTACTACCACGCATAGCATGGACTCTGTACTCCAAAAATAAGAACACTTCCATATTCATACATTAAAATCATGCTCAGCATGATCTCCGAACTCCAACAAAGCAGTCCTAGATATCAACAACTAAGTGAGTGTGTAAACAATAAAGTGTTACATTCAATAAATTAAATAACATGTGATGCGCTTGCCTCACTTACTCACCACGGGTATTTACCCGATTTGCATTGTTTTTGTCACTTACTTACCACGGGTGGCGGGGCACAAGCGAGTTCCGTTGAGAAATCTGCACAAAAAAACAATTTTTTAAAATGAAGTCACCACGGAAAAAAAACTGTTCTGACAAGGGGTCGACTCCCCTGCTGTTCCGACAGGGGGTCGACCCCCTGCCCGGGTCGACCCCCTACCGGAAAGGCAAGGGGCAAGGGTCCTCTGCCGAAAAATGCAGGGGGTTAACCCCCTTCCGGAAAACGCGGGGGTTAACCCTCTGCCGGAAAACGCGGGGGTTAACCCCCTCCGTTTTCCGGAAGGGGGTTAACCCCCTGCCGGAAACGGGAGGGGGTTAACCCCCTGTGAACCGGGAGGGGGTTAACCCCCTGCCGGAAATGGCAGGGGGTTAACCCCCTGCGTGAAAATGGGGGTTAACCCCCTGCGTGAACTGGAAGGGGGTTAACCCCCTGCCGAAAACGGCAGGGGGTTAACCCCTTACGTCAAAACGGGGGTTAACCCCCTGCCGGAAACGACAGGGGGTTAACCCCCTGTGTGAACCGGGAGGGGGTTAACCCCCTGCCAGAAACGGCAGGGGGTTAACCCCCTGCGTGAAAATGGGGGTTAACCCCCTGCCGGAAACGGCAGGGGGTTAACCCCCTATGTGAACCGGGAGGGGGTTAACCCCCTGCCAGAAACGGTAGGGGGTTAACCCCCTATGTGAAAACGGGGGTTAACCCCCTGCCGGAAACGGCAGGGGGTTAACCCCCTGTGTGAACCGGGAGGGGGTTAACCCCCTGTGTGAACCGGGAGGGGGTTAACCCCCTGCCGGAAACGGGAGGGGGTTAACCCCCTGCGTTTTCCGGCAGGGGGTTAACCCCTTGCCGGAAACGGGAGGGGGAGGGCGTTACCTTTCTCCGGGCGGCGAACGGTGGGACCAGCGGACGGTGGGACCGGCGGACGGTGGGACCGGCGAACGGCGGGACCGGCGAACGGCGGGACCGGCGAACGGCGGGAGCGGGACCGGGACCGGCGCAGGAGCAGCGAAAGAAGAAAAGGAAAACCTGGTTGGGATTAGGGTTATTCGAAAGTTAGCGACGGATTAATTCCGTCGCTAAGCCAACGTAAAATCAAATTCGCGAAAATAGCGACGGATTATATTCTGTCGCCACATCCGTCGCTAGTTAGCGACGGACTAGTTTCCGTCGCTAACGTCGTCGGTAAATGGTGCGATCGTACCGACAAAACAATCTGTCGCAACATCCGTCGCTAATTAGCGACGGACTAGGCGACGGACTATCTTCCGTCGCTACTTTCATAAGATTCAGTGATAATAGCGACGAATATTTGTCGCTCGCCAATCCGTCGCTAACTAGCGACGGAAAGATTCCGTCGCTAACGTCCGTCGCTAACAACCTATTTTCTTGTAGTGCCTGTTGTTGTTGTATATCCTCATCAACAACCGCATCTAGTTGGGATTGATGTTTATTGACTGAACTTTCTCTTACATTACTCAAAGGAACAATGATAGAGAAAATCGGGTCATTATCCTCAGCAGGTGTAGAATCTGAATTCTGCATTTCCTCAAAATCAATATTTTGAGATGCATTTATCCCAACAGAACCATTTTCAAGAAATCTTGTTTTATCTGTTTCCACTATCTGGGGTGTATGAGATGAACAATAAAATCTAAAGCCTTTTGATCTTTCTGGATAACCAATGAAGAAACCACTAGTTGTCCTAGGATCAAAAGCTTTTATATGTGAGTTATACAATTTAGCTTCTGTTAGACATCCCCCATATGTGCATATATGACAAAGAAGGTTTTCTACCTGTCCATAACTCGTAAGGAGTCTTTTGAACAACCTTCGTAGGAACCTTATTCAAAATATGCACTGTTGTCCTAAGAGATTCACCCCACAAGGTCAAAGGGAGGTTTGAGTGATTCAACATCGCTCGAACCATTTCTTTAAGCGTACGGTTTCTCCTTTCAGCTACACCATTCTGGTAAGCACTACCAGGCATGGTATACTGAGATACAATGCCTTCCCCTTTTAGAAATCATGCTAATGGACCTTCCTTTTGTCCCATCTCAGTGAAACGACCATAATATTCGCCACCTCTATCTGACCTCACAACCTTGATAACTTCACCGGTTTGTTTCTCTACTTCTTTCTTGAAATCCTTAAAAACTTGAAAGACTTCAGATTTTTCAGATAATAAGTAGAGATACATATACCGTGAGTAATCGTCTATAAAAGTGATAAAATATTTTTCACCCGTATAACACGGTGAAAAAGGGCCGCAGACATCCGTATGCACTATTTCTAACTTTCCATTGCTGCGTTTGACATCTTTCTTATATGTGTTAGACTGCTTAGCCTTTATGCAGTCAACACATGGCTTTATATTTGTAAAATCAAGGGATCCAAGGATTCCCTCTTTCACGAGTCTTTGGACTCTCTCTTTCGAGATATGTCCTAATCTTCGATGCCAAAGCAAATAGGATTGATCATCCTTTAGACCACGTTTATTGCCAATCATTGTGTTCTCAATGGAGTGAGATTCCTGAATTTGGAGTTTGGTTCTTAATCGATACAAACCATCACACATATATGCAGAACCTATATTCATTGAATTTTTCATAATAATAAGTTCAGATTTTTCAAATTTAAATACAAAGTCAAACTTATCAAGTTTTGAAATTGAAATTAGGTTCCGACTATAAGATGAAACATAAAAAGTATCGACCAAATCCAATATAAATCTCTACTCCAACACAATTCTGCAGGTCCCAACGCTCTTGACATGCGAATGCATCTTATTTCCTGAGAAGATGCTTCTTTCATGCTTCGTTGGTTCCCTTTTATTCAGAAATGCCTGCAAAGAGTTGGCAATGTGCACCGTGGCACCAGAATCAATCCACCAACTATGCAATGGAACATGAATTAGATTGCACTCATGAGAAACAAATGACCTATTACCTTTATTTTCGAGTCACTTCTTGAACTTCAAATAGTCCACCTTCTTATGCCCTTTCTTTTTGCAGAAGAAACACTTTATAGAAGGGCCTTCTGACTGGGATCTAGCTTTCGCCTGAGAGTTTGAACTCTCCCCAGTGGCTCTCTTCTGATTCTTTCTTTTGAAAGAGCTTTTCTTTGGCCTCGACCTCTGTTTATCCTTATGAGAGGCCATATGTGCACTTGGCACTCTCTCACCCTTCGATCTCTCCTCTTCCTCAACACACTTACTTAAGAGGTCATTAAAAGACCACTCATCATTATGTGTGTTGTAGAAGATTTTAAAGGGTCCATACTCAGTAGGTAACGAGGTTAAAATCAGATGGACTAAGAAGGAGTCAGATATGGCGAACTTCATGTCATTCAGTTGAGTCGCAATATTCCTCATTTCCAAAATGTGCTGTCGGATGTGACTGTCACCAACATATTTCATAGACACTAATTGGGACATGAGCGTATTGGCCCTTGCCTTATTAGAAGTGACGAACTGAGCCTCAATGGCTCCCAGAAATTCTTTAACAGTCCTATAATGAGGAATGACGCCTCAAATATTCTTAGCCACCCGAAATTGCAAAAGCAATAGGCTAAGTCTGTTCGAGCGCTCCCACTTCTCAGAGGCAGCCTTCTGATCGACTGTACTCTGCTCTGTAAGAGCGGAAGGTTCGTCAATTCTAAGGGTCAGATCTAAATCCATATAGCCCAAAGTGAATAATACGATTTCTTTCCAATCAGAAAAATTTGATCCGTCTAAGATAGGGATACTACTTGAACCGTCGATATGGAAGGAACCTGATAAATCAAGTAACAAAAACGGAAAGACATTACTATTATTGCTCAAACGAGACTCGTGTTGAAAAGGTAAAAGTGAGACCCTTTATTTTCACCTTTTCTGAGACAATCATAGTTGAGCCATTATCGTTTCACTTTGGTGAAAACGATAATACTCATAATTGCTTCGTCTCTTCAATTCACAAGGAATTGACTTCAGTTGGTGAAACTAGTAGATCATGAATCCAAAGGCAATTCAGCACTGTACCTTTGGGTACAAACATGCTTCATGGGCTGGAATACACATCTACTATTACACCCTGTGTAAATTTGGAACACAACGACCTACCTTTGGGTAGAATCGATGTTTCATAAATTCACACACAATCATAATTACGAATCTTAATACGGTCCAAAAAATCCTTAATTAACACGACTCAGATCACTTGGTGATTACATGCATCGGTCAATCAAAATCTTTTACCGAAAATCCTATTCGTATTATGGAGCACGCCCATGCACACATTTTAATGCATGTATATTCATGACATAATATCAGTTCATAATTCAACAAAAATGCATAAACTAATTGTCATAAATTTAGTTACAATTCATGCTTAAAATCATCATGCATAACTTAACCAACGCAAAGTACATGAATTAACATGCATAAGTCATGCATTATTCAAAATAAATACTTTATAAAGCATGAAAAATAACAAAAGCATGCTCATATGGGTAAAACCCTGGGTCCACAAGTAGGAACCGGTCTAAAAACACTCTGAACCGGTCTGAAACCACCCCGAACCGGTCATCTAAGGGTCCGAACCGGTTCTAAACCTTATAAATCGATACTTAATATGAACAAACGTTCATAAACCCTATGACTGTATGCCAAAATCCCTGTATTTCTTTATATTTATGAAAACAGGGTCTCAGCATCTCGGAACCGGTGAAAAACTAAAAAGAACCAGTCAAAAATGGCTCTGAACCGGTTCCGGAAGGGGTCAGATCAGGTTCCTGATCCGATTCAGTCTCAATAGTGTTTGGATCCTGCTTTTATGGATCCAACCCAGTTTAAATGGGATCCGGGTCTGACCCGACCCATACTTAATACGGGTCGGACCCGACCCGAACTAAAACTCGGGTTACACCCGATCCATAACAGAACTGGGTTAGACCCGGTTCTAAATGGACCCGGGTTCGACCCGGTCCAAACCGGATCCCGGGTTACGACCCAGTCCAAACCGGATCCTGGGTACGACCCAGTCCAAACCGGATCCCGGGTTACGACCCGGTCCAAACCGGATCCCGGGTACAACCCGGTCCTTCATGGACCCGGGTTCGACCCGGTCCGAAACGGACCCAGGGTACGACCCGGTCCAAACCGGACCCGAGTACGACCCGGTCCGAAACGGACCCTAGATACGACCCGACTCTTAATGGGTCCGGATCAGACCCGTTTCAAAATGGAGACCCGGTCAAGTCCCCTAATTAAAATTAAACAGAAACCCGATGAGTTTCTGTTTGAAATATCAAGGAAACCAAAAAGGGTTTCCGCCCTTTTCGGTTCCACGGCAACCCACATCGCCGTAACGGCGACTGAAGCCGGACCCCGGCAACCTGCGTCACCCCACGGTGACGTCGGTCCAGCGACAGCCCCCCCTCGTCAAAAGACGTCGCCCCACGGCGACGCTTCACGGCTGCCATTTCCGGATGCCCTAAAATCCATCGGCGACATCCCAGCGGTGCCAGCAAGGCCATCGACGACCGATGACAGCAAGCTATTGCCGGCACCGGCTACCTGCTGGAATTGACTGCAGACGCCCAGGTGCCAGCGACTCATTAGCAGCCTGATGGAACGCCGGGCAGTTGAAAAAAGAGAGGTTTTCATGCCCCAGACGCCGACCATCCGGCGTTCAATCTCGGCAACATCTCCGGCAATGAACCTGACGACGACAAATCCTCCCTGCAGCCCAACGGCCACAGGTATAAAATGATTTTTTTTATGAGGTTTGCCTGAACCAGGAAATAGATGTCGCCCTTTTCGGTGACATTTGTCGGTGATGACTGTCGCCCCACGACGACAATCTGCCTGAAACCCAATTCTGTAGCAAACTATTTGTATCTGCCAGGATGTCACCCCACGGTGACATGCGGTCGCAGAAATCAGGCAACGAGGCAAAAATGCTGAAAGGGCCTACACGGCCACACGCAGCGGAAATGTGTGGCTCATTGTGGGCCCATAACCCAATGTTGGCGAATACCCTGCAAAAACAACATGACAGGGAGCCTACCTGAATTCGCCATTGTTCTTATAGGAAGTTCGGCGTTCTCCTTAGTCGGTCGACACCCACAATGAGCCCAGGCCTTAGGTCGACGGTGAGCAGGACCCTTTCCGCTGTGTCTGAATGCAGAATAGAATTCGGGCAGGATAATGGCTATGAATACTCATCATTTTTGTAGCCCCTAACCCCTTATTTGTAATGGGAGATTTGGCAGTTACGTGAATGTGGTCTCTCCACATTCACGTAACTCCCACCCACTATCTCCATTACTTGGCCACTTAAGTGACCCACTAAGAGGGTGTCAAACCGGGTCACAGTGTGGGTTAGACCCAAAACCCATAATGTCCAACAACTTGTAGAAGACTTTGGGAGAGTACAGGTCCTTGACCAATAACAAATGACCATGGTCAACTGTTATTTTCCCATTCCTTCATTGCAACTCCCGACAACAAACATATATATACTGGCACAACTTCCACTGTTGACAGTAAGGCTCTGTTTGGGAACTGATAGCTGGCATGGAAGTTTATGCATTCGGTAAAATCATGGTCAAAACTACTTTGGTGGTGGGAGTTTGAAAACTCTGTGCTGGGATCGGAGTTTGGGAGAGAAAGTGAGACCCACTTTCTTTTATACTTGCACCAAATCTTGGATTTGATAGTATCACGTCGCTGTCACTTTTCCAAATGCATAACTCTCATATCTAACCAACCAAAGTGAATACACCACCAAAGTGAATATGGTGTATGGTTACGCCAACCAATCACTTTTTTGGGGGGATACGGACCGCTACGATGATTCACATACTACTACAAAAGAATGAAACAACAACAATTTGTACAGCGGGCAATTTAAGAAATTGCCACTATTGATCTAAAAACAGCAAATTGGGGAAGTGCTGTAGGTACATTAAAAAAATGGTGGGTAAGTGTACATATCTGACCCATAGTTAGCAAGAAGCACCTCCGTAGGTGGAAGTGCATCCCCCAAAAGGAGGAACCTCTCTCTCTAACAATATCTTTTATGCTTCCAACTTGATTGTTATTGTTTCTCACTGGCAGAATGGTGTGGTATTGAGAAAACACAAACATGTGGATGAAACGGGATTAGCCTTATTATTTAATGCCTCTTTGGATAAAAAAATTTAGATTGATGCTTTTAGGGCAGCAGTATACCTTATTAATCGGCTTCCTTTCACAAACCTTAACCAGAGGTCACAATATGAGCTCCTCCTAAAACATATACCTGGTTATGATTACCTAAAAATCTTTGGGTCCACATGTTATCCTTATTTGGTTCTCTATGCTAAGTCCAAGTTTGATTCAAAATCCAAATTTTGTATTTTTGTTGGATATAGTTTCAACTACAAAGGATACATATGTTATGATCCGGTTATCAATTTTTTTTTTTATCTCCAGACATGTTATTTTTTATGAAAAAAAAAATAAGCTAAAAAGAAAGAGCCTGTTACATTTTAAGATGTGTTAAATTGAATTCAAAGTCAAAGTTTTGATCCACCTAAAAGTCCTTATTTGCTTAAAACCACTATACAGAGTCTTCTCATAAAACCAATAGTCTTGCCTAACCCTGTAAACCAGCATGTTCAATCTTCTGAATAGTTTGATGAATCCCCTACTGAGTTGTTCTAAGATTATTCACCTGAAACATCACATCATGAGCCTGAAAATGGTATGGATGCTCCAACACCTAGCCAATCCAATCAGCCAAGTGAGCTCAATGAATATGACTTGTCGTCTAGATCCTCATCCTCAGGTTTAAACCTCATTATTGATCTGTACAATCAAATTCCTACCAAAACCCATCATATGGTTACCAAATCCCAAGATGAAACATTAAAACCAAGACTATTCTTTGGATCCAAATATCCCATCGTTGGATATGTAACAGTAGCAAGATATAAATTTTGTCTTGTTGCTAAAGGTTATATACAACAAGAAGGAATTGACTATTTTGATACTTTCAATCCTGTCATCAAACTCATGTCTATTAGAATGGTGTTGTCTATTGTTGTGAGTTTCAGTTGGCCAGTTGGATGTAAATAATATCTTACTTCATGATAATTTACAAGAAGTTTAGTGAGTCAACCGCCAAACTTTCAAGACAAGAGTCATCCTAATTTTGTGTGTAAACATAATCGTGCACTCTACGATTTAAAACAAGCTTCTCAAATGTGGTTTAATAGGCTTCATATTTATCTAGAAAAGTTGGGTTTTACTGTGCCCAAGGCCGGGCCATCTTTGTTTATCTATCATAGAAAATGATTGCATATGTATATGTTTATTCTGATATATGTTAATGACATTATTGTTATCGGCAATTCAAATGATAACATTAAGAATATTATTCAAGTCTTTGGTTGTGAATTTTTCATCAAAGATCTGGGTTCTCTTGGAGTCTGATCAGGTAGCATGGATATTGTTGGGTACATATCAGCCAATCTCATATTATGTAACCTTTTCTTCTCTCACTAACTACTAAGTTTGAAAATATATGACTAGACTGTCATTTGAAGCACATTGGTTTAGTTAATCCATGATAATGGCCACTAGGTTTGGAAAGTTGGCTCGAGTTGCAAAAAGATGCAAGTGAGGCCTAATTGCTCCAAACGATATGGGATTTTGAACAATTTGAAATGCTAATTAGCATGGATATGGATTAGTCATTCACAATTTCCCTATTGCTACACATGCACACTTTAAAAGATGAGAGATATCAGTAGTAGTGCTTAAACATAGGATAGTCAATGATTATTGTTAGAGAGTGAAAATGAGGAAAGAGGTGGATTCAAGAGTCGAAAGGCAATTTAAAACTCCAAAAGTGCATGGCAATGAATGAAAAGTAAGAAGGAAGCAGAAGGATATGGCCAGTTAGGGGCCAACTCACTGTTGCTCTCTCCTTTTGGCTTCTTTTCAACCTTCAGCCGCTTATAAACACGCATCACCTCTCCAACCCTGCAAAACCACACCTAAAAGTTGTGCCTTCTCACTCTTATCATCATATTTCATTTCTTGATTTCTTCCATATTTTCCAAATTGCATCAGTGATGGCATTTCGCTTCTCATTCCATACATTCTTGTTGTTAGCTTTCCTGCTTTTCTCTACCATCATCGTCGTTCCTGAAACTAGTAATCTTATACAAGCACTTGCATCTATGAGAGTTAGCGAGTACCATTAACCAAATGAATACCGATTTGAGTGTACAACATTACTTTTATCATTCTTCGACTTCAATGACTAAAAAGGGCCATGCCTAACGTGTGAATTTTAACTTGGAGTCCAGGGAATCTCTTAAGTGATGGCTTCTGTGTCACAGGCTCACAGCCAATCACACGAAAGCATTTTGAATGTATTCTCAAAACAATAAAAAAGCTATTTGAATAGGCCCTGCATTCTGCTGTTGTGGGTCCCATGGAATGCTGTCGTGTGATTGGTTGATGGCACATAAGGGATCACTTAAAGAACTAGTGTGTTATATGTACTCTAGAAAAACAGAGCAACTAAGTGACATTAAACAGAAGACCTCAAAAATCTCTTTGTTACTAATAAATTTTCTTGCATTGGAAAAATGAGCAGATGTCATCACAAAGCTCTTATCACGATGAGATCGACCTAGAGTTCCACGGGAACCTGAGTGGTGACCCATACGTGCTGCACATCAATGTCTATGCACAAGGCCAAGGCCAGAGGGAGATGCAATTCTACCTCTGGTTTGACCCCATCCCTGCATTCCACATATACAGTATCCTATGGAACCCGTACAACATCATGTAAGTTAGCCTCCAATCCTTTATGCACTTTTCCTATTTTAGAATGTCTAGAGTGCTTCTTGATTAAATATTTGTGCTTGGTGTAACTTATTTTCAGATTTTATGTGGATAATAAGCCCATCAGAGTGTTCCCAAATCAAGAGGCTTTGAGCATTTCATACCCCCCAAAACCAACTGATGAGGGTGTACGCAAGCATATAGAATGCAGATGATTGGGCAACCCAGGGAGAACGTGTGACCAACTGGACCAATGCTCCCTTCATTGCTGCTTATTCAAACTTCAGAGAAACACCATGCCCTTTAACTTCCAAGTCCTCCCTGTGCTTATCATCATCCAAATTGACTTCATTCAGCAGTCAGCAAGGACAGAGCCTAATGCAACAAGTTGATGGCCAGACGAAGAAAACTGTGCAACTGTTGCAAAAGAAGCACATGATTTACAACTACTGTGCAGATACAGCGATTTCATCAGGGCCTCCCGCTCTGTTCCTTCATTTTTTCTCCTGTTCCATGTAAATACTAGTTCTTGCATGCAATTTTTCTCTTATCAAATGCTGCAAGAGAGGTCAACAAAAGAGTATCACACTAAAAGACAAAACAGGAGATGTAGTTACAAAAGCTTTGGATATTTATAAACAACCTCAAAACATCCTACAAAGATTTTAAATATTATTTTGAAACTAATATTTACAACAAAAATATCCTCATGATAATTTTGAAACAATGGTATAATCCCAAAAAATATTGCCCTGCATAGAAAAGAGAATATTAGTAATAATTTGATGATTTGAAAGAGTAGCAGGTCTCTGTTTGACAGTTTTTAGAAAAATAGAGGCCCACATCAAGAAATTCAGAAACGTGTGGCCATTTTTTAGGATTAGAGGCAAACAGTTGGTTCTAAATGAAATTTTTGCTTTTTTCATTAATTGAAAATTTAAAATGAATTATTTGGTTGCAACCATAGTGATTTATGAAAACCAAGCCTTGTTTTCTTAAAAAAAGAAAATAGAAAAAAAAGGAAAAGCAAGTTTGTGGGGAAGGACAGAAGGAGGATAATCCTGATCTGATCATCCCGATGGGGCCAGGAGTCTTTGTTGGAGATGACAAGGTTGATAAGGGGATTCGATCCCCTTCCATTCTTGGATTTATGACATTCATGCACATTGTTGGTCTCTTTGGTCACGTTTGGAGGTAGAAAAAAAATTCTCACAAAATCTGAATATTTATTTTCTATGAAAAGCATGGGATGTATGGGTATGAAAATTTTCACCAACGTTTCTCAACCTCTTTAGGCGGAAAGCGTTTAACATGAACCGCTGCACATGAAAAATTCTCCCTCGATTGGACAGCTCAAGGGTGACCTATCATAGTCTGGATCAAACAAAGAGATGAACACCGGGTCAGGTACCTGACCCAAGATGCGGTGGATTTGGGCTGGTCTAGCAATCGGCTAGTCAGGGTCCAGGTTGTTCCTGTCTGGCCCTAACAGGCTTCAGGCTGGGCAGGCCTGATGTCCACCCCCTAAACATGTTTATAAAAACAAAAGGAGAAAAAAAAGACACTCATGTATCGTTTGTTATGGAAATTCAAGGCTGAGGGCATTTTTAGTTTGTTGGTTTGGTTAAACAAAAATGAATCCAATTGTTCCCTTGCGACTTACATTATAAAGTTGTGCTTAGAGTCTGTTTTGCTTTTGTTGAGTCTGATGTAAGCTGCCCAGTTCAGGTGAATCAATACCCCGAAGGGGCAGCCCGTATGCTTGAACTGTAATAGCCCTCGGGCAAAATTGTGAATGAATTAAATGCGTTGAACTTTCTTTTGTTCACCCTCATTGTGATTGCTTCTTGTGATTGCAATTCTTCTCTCTATATTCTTTCTTGCTCTCTTGCACTCTGATTACAAGCTTCCGTGACTGGCAAGCGAGCTGATAAGTAGGCTTGCGGCGGTAAGGAAGGACCATCGCGCTGCGCTGGCCCATTGAAGAAAATAGGTCCGTGACAAGTGGTACCAGAGCCCGTTCTCGTGCTGGAGAAGGGACTCCAGAGTCGATGTCGGCAGACACGTCGACAGACTGCGATTTGTGAGCAAGACATTGTGGCGCCTTATCAAAACATGTGCAACACCAAAGGCAAGGTAGTTACCAAAGCTGAGGAGATGGGTTCACCTCGGGGTCAAGAGAAGATGGTTGCAACTGTCAAGAAGCTGGTGGAAGATGTGACTTCGCATGAATAAGTGATTTTACGTGCAATTGAATCATTCGGTAGATTGAATGATATGGTGGCGAGCCTGCAAGAGCAAGTGAACTTACAGATAGGGCAGATCACTTCGTTGACAACAACAGTGGTTGACTTGCAGACTAAAGTAGGGGAGCTTTAGTTGAAAAATCACATATTGCAGCGGTCAGTGACCCTAAATAGAAAAAATGGTGAGAGGTCATCAAGGATTGATGTGCCAAGACCAACAAAGTTCAATGATTCGCGAGACAACAAGACCATTAAGAACTTTTTGTTCCAAGTAGAAGACTACTTAGATATTCAAAATGTGATACTTGAAGATCTTAGGATCAAGGCTACAACAACGTTACTGAATGGGGATACTACGAAAGCGCAGTGACATGGAGAGGGGTCAATGCGTGATAGACACCTTTGACGACTTCAAAATAGAGTTGCACAATTACTTCATGCCAAGGAATACGCAGAGACAGACGTATCAGAGGGTTCGTGAGCTTAAACATATTGGTTCATTGCAAGACTATGTCAGAACGTTCTAGATGCTCATGCTAGAGGTGCCTAACTGTTATCATCGCAAAAATTTTAACTTTTGCGAGTCTAATTGACCTTTGAAAAAGTTTTTGAAAATAACTCGCCTCCGTTTTAAAATACAGGAAAATTCTGTAGAATGGGACTCGCCTGTCGGTACGAGGTTCGACCGTTCCTGCCACCTTTAACAGGGGTAATCGAACCAAGGATCAATCTACTGCTCTGCTCTATTCAACTTATCTAAATCATATTCTAATTTCTAAATGCACATAGAATCAGGCATGTGCTATGAATTTTCTGAAAATGCATATTTGAAAACATGATGTTTGCTTTGAATAACTGAAACACTTAGAATAGATATCACATGGAAAATCGTGAATTGGGATTTGAAATGTACTTCTGAGAAAAGTAAAAATCAGTTTTTGAAGAAATCTTGAGATTTTATGAAAATTGATTCAGAGAAATGTGAAATAACTTTGAAAAACTTGATTTCTTTGAATTCAAACTTTGAAATTGAAAATATAACTTAGAAAATTGAATTTGGAACTTGGGAAATACTTGAAATATTATTGGCAAATCAATATTTTGAGAAAATCGATGTTTGAATAAGACTTAGAGAATTTTGAGAAAATGAACTTCTTTGAATTGAGATTTGAATTGGAATTGGCAAATGCATGAAATGAATGAATATGGATTTGAGGAATTGAGAAATACTTTTCGTATTTTTGAGAAATGCAGTGCATTTTGAAAGTTAGCCTAAGAGTGTAGGCTGAATGTGGCTAATGTGAAGATCATAAATCTGGGTATCATTCGTATTCTGACTATGGCCATAAATACAAATTCCACCAAGTTTATAAACTTCATAGAAGCTAGTGTATGTGCCATTCGTGTAGACCATAGTGAATTAATAAAATGTGCATGAATTGGCATACATGGCAGTTATATATCAAAGTTTAAACTATATGAAATGCAAATCCTAATCTATGCAGGAATTTAAATTCTTATTCCAAAGTCTACATTTAATTTACATCACTATTGAAATTTAAATACATGAAATTAAAATCTTCAATGTACCTGCAAAACTAGAAAAACTGGTTAGTAAAAATATGTTGGCTTTTCTAGATTTATCCAGTAATATCTAGAAATTACTGGATTTTGCTAGATATAAGCCTTTTACATGATTCCCTTAAATAAAAATTGATAAAATATGAAATAAGATTGAATAAATATGAAAATGAAATTTGAAAATTCGAAATTAGGGTCAAAATGACCAAAATACCCTTAATAACAAGACTATGGCCTTGAAATTAGGGTTTTCAGAAAGATATTTTGATAAAATGCAAGTTTTGAAATTCAAATGCAAATATACTAAACTAAATATGATATGTCATGCTTAAAATGTGAAAACTAGGGTTAGGGACTTCGAAATTGAGGTCAAATGACCAAACTACCCCTGATAGCAAGACTATGGCCTTGAAATCAGGGGTTTTCAGAAAATATTTTGGTAAAACTTAGGTTTTATGCACTAAATGAAATCAAATGAACATCAAATTTAACCTAAAGTATACTAATATGATTATGAATAAGATTAAACCCTAAAAATATATGCTTATGCACGAAAATCCAAGAATATCACAAATTTTGTGATTTTTGCAGTGTTTTGGAATTCTTCGGGTGCCCTGTTTTGCAATTCAAGCCATTCAAGCATCAAACGGATTCTAAAAATCCTAAAAATTGGTACCTACACTTGTTATAACTCTAATATCAAATTAGAATTATAAAAATATTTTTTTGGCATTAAATTAATCCGAAAATAACATCAAACCCGAAAAATATGCTATTTTTGACCTAGTTCACCAACCAGTCTCAGTCCAAGACCCGAACCAGGAGTCAAACCTCCATGAAAATCTATGAAATTTTACAGAGACCAAATAGGCAGGAAAACAGAACTTTGCCTTCTTACAGATCTGAAAAAGCACTCAGGATCAGGGAGATCCCCTTCCGGCAATCCGGCCTTGAATACATTGATTTTAACTTTGGTCCTAACTGATATTTTCAATTGAAAATTCCGGGATAAATAACAACACTCATTCAAAATATCTTAAATTTTAACAGTGAACAGTTGACAAAAAAATAACAATACTCGCTTTTTACAGATCATGAATCAGATCTGTATTTTGGGATTTACGAATAACACAAGTCTGATTAGGGTTTTGGTAAACCCTAACGAGTTTTAAATTAAAAATCAGAGTCTCTGACAGAGGAAAAATACTAAACAGTGGTCAAAAATTCTAAAAATCTCACAGTAGACAGATCTAATCAATGTGAATCCATGGCACTTTACAGATCTAAGATCCGATATAGGATGAGAAAAATATCATCACAGCAAGTTACCTTCTTGATTTTAACAATGATTTTAAAGATTTAAAAACCCGATTTGATGTCTGATTTTTCTGACAGGGTTCCCGAAGTCCAAAATCTCTGATTTTTTTACAGTAGTTCAATCACATATGCATGCATCACATATAAACAAATAAGAAATAAAAAACAAGTATTTCACTCTGAAATAACATTATCTTTACTGTTCTAAACCTAAAACACACAAAAATCTAAAGAAACTTAAAAAAACCATGCATTAACTAATGTAAATCAATAAAATAAACCATAAAACAATAAATAAAAATTATTTCTATGCTAAAAAACGTGTAATAAACATAAATAAACAAATAAATAAATAAAAAATCAGGGAATCAATGGCTGGAATTCGATTTTACCTTTAAACACATGGATTTAACCCATTAAAAGGGTAAATCACATGATTTATCGGTTCATAATGTAAAGAATAATGTTAAAATTGATTCTAATAGATTAGAATCCCTGTAAAACACCAAAAACAGTGTTAGATCACTTTCTTAAACCTCTCTTGAGGTTCTTGGACTTGAATCCATGGTTTAATCCATGGGATATATGATTTAGATGGTTAAAATTGATTTAAAACAATGAAAAACATTAAATGAATCTTAAAAACCAATAAAATTTCTTACCTTAGAGTTGCAGCAATGGAGGAAGGGCTGGAGAGGAGAGAGAATCTCCAAGAATTTCCAAGAGGAGAGATGGAAAAATCGTCCCCCCCTATGGGGGTTTTTTATAGAATTTTTTTTTTAGGTTACAAATTTTGGAATTTTGGAAAATTTGGACTCTTCTAAGGGGGGCGATTTTTGGGTGGAATGACCTAACTACCCATAGCCTAATTAATCTAATTAATTCCTAATTAACCCCTAGACTCTCCTAAAAAATCCCCAAATGTAATGCCACTTGGCATTTTTAACATTTGTGTTTTAAAACACCTTTTAAAAAACTTTAAAAACACTAGTTTTAAAAACTAACTTTCAAAATGAGTTTTTAAAATAAATTTTAACTCTTATAAACCCCTAACACTAACCAAGACACTGACTAACCTTAGTCTAGCCCTGACTTACTCGAATATGGCGCCACCCCGAGTGGGCCCTACTTGAGTTTTTCAAAAAGCGATTTTAAAACTTGAAATTGAAGGAGTTTTCAAACGGATTTTCAAAAGCAATCTTAAAATTTAAAGTTTTGGAATTGTATAAGGTTCTAACAGGGTTAGAATTTCTCTGGATATGGTGCCAACTGAGTGGGCTCACATCGAATTTTGAAGAATTTTGAAATAAACACTGAAAATGGCTTTGAAAAGGGGTTAAAATCAATATTTGAAATTCAAGATTTCTGAAAATAGGGTCTCAAGCGAACTGGAACTCCGAGTTAGAGTCCTGACCTCTTAGGACTCTGAGATTTTAAATTTTAGAATTCAAATGAATGAATTTTCGAAAGATTTTATCAAGAAATGACGAAATAAGTCAGAAAACACAGTCAGGGTTAGACTCCTAACTCGACCGAACTCTAAAATAGTCATGAACTAACTGGACTCTGTAAAATGACCTAAATTTTGAAAACAAACGGAAAAGATTTAAAATGAAAATAAAACAGACTTCAAAACAGACTCCTGACTGGACTAGGACTCCGGGACAGAGTCCTAATCGGACCAAAACTCTAGATTTTTTTTTTGGTATTTTCTGAAAAACAGACGAAAGAACTTGTGAAAACAGTGAAAACAATAACAAGTATTGAAATAGAACAAAGTTCTGATTCAACTGAGACTCTGAGGACAGAGTTCTGATTGAACTAGGACTCTCAGATTTTTGGATTTTCTGAGAAAACAAATGAGAGAATTTTGAAAAACAGTTAAAAACAAGATAAAATTGAAGTTTTGGTTCAGAGTCCTGATCTGATTAGGACTCTGAGAAAGAGTCCTGATTCGATCAGAACTCTAAGAATTTTAGTTTTTTGATAAGCAAATGATGAAATTTGGGTAAAGCTTTTGAAAACTAGTGAAAATGAAGTATAAAAATCAATTTTGGGTAGAGTCCTACTTCGATCAGGACTCTGGGGTAGAGTCCTGATTTGATCAGGACTCTGAGATAAAATCTCAGAATTTTGAAATTCTTTGATAAAAGTGTAATAGTTTTGGTAGATTGAAAGATTTCTGAAAGATTCTCTCAAAATTGAAATCAGGATCAGAGCCCCGATCCAACTAGGACTCTCTGAACAGAGTCCTGTTTTGACTGAAAATCTGAGTTTCTGACTCATTTTGAAAGATTTTGAAAGATTTGATTGAAAATGGATAAAATAGCTGTAAAAGATTAGAGTCTCAATCCAATTAAAACTCTGAAGAAGAGTACTAATCCGACTGGACTCTTGAAGAAGAGTCCTGATCCAACTAGAACTCTAAAATTTTGGCCAAAATAGAAGATTTTAAAAGGTTTTCTCCGAAAACAGGTAAAAAGGTAGTGAAAAGTAGAGTTCTGATCCGACTAGACTCTGGAAAAGAGTCCTGATCCAACTAGGACTCTAAAATTTTTGAGATTTTTGATAAATCCAGAAGCGACACCACCTAAATGGGCCTCATCTGAGAATTGAAATCAATTAAAATTGAGTTTGAAATGAATCCAAATTTGTCTTATGAGAAAATACTTCAAAATATAAGGTCTTGGGGGTTGGCAAACGACAGAATGTTGATTAAAAACCCAGGTTTTAAAATTGATTTTGAAAGAAAAGTTTTAAAAAACTCAAATCTGGATTAAATATTTTGAAATCAGGAGTGTTGGATCTCGAAAATGAGATGTAATGACATGCAATGCTATGTAGTACAATGAAATGGTATGCCGAATGCATGCAATGATATGCAATGACACATGAAATGTGAGCACTGAATAAGAGTGAAAATTTGGGGTGTTTACACTAACATGCTAGAAGACGACAAGCTCAACTGGTTCATTATGGGACTTCAGCTATGGGCACAGTCTAAAGTGGAAAGAAGTAACCCCCGTATTTTGGAAGATGCATATGTGGTGGTCGAGCTCTTAGTTGACACTCAGCGCAAGCCTTTCACTCCATCAACCAAAGTTGGAAAGGAGCCTGACCACGGAGGCAAGAAGGACAAGCGACGCGATGACAAAGGTGAGGCATCGACACACCATCAATCAGACAAGAAACAAAACTACCCAAAGTATAACAACAACAACAAGGGTGCAGTTATGACATGTTGGTTCTGTGGCAATAGGCACATCGCCAGACAATGCCCCAAGCGCCTCGTGAAGGATGACGGGCAAGCCAATGCAACGTAGGAAGAATGCAGTGATACTTAATGCAGTGACACTGAGGCTATGCAACCGCAGATGAGAGTTATACGGTTGATCAACGCAGCTAGAAGTTGCACAGTTGAGAACAGACAGGTTAACAAAGAACTGATGTATCTCAAAGTCATTATGAATGGAAAGTCTACTTCAGGTATGGTAGACTCTGGAGCCACACACAACTTTGTCTTGCGGGAAGAGGCAGAGCGGTTGGGCTTGAAGCCCGGGCCAAAGCAGAAGACCATCAAAAAGGTAAACTCTGAGGCCAAGCACATCCTTGGTGAAGCAAGAGATGCGGCTATCCAAGTGGGGAGTTGGGCCGGCAAAGCCAACTTCTCTGTGGTGCCCCTAGATGATTTCAAGATAATTCTGGGGATAGAGTTTATGTGAAGTGAGAATGTTATGATGCTACCAAAGTTTAATACGTTGACGATTATGAGGTTAAACATGTCCCACATGGTATAGTGCCTTACGCGGAAAGGCAAGTCTTCAGTGTTATCGGTGATGCAACTGAGGAAGGGTGTCAAGCATGGGGAGCAGACATTCTTAGTTGCTATGTGCGCAAAAGAAGGAAAGGTAGAAGTAGTAGTGCCGCCGACCCTAGCCTCATTGTTGGAGGAGTTTCGGGGGGTGAAGCCTCCAGAATTGCCAAAGCGTCTTCCACCAAGACATGATGTCGACCACAAGATTGAGTTGACCCCGGGAGCGAAGCCTCCCGCAATGGTTTCATACCGCATGTGGCCAACTGAGCTGAAGGAGCTGCGAAGGCAGCTAGACGAGATGTTGGACGTAGGCATTGTTCGTTCATCGAAAGCCCCATTTGGTGCCCCGGTTCTTTTTTAGATGAAACATGATGGCTCCAAACAGTTATTTTTGGATTATCGTGCTTTGAACAAGGTCACGATGAAGAACAAATACCCATTGCTACTGATAGCGGACTTGTTCGATCAGCTAGGCAATGCCCGTATCTTTTCCAAGCTAGATCTGCGATCGGGTTACTGGCAGGTGAGGATTGCTGAAGGTGATGAGCCGAAGACAACTTGCATCACCCGCTATGGTGCTTACAAATTCTTAGTAATGTCATTCAAGTTGACAAATGCTCCAGCCACATTCTCGACTTTAATGAACCAAATTTTCTACCCTTACTTAGACAAGTTTATGGTAGTCTACCTGGATGATATCGTGGTCTACAACAGAACCATGAAAGAACATGTCAAGCACTTGCGAATAGTGTTTCAGGTGCTGAAGAAGAATGACCTCTGTGTTAAACGAGAGAAGTATCTCTTCGGGCAGGAGGAGATCAGCTTCCTTAGCCACGTTGTGGGGCGTGGTGTGCTGCGTATGGATGGGCAGAAGATAAGAGTCATCCAGGAATGGGTTCCGCCAAGCAAAGTGCCAGAATTGTGGTCATTCCTTGGGTTGACAAATTATTATCGACGTTTTATCGAAGGTTATTCCCTTATTGTTGCACCCCTCACAGATTTGTTAAAGAAGATTCAGGTATGGCTCTGGACAGGAGCGTGTCAAGATGTCTTTGATGGCTTGAAGAAAGCCTTAGTGATAGAGTCAGTGTTGTGATTGCCTGATCACTCAAAACCCTTTGAGGTTCACACAGACGCCTCAGACTTTGCCATTGGTGGAGTTATTATGCAGAAGGGTCATCTGATTGCATATGAGAGTCGAAAGCTGAAGGATGCAGAGAGGCGTTACACGGTGCATGAACGTGAGATGATCGCTATCGTGTATTGCCTCAAGACTTGGCAGCACTTCCTTCTGGGTGCCGAGTTCGTCATCAAGACGGACAATGTGGCCACGAGCTATTTTCAGACACAGAAGAAGTTGACACCTAAACAAGCTCGGTGGCAGATGTTTTTGGTTGAGTTCGACTTTTCCTTGGAGTACAAGGTTGGAAAGACCAGTGTTGTTGCGGATGCCCTGAGCCACAGGGATGAACTGGCAGTTGCATGCGTGCTCGAAGCCTTTTGAAGTGCATTTGAAGGACACATTGTTGAGCCGCATATGCGAAGGGACGCAGTAGGATCCGACAACACAACACCTTGTTTCTCTTGTGCAGGCAAGGAAGACTCAACGATTTTGGCTACAGGATTGCCTCCTCGTGATAAAAGGAGGACACATCTTCGTGTCGCAGTGGGGAAGCCTCCGTCGAGAACTGCTTAAGGAGTACCATGATACACTATGGGCTGACAATCCTGGTAAGGAGTGGACCTTAGCACTCCTTGAGCGCGGTTACTATTGGCCGCAGATGAGGGACGACGTTGATTGGTATGTGCGGACATGCCTCATCTGCCAACAAGATAAGAGGACAAACCAGAAAGTTGTTGATCTCCTTAAGCCTCTGCCAATTCCATAACGTCCTTGGGATAGCATTTTCATGGACTTCATTGTTAGTCTGCCAAAGGTAGATGGTCTCAATTCTATTTTGGTTGTGGTAGATCATTTCTCAAAGTATGTCACCTTCATCCCAGCTTCTAAGGAGTGCCTTGCAGAGAAGATTGCAGAGTTGTTCGTAAAGCATGTGGTGAAACACTGGAGCATACCAAAGAGCATTGTAAGTGATTGTGGTGCTCGCTTCACGGGCAAGTTCTGGCGTGAAGTATTTCGGCTACTTGGCTTTGATTTGTTGTTTTCAACAAGCTTTCATCCGCAGCCAGAACACATCAACGGGATACTTGAGCAGTACCTTAGGCACTTTGTTAGTGTCAATAAGAAAAATTGGGTAAAGTTCCTTGATGTGGCACAATTTTGTTATAATCTGCAGAAGAGCGAGTCTTCAGGCCGCAACCCGTTTTAGATAGCCACGGGGCAGTAGCCACTGACCCCGCACACTCTTTCCGCACAAGAAAAGGGAAGATCATCCTTCGCCTATCAGTTTGTTCGCGACTGACACAAGTAGAATGAGTTGGCAAAGGCATTCTTACATAAGGCGACAAGGAGAATGAAGAAGTGGGCAGACAAGCATCGTCGGCCCGATGAGTTGCAAGTTGGGGATCAAATGTTGGTGAAGTTATATCCAAGGCACACAGGCATCTTTTGTGAACGGTACCGCAGACTGCTCAGAAAGTATGAAGGACTCTTCACCATCATAAAGAAGGTGGGCAAGTTGGCCTATAAGCTGGAGTTGCCCCTAGACTTCAAGGTGTACCTGGTGTTTCACGTGTGCAACCTCAAGCAGTTTCATCCAGACGATGAAGATCCAGAATGCGGTGTGCCACAACGCCATCATGCAGTGGGTCGCGGCAGCACAACGAGCCGAGAAGCGCCTCAGTAAGATCCTTCGTCACAAGGTCAACTATTTGGGCGAATGCTTACCATGAAACAGATGGCGCCGAGGACGGCACATGATTTGAAGGGGGAGCATGTTCCCTTGTGACTTACATTATAAAGTTGTGCTTAGAGTCTGTTTTGCTTTTGTTGAGTCTGATGTAAGCTGCCCGGTTTAGGTGAATCAATACCCCAAAGGGGCAGCCCGTATGCTTGAACTGTAATAGCCCTCAGGCAAAATTGTGAATGAATTAAATGCGTTGAGCTTTCTTTTGTTCACCCTCGTTGTGATTGCTTCTTGTGATTGCAATTCTTCTCCCTCTATTCTCTCTTGCTCTCTGATTACAAGCTTCCGCGACTGACAAACGAGCTGATAAGTAGGCTTGCGGTTGTAAGAAAGGACCATCACGTCGCGTTGGCCCATTGCCGTGACACTAATGATTTTAAGGCCAAGTGCCTATTTTAAACATTATTATTCATAAAAGCAAGCAGCTAAATGACATTACTGAAACATTATGGGATTTTGTAAAGTGTGTATCAGGTCAGAGTAGGGGTGTCAACGGCCCCGTTTAGTTCGGACCCAGGTGGAACCAGACTTGGACCAAATTTTCAAGTATGGTATCCGGTCCAAACCCAGGTCTATTAATTGGGTCTACTATAAGAAAAATCATACCCAGACCCGATGAGAACTACATGAACCAAACCCAGATCATACCCGGTAAAACCATATTTTTTATCATTTTTACATTGAAAATTTGAGGGTCTTAATCAGAACTCGGGTCGGGTCCAGGTCTGGTATAAAATTTAACAAAACAAACCCGGGTTTATGTATTAATCAGACCTTCGGGTCCGAACCGAGGTCTTAATCGGGTTTTCTTATTTATCACCATACCCAGAACCTATACCGTTTGGTTCAGGTTGGATCTGGGTAAACCAGAAGCGTTGACACCCCTAGGTCAGAGTGACCTCTGATTGTAATCTGTCAAAGGTCACCCTGATACCGTTCATTCATGCCATAAACGGCATCCCAAATACCCTGATTGAACTATGTTTTCAGCTGTTCATTTCTAAATGTCATTCATCTAGGGCATCAACAGCTATGAAATGAGTCGTGGGACCTATTTTGGATGCCACTCATCGCATGGATGAACGGCATCAATTAGGTGACCTCTCTCACGCATTATAGTAAAGTGGTAGCTCTGACCTGAATGCATAATAGGATATAAGTTTGGCGGTTCTTTTTTTTGTTTTTTAAATCGATGTCCTATTGTAAATTTTTAGTGGTCAATGTGGAACAACGTTGACCCTACCTTCCTCCTGTACCTCACTGCATGAGCGCCTACCATGATTTAGAACCTTTGACCAGCCCATAACATAGGCATTTACATGTTGGATCAAACCATGGACCATTTGATTTTGGTTTCCAGTTTGGGCACGACCCAGATGGTAGGCTAAACCAAAATCCGGTCCGCCCATACAGTAATTGGTGAACCGCGGGTGACACCACCAATGCCTCGCTAATGTCTCATGTTTGGCCATTGATTTTTTAATCAATAAATTAAAAAACCTGCAGACAAATCAGATTTGGACAATTCAGATACTGTTCCTGGCTAAATGAACAATACAGATTACAACTGTGGGGTCTGATTTGATCAAAAACAACTTGCATCAATAAGATTTCAAAAAAAGTATGACGATAGGAATAAGTGGAACCGAACTTGTTTGGCCCATGGTTGGACAGGCTATCAATTTGCAGAACACCTTTGTTTGGAGCTAACCCGCTTCCCACGGCTCCCAAGTGGAACCCATCCTTATCATGCATGCCAGACCAGGTTGATCTGGGTCGTGGACCATTTTGTCCGAGATTTGCATAAGAAACAAAAAAGCGTTGTTTGGTGCACCTGGCATCAACCATGATGCGGCTGTGCCAAGGTATGCACGGTCCAGGAAAAGGGCATTGTACGCGCAAATGGATTCCACACATCTCCATCTTCAAACCAGTCTTTGGAGTTTCATTGATGCAAGTTGTTTTGATCAAACCGGACTCTACATCATTCATTCATTTAAATAACTGAAATCTGACGTGAGCAGGATTGTTTGGCAATTCAAAAATCAACGGTTGATCAAACACATTTAAAAAATCATCATAAGATTTAAAAGAGGTATGAAGAAGGGTCATATTTATTTATTTTTTTCGTTGCACGCGTCATGATGGCATCCCACGGCTCGTGAGGTTTTGTTTTGTTTTACGCATACGCGGCAAAGGCGGTGCATATGCGTATATCCAACTAGCAAAATGCCCAACGCGCCTCATACTCACCGATCTCCCTTGCTTAATTTCTTCTCTATCAACTTTTTTGTTTTCTTTTTTCTACAGTTCCTCGATGAGGTGACAAATCTGTTGATATTTTAACACCAGGTCAACATCATACTGGAAACTTCAAAAAATATATAGGATTCATAGGAAAGTATCAATATATCTTTAAAGGCTCTGTATGGAGATTGCTTCTCAAGCAAAGTTTTACTAATTTAGACCAAGACAAAAGAAAAGGGAGGGAAAGCCAAGTTGGCAGGTGAAACCGCGGAACATGGGGGAAGGAAGAGCAGGGTGCAGCTTGTCTCAATGTGTAAGCCAGCCCATTCGCCTGACCGCTGCATCTTTTCATCCCACTTTCCACTAACAAGCAACAACAATGACTGGCTCTAATTGCCCCTCTATAAAATGTGCAAGCCTCTCACACTCTGTAATCACAACCAATGCTCTTTCTCTCTCAACCATAAACACCAAGTCTGCACCTTAATTTCTCCCCTGTTCATTTCAGTTCTCTACTGCTCCTTTCTCTCTATTAATTTTTAGTTCTCTACCAACAATGGCTGCTTCTACTCATCATATATCCTTTGTACTTGCGTTGTTAGCCTTCACCTTCTTTGGTGGTGTTGCTGCTACTTTCATACAAAATGTAGAGATTACTGGAGGGAAACCTACAATACGCAATGGGGGCAATGTGGTTGATCTTAGACTGGATCAATTCTCAGGTGATTAATGAAAGAGAAGTTCTAATGCCCACAACAACCATAAGCTCATCTATCCATTTCCATTTTTTTTTTATAGACGGCCTTTAATTTCCAATCTTTGCTTCTATATATTCCTCGATCTAATGTGGACAATGATGGTGGTTGCAGCATCTGGCTTCCAATCGAAGCAAGATTTCTTGTTTGCTCGCATCGATATGCAGATCAAGTTGCCCGCTGGTGATTCTGCAGGCACCGTTACCACCTTCTATGTAAGTTGCTCGTTTCCAACAAAAGCCTTATACCCAACCAACCATCTACCACGTCCTTTATTTCATCCATTGCTAACTCAAGTTTCTAAATACATTTTTTCTCTTTACACCAAAGCAGATGTCATCACAAGGTTCTTCTCACGATGAAATAGATCTGGAGTTCCTTGGGAACGAGACCGGCCAGCCTTATGTTCTCCACACCAACGTCTATGCCCAAGGCAAGGGAAAAAGAGAGATGCAGTTCTACCTCTGGTTCGACCCCACTGCTGCATTCCACACCTACTCCATCCTATGGAACCCTCGGCACATCATGTAAAGATCACGTTCACCTCATCTTTCCTATCTTCTCTACCTTGCCATATTGGGCTCTGATTTATGATCCATCTTCCTTGTATATGTTCTTTAAGATTTTATGTGGATAGGAGGCCTATCAGAGTCTTCACTAACCAGGAGGTCCTGGGTGTTCCGTTCCCCACAAACCAAACAATGAGGGTGTATGCAAGCATATGGAATGCGGATGATTGGGCAACCCAGGGAGGACGCGTGAAGACCAACTGGACCAATGCTCCTTTCTTCGCCTCCTACACAAACTTCAGGGCGACTCCTTGCCCATCATCTTCTAAGTCACCACTCTGCGGTTCTCAATCTTCTGCACCCATCTCAACTTCGGCTAGCGGCAGCCAACCAGTTGCGCCAATGGACGACTGGACCAGGAAGATGACACGGTTGTTGCAGAAGAACTACATGATCTACAACTACTGCAATGACGTCAATCGCTTTCCCCAGGGCCTTCCTCCAGAGTGCTTTACCAAGCTCTAGATTCCTTCTCCTCCCTTCCTATAAAATGGTTGTTGTCTACTGCTGTTGAGTCTTTGTTCTAAGTTTTGGTTCTTCAGTTTTTTTTCCCTCGTTGTAGACTTCTCTCAACTGTATCAGCTTTTGGTTCCTTGATATTTAATAAACATAAGAAAGGATTGCAATGTTATTATGTCTGCGTACTTTGCTTGTGTCAACTTTTATTAGCATGACCAAGCTATTTATATTTGACCCTTTACATTGCCAAAGAACATGGACTGAGAACTGAGATAAGTGTGAAACGTAGATGCACGAGCTATAACCATTTTCAGCACATCCTTTCCAAACTTGTGAAGTTGGGTATCCAAAATTCTCATTTCTTGAAATCGATGGTCTGCCACAAAGTATGGGCCTTTTCAAAGGTAGAGATTCGAACATATTAATATGAGAAATGCTATGGCTACCCCATTGGGGTGGCCATAGTTGCCACCGGCAACCACGTGCCACCGTTTGGCACGTTATGGAGACTGGTAGAGGCTCTTATGCCTACCTGTCTCTTAGAGCACGTATGGAAGAGAGAAAAACTCACAGGAAAAAAAAAGTTTGTTCTATGAATTTTTTTTATATGAAAAGTTTTTCAAATGAAAGTTTTCGCTTGTTTGTGTAGCATGAGAAAAACAGAGTGGGAAAATGTGAAAAAAATGAGAAAGAGGAAGAGGAGGGTGGTGGTGGTGGTGGTGAGATGGATGATAGTGGTGATGGTGGTGGTGAGATGGGAGGTGAGAAGTGTAAAAATAAATTCTCTTGATAGCAAACATTTATCTACCTCCTCCCCAAACCCCCATGGAGGAATATTTCTTACTAAAAAATGTACTTTTTAGAAAAGCTCTCTCAGCAAAAAAGTTTCTCTTGTTTGAAAGGATTGAAAAATTAGTACGGATCTTCTATTTTGCATCACTTTCTTTTAAATCTTTCTCACTTTCAAACATGCCCTTAAGGCACGTTTAAAAATTAGAAAAATTCTCATAAGAAGAGAAAGTTTTGCCTATGAGAAGTTTTTCAAAAGAAAAATTTTAGCTTATTTGTTTAGCATGAGTAAACGGGATGGAAACGAAAGAAATTTTTTCTGTTGTTTGTTTGTGCATGAAAAAATTTCGTCATGCTATACAAAAAACTTGAGCCTCAATAATAACTGAACAAAACAGTTGGTCAACCTGAACTTCAGACATCTTAACAAAGAATTCTCCCTCACTGATGCCAAATGCACAAAGTAACCGATCACTATTTGTCTAAACCGATTCATATCTACATAAAGGTAACTACCTAGAAGAATTTATTTGGAAAAATTGCATCACAGTTTCCACATTTATCAATTCACGATACATCTATCATAATTCAAAAAACAAGAATCATCATAGTTTCATTTTCAAGGGAAAAATATCTCAATTTATCCTACTTTTTGGGATAAATAGAACATCAGAACAAAATGCAATAGGAAACCAGCACAATATTGTTCCTAACACACACACACACCATTCCAAATCAATCATAAAGTTAGAAACCTAAAACCAAAATCACGATAAACACTCCCATCATTCCAAAGTAACTCAAACTTCAAAGACCAGACTCCCATACTCCCCTTAAAGAGAACAACTAAACATAATTAGGCAAAAATTGCAGAACTATTTGTGAAAACAACCAACGATTGAGTGTTTCAGCCACATTTCTTCCATACCCAACAATTCAAAAAGTCTATTTTGATCCAGCAATTCGATCAAACATCAATCGAATTTAAAGCACAAAGAAATACTCTAAACCCTAACCTACTGATCACCCAAATTCACGAACGCTAGAATCCCGTTTTCCCATCTAAAAACTACCCTATGAATCAGGAAATTGAACACCACATCCACAAAATTAGATGAATTCAACGAAAAATTGCCCGGAGAAAGGAAGAGAAGTACCTCTTGGTGGAAAGACTCTGCTGTTTTGAGTTTAGAAGAAAGCCAACTAGCCATCTGATTGAGATCTTTTAGGGATTTACAGATCCAATGATTACAAACTCTGTCATTAACGATGTCAATCTGGAACTCTTTCGAGAGATGTTTCCCTTCCTTCTTTTTGTGTTTTTAAAATTCATCCAAACGCCAACCTTTGAGAAATGGTTGATCCCGATCTCCGACTGAGTGGAGGTCGAAATCTTGCCCGGCTCTGGGAGCTTCTCTCCAGGAGAGGGGCCGTCGTCGAAGAGAAAATTGGAGCGGCCAGGGGCGAAGAAGAAGTGGTGGGAGGAGAGGGCGCTGGTGAGGTCAAGGGGGCGTGATAGGAAAGATTCCTTGACCCCCCCCTCCCCTCGCCCCATGGAGGAGTCTTCCTTATCATGTGTACTTTTTTCAAAACGTTTCTCAGCAAAAAAAATTTGCTCGTTTGAAAATGTCGAAAAAAATGTACTGTTTCCCGTCCTCGGTTCAAGATGTTTCTTGCTTCCAAACCTCTCCTTAGGGCATGTTTGATACGCCGTTTCCAGTGGGATTCGGATGAAAATTCTGCTGGAAACAGTAAAACCCGACAAACGTTGGACGTGGTGAACAGCGTTCTGCTCATCCGCCGCGTCCATAAGTATCTGTAATTTTTTATCCACCTCCCCCCTGTTACAAAAAGAACAGGAACGGAGGGGACGAAAAAAAATGCATCGACGGGTGCACCCGTCGATGCGTCTCTCTCTCTCTGCAGGGGCTCCACTGGAGCGGCGGGTGGCAGCACCACCGCCTCTAGTGCAAGGAGGGGGCGTCCTTTCGACAACACAATAGGTGGCTCTCAACGACGGAACCTTAACGGTTGGCGGTGAGGTTTTCCGGTGTAGCGTGGCTGCGTGAGGCATCGAAAGATGGTAGTGGTGCGGTAACTGACCGGTAAGTCCCAACACACACACACTCTCTCTCTCGAAAAAACACATCTCTCTCTCTCTCTCTCTCTCTCTCTCTCTCTCTCTCTCTCTCCGGGGTATTACCCTGACACCTCCACCCCATCCCGATGGCTTTTCCCCTTCCCCACCATCCTTAGCTCCGGCGTCCTCTGCTCCCCACCTTGCCTTTTGATCCAGCTTTGACAAAAGACACCCCCTTGAAATCCTTATACCCGTGACTCTCTCTCTCTGTTCCACCTCCACCGACCCTTCCTTCTTCTTCCACCTCCACCATTGCCGCCCCCACCAGATGGCAGCCCCGCCTTCCCACCAGATGGCAGTCCTTTCCTCTTTCCTCTCTCTCTCACAATCGCTCTCTCTCTATGAGCCACCACCGTCGGCGATTTTCCACTGTCTCAGAGCCACCACCATCACAGCACTCTCACCTCTCTCACTCACTCCCATTGCAGAGCCACCTCCGTCTCAGAGCATACGGTCCTCTCTCTCTCTCTCTCAAACCCCAAATCCTCAAAACCCCAAATCCCTTCTTCTTTTCATTTCCAGTCAGTGCAGTCACTGTCGGATGCCCTCCGTCGGATGCTCTTTGATGCCCTCTGTTGTGTGCGCCCGTCGATAGGGCCCTCAGCATCTCACGACTCCTCTGCCACCATTTTTCGGTGGTCCATTCTCCTTCGGCTTCCGCATCGGCGTTTGGGTTTCCAGCAACAGTCTCTAAGCGTGAAGGAGGTTACCCGACCCTCTTTCCCTCTCTCAAATCTTGAATCTCACCGACCTCTCTCTTGTTGTCCACCCCCCTCTGCCACCATTTTTTTAGTGGTCCATCCCCTTTCGGCCTCCGCATCAGCATTTGAGTTTCCAGCAACAGTGACTCTCACTGACCTCTATCTTGTTGTCCATCCTCCTCCGACCCTCTGCGTCTCACGACCCCTTTGCCACCATTTTTGGGTGGTCCAGCCCCCTTCCTCCTCTGCATCGGTGATTGGGTTTCCAGTTGTCTCAAAGCAGCGTGAAGGAGCGATTGAAGGAGGTTACTCGGTCTCGTTCTCTCAGCGATGCTCGACGGGAGGTGGAGTACGTGCTGGAGGCCGTCTGGTAGGGAATCACGGCAGTGGGCGTCCGCGGCACCGACACCTTTGTCCTCGGCATCTAGAAGCAGTCCTCCGCCAAGCTCCAAGTCTCCCGAGTGTAAGGGGTTTCGACCATCGGCGTCAAGGATTCCGACCTCGATCGTCAATCCTACGGTGGGACACTTGCCTCCATCATCCCTCTTCTTCTGGGGCTTAGGAGCCTCCAACTCCCTGCAGGCCAACCAACATGCTCTATCCTCTATCCTAGAGGCTTTGAACGATTGGGGACTCGCTTTCGTCCTTCGCCGCCAAGGTGCTTTTGTTGTTCTCCCTTTTCGCTTATCTTTTCGTGTGTTTTTCTCTCTATCGGAGGCCTTCGCGTCCTGTCTCGCCGCCGGTTCACTGCTGGCTCGTGATGTCGGGCGATTTCTTAGAGCTGTCAGGGTGGAATCCCTTCAGGCATGCTCTGTTGGCGCCACTCTTCGGGCTCCGTTTTTCTTTCGTAGGCCGCCCAGCTCGATCGACGGTCGGGGCTGGCAGGAGGTGAAAGCTACCTGGCAGCGGTCTTTCTCCAAAAAGCTTTCTCGCTCTCGTCTTTCACAGGCGAAGCCGGGTGACTGGTGGTGCGCGAGTTTCCTTTCACTCAACTTTCGCAGGCGTCGTGCTTGCCTCCATTGCGCCTCGTTGTTCAGGTCTCGGCGGCACCCAGTGTTGAGGCACTTGTGGGCGGTAGTCCCTCCTCCCTCCCTCGGACGAGCCTCTTCGCGAGGTATGCACCGCCCTCGCAAAGCCGCTTTCGCGCCTTGGGTCCAGATCGGTATCTTGGAAGATCCTTCGTCGTCATTTTTGGGATTCAAGATCGGCTCCGTTTGGGTGCCGATGCGACCGTCTACGGCTGCTCCGATGTCTTTCGCAGGGAAGCATTTCAATCTTAACCATCTTTGTCGTGACCGTACCTGTGGCTCGCCTGCCATCTTGGGTCGGGATAGTTTCTGCTCTGCTGTGTCGGGCCCGCCTGTCCTTTGTGTTGCCTCTGTCTCTGAGGGTTCCGCGTCTGATGACTTCTGCAGCCAGGGAGTGCTTGCGACATGCTCGGGGGTGCAGGTGGCTTGCTCGGGGATGCCTGTGTTTTATCCGTCCTTTTCTCCTCGGCGTAGATCGGGGATGCAGGTCGCGTGCTCGGGGGTGCCTTCGATTTATTCTCCTTTTTCTGGTCGACGAAGGTACTTTTTCTCTTCTTTCGCTCCTTTTGATGTGCGAGGAGTTGTTATGGCCAGAGGTGAGGCAAGCAGGCTCTCCCCGATTCAATTATCGAGATCTCGCCTCTCCTTGTCTTGGTGGTCGTGCTGGCCACTCGGTTTTCAAGCCGTACGGAGATCGGTGGATACCGTGGGTCCCGTTAGCGAAGTGGCGAGGTCTTCTTGGGTGAGCAGGGATTCTCTTTGTCCGCTGTCGTCATCTTGCTCTCCTTCGGGGGCGTTGGGGTTCGGGCTACCGCAGCTCCCTGGCAGTGTTTGTGTCTCTGTGTCGGCAGGGGGCATTTTGCAGCCTCGGGGTGCGAATCTGCTCGCATCATCATCATCATCATCATCATCATCATCATTTGTAGTATCTTCCTTTCTGTGCTCGTTGTTCGAAGCGGGGCGGGCTTTCAGGTGGTATGGCGGGTGTGACGAGGCATCTTGGCCTCGGTCAGGAAGATGTTGGCTGTCGTGGCTTCCCGGGTGGTCTGAGTCTTGGGCTATGTTGTTGTGGATCATTTTGGTGGATCCTTTCTTCGAGCTTGATGGGGATCGGGTACCGTCAGGTGTCGCCTTGGCGTCTAAGGATTCTCTCTACCACTCGGCAGCTGCATCATCCTATATTTCGTTTGCTTCGACCTATGGGGCATATGAGTTTGGGTCTTTCTCGCGTAACAAGTCTCATCTCTCGGAGGACTCTCTCCTTGCTCGGGCCCACAGGTCGCCTATTATCGGAGTCCCGATCCGACAGTGTTTCTTCTTCAAGCTGGTTGATGGCCTTTCAGTCTTGGTTTCGTCTTTCTCAACAAAGTGCATCGTATGTCCGATTCGCCTGGTCTCCATCAGCTTGCTCGGCGGCTCAAGCTTGCGCTTTCCCAAGCCCAGCTCCTCAATGTCGATTCTGTTATGCGTGAGTCCTTGGCCGCGATCGCAGATCGTTTACCGACCTTGGTCGCGGATGCTGGGCGTATCTCGTTCATCAACACCACTTCTCCTTCGGTCGAGGGGTTATCTCCTCCTGGGTGGGGTGGTCTCCCTATTAGGAGACGTCGTCGACCTTTGCTATCTCCATCCGGCGAGTCTGGGGTCTCTCCTAGGCGGTCTGTGAGGATCCGCACTCCTCGGGTATTTCCGGACTTTCAGTTATGAAGATCTTGTGTTGGAATATTCGGGGACTGAATTGCCCCACCAAACGTCTTTTCCTGGTGAGTTGGATCCGTCAAGAAAAGCCCGATCTTATTGCTCTTTGTGAAACGAAGATGGCAGATATCTCGAGCTTCGTCGTCTCCGAAATCTGGCGTGGTGCAGATTCCTTCTTCAAGCCTGCGACTCAATATGTGGGAAGCATCCTCATCCTCGGGAAGCATTCTCTAGCCTTACAACAGGTGGACGAAGGTACGTTTTCCATATCCATCACTCTTCCCTTACCTACTCAGACTATTTCAGCTGTGGTCACTATGGTGTATGGTCCCCACCGTCAAAGCCGTCGGGAGGAGTTTTGGTTGGACTTAAATAGGGTAATTGCTTCATTCCGGGATCAGCATATTATCATGGGAGATTTCAACTGCCTTATGTCTCCTATCGATTCTAGCTTTCCGGTTAATTTCTCGGCTTCAATGAGGGGTTTCCAAAATTTTATTCAGATGAACCGGTTGTACCACGTTCCCCATGTTGGTGAAGCTTTCTCGTGGTCCAATCGACGATCTACTCCATGCTTCCGTCTGCTAGACAGGGTGCTTGTTTCGTCAGAGCTGCTGAGTTCTATTAATGACATCTCTTGTTGTCTTCTGCCACCATCTGTCTCAGACCATAGTCAGATTGTTATCCGATGGGGTCAAGGCTTCACCAGTGATAGATCCTTTAGATTTGAGCAATGATGGCTTAAGGAGGCGGGCTTCGAGTCGTTAGTCCATCAATCTTGGAGTAGACCTTGCTTTGCAGTCCGGGCGGCTACAAGATGCATGGTTAAGCTTTTTCGTCTATCCCGCGATATCAAATCTTGGCTTATCTCCAATAGAATAAGTAAATTCCAAAATCTGGGGGATTGGGAGCGAGAGCTGGTTTCTATCAATCAGTCTCTCTTGGATACATCCTATATGAATGCATCAGATATTGAATGTCTCAATGCTAGATCGGTCGAGCTGACTCTTCTAGTGCAATCGTGGCGTCTAAAGGATGAAATTCGTTGGAAGCAGCGGTCAAGGGTGAATTGGCTTAAAGCGGGTGACGGGAATACAAGGTTCTTTCATTCGTTAGCATCTCACAGGCATCGAAGACATGTGATTCACACTCTGTATATCAATGGTGTCTCCTTTTCGGGCGATCAGGTACTCAATGCTGTCTCCAACTATTTTTCTAACCTGTATTCCTGCAACCAAGCTGTAGGTGGCAATATGGGTTCAACTTTATTTTTGTCCATGGATCGAGCGCTAGCCAACTCGATTCAGGGGTTGTTCACCGAAGAAGAAATCGTCTCGACGGTGCGGGAGTCGTCTGGGTGGAAAGCTCCAGGATTTGATGGCTATCCTGTGGATTTCTTTCGCATATTCTGGCAATGCGTTAAGAGTGACATTCTTAGTGTCTTCGCCGAGTTTCATCGAAATGGCCGATTGCCGGTTCATTCTCACCTAGCAATTGTGTCGCTTATTCCTAAGGAGGAAGCCGCATCGGATATCTCGCGGTTTAGACCTATATCAGTGTTAGGGAGTTTATATCGCATTATCGCCAAGGTCTTAGCTAACAGGATGCGTTCAATTGCTCCTAGGATTTTCTCAAAGGCTCAGTTCGCCTTCATTTCTAACAGAAGACTTCAACATTCCTTCATTTTGGCCACAGAAGTGTTGCACTCTCTCAAGATCAGCGGGGGGGCCTTTTTCACTCTGAAGCTTGACTTTCATAAAGCCTACGACTCGGTTCATTGGCCGTTCCTCTTCAACATGTTGGCAAACTTGGGCTTCGGTAGGCGTTTCTCTAGCTGGGTGCATGAGCTGGTAACCAATGCCCAATCACAGTTTCAGATCAATGGGGTCAAGGGAAAACAATTCAAACTTGGTCGTGGTCTTCGACAAGGATGTCCTCTGTCTCTGTTACTCTTTAACGTCGTCTCTGAAGGCCTGGTGGTCTTGGTTAAGAGGGCAGTGAAGGGTGATCTAATTGAATCTCTCGGTATTCAAGAGTGTCGTAGTCAGATCCTGACATACGCTGATGACATAATTATCTTCGGAAGGGCCTCCATCCAACAAATGTTAAGATTCAAGCTTGTCCTTCTTTTTTTCCAATCGATGTCAGGTCTATCCTTGAACTACCAGAAGTGTTGTCTTTCCATGGTCAACGCCCCTGCTTCAATGTTGGACTTGGGCCAGCGGATATTCGGATGCTCGGTTTCGGATAACTCTTTCTCTTATCTGGGTCTGCCGCTCCAAATCAGTCGTGTATCAACGGCAGCCTGGAGCACCACTATCCAAAGGGTTCAAAAAAAAATTTTGGGCTGGCAAGCGTCCTACCTTTCTATCGCAGGTAGACTAACTCTCATAAAGCACGTTCTTTCTGCTATGCCAGAATTTTTTATGTCTATGTTCCTGATGCCCATGGGGGTTAGTAAGAATATAGCTCAGGTAATGACGCACTTCCTGTGGTCTGGGCGTGGTCACAAAAACAAGCGCCATCTAATAGGGTGGGACACTCTTCGACTACCCCAAAATAGGGGGGGTTTGGGAATCAAGGACCCCCGGCTGAGGAGTATGATTCTTGTCGTGAAGCAGAGCTGGCTTGCACACCAACCGGGGTCTCCGTGTGCAAGCGTGCTTCTAGCTAAATACGGTGGTGTGGAATCATTGGTGGGGGCCACAAGCGTGCGTCAGCGATCTATGTCAAAGCTTCGTCGATCATGGATTCAAGCATGGTCTGCAGTTCTATCTCATAATGGCAATGTTGAATCGCAGTCTCTGTTCTTTGGTCGTAACCTTGCTCCGAACGGATCTTTCCGCTCTAAAGAAGGCTACCTCGCTCTCCTTCCATCGGGGGTGGACCGGTTTCCAACGAACCTGATCTGGGGCAAGGGTCCCACTCCGAGATCATGTTTCCTGGTTTGGCTAATCTTACACAATCGGGTGCAGACTGACAACTTCCTCAAATCCATCGGTTTTCATCTGCCGAGTAAATGTGTGTTGTGTGAGGCGGCTGAAGAATCTGTCTTTCACCTTTTTTGGGAGTGCTCTGTTTTTCAAAACATCTTTAAGGTGACTTGGAATAAGCCGGGGGTCAGCGTGCGTCAGGAATCGTTCGCCAATGATTTGTTGTGGGGTCCTCAACCAGTTCGTCATTGCAACAAATGGCATATTATTTGGCGAACTTGGCTTCTCTCGTCATGGTGGGCCGTATGGATGACTCGCAACAACGCTATTTTTCGGAATATTCCGGCAGTGTTCAACAAAATGGTGAACCTTATTTTGGCGGACGTATACGCCATTCTCCGCATCAACATCCCTGATCTGCAACACCATCTGCCTCCAGGGACCATTCATGATCCTGGGTGATGCTCGTCGCCTAACTGTATTGGCTTCTTGTTTCTTTCTTCATTTTCTCCTTGCATCTCTCCTTTTCTTTTTTTTCCCTTTTTTGGGGCTCCTTGGCATGTCTTGGGCCCGTGTTTGGTTTCCCGGTAGGTTCAATGTTGGTTGAACCTGTTTTCGTTTCGTAATGTTGATGGTTATAGTTCGTCTCTCTCTCTCTCTCTCTCTCTCTCTCTCTCTCTCTCAAGTAGAGGACAAGGTGAATAAGTGGGAAGGCATTCATCTTTTGGGTGGTTGATTTTGCATTTTTTCTCTACGATGGAGATTACATGGTAAAGTGATAAAATAGATGAAAAACAAAGAGTCTCTTTGCATAACCGAGCTTGAGATAAAAGTAGATGAAATTCAATAATCACAAAAGTTCTACACATAATGGCATAAGCCAATTCTCTCATTTGGGTTTCTTCTGGATATTACATTTGTGTTGGCTATCTCTTGATATCTTGAATGGCGATATTAGTTTGTGTTGCCTGAAACTCTTTAGGCGTTTTGGACTACCATAACTACTCAATAGAAAATTTTTGGTCGGATCTTTTGGCCCATGTTGAACTTCTATATGTTCCAGTAAAGTAGATGTAGTGAGCATGTAGTTTTGGACTTGTATAGTTATGAGAATTTAGTTATCATATAGATTTCACTGAGATATATATGATGTATATGTATTATAAAAGAGGCCCAAATTTAGTTGGGATTCAGGCCCAGTGAAATGTTTTTGTGATTAAGTCAGCTTTACCATTTTGGAGTTTCTTTAAGATGATTTCAGCTTTACCATTTTCTTTTCTTTAGAGAAGAAAAAAAAATCAGCTTTACCATAAAATATAAATCCAGCTAATAAGTTAGATACACATTTTGATAATGTTAGTCTAAAGGAATTAACTTTAGATGTATATTGTTACCTGTCCTTTGAACCTTATGAATGTTGATAAACTTTTCAAATATTAAAGTCTTTATATCTGTAATATATTTTGGCAGGTTGCTTTTAAGTTTGAACAACATATATGCCTCTGGCAAGATAAGACTTCGGTAAACTGATGCCACTTCTTTGGTGAATCAGGTATTTGAGTTTTAATTATCTAAAATATTTTAGCTCTTCTTGTTGTATGGTGTTGCTGATGTATTCTTTGATGACAGACAATATACTTATTTTCAACCGAATTTACCCAAACATATTTTACCTTTTCCTTTACAGTCTAAAAGGTGCCAACAAGGGAAATATTTTTATTTAATCTGATGAAGCACTTTGTTAGGATCATGGCCTTGCTTATGGCCACATCTGTGATCTGGATTGCCTTACTGAAATCATCAATTGTCTCAGACAACTATACATGCTTAGTGGGTGTCATATTCTTGACTGATTTGAACTACATTATTTATCTTCATATATCTTGTTTGAAGAAACGGTGGCCTGATATTTTATAAATTCTTTTTATTTTTTTAGTTGCCAGTCTACTTTTTGATATAATTGGGTTGCTATGGCCTTTTAATGGCGGGAATCGGTCTACTGGTGTTTCCTATGTCCACTTGATGTCCTTATGGTTGTGGTATTTGACCAAAGATGATGCTTTTTATGCATATTCACATCTTTTATTTAAGCACAAAGTAAAGTTGTGTAATATTTTTTGTGATGAAGTATAATAATATCATGAGATCTTCCAGTTGTAATACTGAATTTTGATCCATCATACTGGGAGGGATATTGAGAAATCAGTAGAGTGCATTGCTTAAAAGGGTGTTATGCCAAAAATTGAACAGAACTATGTCCTTTTCTGATGAGACATAGGGTTCTCTCTTAAACTTGTGGCTTCTTGATATCTTTATGAATCAAATTGTGGCAAAGGAATTGGATACTCCAAGACTACAACACTGTTCAATGTTCCTGCATAATTCAATCAAACATGCCTAAATGAAATGATCTTTATGTTAAATCATAGTGAGACGAATGATGGCATTTGAAAATTGTGTAGAAAATTAAGAATAATTTTTGGGGAGATAACACTAGTAGATTGGGAAAAAAAATTAAAAGGACATTCAAGGCAAATATCCAATTTAAGATCCATATTCGAGGCTAAAAATCATATTTGGGCCAAAAATCCAATTCAAGATCCATATTCAGAGCAAATATCTAATTTGACATCCTTATTTGGAGCAAAATTCATGTTAAGGGCAAAAATGTCATTCGAGGTCTATATTCGGGGCAAAATTCCATTTCCAAATCCATATTCATTTCAAAAAATCATGATTTTTAGATATAATTCCGTAATTGGATCTATATCCGGGCCAAAACCAAAATAAATTTGTTAAAACATGTAAAATGGTGGACAAATCGGGTTATACGATCCAAAACAAAGTAATTCGACCCATTATCCTTGACTGTCTAAGTTGTCCGCACATCATCATCAAACAACGAACATTTGGGCCATAGCATTTGAGTACGGTCCAAACAAACGTTGAACTTGGAACAGTTGTTACAGAACGAACAAAACCAATGTTCTGTTCTGTTCTTTTTGTTCATTTCGTCCAACCCTGGAGAAGCCATTTTGAGCAGTTTTCTTCTTTCTCTCTCTCATCCCTACATGTTCCCCACATGTTTTGCACCAAAACAAATGAAGATCATAACAGCTCCAAACAGAGGCTGACTAAGAGCTGGGACACGGATCGGCCAGGCTTAGGTGAGTCTCGCCAACTCTTTTTCGAGCCATGGTTGGACAAGACTCTCTATGCCAATTAGTGAGACCCCACCCAGACATAGTCAAAGGGGTAGGTCAAGCGGCATGTGTAATTAAGGCAAAGGTTGGACAACACTTCTGCCTACGTAATTTTTTGACCAATGCATGGATATATATATAATATATATATATATATATATATATATATATATATATATATATATATATATATATATAGAGAGAGAGAGAGAGAGAGAGACTTTTACTAGTAATACCGTACTCTTTTTTGCCTTTTTGTATTTCAATATATATATATATATATATATATATATATATATATATATATATATATATATATATATATATATATAAAAGCTTCACGTTGGAACTCTAAGAGACATATAGGCCATAATGACAAATATCGCGAGATTTATGAAAATCTTGCTATAATATCGCAAGAAATACGGCAATTTTTTGGCAAGATTTTCAAAATCTTGCGAGATTTATGAAAAAATATAAATATTGTGATTTAAACACGACATTTATGTTTTAAACGGCTATTTATCGCGAAAAATGTGTATTTTTATTTTTAAATAATTTTTATTAATATTTTCTTATAAAAAATAAATTTTATATTTTTTAATTTATTTTTTTATTGCCGAGATTTTGCCAAAAAATGTGAGATTTATAAAAAAAAAACAATTTCTCACGAGCTTTTGAGAAACGAGAAATTGCCGTTTAAAACGTTTGTCACTGTGATATAGGGCATAAGAGCCTCTACCGGTAGAGGCCACCAAAACTTGCCAAATGGTGGCATGGGTACGCCCTTAATAGTTGGAATCACCCACCTTTGACACACATTTTCTATAATGAGAAGTTTTTATCTGCAAGGCCCCATAATACCTCTTCATGAAAGAAAGCAAGAAATTTACAGATTTTTTTTTGTCTTCTCTTTTTATAACTAGAAACCCACCAGAATTAAGCCCTTAATTGGATATGCCATATATTGGTAAACTCAGAAAGAATGGACCTGCCCTACGGTGCTGTTCTATACCCTGGATTTGATCTTAAAGATAATCAAACTCATGACATCTAGAGCCCTTGGACATCCTGCCCAAACCAACTCAAAAAATAAAAATTGTTAGACACAACATGAAAATAAAATAAACCCTTTCCGGTTGCATCCAATATTAATTTCATTTGGGGCCTGTTTGGAATCTCGATCGGACGGGCGTTTATGCATTTGGGATGGGAAGTGAGGCCCTTTCTCCTTTGTGTTTACACTAAATCATGGATTTGGCAGCTGCTGCTGCTTCAAATTCATAAACACACGTGATTCCATCCCAGCTACCATATTCCAAACAGGGCCTAAGATTCTCCTTTTGCGAAGCCAAGAATCTGATGTACTTCCCGTGCCAGATCAGAGCCTTGGTTCTAGGATCCTCGGCATTCAAACATTTTCTGGATATTTTTCCTAGCATATCAACTTCAAATATGCTATTTAGAGTAAAAAGGTTTACTTTAAAAAAAAAAAAAACAAAGAAAAAGAAAAAGTGAGGAGCAAGAAAGAGTTAAAGCAGTTGGTATACTTCATGGGAACACTATTGGCACCCAATTTTCATATAATATGAGACCGTACAACTAGTTAAGGCAAACTCATGACCGATTGAACATCCACCATCTGCTATTTAACCCACAGCTGCTGACAGGTTGTATTGCACATCAAAAATGTGTAATGTGATTGCACCCTAATCTAAAACAGGCAGCATTATGAGACAACTAAGCTTTAGAGAAGATAATGGTAAAGAAATCCACCATGCTTAACTTTGGATTTCCTGTTGATTTAGTATAGCTCACCTAAAATAAAATAAAAAAAAACGGTTTTACTGTGATGCCTTTATGAAACAAATAATCGAGTAGTATATACTAAAAAAAAAAACAGTTTTGTGCGGACACCCCTCTAAATTTGAAAGAATCCCACAGTTTTAGTTCCTGTTTGGATGTGCATGTTTGAAGGAAAAGGGTGTAGACTCAGGTTGGGAGTGGCTTGAAATCTAACATCCATGGTGAGAGCTTGATTTTACCTACAAAAGGCACTGGGAATGACATTAGCTTTAATCTGAGTCCATCGATCCCTTGGAAGTTCCAAATATTGCCTTGTGTTCCAAAGAGCCCTCTAATGCTTTATACCCTTTATCATGTCAGTGGCTCAGTTCTTAGGAACCAAGTTTGACATACACCCAGCCTATCTATGGCTAAAAATATGAAGAAAAATTATCAAAAGAAGAAAAGGTATCTGAATTCTATATGTTGAACTAGACTAGTACTGGTCAAGGTCATGGAGCCTACCCAATCAACTGCTGGCTCGGCCAGTGCAGTCAATTGAGCACATTTATGGTCTGTTTGGGTCCCCATATCTTGACTAGAATTTATAATTCAATCTGGCTTCGTTTATGACTGAAGTTATGCCCTGCCCGTTAAGCTCACCACCGAGCCCATTGCATTTTGTAGTGGAAGGTTATCAGTGATGCAAATTTCTAATATATATATATGTGTGTGTGTGTGTGTGTGTGAGAGAGAGAGAGAGAGAGCTCAACATATTAGGCCTCATTTTTCATTTTGCTTCATTCTGCCCTTTAGGTTTTAAGTGTTTTATGATAGATCTGAACCATTAGATGTATTCAATATACTCTATTTAATGGAAATCGACTCTTAGATCATGTTTTTTTTAAGCAAAAAAAAAAAGATTTTCAGAGCTGGGAAAAACTGATACCTTCATGTTCATTTATTTTAGATCATCAAAAAATCATGTATACAGGTCAGATTTCAGCGATCCAAAAGTCGGTTCTCACTAAACAAAACTTATAGATCACATCTTGGGTGTTAGATGTGAGAAAAAATACTTAAAACTATGATTTTTGAAAGAGCCTAACCTGACCTAACAAAAAAAAAAAGCCTAAGGAACGCATTACTATATATAAATATATATACAAATATAGATATATGTGTTCTCCTCGCGTTGGCGGTGCTTCTTTGACCACCATAAAATAACTGTTCACAGTTCTTGCACGGCTGTCTTCCACATTCGCTAGAAATAGCATTCTGCTCCTAGTAAATTGATCAAAAGGCTTGGCCGGGACTCCCAATAATATCCAATTCAAACATATATTAAATACCAATTTCCTAGAAAGAATAGCAACCATCATAGTAAAATATCTTGACGCTGACGCATTTTGTATCTACAGTACTCTACAGTGGATGCTCATCCCATCATTTTACTTGTTATTTAAAAGATTTAAATGGGATTTGCTCTGTATTTTTGTCCCCATCTTTATGTACTGATTAACTAAGTCAAATACAGATAAATGCACAAATTAGCTTTTATATCTTGTTTTCTTTTGGCGATTCAACTCATCATACTACGGGCTCTTATCTTGGCGGTTTGAAACAAAAAATTCTGCTACCTGTTTCCTCATCATTTTACTTAAAAGTAGGTTGCATTCCAAATTAGAAGTCAAAGCAGACTTGCATCAATCCAGTTTAAAACTTTATATGCATTTATTTATTTACAACAAGGTGGAAAAAAGAAATGACAGCACCCAAAAGAGGGTAAAAGTTCTAGAATTGGGATAAGTGAGAGCGTGTGGTCCCCATGACAACCTACAACTAGCTGGCTCCTCACACCTTCTCAGATGCTTCTTCTTAGCAAGCTGTGACACTCTCGGTGTCATGGGTAAGCTATAAATAGCTTGCTCAGTGTGATCTATTCCTCACACCAAAATCAAAACCCATTCCTGTTTTACCATCACCACTGCAATTACTACTAATCACTCTGTTTCCATACTTTTCCTTTCATTTTGAGCTGAGTTCACTTGAGTTCTTACTGAAAACACCTCCCAAGATGTCTTCCTCCCACTCCCTAGCAGCTCTCCTGCTGCTGAGCTTCTTCATTGCTTCCATGGCGGATTTCTCGACCAACATCGACATCACATGGGGTGACCGGCGAGGCGTGATCACCAACAATGGCCAGCGGCTTAGCCTCTCTCTGGACAAAACATCAGGCTCAGGCTTCCAATCTAAACAAGAGTTCCTGTTTGGCAAGTTTGAGATGAAAATAAAGCTAGTCCCAGGCAACTCAGCCGGCACAGTCACTGCCTACTATGTACGTATCTAATCTCTTTTCTTTATAGAGCAAAATCTGTTGTAGTGCATTCCATTAGGCAAATGCTCGAAATACTAAAGAAAAAAAACAAAAACAAATTCTTGACTAATATTTTATGTGCCAACTTATTTATTTTTTTCTTAAATGTTTGGAGCAGCTATCCTCCCAAGGACCTCTTCATGATGAGATAGACATGGAGTTCCTAGGCAACCTCAGCGGCCAACCTTACACTCTGCACACAAACGTATACACCCAGGGAAAAGGCAACAGAGAGCAACAATTCCACCTCTGGTTCGACCCAACTGCTGACTTTCACACTTACTCCATCCTTTGGAACCCCCAACAAATAATGTAAGTCACATTCAACTCTTAATTACCCATAAAGATATTATAGCCCAAACAGGGCAATATATCATTTGTTAAATGGGTGGTGGATATCATGTTTTTAGACCATGTAGCCACCATCCATCTCTCAATCTGATGGTCTAGATGTTGGCCTTGTTTGGCTGGGCAAATATATGGCATACCAAAACCAAGATTAATTAGCTTGCCTCTAACGCTTTTTTCTGCATTATATTAATGAAGGTTTTACGTGGATGGAGGTCTCATAAGGGTGTTTAGGAACCACGAGTCCGCAGGAGTAGCTTACCCAAGCAAGCAAGCAATGAGGCTGTACTCAAGCCTATGGGATGCAGAGGATTGGGCAACACAGGGTGGCCGAGTGAAGACCGACTGGACCCTGGCTCCTTTCACAGCAAGTTTTAGTGACGTTAGCCTCAATGGTTGTGTGTGGACCGGCTCGAGCTCTTCTTGCAGTGCTTCAAGTTCTGCTTGGTTGAACCAGGCCGTGTTCACCTCAGACCTGCAGAAGATGGACTGGGTGCAGAAGAACTACATGATCTACAACTATTGCAATGATGCACAGAGGTTCCCACAGGGTCTCCCACAGGAGTGCTCCCTTTAAGATGCTTCAGTAGCGGTCACCACCTACGCATCCCAACTAGTTTTGTCTTTGGAATTCTTTTATTTGTTCTTGTAATCGATGGTGTTTTTATTTTTTCCATTTTTTCTCAGTTTTGTTTTCACCAAACTAGTTGAGGCAGGGTTGAAAGATGCAGAGCAGGGACTTTTTGGCCTTTTACCACACATCATATGAACTTTTACATCAGCACTTGTAATTATATATCTTTTCATAAATAAGTTGAATAAGATTAGGTTTATATGTAAATCCTTTTTTTTCTGAATTAACTATTTAGAGAGATTTGTGCAAACATGCCATCACACTTAATTAGCATGTAGATCTAAGTTCGATGGGTCGGGTTTGTATTGGGTACCTGATCCATCCCAAACATGAATTTTACGGTATCGGCATAAAAAGTGCTGACTCAAAAAATATTCGGATCAACCTGAATCCGACCCGAGCAATATGAAGGCCGAGTTTGGGTTATGGGTTTTGAATTTTGCCGAGTACTCAACCTTATCCAACTGAAATTTTGCATTTTTGTTATTTGGATTTAGATTCAAAATCCAAATCCATTGCGTGGGCGCCAACATGAGGCTGTGCTTCACGAGAGTTAATTTGGGTCATGCATTACAACTTCGTAATAAGCAAAAAAGTATTTTATATGAATTTTGTCTTTTTAATTATGATTATTTAGATTTGGATCTAGATCCAAATTTCAAATTCATTACGTGGGCTCTTGAACTGTTTAAGCTTCTTTTGTGGTACGAGTCATTGTTAAGAATTGGATATATCTGAATCCAGTCCATAAAGTGAAGGGTTCATTTTCGCAATCAAACACAAGATAAATTCTTCATTTTTTTTATCCAACTTCATCAAACACAAGATAAGTTTTTCCTCTCACAAAAACTTCAGGAAGTTTTTATCATGGAAGAATTTTTTCCTAAGGAAAATTTTATCTCTATCAATCAAACGCACAGAGAATGGTGAACGGAAAGAAGGGAAGGTGAGCCGTAGTTAACCAGAGAGGATAAGGGTGAACATTTTGACTGTTGACTGTACGGCCACAGGACCAGGTAGTAATATGTAAAAATGAAGCCTCTATACCAGACGTTTTACATCTATGAAGATATTATGTAACCTGTAAGGGCACCCTCACCATCAGGATTGCTTGAATACCGTTCATGTCAAGATGAACGGCGTCTAAACCAGCTCTGGATGAATGGCATCACAAGGATTTAAAATGAACAGCTCACAATGAGCCATCTGCATGCCTCTCGTAGATGTCGTTCATGTACGAAATGAACGACATCCAAGGCGCCACTGACTTGATCTGGCTAGATACCTCCAAATCCTTGGCAGAGACGAAAATGGGTTGGGTATGGGTCGGTTATATACTACCCAACACTGGATCCGTTTTAGCAGATGGATTTGATTAAAGAACGGCATTTGATTCACATCTTACCATCGGGTTCTGGATCCGGATGTGATGTGATGCCCATGGTATTATGGAGCAAGTAAAATCTATCATTTTCAAGTGGAAAAGCCAAAAACGGGTTGCTTTAAACACAATTCTGAACTGGATCTGACCAGATTTATTGTTCTATTATGACCTGAATGAGAGAAGAAATGATCGCGTTTGTTCTGCATCCGATATGGGTTCGATATATAGTTATATACGATCAAGCACCAACAATCTGAGTTGCGTCCAGTTTATGTCAAGGTCCAAACACCAACCAGTTTGAATCCATACTTAATTCTGATCATCCATCATCTTCGCGGTTATCATGCACTCGGGCGCCAATGTGTATGTGGTGCTTCTATTGTGAACGCTACCTGGGAAGTTGAGGACTAACTCTATAAACAATTTTCTGATTTCGCAGATCGAGGAGAAGGTGCCTCTCTAATTAAGTACTGGTGTCAACCGGTCGGGTTTGGTTTCGACCCAGGTGATCCAGATTTGGACCCAGTTTTTGTGTATGGTATCGGGTCTGAACCCAGGTATAATCGGGTCCACTATAAGAAAAACCATACCCAGACTCAATAAGAACTACAAGAACCAGACCCAGACCACACCCGGTAAAACCATATTTTTTTATCATTTTTACATTAAAAAATTACAGGTCTTAATCGAAACTCGGGTCGGATTAGGATCTTGTATAAAATTTCACAAACTATACCCGGGTCCATGATTAATCGGACCTTCAGGTTCGAACTCGGGTCTTTATTAGGTTTTATTATTTATCAACATACCCAAACCCTATAGGGTTTGGTTCGGGTAAACCAGGCCCGTTGACACCCCAATCTCTAAGGGAGGAGGAATGTTACGTGGGTTAGTAATTCCAGCCGGGTCATTGTACCCAGTTGTCATAAGGAAAATAAATTCAGTAGGAGGTAGGTTGTAAGGATCTCTGTAACAAATATCGTGAGATTTATGAAATTCTTGCGATAACATTGTGAGAAATTGCCTGAAAGTTTAAAATGATAATTTCTCGCAAGAATTCCAAAATATCGCAAGATTTCCAAAATATAAATACCGTGACGTTTTAAACGGCTATTTATCATGAAAAAACCATGTATTTTTATTTTTAAATAATTTTATTAATATTTTGTTATAAAAAATATTTCTTTATTTTTTAATTTATTTTTTTATTCCCGAGATTTTTGCCAAAAAATGCAAGATTTAAGACAATTTTTTAATTTCTCACGAGTAGGTTTTTTGACAAACGAGACTTTGCCGAAAAAATCGTTTGTCATAAGGATCCCTTTCTTTTTTTTTGTCATAAGCCCCTCATCCTTCACCTAGCCTTGTGCAGTGCTGATTCTACTGAAAGAAAGCTAATTTCAACATCATAATTAATTATCATTCCCTGAAAAATCAACTAAGTATTCCACATTTAAACATACTTAAGAAAAGATGTTAAAAGGTGACAACTCGGTGTAAAAAAAACTAGAAAAGTTGTTTCTAGAAGAGTGTTGTTTCTCAAAACCCCATGACACCATGATTTCAATTTCCTTCCATCGATTCTTCAGCCATTAATGTTCATCCCAATTCAATGACCACCCATTTCAAATGAAGTTTCTAGGAGCAGCTTGAATGGAAGACTTTTGTACATCAAGACTCGAATTTCTTGTAAGTTGGTAGATCGCATTGAATGATTCCAATCAATCTCTGTAGCTTCATCATTCAAATATGTGTTTCGAGGTCAAAGACACAAGTGGTAATTATAGATGACAACTCACAAGAGCAATGGAATTCATGGTGGCTGTCATCATAAATACTCTAGGCTGAATTACCTGTACTTTCAAGTCTATCAGATAGAAATCCTTAAGCTCATAGGACCACTAAATTGTTTTTTTTTTTCACTGCAATAAATGGCTTCGTAATAGCCTAGCAAGTGTTTCATTGATCAGGTACACTAGCACGATTTTGTTCAAAACCGACTCAAGGAGGTTAAAAGATGGAAGACATAAACAATAGATTACAGCTAAGAAGAAGACGCGTGAATGATTGAATGCTCAAAAGCCAAGCTACAGCTAACAGGATAGCTAACGTGTCTGAATTGAGTGGCTGGCCCATTCTCACCTATTTCTCAGCCAATGTTTCAAGGTGGCCTGACGGAATATTACTGTGGGGCCCAAAATGATATCACACAATTAGGCCAGAGATATAGAAGAATTAGACTTAATACATAATGGCAAGTAATATAACAAACAACAACTACGCCTTCATCCCAAAACAATTGGGGTCAGCATATATGAACCAAAAAAAAAAATCATTTTGGGTCTTCCACATGAATCCTTTTCCTCCAATCATTTCTATCCAATGCCATATCCTCGGTGAGGTTCAAAGCATTCATATCCTTTCTGATCATCTCCATCCAAGTCTTCCTAGGCCTACCCCGACCTCTTTTAACTAATCTATTTTCCCATTTCTCCAACCTTCTAACTGGAGCATCATTAGGCCTTCGCCGAATATGTCCAAACCACCGTAAACGATTCTCTCGCATCTTATTTTCAATGGGTGCAACACCTACCTTCTTACGTATCTCCTCGTTCCGAATCTTATCTCTTATTGTATTTCCACACATCCATCTAAGCATCCGCATCTCAGCTACACTCATTTTTTGAATATGATGTCTCTTGGCAGCCCAACATTCTGTACCATATAGTAAAGGGGGTCTAATAGTCGTCCTATAAAACTTTCCCTTCAACCGCAATGGCATTCTACGATCGCACAGCACTCCAGTTGCACTTTTCCATTTCATCCACCCAACCTTTATCGTATGATTTACATCTCCATCAATTTCTCCATACTTTTGAATGATGGATCCCAAATATTTGAAATAATCATTCACCGGTATTTCTTGCTCATCAAGCTTCACTACACTCTCATCCCTACTTCGTTGCTTACTAAACCGACATTCCATATATTCAGTCTTACTCTTACTCAACTTAAAACCTCTAGCTTCCAATGTCTGTCTCCATAATTCTAACTTAGCATTAACCCCAGCTCTAGACTCATCAATCAAAACAATATCATCAGCAAACAACATACACCACGGTACATTTTCTTGAATTGATCTCGTAAGCTCATCCATCACTATCGCAAATAGGAAAGGGCTTAAAGCAGATCCTTGATGTAACCCAACCGTTATCGGAAAATTGGTTGTCACCCCTCCACAAGTGCGGACATTGGTTATACTCCTTCATACATATCTTTAATTATACTAATGTACTTCAGAGAAACACCTTTCTTCATCATTGTCCACCAGAGAACGTCCCTAGGTACTCTATCGTATGCCTTCTCTAAATCAATAAAAACCATATGCAAATCTTTATTTCTCTCTCTATATCTTTCAATAAGTTGTCTAAGAAGATGTATAGCTTCCATAGTTGATCTACCAGGCATAAAACCAAATTGATTCTCCGATATCGTGACAACCTTCCTCAACCTAGACTCAATCACCCTCTCCCAAAGTTTCATAGTATGACTCATGAGTTTTATACCACGATAGTTTGTGCAATCTTGTATATCACCCTTATTCTTATATAAAGGCACCAAAGTACTCTTCCTCCACTCATTAGGCATCTTATTTGTTCGCCAAATCAAGTTAAAAAGATTTGTCAACCATTCTAAACCTTTCTCTCCCAAGCATTTCCAAGCCTCGATAGGTATACCATCTGGGCCAACTGCCCTTCTTGATTTCATTTTCTTCAAAGCCTCTGCAATTTCATTCTTTTGAATCTTGCGCATGAAGTCACGATTTATCTCATGAAAAGGAATGGAGAAGTCTCCAAGATCTTGAGCATGACTATCATTAAATAGCTTATCAAAATAATCTTTCCATCTCTCCTTAATCTCCTCATCTTTGACTAAAACCCTTTGCGTTTCATCTTTGATACATCTAACCATACCCAAATCCTTCGATTTCCTATCTCTCACCTTTGCAAGCCTATAAATATCCTTCTCGCCTTCTTTGGTATCCAACTTGTCATAAACCTCTTTATATACCTTAGCCCTCGCGTTTCGAACAACTTTTTTAGCTTCCTTCTTTGCTATCATATACTTCTCCAAATTCTCATTATCACGACTCTTACTTAGATTTCTATAACACTCTCTTTTAACCTTAATAGCTAATTTGACATCCTCGTTCCACCATGATGTATCCTTACCTAGTGGTGCACCGCCTTTAGACTCACCCAATACCTCCTTAGCCACTTTTCTCATGCCACCCGCTATCTTATTCCACATTGATTCTGAATCCTCCTCGAGACACCAATTAGCTTCCTTAACTACCTGCTCTACAAACACTCCTTGTTTAGCTCCTTTCAGTGACCACCACTTAATTCTAGGATTTATCCTATGTCTATCCCTTTTGCGGCATTGTCTAATTCTAAGATCTAAAATTAAGACTCTATGTTGTGTAGCTACACTTTCTCCCGGTATAACCTTACAATCGATGCAACAACCCCTATCTCTCTTTCTAAGTAGGAAAAAATCTATCTGACTCGTATTAACCCCACTTTTAAATGTTACTAGGTGAGACTCCCTCTTCCTTAACCAAGTGTTTGCTAAGATCATATCATAGGACAAACAAAAATCTAAAATCCTTTCTCCACTTTCATTTCTTTCTCCTATACCATAGCCTCCATGGATACTCTCAAATCCATCCCTACTAATGCCTACATGTCCATTAAGGTCACCGCCGATGCAAAGCTTTTCTCCATAAGATATCCCTTGTACTACTCCATCTAAATCTTCCCAAAATTGATGCTTAATGGAATCATCTAAACCTACTTGAGGTGCATAAACACTAATAATATTAATAATATCCGTACCTAATACTAATTTAATAAGTAAAATTCTATCACCCTTCCTACGGACCTTAACTACATTATCTATAAACTGACGACTCATAACAATCCCTACTCCATTCCTATTCCTATTTATTCCTGTATACCAAATCTTATATCCCCAAGGTTCTATCACTTTAGCTTTCTCACCTACCCATTTGGTCTCTTGAAGACATAAAATATCAATCTTTCTCCTACACATAACATCTACTAACTCTACCAACTTACCAGTTAAAGACCCTATGTTCCAAGTGGCTAACCTAATTTTATGGTCTTGGACTAACTTCTTTACCCCCACCCGTCCAACAAAGTGAGGGAACCCTTGCCTATTTGACACCACACCCGGGCGCCGGTGTAACACCACATCTCTGGAGAATGAACTTTTTTTTTTTGCTCTTTTGGATGAGCAAGCTGGGGCCTGGGGTTAGGCAGACACCCACCCGTTACAACCATATAATGAAGCGAAGGAAACCAAATTGGAGGTTTATCCTTCCCATATCGACTACACCTAGTCCCCCCAAATCTTTTGAGGATAGAAAAACACTTCTATTAGCGGTGGAATTTACCATGGTAACCATATCTGACATTTTTCCCATGCACACCTGGCTAGGTTTGTCAGAGGGATTAGTACACTTTTGGTGTACTGCTGCACCTGATCACCCTCTATCTCATGTTGGGCCCCACAGCTAATAGGTTCAATCCCAAAGATGGAAGGTCATCAGGTGCAGCAGCACACTAAAAGTGTGCTTACATCTTATCCTTCGATTTGTCAGCAGGTGTTGGAGTTGAAGAACGGCCAGACAAGAGCACGACACTTGGGTCTGTGACCTTTGCCTTAAAAGCTGAAGCAGCAGGCTTCTTGGTGGGTAAAGGAGGGAGACCAGGGATTTTAAACGTTTGAGATGGGCCATACAGCAGAGCATCAATCTTTCACAGGACCTACTGTCAAGGCACTGCGTCTGGAGCATGAACCAACTGTTGAGATCCAAATCCATTTACAAAAGGATTCTCCTCCAGCTAGCAAGATCCAAATCCCTGCACAAAAGGAAAGTGTCAAATATAACAGAACTACTCTCGATAGACATACCCAAACGGTCATTGGGTCTCATTCCAAAATGGTTCCCCAAATTAAAGGTGGTCGACCCACTAAATCAAACGTGTGATAAGAGTCTCACAAAGAAAGAAACTTTATCAACATCTCCATTGTATCTGTTTGATGTAGCCTAATCTATACAATGGGAACCTTTCTCTCCGAGAAACAGTGAGAGAGAGATTTGTGGATGTAGGTATCTGTTGAATTTGCCTACACGATCACGATGTAATTGTCCCACTCGATCACGTCCTGATCTTTAGGATCTGGTTAATTTTGATCCTCTCCTACATATATCGCAGTTTTCTCTGGAAGGTTACTACATTTGTTGATCCTTTCCCACATATCGCATATTCTCCTTGGATAGTTTCCACATTTGATTGTTCACCTGCTGGATTATCCTTATCGTGGATAACCCTTATCGTTATCTTCCCTACGTGTATTTAAGCATGTTGTACCTACCTGTGTCTTACATGTCAATATGAGAATAAGAGTTGTGTGTGTTTTCCTCACGTGGACGTAGGCTCAAAGCCAAACCACGTTAATCCTTGTTGCTGCTGTATTTTCTGCACACACCTTCATTTTATCATGGTATCAAAACGAGTTTCGAGGATTGCATAACCATCGCAGTGCTCATCATTACCTTCGACCAGCCCACACCAGTTGCTCATTGATGGCAGAAAGGGAGGATGAGTTGAACTACAGCAACCCTCAAATGCACATCATACCCAAGATGGTTGTGTAAGAGCAAAACCCAATGCTTAAGATCACCGTTGTACCGCCAAATGGATCTAACTACCTGGTATGGTCGAAGGTTGTCACCCTCTTCCTCAGCAAAAAGTCCAAACTGGGCTTCGTTAATGGTAAAATCGTCCTTCTGAAACCTAGGTAGCCAACATATAATGAGTGAGAATCAGGGAACCACCTCGTTATGTCCTGGTTGTTAAACTAAATAAATCTCAACATAATCGAAGGATTTCTATTCTTCGACACTGCCAAAGATATACAGATTTTTTTGAGAGACATTTACAGTGAACAAAATAATCTCGCAAGAGTTTACCAACTCTAGCAAAACACCACTCACCTAATCAAAGCCGATAGGCCCTTTCACTCATACCTTAGCTCTTTGCGCACCATGTGAGATGAGATGAGCCTATACCACCCGGTCATTAATGATATAGACATCATCAAGAAGAATATCGAGGAGGACAAAGTGTTCAAGACTCTTGCTAGCCTCGGACAAGACTACGACAACATAAAAAGTTAGATACTCATGTCTAGATAATTACCCCAGCCCGCTTCAATGAAGTATGCTTAATCATTCAACGTGAGGAGATGTACAGGAAAGTCATGAGATCTGAATCCAAGCGCCTCATCGAAACCCATGAGAAAGTAGCTTTTTCAACCAGCTCCAAGGATAATTCGACTATTCATATGCTTAAGCACAAAGAGAGCGAGTACTCATAGGGTCGAGTGAGACCTTAATGCAGCTACTGCAAAAAACTCGATCACGTAAAAGATAAGTGTTGGGACTTTCATGAACGTCCTGGTCACCATAAGCCACATAGCAACTACAGAAGTTCAAATCGTCGATGATTTTGCATAACTGCTGCAACATATCAACAAGTCAAACTTGGCAGACATACTGGAAGATCAGAAAAATGAAGCTACAAGTAACATGTCTAAGATAAGTTCCAAACTTATTAATTCCAGATGGGTCATCAACACCAACACCATTGACCACATGACGGGCAAGGTCGGCCTGTTGATGAACCTCCGATCGACCAGCAAAGGTCTCGTTAGTATCGCTAATAGATCTCAGATCCTTGTTTAGAACAATTGTGATATTTCTCTCCTTAACAGCTCAGGACTCTCAGAAGCACATTATATCACATCTTTCCCTTCTAGCATCATGTCTATTTGCAGAATAACTGAAAATCATAATTGTGTTGTAATTTTTTTCTCTAAGCATGTGGTTTTTCAAGACCTAATCACGAGAAAGGTGATTGAAAGAGGGTATGTAGCCAACGGGCTCTACCTATTAGATGAGGAAAGCCAGACACACATTTCTCACAAGGCGTCTGACTTGGATAGGACGTAGCACTTGAGACTCGAGCACCCTTCTCATCACACCTTAAAGAGGATATTTCCCAACATCCCCTCACCCCAAAACTCGTGCGATGCATGTCAATATTTCAAACAGACTAGAATTCCTTTCTTTTTATCTGAAAATAAAAGTGATGAAATTTTTTTCCTCATTCATTCTGATGTGTTGGGCCCAGTCCCCATTAAACCATATTCAGGTTTCAGATACTTTATGACCTTCATTGATGATCGCTCATATGCAACGTGGGTATATTTACTTAAACGCAAAGACACAACCTTCAAAACTTATAGGGAATTCAAGAGCATGGTTGAAACTCAATTCAATGCCAAAATCAAAATTTTCTGCTCAGACAATGAGATAGAATACATCAATACCAAGTTTACCGAACACCTCACTAGTTGTGTCGTGCACCTGTAACACTACAAGAAAAACTTTAATTGGCGACAGACGTTTGCAACAGAAATAATTTGTCGCCAATTTGTGACAGATTAGCTAAAGATCAAACTATCCGTCGCTAATATTTGTGTAATTAGCGACGGAAAACTTTCGTCGCTACTTGGCGACGGATTAACGACAGAAAAAATCTGTCTTAAGTTCCTTCGCACTTTAGCGACGGATCATCGGCATAAATTTTTTGCCGCTACTCTGTCGCCAAATAGCGATGGAGTAGAGACAAAATTGTTCCATCGCTAATTTCTTACATAAAACCCTAATGCGAGCACCTTTTCCTTTTCTATTTCATCTGTCGCCCGATGACCTCCTCTCTTGTTCCCCTCTCATTCCCTCTCTCGTTGCTCCCCCTCTGTGTTTTTCAGTGAGCCCCGTCTGGTGACCTCCTCTCCCATTCTCCCTCTCTTTGCTCCCCCTCTGTGTTTTCCGGTGAGTCGATGACCCTAGCTCGCGCCGACCCTACCAGCGACCTCTCATCGGTGCCTCCCGCAGGTAACTGTCCCCCTTGCTTTTTTCCTTTGAAATAAGGGTCGTCGGCGGTCCAACAGAGGGCCGTCAACCTCTGTTGGAGCCTCCCCTTCCCTATATGGTTGTCGGAAGGCCAACAGAGGCCTGACAGCCTCTGTTGGGCCCTCCCCACCCCTCTATAGTTGGTGGGGGCTGGCAGAGGCCCCGATCACCTCTGGCAGGCCCTCCCCATGCCCCGATCTTCGACAGGATAGGGGGCTTCACCTCTGTCCTTTCGAATGCTGACAAGGGGCTTTGCCCCGTATCCTCTTGACTTCTCCAGCAGTGGGGCTCTGCCCCCCTATCCTCGTTATGATCGACAGGGAGAGAAGCCCTCTGCCCTTTTATTTTCCCTGGCAGAGGATAGCTTCACCTTCACTGTCCTCGATAATTTAGACAGGAGGCGAAGCCCCCTGCCCCTTGTCTGTTTTCCCGACAGGGGGCGAAACCCCTTGCAGAGAAATTTTGCCTCGGCAGGGGGCGAGACCCCCGGACCACATGATTGATTCCTGGTAGGGGGCTCAGCCCCTGCCTTATGATTGATTCCTGGCAGGGGGCTCAGCCTCTGCCTCCCGATGCTTCCCTTCGGGGGGTCCCACCCTCTACCTCTTGTGAATGTTCCGGCAAAGGGTTTTGCTCCCTGCCTTCACCTTACTACTGGCAGGGGCAGCATCTCTGTCTGTCTCGCTTTCAGCATAGAGTTGTGTCTCCCTGTCCGGGCATGTTTTCGACAGGGGGCGTCACCGACCTTGTCATCGGGTAATAAACTTCATTTTAACACAGTGTCTCCTGCAGATTCCGCAATGGATCCCACTTGTACCCCACGACTCGTGATAAGTGACAAAAGCAATACAAATCTGGTAAATACCCATGGTGAGTAAGTGATGCATGCGCATCACAAGTTATTTAATTTCTTGAATGCAACACTTTTATGTTCACACACTCACTTATTTGTGGATATCTTGGACTGCTTTGATAGAGTTTGGAGATCATGCTGAGCATGATTTTAATGTATAAAAATAGAAGTATTCTCATTTTTGGAGTTTGATTCCTTGTTAGTCATGGTAGTAGTTAGCGGGATATTGGAGTGTGTTTGTTGCATATACATGTTTGACATTGTTTTGATATGAATGTATTCAAATGTTTGATGTGATTGTATCCAAGCTTGCATGAAGTTACTTTCAATTTGATTATGCATTCCATGTGAAATTGTATCATAAAAACATGCTTCAAATGAATGTATCGTGTTATGAATGAGTTTGCACATAAAAATAAATGATAAGTTATCAATGCTTCAAACATGCTTTAAATGAATAGTTTTGCACATAAAAATATTAAGTTATCAATGCTTGCATCATAGTTCTTGTGATTGAATGACATTATATATATGTGTGTGTGTGTGATATATACCAAATCATTACATCTACCACAAATGCAATGTTTGAATGTATTGCATGACGTTTTTTATTTGTTAGAATATGCTTTGTGGAGGTCATAGTCGTTGAGCACCCAGTGGTAGCCAGTCTCAGCTTTCATCTTCATGGGTTGCTTCGATAGGTATATCATTTAACTAATTTTATACTTGATTAGTTTAAATGCGCATTGTGTTAATTTCTAACTCATTTTTCTATAGATTATGTTTCGCCTGCACATGAACCAACTACACCAGCTGTCATACAAGTCACGAGACAACGTTGGATGCAGAGTCTTCTCAGTCTGACACACGATGACTCATTCAAATAGTGAATATCGATAATCGATCGTAAGTATCTTATTTTTACTTACCCTATACTTATCTTATAAATATTATATATTGATAGTTAATGTATATTAATTCATGTGCAGTGCGAGGTTCGAGCCACAAGAAGTAATACGAGAGAATAAGCAGTCACTAGTTCAACATCTACCAGGACCAAACGCTCAATGGAAACAGTACCCAAAAGAGGTGTTGGACAGATTGTGGTCCTCATTCATAGTATATAATCGTTTCTCATAATTAATGTGTTTCATATTTAATTTTTTGTTATAATCATGTCTACTAACTTTTTGAAATTATTCGTAGGCTTCAAATCGCTTCGCGACTACGATGGAGAAGCAGGACGCGACGAAGGTGTGGCAGAAGGTGGCTGCAAGTCGATTTGCAGACATGCTGCACAATATGAAGACTGCAGCAAAAAAAGCATTTGGCGGGATAGATGATCCACTCCATTGGAAGGGCCATAACCCTCCTACTATCATTTCAGATTTTTGACATGCAATGTGCGATAAGTGGACATGGCATGAATTTTGAAACCGCTCAGCGAAGGCTGCACAAAACCGAGCGATGACGCCCGATGCCCATCTACACACAGGTGGATCTAGGACTTTTGGGAGCCACCAGAAAAAAATGGTAACTCATCAATATATATATATATTGTCAAATTTATAAGTATTGTTGTATACCTGTTAAATTTTTTTTTTGTCATTTAACTTCGCAGAAAGTAGAAAAATGAGGCATTGTTTCATACAAGGATGTATTTGTTGAAACACATAAACGTAAGACCACGGGAGAGTTCGTATTAGAGAAGGCGAGAACGACAATGGTATGTATTTATTGTATTAGCAATATTGTAATATATAAGTTATCATAAACACTGTAATTCTTAATTATTAATCCACATTGTAATCATTACTTTGTAGGAATTATACGAGCAACAGATGGTAGAGCGATATGGCGATGACTGCACTCAGCATCCGCCTTTTGATCCTGCAGCATGGGTGACTGCAACAGGAGAACCCAAAAAGGGTCGTGTGTTTGAGTTTGAGAGTAATATGAACACCTCACCAATCATTGCCTCCTCCAGTCACGACTCTTTGAGTTCTCCCGTCAGCATCAGCTCCAAGCATCCGACTGACCCGCCTAATTCTTGGGATGGTGTTCGTCAGCTTGTTAAGGATGCAATGTGTGACTATTTACATGAAGCAATTTCCGACATTCGTAATGAGTTGTGCAGCTTTTTTTTAGACAGAAAAACTTCGTCTGCAGGTGCCTGTCAGGTATGAAAGTTTCATGTTATTTGTTTTATGTCGTTAGATTTCAAGCTAGTATATGCATGATTTCATCACATATGAGCATGATTTCATTACTATGAAAGTTTTTGACTGCCTTATAACACATATATGCATGATTTCATCACTATTAAAGTTTTTTTACTACATTAAAACACATATAAGCATGATTTCATCACTATGAAAGCTTTTTCACTACCTTAGAATACATATATGCATGATTGAATCACTATTAAAACTTTTTGACAACCTTAGAACACATATTTGTATGATTGAATCATTATGAATTTTTTCCTATTAGCCTTGGAACACATCTGAATTTTGTTAATATCCTTCACTTTATTGCTAGCTAGACTATGTGCAATTCACTCATGTTACTTTGATTGCCTTAGCTTAGGTATATTGCATATAATTTATTTTATTATATTTTATTTATTAATACTAACATTTTTTTATCTAGTAGGATGCTGGAGATAATCAGCGTAGAGGAGTTGAAGGGGCAGATCAAGACAATGAAGAAGATGACACACAGAATCTTGGTGATGATTAGATTCATGTGTTGAATTTGTTGTACCTTCTTATTGTTTCAAAAGAAACTCTTTGTTAATGTTCACTTATAAATAATTAGAACTTGGCGAGGATTATAGTGGATCGATAAATTATTTTAGTTGCTTTGTATATGTATTTTTTATGTGTACTTTGTTTTTTATACACAGGATTTATAAATTGTATCACGAGAATTTTTTTCTTGATATTTATATTTTAAATAATTTTTTTAATTTTTTTTATTTTTTGCGACAGATTTTATCCGTCGCTAATTAGTATCGGCCTCCAATTTAGCGATGAATCAGAGGCGAATATTTGAACATCGCAAAACTGAATCGGCTGATATTATGCGACAAATTTTTATTCGTCGCAATTTTATCGCTACAATAACGACATATTCATATCTGTCGCAAAACCAAATCTCTGCAGATTAACGACGACCTTGTGACGAATCATAGCATTTGCTAATTCATCGCAATTTAGAGATGGAAGTAGCGACCGATATGTTCCTTCGCTAATTAGCGATTAGAAATTTGTGATGAAAGTAATCTGTCGCTAAACTCTACAACGACGGATTGGCGATGAATTAGCGGCAGATTGCGGCCGTCGCTAATCCACAGATTTCTTGTAGTGTAAGAACAACATAGGAACAAACTTGAAAAAGGATGACTAAATGCATATTTCTGGGATACTCCTCAGTAAAGAATTGATACAAGTGTTATGGTCCTCAAAACAAGAAACTTTTTTTCTCCCATGGCGTTGAGTTCTTCGAAGAAAAGTTGTACTACCAAAAAAAGGACTCACTCATTTTTTATGGCAAACTACAGAGGGAGCGCCCAACGAATATCGCAACACCGGTCCTACCTGCCATCGACGTCAGAGATGACTCACTCACCAAGACTGTTGGCAATGCCCCATCCGCGCACTCTAACATTGATGCCATGTAAGCTCAAACAAATGTGGATGTGCATATGCGTATCGAGAGCCCAGTCGAAGAAGTAGTCATGCTGAAGAAATCTGGCAGAACCACAAAATGTCACAGCAAGTTGAGACATTTTTATACTTTGTCTCTAAGTCAACTTATCACCCTATCGAGAAGCACGTGTCATTCGATGGCTTCTCAAAATCTTACCTTTCATACCTGTTCAACATATACTCTAACACAAAGTCATCTACATTCAGCGAAGCCAATGCCTAAGAAGTGTGGAAAGCAATCATGGACGAAGAACTCACTCTTTTAAAAAAGAATGAGACGTGAGAAGTCATTTTCCTACCTCCAGGCAAAAAATTGGTGGGATGTTGATGAACCTACAAAATCAAGTACTGCAGCGATAAATTGATTGAAAGGTACAAGGCAAGACTAGTCATAAAAGGGTACACCCAGGTGGAAGGGATTGACTATTACAAGATGTTTGCCCTATCGCTAAAATAAATTTCATTAGGATTCTTTTGTCTGTTGTTGCCAATCAAAGATGGCCTCTATACCAACTCGACGTCAAGAACACATTTCTTCAAAGAGATCTCAAGGAAAGGTATACATAGAGATACCCCCAAGATACCCTAGTATGGGCGAAGAAAACCTCACCTATCGATTAAAGAAAGCTCTATACGAACTCAAACAATCATCTCGAGCATGGTTTGTCAAACTTAGTGATGCCCTCACTTAGTTTGGATTCCAAAGAAGCCCATTTGAGTATTCCATGTTCAGTAAAAAGAGCATCACAAGTATTGTCATCATTCTCATTTATGTTGATATCATCATAATGGGAGATGACCCCAAGTTAATTAACGATGTGAAGGATCACCTACGTTAAAGGTTTGAAATTAAGGACCTTGAAAAACTCTGATATTTTCTTGGTATAGAAGTTGCCCAGTCAAATAAAGGAATATTCATAAGTCAAAGAAAGTACACTATAGATTTACTCAAAGAGGTTGGCATGTTGTGAGCAAAGCACATCAATACACCCATCGACCAAAACCACAAGGTTGCAAAGAATAATGGAGAACCTATACGCGACACTGGCAGTTTTCAAAGACTTGTGGGATGCCTAATCTACTTCACTGTCATGAGACTTGACATTACATACACGGTCAATCTCATCAGCCAATTCATGCATAATCCAAAGACCCCCCACCTAGCAATTGCACACAGAATTTTGAGATACATCAAGTTATCGCCAGGCAAGGGAATCCTTATGCATAGAAACGATCATACCAAAGTTACAGGATACTGGAGACCTGAATGACAGGAGGTCCATATCAAGGTACTTCACATTTGTGAGAGAAAACTTGGTTACATGAAGAAGCAAAAAACAAAATAGTGTGGCCAGATCTAGTGCGAAAGCTGAGTATCACGCAATGGTCGCAACTTCCTGCAAACTTCTATGGATCAAGGCTCTTCTACGTGATATGAGATTTTTCGACATTGAGCCTATGAAACTAAGGTGCGACATTCAGGCGGCCATCCATATTGTGGCAAATCCAGTTTTTCATGAACGAACAAAGCATGTCGAAATCGACTGCCATTTTGTGAGAAAAGATTCATGCAGGGATCATCTCTACTCTGCATGTCAAAAGTGGAGATCAGTTGGTTGACATTCCAAAGTCGTCGGATGACAAACTCCAAGATATTGCGACCAAGTTGGGACTGGTCAATATCGAGCCCCAACTTGAGGAGGGGTGTTGAAATTACCTAAACGATCACGACGTGATCATTCTACTCGATCACCTCCTGATCTTTAGGAACTGGTTTTGATCCTCTCCCACATATATCGCAGTTTTCTCGGGACTGTTGCCACATTTGTCGATCCTTTCCCACATATCGCATATTCCCCTTGGATAGTTGCCACATTTGATTATTCACCTGCTGGATTATCCTTATCGTGGATAACCCTTATCATTATCCTCCCTAGGTGTATTTAAGCATGCTGTACCCTGCGTCTCACATGTCAATATGAGAATAAGAGCTGTGTGTGTTTTCTTCCCATGGTGTAGGCTCAAAGCCGAACCATTAATCATTGTCTCTGCTGTATTTTCTGCACACAGCTTCGTTTTATCAGTATCATACCGAACCACGTAAAATTGCTGTGGACTGTATGTGTGTTTCCTCTGCAAATATCGATTTATTCACTGCATATCACTCTCGTTTACCTACCTCCTGAACCATGGTTTTTCCCTTTATAAACATCTGGAAATGTATATCGGGCATTTCCTTATTGAGTGATTTCGTAAACTGCTGAGTTTCATTTCTAACAATTGTAGACGTGGTTGGCGATGAGTGAGATTGCTTATGCAAACACGGTTTTCTGATATGATGCTCACCAAAGGCATTTAATCATTGTCATTTGCAACTTGGAAGTAGACAAACTTAAGTAATCAATAATTTAATAATAAAGCAAGCTCAATGTTAACGACTGCAAAAGCAATATGGTTGCAACACCTCTGAGCTTACTTTGCCAGAAATGAATTCTAATAGATCAGTCTTGAAGATAATACCTCTTCCTTTCCACTGTATGTGTTCAATAATTTGAATTGGGTAGACTTTACCAGTCAAGCTATCGCATTCATTTGCATGATATGTTTGAAATAACAATGAAATAAGAAAAAAAAACTGTGATTTTAGTTTTTGCCACATAACAGGACTATGTGGCTACTAAACTTATGGGATAAGTTTGCCGCTGGTTTAATAGGATAACCTCATGTTTGATCAATCGGGGATGCCTAAAACGCAGGGTAGTAGTATTCCTGAGAAAACCTATAATTACTAATGTACATTGCGATGATAGAATATACTGACTATAATTAGAAAAACTCTGTTTAAATACGCCCTTTCCAATAAAATTTTGGAAACCTAAAAAGCAAATGAAACCAATGTTGTCAGTATCGTCTCTGACCCTGAATCATTTTCCAAACAATTCATGTACTGAATCGGAAGATACAGATTCCGAGTTGAATCTATCTGAATCACTCAACTTTTAACCAGGGAAAAACACATGTCAACAAATATTAAAATTATTAAAAACTTTTTTGACCATTTTTCAGATTTTTTTTTTTGAAAATTAGCGGGTTCAGGTCATTTCTGTCTCGAATTTTCTACCGATATGATACTGATACGATATGTATTGAGCGATTCAGCTTGGTTCAGGCCGGTACTGACAACATTGAACTATGAAAACATCTTTTCAAAAAAGAAATTGCAAAAATAAGCTCAAAAGATTCAGAACATGAAAATATTTATTTGGAAAAATACTTTTCCTAAAAACTCAAATATGGATCCAAATATATCAGATCCCAGGTTTATATCACGGTTAGTCTTTAATTTGAGTCCCGTGGTTCCTATATCCTAGCTTGATTTTCAATGAAGCATCTCATATATCCTGTTAGTTTTTTTTACCTCATTTTATAAAGTTAGAACTGAATTACTTCAACGTAAAATCTTCTTAATCATATATTCATTCATTAACGAATTTGCGGCTGACCGCTTGTCTGGTAAGAGCAGCTAGCTAGTGCACACGTCACCTTGTATTGGGACATTGCTGGTTCAAAACCCAATGGTATATTGTATTGTATAACTGGTACGTAGTGGTCTGCCTAACCCCAGCTTGCCTTTAAAAAAAAAAAATTAGGGGCATGCAGCCGACTACAGTTCAAAACTGTTCCTTGCTAAGAGGACCAAGTTTGGGTGCACTCACTGGTGAGTAGGTGAAGGGTTTTACCAACCGGAAGCTTGCCAATGTGTGGTGGGTGATGGGGTGTTCATTTGACCTAGAAAAAAGAAAACCTAATTAACCTTGTTGGGTCCAATTTGCCGTTAGATCTATTCTATTAACAAACTTTTTCACTTAGGGTAATTTTTTTCTATAATTAGCTTTTAATTAGTGCTACCGTGATACCATCAGCAACATAAAGTATAAAGACAATTATTGAGGCCTCCATAAGGGCAACTTATATGCTTAATATAGTAATCAGGCACTTGCTAAAAAGTGACAATACTCGGTTTAAAAAGTAATAAAAAAAAAAGAAGAAATTGTAACGACACTCCCAATTGTGCTCTTACGCGCACACATATTTAATTTAATTTTTGCATCACTGGAAAACTAGGTCTCAAAAGAGAACGTTAAACAAATAAAAAGCCTTAATGCTTAGGTAAACTACTTGGGAGTAGCGCGTGTGTGCATTAGGTTTACCCGTATTAAAAAAGGCTTTTAATTTTATTCTTCAGTTTTTGAGTTTAACAATATCCACCAAGATCTGGTCCAACTGGCCGGCCGGGTCGACTTTTTTTCTCCCCGCATGAGGAGTGAAGAAACCACCCCCAAAGAGACCTGACCATGTCTACCAAAACTGTGATCGCTTTTCCGATGGTATGAAACCGTAGCCCTTTGCCCTCAGGGAGACGGCTTGCTTCGGCTATTTTGCAAGGGGCTGACGCCCACAGGATTTGAACCTAATCAAACTGCCCATCTAACAGCCTAGGCTCCATCCCACTACACTTATAAACCTCACCCCTTTGGGGCCTGGCCGGGTCGACTTAAAGGTTATAACACACCAAGTCATCAACTTATTTTTCCCTTTTTGTAAGTGCTCCTGCAATCGCCTGATTGCGTGGGCTTTTGATACTAAAAAACGACTTTTCTTATGGAGGCTGGGTCCCTTGAAAAACCGCTTACATCATTAGGTCTTGCACCACTGTCTTCCATTATTCTTAGATTTTTTTTTTTTTTTTTAAATTTATAACCTGAAGAAACTGCACCCGGTACGAAGACCTGGTTGTATAGAGTCATTGTGCCAGCATCATAAAACTCGAGGCTAGAACCCATGCCTCCCAGGACCTATGCTACGTGTTGCCTTTGCACAGAGGGGTGACACTCATGAGAATCGAACCTTGACTGCCCCATCTAGCAGCCAAGGCCCCACCCCACTACACCAACGCCCCCTTGGGGCTTCCATTATTCTTAGGATGACTGTAGAAAATATATATGACCAAAGGCTTCCTTTGGAGTTCAGCTTGTAATAGTATCCTAACAAAAAAAAGGAAAATCCTATGAACCAGTGTAGCAAAATTACCACATTACAATACTTTCAATAAAAGTTTGTGACTGGCCACCATGATTTTTTCCCCCTTTTAAATGATTCTCTAATAAATGGGACTTTATCAAGTAACATAAGTCCATGAAGAATCTTATCTTACATAGGCACATAAGATAATAGGCGTTCAGTGATATATTGTTTCAATTCTATATTCGAATCCAATGGGAGTAAACATGGTGCTTTCAGGGTTACTAACCCATTTCTTATAGCTTTGCAAATACTGTGTATACTTTTATAACCATACTTTTTTTTTTTTCTGAATACAGCATTGTAACAGTCCTTTAATAATGTGATATAGCAAAACCAAGAGTGGTCCATGTTTAGCTCACCTACCCACCAATGATACAGCGGCGGGCTTTTGTCCTGATGAAAAAGATGACAACATCCCTTCTCATTTAATAAAAACATCAATTCAGTGGCAGACTTAGATTGAAAGTTGGCGTTCAATTTTCAAAGTCAAGGCAAACACGTATAATTCCAAGTTAGATGTCTCATTCAGTACAACCACAAATATTAAAAGTAAAATTCAGATTAAAGGTAAGGACAAAACCCCCAAAAAAGAAAAAGAAAATGATTATTTACTAAAAAATAAGTGCCCAATTTTTTTTATAATTCATGTTCATACCCAAAATATTTGTTAATTCAAATGCATATAAACCTCATAATGAGGTCCTCATTAATTTCATGGTTTGCCAAAAGCATACCGCGGATGGTCCATTAATTCCTTCCTAAGTTGGAGTTTCCTTTTTTCACTTATCCTTAAAAAGTCAATTTTACCCTTATGTATGAGAGATTAATAAGGATGAAATAGGTAAAATGAAGCATATTAGCAAGGGTAAAAACTAGCATATTTTTTGATGTATTAGCTATTAAGAATGGTTAAAGGGAGAATTGTTACCATGGGCACCAATTTGAATAATTGAACATAAGACCATGAGTTATTTTGATATATAAGTATCTTTAGTTACGAATTTGAATTATAAAAAAAAGGTCAGGATATTTTTGCAAATAACCTTGTAAAAGCAAAAAAGAAGGGAATTTTTCAAATACCCACCAAAACTTTGAGCCTAATTCACATGCATACCAAACTTTTACGAGTTTTCATTTGTCCTCCAAAGTTTTAGAATGGGTTAAGCAAATGAAACCCAGATTGGTTATGTTAAAAAACTCCCGTCATTTATCTATTAAAATGACCTATCCAGGCAACTTTGAGATAAATCTTTCCCAAATGAAAAAACCAGTCAATACCAAACTTGCCCTCATCCAACCTGTGTCTTCTCCATTGTTTTTCTCTATCCAACATCTCCATTGGCATCAGGTCATGCTCTCTCTCTCTCTCTCTCTCTAAACTTTAATTTGTTGTTTTTTCCATTGTTATTAAGAGGTTGCCAAGAAGTCTGGTAGGTGTAAAAAACAGATTTTTATTTTATAATATTCAATATGTGATAAGCTGAACCCAGATCCAAATAAACCGTTGTTTGGATCTAGCTAGCTTGTGAATGGTTACTTCAATCACATATATTGGTAACAACAAATGCCACAAATTAACTCTCATACCATTATCCAGTGTTGCAATTAAGCTTGTCGGATCTAGCTGGACCGATATTGGATCTGACTTTCCATGAGTGAGTTCAGCTTTGTATTCAAATCCAACTCCGACAACATGGCAGAATTTTGGATCTGGAAGTGATCCGACCCTAATGAGTTGTGATATCTCCATCTATCAAAAACCATGGTCTAAATAACTGCATGGAGACAACACTGCAATGCATCGACTTGTCTGAACGGCGGGTTAGTGCACCCAAAGGTCCGACTGACTTTGAATAGGTTTAAAGACCTTGAATGCCTCACATTAAGTGTGAAAGAGCAACTTCAATTAATTAAGCATGAGATAAAACAGCGGAATGTAGTTTCATTGATATAAGGGTGAAACAGTAAATTTAAAATATGAGTTATTACTAACCCAAGGACGAACTAAGGGCAGTTAAAGAGTGGGACACATTCCTTGTGGGGTGGGGGGAGCTGGTTGAAAAGCAACAACAGTTTGGTGTGCAAATGAATTAGGCTAAAAGATTTGGTGCCTTTTTGAAAATTTCCCAAAAACAAAGATAGTGGGTACTAGAGATTTGGTTCAGTGAAGAGCGTGTGGTCCCATGACAACCCACGCTTAGCTGGCTTCTCAAGCATGCTCCGACGTTTCTTCTTAGCACAATATGGCGTTCTGATTGCAATGGATAGCTATAAATACTTGGCCGAGTTGAACCACTCCTCTCACACACTACAAAACCAAACACCCCTTTTCCTTTAGCACACCTATTACCACCACCACCAATCGCTACCAAAAGAATTGCATTTGAGAAGTCTGTTGTTATACTTCTCATAACATTCTTAGTTGATTTTTTCCTCCCTCAAAAAAGCATGTCCTCTTTTCATTCTCTATCAGCTGTCTTGCTGCTGAGCTTATTCAGTGCATCCATGGCGAACTTCTGGACCGACGTAGACATCACATGGGGAGGACAGAGAGCCATGATCACCAACAACGGCCAGCAGCTCGGCCTTTCTATGGACAAGTCGTCGGGCTCGGGTTTCCAATCAAAACAGGAATATCTCTTCGGCAAGTTCGACATGAAAATAAAACTAGTCCCTGGCAACTCGGCGGGCACAGTTACTGCTTATTATGTAAGTACATCATGATCACTTTTACGCACATCATATAACAATTGAGAGCAAGGCATAATATGGTCTATATCCTAGACAACCATGTACGTACTTACGTGGTGTTTTGCTATACGTTAATAACTCAAGATTGTGGAAAGAACATATATAATGTTGTCCTGGTTTATTGGTTCGTTTGTTCTACATGTGTGTGCTTATGTGACCTGACTTGCAATTTTGGAACAGTTATCCTCCCAAGGATCACTTCACGATGAGATAGACATGGAGTTCCTGGGCAACGCCAGTGGTCAACCTTACACCCTACACACAAACGTTTACACGCAGGGCAAAGGCAACCGCGAGCAACAATTTCGATTGTGGTTCGACCCAACTTCTGACTTCCACACCTACACCATTCTTTGGAACCCTCAACAAGTAATGTAAGTGAATGAATCTCATATTAGCCTGAATGCCCACAAGTAAATATATAGTTGTTTTGGTTCTAGCTAGTTCCACATACAAACAAAGCCAAATGGATATTAATGCGTTTTAATCAATCCGAGTATCAACAATCCATCTCTCAAACGGATGGTTGAGATGTCTTGCTTGGTTGTGCGAAGTCGTGGGCAAAATTTTGAACCAAAGTAGCAAAAAATGACACCTTGTTAAGTGCTAATTAGCCAACAACTATTGTATATACATTGACGTATATTAATATTTGGTAACAAGTGAAGGTTGTACGTGGATGGAGGTCTCATACGGGTGTTTAGGAACCACGAGTCCGCAGGAGTAGCTTACCCAAGCAAGCAAGCAATGAGGCTGTACTCAAGCCTATGGGATGCAGAGGATTGGGCAACACAGGGTGGCCGAGTCAAGACCGACTGGACCCTGGCTCCTTTCACAGCAACCTTCAGTGACGTTAGCATCAATGGTTGTGTATGGACCGGCTCGAGCTCTTCATGCAGCGCCTCGGCTTCTGCTTGGATGAACCAACCTTTGGTCTCCTCGGACCAACAAAATCTGGCTTGGGTGCAGAAGAACTACATGATATACAACTATTGTAATGATGCACAGAGGTTCCCACAAGGCCTTCCACCAGAGTGCTCTCTCTGACCGGCTTGACCACCTGCAAATCCAGTGCTTAATTATATGTCTTCTGAATTCTTTCACTCGTGGCCGTGATCAACTCTGCCTTTCATTCATTTTCCACATTCTTGTTCAACCATACTGTAATAAAAGGACTGTCAGAGATGTAGTCTAGATGCTTATTGCATCTTTGAATACGTTGTATTACATGAACTATAATTTACATTAATATATGCTTTACATCTTTATTTAAATAGTTCTGAGGGAGTTATATTGTTTCAAATTTACGGGTCATTTATTGTGATAATAGTTGATGGTTACCAACGGGGGGCTCCGCTTGTTTGGTAGGAGCGCACGCCACCATGTGTTGGGACGTTGCAACTACAAAACCCAATGGTATGTGGTTTAACTGGTGGGGTCTGCCCAATCCCAACTTGCCTATCAAATAATAATAATAATAATAATAATAATAATAATAATAATAATAATAATTGATAGTTGCTATAAGATTTTTTTGTTACTGGTCCTGCACCCCTATATGCTTTAGGGCCTATCCGACAACATAATCGGGGCGGATCAGGTGCAATCACATTGCACACTTTGAGTAGGTGCTGCTGCACCTGACTGCCCTCCATCTCTGATGTACAGCTTGTCAGGCACATCAGGTGCAGTGGCACGCAAAAGTGTGCAATGCGATTGCACCTGATCTGCCGTCACATAATCAAGCGTGTTGGCACTTTCAAGCTATTTCAACAAACTCTCTGTTGGGGGGAATGATCACCTGAATCTTGTGCCAAGTTGTGTTTGAAAAAAGTAGCTAGTACGTTGACGTTCCCAATCCGAGCCCAAATCCAAATAATGTCCGATGATGTAGTTGGATTTCGGATCCAAAAATATATATGGCGATGCTGGATCTGATAAAAGAAGAACGAAACCAAGATTTTTACAAGTAAATTATGCAAATGGGTTGGATTAGATCCGAATCCAAATATAGGTATGATAACTATAAAAAAAAGATATTATATAAAGAAGCCTTTCCATTCAAAATTTACACGCATATATAAGATATTAGACTATCCAATCATTTAAAGTCTTTATTACCCTACGTATGTTGCAAAAATGCCCCCTATAAGTGCCACGGTAGCTCGAAATCAAGGTCTGGGCTTAACGCAATAGGTTCGATTACATGATCGGGTTGGAGTTTTGGTCTCACAACATATGGACTTGAAGCTGGTTTACAATATTCCATCGGCAACCAACAACAACTGACTCTCATTTTTTTAGACATAAACAAGTAGTCAAATTTATTTGCCACAAACCGTAATAATGTATTAGCCTTATAAAACTTTAAGTACCACTGATGTGGTGTTTGCATGAGTCTGTATAGGGATTTTTTCAATATATATACTCTATCTTCTTTGTCTTTTATTATAAAGCCTTCAGGTTGCTCCATAAAAATGTTTTTCTTAACCTCACCATTAAGAAAGACAGTTTTAACATCCATTTGATGTAGATTTTGGTCATAGTGAGCTACAATCACAAGAATTATCCTTATCGAGGTGAATTTTGCAACAGGTGAATATGTGTCAATATAATCTAATCCTTTTTTCTGAGAAAAACCGTTATCAACTAATCTTACTTTAAATTTATCAATGCTACCATCAGACTTGAATTTCTTTTTTAATATCCATTTACATTCATTGACTTTTCTTTTCTTAGGTAAATCAGTCAATTTATAAACCTAGTTTTTCTCAATAGACTCAATTTCCTCGTCCATGGCTTTTACCCAGTCTGTTGACTCGCATGATTTTACTATCTCACCATATACAAGTTGGCATCCATGTCTAAAGTATAACACAATTCCTCTGATAGATAGACATAATTGTCATCTAAGTAAGACAGAAGAGCTATAGACCTTTTGTGCCCAACCTAAGATTATTGAGAAGAAGATGATGAAAAGATTTCAGAAGGTTCGCCGTTACTTATAAGTTTTTGCAAGTCATCATAATCATAATACAAATCAAGAAGATCGTCTCTATTCATTTTGAAAATAATTTATTTCCTGTTTTGATATTCTAAAAAGATAACATCTCTACTTTCTATTAAACCCTTATCTGGGTGGTAAAATCTATAGCCTTTAGATCCTTTAAGATATCCAATAAATTTACACCTTATATAAATTTGGTATCGAGATTATCTTTTGATGGCTTTATGACTTTTATATGAGCTACAGAACCCCATCTACGAAGGTGACTTATATTAAGTTTTCTTCCTGTCCATGATTCACAAGGTGTAGAGACAAGAGCTTTACAAGAAACTCTATTTAAAATATATGTTGTTGTATGTATTGCTTCTCTCCAAAATACTTTGAGTAATAAAGTGTTAGATAACATACATCTAACCATATTAAGAAGAGTTTTATTAGTTCCTTAAGCCACACCATTTTGTTCAAGTGTGCCACGAGTAGTAGTTTGCGGTCTGATCCCATTGGCTTTGCAATATTCAAAAAACTTATTTGAGGTATATTCTCCTCTTCAATCAAATCGTAAAACTTTAATCTTCCTACCAAGCTGATTTTTGACTTTTTGATAATATTTCTTAAATTTATATAATGCTTCATACTTATAAGTTATAAGATATATATAACTGTATCTAAAAAAATGATTAATAAATGATATAAAATATTATATTTCTTTATAGGTTTGAGTCATGAAAGGGCCACAGACACTATAAGAAAAATGTTAATTAGCGACAAAAATTTGTGACAGAAATAATCCATCACAAATTTGCGATGGATTAGCTAGAGAAAATTAGTCATCCCTAAAATTGAAATTAGTTGTAGAATTAGTGACAAAAAAAAATTGTCTCAAAATCCATCGCTAATTCACGACAGATTAGCGACAGAAATGTTCTGCCTCAAAATCTTTCATAACTTCGCAACGGATGAGCGACCAAATTTTTTTGTCTCTACTCCGTCGCTAATTTGCGATGACATTTGAGATGAAATGTTTCCATCTTTAATCCTAATGTGTTTCTTTCTTGAACACATCATCGATCTGTGACAATCCCTGTGCATATAATACTACAAGAAAAATGTTGATTAGCGACGAACATTTGCGATGGAAAAAATCCATCGCCAATTCACGACAGATTAGCGAGAGAAAGATATTCGTCGCTAAAATATCATTTATTTAAGATTTTAGCGACAAAAAATAATTTGTCGATAATCCACCGCTACTTTGCAGTGGATTAGAGATGGATTTTATTCAGTCACCATATCCTCCGCAACTTAACGACGGATCAGCGACAGAACTATTCTGTCGCTAAGTCGTCGCCAAATAGCGACGCCCTAGTGACAAAATTTGGTCACCACTAAGTTGTCACTAATTTCCCCGTAAATCCCTAATTATTTTCCTTTTCTTTCTCTTTTCTGTTTCGTCTCCACCGCGTCTCCCCAGCTCACCTCCCAGCCCACCTCCCAGCCCACCTCCCGGCTCGCCTTCTGTCGCCCCGGGCCGCCTCCCATTCCCACTGACCCGTCTCCCGTTCCCCCCGACTCGCCTCTCATCCCCCCGTCGGCCTGCCTCCCGTTCCCCCCGACCCACCTCCCATCGCCCCCTGACCTGCCTCCTATCGCCCCCCGACCAGCCTCGGTGACACCAGAGCAACCATGACGCCAGCATCCATCGTTTCGCCGACCATAGGTGAAGGTTTTCCCACCTCCGTTTGTCTTCTTCCTCATTTTTTTTCTTTTTCCGTCAGGAAACCGAGCTACTTCCTACACCATTTTGTTGGTCGGCAGGGGCATTCTGTCGCTTTCTTCTTTTCGACAGACCAGCAAGGGCCAAGCCCCTGTCGCCCCCTTCTTCTTGTCGTCAAGCAGGGGGAGCCCCCTACCTCTGCTTATTTTTCCTGGTGGACAGGGGCAAATCCCCTCCCTCCGTGTCTTTTCGATAGGCAAGGGGGCTCCCCCTGCCTCCACGATTACTGTCAGACAAGAAGCTTAGCAGGCTCATCCCCATCCTTGTTTTTCGTTTTTTTGCCAAAGAGGGCCGAGTCCCTTCCCTGTCTCCTTGTCTTATGAGATGTGAGGGAGTAGATTATTTTATATTGTATTGTTTTGTATATTTGTATATTGCAGGTATGTAGCTGAGCTAAAAGTAACTAATCATGTTGTCTTTTTTTTTTTATTATTATAAGAACGCTGTTGGAGAGGCCCCCACCTTATTCACAAGGTGATACAATATGGTATATACAAGTTCATATACATCAATGAGTCCACAAGGAAGGTCGGTCCTTCCAAGTTAACATTATCTACACACGAGAGAAGAAGGCATACTTCTTAACAGGGATTTTGTGAACTACTAAATAAACCCGGTTTGATGGCCGAGGATATTCAGTCAGACCCTAGAAGGCGTCGTCCTTGAACAATAGCGTTAATCCAAGAAATTCACTTGCGATTATTGGAGGCAAGAGCGAGTTGCGTTAAAGTCTGCATGTGCTCCAAGAATGAGGTTTCAGGGAACAACAGGTCATACCTTTTGACAAGTAGCACCTGCAATCCCAACCGGCTAAAGCTAGATGTACAATATTACCAATACGTACAGAAGCCAGTTGAATTAGCAAGTCTCTGTGTAAAATCTGTGGCCGTGCGTCGGGGATGATCATTCACCTTGAGCCGTTGAAACATGTCTTTGCAAGAGGCTCATAGTTCATGCTTGAAACACTTGACAGAGTAATGTACCCCATCATGGATATGGATAACGATGTTTCCAACTTCCCTGAAACGTAGAGCCAACAAAACTGCAACCAAGGTAAGGAGAACCGCCTCCCCTACCACCACTAAAATTAAGAGATTAATGTGCTAATCGGTGAACGCCTAACACCGAAAAAGAAGTGTTTTTTTTTTTTTTCATAGCTAGATTGACAATCAAAGATCACTGAGTAAACAAATGTTGACTCGACTCCTCAGCTTGTTCACATAAGGGGCACTGGTTAGCCACGAAAATACTCATACGCTGTAAACGATCAAGAGTTGGGAATCGATTCAATAGCGAAAGGTAAACTGTCCATGTAGCACGGGGGTGATGAACTGAATGCCGCCAAACCTATTTGTACCAAGGGGCAGAAGGAGCACGACTACGAATGGCTTGCTAAATCAGGTTTCGTGAAATACACTTAGATGGAGAATCCTTTTCAAATGAGAAAGGGTGAACAATGGTAAATGCCCGTAGAGGTAACATGTATACGAATGGTGGCTGGGAAGGAATGGAGCCACCACAATATATTGATCAATCATCAAGGAGCTCATCGGTGGCTGATCTAGCCATTAACCAAAATCAATATTATGTTCTTGAAGAATCCCAATAGAGGGTTATTTAAATATTTTCTTCTTTGGTTGATGGATTTATTGCTCCAATTTCTGAAAGGTCCCCAGAATTTAAACATTTTTTTTTTTTTTGAGAAAAAGTAAATTTCATTCATGTAGGTGATGAGTAGTCACCAGTTTGAACAGTAACAGAGGATAGTTGTAATGAGATTGAGAAATCAGTTCAGAATGTTGCCTAACCGAGCTGCCCCGATCCAACTGAGGTCCGTCCTCTTTCATCGCAAATATCTGATTGGGTCTGGTGGTAGATATGGCAAGCATATTAGATGTCTGAGCAGAATTTATGTAGGCCTATCGAGAAAACTTATGCACATTCGAATGCTGGTTTTTTATTTGGTGCGTGGCCCATGCCGAATGCTTTTTATTCCGGGTCGGTATTTGGTGCTATTGAAGGCACACCACTATTGAGTATAAACCACCTTCTTTTCATATATTTTAGATTTTTTTTTAGATCAAACCTTATGGATGTGATGCATTTTGAGCTAGTAACATCCGGTCAACTTAGTAACATTCACAAGCCACCCCTACTAGATAAGCAAAGCCCGTGTTGGTATGCGTGCTCATTAAATAGCGTATGTAGATAAACATTCATTCGACCAACATAAGGCTCCTGTTACAATTCTAAGTCTTCTCTAGGTAATTTTCTTCCCTTGCTCTTCAAAGCCATCTTAGAGCATATCAGAGTCCGGTTCCACTCATCCCCTATGCCGTCCCCCTTTTCATACTCTTAAATCTCATTATGCAAGTTGTTTGGATCAAATTTGACCTTATAGATGGATTTAGCATAATTTATTTAATAAGAATCTACACTTGGATTGTATTTTTTAAGAAAAATTTTATTTTTTAAATAAAAAATTTGTGTGTTTTGTAAACCATTGATTTTGAATTGCCAAAAAATCATGCCCACAAGTTGGGTTTCGGTGATTTAAATGTTGATCTTCACTAAACGAATGCCGTAGATCACACACTACAAAGATGAGTGTCATTAGTGGCGACTCATTAATGGCAACACAACAAGACACCGCTATTGCTGGAGTTGAATTGCCGCAATAACAATGACTTTATATATCGCCGTTAAAGATATGTTTTTAACGTTGATTAATAAATGCTGCCATTATAGATTGTCTTTAATGGCGACATATGTGGCCATTAAATCTTGTCGTTATAACACTTTTAACGGCAATATTTAATGGCCATTAAATATTGTTGTTATTGATCAATAACAAGGACATTACAACATCACTGTTATAGGGTTTTACTCTATAACGGAGACCTTGTGCATTGACATTATAGATGTGTCATTAACTATGACACATGCAGCCATTAAATATATATACAAGGATTGGGGTCATTAGCGACGACTTTTTAACGATGGCATTTATGTCGCTGTTATAGATTACTCTATGACGGGGCCGTTATTGAGTCTATAATTAGGGCCGACGTACCCTTTTAAATTCTCTCTCTCTTCTTTCTCTCCTCCTTCTCTACTCATTCTTCTTCTCCCCTCATTGTCGCATCTGCTATACTGAATCATTTCACACTTTTTTATATTCATTTGGGTCATGTTTCAGTTTCTTCGAGTTCTTGGATGATGATTTTTTATGTTTTATTCAGATAGATATCTATTTGGTTACAGAAGAAAATTATCTTCTGCACACTTTTTTCTGTTTCACTTCGTGTTCTTCATTTTATCTCTATTAGGTTTCGGGATAGTTTTCTTGAAATGATTGTTGATCAATATATCCTTGTTTGTATTAAGGGTTTGTTCTCAAGATGATATGTTGTCAAAGGAAAAGAAGCCATTTAAGAAGAAAGACCATCATCATCGTCTACATAGGCTATGAGGAAAAGGACATTCTATGTCTATATGTCTCTCTCTTCCTCTCTACTCTCTACTCTCTGAATATAGTGATGCTTGTTTGTTGTGAGTGTGCACCATCTTTTTAAGACGTCCATCCAAGTATAATATGATCGGAAGAAGCCAAACCCTGATTTAAACCAAATAATAGATTCCTAAGCGGTCCACGTTCGCAAAGAAAAGATGATATTATCAATACATCCCTCAAATATTTAATCACTCGCAAGTGAATCTAAGAAACTCATGTCAAAACAACATATTCAGGTTGCATTTACTACTATTCTTCTTCTCTTTGTCCTTAAGACTTAATTGATTGAACGACAAGAACAAATTAAGGCAATTCTAACAGGCCCTTCAGCACAAGATTGAAAGTTATTTGTAAGACAACATAGTGTGGTAATCATAATTTGCACTTACAATGGTCCAAGAAAATACTTTGTGGATTGTGCCTTCCATCATTTGTTGTCATTCTTTTCTTTTTGTTTTTTTTTATTATTCTGTGTTTGTCTATCAAAAAATGGTTTAGTGTGAATTATTTATGCGGTTTTTTTTATTGATGTCATTGCTATTAATATATGTACGTAAGTACAAATTAGCAATTGAAGGTTCTTCCCAACCCAAATGTAGGAAGAACAGTTGCGTAGCCCACCTGAAACAACTCAAGTAAGAAAAGACTTTAGTAACCATTAAACCAAGGTTGTATGGAGTTGTGGGCGGGGGCGTCTCACAGTTTTCTAGGAGGGTTACATGCATAGTCAAGGAGAAGGTCAGACTCACTCATCAATCGTGGATAAAGATCCTAGAGGACGAGAAGACATTACTGCGTGAGACAATTTTTTGTAAGTATATTGTCTAACTATATTTTGATAAAACAAATTAATCTATAAAAAAATGTTACTAACTAATTTTTGATAATTTGGTGCAGACAAAGTTTATTTTAGATGAGAATATAGCTAATCATCGTGCTGTCGTGGATAAGTAACTTCAGCTATCATACAAAAGGGTGCGAGAAATATTCTACAAGCCTTATAAGATGTTTTAAAATCGCACTGAAGCATAAGGGCATCCTCCCAAGGGAATCAACTATGAAGCGTGTTAAGATCTTTGCAACTTTTTACTGGTAGCTATTGGACGATAAATACTGGATATATATTTATAAGTAAATAAATGTTCAAATTTTTAGATTTTTGTATACTATTTGATCTTCGTTAGGTTAACAAGAGACACCCAAGAAAAATTCAGCTAACAAAGCCTAAATGATGGTCTAACTTACCACTAGATTGTCTTCGTACCTCCAAAAATTTCATACAATAGTAAGTTTCTTATTCTCTAAGTTTATTTTTTTTATATAGTAAAATAGTGTTAAATATGTTTTATGTCATAGATTCTAAATTTGTTATTTGTAGACTTTTGAAATGAAAAGGAAATAACCGACGATGAGTGAGTTCTACTTAGAGATGCGCAACCATTCAGATTGCAAGACATTTATCTACAGCAAAGCATTAGAGAACTATGTAAGTAACTCACACTTTGTAGTGCCACATTCATTCATTCTATTTTGTATATTATCATTAGTTATTGATAACCAATTATATATCATCAACGTGCAGAATAAACTGCGATATATGAAGATTAAAGATGATGAAACATGTTCTTCATAAGGAGGTACGTCGATATTGCATCGAGAAGTCTTTGCGAAGGCGCTCGGAGAGCGCTCTGAATATGTGAGAGGGATAGTGCATTTATCATTCGATCCTAAGGCAAAACCTGAGTGTCAGATCTATCTTCTCAGTTGAAGGCAATGCAGTCAGAGCTCAAACAACTCCAACAACAACTGGAGCAAAAGAGAGAAGAATAAAAGATGAACCAGTTGTGACTCGAATAATAACTAGAGCAAAAGATAGAAGAAAATAAGAAATTCAGAGAAGACATGTTGAATATAATGGCATCACTCAGACCCCCCCCCCCCCCCATCTTAGATCTCTCCACGGTTTTGGTATGCCCCATTTCCTTATCATCTCTCTCTCTTTTCTATATATATATATATATATATATATAGTAATGGGTCTGTGCTAAATCAAATGAGCTTTCATATTTATTTTTATCATCATATTAAACAACTTGTTTTATCGAGAAATACATGAAACCACTTTCTGCTGCTTGCTCGTCAAGAGAGATAACCACCCTATCAGACAATAGTGACTCTCATCATCATATCTCTCTCTTTACACACACACACACACACACACACACACACACACATATATATATATATATATATATATATATATAGAGAGAGAGAGAGAGAGAGAGCTTTCAAGCAAAGGAATGTCCAAAATCTACAACTATATATAGAGAAAGAGCGTAATGGGTCTGTGCTAAATGAAATATGCTAAATCAAATGTGCTTTCATATTTATATTTACCATCATGTTAAGCTACTTGTCTTTTCAGAAATAATTAAGTGCGAAATAATGTTACTTAATTTGAGAATAGAATTATTTTTTTGAAATACTCTTATTTACTTATTTATTTTTTGTGGCATTGTTGTGCATGAGCCACATTTCTCTCAAAGCATGTTTAACTTCGACTATAAGGTAAGCTTCTATCAAGTGCTTTGTTGGTATATCTTAAATTCTTATTAATATATAACAATTGGATAATATTTTGGTGTATTTTCATATTTACTTGAGTGTTTTAGTTGATTAATTCACTATTGAGTGATTTTATTAGGCTAGTGATGAGAGAGATTCCAACCAATTATGTCAATGATTGAGCAACTTGAACTTATATTTTTGTTAATGAATATTAAAAGACTGTGTAATTATAATTGTTTGAATTGTTATTGTTTGAGTGATTTCATTTGTATTGTTATTCTTTGAATTTTGTTGAATGTAATGTTTGAAATGTTATTGGTCAAGTGATTCCATTTGCATTGTTATTGTTGAATTTTGTTACTTTTCGGTATCATCATTTAGGTCTTAAACCTATCATAGCCTATAACAATGATTATGAGATCGTCATTATAGGTCTTAAACTCGTCATAGCATATAACGGTAACTATGAGATCGTAGTTATAGCATATAATGATGACTTTATGCTTGCCGTTATAGGCTATAACGGCAATTATGAAATCATCATTAAAGGCTAGTCGTCGTTATAGGGTCATCATCGTTACAGGCTAAGTCGCTGCTATTGCAATGTATCCTTTAACAACAACCTATAATTATCGCTGCTATTACTCAACAAAGGCCAAAACTAGGCGGCAACTTTTTGTTGCCGTTATAAATTCGCGACAAAGAGATCACTATTGATGCCTTTCATCTTTGCTATTGGCCCTCATCCTTGTAGTAACATCTATGGAGTCTGGTCTGATCAAAACAAATTGCTTGAATGAAATCCCAAACAAGGTTACGAAGATGGGGTGACATAGGGGACAAGTGGAACTGATTTGAGCTCATACAGAAAAACACAACCTCCACCATGGAACGTGAGGGTGGGGATGGGATATAACCGAAGAATCGGTTTCTATACAATATAGTCTGATCTGATCTGATCTTGAGGTGTCGTTTTTATGAACAATTCATAGATTGATGTCAGAAGTAAGGGCAAGCGGTTCAGCTAACTTTCTTATCCATTTCAATGTCCACTCTAAATGCCAATCTACCTGTCTGATCACTCTTTCTACATTTTGCACTCCAAGTGGCGCCCTCCTTAGAATCCATTAATTGTAAATGGTGAGGCAAAGTGGGTGATTGAAAGATAATCCCACGACTGTCAAATGCCGGCAAACGATCGGTCAACATCCCTTTCCTTCCCGTCCTCTCCTCTCTGTTCATTGTTTGATGAAGCCATTGAAAATATTATGGTTAAAACATGGACACAGCTAGCCAATGTTGGATGAACTGAGAACATGGACTGTTTAGGAACCATAAAATCTGATCCCGACTAATCAATTATATCGTCCCTGCACTAAAAAGTGGATCCAAGCGTAATAAAAATATGGCCTTCATATGATTCTGAAATCAGTGGATGGCCAATTTAATCTCTCTCTCTCTCTCTCTCTCTCTCTCTATCTATCTATCTATCTATCTCTCTCTCTCTCTCTCTCTCTCTCTCTCTCTCTCTCTCTCTCTCTCTATATATATATATATATATATATATATATATATATATATATATATATAACATTTGCTCAGATCGCAATTACTTACAAATGCCTCTCTTTTTTATTTATTTTTTTATTTTTGGTTATTTTTCATGAAATTAACCTTGTAAATGTGATATACATGTTTCTCTTAGTGGGGATTGGCTCTTGAATTGTCTGATTACGATAAGTAGGCAAGATTTTATAAGGCTTCCAAAATCAATGGCCTACAATGTTTGATACTTCATCGAGTCATAAAATTATTTATTTTCATCGAAACAATATGATCCAAAAGCCACTCCCCACTATTTTGAACATGCGGAGTCCATCCATGAGGTCGGATTGGATCAAAACAGCCTGTGCATGGAAGATCTAGAGGTGTTTGTAACTAATGGTGCCATTACCAAATGTTATCTCATATATATATATATATATATATATATATATATATATATATATATATATATATATATATATATATATATATATATATATATTCTAACTTTAAAATCTTTATATAAACTTTAGCAGCGTTCAATTATTTGAAATGATTAGAACACCTTTAAAAAGCAGTAGCAATTTTGAAATTATACAATTAATTTTTTAGGTTAAAGAAGTCACTTAAAATTATAAAAGTACTCTTTTTTATTTTTCTAAAAATGGAAATGTGTTTATCGTTTTTTTTCATCTCAAACAAAAGACTTAGTTAAGCCTTTTTTTAAGGAAAAACTTAGTTAAGCGTTAAAAGTAGCTTTATATTCTAAAAAATAGCATCACTTTTTAGGTTGTTTTCATCATTTCCATGAGTACAACATTACTAATGTTCCTATAATTATCCCTAATAAACATGTGTGTGTGTGTGAGAGAGAGAGAGATTCATTCAAGTGTTATCCTTTAATGCGTGTCCCATGCTAAATGAAACCTTATCTATACAATAAATGCAGCTGGACCACAAATACAAACAGTTGGAAAATATTTATTACTTTGCACTTGATCAACAGAATCTTATTAGAAAGAAAACTAACTTCAAAATGATTTCCCTGTTTTTACACCAACCCAACTTCTGTAGGACACAAAAGATCGAAAAAAAAGGGAGTGAGAAAAAAATAGGAAATATAAAAAATAACCTGTATACATGGATTGTGATAGAACATATATATAAAGACTAGCTAGAAACGTTCTGACTCTGATGAATCGGGATGAAAAATCCATAGGGAGAACAAAGATTTCCGAGACACTGTTTGTTTGATTGGCCAAGTCAATGCCTTCTGTTGACATTGGTCATTGGCAGATTGTGCGACGAAGGTTTTGATTCTTTGTAGTGAGAGTGATAGCACCTTCTCCGACATGTTCGCAAAACAGACTCGGAACCAACCCGGTTCGGAGCAATGGAAGGATGAACCGGGTGAGATGTTCAACCCAACTTGATGCAGCATCTTCTTCCACAGCTGCATCTCTCCTTCAAAACTGGGACTCTCCATTAAGTGGCTCATGTTGACCCAGCAAAACAAACCGGCGTTGCTCTTCAAACAACTGATTCCACACTGTTTTAGCCCGGAAACGAGTTGCTTCTGCCGCCATCTCAGCCTCTTCCGATTCTGTCTAATGTAATTGAGAGTGAAGTTTTTATCTGACAGCATCACAGAGAGAAGATACTGTGTTTGAGATGAAACCAATCCGAAGCTTGACATCTTGGTTGCGGCAGTTAAGACATGATCATTGTAAGTGTAGATTGCGCCGACACGAAACCCCGGCAGTCCTAAATCCTTTGAAAGGCTATAAACAATGTGAACATAATCACGAGATACATTGCATTCTGCTAATAATGCATCTTCAGAAACACTGGTGAAGCTAGGCGATGAAAAAACAGTGCCCGAGTATATTTCATCACAGATGAGATGTATTCTTTTTGCACCAACAAAGCTCAAAAGTGTCTTAAGGGGGTTGGGGCTCATTGTTGTTCCCAAAGGATTGGAAGGATTGGTTACCAGGACACCCTTTACTTTCATTTTGCGACCTACTGCATCATCATAAGCCTCTTGCAATGCTGTTTCGGTTATCTGGAAGTCATTGGAGCTATGACAATGTATGGGCACAATTTCGACTCCAGTGCGCCATTTGAGATCTCTATCGAATCTGGTAGACAACCAACATGAGGATTCAATTCCTAGTCAATAAATCGTGAAACATAAATTCTGAAAAGATGGTCGTGATTGTATATTCAATTTCTCATTTCAGTTATTTATACAGGTTCATGGTCTGAATGAGAAAACCATGTTAAATCGTTGTGTGTGCTTAGGGGTGGGCATCGGCCCCGGCCCAGCCCGGGCCCAAGCTCAGCCCGCCGGGCTTCAAGTGCGGCCCTTCCCGGAGATAGCCCGACCCATTTACTAACGGGCTGGGCTTTGGCCCGGTTCTTAAAGGGCTCAGGTTTGAAGTGCAGCCATGACCCGGTCCATTGGCTCATTGGGCCAATGTGAAGCGAGTCAGGTCAGGCCAGGCCGAGCCTGACCTAGACCAAACTCAACTAATTAGATAAATAACAAGTTCCCATGTACCCAACTAATTATCTTTCTTGTTTTCATAAGCTTAATACAACTAATTAGGTAAATAATATCAAGTTACTATGCAATTAATTTTTTTAAAATTTTATATTATTAAAAATCAATAAATGGCTCATGCTCGTTGGGCGGGCCTGATAGCCTGCAGGCTGACCTGGACCCGGCCCACATATATGATGGGATGGGTTTCGGCCCGACAACTAACGGGCTCAAGGCGGGCTGGGTTGGCTTGGCTCATAGGGTGGCTGGGCCGGTTGCCCACCCCTATGTGTGCTTGGGTCTTAGTCAAAGAACAATTTTATGTTTTTGTTATGTGTTTAGGGAATTTTGGTTAATTTGTATTGTGTAGAGATTTTAAAGGTAAAATTAATATTTACATAATTGTGTGAGAGCATGAGCACGTTAATTTATTTAGTGTGTACTAAATATCATGGGGCATGTGAAATGTTAGTATGTGAAGTGCCATATACAGGTGCATAGGAACGTGAAAAGTTGGTATGCGAAGAGTCTATTGCATTAGTTAGTAATTAGTGAATGAATAAAAATAAATTTTTGCAATTTACATTGGGGCCAATGAAAAGAAGCACAAAAGTTAATGAAATTATGTTAGAAGTGTGTAGAAAGGGTCTAATATACATATATATATATATATATATATATATATATATATATGCAATTGATTTCACCCTTGAAAACCGCCACTCTTCCTACCTCATTTATTTATAAAGGAAAGCCCTCAAAATTTAAACTTATCTAAACAGTTGGATTAGAATTAATCCAATGGTACGGATAAAGGAATAGGTGCTCCGGAAGCACCATATCATTACTATATATATATATACTAGCAAAATATGTTTGTTGGTATGAAATAAGATTTTCATAGGTTATTTTATTTTTTTCTTATTTTATATGAATGTGATCTAGAAGCTTGGTTTTATAGAAACAATCTTTTGTATTATCTTATTACGATGTATAAGAAAGATCTTTTAAGGCTTGAAAATCAACAACTCAGAATTTTCATAAATAATCAAGTATAAAAAATCATATTTTTTGATCTGATTATGATGATCCAAGAGTTGATTCCTAGTAAATGGATCACACCAAATGCATATGCAGGGTTAGTTTTGTAAAAAGTGCATCGAAAATGCCTAGTTCATACCAGCAAACACGTTTTGCTGTTTAACATATTTCAGTTTTCCTATATATATGTGTGTATGTGTATGTGTGTGCGTGCACGCACATGAACAAGTGATTGAATAGCGATTTTTTTTTTCTTGATTTTCCTCTCTTGAGTTGAGTTTTTTCTTCTTGATTAAGGGTTGGGGTTCTCCCTACAAACCACTCTACATAAGTACTAATATTTATCTCCAATTTCATGTAGACAAGGAAAAATAATGACAAATCAAGTTATATCTTATCCATTAAACCCAAGCTAATGATAAAGTACCCAGGGTAGTATGGAGTGGGAAGAAGAAAGGCTTCTCCTGGGTCAGCCAGACAAAACATCAAGGTTTCGTTTGCCGACGTAGCTCCAGCAGTAAGAACCAGTCTGTTCGGATCAAACGTCACTCTGTTGCCTCTAATTTCACCCATTAATTCAGCCAATGCCTGCATGCAAAAGACGACAAAAATGAACCTATCTTATCTTATTAGAACTCAGGAGAGCCAAAAAAAAAACTTTGTGGCTTGAGGGAAATATGTGGAGTGAGTGGTACTTGAAAACCTAGCATATAATGCATGGTGGAATAAAGTACTAGGAAGAGATTTCCCAGGCCCAGGACAATAAAAATTATGTACCACATATTCGACCATCCTTACCACAAGAAAAGGAACCACAGAAAAAAAACAGAATGAAAGATATGTCCCTTACATTCTTAAATGACGGCAGACCACGATAGTCTTGAAATAGTGCCATGTGTCTGAACAAGGATGCACCGTTGTTCACAAAGCTAGCAGATTTGGGGTTCTGAGAGAGCCACGTCTCCAAGAGATCGAAGGAAAGCTGAGGAATTATATGCCTCTCAATCAGACCAACCACATATTATATGTTTGAACTATTAAAAGAAAGGAGGAAATAAGAGAAACATGGAAACACCACTGTTTTGGTTGGTTGATTTTGAGCTTTACCTGATTCTCTGCAAGACCCATCTGTATGATTCCTGTTGGGTTGTTGGTTTCATCATATGGGTTTCTCTCATATTCCTTCCAACCTAAGAAGTAAGAGGAGTCCTCACCATGGGAGTTGCATAAGATTTTCCTAGAGAACAAATCTTGTCTAGACATGGGTATTGGATGGTTCAGAATGGGTATCGGATTTCTCTCTCTCTCTCTCTCTGGTGTTCATGACATTCGGGCCAGCGCTCTTTATAGGAGAGACGTTCTCCGAAATGTCGCTATGAGAGTGAAAAGTACTCTCTCTCTGGTGTTCATGACATTGGGTCCAGCGCTATTTATAGGATAGACGTTCTCCGAAATGTCGTTATGAGAGTGAAAAGTATTAGCGATGACTTCGAAAGTTTTGACCTAAATCCTTTTGGAAGATCAGTAAATTGTTACTGGATTCTGTGCTGCTGCCGACAAAGGGCCCCACTCCCAATATTCTCTCTCTCTCTCTCTCTCTCTCTCTCTCTCTACAATCCTACACCCTCTTGTTATCATGGCAGTTGAATCTCCAAGCCAATTCATGGTGGCTGGGTTGGTTCATAATAAGCTTTTTTTATTTTGACTTGCTCTCTCGCCATGATCGAATGAGATAACGTGACAAGGTAGGGATGACTATATTACTGGGAGTGAACTTCATGTTAATATAAAGCCCATGAATACAAATTATGCTTTGGGATGAAAGACAATTCTCAATGAGCTTTATCCATGAAGGCAGGAAGCTAAGTATTGCAACTATGAATCTCATGGAGAGTTTGATCTTGGCTCAGGATGAATATTCATGTGCCAATTCGAGTCATCTTGTTGATACGATAAATGGATGTACGTTGTCTGTAGTGTTTGGTGCAAGATTTTGGGGTATGATTTTCCCGAGTTTGATTCCTTATGATAAAGATGTAGAGTTTTTTCTTTTCTTTCTTTTATTCTTTTCTTCTTTCTAGTGTTGGAGACCTTTAAAATAAATAGAATAAAGTAATTAAAAAAAAAAAAGCCCCCAAGTTTTAGGGTTGCAAACGGGTTGGGTTGAGGATGGGGCTTTTGCAGAATTTGGCTGTTTAGGATCCATTCTGTTCTTACTCCCCAATGTATTTTGTGATCCAAAATCCGAACTGTTGGCATCCAAAATTCAAAAGCAGCTTAACACTTCAGTTATGGATTTATGTTTCAAAGGCACGCTTGATCGATCGGTCCTGAAGTTATTAAGTTGGCCATCGCTTTTTCAAGTAAAGTCACTAAATACGCTCCTTGTTGATTCCTTTAACCAAAGAGCATAAGATGAGATGTTTTATAAGAAAAGCACAAAAATGTCATTTTACACCTCAGGTGGGAAGTGCATTCAGGAAGAGAACGTAATTAAATGTAATAACACAGATTTTGAGTAACTTTTTTTTTTTTTTTAATATGTAGATGGGAGGCAAGTGGTAAGCCCACGGAGTTTTATGCTGCCAAGACTGTGCAGAGGCAGAGCAGCTAGGTCTCTGATCTCGGAGGCGGTTTCTCCCTGTAAATATAAAAAAAACATATATGTAGATGAAAATATCCTTTTACAATGAAATTGAATCTAGTTCAAAATGTTAGATAAGATGTTCAAGGATAAAATAGGGTGCTTAAACCTCATTTTCATCAAGCTGCTGATTTCATTCAAAGCTACATAACAGGGCTCAGTTGTCCACTATGGCTCTTGTAACATCCAAAATTAAAAATTGTGATACTCTTAGAACTATAACAGCGTTGGAGTTTGTCTCAAGTCATTGACCAGTTTTAGAGTTGGCCATGACTGGCAGCTTGCCAAAAAGTGACGGAAGGAGTGCCCTCAGTTTAGAAGGATAGATACATTTTACTTTGCTGTAGGACCTGTTTTATTGCAGCTTTTGACTCTTGTACTCTTTTACCTAGTTTTACTCTAGTCTCTTGCTTCTTGCTGTAGCTTTTGTTGCTCTTTAGGCGACTCCTGGTCATCCTTGCCTTGTTTCTGTTATTGTTGCATTCCTGCTATCCTTTTTTTTTGTTTGAAAAGAAGTGAAATATATTAAGAGTAAGATCATGAACGGAAAGTTCAGGAGAGAAATCAGCATCCAAGAGGAGGAAACATGTCGAGAACAAAACACATCCTAGTACTATAAAAATCAAAGACCAGCCATTTAGGCCTTGTTTGTTCACATAGGAATGGGCATGGATTTCTAAAAAATCCTGTCAGCTCAGCCTTCTCATGTGGAGCCCAATTGTGCCATGATACTTGCTCATCATTATAATGATTTAATACTTGTTTCATTCATGGTGAAAAAGGATTACATCAGGTTGCCAGCTAAAGCACATTCTCATGTAAGTTGCATGAAACGAAAGAAGCCTTAGAATTCACATTTAAGCATTTGGGCATCCTATGCAATCAAACACACGAATATCATGAGAAGGCCAATTTGGCCCAATCTTTCTTTTTAACACATTCTTGTGTCTTGGCGTGGGTTGTTGGTTTTGTAGTGGGCTGAACCATATATGCCGCCGATTTCTGTGGTGAGCTTTCCCTTGATTTGACTCTTGAACAACTACTTCTGTCCTTTCATGAAAAGTGGTAGTTTGTAAAAAAGCTGAGGCCATTTGCGTCAGCATATATCCCTTTCCTACCACAAAGATTTGTTGTTTGTTTTACTCATGATGAGAATCGAACGAAAACGGGTGACAACTGAGCATTTTTCTTGCATGAAACAAGCAAGCCCTCGTAGTAGCAGAATGAGAAAAATGATAAAAGTAAGGTTCTGTTACGTGATGGTAAAACTTGGCTGAGTTAGGACCACACCAAGTGGGCTTAATTTTGTCATGTATATATATGGTCAAGAAAATAGAGAAAGAATTTAATAGTTCTAAATCTAGGGCGCATTTGAAAATCCTGTACTTCAAATCCAAGTGATATTGGGTTTGAGAAACCATGATCTCAAGGTTCACGCATCCATACATGGATACGTGAATTTGGGGTTAAAATGATGGAGATTTAAGTGCCTAAAATACTCGGAGTTTTCGTGAGCCCCTTGCCAAATCCGATCCTTAGATTCAAACCCTAGTGTTAGGGATTAAATCGATTGGACCAACCAAATTGGATCTAAGATGTTTTTGGTTTTGCTCTCAAAGATATATAATAAGAAAAAAAAAACCTTTCTAGTCTGTCTGAATCACATAATGGTGTAAGACCATGTAGTCTCTACCCTGATGAGTCTAGATGGGTCTAGTTCTGATTCAAGTGCATCATCCAGGTAGAACATACATGCCTAATTCAGTTCTAGATTGAAAACATGCAGGTTGGGTATGGAGGAAGCTGGACCCACAAGGAGGCCATTTTGTTTTATTTATTATTGATTCAGACATAATCATTGTACTGTTCAAAAAGGTAAAAACAAATATATTCAGAAATCAATGATTTATGATACATTGATCTGAGGACCACTCTGTCAAAAGTTGTGACTAAAGGCCCTTTTCATCATCATTAATACTTGTACCACTAACCAACTATCAGTTTGTCATTTCTATTTGAATGATCAGCTCATATGATACATCAGAGGGCAAAGCCACTAGCAACAAGTCATGTGCCATCACGGCCTACCAAGACTTGAGAAGTCATGGTGCACTTTAGCTACAAAAGCAATTAGTACGATTTCTATTTATATTTCCAATTTCTACAATAAAGCCTCTCGATATGGTTTGGAGTTTCCTTATCCTTTTTCTTATGAATAGCATATTGTTGAAAGCACGCCTGATTAAAATTTATGCTCTCTTAATTAAAAACACGTTTTCATCAAATTAGCTTGGGTTATCATTAAACAAAGTTGAGTTAATAAGATAAAATTACTTACTTACGGTCAAAACAATACATTTTTTTGAAAAAAATAAAAAACGCAACTTGGTTTTGGCAATTCGACATGCATTTAACGAAACTTGGACAAAAGTAAACCCTGAGTTTTTTTCAATTAACCATCAAAAGTTTAAGTGCGTTTTCTGACAATATTAAAAACTCAGTTGCTTTTTTTAATTATTGCCCAAGTTTCAGTGTGTTTTTGAATTTTTTTCAGAATTAAATGCCTAAATGTTGGAAAAATAAGACAACTTGCCACAAGGTGGAAGCTGGGTATACTTCCTAATGAGCAAGGGAGACGTCAAGGGTTTTACCAACAGGAGGCACGCAATGTGCAGTCGGTCTTTTCTCTTGGCCTAGCCAAAAAAAAAAAAGAAAACAAATTGCTTAGTCACAATATTTGGATCGACCATGAAATTGTTTACTAATAATTACAAGTGACAGATTACACATTTCAGTAATTGCAAAGGGATATATATGTCACATGGACACGCCATTTTGGCTGCATTTTCCTAGTGACACTAACGGTCATGCCGATATGTACGATATTATTTTAATATTTTAAAATAATATTTTTTTATTTCAATAAAAAAAACATTCTTTAATGTTAAAATATCCAAAAAAATAGTTTTCCATTGATTAAAAAATAAACAATTCTGTGTCCTCGTCTCCCATTTTTTTGAAAAAAATTTCATACTTTTCCAGTCAAATCCGAAACTATGAATTATTATGATATGTTTACAGTACAGTCGATCAACACCCACCCGAAAGTAATTATGTCAAAGTAGTCGCTTGAAACAGATGGGGCCGTGCGTATAATCTTCATAGATCCTTACTCCTTAGTCGAGTTTAATGTCTTTTGGACTATTTTGCTTTCAGTGTATCGAACCTGATACCTGCCCCCTTACCAGCAAGTTTTTCGTACAAATTAATACCAAACCTTGGAATATGGGTGACATTCAGGTAATTAGAATTTGATTTGATTCGGTTCTTTCCACAGGAAGAAAAATGTAAATGAGGCAGCTCCGGCCCAACCAAATGAAATCTTGACGTATATTTCACATGAAGCTGAATTAAGAGTGACAAAATTCCACTAAAAAACAGTGACCCCATCTGCCTAGGAGGTTCGCCCTTATCCACTCGCTCACATTGGGTCTGCCCACTAAATGGCTTCTATACAGCCTTGCGAAATAACTTAGCTAGTTCATCTAGTGTGGAGAGGGGTTGAATGTTTGGAACAAACTGCCATTAATTTCCCCTTTAACAATTCTAAAAGTTAAAAGAAAGCAATATGTAAGTTCACATGTTGCACCGTGCAAAATGTGTTAAAAAAATTATCTCAGTGCCTATGACAACTAAGCTCTAACCAGATATGCTATGCTGGGAGGCACGTGTTACTTTTAAAGCAATAGTTGCCCTACTTAAGACCAAGTTCTTAGTGCAATGAGTATTCCTGCAACCCTACACCTAGGATAATGCTGAGTTGTCATGTACTCGTGAAGGTTGGCCCATGCTCTGCTAGGTTAAATCAAACAACTAAACACAAACCACCTTAAATAGCATCATGACTAGGTTAGGTAGATCCTAAGATCAACTTAGACTTAGATCCTAATCTCAACTTCGGTAGATCCTTGACTAAGTCAACAGAGAGGCAAGAAAAACACTAGAGAGAGAGTTGGGGTATATATAGGCCCAAACCCAACAACTAGCAATAAAAGGGGCCTAATGACCGGCAATGGTTGGCCTTAATGTCCAAATGGCTAGTAGAAGATGGGCTATAGTCTAGGCTAAGTCCAAAGATGAAAAGGGCAGTCAATGGGTTGGAAATGACTCTGCCAAGGTCAAATCCATTAAAAAAGAGAGGCACAATCAACGGTCAATGGCCTGAAATAAAGAGAGAATCTAGGAATGTTGGACCATTAAATAGGCCATGTAAGAACATTGGACCGGGTCAAGGGTGGCTCCAATGATCCAAAACAGTTGGCCAAAACTTATAAATTGGGTTGGTCAACAACTAAAGAGAGATGACCTTGGTCTTGGGGATAAAACCATCCCTAGTACAAAAAAGAATGGTTAAAGTCCATAAATGACTATGACCAAGACAAACCAACCTAAACTGAATCGAGCCAAGCTTGGCTGAACTGAACGAAAATTGAAACTGAAACCTAAACTCAAACTCAAACCCAAATCCAAGTCTAAAGCCACATCCAAAGTCCAAGGTTCAAAGTTCAAAATTCAATTGACAAGCACCCAATGAGCCTTGCTAAAAGATGCAACTTCCCACCATATAAACCTTATTGAAGTTCTCACACTCTTCAATATGAAACTAAACTTTTAGGAAGAAATAAAAACCCACTAACTTAGGTAAATGTAAGGTAATAGGTACAAAAAACTAAGTTCTAGCTTAATAGTTTTGAGACAAAACTGCAATAATCCCCACCTGGATTGATGCTACTTTTTCAATAAAGTATTTTAAAAATATTTTTTCAATAAAAATGTTTGTGTGAATCATGTATCAATTAATAAAAATTGGCTAGCACGAGTAGTGGAGTCCAGGTCGAAGTCAGGAAACAAAAAAAGTATTTTATATTCCATAAATAACTAAGCTACTCTTTATTGCTTTGAGAATAAAACTTAATTAAATAAATAAAAGAGAGTGTTGCCCCTGCAGAGGGCTTAAACAAATAAAATAAAGAGCCTCATTACAAACTCGATTAATGAAATAAAATAAATCCTAAGCTAGAAAGAAGAGAAAAGTCATGAGTGCTTTGAGTCTTTAGTCTCCTTAATATCTTTGATTTTACTTTTGCTTTTCTTATTTGCATATCACTTTGTGGTCCTCCTTAGGGGTGCTTTAAAGGGCTTGAAGGGCCTTTTGAGGAGACCTTTTAGGGACCTTAGAAGGCTCTTGGGGGTACTTTCGAGGGCTCATTGCATGTCTAAATACTTTTCTGCAAAAATAAACAAACGAAATATAAAGATATGATGAAAAACCACAAAAACATTAAGGGTTAGTTTTACGAAAAATCACAAAAAAACTAAATAAACTATGATATAACACTACACTAAAAGACAAAATAACATAACTAATTCTATAAATAACTAAGAACTAACATGAATCAACTAACTAAAAGACAAATTAGCATAACTAATTAACTAACTAACAAGAAATAAGAAACGGGTTATGCAATTAACTAATGCAAATAACAAGAAATAAACTAAATTAATTAACTAATAAAAGAAAATATGAACTATAAAATAAACTAAATTAATTTAACTTACATGCTATACTAACTGAATTCTAAAAAGAAATTTAATCAACTAATTAGGCAAGCAATCAACAAATTAACTAATTAACCAAAATCAATAATTTAATGCAATAATAAAAATCAACTAATGTAATTCAAATAATTTAAATTAACTAATTAATTTCTAATTAATCTACTAACATAAACTAAACTTAATTAAATTTAATTGATGTAAAAAATCAGATTTAACATGAAAGTAAAACTAACTAATTGCTAGAATTTAAATCTACATAAATCGGCTAATGTAATTTCTAAGGAAAAATGATAATCGATAACTAAATTAAAAATCTAAGTGTTGGGAATATAAATTCTAAACTAATTGCTGAACACAAGAAATAATTCTATTTTAATTTGATGAAAATAAATAAATAATAAAGAAAATGGTTAACTAACTACTCTACTTTATCGCACAAGCAATCTATTTATTCTATGGTTAAGAAAACTAACAAGTATCAATCAATGAAACTAAATTAACATGTTAAAACAACTAATTAAGAGATAAAAAACTAATTAATTTGTTAATATCAACCAGAAAATGTCAGCTTTAATTAATCTAAAAAAGAAAATAATATAAAGAAAAATGCAGACTACGAAAAACGTTATTCAATAAAAGTGATTCTATTAAGTTATTTCCAATTAAACTAATTCCTAAATTAAACTAATTAACTAAAAGCACATCAAGAAACATGAATAAAAATTAGAAATTAAAAAAAATCTATGATTATCTACATTCATGCAATCCAAGAAAAATGATTATTTTATTATTATTTTTTTTCTTTTCCAAGAATAAAAAATAATGAATGATATGATATGCTGAAATTAAATCATGCAATATGCCATGAAAATAACGAAAATCTAACTATAATGCATCCTATGAAACTAAAGTATGGAGAAAAGGAGAAGAAGAAAAAATTAATTTTTACTTGTGCAACCTAACGACTTCCGCTCTCTCTCCGACAGAGGGGATGCGAGGAACCAACGAATGTGGTTTAGAAGAAAGAGTGAAACACATAAGAATAAAGAAGAAAGAGGTAGGCAACCAGTCAATCGAATAAGGGGAGGAAAGAAAGAATGTGAGGCAAAAAGGAGAGAGAGGGGGCGCAGGCTACAGAGAAGAAAAAACTATTTTTCTCTCTCTCAAAAATACTATTTATATTATAAGAATTAGGGTAACATATTTTTTTCAGAAAACTCTAATATATTTTTAAAATTTTCAAAACAGTGTTTCTGAAAAACATGTTTCACAAAGTTATCTCTCCTAAACCAAATAGACTATGACTTAGACACTTCTACGCCAATTAAAACACTAATCAAAACGTTCTAAACGAAAGTAAACATTGAAAAACATAGAAAAGTATTTTAAAACATGAATTTTCTTTTATTTTTAATTTAAATGCAGTTTCTCAAAAATATCGATAAGACTGGGTTTTTAACACTATTTTTCAATGGATCATGCATAAACTAATATGAATAAAATGCAAAAATATATGCATGATCAAATTCCTTTATGCTTATTGTTTGCTAGTCCTCGAGCAAACTGAAGCAAAAAGCAAAAATAACAATTAACTATAACAAAAACCTAACTCACTTTCGTAGGAATCATAGTTGCATTTAGCATATGCAACAATCCATTTAAACCCTAGGTTACCCTAGTGGATGAGTAAGGTCTCGTGAGGGTTTACAGTGATGCTGCCCACAAATATCTTTGTCATATATGCATAAAATTTCAAGTCATAACGCATTAGGCAGTTAAGGAGTTTGTTTTGACAAATATTTTATGTCATTACACTTTCAAAACATGATTAGAGTCTTTTACAAGCCACCACAGAGTAAAACTTTTTCTTTTACTTTTTTAAATATCATAATCATTTATGCTTTATTCTTAGAAAATCAAATATATACATGTAATTATTTATTTCTCCTCACTCATATATTTTCTGTACAGGTTTTCTCAATATTTATTCCTAAGCAGTGAACTTTTTCTTTCTTGCGCTTAATTTCTTTTTTTTTAGTTGTTTAATTTTCTACACTTTTTTTTCTTTCTGTTGAGCACTATATCAAATTTTTGATTTTTGTGACTCGTGTAACGAACTTTGGGTCAGTGACTCCCAGGCCAGACAACTGTAGGGCACCAGATACAAAGTATTCCTGGAACTTAATTGCTCAAGTCACTAGAGCTTTCATTTTTATAGTTTTACTTATTGCCCACTTCTTATCTTGTGCAATGTCAACATCTATTAGGCTCTCTATAAAATCCATGTTAGAGGCTTTCGAGCTGGTGGTTTCCAAACGAGATGGCTTTAGGGCACCAGGTGTAAACACCCCCCAGGCTCTACTTGCTCGAACAAAATAGGCTACATATATCAACTTAGACAAATAAATAATTTTCTTCGTTATCATTTTTGACATAAAAATCAAACACTTTAACTTATGTCTGAGCCGAGCTATTGGAGAATATGAAGACATCAAACAACTAAATGTATGCTCTTTTTTACTTTTTAAGCTCTTTTTGGTAATGTTGTTCATTTGCTTAGTTTTTCAAAAATAAAATTGTGCATATTCCTACTTATGATTCAAAATATACTCTAACATGCATCTATAATCATTTTTTTGAAATCCACATAAATAACCACAGTTTTCTAGGTCAGTGTAAGAAAAAATTTTCATGGAGCTTAAAAATTCTCTAAAAATATTAGATTTTGCAAAGCATTCATATAAGATCAAACGCATTCCTTAAAAGCTCAATTTTTATGAGTTGTCATCAAAAGTGCAAGTACAAAGACAAAAAAAAATTGGCAGCGACGCCAATGCTCTCTATGTCCAGAACAAGAAAATCAATACGAAAATAGAAGTCCTCGACCTTAACTAACACGACTTTCAAGATTTCTTATAGACACTTGGTGGATCTGTCAGCCAACTGCAAGACAATAGTCGTGGGCTTTAAATCCCCAATCCCAAAGGTGTCATAAAAGAAACCTGATAATATGTTCACGATTGCCCCAAGATTGAGTAATGCACACTCAATAGTCATGTTCTCTATAACACATGAGATGATTGGTGCCCCAGGATCCTTAAGCTTGGGTGGGGCTTGGTGCCAAAACACGGAGCTCACCTGCTCAATCAAGAAGATCGTCTTGGGCAATGGCCTCAATTTTCTCTTCTGTGTGCAAAGTTCTTTGAGAAACTTTGCATAAGCGGTCACTTGCTGGATGACGTCAAGCAGGGGTGTTTATGTGAACCTGCTTAAACATGTCAAGCATCCCGTGCATGCGCGCCCCTGCTTGCAAAAATCATTTGGTTTTGCTAAGGCCTAAGGAAATGGGGCTCTAGGGATATATGAAGGAGAAGCAATAGGGCGTAGGCCCTGCTTGCTTTCCTTGGGCTTGGTAAGGGAGATCAACTGGTCACTAGGTCTGTCAGTGGGCTCTTTAGTCTTTTTTTGTGTAGGGTAGACTTTCTTCTCACTCTGAAGGGTGATAACAGAGTTGGCATGCTCTTGGTGAAACTCTGTGAGGTGTAGGTCATGGTGCATGGGTTCTTTACCCTTCGGGTTGACAACAGACTGACTAGGAAGGCTTCCCTCACTTTGCCTACTCAAGGCCTCAGCCAACTATCACATTTGGGTCCTTAGCTTCGCTATCGACTGTGTATGGGAATTGAGGTTGGCCTTAATGTCAAAGAAGGCCTCAAGAAGCTTCTCCTAAAAAAATAGACTTGATGTGGGCTCCTAGAAAGAATGGCAAGCTAAGCTGGAGAGGGGTCTGTGAGAATATGGATTGCGGGTAACCTTGTGGGGGTTACCCGGTCTGTGTTGTATTTGAGAAGGCAGATGGGGTGGCTCTTGTGGATTGCTCCACGTAAAGTTGGGATGATTTTGTCATCCCGGGTTATAGGTGGGTGCATAAGGATCATGCATCAATCTGACAAAACCTTGGGCAACATTCGCTTGCTCCTGAACAAATTCAGGATAGAGTGGTGTTGTCGGACACTCAAAAACCAAGTGTGCAGGGCTAGTACATAACTCACACACTTTTTCTACTGGATTTAGCGAAGCTGGGTTGGTCAGTAATTGATCAACTTTCCTGATCCACTTTGATTTGCAAGTCATGTACAGACCCAACTTTAAAAATTCCTCATGGTCTTATCAAGTCGTGAAAACAGGGCATGATACATGGCATTTTTGCTCAATGTATCGAATAGGGCTCATGCCTCATCCTCGCTCTTGAGTATGAACGTGCCCCCACACAAAGAATTAACCATTTGTATATCATTCTCGGTCAGAGCATCATAAAAGTATTGTACCATTTGCCAATGAGGCATCTGGTGGTGGGGCACTTACGAAAAAGATATGTCATCCTCTTCTAAGTCTCGTGAAACTGTTCTCCCTCAATCTGAGAAAAACTGGTGATGGATTTTCGATACTGGTTCATCTTACCAATTGAGAAATAGTTCTTGAGAAACTCACATTGCATGCATTCTCAAGTGGTAATTTAAATTGTATCTAAGGCCTTCAGTTAATGCTTGTCTTTATCCTTGAGGAAGAACGAGAACGTCAACCTCAATGTGTCTTCCCCAAAATTGTTGATCCACACACTGGAACATATCTTGAGAAACTCATTGAGATGACGATAGGGGTCTTTGTTTCTCAGGCTATAAAAAGATGAAAGCATTTGAATTATGTTGGCCTTTATCTCAAAATGTGGAGCTCCTACAATGGGTCTAGGGATACAGAAGGCAGGAGTATATTCATTAAGAATGAAATACTCCCTCAGAGAATGGGTGATGCAGAACATCTAGAGATAGAAGCAGATTTGGATCCCAATCCAAATATACAGACCCATTTCAGACATCGCTACCCAAGGCGATCCATATGCTTGCAGGACATCCCTGGTCCTAGTGGATCTCCCAGTTAGTCGATGCTTGTCATGATTCTTTTATTGTTTTGATTCCATTGTGGAATCATATTTTGGACTTTGTTTCAACAAAAGTTATTTCATGTATTTTTTATTTTTATTTTTTTTAGGAGCCGGATTCTACGGATCCGAATAGTTCTGGTACCCTATAGGATCTTTTTATGGTACTAGAGGGTATATGGGGTCCAATGATAATTTTATTTTTTTGCAAATGTGCTTCTCTTTTGTGTTGGTGCAGGATCCAGTTCGCAACTTATTTGGATTTGGATCATGATCTGTCTCCATAGGGGGCGTCCTAGGTGACGCCACCTTGTTGTGGTCCATCTTGGACCTCATTCAAATTATTTTTGACCAGTCCAAAGTCAAATTGGGCTGTTGGAGTGAGTTAATAGCTCTTAGCAAAAATAAGGCATTGCACGCTCGTTTTTGGCCCAAGGCTTGGGAAGGTCCAAGGTCTCTCTATTGTGGCTCTTTCCAAGCAAAGGAGGCTTTAATTAGGGAGGTCGACCAAGGAGAAGGGGGTTGCTTCCTTCTTTGAAAAAATCATGAATTTGGTTCTTGGCTGGTTGGTTCTCTTGTGTGGAAGGAACTCTTATGTGAAAGTGATGTTTGCTTGGAGAAGAAAGTGAAATTGTGTTTCTTTGTGAGTGTGGAAGTGAAACTCGTGTGCAGTTCCATTTGTGGTGGTTGTCCTAAGTGCATGTATGGTGGCTGAGAGTTCACCTTCTGTTCGTGGCTTTCCTCGTGGTGTCGGTTTCTTCCCAACGACGACCATTGTTGATTTCAGCCTGGATATCATCATTGGTTCTTCTTTCTAGACTTTTGTTTCATTATTCGCATTTGTTTGCGATTGTTCATGATTAATTGTTGTTAAACTGTTTTGATTCATTAAGAAGTCGTGAATACATGTTTAGGAGGGTTTATGTTGAGAATTGACTCATTTGATCTAATTTTATTCAGGACTATTGTTGGGTGTGTATGAACTCAGATCCCCTTAAAAATACCAAATTCCTGTTATGAGATAACAAAAGCGCCTCTGATAAAACATTTGTGTCGGACTCATTTCTGAACGAATTTTCATGTTTTTAGCTTTCTGAAAAGCTGAGATGATTGTCTAAAACATTATAGTTGAGTTCTTTTTGAGATTCGTTCGTTTAAACCTCTGAAATTGTTTGTCAAGGCGTCAGACTGACAGAAGTCCATTATTTTATTTCTGTTATAGAACGTTGGAAATAGTGTTCGGTATTTTGTTGTATCTGAAGATTCCCTTCATGAAATTTAAATTTTTTTGACTCTGTGAAAAGCTAAGATCGAAACCTACAACTTTCATGTTTAAAGATTTTATTGACTCATTGTCGTTGTGCTATGAAAATACCAATTTTTATTATTATCCAATATTTGAATTTTTATTCCTGTAATAATATTTTTATATCATTCTGGATATTCAAAAAAATCGTAGAGGGTTATAGAAATATCAGAAAATTATGATCTTTAGTGTTCTGGAAAGATCTAGATCTGATCTTCATTTCGTCAGTTATGAGCTTTTTCAAACTCTAACGTTTGAAGGATCAAAAATCCCTACGAACAGTCTGTCCCTGAAATTCGATAATCTGTGTTGGACTTGTTTAGCAGTCCCAGTGTCAAATCCATGGAACAGACATTCATGTTTCGAATCTGGTGTTTCTAGATTCATTGGAAAACTGTGTGAATCCTGCAGAACTTTTATTTGGACCGCCTCTGTCGAAACAGAGCACACAGATCCCAAAAATCTGTTTTGCAGAATTTTGTTCGAACTCTACAACGTATAAGCTTCTATGTGCATTGGATCCGTTTGGATTCTGGATCGTGGATCGGTGTGTATCGTGTCCACACCATACCATTGCATCAATGGGTTAACTGTTCATCCTAAGACATGGGGTCGGATCGATGGACTCTCCTAATAAAGGACTCGGGGTCCTCTAAAGTCTTTACAAGCTCGTGGTCAAGCGAGCATCGCCCTTGCATATAACTCCGAGTAGACCAATGTAACAAGCATCTTAATGGTTGGTTTTCTACCTAACTAGCACACTAACGTGATCAAACCACACCACGAAAGCAGACAAAAAAATAAAATAAAGAAAGCAAGAAAACATGGAATAACAAGACATACACTTGCAACCAACAAATATTTTGTTTGCACAAAGCAAACTATAGGCACTATACCAATCGTGCGCAGTCACCTCCTAGGCAAAGCCTAATAGGTGGGCTGTGTAGAAAAAGTCAGATGGTATCGAGGGTTTGCAAACACATGGTTTTAAATTCTAAGTACTGAAAGAAACTAATAATCCTAAACAATTAATAGGAAAAGAAACTAGCAATTATAAGCGAATAACAGAAAAAAAACTAGCACCCTAAGTAAACAAGCACACACAAGATGCAATAAATTTAATACTTGTATTTTAATCTCTGCTCCTCGACAACGGTGCCAAAAATTTGATGCAACTTTTTCAATAAAACATTTTAAAAATATATTTTCAAAATAAATGTTTGTGTAAACCGTGCATCAAATAATAAAAACCAGCTCGCACGAGTGGTGAAGTCCAGATCGAACTCAGGGAACAGGAAAAATACTTTGTATTCCATAAATAACTAAGTTACTCTTTATTGCCTTGAGAATAAAAATTAATTAAATAAATAAGAGAGTGATGCCCCTAAAGAGGGCTTAAACAAATAAAATAAAGAGCCTTATTACAAACCCAATTAACGAAATAAAATAAATCCTAAGTTAGAAAGAAGAGAAAAGTCGCCAGTGCTTCGAGTATTTAATCACCTTGATATGTCTGCTTTTTACTTTTATTTTTCTTATTTGCATATCACTTTGTGGTTCTCCTGATGGGGCTCTTTGAATGGCTTGAATGGTCTTTTGAGGGAACCTTTTAGAGATCTCAGAGGGATCTTTGGAGGTACTTTCGAGGGCTCACCGCATGTATAACCACTTTCCTGCAAAAATAAACAAGCAAAACACAAAGATACGACAAAAAACTACAAAAACATTAAGAGTTAGTTTTATGAAAAAACACAAAAACACTAAATAAACTATGGAATAACACTACACTAAAAGATAAAATAACATAACTAATTATATAACTAACTAAGAACTAACATGAATCAACTAACTAAAAGACAAATTAGCATAACTAATTAACTAACTAACTAACAAGAAACAAGTTATGAAATTAACTAATGCAAATAATAAGAAATAAACTAAACTAATTAACTAATAAAAGAAAACGTGAAATATAAAATAAACTAAATTAATTTAACTTACATGCTATACTAACCGAATTCTGAAAAGAAATTTAATCAACTAATTAATAAAGCAAACAACAAATTAACTAATTAACCAAAATTGATAATTTAATGCAATAATAAAAATCAGCTATTATAATTTAAATAATTTAAATTAACTAATTAATTTTTAATTAATCTACTGACATAAACTAAACTTAATTAAATTTAAGTGATGTAAAAAAATCAGATTTAACATGAAAGTAAACCTAACTAATTGCTGGAATTTAAATCTACCTAAATCGGCTAATGTAATTTCTAAGGAAAAACAATAATCAATAACTAAATTAAAAATCTAAGTGCTGGGAATATAAATTCTAAACTAATTACTGGACACAAGAAATAATTTTATTCTAATTTGCTGGAAAAAAAAATAAATAATAAAAAAATGATTAACTATCTGCTCTACTTTATCGCAGAAGCAATCTATTTATTCTACGGTTAAGAAAACTAACAAGCAACAATCAATGAAACTAAATTAACATGTTAAAACAACTAACTAGTTTGTTAATATCAACCAGAAAATGTCAACTTTAATTAATCTAAAAAAGAAAAGAATATAAAAAAACACATACTATAAAAAATGATATTCAAAAAAAGTGATTCTAATAAGTTATTTCTAATTAAACTAATTAACTAGAAGCACAACAAGAAACACGAATAAAAAATCATAAAATAAAATAAACCAACGATTATCTACTTGCACATAATCCAAGAAAATGATTATTTTTTCTTTTTCAAAAATAAGAAACAATGAATGATATGATATGCTGAAATTAAATCATGCAATATGCCATGAAAATAATGAAAATCTAATTATAATGCATGTTATGAAACTAAACTATGGAGAAAGGAGGAGAAGAAATTGGTTTTTACCTGTGCAACCGAACGACTTCCGCTCTCTCTTCGACAGAGGGGATGCAAGGAACCGGTGATGATGAGATTTAGAAGGAGTGAAAAGCATAAGAAGCAAGAAGAAAGAGGTAGGCAATTGGTCGATCGAACAAGGGGGGGGGAGAAGAAAGGGAGGCAGAGAGGAGAGAGAGGGAGGCGCAGGCTACAGAGGAGGAAAAACAATTTTCTCTCTCTCAAAAACACTATTTATATTATGATAATTAGGGTAACACATTTTTTTTCATAAAACTCTAATATTTTTGTTTTATTTTAAAACAGTGTTTCTCAAAAATGTGTTTCACAAAGCTACCTCTCCTAAACCAAATAGACTATGACTTAGACACTTCTATGCTAATTAAAATGTTAATCAAAATGTCTTAAACAAAAGTAAACATTGAAAACTACAGAAAAGTATTTAAAAACATGGCTTTTCTTTTATTTTTAATTTAAATGCAGTTTCTCAAAAATACTGATAAGACTGGGTTTTTAACACTATTTTTCAACGGATCATGCATAAACTAATATGAATAAAATGCAAAAACATATGCATGATCATGGATCAAAACTATGAAAAGACTCAAGACACTATTCACAAAGATTCAGTACATAAATGAAAGTACATTTTGGGTTTGAACCTCCACATTAATGTTACTTAGTCATAGTCAGTCTAGGACCCCAATAGCGTAAGGTTTGAATTGAAAATCCCAATGGACTTTCTAGACATAGTAACACACACTTTCACTTCTGGTGATTATAGTGTGTCTACTAGTATATAAAATCGTACATTATGGATTCTACATTGTATCACAATTTCATGAGTGCTCTAGAGACAAAACCCCAGTCTCATAGTTCATGTAAATGAGTTCATCAATAGTGTAAACCTATCTGAAATACTTTATCTATAAGGCCTATGGATCTCATTAAAAGTTCAATTTGAACTCATCACCCTCTTTCACATGTTTTCAGCACTTTATATCAAGAATGCATGAAAAATTCATAAGTGCTTATTCCAATCACTCAGTGACTTGTTGTTCTTCTTATTGAACCATTAGATTTAGTTTGACCCATATCATGTGGTTGGGTTTCCATCAGAGGTGACTATTTTTATAGGCTTTAGCCTCATTCCTCTTAATGTTTTAGAGATAATTTCTTGATAAATTTATTTTGCCAACATATCCATTAAGTTTTGGCAAAATTTAGTATCTTTGAAATTACTTTTTGTTCAAGAAATTTGTACACATAAATGTGCTTTAGACTTTACAAATATATGTTCACTCTAAATGTTCTTCTGTGCTTGTTGGAAATTATAGGATTATAACTTGTTGAAATCTCTATCAAGAGATTTTTAGTCATTTGACTTTTATACTAACTGAAGCTAGTACTCTCGGTTCTTCTTCCATTATTGAATGAGTTATCATAATTTGCTTTTTGGATATCAAGGCAGTTGCTCTAGATTCAAAGATAAATGTATATCCTCTTATGAATAATGATTCTATTGGAATTGAAATTTCAGTTCGCATAGCTGTGTCTATCATGCACAATGGGATTTTTTTCGTATCTTTGAGTTCATTATAAGTTCTTCAAGACTTGATATGTAGCATCTTAATGCTTTAGTCATAGGTTTATAACTTATTGACTCACGTTGCTTATGCAACAAATTATTTTCTATGAATAAGTATACATGAGTTTAATCCTCACAACTAGTACCATTCATATCATACATTGAACAATCAATAATAATCATATGAGATAAGCTTCTTCTAGTGTTCATAATTAATTTAACACTAGAATCAAACAAAGTTACAAGACGCTTATAATCATAATGATTTATTTCACTACTAGAAACCTATGGATTAGCGACGACCTAAATCCGTCTCTAATCCGACGCTAATCCATCGCTAAATAGTTTAATTTAAATCCTCTCTCAAGATTTTAATTTAAATCTTAACTCAACCACTTTAATTTTCATAAAACTGTGAGAATAACTTTAAAAATTATGCCAAAGTTGTAAAAACTTTATCAAGTCAAATCTTCTTTCAAGACTTGCTTCATAAAAGAATTCAACTTGGTTTTCTATCACTATGTAAGATTAGTGGATCTCTTATCATACATATATTTTGCATTTTATTCATACTATTTTATGCATGATCCAGCAAAAAAATTGCTTTAAAAACCCTTTTTTATCGTTAGTTTTGAGAAACTGAATTGGAATTGAAAATATCAGAAAAGCATGTATTTCAAAGCTTGCCCTGCGTTTGCTAGTGTTTTTATTCATTTTAGAATTTTCTTAATTATAGTCAGGTTAGGTTTAATTAAATAATTTTAATTAGTTTAGGAATAATTATTTTTGAGAAACACATTTTTCTAAGCAAATCCCTTTTTGGAATTTATTAAATCTATGCACTTGTTTTGAAAAACTTCTTTTAACCTAATTAGATTAGTATAAATAGTATGCTTTTAGAAGTAGAACACATTTTTCCTATTGTTGAAAAAATGCCCCCCTTGCTCTCTCTCTCTCCTCCCTCTCTCCCTTGTTTTCTCTCTTTTGCCGACTTTCTCTTCTCCTTCTCCTTCTCCTTCTCCTTCTCCTTCTCCTTCTCCTTCTCCTTCCTCTTCTTCTTTTTCTTCTTGCTTCAAACCCTTCTCATCATCGGCAACCTTTTTTTTTGTTAGGGAGGCATGTGTTCAGCTAGGATTAGCCATCTTCTCTTCTCATCTAATCCGTCAAAAGTGTATCATCTGGTTCGTTTCTTCTCCCTTGTTTCACCATAGTTTAGTTTTGCATAGCATAAAGCATAGCATTACATATAGTTTTAGTTGACTCTTGCATATTTTGCATATTCATATGATTTAATCCAGTTTGTTTAGTTTTCTTGCATCTGAAAAAAAAAAGATATAAATTTTGTTTTGACATAGGTTAGCCATTTTATTGATTTGAGCATAGAATAATATTGATTTAGGTAGATCGATAGTTTGACATAGGTTTGATATCTTTCCTTGATTCTTGATTAGTTTTAGATTAGTTTTAAATTAGATTTAGTTTAGGATAGTCTAAATCATGTTTTTATATTCATTTTTCTTTATCATGTAAATATTTCTTTTTACCGATTAGCCTTTTACATCGTTTTTGTTTGAACTTTTATTTTAGGCGTCAAGTAGATCTGGACCGTTCTTGTTTTTTTACAGCATTAGGTTAGTTTATTCAAGGTGTAAATCATGTTCTTTCTTTTTATTAGTTACTTAAATTAGTTAGATATTAGATTGTTCTTTATTGATTATCGTTTTTTTTAGAATTAGCTTTAGCCGATTTTCACAATAGTTAATTATTTTGTTTAATCAGTTACCACTTCACGTTAATTTTGTAATTAGAATACTTAAATTATTTCTTTTTCTTTGTCTAGTGTCAATAGAATTAGGTTAGAATGATTTGTTAGATTAAGTAGACTTGTCCTAGCCGAATTACCCTTTATCATTTTTTTAGAATAGCATAGCAATTCGTAGTTTTTTTTTATCATTATTAATCATAGTATTGTAGTTAATGATAGTTAGTACATTAGTTAGGTTCAATTAGATTCACATCAGTTTATGTTATTTGATTCATGTTATTCATTAGTTTAGAATTTGAGTATTGTTTTTTTTCAAACACCTTTAGCCGATTTTCATTTTTTTTATTGCATTTGATTTTTAGCATAGCTTAGGTTAAATTTTTATTTCCAGTTTTATTCATCAAGTCTACAAAAACCGTACAACATCTTCTATTATGTGTCATGCATTAGTTAGTTAGTTAATTAGTTTTTTTTATCTTGCAAATTCATTGATAACTGGTGTAATTAATTCTTGTTAGCCGATTAGCATAGTCTATTAGTTAACTTTTCTTGCTTAGTTCTTGTCCACTTTCAGTATCTTGTTGATATTAGATCAATTTATTAATTAGTTTGCTATATTCAGCTGATTGCTTTCTTGATCTTTAGGTTTAGTTAGCTTCTTGATTTCTTGAATTAGTTAACCATTAGTTTGTTAGCAATTTAGTTTTTAATTAGTTAGTTAGGTTGTTTTGCTATTGTGTCTTTTAGTATTTTAGGTTGTTACAAGTTAGTTCATGTTATTAGTTTAGTTCATGATAGTTATATTCATGTTTTTATGATTTTTTTCTTATATTTACCTTTGATTTCCTCATAGTTCCTTTTCCCTATTTTGTATTTTGTGTTTGTGTTTTTGCTGAGAAGCGTGTAGATGTGTGGTGAGCTCATTTTCGTACCCCCAAAGAGCCCTCTGAGGTTCCTAAAGGGCCCCCTCAAAAGGCTCTTCAGGCTCTCAGAGAGCCCTCTGATTTATCAAACCATACAAAAGAAAACAAAAGGGGCAAAGAAGGGACGAACTAAAGACTTGAAGCACTGAAGACACTTTCTTTTATTTTTAGAATAGGCTTTTATTTTATTCAATTCAATTCAATTCATTTGGGTCTGTAATAAAACCATTTATTCATTGTTGAAAGCCTTTTGCAGGGGCAACACTCATTTATTTAGTTAATTAATTTTTATTTTTCAAGACAATAAAGCGTAGTTTAGATTATATGCTTGAATACAAAGTATTTCTCATTCCTTGAGTTCGACCCGAACTCCACCACTCATGTGATCTAGTTTTTATGATTTGATGCACGATTTGCACAAACATTTTTATCAAAAATATATTTTTAAAATGCTTTATTGAAAAAGTTGCATCAATCTTTAAGAAAATTATATATATATTAATTTTGTCAATAGTTAACGGGAGACAATCTGGGTCTTGGGGATACAATTATCTCAAATACCAAAAATAATGGTCAAAATCCAATAATGTCTATGACCAAGATCAAACCAAACTGAACCGAGCCGAGCCAGACTAGACTAAATTGAAACCAAAACTGAAACTTAAACACAAATCCAAAGTTCAAGGTCCAAGGTTCAAAGTTGATAAGCACCCAATGGGCCTTACTAAAAAATGCAACTCCCCACTATATCAACCAAATTGAAGTTCTTACACTCTTCAATGTTGAACTAAACTTTTAAGAAAAAATGAAAACCCACTAACTTAGGTAATTGTAGGTAATAGGTAGGAAAAACTAGGTTCTAACTCAATAGTTTTGAGACAAAAAAAAAAAACAAGAGGCTATTCGTGAAGATTTAGTGCATAAATGAAGATACTTTTTTGGTTTATGACCTTTATATTAATGTTAATCATAGCTCGGCTAAAACCCCAATAACATTAATTTTGAATTGAGAATCTTAATTGACTTTCCAAATTAGAGAATACATACTTTCATTTCAAGTGATCATAGTGTATTTACCATATATAAAAGCCGCACATTAAGAGTCTGGTGTTGTGTTCCAGTTTTATGAAATCTCTATAAACAAAGCCCTAGTCACATAGAAGATGACTTTCACATTCATATATACTCACATAGGTGAGTCCATTAAGGGTGTAAATTTGTTCCATCAAGGATCTCATTAAGATATCAATTTTAACTCGTCTACTTTTTCATAAGTTTCGGAATGAGAAATTCATAAATGCTCAACCCAGTCACTCAATGACATGTTCTTCTTATAAAACCACTAGACTTGGTTTGACCCATATAATGTGGTTGGGTTCTCATTAGAGGTGGTTGCTTTTATAGACTTTAGCTTCATTCTCCTTGATGTCTTAAGGATAATTTCTCAAGAAATTTCTTTTGTCAAGGGATCCACTAAGTTTCTCAAAAAAATCTTAAACTCAAATCAAAGTTCAAAGTTCAATTAACAAGACCCCAATGGGCCATGCCAAAATAATGCAACTCCTCACTATATAAACCCAGTTGAAGTTTTCAAACTCTTCAATGTGAAACTAAACTTTAAAGAAGAAATGAGCCCCCACTAACTTAGTTAAATGTAGTTTAATAGATAGGAAAAACTAGGTTGTAACTCAATAGTTTTGAGACAAAACCCCAACAAAATATTTTTGATGTTGCAATCATTTATAAAAAAATGTTTTTATTGGTCAAATGTGGCTTTTACTTAGGCCATCCCCATCACATTCATTTTCTATTAATTATTGTGATGCTCATAAGTAAAATACATGTTTAACTATACTTGAAATAAGGTAAAATATTATTTTATAACATGAATGGTCTCATTAAATTTCAGCAACTAACTCAGAATGCTTTCTAGTTCTAATTAATTTGTCACAAAACCTGTAGTATGTGCCATAGTTACCAAAAAACGAAATGAATACTTGAAGCGATGCAGGAAGCAAAAGTGGGGAAGTGAGTGTTATATGAAATAGGAAGCGAGAAGCTGTTGCTAAGCGATTATGTAAGTGCATGAAACACAAAGAAAGCAATATGTAAAGAAAAAAAATAATATAAAGAGAGACACACACGATATACGTAAGTGGTTTGTGATCGAGTTGACCTATGTCCATGGATAAAAAAAATTGTCCATGTCTTTATTAATTCAGCGTGCTCATTCATCTTCATTTTACAGAATAAGCCAAGATATATGGTAGGCGAGAAATTACAAAAACGGTAATCTTGCATTACCGTTGGATCCATAATAAGAAGGATCTTCTTTACATGTTTTTTAGTTTTTCTATTTGACTTTAGTGATTCTCTCCTTTGCTTTTGGTAAGGTTGCATACAGGATACATTAACTCTTTGCACAATAAGGCTACCCTTTCTTGATTCTTTCTTCTTTTGATTTTTAATTCCTTTGAGAGGGTCGAGCAAATTCACTAAGCTCGTACCTTTGTCGTTGGCTCATTTTTTCTTTTAACTGATTTTGGATTTTCTTGAGATAGGTTACCAATCCTTATTGAATCTGATTTAGAGAAGCTTGACTTTCTATAGTTGGCTCAATGGGCTGGCTAATGTTATCTTTATTTTCTTGAACCAAGGTCGACTGCCTTTGATATTTTTCTTTCCTTGAGCCAAGACCGACTGACCAAGGATTTCTTTCCAAGATCGGCTGGCTTGCGTTGGATTCATGTTGACGAATAGTTGGCTGAATATCTTTCTTTTCTGATTTTGTAATCAGTTGGCTGTTTTGAACAACTTTCATTATAGAAGCTACAATTAGCTGGCTTTGAACAGCTTCCATTTTGAGAGCACCTGTCGGTTGGCTTATCTCAGCGTGTTTTGGATAAGTTAATTGATTTGGGTCTGGACCCAAGCTAGGATCTGGATTAGCTTAATTAATATGAAGCGCAGGCAAAATCAAATTAGAAATGACATAAACGCAAGTATAAAACCATATAGCAAGAAGTTTCGAGGCAGCAAGAAGCTTCCGGTAACTATAGCATGTGCATCTAAATCATAGGGAATACTTCAAGAAGGATTAGTTGGTCCTAACATCGCTTACACTCAGATCAGTTTTGAAATCCCTACAGTCAAAACTGCACACTTCAAGCCAACCAATCAAAAAGAGAAGAATAATAAAGGAGTTCCTCCCGATTCATTCATTGTCCATCTGCTCTCCTTGTACATGCCCTACTTCACAAACATCTCCCCATCTCTTCCCATCAACTTGTCAATATACCATGAAACATTATGTCTGTTTTGGAGTTGTGTACCATCATGTAGCAATGGATGGATTCCTTACCAAGAATTGCAAGGATGAGTTGGGTTACGTGTACAGTTTTAGAACTACTACCCATTGCATTAGGATGGCCATATATATTCTATACCTGTCACAGTCGTCCTGTTCATGGTGATGAGAGGTAGCGACGAGGGACGAGTATGTTGGGACTTGGATTGCGTTTTATATACATTCCCCCAGCATTCCTGTTGGACGGGTGTTGCAGATGGGAACAACCATCTGGCCACAATCTTCGCTTTCAGTCTTATTCTGGGTGAGCCTCATACATGCACCCTCCCACTATTTAGACACCCTCAATTTATGCTCACGTGTACTACCAATCACTCCACCTAGATCCTTGATTTCAAAAGACATGTTTGACTTGGCATATACGCTTGCTTGCTTTCTCTCTTGGAGAAATTAGAGGAGTCACTTTTCCCGTTGTGAAATTTTTTCATGTAGGGAAGGGAAACCAACCTCATCCTGACTGTATAAACCCGTACAAGGATCACCTTACAATGCTAAATACTCCTGGTCGCACCCCTTAAGGGCTTATCCCTTGTTCTCATTAATGCATGGGGGTGGAAACCGAACCCTGACCACCCGTCAAGTGGCCAAGACCCCTCCCACTACACCAAACCCCTTGGGGCGTCCTTAATTGTTCATGGTTGTCAAGTAAATTTACATCACATAGGAATATATGAGAGAGAGAGAGAGAGAGAGCTTTTCAGCAAAAGGAAAAAGAGAGAGGAGATAAATGCCTTACACAATTTCACAAATAAAGGCCTTCAGTTAAATGCCCTAACAGGCCTGCACGAGTGAACAAACGGGATCATCATAAATGTTGGGCAGCCGTCACAACAAACACAATGGGGCAGGTAACTTATCACATGATGGAGAAATTTGAATTGCCATCATAGACCAGACCCCCCTACTAGTTGCAATTTGAATTGGATTGCAAGTCTATGGTTCATTCATACATTGCCATCATAGACCAGACCAACTTCCAACAACAGCTCATGTATTTTTGTCCATGTATCAGATGGACAGCCAACCACAAGGTCAACGAAGGACATAGTGTAGACCCACACATAAGAAGCCGTCCTGTCCACTGCAAGCTGTCTGCCATATATAGGCTTTAATTGCCGAGATATGGTAGCACTCAAACAGGAAACGGATCCCATCATTTGAAATAGGATGGGTTCCATCATACATTCAATCCTAACCATCCAGCTGAACCGTTGATTGGATGACTAGGATTGAATGTATAATGGAACCCGTCCTATTTCAAATGATGGGATCAGTGTTCCTCAAACACAGCATCTTACTGACTGATGCCCTTACACCACGGTCATAAACATCCGCTATATTTTGAATTTTTTGCAATTTTACCACGAGAAAACCAAGGCTGTGATATTCTTGATAAAATACAAGAAAAACAAAGTATCGCCCATCTCTAATATATCGCAATATTATCACAAATATGATCATATTTAATATTTTTAATCCTATTTTAAAACTTTTCTTGGTTTTTAGATATATCAAGTTATCAACATACCAATTTTTTATACCTTTCAAAAAAACATTTTTTTATTTATTGTGAGATATATTTCTCCTTTCCAAGAAAGCCCGAGAATGAGTTTCGTGACCATTTTGAAAAAAAAAAAAAAAGTCGCTTGTTTTTCATTCTCATTCTCATTCTCATAAGAACGAATACTATGATTCGTGTTTTGAATGGGGATGGATACAGCCTTTCATCTGGATATATAGTTATTTGGAGTTCTCACACAATATCCGTGACCCTTCTTGATTTTCATTTCAATGAACAAATCAACTGGTTCTGTTAGGAAAATTATATGCTGTGTATGTCAACTATTTCTATAGAAGGTGGTAAATTGATATCTTGAGCAGTTACATGTCTAGGTCTCCTGACAGTGAGAAGTATAATAAGCTCAAGGGTGAAGCGATCTGTTAGCATTTGTGAACCCAAAGAACAGGCTGGCTTTGAGGCTTGGTCAAGACATGCCCAACTAATCCAAGTCATTATCCACCAAAAGCCTAAGAGGTTGGCAGGGAGAGTATCCTAATTAAAACCATTCCACTCACTAATGCCTTGACAAGAGATTAGTGAGTGGAATGGTTTTAATTAGGATACTTTAATGTTTGGCTAGACTTCTTTGTAATCTCTTGCCAAGGCATTACTGAGTGGAATGGTTTTAATTAGGATACTTTAATGTTTGGCTAGACTTCTTTGTAATCTCTTGCCAAGGCATTACTGAGTGGAATGGTTTTAATTAGGATACTTTAATGTTTGGCTAGACTTCTTTGTAATCTCTTGTCAAGGCATTACTGAGTGGAATGGTTTTAATTAGGAAACTCTCCCTGCTAAACTCAGGCTTTTCGTGGATAATGACTTGGTTTAGTTGGGCATGTCTTGACCAAGTCTCATATCATACTTGGATATGGGTAGATCATGGGAAGAAGCATCAATACCTGGCACACTAACTAAGAAGCAAAGGCAAGTCAACCAAGACTCATATCATACTTGATCGAACACGAACCTTTTCGTGACTAGAAGGTTATCATGGACTGTGACTGAGGTTTAACTGGTCAATCTTGACATGATCCCATTTATTGGACTTTAGTGTTGGTACTATGCGTCATCTTCAATAATGAAAGATTTTGAAATAGGCGCTTTATGTCTGAATCAGGGTAGGTGTGGGCTCTCTTTTATATTATTAATCACTGTTTCAAGAATAAGCCCTCAGTGACATGAAATCTCAAGGCTTATTTTGGTAGGTATAAGGAGGAACCACAAAAGGTTCGGTGTGGGGACACTAGTTCTAGACTTTTACCCAGCGGCACGAAGATGAAATGGGCAACTGGACTCATAAAGATAGGGACTGGGTCCAAGGCAGTGAGCTTGAGGGGCCCCAGCTGGTTTACCTTGGCCAATCTTTTGGGCCTGATGCAGATTGATCCAGCCTTGGCCAATTAAGTCATATTGATAATGGAGCTGGCTTTGATCCAGGATCCACATCTTATCCAGCCAGTGCAAATCTGCACTTCCCCAAGCTTAGAAGTGTAGAACAGTTTAGCAGTATGCCAAGCTTGGGCCTGTCTTTTTCTAAAGGACAACAAACACTACGGATGAGCGACAACATTTTTCCGTCGCTACTCTGTCGCAAATTTGTGACGGCGTTTGCGACAGAATTTTTCGTCGCTAATCCGTCGCTAAATTTTTCGTACAACCCTGCAGCCCGTCGTCCGCTGCCCATCACTCGCTGCCCGCCGCCCTCTCCTTCACCACTTCCTTCTTCCCTCACTCCATCTCTCTCGCCGCTGTCGATGACCCTCGAGCACTCTCTCTCTCGTCGCCTTTCTCGACCCGCCGTCGTTGGTGAGCACTGCCGCCAGGCGACAACGCCACCACCACTGCTTTCTGCTCTTTAGTCCTCTTCTTCTGTTTACCAGGATCAATGCAGGCAACCCTCTCGACTGCCTCCTTGCCCCCCCTCGTGTGCTCTCACCGGCGACCCTTGTCGGGTAACCCGCGATGCCAGCCACCTCCTCAGGTAACATCTTTTCTCTTTGTGTGTCTTCTTCTTTTTGTCCTCCATTTTCTTTCCTTCCGATCGGCAGTGGTTAAAGCCCTGCATGTTTGTTTTTTCGGCAGCCATGGCCGTTCGGTAGGGGCTGAAGCCCCTGCCAGTATTCCATCAGGTCGGCAGCCATGGCAGTTCAGCAGGGGCTAAAGCCCCTGCTAGTATTCTCTGTCTCCCTGTTGCGGCAAGGGAAGGCGAGACCCTCACTGCTCTCTGCTCTCTGCTCCCTGTGCTCCCCCTCTTTCGCATTCAGCGTGCTTGTGCCCCTGGCTTGCTTACTCACTCGTTCGATGGCTGTGCCGGCTAGTGGGGGGAGTTTCAGGCCTGTTGTGCATGCTTTGGGCATAAGTGGGGTTGGCTTTGGTATCCAGCGCCGTCATAGCTATATGTTGTGCTTTTGCCACGAGGTGCTCCCCCCCCCCCCCCGCTTCATGTCTCCAAACAAAGTATTTGTTCTTCTTCGATTTATGTGATTAGTTTCTCGTTTAATATAGAGAAACTGAGTTCCCATTTATATATTTGTGTTTTGCAGGTGCGTAGCTGAGCTAATTGCGTGATGCTTAGTGCTAAGCATAACATGCGGCTAAAAATGCCATGCAAAAAAAAAAAAAAGAAAAATGCAAAGGCAAAAGCATGCAAATCGGGTAAATACCCGTGGTGAGTAAGTGATGCAGGCGCATCATAGGTTATTTACTTTCTTAGATGCTACACTTTTTTGGTTCACACACTCACTTAGTTGTGGATATCTAGAACTGATTTGCTGGAGTTCGAAGATCATGCTGAGCATGATTTGAATGTATGAAAATAGAAGTGCTCTTATTTTTGGAGTTTGGATTTCATGCTAGTCATGGTAGTAGTTAGCGGGATATTGAAGTGTGTTTGTTGTAGGTAAATGTTTGACATTATTGTGGTATGAATGAGTGATTTTATTGACATGTTTGATGTGACTGTATTCATTCTTGCATGAAATTATTTTCAATTTGATTATGCTTTTCATGTGAAATTATATCATGAAAACATGCTTCAAATGAATGTATCATGTTGATGAATGTAATTTCATCATTCTAAATATTTTTTTGATGAGTATAAATATGATGTGATGGTTTTTCACATAAAAATATTAAGTTATCAATGCATGTATCATAGTTCTTGTGATTGAATGATATATGTGTGTGTGTGTGATATATCAAATCATTACATCCACCATGAATGCATGATAAATTAGATGATATGTATGACTTCTCTTATGGTCATGATGTCACACATAGTCTGCATGTCATATCTCCATTGTCCAATGACACATGTATGGAAGAATGTGATTCAAATGATATACTAAGTGGATGGGCACCCAATGAAGAAGATAACGAAGGGGAGGAGGAAGAAGAAGAAGAATATGAAAGTCAAACAAGTGATGAAGAAGCATACTCAAGCTAGTGAAATACATCTTGTAATACATACAACATCACTTTCTCATGTGCTCTTATGTTTGTATTTCGGAGACCATGCTGGTCATGGTTGTAGTTAGCGAGATATTGGAGTGTGTTTGTTGCAGGTACATGTTTGACATTATTGTGATATGAATGATTTGAATGTATTGCAATGTTTGATGTGACTGTATGCATGCTTGCATGAAGTTATTTTTTATTTGATTATGTATTCATGTTCATGGAATTGCATATCATTTCATGCATACTTATCATATACATGCACAGTATATGTATAGTTATAAAACTGGTTCATGTACGACCTTTAAATCTTTATATTGCATGCATATGTCATGTCCATGATAAGATCAAGAGTTATGTAACTGATCCAAATAACATTTATATTTGTTAGAATATGGTTCATGGAGGTCCCAGTGGTCGAGCACCTAGTAGTCGAGGATCAAGTGGAGGTCGTGATAGCCAGTCTCAGCCTTCATCTTCACGTAATGCTTCGATAGGTATATCATTTAAATAATTATATACTTAATTAGTTTAAATCTGCATTGTGTGAATTTCTAACTCAATTTTCTATAGATGATATTTCGCCTGCACATGACCCACCTACACCAGTTATTTATATACATCACGAAACAACGCCGAATGCAGGGTCTTTTCAGTCTGACACACAATGACTCATTCAAATAGTATATATCGATAGTCAACCGTAAGTATTTCATTTTCACTTATTGAATATTTATCTTTTAAATAGTGTATATTGATAGTCGATTGTTAATGTGTATCAATTCATGTGCAGTGCGAGGTTTAAGCCACAAGAAGTAATATGAGAAATTAGGCAGTCACTAGTTCAGCATCTTCCAAGATCGGTCGCTCAATGAAAAGAGTACCCGAATGAGGTGTTGGATAAATTATGGTCCTCATTCGTGGTATATAATTGTTTATCATAGCTAATGTATTTCATATTTAATTTTTTGTTATAGTCATGTGTACTAACTTTCTAAAATTATTTGTAAGCTATGAATCGCTTCACAACTGCGAAGGAGGAACAAGACGCGAGGCGGGTGTGGCAGAAAGTGGCTTTCAGTTGTGATCGTTGCAAAATGTTTCTCTTTTACTTTTTCTTCCTTTTCCCTCTTTTTGAGGGAAAAAAAAAAGAAGAGAGAATGAGAAAACTCTTTGCAAGGTCTCACTTGACCTTTTGAAAAAGATAGATTTTAAAATTTACTCACCTCTATTTTAAAATTTTGTGAGAAAAATAGAGATACGGGATTAGCTCATCGGTACAAGGTTCAACCATTCTTGGCACCTTTACCAGGGGTAATTGAACTAAGGATAGAATTTATGCCTTTTGCTTTGCCTAAATCTGTCTAAGTGATTATTCTGAAATCCTAAATGCACATAGAGTCATGCTTGTGCTGTAATGTATGTTTTTTGAAGATTTTTCAGAAATTTGGATTTTTCAAGTGATTTTGAAATAAGTTTAAAAATATCCTTTAGAAAAATTGAACTTGATTTGAAAGGATTGAAATTTGAATCCAAAAACTTGGGATTGAAGTGAATTTGAGATTGAAAAGAAAACTAGAAGTAGCAACTTTGAAATAATTCTGAAATTTGATTTGATGTTTGAAATCAGATTTGAATTTAGAATTGGAAATCCAAAATGAATTCCAAAATTAGATTGAGAACTTGGAATAAGATTCAGAATTTGAAATTAAATTTGTGATGAAAAATGGAATTTGAAATTTGGGATTTTGAAAGTTTGAATTTGAAATTTTTGAAATTAAAATGGAACTTGAAATCGATTTTGAAAATTGGAATTGAGATTTTGAAGAAATTCTAAAATATGATTTGATATTTGTAATCAGAGTTGAACTTGGGAATTGAATTAGAATTTCAAAATGAATTTCAATCTCTGATTAGGAATTCAAATTGGATATTGAAATAAAATTCAAAATTGAATGTGAGATGGAAGATAGAATTCAAAATTTGAATTTTTGAAAAAGAGGTAAAGACTTGAATATTTGAAATTGACAAAAAAATTCGAAGTTAAAATATGAAATCCAAGAAATTGTGAATTTCAAAAATAGGTATTGAAAATTGGAATTTGAAATAATATTTAAAGTTGAGTGGAACTTTTAAAGTAAAACGATAAATTTGCATTTGTGAATGGGATTTGAAAATGATTTTGAATTTTAAAAATGAAAACTGTGTTTTTGAAAATTTATTTCAAAATCACTCAGAATTTTGAAAATGACTAAAAATAATTTGAAAAGATGGCAAATAATGATGCAAAATGATGAATGTATTGAAAGAATTTGTTTAAAATTGGAGTTTTAAAAGCAAATTTTATTCTTTAATAGAATTGAAATGAGATTTAAATTTTAATATACTCGTGACTATGGTCACAAATATAATTTAATTTAATCTTCATTTAATTTTCAAGAAAGAATAAAATTAATTTTTGTGATTTTATAGAATTAAAGCAGGATTAAGTTTTAATATATCCATGACTATGGCCACAAATATATCTTGATTTAATCTTTACTTTGAATTCTAATAAAAGAAGAAAAGATATTTTTAAAAAATATAATGATTTTCAGAAAGGACCTGAAGTGTAGGTCAAATTTTATTCCATAAAAGATAAAAATCTTAAGTAATGTTCACATTCTGACTATGACAATAAATGTTAATCATTTACTTAGGATTAATTACATTTTATTAGAATGGTGTGTGTGTCATTCATGTTTCACTATTGTGCTTTTTGAAGAACAAAATAGAAGGAAATGCCATAAGCAATTATAAGAATTTAAAATATAACTATATGCTCATACATTCTATTCTAAATAGAAAAATAGAAATTATCATTAATCTAGAATTATTACAGACTTAACTTGAAATTGAAATATTAAAATCCCTAATCTAAGAAAAGTAATCAACATCTTCCAGGCTTTCCTACAAATATAAGATAACACAAAGCAACAGAAATGCAAAATATAGAAAATAAATTGAAAGTATCATGTTAAAACTAACATGCATATGGTTATGCCTATGCTATTATGGAAATGCATATGCTAATGAAGAAATGCATATGCATAAATGCAATGCCTATGAGAATGTTTCTACCGAAATGTATATGAGAATGCATCTACCAAAATGCATATGAGAATGCATCTACCAAAATGCCTACGAAAATGCAAATACGATATTTATGTTGAGATGCATATGAGAGGGTATATGCATATGAAATTGTCTATGAAAAAGTGCCCATGGAGGTATATATGCATGTATGTTTGTATAACTGAAAAGTCCATATAAGACTTAAAATGCATATATAATATGCATATGCAATATGCAGGATGAATACAATCTAATATATGCATTGAAATAACATGCAGGGAATACAAGTAAGTGATGTACTTAGACTGAAACTATAGCAGTAAATTGAATTCATACAACACGTGGCAATCCGATGTGCAGGTGATGAGGTGTTGTATTGATGTGCAGTACAGTGATTAACCGAATGCAGATGATAGGGCTGGAGCAGTAATGATTGTATATGCAGCAGTACGAGTGTGCGTGTAATATATGATATTGAAAGTGTAAGGATGCTGCAAGAAATGAATCAAATGCAATAAATGATGGTATGAAGATAATATGCAATATGCAAGAAACGAAGCAATATGCAGGTAATGTGCAATGTGTTGTGCAGGTGGCTGATATCATGTCTGACATAAATAAAAGGTAGAGAATGAATCATACACAGGTATGCCCCAAAAGTATGGTGTGATAAGTTGATATTAATGTGCAAGTGCAAAAGTACAAGTGGAAAGCCTGTGACTATCGAAGTAAAAAAAAAATGTGCATGCTGCTGAACTAAAGTTAAATGGTATGCTTGAAGAGATCAAATAATCTGTTGTGAATTTCATCAAACTAAACCAATGCAAAGGACTTTGCCTAAGCCATCATCTTCAGTGGCAACAACTTGACTTGCAACAAACATATAGCAAAGTTATGGATTACTTTCAGCAGCAACAACTTGATTTGCAATGAGTCGATTGCACACAGCAAATTGGCCTCTTCAACTAATTTCAGAAATAGTCACTACTATGACTGATAATGTGCTAGAGTGTGATGACATGGGAAATGCCAAGGTGTTGTGCCTATGTGTAAGTATAACAATGTCTCAGTGATGATACAGGTGCAAAGGATGTTGTGCCTATGCAGATGCAAAGGTGTTGTGAATGCATATATAATGGGCAAGTGTGCAGATGATTAGGAGCATGAAGCTTACATCCATTCAGATTTCTGAATCAATTCACAGTAGGATGGTACATTCCATGGGTGGCAACATTGAGAGTTGTAGCAAATTACAGCAAGTTGATTTGTTGCAAGCTGATGTCTATCAAAAGGTCACTGTGATGGTTGGATGCATATGCAGTAAGTGATGTGCGCATGTAGTGAGATGCAAGGAAAAGTGTAATGCCTATGTAAAGTGTACTAGTGTTGTTGAATGCAAGTATAAAGTGCACAGGTGATGCCGATGTGCAAATGCAATGAAATATATGCAAGTGCAGGAAATGAATCACGTATAATGAATAGTGACATACAAAATCATAAACTTAATGTAACATGTACAAGTGACAATGCTGAATAAAAATCCCCTTGGAACCTGATAGCCCCCATTACCATCAATTCTTCTATGATTTTTTTTAACAGTATATGGCAGAAAGGTGTTAATCAGAAGATGCTCTTGAGAAAAGAAATTTATGCAAAGGTTGTCGAGGTAGGGAGAAGTTTACTGGATCACTTTCCCTTGTTATAATATCCACAGGAGCAAGCTGAATCAATAGAATATCAAGTTCTTTGATTGGTTCATAAAGCCTGTATAGAGTGTTGCTTCTGAATTTCACCCTCAACCTATAATATTTGGCTTTTAGCTTTTGGAGTTAGAAGAAATGGTGCCTGGCAGAAAGACACAAGTTGGCTTGGTGGCTTGTCAGTAGGAGTATCAGGCCACTTCAAATGTTCTTTATGCCAGAACTTTGGCAAATCAATGTCACTAATTGTGCTATTGTAAGATTTTGTATATGGAACTAAATGGGCCAGCTTGTTGACATCATTAAGTAATGACAAAACCTTTATTGTTGCAGCAATGTCTTTCGGCATTCCCACCTCAAAACCTAAGACACCTTTCTTGCTAGAGAGATATTTTTGTGCACCTCTGATGAATCTTCCACCAAAAATTTCTTTAGGATAAGATTCTAGCCATTCAATGATGGTGTTTCTCACTGTTGGAGAAATACATTAAAAATTTGCAAAAAGTTTGGTTGCAAGTGCATCACCAGGCCTTCAATGGCTTCTTAAAACCATCACGATGTGAAATAGACACTTGCCATCAATATAATGAATGGATTTATAGCATCACGCAAGAAATAGCTAAAGAAATGTAAATGTGTTGCAGGATACAATAGATGTATAGATCATTGAAATTGAATGCAAATGAAAATGTAGCTGGTGAAAATGAGTGCAACAAAGAATGTGCTTTTGACTCTGGATCTAATTCCATGCGAATGAAGATCACAATGTAAATATTGAGATGCTAAAGTAGGAATGACTTAGATGCAGTGAATAATAGATCAAAATGAATTTGATCTGAGGATGATTGAAACAGAAGCACACAATGAAATGATAAAGTCACATATGCAAAATAAATTTGATGAAGCACAATTGCATGGATGAAATCATGAATGCTAAAACAAAGATACGATCCAGAAAAAGAAAAACACAACAAACATTAAAACTTATAAAGAACAAAAGTAAATCTGATAACATTTTCCACAGATACATTACCACAAATATAGTTGCCTCTGGGTAATTATTTGCCTTGAACCCACCTAATACAGTGCTTGGATCAACAGGACTTTGGAATAGACTTGAGCATGTTTTTGAAGAAGTATAATGCGTGGCTTGGCAAATCAGTGATATAGGACCCTTTCAACTATAAATCAGTATGATAGTAGTGGAACAAAGGTATAGAGGAAAGTGAATGCAATGCTGAAAGCTAGGTGTTTATGCAACGAAGTATTAATGCGACAAGATGATGTTGTGTTGAATCAAGACACGCAGATGTAAACATATCGATGGAATGCAGAATGCAAATGCATTGGATGAGCGAAAATGACATGGTAAAATGCAAATTGACAATCTGTTGAATGAAAATGCAAGATGAACAAATATTATGAAATATAAAACAAGCAGAGGTAGCTGATGTAAAGCATCAACATGCGATCAATGGATTTACATACACTATAGATGTAAATTCAAAATGCGATGGGGAAAATAAATGCAAAATCTAATGAATGGATGACCCAAGAGGTGTTGTAATAGATGTAGGATGAGAATGATGTTGTTTGAAATGCACAAATATGCAGGAAGTCAATAAAACGCAAGTATGGGATGGGATGGGAATCGAATCATGAAATGCCAGTGAAGATGATGAAAACATTAAACATGAATGATACAATAATCAAAGGTGCTGGTGAAGATATAAATCAGAACCGGATGCTATGATGCTAAGAAGTAAAATATGATGTACAGATGATGTATAAAATTGAAGTATACTGGAAATTATATACAGGTGATGCAGAAATGGGTGAGATGCTAAACAGAGAACGTATTGCAGAAAATGCAAAAACCTACAGAATAGAAGGAAATGAAAGCAAAATATGATGAAGCTAAATTTGAATTGCAAAAAAATTTGTTGGAATATAAACATTCTGATGATATTGCAACATGTAGGTCGATGTTGCTACATGCAGATCGATACTACAAGGATGCTTGCTCTTGATAGTTAATGGATGTAAGAGGAGAAAACAAATGGTCGAGGCTATGTGAAATCAAAGGAAACTAAGAAGAAGAAAATGTTTGAAATGTGAAAAAGAAAGACAAAGAAGTAGAGGAGAGGGCTCTTATCATGGCGGAGCTTTGGAGGAAAGAAGCGCTTCCTCTGAATGCTGAGTGGATCAGGCTCCTTCTGAAAAGAAAAGGAAGAGAAGAACAGAGGAAAGGGGAAAGGAGGAGAAGGGTGTGCGAGAGGTGGGAGATGCCCGATGGATGATGCAAGAAGTGGATGCAAGCGATGGATGATCGAAGGTGGTCTCCAGCCTTCCTTCGAAGGTTGTTTGTATAAGATGAGACTGTTACAAAATTTTCAAAACAGGTCCCTCATAGTTTTAAAAATTTTCAAAAAGAGGGTCTTGATTATAAGGTTTTTCAAAAGAAGAGATGAAGCTACTTCCTAAAATTTATTCTTTTTTATATTTTTGAACCTAAAAAAATATTAGGGAAATACGAGGATTTTAAAAGATGGGATCCATACGAGGTTTTTGAAAGATTTTATAAAATGTTTGCTTTTAAAATTTAAGGATTTTACAAAAGAGAGTTTTTGAAATAAAAGAATTAATTTTTTAAAAAATGAGTTTCAAAATGGATCTGGATCTGAGCTTTTGAGAAAAAAATCGAGTTTAGCATATATGCATGATTGAATCATTATGAAAGTTTTTGACAACCTTAGAACACATATAAGCATGATTGAATAACTATGAATTTTTTTTTACTGCCTTATAACACATATATGCATGATTGAATCACTATGAAAGGTTTTTTACAACCTTAGAACACATATATAAGCATGATTGAATCACTATGAAAGTTTTTTTATAACCTTAGAACACATATATAAGCATAATTTCATCACTATGAAAGTTTTTGTACAACCTTAGAACACATATAAGCATGATTTCATCAATATGAAATTTTTTGACTACCTTATAACACATATATGCATGATTGAATCACTATGAAAGTTTTTTGACAACCTTAGAATACATATATAAGCATGATTGAATCACTATGAAAGTTTTTTGACAACCTTAGAACACATATATAAGCATGATCTCATCACTATAAAAGTTTTTTAACAACCTTAGAACACATATAAGCATGATTTCATCACTATGAAAGTTTTTTGTCTGCCTTATAACACATATATGCATGATTGAATCACTATAAAAGTTTTTGACAACCTTAGAACACATATAAGCATGATTTCATTACTATGAAAGTTTTTTGACAACCTTAGAACACATATATGCACGATTGAATCAATATAAAAGTTTTTTGACAACCTTAGAACACATATGAGCATGATTTCATCACTATGAAAGTTTTTTGACTGCCTTATAATACATATATGCATGATTGAATCACTATAAAAGTTTTTTAACAACCTTAGAACACATATATAAGCATGATCTCATCATTATGAAATTGTTTGACTGCCTTATAACACATATATGGATGATTGAATCACTATAAAAAAAATTGACAACCTTAGAACACATATGAGCATGATTTCATCACTATGAAAGTTTTTTTATTGCCTTATAACACATATATGTATGATTGAATCACTATGAAAGTTTTTTGACAACCTTAGAACACATATGAGCATAATTTCATCACTATAAAAGTTTTTTGATTGCCTTATAACACATATATGCATGATTGAATCACTATGAAATTTTTTGACAACCTTAGAACACATATATAAGCATGATTTTATCACTATGAAATTGTTTGGCTGCCTTATAACACATATATGCATGATTTCATCACTATGAAAGTTTTTTGACAACCTTAGAACACATATAAGCATGATTTCATCACTATAAAAGTTTTTTGACTGCCTTATAACACATATATGTATGATTGAATCACTATGAAAGTTTTTTTATAACCTTAGAATACATATATGCATGATTGAATCACTATAAAAGTTTTTTGACAATCTTAAAACACATATATAAGCATGATTTCATCACTATGAAATTGTTTGACTGCCTTATAACACATATATGCACGATTGAATCACTATGAAAGTTTTTTTACAACCTTAGAGCACATATATGCATGATTGAATCACTATAAAAGTTTTTTGTCAACCTTAGAACACATATATAAGCATGATTTCATCACTATGAAATTGTTTGACTGCCTTATAACAAATATATGCATGATTGAATCACTATGAAAGTTTTTTGACAACCTTGGAACACATATAAGCATGATTTCGTCATTATAAAAGTTTTTGACTACCTTATAACACATATATGTATGATTGTGATACATAACACATTTATTTGACAGCCTTATAAACCATATATGCATGCTTGAATCACTATGACATTTTTTTGACAACCTTAGAACACATATTTGCATGATTGAATCACTATGAATTTTTTTTGTCAGACTTAGAACACATATCTAAATTCTGTTAATGTCCTTCACTTTATTGCTAGTCTATGTGTCATTCATCCATGTTACTTTGATTGCCTTAGATTAGGTGCATTGCATATAATTTATTTTATTATATTTTGTTTATCAATACTAACCTTTCGGTTTTCTTTTAGGATGTTGGAGATAATCAATGTAGAGGAGCTGATAGAGGCATGGATGAAGGGGCAGAACGAGACAATGAAGAGGATGATGCTCTGAATCTTGGCGATGATTAAATTCATGTGTTGAATTTATTACACCTTGTTGTTTCAAACGAAACTCTTTGTATATGTTCACTTGTAAATAATTAGAACTTGGCGAGGATTATAGTGGATCGATAAATTTTTTTCTCTTGTAACTTGTGTTAAATTTATTTCAACTGTTTTGTATATATATTTTTTATGTATACTTTATTTTTTATACACAGGTTATATAAATTGTATAACGAAAAAAAAAATTCTTGATATTTATATTTCAAACAATTTTTTTTTAAAATGTGCGACAGATTAGCGACGAATATTCCGTCGCTAATATCCGTCATGAATTTAGCAACGAATTAGGGATGAATATTTATCTGTCTTAAAAACTAAATCAGTCGCTGTTTGCGGAGGAATGTAATCGGTTGCGAATTCGTCGATAAATTGGCGACAGAATTTAACGAAGGATTATCGACAAATATGTATCTATTGAAAAACCAAATCAATCCTTATTTTGCGATGGATTAGCGACGGGCCATGACATTCGCGAATTAGCGATGGATTATCGACGGATATGTATCTCTCGCAAAACTAAATCAATCATTATTTTGCAATGGATTAGCGACGAACCATGACATTCGCTAATCCGTCGTGAATTAACGATGGAAGTAGCGACAGATCATTTCTTTCGCTAATTAGCGACCAGAAAATTACGACGGACTCTATCTATCGCTAAATCGTCGTCAATCTGTCGCTAAATAGTTTAACGACGGATTAGTGTCGGATAGCGTCCATCACTAATCCGCAGAATTCTTGTAGTGAAATTGACCAAACTAGTGCAACATAAACCGATAAAGCCTAACAAGACTCAACCTTAAGTTATTGCTTTATTGGTACAACATTTTCCTGAAGAAAAGGGTGAGAAGAATTAATAGTTACCATGTCATATGGGCAGTACCATCGGAAAAGCCATTTTGGAACCTAGTTGAACACAAGTTCATTACGTACGGTCACTTACCCATGAACGTGGGGGTCACAATTGATGCAATATTTTTCATGATTTTTTTCGAGTAAACCGACCTGTCCATTCATGGTATCCCAGGCTTGTTCAGCATTGAAAATGAAGGGATCAATAATTTTGATGTGCAGCCATCGAAGCCATTCAGCTTGGTCGCATATATCTATCACTATAAATTCTAGCCACCATTGTGCTTATAAACAGTTTATGGCATATACAATCCCCTTCTTTGTTTGAAAAACGTCATCACTAGGGCTGGGAAACGAGATGAGCAGCTCGTCTTTTGGCTCAGCTTGGCTTGAAAATTGAGCTCAGCAAGCCAAGCTACGAGCCAGCTCATTTAAGTAAACGAGGCAAGCACGAATATGGCAAGCTTGGCTCATATAGACTAGTTTTACATATTATATATTTAAATATTGTATATTATATATATCATATCCTTAAAATATATATTATATATGTTTTAAGCATGTCTTGTACAATATATATATATATATATATATATATATATATATATATATATATATATATATATATATATATATATTATCAAACTCTAAAAAAACACTAAAAAAACAAACTTTTTTAAAAAATGAGCTAGCTCATGATAGGCTTGTAACGAGCTTGGGCTCAGCTCAGCTCATGATGATCTCGCAAGCCGAGCTTGAGCAGGGGTATGCCCTTAATGAGCCGAGCCCAAACAGCCCAAGCTTGGCTCGCTCGGCTCATTTACCAGCCCTAGTCATTACATGTATCTAACTTGTGCAAGGAACATTGCCATCAAGAGAATTTCCTGTACCTGTGAAGGTTTATAATGTATTTATGAATAACTATGGCTTCCCTTCATGTAATTGAGTGACAGACCAAGTGTTATTTTCTCGCAAGAATTTCTGCCGTAGTGTCTTACCAATGTTGATGTTGTTGGATATATATATATATATATATATATATATATATATATATATATATATATATATATATATATATATATATATATATAGAGAGAGAGAGAGAGAGAGAGAGAGAGAGAGAGAGAGATTCTGGGTCTGCACATTAGACCATGCATCGTTTATAAAATTCTCACACATGTTCCTTTCTTTGGATCTCATTTTATAAAATCAAAATCAAACTTAAGTTGTATATGTCATCGTTTTTTTTTTCTCATTTTTATGCCATCTCTTAGTCCATCTTTTTGAATGAGCAACATTTTTAATCAATATATTACCTTTAACGATTTGTTTTTTTTCCTGTTTCACATATTGATCACTATGGTTGGAACCACAGAATGCACCACCACAAGGGATCTATAAGATTCCAATTTCGAAATTGAAAAGAAAAGGAAGCACTACAGCATAAGAGGGTAACAGCTTTCTACAGCACAACTGTCCCGGGGTTTTGAATTTTGTTCTCTTTTTAATCCATTAAGCAAACTGGGATTAGATTATCGTATCGAAAGAAAAGCTGGGATTGGATTAATTTCTTGACTTTTTATTGTATGAGTACAGGGCATCCGTGTGGAAGTCTCACACAACTTTCTACAGCCAATTGTGTTCAGTCTAAGAATCTCCCTTGTAAACCAACAAGGAGGCTTGTACTTGAACCGAGGGGCTGCTACTGCTTGTTTAAACCAACACATCTTGGGGAGGAAATGAGATAGCTGGATGGTTACGTCACACGATCGTAACCGAGATGTCGACGGTTCAAATCCTGCAGGGTGTTATCCTTATATATATATATATATATATATATAGGATCAGTGAGGAATCGAGATGCATACATTTCAAACTCCATTTAGATGAGCAACAACCAAGTCATTCCATGAATCTGTAATTCCTGGCAAGCACCAGTGCATGCAATCATCATGTTTTTTCCCTCCTGAACTTGATGGATGAGCATCAGCTCTATATTCACTCATGCGAGTAATGTCCAGAATGCGAAAACTTGTACCTCTGATAGCACGATACATGTGCTGATTCGCCAATCGTGCCTCTCTATTTGTTCCGTTATTGTCAAGAGAAAACAATTCCTCCACCTGAGAAGAGAACCAATCAGCAAAAAACTCACGGTGAGCAGACTGGACCATTCCTATTAAATCCAATCAACTGCATAAAGCAATACACTACCTGGGTTAATACATTGTTGCAATTCTTGAAACATATACCCATCATTCTTCAACCCAGTTCAATTTTTCTTTTATTTACTTTTTATCATTTTTTTATTTTTTTCCTCTTTCCCTTTAATTGTACTCTTGTCAAACATATTTTATCCACTTTTCTCAATGATTCCAACCGGTGACTCACACTAAATCATCCTTGACATATTTAACGGAGCCTTCGCACCATTTTCCATAAAAATCTCATGCATCCTCGGCAAGTTATCATTTTCTGGAACTTTTTTCGTTTGCGAGTAAAAAAGGAATAGTGATTGAAATTCAAAGATCATTTGTTCAGAACTTCAACTGTTTTATGCATTTTACTGCCTAAAATGTTGTGACCCTTAATTGCAACCCGCCAAACAATAAACTTACGGTTAAAATAGAGGTCCTGGATAACAGAACCTCAATAAGAAAAATTAAAGACCAGCATACGAAAACCTTTTTGAAAAGGAATAGGAAAAGTTTAAAAAAGGAAAAGTAGAAAAGTGAATATGACAAGCAAAGATCACATAAGAGATGCTTCCAGTGATATTGGATTACGACCAACAAGCACACAATCAGTGATGGACCTGGGAATATTTTTCACCTGGGAGGCATGCTATGGACATATGAATCAGGAGGTTGACGCTCAGGTTGAACCCCTAAGGGTTCTCAGATCTAGGTGAAAGCTTAGGTGACCAGATTTGGCCTGTGTCTTATGGGGCTTGGCCTATGGCTCCATGACCATGGTTGCCAGTCGAAGAAGCGGGAGCGAGAAGTGATACAGGAAGCAAGAGCGGGAAGCGAGGCACTTTCAAAATTTTAGGAAGCGGGAAGCGTGGGACGACTTAGAAGCGAATCACGAACCGTCTCGGAAGCGACCTAGGAAGCGAACCAGAAGCGACCTAGGAAGCAAACCGGAAGTGACCTAAGAAGCGATGGGGAAGGCGAAAAAAGAAAAAAGAAAAAATAAATAAAAAATGAAAAAAAAAAAGAGGAAAGCGTGAGGGAAGCACGCTTCCCATAAAAGGGAAGCGCACTCCCCCAAAAAAAAGGACACTTCCCCGCGTGTTTCGGAAGTGCGACATTTCGCGCTTCCGAAACGCGTATCGGGGAAGCGCGCTTCCCCTATGGTATAGGTGCTTCTGGTAACTCTGTCCATGACACATTGACCAATAAGCTTGATTACAAAAGTCTATTGAAAAGTGATGGATATACATGTACCAAACCCTGAGTTTGGCTCAATCACTAGCAGGGTCGAAACTAAGCCGAGTTATTCAACCTCAAGCCAAAGTATAGCAGGATAAAAATAACATAGCTAAAATTCGCATGGCAGGAACAATCTTAGCAACTATGCAGGGGAAAGTGCCCCCTTTGGCTCTGCCTCAGCATGCCATATGATAACACACTACAGTAAAATCAGAGGTACCTGCTCATGTAGCAAAGGTTTTTTGCGTTGACAAAAACCACCTTCATTCCAATCACCACCTTCAAAATGCCTTGGAGACTGCGTGCAAAAAAATTTCCATCCGCTGGCTTTCATTTGTCTCTCCACAAACAATGTCTGTTGAATTAAAAAAAAATCCAATAGGAAACTGAAGATATAAAATATGGTTTCATGTCTAATCGAATATAAACAATGTATCAAAAATCTGACATTGTGATTCAAACAAAAGGACTCGTCCACCAGATTGATGTTTAGAGACAATACCACCAAGACACAAAAATATGATGAATGATTATAAAAACGTAGAAACTACCTAACAATTCCAAGACAATAAAGCTGGACAAAACACTCTCTCATAATAGCAAATTCAAACATTCTTGCTTTCTTCAGGGTCACCTTTTGTCAAGGAAAGCCTTTTCCTTAAAAACCTTCATCTGCAGAGCAAAATATTGGAATGCTCTGTCTGGTACCATCTACCTATTTACAAAAGTCAGAGACCTTTGAAGAGGAGATTGGGAATATAAGAAAGCTTATTAGAAATAAAGGAAATATATATAATGATGAAAACATGCTAAATGGGGTTTTTCAAGTTTTCCTGTGCTTTTTTCACAATTCTGATCCCATAAATGTGTTCAGCATGGATGACTTACTAGGAATCGACACCTGCATCATGTTTTTTTGATGAAAAAAAAACATATTTGGAGCCTCAAAAATTTACTAAGACTTTCGGCCGTTGATTTTTCAAACCTTACAAAAACCTACCCATGTGTCAAAATCAAATGCTCTAAGAGCAGATTTTTAAAAACCTACCTTATAAAATCAAGCACTATATATATATATATATATATAGAGAGAGAGAGAGAGAGAGAGAAACACACACCAAATTGGTAAAGTACATGGTACAAATGATGAAGTGGAGACTCAACAATGAAAACTGTGAATAAAGTCATCCTAATGATAAATAACAAAGAAAAGTAGCGATTAACAACACAGTCTTGACTGTAGAAAATTTAGAAAAGAAAAAAAGAACCACAGACATAATGCTGACCATTCTCAACAGACATTTGAAGTTCTCCATTTTTTGCCTTGTCAAGTTTCAGCATTACTGGCATTAGGGGTGTCAACCGGTTGAGTTTACCCAGACCCGACCCGTACCAAACCCTACAGGGTCCGGGTATGGTGATAAAAAAGAAGACCCAATTAAGATCCGGGTCCAGACCTGAAGGTCTGATTAATACATGGATCCAGGTATAGTTTGTGAAATTTTATACCAGACCCAGGCCCGACCCGAGTTCCGATTAAGAGCTGCAATTTTTTAGTGTAAAAATGATAAAAAAAATATTATTTTATTGGGTATGGCCCGGGTCTGATTCTAGTTCTTATCAGGTCCAGGTATGATTTCTGTTATGGTGGGCCCGATTAGACTCAGGTTCAGACATGATACCATACCTGAAAATCAGTGCCAGGTCTGGTTCCAGCTGGGTCCGAACCAAACCCGACCTGTTGACACCCCTAACTGGCATGCAATCTATCAAGTCTACAATGGTAAATAGGGCTAAGTGAAGTATTTGAGAAAAAGCAATAGCACATAACAAATGAAAAAATGGTGAAATATTCTATAAGCTCAAATAACATCAATCCCCAACATGGAATCCAAAAAGGTGCTTACACCAAATGGCCTCCAAAATATATATTCTAAGAGTACGCATGCTGAAAAGGATTGGTGTCTGCTTCCCTTTACTTGTTATGGTTACATGTATCAATATAACCAATTTATTATTTTGCCCACTTTTCCTGATGTCCTTACTTGTCATGATTCTGATACATCGCCCTCCACAAGGTCGAAGCTGGGTGCACTCCCCGGTGGGCAGGGGGGACCTCAAGGGTTTTACCAACTGGAGGCCTGCCAATGTGCAGTTGAGAGGTGGGGATTCCGACGGCCTACACACAAAAAATGATTCTGATATAGTAATGTGATTGATTTATTGTTTCCTGTTTTCCTTGATGAATATGCACACCCATCCTCATCTGGCATCCAATATAATGAGCATTTCTCTTTCCAATGGTTTCATAGAAGCAGTCACCAAGAAAAATGGTTGAAATTTACAGTATTGTAAGGTCAATCACTTCTTAACCTGTATCAAGTACACCAAAAAAATATTACTTTTGTAACCTCTTTCTGATTTTCCTCTTGAATATGAATTCCCATCCTCATTAGGTGTCCAATATGATGAAAGTTTCCTTTTCCATGGTTTCATAAAAGTAGTGGTAAAGGTAAAAGGTTGACATTTGAATATTGGAAAGTCAATTACTTCTCTACCTGTTAACCTACAAGTACAATAAAGAATTACATTTATGTACAAGGTTTGATTATACAGAATTGCAATCATCACTTATATCCGACAATCTCATTCCAACGTGCTTTTTTTTCAGGTATTCAAAGCCATATATCTGTAATAGCATGGCATTTCATACAAGCCCAATCAACTAATGGCCTACAACTTCCATATTTCCATATGATGCTGCTGTAACTGAAATCACACTGATTAATTTCCCTGTTGCAGAACTTTTAGTGCAGCAATCTTTATTTCAAAAAACTACAATTTTCCACTTCAAACCAATGTTGTCAGTATCGGTATCGGCCCTGATTCGTTGGGCCATCGATTCAGCTGTATTGGCCGATACCAATACTCAAGTGAATCGTTCTGTATCGGTCAGAAAATAATATAAAATTCTTATGTGTCAATCATAATGTGACACTTGTTAAAACCATTAAAAAATAGTATTTTTTTGCATTTATTTAAAAAATAGCCGATTCAGGGTGAAGCGTATCGATTTTCTGCCGATATAATGTGTATCGGCCGATGCGCACCGATACTGATAAGATTGCTTCAAACACCTCTCTTCACGAATTACATGGATATTTGTTTACATCACAATGCATGAAGTTCAACTGACACTTAATTCCACCAATCCACTGACTGAAACTATTTTCTCTCAACATTTTCATTTCATGTGTATCTCATCTTGGTAACTATCCTTCAAGGTCTTCTAGAACACTTGCTGAACCATCTCAAGCCTATATATCTGATAACCTTTCTCATAAACATTATAGAAGGAAATATCAAATATAACTAGAAACACCACAACCATTCCTAAATTGACATGTACAGGAATCAGAATCCTTGACATGGAAACACATACTGACCAACAGAGATAAGATTATATAGGATTCTGTGCATGTGACCACCTAATATTTATCACAAACAAAAACTACTAATTATGAAAAATGCAACCCATTGCAGTTATCAGTTTCCAGATGGACTTTCTAATAAAAAAAATGACCAACTTTTTGAACCTAAATTTACTGCATAAGGAATAGAAAAACCCGGATAACTGAGTAAATGTTATGCTTCCAAAAGAAATAGGCCATACCATATATTTTAGAGTTATATCTAGGCCAAACTCAGGAGATTTAGGAGGAATCACAGGCAAACCCTTTTCGAAAAAGAGCATGGGTGAACTCACTGGATCAAACTTTGAAGGTGCCCACCACCTAATAACAAGAAGTTACAACATGGAAATAAGGAAAAGGAGTCAAGATATTCCTTTATAGCACATTATATCTGGAAATTGTAAATCACATGACCTGATGAAACTATATATGATAGAATAACTTAAGTTAATATAGACATTTGAAGCACATCAAAATACTTAGTTTTGTGGCTTATTTAGTCGCGAAATTTCCAGGTAGTTGGCTAGAAGTAATTGGAAATGAAAAAATGTCTCCCCACTACAGCAACTTTCTCAACCATATAGTCAGAAACTTGTGCAACAACAGTCTTGATAATAAAATCAGATTTTATTATTTTTGGCCTATAATAATGAAAAAATGAGTTCCCACTGCAGAAAATTTATGTAACCAAGGGGTCTCAGCTTCAAATCAGATAAGGCCTAAAAAACAGCTTGCCTATTAAAAAAAACTTATGTAACCACAAAGTAGACAGAAACTTTGAAATTGACAGCCTCAATACTGAAATCAGGATATCATATTTTGGACATAAAGACCTCAAACAATCCTTGCTTCATTAATGCAATGTGGTGATGTCATTTGATCTTGTCTTCTGCTTTTAACCTCACGTGTTTTTCTGTGGCTGCTTGGTTTCAGGTGAAAGTTTTTCCATGCACTTAAAATTTTTATTTTGCTCCGAAGAACAACAAATAAACAGACAGATAAGTAATTAAAACTTAATTCCTTACATTGATGAGAGTGCACTACCATATCCTTTTCTTCTTTCTTGATTCGATACTTTTGAACATGAAACCAAGTTTTGTGGTTATAATTAGGGGTGTCAATGGGTCGGTTTGGTTCGGACCCAGGTGGAACCAGACTTGGACCAGATTTTCAGGTATGGTATCGGGTCCGGATCCGGGTCTAATCGGGTTTACTATAAGAGAAATCGTACCCAGACCCGATAAGAACTACACGAACCAGACCCAGACCATACCCAGTAAATTAACATTTTTTATCATTTTTACATTGAAAATTTGTGGGTCTTAATCAGAACTCGGATTGGGCCCGAGTCTGGTATAAACTTTCACAAACTATACCCAGGTCCATGTATTAAGCGGACCTTCAAGTCTGGACTCGGGTCTTCTTATTTGTCACCATACCCGGACCCTACAAGGTTTGGGTCCAGGTAAACCCGACCCGTTGACACCCCTAGTTATAATGCTAGGGCTGGACAACAGGGCCACCTGGCCCGAGGCCCGGCCCGAATATATATATAAAGCCTGCAGATATCCCGTTAGCATGTGGGCTGGCCCGACCCGTGATTTTGTCTGGTCGGGCTTAGACCTAGTTTTTGGAAGAAGGACCGACCCGAACCGGGCTTAAATCTGACCCGACAAAATCATGGATCGGGTCGGCCTACCCGCAGGCTTTATATATATATTCAAATCGAGTCAAGTATGTGATTAAAAAATGGATTCATCTTGGATCCCATCTATTCTTTTGCATTTTTTTAAAAATTTTATAAAGGAGCCTATGAATTCAAGGAAACAAATGAGAAATGTTGTGAACATACGATGGCTTGCAACCTGGCCCAAGCTGGTCCGCATTAGACCTATGGGCCTAACGAGCAGGCCATGGATTTTTTTATTAGACCCGGGCCCAACCCAAATCTGGCCTAGGCCTGCCCCGGTTGGTCAACAGGTCGGGATTGACCAAGTCTGGCAAATCAAGGGCCTGGCCAAGCCCGTCCACTAAACGGGCTGGGTTGACCCAGCCCGCCCATTGTCTAGCCCTATATAATGCTATGATCCTTGGCATCCTATGTAACAGCGACACGGTTGAAGGGGTAACGTACTCGTGTCGACACAGAGGGCGGGTGCACAACGCAGTACAGGTATGCCACGAGTCGGGTACCGCACTACGCCGACATCGGTCAAACCCTCTCGCCTCTCATCTTCCCCCTATGTCTCCCCTCTCTCTCGTCTTCCCCTCTGTCCCCCCCCCCACCCACCCACACACACACACTCTCTCTTTCTCTTACCCTCTCTCTCTTGATTCCCCTCATCCCCCTCTCGCCTCTTGTCTTCCCCCTTTGTCTCCCTCTCTCTCTCTCTTGTCTTCCCCTAGGAAGTGGGAGAAACAAAAGGAGGGGAGGAGAAAGAGGAAGAAAAAGAGGAGCATGAGGAGAAGAGAAAAAAGGGTATTCCTTGCTTCTTCATCTTATTCTTTTCTTGCACGTTCTCTTTCGTACATATAGAAAGAGAGAAGGGGGATATGGGGTCATCCTCCTCATTCTCGTTCTTCTTCTTTGCATCGAGAGAGAGGGGTAGAGAGCAGAGGTATGGGTCCTCCTCGCCTTCATCTCATTCTTACTATTTGCATCAAGAGAGAGAGAGGTGGTGGGAATGGGTTTTAAAAATGAAAGCACAAAAATTTAAATACTCCCTTGTTTTCAAAATAATTTTATTTTACCCTTCCTACTCTTTTACATTTAAAATGTCTTTTCTTTCTTTTAAAATAGGTTCAGGACTAAAGGAGGTTGATTTATAATTTGGGTAATGGGTTTGAATAGATCCATTATAATAAATTTGGATTCTTTAAGAGATTATATATAGTTGTGTCCCTGTACCCACATTTTTCGAACTTGTTGTATTGTACCCTCCGTACTCGCATCCGTACCCATACCCATGTGATCTATGTCACACGGACTCTTCTAACATGGCACCGCACCCGCGTCGCACCCACACCCAGGCAGGTGCGACACTTGGACACAGCTTCCTTTGTGTTAGGTGAAGTCAACCACATTGAGGTCCATTTCTATCCAAAAGTAGATTCAGTTAACCCTAATCAAGTCCATTTTTATCTATATTATATATATATAAATACATAAATACACACAAATACACATAGTGTTAACTTAAAACTATTAAAAATTATATATATCCTCTCTGCACCCAAGTTTTTTTAAAGTGCCGCATCGCCGCATCCGCACCTGCACCTATGTGACATAGTTAGCATATGGCCATCAAGTTCAATGCATGAAGACTTCAACTCTTAATCCAGAAAACTCTTCTTGGATGAACTAATTTGCAGTATTGCATGCAAATTTTAATGGCACAAGTACAACTAAAGCTCCCCTTTCGTCAGATTTTATATATATATATATATATATATATATATATATATATATATATATATATATATATCTTTATTTCTATTTTAAAATATATTTTAGGGGGAAATGTATTTTTTATTTTTGTTAAAGGGTAAAATGGTCTTTGATCATTATAGTCATCAAGGACTCCGAACGGCTAAATATTCTAGCTGTTGGGAGCTCCCCAACGACTATATTGGCCTTCTCTTACCCCTTGTATCTTGTATAAATAAGGGACTTGTCCCTTATTTGTTATGTATTTAGTATGAATTTATTATTAATAAATTATTTATTTTGTTTGAGTGCCCTATTCTATCCCTTAGCGACTTTTGTGTTTGTGCCTTATTGTGGATTGTGTTTGTGCCTCTTGTGAGCTGTGTGGAACCATTCCTTATTTCATTACATGGTATCAGAGCTTTGGGCACTTGATTCTTGTGGACAAAAGGATTATGTGGACATGAGCTTGTATGATCGTGAGTTCGTGGTGTTCAAAGGAGCTTTGCTATCCATCACTCTTTCTTCTTTCACCTTGCTTTCTTGATCATCATCATGGAGGAGAACCATGAGACTATCACCATCATTCTCATAAAGTTCAATAGCACCAATTTTGTGATGCTTCTATTGTGAAGCACCATATTTGGAGCAAAGGGCTATGGGGATTGGTTGATGGCACCGATAAGTAGCCAAAACTTGTCCTCACGAAGAATGACAATGCAAAGGAGGTTGCATTACAAGGAGAAGACATGAACAAAGTTGTTGCCGACTATGAGAAAAGGTGGAAATAAAGAAAGATGGGTCTTTCCAAAATCATGGCATTGCTCATCCCTAATGTGAACATAAAAAAGTCTGCAAGCTTGGCGACATAGTTAGCAAACCCAACGATCCGACTCGAGTGTGGAAACTTGAATGAGGAGCACCAGAGCCGAGGCAGACGAAAGGAGAGAGAGAGAGAGAGAGGTCGGCTGAGAGAGAGAACTCATTATTTTTTTTAATGCTTAGGGCTAATCTCCTCTAAGTTAAATAGAGAGAAGCCAATAAAAGAAATTACATACAAGTCCCTCCTTAATTATGAAATATCAAATAACCTACTTTTTAATAAAGCTTACGCTTAAAAACTCAATAGGACAATTAGTCTCAACACTCCCCCTCAAGCTGGAGCATAGATATCAATCATGCTCAGTTTGTCACAACATTTTGAGAAATTTGGTCTAGAAAGAGGCTTTGTAAACATATCTGCAACTTGGTCCTTCGACTTTAGATATTTGGTAGCGATATGACCAGCTTGAACCATATCTCTTACGTAGTGACAATCAACCTCAATATGTTTTGTTCTCTCATGAAAGACAAGATTGTTCGCTATATATGTGGTTGCCTTGTTATCACACATCATTGTCATGGGAGAGGAAATCTTCACCTCAAGATCGTTTAGTACAGTACGAACCCACATTAATTCAGCAGCAGTTTAGGCCATAGCCCTATATTCTGATTCTGCACTTACCTAGCAACCACATTTTGCTTATTACTTCTCCATGAAATTAGGTTATCTCCCATAAACACACAAAACCTTATGGTAGATTTTCTATCCACTACAGATCATGCATAGTCAGCATCAGAGTAAGCCACTATTTCCAGGGTTCCACCTTTCTTGAATAATAACTCTTTTCCAGGAGAAGATTTTAAGTACCTGAGAATCATTATTGTTGCATTCCAATGTACTTCAGTTGGTTTGTCCGTAAATTGGATAACTTTGCTTACTGCTAAAGCAATATCAGGTCTGGTCACAGTAACATATAGTAGCTTCCCTACCAATGAGCGATAGCTTTTGCTATCAACAGGTTTTGACCCTTCTTCAAACAACTGAACTTTATAGTCCATGGGAATATTTGCTGGTTTAGCTCCCAACATTCCAGTTTCTTTTAATAGGTCAAGAACATACTTCCGTTGAGACAGAACCATTCCTTCACGGCTCCTGGCAACTTCTATTCCCAGAAAATATCTAAGTGAACCAAGGTCTTTTGTAACAAAATGTTTTTAAAGATGAGCCTTTATAGCTTCAATATCTTTCATATCATCTCCTATAAGAATGATGTCATCCACATATACCACCATAACAACTATACCTAAGTTAGTTTTCTTAATAAATAATGTATGGTCTGCCGCCGACCTATTAAAGCCAAAACTTGACATCACTTCAAACAACTTTTGAAACCATGAACGCGGACTTTGTTTCAAACCATATATCGTCTTTCTTAATCTACACACCTTCTGACACTCCCCCGCAACCTCGAATCCAGGAGGTTGTTCCATGTATACTGTCTCAGTCAAATCCCCATATAGAAATGCATTTTTCACATCTAATTGACACAAACTCCATCCATGGTGAACAGCCACTGAAATAATAAGGCGAGTGGTACCCATCCACGCAACAGGAGAAAAAGTTTCAAAGAAGTCAATACCATAAGTCTGAGTATACCCTTTGGCTACTAATCTGGCCTTGTACCTTTCAATAGAACCATCTGATTTGTATTTTATTGTATATACTCATTTGCATCCAACAATGTCAACATCCACTGGGCAATCAACTAGATCTCATGTATATTGAGACATTAAGGCATCCATTTCTTCTTGCATGGCCAGCTTTCACCTGTTATCGAGCTCTGTCTGTTGATAGTTCAGAGGAATAGTTTTAGCAGATAAGGCTGAAACAAAAGCTTTGATCTGATTTCCAATTCTGACATCGAACACAAAATGAGATATGGGATATAAGGTACATTGTCGTGTCCCCTTCCGTAGAGCGATTGGCCTGTTATTATCATCATGAAGAGCACTGTTGTCAGTAATACTTACCTCAAGAGAAGAAGAAGATGAAGGCACTGGAGGGGATGGAGCTCTATGCACATATACCAATAGAGGATTATGAAATCGTGAAGGAGATAAAGGTTGGTTAGGTAATGGGGGCACAGATTCCAAAGGAAAAGGAGGTACAGGAAGTGGAAATAACTCAGCTGGATCAACTTGTATCTGAGTACAGGTACTAGAGTAATATGGAATGGATTCCAAGAAAGATACATCCGCACTGACATACTCTCGCCGAGAGATTGGATCATAACAACGATATCCCTTTTGATTTTTGAGATATCCTATAAACATGCATTTTGTAGCTTGAGCAGCTAATTTATCACGGTCAGGTCCAAGTTTGTGCACAAAACAAACACATCCAAATATTTTAGGTGAGAAAGAGAAGAATGAGGCATTTGGATTTAGGATATGTAGTGGAATTTGATCTCCCACGGAAGATGAAGGCATGCGGTTGATCAGATAACAAGCAGTGACAACATCACCCCAATATGACGCAGGAACATTTGATTGAATCATAAGGGTATGTGCGACATCAAGGTGTATGTGTTTTCGTCCAGCCACACCATTTTGTTGAGAGGAATAGGCAGAAGTAGTTTGGGGTAGAATGTCATAGTCTTGATAAAATTGCAACAAGACTTTTATTTTGAACTCAAGGGCATTATCAGTGCGAACAATCTTGACAGCAGATTCAAACTGAGTTTTTATTTCAAGAATTAAGGATTTGATAATACTTGAAACTTCAGATCTTTCTTTTATTAAAAACACCCATGACAACTTCGAGAAATCATCAACAATAACAAGATAATAACGACACTGAGTCCTAGTAGGAATCTTACTAGGACCTCATACATCTGCATGAAGAAGTTCAAAAACCTTGTGACTAGACTGACTCTGACTAGAAGGGAACGAACTACAATGATGCTTGCCCATCTGCCATGCTTCACACTGAAATGATGTAGTAGAAGGAATTTGAGGGAAGACATAACGAAGCTTTGACAATGAAGGATGACCAAGACGACGATGCCACTGAACAGGGTTGGATGAGTGTTCTACTGCAGCATAAACATTGCCCACTGGATGATGTAGGTAGTAGACTCCATTTTCTTCATAGCCTCCACCAATCTTCTTCCCCGTCAGCAAATCCTGAAAATGACAACTCATCAGGTCAAATATCACTCTACAGTTTAGTTCTTTGGTAAGACAGCTAACAGAGAGTAAACTTTGAGGAAATGAAGGAGCATGAAGAACATTTTTCAATTGCAAGGAGGAGGATATAGAAATATTTCCCTGACCAACAACTGGTGAAGAACTCCCATCTGCTAATGAGACTCCTCGATGAACAGTAATATCCTTTAGATCTGAAAAGAAAAGCGAATTCCCACACAAATGTCTGGATGCACCAGAGTCAATAATCCACTTACTATCATTCTGAAGAAGATGATTCCCTGTTGAGTAGGCCACACCCGCTACAGGAGAAGAGGAGCTTGAGGGACGAAGTGCTATCAGCTCATCATATTCTGATCAACTAAGGGTGATATTATCACTTGCAGAAGTATTGTCATTTGCATTTTCTACCTCTAGTGTAGTAACATTAGCTTTTGGAACATTATGCCTTGACGAAGAAGAAATTGGACGACCATGCTTATCCCAGCAGTGATCTTCTAAATGTTCAGATTTTTCACAGAAGGTACATTGAAATTTTCCTCTGCCTCCAATACCTCTTCCACAACCTCGTCCTCTAATATTCTGAATATTTCCACGTCCATAACCAGATGAGACAGCTAGAGCAGATGACTGAGACACAGGGTGACATTGTGGAAGAGAAATCACAAGTCTACTCAGACGATTATATGCATCATCAAGAGTAGGAACATCGGATCCAGTTAGCATTTGTACTTTTGCAACAGAGAATTCTGAAGACAAACCTGTGAGAAACCGAGCTATCATAGTCTGTTCTTGATGATCCTTTTGCTGCGAACAGCATAGAGGCCTGTGGGCATTGAGTCTTTCAAACGCTGCTTTGACAGAGGCATAATACTGAGTCAAGGTCTGATCTCCTTGCTGCAAATTATATATCTCCTGTTCGACTTGCAGGATACGACTCACATTAATTTCTTGAGAGTATGTATCTCAAAGATTGTCCCACATTTGTTTTGCTGTATTATAGTAAATTAGACCATCTGCAATATAAGGTTCGACACTATTCATGATCCATGACATAACGATGTCATTATCTTCGTCCCAAGTAATGTATTTTCCCACCATTTCATTCGGTTCATTTTCCAACAAAATATGTTTTTTACGATGTCCAGATACCGACATCATAAAAGTTCTGGACCACCTGACATAGTTAGTTTCATTCAATCTCACAGAAGAACCATACGAGAAAGGATTTGCAAAAGCCTTATACTCCCCAATATACTCATTTTTGGAATCAAATTTTGAAGTTTCACCCATACTGAATAGTACTAACAGGATATGGGAGATATTTGATGCTATTGCAGCTGCCAAAAAAAAATCGGATTCACTCACTTGAACATCGTGTTTTATAATCACACGTCAACCAAGTCCACGACTACACAAGGCTGCCACACCAGAAATAAATTCACGACAGGCTACAATTGACAGAAAACAGCGTGTTTCACGATCACGCGCCAACCAATTCCATGACCACACCTGACTATTCAACCCACGTCAGACACAATGGGAAAAACAACTCAGAAACATAGATCTGAGAAAGTCAGAACATCATCAAACACGACAACTTGTTCATGGTCTGATTTTAGCAGCTGCACTCAACACATAGATCCCACGACAGCCAAAAAAAACTTTCCACGAAATAGGAAATCTCGCCTGCTGCTTCCACGACACAGCTGCACTCAACACATAGATCCCACGACAGCCAAAAAAAAAACTTTCCACGAAACAGGAAATCACGCCTGCTGCTTCCACGACACAGACAAAAAAAAATATTAACATGCTGCTTCCACGACACAAAAGTTACGCCTGCTGAAAAAAAAAAACTACTTCCACGAAACAAGAATCACGACTGTTGCTTCCACGACACAGAAATTAAAAAAAACTTATTAACATGCTGCTTCCACGGCACAGAAATCACGCCTGAAAAAAAAAACTCCTTCCACGAAACAGAAAATCACGCCTACTCTGCCGTAACACCCAACTTGGCTGCAATAGATCTGTAGATCTGATTACAGATTTGTGTCATGACCTTAGTCAGACATCAGATCTGTGATCAGATCTATGCAATTAGATAAATAAAAATAACTACACCTGTTTACGATTTGGTGTAGGGCGATCACGTTTTCAGGCTCCCGAGATCCACTACTCTGATACCATGTGGAAACTTGAATGAGGAGCACCAGAGCCGAGGCAGACGAAAGGAGAGAGAGAGAGAGAGAGAACTCGTTATTTTTTTTAATGCTTAGGGCTAATCTCCTCTAAGTTAAATAGAGAGAAGCCAATAAAAGAAATTACATACAAGTCCCTCCTTAATTATGAAATATCAAATAACCTACTTTTTAATAAAGCTTAAGCTTAAAAACTCAATAGAACAATCAGTCTCAACATCGAGAATCATTCGAGTTGGATCGGATCGCCTAGTAACTAGGCCACTGATCCAGCCCAAACCTTTTTAACCAGGTTTGAGCGTGGATCGGCCAAGAATCGCCCAACTCAACTGACTCGGGCTGAGTCAACCGATTCAGGACTGAGACACGGCTCGGTGAATCAAGACGGATTTACAGTGTCATCACAGATTTTGAACAGGTTTGTTTCGATCTGAACCGGTTCACCGCTTTAAAAGTAAGTTTTTTTCGAGAAGGGTCTCGTTCTCTCTCACCTATTCTCGTTCTCTTTCGCCCCTTCTGCAACTCCAACCCTAGGGCGATGACCATCGACCACCGACAATTACCATCTGTTGCATTGTCGACAGCCATCGTCTGTCGCGCCTCCGATAGCCAGGTGCTCTCTCTCTCTCTCAAAGGCGAGCATTTGAGAGGCTCGATGCTCGCTTGTCTGAGAGGCAAGAGAGAGAGAGCATCAACTCAGCTCTTAGAGTCTCACCTCTAACAGATGAAATGATGCTCTCTCTCTCTCTCTCTCTCTCTCTCTCTCTCTCTCTCTCTCTCTCTCTCTCTCTCTCTCTCTCTCTCTCTCTCTCTCGGACAAGCAAGCATCAAGCCTCTAAAAAAAACTAGGTCCTAACCCGTCCGAGTTACCAAGTCGACCCGCTAACCCACGAGTCAAGGGTCGAGTGATCCGAGTCACGGGTTTGCCAACTATGTTATGCATGAAAATACCTTCAAGATATGTATTGTTTAAAAGATATTGCCCATGTGTGAAATCTTCAAAACAAAGTAAGGATTATGACCCAAGGGGATATGAGCATCCGTAAATATTATAATACTATATCCCTTCTTTGGGATGAACTAGCCTAACTCGAGCTCAAATAGGATTGTCCTATAGACATAGAGCTTTGTGAGAAGAAAGTAAAGGCGGAGCATTTCTATCAATTTGTCAATGATCATAGACACGAATTTTAGGATACTAAGTGATGCAGGGTAGGACCCGATTGGTCCCAGCGTGCCACTCGATCCACCACACAGGGCAGATGCAAGACCCCGTGGAGATAACTCACCTGCAGGGACGGAGCCACGACACAGGGAGGTACCCCTGCGCACCTACGTCAGGCGTGGTGGATCTCGCACGCCCCAGAACCAGCTGCAAAGGGAGACTGAACCGGATCGTGGGTCGGATCCAAACCTGGATCCACGACCCGGTCCAGTAAACAGTCTTTAAAAGGCTGTCTAGGGTTGCGTGAAGAGCATTGAAGATTAAAAGAAGCCCAGCCGACTTTTCTTTTGCTGCAGTTTTCCCTTCTTTACTGATTTCCTGTTTTCCATTGCATTCTTCCCTGTTTATTGCATTTCTTTTATTGTTTATTGAAACATTTCTGAGTTAATAAAAAAATCAGTCCCACCGATTCACGGTGGGCCATTATTTTCTCTCCTCCTTCAACGTGAGTTGCATCAAAGTGGTATCAAAGCAGCGGGCGTCCCGACTTCATCAGCGGTATGGCTCTTGAGGAGGGAACCGATCCAGTACAAGGCGAAGCGCGTGAGGAGGCGAGCAGCGAAGACCCAATGCTGCGTGTCATGGAGGTGTTGACAAAAATACAAGAAAATGTGGTGCGTATCAGTCGGGACGTGGCAACCATATCCCGGCGACTGGATGGGGTCGAAGGCCGAGTCGCTGCCCTTGAGTCGCTGGTGGATTCCACTGCGACCTCAAGGCAAAGACTGGAGGGTGCACTGAAGGTCGTAGCAGACGCGGCAGCAGTCCAGCCGACGTTCTGTCAACCAGACTGTGTTGCTGCTCCACGACCAGCAGATCCTCCTCCACTCCCAGGTACGACAGCCACGGCGTCACACGGAACAGGTACCCCCCATCCGAACCAAGAAGGTAGGGCAGGGCAACCCCATGTCGTTGGTACAGTATCGCCCTGGCCTCGAGTCATGGGGGCTATACCACCGGCTGGGCTGGGCCTGCAGGAACCCAGCGACACACCGGGTCCTGCCACAAATTTTGGTCCGAGTGCACCCCAGACCAAGGCTCGGTTTCCTGTGGGTTTGCCGCAGGTAGGGTTGGGTCCGCAAGGACCCAGCAGTACGCAGGACCCCGCTGCGGGCCCCAGCGCAGCAACCCGACCCCGGAAAGAGTTGTTTCTCCCCCCTGGTCCCGCGCGCAGAAGCATTGCGATAACCAGCCAGCGGGTGGAACCTGGCGAACCCGTGTGGATGGGTCCGAACCCGAAAGGGTCCGGGCCGGAACAGTTTTCAGCAGGACCCAGGCCTGGATTTCGGGGACCATCCGTTGGGTCCCTGGGAGCAGGTCTGGGATCCGAACCCCCTTACCCAGCCAATCCAATTGGGTTTGGTTCGCGGTCCATCCCGAACCAAACCCAACCCATTAGTTTCGAACCCACAATCGAATCCAATACCGACCCAGACCCATATCGGACCCGGACGGAGCTCCAGATTGGATTTGAGCCGGGTCAGAACCAGACCCATAATCTCTTGGATCGGGGATCGAGTTCAGACCAAGCCTATTATCCCCAAAACTCGAACCTCGATCCCTCCCATCCCTATCTGGGTCCGACGAGTAGTGTAGGAGTGGGCCCGATTCACATTCCATCGGGCGAGTCAACCCATCCATATACCAACCAAGGCCCATACCCAAACCCAAGCCAACCCGTTTATCCAAACCAAGGCCCATACCCATACCCAAACCCAAACCAACCCGTTTACCCAGACTTGACCCAAAACCCAACTCAATATCCGGCCCAACCCCATATTCCTAACCCACAACCATATTATACCAATTCTACCCGTCCGGAACCAGAACCTCAACCGAACCTTCCCCCGAACCTTGGACTTCCCGTCATTCCAGTACCCTCATACCGGCCACAGATGGTGCCCGCCCACGGGCAAACCCGACCAAGGCAATGTCAGTCGGAACCGGCGCGCCCCGACCGCCGACCCCCCATCAGGAGAGATCGACAGCACCAGCATCCTGGCGAACAATACCATCGTATGGGCAATGAAGCAGTTTGGGACGACGACATTTTCTGGAACGAGCATCCGGCAGGGATAGTGGAGCCGCGACAACAGAGACCACCAGACCATTCTTCCACCTATGGCGTGAAATTGGATCTTCCGGAGTTTGCGGGGCGATTCGACGCAGAACAGTTTTTCGACTGGTCTTATGCAGTGCAGTTTTTCTTCGATTATCACACAGTTGCTGAACATCGTCGTGTTTCGTTAGCTTCTACACGATTGAGAGGCCTAGCACAGACATGGTGGGTGGAGTTACAACGATCAAGGGAGCGGCAGGGATTAGAACGCGTACAGTCGTGGGAGGAAATGCAAAGACTGATGCAGTCAAAGTTCGTGCCTTCGGATCACGCCGAGCGAGCCTACAAGGAATACCTGACCCTGCGCCAAGGTTCCCGAACTGTAGCAGAGTACACCGCGGAGTTCCATCGTCTTTCCCTGCGTGTGCAGATCGAGGAAACAGCTCGCCAGCAGGTCACGAGGTACATTTCGGGTCTCCGCCCTGCTATCTCTGATGATTTTAGTTGTGTCACAGTCGAAACATTAAGCCAGCAGTTATGCCATGAACATCGAGGACAAGCTGAAGCGGAGGCAGGAATATCGGACGACCCGTAGTGAGCCCTCCAACCGACCCAAGCCGAGTTTCCCAACCAGGGGAGCAAGCTCCCCTAGTGACTCAAAACCTAGGACCGACCTTAGCAAATCTGACCAGTCAGGTCCAGCTTTCCACACCCGGTCCAAAACCAAACCTACTGAGTCAACCCTTCGTTGCTTTAGGTGTCAAGAGTTAGGACATGTCGCGTCCAAGTGTCCGACCGTGAGCAAGAACACTCATCTAGTTGAAGGGATTGTCGAGTCCGCAAGTGAGAGTGATAGTGAGGACAATTCATTAGTTGAGGTTGAGGATGAGCGGGGAGTTATAGAGTTCGACGGCAACGTCGAAAGTTTGTTGTCCATCCGTCATGTGTTGACCACACCCCGAGAATTGACCCCATCGAAATGGCTAAGGAACAACATTTTTCGGACTCGATGCAACTGTGAAGGTCACGCGTGTGATGTCATCATTGACACCGGAGCATGTGAGAACATGGTATCTGAGAGTGTGGTGTCTACCTTGAAACTCAACACCGAAACGTTATCCCAACCCTATAAGATGGCCTGGTTCAAGAAAGGAAATGAGGTTCCCATCACTCAGCGTTGCCTAGTCCGGTTTTCCATGGGGGAACACTACCACGATGAGGTGTGGTGTGATGTGGCCCCTATGCATGCGTGTCACATTCTTTTGGGACGTCCCTGGCAGTTTGATCGCCAGACCACTCACGATGGCCGCAAGAACACTTACTCTTTTATCTTTAATGGCCATAAGATCGTCCTTCTACCAATCCGGGAGACGGGTTTCCCCACAGTTGACAAACCCGAGCGAGTCCCCCGACTCGCAGGCCTCTCGTACCGGCTTTTCCTGGACCACTGCCAGGAAGATGGCTATTGTTATGCCCTAGTGGCTAAGCCAGTAACGAGTTCACCTGTGTCCATTCCCGCGGATGTTGCCCCTCTTCTCGAGGAATTCCGCGACGTTATGCCGGATGACCTTCCTGATGGATTACCTTCGACAAGGGTGGTTCAGCATGCCATTGATTTTGTACCCGGGTCGAGTCTACCCAACCTTCCAGCTTATCGCATGAACCCCTCCGAACACGCGGAGTTGTTAAGACAGGTTCAGGAATTACTGAAAAAGGGTTTCATTCGTGAGAGTGTTAGTCCTTGTGCCGTGCCTGCCTTACTCACTCCCAAGAAAGATGGGTCCATGCGCATGTGTGTCGATAGTCGTGCGATCAATCGCATTACCGTCAAGTACCGTTTTCCCATTCCTCGTCTAGATGATATGTTTGATATGTTATCCGGTGCCTCCATTTTCTCTAAAATTGATTTAAAAAGCGGATATCATCAGATTCGGATACGCGAGGGAGACGAGTGGAAAACAACATTTAAGACACGTGATGGATTGTACGAGTGGTTAGTTATGCCGTTTGGGTTGTCTAATGCCCCCAGTACCTTCATGAACATGATGACCCAAGTTTTGCGTCCGTGTCTTGGGAAGTTCGTTGTTGTCTACTTTGACGACATCTTGGTCTATAGTTCTTCATTGTCTGATCATTTGAGTCACCTGCGTCAAGTCTTAGATATTTTGAGAAAGGAAAAATTGTATGCCAATGCCAAGAAGTGTGAGTTTATGACATCCAGTGTCGTGTTCTTAGGGTTTATTGCATGGTTGCCAGTTGAGGAAGCGGGAGCGGGAAGCGATACGGGAAGCGGGAGCGGGAAGCGAGGCACTTTCAAAATTTTAGGAAGCGGGGAAGCGGGGGACCACTTAGGAGCGATTCGGGAAGTGTCTCGGAAGCGACCTAGGAAGCGTCTCGGAAGCGACATAGGAAGCGTCTCGGAAGCGAGGGGGAAGCGAAAAAAATAAAAATAAAAAATAAAAAATACAAAAAAATTGAAAAAAACAGGGGAAGCGTGGGGGAAGCGAGGGGGAAGCGTGGGGGAAGCGAGGGGGAAGCGCGCTTCCCATTAAAGGGAAGCGCGTCCACCATTAAAGGGAAACGCGTCCCCCATTAAAGGGAAGCGCGCTTCCCAAAAAAGGGGGACGCGCTTCCCAAAAAAGGGGACGCTTCCCCCCACGCTTCGGAAGCGCGACGTTCCGCGCTTCCGAAGCGCGCTTCGGGGAAGCGCGCTTCCCCTTTTAGCTAGGCGCTTCCGGTAACTCTGGTTTATTGTGTCTTGTGATGGCGTCAAGGCCGACCCCGCTAAAGTCCGAGCGATTGTCGATTGGCCTACCCCAAAGACTATAGGAGAGATCCGTAGTTTCCACGGGTTAGCCACCTTTTACCGACGTTTCGTGAGAAATTTTAGTACCCTTATGGCCCCCATCACAGAGTGCCTAAAAGGTACTAGCTTTCATTGGACGCCAGCGACGAGCAAAGCCTTTACGATCATCAAGGACAAAATGACCAGTGCCCCTGTCTTAGCCCTCCCCGATTTTAGTGCAGTCTTTGAGGTTGAATGTGATGCCTCTAAAGTGGGGATTGGCGCCGTCTTGAGTCAGAATCGTAGGCCTGTCGCCTTCTTTAGCGAGAAGCTAACCCAGGCCAGGTGCCAATACTCCACTTACGATGTTGAGTTTTATGCCGTTGTACAAGCCCTTCGTTATTGGAGGCATTATCTCATTTACAAGGAATTTGTCTTGTACACGGATCATGAGGCATTGAAGTACCTGAATAGTCAGAAAAAGTTGAGTGTCCGTCATGCCAAGTGGGTCAGCTTCTTGCAAGAGTACACCTTTTCGCTTCGGCATCAATCGGGTACCCTGAACAAGGTGGCTGACGCTCTTAGTAGGAAGAACAGCCTGTTGATGACTATGTCGGTGCAGGTCATAGGTTTTGAACAATGCAAAGAGTTATACTCTACGGACCCTGATTTTCACAAAGTCTGGGAAGGATGCACCTCTTCCGCTCGTAACCTTGATCCCCGTTTTTGTATTCATAATGGTTATCTCTTCCGTGGCAATCAATTATGTGTACCCAATTTCTCTCTCAGGCTTCAGTTGATTTCTGAATTACATGAAGGTGGGTTAGCAGGGCATTTCGGGCATGATAAGACGTTCGCTCTCTTAGATGAACGATACTTTTGGCCCAAAATGCGCAAAGATGTTGCCAAGTTTATCCAAGGCTGTCATGTGTGTCAAGTGTCCAAGGGTCATCGTCAGAATAGTGGTCTGTACACCCCGTTACCCATTCCTGAGCGACCGTGGGAGCATGTGTCCATGGATTTTATTGTGGGCCTTCCCCGTACACCACGTCGTTTTGATTCAATTTTAGTCGTTGTTGACCGGTTCTCCAAAATGGCTATCTTTATCCCGTGCAAGCGCACCACCGATGCCTCTTTAGTCGCTTCATATTATTTCAAAGATGTTGCCCGTTTCCACGGTCTACCTCACACAATCACTTCCGATCGCGATACGCGTTTTATGAGCCATTTTTTGAAGTCGCTATGGGCCCTGTTGAAAACTAAGCTCCAGTTCAGTAGCGCGTATCACCCCCAGACTGATGGCCAAACCGAAGTCGTGAACCGCACCTTAGGAAATTTATTACGGAGCTTAGTGGGTGAAAATGTCAAAACTTGGGATCTCGTTCTGCCTCAAGCCGAGTTCGCCTATAACAACTCCATTAACCGGTCCACTGGTAAATCCCCGTTCCAAGTAGTGTATGGTCGTTCTCCCACCCATGTCGTTGACCTCGCCCCTGTGTCAGATCTCTCAGCTCCAGCTCCGGATGCCTTTGATGTCGTTGAATATATGCGTGACATTCACAGACAAGTCCGGGCCAAACTTGTTGAAAGCTACGAGACCTACAAAGCTTTCATAGATCAGGGTCGTCGTGATGTCCATTTCGAGGTTGATCAACTTGTCTGGGTGTACCTGCGTCCAGAGCGTTTTCCTGTCGGTACCTATAGCAAATTAAGTCCTAAGAAGTATGGCCCCTTTAGGATCCTCCAGCGGTTAGGTTCAAATGCTTACCTCCTTGAGCTGCCCGATGATTGGCATATTTCCCCTATTTTTAACGTGGCTGATCTATATGCTTACTGTGGCGACAACAAGTCGACAGAGCCGACTTCTTCCCAACCAGGGGCGAATGATGCAGGGCAGGACCCGATTGGGCCCAGCGTGCCACTCGATCCACCACACAGGGCAGATGCAAGACCCCGTGGAGATAACTCACCTGCAGGGACGGAGCCACGACGCAGGGAGGTACCCCTGCGCACCTACGTCAGGCGTGGTGGATCTCGCACGCCCCAGAACCAGCTGCAAAGGGAGACTGAACCGGATCGTGGGTCGGATCCAAACCTGGATCCACGACCCGGTCCAGTAAACAGTCTTTAAAAGGCTGTCTAGGGTTGCGTGAAGAGCATTGAAGATTAAAAGAAGCCCAGTCGACTTTTCTTTTGCTGCAGTTTTCCCTTCTTTACTGATTTCCTGTTTTCCATTGCATTCTTCCCTGTTTATTGCATTTCTTTTATTGTTTATTGAAACATTTCTGAGTTAATAAAAAAATCAGTCCCACCGATTCACGGTGGGCCATTATTTTCTCTCCTCCTTCAACGTGAGTTGCATCACTAAGTCTTCTCATCTCTTCTATAGAGGTGGTATTCCTTATATTGTTGAGACACTTGAAGAATTAACTATGGAGGAAAATAGGCTAAAAAAACATACTTGCAAAGATGAAGATTCTATGTTAGCCATGTCTAGGCCCAGAAACCATATACGAATCTACCAACCTCCTCATTTTGGAAGATCCTCCAATGATTATGAGACCAAAAAAGAGATAATTTGTCATTTTTGCAACGAACTGGGTTACATCAAACCTTTTTACCCAAAGAGAATAAAAGAGAAAAGAGAAGAAAGTAAAGTGGCTTATGTGGGTCTCTTGTTCGAAAAAAGTGGCATTGATGAAGGCTAAAAAAACATTGAGGATCAATGTCTCTTTCTCAATTAATGAAGGCTCTTCAACCACTCTTCAAAAATCAAGCATTTTCACTCTCCAAGGCCTTGGTGTCCACATGTGGTGATCCCGATAAGTCTTCTTGGATCCTTGATTCTAATGCATTATTATCTGAATGTTATGATAACTCTAATGATTCCTATGTATCTACCGTCAATGGAATCTCTTTAAAAATCAAAAGTTTTAGTATTTTATAAGATTTTTCTAAAAATACTCAAAAAATTTATGTTTCAAATGTTACAATAGCATTCAAATAAAATTTATATTTTTTATCGGTTTCTCAAATTACCGACCATGGATGTAAGATCTCATTTTCATCTAGTGGTTGCTTGGTGCAAGGTTTTCATTTCGGGAAGCCAATTGGGTGAGGTTATAGAAGAGGGGATCTCTACTTCATGGACAATCTATATTTACCAAATCAAGCATTTTGTAACCTTGTTGAAAAGAAAGATATAAAAAATTAGGACATCTAAGTATGTCTAAATTGCATTTGTTTTCGTTCCTTGAAATTTGTAATGAAAAGGATTTTGTTTGCATCTATGGATCTTTTGAACCTAAATATAGAGCATGCCTCATGACCATTCACTCGTACGAAGAACCATCTTCTTTTAATAAAGCTAAGAATCATCGTGAATGAATTTATGAAGAATGAATTAGAAGACCTAGAAAAGGCTAAAACTTGAGTTCAAACATTACCCTTAAGAAAGAAACTCATAGGATTTACATGGGTTTACAAAGTTAAAACCAAATGTGATGGATAATTAAAAAGATACAAAGTTAGGTTAGTAGCCAAAGGATACAGTCAAGCATATGGGATAGACTATGAAAAAACCTTTACCCCGGTGGCTAGGATGACTATTGTTATAATACTTGCAGCCATAGTATCATAGAAAATTGCTTATTTACCAAATGGATCTAAAAATATTTTTCTTAATGAACACCTTAATGAAGAAGTTTATATGTAACCTCCTCTAGGATTAGATTGTGCAAGGCCTTATATGGCTTGAAACAAGCTCCTAAGGCCTGGTATGATTGTTTTAGCAGTGTGATGGTTCAATTGAGAATTAAATTATGTTATACAGAAACAGTCTTGTTTATTAAGTCTTTTGATGTAGGTATAGTGATTTTACTTCTTTATGTTAATGACATGATCATCACAAGTGGTGACAGACATGGAGTTTGTCATATTAAATATATTCTTAAAACTAATTTTGATATGACAGATCTTGGCTTTCTTTGTTATTTTCTCTGTATATAAGTAGTCTACTAACTTCATGGTTATCTATTGTCACAGACTAAGTATGTAAAGAGATAATTGTTCGATTAGGAATCTTTGATGAAAAAGAGTTGATACTCCAGAGGTCATAAATGCAAAAATGAAGAAAGATGATGGAGAACCTTTGAAGGATCCAACTCCATATAAACAGATGAATGAAGCATTAACCTATCTTTATATTACTAGACCTGATATTGCACATGCCATTCATTATGTTAGTCAATTTCAGCATTCTCCCACTACAATATATATGAGTGTTGTAATGAGGATTATTCGATATATTAAAAATACTATTAATCATGGATTATTTTTATCTTCTTCCCTATTAGAAGTAATTGTTTTTATAGATTCTGATTGGGGAGGAGATGTAAATGATCGTCGCTCAACCATATGTTTTTGTGTCTTTGTAGGTAACTCCTTAATATTGTGAAAATGCAAGAAACAACAAAAGGTGCTCTTATCCTCTACAGAAGCAGAATACCGGGCTAATGGCAACTATTACTTGTAAACTAGTGTGGTTGAGGCAATTGCTAAAAGACTTGGGAGTTTACATAACAGGACCCTCAAGATTATGTTGTGATAACAAAAGTACATTAAAGGCAATCATACCTTTCATGAGATAACCAAACACATAGAAATAAACTACCACTATGTTCGAAAAGAGTTTTTGAAGAAGACCATACATTGTCGTATGTAACATATGAATATCAATTGTCAGACTTCTTCACCAAGGCTCTTCCCTCTCTCAAATTTCACTTTCTACTTAGCAAACTCTCGGTTGTGATGTTGTGAGTTTGAGGGGGGTGTTAAAATATGTAATTGTTATATATATTTATATATTTCTCTTTTATATATATATATATATATATATATATATTTTTTTTTTTACATTTTTGCCCCTGCCGCACCCCCGCACCCGGGTTTTTTGGAAGTGCCGAATCCCCGCACCCGCACCCATGTGGCATAGCTTGTGCCTTATTGTGGCTTGTGTTTGTGCCTCTTGTGAGGTGTGTGGGTTCATTCCTTGTTTCATTACATATACAACATAATCTAACACATGTACATCTTCAATAGGGCTGCAGATCTTGACTTGTGCATCAATCCAGTCCAACCTTAATACGACCGGACCTGGACTCACTCAATTAGATCTGACATGTTCATTAGGTCAGATAAAGTAAACCACAAGACATCTACTGAGATGATTGAAATACATTATACATCAAATTCTGTTATCCTACTGGACTATTTTCATCTTCATATCAATCAAATTATGCATCAAGCATCATAGTGTTAAAAGTCAAGTTTTTCTAGTTGCTGAAAAAAGAACTTACGTCAATCAAAAGTATCCATAAGATATCATGGATATGCCTCCATCAGTTTTTCAGAGATAGTTGTATCCTTTGTATTTGAATAAAACGTTCAAACTCTTCCACTACTGAATTCTTGAGCTTAAAATCTTCCCATGAAGGAACTTGAAGTACAAAATTCTCTCATCAGGAAATTTTTCACTGCCTAGCTCTTGAGTTAGAAATCTCCAACAACTTCCTGGAAAGAACTTAGAGCAAGAAGTTCCCTGATACTGTTAAAATGTAATATAGATATATATATAATAATAATATATTATTATTATATATATATATATATATATCTATTATTTTTATTTTTTATTTTCTTTTAATTTATTGTACAATAAATATTATCTAGTTCGTATGAATCGTATCGAACTAGACAATATCTAGTTTGGTTAAGTTCCACTTGGAACTTAACCAAATACAGAACTAGTCCAACAGCTAGAAGGGAGAGCTCTTTATGAGCTCTCCCATTAGCTCTTGTATAAATAGGGGTGTAGCCCCCTTGTAAACTTCACTTCTTGTAATGCTTTTCAAGCATCCTTTTGACATAAATAAAATTATTTATTTATGTGTGTGTTGTTCCTATTTTACCCTTTTTAAGGGTTTTGCTTAAAGTGTCTTTTAGACACTTCGTTCGATCATTCCAAGGGCGTTCGTGGAAGACCACCATTTCATTACATGGTATCAAAGCTAGGGGAATATTAAATCTTTGAGAAAAGCTGCATCGGTTTCCGTGCCCTTTGCAAAAGTGTTTCGCCGCTTGAAGGAAAGTGTTTTATCACTTCCATCATCAATTTTAGAGGAACCTTTTCGGAGATGATTTTCTTTCATTGTTAGTTCTTCAATAGTTTCAAAAATGGAGGGAATCTTTCTCCGATGAAGGAGGGCCGATTTGGTGGTTTCAAATTCCCGCCTTAACCCAGTTATAAATTGGTAAAAGTGTTCAGCATCAAGTTGCTTTTGGCGAAGCTCAATGTCTTCGGCACAATGCCACTTTGGTTCTAAGAGAGAAAGTTCCTCCCAAAGTTCCGACAACCCATTGTAATATTCACGAATCGTTTTATCACCTTGAGTCATTATTCAAATCTTTTCTTGGAGGTTGCACACATGTGCAATATCTTTAAGGGAATACATATTTTTAAGGTATTCCCATGCCTTATCGGCATGAATAAATTTGGCAAGGCTTGAACATTTTTTAATGTCAATGCTATTGATAAGCCATGACATTATTTTTGCATGAGTCATTCTTCACTCTTTCCATTTTTTCTCATAAGAGGCTAGGGCATTGATTTTTTCTTCTTCCGATAGAGGAACCTCTTTATCTCCCTCTTTTTTGGTAAGAGATAGTTTAGGTTCCGAATCGGAACCATCCACAATCCCCCATAAACCTTTTCCCCATATATGGTGCTTCATGATAGAAGCCCATGTTACATATTTTGTGTCACTTAACTTCATGAGAATGATGGTGACTTTATCATTGTCATCCATCGATTACAAGGGGAGAGAAAGAATAGGGATAGAAGAGAAGAACAATAAAAGAATGAAAAAGGAAAGGATACAAGATGTGGGAGCTCATCTAGGCCTGGGAATCACACTTGCACTTACAGGCCACCTCATTTTGGGAGGCAAAATAGCGAGTTTGATAAAAGAAAGGTGATTTGTCATCACTGTTATGAACCGGGGCATTATAGACCTCAATGTCCAAAATTAAAGAAAAGAGATGAAAAGAAGGTTGCATCAGTTGAAGAATAAAAAGATCATGATGCACCTGTTTCTATGGCTCAACTTATGGAGATCCTTCAGCCTCTTCTTCAAAGGGTCTCTTCTTTCGTTGAAGTCTTAACTGGAGCGGCAGTTGCATCTGTTTTCGGTCCAGGTAACTTTCCTTGGCTTTTAGATTCTGGTGCCTCATTTCATATGACCTCACATTATAAATGCTTATCTGAATGTCTTAAAAATAACTCAAGTATTTCAAAAGTCTTTACAGCAAATGGAACATCTCTTGAAATAAAGAGAATTGGGTGTTTTGAAAAACACAAAACTTTTTGTGTTCCAGAAGTTAGATATATCCCAAAACTTAATTTGAATCTTTTATCTGTTTCTCAAATTTATGATTATGGATGTAATATATCATTCTTTTCTGGTAGTTGTTGGATACAGGATCGCCAGTCAGAGAAGCTGATTGGGGAAGGCCATAGAGAAGGAGGACTATATTACATGGATTTTTTTGAGCTACCCAAGAATGTTTTTTGCTTAAATGTTCAAAAATTGGAAACAGACTTATGGCACAAAAGACTTGGCCATCCTCATATGTCTAAAATCCAATATTTTCCAAATTTGGGAAAGTTCTGTAAATCTGAAAATTTTGCTTGTAAAGACTGCATTCTTGGAAAAATAAAAAGATTACATTTTTCTAGTAGAACTTTTGTCTCTTCAAAACCACTTGAGTTAATACATTCGGATGTTTGGAGACCCGCACCAGTAATTTCTAAAGGTGGTTTTGCATATTATGTCATCTTTATAGATGATTTTACTAGACATACGTGGATTTATTTTCTTAAACACAAATCCGAAGTTTTTACTCACTTTCAAATATTTCATAAAATAGTCACAAACAAATGTCAAAGTAATGTCTCTATTTTTCGCACTAATTCAGGGAGAGAATTTATGTCTAGAGAGTTTAAAAACTATCTTATTTCATATGGCATTATTCATCAATGATCTTGCCCTAACACCCTGCAGCAAAATGGTCTTGCAGAACGCAAACATCGTCACATTATGGAGACCACTCGGACTTTGCTAATAGCAAGCCAAGTGCCGAAAGGGTTTTGGGCAGAAGCACATTTAACTGCTACTTATCTCATAAACCGAATGCCATCTTCTTCTTTAGAAAACATATCTCCGGTTGAAAAACTTTATACCTTAGCTCCAGACTAAGAGTATTTGGTTGCAAATATTTTGTATTTACAAACAAAAACCATAAATTCTCCCCTCGTGCAATCTCATGTGCCTTTTTAGGATATGCCGAAAACCAAAAAGGGTACAGATGTTACGATGTTCAAAATAATAAATTATATGTGTCAAGGAATGTGACCTTTCTTGAAAAGGAGAATTTTTTTTAAAGTGAAAAAACACAAGGATATTACTGAATATTCCTTTTTAATTGACTTAACTTCCAAATCCGATGAAGAAGATTTTGAATATAGTTTTGACAATGACCAAAGCCCTACTAGCTTTGATCTTGATACTGAAGATCAAACTAGTAGGGATGTTAGTCTTCAGTATTTAAGACGAAGAATTGGAGAGCAACGCCCTCCATGCGCGTTAGAAAGATTTTCTGAAGTTTCTCCTCGTAGGACTTCTAGAATCTCTAGACCCCCCGGAAAGTTTGTGTCCTATGAATCTTTTTCGCCCTCATATAGGGCAGCTCTTGCTTTAATTCAATCCTATGTTGAACCTTCCTCATATTTTGAAGCCAAAAATCATGCAGAATGGATTGAAGCTGTGAAATTAGAGCTAGATGCTTTAGAAAAAGCCAATACTTGGTTCATCCAAGACCTATCTCTTGGAAAGAAACCTATAGGTTGTCGATGGGTCTATAAAGTCAAAACCAAAAGTGATGGGACCCTAGAAAGATACAAGGCACGTCTTGTAGCCAAAGGCTACGCTCAAGAGTATGGCATTGATTACGAGAAAACCTTTGCTCCTGTGGCTCGAATGACCACAGTTCGAACTTTAATTGCCTTAGCCTCTATTAAGAAATGGCCTATATTTCAAATGGACGTTAAAAATGCATTCTTAAATGGGAGCCTTATTGAAGAAGTATACATGGAAGCTCCTCCTGGTATTAGTCTTCCTAAGGGTAAAATTCTTTGTCTTGAGAAAGCGCTTTATGGTCTTAAACAGGCACCAAAAGCATGGTATGACAGGTTTAGTCATAGTATGACTAATATTGGTTTTCGTTCTGGTTTGACTGACACTGTCTTGTTTATTAAGCAATCTGATGCAGGTATCATTATCCTTCTTCTTTATGTGGATGATATGATCATCACTGAAGGTGACAAACAGGGAGTTGCTAATATCAAAACTCTTCTTAAAACTCATTTTGAGATGTCTGACCTAGAACTATTACGATACTTCCTAGGCATAAAAGTTGCTTATTCTCCTAGAGGGTATTTGATTTCTCAAACTAAATTTGCTTTTGACATTGTTTGCAGGTCTGGCAACTCAGATGAAAAGAAAATAGATACTCCAGAAATAGTTAATGTTAAGATAAAAATTGATGATGGAAAACGACTTAAAGGTCCTACTCCATTTAGACAACTTGTTGAAACTCTTTCCTACCTTTCTATCACTCGGTCAGACATTGCACATGCTATCCACACAGCTAATCAATTTCAATATGCTCTCACCTTTGCTCACATGGGAGCAGTCTTACGCATTATTAGATATTTAAAGAGTTCTCTTTCACAAAGACTTTTTTTGTCTGCATCATCTTCTTTAGATTTAATTGTTTATACTGATGTTGACTGGGGAGGTGATCCTAATGATAGACACTCAACCACTGGTTTTTGTGTGTTCTTAAGTGAATCTCTCATATCGTGGAGGTGCAAGAAGCAGCAGAAGGTCTCTCTTTCCTCAACTGAAGCCGAATATAGAGCTATGGCAACCACCACAATGGAAGTTGTTTGGCTCCAAAGACTGTTAGCTGACATGGGAGCTGAAGCAACACAGGCCTCGTGCATGTGCTGTGACAATAAGAGTGAAATCTACATCGCAAGCAACAGGACCTTTCATGAACGCACAAAACACATAAAGATGGATTGTCACTATGTTCGAGAGGAGTACCTACACGGCACCATTGATCTGTCATATGTTACATCTGAGTACCAACTAGCAGATTTCTTCACCAAACCTTTTGCGGCTCCCAGATTTCACTTCCTCTTAGACAAACTTTCGCTCATTGTACCGTAAGTTTGAGGGGGAGTGTTAAAATGTAATATAGATATATATAATAATAATAATATATATTATTATTATTATATATCTATTATTTTTATTTTTTATTTTCTTTTAATTTATTGTACAATAAATATAATCTAGTTCGTATCGAACTAGATAATATCTAGTTTGGTTAAGTTCCACTTGGAACTTAACCAAATACTAGCGGTTGAAACAAGTCCAACAACTAGATAGCCGTTCGACTAGTCCAGCAGCTAGATTTCTAGCAGTTGGACTAGTCCAACAGCTAGAAGGGAGAGCTCTTTTAGCTCTTGTATAAATAAGGGTGCAGCCCCCTTGTAAACTTCACTTCTTGTAATGCTTTTCAAGCATCCTTTTTACATAAATAAAATTATTTATTTATGTGTGTTGTTCCTATTTTACCCTTTTTAAGGGCTTTGCTTAAAGTGTTTTTTAGACACTTCGTTCGATCATTCCAAGGGCGTTCGTGGAAGACCACCATTTCATTATAGATACAAGGGACATGTGCTAAAGTTATTCAACAAAGTGCAATCAGTGTAGTTGGTGTAGGATGGACCCATTCAGGTTATAGAAGTTCTACTTGCCGTATATAAGAGCGTTGGTAAGATGTTATGAACTCCAATATTATTAACTGAATTAGCAAAGAAACCATGTAAGATGGGTATTTCTGAAAGAATGCTGTACCGTGTCAATATTGCTACTGCATGGGTATGGGTCAGACCAGTGGTGGATCTGGCTCAATGCAAACCCCATGTGCGATGATTTTCAAGGGCTAAGGTGCATAAAGGGTTGTTTTCATCCATTCTTATATGGTGTTTTATACATGCATATGTGTTACATACATACATACACAAATACATGCAACAATATATATGGATGCATGTATGTATCTATGTCCATCCATAACCCCATACCTATACTTTCAGAAATTCTTGTGTCATGTGCGTGCTACCTACCCGCACCCATACCCATACACGAACCTATGTGACATAGCAACAAAATTTATCTAATAATGAAGAAATTCTTGTAGTCAAATAATGAAGATATTTGGGTGGGAAACAGTGACTGGATCAAATTAAACAAAATAAGATATATAATCTAAAAAACCTTTCCAAAGTCATTAAGACACCAGAATTAAGAAAATGCCAACCTATGATCATAAAATGTCCTGCCGGGTCGTTCAAAAGACAAGAAAAGGAAATATATAAAACTAGATTAATTAGATTAGCAACCCAAAAAGGGAAACAATACTTAAAACTTGGTACTCGTTCTAAACAAATTGCACAAAAATAATGGCCCCACTCAAAAGTTATACATTGTCTAAACTCTAAACCCATGTGGTTGTCTGGCAAGGCCTCAATCAAGTTAAAGATCTTATAAGTAATTGGGAACTCTTTCCTAATTGCTGCTCTTAATGCTACATGAGTTAATACCCTTTTTTGGGAAGAGCATGAGTTAATTCTCCTAATATATGCATTGATGCACCTCGGTACATAATGCCAGAAGAGTATCCAATGCACCGTAATTAAACATGGAAACGTCAAAGAAGATTACCAGTGGCCTGTGTTCAAGATAAGAATATCGTGGAAGGTTGGAGCCAAAGACCAGGAGCCATCAGGGAAGTCAACATCTACCCTAAAGCCATTCTTGTAACCAAGTGACTCCAATGCACCACCATTTGCACTTGCAGTCCATCTGCAATAAATAAAAAATCTCTAATATTACAATATTTAAAGTTTGACAATGATCCAGCGCATGCAGCACAAGAAAGGGCAAATTCTTATCCTTCACTTTAATGCTAGGCAACTGTAAAAGATAAGCATACAGTGGAAATAGAACCACATAAAGAAACGCCCCACAAGACTAATCAAGAAGTATTATGTATAGAGGAACATATCATCTTGCAGATTGCTAAATAAAGAAATCAAGAATGCAATTCACCATGTTTAACTAGTCCCCACAATCCAAACCAACACCGAATCCAAATGCAGAATAATCTCTTCAAAGAAGGAGAATTAAACGGAAAGAACTCCTCACCGAGCATAACGCGCTAAAAGATTCGTCCGGTGGTACGCAACCGTAAGGTTATACCTCAAAAACGTGTACCCACGATCCGCCCCTGCAGGACGCCACTTCCGCACCTCACCCGAAGCTCGTCTGAGCGAGCAAACGAGAGAAACGAACATGTTCCTGTTCAACGAATCGCCAACAAACCCTGCAACACCCAAGCAACAACAACCCCAAATGAGCGAAATGCCGGAAATCCACCGTTAATTGGGCGAGAAAACGCTGGGAATCGGAAGTCGCCGACCGATGTTGGTGCCGCGGAACCGGTAAAGGAACCGAACGGGATCGAAGCGGGGAAGGTCGCAACCGCGGGGCTGCCATCGCCACTTGAGCAGTTCGAGGGCATTAGATTTATTGTTGAAGATGCAATTCCATCCCTTGAAGATCTCCTTGCAGGTGTGGTCATAGAGGGGTTTGGCCTCCGGGTCGTAGACCCATCGTCCATCGGAGTAATCGCAGGAGGGGATGGAATGGTCCTTCTTTTTCTGGGTGCCGTTGGAGAGGGAGAAGGAGGAGGTGGTGGTGGTGGGCCTCCTGAGGGTGTTGGCGAAGGAGGAGGCGTAGAGGAAAATGAGGAAGAGGCAGGAAGAGACGAGGAGGACTAGTGGGAAGGGAGAGAGTGGGAGCTGCTTCCTGGCGGGCACCCTCGTCTCCATTCCTCTCCTGAAACCCACTGTTACCGTTGGCTCGCCGCCTTGCATTTTTCTTAGCCCTGTGGAGGAAGGGAAAATTTAGAAGGCCGTTTTTTTTCATTTTTTTCCCTTCCCATTCTGTGTTTGGATTCAAGGAATTTAGTGGAATTAAAGTCTAATGCCTTTGAATTCTTTAACCACTTTCAAGCCAAATTTTACTGAATTCTTTCAATCCATATGCACGAGGAACTACTTTTCCATTTTGTTTGCCATAAAAAAATAGAACATAACTATTTTGGGTATTTCGTACAAAATTTTCTTCTCTTTTTTGGCTTTTTCCCACTTTCAATTATGGCCATCTGAAAAATAAAAACAATGTCAATCATATAAGTGTTTCAAAAACCACTGATCATGGGATTTTACAAAATCAGACCCTTGTAATGTGATTTTGCTTTCTTATCCAACTTTTCCATGATAAGCTCTATATTTACCAAGCATTAAATTAATACGGAAACTCATGCAGTCACTTTGTCATGACCACAAAAACAAAATCTACGCGATTCACTTTCCCATAAAAGCAGCACATAGCATGAATACGCCATCTCACATAAAATATTAAGCAAGTGAGTGCCTTGGACTCATGACCCTCCCAACGAGGCAAGCCAGAGAACCGCCTTTGAACGTGAGCCACCACAAAATGAAAGCCACCAAGTTGATGATACCCGTGAATTGTCCTCCGATGTCACTTTTCCCTCATGGTGACGTGCGAAAGCCTCGTTCTACAACCAAACAAGTAGGAAGAACCTCAAACCCCGTCGTCCCCAGAAACCATCGGAAACAGAGGACGCCAACAAACGCTATGGCAGCCGGAAATGTGTAATGGTGGGTGTATGTTCTCTCATAACAATCGTTCTCTTTTACTTTGCTTTACATGTAGAAACCCAGTTTGGGGAGAAGTGTAAAGTGGCACGATTGTATCAATCATACTCTTTTTATGAAAATTTCTTTTCATTTATACACGTTCTTTCAATCCTGTTCTCTGTCATGTATTGATTCATCTTGTGCATTCGCTCCATCGTGTGATAAACTGTGATTGGCATCGAAAACAAGTCACCTGCATGGACATGATCGGTCTCTAAGACATGCAGGTGATCCTATAACTTTTTCATTACCCTGTTGGTTTCTTCAGTTGGAACTGCATATCATGTTATTCTTGGTGCTTTCCTCCTACAGGTGTGTGCCCTCATCTTCACAATCATGGTTCACATTTCAGAGGTTTTGTTTGAAGGGGTTTATTTTGTATGTGCTGCCCTATAGGTTTTTGTCTGTTCTTGTTCAAACTAGAATGTGATTTAGTTAATGCTAGTCAGTTTGTTTCGAGGGAGCTCACATGTTTGAATGTGAATTTTTTCCTGTTTCTGATAGTATGATTATTCTGTTTCCAAATATTTTCATGTTTCTTTGCGCGTGCACACACACACATCTGTGCATGCACACGCACGCACACTTACACGTCTATATAGGATATATATTTGCTACAATCAATCGTACCTACAATCATTGGGATCTCACGATTCTACATATGCTACTATCAATTGTACCTACAAATTACAATCTAGCTGGGATCTCATGATGATACATATGCTACTATCAATTGTACCTACAAATTACACTCTAATTGGGATCTCACCATGCAAGTTGTTTTGACTCAATCTAATCTCGTGGATGTGTTCAGCATGGTCCATTTACTGGGAGTCGGTGGATGATTCTCTAAGGATGATTGTAAACAGTATCTTCTCTTGCTTATACCAAGGTCGCTACCTAATTGTTGGAGTTACATGTATCTGGAGAGTACTTGGCATGGAAGAATTATTGGTATGAGCTCAAATTATTGCTTGGTATTGGTCTTTGCTCATTTGCAAAGAGAGATTGAAAAGATATTTGCCACATGCAAACAGGCTCACCTTAGATGTCATTATCACGAAGGCCATGATCAAACATGAAGTTCCTCAACCATAACACATTATCAAGTCATTCAGCATGCTAATCTGCAACTCCACTGAATATTTTATTTGAGCTGTTACTATCATGTTCAAATTCTTGTCAAAGTTGGTTTCTCCCCAGGTACTCCAGGAATTATAGCATCTCACCAATTTAATGCAGTAAATGGGGTATCATTTGGATCTTGAAGCAGAGTAAGTTCATGACATCTTTCTGTGCCACCTGATTGTAGTGGGCACGTGTATCAGTTTTAAGCAAATCCTTATTAATTGACAGTATGTGTTTCTCTTCAATAGCACTTGAATATGCAAACCTCCTTATTTCTAGCATACAAAACATTGAAGAACATTGGATTTTTTATGACACTTAAGCTCGAGTGAGTATTTTGTGTGGAGTTTGGAAGCGGTTAGGCACCGTGGACTGTTGATTGGGGTCTAGTTTGCTGAATGTTCTGGCGCCTTTTTCAACTTGATCGGTGTATCTAATATTTTGTCAATCTTACCCATAAGCAGTTAGAAACCACATTGAATTTTCCATTATCAAGCAGGATAAATTTTTTCTGTACCACACAGCAATTAATTCAATTAAACTGGGATGACATTCACCCATGAATATGAGCAATGTGAAAGGAAGTTCATCATATCTTTCTGTGCCACCTGATTGTAGTTGACATCGGCATCAATTTCATGCAAATCCTTGGTATTTGCCACTATGTACCTCTCCTTAACAGGACTTAAATTAGCAATTCCCTGCAGTTCTATATAAAATTGAAGAAAGATGTCTTATAATGACATTGAATCTCTGGTAAGGATCTTCTCCTGAGTTTATAATTGGTTATGCTTCTTTGTTGTTGCAAGTGTAGTGAATGTTGCATGTCCAAAATAAAATGGGTGTTGTGCATCAAGGAAAGGGTCAAACAAAACTTGGTTGGTGACTTGTGTCAGCATAAGTAGATGTATTATATTGATTGGAGGTGTTGAAACCATAGTTCATCCGCAGTCTTATGTTCGCCTCCTAGTCTAGGTGCCATGTTGGAGTAATGTACCGAAAATATCAAAAGTTAGGCACCAAGTTGTGGATTGATGTGTACTAGATCTGGCATTGAAAATCATACCGAGAAGCTTACCCACATGAACAGACTGCTGAGCAAATTCTTGATGGGTTGTGTCTCATGTATAAACAGGAAAGCATCTATCATCTGTGTTGTCAGCAAGGCTTTTTGAAGCAGTTTGATTTGCCTGGTGAGCCTTGAAGCCTCAGTTAGAATGAATAGTTTTGGATACAAAAGCATGGTATTGCAGCTCCTTTGATTTCAGTTATGTGATGTTGTGTCTCTTTTATATGCATCTACCTTTTGAAAAATGGTGGAACAGTCTGATCCTGGTCCAGATTTGTTTTAGAATCACACTGCCTGCCAATCCTGAATGCCATTTTTAAAAACATAGGTTTTTTTGCCCTTGTTATGCAACACTTGGACCTGTTTTTTGTCTTTGGATTCTCATAGATGATGTAGACAGGGAAATCGTTTGTATTTGGGTGTCTTTGGACTAACTACTGTATCCACAGGGATTTGCATTTATAAACAGAAACCAATAGAAATGCTTAGTAGAGTATTTCACTAGAACTTCTTTAAGTCTTCATACTGTAGTCAATAAACTGCAAGTTCGTAGTTGTCAATAAAATCATTATAACTAAACGATGCTGCAGTTAAGTTGTAGCTGGTTACTAACCTGTGTCATTTATTCATACAACATTGCTATGCAGACTGTAACTATAGATTGACTTGCAATCAAATATCCTTGTTTCTATAACCTCAAAGATTATGTGACTACTTCTGGTGCAGGTTTAGATAAATAAAGATTTTTTTTTTATGTTCATTAGTTTATTCTTATGAAATCACTTGCATGGTTTTTCATTGTCTTGATATGGTAGTTCTGGGATTTAAGTGGACATTTTCAACGGGCAAGATGAATTCATTTTTGTTACTTTTGCTTGTGTGATCCTTAGGCATTTGGGTGGGCTTCTTTTTCTTTGGCACTTGGTTTGGCATTTTTTAAGGTGGAAGGGTTTGCAATCATTGGGGATGGGAAGGTAGTATTTTGGCAAGTTGTGATTTTGTTTCCATGTGATCTTTATTTGGTAATAGATGCCTTGTTCAAGGTTGTCAACCTAAGAAGCAGAAGCGGGAAGCGATACGAGAAGCGAGGCATTTTAAAATTTATAGGAAGCGAGAAGCGAAGTATTAATTTGAAAGCGAAATAGGAATAAAAAATGAGGCGATATGGTAACTGAATAGGAATCAAACAAGATGCAAATAAAAACTAAAATAAAATTGATTATTCTTATATTTCATGATTTTCAGTAAAAGAGTTAAAGTTTTGTTAAAATCTAACAATGATGTTTACCAATTTATAGAAAGTACATGAGAAGTGAGTGGAAGCATCAGAGAAAATACATGAAAAATATGAAAAAAAAAAACGTGAGAAAAACATATAGGAAGCATAGACCATGCATGTGGGAAGCATAGAAGAAGCTTGGGGAAATCGAGATTCCCATGAAGTTTCGGAAGCGAGGAGTATCACGCTTCCGAAGTGAGTTTCTGAGAAGCGCGCTTCCCACCTACCTAAGAAGCTTCCTGTAACTCTGGTCTTGTTTTAGACCAGTTAACGTAGTTAAAACGTTTTGTTCTCTAAAGAAGCTTCTCTCTCTCTCTCTCAAAAACACACATGCATTTATACAAGTGAAATTTCATTCCATGGAAACAAGCATTTTTTTGTAAGCATTATATAAAATTCAGATCTATAATTCACAAAAAATGTGGAGCACAAGCTATCTTAGGTATAAAATTAAGAATATATTTATTCAAAATTCTGCAGAATTTGGATCCATGGGTTACAGAATTCCATCCCAAGTAATTGGTTGATAATTCCACAAAACAGACCCATATTACTCTTTTACTATAATACTTGTGATTATTAGTGGTTTAGATAGAAAGGGACATAAATATGTTGTCGGACTTTATTACTGGTCCATCTCCTGTTTCATGATTGGGAGCATGTCATTTTAGCTTAACTGTTTCACGTTCAGTAACTTCATATTAATCATCTGCTAATATGCTGCTGATTTAACCACCCATTTCTTCTATGATTTGGAAGTAAAAACTGGCTCATTGATGGTGAAAAGTCGAGTGTGTGAGCATGAAGGCAAAATGCTGATTTCTGTTCTACCATAAGTGGAAAACTAACAAAGGCTCTAGTTTTAAACTGTCTGCTGTAACTTCATGAATTATTGCTTAACAAACTATATGTTCAGTCAAACTTTGCAACAATATTTTTGGTGAAACTTTGAACACATTCAACATGCAAGAATGCCTACTGCAAAACATTCAGCAAACTATGAATATTTTTCCCATTTTCATGTCTTCTCTTTCTAAGCGGGAAAGCAAATCAATTCTCGTCTTCTTCGGTACCAGCTAACACAGTCTCGATGTTGAGAGTCACATCCTTGGCTCGGCTCTATCTTCATTCCCCTGCATTAGCAGAACCAGATCTCTTGCACGTAGAAAACATACTTGCTCTGACGTAAACGAGAGGGAAGGCCATCTGATTAGTAGAGTGGTGCTTTGACTTGTAGTCTGAAAACCCTAATGAAAAGTGTCATTGTTCTATCCTTGACTGTCGTATAGACAGGTTGTCATACAATGGCCTCCGATGTGTTTAGCAATTTAGGCTTGAGGTTTTCCGAAACTAGGCTCAGTAGTTGATTCCCAATCTTCCCCCCACCCAAGAGGCATATGATGCTGTCTTACTTTGTGCCCAAGGGAAATTGTGAACAGGTATATGATGAGTTGTTTTTGGAGACATTGAGAAAAAACTTGATGATACTACAAAATTATGCTTGTTCCAACGTTTGTTGCAAGACATGTTTTACCAAAGTAATGCATCCTTTTCGAAATTTGCTGGTGTTGAACACGAAATTCTACAGGCCTCGGTGTATATTTCTTCTCTACCAATCAATGTTTCAGGTGGCCTGAGATGTGAAATATGTAAGAGGCCCCCAATTGAATTTACACAGTTACTTAGGCTTGAATAGGTCCTTTTATTTAATTTTTATGTGAAACTGCAGATCAATTCCTGATCTTCAAAATTTTCACGATAGCTGATTGGTTGCCGCTGTATGACAGATTCTGTTCTCTTCAAGGCTCCCGTGCTCATCCTATTGTCATAACACTTAGCAGTTAAATTCTAGCCATAGATCGAGCAAATGCCCTATGTTATGAAGTTCCTTGACTGCCAGTGTTAAGGCTACCCTTTTTTATGACAACCACAAACCGCCATGAAGCTGCACCCAAGAAAACACACTACAAGGATAATTTCATAGCATTTTTCAGCAAAAAATGGACCTTCCATTATGAAGGAGAAGAAAAATGAATTGCAGACTATCTCTTGGTATAATTAACATTGTTGAACTGAAGTTACATTTTACAAACTAAAGCTGCACCCAACTAAAACACATTTCCCTGACGATGAAGCTCGAGCCTTCACTCTTGTCCAAGTTCACGCATTAAGATATAAGTGCATTGCGGCCCTTCCATCAGAAGCCCAAAACCATGGTTTTCACGTTGGATTTTATCCTCTTTCATTGATGGTCTACTGGTTCATCGTCAATTACTAATCAACCTGTCTACTAGTGGGTACAATGTATGAATTGCTGGTGTTGGAAGAAAAATCGCAACTTAGTTTCATATCAACCATGACCTCAGAGATTGAGTTATTTAATATTTCAATTGAAAGCATAGTATCAAAGATGAACCTTATTCCTTAAAAGCACATCCTCTTCTCAATCTGTACATGACAATCTTATCCCTTGAACTTGAATAAAAAGATTATTCGCCGAGAGAACGTAAGCATATCTTCTCAAGCTGAATAGACCAATCTTCTCCAAGAAGCTGAGGTTTCATTTCCATTGCCACCCGAAAATCTAGCATTGAGACCATGCAACTCTGTGTTGTTGTCTCCTTGTATGCCTCAGAGCTTCCTGTACGAAGAACCCATGCATCAGCCTCACAAACTCCATTCACGCCAGCAAAAGGATTAACCGATGCAACTCGATGTTGTTGTTTATCAACAGGCATTATTTGTTGATGCCTACTTCTTGCTCTCGCTATCCCCATGCAAGCCTCAATCAACCTCTTCAGAAACACATCCAGCCCATTGTTCAACAGATTGGCGGAGCCCATGGAAACTTCATCAAGGCCATGGATTTTCGCTGTACATTCCATTCTTTTCCTCAAGGATTCAGCATCAGGCAGCTCTGTGCTCTCCCTGTAGCTCCCACTTACATCACTAGCTAGATTAATTCGTGCACCACCAATGCTCATCGGGCAAAATGGGATGCCCAAAGGAGCTCTAAGAGGGCTTCTACTGCTAACAGTTTCTTTTTGCTCTACTTCTTCCCCATCTTCTACTGTCACAACTTCAAACAAAGTTCTACTATCAATGGAAGCCATCTCAGCCAAATTCTGCTCCACTGGCCTATGTAAATCACATGAATTCATCAGTGTGGCAGTTAGCCCACTTTCAGGTGCTCTGGCAGTTGTCTCATCACAAGAGTTGCTTTGATGGGGGACAGAGTGGTTGGTTTTACCATTGGGACCGAGGGGGCTTGGCCGATCTTTAACCTTGCAATCGCGCATACTCTTGGACCTGACTTTGCGGGAGCACCATGGCAGACCAGGATCATGAAACAGATGATTCCTTTGACATGGTACTCCAGCTCCAATGCTCTGTGATCCTTCACTGGTTGCTTCCTTGGAGAGTGGAGGCGGGAGATCGCCAACAGAGGCATTCTTAAGTATCGATATGATCAACCGATTATGCAGTGCAATGTTCTCCCTTCCGATCACCCCAATGCAGAGTTTATCAAACTCCTTCTTACTCAATCGTGAGCTAAGCAATCCATTCAGATGATGGAAGTAGCGGTCCGACCTCTTCCGCCCGATTTTATCAACAAACTGAGCCTTAAGCTCAATGACGTCCACCCTTGAAAACGGCCGGGAGGGCGACATTGTTGCTCCCAGAATTCCCCAAAAGGAAGATCGCTCAGAAATACCGAACTCAGAAGAGAAAAGAGAACTAGGGTTTATTGGATTTCATCATAATAGAGACACCCAACTGATTCTTTGTGATTCTTAACCTCAAATTTGAAATGGGGTTTTGCGTTAGATGCAAATTGGAGCTCAATTATTCACCAAAAGCCACGAACCTGTTCAATGGTAGAGTTAAACGACTAGGGTTTAGCACGGCATAGAACTAAATCACAAAACCCAAGAATTTGCAAAAACTGCAAACTGACAGTCCAAGTTGAAGAAAAAAACAGTAAAAATCTGAAAACCCCAATTGGGGTTTTCGCTAGTATGAGCCTATGAGGTGTGGAAGCCGTAGCTTCGAGTAAGAAGAATCTGGAATTCTTACTATTCAAATAATATAAGCGAAAACCAACAAAAAAAAAAGGAAAAAGAAAGAGGAAAGTAATATGGCATACGCAAACTGAAGCAGAAATCAATCGGAGAAAAGGTGAAAAAAGGAGATCAAAAGCAGGGGAAAAATGGGTACCATCAAGAATGATGAGCTCCTGCTCTCTCTCTCTTCTTTCTCTCTCTACCGCAATTCCTTTTGCTTACTTACCTTTGATCACGCTCGTTGTTCTCCTTCTTGTCTTTTTTTATGCTCCCTTCCTTCGTTCTGCCCTTCTGGGCCGTAACCGGATCATGAGCGAGTATTTAGTCGTGAGATTTCCCAAGATCGAAGGCTTTAATCATAAAGGGACATTTATTATTTCGACGTAGAGAAAAAAAAATCAAGAGGAAAAGGACTCTCTCTCGAATCAACCCCCTTGGGGCCTCGTCAATGGCACACGTTTTTTTTTCGACAAAGGCCAAGATATGCTGGATCCAGTATAGGAGCAGGGTGCTGGAGCTAGACATTGCCGTCCATCTCAAAGATGGACGGTGCTTAACATATTGTTCAGGTTATGCTGTAGGTTGGTGGGGCCATTAGAACAAGGGCTGCGCTGCTGAACTTAGTTCATGAAGTTAGTTGAAATATATGGAGGTTAATGCATGAAGTTGGCTATATAGGATTGTGAATTGTGATATCACGGCGTCATTCCGGGCCCACGCATCCAGCTTTTTGTTTATGTTGGTGCCAGGAAACAAATCTTGTTTACAGAAATATTAAACATGTGAGATATGACAGGGAATGATGGTGGTAGGGCTTTAAGCAGTACAATGTTTAGATTTTTTTTTTTTGGCAGGTTGGCTTCGCAGCTTTGCATTTTTTCAGGAGGCATGCAGGTAGAGTCAATGAGTCATCGTTTTTCCTTAATGAACCCTCTAAACGGGGTTTGTTACAAGTGCAGCAAATCATCATAAAAGCTACTGATGACATCATTTTAAAATGTGTAGAAGTATTTCAATTATGCGATTGCCACTGCAAAACAATTTTCCTGAGTCGTGTGTTTGTGTTGCCTTTCCGGTTCACGATGTAGAGACGTATACATATAATGGAATCCATGTCTACACACAAGGTCAATATCAACTATCAAGCACATATTATGTATTGCATATCCTGAAGGAATTGATTGTTTGACTCAGTTGCAGATAGTATGGGTGTCTTGTGATCTTCAAGAAGATATTTGAGCTCATGTATCATTAAACATGAATGCTTGTTCACTTTATTCAAAGTATTCATATTGTGCTATGTTAGGTCCCTTTCCCTTAGGACCTTCAGGTGACAGTTCTGTTGCCTTGCAGATCTGGATTCATTATGAGATGATTGATCAGGTCTGGATTCAGTTTTATATTCTGATCAGATGGGATTGTTATAACATGAATGCTAACCGGGTCACTTAATGGGCCTGCCTCCCCTGCCAGGTAAAACTCCGGGTTGAGTACAGGGCCACCCAGCCTTACAATGCCCCAACCATGCTAAAGCAACAGCAGCCTCCATGTGCCAGTGGGATTAGATCCTGGGTCTTCAGCTTGACACAGCGGCCTGCTGACCACATGGGTAACCACACCAGTGGTCCTAATGGGCAGTTGGATGTTATAGCGGTTCCAGCGGCATATCATACATTTTAAAATGGCTCAGGTGAATGTCTAGTTGATGCAAGACCATCCAGCAACTAATTCCATTATGGCTCAGACCTGACATGGTTTCAAACAAATGCCAATGGACTCGAATGAGATCCATGTAACATGGACACAGCTAAAAGACAAGCTATTATTGCACAGTTTCCTGTTAAGCATCGTAAATGGTAATCCTAAATGAGATCTCATCCTAAAACCTAAATCATATCCTAATCCTAAAATCTAAATCCTGTCTTAATCCTCAATATTATATAGTAATGATACGGTGCTCCCAGAGTACTTACTCCCACCTAATAGATGTTTTAGATTGTCAAATTTCTAAATTTTTTAGTTGATCAGACCCAACAGATACCATCTATAAGCAATATTTATTTTTGAATCATGTGATTATATATATATATATTAAGACCTTTTAAAATCAATGGCTCACAATGTAGTAAAATTTTATGACTTAAAAAATCCTACTTTTATATCCATAAAACATGATCTAAAGTGTGATTCTTATCAAATAAACTATGTTGAGTACATCCATAAGGTTTAATTGAGATGATACAACATACAACCATATGTTTAGCATCTCTGTGTAAAAACAGAAGGGTAATAGGTGTTGGAAATTAGATCTTGCCATGTTTTTTGACAATGTCATTAAAAAATTGATTGCATTTTTTTACATGGCATGTTGTAATTTTTCAAAACTCATGAGTTCTCTCTCTCTCTCTCTCTCTCTCTCTCTCTCTCTCTCTCTCTCTCTCTCTCTCTCTCTCTCTCTCTCTCTCTCTCTCTCTCTCTCTCTCTCTCCTTAAATCACTTTTATCTCCTTTTTCATTTGCCATAAAAAAATAACTTAATGCATGAGATTGGTGAACCCCATGCATAAAGTTATTAACAAAATGTGTTTGCAATGCATTTATTTTCTATGTGTTTATTCATCTTATTTATCATAAAAATTAACTTAATCTAAGCCTATCCATGTGGATGGGCCATTATTTTTTAATGAATAGAAAGATATGAGAAAATATTTGGTACTAATGAGGGTAAGTAACTAATAAGTTATAAATCATATGACCAAGTTGTATCAACTCAATCTAACCCATATAGATGTGTTTAGCATGGAGCTAAGGATCAAGCCTTGGATCTTGCATTTCTGATCTTCAAACATGATCTTTTGAATTATGAAATTTTGGCACATTGTGGGCCGTTGATTTTTTAATCCCTTTAGAAACCTAATATGTATCATAATCACATGATTCAAAACAAGTTTCTTAAGAAAACAAACTGTGTAGATCACATTTGTAACATTTGATCTAGAAAAAATCGATATTTTTTTGAAGAAAAGAGTAATTTCTACTTATTAATTCCTTAACTTCATTAATAGCCAATATTTTTTCATATATATATATATATATATATCAACCAATTAGGGCTCTGCTTGTCTGGTAGGAGCAGAGTGAACGTCACCTTGTATTGGGGGTGTTGCGGGTTCAAAACCAAATGGTATAATTGTATAACTAGCAGGGGTCTGCCTAACCCCAGCTTGCCTTTCAAAAAGAATATATATATATATATATATATATATATATATATATATATATATATATAAGGTTATCTATTTTCTATTTATATATAAAGCAATATAAAAAGTGATTTTTATTCATTAATTCCTTACCCTCTCTCTATTGGTGCGCACCCTCTCTCTGTATTGCCTCAAGGCACCAAGTTTTAGATGGGTTGGTGCTTTAGTTTTTGGAGAGAGAAAAAGAAAAACAAAAGAAATTCAACATTACCATCACTCATGAAGATCAACAAAATGTTGAACGCATGAACTAAACAAAAGCAAAAGCCAAAACAAATAAAAAAAGCAAAAGAGAAAAAGAACATCAGACAGACAAAACGGGCTCACGCAAAAGTCGTTGGCTCAGAGGGCGACAAAAGAGGGGGAGCATCAGCAGGAGGGAGCGGAAGATCACTAAGATACATACGCAGGATCACATAAATATCTACTAAGATTTTATGCACCAGGTTATGAATGCTAACCAGAATTTGACAAAAATGAGCTTCGTTTTGCGTCATCCAAACAAACCACCGACCTTGAACTGATGGGTAAAACCATGCTCATATGGGCAAAACCCAGGGTCCTCAAGTAGGAACCGGCCTGAAAACACTCTGAACCGGTCTGAAACGACCTTGAACTGATCATCTAAGGGTTCAAACTGGTTCTGAACCTTATAAACCGGTACCAAATATAAACAAAAGTTCATAAAACCCTATAACTGTATACCAAAATCCTTGTATCTTCTTATATTTATGAAAATAGGGTCTTAGCATCTCGAAATCGGTGAAAAACTCAAAGGAACCAGTCAAAAATGGCTCTGAACTGGTCCCGAAAAGGATCATATCAGTGGCTGATTAGGCTTGGTTTCAAATAGTGTCTTGTCCCTGCTAAACATGGATCCTACCCGGTCCTAAATAGGATCTGGGTCTGACCCAGTCCAAACTGAACCCGGGCTGGACCCAATCCAAACTGAACTCGGGTATGATTCGGTCCGAATCGGACCCGAGTCTGATCGGGTCCGAAATGGACCCGGGTCTGACCCCATCCTTACTGGACTCAAACTCGACCCGGTCCAAAATGGACCTGGGTCTGACCCGGTTTGAAAAGGACCCGGGTCTGACCTAGTCCAAAAAGGATCCGGGTTGTACCCGATCTGAAAATGGACCCAGGTCTGGCTTGGTCCTAAATAGACCTGAGTCAAACCCTTTGGTCCTGACCTAACAGATCAAACCCAGATCCTGAATGGATCTGGGTCTGAACCGGCCCAAAATGGCACACCCGTTAGGGTTGCCCTTTAAAAAAAATGGATTTCGATTTATGTGAAAACAGAAACTGAAAGTCGTCGCTCTGAAGATGGGGAAGAAGACGAGCAGCCAATGTCGGTGACAAGAAATAGCACTAACGAAGAAAAGACTTCTCAACATCATCGACCAACGACCTGCCGAATGACTTGTCGATGACAGTGTCCATCACGACGGCCAAACACGACGCCATCTATCTCCGGCGACATCAAATCCCCTCTGGCCTCTGGTTCAGAGAATGTCACTGGCGAGGACACCGGTGACTCAGTGACCCAACGACGAACTCACCCCTGACGACCGATAAGGGTTACTGTTTTTTTTTATGGATCTGTCGTCAGAACTTCTTATAAATTGGCGATGCTGCCGGGCAGTCGACGACGTCGACAAGGATGCCACTGCCCCTTCATCTCTCTTGCGAAAAACTACTGACCAAAATCCCCAGCCCGACGGCTGAAAGGTTTTGGTGAAAAGGGGTTTTTTCAACACTGTTTTTTCCGGCGACCAGCGCAACAGGTAAGGAGTTTGCCGCACTCCACCGGCAATCCAGCGGTCTGGCAAAACCCCCTCCCCTGCCAACATCCCACGGCGATCCCTGCGTCGGCAGACTACTCTGCTACCCAACAGCGCAGGTTAAACCCTCGACCCTCTGCACATATTTTTTTTTTATAGAGGGTCGCCTGAGCCAACAACTGTCGGAATGGTTGTCGTCCGACAGCAACAGTTGCCGTCATCCAACAACCAACATTGCCCCACGACAACGGGCGGTCATCGACTAAAATGGCTCTGTCGTCGATGAAGGTTGTCGCTCCATGGTGACAGTATGCCAGAAACGTTGTCGCCTTATCTGTCGTTGTTTGCGACAGACTGCAAGAATGACCGGTGACCCATGTCACCCCATGGTGACATGTCGGTCAGCGGTACTAATGCATGGCGAGAATTCAGACAAACGCCCGAAGGCCCAACGCGCCCGCACGCACAGCAGAATGCGTGGATCGTGGGTCCATAACCCAATGTTGGCAATTTCTGTAAAACAAACACAGAAAGCGTACATGTATTCACCATAAAGCGCGTGCAGGGTATTCAACGTTCTCCTCAACCGGTCGACGCCCATGATGAGCCCAGGCTTTAGGTCGATGGTGAGCAAGACCCTGTACCACGTAAACTGGATGTGGAATTTGGATAGACTTACAGCTACGAATCTCACATCATCTTTGTAGCAGCCTACCCCCCTTATATAATGTGAGAAATAGGCACTTATGTGAATGTGGTTCACGTAACTCTCACCCACTAACCCTATTATGTGGCCTACTAATGGCTGTTAAACCGGGTCACCCTATGGGTTGGACCCAAACTTATTATGTCCAACACTGTCATGATTAAGGTCAGACCAGCCGCTGCAGCCTTGGGTGTTTCCAGTTTGGCCCATTTCTAGTAAAAAATTATTAAGAACAGATCCAAGAAAAACAAAGTATATCATCAGATCCAGTGATCTGGGCCCTCCCAGTATCCCACCACGAGAATATTTGGACTTTAACTTCTCTTGTCATCCCTTTTGTCTATTAACATAAGAAGCCTTAGCCCCCACGGTCGTTTAGGGCAAGTGATGTAGTGGTCAGGAGGTTAACTCCTAAACACGCCAAGAATTGTCCCTCTTGTTAGATTGAAATTAAGGGACTATGAAAAACAGGTTGAAAAAACAATTAAAATTCATGAATAATGTATCATCAAGCTTCCTTTTTATCTCTGTACAGTGAATATATATATATATATATATATATATATATATATATATATATATATATATATATATCAAACAATAAAGCAACCATAAAAACCATAATTAGGATATAGAACTAAGATAGATTCAATCTTAAACTATGATCCAAATATGACTCAAGAGCCAATAAGGATTGGAGATAAATCCAATATGAAATAAGACTTAAAACACAACATGCACTATAATAAGATTCAAACTAAGTTTTAAAAAAAAAATCTCGAATAATCAAAATAGATCTGAATGGATACTAGACCTGGTAGTGTCTCGCTCCGGCTCCTGCATCAGCAAGAATCAGGATGTCCAGAAACCTCAGGAGTCCGATTCTTCTGGGGATCAAACCCATGGCAGGTGTGTAGTGCTGCCAATGGTCCACCAGGTTTGTACTGGTAATGGTAATCTGACCTGACACAAACCTGAATGCCTTGGTATGATCCGTGTAAACATAAAAAAAATGTCAACTGGAATATTATTTATGAGATATAAATATTTTATATGGATTTTTTAGTGAATATATGCTCTTCAAATTATATGAGCTTGAGTTTGAAATTTTATTTTTTTTTACCCAACAAAACCTAAACTGAAACAGATTCGGATTAGATGTTTTAAATACCATATTCAACTAATCTGATGTTGGCTAAACGAATTATATTTTGGATCCAGAGTAAAATGGTGAAAAACTCATACAAGATCCACTTTTTTTATGGGTAAACGTATTTGGATATTTGTCAAATTCAGATATTTGTCGGGATTCAGTTGTAAAAAAATTAAACCATATCCACATCCTATTATAATCGGATATGGTTTTGGCTTACCAAATGCAACTAAATGGAATACAACTTGGTCAGATATGGATAAAATCCTATCCATCGACATCCCTACCAATGATCAGCAAAAGCTCAAGGCCATGTTTAGTTCAGAATTCATGGAACTCGATCCAAATTGAGTTGGGAAAAAAAATATTGATGAATTCGACTAGGATTAGCTTTTACATGTAATTAGGTTTGATTATTATCCGAATTAAGAATCAAAACTGTAAATCAAATCCGAATTTGGTTAGGTATAGGGCATATGGATTTGGGTTCAGTCAGATAACTGATCCAAATCTGAACCGTTGTGTTTATAGGGGTGCAGGTGAGTCGTATCTTTGTCCGATTCTCCCCTGACCGGAGGAAATTTAGACGGATACAACCCATAAAAATAGGTTCTATAAATGGATTAGATTCAGAAAAAAGGACTTTTGGTTCATCCGGATCTGGGTCAGAATTGTATGAAAAAGTAAGATCCAAACTGGGTCAGATTCAATTCCAACTCAACCTGTTTTTTATAAGAAAACCTATATAGCTGATTCATTTTTTGCAGATCCAATGTCAAAGGGAGTCGCATCATATCCAGGTAAGGAATTCTACCATACCATGTGTTCTGAGTTAGACCCAGATCTAAAACCAGACCTACTCATGAAAACTTTGATCAGATTTGGGTTCAGCCCGATCCAACCAAGATCAACCTGTTTGCAACACTACATTGTTATCAGTGAGTTGGAACAGTGTTGGGTCTTCGTGGATCTTCTGCATAATGTTGAAATCATCCATATCAATTATTTTGGATTGGTTTCATGGGTTATCCACAGCCCAGTAATAATTTTGAAAAACCACTCTATGATGAAATCATAGCGAGAAAATGTTTTTTCCCGAATATTTTCGGTGGCCAAAATCTCGTGAGATTCTGAGATTTTTTATGAATCACATGTTTTTCAGCAAAAATGAACAAAAGTGAATTAAAAGTATAAACCAATTTTGATTAATTTTTACAAAGGAAAAAATAATTTAAAAAATAAAAAAACAGAAAAAACAATTTCTTGCAATAATCTTATATGTACCTTTGTGTTGGTGGGCACGGAGTCAGGTTAACGACAGAGCAGGTGCAATCACATTGCACATTTTAGTGTGCAGCTGCACTTGATCTGTCCTCCATTTTCTGTTGAGTCCCACAGTTGATAGGCTATACCCGAGGTCTGTCAGGTACAGCAGCACACTTGAAGTGTGCAAACTAATTGCTCCTATCTGCCCTCAGTCGGACAATTTGGTTTGACATCCCTACCTCTCAAACAGAGGCAGGATCAGGTGCAATCGCATTGCACAAATGCAATGTCCCACTGCACCTGATCTACTTCCATCTATTGTTGTGCTGCCTGTCAGTGTTGTCAGTGTGGGGCCCAAGCAGCACATTGCATTTGTGTAATGCGATTGCACCTGATCCCAGTTCCCCAAACGTGCATGTATGTTGTGTAATTTACAAAAAGGTGCCTTATTGATCAGTTATTAAAAAACACTGATTTAATATTTAAAATATTATATTCAGCCTCTTTTCTTTTTTTTTTTGAGAAAGTTTTATTTAGGAGCCAACCTTCACAAGTTTCTGAAATCTCATGACAACATCCATCATATTGAATTCTTGAATAACAAAAAAGTAAACAGTACTGTGAACTCTTAATGATGAAGGTCGCTATTAGATGAAATTAAGAAATTTTGTTTGGACAAATCATATTTTTAATATCTTTTATTCATTCTTTGTTAAAACACATTAGGCATGTGGCCACGTTTGAGAATGTTGTGCATGTCGTTAGCATTTTGTGGTGACAATGATTGCATGTCTTAGGTCATTGCGGATGTGTTTGACTATTAATATATTAATCATATGAGCTCATATATATGCTATCAGCTATATGCATTCATTCATATTTCAAATTTTGATTTAATTGTTATTTTTTTGTATTTTTAATTAACTTGTAACTAATTTTCATTTTGTTTATGGCGAAAAACTCCACGAGTGCTCAGTATTGCTCATCTAACTTTCCTTTTTCCTTTGTGCCTTCAAGATTAGAGACCTAGCTGCACTAACTCTTCTGGCCATACTTATTATCACTATCTTAGCAACTTAGCAACGTAAAACTCTGTGAGCTTACCCCTTGTTCTTCATGGAGTCACCATGCTGCAGCTTATGCAAGAGGTGACGCCCATAAAATTTAAACCTAGACCGCCTGCCCAGCCGACTAGGCTCCCATCCCACTACGCCAAACCCTTTTTGGGCTGTGCAAGGTCATCCTTAGATCTTGAACTCCAGATGTAACACTTTATTTCAAGATAAATCAAACCACTTTTAGTGAGGTATGCTTAGCCTTTAACTAATTTTTGCTTACTCTTATATTTGTTTTCAATAAATCAAAATGTTGTTGTCCAAACTATTTCAATATTGATTTCACTGAATTTGATTGCACGATTTAAACGAATTAGTGCAAGACTGTCACATTAGGGTACGTTTGGCTGCTCCATTAAAAAATGATGGGTTTCATGTGATTTGAGATCTCACGTAAATTAGAAAGTGACTCATTTGCAAAGGCAAATGAGATTCACTTTCTCACAACTTACTTTTTTTTTTTTACGTCTGTTTGCTTATACAAATGAGATCCACTTTCTCATTCAAATGAGAAAGTAAAGTGACTTTCTTATTCAAATGAGAAAGCGAATCTCATGTGATCCGAACCAAACATGCCCTAAAGATCTTTTTGCTCACGAATTTGGCTTTAAGGCAAAGGTGGTCATCGACTCTGTACCAAAATTGTCTAGAGAGAGAGAGAGAGAGAGTTTAGAGAGTTTCTCTCTCAAATGACTGGGGGCACATCATGTAATCCAACCCATGTGATGTGGTTCGATGGCAGAAGTGATGTAATGCTTAATCATTATGTTTTCCTGATGTGACAAGAAGGAATGAATGCCACATGATGTATACCACGCAAGCCACAGTAGCAAATTTTAATAACTGGAGGAGAAAATCAATGCAACTCAAGGTACAAAAACCATAATGACACCAACAAAGCAAAGAAAAGGCAGTGCAATACCAAACCCTTGGGCAGCGTTTGCTCCCTATCACAAAGATGAAAGACCCTCAAGCCCTATAACATAAAAACTTTAATCCCTACCAACACTGTTACCAACCAGCCCATGCGCATCTTTTCCTGCGATCCGATAAAGGAACTCACTAATTGATGCAAGGAATCTCCACCGTGGGCTCTTCTATAGCCCATGTTGACTAGAGAAAAATAAGCTAAAAAGGTAGGCCCTTTTTTGAGACTAACAACAGAATTTTATAATAATAAAATAAATCAATATATTAATATAGTAGAGTTTCTACTAAGAACGATGAAAAATGTCTTATCTAGTGGATTTTAATAGCAAGACTAAGAGCGTCTAAGTTTTATTTCATAATGTTCCTAGCTTGTACTTTTTCTTTTTCTTTTTCTTTTATTGGCATTACCATTTCTCATAAACAAATTTTCTTAAATAAAGACCATTGAATCACATTTTCGATCCTTTGCATATTAGTAACAATATATGAAATGCCACATGAAATGCAACACTTTTATTGGCCTGCATACGTATGATGAGTCTGTCATATGGTAACAAACTTTATGAGAGTGAATTTTTTTTAAACTACACAAGGTTAATTATCATGTTTTTTCCTTTACTTGGGTCAGCTTGAAGCTACCAACTGACATTGAAGACACATCCCTCCATGTGTCAAGTTAAGTGAAAGGCAGACCCCATCCATTAAGAGGGCACACCTATTAACTAATAAAATTTTGATCAAGAGAGGGGAAGAATACTGAGCCACAAATTTTGACCAACAGCTTGTGACTACTCGGCTCAACTCATCAAAAGCTTATTCAAGCTCATAAATTTTGACAAACTGAGCCACAAGCTGCTGATGAAGGCCACAGAGGCCGAGCATGAAATCAAGGTGTTATATATATATATATATATATATATATATATATATATATATATATATATATATATATAGATAGATAGAGAGAGAGAGAGAACATTCACCATTCAACATTACCAAAATACATCCAACAGAATATTGGATGGGAGAGACAAAGAGAAACATAAGCACCTTACACCCGTTTACTAGAAACTGTATTTTTTCATAATTTTTAATCTTTTTGTTGATCAAACCTAAAATATATAATCTACATGCATTCACTAGTAGAAAAAAAGTTTTGGATCATAATTGTGGTGTGCCTGTAGTCTTTTTTAAGATCTTAAATATCAACACCTCACCTTTGTACCAATGTTTTAGAACTTGAAAAATCATATTTGTACATCCAAAAAACATGATCAAATGTATGATTCCTATAAACAAGTTATGTTGAATACATCCACATGGTCTGATTGAAAAAATGCAGCCTATATATATATATAAGTTGATTGAGATGTGTGGCTTGGAAAATGCAGGTGTAGTGCCCAAATTTTGTTCTTCAGATTTTAAGATTTGAAAAAATGAGCCAGTAGCAGCTCGATTCATTACAAGATTGCGCTCGAATTGGCTCATTAGGAACATGTGTGTGTGTGTCACTACAAGAAAATTGTTAATTAGCGACGGAAATTAGCGACGGATTTTTCCCGTCGCTACTTAGCGACAGATTAGCTAGAGATAGAATCTGTCGCTAATTTGCGACGGATTAGCGAAGAAACGACTTTTATCGCTAATCTGTCGCTACTTAGCGACGGATTAGCGACTGCATGTTTTTGTCGCTACTTTTGATTACAAGAACACCATTTTAGCGACGGATTTAGAGAGGGAACTCTGTCGTCGCTAATCCGTCGCTAATTAGCGACGGCGTAGCGACAGAATATATTCCGTCGCTTTTTTGGTATTTGGGTTTCGCGACGGCTTAGCGACGGAATTTTTCCGTCGCTAAGCCGTCGCTAAATGTCGCGTAAATCCCTAATCTCATCCCTCTTTCTCTTTTCCCTGTTTCGCTGTATTGCTCCCTCCCGCCGCCCGTCGGCTCTCGCCACCGTCCGGCCACCGCCGCTCGCCAGCCGCCGCTCCCCGTCCACCGCTCGCCAGCTGCCGCTCCCCGTCAACCTCCCGCCACCGTTCGCCGAAGCGCAGGTAATATTCTTCTTCTTCTTCTTCTTCTTCTTCTTCTTCTTCTTCTTCTTCTTCTTCTTCTTCTTCTTCTTCTAAACGCAGGGGGTACGCCCCTTCCCTGCCGGAAACGGAGGGGGTTTAACCCCCTGCCGTGCTTTCCGGCAGGGGGGGTCGACCCCCTGCGTTTCCGGCAAGGGGGGTCGACCCCCTGCCGGAAACGCATGGGGGGTCGACCCCCTGCCGGAAACGCATGGGGGGTCGACCCCTCTGCCGTAAAGGCACGACAGGGGGTCAACCCCCCATGCCGGAACTGCCTTTCCGGCAGGGGGTTTAACCCCCTTCCCTGCCGGAAAGGCAGGGGGTTTAACCCCCTGCCGTGCTTTCCGGCAGGGGGGGTCGACCCCCTGCGTTATGCTGCCTAAGTGACTTGTCAAAAAAAAAATCTGTTTTTGAATGCTTATGCTGCCTATATGAATCGTTTGAAAAATAAAATCTGTAGTAGGAATAACATGCTGCCGATGTGTATTGCTTTTGAAAAAAACAATCTGTTATGAGATATATTATGCTGTCTATGTGAATTGATTTCAAAAAAATCTGTTTTTTAATGCATATGCTGCCTATGTAAATCAGTTTGAAAAAAAAATCTTTAGTAGGAATACTATGTTGCCTATGTGTTTGTTTTTAGAAAAAAAATTTGTTATGAGATACCTACGTTGCCTATGTGATCTGTTTTGAAAAGAAATTTTGTTATGGATACCTATGCTGCCCATGTGATCTCTTTTTAAAAAAAAAAAAAGTTATTATGTGATCCCTATGTTGTCCATGTGATTAGCTTGAAAAAAATTTTGTAATATGTGTATATAAGATGTCCATATGGTTTTAAGTGTAGTTTGCATATATGTTGTCCATATGGATTTTAAGTTGAAATTTTTTTTGTAATGTATATATACAAGTTGTCCATGTTGTTCAATTTGTTAGTTTGTTAATGTCTACTGGTAGTTAGTTTTACTTCAATTTGTTTTCTTGAAATCTGGTTAGTTAGAGTATTTCAATCTATTAGTCTTTTATAATTATATTTTTCTTAGATAGATTGGTATTTAATGTTCTCACAATCAATTAGTTAGATTAGGGCTATTTGAATTCTTTATGATAGTGGTGGTTAAACGGAGTTCACATCTTTTCTAGTAAACTAATTGATTGATTTACTATTCCTTTGCTAAGTAGTTCAGATTAGAAATTGTCTATGACTTTATGTTAGTCGACTGGTTCAACATGTTATAGCTGGTTTGTTAAATTAGCATCTTCTAGTTAGATTTGGCTTAACATATATACTATTTTTCTTTTCTCTTCTTTCAATTAGTTAGAGTTGTTTTAATTTGTTTTAATTTTTTTAGTTAGTGTTTCATCTTGTTTCATGATTAGTTAGTTTGTTACTTAATTTGTTTTGTTTTTGTGCAGATTTTTCAACGGAACCAACTCGTGCTCGGCCACCTGTGGTAAGTAAATGACAAAAACAATGCAAATCGGGTAAATACCCGTGGTGAGTAAGTGATGCAAACGTATCACATGTTATTTAATTTATTGAATGCAGCACTTTATTGTTCACACACTCACTTAGTTGTTGATATCTAGGACTGCTTTGTTGGAGTTCGGAGATCATGCTGAGCATGATTTTAATGTAGAAATATGGAAGTGTTCTTATTTTTGGAGTACGGAGTCCATGCTAAGCATGGTAGTAGTTAGTGAGATATTGAAGTGTGTTTGCTGCAGGTACATGTTTGCCATTTATTTGATATGAATGATTATGATGTATTGCAATGTTTGATGTAATTGTATCAATGTTTGCATGTAGTTACTTTCAATTTGATTTTGACTTCCATGTGAAATTTTATAATAAAAGCATGCTTCAAATGATTGTATCATGTCATTAATAGTTTGCACATGAAAATATTAAGTTATCAATGCATGCATCAAAATTCTTGTTATTGTTTGACATAGTATATTGCATGATAAATTTGATATTTTCTTCATCGTCGCATTCTGATTCTTTTTTTCTTAATTCGTTAGGATACTATTCGTAACATCATACGACAGAATGACTGCAAACCGTGAATGGATGTACCGTAGGATAGTGGGCATGCATTTGGTAGTTGCCGATCAAGGCCGCTGGTAGTTACCGTCGCCCCCTTTCTCCGAAATGAGATCAAGGCCGCTGTTCAGGATAGGGGATCTTCGATTCCAGGTCCCTCTCAGGTATAATCACATATATAGTTTTTTTGACTATCTTAAAGCACATCTGAGCATGGTAGAATCACATATAGAGTTTTTCTAGATGCCTTAGAACACATATGAACATGCTATAATCACATATTCAATTTTTTTACTGCCTTAGCACACATATGAGCATGATAGAATCACATATAAAGTTGCTTTGCCTGCCTTAGAGCACATATGAGCATGCTATATTCACATATTCAATTTTTTTACTGCCTTAGCACACATACGAGCATGATCGAATCACATATATAGTTTTTTGCCTGCCTTAAAGCACATCTGAGCATGGTAGAATCACATATAGAGTTTTTTTATATGCCTTAGAACACATATGAACATGCTATAATCACATATTCAATTTTTTGACTGTCTTAGCACACATATGAGCATGATAGAATCACATATATATATATATTTAACTTTTTGTCTGTCTTAGAGCACATATGAGCATGATAGAATCACATATAAAGTTTTTTTGATTGCATTAGAACACATATGAGCATGCTATAATCACATATTCAGTTTTTTGACTGCCTAAGAACACATATGAGCATATTATAATCACATATTCTGTTTTTTGACTGCCTTAGCACACATATGAGCATGCTATAATAACATATAGAGTTTTTTAACTGCCTTAGAACACATATGAACATGTTATATATCATTTATGATAGAATCACATATAAAATTTTTGGCTTTGCCTGCCTTAGAGCACACATGAGCATGCTATATTCACATATTCAATTTTTTTACTGCCTTAGCACACATACGAGCATGATCGAATCACATATATAGTTTTTTGCCTGCCTTAAAGCACATCTGAGCATGGTAGAATCACATATAGAGTTTTTTTAGATGCCTTAGAACACATATGAACATGCTATAATCACATATTCAATTTTTTGACTGCCTTAGCACACATATGAGCATGATAGAATCACATATAGAGTTTTTTTATTGCCTTAGATCACACATGAGCACATGATAGAATCACATATAGTGTGTAATTTATTTCATTATATTTTGTTTATCAATACTGACTGTTCTTTTCTTGTGTAGGCTGCTAGCGATAATCAGGGTAGTGGAGCTGAAGGGACAGATAAAGACAATGAACAAGAAGACGCACAAAATCTTGGCGATGATTAGAGGACTTTGTTGAAGAAGTTCTATTTTTTTTATTTTTCCTAATTGTAATTGTTGAATTGTAAATAATTAAACCTCTTAGTTTTAAGGTGGAACGATTAATTATTATAGATACTTGTTATATGAATTTTTTTGTGTGGTTTGTTTTTTATTTACAGGAAATATAAATTGTACAGGAAATATAAATTGTACAGTTCTCCGTAATTAATTTTTAAATAAATTTTTTTTGATTTTTTTTCGTTTTTGCGACGGATTAGCGACGGATGATTCCGTCGCTATTCATATTAATCTAGCGACGGCTTAGCGACGGAATTAAATCCGTCGCCACGCCGTGGTCGCCGTTTAGTACCGGCGGATTGGCGACGGAATATAGCGCTCGTTATTCCGTCGCAATTAGCGACGGACTTGGCGACGGAATTATTCCGTCGCCAGTTAGCGTCGAAATATTCGCGACGTAAGCATACTGTCGCCGCGTTGTCGCTAATCCGTCGCTAACATAGTTAGCGACGGATTAGCGACGGAAGGTGGTCGTCGCTAATCTACTGCTTTGTTGTAGTGTGTGTGTGTGAGAGAGAGAGAGAGAGTCAATTTAACATTATGGATATGTTGTGCATGGTCAATTTGTTAAGAATCTACACTTAATCGTGTTTAACCACAGAAAAGAAAAAGTTTTTATGAGTCGAGAATATTCGAAACATTTGTGGCTGTTAATCACCGAAAAATCCACACACGTCAGAAATAATTGGGAGATCAGAATATCGATCCTCACTGTATAAACCATGTAGATCGTATCGACAGGGTTAGATTCACCGAAAAAAAAAACAAAGATTTGCCAAGTCCTTTGAAAATACAAACTATTGCAGCAAATCTTTTGGCTACGTACAGATGCGTGGCATCCACTTATAAATGACACACTATCACAAAGAATAATCCACACAAGTACCCAAGACTGGTAAATGACCGACCGAGTGTGGCCTGCTAAGCTTGGTTCGGCTGAAACTGATCTCGAGCTTGAGTTCCTAATGAGCTAATTCGAGCGCAAGCTTGTAATGAGTCGAGCTGCTACTGACTCATCTTTTTTAAATCTTAAGGAAATTCTCAAAAAGGTACCTAAAGTTTCGGCATTAATCAAAACTGACCTAGGTTTTGGAAAATTTTAAGAACACACCTAAAAAGTTACGTGGTTAATTAAAAAAACCTAGGAGTTTACTATCTTCATGTTTGCTGGTAAATGTGATATGAAATTGCCATTTTACCCTGAATATTATATTTTAAAAAATTCACCTAAAAAAAGAGGAAAGGAATCTTCAAAGGGTTAACATGTAAATTAACTCTCTTAACTCATCTTGGGTTAGTGAGAACTTACGTTAAATAGATGAAAGTTTGTTTTTGACTAATGCAAAAATTTAGGTGTCCGTTTAAAAGTTTTCAAAACTTAGGTGTGTTTTTTATTAATCCCCAAACTTTAGGTGTGTTTTTTTTTTATTTTCCTAAATCTAAAACCCTAAGAATAAAATTTGAGCACTCCACCTACATTTTCCAAGCCACACATCACAATCAACTTATATATATATATATATATATATATATATATATATATATATATATAGAGAGAGAGAGAGAGAGAGAGAGAGAGAGTAATGCTATGGTGCTCAGGGAGTACCTACTCCCACATAATAGAAATCCCGGTTGTAGGTTGAATCTTCTTAATTAAACCTTATTGATGTACTCAACATAGTTTATTTGATAGGAATCATGCTTTGGATTATGTTATATATATATATATATATGTGTGTGAGAGAGAGAGAGAGACAAAGAAAGAGAGATCATAGAGTATTTGGTACCCTTTCATAGTGAAAGGTTGTTTTGACCAAATCAAACCTCATGAATGCGTTCAATATGATCAAAATAGTGGGAACCAACTTTTCGATTATACTTTTGACGTAAAAAAACAATTTTATCAGGATTAACAATTTGATACATAGATGTTGGTTTTAGAACCCTAACAAAATCTTATATACATGTTGGAATAACATGATCCAAGCATCGATGAGTGTAGATCACACCTGAAGGGTCAGATGTGTTCAAAACAAAAAAAAAATGTGACCTTTTTTTTACTAAGAGGTTCCTTACCCTTCAATAGTTTTGAAAATGGATTCACGGCCGACACTGATTCTGACAACATTGGTTTATTGAGATGTGTGTCTTGGAAAAAGTAGGTCTCAAAGTTCATTCTTAAGATTGAAAACATTGGTTTATTCTTAAAATGTTTTTAATGAGTCAGCAGCAGCTCGACTCATTACAAGCTTGGTCTTGAATTTGCTCGTTAGGAACTCGTGCTCAAGTTCAGTTTTAGCTTTATTGAACCCTAAGCTAAGCAAGCCAAGCTCAGGTCGTTTATGAGTCTTGGGTACTTGTGTGGACCTTTCCGTGTGAGAGGGATACATATCATATTTATGTATCAAAGGATACCACGATAAAACTGAAAAATGTGTCATTCATAGAAGAGCAGATCCAGTACTTGGCCCAGTACGTTGCTGAGGTACTCCCTTAGATGAGGAGGCGTGTGAGTGGATGCCACGCATCTCTCTTAACCCGACCATCAACACTGCATGGTACTCTGTCAGATCACTAGATATACTCTTCATTTATGGCATTTAAGTTGATGAGTTGATGGGTGTCATTTTTTTTACCATGTTAAAGTGTTTCCATCATGTATCGCACTCATCTTCGTGCGACACTGTGAACTTTTCGAGTAAGATTTTCATCCCAGGCTAACTTCTCTGGCATTCCCGTATCCGTCCAACCTTGATCTGCTACTCTCCACTGTCAGTCTGATCTGAAAACCATTCGACACCACATCCTCCTTGCATATATGTTTAGCCGTACAACACCGGCCAAATAATGTATTGGTAGGTGCGCCCTACCACCATCCCTCCCTCTCTTGCTTCATAATATAAAAAGTGTAACTGGATTTCAGTGTAGTAGCTAACCCCAGAACAATAAAGTTTACATCTGTAAGAGGCGAGATCATTTCAGTGGGTTGGTGGGATTTGAGTGAGGCAAGCATGTCCCTGGCTCTATGGAACCGTAGTCAGAAAACACCCATCTGCTCAAAAATTAATTTCTTGCACTAAAACAAGATTTAGAAAATGAGAGAGCTCAGAACAAGGGAATCTGAGAGCCTGCATTCACTGTCTGTGTTGTACACTTTCGTTTAAAAAATAAGTTACTGCAACAGTTGAAATGGTGTTTCTCATGATTTATACCCCTCTGTACACCCCCATGGTCCCACTGTCCCTTCTTGGGACAGCAGCGCGTGCATATAACTGCACCATGTCGGGTGATAAAATTCATGTACTCCTTTTTACCCTCCTAGAAAATCACCAAGAAAATGAAGAGCAAAGATGATCCAGTAAAAGAAGGGATAAAAAAGAATGATGCCCACATGCCCATGTGATATAACTAGATAAAAGCCTAGTAGATTCCCTTGTTTCTTTGTATATATATTGAACTCCTGGCTACTGGAAATTTGTCTCTACACATAGGGCAAGGGAAGATATTGCCTCTTCTCTCTAGTTCTCTCATGGGTTTTGGTCAAAATTAGATATGTTTAAAGTTCTTCTGGTTGTTGGGCTTGTATCTGATGAGGTATCATGCTAGATTTAGTTTTGTTTATGAGGCTTTGATTTCTTGGACAATTGTCAGGGTGTCGTACAGAATTCAGCGGGACATGTGACTTTTAAGAGTAGATGTTCAGCTTTGCTGTGTTTGGTTTGAGCATAGAGACAGGGTCTAAAAGTTTTGTGTGTCTCAACTTGTTCCCTGTTTCATTCGAGTCACGAGAGCCCTTCATCCTTTTTCTTTTAATAAGTTGAACTCTTCGATGTTTTCGTCTGTTTCTTGTGAGTTGCTGTTGAATGAACCGCTCCAAGTATCATCAGCAGTGTCCTGCATTGGATGAGGTATGATTTGTAAGGTTCTGTCCATTTCCTGAGTCGATCCTTTTCTCATAGTTCAACTTGATATGGTTTCGTGACCCAGATAATAAAAAAGAATCGTTGTTTCATTGCTTTCCCTTGTCACATTTTTTCTGCAATTACTTGATATGTTAGGGAACATGGAGGCCTGTCATTGGCATGTTATGGAAGGTAGAAGCTTGTAGTCTTGATTTTCCATGCTGGTGTTCATTATGATGATCATTTTGTGGTCGATTCTATATTAGCAACAGTATTTGCACTTCTTGGTCATGAAACTTCTGTTCAATTTGAAGGAATCTTTTGTGAAATGTTTATCTTTCAGCAATTCACTCACGTATGTTTTTCTCATGGACTTCATTTTGGGAATTCCTTTTCCCTTGTTTACCTCTCTGTAGGTTGCACTGAAACCATGAATGAGATGTTTCTTTTCAGGGTCTAACTATTTCAAATGAACCTTTAATCTTTGCATGGCTATGTTCAAATACTAGTTTTAGAGGGTGATAGACGAATCTCATTAATTTCATCGTCTTCCTCAGCAATTTTCATGTGTAAGTGGAGGTATTGACGTGCGGATAATGGACATGAACTTCCTGTAGGTTGATTTATTTTCTGCATGTATTATGCATCCGCACTTGAAATTTATGAGTGGGACTGCTGAAAAGATTATCACCATGTTTGCTGAGCAATCTCTAGAGAACAAAACAAGTACCTTTTATAACATTATCCTGAGGGAATTCTGTTCATTCGACAGATTTCCAAAAACCCCTTCCCAATGGTGAACAGCAGTTGTCAGATATACAAAACAAGGCATTTAACATGCGAAACTGGATAGGATCATCTGCTCCCAGGGTTATGCTTGACTTTATCAATGAAACATAGTTCTAGTGCAGAAAGAAAGGATGATTAGCAGCAATGGGAGTTGCTTCTATGTAAATTTTCCGACATCCACTAGGAAGCAAAAGGATATGTGTGCCTTTAAGACTGTTGTTGGATGAGGCACATCTGTACCACAGACAACACTCATGGTATCATGTTTTCCTCAACAATGAAGTAATAGCTACATGTTCCTGCTGCTCCAGATGATCTTTTTTTTATAATAGCTCCAGAAAATCAAGCTTTGATGAATTTATTAAGGTAAAAAGAGCAGGCATGAGAATGATAATTGGTTTGGTCTTGGCACTTGGATTGTCGGAGTAGATCAGATTAAGACTCATGACAAAGGAAAAACAAAGGAAAGAATTGGAAAAGGACAAGAAAATGGATGGCTCTGATTATTTCTGTGAACATGTCAGGTTGAACCAACACAAATGGGCAGGTCAGCCAAAGTCTTGGGTCACATTCTACGTTTTGAACTGCACCCTGTCATTCGCCTAAGCCTCCGGCCCATGCTCAGACTCCTAAGATATCCACAATGAAGATGGTTTGAACTGGTGTATTTCAGAAAATGCCTTGAAAATTTGTTCATGACACTAACCATGGATAAAGTGTTCATTATAGAAATCTGTAGATGTGAATTAATCGTACTGAAAATTTCTTCATATAATATTAACCATGGACAAAGTATTCATTGGTAAAAAACTTTATATGTGCATTACTTGTACTGCTATATGGAACTGTTCAATTTTTATGTTAGGTGACGATCTTCTTGAATCATGTTAGTTATGATAGTTATCAGAGGATATCTGCTTGAATTAAATGGCAGTTGAGCTTGTGGTCATTGATTGTGTGTCATTTGTTTTTTTCATGAGGAGAAACTTAGCTTTCACATGTTTCTCAGCTGCCAATAATATGTGTCACCACGCACTATTTTTAAAAATATTTTTCCAGTTTCACTGCATATTGTTTAATCCTATTTGCAGGTTGTCTTAAGATGTATCGTATTAGCTCTGACATCATTACTTTCTGTTTTACTAAATTAGATGCTTTTGAGGTCTTAGTCATCATATTGGTACTTGTTTGTGGCCATATTTCTGTGCTTTTTACCTTTACACCTTATGGTCTTGTTGTAGGTAAAGGAATAGTATCAAGATCCAATATTCTCTTTTCAGTTAAGACAGACCTAATTCAAGAAAACACTGATGTCTTTCCTACCTTTTAGAAAAAGGTTTCAGTGTTTCACTGAAATAAACTTCAAGCACTGATATCAGCTACTTCGTCCAAACATGGAGAGGCATTTGAAGCAGTATGAGAAAGAATGCTTGAAGACAGCTATGCTTAAGCATGAAGAAACATTTAAAAAGCAGGTGAACACTGGTTTTATTTTCCTCCAAAACAGTCCCATTCTCCTTTTATTCTTCAGTTATGTTTCGGAAATTCATTTTGCTTGGCTCTCAATAGTCAATACCAAATGAGGATTTTCCTAGGTGTAGTTGCATTATTAAGATTTGCTTAACGCCAACATCTTTTTACTGAACAAGTGCAGATATGTGAGCTCCATCGCCTGTATCAAGTTCAGAAAATACTAATGAATGACATGAAAAACAAAGAGATGATTCAACGTACAACCACTGCACACTCCACATATTCACAGCATTTTAGTGTGCATAGAAGGCTAAGCTCACAAGATACTAGATTCCAATCCCAGTATACACCAAGGACACAAATGATGATTGATCTGGAGCACCCTGCTGAGGACTTTATTATGGAAGATGCAGAAGATGCTGCACTAGAAAGCGAGTTTGAACAAGAGACTGATATTGAACTGACCTTGAGCACTGGATGTAGCAACAAGAAGAAGAAGGGAGAACCCATACACTGGAATATTGGTGCATCCTTTCCTTCTATATGTACTAAATTTGACACTAGCAAAATTCCAGTTGTTGGAAGGCATCCAAGGTTAAACTCAAGGGAGAGGCTAACAGGGCCCAACTGGGAAAGCTTCCGGAACGAGCAGAAGAAAACTTACAATGATGAGGGACTTTCAAGAAAAAAAGGAAAATCAATTTGGCTTTTTCCAGTGTTGAGTTTGAATGCGACATAAACATGATATATGCAGTTTCTCTCTTGAATTCAAAGTCATTTTTCTTCCTTGTAGCCGTATTCCACATTAACTATTCTTGACTAATACATCCAAAAGTATGCTGAGCATTGAAATTTTTGTACAGATTTAGGATATACTGACATTAGGTAAAAGACTTTCATATTTTAACTGAATTCACAAATCATATATATAGTTGTGCACACAGGGAAAATGGATAACTGGTGCTACTTCTGGTAAAGCTCCAGAAAGAAAATGAAGAGATGGTATATATACCATATTTCTTGGTTTATGCAAAAATACTGACAATTAATATTACAGTTGTGAAATTTATAATTAACTGGTGAATCGTAAAATATATTAAAATGAAAGCCGATGAAGAAGCTTCTGTTCATCTTTTTGTCTAACTCACCAACTCTTTAGCTGTAGGTCTTGTGACTATATATTATTGCACTAATTTTGCTTCACAGAGGTTTCTTCATAACCTGAATTGTTTTGTTTTATCTATTTTCACTCTGTAATTCATTAGTTGATGATCAGGATACCTGCATTTTCATAGCCATCACTCTATATCCAAAATTGCAAAGTATTATTCTCTAATTACTTTGAATCAAGTTAATGATCATTTTAAAACCCAAGAGATTCTCTTCCGGTGGATGAACCTAAGATCCAACAATTGATACTGGAGTTTTTGACTTGCCATGTTTATCTTTAAATCTTATTGATAGCTAAGGTTTTGCTTCTATAATAAAATTTTGCATAATGGTACGAGGGCTGACATAGAAGAATTGCAATAGAAGGTCCAAATGCTTATCAAATACAAAGTTAAATTGGAAGTAAATAAGAAAACATGAAGTTTTAAGAATAAAAGGGAAATGGCAACCTTTTAGTCCACAGTTGAGAAGCATGCCCCAGGCAGTTCATGGCAAAAGTTTGCCAGCCATACATCACTGTGGAGGAGCAAAATTCATAATCTAACAAACCAATATGTGAGGATGCATAAGAATCAAGTAATAAGAAAGGAAGTGGTATGGAAAGCTTACTTTGCACATTATGAATGTTTGTCTGTATCACTGGTACTTAGACCAGCACTAATCGTGAGAGATGGTATTTAACAGCCAAGAAAACCGATTCTAAAGAATGGCGTGCCACCATTTTCAATGTCATTGATTGTAATCATAGATTCCTGCTAGACATTCTTGCTAATTAGTTGTTGTTTCGAAATTTCACAGTGATAGTGTAATGACCCGAACTGGCCTCTCGAGCCTGGGTTCGTGAACGTTAATTCCCAGAGAAAAATTACCAAAACAACCTTGAAATTAAGCCAATTTCTTTTTTATAGCATGGTTCACATAACTATCATGTCCATGTCCAACATTAATACTAACCATCCATATCCAACAAAACAAAAGGTTCAAATTACACATTCCAAATAAAAATGAAAAGTAAAACAAAGTACTCCATAGTACTTCAAATCACCAGCAGTCGAGTCTGAGTAACAAGTCATGTCTTTTTTACTACAGCGCTTTCTGATCCTATAGTTATAACCAAGGGGGGTGAGTCTAAAATATAGTAAGATTTTATTTACAAATATAAGACATGACCTTTATAACTGTAGTGAGCTCTAAGCTCCTAGTCTGAGTTTAATTCTCTGGCTAGCACACATGTTATTTATACATTTTATCTTATTTTTATTGTTTTTCTTACCTTTTCTTAATCATTCCTTATTTCTAGATTAGACATTTCTCAATGTCGTCCTCTAAACTAATCAGATATTCCGGAAATAACTTCTTAGGGCGTAGTAACCTATATAGACAACTCCAGAGTCTACGGTATTGGCTAGACATATGAACTACTCCACAACAACATTGTCTAAACCTGTTCAGACTATGGACTTCCAATCGCTACAGCTTTACTCACTGGTTGCAAGCTGGAGAGCCTAATATGTCCATCAGTGGCTAGCTAAAGAGCCCAAAGAGCTATACCTGCCCTAAGGTATCCAATGAGCTATACCTGATCCCAAGGTTTGTGGTTCATGTTACTTCCTACATGTGTCTTATAGGTAATGTTTGCACTTACAAGGGTGCTCTAGGAATTCCTAAAGATCTCAAGTACGAACGAAGTACACATACCTTTAACAAATTCGTATACCATGTCCTCTCTAGTAGAGTTCTTTTATTTCTCTCTATGTTGTTACCTTATGTACATTATTTATTTTCTTTTTTTTTTCATTTCCTTTCACAATGTTAGTGTGTTATACAGTTTTAAATATATGTTCACTAACTAGTATCCAACATATAATCACATCGGCATGTTACAATCCTAAGGATAACAATCCATCACATCCTAGAATATATTATGAGAAACCTGAAACTCTACCTCTTTTTTCTCATAGCTTTGCCTTCTATTTTTATTTTTCACAATATATTACATGTATGAAACTACCATCCTCATTTTCACACCAAAATTATTTGTAATACAATCATATCATCTGCTAAATTATGACATGATCAACATGCATCTTATTGAAAATATCAAAAATATAGATTCCTAGGCATGCAATTCAGTTTATTTATTCATAAACATAAAATAATCAACATAATTCTAAAGCATGCGAAATCACATAACAAGATGCATTTATGAACAAACCTGCATCTTATTTATCTAGGGAGTTATTTGCAAATGTTTTTTTACCTTGAAAGCAAGAATGGATATCTCACCCTACAGTCGAATCTTTTGTAGTCATTGAATTTGTTTATCACACAAATACTCACTAAATTTACCAAATGACATTTTCTTTATTCATAAAATTACTAAACTACCATTTCCAAAGATAGTATGTCAAACCTCAATTTCTGTGTTGCGTGTTTGATCATCAAAACTGGACAGACAAATTCTTTTTTGTGTTCTGGTTCTAATACACTTAACCACACTTGATTCTGAGTAGAGAGTGAAGAGTTATGCCCGATTTACCGAAATAGGTAGAACGAGGGCAAAATGGTTATTTCACCTCTCAAGAGGGTCTCGATCCGAATAACAAGATTTGCAAGGGATCTAGCCAACCTTCTGGGTCTGATTCTTTATTCTGGATTAGATTTGCTTTGGATTTGTATCCTATAGGTTAAACTCAAAATAGGTATATATATAATTTATTTATCATTCTTAACCAATTGAACCAGGTTGGCCTATTGGTTAGGGGTAGTTACCTTTTTATAAGAGATTGGAGGTTCAAATCCTAACTCCACTCTCTTATGCCCTTTTTTTTATTTTTACTACTCACGCATTCTTGGAACCACTGAACCTAACCTAGACCTAGCCAGGTCTGGGTTCAATCCAAACTGAACCTAAATTGGTTCAGTCCATGTTCTTCTCTCAGATTTAGGTAGACTGGATCCAGATCAAGTATGGTTTTTTCGTTCTAAACTAGACTTGAAACACAGATCCAATCCTTGCTTCATATACTGGATCCAGGTCAGGTACAACTGGTCTGAACCTGGTTCATTTAGGGCTTGGTACAACATGGACCTAAACCTGATCTAGTTTGGGTTTGGCCTTAAGTGGATCCAAACCTGATTAGTTCTAGGTTTGGTCTGAACTAGATCCAAATCTAATCGGTTATAGGTTTGGTCCAACTGGATTCAAACTTGACCCAATTGGTGATAGGAAACTGAGACAGTCAGTGTCGGTTTTTCTATATATATATTTTTTCTTACCACATGGTTCAAAACTCACCCAGACTGAGTTGGTCTCGGTGCAGACCCACCTGACCCGGTCTGGGCTGCACCTAGACCGAGGTCTTGGCCAACTCAATATGGTTAAAACTCGGACGGAGTTGGTCGAGTATTTTCACAAACCGAGACAGAGAGCTCAACTCTGTGTCTAGTTTTTTTTTTCTTCTGAACCGAACTGAGTCTAAGTGAAACCCAGACCAAGACGGTATGTACTATAGGCCAAGACAGACAACTCGACCCTCTATTTGATGGGACTCAAGGCAGAGAGCTCAGATCTTTATCTCATCCCATCCCTATAACCAGACCCAGACTGAATCAGTCTATTTTGCAGGCTGAGATAGAGAGGTAAGATCTCTATCTCATCCTTTCCTTGTGACTAGACCCATACCAAGTCGCTTCATTCTGCATACTGAGATAGAGAGTTACAACTCTCTGTCTTACCTGGTATATGACCAGACTTAATATGCGAAACCCAAACCAAGTCAGTATGTTCCTCAGGTCAAGACAGAGAGTAGTAGTGCTCTATCATGCCCTGAATGTGGCCAGACTCAGTCTGGGTTGGTCTATAGTGAGCCAAGATAGAGAGGCAAAAACTCTTTGTCTCACTCCTCCCTTGACCTGATTCGGTCTGGGTAGTCCCAAACCAAGTCGGTCTGCTTACTAACCAAGACAGAGAGCTTATTTTTTACTCGTAACTGAGATCTCTCTGTCTTGCCCCCATTTTTGACCAGACTCGGTCTGGGCAATCCCTCTTGATTCCTCTTCTCTCTTTTTTTTTTTATATTTTTATCGGCAACCCCAGTGGTTGTCGGTTTGAGGCAAAGGGTACTCCCTTTGCCTCACCCTTTCTCCCTCTCGTCCAATGGTGTAGGCTACCCTTGTGGTTGCCAGCCCTTCTTTCATGATGATCGGTGCCGACAACCACCATGGTTGCCAATGTCGTCTCTCTCCCTAACTTAAACAAAATAACAACAATAAAGGAGATGGAGTTTACCTTTGTCAGACAACACTCCCTTGGCCGAACGACGAGCTTCTTCCCTTCCCGCGAACTCTCTCTCTCTCTCTTCTTTCTTAGAAATGGAGGGAACGAGATAGGGGTCTCATGAGGGTTTTTATAGGGACCCATGAGGGACTCTCCTTCATAATGGGGGCCTTCCCACTCTCCCCACTTCTTCATAAATTGGGAAAGAGGGAGGGTCTTCATGGTTTTAGATATAGTTTTCACTTAAGGTTGTTTATGATATAAAATCCATTTTTGTTTTTTTTTCTTATGATGAAGGAGAACTTTCATCGTAATCTGGATTACTCAATGGACCTGCCTCCCTACAAGGTAATGTTGGATTTTGGATCGGATTGGATTCAGCCTAGATGTGACCTAAATTAACATGGGCACATCAAAAAGGACATATGTGGGAGAGGTTCTTGGGGGTTACTGGACAATTATGAGGTCGCATATTGTCCATGCATGCCCATTATAGACCTCCTCCCGATCTCCCTATAAATAGGAGACTCGTAGTAGTGTAATGAGAGCTACGTACTTGTTATAAATCTCTCATCGATTATGGGGTTCAAGGATCTTGCTCACCTCTCGACATTCTAGCTGAGGAGAACACCAACCACCCACCTCCACCGAAGTGTCATACGGATCGTCCATGGCCACATTGACTAAGTGGATCTTCTATGATCCATTTTATGCCTACATTGGGTTATGGGCCCACATCATGCTTCTGTTGCACGCATTCTAGGTTTGGGTGTGTTGGTGTCCATGCGATGCCCGTTGAAGAATTTCGTTAGCGTTATACTCTTCTCCCTCATTGGACTCTCGTTTGATTTTACGAAAGTCATCGGTGAGGGGGAGGCATTGGTTGGCGAGTCACCGCCTGTGGGTCGGTAGTAGTCATTGTCCCCTACAGAGGCTAGCAGTGGTCATCGCCAGCGAGCTGGGTCGATCGAATATGGGTTTCAGTCATTTTTTCTGGAGCCCCTCTCCACACCACCACATTTGGATCACCACAAACAACATAAGGATGCCTCAGGCCTTGCCGGATGGCGGCTGCCTACCAAGGGCAACCATCATCGTTGGCAGTCTGAAGCCCGCCACCTGTGGCGGCAACGACAGTTGGCTGACAATTGTGGTTGTGAACAACCACAATCTCCTTAGCCAGCCTTTTGGCTGGCTGATGTCATCGGCAGACGGCCGACCTTGACGACAGCTGACCTTCGGAGGCCGGCCGCCAATGGCGATCACCTAAGATAGCAGGTGAAGGGGGAGCCAAACTCCATCGAGAACTAGTTTTCTGTCATCGCAACCATTGGCGGAGAGCCCATGATGCTGGCGGCTAGCCATTGCTAGCAGCACTTGAGGTCGACCGCTGGCCATTGCTAGCAACACCTGGGGTTGGCCGTTGGAGGCAGCCACAAGTGGCAATGGTCAGATGGAAAGGGGATGGGGGGCAAAACCTTAACACCAATAAAAAAGAAAATTTGGTTTTCGGGAGGAGAAAGGTAGGTTGTTACTTTAGCAACTATAGTAAAACCTTACGGGGGGGAGGGTGTTCCGAACCGGATCCTGATCCTAGGTTTTGGGTGGATCGGGTCTATGCTCATCCCTAGGGGACCTAATCTGGGCCCAAAAACCCATTAGAGGGTTTCTGGGTGGATCAGGTCTACACTTGACCCAATGGGACCTGATCCAGACCCAAACCCGTTGGCAAGAGAGGGTGGATTGGGTCTGCACCAAACCCTGCGAGACCTGATCTAGATATGGACCCATTGGCGGAACCAGGTGGATCAGGTTTGTGCCCAACCCTATCGAACTCAGACCTATTGAGGGTTCCAATTGGATTGGGTTTGTACCTGACCCGATGGGACCTAGTTTCTAGCTGAACTAAGTCTTGTCTGGACCGGTTTAGTCTAAGACTGGTTCAACCATTTTAAAAAACCGGTTCAGGCATTATGAATCTGGTTTGTGCATCTTAAGACAGGTTTTGAGTTTTTCAAAATCGGTTCAGGGCATTTTAGGACCAGTTCAATGGTTTTTTAGACCTATTAGCACGTTCTAGGATCAGGGTGTTTTAGAACCAGTTCAATAGTTTTTTGGATTGGTTCATGCTTTTTTGGGACTGGTTCAGGGTATTTTAGGACCAGTTCAATGGTTTTGGGGACCGGTTCGTGCTTATTGAGCCCGATTCAAGCCATTTTAAGACCCCAATCCTGGATATGACTTGTAAAAGCTTATCTTTATCATTAATCTCATACTTTTTTGTGACTTTAACATGATATAAAGTGTATTTTATGTTGTTTTGTAGTTATCCATTATTATTTAAACATGAGATTATGAATTAATGCACTTTTTTTTGTGGTGTGACATGCTTTACATATACTTAGAGTATACTTAGAGTAAAAGATCTTGATCAACTTACTCTTAGAATCACCAAAGTGATCTGAGTTGTGTTGATTGAGTATTTTTTTATCGTGTTTAGAGCGATATTTATTATTATGATTGTGTGTGATTTTATGAAATAATGTTTTTACTCAAAGGTTGATAATTGTGTTACAAATTCACATAGGGTATAATGGTAGGTGTGTATACCAGTCTATGAAGCATGATTGTAATCAAAAGTACAATGATGAATTACCTCTGGTTATATAATCTATTAGTTTCATCAATTAAAGTCAATTTCGTAAGAATTGAGGACGCAAAACAACTTTGATTATTAAATTTTTTTACCAAAGTGAAATGATAATGACTCTATTATGCTTGCCTTAAAAAAGCTGAATAATAAATGGTCTTATGTTTACCTTTTTATATAAATCTCGTATAGAGTTATTATCTCACTCTTAGAGAGAATAGCATAGCCAATCAGAAGACTATCTATGAGAAGTGAGAGCACTGAAATAGTCTTAGCATGTTGCTTTTGCAATCATGTATGACTAAGAATATTCGAAGCGTCATCTCTCACTGCATGACAATGGAAAAATTTTTAAAAACTATTGAAACAAAAATTATTGCTCTATACGAGACTTCATCTCAGGCTATGTGGATAAAAAACTTTATTTTAGGTCTTGGTGTTGTAAACTCTATTAAGAGGTCACTAAAGATCTTTTGTGATAATGAAGTTATTGTATCTTTCTCTAATAATAACAAAAGCTCCACCTCATGTCGACATATGAAGTTAAAGTTCTTTGTTGTTAAAGAAAGAACAAAGAATCATTTAGTGTATTGATACAATTTGCATGAAGAAAATGACTGCAGATCCTCTTACTAAAGGGCTAGCACCGGAATTGTATTCTCAACTTATAATGAGGATTTATCTATTTGATTTCTTATGATGTATGATAATACATTATGGTTTTATGTGATCATATTTCTGAAACTAAATTGATTTTCTATGATTTTTTACATTGTTAATTTTGTTTAAAGTGTCTTGTTTTGAAGAGAAAATAACAGAATAAAAATATTAAAAGGACCAATAGAATGAGTTAGAGACCAACATGCTCATAAGATATTCGTAACATGCCAAGCACTTAAAATAAATAGTATTGTAGTACATGAAAATATGACATCTCATATAAAAATGTTCATATCTATGACTCATATGATTCATTCTTGTGATACGTAATAACATGTGTAAACCCACATAAAAATTGAATCGAGATAACAGTAATAAACCTTGATGAAGCCCTTTTTCATGTCAATAGGTCAAGTGAAAGAATATTGGATTTTGGATCGAATTGGATCCAACCTCGATATGACCCAAATTGACATGGGCACATTAAGGGACATATATGAGAGAGACTCTTGGGTTTTGGGAGTTACAAGACAGTTATGAGGTCTCATAAGTGTTCATGCATGCCCATTATGGACCTTCACCAGATCTTTCTATAAATCAGAGACATGTAGTGATGTGATGTGAGCTACCTATCTGTTATCGATCACTCATCATTTATGGGATTCAAGGGTCCTACTTACCTCTCGACATTTCTGACCTGGGCTCATTAAGGTCATTGATTGGCTAAAAAAAATACTACCACCCACCTCTACTGAAGTATTGTACGGATCGTCCATGGCCACATCTAGGAAGTGGCTCTTCCATGATCCATTTTATGCCTACATGTAAAACTCTGGGTTGAGGACATGCAGGGGTGTAGCTAGGATTCATGTGAGGGGGGGGGGGGGGGGGGAGGTGTAGCAAAAAAAAAAAAATTGGTGTGATAGTCTGGGGTTCGGGTGCAGCGCCCTCCCAATTTTTTTTTTGAGATAAAATAAAAAATGACTACAATTATTAATAAAAATCTATTTCATATGGACAAATCAAACTATTTGCTGCAGTCAGGGCTGGGCTAGGACTAGGCTACAAAAATGGATAAAAATCTATTTCATATGGAATCAAGGCTGGGTTAGGACCCCCCCTCCCCCGCTCCGCCTATGAGGACATGATCACCCAAACTTACATGTTCTAACCATGATAATGCAATGGCAACTCCCATGCGTCAGGAGAATTGGCTCCTCGGCCTTCAGCTTGGCACATGACCCAAATGATAGCATTGGCAACCGGGGTGGTAAAATCCATTGTAGTTACAATCACAAAGATACAATCCAACTAGAGTTTCACCAACTGTTTTGTTCTTGCAATATAATCCGTTGTGGTTTCAATAGCTAAGATCAAACCGTCTAAACATAAAGTGCAACACTAGGATTAATCTACAAAGCACCAACTAAGTGTCTAAATCTATTGATTCTCTCTTGGATCGTAGGTGCGATGATTTACTTTACTACCGAGGTCTCCTAGAACCAACCGGGGAGGCCTGAGAGGTGGTGGCGGTCAAAAATTTCTGTGATGTCTTAGAATATCCATGATTGCCCACAATCATTATCATTAATATATATTTCAGATATCCAATCAACCCGCTGATGAAAGTTAAGCTGTAGATGCATAAACGTGGATTTATCCTTATGATCATCATTTATCCATATGATCATGGGTTTTTGTTGAAGAATGAGATCTTATTAGAATTGTCCATTGTGGGAAAAGGAAACGGTTCAACAGGCCAGGTTCTCGACTGTAACTAACCAAATCAAATTCAAGATTGGTTGAAGCAACGTCTCGTTTCCCTGCATTGTCTGCATGGTCGTTGAATTGAGTGCGAATGGGTCGGATACAGGCCCAATTATGGTTAACCCAGAAATTGGGCAACAGATCAGTATCCGATTTTGGGTCCGTAATGATGTGATAGAGCTAAATCTGGATCCGAATATTTTGTTTGATAACACTATATCTGAGAAATAAAGAAAAAAAAACAGGGGTTTAGTTTTATCTGATCCGAATCTAGACAGTGTAGAGCCAATAGAAAGTACCAAACGGTACAAAAAAGACAGAATTGTGTACGTTCGAATCTGGAACCAGATCCAAACCCAAACCAATGGCAATGGACTTGGACTTGAGTAGGGTCATGTGGGCTGCGCAGTTGGTTGAATTATCTTCGATTAGGTAAGTCATCCATCTATACTATACTTAAGGTTGTAGTCAACCTGACCCTTTGATCCAAACCAATCAGGCTCAAACTATGCCCGTGGTTGGGTCTAAAACAGAGTCCCATTTCAAAATGGGTCTGCTCCACTTCAAAATGGTTCTTTACAATCTACACCTGAAATGACTCCAAAAACCCAATTTATGCCTGAACCCCATTTTCCAATCCCATTTACACAGCGCGGCCGATGGGTCAGATATGGCCTGATTCCAGAGGATTGAATTTTATAGGATCCAGGTTTGTGCTTATCCTAGTTAAATATAATAATACCAGATCTGGTTGTGCCTGGCCTGGCGCAGATCCGACCCATTGACAGTCCTACATGACTGAATAAAATAATATTTCCAACGTGTATTATATATCCGAACATTACATGAATGTATGCTTCTTTTTTAATTTTTTTTAATGAAATGGTTTAAAAAGAAGTTATTTCAGTATAACAATTATTAAGTACTAGTTGGCCTTTTTTATTAAAAAGTTTATTAACTATTTCACGTGAACGCCGTTGAAAGAACACACCATTTTTTTATGTAGTTTTCTATTGATAATATTATATAAAATGGGCACAACGTGAACTTTAATTTGGAGCATCCCAGTTAGTACCTCAATCATCCCATGCCCGAACTGTTTATAGATCCAAACCTATTCATAAATCTGGTCTCACCCGAACCGTGATACAGAAAAAACCGTTCACATTCACTGCAGATCCAGCCCGACCAGTGGAATACACCCAACACTATATATGCCCGAACCCAAAACCCATTTGGATCTAAAATAAATAGTCCACCCTGAACCAAACCCAAACTCAAAATCACATCGGTTCCGGTTAGGGTTTATTCTTCTTATCCAATTCAAATATGGTACGATGAAACCCCTCCAAATCCAACCCAAGCCTACCAACCTACAACCCTGGGAAGCGTGTCACAAGGACACAGATCGACACGGATAACTCAAGTTCCAGAAACGAATACGCTTTCTTCTTTCGCAAACTCGGGCCGCACGGGTAATAAAACAATACTAAACATCACAATTATCATAACGTGTCTATATTGTAAACACGCTTCGTGTCAATTGGACACGAAATCCTGGTGCGGTCCAGAAATCCAACCCCGAGATCCGGCCTCTATGACATAAGAAAAATAAAAAATATCCAACAGAAAGGAAGTGCTTTCTCAAATCTATGACCTGTCTCACCAACTCGAGTCGCCGCCAACGTGTCCTGTTGCGCGGAAAGTTAGCGTCCCCCGAAAAGAATCTCTCGACCGCCGACCGCCGACCGTCGACCGTCGGTAAAGTGACACCAATTCGCTGGTTGTCTCTCTCTCTCTCTCTCTCTCTCTCTCTCCCTTCTCCCTCTGATAATAAATACATAAACAAGAAAGAAAAGAATTGAATGAAAGATGCGGAGAGGTCGGTGCTCCTCCAATATGTCATTCTGATCTTGGTGGTGGTGTCCCATCATCGCCACCACCACCATCATCTCCATCAATATCATCATCATCCTCAATCGGGAAGGTGGGTGCTGACGGATCATCGTCATCATTGTCATCACCACCATCGTCTTCTTCCCGTTCCTGCGCCGACGGACGACAACAGAACCGGCAACGTCGTCTGGAATTCCCTGAGGAGAAGGGGCGGCGTCATGTCCAAAGCTCGCGTCTACGCCGACGTCAACGTCCTCCGCCCGAAGGATTACTGGGACTACGAGTCCCTCACCGTTCAGTGGGGGTACGTACACTGATTCGGTCATTCCTGGTGGGGGAAGAAGGTTGTGTGTGTTTGGGTGTGAGGGTTTTCTGGGTCGTTTAGGGTTTTCACGTCTTCTCTCATGATGGGTGGAAATGCAGGGAGCAAGACAATTACGAGGTGGTTCGGAAGGTGGGGAGGGGGAAATACAGCGAGGTCTTCGAAGGGATCAACGTCACCAACTCCGAGCGGTGCATCATCAAGATCCTTAAGCCCGTCAAGAAAAAGAAGGTGGGATTCTTTGGCCCTCTTTTGGAATTTGCGAATCTTATTGTTAATCCTTGCTGTTCTGCGTCTGAGAGCAAGACGAATTTATGAATTGGGGTTTACAGCTTTTCACTTCATTCGCGAACAATACAATAGTATACTGTATCGTATGGCATTTTATGGAATAGTACTGTACTTTATGATATGTATCAAACTGTCAATATGCCGCGATCTACCCAATATTCCAATCTGGAGTGGATTATTCTGTCAATGGGGACCCAGTACTAGGATTTGTTGTTTCATACCGGGCGATATGATCAAATAGGATGAACATAGAAACTTCTTCAGTTAGATGAAAAGATAGGTTAAGTTGAATGGGATTTCTGTGGTTGATTCTCTTTTCTAGTTCATAATTAGATTGTCTAAAGATTCATGCTTTCCCAGAACTTGTCTTCATATGTTCTTTTTTTTTCTATGAAATTCAGTGGAATTTGAATCCTATCCCACTAAATTCTACTTTGTGGCTAAAAATCGCCAAAGGACTTAGTGTAACTGGATTCCAATTTCACCAAATTCCCTCTATCCAAACATACTCTAAAAGTAGTTGGTGAGTTTGGGAAATGGAAGTGAAGTTTCACAGTTTGGTAACTAATACGCAATGCTTGGTGTGCAAAATCTAATGTTTCTTTGGGCTTGTGAATGGTAGTTACTGCGTAGGAATTTGCTACTTGTACACCCGTAAGTGCATACGAGTCAATCAAAAGCTGAATGATTGGAATGACAGAACCTGAGTTCTCAATGCATAAGTGCCAGCGACATGTGTGGCAATCTCATTACATGGGTGATGCAATATGCAGGTTGGCATGCTTCCACATTTTTAGATAAATGAAGCCCATGAAGTCTTGTGAGATTCTTGTTGTGGTACTTATTCAACTTATTTATGAAAACATACAACGGCCTATATACAACTTGGATGACTCTGATTGAATGTCAGGCTCAAACATGAGCTAACATTCAGCTCCAGATGATGAAATGGTATTTGAAGCAGTCAGATTCATGTTTAAACCTTCAATGTTGTTTGCATATGCTGCTTAGGTTCTTTAAATATAGTTGGTTCAATCAGACTATCTTGAAATATGGAGATATTCATAACCTGTGGAATGACGCAATCTTCTTCTGGGGTCCCATAGTCCTAAACTTGTACATTAGTAGTAACTTTTTCTCCCACGGGGAGGTCTAATATGTTTTTGTTGTTTATATTTCTGTTCTTCTACTATTTCCTCTAACTTCTACGCCTCTTAAGGGAGATAGTGCTGACTATCTTTTTGCCAATAGCATGTTGAAACTATTTCTTTATGTTTTGTTTTTACAGATTACTAGATACGTGTAAAAATTTGGTTATTGTGCAGATAAAGAGGGAGATCAAGATACTCCAAAACCTTTGTGGGGGTCCAAACATTGTGAAGCTTCTTGATATTGTTCGAGATCAGCACTCAAAAACTCCTAGCCTGATTTTTGAATATGTGAACAGTACAGACTTCAAAGTCCTATACCCAACATTGACAGATTATGACATACGTTATTATATATATGAGCTGCTCAAGGTTTATACATATTCATCACTAAGAGCATTTTTTTCCATCTCTTATCTTCCTTTTATTCTATCTTTCTTAGATGAGTGGACATTTTCTTCCATGGAGACTAAATTGCTTGAGAACTAGAAACTCTTTTGACTATTGAGAAAATTAGTTCTTTTCTGATCTCTATTCACAAACAACTACATTTTCTCTGATCTTCAGCATCTTTTACCTTTTTTATGTACCCCTTTCATCTTGTTTCAAATGACAATTTACCTTTTAAAAAAAAAGAAGCGTATCTACTTTGGTTTCCATTGCCTGGGGGTGTTTGTTGTAACATGAAGTGTTTTTTTTTAAATCATGCCAATTTGTACGATTTCATACTTTCTTTCTGTATACACGATTGAAGTCTTTTGGGGAAATCAATAGCACCTCATGTAACTTAAGAAGCATATGATTGTTTTGTTTCTATTGTCATCTGTCTGTCTTATTGATTCATCTCTGAGTTGTTTCTCTTTCACTGCTGACATTGATCTAGGTTCTTGTAACGCCCATTTGATTGAGTCTGGCTAGCCGACTCTTAAAAATCATGATTAATATGTTACATCAATGTGCTCAAACAAGGCTAACTAAAGAGCTTCATGTGAGCTGGGATTTTGAGCTTTTCAAAAGGGTTTCTTTCCTTTTTTTTTTGAATTGCAGGGTCAATTTAGGAATCAGCTTTTGTTTTTTAATCATTGACCAGTCCAAAGTATAAATTCAGTAATATGATAAATCCTTTGATGTGATGGATTTTCTTGTATGCTTGCATTTATGATTATGTTTTAACTCTTTCTCCTATTCTTTCTTCAAATTCTGAAAATGAGTGCCATTTTTTTTTCAACTATATTTTATTTATAGGACACTGTTATATAAACATTCCTGCCCTTTGGAATTGGTATTTCATGATTATGGATCTATGCTAGCACTATTGTGCCCTTTACTCAATGTATGCCTCTAATTGGAATATGTTATTATAACTCCTAAATATTCCATTGTCTATTATTCATTACCTTTTGTGTTTGCAGGCATTGGATTATTGTCATTCACAAGGAATAATGCATCGAGATGTTAAGCCTCACAATGTTATGATAGATCATGAATTGCGAAAGCTCCGTTTGATAGACTGGGGACTCGCTGAATTTTATCATCCTGGCAAGGAGTACAATGTGCGTGTTGCTTCGAGGTATAGCTTAAGCCAAGTTGACTTACTTGCCTCATTTTGGGTTTATTATTGAATCTTCTAGCCAATACTGCCCCATTTTCTCAAGTTAGTGCCCTACTGTTGTAGTCTTGTGAAATGAAATGGGGATCTTCGAAACACGAGCTTAGATTAACAAGAGCAAGTGTCAAGAATGACACTAAAGCATAACCCTTAAAAAGGGTATAACTGGAAACAAAATAAAAATAAAAATGTATTCTTTATTGATATGAAAAACCAATTGCTTAAGAAGCATTGGAGTAAAATACAAGAGGGGCTGCACCCCTTTATATACACAGCTGAAAGAGGACTCAATAGAGCTGTTGGGCACAGTCCAACAGCTCTATTTAGAGTTGTTGGAATGTGTCAGTCCAACAGCTCTATTAAGAGCTGTTGGACTGTGTCAGTCCAACAGTTCTATTGCTAGTCAAGTCTGGATAGGACTTGACTAGCAATAGTCATTCTAGTTCAAACTGAACTAGATGACATAAAGACAAAAAATAAAAATAAAGGAAAAAAATTACAGAAAAGAAAGAAATGAAAAATGTATTTATATATATATATATAATAATATAATATTATTATATATACATATATGTACAGTTTTACATTTTAACACTCCCCCTCAAACTTACGGTACAATGAGCGAAAGTTTGTCTAAGAGAAAGTGAAATCGGGGAGCAGCGAGAGGCTTTGTAAAGAAGTCTGCTAACTGATATTCTGAAGTGACATATGGCAGATCAATTATCCCGTGTAGATATTCCTCTCTGACGTAGTGACAATCCATTTCGATGTGTTTGGTGCGTTCGTGGAATGTTCTGTTACTGGCAATGTAGATCGCACTTTTGTTGTCACAACACATTTGTGAAGCCTTTGTTGCTTCAACTCCCATGTCAGCAAGCAGTCGTCGGAGCCAAACTACTTCCATGGTTGTGGTTGCCATGGCTCTGTATTCAGCTTCGGTGGATGAGAGAGATACCTTCTGCTGCTTTTTACACCTCCACGAGATTAATGATTCCCCTAAAAAGACACAAAAGCCAGTGGTTGAGTGTCTGTTATTGGGATCACCTCCCAAATCAGCATCAGTATATGCAATTAAATCAAGAGAAGAGGAGGAAGATAAGAAAAGTCCTCGTGAAAGAGAGGACTTAATGTATCTGATAATACGCATGACTGCTCCCATATGAACAGAAGTAGGAGCATATTGAAATTGACTTGCTGTATGAACAACATGTGCTATATCTGGTCTGGTAATGGATAGATAGGATAGTGTCCCGACAAGCTGTCTGTAAGGAGTAGGGTCTGCAAGAAGTTCTCCATCATCAATCTTCATTTTAACATTAACAACTTCTGGAGTGTCGACTTTCTTATCATCAGTAATACCAGACCTGAAAACAATATCAAAAGCAAATTTAGTCTGAGATAATAAATATCCTCTAGGAGAATAAGCAACTTCAATGCCTAAAAAATATCTTAACAAGCCCAAATCAGTCATTTCAAAATGAGATTTAAGAAGTGTTTTGATTGTTTCAACTCCCTGTTTATCGCTTCCGGTGATGATCATATCATCCACATAGAGAAGAAGCACAATGATCCCTGCATCAGAATTCTTAATAAACAAAGCAGTGTCAGTTAAACAGAATTGAAAACCAATATCAATCATAACACGACTAAACCTATCATACCAAGCTTTTGGTGCTTGTTTAAGTCCATAAAGAGCTTTTTCTAAGCGAAGGACTTTACCCTTAGGAATACTTAGACCAGGAGGGGGTTCCATATATACTTCTTCAACTAGCTTTCCATTTAAAAAAGCATTTTTGACATCCATTTGAAAAATAGACCATTTTTTGATAGAAGCTAAGGCAATTAAGGTTCGGACAGTAGTCATACGAGCCATCGGAGCAAAGGTTTCTTCATAATCAATCCCATATTCTTGGGCATAACCTTTGACTACTAAACGAGCTTTATATCTTTCAAGAGTACCATCACTCTTGGTTTTAATTTTATAAACCCATCGACATCCTATAGTTTTCTTCCCTGGAGGAAGATCTTGAATATTCCATGTAGAAGCATTTTCAAGTGCATCTAATTCAGCTTTCATGGCTTCTATCCATTTGATATCATTTTTTGCTTGAAAATATGTGGATGGTTCTTCATATGAGTGAATTAATGCAATAATTGCCCTATATGTGGGTGAGAAAGACTCGTATGATACAAACTTTCTTGGAGGCCTCGAGATTCGGGTTGATTGTCTAGTTGGAATGTTAGAATATTTCTCAAGTGCACATGGAGGATTAGACTCTTGTCGCCTGGAATATTGAATACTAGTATCTCTATGAACTTCTTCATTTTCAACATTAAGATCAATAATTCTTTGATCATCATCAAAGTTACAGTCAAGGTCATATTCATCAGATGTTGATGTTAGATCTAGCAAAAAGGAGTACTCAGTGACGTCTTTTAATTTTCTAAAATCAAAGAAGCTTTCCTTTTCAAGAAAGGAAACATTTCTAGACACATATAGTTTATTATTTTTGAAGTCAAAACATCTATAACCTTTCTGGTTTTCAGCATATCCTAAAAAGGCACAGGAAATCGCACGAGGGGAAAGTTTATCATTTTTGTCAGTAAATATGAAACATTTGCACCCAAATATTCTTAGTCTAGAGTAGTCTGGAGAAATGTTCATAAGTTTTTCAATGGGAGTGATATTTTGTAACGAAGAAGATGGCATCCTATTAATGAGATATGTGGCAGTTAAGGCAGCTTCTGCCCAAAAGTCTTTCGGGACTTGATTTGCTATTAATAAAGTCCTAGTGGTTTCTATAATATGGCGATGTTTTCGTTCTGCCAGTCCATTTTGTTGAGGTGTATAAGGACAAGATCTTTGATGTGTGATGCCATGCAATTTAAGATAATTTTGAAAATCTGTGGATAAAAACTCTCCCCCTGAATCTGTGCGAAAAATAGTAATATCATTTTGAAACTTGTTTTTAACCATATTATGAAAAGTTTGAAAGTATGAAAATACTTCAGACTTATGTTTGACAAAGTACATCCACGTATGTCGGGAGAAATCATCGACAAAAATAACATAGTAAACAAATCCTCCTTTAGAAATTACTGGTGCAGGACCCCAAACATCCGAGTGTATTAATTCAAGTGGTCTTGAAGAGAAAAAGGTTCTGTTCTGAAATGGTAATCTTTTCATTTTGCCGAGAATACAATTTTTACAATCAAATGATTCAGAGTTACAAAATTTCTCTAGATTTGGAAAATGTTGGATTTTGGCTATATGTGGGTGACCAAGTCTCTTATGCCACAGTTCCAACTCTATTTTTTGAATATTATAACAAAAAGCTTTCTTCGGCATTTCCAAAAAATCCATGTAATAGAGTCCTCCTTCTCTATGGCCTTCCCCAATCAGCTTGCCTGACTGGCGATCTTGTACCCAACAACCATGAGAAGAAAAAGAAATATTACACCCATAATCAGAAATTTGAGATACAGATAAAAGATTTAAATTTAATTTGGGAACATGTCTAATTTCTGGAATAAAAAATTTTTTTGTTTTATAAATTTTTTCAAAATTTCCTATTCCTTCTATTTCAAGAGAAGTCCCATCAGCAGTAAAGACCTTTGACACACTTGTTTTATTTTTAACACATTTGGATAGACTTTGATTATTTGGGGTCATATGAAAAGATGCACCAGAGTCAAGAAGCCAAGAAATTTTACCTAGATTAGAAAAAGATGAGGCTGCTGCGCCGGTTGAAGCTTCGAATGAGGAAGAGGCACCTTTGATGAGAGGCTGAAGAATCTCCATTAGTTGGGCTAGGGAAACTGGTGCATCCTGATCTTTAGGCTCCGATCCAGCAATTGCAGCTCTTTTTTCTCTCAGCTCCTTAAGTTTGGGACATTGTGGCCTGTAGTGTCCCGGTTCATGACAGTGATGACAAATAACTTTCTTCTTATCATAGTCACCATTTTGTTGGTTAAAGTGAGAAGGCCTATATGATCGAACATGATTCCCTGGTCTAGACACGGCTAAAACAGAATCATCTTCAATTTTTAAAGAACCTTTCTGGAGACGATTTTCTTCCATTGTTAACTCTTCAATAGTTTCAACAATAGAAGGAATTTTTCCCCGGTGAAGTAGGGCCGATTTAGTGGTTTCAAATTTCGGCCTTAATCCAGTGATACACTGGTAAAAATGTTCGGCATCGAGTTGTTTCTGACGAAGCTCGATGTCTTCGGCACAATGCCACTTTGGTTCTAAAAGGAAAAGTTCTTCCCAAAGTTCGGACAACCCATTGTAATATTCACGAATAGTTTTGTCTCATTGTGTCATCATTCGAACTTTTTCTTGGAGGTTGCACACGTGTGCAATATCTTTAAGGGAATACATATTCTTAAGGTATTCCCATGCCTTATCGGCATGATCAAATTTGGCAAGACTTGAGCATTTTTTAAGGTCAACGCTATTGATAAGCCATGACATTATCTTCGCATGAGATATTCTCCATTCTTTCCATTTCTTCTCGTATGAGGCAATAGCCTTGATTTTCTCTTATTCCGATAGAGGGACCTCTTTATCTCCCTCCTTTTTAGTAAGAGATAGCTTAGGTTCCGAATCGGAACCATCCACAATCCCCCATAAGCCTTTTCCCCATATATGGTGCTTCATGATTGAAGCCCATGTTACATAGTTCGTATCGCTTAGTTTCATAGGCATGATGGTGACTTTATCATTGTCATCCATCGATTACAAGGAGAGAAAGAATATGGATAGAAGAGAAACAAGAAGGAAAATGAGAAAGAAAGAAAAAAAAAACAATACAACAAGATGTGAAATCTTCTCCAATGAAGTGATAAAACACTTCTCTTCAAGTAGCGAACACTTTTGCAAATGGGCACGGAAACCGAGGCAGCTTTTCCTCAAGATTTAGTACTTCCGCGGCTCTGATACCATGAAATGAAATGGGGATCTTCGAAACACGTGTTTTGATTAACAAGAGCAAGTGTCAAGAATGACACTAAAGCATAACCCTTAAAAAGGGTATAACTGGAAACAAAATAAAAATAAAAATGTATTCTTTATTGATATGAAAAACCAATTGCTTAAGAAGCATTGGAGTAAAATACAAGAGGGGTTGCACCCCTTTATATACACAGCTGAAAGAGGACTCAATAGAGCTGTTGGGCACAGTCCAACAGCTCTATTAGGAGCTGTTGGAATGTGTCAGTCCAACAGTTCTATTGCTAGTCAAGTCTGGACAGGACTTGACTAGCAACAGTCATTCTAGTTCAAACTGAACTAGATGACATAAAGACAAAAAATAAAAATAAAGGAAAAAAATTACAGAAAAGAAAGAAATGAAAAATGTATTTATATATATATATAATAATATAATATTATTATATATACATATATGTACAGTTTTACATTTTAACATCTTGCACCGAGGGTTACCGGAAACGCTATAGCACTTAGGGAATCGTGCTTCCCTGAAATGTGTTTCGGAAGTGCGAAACACATCGCTTTCGAAATGTGTGGGGAAGCGACCCTTTTAAATGGGAAGCATGCTTCCCATTATGGGGAAACACGCTTCCCCGATCACTTCCCACTCGCTTTCCAATATCATTAAGTAATTTTTTTTTTGGGCTCGTTCGCTTTCCGCTTGCTTCCAAGTCACTTCCCAATATTATCAAGTGAATTTTCTTTTTCTTTTTTTTTTTTGTGTGTGTGTGGGGGGGGTGCTTGGAGCCTTTAACATTTTTTTTGCTCAATATCGGGGAAACTTAGTTCCTATTCACTTCCCACTTGAATCTTACGTTGCTTCCCTCTTCGTTTCCTCTTCGCTTCCTAGGTCGCTTTCGATTCGCTTCCCTTCTCGCTTTCGAGACGATTCCCGGTTCACTTCTAAGTCGTCCCGCGCTTCTCACTTACTAAAATTTTAGAAGTGCCTCATTTTCTGCTTCTGATTTCTGAATCGCTTCCCGCTCTTGCTTTCTTGACTGACAACTCTGGTTGCACCACATTGCTAAATTTTGGTTGCACCACATTGCTAAATTTTGTTAATTCTACCTGAGGATGAAACTTATGAGCAATGTTATTAAAAACGCGCCTCAAGGCGCAAAAAGTGCGCATCGCCTCAAGGCGAGGGGTTTATGCCTTGAGGCGCATGTACAAAGCGCAACAGCTCCGAGGCGTACGCCTCATGTGCCTTGAGGCGCACGCCTCGAGACAAGGCACGCCTCAAGCCGAGGCGTACACGCCTTGAATTTTTTAGTCAAATGAAGGTCAAAGCCCTCATTTGACCAAAAATTAGGGTTTTTTTTACGCAGTTTTAACTAAGCTGCTAGTAAAAAGGGCATTTACTACAAGACAAGGGAAGATACAAGAGAAAAAGAAAAGAAAGAATTTATACAAGGCAAAGGCGACAACCCTAAACCTCAACAAATCGGGTGTGATCCATAAGACACCGAGTCTCAAACATAAGCCCAAAAAAAATTTCTTTCGGGGGGGCGCTGACCCCATAAGACCCCCGCCAGGGGTGCCCCCCCCCCCCCCTCGGACCCCCTCCCACTGAATATGCAGTGGGACCTGCACCGGGGGGAGCCCCCGGACCCCCCTTACTTCAAGGGCAAAAACTCTGAATCAAGCTCCACAACTCATTAGTTGGACCTATGTTAAAATAAGTGGGTCCAAACCTGAATCCGACTAAGTAATGTAGGTATCAGATCAAGATTCAGGTTTAACTGGATTTTTATAAGAAAAGCTACACCCAGATCCGATAAAAATTACATAAACTAGACCCAGTCCATACCTGGCAAAATAATATTTTTAATTATTTTACATTAAAAAATTGAGGAGATTAAAGATGTATCAAAGATGAAACGCAAAGGGTTTTAATCAAAGATGAGGAGATTAAGGAGAGATGGAACGATTATTTTGATAAGCTATTTAATGATAGTCATGCTCAAGATCTTGGAGACTTCTCCATTCCTTTTCATGAGATAAATCGTGACTTCATGCGCAAGATTCAAAAGAAAGAAATTGCAGAGGCTTTGAAGAAAATGAAATCAAGAAGGGCAGTTGGCCCAGATGGTATACCTATTGAGGCTTGGAAATGCTTGAGAGATAAAGGTTTAGAATGATTGACAAATCTTTTAACTTGATTTGGCGAACAAATAAGATGCCTAATGAGTGGAGGAAGAGTACTTTGGTGCCTTTATATAAGAATAAGGGTGATATACAAGATTGCACAAACTATCGTGGTATAAAACTCATGAGTCATACTATGAAACTTTGGGAGAGGGTGATTGAGTCTAGGTTGAGGAAGGTTGTCATGATATCAGATAATCAATTTTGTTTTATGCCTGGAAGATCAACTATGGAAGCTATGCATCTTCTTAGACAACTTATTGAAAGATATAGAGAGAGGAACAAAGATTTGCATATGGTTTTTATTGATTTAGAGAAGGCATACGATAGAGTACCTAGGGACGTTCTCTGGTGGACAATGATGAAGAAAGGTGTTTCTCTCAAGTACATTAGTATAATTAAAGATATGTATGAAGGAGTAGTAACCAATGTCCGCACTTGTGGGGGGGGGGGTGACAACCAATTTTCCGATAACGGTTGGGTTACATCAAGGATCTGCTTTAAGTCCTTTCCTATTTGCGATAGTGATGGAAGAGCTTACGAGATCAATTCAAGAAAATGTACCGTGGTGTATGTTGTTTGCTGATGATATTGTTTTGATTGATGAGTCTAGAGCTGGGGTTAATGCTAAGTTAGAATTATGGAGACAGACATTGGAAGCTAGAGGTTTTAAGTTGAGTAAGAGTAAGACTGAATATATGGAATGTCGGTTTAGTAAGCAACGAAGTAGTGATGGGAGTGTAGTGAAGCTTGGTGAGCAAGAAATACCGGTGAATGATTATTTCAAATATTTGGGATCCATCATTCAAAAGTATGGAGAAATTGATGGAGATGTAAATCATAGGATAAAGGTTGGGTGGATGAAATGGAAAAGTGCAACTGGAGTGTTGTGCGATCGTAGAATGCCATTGCGGTTGAAGGGAAAGTTTTATAGGACGACTATTAGACCCGCTTTACTATATGGTACGGAATGTTGGGCTGCCAAGAGACATCATATTCAAAAAATGAGTGTAGCTGAGATGCGGATGCTTAGATGGATGTGTGGAAATACAATAAAAGATAAGATTCGGAACGAGGAGATACCTAAGGAGGTAGGTGTTGCACCCATTGAAAATAAGATGCGAGAGAATCGTTTACGGTGGTTTGGACATATTCGGCGAAGGCCTAATGATGCTCCAGTTAGAAGGTTGGAGAAATGGGAAAATATATTAGTTAAAAGAGGTCGGGGTAGGCCTAGGAAGACTTGGATGGAGATGATAGGAAAGGATATGAATGCTTTGAACCTCACCGAGGACATGGCATTGGATAGAAATGATTGGAGGAAAAGGATTCATGTGGAAGACCCAAAATGAATTTCTTTTTTGGTTCATATCGCTGACCCCAATTGTTTTGGGATGAAGGCGTAGTTGTTGTTGTTGTTGTTACATTAAAAAATTGAGAATCTTAACCGAAACTCTGGGCAGACCTGGTTTGGTATAAAATTTTATAAACCATACCCAACCCATATAATAATCGGACCTCATGGGTCCAACGTGAATAATTAATCAGAATCCCTTCTTTGCAACCAAACCTTGGCCCTATAAGTTCCAATATGTGTCAAGATCGGGTCATACCCAATCCATTGACACCCTTAGTAGCAGGTTCACCAATTTGCAGTCTAATATACACTCAAAGCAACTACGTTAATGAAGTCATTGAGATTAGTTGCTTTGTTTCACAAAAAATTAATATCACCGTGTCAACTTGTTTAATGCATTCAATTTTGTAGGAGCAATAATCTCTTCTAGAATGTGACGTTAAACCCTTTTAGTGGCAAAATCAAGTCATGCAATTACATGCAGTCACAACCCTATATATATGTATATATATATATATATTAACATTTGGTTGTTAATGCTAATATGCATTTTATTGTTAATGTTAATTTTTTATTTAATGAATGCTCATGTTTTATTTCTTAGATACTTACATAGATCAAGTTGTTGCATTAATGTTATTTTTACATGTTAATCTCATATTTTTTCAGTATTTATTTGAGATTTTTTATTTCTTGTTGGTTGTTGTTTCATCAATAAAGAATTTTTTATTTATTTATAATTTTAGAAATTTTTTATAGTTTTTTTAAGTTTAAAAAAAAAAATTGAGGCTTACGCTTTACACCTCGCCTCAGATTTTGGTGGAGCGCCTCGCTATGCCTCGATGCTTTTCACAACATTGCTTATGAGTTTTGAGCCCTCTCCATGGATAGTTTGCTTTCCCTGCATTCCCGTGACAAAATGACAATACACTAAAATGGAAAAAGGGTGTTGCGTCATGTTTATGGACATTCCAATCCATAGTTATGAGAAGCGCCCCTATAGGGTGGGTGGGGGGGGGAAGCATGGGGGAAACTCGCTTCCCATTTATGAAAAGCATGCTTTCCTCTCACTTCCCTTTCGTTTCCCATTCGTTTCTCCCTCGCTTCCCCATTATTTTTTGTGTTTTTGATGTCAGTATTTATTTTTTTCACTTTTCCCTCGTTTCCTTCACGTTTCCTTTTTTGCTTCTCACACGCTTCCACAATCGCTTCCAAAACTAATCCCGCTTCCTACTTCACACTACTTTTTAACACTCGCTTCCCCGCTTCTGCCTTCCTCACGCATTGCTTCTTGTATCCATTTCGCTTCCTGGTAACTATGGTCCAACCTTTGTTGGACATGGTCACAATTCACTTCAATCTGTTTTTTCTCTCTTGCTTGCTGTTTTTACCTTCATAATTTGTTATTAGCGTGGCAATGTTTTTGACATTCTATTGATCTTGAGCGTTGACTTTATAATTTGTGAAAGTGAAATTTTTTGTCATATACATAAACATGTGTGCATATGCATACACAGACATGCATATACTTTGAATCTTTGATAATATCATTTCTGTGTCGTGTGTCCATTTCTTATCAGTTTCCATATACATGTCCAATTTCCATGTGATGCAAGATTTGTATTTCATTCATTTGATCTACTGTGCATTTAGCATCCTTTGGAATGTTGTGGTGCATTCATCGAAAGAGGCTCAAAATCATTGAAGCAGGGGCTGAAACAGCTCCATGCGGAAGTGGGTGAAGACCCACCATTTTATGAAAATGGTATCGGCCCCCCACCCTGAACCCAATGAAATGAAGTGGGGATCTTCGAAACACGTGCTTTGATTAACAAGAGCAAGTGTCAAGAATGACACTAAAGCATAACCCTTAAAAAGGGTATAACTGGAAACAAAATAAAAATAAAAATGTATTCTTTATTGATATGAAAAACCAATTGCTTAAGAAGCATTGGGGTAAAATACAAGAGGGGCTGCACCCCTTTATATACACCTCTGAAAGAGGACTCAATAGAGCTGTTGGGCACAGTCCAACAGCTCTATTTAGAGCTGTTGGAATGTGTCAGTCCAACAACTCTATTGCTAGTCAAGTCTGGACAGGACTTGACTAGCAACAGTCATTCTAGTTCAAACTGAACTAGATGACATAAAGACAAAAAAATAAAAATAAAGGAAAAAAAATACAGAAAAGAAAGAAATTAAAAATGTATTTATATATATATAATAATATAATATTATTATATATACATATATGTACAGTTTTACATTTTAACACTCCCCCTCAAACTTACGGTACAATGAGCGAAAGTTTGTCTAAGAGAAAGTGAAATCGGGGAGCAGCGAGAGGCTTTGTAAATAAGTTTGCTAACTGATATTCTGAAGTGACATATGGCAGATCAATTATCCCGTGTAGATATTCCTCTCTGACGTAGTGACAATCCATTTCGATGTGTTTGGTGCGTTCGTGGAATGTTCTGTTACTGGCAATGTAGATCGCACTTTTGTTGTCACAACACATTTGTGAAGCCTTTGTTGCTTCAACTCCCATGTCAGCAAGCAGTCGTCGGAGCCAAACTACTTCCATGGTCGTGGTTGCCATGGCTCTGTATTCAGCTTCGGTGGATGAGAGAGATACCTTCTGCTGCTTTTTACACCTCCACGAGATTAATGATTCCCCTAAAAAGACACAAAAGCCAGTGGTTGAGTGTCTGTTATTGGGATCACCTCCCCAATCAACATCAGTATATGCAATTAAATCAAGAGAAGAGGAGGAAGATAAGAAAAGTCCTCGTGAAAGAGAGGACTTGATGTATCTGATAATACGCATGACTGCTCCCATATGAACAGAAGTAGGAGCATGTTGAAATTGACTTGCTGTATGAACAGCATGTGCTATATCTGGTCTGGTAATGGATAGATAGGATAGTGTCCCGACAAGCTGTCTGTAAGGAGTAGGGTCTGCAAGAAGTTCTCCATCATTAATCTTCATTTTAACATTAACAACTTCTGGAGTGTCAACTTTCTTATCATCAGTAATACCAGACCTGAAAACAATATCAAAAGCAAATTTAGTCTGAGATAATAAATATCCTCTAGGAGAATAAGCAACTTCAATGCCTAAAAAATATCTCAACAAGCCCAAATCAGTCATTTCAAAATGAGATTTAAGAAGTGTTTTGATTGTTTTAACTCCCTGTTTATCGCTTCCGGTGATGATCATATCATCCACATAGAGAAGAAGCACAATGATCCCTGCATCAGAATTCTTAATAAACAAAGCAGTGTCAGTTAAACAGAATTGAAAACCAATATCAATCATAACACGACTAAACCTATTATACCAAGCTTTTGGTGCTTGTTTAAGTCCATAAAGAGCTTTTTCTAAGCGAAGGACTTTACCCTTAGGAATACTTAGACCAGGAGGGGGTTCCATATATACTTCTTCAACTAGCTTTCCATTTAAAAAAGCATTTTTGACATCCATTTGAAAAATAGACCATTTTTTGATAGAAGCTAAGGCAATTAAGGTTCGGACAGTAGTCATACGAGCCACCGGAGCAAAGGTTTCTTCATAATCAATCCCATATTCTTGGGCATAACCTTTGGCTACTAAACGGGCTTTATATCTTTCAAGAGTACCATCACTCTTGGTTTTAATTTTATAAACCCATCGACATCCTATAGTTTTCTTCCCTAGAGGAAGATCTTGAATATTCCATGTAGAAGCCTTTTCAAGTGCATCTAATTCAGCTTTCATGGCTTCTATCCATTTGATATCATTTTTTGCTTGAAAATATGTGGATGGTTCTTCATATGAGTGAATTAATGCAATAACTGCCCTACATGTGGGTGAGAAAGACTCGTATGATACAAACTTTTCTGGAGGCCTCGAGATTCGGGATGATTGTCTAGTTGGAATGTTAGAATATTTCTCAAGTGCACATGGAGGATTAGACTCTTGTCGCCTGGAATATTGAATACTAGTATCTCTATGAACTTCTTCATTTTCAACATTAAGATCAATAATTCTTTGATCATCATCAAAGTTACAGTCAAGGTCATATTCATCAGATGTTGATGTTAGATCTAGCAAAAAGGAGTACTCAGTGACGTCTTTTAATTTTCTAAAATCAAAGAAGCTTTCCTTTTCAAGAAAGGAAACATTTCTAGACACATATAGTTTATTATTTTTGAAGTCAAAACATCTATAACCTTTCTGGTTTTCAGCATATCCTAAAAAGGCACAGGAAATCGCACGAGGGGAAAGTTTATCATTTTTGTCAGTAAATATGAAACATTTGCACCCAAATATTCTTAGTCTAGAGTAGTCTGGAGAAATGTTCATAAGTTTTTCAATGGGAGTGATATTTTGTAACGAAGAAGATGGCATCCTATTAATGAGATATGTGGCAGTTAAGGCAGCTTCTGCCCAAAAGTCTTTCGGGACTTGATTTGCTATTAATAAAGTCCTAGTGGTTTCTATAATATGGCGATGTTTTCGTTCTGCCAGTCCATTTTGTTGAGGTGTATAAGGACAAGATCTTTGATGTGTGATGCCATGCAATTTAAGATAATTTTGAAAATCTGTGGATAAAAACTCTCCCCCTGAATCTGTGCGAAAAATAGTAATATCATTTTGAAATTTGTTTTTAACCATATTATGAAAAGTTTGAAAGTATGAAAATACTTCAGACTTATGTTTGAGAAAGTACATCCACGTATGTCGGGAGAAATCATCGACAAAAATAACATAGTAAACAAATCCTCCTTTAGAAATTACTGGTGCAGGACCCCAAACATCCGAGTGTATTAATTCAAGTGGTCTTGAAGAGAAAAAGGTTCTGTTCTGAAATGGTAATCTTTTCATTTTGCCGAGAATACAATCTTTACAATCAAATGATTCAGAGTTACAAAATTTTCCTAGATTTGGAAAATGTTGGATTTTGGCTATATGTGGGTGACCAAGTCTCTTATGCCACAGTTCCAACTCTATTTTTTGAATATTATAACAAAAAGCTTTCTTCGGCATTTCCAAAAAATCCATGTAATAGAGTCCTCCTTCTCTATGGCCTTCCCCAATCAGCTTGCCTGACTGGCGATCCTGTACCCAACAACCATGAGAAAAAAAGAAATATTACACCCATAATCAGAAATTTGAGATACAGATAAAAGATTTAAATTTAATTTGGGAACATGTCTAATTTCTGGAATAAATTTTTTTTTTGTTTTATAAATTTTTTCAAAATTTCCTATTCCTTCTATTTCAAGAGAAGTCCCATCAGCAGTAAAGACCTTTGACACACTTGTTTTATTTTTAACACATTTGGATAGACTTTGATTATTTGGGGTCATATGAAAAGATGCACCAGAGTCAAGAGGCTAAAGAAATTTTACCTAAATCAGAAAAAGATGAGGCTGCTGCGCCGGTTGAAGCTTCAGATGAGGAAGAGGCACCTTTGATGAGAGGCTGAAGAATCTCCATTAGTTGGGCCAGGGAAACTGGTGCATCCTGATCTTTAGGCTCCGATCCAGCAATTGCAGCTCTTTTTTCTCTCAGCTCCTTAAGTTCGGGACATTGTGGCCTGTAGTGTCCCGGTTCATGACAGTGATGACAAATAACTTTCTTCTTATCATAGTCACCATTTTGTCGGTTAAAGTGAGGAGGCCTATATGATCGAACATGATTCCCTGGTCTAGACACGACTAAAACGGAATCATCTTCAATTTTTAAAGAACCTTTCTGGAGACGATTTTCTTCCATTGTTAACTCTTCAATAGTTTCAACAATAGAAGGAATTTTTCCCCGGTGAAGTAGGGCCGATTTAGTGGTTTCAAATTCCGGCCTTAATCCAGTGATAAACTGGTAAAAATGTTCAGCATCAAGTTGTTTCTGACGAAGCTCGATGTCTTCGGCACAATGCCACTTTGGTTCTAAAAGGGAAAGTTCTTCCCAAAGTTCGGACAACCCATTGTAATATTCACGAATAGTTTTGTCTCCTTGTGTCATCATTCGAACTTTTTCTTGGAGGTTGCACACGTGTGCAATATCTTTAAGGGAATACATATTCTTAAGGTATTCCCATGCCTTATCGGCATGATCAAATTTGGCAAGACTTGAGCATTTTTTAAGGTCAACGCTATTGATAAGCCATGACATTATCTTCGCATGAGATATTCTCCATTCTTTCCATTTCTTCTCGTATGAGGCAATAGCCTTGATTTTCTCTTCTTCCGATAGAGGGACCTCTTTATCTCTCTCCTTTTTAGTAAGAGATAGCTTAGGTTCCGAATCGGAACCATCCACAATCCCCCATAAGCCTTTTCCCCATATATGGTGCTTCATGATTGAAGCCCATGTTACATAGTTCGTATCGCTTAGTTTCATAGGCATGATGGTGACTTTATCATTGTCATCCATCGATTACAAGGAGAGAAAGAATAGGGATAGAAGAGAAACAAGAAGGAAAATGAGAAAGAAAGAAAAAAAAAACAATACAACAAGATGTGAAATCTTCTCCAATGAAGTGATAAAACACTTCTCTTCAAGTAGCGAACACTTTTGCAAACGGGCACGGAAACCGAGGCAGCTTTTCCTCAAGATTTAGTACTTCCGCGGCTCTGATACCATGAAATGAAATGGGGATCTTCGAAACACGTGTTTTGATTAACAAGAGCAAGTGTCAAGAATGACACTAAAGCATAACCCTTAAAAAGGGTATAACTGGAAACAAAATAAAAATAAAAATGTATTCTTTATTGATATGAAAAACCAATTGCTTAAGAAGCATTGGGGTAAAATACAAGAGGGGCTGCACCCCTTTATATACACAGCTGAAAGAGGACTCAATTGCTAGTCAAGTCTGGACAGGACTTGACTAGCAACAGTCATTCTAGTTCAAATTGAACTAGATGACATAAAGACAAAAAAATAAAAATAAAGGAAAAAAAATACAGAAAAGAAAGAAATTAAAAATGTATTTATATATATATAATAATATAATATTATTATATATACATATATGTACAGTTTTACATTTTAACACCCAAAGTTTCAGGCAGTTTCCAACACTGGTGTGCATTTTGCACGAAAGAAGGACCCTGGCCCCCTGTTTAGAAAATGACCCCCTGAAGGAAATCATTTTCCTTTCAAGTTCTAATGTCCGCAACCTCATGTATGCATGCTTTGGATCATATCTTTTTATGTATTAATAGTTATCAGCTGTTTAGTTGTTTTTACAACGTCTATTAAGGACTAAACTTTCCTCCTCTGAACATATATATAAAATCAGTATTCGGGGTGAAATTACAATAAAAAGGAGTGCCTGTTCCAATCTAATCTCATTTCCTTTATATATGAAAGCACTGGTAATCATTGAGGTGTACTAGTTTAATGATTCTAAATGTTTACTAATATTTGTTTTCAGTTTATTACAGAATCATCTTTTTTTTTTCATTTCTTGTTATTTGTTTTGTAGATACTTCAAGGGCCCTGAACTATTGGTGGACCTGCAAGATTATGACTATTCTTTGGACATGTGGAGCCTTGGTTGCATGTTTGCAGGAATGGTTGGTATCACCGTTATGATGTTCTTCTTGTAATGAAAGGAAGAGAAGTAAAAAAGAGCCACAGAAGGCATACAATGATCAAAAGACAGTGCACAAGCAAAGTCCACAAAAGGGACAATACACAAGTCAATCAATGACAAAGACATAAGATCACAAGAGCCACCAATGAACATACTCAAAAGAACACAAAACATAAAAATAATAAATCCTTATTGGGTTAGAATGCTTAGGAAAGCATTAACAAAAATAGGGACAAGATGTCCCTTTTTATACATCTCTAAAGGGGCCAAGGGTGCCCTATATAGTCATTGGAAGCTCCCAACGGAACGACTATATTTATAGCCGTTGGGGGAGTCCCAATGACTTTATGGTCATTTGACCATAGAGCCCCTACATTAAAAGGGAATTACAAAAAAAGGAAAAGATAAATAAAATGCAAAAATATTAATGTGCCCCCCTAATGGGCACAACGTATTACATAGAAATGACAAAAATACCCCTAATGGGTATTACCTATTACCATCACTTAATATATATATATATATATATATATATATATATATATATATATATATATATATATATATATATATATATATATATATACAACTTAACACTCCCCCTCAAACTTTAGAGCGTGATAACCAAAAGTTTGTAAATACAAGTCTTCAAATGTTTTCATTATACAAGGGCAAAAGGGCAGAGGAAAAGATTAAAAAATACATGGAGAGATTTTTAAAATCCCACATACAAGTCATAACAAAAAAAAATAATATTTGCAAATCTCAACAATAGTTTGCTTACCACAAGCAATTCACCTTTTTGACTTCAACTCAACACCCTCAAAATTCGAATGTATCAGTGCATAGGACAATAGATCAAACACAAATATTATCAATAACCGTACCAGTGACCATGCCCCAGCAATATCGTCTATTTAAAGTTCTAAACTGACAATAAACACCTCGCAAATGATTGTAAGACAGTAAAAATCCCATCAGCTACAATGGGTGCACATAACTCGCCACAACCATGGTTGTAAACTGATAAAATAAGATTCCTTGTCCAAAGAAAACTGACATGCAAATAAGAGAAAAAAGTAGATAAAATACAAGGTAAAAATATTATAATGAAATCAAACTAATGTCAATAAACAATAGGGTTTGAAAATAATATTCAAATTAAGGCAAAAGCAATAAATTTTGCAATATTATGAGATTTAATCCATAGAGACCAATATGGTTACAAACAAATAACATTTGAGCCATCACTGATAAAGATCAATACGAGCATCCAATAAACAACAAGGGCCATATAAACAACTGAGTGATATATCACTCATAGAACTAGGAGTGGGCATCGGGCCAGCTTGGTCTGGGCCCATTTAGAGCTCGGCACGTCGAGCTTTAAGTGCGGTTGGGTTCTTAACGGGCTCGGGTTTGAAGAGCAGTCCATGACCTAACCTGGGCCCAATGGGCCAATGTGAAGCGGGCAGGGTCGGGCCCGGCCCGACCCAAACCCAACTAATTAATGTAACTAATTAGGTAAATAATAAATAAATTAATAAGTTCTCATGTACCCAACTAATTATCTTTGTAGTTTTCATAAACTTAATGCAACTAATTAGGTAAATAATAATAGTTACAAAGTTACTATGCAATTTATTATTTTTTAAAAATTGTATATTATTAAAAAATAATAAATAGCTAAGGCTCGTCGGGCCGATCCGATAGCTTGCGGGCTGACCCAGACCCATCCCACGTATATGACGGGCCGGGTTTCGGCTTGATAGCTAACGGCCCCAGGCCTAAAACCTTGACCCAAAACTGGCCCGTTGCCTACCCCTACACAGAACTAGAGATTAAACAACTGTCAGTCAGAGCCAAAACAAGCGCCAATACTACACTCATAAATCCACATTTTAAATTGACAAAGAAAAATGAGGTGTACATAACTCACCCCAACAAACATCTTTGGCTTCATAACATCGAGGTGCACACAACTCACCTCGAAAAGGCCAAACAAAATAATGGATGCATCGGGTAGAAAATGATGGATTAAGCCAAAACAAAGAGGCAATAGAACCTTGAAAATCTCTTTCTAAGGATGAAGGAAACAAGAACCAATTTGACAATAAAAGTTTCAAATAACTTTAGTAAATGCACGCAATAAATGCAATATGTCCTATTTAGTCAATTCCTTGTTTAGTGTTCTTGTCAATCATAATGCTTGGTTAATTACTGTTTTGCTGAATGATAAAGAAAATGAGTGATGGTGAATGTTGTACTTTATACTTTTTACTTATGCATGTATTGTATAGATACTTTTGTGATGCAGGTACATTTGATTGTTCTTTGCTTCACTAATAGATTTGGTAAAAGAGAAAAAATATAATTACATTTTCGCTTATCTTTCGATTCATATTCGCTTCCTTCTTCGTTTCTCCTTCGAATCCTGGTTTGCTTCTGGTTTGATTTCTAGGTAGCTTCGGGTTCGCTTCTCTTCTCGTTTTTTAGACGATTCCCAATTCGCTTCCAAGTGTCCGCTCCCTAAAATTTTAGAAGTGCCTCTCTTCCCGTTTCTGCTTTTTCGAGTGACAACTTTGGCAAAAACATAAGCCACAAATGGACACAATCACAAGGGACACTAAAGGGCCAACAAGACAACACACAATAAAATTAATATTTTTAATAATCTTAAAAAACACATTAAAATGTATTGATAAACCTCATGAAAGAGTTCAACATAAATTCCACAAGGGTGAGTGCATAATTTCCATAAGGAATAAGTCATGCATGTGGCAAACATGCTCAAGACCTTATGCACTAATAAAAAAACTCATTCATTAAGGTGTACGTAAAATATAACACAATCTAAAGTGTACAAAGATCATATATCAATAGGGAGAAATCATGTATACAAACTCAAATTTACATAAATAACAAGATACTCATGGCCACTAAGAACCAACCACATATAATCTTAATACTTCTCAAATGCATAAAAGTATCTAGGTTTCACATAAGAGCATGTCAAAGAAAATTCAAACCACAACTTAAACTATTAGATCACACGTGTGAATAACATACAAAACCATTATGCAAAATTAAAAGATATTTCAAATCATTTTAAACTATTTAACAAGATTGAAAAAACAACACCAATATGAGTTCAACTAAGTCCAAGATAAGGATAAAGACAGTAAATTTTGAAAAAAAAACAAAAAAACATTCAAAAGAGCTCAATCATGTGCTTATGCTAAACCAAAAAACAAACAATATTTAAAAAGGATTTCGAAGGAACAACAATCAAACAATTTTAATAATTTTCCTTTTTAAAGAAAACATAAGCAAATGCTTTCTCGTACAAAATGCATGAGATATGCAACAAAAGCAAAAATAAACAAAGATTTTAAAATACTTACCGGATTAAGATTCCCTTATCTCCACGATCAAAGAATCCCGAATCTATCGTTAAAAACCAAATACCAAGATGGTCATATCTTGACTCTGATACCATAAGTACAAATGAGCCACCAAGGACATATAATGATCAAAAGAGAGTGCACAAGTCCACAAAGGGACAATACACAAGCCAATCAATGACAAATACATAAGATCACAAGAGCCACCAATGGGCATACACAAAAGAACACAAAACATAAAAGTAATAAATCTTTATTGAATTAGAATGCATAGGAAAGCATTAACAAAATTAGGGACAAGATGTCCATTTTTATACATCTCAAAAGGGGCCAAGGGAGCGCCATATAGTCATTGGGAGCTCCCGATGTCTATATTTATAGCCGTTGGGGAGTCCGAACGACTTTATGGTCATTTGATCATAAAAGCCCTACATTACAAGGGAATTACAAAAAAAAAAAACAAAGAAAATAGAAAAAGATTGATGTGCCCCTAATGTGCACAGCCTATTACATAATTGTAAAATGAAAAAAATACCCCTAATGGGTATTACCTATTATAACTATTTATATATATATATATATATATATACATATTTTGTATGTATATATGTGTATGTACATACACATATATAAGTATGTATAGCTCTTCTTGATGTTTTTTATGCTATTTTTTCTTAGTATCGTAACATCTTGTCTCCTCTTGCTTTTAATTAAAGCTTTATCTTTTTTGCCAAAAAGAAGGGTATGGTCTTGTTTCAATATGAGATGAGACTCCTACATTCTTGTTGGATAATAAGGAGCTTTTCTATGACTTGCAGATCTTTCGCAAGGAGCCTTTCTTCTATGGCCATGATAACCATGATCAGCTGGTTAAGATTGCCAAGGTATTTCTGAAAACAAAACTCCTATTATTATCTGCCTAGATATTTGTTTCGTTCAGGAATTTTCCCAATCTATAATAATTATTTTGGAGTAAGGAGCATCTGGATATGATTAAATTTATCTTTCCTACATTGTTTTAGTTAATCTCGAATGGCATGCCTATGCCAAATCCTCTCTTCCCCTCTCATGGTCTTTCCAGCCATCAGATGGCTGCTGCCAATTGGAAATAATGTCTATCATTTTCCAGCCAATGATGGCCATTGCAATAGGCTGGTAGATGGAGAAGATATGGGAGGGAAATAGGTCTGGGTTGCCATCTGTTTGTGATAAAAGTGTTCATTCCTTCTCTGGATTTTGTTTCCTGGTGGCTGTATGACATGGTTATAAAAAGCTAGAACAAAGTCAACGAAACTTCTGTCTTATTAGGGACACAGGTCACTTAAGGTTTGTTAGGGTTTTCTTTTCCATAATAGGGGTTAAGAAGTTTAGAAGTGTGTTGATCGATTTATTCATAATCAGGGGTAAAAAAGAAAGCTTTAGAATGGGGATTGAGGGGGCATGACAATTCTTGTTTTTATGTTATTCTATAATTTTTCTCAGCTACATGACTGACATACTTACCTGTTGAATGACATACTTCCTGTTAAATGACATGGAGTATGAATGTTGTTGCTCAACTATCTCACCAGTTTGAGGTTTGGGATTACCTACTAGCTGTTTCTTTCCATCTGAAATGTCATTTCTTTTATTTAATACCTTTCAGGTACTTGGTACGGATGAGTTAAATGCCTACCTGAATAAATACCGCTTGGAACTTGATCCTCAACTGGATGCCCTAGTTGGCAGGTACTATTGGCACCTGAAATGTAGCTACTTGTTGTACACTGTACAAGGGTTTTCAATTTGACCTGAGAATTTAAAGTAGTTTCTTTGGGCTAGTAGTTCTTTTCTATAAAATTACAGAAGCAGCAGCTTGTTTATGACAACTTATGGCTTTTTCTTTTTGGTCCTTCGCACTTACCATTCCATTCAGGCACAGTAGAAAGCCCTGGTCCAAATTTATCAATGTGGATAATCAGCATTTAGTTTCCCCAGAGGTTGTATGGTTTTCTTAGAGGATTTTTGTTTTTTTGAAACATATTCTTTCGTGATTTCTCAACATAAAATGAGATTCATTTTCTCATTGGTTCTATCGTCTAACTTACCATGTTTTATGAGATGCAGGCTATTGATTTTCTTGATAAACTTCTTCGCTATGATCACCAAGATAGACTTACAGCACGGGAAGCAATGGTAATTCTGGTTCCTAGTGATTTATATTAATGAGTGTGGAATGTGTTATTTATCTAATATTTTAGTTGCTTTATTATTAGTGGGTTGAAGTAAAAAAAATTCCCCCTTTCATGTGTGCACGTATGTTCTATTTCTGTTTACATTTTCATGCATTTCCAATGTCAACCTTTTCAGATGTTGTACTGATTTTCCACGTTTCCCTTGTATCTTTTGGGACCTATTTTCATGAATTTCTAGTAAACAGGATGTCTTTGGGTGGTTTGCCTTGCCATGGCCTGAAGCCATCCCCTGTGCTAGTCAAATCCTTGTTTTACCAAAAAATTGATGCTGTGCTCAGTGGTATTGAGTTTGCATGTACTCTTTTATAAAAGTAACTTTTTTGAAAGTTCATTTTCTCCCATATATATGATTTTGCAGGACCATCATTAATCAATTCTTTGTTTCTTTAACTTAATATTATTTTAATTAAACTGTTGCTTACTTACTTGGTTTAATGTACTTTTGTATGCTTTCCATTGTTTTTAAGTTGAAGCGTTCAAGTGTACCTGTATTTCTACTTTTTTTTGTTCCAAGTTATGAATGGCAAACACATATTGGGTGGTTCTCTGCAAAATCGAGAATCAGGATATTTATATCTGAGTTTTATATTTGCTTGGCATCACTGGGCCATGCCTGCTAGTTGCTCTTGCATATGAAAAATCATACTTCGTGGAGTATGCTGATCCATGATTTGATAACTGCATAACTGGTTCAATCTCTCAGTCAGTTCTTGAGAATGTACGGACACGTTTATCCATTTCTTGTACAAAGGCTTGGTGATAGGGAGATATCTCCTTATACTGAGTTTGAGTAGTTTTACACTGCCTGAAAAGTGACCGTAGGTATGGCAGGCATAGTTCAGCGTGACCAGGCCTCTTACTCTAGGGGTGGTTTCTTCGTTCCTCGTGAAAAAAGAAGCACGTGGCTTATTCAGTTTGAATGGTGCTTAGTGTTGAAGTATAAAGCTAACTCACTTTTGTCGGATTCTGATAGTAGCAAATTTAACGGTGGCAGAATTTACTTGTATGCATTTTAAATAAATTTATATCCTGCTAATGATGCTTGGGTTGCATCCTTGCAGGCACACCCCTATTTCATTCAAGTTAGGACAGCAGAAAATTGCAGAACTCGCACACAGTGATTATGGAGTTAAAATTTTCCTGATTTTGCAATCTTGTGCATGATTTCTACTATTAGTTTCAATTGACGAGTCAGCTATTGCGTGTTTGGACGTAGTATCACATTATCTATTTTGCGTTCTGTACACCAGGTGGGTGTGTACCAAAAAACGTTCCACAAGTGTATTAGATATTACTGGACATGCAGCAAATCAAATAAACATATATATTCAACTGCAGCTTTTTTTGTTCATTAAGTTAACGCTGTCAGGACAGTGATCGTAAGTATGTCAGGCAGAGCCACCGCGGTTAGGTTTCTGTTCCTGGGGTGGTTTCTCTGCGTGTGTAGGCGATGGGATGGGTTTGCATTGGCCATGACACTACTAGTTTGAGGTCAATCTGTCACTGGCAACAAACACCTAACATACAGCTTGTTTAACTCGAGATTCATTTTTAAGACAACCTGGGGGGATTTATTCATCTTGGTTCCTCAAATCTCAGCCCTCAGGGATCTAGTTTTGAGCCCACATTTTGTCAAGTTCCCTAAGAAATGGCGTTGGGTTTGGAAATGTTGGATTTCTGGTAGCAGACTTGGAAGGAAAGAAATGGCAGGCTGTTTTTGGGAATAAAACAAGATGTGGATCGCCTAATCCTGGCCATTCAATTGGACTTGTTTCAATTGGGCCTACGCAGCTTGGCCGAAGCAGGTCCATTCGTGGATTGGGACTCTGCTTTTGGGACCATTTTTTTGATGGACTGCCTAACTTTCTTTTGTAATTATTCCGTCTGAACTTCTATATGTATCTATTTCTGTATGACGATTCCTCATCGTCTTCGATGTTTATTTTGATGTAAATTTTCTTCTTTCCTCTAAAAAACAATTTTTTTTCTTGTTGAAAAGGCACGAGGGCAAAAGCATATGAGATTGTGAGGTCACTTAACGGCAGTCACCCCTTGCTGTTGGTGCCCATTCTTTGAAATGAAGACCGATCCTGGTATATGGAAAGTGGGTCTGACCAAAGCACTGGTTTCTCAGTCCTATAATGGACACTGGTATATTGACACCTCAGGTTAGCACATGGTTCTGCCCAAAACACTGGTTTCTCGGTCCTCTAATGGACCTGCTCCAGCAGATTACATTCAGAATACGGTAGAGGGCACTACTGCCATCACGATAGGCTCTCAAGCACCAGTTTTTCGTGCGTGTCTCATTGAAAAGCTGCTTAATAACAGGTGTGTCACTAGATAGTTGAATCCTGTAAACAGTAGGGAGCAGCTGGATCAACACAGAGGGTGTTATTGGAGAGGATTGGCGTCGTAACAGTTTAATGATATTTATCAATCAGTAAACTTTCGATTTTTTGAGGGACTGAACAAGTTTTTTCAAGGCTAAGATGCTAAGCTGATAACCAAGTTGGGAACAGTCTAACCATAAAGCGACCAAATCAACCATGATTATACGGTGCAAAGTGTTCCACCTGCATATGATTAGTGTGCATCGAACAGTGACTGATCCAAATCCACAGTGACCCAAAGGGCTGTGCATCCAACAAAGAATAGTTTGTCAGGTTTTTAAGACTGATCCAAACCCACAAAGATATGAGCAATAAGGTTAGGCTGGATTTAAGCCCAGTTCTTATTGGGCTCAGGGTATAAAACCAGGCGCATGACCTATCCAACTCGTCAAATTAGAGTATCAGTCCATTTTATTTATTTATTTTTGCTTTTGTGATTGGCTACTAAGCTCACCCGAGACTGATCTGGCATGCCATGTACGATCTGAAGATGGATCGAGAAACGAGAACTGAGTAGATAAAAAAGCAGTCGAACGACCAGCAAGTTCTATATAAAAGAAAGCATCTCCAGTAGCGGGTTATGATAGAAGTACAGGGAAGGTGCAACTAAAACCCTGGATAACAGACTAAAAACACAAACACCTTGAGGTTAACGGCTCACAAGGAAATAAAGCATGCAGTACTTGGAACAAGATTCTAGATAAGTGTCTCAAAGTCTTGGAAGCCGTTTGTGAAGCCTTCATCTTTTGAAGTACAGCATGATACTGCTCATAAACTTAGTTTTTGAGATGTGGAAAACACTGATAGAGATCCACTTTGGGGTGTTTTGCTTCTGCATGTTCCCTGCATTTCACTTCTGATGTTGTGCACATAAATGTCTGCATGCACACCTTGCACTGCACAGCCCACCAAAGTTGGTAAGAGAAAAGAGGATAGAGAATATGGAATAGACAAAGGTAAGAGAAAAGAGGACAGAAAATATGGAATACGGTAACATTAAAGCATTAACAAGAGGAATTTCACTAAGATCTAATTCACCACCAAAATTGGTTACAACACATTTGATCTAATTTTGTCGATTGCATATCGTAATCATATAGAACAATGTCTGAAGTATAGCTCTGAACAACGTTTGAAATATCTAATTTTGCATAATTTAATCAATTCTATGCTCCTGTTATGCACCTGATCATAATCCATACTCAAAAGAGCACGTTCCTCCATATCAGACCCCTAAGAATTTAACAGTCAGCTTTGGCAAGCATCAAATTTTAGTGAAAAAAACTACGTGAAGTGATGTTTGCCAGAGAAGTCATGTTAACCTGATATTAGGTACTTTTGCCCATGTCCAACTAAATAAACTTCCAAACTTTGCAAGAAAACTTGTCATGCCCACAACGGGCTGATAAATGATACTTGGCCCTGGTAGTTCTCCAACAATACCTCACTCATGATAAAGAAGCACAAGTCAACAACTCAATCAGAAATTGATGGACAACATTGTGGAATCATGAAATAATGCTTAGAAAAAAATGATGGCGATAACTGAAATTCTCCAGAAGAATAATGATGAATGCAAGCTATAACAGGAAAGAAACTCCTGCACATCAAACAAAACCAGCTTTTGTTGCTTGCTTCAAACAACTTAATATGAAACCAGAAATCCTGCTACTGACCTACAAATTGCTTCAAAGATAACAAAGCCGGCATGTCATATTGTAAACCCCCCAAAATTTTCAAATTCCAAAAATTATCCTTTCTGACATTGTGTCCCACCTTCTGAGTTACTCAGAAGGGCAATTGTGTCAATTTCCAATCATTTCTTACTTCTCTGTTGAAGATCTAAAATCCAATTTTATTTTCTATATTGGACCCAATTTCGGATCCATATCAGATATCTAAATCCAATTCTGAGCCCGACTCTCCTGTTTTCAATTCAAAATCTAAAAATACAAAATGGCTCAAACATTTCATTTAGATCCAATATCCATTTGGATCCACTCTTCTCTCTTCCTCAATTCGAGATCTAAACTTGAATATTTACTAAAAACCTCAGATCCAGATCCGTTTTGAAACTCAATTCTTAAAAATTAATTCTGTTATTTCAAAAACCCTCTTTTGTAAAAACCTCGAATTTCAAAACAAATGTTTTACAAAAGCCTTTCAGAAACTTTATCTGGATCCCTTCCCTCACATTTGTAGGTTCTTCGTTCAAAAGCATAAATTCTAGAAAGGGGCTCTACCCTCTTTTTTGAAAACTTTTGTTAAAAGACCTTTCTGAAATTTTCTTAAACTGTGAGGGACTCCTTTTGAAAAATCCTAACGGACACCTCATATATAAACAACCGAAGGGGGGGTCGATCTTGTCATCCATCTCTCACCCCTCCACCAAGCATCTGTGTATCCCTCCTCTTCTATCTTCTCTTTTCCCCTTTCTCCCTTTCCCTTCTTCCTCTTTCCTCTGTTCCTTTTTTCCTTCTTCTTCCCCTTTCTTCTTACTCCCTCTGGTTCCTCATCCTGCTCGACTGAAGAGAGCCAGCCCTACAGCAGAAGGCCACGGTAAGAATCCGCTTCTTCTTCTCTCTTTTGAATTTTGTTTTTTTGGCTTTTTCTGTTCTTGCTCCATTAAAGCATCCTTCGTAGTATCGATTTGCATATAGCAATATCGATCTACATGTTGCAATATTACTGGAATGATCATATTCCAAGATTTTTTTTCTTTGTTTTTGCAATTTCTTTGGTTTATGTAATTTGAATATTTGTTCATTTGGTACTCCCCTATAGCAGCATCCATGTTGTTTCTTGAATCCCTATGCTTTATATCTTGTATCTGAACATTCACTGTGTTTCATCTGTTGCATCCTCACTCATCCTCTTCATCAGCATCCATCTGCATCCACTGTTATTAGTTGACTAAATACCAGATCTGCAAGCTGTCTAGCTTCAGATCGGTGTCAATGTCTCATTCCATCACATTTGCACCGTAATTTCCTGCTGTTTTGCAATTATTTCTTTTCAATTCCGTATTTCCTTTGTTGTTCTGTATTTGCCTGTTTTCAGGGCATCTTATTTCCATCATGTTATTGTTGTGCATCTACATACGTGTGAGTTTTCTAAGTTAGCTGCATCTCATGACACCTGAGCCTCATCAGCATCCTATTCATTTCATAGTATTGTCCGCTTCTGATCAGCATCATCGGCATCATGGTTCATTCGCATCATATCCTCTGTATTTGATCAGTGTCTCCTTCATCGTGTTCATCTCCACTGCATCATTTTCGTCATTCATCCGCATATGTAACCTCATCTTCCACTATTGTAAGAAATTAGATCCCTGGAGGCTGCCTGAAGTTCTTAAAAATTCACCTTAAGAGGTTTTCACATGACCGTTTCATGAGAGACAAGCTGGAGTCTTTCATAACTTTTACAATTCGTGATTCGGATCCATCAAGCATATTGTTAAAAGGCAGCGAAATAATTGCACAGACAATGGTCTTTCTGCAGCAACTCAGGAAGTCCCTGGAAGAGGTGGGTGGTTAGAGGAAAGCACAACCACTCCTCCAGCCAATGGTGGTGTTCAAACTGTTAAATCTATGGAGATTGATATTGTCAGTTTAAATTCCACCAACAGAGTGGCAAAAACAGCAAACAGGGAGGTTGTTGGATCCTTGCGCTCTGGAGTGGAATCTGATATCATTCACAACAAAACTGTTCTAGCAAACATTTTGGGCATTGCTATAGCTAGCAAGAGATGCGGGCTCCTACTGGGCATCCTCCATTACATTACAGTATTATATCCTCTGCACAGCACTATTCACTGCACTTTCATCTGCATTATCATATTATGCATTTCCATTTATACCTATTTCTACTTGTAACCAGTCACAGCAGTGACTTTTTGCAGAAGTCAGTTTGCAGCAAATCGATTGGCTGTGTGCCAGTGATTTGCTGCAAATCGGTTTTCTGCCGTCAAGAGGACTGCATCCAACTGTTGCTGTGTGCATTCAAATCTGAGGTAGCTGCTGTGTGAATTGGATTCATAGCAGCATCTATCTGTGTGGTTCAGCTCGGTGAAATCGAGTTACTTATGTTTCCTTCATTAGTAAAGTATGTTAGCTTACATGTATTAGTTGCATTTGCATACATTAGCTGTGATATTGTAATAGTTGCATATACAGTTACATCGCTGAATAAAGTATAATCCAGCACCTACACCTGTGCACTTGTAAGACAGTCACCTGCACTTTTGCATATACTTACCTAGGCATGCACTCTCCGCATGTCATCTCATCACAAGGCCTACACTTGCATCATATTTTCTATTTAGCCTTAGTATAGGTATCTTCCCATCTCATTTTAAGTATGTCATTTGCGAATAGAGGAGAAGTAAGGAGGCCAACAACACAAGCACACAATGTGCAAAAGAGAACACAAGCACAATACAAGTGCAAATAACCCACTAAGTGGTGAAAAGCCTTCAAAGGCAAAAATAACTTTATTGAAAGAGAGAAAAGGAGAGGCTAAAAGCCATACATGAATGAGGGAGGAGCCCTCAATTTATAGAGAAGGGAGGACCCAAGAGACCACATAGAGGGGCTCCCTTCTAGCCGTTGGGAGCCCCAAACGGTCATATTTATGACCGTTTGGGGCCCCAACGACTAGAAGGGAGGGCCCCTTTATGTGGTCCAAAACTAATAAATAAAAGGAAAAAAGAAGAAAAAGAAAAAATATTTAAAAATAAAATACATAGTGATATTACCAAAATACCCCTATCGGGTATTTTGGTTATACAACAGAATTATATACTTAAATATATATATTTAAGTATATAATTTAACACCCACCCTCAAACTTTAGGGGAGAAGCCAGAAAGTTTGTCAAGAAGGAACATAAATCTTGGAGCTGGTAGAGATTTGGTGAAGAAGTCTGTTAATTGAAACTCTGAAGTCACATACGACAATGAAATGGTCCCTTTGAGGTATTCATCTCGAACATAGTGACAATCCATCTCAATATGCTTTGTACGTTCGTAAAAAGTATGGTTGTTAGCAATATAGATGGCACTCTTGTTGTCGCAACACATCTTGGTAGGAGTAGAAATGAAGATGCTCATGTCACTGAGGAGACTTCTAATCCATACTATTTCCATAGTTGTCATTGTCATCGCCCGATATTCGGCTTCAGTGAAAGAGAGAAACTTTTTGTTTCTTCTTACATCGCTAAGAGATAAGTAATTCCCCTAAGAAAATACAAAAACCAGTAACTGAGATTCGATCATTGGGATTTGCTCTCCAATCAGCATCGGTATAAGCAATTAAGTCAAAAGATGAAAAAGAGGATAAAAAAGCCCTTTAGAGATGGTGTTCTTGATGTAACGCACAATCCTCATCACGGCCGCCATATGTACAGAAGTAAGAGCATGATGAAACTGGCTTGCAGCATGAACCGCATGAGCTATATCCAGATGGGTGATGGATAGGTAGGTGAGAGAGCCAATCAGTTGGCGATAAGGCGTAGGATCTTCAAGGAGAACACCATCTTCAAGTCTGAGTTTTGCATTTATAACTTCCGGGGTCTCGATAGTTTTGGCATCTGAAATCCTTGACTTGGTGCAAATATCAACTGCCAATTTCATTTGAGACAAGATATATCCACGGGGAGAATACGCCACTTCAATACCTAAAAAATATCTCAGATAACCCAAGTCAGACATATCAAAAGTTTTCTTTAGAACGAATTTAACCTCATCTACTCCCTTTTCATCATTCCCTATGATGATCATGTCATCAACATACAGAAGAAGAATGATTATAAGATCACTTGTTTTCTTGACAAAGAGAGCAGTGTCAGTATAACAACAAACAACAACAACTACGCCTTCATCCCAAAACAATTGGGGCCGGCGATATGAACCAAAAAAGAATATCATTCTGGGTCTTCCACATGAATCCTTCTCCTCCAATCATTTCTATCCAATGCCATGTCCTCGGTGAGGTTCAAAGCATTCATATCCTTTCCTATCACCTCCATCCATGTCTTCCTAGGCCTACCCCGACCTCTTTTAACTAATATATTTTCCCATTTTCCATCCTTCTAACTAGAGCATCATTAGGCCTTTGCCGAATATGTCCAAACCACCGTAAACGATTCTCTCTCATCTTATTTTCAATGGGTGCAACGCCTACCTTCTTACGTATCTCCTTGTTCTGAATCTTATCTTTTATTGTATTTCCACACATCCATCTCAGCATACGCATCTCAGCTACACTCATTTTTTGAATATGATGTCTCTTGGCAGCCCAACATTCTGTACCATATAGTAAAGCGGGCCTAATAGTCGTCCTATAAAACTTTCCCTTCAACCGCAATGGCATTCTACGATCGCACAACACTCCAGTTGCACTCTTCCATTTCATCCACCCAACCTTTATCCTATGATTTACATCTCCATCAATTTCTCCATACTTTTGAATGATAGATCCCAAATATTTGAAACAATCATCTACCGATATTTCTTGCTCACCAAGCTTCACTACACTCCCATCACTACTTCGTTGCTTACTAAACCGACATTCCATGTATTCTGTCTTACTCTTACTCAACTTAAAACCTCTTCCTTCCAATGTCTGTCTCCATAATTCTAACTTAGCATTAACCCCAACTCTAGCAGTGTCAGTATAACAAGATATAAAACCCAAATTAATCAAGACATTGCTAAATTTGTCGTACCAAGCTTTAGGAGCTTGTTTTAGACCATATAATGCCTTTTTTAATTTTAAGACTTTTCCATTTAGATTCATACCTGGAAGAGGTTCCATATAAACCTTTTTGTTAAGGTCACCATTTAAGAATGCATTTTTCACATCAAGTTGAAAAATGTTCCATTTCTTAATAAAAGCAATAGCAATAAGAGTTCGAACACTAGTCATTCTAGCAACATGTGCAAATGTTTCATCATAATCTACCCCGTATTCTTGAGCAAATCCTTTTGCAACCAATCAGGCCTTATATCTTTCCAAAGACCCATCACTTTTGGTTTTAACTTAAAAACCCATCTACACCCGATGGGTTTCTTCCCGTTATGAAAATCAACAATTTCTCATGTTTGCGCCCTTTTAAGAGCATCTAGTTCAAGTTACATAGCCTTAACCCAATGATCATATTATTTAGCTTCATGATAATGAGTCAGTTCGTGAAAGGAATGCAAAGCTAATAAGCATGCCCTAAAATTTGGTGAAAAAGATTCATAGGATACAAATCTATTTGGTGCTCTAATTACACAACTTGACCTTCTTTGAGATGATTCTTCCATTGTGTTATTTTGAGAGTATCTCTCAAGAGCACAAGGAGGATTTGCCTCTTCTCTTCTGGAATAAACTTGAATTTGCCTAGATATAGGTTCATTTACATTATCTTGTTGTTAAGAACCCAAATCATCTATATGTATTTCCTGTTGTTCATTAAAAGATTCTTCAGAACTATTATCACGCGGTAATAAATTAAACTGGAAAGAGTGATCAACCTTTTCATTTGATTTGTGTGAAAATCCATTTTCATCTTCTAAGAAGGTAACATCCTTTGAGATATACAATTTGTTATTTGTTACATCAAAGCACCTATAACCTTTTTGTTTTTCACCATACCCTAAAAATATACATTCAATCGCCCTTTGAGAAAGTTTATCATTTTTGTGAGTTAAAACAAAACATTTACACCCAAAAATCCTTAGCCTTTGGTAATCAGGAGTCATGTTGTAAATCTTTTCAAATGGAGAAAGATTCTTTAGAGAAGATGAGGGAGTTTGATTAATTAAATACACGGAAGTTAGAACCGCCTCAGCCCAAAAAGATTTTGGGATGTTTTTTGAAATCAACAAGGTTCTAGTTGTTTCAATTATGTGCCTATGTTTTCTTTCTGCAAGACCGTTTTGTTATGGGGTGTTTGGACAAGAACGTTGATGACAAATCCCATTTTCTTTTAAGTAATTTTGAAATTCATTTGACATAAATTCGCCTCCTGAGTCGGATCTAAGGATGGACAAGTTACCTAAGAATTGATTTTTTATCATTGCATGAAATTCTTTAAAAATGAGAAAACTTCAGATTTCTTACTTAAAAAATAGATCCATGTAAATCTAGAAAAATCATCAATAAACAGAACATAATATGAAAAAACTCCTTTGGATACAACTGGAGAGGGACCCCATACATAAGAATGAATTAATTCAAATGGCCCAGTGGAGACAAAATTTCTTTGAGGAAAGGGAATAGCTTTAGATTTTCCAAAGATACAATCTTTACAAGACGTGATTGTTTTTACAAGAATTGCTCAAAAAAAGAAAAAGAGACATCTTTAGAAAATTAGGGTGGCCAAGTCTCTTATGCCAAATATCGATACTTTTGGCATTTACAAAATTATAAAATGACTTGGTTGGAAGAGACAAAAAATTCATGTAGTAAAGATCACCACTTCTATGACCGCGCCCAATCAGCTTCTCTGACTGAAGATCCTACACGGTGCAACCTTTGGGTGAGAAAGAGACTTGGCAACCGTGATCGGTAATTTGAGAAACTGAGAGAAGATTTAGATTGATTTTTGGAACTCTTACTTTTGGAATAAAATTTTGATTAAAATCAAGTGTCTCAATACAATCAAATTTTAAAGATGTCTCGTCAACCGTTGAAACATATGAAGGACCGTTGAAACATATGAAGGTATGGGGTCGATAAACACATTTGATAAAATATTTTTATGAGATGTCATATGAAAGGATGCGCCAGAGTTAAGAATCCACATACCTGGGGGTAATGAAGAGCAGGCAACTGCGGCACCTGAGGTAGAGGAAGATGAATTTTTGAGAAGGTGTTGGAGAACTTCGGAGATTTGATTGAGAGCTACTTTAATATCACCTCCATCTTCTTCCCTTTTTGAAGCATTTTCTTCAACGGCGGCAACCTTAGCTTTAAGCTTGGGACAAATAGGCTTAATGTGCCCCGGTTCATTACAAAAGTGACATATGATACATCTTCTATTGTTCTTTCCAAAAAAAGGTCTATAAGTTTTAACATTATTTCCGGGCCTAGTAATGACCAATATATCATCATTCTTTAGGGAAATGCCAAGACGAGTTTCGGCTTGGCATATTTCGGCAAGAGCATTTTCAATAGGTAGAGCTTTGCTACGATGAAGAGATGCCCGAACTTGCTCAAACTTGTTCCCTTGTTCCCTTCTTAATTCAATATCTTCCGGAGCCACCATTTAGGTTCAAGGAGGGCAAGCTCATCCCAAAGGGAAGTAAGAGCAGTAAAATAATCTCGGACACTCATGTCCCCTTGTTTAGTAGATCTAATTTTTTCTTGACAAAAGAATTGCCTAGCAAGGTCCTTTTGGGTATACATACCCTTAAGAAAGAACCATGCCTCATTGGCTCTTCTAAATTTCGCAATATTGGCACAATTCTTTAGATCAACATTGTTCATGAACCATGCCAAAATTTTGGTATGGTTACTTTCCCAATCCTCTAATTTGGATTGGTGATCATTGATTGCCTTGATGCGCTCATCGCCATCCAAAGCTTTTTCAACATCCCCTTACATTTTAGTGAGTTTAAGAGAAGGTTCGGGAGAGGTTCCCATAACAAAACCCCATAGTTTCTTACCTCTTAAGTGATTCTCCATAACGGAAGCCCACATGAGATAATTGGATTCATTGAGCTTAAAAGAGAGCTCTACCTTTGATTCGGACCACATAGATACCAAAGAGGATTTTGTTCTTCAAATAAGTTAAGAGGCACGCTTCCCAAAGGCTTCAACAAGAATGTAAGATCACCAACCTTGCTCTGATACCATGTAATGAAAGACGCGGAAGCACCAACATGCGAATAGAGGAGAAGCAAGGAGGCCAACAACACAACCACACAATGTGCAAAAGAGAACACAAGCACAATATAAGTGCAAATAACCCACTAAGGGGTGAAAAGCCTTCAAAGGCAAAAAATAACTTTTATTGAAAGAGAGAAAAGGAGAGGCTAAAAGCCATACATGAATGAGGGAGGAGCCCTCAATTTATAGAGAAGGGAGGACCCAAGAGACCACATAGAGGGGCTCCCTTCTAGCCGTTGGGAGCCCCAAACGGTCATATTTATGACCGTTTGGGGCCCCAATGACTAGAAGGTAGGGCCCCTTTATGTGGTCCAAAACTAATAAATAAAAAGAAAAAATAAAAAAAGAAAAAAGAAGAAAAAGAAAAAATATTTAAAAGTAAAATACATAGTGATATTACCAAAATATCCCTATCGGGTATTTTGGTTCTCTCACTTTGTTGGACGGGTGAGGGTAAAGAAGTTAGTCCAAGACCATAAAATTAGGTTAGCCACTTGGAACATAGGATCTTTAACTGGTAAGTTGGTAGAGTTAGTAGATGTTATGTGTAGGAGAAAGATTGATATTTTATGTCTACAAGAGACCAAATGGGTAGGTGAGAAAGCAAAAGTGATAGAACCTTGGAGATATAAGATTTGGTATACAGGAATAAATAGGAATAGGAATGGAGTAGGGATTGTTATGAGTCGTGAGTTTATAGATAATGTAGTTGAGGTCGGTAGGAAGGGTGATAGGATTTTACTTATTAAATTAGTATTAGGTACGAATATTATTAATATTATTAGTGTTTATGCACCTCAAGTAGGTTTAGATTATTCCATTAAGCGTCAATTTTGGGAAGATTTAGATGGAGTAGTACAAGGGATATCTTATGGAGAAAGGCTTTTCATCGGCGGTGACCTTAATGGGCATGTAGGCATTAGTAGGGATGGATTTGAGAGTATCCATGGAGGCTATGGTATAGGAGAAAGAAACGAAAGTGGAGACAGAATTTTAGATTTTGGTTTGTCCTATGATATGATCTTAGCAAACACTTGGTTTAGGAAGAGAGAGTCTCACCTAGTAACATTTAAAAGTGGGGTTAATACGAGTCAGATAGATTTTTTCCTACTTAGAAAGAGAGATAGGGGTTGTTGCATCGATTGTAAGGTTATACCGGGGGAAAGTGTAGCTACACAACATAGAGTCTTAATTTTAGATCTTAGAATTAGACAACACCGCAAAAGGGATAGACATATGCTAGATCCTAGAATTAAGTGGTAGGCACTGAAAGAAGCTAAACAAGGAATGTCTGTAGAGCGGGTAGTTAAGGAAGTTGATTGGTGTCTCGAGGAGGATTCAGAATCTATGTGGAATAAGAAAGCGGGTGGCATGAGAAAGGTGGCTAAGGAGGTATTGGGTGAGTCTAAAGGCGGTGCACCGCTAGGTAAGGATACATCGTGGTGGAACGAGGATGTCAAATTAGCTATTAAGGTTAAAAGAGAGTGTTATAGAAATCTAAGTAAAAATTGTGATAATGAGAATTTGGAGAAGTATATGATAGCAAAGAAGGAAGCTAAAAAAGTAGTTCGGAACGCGAGGGATAAGGTATATAAGGAGGTTTATGACAAGTTGGATACCAAAGAGGGTGAGAAGGATATTTATAGGCTTGCAAAGATGAGAGATAGGAAATTGAGGGATCTGGGTATGGTTAGATGTATCAAAGACGAAACACAAAAGGTTTTAGTCAAAAATGAGGAGATTAAGGAGAGATAAAATATTATTTTGATAAGCTATTTAATGAAAGTCATGCTCATGATCTTGGAGACTTTTCAATTCCTTTTCATGAGATGAATCGTGACTTCATAGGCAAGATTCAAAAGAAAGAAATTGCAGAGGCTTTGAAGAAAATGAAATCAAGAAGGGCAGTTGGCCCAGATGGTATACCTATCGAGGCTTGGAAATGCTTGGGAGATAAAGGTTTAGAATGGTTGACAAATCTTTTTAACAAGATTTGGCGGACAAATAAGATGCCTAATGAGTGGAAGAAGAGTACTTTAGTGCCTCTATATAAGAATAAGGGTGATATACAAGATTGCACAAACTATCGTGGTATAAAACTCATGAGTCATACTATGAAACTTTGGGAGAGGGTGATTGAGTCTAGGTTGAGGAAGATTGTCATGATATCAGAGAATCAATTTAGTTTTATGCCTGAAAGATCAACTATGGAAGCTATACATCTTCTTAGACAACTTATTGAGAGAAATAGAGAGAGGAACAAAGATTTACATATGGTTTTTATTGATTTGGAGAAGGCTTACGATAGAGTACCTAGGGACGTTCTCTGGTGGACAATGATGAAAAAAGGTGTTTCTCTCAAGTACATTAGTATAATTAAAGATATGTATGAAGGAGTAATAACCAATGTCCGCACTTGTGGAGGGGTGACAACCAATTTTCCTATAACGGTTGGGTTACATCAAGGATATGCTTTAAACCCTTTCCTATTTGCTATAGTGATGGATGAGCTTACGAGATCAATTCAAGAAAATGTGTTGTGGTGTATGTTGTTTGCTGATGATATTGTTTTGATTGATGAGTCTAGAGCTGGGGTTAATGCTAAGTTAGAATTATGGAGAAAGACATTGGAAGCAAGAGGTTTTAAGTTGAGTAAGAGTAAGACAGAATACATGGAATGTCGATTTAGTAAGCAACGAAGTAGTGATGGGAGTGTAGTGAAGCTTGGTGAGCACAAAATACCGGTGGATGATTCTTTCAAATATTTGGGATCTATCATTCAAAAGTATGGAGAAATTGATGGAGATGTAAATCATAGAATAAAGGTTGGGTGGATGAAATGGAAGAGTGCAACTGGAGTGTTGTGCGATCGTAGAATGCCATTGCGGTTGAAGGGAAAGTTTTATAAGACGACTATTAGGCCCGCTTTACTATATAGTACGGAATGTTGGGCTGCCAAGAGACATCATATTCAAAAAATGAGTGTAGCTGAGATGCGTATGCTGAGATGGATGTGTGGAAATACAATAAAAGATAAGATTCGGAACGAGGAGATACGTAAGAAGGTAGGCGTTGCACCCATTGAAAATAAGATGAGAGAGAATCGTTTACGGTGGTTTGGACATATTCAACGTAGGCCTAATGATGCTCCAGTTAGAAGGATGGAGAAATGGGAAAATATATTAGTTAAAAGAGGTCGGGGTAGGCCTAGGAAGACATGGATGGAGGTGATAAGAAAGGATATGAATGCTTTGAACCTCACCGAGGACATGGCATTGGATAGAAATGAATGGAGGAGAAGGATTCATGTGGAAGACCCATAATGATTTTCTTTGTTGGTTCATATCGCCGACCCCAATTGTTTTGGGATGAAGGCGTAATTGTTGTTGTTTATTAGAATTTAAATAAAGATTATATCATCATATATTTGTGACCATAGTCATGAATGTATTATGATTTAATCTTATTTCAATTCTATTAAAGAATGAATTTTTTTTTTTAAATTCCAATCTTTAAGCAAATTTTCTTAGAAGCATTCATCATTTAGAATAGAATTGCATTCTTTCTCAAATTATTTCAAATCATCTTCAAAATTTCAAGTGATTTTTAAAATAAACTTTCAAAAATACAGTTTTCATTTCTAAATTCAAAATCATTTTCAACTTTTATTTACAAATTCAAATTCATCTTTTATTCTCAGTTCCATTCATTTTTAAATCTTATTTCAAATTTCAACTTTCAATTCGCATTTCTGAATTTCACCTTTTTGAATTTCACATTTTAAAACTTTGAATTTCATTTCAAATTCAACTGTTAAGTTCAAATTCTTTATCTCTTCTTAAAATTTCAAATTTGTAATTCTGTTTTCATTACAAATTCAAATTTTAAATTTCATTTTAATTCTCAATTTAATTTCAGTTTCAAATTCCAAGTCTAAACTCAAATTCTAAATTCAATTTCGAAATCCAAATTTCAAAGTTTATTTTTTCCAATTTTTCAAGTTCTAAATTCATTTTGAATTACAATTTCAAATTCAAATTCAAATTCAAATTCAAATTCAAATTCTAATTCTAATTTCAATTCCAAATTTCAAATTCCAAACTCATTTCCAATTTCAAAGTTAAATTTCAATTTCAAAAATCAAATTTCAAATTTCAAATTTCAAATTCAAACTCAACTTTTTATTTTCCATCTCGAAATCCAAATTTTCGAATTTTATTACAAATTCAATTTCAAATTTTGAGCTTTATTTCAATTTTCAATTTAAATATTCAATTTCAAATTCCATTTCCAAATTCCAGATTCAATCTTTTTCCAATTTCAGTCTTTTCAAATTCCATTTTCAAGTTCAAGTATTCACTTCAATTCCTAATTTCAATCTCAAATCCATTTTAAAGTTTGGATTCAAATTTCAATCTTTTCAAAGTTCAATTTCTGAATCACTTCTTCAAGGATATTTTCAAACTTGTTTCAAAATCACTTGGAACATCCAAAATTCTGAAATATTTCCAAAGCATGCATCATATTTCAAATTATCATTTTCAAGATTCATTGTACAAGTATGATTCAATGTGCATTTAGAATTTTAGAATAATCACTTAGATAAATATTAGGCAAAGCAAAAAGCATAAATTCGATCCTTGGTTCAATTACCCCTAGTAAAAGCGTCAGGAACGGTTGAACCTCGTACCGACGAGCGAATCCCGTCTCTCTATTTTTCTCGCAAAATTTCAAAACGGAGGCGAGTAATTTTTCAAAATCTTTTTCAAAGAAAGGTCAAGTGAGACCTTGCAAAAGAGTAACCTTCCTTCTTTCTTTCTCTCTCTTCTTTCTTTTTCCCCTCAAAAGGGAAAAAGGATGAAAGGAAAAAGAAAGAAGAAAGGGAAATTTTTTTTCAACGATCATACATATCCTACTCTATTTTAGGTTATATTAATGGACCAGCCCTAAACCATAAAACAGGTAAAAAACTAGGTGAAAGCTAGTCACCAACAACAGATGTTCTAGGCCTTGAACACTGAGTCAGAATAATAGGCATTCCGAGCCCAAAAGAAGAAATCAGAACTTGAACCACAAGTTAGGAACTGATACCCCTAAGCCACTAACATTCCTCTTTTTTTGGAAATTAAAGCCAATTGACATTTTAATGACAGTTACCAGTTCCCGCTTTGGGTTATGATATGTGATCACCCTTTTTTCTTACCATATCTTTTTCAGTTCAAAAAATGGAATTGAGCAACAACAATATAAAAATTGAACATAGATGCATGCAAGTCAAATAAACTTCTCTCTTAGGGCAAAACCTTTTTTTTTCAGATGAAAAAAGAGAAGCATTTGTAGTCTCATTCACAATTCCTTGTCATCCTTAAAGACACGATAGAGAAGTTGTCTGATATATGCGGCCATCACAATCTCCCTCCTCAAACATACACCATGAAAGTTTTTTCTTAGAGCAACCATGAGCTATTTTTTTGGAAGAAAAAAATTTGTTACCATTATCCACGATTCCTTATCATCCTAGCTTATCATAACATTGCTGCAGACACAAATATACAACACTAGAGAATTCTAAGATGTCACTCTTCGTAGTTGCATCAAAACTAATTGAAATGGATCAACATGTAAAGTCTCAGAACTTGAGTCATCAGGACCAAATGTTTCATCGTAGTCAATACCATATTCTTGAGCATATCCTTTCGCAACTAACCTAGCTTTATAACTTTCTAAAGATCCATCACTTTTAGTTTTGACTTTAAAAACTCACCTACATCCTATTAGTTTATTGTTGGTTGGTATATCAACCAAAGTTTGAGATTTTTCTAAGGCTCTAATTGTAATGAAGTGCCAAATGAGTGAAGCGAAATCTCCAAGAGCAAAACAGGCACATACACAAGTAGTCACTAATGGGCAAAAATACAACAAACCACAAAAGTGGTAAAAACACACAAAATAAAGTGAAAAAATATATTTCACTCAAGAGGGCTTCAAAAAAGCTTACATACAATGAGGGAGAACCCCTTTATTTATAGGCACAAGAAGAGGACCCTTGGAAGGGCTCCTAAGGGACGTTGGAGCCCTTCCAACGGTCATAAATGTGACTGTTGGAGCCTCCAACGTCCCTCAAGGGGAGCTTTTCCAAGGTAAAAGGAGAAAGGAAAAAGAAAAGAAGAAAAGAAAAGGGAAAAAAGAAATAAGAAAAATATACATGGCGTGAAATAGTAAAAAGACTATTTTACCCATAGTGGGTATTACAAAGGAAATATATAAATATATATATTTATACATGTAGATAGACATATATATATGTGTACAATCATATTTTAACACCCTTCAAACACATGGGGAGATCACCGAGAGTTTGCTGAGAAGAAAGTAAAAGTGAGGCGATGGCAAAGCTTTGGTGAAGAAGTCCGCCAACTCGTATTCGGTAGGAACATATGGCAAGTGAATAGTGCCTCGAAGGAACTCATCACGAACATAATGGCAGTCCATCTCAATATTCTTGGTTCGTTCATGGAAGGTGTGATTGCAGGCAATGTAGATAGAACTCTTGTTGTCGCAACACAGTTTCGAAGGAGTTGAGAATAAAACGCTCATATCTTTAAGTAGACTTCTTAACCATACAATCTCAGTGGTGGTAGTGGCCATCGCACGATATTCAGCCTCTGTAGAAGAGATGGATACTTTCTGCTGCTTCTTGCACCTCCATGAAATAAGTGACTTTCCAAGAAACACATAATAACCTGTGATGGAAATATAATCATCGGGGTAACCACCCCAATCAGAGTTAGTGTAAGCAAGTAAAGTAAGATGTGAAGAAGAGGGTAAGAATAATCCTTTAGTCATAGTGTTCTTCAAATATCTGATAATTCTCATAATTGCAGCCATGTGAATGGTAAAAGGAGCAGTCTAAAATTGGCTTGCACTATGAACCGCATGAGAAATATCCGGCCTGGTGATAGATAAATATATTAGTGACCCAATCAACTGACGATAAGGCGTGTAATCTTCTAAAGAAGTGTCATCACGGGCTCTCATCTTGGCGTTGATCATTTCTGGAGTCTCCACTCTTTTGTCATCCGTGAGCCCAGACCGAGCAATGATATCGGAGGCAAGCTTCATTTGGGAGAGGACATACCCTTTAGGGGAATATGCAACTTCAATACCTAAAAAATACCTTAGAAAACCAAGGTCAGACATATCAAAATTTTCTTTCAAAATATTCTTAATAAGATCAATACCTTTTTTATCATTACCTGTGATAATCATGTCATCAACATAAAGCAACAAGATTGTTATCTTTTCATTAGAAGTTTTAACAAACAAAGCAGTAACGGTATAACAAAAAGAAAAACCATTATCAAGAACTACTTTGCTAAAAAGATCATACCAAGTTTTTGGTACTTGTTTGAGACCCTTATATGTTGGGAGCTCGCACACATACGTGCAGCCTTGTCGATACCAATCTCCTCATACTACGATCTCTATGAGAATTCTGCAACAAAATTTTGAGGACGAAATTCTTTTTTAGGGGAAAAGGATGTAATACCCGTAAATTTTATCAGATAAAAACTTAAAATTTACATCCTTAGGTTGTTACAAGGATATTGTAATGTTTTAATTGTTTATTTGTATTTAGACCTCTAATATCCTATTTGGAACTTTAATGTCAGATTCATAAATATCCTGTTCGGATCTTCGATAATCTGATACGATTATTAAATATCGAATCACAAACCTTAATTTGAAAATTTAATAATCAATTTTCAGTCAAGGTGATCGGATTTATGGTTTTGGATCCGCAAAATCCTGGACATAGAAGATTTAAATTGGTTTGGATCCAATTAGAATTTCTAATTGGATCTGAGATTCGCTGATTGAAGTCCATAATAGTTGTGTTGGACTCGTAAATATTAAATTTAAAGCCATGGTTCCAAGTCATGGTACGATGAAAACTTTGGATCCTTGGATCCAAATTTATTTAAAGAGTGTATCAAGCACAATGGACCCCAGATTCATAGTAAGTTAGTAGATATTTAGAATAATGTAATTGGATCCACAACATTTTTAATTTGTGTTATACTCAATATTTAATAAGTTAAATATTTAGATGTGGGTATGGATCCTCAGATGGATCCGGATATGCCCAGGACATGGACCCAGCTGTGGCGAGTTCGGGTTCGGGTTCAGCCGAACCAAACAGGCACCGGACAGCACATTAAAACCAAGTAAAAAAAAAAAAGCCCTATCCGATAAAAACGAGTGTTAGGGTTCGTTTTTGAACCCTAACACAGCGTGGAAGTGAGGAAGCTGAGGAAGGGGGATGCGCAGCCGCCGGGTGAAGGGGAGGATAACGGATCCCCTTCCGATTTTCGTGGCACCCTTCCACATCTCGCCTCCTTCCTCTCCCATTTAGCAGAACCATCCCACTCTCGGTCTTCCTCAACTCTCTCATGTTTCCTTTCCGGCCACCAGCCGCCGGCAATGTTGCTGTTGTTCCTCCTTCCCTCACATACTCCCTCGACTTCCTCGGCTTGTCAAAGGAGACCCCACACCGGCAAACCTTTCGTCTCTCTCTCTCTCTCTCTCTCTCTCTCTCTCTCTCTCTCTCTCTCTCTCTCTCTCTCTCTCTCCCTCGCTTCCATCCCTGTCGACAACCCCGACCATCGGCGGTTGCCGATGTCGCCGGCGACCCTCCACCCGTGACTGCAACCTCTGAGCGTCGGAACAGGTAGGGTTATGTGTATTTTCTTTTGGGTATTGAGTGTGCTGGTGTGTGTGTGGGAGTCCAAGAAATCCCAAATCAAAAAAAAAGGGGGCTTTTGTGTAGATGCAAAAGAATACGATTTCTGTGAAACTAATCAGTTATCTTGGGTATCACTGATCGGCTGGAAATCAGGCGGCAGATGTGTGGACCTGCCTATTTTGCTTTAGATTTTGCATGTGGAATATTGAAGTGAAAGGTCTGGCCTGCGGGTGGGGCATTGGAGAACATGTTCTAGATGTGGGGGTTATGTATATTTTCTGGAATTTGTTAAGATCATGTATGCATGCTTTAAATTTTGTAATGTATACATACTGTAGCTCTGGAACTGCATGCTCGGGCTTTATATTTGATATTAGGACCTCTGATCTGCATCTTTTGCTTGGATGTTATGGGATGGTGTTAGTCTAATTTTGGTTTTGGTACTGAAAATTTTGGCTGATTAACCCTGTCAAGTGACATCAATTATTAAACAGTTACTCTCAGCCGTTCTTTGTTAAAAATGTGATTCATATGTTTTGAAGAGTAGGTATTAGGATGAGAAATCGAAGTGCTTATTAGGATTATAAATTGATATTGTATGTCCTTATAATTATATATATATGATTGCTAGTGATTTCACAGAATGGATACGATAGGTTGAACATATCTAACCTTGATATGTGACATTACATCTATTACATGCTACTAGGAACTGTACTTCCCGCATTTAATACACAGCATTCTGTGTTTGCATTCTTCTCCTTTTTGACCAGCTACTTGATATATGATCTTCTTCACATCAATGTGTCTGAATGTAACTTTTCATTTCTGCATTTGAAAACCAATAGCATGCGTCTGTGTTTGTAGGCCTATTTGAATTGGTCTGCAATTTCGGCATGTGAAACCACAACGATAGGTGTTTGGTTTCTTCTGGTAAAGCCAGCTACGTGCCTGTATTTTCGATAGGGTTTGTTTCGGTTAAACAAAAGAAAAGTTTTATGGGGTCGTTGTTCTGCTAGATGTTGATTCAGTCCCTTTTGTTTACACAACTATATCATCTTTTCTAAAATGCGATGTAATCAATAGGTAGTGAGTTTCGCAGGCTTGATTCGTTCATGAGAATCAAACATATTGCTCCTTAGTTTTTATGAACATCTATATTTGAATCATCTGTATTTGTTTTCTCTAGATGACTGAACATAGAGATGACTGAACATCGTAATCATCTGTATTTGTTTTCTCTAAGTGACTGAATTTGATTCATAGTATGTAAATAAGTTAGATTATCGATCAATGGAAAATCTACTTGGCAATCAAACGTTATCATTGTTTCCGCTAATGGGACTGGACAGAAAGTTGTTCGTTCTTGTCATCAATGTTAATCTATGTTGTTGTCTCATCATATGAATTCTGAAATTTAGTTTGATTAGCACTGTATGTGATATCAATGATCTCTAATAAATGAAATCTATAGGTTCATAACAGCATGTGTAGGGATTAGGAATCACCATGCTTATTTTGTGGGATCGTTAACTTTATTTGAAATGGATTGAAACAATTGATGTCTCTGAATGTACATACCTGGTTGAGGCTTTCTGATCCGTGTGCGTGCGTAGGGAATATTCTCATGTATTTGAAATTTCTGTTATGCATAATCTGTTGCGGGAAAAATCCCGAAAACATGTGTAAATGAGAATCTAGTTGGATTTATATTAAGTTGAAATTCAAGTTGACATTTACCTGCATATTCAGTTGATATGCAAATTCCTAATTAGATGCCTATAGGTTGATGTTCGATTCCATATGAAGTTGCATATTAGTTAGATGCTCAATGCCTATGTAACTGCAGAGTAAGTGTATGATCAACTTCATACAAAGCTGCATATCAAGCTGATATCCAATGCAAACTTAACTGCATATTAAGTTGTTATTCACTGGTACATGAAGTCATATATTAAACTAATGCTCAAATACATATTTAGCTGCATAGTAAAATGATATTCAAGTTTATATACTAAGTTGCATAATTTAGTATGTTTAAATGCATATTTCTTAAAATGTTCCAATGCCCATTAAGTGTATATCATCTAGGAGGTTCAAATGGCCATTAAGATGTTTATTCTCCAATGTTCTTATGCATGTTAAGTTGTATATTCTTCGGAAGTACTATTGCCTAACACTACATACTTGCTGAAAGTATCAAATGTCAACTAAATTGTATTATCTTGTGGAATGTTCAAATGAGAATGTGTGGAGAAAAGTATCTAGTTGTATTACCAAATCTCTAAGATTTCACTGCATGCTCAATAAAGGACACCAACAGTGTCTTTGTTTGTTTGACGAAGCTTTTAATACATGCAACCCTGTGTTGAGATGTTACAAGTCAAAACCTAATGGTACGTTGTGGCAATTTGCTATTGACGAATAAATAAATAATAATAATGATGAATGATGATCTGATAACCGAACCTATGGGTCGGTTTGTTGTGGACATATGAATGTCAAGCCAGTGTGTTGAGGGTCATGCATAGACCATCGAAGTTATGATGTGAATCCACATGAAAATGAAAATATAATATTGTTGCCCGACTGGTTTAAAAGTACCGAAGCATTCGTGCTTGACTGATTTAAAGGCACCGAAGCACTTTGAGTGGGTTATGCAATCAATATGACAAAGGATTGGGTTTGTTCTATACCCTTCGTAAAATGACTAAGGTTGGGAATTCTACTGCTGTGGTAGTAGAAGAAAGTTGGGGAAATGCCCTGTACTTCGGAAAATAAATTAAATGAAAAGATTAACCCACTCATATTCGGGCTTACCTTGGATAGGGTAGGTGGTACAAAACTCTGGGGACATGTGTTTGTTTTCGAGCGTAAAGCGACTCGTTGGTCCCAGTCCTCAGAGTTGGGGGACCCGGACTACCAAATGTGTCCTAGGTGGTAGCTCCATGTTCTTCTGCAGAAGTTAGGGATGCATCCTGTTTTGGTTTTGGCCTTTGGGAGTTTCTCTCGGTCACTGGCCGCTCCCTTGGGATTTCAGTCACAGTTAGAATGTTCGGGTTAATGAAACAACTTGGAATAATATACCACCGAACGTTCTCTTCTGTGATGGTTGCCTTGGCCCGTGTGTACCCGCGAGATAAGAAAAGATAAACATCAATTAGAACATGTTAGGTATCACAGTGAGAGGAGTTACTAGGGAGACATGTTTATATTCTCCCAGCATGTTCTGAGCTTGTGATAAAATGACATCCTGCAATATGTAGATATGAGATAATCAAATGATATTGCGATTACTACATGTATGTTATGCATGACTGTTATTGTTGTTGTAGAATATGTTTTAATTGCTTAATGCCTTACTTGCTTAATTGTTGTCTTTGCGTAAAATGCTTTAATTGCTGTCGCATAATCTGCTTACTTGCTTATATATGTCTGTTATTGCTGTTACATAGCCTTCTTTGTGTGAGTCTTAATAGGCTGAAAATTCACACACAACAACCACATCACATATTTGACACATGATATACCTGCAAGAAAAATTACAGTTTTCCTACTTAGACGTGGTAGTCTAATTCCAATCAATTTATTATTTTTCAGGTAAAGACTAGGGTTTATGAGCGGCTGCGGGATGAGGCATCGGATCGAGATTTTTAGATTTATTGTTCCAAGGATAGTTGAGTTCATTTTATGTTTTTAAAACTTTGATGTCATTATTCCTTGATAAATGGAAGGAAATAAATGTTGGATTTTCTCTCCACCGTAATGTCTCGAAATGCTTAATCCTATATTATTTCTTATTTACGTTGTTTAAAAAAAAATCTTCAAATTTTGGATTAAAATTTTGGGGTGTTACAATAGAGAGCTTCGTTTAACTTTAGAATATTTCCTTTACCAATTTCAAGACCTGGCGGAGGATCCACAAGGACTTCTTCACATAAAGTTCCATTTAAAAAGGCATTTTTAACATCAAGTTGATAAATCGACCATTGTTTAATAGAGGCTAAGGCAATTAACGTTCGTACACTAGTCATTCTAGCATAATTTAATTCTCATTGCTTTAATCCAATGAGAATGATCCTTAGCTTCTTTATAAGAGGTAGGCTCATGATACGAATGTATCATCATGAGGCAAGTTAATTGGGTGAAAAAGATTCATAAGATACAAATTTTTGTGGTGGCCTACTATTACGAGAAGACCTTCTAGGTTGGTTGTCATCAATAGATTCTTCTAAGTTTTGAGAATATCTTTCAAGGACCGATTGATGTTCATTTCCTAACCACCGGGTATATACATTTAAATTATTAGGGTTTTCATTTTGAAAAACCTAATCATGTTGGGGTATGTCATCATGATGTAAAATTCCATCACAAGTATTATCACAAATAGTTGTATCTAGGGACTCAATTCTAGGAGCTAAATCAAATAGGAAGGAATAATCAATGTCTTCTTTAGATGTGTGAATATCAAAACCATTTTGATCCTCAAGAAAGTTTATATTTCTTGACACATAAAGTTTATTGTTTTGAAGATCATAGCATCTATAACCTTTTTTATTTTCACCATAGCCAATGAATACACATTCAAGGGCCTTTGGTGATAATTTGTTTTGTCCTTGAACAAGCACAAAGCATTTACATCCAAAGATCCTTAGTCCATTAAAATCGAGAGTAATTTTGAATAATTTTTCAAAAGGTGATACATTCTTTAATGAAGAGGAGGGCATACGATTGATAAGATATGTTGCGGTAAGAAGAGTTTCGGCCCAAAAAATTTTAGGAACATTTTTAGAGACAAGAAGTGTTCTTGTGATTTCAATTAAGTGTCTATGTTTCCTCTCCGCAAGACCATTTTGTTGCGGAGTTTTAGGACAAGAACGTTGATGTAAAATTCCATTTGATTTAAAATAATTTTGAAAATCTCTAGACATGTACTCCCCTTTGTTAAAATGTAAAACTGTACACACATATATATATATATATAATAATATTATATTATTATATATATAAATACATTTTTCATTTCTTTCTTTTCTGAAATTTTTTTCCTTTATTTTTATTTTTTGTCTTTATGTCATCTAGTTCAGTTTGAACTAGAATGACTGTTGCTAGTCAAGTCCTGTCCAAACATGACTAGCAATAGAGTTGTTGACTGACACAGTCCAACAACTCTTAATAGAGTTGTTGGACTGTGTTCAACAACTCTATTGAGTCCTCTTGCAGCTGTGTATATAAAGGTGTGCAACCCCTCTTGTATTTCATTCCAATGTTTCTTAAGCAATTGGTTTTTCATATCAATAAAGAATACATTTTTATTTTTATTTTGTTTCCAGTTATACCCTTTTTAAGGGTTATGCTTTAGTGTCATTCTTGACACTTGCCCTTGCGAATCTAAGCTCGTGCTTCGAAGATCCTCATTTCATTTCATGGTATCAGAGCCGCAGAAGTACTAAATCTTGAGGAAAAGTTGCCTCGGTTTCTGTGCCCGTTTGCAAAAGTGTTCACCACTTGAAGACAAGTGTTTTATCACTTCATTGGGGAAGATTTCACATCTTGTTGTATTGTTTTTTTTTCTTTCTTTTTCATTTTCCTCTTGTTTCTCTTCTATCCCTATTCTTTCTCTCCTTGTAATGGATGGACGACAATGATAAAGTCACCATCATGCTTATGAAACTAAGTGATACGAACTATGTAACATGGGCTTCAATCATGAAGCACCATATATGGGGAAAATGCCTATGGGGGATTGTGGATGGTTCCGATTTGGAACCTAAGCTATCTCTTATTAAAAAGGAGGGAGATAAAGAGGTCCCTCTATCGGAAGAAGAGAAAATCAAGGTTATTGCCTCATACGAGAAGAAATGAAAAGAATGGAGAATATCTCATGCAAAGATAATGTCATGGCTTATCAATAGCGTTGACATTAAAAAATGCTCAAGTCTTGCCAAATTTGATCATGCCGATAAGGCATGGGAATACCTTAAGAATATGTATTCCCTTAAAGATATTGCACACGTGTGCAACCTCCAAGAAAAAGTTTGAATGATGACACAAAGAGACAAAACTATTCGTGAATATTACAATGGGTTGTCCGAACTTTGGGAAGAACTTTCCCTTTTAGAACCAAGTGGCACTGTGCTGAAGACATCGAGCTTCGTCAGAAACAACTCGATGTTGAACATTTTTACCAGTTTATCACTGGATTAAGGCCGGAATTTGAAACCACTAAATCGGCCTTACTTCACCGGGGGAAAATTCCTTCTATTGTTGAAACTATTGAAGAGTTAACAATGGAAGAAAATTGTCTCCGGAAAGGTTCTTTAAAAATTGAAGATGATTCCGTTTTAGCTGTGTCTAGACCAGGGAATCATGTTCGATCATATAGGCCTCCTCACTTTAACCGACAAAATGGTAACTATGATAAGAAGAAAGTTATTAGTCATCACTGTCATGAACCGGGACACTACAGGCCACAATGTCCTAAACTTAAGGAGCTGAGAGAAAAAAGAACTGCAATTGCTGGATCGGAGCTTAAAGATCAGGATGCACCAGTTTCCCTGGCCCAACTAATGGAGATTCTTCAGCCTCTCATCAAAAGTGTCACTTCCTCATCTGAAGCTTCAACCGACGCAGCAGCCTCATCTTTTTCTGATCTAGGTAAAATTTCTTGGCTCCTTGACTCTGGTGCATCTTTTCATATGACCCCGAATAATCAAAGTCTATCCAAATATGTTAAAAATAAAACAAGTGTGTCAAAGGTCTTTATTGCTGATGGGACTTCTCTTGAAATAGAAGGAATAGGAAATTTTGAAAAAAAATATAAAACAAAAAAAAATTTTATTCCAGAAATTAGACATGTTCCCAAATTAAATTTAAATCTTTTATCTGTATCTGAAATTTCTGATTATTGGTGTAATATTTCTTTTTTTTCTCATGGTTGTTGGGTACAGGATCGTCAGTCAGGTAAGCTGATTGGGGAAGGCCATAGAGAAGGAGGATTCTATTACATGGATTTTTTGGAAATGTCGAAGAAAGCTTTTTGTTATAATATTCAAAAAATAGTTAGAACTGTGGCATAAGAGACTTGGTCACCCACATATAGCCAAAATCCAACATTTTCCAAATCTAGGAAAATTTTGTAACTCTGAATCATTTGATTGTAAAGATTGTATTCTCGGCAAAATGAAAAGATTACCATTTCAGAACAGAACCTTTTTCTCTTCAAGACCACTTGAATTAATACACTCAAATGTTTGGGGTCCTGCACCAGTAATTTCTAAAGGAGGATTTGTTTACTATGTTATTTTTGTCGATGATTTCTCCTGACATACGTGAATGTACTTTCTCAAACATAAGTCTAAAGTATTTTCATACTTTCAAACTTTTCATAATATGGTTAAAAACAAGTTTCAAAATGATATTACTTTTTTTCGCACAGATCCAGGGGGAGAGTTTTTATCCACAGATTTTCAAAATTATCTTAAATTGCATGGCATCAGACATCAAAGATCTTGTCCTTATACACCTCAACAAAATGGACTGGCAGAACGAAAACATCGCCATATTATAGAAACCACTAGGACTTTATTAATAGCAAATCAAGTCCCGAAAGACTTTTGGGCAGAAGTTGCCTTAACTGTCACCTATCTCATTAATAGGATGTCATCTTCTTCGTTATAAAATATCACTCCCATTAAAAAACTTATGAACATTTCTCCAGACTACTCTAGACTAAGAATATTTGGGTGCAAATGTTTCATATTTACTGACAAAAATGATAAACTTTCCCCTCGTGCGATTCTCTGTGCCTTTTTAGGATATGTTGAAAACAAGAAAGGTTATAGATGTTTTGACTTCAAAAAAAATAAACTATATGTGTCTAGAAATGTTTCCTTTCTTGAAAAAGAGAGCTTCTTTGATTTTAGAAAATTAAAAGACGTCATTGAGTACTCCTTTTTGCTAGATCTAACATCAACATCTGATGAATATGACCTTGACTGTAACTTTGATGATGATCAAAGAATTATTGATCTTAATGTTGAAAATGAAGAAGTTCATAGAGATACTAGTATTCAATATTCCAGGCGACAAGATTCTAATCCTCCATGTGCACTTGAAAAATATTCTAACATTTCAACTAGACAATCATCCCGAGTCTCGAGGCCTCCAGGAAAGTTTGTATCATACGAGTCTTTTTCACCCACATATAGGGCAGTTATTGCATTAATTCACTCATATGAAGAACCATCCACATATTTTCAAGCAAAAAATGATATCAAATGGATAGAAGCCATGAAAGTTGAATTAGATGCACTTGAAAAGGCTTCTACATGGAATATTCAAGATCTTTCTCTAGGAAAGAAAACTATAGGATGTTGATGGGTTTATAAAATTAAAACCAAGAGTGATGGTACTCTTGAAAGATATAAAGCCCGTTTAGTAGCAAAAGGTTATGCCCAAGAATATGGGATTGATTATGAAGAAACCTTTGCTTTGGTGGCTCATATGACTATTGTTGGAACCTTAATTGCCTTAGCTTCTATCAAAAAATTATATATTTTTCAAATGGATGTCAAAAATGCTTTTTTAAATGCAAAACTAGTTAAAGAAGTATACATGGAACCCCCTCCTGGTCTAAGTATTCCTAAGGGTAAAATCCTTCGCTTAGAAAAAGCTCTTTATAGACTTAAACAAACACCAAAAGCTTGGTATGATAGGTTTAGTCGTGTTATGATTGATATTGGTTTTCAATTCTGTTTAACTGACACTACTTTGTTTATTAAGAATTCTGATGCAGGGATCATTGTGCTTCTTCTCTATGTGGATGATATGATCATCACCGGAAGCAATAAACACAGAGTTGAAACAATCAAAACACTTCTTAAATCTCATTTTGAAATGACTGATTTGGGCTTGTTGAGATATTTTTTAGGCATTGAAGTTGCTTATTCTCCTAGAGGATATTTATTATCTCAGACTAAATTTGCTTTTGGGTATTACTGATGATAAGAAAGTTGACACTCCAGAAATTGTTAATGTTAAAATGAAGATTGATGATGGAGAACTTCTTGCAGACCCTACTCCTTACAGACAGCTTGTCGGGGCACTTTTCTATCTGTCCATTACCAGACCAGATATAGCACATGTTGTTCACACAGCAAGTCAATTTCAACATGCTCCTACTTCTGTTAATATGGGAGCAGTCGTGCGTATTATCAGATACATCAAGTCCTCTCTTTCACGAGAACTTTTTTTATCTTCCTCCTCTTCTCTTGACTTAATTGCATATATTGATGTTGATTGGGGAGGTGATCCCAATAACAGACACTCAACCACTGGTTTTTGTGTCTTTTTAGGAGAATCATTGATCTCGTGGAGGTGTAAAAAACAACAGAAGGTATCTCTCTCATCCACCGAAGCTGAATACAGAGCCATGGCAACCACGACCATAGAAGTAGTTTGGCTCTGACGACTGCTTGCTGACATGGGAGCTGAAGCAACAAAGGCTTCACAAATGTGTTGTGACAACAAAAGTGCGATCTACATTGCCAGTAACAGAACATTCCACGAACGCACCAAACACATCGAAATGGATTGTCACTACGTTAGAGAGGAATATTTACACGGGATAATTGATTTGTCATATGTCACTTCAAAATATCAGTTAGCAGACTTCTTTACAAAGCCTCTCGTTGCTCCCCGATTTCACTTTCTCTTAGACAAACTTTCGCTCATTGTACCATAAGTTTGAGGGAGAGTGTTAAAATGTAAAACTATATATATATAATATTATTATATATATATATAAATACATTTTTCATTTCTTTCTTTTCTGTAATTTTTCTCCTTTATTTTTATTTTTTGTCTTTATGTCATCTAGTTCAGTTTGAACTAGAATGACTGTTGCTAGTCAAGTCCTGTCCAGACTTGACTAGCAATAGAGTTGTGTGTCCAACAGCTCTATTGAGTCATCTTTCAGCTGTGTATATAAAGGTGTGCAGCCCCTCTTGTATTTCATTCCAATGCTTTTTAAGCAATTGGTTTTTCATATCAATAAAGAATACATTTTTATTTTTATTTTATTTCCAGTTATACCCTTTTTAAGGGTTATGCTTTAGTGTCATTCTTGACACTTGCCCTTGTGAATCTAAGCTCGTGTTTCGAAGATCCCCATTTCATTTCACCCTCCATTATTGGATCTAAATATAGCTATATTGTGTTGAAATTGATTTTGAATAAGAACATGGAATTCTTTAAAAATATTGAAGACATCGGATTTATTTTTAATAATGTATACCCATGTATATCTAGAAAATACATCAATAAAGGTAACATAGCAGGAATATCCTCCTTTGGACTTAGACATAACGGGTGTTGGCCCCCATACATCGGAATGCACAAGTTCAAAAGATCTTTTTGACACAAAATTACTATGCGAATACACAAGCGAATGAATCTTTCCAAGAATACAATCATTGCATGTAAATGTATTTGTATTACAAAATTTTTCCAAAAAAGGAAATAGATACAACTTGGACATACTAGGATGTCCAAGCCTCTTATGCCAAGTCTCAATATCTTTAGATTGAACATGATTACAAAATGATTTAGACGGCAAAGACAAAAAATCTATATAGTAAAGATCCCCTCTTTTATGGTCTTGCCCAATCCGCTTCCCGGACCGAAGATCCTACACATAGCAATGGGTTGGTGAAAAAGAGACATTACATTCAAAATCAGTAATTTGAGAAACAAAAAAAAGATTTAAATTAAGTTTTAGAATAATTCGGATTTTGGGAACAAAAAATTCTTTGTTTTGGTCATATAAGTTTTCTCAAGGTTTCCAATGCCTTCAACATCCAAGGATGTTCCATCAGCGGTTGAAACAAATGATTTAAATTTGTTTAGACTTGTTTTTTATAAAAGCGATGCATTTGGAGTCATATGAAAGGAGGCACCCGAGTCAAGGATCCAAGAAGTCATACCTGGAAAAGAGGAAATGGCGGCACCGGAAGTGGAAGGCAAAGAAGATGATGTAGAGGAGTCCATCTTTATGAATTGTTGAAGAGTTTCGGTAAGATGCACAATGGACTCCTTTATGTCTCAATCTTTTTTTGAATCTTCACTTGTATTTGGAGGAATTTCACCAACGGAAGCAACCTTCTTTTTGAATTTAGGGTAATCTGGGCGAATATGACCCGATTCATTACAATTATGACAAATAATCTTTCTTTCTCCACCACCATTATTCTTCCAAAAATGGGGTGGTTTATACGATCTAACATTATTGTCGGGTCTAGATACGGCATGAACTTCATCAACATCTCTTTTCAAGGCCAAACGAGTTTCTTCTTAACATAAGTTGGCCAAAATATCACTTAGAGGAGTAGAAGCCCTATGAAGTAGGGATCCTCTAAGTTGCTCAAATTCGGGACGAAGCCCATGAATAAATTGAAAGAATCTTTCTTTCTCCATTTGCTCTTGCCTCATGGCAATAGCACTACCTTCCCATTGAGGTTCAAGAAGAATAAGTTCATCCCACAAAGAAGATAGAGCACTATAATAGACCCTAATACTCATGTCACCTTGCTTGGTTTCTCTTATCTTTTCTTGTAAAAAGAAATGCCTAGCAAGGTCTCTTTGCGTGTACATTCCTTTCATAAAGAACCAAACTTCATTGGCCTTCTTAAACTTTGCAAGATTTGCGCAAATCTTTAAATCCACATTATTCATGAACCATGCTAGAATTTTAGCATGTTCACTTTCCCAATCCTCCATTTTTGAAGAGAAGTAAAAAATAGTCTTCTCTTTTTCTTCTTCATTCAAAGCTTTTTCCTCTTTGCCTTCAAACTTAGTTAATTTCAATTGAGGTTCCGGAATGGTCTCATACACGTACCCCCAAAGTTTTTTACCTTTGAAGTTATTTTCCATAACGGCCGCCCACATTCGGTAATTGGTCCCATTCAATTTGAATGAGAGATCGATTTTTGCATCCTTGTCGGCCATTTATAAAAAAATGGTTTAAAGGCAAGAGAGAGGATAGATATTACTTGTCAAGTGAGATTCCGATGAAGCTTTCTTAACCTTGCTCTGATACCATGTAATAAAGTGCCAAATGAGTGAAGCGAAATCTCCAAGAGCAAAACACGCAGATACACAAGTAGCCACTAATGGGCAAAAATACAACAAACCACAAAAGTGGTAAAAACACACAAAATAAAGTAAAAATATATATTCCACTCAAGAGGGCTTCAAAGAAGCTTACATACAATGAGGGAGAACCCCTTTATTTATAGGCACAAGAAGAGGACCCTTGGAAGGGCTCCTAAGGGTCGTTGAAGCCCTTCCAACGGTCACAAATGTGACCGTTGGAGGCTCCAACGTCCCTAAGGGGGGCTTTTCCAAGGTAAAAGGAAAAAGAAAAGAAAAAGAAAAGAAGAAAAGAAAAGGGAAAAAAGAAAGGAGAAAAATATACATGGCGTGAAATGGTAAAAAGACTATTTTACTCTTAGCGGGTATTACAAAGGAAATATATAAATAAATATATATATATATATATATTTATACATGTAGATAGACACATAGACATATATATATGTAATATATATGTGTATGTGTCGTGATCTATATATATATATATATATATATATATATATATATATATACAATCATATTTTAACATTAATTTCTTCATGCACTCGGGATAATCCTTTGCATGATTATAGGTGGAAAGTTCAAAGTATGAATACATTTTTGCTAAAACAAGCTCTATAGTAAGGCCCGAAAGATTCATATGGCACAAATCTATCTAAAACTCTAAGTGGTCTCTCTGAGTGCCTAATTCTTATGTTTTATTGTTCTTCTATGGTTGTATATTTTTCAAAAGCACTTAGTTGTTCATTATCTTGTTTTCTTTGATATTGAATGACAATTGGATGATCGTGGGGGCTCAGTACTTTGAGATTCATTGTAAGTTATCTCGTTAATGTCTTCATTTAGTAGGGATATTTTTAAAAACTTGTATTCATTTTCATCTTGGGATGAGACAGTGTCAAAACCATTTTATTGTTCTAGAAATGTGACATTCTTAGAAATATAAAGTTTGTTATTTTTAGTATCATAATGCCTAAATCCTTTTTGGCTTTCTCTGTGTCCTAAGAATACTCATGGAATTGCTTTAAGAGATAATTTATCATTCTTATGGGTGAGAACAAAGCATCTACACCCAAAGACCCTTAGTCTAGGATAATCAGGAGAGACATTATAATTTTTTTCATATGGTGAAATATTTTGAATTTTTGAAGAAGGTAACCTATTTATAAGATATACGAAGGTGAGAGCCGCTTCAGCCCAAAAATGTTTGGGAACACTATTAGATATGAGAAGAGTTCTAGTGGCCTCCATTATCTACCGATATTTTTTTTCGGCCAAACCATTTTGCTCTGGCGTATTAGCACATTACCTTTGATGAAGTATTTCATTTTCTCTTAGATATTGTTGAAAGTCATTAAACATGTATTCACCCCCTTAGTCGGAACGAAAAGTAGATATATTGAATTTGCTCATTACAAAAGATTCTCATATGAGGAATATTGGATCATTTATACATATTAGAGTGTCCTAGTCTTTGATGCCACAAAAACTTTATCCATTTTTTTAACATTAAGGCAAAAAGTCTTGACAGGAATTTTCAAATGATCCATATAGTATAAGTGTCCCTCTCTATGCCCTTCCCCAATCTGCCTCCCAGACTGAAAATCTTATATTAAGCATTGGTTAGAAGTGAAGGAGACTTTACATCCATGATCAGTGATTTGAGAAACAAAAAGTAAATTTAAATTTAGTTTTGGAACAAATCTTAGCTGAGGAATACTAAAACTAGAACATTTTTCAAAATTTTCAATTCCATTAATATCAAGAGAGGTTCCATAGGCAGTGCAAACATTTCTTTTACTAGTAGAACCTATGTCACATGGGTGTGGGTGTGGGTGCGGCACTTTCAAAAAACTTAGGTGCGGGGGTACGACAAAAATATAAATATATATAGTTCAAAAGTTGGACATAGGTTCTAAATATAAGTTCTACTCTATACTCAGGTTGACCGCACTGGGTGCCGCACCCGCATGCGCACCCACGTCGCGTCGGGTGCGGCACCCAGTTGGCCAAGTCCCTGTGACATAAAGTAGAACTTCTACAGTTGAAAAATATAGATTTATCATATGTCATATGAAATGATGCACACGAGTCTAAAAGCCGAAAAGTCATACCTGAAGGAGAAGAGAAGGAGACGGAGACATTGGTCGCAGATTGTCCTTTGAGTAAAGGTTGCAAAGTCTCAACGAGTTGAAAAAGAGACATGTTCGAAATTGATTTACTTTAAGAATCTTGGTCAAATTATGAAGTACCAACCGAAACAACCTTCTTTTTATCTTTGTTCTTAAATTCTGGACAAAAAGGTTTAATATGTTCTAGTTTCCTACAATTATGGCAAAAAATACCGCATCTTTTCCTTCCATCTCCTTTTCCTTCATACACACGATTCTTCCCATAGTTATTGTTCTTATAAAATTGTGGAGGTTTGTATGTATGAGTGTTGACACCCAGTTTTGAAACAACTAACACATTGTCCTTAGCTTCTTTTGCTTCATTTTGAGACCTTAATCTAGTCTCTTCCATGCAAACTTGAGTTAAAATATCTTGAATAAGAGGAAACTCATCTTGTCTTTTATGTATGATGTTGCTTCTCATTTGTTCAAACTTGGGTCGCAACCCTCTCATAAATTGAAAGAATTGCTTATTGTTTATTTGCTTCTTTCCAGTTTGAGCATCATTGAGAGTTTCCCAAATGAGCTCTAACTTAGCCATTTGATCCCACAACTTCTTTAAAGAGACAAAGTACTCTCTAATACTCCTGTTACCTTGTTTACAATTGGGTATCTTGTCTTAAAGCTCCCATCAAAATGCAATGTCGCATTAAGTATATGTTTGTTTAATGAAGAGTCATGCTTCATTGGCTCTTTCAAACTCCAAAATATTTTCACATGTATCTTTGTTCACACTTCCCATAAATAAGGAAAGTACCTTAGCATGGCAATTTTCTATTCCTTCAAAGCTTTCTTATAACCTATAAGAGCTTTTTCCTTTTCTTTTCCTTTAAGAACCTCCTCTTTAATGGTTTCAGCATTTTCTTTAATGGATTTTGTGAGAGTGAGTTGTGGTTCTATTGTGAAACCATCAACATACTCCTACAATCCTTTACCAATAAGGCTCATAAATTGTAGTTCTTTTCATCAAATTTTATTGGGACTACCATCACCACTTCATTTTCAGCCATAGAACCAAAGAATACAAAGCAAGAGAGAAGAAAGAGAAAAAAAATAAATACTTGAGCAAAATTTCAACTCTTTTTGAAGCACCAATGTCTCTATGCATTCATAAGAATAACAATCTTCAAGAAGGTTCATGGGCACATTTTCCGAAGCAATGTCTGGTCTTCACACCACCTCAAAATACGCTTGAGAAAGAGTTGAATAACACTAAGAAGTCGATAGGCTTTGATACCATGTCAAGAACTGAAGAATATGCCTTGGTATGCCACTTATGGGCAAGAGAACACTTAGAGAATATGACCTCTTATGATGAAAACACAAGAATAAGCCACTAAGGGCTGAGAACACACATGAAAATAATGGATATTATTGGAGAATAATCCCTTTGAGAATACATGCTTAGGGAGAGAAGTCTCACCCCTTTATATACAAGACGAAGGCTCTAGAGAGCCGTTGGGACCTACCCAATGGCTAGAAATCTAGCCGTTAGATAGGGTCCCAACGACTCTATCCTAATTCCCAAAAAGCCTATATGGCTGGGAATATTTACATTATTTGAAAGAAAAAGAATAAAAATTAAATAAAGTAAATAATACATTATTTCCATATTTACATGTAAAAAGACTAAAATACCCCTAACTAACATATGTACAGAAAAACATGTGTAAGCATATATGTTTACGTTAACACTACCAAGAAAACAGAAGTAATAATGGTGATGGCTACCAACCAATATTCAGTAAGAAGAACTGGTCACTGATTCAGTCAATGAAAACAGATGAGCAATAGAGCAAATAATTGCCAAATTATACTTCTACCATCTAAACATGCACAACCTTAGAAAGTCTAGGCAAAAAGGAAAATGTAATGTAGAGTGTCTTGTATCCATCTCTAAAACTCAATCAACATAAAGGATATCAACTGGATAAATCAAGATCTTGTTTCACAATTTAGCAACAAGAGGCCATCTATCAATACTTTCTCTGTGATGCAGAGATATTTCTACAAAATTGTTGTATCGTCATAGATTTTGTTTTTTTTGTTTTTCCAAGCATCAACAAAATTATTGTTGACTTACTCATACCTTATTCTCAATCACCTTTTCTGGCAGATCATGTCAAGTTTTAGCATAGCTATGTGAGTCAAATATAGAAGAATTAAAACATTTATGCAATTACAATTACATGTCCATTCTTATGTTGGTCACCTAAAATACATTTATTTCAAACATACTATGGAATGAAGATATAGAATAGATAGCCAAAATAATGCATTCAAAGGTTTTGCCATTATGCTGGCTACGGAAGGTTACAACTAGGCGGGCCCAGCATTTGAATAACTTTTTACAGAAGTTTTGGCAATGGGCCCACTAAAAAAATCAACAAAGTGTGAACCAACATGGTAGCAAAGGAATATGCAAATTGACAATGAGAAAAGGGAGCCAAATTCAGATAATTCAAGAATGACTTTCATAATCGAATGATCATTTTGCAAACATGCAACCTTTTGTGATTCTAAAAAATCCAGCTTGGCAGCTGAAGCCCTTTGTTTACCAGGCAAAAGTATATGTTTCCAAATAATTCTAAATATTATGAGAAAGCAAAGATAGTGAGCCAAACAAAGGAAGCAGACAAAAAAACATCAGGTTACCAAGTGGCTACAGAAGAGTACATTTTTAAATAACTGGATCAAATAACAATCGAGAAAGACCAGGCTTAATTCAGCCATGAAGTACTTGAGGATGTCTAGCCTTTTCAGGGAGTAGCCCCATTTCTGACAAGCAGCATAAAGTGAATTTTATTTACATATTCAAACCATCAACAATTTCTTTCCTTGAAGAACCATGGTCCTTGATTCAATTCAGGCAAGAGCAGGTCATAAAGAGACCGATTGTCACAAGCCTGATGAAATTACAATAGTAGGAAGATGACAGTCAGGAAATTGTTAAAGCATAGCCCTTTTATCATCATAAGATATTCAGTTTGCTAATTCTTCTTGTGCAAGTTGTCAACTGGCTGAAAAGACTAATGTTTCTCTACCACGAGTCTCCTAATTGTTATCTTAGCGTTGCATCTTGGTACATCATCAGTTGACACACATTACCTTTTCTCCCTAATAAAATTTCTTTCCCTGACTCCCGGGAAAAAACCCAGATAATGTCAGAAACATCACAGCTACTTCCAGCACAAACAAAAGGAGCTCCACCGGACGCTACAAAAAAATCAAAACAACTCTGGACCGCTCACGACCAAATGAAAAAAAACTCCATAGTGACATGCATGTAAACTGTCAATTCTGACCTAAATCAATTGCAACAACCAAGATTTATGACATAAGAATCGGTGATTCATCACCTTAAGAAAGTAAATCTTCGAATAACTTAAAGAACATCAGAAGTAAAAAACATGAAGAAAAGGAAGCCACATGCCAACCATCACCATCCAGTGGGAAAAAAGATCGCTCACATATTTATAGGCATTGGTGATCCGAATTAAGAGATAACCCAAACAGATAGGAATTAATTCGAAATAAGCAGGGCAATTCAATGATGAATCGAACCCCAATCTATCCACAAACAAAATCATACCACATCAAGACGGATTGCATCAGATATTAAGAGGATTGCGTCCATCCACAAAGACAGAAAACTTCGGTAGATTTAATTACGGTCTGTGCTCAAAAGAAACAAAAAATGGGTATTCCCGAATCGATGTGGATGGGGACGGAAAAAGAAAGACGAGAGAGAAATACCTGGATGGTCATGGCTTTCTTGTTCGATTCCAGTTGGCTTCCTGCATTAGACAAATCCACAGCCACCATAAGACTATATGCTATAAAACGAGAGAGAGAGAGAGAGAGAGTAACCTTTGGCGGCCTTCATCTTCTCCATGTGTTTCTCACGTGCTACCTTGGACTTCTGGCCGTTGCCTCCCCCCATGGCGACTGTTTCTTTTCGATTCCAAACCGAGAGAGAGAAAGAGACTGTTCCTCACTTCACGAACAATGGGAGAGCAGCCGAGAGGACACCAATCTCTCCCTCTCTCTCTCTCTCTCTCTCTCTCTCCTGTCCGGGAAAGTGCCCCTGGATAGAAGGGAAAATACGAGGGGCTACCGCACTTGGATTTGGGTTCAAATGTGGACCTGAATGGAAACTACAGATTTTCATTGATACATCCTAATTGCTGGTCTATAAAATTCACTCCACAACGCCTACTGGAAAAGCAGCTTTGTTCCTGGGTTTCGAAGTTGAGACGTCCTTTCATCTTAGAACAAAATTAGCCACCCTGCTAGCGTGGGCTGCTCAACTAAATACTTGAGCTCGTGTTTTAAGAATTGCAACCCCAGCATTTTACCATTGCATCAGACAATGGATCTCTATCCTCGCATTAATCAATGCCGTAACATGCTGGACAAAGGTCGGATCCAGTGATTAGGATCTGATCATAGACTGATTTATGCCTATATATACATTCCGAATCTACTAGAAAGTCCAAGAATAAATTACTTTTTTTTTCCTTTTTTAATTGTAAATTTGTATTTAAGAAAGGTGGATCCAGAAGGCTTTAGACCTACCAAAAGCCAACAAGACTATCGGTCTTAGAGCTACCAATCGGGTCAGGATCCAACCCGTTGTGGGTTTCGAACTTGCCCCAAGGTCGAATCTGGGGGAGTAAGGGGGGACCTGTGGGCTGTCTCAGGTGATCTCTATCTTCGGTTACAAGAAGTTGTGGGCTGTCTCACGGGACGTCACAAGTTCATGTAGGTCTATCAGGAGTCTTTTTTGTGCTTGATTTTGGACATTCAAGGCCCTGTTTGGAAACTAGGATAGGAAGTGCCATTTGAGGAAGTGGGAACTGCCAAATCCTGGATTTGGCAGTAGCTATGGATTCTATTCTTTAGTGTAGATACAAAGGTGAGAGGAGCTCACTTCCCATCCCAAATGCATAAACACCCATCCCAGCTACCAGTTTCCAAATGCCATCACAAGGTAGTTTGACCAAGTTTTTTGCCAAATGCATTAACTCCTATCTCAACTCCTAGTTTCAAAACAGGGCCTTGAATCTACAACGGTACTTTAGTTCTTCATCTATAGTTTATTGAATTTGTGAGATGGTTGAATACAATGTAAACTACGGACCGAAACATACAGGGCAGGCTGGAATTTTCAAGTTTCGAACTATTTTTTTGAAGAACCATTCGGCACCAAGGATAAAGACTTATTTTCAAGATATATTATGACCTAAAAGACAAAGTTGCAATTGATTCAATGACATATATTATACGAGAATTTCCAATACATGGGAGGAATAGATGAGAGAGCTTTATCATGAATTTGATTAAGCTGTTTAATTTAGATTGCAGTCTAAAACTTTAAATTTTTTATAAAATTCTTACAACACTTTATAAAATTCTTTTTTTTAGTTTTTCTTTATGTGTATTTTAGTGCTTCAGTCACTAATCAAATGTTTATTGATGAACAGCTTTAAGTAAAAACATCAGTAGGTTTAAAACATGCATTCCCTAAATAGTTGGTAATTATTAGATCTGAACTGGAAAAATGATATCATCTCCCAGATTTCTTGTTTTCTGTTTTATGTGTTATTTTATTTTCTTTTATTTATTTATTTTTTATGTACATTGGCATGATATATTATGTTGTTCAATTTTATATTAATTTACTAATGATGTCTATCCTCTTTTCAACAATTATGTTTGATGACGATGCGAGTGCATATAATTTTGTAATTTACATGCAAAAAAATAAAGGAGGTTTCAGTGCTTGAAGGCAGAGCTTTGTAAGAACAAGAACATAGTAGTGACACATAAGGAATTCACATGTAGTAGGAAAGGCTTTAATGCTAAGGAGACATATGGTAATAGAAGCAAGACAAGAGCATACACAAGATGTGGTTGTACTGCAAAATTGATTGTTAAAAAAGAGGAGATAATTTTAGGCTCTCCTCAAGATTCAATTTTAAAGGTTCAGAACTTGGATATAAAGGGAGCCTTGGGCTAACAATAGACATGTACTCTATTATGAGTCTGACAGAAGCGACATGATCAAACCTGAAGTTCTTAGCCCTCTGTCTGAGCGGGAAGTGCCTGGGGTGCAGACCCCTGCTAGACATGATTGAATAGTGGTCTAAGGGTAACTGTGGTGAAGGTTTTGAGAAAAAGCTTAAAAAACTGAGAAATCAAGTAAGCTAAAAATGGTTTCGGAAGACAATCGAGAGAGAATTTCGGTTAGCTTGCTAGTCACTTAGGGTATCGTTTGTCCAAGGTTGGACGAAATGAGCAAAAAGAATGGAACAAAACATTAGTTCTGTTTATTCTGTTCTTTTTGTTTCAAGTGCAACAAATGTCCTTTGTTTGATGGGGGAAGAATGAAGAAGAAGAAGAAACCTTAATCAAGAAGAGAACCCCTAATCAATAAAATCAAACAAAAACCTAATCTATGAAAATCAAACAAAAACCCCTAATCTAAGAAAACCCTCACATATGAAAACCTAAAAATGCCCTAAAAAGAAATTTGATTCAAACTAAAATAAAAGAAGAAGTATGCGGCGGACGTTGTTTCGAGCATCCACCGCATCCAACGTTTGTTAAAATCATCATCCCCCGTATCTATTTTGTTCCATTTCGGGTGGGAAACAGTGATTCAAACATACCCTTAGGGACATGTCTCAGGGTTAAGATAGAATGATATAAATTAGGGAACAATAAAATAGGTCGTTGAAAGACTGAGAATGTCAAACAGTGAAAACATGACTTTTCAAGTTAATCAGTTAGATGCAATTTTGATTATAAGAATATGAAAAGCAATCTAATGCAACCTAGGGTCTGATTACAGGTCTAAAAAACTAATATCAGAAGGTTAGAGGGTTGAGTACTTGAGTTAGGCTTTGGTGAGGGTGATACAATAAAACCATGGTCACAGAGGCTTTCAAATTGTTTTTCCTAGTAGTATAGATTTTTTGGATCTTTGAAAGGAAACACGTGAAGGACTTAGGCCTTTTGCATAAGTTGAATCCACCACCACATATGTGGTGCCAGGTGAGACTAGAGGTAGAGAAGAGAAAAACACGTCAGAGAGGTAAGGATGTCCAAGAGAGAGGAGAGAAAAAATAGAGCGTCAAAGGGTAGGGGATGCCAGAGAGACAAAGGAAGACAATTAGGCATTTTGAGAAAACTCAATGCGTTATTCGATCATTCATATGACTCTCCAAGACCTCCTTATATAGATAGAGCTTGAGTTGAGTTTTACTTGCATAAAAAACTCAACTAAACAAGGACTCCTTCTCAGCAAAGGACTCCTCAAAAGAACAAACCAACTAAAAAACATCATAATTAACTAACTAACTAACTAACTTAATTGATTCTAATTAACTCTAATTAATATTCTAAAACTAAGAGATATCCTATAAGACTTTCTAGCATGACATGCCTTCTTAAGTAGACCCCACCTATTAATTGGCTTGCCTCCGGGCTTGACACATGTCTGGCTCTTCCTACTCTTGACTAGGACTCTGGATCTTTGACTTGTCATCCATTAGCAATGTCGTGTCAGCTACCACATTACTTACCTAGGTCTCACCTAAGCATGGACGACCCTCAATGCATGCTGGGAGAGGCATGTAGATCTTGGAGTCGTAATGAATGAAAAGTGCTTTTATGTCTATCTTTCAGCCTACCTATAACCATGCACTCGTTACTCCAAAGAAATCCCCTACCTAAGGTCTTATCGAATAATGAAAAAACCTCATAAGTTTTTTTATAGATATGGTTGATATTGCTGGCATAGCATATAGTGCAGCAATGAGGTATTTAAGAAAAGGAGTTGGATGAAGCATAAACCTAACTTTTTTGCCAATGGATTTTAAAAACTATTTAAGGACAAAACAATCAATCAATCCTGAAATTGGAGAAGCTGGAACCGTAATGTAATATCTTAAAGACAAAACAACAACTGGCCTATTGATTTTTAATTCAACACAGTTGGACTGTGATAATATGATCACAAACTCTTTTTGGGCAAATGGAAAGTCAAGATTGGACTTTGATTGTTTCAGAGACATCGTTTGTTTTGAAACTATAATCAATGTAAACAATCAACATAGGTCTAATCGAAAAATGAGAAAACCTCATAAGTTTTGGCACTCCAAGGAAAGACCCTACCTAAGGTCTTACCGGACAATGAGAAAACCTCATAAGTTTTTTGTAGATATGGTTGATATTTCTGGCATAGCATATAGTGTAGAGGTATTTAGGAAAAGGAGTTGGATGAAGCATAAACCTAACTTTTTTGCCAATGGATTTCAAAAACTATTTGAGGACAAAACAATCAATCAATCTTGAAATTGGAGAAGTTGAAACTGTAATGTAATATCTTAAAGACAAAACAACAACTGACCTATTAATTTTTAATTCAACACAGTTGGACTGTGATCATACTCTTTTTGGGCAGATGCAAACTCAAGATTGAACTTTGATTGTTTCAGAGACATCGTTTGTTTTGACACTGCAATCAATGTAAACAATCAACATAGGCCATTTGCACTTTTTGTTAGTGTAAATCATCACAAACAAACAATTGTGTTTGGAGATGCAGTAATGTATGATCAGGCAATTGAGTCTTTTGAGTGGGTATTTGAAACATTTTAAAAGGCTATGAGAGTGTGATGCCCAAAAGTGATATTAACGGTTGAGGATCAAGCAATTGCAAGTGCACTAAGAAAAGCATGGCCAAATACACATCATATGTTATGTGTGGCATATGTATCAAAATGCAACTAAACACTTTCGTCACATGTATAATAGTGAACTTGGCTTCAAGGACAATTTTGGGAAGTGTATATTTGCATGTGACGATGATATAAGTTTTGGCATTCATGGCAAATGATGTTAGAGAAGTATGATCTTTTAGATAATGACTGGTTGACAAAGACTTTCAGAAATAGAAAAAAGTGGGCTTTAGTATATGATTGTGATCATTTTTGAGTTGATATGATTTCAACACAGAGGAGCGAATGCATGAATGCTACATTGAAAAGGTTAAAGGTTAATCTCTTGCATTTTCTTGAACGGTATACTACATTGGTGAAAGAAAAGAGGTTGGCTGAATTACAAGAACATATCAAAGCAAATCAAAGTATGCCAATCATGTCATATTGTAACTTGCTCCAGGAAGCTGCAATGGTCTACACGCTGAGTGGGAGGCAAGTTTTAGTATGAATTGTAACTTTTGTTTCATTGGCACAGAGGAAACAATTCAGAAATATACAATAATTTCTCATAAAAGTGTGAAAAAATATCTTGTTTGACTTGATTCATTCATAAATTCAATTATCTGTAGTTGTAAGAAATTTAAATTTTATGGTATTTTATGTGGCCATGCAATAAGAATACTAGATATTATGAACATTAAGTATATTCTTGAACAATATATTTTTAAAAGGTGGACGAAGGATGCGAAAATTGGAGTACCTCAAGCTCATTGTAAAAGGTTGGATGGTGTTGAGGAAAAAAACAACAATTGTAGCTCAATATAATCTTATGAGTCATTCTTTTATTAAAATTGCAGCAATGGCTTCAAAAAGTGATAAAACATATCCATATATTGAAAAACAACAATTGATCATGATCAATATAATAGATAAAATGTTGAAAAACAAAGGTAGTAAAAAACAATTTAAAGCAAGGAAGGTGTATCAAAACACTTAAGTTAGAAGTTAGAGCCCCAAGTGAAGTCATAGACAACATAGTGTCCTTTGTATATTTGAAGATGTTATATATGACAATTCTCAAGTGAACGAAGTTGAGTAAAGAACATATGCAGAATCAACACCTGAGCATTAGGCAACAATTTAATACATTGAGAACAGGAGGAACGATTACAACCACCCATTACGTACATGGTATAATTATGATGCATCCATCTCTGTACGGTGGGAAGAGCCATGCTTTTAAGCAAGAAAGATGAGAGATAAAAACTTACCTGTACCAAAAAATCCATCCTTGTGTATAAATGACTACTCATTTGAGATAAAAAGTACATAGAACTCATCTTCTCGTGGACGTAGGCTTGAACAACCCAACCACATATATTGTTCTTGATCTTGTTTTCGTCTTTCTTCCTAATTTTAGGTTTAGCACAATCTATTCCTTGCTTCCCATTAGGGATGGCGGTGGACCTAGGGACAACGGGGCCCCGCCTCACCCCGTTTGAACCGGGGACGAAGGGCATGAAATGGGGATGAAGGTTAAAATCTATCCCCGTGCTGGGATGGACTTATGCTTTCCCCCGCCCCGCCCCATCCCTGTCTCAATCCCCACCTTTACCCGCCCAGCCCCATCCCCAATCCTTTAAGGAATGACTATAGATCGAAGGGAAACGGGGCCCCGCCCCACCTCACCCTCGTTTGGACCGGGGATGGAGGACATGAAACGGGGATGGAGGCGGGGGTGGAGGTTAAAATCCATCCCCGTGCGAGGGTGGAGGCGGGGATGAAGGTTCAGGTTTTGAAATGGGGCGGGGGTGGAGACCTTGGCCCCCACCCCCGCCCCGGTCCACTGCCATCCCTACTTCCCATGGGGGATGGATGCGGTAGGTTAGCCAAAAGATTAGCTATATTGAGTTTGTAAATGTCTTCTTTTAATGAAAGGGTCTATAAATGTCTCACCTATTCGTGATGGATCCGCTCCAGGTTCTGGTAAGGCTATAAAATATCTCCTGTTTTGTTTTCTTGACAAAAAATAGCAAGTTCATGCTACAAGGGTGTGGCATCGTATCTTACTAGAGTTTTATCTCTTATGTAAAGAATTTGGTTGTTAGCTGATATGCTCCTCTGACACAATTTCCCTTCCTATTTAGTCATGTCTAATAAGGTTGTCAAGGGGTTGGGTTTGACCTGAACCCGATCCGTATCAAACCCTATAGGGTCAGGATTTGGTGATAAATAATGTCTGATTAGAATTTAGGTCGGACCTGAAGGATATGATTAATATATGGAGCTGGGTACATATGATTTGTGAAATTTCATACCAGACCCGAGCCCGGCCCGAGTTCTGACTAAGATCTGTAATTCTTCAAAGTAAAAAACTAAAAAAAATTATTTTATCAGGTATGGTCCGAGTTTAGTTCATGTAATCCTTATAGGATCCATTCTCTTATGGTGGGTCCGATTAGAACCGAGTCCGGACCCGGTGCCATCATCTCAAATCAGGTCAGGTTTTGGTTTTGGTTCCACCTGGGTCCTAACCAAACCCACCAAACCCGACCTATTAACACCCTATGTCTAATGTTACCAACGATTTGCTTCACCAGGAAATTTCCTGTGATAACTTGTAAAGTTTGTAATTTTTAGCAAATCTAAACAAAAAAATTGACATATATAAACTCAAAAATATTAGAAAATATGTGAGAATATAAAAATGTAACAAGTGCAAAATATTAGTACCGCGATAAATCATGCTATTTCAAATAGGCACAATATTATGAAAATATTGTGAATCATTGATATTTTATCTATTTTCAAGACATTTTCAAAATATCACCAATATTTCTCATTATGGTCAGGTTGAATAGCATAGCTTGACAGGGTCATGCAACTCTAAGTTTTGATCTTATCAGGTCTATCACCACAAATATTGTCTAATAAAGAAAAAAAAGTTGGATGCTATGTCCAACTGGATTATAGTTGCATAGAAACCATATTTTGCCCTCCGTAGTACTTGGTACTGTACAAAACTGGTTTCAAAAACATTGAAACCAAAAAACTCGTTTATAAATGCATACTAAACTTGTTCATAAGAATATAGGAACCAATTTCTCATATAAGTGAAACCATTACCAAACTTGATTTCGTCTATAATGCATATGAAACTCGTCCCTAAGAATATAGGAAACCAGTTTCTTATAGAAGTGCACCAATACCAAATTTGGTGTCATCTATGATGTTGGCAATAATTGTATCCCTCTCAAACTAGACAGGACATGGGATAATAAGGCCTCTGCAACCCTTACTTAACTTCCATTTAAACCATTAACACTTCTCTCACTTCCATTGAGGCTATCGCGGGAGGTTATTTCTTTTTCTTTTAATCTAAATATGATTTTTGTACTTTTTATATCAATTTCATGATTGACATTTCAAAAGATATGCAAGAGATTATTCTCATGCTTGCATATACTTTTCATAAATTCTTGCTAGAGGCAGCCTTTACATGTTTTATGTTTTTTCTTTATTTAGTTATTGTCTTAAAATATAGTGCTTTTGGTATTTTGCTTTTACATCTTTTGTGAGACATTGACCCATTGCCATTACTATGCATAATAAAATGAGGTGATATTTTGATTTTTAGAGCTTTGCTTTTCTTAGCATTCTTTTATCAAAATATTCTTATAGTATTATCCTTGTAACATAAATGATGAGACGTACTTTTCAAAAACTCGTAAAAACACTAAGGAAACCATACCAAAACCTCGTATCAATGTCTATTAAAAGCTTGTACCAAAATTTTTAGATACAGGTTTCAATAAAAATGTATCCAAAACTTTTGATGGTCTTAACTACCCATTTCTAGCAACTATGAGCTGGATAATAAAATAGAATCATGTCACTACATGGATGAGGGTCAATAGCGGCGACTCATTAACAACGACACAAAAAGTCACCATTATTGCTGGTATTGAATTGCCACAATAACAATGACTTCATATATTGTCGTTATAGATATATCTATAATGACAACTTTATATATCACCGTTAAAGATATGTCACTAACAGTGATTAATAAATGTCAGTGTTATAGATCGTCTTTAACATCGACGTATATGGCCGTTAAAATTCTTTTGATGATAATATTTAACGGTCATTAAATGTCGCCGTTATTGATCAATAATTATGACATTACGACATTGTCATTATGGGGTTTTACTCTATAACGATGACCTTATATGCCATCGTTATCGATGTGTTGTTAACGATGACATGTTCAACCATTAAATATTGTTGTTAAACCACTTTTATGGTTATATTTAATGGTCATTGAATGTCGCCTTGATAGGTTTTACTCTATAACGGTGACATTTAGGTGTCGCCATTATAGGGTTTATAATTAGAGCTCGGTATCATGCCCTAATTCTAATTCTTCTTTCTCTCTTCCTCTGCAATCTCTCTCTTGAGCCCAAATCCCTTTCGACCATGAAAAAATGACATTTTGTTGGGTTTTCCTCCTTTGTGGGATCAATCCATTGGTTTAATGCACATTCAGTATCGTTGCAGAATTCCAAGCACGATACCTGATCTTCTTGAGAACGATTTTCTTATTCGTTGGATAGCGATTTGTAGAAGTCCTCTCAGCTGAATGATGATTCAGCTGTTCAGAGTTTGAGGATCAGCGATTTGTCGATAACGATTTGGCGAGAAGTGCTTTAACCTGAATAGCGATTTGCAGTACTCACTGAATAGCGATTTACAGTATCGCTAAATAGCGATTTGCAGTACTCACTGGATAACAATTTGTGGTATCGCGGCATAGTGAATTGTGGTATTGGTGCATAACGATTTGTAGTAGTCGTTGGATAGCGATTTGTGGCTTCAGGTAGATAGCGATTTGTGCTAATGCGCTTTAGGTGCATTGTAAGTTATGCAAGACGTTTAGTATTCAACATTAAATGCGGGTCTCGTCCTCTATTTAAGGAATGGATGAAAGAGCAAAATAAGAAGCAAAAGAGAGCGAAAAGGTGTGAGAAACTCTTTTAGGGCACCGAAAGGGTATGGAGTGAACAAAAGCAAGAAGTGTTGCTGCACTTCTTTCAGGACAGGTTCGTCAAGCTGGTTCTTCAGATCATTCGTTCTTTGTTCCTTAGTGAGGTATATCATCTTGTTCATTTTGTTACACCTTGTGTATTTGTAAGGTTTATGCATTTTTTGGCCACTCTGTAATCTTTGTTTGAAGAAAGTGGAAGTTGCTGGCCTATTGGTCGTCATGGACGTACCTCAGTTGAGAGGGAACCACATAAATCATTGTGTGTTGTTTTGTTTCTGTTGTTGGTTTTTTTGTTTTATTTCTTCCATTGTCATTGCATTATTGTTTCCATCAATTCACACTTGTGGGGAGACCCGGTACGTCTGTTATAACCCCAACACCCTTTTCGGTAAGAAAAGATGCTAGTTTTTCCACAACACAAATGTATGTGAATTATTATATATCACATACATAGGTTCATCAAGAAGATAAGTGTGTTGTTCTAAATAATATCAACCACATGAAATTTGAGAGGACAAGAAATTAAGTTGTTTGGCTGAGTGACACATCCCAGTGAAATGGTAAAATTTGAGATAAGTCTAACTTTTAGCCTCTTCATGTGTAAAAAGCAGCAGGCCACTACCATTTTACGGGCATCTTCCCTAGCGCGTCTAAACTGGGAGTTTCTCTGGGTATGAAATTATCTCTAAGGCTTCTTTTGTTTCATTTCCGTTCCAAAGACTTTAGATGAGAATGAGCATGGATTTCTAAAAAATTTAGACCGCTCAGCCTTCCCATGTGAAAGTTTTCATAGAAAGGAGGTATAAAACAATTTACACCTAAAAAGTTATAGGTGGTGGGAAAAAGCTGGGACTCACGCTTTCCCACCCTAATGATTTGATGCTTGTTTTATTCATGGTGGGAAAATTGATTACATCAAGGTTTCCAGCTCGCTACTTTCCCATGTGCATTGCATGAAACAAATCAAACGAGGCCCAAGTCTCTTGGTTTCACAATTTTGTTTTTACAACCATCCAGTTGACAGGTCTGAGATTTTCCTATAACAAGATTGATGTCAAACAACGCCTTTTTCACATGGCAAGTTTCATTTGTTCATTGTTGAAGCCGAAGTAGGAAAATTAGCAAAGTCGGTTAGCCAAGAGGAGATATTGGACATTTATAAAGCTGCCAAGTGCGGGACCATGAAGGTGGACAAGTGTGCATTCCATATTCGATATCACCAAACTTTGGTGGTGACAATGAAGCAAATTGGATATAAAAGAAGAACATATCAAACTATATGACACGACACGTTTTGCATAATGTTTTGGCATCTCCACTGGCCATGAACAACATCAACAGTTGATAAAACATCATGGTGGGCCCACTATTAGCATAAATAGCTGGAGAGACCACCACTTACCAGAAGTCGTCATTGTCGATTCAAATGAAAAGTATCAACCATGTAGCTCTCATCAAGTTCTCGTGATGACCTACTTATAGTGAAAGATTGGTGAGAGGTTATGATCACATTCATGGACAATTATGTGATCTTTTCATATTCACATAACGGTCATACATCCATAGCCACCATAAAATTGAAAAGCCACAACCACCATGTTGTCCCTTGATGTGCCCATATCAATACGGGTCACATTAAGATTGAATCGGATCCAATCAAAAAGTTACACCTACTACACGTGAGAATGGGCATGGATTTCTAAAAAACCTAATTACTCAGCCTTCTCATGTAAAAGCTTTCATAGAGAGGAAGTATGCAAGGATTTACACATAAAAAGTTATAGGTAATGAGAAAAGTTGTTTTAAACTTGTGCCAAATTGGCATTTTCTCATTTTTTATTCAAACAAAATGTTTCTCAAACCAGCGTGGCCTCGTTCGGTGAGACCACAGACGGTCTTAAAAACCTAATTCACTTTCTAACACGGGCACCAATCTCATTCGGTAAGATAACCAACGATCTTTGCAATCCAGTTGTACTCGAACTGATTTGATCTCGCTCAGTGAGACCCTTAACGGTCCCAATAGTTCAACTCCTACTTTCGGATGTTGGTACCAATCTCGTTCGATGAAACCAATTACGATTTCGACAATCCAATTTTCCTCCGAACACTAACATAACCTCATTCGGCAAGACCACATCCAGTCTCGATGACCTAGTGTTCTCTACTTCTTTGTCATAAATCGAATCACATCGATTCACAACGAAGATGAGCATGTGTAAACATCAAATTTTTTATGATGCTCAATCTCTAATGTTTTTTTCAAGTGTGCAGGTGAAAAAATTGGCTACCCCGCCACCGGACGATAGAACCAATTTAGTCGTCCAATGATGAATGATAGAACAGTTTAGCCATCCGTTGTGAATGACGGAACAAGAGTGTCGTCCGAGGACGACATAGTCTGATTGCCATCCGATGTACCGAACTTGTAGATAAGTCTTGAGGCTTATCTCTATCTGATTTCAACCGCCCTGGTACATTTTTCAAAATGAATGGACTCTTTCTTTGACCAATCCTCACATGGAAAAACTCTTCCAAATAGGCACTATGCAAGAGCATGTCTACATCAATCCTGCCAACACGTTGTCCAAGAAGCATCTGAAAAATGATCACATCTACTACCGACAGAATACACAGTTAAACGACAAACAAACCTGAGTTTGAAAATTGCATTTTTTTTTTCCAAATCCCTAATGCACTTACTTCAATTCTATTTGATATTTAGATTACGTGCTTATATATAATTATTCTTTTGCTTTGCATATTGAAATCAATGATCGAAGCCATTCGAGCTACAAAGATTAAAAAAACTTGTTTAGTTTTTACCCTCCCGTAAGGCGAAAGATGATCAAAGCTTGTAGTGATGTCCTTAAGTTTTAAAGAAGAATCCAAAAAAGTTCTATCCTCTCAAGTAATTTTTTTTTAATCAACAGTACCATATGAACCGTGACAATGTTCATCAAATTCATTCACCTACAAAGTAGGGTTGTTCACACATTACAATGTCTGCCATGCCGTTCACAAACTTGAACGTTTCACATCTTTGGTGATCATTCATTAACCGTTGAATAAACTACAAACCCAGAATAAGGACCACAAGATGTTAAACAATCACAGGAGGCATTGATATTCGCCATTGAACATTTTCTTTTGAGAATAGATACTGCCACTGAACTTTTCAAACAAAACATCGATGCATATATATTTACTGTAATCGATTGTAAAAAAAAAAATTCTTAACTTGGAACCAATTTATCTGTGGATTATTAAAACGATGAACATTAGTAGAGCAAGAATTCCCCTCAGCTGATGCGGATGAGAATAAATAAATTATTTTTTGGTTTCTAAATAAATCATAGTTTTCCTTCACAAAGCTTCCAAATGCTTCACACATCAACCTTGACATGGATGGGAAGTCTTCTTCCTATTTCTATCCTGTAGTTGCTGGGAGCACATGTAGGGATGGCAGTGGACCGGGGGAAAGCGGGGCCCCGCCCTGCCTCGCCCCGTTTGGACCGGGGATGGAGGGCATGAAACGGGGATGGAGGCGGGGATGAAGGTTAAAATTCATCCCCGTGCGGGGATGGAGGCGGGGATGGACTGACACTTTCCCCTGCGCCGCCCCGCCCCATCCCCACCCCGCCCCCGCCCCGTTAATGATATTACTAAAATACCTTAAATAAAAAAATAAAATTACAAAATAACCACATTTATTAATACCCTTTTCTTATTAACCCTAACCCTATATTTCTTTATTCTATCATCACAAAAAAACAAAATGCAAGATCACATGCTTTGTTATGGGGTTTAACTTTCGATTGCCTTCCGTTGCTAGATTTCTCCCCCGATATCCCTTAAACCGTTGTGTCTCGATGATCGTTCATGGTTTTGGCGTCCGATCGTGATTTTGGGGCTCCGATTCTTATGGTGTTTCATGGTTCAAATTCTTCGTCATCTGTGGAATTAGGGTTTCAGTCGTTCGGTGGAAAGGAAAGTTAAGGTTCTGGGCATGTCGGTGATGGTTGCTTTAAGGTTTTTGGTGTCTTGAAGAATCGTGATTCGGGTTTCTTTCTAGGCGTTTGGTATTGTCAGTGATAATCGATGGGCAGAATTTGACGAGTCTTGTGGAATTAGGGTTCCTTGTTGTTGGTGGTGAAAATTTAGGGTTTTCTGGTTGGAACTCGAAGGGAGAACGCGTGGTGGAAAAGAGGGTTTAGGTGTTTCGAGCTATTTGAATTAGGGTTTTGTTTCCAATTGAGATATGAAGCATGTGATCAGTGACAGGTTTCAACTCGGCCCGAAGAATGGAAGCGGATCTTTTGGTGAGCTTTATCTGGGTATGGCTTCCATCCCTGTTCTTCAATTACACTTCTTTTGTATTTCGTTCTTTGTTATTGGAGTTGTTAATTTCGATTTTCTTTCTAATTCTGTTTCAATTTATGATTTTTTCTATTTGTTTAAAAACACAATTTTTTTCTCTGGGATGAAAATGCTTTCTTAGATTATGATTTTTTGCAAAGATTTTAGATTGTTGATCATTCAAAAGCCTGGTATTTTTGGGATTTGTGCAATTGAATTTGTTACGGGCCTTAATACTCGAATAGGAGAAGAAGTGGCTATTAAACCGGTACGTCTTTATTCATTTTTCATTTTTTTTGTTCATGTGTGCTGGTCGTAAAGTTATATGAGAGATGCCTTATTGCTTGTGCTAGTTACCCTGAGTTTTTGGATGGGGGCGGGGATGTGGCGGTGGTGAGGCGGGGGTGGGGACGGGGATGTGGATTCATATATTGAGACGGGGCGGGGATGGAGGTCCAAAGTCTCTCCTGCCACGGGGATGGACCGGGGATAAAGGTTAAATTTTTTAGACGGGGCGGGGGTGGAGACCTTGTCCCCCGCCCCGCCCTGGTCCACTGCCATCCCTAAGCACATGTTCGTTGTAGGTGCACTTTCTAGCAAAAAATAAAATTTACCAAGCTGAGCTTAAAGTCTAGTACCAATTGAGGATGGGCTGTTTTGAACTCGGCTATTAACACCCCCACGGGGGGGGGGGGGAAGAAACAAGCAGCAGCTAGGAGATCAACGAGCACCGGTTGATGCACCCAATTGAGGAGCCGTTTAAGCCCTATCGCCACTGATGCGCGTCTTTGGGCATGATAGCCACCCGATTGGCGTGTGAATGGTACAAAGGTTGGTGACCTCAAAGAGACCCACCAGATAGGCTTCGACAGCTTCCTGGAGCGAAAGAACAACATGACTTTGGAAACGGAGATCAGTCTGAGATATCATACAGGGGACAATTTTGAGACAGACTGTTTTTTGGATGGTGAGTGATTTGGTAATATATAAGGAGGGAGAGAAAGAGAAGGGCATTCTCACCCGTTTCATTATTAATGCCATTTTATTGTTATAACAATCAAGAAGGGAGAACTCTAGAGTTTTCATGAGAGATTTTGATTCAATATATATATATATATATATATATATATAAAGAGAGAGAGAAAGAGGAGTGTTTCATCATTCTTCTTATTTTTTATTTATTATCACAATTAAGAGTGAGGGAGTGGGTGGTGACCAAACTTTTTTGTGGTTGTTAAAAAAATTCACATTATATATATATATCAAAGTAATTTAAAATCTAAAAAAAATATTGATTAGCAAAATACAAAGAGAATAGAAATAAATACGTCATAATGCGTTACGTCACGCGTTTCCTGTAAGTCTAGCAGGAAATCCAACTCTCTTTGGGTTCGCTTGACCTATACCAGATGGCAATGCATTTGTAATTTGTAAATATGTGAACTACCGAAAGGCTATGCCTGATACGAAACTGGATCTAAAATCTATATTTGAGAGAAAGACAAAGAGATAATTTATGATTCATACATCTTGACCCGACACTTGCTGTCAGCTAGGGAACTAGATCCAGTCTCTACCGAGGGGCGCCTTAGGGCATGTTTGATTCACGAAATTATGGAACAGAACACAGAACATGGGTTCTGTTTGTTTCATGTAACAACTGTACCAAGTTCAATGTTTTATTTCAACTGTACTCGGACGATGTATTCCAAATGTTCGTTGTTTGATGATAATATGCAAACAACTTGAACAGTCATGGATAATGGGTCAAATTACTTTATTTTGGATCGTATGACACAATCCGTCCACTATTTTACATGTTTTAACAAATTTATTATTGATTTTTGGCTCAGATATAAGTCCAATTACTAAAGTATGTTTAAAACCATAGTTTTTTGCTCCAAATATGGATCTTGAATTGAATTTTTGTCCTGAATATTGATCTTGATTTTTTTTTACCCTGAATATAATTTTTGCCTCAAATAAGATATGAATCTGGAATTGGTTTTTTGCCCCCAAATATGGATCTCGATATGGATTTTTGCCCCCAAATAGTTTCAGCAGCCCAACTCCTTAGTTATTTGTCCTATTTTAGGTGCAATGTGGTCTTCTTACCTAAAAAAGTTGCCGATTTACATTAATTATATAGGATTAATATTTCAGATAATATCCATACATCATCAAATCTAAAACAAAATCCGACACCCTCTTCTTGATTGAAATTCAGATACCTTTGTCAAACGTAATTTATGCTGAAAGAATGGCAACCTAAATTTCTTAGATGTTGCCAACAATATTTTCATGATATTTTCCCAAGAAATTCACTTCTCTTTTTTGTGCTTAGATTGTTCTCAAGATTTTCCAGTTATTTCTTATACATTTTCGAGTGCATTCACCAAATCGTTAGGACCATCAAAATTTATGCATGGTGTCGAGTTTATGTGCCAAACACTAGAACAAGGAAAAAGATTGACAAAAAAATATATGAGAATATAAAAAAACATGGCTACATTTAAAGGGGAAAAAGCCAAGAGAATGGTGACAACAGAAATGAAAAGTAACTAATTCAGAAATTCATAAAACTAATGACTTCGTTTGATGCACCAAAACACCCAACTATCCAGAAAAGCGTGATAAGTTGGGATACTGTATTAGGCCTACAACAAAATATCCAAATTTATCTAAGTTTTCTGGATAAGTGGGTGCATCAGAACACTCGACACAACTACCCATGGTGAAAAGGTCAATCAGAGGTCACGGATTCGGTTTGAGGTCCGCAATAAAATTTTGCATCTTTTTCCCACTTTTCCTCTTTCATCTTCACCACCACCGTTTGTCATTCAGAAACCGCATGTTTCCACAGAAAAACGAAAACGAAACGGACGAAAAACATAAAAAAATCACTGCATCTCATAACCCTATAAGAAGATCGCTTTCACAGAACCAACCTAAAGACGGATCTAAAAGAAGGGAAAGTGGAGGGGGAAAAGGAAGGGCAACTCACGGTCATCGTCGTGAAGGGAGGAAGAGGAGTACTTCCTATTGGCGTTATTGGCAGATGGACGACGGAGGAGGAACCTTCCTCCGCCCCTCTAGACGCTGCACAGGAGAGAGAGAGACGGAGAATGGGAGGATCGGGCTCCCTCATCGAGTTTTTTTTTTTTTTTTAAACTTTGTTTCTTCCGTTCCTGTTATTTTTCTAACTTTGGTCCTTCCGTTACTGTTATTTTTCTAACATGGGTGAAACGGTGTTTACCCTTGATTCTGGATGCGACGGACGAGGTTGGTGTTCCCTTTACAAAATGTATAATTTTTTGCCATTTCATCCCCGCGGGACACGCCATCAAACATGCTCTTATAAAAGAAAGGAGTCTCCCTATTAAAGAGTAGGCCAATTCTTGTCACGGGCCTATTTCCTTCAATGGGCCAGCGCGGCGCGACGGTCCTTCCTTACCGTCGCAAGCCTACTCGTCAGCTCGCTTGCCGGTCGCGGAAGCTTATGATCAGAGTGCAAGAGAGCAAGAGAGAATAGAGGGAGAGAAGTTGCAATCACAAGAAGCAATCACAACGAGGGTGAACAAAAGAAAGCTCAACGCATTTAATTCATTCACAATTTTGCCCGCAGGCTATTACAGTTCAAGTATACGGGCTGCCCCTTCGGGGTATTAATTCACCTGAACCGGGTAGCTTACATCAGACTCAACAAAAGTAAAACAGACTCTAGCGCAACTGTACACTGTAAGTCGCAAGGGAACATGCTCCCCCCTTCAAATCATGCGCCGTCCTCGGCGCCATCTGTTTCGTGGTAAGCCCTGACTTCAGCCGGGTAGCGGTTGTTCATTCGAAATGCAGGCTCCCACGTTGGTTCCGCTGTTTCCTCCCACTGCACCAAGTATTTCTTCGCTTGTCCCAAGTAGTTGACCTTGTGGCGAAGGATCTGACTGAGGTGCTTCTCGGCCCGTTGTGCTGCCGGGGCCCTCTGCATGATGGGAGCGCGTTGCGGCACATTGCGTTCCGGGTCTCCATCATCTGGATGGAACTGCTTGAGGTTGCACACATGGAACACCGGGTGCACCTTGAAGTCTGGGGGCAACTCCAACTTATATGCCAGCTTGCCCATCTTCTTTGTGATGGTGAAGGGTCCCTCATACTTTCTGAGTAGTCCGCGGTGCCGCCCGCGGAAGATGCCTGTGCGACCAGGATATAACTTCACCAACACTTGGTCCCCAACTTGGAACCCTGCGGGCCGACGGTGTTTGTCCGCCCACTTCTTCATTCTCTTCGCCGCTTTGTGTAAGAATGCCTTCGCCAACTCATTCTGCTCGTGCCAGTCGCGAACAAACTGATAGGCGAAGGATGGCCTTCCTTTTTTCTTGTGCGGCAAGAGTGTGCGGGGTCAGTGGCTGCTGCCCCGTGGCTATCTCAAACGGGCTGTGGCCTGAAGATTCGCTCTTCTGCAGATTATAACAAAACTGTGCCACATCAAGGAGCTTCACCCAATTTTTCTGATTGGCACTAACAAAGTGCCTAAGGTACTGCTCCAGTATCCCGTTGATGCGCTCTGTCTGCCCATCTGTCTGCGGATGGAAGCTTGTTGAAAATAGCAAATCAGAGCCAAGTAACCGAAATACTTCACGCCAGAACTTGCCCGTGAAGCGAGCATCGCGATCGCTCACAATGCTCTTTGGTATGCCCCAGTGCTTCACCACATGCTTTACGAACAACTCTGCAGTCTTCTCTGCAGGGCACTCCTTGGAAGCTGAGATGAAGGTGGCATACTTTGAGAAACGATCCACCACGACTAAAATGGAACTGAGGCCCTCTACCTTTGGCAGACTAACGATGAAGTCCATAGAGATGCTTTCCCAAGGACGTTCTGGAATTGGTAGAGGTTCAAGGAGACCGACAGCCTTCTGATTTGTCCCCTTATCTTGCTGGCAGATGAGGCATGTCCGCACATACCCCTCAACATCGTCTCTCATCTGCGGCCAATAGTAGCCGCGCTCAAGGAGTGCTAAGGTCCGCTCCTGACCAGGATGGCCGGCCCATAGTGTATCATGGCACTCCTTGAGTAGCTCTCGGCGAAGGCTTCCCCACCGTGGTACAAAGATGCGTCCCCCTTTTGTTACCAGGATGCCATCCTGTAGCCAAAATCGTCGAGTCTTCCCTGCCTGCGCCAGAGAAACAAGATGTTGTGCGGTCGGATCCTGCTGTGTACCCTCGCGGATGCGAATCAGCAATGCACCCTCCAAATGCACTTCAGAAGGCTCTGCGCGCGCAGCAGCTAATTCAGCCCTACGGCTCAAAGCATCCGCCACAACATTGGTTTTTCCAACCTTGTACTCTAAGGCAAAGTCGAACTCAGCCAAAAACATCTGCCATCGAGCTTGCTTGGGCGTCAACTTCTTTTGCGTCTGAAAATAGCTCGTGGCCACATTGTCCGTATTGACGACGAACTCGGCACCCAAAAGGTAGTGCCGCCAGGTCCTGAGGCAATACACAATGGCGGTCATCTCACGTTCGTGCACTGTGTACCGCCTCTCTGCATCCTTCAGCTTACGACTCTCATATGCGATCGGATGCCCGTCTTGCATAATAACCCCGCCAATGGCAAAGTCTGAGGCATCAGTGTGGACTTCGAAGGGTCTCGAATGATCAGGCAGTCGCAGCACTGGCTCTCTCACTAAGGCTTTCTTCAAGCCCTCGAAGGCATCTTGGCACGCTCCTGTCCAGAGCCATACCCGATTCTTCTTCAACAAATCTGTGAGGGGCGCAGCAATGAGGGAATAACCTTCGATGAAACGCCGATAATAATTTGCCAAGCCAAGGAATGACCGCAATTCTGGCACTTTGCTTGGCGGAACCCATTCCTGGATGGCCCTTATCTTCTGCCCATCCATACGCAGCACACCACGCCCCACAACGTGGCCAAGGAAGCTGATCTCCTCCTGCCCGAAGAGACACTTCTCTCGTTTAACACAGAGGTCATTCTCCTTCAGCACCTGAAACACTGTTCGCAAGTGCCCGACATGTTCCTCCATGTTACTGCTGTAGATCACGATATCATCCAGATAGACTACCACAAACTTGTCTAAGTAAGGGTAGAAAATCTGGTTCATTAAAGTCGTGAACGTGGCTGGAGCATTTGTCAACCCGAATGGCATTACTAGAAATTCGTAAGCACCATAGCGGGTGACACAAGTTGTTTTCGGCTCATCACCTTCGGCAATCCTCACCTGCCAGTAACCCGATCGCAGATCTAGCTTGGAAAAGATACGGGCACTGCCTAGCTGATCGAACAAGTCTGCTATCAATGACAATGGGTACTTGTTCTTCACCGTGACCTTGTTCAAGGCCCGGTAATCCACACATAACCGTTTAGAGCCATCATGTTTTATCTGAAAAAGGACCGGGGCACCAAATGGGGCTTTTGATGGACGAACAATGCCTGCGTCCAACATCTCGTCTAGCTGCCTGCGCAGCTCCTTCAACTTTGCTGGCCCCATACGGTATGGAACCATTGCGGGAGGCTTTGCTCCCGGGGTCAACTCAATCTTGTGGTCGACCTCGCGTCTTGGCGGAAGACGCTTTGGCAATCCGGAGGCATCACCCCCCGAAACTCCTCCAATAGAGGGGCTAGGGTCGGCGGCACTGCTGCTTCTACCTTCCCTTCATCTGCACGCACTGCAACTAAGAATGTCTGCTCCCCATGCTTGACACCCTTCTTCAGTTGCATTGCTGATAACACTGAAGACTTGCCTTTCTGCGTAAGGCACTGCACTGTGTGGGACAGGTCCGATCCCATGATCGTCAACGTGTTAAACTTTGGCAGCATCATCACATTCTGGCTTCGCAGAAACTCCATACCCAGAATCACCTTGAAATCGTCCAGGGGCACCACAGAGAAGTTGGCTTTGCCGACCCAACTCCCCACTTGAGTAGCCACATCTCTTGCTTCACCAAGAATGAGCTTGGCCTCAGAGTTTACTGTTTTGATAGTCCTCTGCTTTGGCCCTGTTTTTAAGCCCAACCGCTCTGCCTCTTCCCGCGAGACAAAGTTGTGTGTGGCCCCGGAGTCTACCATTGCCGAAGTAGACTTTCCATTCATAATGACTTCTACGTACATAAGTTCCTTACTGACCTGCATGTTCTTAGCTGCGCAACTTCTAGCTGTGTTAATCGATCGCATGGCGCCCATCCTCGGTTGCATGGTCTCAGTGTCACGGCCTTCAGTATCGCTGCATTCTTCCTGTGCAGCATTGGCTTGCCCGTCGTCCTTTACAAGGCGCTTTGGGCATTGTCGGGCGATATGTCTATCACCACAGAACCAACATGTCACAACCGCACCCTTGTTGCTGTTGTTATGCTTTGTGTAGTTCTGTTTCTTTTCGGATTGATGGCGTGTCGACGCCTCACCTTTATCGTTGCGCTGCTCATCCTTCTTGCCTCTGTGGTCAGGCTTCTTCCCAACTTTGGTTGATGGGGTGAAAGGTTTGCGCTGAGTATCAACTAAGCGCTCAGCCGCCACGTATGCATCTTCCAAAATACGGGGGTTGCTCCTTTCCACTTCGGACTGTGCCCATGGTTGAAGTCCCACAATGAACCAGTTGAGCATGTCGTCTTCTGGCATGTTAGGTATCTCCAGCATAAGCTTCTGGAACGTTCGGACATAGTCCTGCAACGAACCAGTATGTTTGAGTTCACGAACCATTCGGTAAGCCTGTCTCTGCGCATTTCTTGGCATAAAATAGTTGCGCAACTCTACTTTGAAGTCGTCGAAGGTGTCTATCACACATTGACCCCTCTCCATGTCATTGCGCTTCCGCCTCCACCAAGCGATAGCATCACCATCAAGTAAGGCCGCTGCAGCCTTGATCCTCAGATCTTCAAGGGTCACATTTTGGATATCCAAGTAGTCTTCTACTTGGAACAAAAAGTTCTCAATGGCCTTGCTGTCGCGAGAACCATTGAATTTTGCGGGTCTAGGTACATCAATCCTTGATGGTCTCTCACCATTTCCGCCATTCAGGGTCACCGTCCGCTGCAACGTACGGTTCCTCAACTCAAGATCGGTCACTGTAGTCGTCAACGAAGTGACCTGCCCCATTAGTAAGTTTACCTGCTCTTGCTGGCTCGCCACCACATCATTCAATCCATTGAATGATTCACATGCGCGTGAAATCGCTTAATCATGCGAAGTCACATCTTCCACCAACTTGTTAACAGTTGCAGCCAACTCTTCTTGGCCCCGAGGTGAACCCATCTCCTCAGCTTCGGCAACTGCCTTGCCTCTGGTGTTGCGCAAGTGTTGATAAGGCGCCACGATGTCTTGCTCACAAATCGCAGCCTGTCGGCGTGTCTGTCGACACCGACTCCGGAGTCCCTTCCCCAGCACGAGAACGGGCTCTGGTACCACTTGTCACGGGCCTATTTCCTTCAATGGGCCAGCGCGGCGCGACGGTCCTTCCTTACCGCCGCAAGCCTACTCGTCAGCTCGCTTGCCGGTCGCGGAAGCTTATGATCAGAGTGCAAGAGAGCAAGAGAGAATAGAGGGAGAGAAGTTGCAATCACAAGAAACAATCACAACGAGGGTGAACAAAAGAAAGCTCAACGCATTTAATTCATTCACAATTTTGCCCGCAGGCTATTACAGTTCAAGTATACGGGCTGCCCCTTCGGGGTATTAATTCACCTGAACCGGGCAGCTTACATCAGACTCAACAAAAGTAAAACAGACTCTAGCGCAACTGTACACTGTAAGTCGCAAGGGAACAATTCTAATCCTCGAATTTAAGATCCAAAAGAGAGAGAGAGATTATACCATAAGAAGGGGGGACGCTTCTGTCACGGAGTCATTTTATAAAACGAATGTCCACAGAAAATTGATCATAATCACAAGGCCAAATAAACTATTTTAGTAATGAGACTTAAAAATGTTTAAACTTCAAGCCAACCGTTCAGTGACTTTCAAGGCCTTAAAGATAAGCTTGAAATGTCTTCCCCGCAAAAAGAAAATTACAGGCCAAGTTTGCTAGTGGCAACAAAGACTTGTACATGCTTTTTTTCAATCTGATTTAAAAAAAGACACCACTTTCATTAAGGGGAAGCTGGCACTGTAGTCTGTAGGATCAGAGGATGGATGTGAACAGATCCGCCGGACACTTCGCCCCTCTGCGAAGACCGCAAAATCATTTCCAAGGAGTCGACGATTTCACAAATAAGCAATGGGAGAATAGAGCAAATGGAATACTATTGGTGCTCTTTGAACGAGGGATCGTTTTTCCACACCGTCGAGTCGTTGGCGTCCGTTTGAAGAAAGAGACTCGTTTCACACATTTACTCTCTCTCTCTCTCTCTCGTGAAAACGCCCCGATCAACCCGTCTCGTCGTGTCAGAAGGGAGACCAAACTGCTGCCTCAGAGAGAGAGAGAGAGAGAGAGAGAGAGAGAGAGAGAGAGATGAAAGTGAAGTGGAAGGCGCCTTCACCTTCATGGAACAGCGGGGGGAAGGTGAGCGTACCGTTGGTGTTCCTCCTTTGCTCCCTCTTCTTCGTCGCCGGCTTCTTCGGTTCCCTCCTCTCTCAGGTATTATACATATGACATACCAATCTCTCTCTCTCTCTCTCTCCCCGTATGTGTGTGTGTTTGTGAAACTGGTGAGTATGGCTGGCAGGATATATCCGGGAGATCTCCGGAGCTAAGAGATCGAGCATTGCTTGAAGAAGATGGGGAGGAGTCGTTTGCTTCGATGCCGCACGGAAGAACCGGTGATCCTTCCGTCAATTCCATTCCTTTCCAGGTTTCCTTTGTCTTCTTTTTCAAGTTTTTTGCTGCTTGGTCATCTGGGTTTCTCTTTCTTTCCTTGTTCTTTGGGAGATGGGGGATTTGCTTCAGCAAGCTGGTCCTTTTGGGGAGCCAGGTTTTGAGTTGGAGGCCTCGCGCGTTCTACTTCCCCAGGTTCGCGGAGCCGGAGCAATGCCAAACCATCATCAGGATTGCTGAGAAGAACATGGCGCCGTCGACGCTCGCTTTGCGCAAGGGAGAGACTGCGGAGAGTACCAAGGGGATCAGAACTAGGTAATTAGTAACTAAATCGTATTGATAATTATTCGTCCGAATCCAAATCTTTTTTATTCTTTTGTATTCTTACTGCTACCTGACTGAGAATTCTTTTTATAACTTGTTTCTTTCTTTTCTTTTGATGGAATACTGCTTTTGAATTTCATCATGCAAATGTTCTTTTTGTTAATTACATTGCATATTTATATGTGAAATACTGTGTTCAATTGAATTGCTCCACTGTCTAAATTGCTTCATTATTAGCGGGCCTCATTGCATATAGTGTGAATGCTGGAAGTCTCCACCACTTTGTGTATGTTTATTTATTGTTTTGTGCAAAAATTTGATTGGGAGTAGAGGGGTTCATAGCCATGTCGATCAAGAAGTCACAGAACTGAAACAGTAACATCATGTGAGAGATATTTGATGAGAGCCTTCATCTTGGCTTATTCATCTATTTATCATATAATACATGAGTTCAAGAAGGGAAGATGCACCTTCATATGATCCAGAACTTCAAGTAGCTTGAACAAATTAGGTCACTCTAATCAGATTTTTGTTTGTTGGGAACTATGTTCAAGAATAGAACCTAAGATATAGAGAGTTCTTGTGCTCCACGGAAGAGCAGAAAGGGAAGCTGCAAGTCTCCTTGTCTGGATTTAGTAGCTTTGATAATGTAAAACCTTTGCGGATCGCCTTTTGATACGGTCCAAATTCTAGATTACCCTGCTCCAGATCCATTGCCCCTATCAAGCAAAGCGGATCCCAGTGTAGAAGTCGCCGATACCCAAATCCAAATCCATTATGCCAAGGCATTTGGGTGGATCCAAGCATTACTACGGAGCCAATTGTCAAAGACTTAATTCTTGTTGTGGAAGAACCGAATCCAAGCTCCGTGGTCCAAGCAATTGTGTCTCTTCATTATGCATTTGAGACCTGAATCCAGTTCAGAATTAGATGGAGCAAAGCATGAGGAACCGGATCGGATTTGAGCGAACCTGGATCTAGGAAGCAACCAAGGGCTAGCCAGCCAAGTAAGGGGGCCACTAGGGAGGTCGACCTCCCCTCTTGGGGGTGCTTAGATGGAAGTGTACAAGGGAGTAAAGAAGGTCCCTAGGTAATACCTTGGCTCTATGGAAGGTGTTACCTATTTTGAGTTAGGTGTTATCTAAGTTTAGGTTTAATCTCTTAGGATTTTACATTTGCATTTATATTTTCTTGTTTCCAATGTAAGTTTTATGGCTCTCTTTTAGGCTTATAAAAAGGGTGCTTTAGGGAGCATTTAGATATGAAATATTGAATCAAGTTGGCTCTCACTTTCTCTCTCAAGAAATAGTCCCCCCGAAGGTCGACTCTCTCTCTCTCTCTCTCTCTCTCTCTTCTACACTCTTTTCCCCTAGGCCCCTCTTCCCTCTTTCCTTACCTCAGCGAGTCCCTGTCCTCTTGACTCTTTTATCCTATCTCAGGGCTTATCCGGTTTGTGTAAGGTGGTAGTAGCCTTTTCGAGGTCTGGGCTTGCCTAAGCCCTAAGTAGAACCACTTCTACTTAATGGACTACATCAATTTCGTGGCTGACTCAATCAATGTAGCACCATCGCAGCTCCTGGACTTTCCCGAACAGACCATACCATCCCCAAGCCTTAGGACACCTTTCTCAAACTGAGTAAGTCTTTATGAACCATTTTCCTAACCCTCTCTAAGCTTAAATCTCTCCCAAGCCTAATTCTAGAAACAACATTCCGTTGTGATTTCCAGAAAATAACCTAACTTAAAAATAACGCATCTTTTAATCTCTACCTAGTCCAGACCTAACAAATTAATCCCAGACACACCCCTACGTGTCCTTAGCCTATCCTCCAAAAATCGGATCACAATTCTTCTCCGTTAAGGAGAATTAAATCCGACACCAAAACAGGTTCTGCCCAAACCCCAGTCTAGAAATAGACCTGATCCAAACCCTTGTCCTGACTTTGCCGAATTTTGTCATACCCTATGAAAATGAACCAATATGAGAATTTCGTTGGGGCGTTCCCTACTGAGCGACGCGCTGTCCTCTCTAGGCCCGGAGGCAGTGATAAATGGGCAAGGGTTGCTAGGTCGTCGCCCAGAAGCGACGCGTCACACCGGCGCCCGGGTGTGGTGTCAAATAGGCAAGGGTTCCCTCACTTTGTTGGACGGGTGGGGGTAAAGAAGTTAGTCCAAGACCATAAAATTAGGTTAGCCACTTGGAACATAGGGTCTTTAACTAGTAAGTTGGTAGAGTTAGTAGATGTTATGTGTAGGAGAAAGATTGATATTTTATGTCTTCAAGAGACCAAATGGGTAGGTGAGAAAGCTAAAGTGATAGAACCTTGGGGATATAAGATTTGGTATACAGGAATAAATAAGAATAGGAATGGAGTAGGGATTGTTATGAGTCGTCAGTTTATAGATAATGTAGTTGAGGTCCGTAGGAAGGGTGATAGAATTTTACTTATTAAATTAGTATTAGGTATGGATATTATTAATATTATTAGTGTTTATGCACCTCAAGTAGGTTTAGATGATTCCATTAAGCATCAATTTTGGGAAGATTTAGATGGAGTAGTACAAGGGATATCGTATGGAGAAAAGCTTTTCATCGGCGGTGACCTTAATGGACATGTAGGCATTAGTAGGGCTGGATTTGAGAGTATCCATGGAGGCTATGGTATAGGAGAAAGAAATGAAAGTGGAGAAAGGATTTTAGATTTTTGTTTGTCCTATGATATGATCTTAGCAAACACTTGGTTTAGGAAGAGGGAGTCTCACCTAGTAACATTTAAAAGTGGGGTTAATACGAGTCAGATAGATTTTTTCCTACTTAGAAAGAGAGATAGGGGTTGTTGCATCGATTGTAAGGTTATACCGGGAGAAAGTGTAGCTACACAACATAGAGTCTTAATTTTAGATCTTAGAATTAGACAATGCCGCAAAAGGGATAGACATAGGATAGATCCTAGAATTAAGTGGTGGGCACTGAAAGGAGCTAAACAAGGAATGTTTGTAGAGCAGGTAGTTAAGGAAGCTGATTGGTGTCTCGAGGAAGATTCAGAATCAATGTGGAATAAGATAGCAGGTGGCATGAGAAAAGCGGCTAAGGAGGTATTGGGTGAGTCTAAAGGCGGTGCACCACTAGGTAAGGATACATCATGGTGGAACGAGGATGTCAAATTAGCTATTAAGGTTAAAAGAGAGTGTTATAGAAATCTAAGTAAGAGTCGTGATAATGAAAATTTGGAGAAGTATATGATAGCAAAGAAGGAAACTAAAAAAGTTGTTCGAAACGCGAGGGCTAAGGTATACAAGGAGGTTTATGACAAGTTGGATACCAAAGAAGGCGAGAAGGATATTTATAGGCTTGCAAAGATGAGAGATAGAAAATCGAAGGATTTGGGTATGGTTAGATGTATCAAAGATGAAACGCAAAGGGTTTTAGTCAAAGATGAGGAGATTAAGGAGAGATGGAAAGATTATTTTGATAAGCTATTTAATGATAGTCATGCTCAAGATCTTGGAGACTTCTCCATTCCTTTTCATGAGATAAATCGTGACTTCATGCGCAAGATTCAAAAGAAAGAAATTGCAGAGGCTTTGAAGAAAATGAAATCAAGCAGGGCAGTTGGCCCAGATGGTATACCTATCGAGGCTTGGAAATGCTTGGGAGAGAAAGGTTTAGAATGGTTGACAAATCTTTTTAACTTGATTTGGCGAACAAATAAGATGCCTAATGAGTGGAGGAAGAGTACTTTGGTGCCTTTATATAAGAATAAGGGTGATATACAAGATTGCACAAACTATCGTGGTATAAAACTCATGAGTCATACTATGAAACTTTGGGAGAGGGTGATTGAGTCTAGGTTGAGGAAGGTTGTCATGATATCGGAGAATCAATTCGGTTTTATGCCTGGAAGATCAACTATGGAAGCTATACATCTTCTTAGACAACTTATTGAAAGATATAGGGAGAGGAACAAAGATTTGCATATGGTTTTTATTGATTTAGAGAAGGCATACGATAGAGTACCTAGGGACGTTCTCTGGTGGACAATGATGAAGAAAGGTGTTTCTCTCAAGTACATTAGTATAATTAAAGATATGTATGAAGGAGTAGTAACCAATGTCCGCACTTGTGGAGGGGTGACAACCAATTTTCCGATAACGGTTGGGTTACATCAAGGATCTGCTTTAAGCCCTTTCCTATTTGCGATAGTGATGGATGAGCTTACGAGATCAATTCAAGAAAATGTACCGTGGTGTATGTTGTTTGCTGATGATATTGTTTTGATTGATGAGTCTAGAGCTGGGGTTAATGCTAAGTTAGAATTATGGAGACAGACATTGGAAGCTAGAGGTTTTAAGTTGAGTAAGAGTAAAACTGAATATATGGAATGTCGGTTTAGTAAGCAACGAAGTAGTGATGGGAGTGTAGTGAAGCTTGGTGAGCAAGAAATACCGGTGAATGATTATTTCAAATATTTGGGATCCATCATTCAAAAGTATGGAGAAATTGATGGAGATGTAAATCATAGGATAAAGGTTGGGTGGATGAAATGGAAAAGTGCAACTGGAGTGTTGTGCGATCGTAGAATGCCATTGCGGTTGAAGGGAAAGTTTTATAGGACGACTATTAGACCTGCTTTACTATATGGTACGGAATGTTGGGCTGCCAAAAGATATCATATTCAAAAAATGAGTGTAGTTGAGATGCGGATGCTTAGATGGATGTGTGGAAATACAATAAAAGATAAGATTCAGAACGAGGAGATACGTAAGAAGGTAGGTGTTGCACCCATTGAAAATAAGATGCGAGAGAATCGTTTACGGTGGTTTGGACATATTCGGCGAAGGCCTAGTGATGCTCCAGTTAGAAGGTTGGAGAAATGGGAAAATATGTTAGTTAAAAGAGGTCGGGGTAGGCCTAGGAAGACTTGGATGGAGATGATAGGAAAGGATATGAATGCTTTGAACCTCACCGAGGACATGGCATTGGATAGAAATGATTGGAGGAAAAGGATTCATGTGGAAGACCCGAAATGAATTTCTTTTTTGGTTCATATCGCTGACCCCAATTGTTTTGGGATGAAGGCGTAGTTGTTGTTGTTGTACTGATTTTTATTTTGAGGAAAATAATTCATTCTCTCAGCGTCTGTCAGAAACCTAACATTATCCAGTTCCCAAATAAACCCAAAAATTTGCAAAATTTTATCTCTGCAACCCCGAATACCTGAACCTAAGATTTTAACCCAAGCTTCCCTGACATGTCTTAAGCCATCCTTCTCCTCTCCTTTTCTGTTTCCCTTCGTACTATAGATGTTCCGTTGAGTGGCTTCACCTTGCCTATCATCTGGCTCTATTCAAAGATAGGAAACTTCACACACCAGAAAGAAAAGCGATCGCTAAATAGGCGCGGGCTGTGCCCTTACCTCATGCTGCTCCCTAGATGAAGAACCCCCAAGGCTAGGCATTTGGCCTGGACTATTGAACAGAGAGGATTTTTACAGAATTTATTGAGCTATATTTTAGGAGAACTTGATTTTTTTTAAAGTCTGTCAGAACCAATTCTGAACCTATAAACAAAACTTGACCCTTGACTTGATCAAACTTAGCCCAAGCCCATTAAACCCTAGAAACTGAAACTAGGCTTGCCTCATGAGAAACACTTCAATTGTTCTGTAAGGACCTGGATGACTATGTTATGATTTTGGCTTTATCGATTCCCCCAAATAGCTAATAATTTGAGAAGCCATAGGCTTGGCTTTTAGGTGACACTGCAAATAGGACCCAAAGTTCAAATTCAATTTGTAAAACCTGTTTTGCATAAATAGTTGGCTAATAGAAGTGTTTACCCTTGCTAGCACGATCCTCTGTTTCGGCATCACTGATGCTTAGTCATTTATGCTTTTTTTGGGGGTGATCCCTGCTTTGCAATACAAATCCAGCGTTCCCATGCCATCAGCACATCAATCATTATCTATTGTAGCTAGACCCATGTGGCGTTAGGGAAATCAGTTGAAGAACTTGGTTGAGGAGAATCGGGTTCATCCTATTAAACCAAAAGAAAAAACAGATCTGAATTAGATGAACAATTATATTGGTTACCTCCAAATCTATTTGCCTAATTCTCTCAAAAATAAATTCTAAGCCTAGGCTCCTGGATCATGTGTGGTCACTCTTCAGAAGATTCTTCCATATCTGAGTTGTCACATATACTATATTGGGGAAAACTTTGATTTCTTGTATAAACTGAGTATTTTTTCTGATCTCTGTAACAGTTCAGGCAAATTTATTAGTGCAGCAGAAGATAAAACAGGGACATTGGACCTTATAGAGCGAAAGATTGCAAAAGTGACGATGATTCCAAGATCACATGGCGAGGTAAACTTTGGAATCCAATGTTACTTGAAAGTTTTCCGTGTCACAAATTTATCCTTTTTATTTTCAGCCTTGTGTCTGTAGTTATGTCATCTACTTATCCTCAGCTTGAAATTGTTAAAAGTGCACTCTTGTTTGTTGTAGTCAATGGCCCTTATAGTAATAAGCAACTCCTGTAATACTAATTTTTGCATTACATTTTGTTATCTTATATTTAACTTAGTTTTATATATAGGATTTTCGAAGATCTAATTGCCATCTACACAAAACATGGTGCATTTGGCTTTCAGTCATACTCTTGAGTCATCTTTATTGGACCATAGAAAGTTAGAAACATGGTCACCTGGTTGTTTCCTGTTATAGACAGTTCTTTGGTTCTGTCATAGGTTCCCCTTAAAGTATTATGTTTTTTCACCGTTTAACACTTTTTATTGCTGTATGCTTTTGATTTTCTTTGTTTACTAGTTTAAGCTAGATTCTTTTCTATCATTATTTCTTAGTTGCCTGCGAGCAAATCCATGGACAAATCTGGAGAAAGTTCTACTTAAATTGGTAAAATTAAGTGGGAATAACTGTACCTATTAACCTCCTTTTGTGCAAAATGCAATTCGTTGAAAAGGTTACTTGCATAGACAAATTGATCACAGTGTGTAGATCGGATTATACTAAACAACCATGATATTGCTGAATTGGCTTTATGATTTTAGGGTTATGGTATCAGTTTAGCACAATGTCTTTTTGTTGCCATGTCATGGATGGATACATGTGTATAAGGCTAAGCCAAAGATGCAGTGTGTGTGCATGCGTGTGTTGTCCAAACTAATTTATGCTACTTTTCATCAGATATTTCAAACCTTGTTAGCTTCTCTTTCTATCTCATTTTTCACATAACAGATACCTGAAAGAAATTTTATGCATTAGGGTGTCTTAGTGATACCCTGTAGCTATTTTCTGCAAATTCTGATCATCTATTAGTTATCATGGGTAGAATTCTATCCAACTTAACTTTAATGGCCTAAAGTAAATTTTCTTTATCACTTATTTCTATTGTCATTTTTTCACAATCTTTTCTCATATTTGTTATAATTTGTTATTCTTGTTGTGGCAATGCTTGATTCTGGTTTGTCTTGGTCTTACTTTTCTTGTCATTGCATCACTATATTATTCAGCATAGTCAGCTGTCAAGCATCAAACTTGCCTTTTACTTTACATAAATTTGGGTTCCATTCTGCTGGTAAATTCCTTTAATTGTGTTTCGGGAGCATTCAAAAGTGTGTTTCTATAGTTTTTGTGGCATTTCTTGGGCTGCTTTTATTGCGAGCTTGACTGCATATAAATTGATAGTGTTCCCTGCGCATGTGGTTATCTTTAGTTTACAGGTTTTTATATCTCAAGTTACTTCTGTTTTCTGCTTGTTTGTTTTCAGGCTTTCAATATTCTGCGATATCAAATAGGACAGAAGTATGATTCACATTATGATGTCTTCAATCCTGCTGAATATGGTCCACAGAAAAGTCAAAGGGTATATATTGACATTATAAACTCGAAATGTTATCAAATATACATGCTTCTGCAATTTGTTTTCCATTTCTTTTGGACTTTTATATACCTTTTGGTACTTCCTCTCTGTGGCTGTTGTTTTCTATACAGTCCATGATGTTTCACCAGATCAATTTACATATTTTATCTGCTGTGTGTGTGTGTGTGTGTGTGTGCGTGTGCGTGTGCGTGTGCTATGTGTGTGCATATTATCTGCTAGACTTACATCCAGGTGTAGTAATGCAACCAGGAACCATCATGAAAGCATTTCCAGCTGTCATAAAATTTTGTAAACTTTCTCATGGATCCATTTTTTAGTTGTGTAATAACCTAAAACGTGATGCTTGAAGCTTTCAATACCATGATAATCATAATCTGTTTGGAACTATTTGATTTTCACTGGCATGATGCCATGTAATTAATGTAACTCTCTGAGCACCAGTATGTTTGGGATCAATAAGTGTTATTCCATTTTTATGCATGTAACTTGATTTTCTGGTGCATTGTTGGAACTCTTTCATTGGTAAGAGGGACTGTTTGATGCAGAAAGTATATGTTTGGAACTATTTGATTTTCACTGGTATGATGCGCTGTAATTAATGTAACTCTCTGAGCACCAGTATGTTAGGGATCAATAAGTGTTATTCCATTTTTTTGCATGTAACTTGATTTTCTGGTGCATTGTTGGAACTCTTTCATTGGAAAGAGGGACTGTTTGATGCAGAGAGTATATTGTTCTGTTAACTTATGCTGTAGGAATCCTTGCATACCATTGTTTTACAGTGAAACCATGCTATGTCATATGTTGACTAACTTACAAGGAGTGCAATATTGTTCATTTTGGACAGATGGCTACTTTTCTGTTGTATCTAAATGATGTCGAGGAAGGTGGAGAAACGATGTTTCCTTTTGAGGTAGGTTTGAATAGATTTTCTTTTGTTTTTCAGTTTGTACTGTAAATTCATTTCCAGTGGTCATCTTTCCTGATTGCCATACAGGATGTTAAGAACATTGGCATTGGTTATGACTACCAAAAGTGTATTGGATTAAAAATGAAGCCCAAACAAGGAGATGGTCTTCTTTTCTATTCGCTCTTCCCAAATGGCACAATTGATGTGGTAATGTTCGCTCTTCCCAAATGGCACAATTGATGAAGTTTTAGTTGCAGGCTTGCAGCCAATTCTTCAACTGAAGACACCAGATTACACTCGTAAACCAGACAAAATATATTTCGATAATTCATTTTTAAAGAAAGATTTGCAAAAAAAATGATTTTATTCTCACATGGGTTTCCTGGGACATGCACACCTAGCTAACCACAACCATCAACAACCCAGCCCGAAAGCACCACCTGTGTCTCTCCATCACAATTAGCCTAACCTTTTTCTCCCCCTTATCTGCCTCTACATCCACCTCCGTCCGCTTATTGACAGAGCCAGCTGCCTCGCTGGGCCATACCTCTGTGTTCTTGAAGGCACTACCATGATTGCCACCAGCCTTCTGTCTGTGTATCGGCATAACCAATCCTGCTCCTTATCTTCAATGCCCTTCACTAGTGCTGCCTGCTGCCTGATTTAGCTGCATCCCAGCACCCTTAACAGCACCTCCTCCCGCATTTTTCTGCTTCACATGCATTTGAAAAAACAGAGGTTGGAGAGGGAGTGTGTCAGCATTGGGTTGCCATCTTCATAGTGGCTCTCTAGGCATACCTCCAAGCTTAGGCATGGAAACACCAATGCTTAGCAGAAGAAGCACAGAAAGGGGAAAGGGGGAGGGGAAGAGGGGGATGAAGTAATGAGCCCGATGATTGAGCAATGTTGTCCAAAAAATAATTTTGAAAAAGCAGTTTTTTTTTGTTTTCAAAACTTTTTGAAAACAATTTTTTGTTGGCCAAATGCATCAAAAATAATTTTTTTTTGTTGAAAATGTAGCTCTTAAAGTTGTTCTGTCCATCAACCTAATGGCCCCTTAAAGTTTCTGGTGTTTTCAGTTAACATCTAGTCATTATACATCTAACTAAAGCTTTCCCAATATCCAATATTTTTTGCATTAAAAGGATAACCAATTCTTAGTTGCTTAGCTTCTTTCATGTGCATGTATTTACTATTTAGGTAGTTGTATGCATGAGTAGCTCTCAAGTAGCCCTTTTGTTGTCTCTTGAACATTACTGATGATACAAGTTTTCCTCAATGTGCGGGGTTTGTGAACGTGCGCTGTTAGAAATAGATGTTTTATTAAGGGTATTTTCGACCTTTGTAGTGTGAGGCTATGTTGTATTTCTTTTTACTTAACAGGGGTATTTTTGTAATGTAGAATATTCACAGCAACAATATAAAGGACGTGACTGTACTGAAATCAAGCAGAAAGCAAACCATAATGTGCATAAGCACAAAAACAAGTTCTAAAAGGGACAATACAAATGCCAAAGGCAATACAAAAGCACTTAAGTGCATATAATGGCTACAAAGAGCCTAAATGTGCACAAACACAAGTCCACAATGGGACAATACACAAACCAATCAATGGCAAATACATGGGATCATAAGAAGAACCAAAGAGCATACACAAAAAACATAAAAAAATAATAATCTTTATTGAGATAGAATGCTTTATATATATATATTCAGTTTTATAATAGTTAATGCCTTATAGGGGCATTTTGGACTTTTTATATATAATAATAATAATTGTTTATTAGAAACAATTATTATTATTTTTTTCTTTTTTGTAAATTGCCTTGGCCATTGAGGGCTCTATGGTCTTTTGACCATAGAGTCGTTGGGAAGCTCCCAATGACTCTGAGGGAGCTTCCAATGGCCTCCCTCTCATGCACAGTGTGTATAAATAAGGGTGGTGTTCCCCCCTATTCTTTAATGCTTTTAGCTAAAGCAATATGCCAATGTTTTCGATCAGCCACCCTATTTTCTCATGAGTATGGGGGTACGAGACTCTGTGATCATTACCATATTCGACCAAATATTTAGAGAGTGCTTGATATTCTCCTCCCCAATAAGAATGAAGATACTTTATTTTTCTTCCCACAAGATTTTCAACAGGTATCTTAATTTTTTTTAAAACACTTGCAACATCAAACTTATGCTTAGGAAGATAAAACCAAGTAAATTTGAAATAACCATCTATGAAAGTAACATAATATCTAGCACCATTAAAATAACCATCTATGAAAGTAACATAATATTTAGCACCATTATTATCAATCACTGGAACCGAGCCCCATACATCAGAATAAATAATATCTAAAGGACCATGTCTTGTGTTAGAGGATCGTTTAAAAGGTAAATTATGAATTTTCCCTTTCAAACATGCCTCACACCCATTATTATTAGAGAACTTTTCATATAGCACATTAAACTTAGACAATATCTGTTGAACCACACACAAAGCTGGATGACCGAACCTCTTGTGCCACTGATCAACAGATCACGCTCACCAACGTGAGCCTCTTTATTGGAGTTCCTATTGTAAACCTTGTAAAAATCTTCCTTACTTGATCCTTGGAGGCAGTTCTTGGTGCGGAGATCCTTTACATAACACCGATTAGCATGAAATTCAAAGAAGACACCATTATCCTTACAAAATCTTTGAACTGACAATAAATTTTTTGTAATACTTGGCAAATGTAAAATATCCTTTAAAAGTAAATCATACTGAAATTTAGAAGAACCAGTGTGATCAATTTTCAAACTTGTGAACCGTTGCCAATCTTCATTGAATCAGGTCCCCGATATTCACTATGCATATAAAGATTGTTGATGTCATTGGTGACATGATGGGTAGCTCTTGTATTTGGGTACCATCCTTCATCACTATAAGTAGATGTATTTGTGTGAGGTGCAACATGAAGAGCAGTGGGAGGAGATGGAGCTGATTGACCTTGAGACATATTCGAAATTTGATAGCATTGACGAGTCGTGCGATTAGGTTTATTGCAGTATTGGCACACAAATCTAGGTCTGTCACCATGGTTGCTATTGAATCTACCACTAGACTTGCCATGACCTCTAGTGTACCCACGATCGGCTCTACCACAAACAGATTGTCTGGCAGAGAAATTTGTGGTAGGGACAGAGGAATCAACAGGAAAGTCATCGGAGTCCTTGATCCGAGCTTCATGAACTAACAACAGGCTATGTGATTCATCTAAAGTAATGGACTCTTTTCGGGTTTCTATGGATGTCATGCATTCCCTCGGAAGACCTCTCAAGATTTGAAGAATCATATCTTCTTCATTAACAGGTTTGGAGGCCACTGCAAGTTGGTGCGCAATAGCTTTGGCTTGCTGAAAATACTCTACAGTTTGATTTCCTTTTCTTAGGTCCTGCAACTGTGATTTAAGTTGCATAATACGAGATCAGGTTTGGGCAGCATAGGACCTCTTCAAAGCATACCAAACGACATATGCAGATTGAAGGCCAACGATTTGGGTGTGAATGGGTTCAGTTAACGATGACATGATCCAACTTAGGATAAGTTGATCATATTTTAACCATTCAATGTACGTAGGATTTAGGTCCATTGAGTTTTCCAAAAACTTTGGAGGTGCAGGCTTGCTACCTTCACGTACTCAATAAGACTATAGATTTGTAAAACAAGGGTAAACTGAGACTCCTAAAGACGGTAGTTCTCTGAAGTTTAATGGGCAGGTAATGATGTACATTAGCAGGTATCGTGGGAGAGATCACGTTGAAAACCATACCAGGTGTGGAGGAGGAAGATCGTGCGGTCGAGCTTGAGCTATGGTCCATCACGAACCGTTGAACTGACTTTTGAAGCATTGTCAATTATGGTGGCTCTGGTACCATAAAAGAGCACAAACACACTCAAGAACACAATATTTGACTTGGTTCGACAATAGTAATGCCTACGTCCATGAAGAAGAAACGTCTCTTTCTCTCAATCACATGAGAGCCCTTCCATATTATATTATTTATAATGTTAGAGTCCCTCAATAAGAGGAGACTCTTGAGATTCACTATTTCTCATGTTAGCTCTATTAGAGTCCTTGTTACAATTATCATTTATCTTGAGATTGAGATCTTGATCCATTCTAACTCTGAACTCTTGAACAGCCTTGGATTCTTGATTGGGTCCTTCTTCTCTATCACCTGGGAGTCTATCTTCTTGATCACCTTGAATGCCTTGAGATAGGCTAGAATAGGAGAGTCCAATTTGTTGAGGTTTGGACTCTTGAGGTCGTCCAACTTATATTCTAACAATAGGATGTCACTCGGTATACAAAATTAAGTATAAAGCAAATGACAATATAGAGCATTACAAAGCACGACTTATAGTGAAAGAGTACACTCAAGAGCATGGTCTTGACTTTGATGAGACGTTCTCTTCCGTTGTACAAATGGGCACCGTCAGAGTTGCTATTTCGCTTGATGCTATGAACAGGTGGGAACTAAGCCAGATGGACGCGAAGAGCGCATTTCTTCATGGTGTACTTCATGAATAGGTCTATATGGAGCATTCATTAGGGTACTCAAATGCAGATCCCCAGGCCACTATGCTCAGATTAAAGAAGACATTGTATGGGCTGAAACAACTTTCTAGGGCGTGGTTCGAAGCTTTCAGTAAGACTCTTTGTGCCTTGGGTCTTTCTGGAAGTCAGTGTGATTATTCATTTTTCTCGCATTACGACCAAGTGCTTATTACCATAGTTTTGGTGTACCTTGATGACATCATTATTACGGGAAGTGATGTTTCACGAATGGCAAAGTTAAAAGGTATGCTCAGTTCAAAATTTCACATGAAAGATTTGGGTTCTTTGAGATATTTCCTTAATACAGTACAACTTAATCTATGACACTTGTGCAACACAAGTATGCTCTTGACCTTCTTGCTAGGTTTGGGAGGAAGGATTGCAAACTGGTCTCTACACCTACTGCTGCCAATGCAAAATTGTTGGAGGCTGGACCAGATGATAAGGAACTTGAGGAGCCACGGAATTTTCGTAGTCTTATTGGTTCTTTGCAATATTTAACGTTTACCAGGCCAAATCTAAGTTTTGCAGTAAATCAGATTTCTCAGTTCATGCATGCTCTTAAACAAAGTCACATGGAGGCAGCTAAAAGAGTTTGTGCTACATCAAAGGCATCATCACAGATGGATTGGTTTATAGGAGTGGAGACAAACTTTCCTCTATTCCCTTAATAGTGTTGGCCTATTCAGAAACAGATTGGGTAGGAGATCCATAAACTAAAGATCTGTCCCTGGCTATGAAGTTTTCTTGAAAGTCATCTTGTCTCCTGGTCAAGTTGAAGGCAACGTACTGTGGCTAGATCTAGGACTAAAGCTGAATATAGGTCTATGGGGACCATTACAGCAGAATTTTTATGGATTCATCATTTACTTATATCGTTGCATCAACCAATTACTTTTTTGTGACAATCGAAGTGTGGTTGTCATCACTATAAATCCAGTCCAGCATGGTAAAATGAAACATGAGCTGTACCAACAATTTGTCCGTGAAAGGTTGACAGAAATCCAACCTTTATTTGTCAAAGGAGAAACCAAATTGCAGATATTTTTACCAAGCCTCTCCCTTGCATTCGGCATTGGCAGCTCAAGAGCAAACTGTCAATGATCCTAAACAGCCATGTACAGTTTGAAGGGACATGTTAAAAATAGATGTTTTATTAAGGGTATATTTAGACATTTGTAGTATGAGGCTATGTTGTAGTTTTTTTTTACTTTACAAGGGTATTTTTGTAATGTAGAATATTCACAGCAGCAATATAAAGGACGTGACCTAAGGGAAACTTTCAATCCTAACTTCATCCATCTTTCTTCACTTTTCTCCCTCTTTATTGTGTGAACAACAGGGCATGCATCCTGAGGCGATTCTTGTCAATGGATGTTAGAGTTGAAAGCAACTTGTGTCATCTGTAGGTTCCCCACAGCAGAACCTGCATTTGTGAATATGTTATCCCCCTGCTCTCTTACTAGTTTCTTGTTTGTGGTTACTTTTGTTATGTTTGTATTATCAGAGTGAAAAGTTTCTTATTGCCAAGTACTTTTGATATGCCTGCATTATCACATCTAGATTTATTTTATTTCTGAATTACTTACCATGTCTGCAGACATCACTACATGGGAGTTGTCCTGTGATAAAAGGAAAAAAATGGGTGGCAGCAAAGTGGATCAGAGATCAAATAGACAAGTAGATTTCTTTGTTTGGTCCTATTTGTAGATTTTCCTGCCACAGCTATCTTTTCACAGGTATAGAGGAAATTATGGAAACTCTGTAGCCTTGTCTTGTTTGCTGTTTTGTTATGTATTTTCACCATTTGTAAATAACAACCAGAAAAATGAGATGATGAGCTACACATCATCTCTAAAGTAAACATTTTTCAGTAAGATATTGACGAGACTTTTTATACTGATCTTGACATGCTGCCTGTTAGTTGTCAATGAGCATGTAAAAGAATGGATATATTAAAAAACAATGGCATTCAAAGTTGGGCTCCCTTTTTTTTTTTAAAGGCAAGCTGAGGTTAGGCCGACCCCTACCATTTATACAACTATACCATTGGGTTTTGCACCTGCAACATCCCACCACAAGGTGACGTGCATTAGCTTCTTCTTCTTTGTTTCTTCTCTTCAACCATCCAATTTTACCTTCTTATTCATGTAATTCATGTATTCAACAATCAAATCGGGCAGTGGAACCGATTTGCGGTCCAAGTGAAGAAGGCGATGGGGCTGTGCACCATGTGCTACCCATCAGACCACTCCAAGTACCCCAACTTGTATGTCCCCGAAGGCAGCGAGCTTGACGTGAAGCTGACAGTGTAGCTCTGCTTCTGGCCCATCTGCGCGAAACTTAGCACCTGTGGCTCCACCACCACCTTCACGGGTACGGGAATGACACCGACACAGAGTAGGTCGAGTTTTGAGGCCTCACATTCGTTACTGTCCTCGTGTATGCAGGGCCGACTGGCCTCTTTGATATGGCCTCAAATGAAAAAAATATATAACGCTTATATTTCACATGTTGAGGGCCTCCAATGAAACATGGCATGTGCCTCATGCTGAGGGCCTTCAATGAAAAAAAAAATGAAGAAATATGGGTGTCTCGGGCCGATCTTTCGGAATAGGACATGTGCACTGCAGAGCTCTATTGAGTGGAAAATGCATCGAGTTTAGGAACACGTGGTATGAGTTCGCTTGATTGGTGATGTGCGGTGGTAGCATAGCATGCGATAAACATCAGTATCATCGTTGTGTGGTGGCACAGACGCGAAGCGTTGTTTGGTTAAGCAGTGTCAGAGGATGTTGCCTTTGGAGATTTGGTTAAGGACCTCTCGGCTTGCAAGAGTGTTTCACGCATAGCGGTTGGATGCACGAGAGTGCGTGTGAATTAGGATTAATTCCTCCAGGAATCACCTTTGGTGATTCCAACCGAGTATGGTGACTCAGGGCTAGGTGAGAGAATGCCTAGGCATCGGCGAATGAGTCTGGGTGGTACTCTTCGCTATGGTGTTCAATCATCAACTGGTCTTTGCACTAGGGGTCGCAAGGTCTTGTTCTTTCAGTGGTGAGGTTTTGCTATATCGTGCGCATGGAGCTGCAATACGCTTCATGGCACGTAAGGCTAAAGAAAAATTTGTGTCTCTTTCGAAAGTGATAGCTGGTATGGGACGACTATGCACTAAGCAACATGGACTACATGGAATGCACATTTGAAAATGCGCTTGATCAGCTTTCGCTAGGCAGCTGCGCAGGGCCAATGAAAATGATTCAGCATATGGAAAGGTGTTGGTACGCGGCCTTTGACCGTTAGGCTGGCCAACTTGGCGCATCGCGGGTTTGCGAAGCATTCTATGCCTGTGACACAACGATAGAAAGACTTATGGCAGTAAGGAAGGACCGTTGTATCACACTAGCTTATTGAAAAAAAGTAAGCCCATAACAAATTGGCATCAGAGCAGATAGATTCACGGAGACCTTGTTGTTCATTGTGTGAGACACTGAAGAGGACAATGATGGTTTATCTTGGTTACGTAATTTTGTGCAGCTAAAGTGTGGTTTATCGAGCACAAAACAAGATGTTGGTAGGATGGTATGGGACATCTTGTCGATGATAAGCAGAAGTGTAAGATTGCTCTTCAGTTGGCTAAGAAAATGTAGATAAGTTAAAGATTTCTACCAGTTATGCGTTAGGCTCACAGGCGGAGTGTGACATTTGCCTTATGCATACAGAGAATGCACGTTGAATTCGGTTGGATGGATTTGCACCTTTGGGTACGAGAGACTCAATTAAACTTCTAGATTCTCTCTCAAGATTGTGGATTAGCGGAGTGCCCACGTTGAGCAAGAATGCTCGTTGTTTTGGTCCCTTGAGTTGGCAGATCCTCAATGGATTATGTGTGCAAAAAAAGTTATTCGTAGCTCATTGGTTCATGCATGAATGTTTTGCTGACTTTAAGAGAGAGTTACATCATGCTGGCTTCAAGAGGGGAGTTCCAGCATTGGGCCAAAAGTGCCCATGTGAGGACGAGTACTCAGGAAGATGCTTTGAATGATCACTTTGGGGTGATACGTATGAAGGCGTCCTCCACTTAAGGAATAGTTTGGACTATTAGAAAATCGCAAGTTGGTGCTTAAGGGAGTTGATATCCCTGCAGCACGCATTGGTGGTCGTCTTTCTCTGCGAGGACCACGAAAAGATTGAAATTATCCTTGCTGGGGTTGGAAGGCACCCTAGCCATGAGCATGAAGATGACAAGTTTGTCGTGCGGGCGAGGATGACCCGTTTGTATTTGAGACTACACTAGGGTCTCACGAGCAGAGAATGCTCGATGTTGATAAAGCAGAAGACCGTTGTCTAAGTGATCAGAGGCACATTAAGGAATGACACTTGACATGTTAAAGGTTGCGGTGATGATGGATGTAAATCGAAACAAGTTGAGTAGGCTGAAGAAAAAGAGTAAACCAAAGATAAGTACAAAGAAAAACTAGCATATCAGTGAAGACTGTGTTCTTACCTGCACCAATATTGTCGAAGACGATAATGGTTTTGGGTGGAAGAGAATATCCCGGGCCGATCTTTCAGAATAGGACATGTGCAGTGCAGAGCTCTATTGAGTGAAAAATGCATCGAGTGTATGAACATGTGGTATGCGTTTACTTGATCGGTGATGTGCGGTGGTAGCACAACATGCGATAGGCATTGGTATCGTCATTACTGCATCGTTGTATGGCGACACAAACTTAGAGCGTTGTTTGGTTAAGCAGTGCCAGCGGATCAGAAAATGTTGCCTTTGAAGATTTGGTTAAGGACTTCCCGGCTTGCAAAAGTGTCTCACGTGTAGCGGTTGGACGCATTGGGGTGCCTGTGGATTAGGGCTAATTCCCCAAGGAATCACCTAAGGTGATTCCAACCGAATATGGTGACTCGGGGCTAGGCGAGTGAATGCCTAGGTACCGACGAAGGAGTCTGGGTGGTGTTCTTCGCTATGGTGTTCAATAATCAACTGGTCTTTAGATCGGGGGCCACAAGGACTTGTTCCTTCGGTGGTGAGGTTTTGCTATATATGTGGTGCACATGAAGATACAATACGCTTCATGGCACGCAAGACTAAGGCAAAGTTTGTACTTCTTTCAGAAGTGATAGTTGGTATGGGACGACTATGCACTAAGCGACATGGACTACATAAAATGCACATTTAGAAATGCGCTTGATTAGCTTCTGCTAGGCAGCTGCGCATGGGGTGGCGCATAGGGCCAATTTAAATGATTCAGCACATGGAAAGGTGTTGGTACGTAGCCTTTGGCTGTTAGGCGGACCAGCTTGGCGCATCGTGGGTTTACGAAACATTCTATGCCTGTGACAGAGCGATAGAAAGGCTTGCAGCGGTAAGTAGGACCGTCGCGCCATAATGGCTTATTGAAAAAAGTAAACCCCCAATGAAATATGAGCCTCAACTTCTCTTGAGCTGCCCCTGCGTGTACGAGATGGTCTGCTGGTTGTTCCTAACGGTGAACAGCGCCAAGAACGATGGGTAGTTCAGGATGCGGACGCCCACTCCACTGGTGCAGGTCTAGTTGCATCCTGGCACCACCACGATCTGCTCCGACGAGTAGCAGAAAGCCAAGGTAGTCATCGCCAGTGATGTTGTGGAGCAGGCCTGGATCCAAATCCTTCTATGGGTCTACGTGCCCGGCGCCATGATCGAAAGTCGTGGACTGACTCCAAATGACCCCGTCCAGCAGTGGGCTGCGGTTCTTGTAGGCGGTGGTCATGAGCGCGGACTTAATGGCCGCTGGGCTCCAGTCCGGATGCACCTCCTTGAGCAGCGCGGCCAGCCCGCTTACTCGTGCACACGTCATGGACATCGTAGACACGAGGTTGAAGTTGATCTGGAGTTTGCTTTGTCCCCAATGTGCACTCACCCTTCCACTTGGCAGGAACTGAGCCGAGCCTTGCATCGTTGAAGCACTTGCTCTCCGGCCACACCCCCGTATCGAGCAAACCAATCACTACGTCGTCCCCTTCAAGCCGTTGGCGGGGTTGAGCCCAAGGAACTGCGGCGTCCGTGTCGTCTGCAGTTGGTACACCTTCTTCGGGAGCACGGCGAGGACGCCGGGTTTCCTGCGTTGGGATTCAGATTCCGAACCAGTCAGCCGGGTGGCAAAGCCTTTGGACGGCAGAGTAGGTGTACATGATGGTGCTCCCCTGTGACAACTCCGACTCCGACGCGAGCGCCGATTGGTACCACGCTTTCGGGCTGGCGAAGCTCGCCGGCATCTGGGATTATGCGGTGTGCACAATATAGGTCTGCTTATCGCTCAAGGCGATGATGCCCACGTGGTGGACGACGATGTACCACAAGAAGAACCAGTTGGAGAATTACAACCTCCTCAATTTTGTTCTGCTGCTGCTTCTCCTTTGTTGTGGTATTCTTTTTTTTTTCTCTGAAGGGCAAGCTGGGGTTAGGCAGACCCCTATTGTTGTGGTATATATTCTTGATGTCACAGCCTTAACAGAAGATCACCACCACCTTTTTTTTTTTTTTGAAGAATTTATCACCTTTCCAGATGAAGCAGAGGAAGTGGTAGGAGATTGAAAAATCGAGACGTTATTGTGTTTCTTCTCACATTTTATGGCTGAGCTAAGAGACCGTGAGAAGTTCTGTCAAAGAAAAACAAAACAAAACAAAACAGAAACAAAAAGACTGAGAACAAACTGATAGGCTTATTTAGGCTTAGGAATTAGAGGAAATGGATTGATCACCGATTAGTCGCCTATTTTATTTTTTTGATGAAAAAAATGTAGTTCATTCACAGGAGATGGAAATAATTACTCTGAAAATAAAGGAGAGAAAAGGGAGACAGTGGAAGCACCAAAGCAATTAGATGAGAAGGAATTCCGAGCTATCATCAATATATAAGAGCACACTTTTTTTTATTTATAACCCTAAAAAATCGTACCCAGCAAGAAGACCTGATCGCACTGACTCAGCCTGCCATAACTATGGTCATCGTATCGCCAGCCTAAAACTCTGAGACTAGGACCCTTTCCCCTGAGGCCTATGCTACGCGTTGGCTTCCGCAGAGGGGCGACACCAATGAGAATGAAACCTTGACTGTCCATCTAGCAGCCAAGGCCCCCAACCCACTACGCCAAAACCCCTTGGGGGCATATAAGAGCACGCTTACGAACTTTTTTGTGACACCATCGAAAACCATGTTAATAATAGTTCTGTGTTTTGAGGTGTTTTATTTAACAAATTCCAGGTCTAAACATTTGTGGGGATTTTTTCTTTATCATCTTCTCGTTAGTCACCCATCGGAAAATGAGTTATTAGTTCGTTTTTCTTTCATAGAGTTTTCTTTGCAATGGGATCCGGTCATAGTGAGCTCCGACGGTGAGTAACTAATACCGTCAGAGCTCTTGTGGATGTCGTTGATCTCAAACCTGTACCGAATGAGATGCTCATCACTAAAGATGACAACTAACAAGAGCTCTTGTGGATGTTTTCAAGATGTACGGCATCCAAAGGCAACTCTGACCTGATCCTCTCTTGATTCTTTTCCTTTGTTTCTCCGTTGATTATTCTTCGTCAAGCTTTTCTAAAAGTGTTAAGGAAACCCCTCAACGGAAGACAGCTTAGACAAGCTTATCAAAGAAAAGACAGCTTAGAGAAACAGAGTGCTAATTACTGCTAAATGTGATCCATCCATCGTTTCATAGGTAAACGCATTATTATTATTTTTATGGAGACAACTCTTTCTTGCTTAGTTGTTTGAGGCATCCAATTCCATGGTTTCAATTTCTTCTGGAAGAGAAAAACTAACAAGAATTTCCACACACTAAAGATGACAACTAACGAGAGGCCAAGAAAATGATGCTTACGCCGTTTATGAATGTTTCTTTTAAGTTATCACGATGGTTTCTGCGGTTTAAGAAAAAGTAAGGAATTGACTGATAGAAGCAAAGTGACTGGCCCCTCCTTGAGACTTTTTGTCAGACACCCTTCATTTGTAGACCATGTCTCTCAAAAGTGGTGAAGACCATTATTGTCTTTTATCCAATCTGGGTAAACCAGAACCGGATCATGGCCCAGGGAAAATACACTGTTTTACAAAATGAATCTGGATCCGTCTTTCATTTATCTATATGCCCAGATGATTTTTTGATGGAATATCTAATCCATGGATCCACTATTTCAGATCCTGGGACCCCACCAGTGAATTAATCAGTATTTAAGATTCTGAGACCATCCTTTTTTTTTTTTTTTTTTGAGGGGGAGATTCTGAGACCATCCTTATTCCGTTAAAAGTAAAAAGAGCCAACTCATCAACATTAATAATCCATCAACGCGGGACTAAACCCACAATGACATCTAATAGCGCAAATGCCTCAACTGGGCTTCAATTCAATTACTTCATTAATCAACATGTTAACAAACACTTTTCTTTCAAAAGAAGAGTACCCGGCCAGAAATAGATACACACACAAAAAAAAGCAGGCACGTTTTAACATATAAACGCATGCATCAAAGCTTATTAAAAATAACGTATCATGGAACCAAAGTGCAAGTTTCACGGCCTGTATTGGTTTCAAGCACAATTGTCCCTACACAGGCTAGTCTCTGTGTATAATTTGAGTTTAGACATCAGAACCTCCCCAGCTGTAGTCTCCTCCCTTCGGAAAAGCCTGCCACCCGGATAGTAAGAGAAATTGAATACTTTCTGAATATAACTAGAGCGTATGTCTTCACAAAAATTAACAGAGGGGACTGCATCATCTTCTACATTGCACAAATATTTGCCCAATGTAGACGTATATGGTGTGAAAAGATCAGGTGCAATATGATTGCACAAATATTTGTGCATTAACCACCTGATCATCCTCCATCTTAGGGCCAGGGCCTATCAGTTGTCGGGCCCAAGGCCTGATGGAGGGCAATCAGGTGCATAATGCACAAATTTTGTCATGTGATTGCACCCGATCCGGACTCATACATGGTAGGGGTGTCAACGGGTCAGGTTTGGTTCGGGTGAAACTAGACATGGACCCAATTTTTGGGTATAGTACCAGGTCTAATCGGGTCCACTATAAGAAAAAAAAAACTATACCCGAACCCGATAAAAACTACATGAACTAGACCCGAACCATACCTAGTAAAATCATAGGGAATTTGATGAGCATTTTGGGTCGTGCGGTCTGCAGCTGGCCTTAGACAATGAGCTATGTAAACCTGACATAAGCAGATTTGTAGTAATGCATATCTCATGCACGCTTAGCACAACAGAATATCTAAAGCAGCATAGTCAAACAGGTCGATTGAGTGGGGTGATGCCAAAGTTTTTGGCGTATGAGCATTCAAGCCAATGAAGGATGGGTGTGCCACCTTCTTGTGATGAGCATATGAACAATCGAAGGTCGATAGAGTCAGCTACGCGTCCGAATAAACATCATGGACATTTGAGTGAGCATCGAGTTTTTGAGACACATCGAACGAGGGTCATATAGTATTTCGGCACCTACGAGCCCCATAGAGTGTAGTGTGTACCTCACGAGTAACCCCTCATTGCAATATAGAAGACCTTTCGGCTCCCAGCTTAAGCCAGTTGCTAGTATGACATAGTAAAACTCCCTAACCAAAAGGAATCACCATCGCTTGACATGCACTCATTAAGCCCCTCATAAGGGTGCGAGGTTGGGCAGCAAGGCGGGCGACAAGAGCGAGTCACATGCATGCCTGAGATGAGCATGATAAATTTGCATACTCGTGAGCACCCCCGTGCACTCCGATGTGCTACTCACAAGATATAGAAGTTGTCTACTCTAGACCGCATAGTGGTGCACCAATGCAAGTCAAGAGGAAGGTCTCCTATATAGGTGTTATGAGCGTTGAACCCTTGCCAATAAGAGGAACCATAATATCCGTTGGAAATACATCACTTTTGTTCTCAAGCATGGACTTCATATTTTATCGAAACGACCACACTAGAGTCTTCCCCATATATGAATGTGCCAGTGAGATTTTGATCTTGGCCCGATAATTCTCAATGTGCATAGAGATGTGCAACTTTGAAGTTCAAGCGGGTCTGCATGGACACTGGCGTGACACCTCCAGTTGAAGTAGCTCATTTTCGTGTTTTGACTTCACGGACATGTTCCCCACCTATGATTGAGCGGGATAATACTCAACTGTAGCACATAAAAGGATTTTGTTTGCAAACATGAACTTAAGACGGGTCGTGGGTGGCATAGCGCCCCCAAATCATGGAGCTGAGCAAATGCACTTGAGAAGTAATGTACACACAAAGGTTTGCTTGCTGAACTACTAACAAGCAATGTAGTGTTGCCTTATGTCACCACTGCATGCCATAGGTGAGACATGGGCTTTCCACTTAGCAATGCACGTGTCACAATAGGCTCCCCTGCACTGCACACACATGTGCACCACTTTTGGCCAGTGACGAATAAAGTTTGGCATATTCTTCTCCACTAGAATAAATTGATGTTATCGTCGATACTTCTTCAATTGGGAAGCGACTGAAGCCGAACTGCAGAAGATGGTGTAGAGCAAACATCGTTCAAGAGTCTTTGTGCAAGGCAGTAGAATCGAGTCAGTTTTTGAGATGAAGCTCACTATCAGTCCCTATGAGTGTGACATATGAAATCTACCAATGCAGCGCCAATGTGAAAATCACCACCCACTAAGATGTGCGACTTAGCAAGTTGTCAGGGAGTTTCAATGTAGTCAAGGCAAGGCCACTAAAGTTAAAGGTGATTCAGTCCTCTTGAGCAGAGCGAGTGTTTGGCACCCAAGCAGACATGACCCAAGCAATATAATGACATGGCATAGAGGTGACGAATGAAGGTCGTCACATTCTCCCCCACTAGAACAAACTCGACATCCTCGTCAATATTTTATAGATTCGAAGGATATAAAAAGCTGCCATGAAGTTTCTGATGACAACCAACATAAGGCCACTCTAGTGATGTGAACCCAAGTGAAACCCCTACTCTTGAGGGAAAAGAGACCAGCCGAGGGTGCACCACAAGGAGTCAGTTGGGTTTAGAAGAGCGCAAGGGTACAATTGATGCAAACCCAAGTGAAACCCCTACTCTTGAGGGCAGAGAGACCAGCCGAGTACACACTACAAGGGGCCAACCGGGAGTGCAGAGACACAACAACAGGAACATTGGAGGCCGAGTAGGGACAAAGGTCAGTTTATAGGGCACGACAAGCAGGTCAGTGAGGTATGCAAGGTTCGATTAACAGTTAAGTAGGCAAGGTGTGCAGCAACAGGTTTGAGTGGTTTCGGCAGTGAGGATAGGCACGACGATAACACATTTTGATTTGTGGACCGCCTAAAGCATTGGCACTAAGTGTGAGTCAACCCGATAAATAGGGCATGTTTTGTAAAATGCTCATTATACAAATTGATCAAATTTTTGAGAAATAAAGTTTTGTTTTTTTTTTTGCTCCAATTGGAGATGGCCACAATTGAGGATCGACCTTGCTAGTCATATCCATAGGCTAGATAAAAATCATCACTTCCATTACTTCTTCATCATTCTTCTTCCATCTAAGTACTTCAATTTTACATAACACTAAGATGATGAGCTTCACAGGACCGATCTCGCCGATCGAATTTACCGTTCGACATTAGCATCCAACTATCACAAGCCGACACACTACTACAGCTGTAACATCCCAAAATCCCAACATGAAAAATTCATAGATTTTTAGAGTAAATTATTTTTTTGAAGTATTGCGTAAGCAAAAAACCATAAGGGAAAACAATTAGAAATTTTGAGTGGGTTACAGGATTAACAACAAGTAGAATCATTACATTGTTATTGGTTTACAAAATGAGACAAAAAAAGATATACATCATTCCCTCTACAAAAATGTCTCCCAAAAGCAGGAGATTTTTCAAAACCAGCTACCAAGATCGCAAATGTCTAAAGTGTGGGTTCAATTCTCTGCCGCGCATCGATCGCCATCACACCACTAGCAATCATCACCTGCATCCTCATAAAATGGAGTCAATACACTTGTGAGTTGGTGAGATAACATTCATAATTTACCATTTTATAAAAAACATAAGCAGAGCTAGCATGAATTGCAATTATCAACATAGTTAACCATTATGAAAGCGTAAGTAAGTCTAACATGATGGAACAGTTAAAAACATTTGTCTATTTCAGTAATATTACATGTAAGCAAGTGTAACTGTAAGCATGAGGGACAAGATCAATATTAAGTAGAGTATAACAGGCATGCATTTGAAATCATATCTCATGTAACCAAGCAGCTAACAATGAATATAATTTTTAAGTAATGAGCATGAAACTGAAATATCATAAGCAATGTAATTAAGCAGCTATATTCACAACTAAGTCAGCAGTTAGCAAGCTAGTTTAATTGTTCTATCTTAATTACTCCTTCGGGTATGTGAAGGAACCTCACATTCTATGAAAAATACTGTTGGCATTTGTTATTCTATTGTATGTGATAACCGGGGTACCTACAAACCAAGTAAACCTCATGCGAGCGGCCTGTGGCTGAGAGAAAACCTCGCATATGTATAGATTGCAATCCACACTACTGCAGTAGTTAAGGTACCTCAATAGGTAAGCTTGACTTCCCTAACTCTAAGTGACTGAAGGCCAAAGGATGCCATTGCTCCTTAAATGTGTCGTAAAATCGACTGGTCACTCAGGGTTGTACCATCCACCCTCTCCAAGGTGAACCATTTTGTGAATGGGCAATCGAGTGGTTTATCTTTTTAGGGCTTTAGTTAGTACACATTCCCTCCTTTCGAGGTACTTAGGTACATTTGCCTTATGTTTTCCGCAGGGCAACATGAACACCACAATAAAGTCTATGTTTTCCGCAGGGCAACATGAACACCACAACAAGGTCTAGCATGCCCATTCACGTGCTCTAGTACAACAAAGTTAAGAAGAGCACTTTGCCAGTGAAAGCGACAGCAACATTTCCTTTTTAGGGGTGTATGACATCATGCGCAAGTGAGCTCAACTCACAAAGTGGGTCTATCGCCCATACATAACTCACCATGGAGTTTTCAACATACAAGTCTTAAAGGACAATTATACCCCTATAATGGTGCCCTAAGTCCCCTTTTCATTTTTGGGATGAATCAAGTGCCAAGTGTATAACATGCATCATGTGTTATATGAAACGTACATGACTCCATTTAAGCATACATTGCATTTTATGGAACAACGATAAATTTACGACACTTGATAACAAAAGCATGCTTAACTTAGCAAATTTAGTTTACCGACATGATGTGCCAACAGTGAATGTGTTTTTGTCAAAACTTAACAAGCATAGTTTCAAAAATTCTAGATTTTGAACTATATCATTTTAACAAGACATGCATCATTTCTTATATGCTTCTTATAGGCAATTCGCACCATCGTATTTCATGACCCGTCCACAAGTCCGAGACACTTGACACAATCATGCTTTTATAGAAAGCATTTAAGCAAGTCACAACTATTCTACACATGCTTCTCATGGTCAATTCGTATATGTGTCAAGATGTGCGAGAAGTGCATGTGTCATGTGGCAATTCATATATCATGCTGTAACATATTTTTAGAGTTCGAATATATGCAATTCATCGATGCATACAAGCTGCCATAAGTGTAAACATACAGAACAAGAGACATCAAACACTACAGCCAACAAGATGTTGCCATGCTTGCCAAAACCGTAGGCTAAATGCCTCAAGCAGGGTGCTGCTACGAGACTTGTCATTGCTGGAATTTGCAGCAACCAATGCACTGCCTTACAACATCGCTTCTACAAAAGATTGGCATATAGGGTTCAACCAAGCGAGGTGCTGCCATATAGGGATTTTCTGCAGAAGATTGGCAGCAAGTGAGGTGCTGCCAAGCATGCCAAAACCGCATATAAAATGCAGCAAGATAATGCAGCCAATGCATACTTTTATGCAAAACAATGCAGCTAGGCAAAATGCTGCCACGCGCATCGAGTATGCAGAAAAAAAAAATCGTAGCAAGAAACATGCTGCCAGACATATATCACAAATGCGGAATTGTGTAGCTTGAAGGGCATTGCCATGAAGCACCAAAACTGCAAGGAAAATAAGGCGGGAGGAATGCTACCACATGGTGCCACATCTACGGAAGATTGCAGCCAATTGGTGCTGCCAGCAAGTACACCTTGCTATGGACAAATGTAGCACACGAGGTGCTGTTACAAGTGTCATGAATGCAGAAAATATTGCAACGATCATTTCACCATCGCGAGCACCACCAGAGGGAGAAGTGCAGCTTGCGTAGTGCTGCCAAGAAATGCCTAAAGCTGCAGGGTATTGGCAGCGATATAAGCACTGCCAAGAGACACAAAAATGTGGGTCCATTGCACCATAAATCACGTTGCAACAAAGCGCACAAATGTCGGGTATTCCCATCAATAGGCTGCTGCCAAGGGGGTGCTCAATCTGTGAACAACAGAGCCAAGAAGCGCTGCCCGCAAAGTGCTAATGCTGCAGGAAATGCAATAGGGGAAAAGGGCTGCCAAGGCATGCATTACGTAGCCCACGCAAAATGCAAAGCAACACCTACCACCTCATAGCTACAACAAAAAAGTACAATATTCAAAATGTTCAGGAGGATGTCGGGCTTTCACTAGACGGGAGGGACATTCCCCGCGCAAATTGGTCAGGTCCCACATTGGCAAAGGCTGATCTGACTCAAGTTGGGTCTTGGTAGGATCAGACCGAGGTCTGGTCGCTGGGGTATATCAGACCTGGTCTGAACCGAATGGTTCAAACCCCAGTTGAGCCTCATAGATCGTCACTTAGATCTGTACAAGAATGCACACGGACCAGGTAGGTTAGTGAAAAACAAGGGATCCGTAGGGGGGGGGGGGGTTCGGGCTAGACTAGGACCGATTCATCAGTAGCAAGTTGTTGCTACTACTTGGCAGCAAGGCACCTGGATGCAAGGCGATACATGTGGCTTGTCTAGGCTGCGGGGCGCCGAAGGTCGAAGGCAAGAAGGGAGGCCAGTTTTGGTGTCTGAGAGGTGACCAGTCTAATCAAGGTTCAGACCGAGACCTGTCACACCATGAGCACACACATGTAGTAAGGGCTTGGCTTGGTCCGGTATTGGTCCAGACTGTAGCCTTTCGGCTAATGTCAACACCCAAAGGGTTAGGTGTGCAGGCTGCAGTCGACACCGGGTAGGGAAGGAGCACTCGGCAACATGGAGGGTCCAGGCTGCAACTGGTCTAGACCGAATACGTCCAGACTTGTCACACCCATAGACTTGCCACCTAAATTATGAAAGGCTCAACTCAGTCCAACCTTAGACAGCGTTGCAACCATACGGCCTAAGCCGACCCAAAGAAAAATTGGACGTTCGCTACAGGGCATCCCTAAATGGCAGACGTCATGGCTGCCTTCCGCATATTGGGCAGACCCCCGGGACTGCTGCCATAGTAAGGCAGAATCCCTGGGGTTGCCGGTATCTGACCAGCTGGTCCTAAAAACACTAGGACTGCAGGCCGCACCAAGAAGGAGGGCATTGAGCGTGGTTGCTCTGCTGCAGACCGACCCATCACTGGGTGGTTTCTTTGCAGCAGGGATAGATCTATGGTCGAAGCCCATGGGATGATCGAGCCTCATGGGTTCGGTCCCTGGCACCGTGAAGGTTCTGCATCGGTTCAAAGAAGAAAAGCACTCAAGGCCATGCGTTGAATAGGATGAAAACATGAGAAACATGGGGTTTTCGTGCGTGAGCATGCTTGAGTGCATTAAACTTAAAAGGAAAAGAATGTGCTAGTCATGCATTTGCACAAGAGCCGAACGATATACATGGTTCACGCATTATAACATGCGTAAACAAAATGCTCCATTAGAAAGTCTTAAATCCACCTCTTCCCTTGCATTTCATAAAATGCAAGGGAAATCAGCTTCATGCTAGCATTAGCATTTTTATTTTTCAAAAAAAAAAAAAAGATTCTAAGAGAAAAGCTCACCATGCGATTTCAAAGGTGTGAGGAAGAGTGGCTCTCCCTTTTGCCTAGAGTGTAGAGGGGAGTCCTAAGTTCGGTACCCACCCCTACACAAGAGCACAAAAGAGAGGAAGAAGAGAATCTCACGGTTGGAAGAGAGGGATAGAGAGAGAGAGCCCAAAAACGTCTAGTATTCTCTCTCTTCCTTTTCTCAAAAAGCATAAATCGCATAGGGTTTTCAAATGGACGGTTGAGATTACAAGGAGGAGATGGATGGCTGGGGTGTATGCCACACCCCCTTCTAGGTAGTGGCATACTTGAAATATTTCATTCTAGCCTCCCACACGCCCCACTAGGCTTATTTCATTTGATTTTTTTTTAACTTTCTTTCAAAAATGCCACCACCCCTCTTTTGGGCGATTTTCAAGTTTTAAAATCATTTTTTTGTCTAGTCACTTCAAAATGGCATGGGCTGCACTCTAGAGTGTGCCCATGCCCCTTATGGTGATGTTGGCCCTATGCCAACATCTCAAAAATTTAAACCCGCCTTTATTTTTTGTTAAATTCCAATTCGGTCTCATTACTTAAAATTTATCCCCTTTTGAAATTACACTTAGGGTTTTTTGTAATTCATCTTTCTAAATTCCTACAACTCTCAAACATTTCTAAAAACCTTATTTGATGTAAAATATCTATAATAAAATGGGTTTAAGCCCTTTAAAAATTTTGGTGGTTCGATTCATATAGTTATATGTATTTTGAATAAAAAATTTAGGGACTCGATGTAATATCATTACGATATATATATATATATATATATATATATATATATATATATATATATATATATATATATGTATACATACATCTACATAAGTATATTTTAAAATTTCATCATGTATTGATTTTTCTCAGAAAATTCATGGGTCTTACATCCTACCATCTTTAAAAAGAATTTCGTCCCCGAAATCACAAACATCAATCAACAAAAAGGTTAGGGTATTTCTCTCTCATACTCGTTTCAGGCTCCTATGTGCATTTTTCGATGCCATGATGTTGCCAACGCACATTAACCAATAGAATGGTCTTGGTACGTAGAACTTGATCTCGATGATTGATGATCTCGATTGATCTCTCGGATACGGTGAAGTCTTCTTGTACTTCCATGTCCTCATATCTGATGACGTGTGATAGATCAGGAATGTACTTCCTTAACATCGACACGTGAAAAATGTTATGAATCTGGGCATATTGCTGAGGTAGTTCAACCCGATATGATGTTTCTCTAATTCGTTCAAGAATCTTGAACGATCTAATGTATCTAAGACTCAATTTTGCCTTCTTACCAAAATGAAAAATACTCTTTGTCGGTGAAACCTTCACGAAGACCTTATCACTAACATCAAAATGAAGCGCTCACCATCTCTGGTCGACATAACTCTTCTATCTATCTAGAGCTGCTTTCAAACGCTCTCGAATCTTTTGCTCTTATTGTGTGTAGTGCTGAAGAACAATCAGTGATTCGTTGAATCTATCGCTGATATCGACCTAATATAATGATGAGCGACAAGGTCTCCCATACAAAGTTTCGTGTGAAGTTATTTCGATACTAGCGTGATAACTATTATTATAGGCAAACTTGACTGAACACAGGTGTGTATCCCACTCACCTTTCCAATCGAGCATACAAGCTCACAACATATCTATTAACGTTTGAATCATTCTTTCTGACTGTCCATCAATCTAAGGGTGAAAGGCAATACTGAACTTCAACCTTGTCCCCAAAGCTAACTGCAACTGTTCTCAAAGTCATGACGTAAACCTTGGATCACAATCCAAAATGATCAATGCTGGGACACCATGTACCCGTACAATCTCTCGAATATACAAATCGGCTAAACTTTTAAGCGACTGACTGATCTGGATAGGTAGAAAATGAGCAGACTTGATGAGTCTATCCACAGTCACCCAAATCGCATCATGCTTTTGTCTGGTTTGCGGCAAGCCTACCACGAAATCCATAGTGACATCTTTCCACTTTCATTGAGAAATCTTGATCCTCTGCATGGAACCTCTGAAACGTTGGTGCTCAATCTTGATTTGCTGGCAAGTCAAGCACCTCGATACGTACGCTGCTACCTCTCACTTCATACCATTTCACCAATACTTCTGCTAAAGATCCTTGAACATCTTAGTACCACCAGGATGAACGGTGTACATCAACAGATGAGCTTCATCAAGAATCTTCTTCTTCAACTCAGGGTTATCAGGCACCCAAAGTCGATGCTCCATACAGATACTACCGTCATCATCAATGCAAAAAGTTTAGTCATCCTCACGTGCTCGAGCTACGAACTTCTCATAACGTTCATCTTGCTTCTGTGCCTTAATAATTCTAGGCAAAATCTCTAATTGAATAGTCAATCCAAACAATTGGATGGTTTTGCCTCCAAGCGAAAATGGCTTTCAAGCTACAAAATCTTTGATCAACTTCTAATTCTACACAAGACTAGCTAGAACTCTGCTCGATTTGCGACTAAGCGCATCCACCATGACGTTTGCCTTACCAGGGTGGTAAGATAACACGAACTCGTAATCCTTGATAAACTCGAGCCAACGACATTGTCTCATATTTAATTCCTTTTGAAAAAATAAATACTTTAGACTCTTGTGGTCAGAAAAGACCTTGAACGTATCTCCATACAAGTAGTGTCGTCAGGACTTCAAGGCAAACACCATTGCCGCTAACTCCAAGTCATGAGTTGAATAGTTCCTTTCGTGAACTTTCAACTGCCTTGATGCATACGCGATAACTCTACCGTGCTGCATTAGCACGCAATCCAAACCTGTTCCTGAGGTGTCTACACCACAAAACCACCTCTGCTTGAAGGCAATGCTAAGACAAGGGATGTCGTTAGATTCATCTTCAGAATCTGAAAGCTCTATTCGCATGAGTCAGTTCACTCAAACTTGACTCCTTTACGCAAAAGCTTCATCATCGTTAGCGTAATTTTAGAGAAATCTTAAATGAAATGTCGATAATACCCAGCTAACCCAAGAAAACTTTGGATATCTGAGACATTCTGAGGTTGCTTTTAATCTAACACGGCTTCAACTTTCGCTGGATCAACTGACACTCCATCATTAGATATCACGTGATCCAAAAACATGACTCACTTGAGCCAAAACTTGCATTTAGAGAACTTGGTGAACAATTTGTGCTCCTGAAGTACTCCCAAAATGATACGCAAATGCTCTTGATATTGCTTAGGATTATCTGAGTAGATCAAGATATCATCGATGAACACGATCATAAAGGTATCCACAAATAGACGAAAGATCTGATTCATTAAATCCATAAACGTTGTTGGTGCATTAGTGAGCCCAAACGACATCACTATGAACTCATATAATCTGTATCTAGTTCAAGAAGTTATCTTCGAGATACCTTCCTCCTTGACTAAGAGTTTATGATAACCCGATCTGAGGTCGATCTTCAAGCATATATTCGCTTTCTGTAACTGATCGAAGAGGTCTTCTATTCTCGATAATAGATATTTATTCTTGATCGTCGCTTGGTTGAGCATCATGTAGTCGATGCACAACCTCATAGATCCATCTTTTTTTTCACGAATAAAAGTAGTGCACCCCATGGAGATGCACTCGGTCGGATGAAACCTTGTTCCATCAACTATTACAATTGTTGTTTCAGCTCCTTGAGTTCTGTTGAAGCCATACGATACGATGTCTTAGAAATCAGAGTAATTCCAGGCAACAACTCAATACAAAATTCGATCTCACACCTTGGAGGTAATCCGAGCAGTTCCTCAAGGAACACATCCGAAAACTCTTGAACTACATCCAGGTTCTCGATAGGGACTATATTTGGTTCAACTGGGGCAATACTGACCAAGAATGCAGTACCCTCCATTCCGCAATACTTCTGAGCCTTAAAAGACGAAATCAAATGACTGTTTCGTATAGGTTGAGGAAATCTGATCTCCATAATTGAACGATTGGGATGAGATAAGACAACTTTACATTCTCAACACCAGACTTGAGCGGGATACTCGAATAACCAATCCATGCCTAGAATGACATCAAACTCAGTCATGTCTAGTAGGATTACTTCAGATGGTAAGTTCTGACCTACCACTAACTAGGAATATACTCAACACACAAAGAATGATCATTAGTTAGAGTATGAACCTCCAATGGGTAATTCAAGGGTTCAACAAGAACAAACAAAGTTCTAGCAAATCTATCAGAGATAAAGGAATGTAAAGCTCCGCAATCAAACAAAGCAACATCTTTTTAGTTTTGAATGATGTGGTAGTCTCGATAGTCATTCTGGTTCATACACCGTCTCTGCTTAGGATGAGGAGCAGATGCTGGTGAAGTACGCAAGACTGTCTCAGAGTTTGGGTCAAAAACTTCAACTCTCACAGGAGTTGGCACGGGATCTCAAAAAGCATAAATAGCCTAGAGTTTTCAAATGGACGGTTGAAATTACAAGGAAAAGATGGATGGCCGGGGTGTATGCCACACCCTTCTAGGCGGTGACATACTTGAAATATTTCATTCAAGCCTCCCACATGCCCCACTAGGCTTATTTCATTCGATTTTTTAACTTTCTTTCAAAAATGCCACTGCCCCTCCCTTGGGCGATTTTCAAGTTTTAAAATCATTTTTTTGTCTAGTCACTTCAAAATGGCATGGGCTGCACTCTAGAGTGCACCCATGCCCTTTAGGGTGATGTTGGCCCTATGCCAACATCTCAAAAATTTAAAGCCCTCTTTTATTTTTCGTTAAATTCCAATTTGGTCTCATTACTTAAAATGTATCCCCTTTTGAAATTACACTTAGGGTTTTTTGTAATTCAACTTTCTAAATTTCTACAACTCTCAAACATTTCTAAAAACCTTATTTGATGTAAAATATCTATAATGAAATGGGTTTAAGCCCTTTAAAAAATTTGGTGGTTTGATTCATATAGTTATATATATTTTGAATAAAAATTTAGGGACTCGATATAATATCATTACGATGTATATATATATATATACATAGATCTACATAAGTATATTTTAAAATTTCATCATGTATTGAATTTTCTCAAAAAATTCATGGGTCTTACAGTAGCATTTGAATATCTCCATTTGATCACCGCGTAGGGTCTAAACTGTGTCTCGCATCCAGATGAATCATTGAGCACTCAGCTCATGAATGTTTTGAATCATTAACAGATGAGTGCAAGCACAACAATTGAATTTATGTAAATGATGCTAAGTTTTGACATATTTCTATTAGCTACAGAAGCTCGATCGAATACCGCCTGAGTCAGAGGTTATGCTATCTCAGTCATAGTACATCCACATTATCTACATATTGCTTCTGACGTAGCTAAGCTCTTTTCTCATCTCATTGATTCAAAGCATCAAGCTAAGTGCATTAACACTGCCTTGATCTTAGATGATGTGCATACTGTAGACTATGCTTATGTTTGCAGGTCTCCAGATCATCTGCATGGTCGCACGATGTTGAGGAGAGTGCATATCTTGAATTTGCAACATCGGTGCATGTCTTGCGTTACTTAGCATTCATCAGCAATGAGAATTGCGTAGCACTCATAAGTGTTAGCACTATATAATACTTTGTGCGAGCTTTGTGTAGAGAGGCGCCTGTGTGCGTCATGCCCTGTTAGCGCTTGTGTGCATAGTGACACACTTAGCACCTATGTGCGTTGTGCTTGTTAGCACCTAAGTGTGATGTGTGTTGAGTCAATCGTGTGAGCGTTATGCCTCAAGCAAATGATTGTGCTTCAGTCTATAAGGTACAAGCGAGTATGGATGAGCTGGTGACTAGTGCGGTGAACGATTCCTAGTCGTAGTGCAATATTTGGTATCAGAGTCATGCCGCCAAAAGTGAAACTGCTCAAGAAAGTTGTGTTGGAGCAGTTCCAACAGCGAATGGAAGAGTGCCTTGATGAGAACATCACCCAAACTGTTTCAGTGGAAGGCAAATTAGAATAGTTTAGTTTGATATCAAGATCACCGAGCCGCAACAAAGTTTCTTGAAGATGATGTTGGAGATGAAATTGCATTTTTGAGCAGCTAGAAAGCAACCTCAACAGCAGAAGGTTCCTCCGGATGTGCGTACATTCGATGTGCAACCTGCAAAAGATGGTGAACTCACAATAGGACCATCGGTAATTCGTGCACGTGAAATGCACGGATTACAACCGAACATGCAAGATGAAAATCTGGATGCATCACATACTCTTGTGCATGACGTGCCCAACACACATGCCCTGCGGCATTGCACACCTGTGTACGACGTGCTAGGCAGCAACCCACATCTGTGTTACCCTAGAACACGCAATGCATTTGGCGATTGTGTGGGTGGACGGTATCCTATGACGTGCTACATGCAAGACATGCCAACCTCACTATATGAGCATGCATATGAATGATGTGCATGGTGCATCAATGTGCCTTGCACATGGCACTTATCCCTTGGCAGAGACAATGAGTGAAGCGCACGACGTTTACACTATCATAGAGCCTGTGCAAACCATGCATGGCACGTACCCTCTGATGGAGCCAGCTCACCATGCGCACGGCAAGGCTCTGCCCACGCGCAAGGCATGTGGGCCAAATGCGTATGTGGATGGGGGCACCACCGAAGCAGCCCTTTCCTGAGACGACCATTTTGAAGAAGAGATTGAACATGATGATGACATACAAGGGTGGGATCACACACCCGAATGTGAGCACAATGGCCAAGCCTTTAGTCATTTCGAAAACCACTATGAGACAAAATTTTCAAGATCGATCAAGTTATAATTTCTAACTTTTTGGGGAAAATCCAATAGAATGGTTGTATAAGGCTCAACAATTCTTCATAAGCCACAATGTGAGTTACAAACACATGGTTTGATGTGCCATTATGAGCTTTGAAGGTAAAGCTCTTCGTTGGTTCTGTTGGTTTGACCAATGACATGGTTATCCTACTTAGAATATTCTTGAGCATGAGCTTCTCAAAAGATTTGGCCAAACGCCATATACCAATTACGGAGTAGAGATGAAGCAACTTCGCCAAATTGGATTCATACAAAAGTACCAAGCCCAATTTGATGATTTATGCTCTCTTTGTGGTGAATGGAATGAAGATGCTCTTTTGAGCTCATTTATTGGTAGATTAAAAGATGACATCCGTCATGAGCTATTGACTAAAAATTCATAAACACTTGAGGATTGCTATCTTCAAGCACGCATCATTGAAGAAAAATACAAAAGAATGCATGAGATTTAAAAAAGCTTCATGAATGTCAATTGAAATTCAAAGTTCATATCAAGGCCTACACCAACCAAAAGGGTTAAATTTTGAGATCCCAATAACCTTAAAGTGAAGCGTATCTCTAGGAAAAAGATGAAAAAATTGAGAAAGAAAGACTTGTGTTTTAATTGCAAGAGCAATGAGATGCCGGGACACAAATGCAAATCTCTAAAGTGCTTGATAGTGACCAATAATGAAGATGAATATGAGTTGGAAGAAGGAAAAACTATGAAAGAAATGAACCATGAAGAACTTGAAAACATTCAAGAACCGATTGACCGATGCTATGCTTTGGAAAGCAAATCCGTCCCTAATTTCATGAGAGTCTGACACTTTATCCGGCAAGAAAGTGAATGTTTTGATAGACACAGTGTTCTACCCACAACTTTGTGTGAGAGAACTTAGTGTCTTAAGTCAAGTTTCAGCCACATGAGCATCCAAAATTCGATGTTATGATGAAAGATGCTCAAATGTAACCAACTATCATGAAAAGAGTCCAAGTTGACGCTGAAGTTGCTTTATGAGAGATCCTTATCTCTGTTAGTTTCAACGGCTTTATCACTATCCTTATCGCTAAATACATTGGGCTGACCTTTATTAAGTTAAAACTAAGTGATTAAGATGCGTTGACTGTTCATTTTTAATAATAAAAAAAGCAATTATAGGACAAGATAGAATGAATTGCTCTTTAAAAAAAGGATAAAAATTGCCGTTTCGTACATCACTCGTGGATGTAAAATGCATTTACATAAAGTGGGCTGCTGGTGATACGCTAGACGGACTTTTTTAAAATACCCTAAAAGATTTCAATAATGAATTGAAACCCCCCCCCAAAACGGAAGCCTTATCGTTTCACGCTGGCTGTTTTGTTTGAAAAAGCCTGAGGAATGGAGAAAATATAATACTCATCCGAAGATATTTTGGGACTTTTCTACCATAGGTTTGATGTTAAAGATTATTTTAACTGATTGTCATAGCTTTACTTTGGGAGCAAGCTGCGGTGCAACGTCAAGTGCATTGAACGTGTCGGGCAAGTACTTAAAACAGTGGGCAATGAGTCATTATCTACACATCTACGCGTTGGGCAGTAAGTCGTAGAAGAGGGAAATGAAAATTCTACGAAATTGTGTGCCTCAACGAAGCTGGTGTAGCCAAACAGGGCAAGGTGCACAATTGCAAAAGTATGGTGCCAACATAGCCAAATTAGACCAAACATAAGCGAGCAAAAGCATTAAGGCTTCAACGGGCTAAACTTAACTAGTCAGACATGGGCAAGAAACTAAACATAGATCAACATGAAATCTAGCCAAATTATTACGATAGGAAAACAAGTAAATGAGTGATATATTTTGGCTAACAACTGGAAAACATTGCAAGAAAACGACCATTCACGCGCTTCTCTCTCTCTCTCTCTCTCTCTCTCTCTCTCTCTCTCTCTCTCTCTCTATATATATATATATATATATATATATATATATATATATATATATATATATATATATAGGGGTGGCAAAATCTGACACGACCCGCCAACCCGTTTCTTAGCCGGGTTCGGGTTTGGCTTAAACGGGTTCATGTTGTAAACGGGTCGACCCGCCTAACCCGTTTATTAAATGGGTCAGGTTCGTGTTAAGGGTATGCCAACCCGCCAACCTGGCTGACCCATTTAATAAACGGGTTAGGCGGGCGGGTCAACCCGTTTACCCGACCCCGACCCACCAACCCGTTTACTCGTACCCAACCCGCCTACTAACCCACCAACCCGTTTACCCGATTCGACCCGTTTATTAAATGGGTTAACCGTGTCGGGTCGGGTTACCCGTTTAATAAACGGGTCGGGTTCATGTTGAGGTATGCTGACCTGCCGCCCCGACCCGACAACCCAACCCGATTGCCACCCCTTTATATATATATATATATATATATATATATATATATATATATATATATATATATATATATGGCCTTATCATGGCAGAACACTGGTTGATAAAACCCTTGAGGTCTCCCCTCTGCTGCGGCCTTGCGGCGAGAGATGCCATCGTGGATTTTCAAACTCGTAATGTTTGGTTAACTTGGTGAGGTTCACAAATCGCCTCTACCAAATGAGAGGAGCCCTTGTGAGTACGTATACGCAATGTGCACCCAAGTCATCAACATCTCTTTCACTCAGCCTATACCTTTTGGAGTGTGTTCTTTTTCAAAATCATATATATATTTGAGATAAAATTTGTGAAGTTGAGGATCTATTCTCGGAGTCTTTACGTGTCCCAATCATCTAACTCAAAAACCTCGAATGAAACATGTAGATCACATTTATCTTTTTTTTTTTTTCTAATCTGACCAATTGATTGGAAAGTTACCAATCTCTCTTAAGTTAGTTTTCACAAAGCTCGACAAATGAATGCCTCGGACCCAAGAATGAAGCCGAGATATCAACCACTTAATTCCAATTAATTTTTCCTGGAGTTCTCACATGCTTTATTCATTCAGAATAATAATCATATTCAGAATTATGCTCCTCCACTACCATTGTCAGTCCCACGAGCATCATGAAGACTACCATCGTTATCTTCTTCCTGACCAACATCATTATCTGTCGATAAAAAGAAAATCGAGATCAAGGTAAGAACAAGAACAAGAAACATGCATATAATCACATCATTAACTAAGAATCCATATATTCCCTTCTAATTAAAAAGAAGCAGCGCTTCAGCATTAATAATCCATCACCGTGAGGCCAAACAAACAATGACAATGAATACGTCTAATAACCCAAATGTGTAAAGTTGGCTTCAAATTCAAGGATCACCATGGTGTTACTTCCTCGATTAAATCTTAACTAAAATAACAAAAACAACTGATACACAAACGCAAGCAAATTTGAACCTAACAAGAAAGGATGCATCAAAGCTTAGGAAAATAACGTATTAGATATGAAAAACAAGGGCAAGTTTCACCTGTATCTGTTTCAAGCCCAATTGTCCCTACCCAGGCCAGGCTCTCAATGTATAAATTGACTTTAATCTGTAGGTTGTCCACAACTTTAGGCTCCATGCTTCGGAACAGCTTGCGGCCGGGATAGTAAGAGACGGTGAATTCTTTCCACAAATAAAAGAATAGCTCGTTATCTTCTTCGTCTTCCATCAACCTGACCAGAAGCAGAATCTCCTCATCATTGATAGTCCCAAAGTACATAGTATGCATCAACAAACAACCCATCTGGGCTTTGTGGAGGAACTCACAATCAACACTATGATCTTTGATCCAAACGAAACTTGGATAGTTCTTTAACACCCAAAATTCCATTCTTAAGCCTACAACATCGAAATGAAGCAAACATAGTGACCCCCGAAGTTCCACCAAGGAGTCGAAGTTTTCGTCCAGAGACAAGCATTCAGGATACGGTATGGTCCGAAACCTCTCCTTCCCGACGTCGAAAGCCACGATCATGGGCTGTGAACTTGGAACAACATGGCTAGTTTCTCTGTCAAAATTAGGATGGAAGATCCAGTGGATAGCGCCGTTAACAGCCGGCACCGCCAACAATGGCCGGCGAGACCCGTACGCTCCGTCAAGCCTCCGCCATGAAGTGTCGGTCCCGACGGAGAAGATCTCACACTCGAAATGGGGATACATGGATTCAACGAGGAGCAATTTGTAGACACCAGAGACGGGATCACGAACAATTTGGCAGATTTCCGGTTTCCAAAGGCGGGACTTGGGAAGCTTCACGCTCTTTCGCGTCGCAGGGTTGACGACCTGGTAGACCCGGGGCCTTGTTGGGGTTGTGGAGGAGACATTATCGTTGCTCAAACAGCACAAACCATCGCACCATGATAGGACAGAGTGCCTGATTTTGACGTCGCCGGTTCTTGGGTGTCGCAACGAAGCTGTCTGCCAGAGCTCCTCCTTCCCCATGCGGAAGATCATACCATTGGCGTCAAAGAAACAAAGATCTTCCTTCATTTCAACGACCAAGGAGTGCTTCTGCCTGGCTCGACGGAGGTGCATCTCTACGAAATCTTTGGAGTCGATCAGGGTGCGCCACTCCTTGCAGACGCACCTTAAACGCAGGAGAGACATCACGGGGAGCCCTGAGAGGATGGCCGTGGTGATGTCGGTTGGGATGGTGGGAACAGTAAGACTGGTAATGGAAGAAGAAAAAGAAGAGTCATCTTCCCCCTCCATTGACGTTTTCTCTTTCTCTTCTGTGGGTCGTGTCGTTGCTTTCTTCTTCTTTTGCCTTTTAATTCAAGTTTTCTCAACCTTCCCTCCTCTATTTATTAGTCAAAGAAGCTAGAACCCAAGAAAAAGGAAAAAAGTCGGAGAGTTTTCACATCTGTTAGTAACCGTGGTTATATTTTATGGAGATTTTTCACCCGTTAAAAAAAGAAGAGGGCCTACTCTTCCTTTAACGGTTGAGACTGTCATCTATGAGGGCTTTATCCAGAATGAGTCTTTCGTTCCGGATGAGCTTCAGGTGAAACGATATATCATTGTTAAGGTAAACGGATACCCAAAGAGCGGTAAACTCTCAACAACCTTTCTCTATATATAGGAGGAGAGATTACTCATCAGTAAGAGAAAAGCGTGAGCAGAAACCCCTTTGAAGCAGGCAGTTTACATAAATCGATCTTAATCTCCACTTCTCTCCTTCGTACCAATCCTTCAGTGATATCAGAGCCAGCTTCGATGGTATGTCAGCTTCGGTGGTATGCACGCGACCGACTCCAAATCACCGAGCAAACGTCACTAGAAAGATCAAATAAAAAAAAAGAGGTCAGAGCTATTATTATTTTTGTTTAGATATCGGGCAAAATCTCTCAAGGAGAGATCGACATTTTTTCTTTTTTTCGCAAAGTATAAAAAAAGGGGGCAGACCCCATCTAGGATCTGCATCAGGTTTCAGAGGGTCTCGGGCAATCTCGAGAAAAAGAAACAAAAAAAAAAAGAGAGAGAGGGTCTCCATTTTTTAAACAAAAAAGGTCGCCGACATCCGACGACCTCGATAAATAAATAAATTAAAAAAAACAAAAAAAAATTAAAGTAAAGTTTGATTCCCCGACCTTTGTATCAAAGCAGAAGAGATAAGGGTCTCTTTTTTTTTTAAATACAAAAAAGGATCGCCTCCAGCATGCGACCTCAACAACAAAACAAAAAAAACACAGAAGCTAGAGGTCGCCGACATCGGGCAACCTTAGAAAAAAAAATCAAAACAAACAACATCAAAAGAGGGGAAAGCAACACAGTGGGACGCCCGACCACAAATTTTCTTTTTTGGCATCCTTGTCATCTGACAACTGTGAAAACATAAAAAAAACTAAATAAAAACTAAGGATTACCGTTATTTATCGCCATTTTTTTTGGCATCTATTTTTTTTCGACGACCCCTTGACAACACCTTGTCATTTTTTTGGGGGGAACAACCCATCAGATAACGACATCCTATCATTGACTAAAAAAAAAACTGGCATAAAGCAGTTTTTTTTCTTTGGTGATCTGCCGGTGGTTTTTCTCACTGTCGAGAAACAAACAAAAAAAAAAACAAAACCAAAACAGAAAAAAGGGGATTACCATCTTTTTTTTGTTTTTTCTTTCTTTCTCACCATTGTAACTCTGGCGACACCTGCTCCAGCGACTACAGGACAGATCTGACGCCATCACCGGCTTTTTCCTCTCTCGGGTGAACGAACCAGCAGCGATCTCGCCGGCTGCAAAACAGAAAAGAAAAAAAGAGAAATAAAAACAGAAGCTTCATCAAGAAGCTTCTGTCGATTTAAAAAAAAAAAGACTTATATACTGGTTTCCAGGTCAAATTACCTTTTTGCACCGATATTTGTCAGAAATTTTGGTTGTATCCTTTTTCAGATCATTTACATTAATACCTCAACTTTTAGTTTAATTATCGATTATATCCTTCTGCTATAAAATTACAACAGTATCATAGTCTTTGTTATGTATTACTTTTGGGTCCCTTAATTACAGCAGAAGTCCTAGTTTTTGCTAGAAATTCTAGAAAAGACTCAGTCTCTGAATTTTTTTTCTGAAACAGGGTCAGATTTTCTGTTTTTTGCAAAAAAAAAAATCTATTACTTTTTAAATCCTCTTTTTTGGGGGGATTATTCTTGCAAACCTTTCCTCTGACTTTTCTGAAATTCTAGAAAAGTGGTCAAAGTGTGCAAATTAGTTCAATTTCAATTAAAATCAAAGTGCTTGATTGCCATTTTTGTTTTGCATGAAATAGTGATATTGAACATGAATTTTCTTTTTATTATGAACATATTCTTTTATGCATTCATGGTTGATATTCTCTTATTATTTTGCTTGTTGATTGTTGGACTTAAACTTATCATGTTATACCATATTAAAAAAACCAACAACAAAAAAATGACAAGTAGAGTTTGTGTTACTGAATTAGCTAAAATTGATAAACTCAATGGTACAAATTTTCACATTTGGAAGAGAAAGATTCCTCTTATTCTGACTCAAGAGGGCATAAAAAATGCCCTTACTACTGAAATGAGTGACCCTGGTCCTATTGCTTCTGACGAGGTTAAAACCTTATATACCAAATACAAAAAAGACAACATGTTGGTGAAAACCATCATGTTAACATATATGGATGGTGATCTTATTAGGGTTTTTGAGGATTACCCTACACCAAAATCTATGTTTGACGCTATCTCCAAGAAATATGACACAACCTCAAAAACACACATTCAACTTCTCTTGAAACAATACAATTCATGTTGTATGCAAGAGAATGACAATGTTGTTAACCATGTCAACAAAATGCTAGTTATGGCAAAGGACCTGACAATTGTTGGGAATGTGATTCCTGACCGGATGCAGATCTCCATAATTCTGCATAATTTACCATCCACTCGGAAGATGGTATAAAATGCTCTTAGGTTCAATTCAAAACACCTAACCTTGGAAGAACTTTCTGCTCAACTAAAAATTGAGCAACAACGCATGCAACAAGACTGAAAGAGCGAATTATACTTCGCTAAAGATGAACTTTCTTGAGGCTATAACCCTTTAAGACTCCCCCAATTCAAGAAGAAATACTTTAAAGGCAATGGCAAATCTGATAAGAGAAATGGTCCAACATTCTGCAAGTCGCAGTCAGCCGCCTCACAGGTGAAGTGCTTCAAGTGTGGAAAACCTGGACACTTCAAGGGAGATTGCAGGAGCCGGACAAATAATCACACTGGCAAAAACAATAGAAGCAATCGACAAAATGAGAGGCAAGATATTATCTACGTGATATCAGAATGCTCTTATGTGGACCAAGCTATTTCGGTTGGTGGGTGGACTCTGGGCAACGCGACATATTGCTATGACAAAGGAAGAGATGGTGGACATGATCGATTACAAACTTGGTGAACAACGAGCGTATAAAGGCAACAACACTTACTCTGATGTTATGGGTGTTGGGACATATCGGATTGAAACCACCAAAAATAATATTTTATTGTCCAATGTCTTGTTTGTACTGTCAATAAGACATAATCTAATGTTTGTCCCGACCATGGTTGCCAAGGGTTTTGAAGTTCGTTTTTTACCAGGGAAGGTCACTATAGAAAACATGGTTGAGTCCTATTTGATGGGGTCTTTGATCAGAATCAGGGATTGTTTAAAATTTATGACTCAGACATGAATAAAATTACTTTGACCTCTGCTTATATTGATATTGTCTTTGATATGGATGTAAATGTATGGCACTAAAGACTTGGTCATATTAACTTAAAGAAAATGAAAAAACTTGTTGAATTACAATTAATACCAAACTTTAATGAATCATCATTTCATAGATGTGAACCTTATATTTATAGAAAAATGTCAAGAAAACCATTCCCACAAAATGTCACTAGAGCATCTGAATTATTAGAATTCATACACACAGACATATGCGGTCCCTTCAGGACTCCAACGCATAAAGGAATGCAGTACTTTATATTATTTATTGATGATTTTTGTCGGTACAATTATGTTTATCTTATAACTTATAAATCTGAAGCATTAGATAAATTTAAAGAATATCGTCAAGAAGTTGAAAATCAACTTTGTAAGAAGATTAGAGTTTTATGAGGGGGGGGGGGGGAGAATATACCTCAGATGAATTTGCTGAATATTGCAAAACCAATGGGATCAGACTGCAAACTACTACTCTGGGCACACCTCAACAAAATGGTGTGCCTGAAAGATTTAATAGGACTCTTCTTGATATGGTTAGATGTATGTTATCTAACGCTTCATTACCCAAAGTATTGTGGGGAGAAGCTTTATATACAACAACATATGTCCTAAATAAAGTTTCATGTAAAGCTATTGTCATAACCCCTTATGAGTCATGGATAGAAAGAAAACCTAGTCTCAGCCACCTTCAAAGATGGGGTTTTGTAGCTCATATAAAAGTTATAGAACGATCAAGGGATAAACTAGATACTAGATCTATAAGATGTATTTTTAACGGATATTCCAAAGGATCTAAAGGCTATAGAATCTATCACCCAGATAAGGGTTTAATCGAAAGTAGCGATGTTATCTTCTTGGAAGATCAAAACATGGAAGAAGTTATTTCAAAAATAAATGAAGACGATCCTCTTGATCTACAATATGATTCAAATGACATACATGAACCTATAAGTAACGGTGAACCTTCTGAAATCCCTCTTTCTTCTTCTTCTTCTTCTTCGCAACAGTCTCAGGTTGAATACAAAAGGTCTAGATCTCCTCCGTCTTACTTGGATGACTATTATGTCTATCTATGGGAGGAACTGTGTTATGCTTTAGATATGGATGACATGAAAGATAACATGTCATACGGTAAGGCAATAAATTCATGTGAGTCAACAGACTGGGTAAAAGCCATGGATGAGGAAATTGAGTTCATTGAGAAAAACCAAGTCTGGGAATTTGTTGATTTACCTGAGAAAAGAAAAGTCATTGGTTGTAAATAAGTATTAAAGAAGAAATTCAAATCTGATGTCAGCATTGACAAATTTAAAGCAAGATTAGTTGCTAAGGGTTTTTCTCAGAAAGAAGGATTAGATTATGTTGATACATACTCTTCGGTTGCAAAATTTGTCTCGATAAGGATAATTCTTATAATAGTAGTTCACTATGACCTAGATCTACATCAAATGGATGTTAAAACTGCCTTTCTTAATAGTGAGCTTAAGGAAACCATTTTTATTGAGCAACCTAAAGGCTATACAATAAAAGGCAAAGGAGATAAAGTATATAGGTTAAAAAAATTCCTATACAGACTCAAGCAATCACCATAGTAGTGATACTCAAAGTTTCATAAGGCTATTACATTATTAGGATTTGTGGCAAATAAGTTTGACCACTATGTTTATGTCTGGAAAAGTGAAAGTAAATTTGCTATTCTCTCACTATATGTGGATGACATTCTTCTGACTGGAAACGACAATGATATAATTGTCAAAACTAAGTCATGGTCAAATTCACAATTCGAAATAAAAGACATGAGAGAAGCATCATATGTTTTTGGAATTAAAATCACTCGAGATAGAAGTTCCAAACTTTTAAGCTTAAGTCAAGAAAGATATTTAAATCATATACTCAAGAAATTTAAAATGAGTGATTGTAAGCCAGTTAGAACACCTGTGGTAAAAGATGTTAAGTTGAGAAAAAATGATAGTCCAGGTGATGAACAAGAAAGACTAAATGTCCCTTATGCTCAAGCTGTTGGAAGCTTGATGTATGTTATGCTTTGCACCAGGCCGGATATCAGCTTTGTTGTTTGCCTCGTTAGTCGCTACCAGAGTAATCCTGGTTGGCCACACTGGCAAGCAGTAAAAAGAATATTTTGATATATTAAAGAGACTATAAACTTGAAATTATGTTTTCAAGGTGATTCTTTAGAATTAACTAGATATTCTAATGCTGACTTTGCAAGTAGCAGGGATGATAGTAAATCCACCTCTAGATATATTTTCCTCTTGGGAGGAGGTGCAGTTTCTTGGCCTTGTAAAAAATAAGGTTGCGTAGCACAATATACTCAGAAAACTGAATATATTGCATGTAATGCAGCTGCCACATTTGCCGTTTGGATAAGCTGCTTCATTAGTGATTTGAAGCAGAAAATAACCAACGGGCCAATCCAGATTTATTGTGATAATCAGGTTGTCATCTCTCTTATGAAGAGTGGACCTGATAATTCAAAAAGTAAATATATAATGGTAAAATACCATTATATTCATGATATGATTGAAAGAAATAAAATCAAAGTCAACTACTTGCCTACATCTGGTATGATTGTTGATCTTTTAACAAAGAGTATATCAGAGGAAATGTTTTTAAAATATGTATCATGTATGGGATTAAGATATGTCTAATATAGACATATGTCTGGATGAGAAACTCAAATATATAACTCATTCCGGGATATTGATGCAAGAAAAACACTACAATAGTGGGAGGCCAAAACCTACATCTAATTTTTTGTTTCACATGGTCAAGTGAGAGATGTTAGTAACCATGGCCATGTTTCACGAAGATTTTTCACCCGTTAAAGAGAGAGGAGGGCCCACTCTTTCTTTAACGATTGAGATTGCCCTATATCAGGGCCTTATCCATAATGAGCCTCTTATTCTAGATAAGCTCCAGGTGAAACAGTATATCGTTGCTGGGGGATAAACGGCTACCCATAGGGAGGTAAACTCCCAACAACCCTTCTCTATATATAGGAGGAGAAATTACTCACTGGTAAGAGAAAAAGCATGAGCAGAAACCCCCTTTAAAGCAGGCCGTTTACATAAATCGATCTCAATCCCCTGTTCTCTCCTTTGTACCGATCCTTCAACATCCGTTTTTGGCTGAAAAAGTTTACATAATAGAGATTCTAGAGATGAGTTGACCATGAAAAAGCCCACAAAGCTCAACCTTTCGGCTCGTGTTGTCTATTTGGGGAAAGTGGAGAAGTAGAAAATAAAAAATAAAAAATTGGTCGAAGAAGATGCTTTTATGAGATCTCTATTAAAAACTTTCTTGTGTTAACCGTTAAGATCAAGCAATGGGATGAGCTTACTTTGAGGCTAAGTCGTGTGTGCTTGACAGACATTAAAAATGTTCTTTTTTTGTCAAACACAAACCATTTTCTCGTGAAAAAAGATCGCTTTTTTCTGGCTTGCAAAGGAAACACGGTGTCTGACAGGACAATTCGACTCATGTGGAACCCACATTTCCCCTCACCCGACGCATGCTTTTTCCATCCGATGCCTCATTTGTTGATTAATCCTGAAATGAGGTAGATTGTACTCACTTTTTTGGCACAAATTCGAGTTTTCACCTCAACTTGAAAAAATATTACAAACTAAAAGTATAAACGAACATGGCCAATTTATTGTTTACTTGACACTTTTGCCCTCTTATCGCCTACAAAAGTAGACGCCTTCTTTGAACCTACTTTTATGAGATCTCTACAAAAGTAGGCACGTAAGTCTTGCCTAGAAAAATCAGGCACCGTGTAAGTTGTCGCCTAGAAAAATCTGGAGTCATGTAGATTGTCGTCCCAAAAAATCAGGCGCCTAAATGTGTAGCCAGTAAAAGTATCAAGTGAACAGTAAATTGGTCATGTTTCTTATATATTCTAACTTTTAGTTATCAATGTTATTTCCAATAAAATCGAGGACCATCTATGTCATTGTCCAATTAAATTTAGCAAAACCTTTTTTTTTTAGAATTTTTTCAAACATGAACTAGATATGAACATGTCTTATTTACAAAAAATACCTGTAAAAAATTTATAATTCAGATTTATATGATTTATTGTTTTATATAAGATAGGGCCTACCAAAATGTTAAGAAACTGCTACTAATTATTACAACCATAAATTCCATTTTTTTTCCACAGAAAACACAAAATATATTTAGCCGTCTCTTGCCCTCAAGGAAAACATTATAATTTTTATAAGCAATTACGTAGATTGTCATTGCTAATGGCAAGTTAATTAAAAAATATAACAAACATCGCCAATTTACTTGACATTTTTTCCTTTTGTGGACTAAAAATTTAAGTGATTGGTTTTTTAAGCGAGAACTTGGTGCCGGATTTTTTCAAGCTAAAACTTTCATGACACCTGGGTTTTTTTATGCAACAATTACATGGCGTTTGATTTTTTTAAGGGACAATTACATGACATAGGTGTCTAATTTGTCGGGGGTAAAACCATTAAGAAAAAATTCAAGTGATCATAATTGGCATATTTTAAGCAGCCAATTGGCCATATTTGACATATTTCTTTAGTCTCGGTCAAAAGTAAGCACCATTGTTGTCATTATCGGTAATTTTTAATCATTTGCATATATAAGCTTTTATTTTCAGTTAGAATTTGTTTTGTTTTTCATGTATGCATAATTAGAAATAAAATGCTTAATTTAAAATGTGGGATTCCCATGGGCGTCTCCTCTCTGCACAAGCCGACGTGCAGCATAGGCCTTGGGGGCAAGGGTCACGGGAGTTTTACGCTGCCAACAGGATGATTGTGGGTATCAGTGTTGTAAAATGCTTAGAAATAAAAAGCTTTAAAATTTTATTATTTTATTAATATTATATATTTTATTATTTTGATCATGAAGCTTACGCTTCAACGCCTCGAGGCTTATGCCTCGCTTCGTAACAGGCTCAACGCCGCGCTTCGCCTCATCGCATTTAACAACCTTGGTGGGTATGACAGGTTGAGCAAGTGCGACCTGGTCTTCATACTGGGTGTGGTTTCTTCAGGTTATAAATTTAAAAAAAGTGTTTAAGAAAAAATAATCATAAAAAACAAACATAAAAATTAAATCTAAAAACTTTAAAATGATGAAACCAGCTGATTTATCACAATTTATCTTGATTTTTTCAATTAATCACAATTTGATGAAACCAACAGGGGCTCCGCTTGTTTGGTATGAGCAGCTGGTGCACGTCTCCTTGTGTTCAGACGTTGCAAGTTCAAATCCCATGGTGTCGTTGTATAACCGGTAGGGGTCTCCCTAACCGCAGCTTACCTTTCAAAAAAAAAAAATTTTGCTTAAAGATTTATCATCTGAGGTTGATCGATTTTTTATACGATTAATCGTGATTTTTTGAAGAACAAGCCTTCCTAGTGAAATGCTCGAGTATGGCGGCTATGCAATTTACCCTTATGGAGAGAGAGAGAGAGAGAGAGAGAGAGAGAGATAGAGAGAGAGAGTTGGATATGAATAAAAAAAATGGTACAGTGGAAGTTCATTGTTTTTGCCAGTTTGACTTTGGCCTTTACATCAAAGTTTTTATCGTTTTTATATCATTTATATGACATAATATGACAAAGCATGCTTTGTGGGCGGGTGGGGAGGAGGAATACTTTGACAAAAAAATACCTATTTTGAACTGATGTAATTAAAACGTAAATGACTTTATTCTTACGTTTGTTTATGGCCCACTTGAGTTCCTCCACGACAATTTGGTTCTTAGCAAATTCACCATGCCAAGCACATCATCATATTCTAAAGATTATATATATATATATATATTATCATTAGGGATACCAATGGATTGGGCAAAGAAGGGAGTCTGATTAACTATCCGGGTCAGACCCATGAGGTCTGATTATTAAATGGATCGGGTATGGTTTATAAAATTTTATACGAAACCGGGTCCAACTCAAGTTCCTGTTAAGATCTGTAATTTTTCAATTTAAAAACTTAAAAGATATTATTTTACCAAATATGAACTGGGTCTGGTTTATGTAATTCTTATAAGATCCAGGTATGTTTTTCTTATGAAAAATTCAATCAGACACAAATCAAGATTTGATACCCGCATTACTTAGTCAGATCCGAATTTATACCCACCCATTTTAGCAGCAGGGTCCAACCCCTTGACACCCCTAATTGTCTTTCAAGGATCGATCATGAGCATCGCTGTCTTCCTCTATGGAATTAATGAAGTCGGTAATGCTTCCTTTTTGACCGAGTAATGAAGTTGGATCGCCTATCTCGGGTCAAAAAGCCCCACAACTGTTCGGGCGATGCTCATTTCATTATGGGCTAAATAACATGACAGAATTGACGTTAATGAGAAGATGTATATGGGAGAAATTAAAGCCTGTTTGCATTGATATTTGTAAGAAAAGAGCACAACAATGCCCTGATCTAATACAACTGTTGACAATTGATCATCATCCTTAGAACTCATTGTATTTCTGTTAACAGTGTGTTCTGCAACCCACGTTTAAGAAATAAACAAAATCAGTCCAATAAGAAGTAAAATTCACTGCAACATCATTTTCATTAGCATGCATGATCCTCACTATACTTCAAAGTAATAGTAACAATAGCAGTTTTCTTTAATAACAAAGGAAAACCCTCACCAAGAACCGTGTTACTGAATGGGCCTGCCTCTCTGCGAAGTAAACCTGACTACCCGACCTTACATGCCCCAAAGTGATAACACCAATGACAGCATCTATGCATTAACAAGATTCAATCAGCTTGACACAAACCCCAGCTGACCACATTAGTGGTTAATAATAATTATCCTCGTCACCGCCATCGCCAGTACCAAGATCATCACAACCATCATTTTTTTTATCTTGATCATGTCTACAGCCAGGCCAAGCTCACCGTGCATAAATTGAATTTAAACTTTAGATGCTCCGCAACGGCTTGCGACCAGGATGGTTGGTAAGAGACAGCAAACTCTTCCCAAAAATAAAGACCCCAAAAAATTGCATCGTTATCGCCATCTGGGTCTCCTCCGATTACGCTGACCAGGAACATAATCTCCTCATTCACAGTCCCCAAGTAGTCAACACTCACGCAGCAGCTATCCACTGTCATGTAGAGGAACTCACACTTGACACTGTGATCTCTCACCCAGAACTCCATCGTTAACGCTGCGACATCCAAATGAATCAAACACAAGAACCCTCGAAATTCCGCCAAGAAGTCCAAATTCTTATCTAGAGCCAAGCAAGGTGGATAAGGTATTGTCCAAAACCTCTCCTCCTTGACGTCAAAAGCCACGATCAATGCCGGTAAACCATTAACAACACGGCCGGTTTTTCTATGCCGATTGGAAGGAAAGATCCAATGGATAACCCCCATTGACAGCTGGCCTCTCAAAGAACAGCCGGTGAGACCCATATGCTCCATCGATCTTCCGCCATGAAACATCAGTGCCAATGGTAAAGATATCGCACTCGAAACGGGGATAGATGGGCTCAAAGACGAGCAATTTGTAGGCACCAGAGACAGGATCATGAACAATTTGGCAGATTTCCGGTTTGCACAGGCCAAATTTCAAAAGCTTTCTATGTTAATAAAATCAACTAATTACTATAGTTGATGTCTCTTAAAAAGTGAATCAGATGCACTTGCTACTCCAATAGCTTTGAAACTGAGAATGATAACTTTTCAATTTTTTTTCACACTTAAAGACAAATACATTTGCTCTATTTATAAAGAGAAAAGAAAAATAACCTAACCACTACTCTGCTTCTAATAACTTCTACCACTATCTTATTTTCATAAAACAAAGAAACCACTTTTTCTAACTTATATCATGCTTTCACTTCCTAAAAATTAGCCATTACTTTTGAAACTGCTATTTAAGTAAATAAGCCATTTTTACATTAACCTTACAATTCTCGCCTTTGATGTGAAAACCCAAACACCTTTAATGAAGACCTGAACTTAACAAACTTTTGAATTAGGAAGAACTTTTGTGAATCCATCTACAACTTGATCCTTTGTGGGACAATGCTTAAGCACAACTTTGTTTGCCACAACCTCTCTAATGAATTGAGGCTTGAGTTCCATGTACTTTGTTTTGCCATGGTATACTCTTTTTTGTCATTGAAATGATAGCTTTATTATCACAGAAAAAATTTGTTGCTTTATTGGTCATGATGCGAATCTTCAAGGATGTGCCTCATCCAAATAGCTTGATACATTACTGCAGATGCTACAATGTATTCAGCTTCGGCTAAAGATAAGGTCGTGGAGCTTTGTTTTTTTGAACTCCATGATACTACTCAAGATCCAAGTCCAAACACGAATCCGCTTGTGCTCTTTCGATCATCCACCGAGCCTACCCAATGACTATCAGTAAAACCAAGCAATTTAAAGTTAGTAATTGGTTTAAACCAAATTTCATAATCAAATATGGTTTTAATGTAACAGAGTATCTGTTTTGCTGCTCCCAAATGATGCACGGCTGGGTGTTGCATGAATCTAGATATCAAACTCACATAAAACATAATGTTTGGCCTTGTATGAGTCAAATACATCAACCCACCAATCAAACTTCTGAAATAAGTCTCGTTTGCCTTCATAGTTTCATCATTCATTATCAATTTCTCATAGGCATTCATGGGAGCTGAGCATTTTTTGCAATTTATCATGTTGAACTTCTTAAGCAGGTCTATTGCGTACTTTTCTTGTGATACAAAAATTCTATTATTAATTTGCCTTACTTGAAAACCAAGAAAATCGTGTAGCAGTCACAAATTAGTCATCTCAAATTCTTGCATCATTTTACTTTTGAATTCCTCTATAAAAGTATTGAATGAGCTTGTATAAATAATATCATCAACATACACACAAGAAGAATATTTGATCCTACTACCTTGGTGTATAGAGTGGGTTCACTTTCACTTTTTTGAAAATTATTTTTGTAGAGATATGCATCCAGCCGACTGTACCAAGCTCTTGAAGCTTGTTTAAGGCTATACAAAGACTTTTCCTATTTATACACTTTTTCTTCTTTTCCTTCAATCACAAAGCTTGGAGGTTGCTCTACATGTACATCTTCATCCAAATACTCATTCAGAAAGGTTAATTTAACATCAAACTAAAATACTTTCTATTTCCTTTAAGCTGCCAAAGCAAGAACAAGTCTAATAGTTTCAAATCTAGCCACAGATGAATATGTTTTAAAAAAGTCTACTCCATATTTTTGCACGTATCCTTTAACAACCAAACGAGACTTATATTTATGTATTTTACATTCCGCATCGCATTTCACCTTGTATACCCATTTCATGCCAATGGATTCTTTCCTTGTAGGTAACTCTGTTAGTTCTCATATATCATTCTTTTCTATAACATGCAATTCTTCTCTTATAGAATTTTTTCACTCTTTATTCACACATGCATAAGTAACTGGCTCAACAACCATAAGAGCAAAATCACACTTATGTATATATATATATATATATATATATATATATATATATATATATATAGTCCAAAGTACGTACCTTTCTAGGTGTCGTATTTTCTTTTAGAGTGGATTCAGTGCCCTGATTATCAGTTGGTGGAGATTTGACAACTTTCACAGTTTCATCATAGTTGGTGGTAGTTTTTGACATATTTCTTCTCTCTTTTTACAGCACCACCTCCAACATATTTTCATTAAATAAAAAATATTGAATTTTTTCTTTACTCTAATCCCATACTTGTTCTTCGTAAAAAATAACATCTATGTGAATAATTATTTTTTGTGATAGGATTGTATAGGTGGTAACCCTTTGTTTCATAATAATAACCAACAAAAATGCATTTTCACTCTTTTTATCTAACTTAGAGCATTCACTTGGATCAATCAATGCATAAGCAATACAACCAAATATTCTCATGTTCTTTATAAGGAGTTTTATTTTTTATTGCCTTTGTTGGAGATATATTTAGTAGATACACTGAGTTAACTACTACTTCTGTCCAAAAATTATTTGAAAGTTATTTTTCACTTAACATACTTCTTGTCATTTCTACCACAGCTCTATTTTTTATTTATGAGACTTTATTCTGTTGAGGGGTCTTTCTCACCGTCAATTGCCTGTGGATGCCATTTTGCTTATAAAAGAGACCAAAATTGTCAGACAAAAAATCACCACCTCTATTTGTACGAAGAACTTTTATGGCATACCCACTTTCTTTTTCAACAAAAAACCTGAATTCTTTAAACTTTTCAATGGGTTCAGATTTTTTTGAAAGAAAATATACCCAACTCATTCTAGTAAAATTATCAATGAATAACAAAAAATATTTATTATTATTCATTGACATGGTTCTCATTGAGCCACAAATGTTAGCATGCACTAATTCCAATGGCCTTTTAGCTCTCCATGCTTTTTCAACTGAAAATGGTTGTTGGTGTTGTTTTTCATAAACACACCCTTCACAAATATTTTTTGGAAAACTAATGAAAGGTAATCCAGAAATCATATTCTTTTGGCTTAACCATTTCAGACCATTAAAATGCAAGTGACCATACCGTAGATGCCAAAGAAAAGATTGCTCATCAACGTTGGCTGCCAACACATACTTATCAAAACACAAAATTTCAAGAGGAAATATTTTATTTTAAATCATTTAAATTTTAGCAATAAGCTGCCCAGATTTTTTAATCTCACATGCACCATTATCAAACAAAAGAGTGCAACCATTTTGAATCAATTGCCCCACACTAAGCAAATTCTGTGTCAAACCAGAAACATAATATACTTCATAAATTAAGTTTTCAATACCTGATTTTGTTTTCATTATCATTGTTCCTTTGCCATCAACTTGAACCTGATTATTGTCCCCAAGCTAAACCTTCAATTTCATTAATTCATCAATATATTGAAAGAGACTTTTTTTTCCTGTCATATGGTTACTACATTCACTATCCAAAAATCATATATCATTCTTACTTATATTAGAATCTATACAAGTAAGAAAAAAGATTTTTGTCTTCTTTTATAATATTTGCTTATTGTTTTTGCTTTTTTAAAACAATTTGCCTCAACGTATCCAATTTTTTTGCAAAAATAACATTACCTTTATAACTACTGTTGTATTTTTGGTAGTTTATATTGAACCTACCTTGCCCTCTTTCTCCACTACAATAGCCGCCACGATAACTCCCACGTGCATGACCTCGTCCATCATTTTTGGGTTTACTACTTTCTTTAACTTCAACTTTAGATGAAAAAGTCTGCTCTAATGTGCTTTTAGATGACCTGTTTATATGTTGCTCATGTGCTAAAAGAAAACCCATTAACTCATTAAGTGTATAAACTGAAAGGTCCTTAGACTCTTCTATTGCAGTAACAACATGATCATACTTAAAGGGTAAAGATCTTAAAACCTTTTCAACAACTTTTTGATCAGGAATAAATTTATCAAAAAATCTCATTTGATTCACAACAACTGAAAGTCTTGAAAAAAAAATTAAACTGACTCACCTCCTTTCATTGAGAAAGTTTCAAATTCTCTGCGCAAAGTTTAAAGCTTTATAGTTGTGATCTTGCTATCACCATGAAACTCTTGTTTGAGAATTATCCAAGCTTCCTTGGACCTAGTAGCATTAGCAATTCTGAGAAAAATATTGTTTATCACTGTTTGCTGCAATACTAACAAGGTTTTAGCATCCTTTTTTTGATACTTTTTAATTTCATTTTTTTTTTAAAAAAAAAACAATTTTTGCATAACCATTTTCTACTAAATCGTAGAGTTCTTGTGAGATGAAAAATGTTTTCATCTTAATACTCCAAAACTCATAATTCTGACCATTAAAAATTAGCACAAAAAGACTCTGATATATTCAAAGTATTAGAGTTAGTCACCGTACTAATTTTTAACAAATATTTTTTACTCCAGCTTCAGCCTAGATGCAGAACCCTCTTTTGTTGAATTCTTCTCTTGTACACTTTTCTTCACAAACACGACGCTGATACCACAAATGTTAGTAATCAACTAATTACTATAGTTGATGTCACATAAAAAAGTAAAACAGATACACTTGCTACTAGGATAGGTTTGAAATTAAAAAAGATAACTTTTCAGTTTTTTTTCATACAGGTAAAACCAATACATTGCTCTATTTATAAAGTGAGGGAAAAAAAAACCTAAAAACTGCTATTCAGGTCAATACACTATTTTTAGATCACCCTTACATTATACTCTTCAGAGTTGTGGGGGTTGACGATCCGGATGGACAGGCTTTCCTTCCAGTTCCCGTTTTTTTTTTTCCGCACGGGCCGTGGTGATGGTGGCATTGGAACCGGCCGCCAGAGACCCTCCTTCCCCCACCCGAAAAAGCAGATAGTTCTTCGTACGTTTCCACGACGAAGTAGCTCTTCAGCTTGGCTCGACGGAGTTGCATCCGTACGAGTTCTTTGGAGTCGATGAGGTCACGCCAGCCTTTGCAGACGCACCTGAATCGGAGGAGCGACATGACGGGGAGTCCTGAGAGGATGGCAATGCTGATGTCGGTTGGGATGGTGGGAACCGTAAGTCTGGTAACGGAAGAAGAAGCCGCTTGCTCCTCCATTTACCCTTCTTGTTTCCACATATGGTTGTTAATCCAGATTCAATCCTAAATCATTGGATCTTTTTTTGGATTCATTGTTGTAATCCTCCAAGCTAGCGTCAAATGAATGAACTAAAACATTTTATCACTATCTCAGATGAAATTGTAAGGTGTAGAAAATGCGTCATGGAGGGATTTGGTCGTGAATCCATTCATCCTTTAGGACCCATTACTTATTAGGGCTCATTTCATTTTGCAGCCCTACTGATCAAGACTTACCCCACAACCTTGTAAAGAATAAACCGCATCATGAATCTTGCAAACCTTGTAAAAATGATGTTGTGTTATTGGTTGGAAAATCCAAGCTATCAGATTCGAAGTGGGATGGGAAACTGGTCATACTGAACCCAGGTCAGATCATCCATCGGGTTTGGACTCAGTCACAAAGCTGCATATGGAATCTGACTTTAATTATCAACCGGATCTTTTTTTCTTTACCAAATCCAACTAATCGGGTTCGGACTCCGTCAGATATCGGCTCGAAACTGAACCCTTCCTTGCATTCGGTTGGACGGCTACGACTTTAATTATCAACCGGATCATTGGATCTAATGTTATAGGATACAATTCTTTTTCACAAAGAAAGGGAGAAATTTTCAAAAAGAAAATAAAACAGATTCGACTTATATTATTAGTCAAATGCTAAAGATGGTTAGCAAGGTTTGGGAATCGGTAAACATGTGACATTAGACTGAGGCCAGAACCGATTCCATCCTGGCCTACTATAAACTTTTCATATGGAAATAAGACAATATGCTAATATCCCTGACATAATTTCATGGAGCTTTAGAACTGATCCAGATCCACAACCGATTGTAAAACCAGATCCAGCTTCCAAACGCCACCTGATTTACTACAAATGAAATAGCAGATGCAGTTTGCCCCATTTCCGGCCATGGGAGTGAATGGGGCTGATCTGAGTCATCTGACCAGAATATCCACATCTGCACTGCACACCTTTTTTTTTTTTTTAGGGAAAACGTTTCATTTCATCATTAGAGGTTCTCATACAGGTATGGAGGTTGACGAGAATTCAACCCTTTAGATCTGTGAGCATACCCACGTTCAGATTTAAAAAGAGAGGAAAGTCAGTCAAGAGGTCTGAAACCTCAACGGCTCCCAATCTTAAAGAACACTTCTTTCAGAATGCGCATATAAGCTAATTTAGGGTGTGTTTGATGGTGCATCCAAGATTGAACGACATAACAAACAGAACAAATGTTCTGTCTGTTTTGTAATAATTGTACCTTTGTTTTGACTGAACAAGAAGCTACTTTCCTTGTATTTCATGTTTGATTTTTACAATATATGGACAGCTTAAATACATAGTGCCACTCGATCTGTCCAATCATATTAACAAGTTGATTATGGATTTTAGCCCTCGATATGGATCTTGGATTGGATCTAAATACCAAAATATGTTTAAAATTTGAGTAATTTGAAAAAAATAAAAATTGATATTTTTTGTATACAAATGCTTTAATAAGTATTATATTAGATGTGATTATGAAAGTTTAACAAAAGATTGTGGATTTTAGCCCCGGATATGGATCTCAAACTGAATTCAAGTACAAAAAAATGTTTAAAATTTGGGCAATTTGAGAAAAAATAAGAATTCATATTTTTATATACAAATAAAAACCATAAATAAATCATAAAACCCTAAAATAAAAATAAGTAAATTATAAATAAACCAAAAAACTATAAACTATAAAAAAATAAACCATAAAATTAAATCAAAAAGACTTTAATTCAAACCCTAATCAAAGAAAAAAAACACAACCCTAATCAAATAGAAGAAAAGCCTTAATCAAATTAACTATAAAAAACCTTGATTAAAAATTTTGATTCAATGCCCTAATCAAAGAAAATCAAAGAAACAAATTCTAATCAAATCAAAGAAAAATCTAATTAAATTAACTATAAAAAGACCTAATGTAAAAAATATTTATTCAAAGCCCTAATCAAATCAAAGAAATACCCTAATCAAATTAACTATAAAAAACCCTAAGTTAAAAATTTTGATTCAAAACTCTAATCAAAGAAAATCAAATAAAAAATCCTAATTAAATTAACTATAAAAAGATCTAATTTAAAAAAATTGATTCAAAGCCCCAATAAAACAAAATCAAAGAAAAAAACCTTAATCAAATCAAAGAAAAAACTTAATCACCTTAATCAAAGATTTTGTATTCAGAGCTCTAATCAAAGCCCTAGAGCCCTAATCAGAGAGAGAGACCGGTGTCATCGCCGGCAGTGTTGTGACAGCACCCTGTTCTCGCTGACCAGTGGCTGCACAGGGGAGAGAGAGAGTACCGATGAGGATACTAGACATATGTCTCACTTCCGGCCTCTTGCCAGTGGCCTCACTGCCTGCCCGCTGGACGAGAGAGAGAGAGAGTCGGGTAAACCCCATCCTGACGTTCATATGAAAACATGTGCTTTTGGATCTAAATTAGACCCAAGACAGTAGAGAGAGAGAGAGAGAGGCCATGACCAATGCATTAAATAAAAACAGGGAAAGTTTTCTAAAAAACTAGGGCCTCTAGTTTGGGAAAGGAGCATGAGTAGCATGGTCATTTTAATAAATAAATAAATAAAAGGAATTATTGGTGGTAACTAAATTAAGTACAAGCAGAAGTTTTGGTGGAAAATATCAAACTCCCAAACTTTTGGCATGCATATGTACTAGACGTAAAAGTTTGATCGTGGTTTAAAATTTTTCCTATTTTGTGGGAGTGTGTGTTATAATAGTAAGATCTATTGAAAACACCCAATGACCGATTCACAAATCAGATATATGATATCTGCTTGAAGCCTACAAACGAAAGTAACATTTATAACAGTAAACATTTATAATATTTGGCACTAACAATCATATCATGTGATCATGTCATTAACTAAGAATCCACTACTCCCTATATGTTAAAGATAAAATGTCGACAATAATAATCCATTAGCGTGGGAGCAAACCAACAGTGAAAATGAATTCAGACATATGGTGTTAAATATTGGATAAAATTTTAACCACAAACTATGAAGTCAGACATATGAATTCATCTAATACCACAAAAGGCTAAACTGTATAGTCTTGTTCAATCAATACTATGGTGTTAAATATTGGATAAAATTTTAACCTAAAATTTTTGTCTTTCAAAAAGAGAACACCTGATAATTGATACACAAATTCAGACATATGAATAACTGATTTTAGCCTACAACAAAAGCAAATAATTATAATAGTAAGGTCTATTGAAAACACAATGACCGACACAAATGCAGACAAGAATTCTGCTTACAGACTGCAAACAAAAGGAACATTTATAACAGTAAGATCGATTTTTTTGTCCCTTGTTTTTCATAGGGACCTTGTATCTGCATATATACCATCAAGGAGGGTCTGGGTATTTCAACACCAATTTCACGAAGTAAAAACTTTATCAGATGAATTGGCTAGAGCACTATATTTGGGGTCATGAATCCTTCTTCATACCCCTGGAATGCCTAATATGGGGCTGTCGCAACAAACACATAGGCAAACTGCTCATTTGTCTCACTTAGGTTCAGCATACACAGACCAACTCCATTGGCCAACACCAAAATAACAGCCAGAACAAAATGGATGATAGGAGAAACATATATTCCCACTTAGGTTCTAGGGCCAACACTAAAATAACCAATGTCACAGGGTTCCCAAGTGACAGAAAATAATAGAAACAATAATAAACTCACGATACACAGATTCAAGCATTCCAATACCTATGTATCAAAAAAAATAAGAGCATAATTGACATAAGAAACCGCGTTTTCATTGCTATCTATAAGAAAACACCTACAAGCATAAGAAGCCCTACTCTAAAAGAGCTATCAACATTGAAGCCTTATTCCTAGGGCTGATGATGATGTTTGGGTCAACAGTGCACCATCACCCCCACCGCCATCATCATCAAAGATCTATTACTTTATCTTCAGGTTCGTATTCAACTTCACCGTCACTAGTGCCAGGATCATCAAAACCATCAACATCATCAACATCATCACCATCATCATCTTAACTAACATCATTATCTGTCAAAGAAAATAAATGCAAAAGCAAGGCAAGAACAACAAACAAATGCAAAAAGAGAAATGTGCACAGGATCATATCATCAACATAAAGATTCCTGACTCTCCAACATGTCAAAGAGAAAATGGTTCAACATTACTAATCCATCAGCATGGGACTAAACCCACGATAAAAAAACATACATTTCATAAGCCAAATGCCTAAACTGGTTTTCCTATTCATTCATCGGCATGGAGCTACTTCTTGGAAAAGATGTCAACTAAAAGATTTAGCTTCCAAAGGAGCACCCAACAATTGATAAGCAAACATATACATGTGTTTTAAGTCTACAAAGAGAGTAACATTTGATTCTCTGAATGCAAACATAAAAGCTTGGGGAAAAAACGTTAAAGGGACAATCAAGAAACCAAGAGCAAGTTTGACTAGTTCTATAACTATTATGAGACTCAAATCTCATCTCAAGAACTCTGTTCTCATGCATTTATTTATAAGTTCTTCACAACTCAAGTATACATTTCAACTAACATACAATAATTTAATACATGCAACTCATGCTGAAATATCACATATACATGAAATCATTTATGTCATTCAGGACTAATTCACATGCATTCAATCTCTAATCATAAAAATTTTGTATTTCTATCATGCAGTTGCAAACTCATTAGAATTCAGCCATGATCTCAAGCAAACATGATTTCACACACAAGCATATTTATATTAATAAACAAACATTATCTATATATTGTCAAAATTATCAAAACACTTCTCTCAAGGTGGTCTGTCAGACCTCGATTTTTGTGCCCCTGATTTAGTCGAAACCATAGAACAATTATATTTCTCTCTATGATATGAACCCAACTCACGAAACTTCACTCAATTCTGAGTTCGGGGTGCAAAGTTATGTTCATTTTACTTCATTGGATGTCAAGTTATACACAAGGGTAGTTTGGTCATTTCACCTCTCTGCGATTTGACCTGCCTTGGCCTAGGTCAAATCGGGTTCAGCCTGAATTCAGAATACTAGGTTTACTGAACCTAATCCAGACCCAACTGGGTTTTGGTTTAGACCCATCCGAATTCTTTAAAATTCATCTTGAATCCGCTTACTAAATAGTGCAGATTCGTATCCAGTTTGGTGTAACTGGACTGGTTTTGTTCTGTCCCAATCAAGAACCAGAATTGATCCAGTCCAGAACAGTCTGGATCAGACCCAATTCTAATTTGGATCTAGAATTGATCAGTCTAATTACAAATAAGATCCAGATCCAGTTATTATCTGGATCCAGAACTGATCCATCTAATTATGGACTGCATCCAGATCCAGTTTTGATCTGGATCCAAGACTGATCTAAAAGAAGACACTGTTAAATTGCTCTTAAAGAAGGGGAAAATGATCAGCTTCTCGAAAGGGGAAATCACCTTGGAAGGAGATCGTTCAATTCCACCTCATTGGCACAATCCTCCATATGCTTAGAGAATGTAGATATGAAAACTGGAGCACCAAGATTTCTACATATCTCATGCATCTCAATATGCATCACATATTTGCTTATGGTATACTGGCCGTACATTAAATATATCCATACAATGATCAAAAGTACTGGCAGTCCAAAGGCAATAGTCACTGCTCCCAATGAAACATTTACCTGGAAACCCTATATGGGTCATCTTTCTAAATGCAAAGGCAAACAGCATTTGTCCCACTTAGGTTTGGTACACTATACAAAGACCACTCCATGCCAACAAAAATAACAGCAACAACAATAAATGCATGACACAAATATTCCCACTTAGGTTCAATTTACATAAACTGCACCAACGTAAATAACAGGAAAAAACTAAATGCACAATATACTCAGATAATCAAACATTCCAATGCCAATTTACAGAAAAAAAACATGATTATAATTGGCATTAGGTTTTCACTAATATCTATAAGAAAGGTCTACAAAGGCAATAAACACTAACAGAAATATCAACATTGAAGCCTTAGGGCTGATGATGTTTGGGTTAAAAGTTTTCTGCAACCCATGTTAATAAATCAATAGACACCAGTCCAATAAAAGATAGAGTCATCACCATCATCATCATCATCAATATCATCATCATCACCATCATCATCAATATCATCATCCCCACCATCATGGTCAAGATAAATACCAGCAACACCAAAGAAATCATCATAAAAATCATGGTTACCTCCACCAAGAACATCATCATCACCACCAAAATCAAATTCAACTTCAGGTTCATATTCAACTTCACCATCACCAGTACCAGGATCATCAGAACCATAATCACTATCACTATCAACATCATCATCATCATCATCATCATCACCAACATCATTACCTGTCAAAGAAAAAAATAGAGAAATCAAGGTAACAACAAGAGGGAAACAAATGCAAAAACAAGAAGCGTGCACATGATTACATCATATCATTAACTAAGAATCCCTACTCCCCTATATAAGACAAAATGTTAAGACACTAATAAACCATTAGTGTGGGACTAAACTGACGGTGATAATGAATACATCTAATACCACAAAGTGACAAATGGCTAAACTGGAAATTCTTATTCAACCACTGCTATGGTGTTACATATTGGATAAAATGTTAAACCTAAAAATTTTGGCTTTGAAAAGGAGAACACCCGATAATTGGTACACAAATGCAGACATATGAATAACTGATTTAAGTCTAAACAAATAAAAGCAAAAATTATTCGAGTAAGATCTATTGAAAACACCCAATGACCGATACATAAATTGGACATATGATATCTGATTAAAGCCTACAAATGGAAGTACCATTTATAACAGTAAGATCGATAAAAATACATTTATAACATTTATTATATTTGACACTAATTATCATATCATGTGATCATATAATTAACTAAGAATGCATATTCCCTATATGTTAAAGATAAAATGCTGACAATAATAATCCATTAGCGTGGGAGCAAACCAACAGTGAAAATGAAATACATCTAATATCACAAATGGCTAAACAGGAAAGTCTTGTTCAATCGCTACTATGGTGTTAAGTATTGGATAAAAAGTTAACCTAAAATCCTTGGCTTTCAAAAAGAAAACACCTGATAATTGATACACAAATTGAGATATATGAATATATGATTTAAGCCTACAAACAAAAGCAATAATTATAACAGTAAGTTCTATTTAAAACACACAATGATTGATACACAATGCAGACGTATGAATTCTGCTTGAAGCCTACAAACAAAAGTAACATTTAAAACAGTAAGATTGATTCCGTACTCTCCTATGTTTCATAGGGACCTTATATCTGCATATATACGATAAAAAGGGATAAATGTCGCTCCTTTTGTCCAAAGCTAAACCTTACTATTTCTGTTTCTTTGAAACAATGGATAGACAAAACATTATATTATGGGGTTCACCATAGCAAAATTCTTTTAGTGCCGACACTAATTCACTATTGAATAACTGTCCGAGCAAAGAAATCCTATCACGATTATGGTCCGATACTGAGGTCCTTCAGACCTCTACAACCCATAATTGGATATCACAGATCTAATTCACGACTGTATCAGGGGACATTACAACCATTTATGCTTACATCAAACCTAAGGAAATCAATGCACAAGGAAAAATCATGAAACCAAGAGAGCTTCACCTGCATCGTTTTCAACCGCAATCGTCCTTACGCGGGCAAGACTCTCAATGTATAAATTGAATACAGGACATTGTATATCCTTCGCAACCTTAGGCTCCACGGTTTCGAACACCTTGAGGTTGGGATCGTAAGATAAATTGAATATCTGATCATATCCTTATTCATAGGTAGGCATCAGCTTGACCAGGAATAGAATCTTGTCATCACTGACAGTCCCCAAGTACATGGTATACATCCTGTAGGAACCGATTGCCATTTCAAGGAACTCGCAGTCAACACTGTGATCTCTGATCCAAATCGAATTCCCATAATCCTTCAACACCCAGAATTCCATCGATTGCCAGGCGACAGAGAAATGAAGCAAACAGAGGGAACCCCGAAATTCCACCAAAAAGTCGTAGTCCTCGTGCATAGATAAGCACTCCGGAGGCGGCATTGTCCGAAACCTCTCCTCGCCAACGTCGAAAGCCACTATCAGCACCGGCGAACCTTTAACGACACGACCAGTTTTCCTGTACAGCTTGGGAAAGAAAATCCAATGGATAGCCCCATTAACTGAAGGCCTGGAGAAAAACGCCTGTTTAGAACCATACGCTCCCTCAAGCCTTCGCCACAAGACATCGACGCCAATTGCGAAGATCTCGCACTTGAAACTCGGGTACATGGATTCGACAACTAGCAATTTGTACACACCGGAGGCGGGATCGCCAACAATTTGGCAGATTTCAGGATGGCCCAGGCGGGATTTCGGAAGCTTCACGCTCTTCCGCGTCGCGGGGTTGATGATCTGGTAAATGCGGGGCCTTCTTGGGAATACGAGGTAGACGTCGTTGCCCAAGCAGCAGAGGCCGTCGCACCAGGATAGGATGGTCAGGATGCTCTTGAAATCGCTGATGCTTGATGGCGGCATCGGGACGGGCAGACAGAGCACCTCCTTCTGCACACGGAAGAGGAGATTGTTGGTGTCGAAGAAATGGAGTTCTTGGTCGCCTTCGGTGACGAAGGAGGGCTCCTGCTTCTGCTTGGCCCGACGGAGGTGCTGCTCCACGAAGTCTTGGGAGTCGATGAGGGCGCACCAACCTCTACAAACCAGCCTGAATCTGAGGAGGGGCCTCACGGGGAGCCTCGAGAGAATGGCTGTGGTGATGTCGTCTGGTATGGGTGGGAGTCGTGGGACCGTGAGGATGACAGGGTAAGAAGAAGAAGAAGAAGAAGAACCCCCTTGCTTCATCGAGACCCCCTCCTCCTCGAGCTTTTTTCTTCTCTGTTCTTCCTTCATGGGGTTCCAACGCGAAGGGTAATTCTCTAAGACTGTGAAACTCGGCATCTGGGCGGTTATCTTTCTGCCCTGTTCCCAAATTATAAAAGGGAAGGACACATTTTCAAATGCCCACAAAATTTTCCCTTTAATCATACATCTTCAAATTTCCCCCCAAATCTTTGTGTTAATAATTATCCCGACAGGAAAATTACAATTAAGCAAGCTGTTATGTCTCTGTTTTTTTTAGGAGGATATTTCAAGGATAAAATGTCTAAATTATTCCTATTAAATAACTAATGTATTTTAATATATCAGCAATATTCCGAACATAATACGATCTCGAATAGAAATTCACAGTTTCACCATGATATTGACAAGATCAAAACATTTTTTATATTCTTTTTTGTAATTTATATTTTTTATCTTCATGCACATTTATATTTTTCAAATATTTATGTATACCAATATTGACAGGAGATTTTTATAAAAAAACAATATATCACAAGATTTTTCTTGTGGAGATTTTGTCAATAATGAGATCTAGGACACTACTTTTACCTAATTACTAAATCCCACAAAAAATGATTGTACTATATGACAAAAATGATACGTTTTCTAAAATGCCTTAAAAATTTTTAAATTTGTCATCTATCCAAAATCATAAATACTATTATTTTTATGACCTTTTTACTCATCACACCTATCACTTTCAGTGTGAATTTCATCTATATGTGATTTTTTGAGGTTCAAGTTTAAAAAAAAATTATATTTTTTTATGTAAAGTTATTACATTTTTTATGCGAAGTAACTAAGGCATTTGCGTAGTTTGTCAATTCAAATTTGAAAGAATTTTCATATATTTTTTATATGCATTTCTAAAAAAAATTATGTGAAGTAACTCGAGTCTTTGCGAAGTTTTTATGTTCGAGTTTAAAAAAAATACAGTTTTTTTATGTGAAGTAACCCAGGTATTTGCGCAGATTGTCGATTCGAGTTTAAAAGAAATTTTGCAGATTTTTTATGTGAATTTAGGAATTTTTTATATGAAGTAACTCGGGTATTTGCGAGCTTTCTTTTAAACTCAAACCGACAAACTGCATAAATACATGAGTTACTTCGCATAAAAAAATTTAAAAATAAGCATTAAAAAGTTATGAAATTTCTATTAAACTCGAACCTGCAAACATCGTAAATACTTGACTTACTTCGCATAAAAAAATATAGGCAATTCGCATAAAAAATATGTGAACTGTCTTTTAAACTCGAACTGACTCTTGGGCTTGTTTGTGTTATATAAATAGTAGCGACTAAGACATCGCATATTCTGAGGTTCACATTCTAGTGTTATTCTTGCATAATTTAGGGTTTTCTTTGTGGTCCTCACCAAAATAATTCAACAACTATTTTTAGCATTTCAGTAACCCTTTTTTGGTGTTATGACGATTAAGAACTCTATATCCATGAACTATATCGTCATTTAACCATGTGAAGTATGTGAACGTCTTGAAACTTGGATAGAGTGGGCCACACCCTCACTGTCTTTGCCTCAATATTGGCTGAAACAAAGGTTTTTAGACGTTTACCATACAAAATGTAAGCTGAAATTTATGTCACTCCGTAAGAAGCACCCACAAACACCAGCCAAAAAAATAGATTAAGAGGTTGTTGTCACAATGATGTCTCATATTCCTGAAGCATCTAAGGAGGGGGGTGTTAGGAGACTCAGCGAAAGAGCATTTGTTTAAGTCATGCGCTCACTCAAAGGTTGTTAAAGATATACCTGAGTTGCCTCATTTCTTTATTGCGAATGTAGATGATAAAAGAGTAAATGATGAACCTCAACAAGAGGAGGACCGAGTTGCACAACGAGTGGATGCTTCGCAGCCAGGGGTGGAGACAATTGTGCAACAGGAAGATGCTTCTCAATAAGGGGAGAAGGCAACTCAGCAAAGGAAGGATTGAGTTGCACAACAGTCGAATGCTTCTCAGCTAAGGTTGAAGGCAATTGTGCAATGGGAGGACGCTTCTCAACAAGAAGAGAAGGCATCTCATCAAGGGCCGAAGACATCACAACAAGGGGCGAATGCCAAGAAGAAAGTGTAAGTTTCAAGGATTTTCTCGAAGAGTCGAAGAAGGTCTGATGCTCATGGACAAGAGCCACAAGATGATGATAGTTGCATGCACTACTTCTATTGGTTTGAAGCCCAGCAGTAGTTTCAAGCTCTCCCAAAAGACATGAAGAAAATGCCTGATGATATGCATTTTTGAAGTTTCTTCGAGATCTCACCATGAAGGATCAATCACCCCTTCTTAGAGTCGTGGTAAAGTTTTGGGATCAAAAAACTAACACCTTCTAACTTGGAGATATGAAGAAGACCATCACATTGGAGGATATGACACGAATCACCAGATTAAAGTGTCACAGTGTGCTAGTGAGTAGTCAGCAGTAGAGAAATCATAAGCAGTTGGCTGCCATGATTTTGGGAGTAACAGATGGTGCCTTCAAAAGAGAAATTATGAAATTAGAATGGTAGAAGAATTATCATGTCCTCACAGCGGCGAGGAGGTTAAAGGACAAACTATCGTGAGTTGGAGGGAATGCTGGTAGTACTAGAGAGAAGGATTTAAGAGCATTATTTCTCTACTTCTTCGGCACATACTTATTCATTCACACTAGTGAAAAGTGGATCCATAGTTTCTACGTTAATTTGGTAGCAATCTTGGATTGCTTCGATGAATACATATGGGGGGCAATATGAAATTTATCGTGTTGTTATGTGTTAATCCTTGTATGAATCCCTATAGGTTTAGTTATGGGAGCACATATCTATTGGAAGGCCCATAAGAAGTTAGGTTGTCGATGAATTTATTCGGTTCGTAATACGGATATGAAATATCAACAAAGATGCACCTCATGGAAGGAAGTCTTGTCATCATATGGGTTGTGACTAGTACTTTAAAATTTATAAAAGTTGACTAGGGAAGACCCAAGTATATTTTTTTGTAAATATGTCATACATATTTCGAAGTAATGCAATATATGACTAACCATGAATAAAACTTTATCAGGTAGGTAAAATGGTGCCTTAATGAAGATGCGGGTGAGGAGGAGGATAAAAGTGTTGTAGCATCGAGGCAACAAGCACTATAGAGGGGGTGAATAGTGCTTCTAAATATCGTCTTTGAAATTTTTAAGAATTTTGAGATTCGCAAAGCAATCACACAAAAAACACAAGAATTTATCCTGGTTCGGCCTTCCAGACATACATTTAGTCCCCAAGCAAAACTCACTTGAGATTTTCACTATCAACCTTGTGTAACCACAAGAATATACAGACCAAATCTAGTCCCACTTTCAGTAACAAACCTACTGAAAGCAAACAACTCCTTTAAACCAAGGAGTCCTTTCCTTTTATAGGAAAATATAAGTAAACAACTTACAATCAACGTATGATCCCTTCTTATGAATGCAAATGGAATGCAATTGGATTTTGAGGTTGTTGAAATACTCAACTCATGAATTCACTGTCTCTCAAAAGAATTTGAGTGAAAAACTGGAGTGAAAATATCAAGTGAGTGAGAAAATGAATACTTGAATGAATAGGAGTGAAAAGCAAAGAATAATTCAATTGGATTTGATTCAATTAGATGTTTTTTAGTATGTAATGCACTCATATTTATAGTTGAAAGATTTCATACATTGAGGGTATGAAAGGGTGTTAAAACAGTCCATTTTGAATGATCAAAACATTTGAAAAATGAAAAGACACCTTTTAAAAGTTTTACGAAAAATGATTAAATTAGTCGACTGGAACAATAGTTAGTCGACTGAAATCAAATATTAGCAAACTGACAGTTATCGTCGGTCGAGTAATGTGTTTATTATAGCTGTTTGAAAATCTAAAGTTTTGAAACTTAGTCGACTAAAGAAAAAGTTAGTCGACTGATAATATCATCAGTAGACTGAAAAATCTTTCAGTCAACTGCTCCTAAATTTTTTTAAAAATACACGTTCTGTCTGGTCGACTGATAAAACCTTTAGTCGACTGCTGCTAAATTTTCTGAAAACACACATTATGTTCGGTCGACTGATAAAACATTCAGCCGACTGCTGCTAAAGTTTTCAGAAAACAGACATTTTGTTCGGTCGACTGATAAAACCTTCAGTCGACTAATTCAGAAAATTGATATTTTTGCTTTGAAAATTTGGCACGAAAAAGTTGGTTGACTGGTGAGTCTGTTGGTCGACTAATAAACATGAAAAATTAAGTAAAGAGTTTTCTAAAATGATTTTCATGAAGGGCACTTTTAGAAAAGTTTTTTTAAAGACTTTTTAGGTGAAATGCAATCGAAATATGCACTCTAAGTAAGGTTCTTATAAGAATCTAAGACATTTAATGAATTTTACATTTGAACACTAGTCTTCATAGATTCTTCATCGAATTCTTCAATTCTTGTCATCTTTCTTCATTGCCTTAGCTGAAATGCAGTTGATTCACTTGTTCATCATCAAAACCTTGTACTTGAAGTATCGTGTATGACTTCATTGTCGTAAGAATCTCTCCTTTTTTTATGATGAAAAACTAGTCAAAGATGGAGCATTTAGATGCATAGATTGAAATTTTACTCCCCTTATCAATATGCTACAAAACATAAGAAGTTAGTACAATCAAAGCATATATATCACATATTGATTGTTTTGCATTTTCATCATTACTTCATGCTTTGCAATTTTTAATGCTTTCACATGCAATTTCCTTTTTCTCTCCCTTTGTCATAATCAAAAGGAGTAAGTGCAGTCATAGCATAAGCAAGATGCAATTTCAAGTTCAAAATATTACAACCCAAAAATTATCAAAGGTCATGAAAAGTCATGTTATTTTATCAAAGCAATAACAGTAAACAAAGTTCAAGAGAAATGTTAGTTATGAAAATTTTCAAGTAAAACAAAAATTTCAAAAAAATTTATAAGTCTAATAATGAGTAAATGCCTAGTTCTTCAGACATGGCCAAAAGCCAAAATCCATCATCACAAGCCTCATTGATATTCTTTGGTTTTATTTTAGATATGAAAGCAATATTTGCAATATATTGCAATTGCGTTCTAGCTTGGACACCACTCTTTATTTCTCCAATAATTTGCTCATGTGGATAATTAGGAACTTCTTTCCAAACCAGTGGAAGAGGAATATTTTCTTGAGAAGTACTTTCTATCAAAGGTTCTCCTTGAAGTATGACTTCTTCTCCTTCGCTTAAAGGTATAACCTGCTCACAATTTTTATCAAATGCAACATGTAAAGATTCTTCAATACAAGATGTTCTTTTATTAAAAACACGATAAGCTTTGCTTCTAGAAGAATACCTAAGAAATATTGCTTCATCTGATTTTGAATCAAACTTATCAAGATTATCTTTGGTATTTGACAAGAAGCATTTACTACCAAAAATTTTGAAATATGAGATCTTTGGTATACAATCATAATACAATTCAAAACATGTTTTATGTAAGATTGGTCGAATAGGAATACAGTTTAAAAGATAACATGTTGTATTTACTGCTTCAGCCTAAAAGTATTTTGGTAACTTTTTATCTTGAAGCATGGTTCTAACACATTCTTGCAAAGTTCTATTCCGTCTTTCAACAACTCCATTTTGTGGAGCCACTCTAGGAAAAGCAAAGTTGTGAGATATACCATGTAAATTACAAAACTTTAGAAAATATTCATTTTCAAATTTACCACCATGATCACTACGAATTTTAATAATAGATGTAGATTTTTCATTTATAATTATTCTACAAAGTTTAGAAAATTCAGAAAAAACATCATTTTTGCTTTTTAGAAAAATCACCCAAATAAATCAAGAATAATCATCTATTATAACAAAAGCATACTTGCTACCATTCAAACTTTGAATTCTAGATGGTCCAAATAGATCTAAATGTAAAAGTTCGAGAGGACGTTTTGTTGAAACTATATCTTTTGCTTTGAAAGAACTCTTGATTTGTTTACCCATTTCGTAAGTATCACATAAGTGATCGTTCCTATATGATATTCTAGGTAGGCCTCTAAGAAGATCATTCTTGGATAACTTAGAAATTAATTTAAAGTTAACATGTCCAAGTCTCTTATGCCATAACCATTGAATTTCATTTGAAGTGATAAGACATTTTTCATTAAAAGTGGGTAACTCATCTAGATAAAGTTCATATACATTATTCATTCTTTTACCTTTAAAAATGATCTTTTTAGATTAAAAATAAGAAATTAAACATAAATCATGTTCAAAAGAAATGAGAAAACCTTTATCACATAATTGACTAATGGATAATAAATTATGCAATAAACCATATACTAAAAAAACATTTTTATCAAGGGAAATTTTGGATTACCAATGTTACCAATACCGATTACTTTTCCCTTGTTATTGTCACCAAAGGTGACGGTTCTTCCATCCTTACTTTGGAGGGTGGAAAATAACTTCGACCTTCCAGTCATATGTTTAGAACAACCGCTATCCAAGATCCATTTTCTCCTTATTTTGTGTACCTACAACAAAATTGGAAGACAAAGCATTTGACCCTTTTCTATTTTTGGGTTCATGAGAGCTAGTCTTAGGAACCCATATCCATTTAGATTTCGGTTTCCTTTGAGAATAAATATTCTTTCTATAAAGAGATTTAGCATTTCTAGAGTAATCATGTCTAGGCTTATAAGCTTTATAAGTACCATGATTAGATGCATTTTTATTATAACTAGAAATTTGAGTTCTTCTAACAAATGATTGAGAATTTTGACTTTGATTCTTTACCACATAATTTGGTCTGTTTTAAGTATCAAAGAAGTTATATCTCAATCCGGTTTTGTTAACCGAGCATCCTTGAGAACCAAGAAGTCTTTCTAGATTTTCTTATTCATTAGTGAATTTGGTTACTATAGAAAGAAGATCATTTGATTTTTCTTTTAGACTTGTTATTTCTTCTTGTAAGATATTGGTTCTAATTCCAATTTCTTTTATCTCAGATGCTTGACAAGAGTTTTCCTTCTTGAGATCTTCTATCTCTTGAAGTAACACTTTGTTTTGAAAGTCAAGAGTTGAATTTCAATTTTTAACTCTTTTTTTTTATAACTTAGACTCTTAAATTTAGCATATAAATCATTAAATGCTTCTAATAAGTCATCATACTCATATTAACTTACCGAGTCTTCTTGTGCTACAAAGCACATATTGGTGACTTCTTCATTTGATTTTTCATCGGAAGAGGAGTCACTATCATCCCAACTTGCTTGAAATGCCTTTTTCTTCTTGAATTAGTCATTGAGCTTGATTTTGAGAAGAGGAGAATCTTTCTTGATGTGTCCTGCCTTTTTGCAGTCAAAGCACTTGACTTCATTAGGATTAGAAGAATCAGTTTTCTTTACCTTCCTTTGAAATCTTTCATTTTTTATGAATCTTTTGAATTGCCTAGTGATGAGGGCAATATCTTCATCTTCTTTTGAATCTTAAGAGTCAGAAGTGACCTTGAAAGCAAGAGATTTCTTTTTGGGTTCTTTTTCTTGTCTATCATGAAGTTGGACTTCATATGCCATTAAGTTGCCAACCAAATCTTCAAGAGAAAGCGTGTTTAAATCATTTACTTCCTCTATTGCATTGTTTTTTTTTCATTCAGGAGTTAAACACCTTAGAATTTTTCTAACTAAATCCACTTGTGAATATTCTTTTCCAAGAAATTTTAGAGTGTTAGTAATATCGGTCATTCTTGTTACCATGTCCGATATAGACTCATTTTGCTTCATTTTAAATAACTCAAACTTATGAACTAAAGAGGCAATTTTAGATTCATTTACCTTTGACGTACCTTCATGAGTAACGAGAAGAGTATGCCAAATTTCATTTGTTGTGGAACATTGAGAGATGTGATTGAACTCTACCTTGTCAACGACACAATACATCGCATTCATGGCTTTGGCATTGAGTGAAGCAGTTTTCTTTTCTTCATCGGTCCATAGGCTGAAACCAGTTGATGGTGTTTGGTACTTTTCTGAAATAACTCTCCAAATTTCAAGATCCATAGATTGTAGGAATATAGTCATTCTTACTTTCCAATATCCATAGTTTGTTCCATCGAAGAGAGGAGGACGAACTGAAGAGCAACCTTCTTTGTACTGAGAAGATGTTGTTATGCTAGATGATGGTAAGATCAAAATATAGCAAACCTGCTATGATACCAAATGAAAGTGTTGTAGGATCGAGGCAACGAGCACTAGAGGAGGGGTGAATAATGCTTTTAAATATCGTCTTTGGAATTTTTAAGAATTTTGAGATTCGCAAAGCAATCACACAAAGAACACAAGAATTTATCCTGGTTCGGTCTTTCTGACCTACATCCAGTCCCAAGCAAAACCCGCTTGAGATTTTCACTATCAACCTTGTTTAACCACAAGAATATACAGACCAAATTCAGTCCCACTTTCAGTAACAAACCTACTGAAAGCAAACAACTCCATTAAACCATGAAGTTTTTCCCTTTACAGAAAAATATAAGTAAGCAACTTACAATCAACCTACGATCCCTTCTTATGAATGTAAATGAAATGCAATTGACTTTTAGGTTGTTGAAATACTCAACTCATGAATTCAATGTCTCTCAAAAGAATTTGAGTGAAAAACTAGAGTGAAAATATCAAGTAAGTGAGAAAATGAATACATGAATGAATAGGAGTGAAAAGCAAAGAATAATTCAATGTAATTCGATTGGATTTGATTTAATTTGATGTTTTTGAGTGTGGAATGTACTCATATTTATTGTTGAAAGATTTCATACGTTGAGGGTATGAAAGGGTGTCAAAATAGTCCATTTTGAACGATCAAAACGTTTAAAAAATGAAAAGACACACCTTTTAAAAGTTTCAGGAAAAATGGTAAAATTAATCGACTGGAAAAATAGTTAGTCGACTGAAATCAAATATTAGCAGACTGACAGTTATCGTCGGTCGACTAACGCGTTTATCATAGCCGTTTGAAAATCTGAAGTTTTGAAACTTAGTTGACTAAAGAAAAAGTTAGTCGATTGATAATATCATCAGTAGACTAAAAAATCTTTCAGTAGACTGCTGCTAAATTTTTCTGAAAACACACGTTATGTCCGGTCGACTGATAAAACCTTCAGTCGACTGCTGCTAAATTTTCTAAAAACACACATTATGTACGGTCGATTGATAAAACCTTCAGTCGACTGCTGCTAAAGTTTTCAGAAAACAGGCATTTTGTCCGGTCGACTAATAAAACCTTCAGTCGACTAATTCAGAAAATTGATATTTTTGTTTTGAAAATTTGGCGCGAAAAAGTTGGTCGACTGGTGAGTCTATTGGTTGACTAATAAACATGAAAAATTAAGTAAAGAGTTTTCTAAAATGATTTTCATGAAGGGTTCTTTTAGAAAAGTTTTTCTAAAGACTTTTTAGGTGAAATGCAATCGAAATATACACTCTAAGTAAGGCTCTTACAAGAATTTAAGATATTTAATGAATTTTATATTTGCACACTAGTCTTCATAGATTCTTCAATTCTTGTCATCTTTCTTCATTGCCTTAGCTGAAATGCAGTTGATTTACTTGTTCATCATCAAAACCTTATACTTGAAGTATCATGTACAGCTTCATTGTCGTAACAGAGGAGAACCAGGATGTTGTTGTGCAAACAAAGGCTATAGTGAAGAAAGACATTTAATTGCACATCATGATGAAGTGGAGCACCAGATGGTCAATTGAGTGGTCCGACAATTTGGTTATGTTCAACAATGAATCGATCGCCCTAGCGCAGTTAGCAAAAATATCTCGATGACAATTAAGGATAAGTCAAAGGATTACCCCATCCTATTCCAATTAGAACTTGCAGTCTGACATGAGGGCAGCCAAGACATATGCTTGTCCTCTATGGTAATTGTCGATAATAACGATTATGTAGCTTATTATCATGATGCAAGCAATCCCTCCTAAAAGAGAGTCGAGGAGGAGGAAGAGAAGGAGGAGGAGAAGGAACAGAAGGACAAAGAAGAAGAGGAGAAGGAGGAGTATAGCTAAAAGCACAAAAAAATGCAAGTAGAGCAGATACTCAGTTAGCTCTTGTACTGGCAAAGATCAGGCAACTGAAGTATACACTTGCTGCAAAGGAGGCCTAAATTAGTGTGTTGAATGAAACACTTGTTATAGGATATGAAGGAAAATGCTTAATGGTATGCATTTCTGAAGTTTTTTTGAGATCTCACCATAAAAGATCAACCACCCCCTCATAGAGGCTGTGGTGAAGTTTTGGGATCCAAAAACCAACACCTTTCGATTTGAATATATAGAGATAACCATCATGTTGGAGGGCGTGGCATGAATCACCATATTAAAGTGTCACAGGGTACCTATGAGTGGTCAACGGTAGAGAAATCATAAGTAGTTGGCTACCATAGTTTTGAGAATGATGGATGGTGTCTTCGAAGGAGAAATGCTAAAGTTAGCATGGTTGAGGAATTACCATGACCCCACAGTGATAAGGAGGTTGAAAGACAAACTATCATGTACTGGAGGGAAGGTCGGTAGTACTGGGAGAAGGATTTGAGAGCATTCTTGCTCTATTTCTTCGACACATGCCTATTCCTTGACAGCAGTGGAAAGTTGATTCATAGTTCTTATGTTAATCTAGTGGCAATCTTTGATTGCTTCGACGAATACGCATGGGGCACAACTACACTTGCACACCTTTATGCCTCTTTGAATAAAGTGAATGCTGAAAAAGTAAACTTAATCAACATGTTGGTCTTGTTAGAGGTAGTTACTCCTTTATTATACTTAAACAGTTTTTAAGCTAAAATATTTTTTATATAATTTACCATGTTGGCCGTGTTTTATATTTTTTTATATAATTTAGCATGTTATTATGTGTTAATCCTTTTGGTTATGAGAGCACGTATTTGTTGGAAGGCTCCTGAGAGGTTTGATTGTCCATGAATTTTTACGTTTTGCAATGTGAAGATGAAATACCAACGAAGATGTACCTTATGGAAGGATGTCTAGTCATCATATGGGTTGTGACCTTCAAGAAATTGCAAAAGCTAACCAAGGCAAATATATGTATATTTTTTTGTTAACATGTCATATGTGTTTTGAAGTAATGTAATATAAGACAAACCATGAATGAAACTTCATTACGTAGGTAAAGTGGTGCCCCTATGAAGATGCGGGTGACGAGGAGGAGAACCAGAATGTCGTTGTGAAACCAAAGGTTATGGCAAGGAAGGATGTTTGGTTGCATAACATGAATGATGTGAAGTAACTCAGGTATTTGCGCAATTTCTCAGTTCGAGTTAAAAAAAAATTTATAGATTTTTTATGTGAATTTAGAAATTTTTTATGCGAAGTAACTCAAGTATTTGCGATGTTTGGAGGTTAGAGTTTAAAAGAAAGTTTGCTCACACATATTTTATGTGACATTATTATATTTTTTATGCAAGGTAACTCAAATATTTGCAAGGTTTGTCGGTTCGAGTTAAAAAAATCATAGATTTTTTATATGATGTTGTTACATTTTTTATGCAAGGTAACTTAATTATTTGTGATGTTTGTCGGTTATAGTGAAAAAAAATTATACATTTTTTATGCGACGTTATTACATTTTTTATAAGAGGTAACTAAAGTATTTGCAATGTTTGTCAGTTCAAGTTAAAAAGAAATTCATAAATGTTTTATGTCGTTATTATATTTTTTATGCAAGGTGATTCAAATATTTGTGATTTGTCGATTCGAGTTAAAAATAAAATTTGCAAATTTTTTATGCAACGTTATTACATTTTTTATTCAAGGTAACTCAAGTATTTGTGATGTTTGTCAGTTTGAGTTAAAAAAAATTATAAATTTTTTATGCGACAATATTACATTTTTTATGTGAGGTAACTAAAGTATTTGTGATGTTTGTTAATTCGAGTTAAAAAATAATAATTTTTTATGTGAATTTAGAATTTTTTATGCGAAGTAACTCAAGTATTTGCGGTGTTTGTCGGTTTCAGTTTAAAAAAAAAGTTTGCTCACACTTATTTTATGCAAATTTAATAATTTTTTAATACGTGATAACTCAAGTATTTACTGAGGTTGGAGTTTTTGGTGGAAATGGAGAAAATTCACATATGAAAGAAATTCACACAAAAAATGATAGATGTGAGGGCTAAAAAGGTCATAAAAATAACATTTTTTGTGACTTTTAAATGCAGAAGAATTTGACAAATTTAAAAGCATTTAAGAAAACCTATCATTTTTGTCCTACAGTACGTTCATTTTTTGTTTCATATACATATAGCCAATATTTTAAAAACACAGTGATCTTAAAACAATGTTTGTCAAAACCCGATTCTATCTCCCACGTAACATCATATTTTCAAAATATCTTTTTTTACCTTAGAAATGCACAATTCCATCGTGATATTGAAAAACAAAAATTTATGTATTTTATACCAATATTTTCTCAAGATTTTGCCTAAAAACTTTTAATATAACACAAGATTTCCCGAGGTTATATCGATAACGAGAGTTGTGAAGCTATTTTTACCTAATCATTAAAACCTCTCTTCACTTTGTATTTACAAAATACAACAATTTTTTTTACGAAAAAGTAGACCCTGCCTGAGTGAGGAAGTCATATGACGAAGGGGATGACAGATGATGAGTGGTGAAACCGTATCGAGTCATGTGGCTCAAATTAAAAACAGGCTCATCTGATCATAGAAAGCCATAAACATCTCTCTGACCTCGATTCTTTCACACAAATTGTAAATGGAATATGCATCCCTACTTGCCTTTTGTACATCCTGCCAACCACGGTATCCTTCATTTTGCCGTGTTTCTAGCCTTATAAGAGGCAGCCAACTCTCAAATAGAGTTAGCAATATCAGTTCCAACGAAACACGAACAATTTGATCCTGATGAACTTGTACTAATCGGTAGACAAGTTGATGAAGAGGGAGACTCTTCGAGACTATTTGAACCGACAGCCAGTTCAGGTGACGGGAAGAAGTGCCATTGAATCTTTTGACTCTTTCATATCGCTTCTTCATTCAGAATTAAGAGGCAAATCTCAACGTTGCTTGCCTTCAATAGACGTGATGACAAACACAAACACGGAAACCCTATGTAGTCAACAGGAACAACACTGGGAACAACCAATCTGCAGACCAGAGTTTGTGGTATCATATAACCAAACTTTTGAACAAGGAAAGCATGGGATGATGTGTGAGTTTCAGATTTGTTGATCATACCCTTCTCTTACAGGAGATGAGGCTATCTGCACAAGTCCCTGGCATAGTCCTCCAGCACCCACAACCCCATGGCTCAAGTATCTGAACTGTATGAAAACTTCATCAGTAAAATCTCTGCACATCCCAAACACCTCAATATGCAATGCATATTTGCTTATAATGAACTGGCCATACAATTATCCAAACTCCAAAGTGCCAAACAGCGAGTGCTAGCATAAGATTTGGGCCATTTGACAAATGTTTTAATCTTTTTACCCTTCCTTTCCAGTGAACATGACTCCTTCATAGTTCATACACATGAAAGACAATGTGGGTCCTCGCTCTAGATGCAAAGGCAAACAGCTCAAAGTCCCACTTAGGTTCAGTATACATAGACCAACTCAACTGGCCAACAGCAAAATAACAGAAATAACAATGAATAGCAATAAATGAACAATACACTGCAATTATCCAAACATTCCAGTGTCGATTTACCAAAAAAAACAATATCATAATTGACACTAGGTTTTCACTAATATGTACAAGAAAAGGTCTACAAGTACAATAAAAACTCCTCTAATACAAATATCAACATCGAAGCCTTATGGCAGATGATATTTGGGCTAACAGTGTGTTCGACAACAAATATTTAGGAAATCAATGTGGATCGGTTCCATAAGCAGTAAAATCAACGCCATCATTGTTGCTAGCATCATGATCCTGACTGTCATAGACGAAATAACTTCCACCACTACCACACTAATCATCATAGTAATAATCATGGTTAGCCCCACCAAGAACATTATCATCACCACCAATGTCAAATTCAACTTGGGGTTCATTCATCAACTACAACAGTACTGTGATCATCAAAACCATTATCATTATCATCATCATCATCACCATGAACATCATTATCTGTCAAAGAAAATAGCAGAGAAATCAAGGTAACAACAACAGGGAAACAAATGGAAAGTAATAAGCATGCACATAATCATATCATTAACTAGCAATCCTTACTCTCCTATATGTTAAAAAGCAAAATGGTAAGAGAATACACAGATGATGAATATATTTAATACCACAAACGGCTAAACTGCACTTCTTATACAATCATCATTATGGTGTTACATATTGAATAAAATGTTAACAAAAATTTTTTGGCTTTCCAAAAGAAAACACCCGATGGTTGATAAACAAAAGCAGACATATGGATATCTGATTTAAGTCTACAAACAAACGCAAGAATTATAATAGTAAGATCTATTGAAAACACCCAATGACTGACAAACAAACGCGGGCATGTGAATATCAGGTTCAAGTCTGTAAACAGAAGTAACATTTGTAACAGTAAGATCTATTGTTTGTTTCCTTGCATTTTATAGGAACTATATATCAGCATATATACCATCAAGACGGATAATTGTCACTCATTTCTGATCTAAGTTAAACCTTACCATTTCTGTTCGATGAAACAATCGGTAGACACCCAATTATAATTGTGGGGGTTACCACAGCAAAATTATCTCTGTTCCCACTTTTTTTCCATAAGGGCCTGTCATTATTCACTATTGAGTGACTGACTGAGCAATGAAATCTCATCGCGAATATGGTCTGTATACAGAGTATCTCCAGACGCTCTACGAACCGTAATTATGATCACATCAAAACAAAGGAAAACAATGCACAAATAAAAACCATGAAATCAAGAGCAAGCTTCACCTGCATCGCTTTCAACCCCAACTGTCCTTAAGCAAGCGAGACTCTCAATGTACAGATTGAATACAGGATTCTGCAGATCCTCAGCAACTTTAGGCTTCACGGGTCGGAACAGCTTGAGGTGGGGATGGTAGGAGAGAGTGAATATCTCCTCATATGGTTCACGTACTGAAGGAATTCCATGAACCAGAAATAGAATCTCTTCATCATTGACAGTCCCCAAGTACATCGTATACATCATTTGGAAACTCACTGCCTTGTGAAGGAACTCACACTCAACACTGTGATCTTTTATCCAAACCGAAGTTGCGTAGTCCTTCAACATCCACAATTCCATCGTCAGGCTTGCAACATCGAAATGAAGCAAACACAGGGACCCTCGAAATTCTGCCAGGAAGTCGAAATCATTGTCCAGATGCGAGCATCCCGGAGGCTGTATGTTCCGAAACCTCTCCTCCCTGATATCAAAAGCCACGATCAACACTGGCGAACCTTCAACGACACGGCCGGTTTTTCTGTACGTGTTGGGATAGAAAATCCAGTGAACAGCCCCATTAACAGAAGGCCTCGCGAACAACGACCGGAACGGATCATACACTCCATACGCTCCGTCGAGCTCTCGCCACGAGACGTCGGCGCCAATGACGAAGATCTCGCACCTGAAACGGGCGCCCATGGATTCGATGAGGAGCAACTTATACATGCCGGAGGCAGAGTCGTGAACAATTTGGCAGAATTCCGGATGGGCCAGTCCAGATTTCGGAAGCCTTATGCTCCTTCGCGTGGCTGGGTTGATGATCTGGTAAATTCGGGGACTTGATGGGGTTACGAGGGAGGGGTCGCTCCCCAAACAGCAGATGCCGTCGCACCAGGATAAGATGGAGGGGCAATCATCGTAAACCTCGCTTGATGGTGGCGTCGGAACGGGCTGCCAGAGTGTTTCCTTCTCCACGCGGAAGAGGGGATTGTTGGTATCGAAGAAACGGAGTTCCTCGTCCATTTCAATGACAAAAGAGGGCTCCTGATTCTGCTTAGCCCGAAGGAGGTGGGTCTCCACGAAGTCTTTGGAGTCGATTAGGGAGCACCAACCTCTGCAAACCAGCCTGAATCTGAGGAGGGAACTCACGGGAAGCCTCGAGAGGATGGCTGCGGTGACGTCGTTTGGGATGATAAGTAAAGGGGAAGAAGAAGGGTCCTCTCGCTCCATTGTGATTTGCGACCCCCTCCTCCTCCTCCTCCTCCTGTTCCTATTTCATTCCCCTGTGCGGCTATTTCTGGTGCGTTGCTCTCTTTTTCGTAGCTTTAATTCGGGCGGTTGTTCAGATTTAAATTCGGGGTTTTTCCTGATAATGACGTATTATGATGTGTTTTAAATATGTACCACAGAGAGTGGCCGCATCATCTTGAGATTTTTTTAATAGCTTCCTTGTCAAGATTTTCTAGTGCCAGATTTTTTGTGTCATTGCTGTGAGCAACAGAGAATTCAGTAGCGAATGACAAAATTCTTGTGATTCTGATTTTTTGTTTTTCAAAATTGAGATGGTACTTAACGAATATATTTTGGAATGCAAAGTTAGTTTTTACCGAGTCAGAATCGGGTGCAATCACATGGCACAAAACTTGTGCATTAAACACCTGATTGCCCTCCATCAGACCTTGGGCCCACAACTGACAGGCCCTGTCCCAATCTGGAGGGTGAGGGTGAGGGTGATCAGGTGTGAAGGCTGTAGTCATGTCCACAATTTTCCCTCAAAATGACAAAACATTCGTATCACAGTCATTTCAAAATTAATTTATTTTACCGTTTTATTTTTGTAAAAAGACTGAAGCTATGCACTCTTATACAAACCGTTCAACCATAGTGACAAAAGTTAAAAACTGCAAAATATTGTTTTTCAAAAAACTTGAGAGAATTTGAAATTTTTTCATAAATCTTGCATTTTTTGGTAAAATCTCGATGATAAAAAATAAATTTAAAAGTATATAAAAAATAAATTTTATAAAAAAAAATATTAATAAATATTATTTAAAAATAAAAGCACATGATCTTTTCACAATAAATAGCCCGTTTAAAACGTAAATATCGCATTTAAATCACGGTATTTATGCTTTTTTCATAAATCTTGCAATATTTTGAAAATCTCATGAGAAATTGCCGTTTTAAACTTTCATGTAATTTCTAGTGATATTATCACAAGATTTTTCATAAACGTCGCTATATTTGTCACTATGCGTCCAACCATAATTACCAGAAAGTGAAATGGACACCTCCAAGTGAGGCATGAAGCAAAAGCAGGGAAAATAGTGTTAAAAGGTAGCATGAATTTTCAAGTAAGATTTATTTTGAAAACATATGAAAAATAAAAAGAATGTGAAGGGGAAAGCGTTTAAGAAGTGAATGAGAAGCAAGCTTTACACAAATGAGAAATGAGCTTCCTTAACACTTTTTTTTTTGGGGAAATTTCTACGAATGGCGCTCTCCGTTTTGAAAGTGTGCTAATGCACTTAAGAAATTATGGGTTCAATATATATATATATATATATATATATATATATATATATATATATATATATATATATATATATATATATATATATATATATATATATATATATATATATATAACGAAAGAAAATTCAGTTTGTGCACGGAATTTATTGGCATAAAACCTCAAGCCTTCTCTAACATGAAAGACTACACTATATAGTTACCAAAAAACTAAGCATAAAGTAAAAGTAGAGAAGCCAGCCTTAAAAGTAGTATGAAGTGGAAAGCAGGATATGGCTATTAAGCAATTATGCTAGGGCAAGAGAGAATGAAAAGCAAACACATAGAAAGCAATATGAAGGGCGAGTAAAAGTAATTAAAAAATAATGCAAACACAAATATAAAACCAATATGCCTGAACTGACCCATACCTGACCCAACTATAAACCTGAACTGACCCGACCCGTATCTGAACCCCCTTCATACCCTATCCATATGAAAGTTTCTAATTGGTAAATATTATATATTCAATTAAACATTGAAGATGTTGATAAACTTAGGATTAATATGCACTGCATTTTTTTCTTTAAAAAAGAATGCATTGCATTTTAGTAATCTAAACTTTAATTTATTTTTGCATATATTTTTCATTGTCCTTGTTCTATGAAAATTGTCACATTGAAGTGAATCCTAGAATAATACTAGAGAATTCATTGAATTTACATTTTGAATATGATATAGCATTGTTTTTTTTTTTCAACGTAAAATAATTGGTTGGAGCAGATATTCTTTTTTATATTCAAATTTTGACATTAATTAGAATAATTATTAAGCTTCTATTTTGTTAGCATATAATCTTCTTAATAAACAGTTAATTTCATTAATTTACATATTTTTTATTGACCGGTAATTAGGTCAGGAATACCAATCACATCAAAACTACGAGTTGAAACCCGAACCATTAATACCTGAACCCGTTAGCCTATATGAGGCTACTTTTTTCAGCCATACTCAAACCCGAACCTGACCCGAAACAAAAATGGGTATACTAAAAACCCAATGAGGTTATACCCGACCCTATGCATATCGGAACCTGTTAAATCATATGGGTCCACAATTGAGGTTTGGATCTTACTTTTAGATCCAATTCAAAATCGAGTCTGATAAGACCTGACCCGAACCCGACCTGGTTACACCCTAAGTAGGGAGATATCCCCCTACCAGAACTTCACTTCATTCTGTCAGGCGAAGTAAGCAGCTCTCTAGGGGCGAAGGGTTCACCATGGTTTTATGCCACTAAGATAACGACGGTAAGTACAGCAGGCAAAGTCCAACGCTACCAGGTCTGTAATTCTGAGGGCAGTTTCTCCCACATCAAAAAAAAATAATAAGATAAAGAAAAAATGACCGAGATCCAACTAACTTTGAGCAAGAATTTCACATTTTAATGAGACCACTGAAAACTTGCATCCATGCATTATGGATTTGGTAGCTTTTTGAAGAGTACAACAATTTTATTTTTTTAAAAGGCAAGCTTACCAGTTCAGTTATTCATAGTACCATTGGATTTTGAACTTGCAACGTCTCACCACAAGGAGACGTGCACTGACAGCTCGTACCAATCACGCTGAGCACCCGTTGGATCGAGAGTACAATAATTGCAATATAGAATGTATGCCCTTCAACGGCTTCTGCTTGAATGGAGTTTAAGCGCGAAGAGGATCATCATATGTTATCAAATTTGAATCCCTGCAAACCAGTCTGTCTTGGTGAATTTATTTAGATGCACGCTGCAGATCCCCATATTCTTTTCAATGCTCCAAAACCTGATATTCCTTACACCAGATGCATCGATGCAACAATGAGATAGACATTGAAGACGGGCATGAGCCATTGGTCCGGCGGCGACCGTAGGTATAGCAGGCTGATTCAGCGCGACTAGGTCTTCATGCTGGGTGTGGTTTCTTCGAGTTATAAAATACAAACAAAATGGGCATGAAGGTGTTAAACAATTTTGTTACAATAATATAAGAGGTGACAGAATTTATATGAATTCTATTCAATACCCATAAAATGCTTTGTCATTTGCCAAAAAGATACAGAGAAAAGTTTTTTGTCATTACCCTTGCTTATCCTTTTATAAGATGTAAATTAAGATAAGACAAAACAAATTTACTTAATCCCTTCTTAAATGCCATTTACACTTTTTTTTTTTTAAATTTTAACAGTTGTAATAAAGATATAAAAATAACTTTCCTTCTCTCTCTCTCCGCTTGAGTAAAAAAATGGGCACGATGATACTTTTGGTTAATTTGAAATGTAATATCTGCTTTCACAATCTGCTTAATGGCATGTTCTTTTATTTTTATTTTAACAATTATGTGACTTGTTTTTTTAACCCTTTTTTGTCTTAATAAAAAATTTAGGCTATGTTTGGGAGCCTTTTGTTGAAAAAATAAACAAGGTTTCCATGTGTTGCCAAACATGGAGTTGCGATACTAGCTTATTGTAGATTTCTAATGATTTTTAACATTTCCATGAAACTGGTATTGGCTCACCCATATTTGACTATAACTGCATGTTCAAAACATCCAGGCCAGCCCGTGCGCAATATCTGCCTAAATCAGAAGTCAGAACCCACTTGATGGAAATATGTGTAAAAAAAGAAACAATGGCTGTAGATCACTCGGCATGAGTTTTTTTTTTTTTCACCCGAAGAACGGGTGTTTGGACTCAAAGACTTGATGGTGCTTGCTCAGCCTGCCATACCTATGATCGTCAGCCCAGAGGCCTAAAAGATGCATGTTCGCCCGAATAGAACCTCGACCGCCTGTCCCCCCACCCCACTATGCCAAAACCCCTCGGGGTTAGATACTTAGCATGAGTTCACTGGCATAGAAGCAAAAGATATAAAGATGAATGTAAAAATTAGGAAAAAGAAGCTGAAATATTTTTTCCCTAGAAATAAAGAAACATGGATTTTATGCTATACCTAAAAAATGAGAAGATGAATTAGTCAAATCATGGCACATTTTATGCAATGGCAAATCTCACACGGTGAAGAAAGAAGAAAGAAACCAAGCTTTTTTTCTTTCCTTCTTATATACACCTTCCCCCTCAATTACAGGCAAGAAATTAACAAGGCTAGTAAAAATGCTAATATGCTCTCTCAATCTAAGAATGTCTCCATAATACTTTTGAGTACATTCAAGACTCTGGCCCCTTGCAGCGACAGCATGATGCTGATGTATTACATTCTTGGCAATGTTGCTGTTCAAACCTCGAGTGCCTGCCTTTGGATTGTCCATATTACCCCAGAAGCATACTAATTTCTCCATTCAGGAAGGAGCTAAGGAATGTCAGAAATGACATAATATATGGTAGTTCCCTAAAAAAAATACATAATATATGGTAGAAAAATGTTGTATTGTATGAGGAAATATATAAATGGAAATTGACCCAATCCACATCCCCCGTGTAGTTTAAGTAATCATTCAATGAGAATTGTCTTCTTAGTTTATGGGGAACAATCCATAGACTGCCAAGGTAATCATCATACTAATACTAATGAGCATGACTACCTCCACCAAAACTGCCATCATCACCACCAAGATCTATGACTTCATCTCCAGCTTCCTATACAACATTACCTGCCATGATCATCATAATCATGACCAACATCATTATCTGTCGAAGAAAAGAAAAGCCAAAGCAAGATAAGAACGGCTAAAAAAAAAGCGTATATATACATCATCAACTAAGAATCCTTAATACTCCCATACGTTAAAGAGAAAATGCCTAAACATTATCAATCGATCAGCGTGGGACTAAACCCACAATAGCAGTGCATGCACTGAATAACCCAAATGCCTAAACGGGTGCTCCTATTCAATCACCAATATGCTGCTATATAACGTAATAAGGGAGAATCATGGAAGTAACATTTAAATTTCTGAACCAACAGGGGCTCACCTTGTCTGGTTAGAGCAGCTAGTGCAAGTCACCTTGTGTTGGGACGTTGCAAGTCCGAATCCCAATGGTATCATTGTATAACTGATAGGGGTCTGCCTCACCCCAGCTTGCCTTTAAAAATAAAACATTTAAATATCTGAATGCATGTGTAAACCCTTAGCAAAATAAAGTTCACCTGCATGTTTTTCAACCCCAATCATCTTTACGCAGGCCAGGCTCTCAATGTATAAATTCAATACAGGAGCCAGGTGCGGATTCTCCTCAACCTCAGGCATGACGTTTCGGAACAAATTGAGGCCGAGACGTTAAGAGAGGGTGAATACATGATTAAGTTCAAGCATTGTGTCCCCCAACTTCACCAGAAATAGAATCTCTTCATCATTAACGGTCCCCAAATAACTACTCGTCACGAAGAAACCAAAAGTATACATGCTGCAGCAATCGGCTATATGGTGGATCAATTCACACTCAGCACAGTGATCTCTGATCCAAACCGAAATCTCGTAGTCCTTCAACACCCAGAATTCCATCTTTCGACCTGCAACATCGAAATGAAGCAAACACAGTGACCATTCAAATTCCGCCAGAAAGTCTTAAGTCCTCGCTGAGAGAGAAGCACTTGGGAAACGGTATAGTCCGGAACCTCTCCTCCCTGATGTCAAAAACCACAATCCGCACCCGCGAACCTTCAACGACAGGGGAGATTCTTCTGTACCAATTGGGAAAGAAGAACCAGTGGATTGCCCCATTAGCGGAAGGCCTCGCGACCACCCGCGTGTAAGAACCATACCCTCCTTCAAGCCTTCGCCATAAGACGTCGGCACCAATGGTAAAGAACCTTCATGCTCCATTGCGGCACCCCTTCCCTTTGCTGAGCTCCTTCCTTCCCTTCCCCTTCTCTGTTCTTTATTGCCTTTTGCTCTCCTCAATTATGGTATTCTCAAAATGTTGAGGATTTTTTGAACCACCCCAATACATGTTGATATTTTCTTGAACTTTTATCCATGGTTCCATCCACTGCACCAAACTCCTTGGGGTCTTCTGTAAGTCCAGTTGGTGTAAGACTTTGTGCGGATCCAAGTCAGGAAGGAATACGTAGCTGATGATGGGTTGGTTGTGGGTTAAGTTGGGTTGGACCGCATCCTTCTTAGTTAAGTTGGATATGGTGTGAAAGCAAAGAGAAAGGAACAAAAGATTTGGACAGTTCTCCAGTAAATGATGGTAAAATAATGAGGCTTTTGTTTCACCCCGTTTTCTATGAAAATTCTCTACTTTCTTACCAAACAGCGGACAACCAACGCCCCCACGAGAATCATGCCCTGGTCCCAGATTGCAAAGGCAAACAGCTAGAACGCCCAAAATGGATCGTTGCTCCAAATGCAAAGGCAAACGACTCATTTGCCAACACCAAGTTTCACCGAAATAATAGCATTAACCACAAACGGACCGACACACAGATATCCCACTTAAGTGCTGCATAAATAAAACAAATAATGTCAGGAGGATACTCCCACGTACTCACGTGCCTAGGGATGTAAATGGTTCTGATTCGGAGCGGAAGTGGCCAATACCATATCCAATTAATCCTATGCATTTAAATTTGGATTGAGATTGGGATGCCAAAAAGCTCATACCAGATCCATTTTCTTATACATAAACGATAGGGGTGGCCATCTGGTTGGGCTGGCCCATTAACATGCTCGCAAGAGCCCGAGTGACCCGACAAAATATCAAGCTCTTAGATTTGATCAACAACTCTGCGAACCACCCAAAATTTAAATAGGATTGGGTGCAACTCAAGTCTTTTTTTTTTTTAATCTATAACTCAAAGAAACTGCAGCTGGCATGAAGACCTCATCGCACTGGCTCAGCCTGCCATACTTGTGGTCATCGTGCTAACAGCGTAAAAACTCTGAGGGTAAGACCCTTGCCCTTGGGCTTATGCTACGCAATGACTTGAGCAAAAGGGTGACACCTACCTATGAAAATAGTACCTTGATTGACCGTCAATCAGCCAAGGCCCCACCTCACTACACCAACCTCTCTTTGGGCGGCAACTCAAGTCTCTTGATTTTTAAAAAAATAGGGAAAGACCTTTTTATAAGCATTGGAGGAGGCTTTGCCTCGCCTCTTTCATTGTGTGGGACTAAAAAAACTTGTGATTTGTTTAATGTACTTCTTAAAAGGTAAAAGCTGGTCGTGGAGAGAGAGCCGAAAGTAATTCAACATTACCACTCATGAAGATCAACAAAATGTTGAACCCATGAACTGAACAAGAACAAAAGCCAAAACAAATAAAGAAAGCACAAGAGAAAATAACATTAGACAGATAAAATGGGCTCACGCCGGAGCCGCTAGCCCAGATCGCATAAACATCTAAGCTGCATACGCAAGATCGCATAAACATCTACCAAGATTTTATGCACCAGGTTTTGAATGTTAACTCGAATATGGCAAAAATGAGCATCATTTCGCGCCATCCAAACAAACCATCAAGAAGTAAGCAACCACATCCGCCAGATGAAGCTCCACCTCTTGTTGCGCCTAATACAAACAGGCCCCAAGATCAGATCTAGCGCAAAGGACTCCTCCTTAACAAATACTGGTGGTGGAGAGAGAGAGAGAGAGAGAGAGCATAAATTGCATTGCTAAGCATCTACTAAAAGAAACTGTACTTTTTAATTTTTTTGCATGCAAAGCATTATCAGCAAAAAACTTTAACCGTTTCCATCTAATACATGAATGAAAGTGAGAAGCTTCAGGATAATAGCCTTGTATCGAAGAGAAGACAAGGGACGGGCTCTCAACGTATAAATTCGATACCTCAGAATCTTCCTCAAATTGTTTCATGATGAACAGAACAGATTGAGGTCGGGACTGTAAGAGAAGATCAACATTTCATTCTCTCCATGACGTCGTGTATCCATGGTCTGGACAACAAACAGAATCTCCTCATCATTTACAGTCCCCAAGTACTTGGCACCTGTATAGCGGCGACTACCATAACAGCAGAATGCATTAGGTAGTCAACCATTATCTGCTGGAGCAATTTACACTCAACAGAGATTTTTCTGATCCAAATCGAATTCACGTAGTCCTCCAACACCCAGAATTTCATTTCATAGACAACACCATCGAAATGAATCAAGCACAGAGCCCGTAAAAATTACGCCAAGAAGTCGCAGCTCTTGTTGGAAGCTAAGAGAAGCCGTATCAAAACTGTATAGTCCGAAATTTCTCCTCCCTGATGTCAAAAGCCACAACCAGCACCGGCGAGCCTTGAAGGGCAGGGGCGATTCCTCTGTAATAACAGTGAAAGAAGATACAATGGATTAACCAATTAACGGAAGGCTTTGCGAACGACTGCGGGTGACAACCATACGCTCCTTCAAGCCTTCACCACGAGACATCGACGCCAATGGTGAAGATCTTGTAGTTAAATTAAGAGTCCCTGGATTTGACGACGGCAAGCAATTTAAAAAGACTGGAGGCGGGATTGCGAACGATTTGGCAGATTTGAGGATATCCAGAGCCGAGATGCGGAAGCTTCACGCTCTTCCGCGTTTCGGGGTTGGTGATCTCATAAAGAACAGGCCTTCATGAGTATGTCAGATTGTACAGGCCGTCGCACCAGGACAGGGTGAGCCCCTCAGTCCTTGAGGGTGAAATATCTGGAATAAATAGACTTGTTCGTCTTAGAAAAGTTTCAAAATATTCTGTTTTTAATGATGGTAAAAGTATTTATCTTTATAAAGTTTTGGGGCATTTATTGCTTTCCAAAAAAAGTGTCTTTGAAAGTATTTAATCCAATGTTTGAGAGGGAGAGAAAGCATGTGATTGTTTAGGGTTATTTTCATCTACTTTTTTAAAAGTTGGTTTTATGATAATTTAATCTCATTTATCAGTGTTGGCCTTCCTAAGTCTAAAAAACCTTTCATTTTTGTCCTCTTGGATAATCAATTTTCTGATTCTCAAGTTTTTCTTTTTTTAAAATATTTTTTTTTTGCTCTTGTTTGGCTTACAACATGTGGGAGGTCACCTAGTCTTACAAAGTAGTGATATGCTCTTGTAGTTCAAGCCTAATTATATCTTAGGAGCTCAGTTACGAACAACATACTGAGTTCACATCTTCAAAAATCTTAAAGTGGGGTGATTGAAGTTCTAAAGATAAAAATATTGAGAACATGCATCTAAGTTAGAGACCTCAATTTTTTCTCTAAATCTTGTTTTTTTAACAAGTGTTCTAATGGTTTGTCCCTTTCAACGATGACAGAGGAGAGATTATGCTTGGCCTGGCGGAGGTGCATCTTGATGAAGTCTTGGGAGTCGATGAGGATGCATCAATCCCTGCATACGAAACTGCAGCTGAGGAGGGGCTTCACGGGAAGCCTCGAGAGAATGTCCATGTTGAGGAACCTTGCTGATGTAGAGACCAAGGGAAGGGAAGAAGAAGAAGAACAAAACCGTGAATAAGAAGAACCCTCCTTATCCATTGCAATCATCTCCTCTTTCCATCCCTTGCTTGGATCTTTTTCTTCATGTTGCTCTCTTCTTACTCGGATCTTGCCATGGTTGACATTCTCTTGACTCGGTATCGGATACACAGCCACATACAACTCCGCGAGTCAAGAATTTGTATTTAATTTATTAAAAATAAATAATAATATATATAATATTTTATACAGAAATAGAAACTAACATATTAGATGTGATTCATTATATATATAGTAATAAACATAACTTCATATATATATATATATATATATATATATATATATATATATATATATATATATATATATATATATATATATGTTTTTTAAATATTAAAAAATAGCATTTCATTATTTGAAATTGAAAAACAATGTGTTATTTGCAAAATATTATAATGTACTTGATAAAGCATAAATATCATGTTATAATCATGATATTTTATATTCTAAACATAAAATTTTCAAAAATTATAGATAATTATATGTGAGTTAATTAGATGCATTAAAATAATGTTATATTGGTAAAATGACTATTTATTATTATTTTATTCTAAAATATTATCATTTAATTCTCTCTCTCTCAATCTTAAATGCTAATAAATTCTCATCCACCGGTACCAACACTTTTCATCCACTCAGTTCTCTCTCTCTTATAAAAGCTAATAAATTCTCATCCAAGAGTAGCAACACTTTCTCATCCACCGAGATCTCTCTCTCTTTGTGTCTCTTTTCAAATTTAGCTTTGAAAAATTAAAAGCTTTTAATGCTTTTAATTAATGCTTTGAATTTTAGCAAAAGATGTTTAATGCATTTACCACAACATGCTTTTAATTAATACATGATGATGTTTTATTCCCATGGTAGCTAAGACTCGGCCAGTCAATGATAGACTCAGCCGAGTTTTCGTCTTAACCCAGTTATACTACTATTTTAACTCGGTTAATTCAGGATCTGAGACAATTCGAAAGAGTCACGAGCCGAGTTTGACAATCATACTCCTTGCTTGGCATCCTGGGGCCCACACACAAGTGAGATGTTCGTGATGATTTATAATGTCATATACAATATGAGAATAAGTGCTCTGAGAGACCTATGAGTTGTATTCTGTGGTTCCAATCATCTCCTATTGCCACTTAATCTCTATTTTTGAATCAAATACAAAAATCTACCAAAATCCAAAGATATTATTGGACAAATCACAGGTCACAGCTCAATTATGTCAAGATTGGCTCTTGCTTTCCATGATCTCTATCTCATAAAAAAAAAAAGGAAAAGTTTCATTTTTGGGCCAACCTTTTACCTATAATTTCAAAAATGACCACACCTTTTTGAAATTTCAAATATGAGCCATACATTTCTTGAAAATAGTCAAATATAGACCTGAGCTCAACATTTATTATCTTGGAAAATGTGATTCCTTTTTTATTCCTTGCATTCTCCTTTGACAAATAAAAAATACTCATTCATCAACATAAAAAAAAAACAGTTTTAAGGATTGTTGCCCAAAGCGCCTCCCAAAGGGAGAAAGCACACTTCGAAAGTAAGAACCCTCATGCTTCCCCAAAGGAAGCATAGGGGAAACTCACTTATCAAATTGCTTTCCTTTCTCATCCCTTTTGTTTCTTACTCTATTTTTTTTATCTTCCCACTTGCTTTTTCCTTGTTTATCATGTTTTCATGTTAATATTTATTTTTTTGCTTCTCTAGCTTGTCACTTGTATCCTCTTTGTTTTCTTCCCACATGCTTCCACAATCACATTTAAAATGAATCTTGCTTTTGGCTTCATAGGACTTTTTAACCCTTGCTTCCTTGCTTCTGTTTCATGTATTACTTTTTTTTTATCCATTTCCCTTCCTTGTAACTATGGTTTAAACTCTAAATGATAAAGGTTACTATTATAATTTCACTTATGATTTAGCCTAAATTAAAGGAAAATGATTATTCATGCATGCAATTTCAAAACGGAAGACCCATTCAACAGTCAGTCGATATTAACAAGGGATTATCGAATGGAGGGAATGGCGTTCGCCTTGGGAAAGAGGGATTTCGTAGGCTCTAGCGCTGCAAAAGTCAGAAACTCTTCGTGAATTTTTTAGATTATGGGGGTACAGAATTCTAATTAATTGCACTTTATACGGCCATATATATATGATATGAGTTAATGACACCTAGCTGTTACAGTTTACTTTATCACTATACAATGTGGATCTTTTTTCGTTTGCTCACTTTTGGTGTCAAATTTTTGGCGTCATATAGGAATAAGTACATATACAAGATTAGGGGGTATCGTTGGAAAACTGTCTCACGATAATTAATTCCTAGGAAAAATAGGTTAATGACCTTATGGAGGAACTAAGCATGATATTTCCCAAGTGCAGTCCGTTGATCTCTCTCCCTCAGAGAAAGAAGAAAAAAGAATTTCCTACTGCTGCACATATTAGAAATGGACTGTGCGAACAAAAAGTATAGTCTGAGACATTTGAGGAGCCCATAAGAAAATATGGTCTGAGACATTTGAAAGCTCTGTATGAATGGTATCACGTCCAGAATCCAGAGTTTGTCCCAAGGGGCCTTCCGATCCTAATATGAAACTCGATAAGACGTGCGCCTGACCTGCCTCGAACAGTAAACCAGGCTGGGCTCAGGTCTGGATGAGAAAAAGGAAAAGAAAGATCGTTTCACAAAAATTTTCCGAGGAATCCCTCGACTTTCTGTCGCAAGCAAACGTGCCCTAAGTCTATTAAAGTCTATTTAGAAGAAGGGCTTTTCACTCAACTCAGAAAAGGGGGAATAACCTGAAAAAGAGAAGGCCCGTGGCTCCCGTCGCTCGGATCCATCGGTTTTCTTCTTCTCTGCCGGTCGGGCGGAAGACGACGACGATGGCGGCGACCGCACAGGAGACGGCGTCCAAGGGGCGAGGGGAAGGAGATATCGGACGTGGGGAGATCAGAAAAATAAAAGAAAACCTCAGATTCTAGGGTCTTCGTTTAAGGGGTTAAACCCACTTTCTCCATTGCAAAAGCCTTCAGCTTGGCACAGGACCCCGCTTACCACATGGGATACCGCCTCGGTGGTTTATCATGAGATTTTCCCTCGCTAAGAAATCCCCCTTCTGATAATTTCTCTAGTGCAAAAACTTTCTTTGAACAAGCATCCGTTTGTTTCATATAGTTTTAAATGGTAAAACACTAAGCTGACACCCTTTTGGCTTCCCATCTCTTCCCCTTCTATTGCTTTCTCACCATGGGTGAAAACATACATCCAAAGTGGACCCCAAATTTTCCTACCACCTTCCAATTCCTTCACTTCCTCCCATAAGAACTTTCATGGGAAGACCATGCTAGCAGGCTAAGATCAGTTTAAAATCAAGTTGCAGAGACAATCTGTAAGTAGAATATTTGCGAAGTTATTTTCCTTTTACCAGAGAAAAATTTTCAAACAAACAACAAAACCTGTTTACACACAAATGAAATAACATCAACCATAATAACAAATTTGTATGCAGGATGTCTACATACCTCTTGGATGCTACCATCCTCAATTTCTGCATTGAATAAACCTACCATGTTATCGTCGAGTTTTTCTTCCAGGTCGTCAATGTAAAGGATATCTGAACAAATCACAACCAAATAAGAAAGCGACATAACGACGATATACACAACTCGTCATATTTGAAATCCAAGCAACGCAAAGATTAATCAAGGTTACTTCAAACAACATTGCTGGTGATTCAGGAGTACACTGATGTAAGCTACCCAACTTATCTAATTAAGAGACAAAGCAAAGAGATAGCATCCAAAAAAACAGCGCATAAGAAAAAAATTCCAATTTTACAAGATTAAATATTACCCAGAAAAAGAGAAATAGTATAAATGATCAAAGTATAACCAAACATTCAAATAATTCATAATTAAAAAAAAAAGCAACAACCAAACTCAAATCACTTCATCAAAATAACGAAAAAAATGCATGAACAAATCTAAAATTTGGTGTGAAACTATCAAAATTAAATTGTTTTCATCTTAAATAACAAAATCAATGAACAACGCATCGTGAAATCTAAAAATATTCAAGTCGGTTTTTAACAATTAAAAACAAAAGCATAAAAAGAAATTAAACGATCAAAATCAACACCAATAACAAAATTTAACCATCATTTGAACAACAAAAAAATATATAAAACACGCAAGAATCAAAACAAAATTCATTACTAACACAACAGAATCAAACATAACCATGTTAAACAAAGAAAAAAAACCAAAATATTCCAACAACGAAACAGAGAAGCTAAAATAAGAAGCAATCCCATCAGAATCAGAACCAAACGAAGGAACATAAACCCTAACAAATTCAAGTATCGCGGAAGAGCGCAAATACATAACGCTAAGACTCCATCGGAAGAAGAAAGGGGAAAGATCCACACCTTTGGAACAGGTGAACCACGTGACGAGATCGCCGGCGAATTGCTCAAAATTTTCGCGGGAGCTCTGGCCGCCCCACTCGTTCTCGACCGCAAACCGCAGACACGTCCACCGGGAGAGGACGAGATGGACGGCCTCGGCGAAGAGCCGCAGAGATTCCGCCGAGAGCTTCGCAGAAGACCCGTGGCTCCCGTCGCTCGGATCCATCGGTTTTATTCTTCTCTGCCGGTCGGGCGGAAGACGACGACGATGGCGGCGACCGCACAGGGGACGGCGTCCAAGGGGCGAGGGGAAGGAGAGATCGGACGTGGGGAGATCAGAAAAATAAAAGAAAACCTCAGATTCTAGGGTCTTCGTTTAAGGGGTTAAACCCACTTTCTCCATTGCAAAAGCCTTCAGTTTGCTCTCCCTGGTCGGTTCTTTCTCCTCCTATAACTGTTGCTCTCTTCGTCTGTCCTCCCCCGTGGTTGCTTCCTTCCCTCCTGCAACTGTTGCTCTCCTGGGGCTTTATAATTATCGATGGGCATTGTAGGTTGGGTTAGTAATGTGTACCCGATCCGAACTCAAATTCTTAGGTACGACCAAGAAAAGTGCTGAACTCAATAATTATTCCTGTCGATTCGAACCTGACCCTAGCAATGTGTTGGCCGGATGTAGATTATGATTTTTGCTGACTACATGACTAGACCCGGCTTTTTTGCCAGATGCCCTACCTGAACTGAATATTTTACATGTTATTTTAGTAATAATAAACTTTTAAAATTATTTGGATTCCAGTTTGAGATTTCATTTTCATGACCCATCAAAACTTGAACCCGATAAATTGTTAGTTGGGCAGATTTGATTAGAGTCTGATGGGTTCGGTACACAACCCATTGACAGCCCTCAATCCCAATCCCTAGTTGTTGTTCATGATGCTGGCAATTTATCAGGATATTTTTGGGTGACCAGTACGTCATAATAAAAATTACGGTGTTTTGAATATTTTTATCAGTGTTGAGGCTGCTAAGTTCATTCCTAATACAGTATTTTAAAAACACTGCTCCCGAACAGCATAGACCATGAGAGCACTAGGAAAAACTGTAACACACCTCTCGTTCAAGGCACGATAAATCATAGTTGGCAAACTCGGCGAGTTGACACAGGAATCGTCCGAGTCAACCCGGATCGGACCCCAACTGGCTCACGATTCAGGACTGCCAATCCGAATGTCAGTTATAATTTTTTTATCATGTATTTTATGATTTTAGTACACAATTCTTATATAAAGTGATGAATCTAATATTATTCAATGAAAAAAGTTAATAATCATGTATAATTATATGTTTTTGTAACTTAGCTATTGACATATTAGCTTAAAGTCTAGTTATTTTCATGTCTTATTCATGTGCTTACACTATAAAATATAGAGTCCTGACTCATCCAGTCACCGAGTCAACCCACTGACTCGCGAGTCACGAGTATGTCAACTATGCTATAAATTATCCCTTTCATTTACTCTTTAGAGAGCAAACAATCGTGACATAATTTTGTATACGCGCTGCATGCCCATGGCTTATGCTTGAATGGAGTTTAAGCATGCAGACGATCGTTATATGTTATTTAAAATTTGAATCCTCAGAAATCAGTCTTGGAGAATTTATTAAACATTTAAATATAAGTTGCAGATTCCCATATTCTTTGCCAATGCTTCTAACATGCATCCCTGATTTGTAGTTGACATCTAGTCAAAATAACATGCTCGTGCTTTTAGTGGTGTCACACCAATTATTACAAAGATAATAGAATATGATACATGGATGTGTATTTCTAGCCACTTCAATTTTCAATTGAACTAATAATCTTGAGGATTCCTTTAATACAAGTTTCATTACCAAGTACTGCTAAATTTTTTAATTCGAACCATGGACTAAAAAGTTACAGGCTCTGCTGTGCTCTTTTCAAAGTGAAAACAGAACTGGGTGGGGTGGGGAGGGATTTGTGGGTGGTGTAGAGAGAGAAAAGAGGAGGCAATTGGGATGTGCTACCATGGCAATGTTTGCTGACACAGTGATTCTCTCACTCCCTTATATGCAAGATGGTTATAAGATGTTATAGGAGCTTCCAGGAAACCCTATTTATCGCAAATGGCCCCTTTTCACCGTATCAACCAGATGAAATAGATTGATAAATGCTTATGGTAACAAAATTACAGCACTGACAGGTTAAAGTGTAGTATATTCAAAGGATAATTACACTATGAGAGGAAATAGACCGCATCACTGTCTAGCGGAGAAGATCATCCCATTTACAATACTGTCCACCTGCTAATGCTCGGTAAAATCGATCTCTGCAATATACAGGCCTGCCATCAGCAGCCTCAGCGGCAGCTGCTGCAAGGTCATCATCGCTTATCACCTCCACTGGCAATCTTAGCAACTCTTCTTTCCTGTATTTTTTTTTAATTTGGAGATCACTGAGATATACTAACAATAAGCATTAAAAAAGAAACGGCCCTTAAGGGATTCAAAAACAGATACCTCATGCTGGTTTTCATGGTTGGATTTGACACACTTGAGATGCCATTTTTCACAGAAACAGAGCGTATGAACTCCTGAACTGGATCCGCAAAGATGAACAGTGATACAGCTGCCACAAGCAGCACCCCAGTGCCCACCAGTGTTTGCTTCAACAACTTCATCACTGGTTTAACCTGGATGATCAAATTACTTGCTAGATGCTCATCACCGCAAACAAATTGATAGAAGCATACATTAGGATAGGAAACAAGAAACAATAGAAATTAAACATCTTAATAATGGAAAGGACAGTCTCCAGATAGTGGATTTTAACCACCTCTTTGGGTCAAGTGTCCTGAATTTTCCATTACCAAGTTCAATAATTTGAGCTTGAAGACTTTGTTTTATCGACTTTCTCTTTTTAAATATTATCTAAACTTGGATTACCAAAAGAGGATGAGTATGCAGCACCAGATGATAATACTCATACTACACTTGAACAGTCTAGGATCTTTTAAGCATAGAAAGTAGAGCCTATGAAGCTATATTAGCTAGTCGGATGCAGGTGAGAAATAGTGGACATGTCAAGGTTTATACATATACACAGAAAAGTAAGACGTGAACTTTAAACTACAAAAGAGAGGCAAAGCATGCATTGAACTATAAAGAGGGGTCCAAATGTAATATGAAACTAAAAAACAATTGAATACTAGTATTTTATTTTATAATCATTTCTTTATGATCCAAACAACACCATGAAAGTGTGTATAATGCAGAATCATCAAGATGCTTGTACTTTTAAATATATTTAGTAAAATAATCATAAAAAGGGTGCTTAAATCCAGAAAAGGATAGCCTAAATTTAAAAGGAATACTTGAATACCCATCATCATCACAATCAAGCCTCATTTCAAACAATGAATGCAGCCTTATGGTTTGTGTTTCTTCATTTTTTTTTATAAAAAGCCATCACCACTATCACCTGACAATCTCTCATATCGCCCCTTACTAACTTCAAGTATCCAAAGGTTCTGCTCGCCGCATACACGAAGAGATACAGCAGGATCCGACAACACAACACCTTATTTCTCTGGCGCAGGCAGGGAAGACTCGACGATTTTGGCAACTGGATAGCCTCCTCGTGACAAAAGGGGACACATCTTTGTACCGCGGTGGGAAAGCATCTACCGAGAACTGCTTAAGGAGTGTCATGATACACTATGGGCTGGTCATCCTAGTCAGGAGCGAACCTTAGCACTCCTTGAGCGCGGCTACTATTGACCGCAGATGAAGGACGACGTCGAGAGGTATGTGCGGACATGCCTCATCTGCCAGCAAGATAAGAGGACAAACCAGAAGGTTGTCGGTCTCCTTGAGCCTCTACCAATTTCAGAACGTCTTTGGGATAACATCTCCATGGACTTCATTGTTAATCCGCCAAAGGTAGAGGGCCTCAATTCTATTTTGGTTGTGGTGGATCGTTTCTCAAAGTATATCACCTTTATCCCAGCTTATAAGGAGTGCCCTACAGAGAAGACCACAGAGTTGTTCATAAAGCATGTGGTGAAGCACTGGGGCATAAAAAAGAGCATTGTGAGTGATCGTAATGCTCACTTCATGGGCAAGTTCTGGCGTGAAGTATTTCGGCTACTTGGCTTTGTTCTAATTTATGTTAGTTGCCTTTGAAAGAAATGTGTATCTTTCTGAAATCCTACAATAAGGTGTGAGAAGAGGAAGAAGAAAACAGCTGAAATAAAGGAGCAGTCCATGATTTTGTTGTGTGTGGTTGCCTCCTATTTCATTAGTATTTATATGAAACATTAGGGTTCAGTATTTTACCAAAATACCCTTAATACAAAACACATCTTACATAACATTTTACAGAATGGACTGGGTCTGTCCAGACCTGATCCAAAATATTTACATATCAATTTTCTTATAGCCTCCCTGAAGATGTATATGTAGATTGGATCATGAACAACTTGCTCTTTAGGAACCAGAACCTTGCTCTAGTAAGCACCTTGGTGAGAATATCAACCACTTGATTATTAGAATCAACATACTTCGCCTCAATCTCTCTATCCTCAATTTTCTCCCGAATAAAATGTTGATCTTATTGGATGTGCTTCGTTCTGCCATGATGAATAGGATTCGATGAAATTTTAATAGTGCTCTAATTATCGCAATATATTATGGAGCATCCAACATTTTGATTTAAAATAGTCAAACTATGACGAATCCAAGTGATTTTGGCAGCGAGAGATGCCATAGAACGATATTTCGCTTCTGCACTTGATCTGGCCACAATGCATTGTGTCTTGCTACTCCAAGATATTAAATTACTTCCCAAGAAAACACAATATCCTGATACAGATCTTCTCATATCGGGATCAATTGTATAAGCAATATGTGTACGTGAAGCCCACAATGTTTAGTCCTGATACAAATCTCCTAAACAAGAAGTTGTGTTCGTGAAGCCAAAAATAATTGAAGGATCTCATTTATTTGGGAGGTATCGCAAACCATCATTGAGTGTGCCCTTAATATATCTTAGAATACGCTTTACAACTTTCATATGCCATTCTCTAGGATCATGCATAAATTGTGACACTTGGTAGACTGCATAAGCAATATCTGAACGAGTGAAACTCAGATATTGTAGCACTACCACTATGCTCCTATAGGACGCCGCATCTTGAATGGGTTGACCCTCATCAATTCTCAACTTCTTATTATCAGGCACCGGCATAGAGATCGGTTTACAATCCTTTATTCTATATGACATTTTTGTTGGGAGAGGAACATCCAGTCAGTAGTTCGATCAATCTCTACTCCTAAAAAATATTCCAGGTTTCCCAAATCCTTCATCTGGAAACTCCGTTTTAAATATTCATTTAATTTTGCTACATGCTTATTAGAACTTCCAGTAATCAAATATCATCCACATATATTAATAGGATAGTAATTTCATGTTTTCCAATGCAAGTAAAGAGAATAATCTACCTGACTTCTCTGGAAACCATACCTTTTGGATTTTATCAAAAAATCTTTGAAACCAGGCTCTTGAGACCTATTTCAGTTCATATAGCAACCACTGTAAAAGGCACACTTTTCTCGTCGAACCCCCTTCTGCAAACCCCAAAGGTTGTTCCATATAAACCTCTTCTTTAAGTTCTTTACGTAGGAAAACATTCTTTACGTCCTTTTGATGCATTCTCCAATTATACATCATAGCGAGACAAAATATCAATTGTATGGTTCACATTTTGATCACAATGCTGAAAGTTTCATTATAGTCAAGATTGTGTTCTTGTGTATACCCATTCGCTACAAGCCGAGCTTTGTATCTTTCTATACTTCCATTTGCTTTCTGCTTCACCTTGTACACCCATTTGTTGCCAACCACATTTTTGCCAATAGGTTTGTCAACTATCCCCTCCATGTTTGGCATGAATGTAGTGCACATTTTTTCGTTCATGACATCAATCCAGCGATAATCCTTTGTTGCCGCTAAGTAATATTTAGGTTCTTGGATCTCCATCATTGTGTGAAAATATACCTGATAATCAACACTGAAGGCATCATAACTCACCCACTTGTCAATGCGATGTCACTCTCGGGTAGATATGGGCATTTCAGTCTGTCATTTTTGTTGGCCCGTGTCAGCATTTAATTCAACATTTGCACGAGCATGTTGTATCGTTTCCTGCTGAACAAAATTGTTCGCCATTTCCTTTGCTCTTCTATGATAAACCTGTCCATATTGTTTATCATTGAGAATAGAGGGAGTCACTTAAAGAGGATCTGCTGCTGCAATATTATGTTCATCATTAGAAGAAACATGCTGGGACACAAAATCAGTTGCATTTTCTTGCTGCATATCTGTGCATGGACTATTGTTTCCCAAATCAACAATATGGTGCTCATGACAACACATGTCAGTGTCCTGCTGCATGGAAATGTTCAACTAGTCTTGCAAATCATAGATATACAGAGAAAGCAAAGAAGATTTATCTACATTGGAGCCTTGTTCTGTAAAAACAAAATTGTTTTCATAAAAATTGACATGCCTGGATATAGTTATACAATGTTTTACAGGGTTCCAGCAGCGGTACCCCTTATATTCATCATCATACCCAACAAACCTGCATATCGATGCCTTTGGGAGAAATTTATTACGTTGAGAATTATCAACGTGAACATAACAAACACAATCCTAAACTTTCAAATCATTCAAGCAGGGATCTCGCTGAAAAAGCACTGAATAGGGCGTCATATCATTCAAAATTTTCATCAGCAGTCTATTTATGATGTGAACAATTGTATGAAAAGCTTCGGTCCACAAACCCAAACAAGCATGGCTTGCATGAATCATAGTCATAGCACTCTCAACTATATGCCGATGCCTTTCAGTTATGCCACTATGTTTAGGTGCATGAAGGCACAATTTCTGAGGTACTATGCCATGATTTTGTAAATATTCTATAAAAGCATTGACACTATATTCACCTTTGCCGCCACTGTGGAGCCAGGTAATGTTTTGCCTAAACTGATTTTTTACAAAGGCAGGAAAATGACAAAATAAGCCAAACACTTCAGATTTTTTTTTATGAAAAAGATCCATGTATACCGACTATACCCATCCATGGATGTCACATAATACTTGCTCGTTGAATAAGAAAAAACGGGAGTTGAGCCCCAAACATCAGAATAAACGATTTTGAAAGGAAAAAAAAAACTTTTATTGATAACTTGAAAAGAGAGTTGATGACTTTTACATACTTGACAACTAGGACGTAGACTCTTTGTCACCAACTCTTTATTACAAAGAGCCTGACAATAAACCAGAACTGACTAATGATTGCAAAAGAAGTTGGCCACGATGGGCCAAACGACGATGCCAAAGATCAACCGATGGTTTGGAAGTAGACCAAGACTCAAAAAGGAGCAGTGGAAACTTTGAGGCTTCTTTTATCACATATAAGTTCCCGTCTTTTTCCTCTTCAGCGTACGTTTCCTTCGAATCCAGTCCCTTCACGCAAACAAAAGAATTATTTTATTGACAAAGTTGAGAAACTGACACAAGATTACATTTGAGGCTCGGGACAAGAAAAGTGTTAGACAAGATTTGAGGTTTGGGACTGCTCGAAAGATAACCTTTTACTACATGAGTGATGGGGTGAACAGTTCCATCGCCTGTAACAATTTTACCGTGGCCAGTATAGATTTTGGGTTCAGATATCTTACCCTCATCACCTGTAACATGATTGTTGGCTCCTGAATCTAAAATCCATGCTTTATCCTGAGAACCTTTTAACGTTGGATTCACCTGTATTTGCTGAAATGTGGTAGTTAAAGATTCATGGCTTCGTTATTGCTTATTACCCTGTTGAATTTTAGCATAATTGATATTATATTGGACCTTTTTCGCTCCAGCTGCTACTCCATAACTAGGTAAATCCCAGCAGTCGGCTGCACTGTGCCCTCTTTTCTTGCACAGCTGACAGGTAAGACCTCCACGATTCTGATTTGGATGCTGCTGAAAATTCTGCTATTGTTGTTGTTGTAAGGGAAGTATTCTGCTTCCCCCTTGTCCATAGTTCCTGCCACGACTCCTTGATCTGAAATTATTCGGTCGCCATTGACCTCTATTCGACCCCACATTAACATTAAGAACTTCATTAGGTTTGCTTTGATGATCATCACCTCCTTTATTGACATGTGAAGCTTTCATAAGAGGGAAAGCGCTCCTAACACTCTAAAGATATGACAAGCATAGAATACTCTAGTCCAAGTCCAACAAGAATCTATTGCACCTTATCCTTGTCAGAAACGGGCTGCCCAATCAAGGATAGCTCATCAGTGACGAACTTCATCTTGTTCATGCATTCCATAATAGATGACGAATTATGCTTCAAGTTCATAAACTGATATTTCAGTTGCATTGCTCTAGATTCAGAGACCTGGGAATAAACCTCACGAAGTTTATCCCAGAGCTCCTTTGCACTCATCCCATCATCTATGCTGATAAGAACATCTTGTGAAAGAGTAGACAAAAGATATGCCACCAACATTTTATCCTGCTGAATCCACAGGCGATAGGCAGGGTTTCACGCAAGACTACTTCTAGTATTCCCTTCTCCATTAAGAATTCAGTAGGTTTTGGATCAGAGTCATCCAGGTGTCCCATCAGATCCAGACTCTATATGAAGGGAGTGATTTGATGCTTCTAGATGAGATAGTTCGAAGAAGTTAGTTTTTTCGGAACAAGTTGGGAAAGAAGAAAATGATTCATAGGAAAAGAAGCAGGGATTTGAGCCATTTGTAGGAATTGGGTGCAAGAATCAGATGAACGAAAAAAAAGATGAAATCAGACCCACAAATTTTTTTATAGGTAGGATCGTAAACTGACATTCAGAGGATGAACACCCGAGCAATTCCAGATATTCGAGAGAGGGCGTGATTCTCAAGATCACATTTTGCATGATTTTAGAAAATACGTATGCCTCTTTCTTGATACAAAGGAAAATATTAGGGGAGATAAGAAGAGCAGTGATCTGAAAGATTAAAGCTTTTCCCACTTTAAATATAAAAACAGAAGGAAACGTGGATATGAAAGTTCCAAGAAAAAGATATTTTTGAAAGGATCTGAAAAGACGAGAATAAAGAGATCTAAAAGAATGAATCTTTTTCAAAATGATCTAGAGAAAAATAGGTTAAAGGATAGAGAGATCAAAGAGAGAAAGACCCAAAGGAATGGATCTTTTGGGGAAAAGATCAAAAAAATGGAGTCCTTTTCCAAAAAGATCAAAAGAGTGGAGAGATATCGAGAAGAAGGGGATTAGAAGGAATATCAGATCTGGTTAGGATTTACCTGGATGAATCGCTCGGATACCATGAAAGAAATTTGTACCCTTCTGAAATCCTGCAGTAAGGTGTGAGAAGAGGAAGAAGAAGATAGTTGGAAGTTGTGTGTGGTTGCCTCCTATTTCATCAGTATTTATATGAAACATTAGGGTTTGGTATTTTACCAGAATACCCTTAATACAGAACACATCTTACATAACATTTTACAGAATGGATCGGGTTTGTCTAGACCCGATCCAAAATATTTACATATCAATTTTCTTACAGCCTTATGCCTTCTCTTAGTGGTTGTTATAGGTCTCAGCAGTAATGAATAATGTCCTTTGATATATTCATTCTTAATCTTATCCTTCTTTGTAATTCCATATATCCATCATAACATATGCATTTTTATGATATGTACTCTCCCCTCTTGGCGCTTTTTGGCTGCTCAATGCTCGATACCATAAAAGTGTAATTTTATAGCAGCCCTCTATAAATTTCTTTTAATAGCAGAAACGCTTCTACTGCATAACATACCACTACCATATTGCAATTTTATCCAGCCTGTAGAAATCCTATTAGTGATGGCTTTCTAAAATCCACAATCTTATAGCATCATAAATTTAAGGAGTGAAACTGTTGGCATTGTTGAATTACAATTTATCATATCTTGACATTTATTTTTCTAGCTTTCTCACTAGCTATGTCACATAGGTGTGTGTGCGGATGCAGATATGGGTGCAGTGCAGAGGGTGCGACACGGCAATTTCAAAAAACTTGGGTGCAGGGGTGTGGATGTGTGTGTGTCTGTGTAATCTAGATAAAACTGGACTTGTTAGGGTTTACCGAATCCACTTTCAGACAAAAATGGACCTCAGCGCAGTTGACTTCACTTGATACAAAGGAAGCTATGTCCAAGTGTCGCACCCGTGTCAGTGCGGTTGTGACACGCTTGTGTTGCCCTTATGGAAGAGTCCATGTTACATAACTCATTAGCATTTCATATTTTCCACTTTTGTTTTACTAAATTTTGGACCAATTTTGTCTATACTCCTTCAAAGTTCTTATTTCTTTTGTTGTCTTATTTATCTTGACCAACAAGTACTATGGTATATCTATATGGTGTAATGTCCACTGGTACCTGATTTACACAAAAAGTAACAGTCATAGACTAGAGCTCATTACCTTGTAGGAACCCAACAGTCTATCACGAGCTAAAACCTACAGCAAATAAGATAGAGTGTCATCATCATTCGGGCAAAAACATTTGGTAGATGGTAAGTAGAGCAAGTCAATTAGTTCAAGCTACATACACCAGAAACATTAAGGATCTAATGTCTTAGCTAATGAATGTAAAGAGATTTTCAAGAAACTAACATAGATTTTTACTTTATTATAAAATTTGCAACAAAAGGAAACATGTTTAGGACTAGTCAATGGGTTAGACAAACATGAGGTCCAAAGCATACAGTTTTAGGAGACAGCTCATTACATGTAAATGAGTTGCACTAGGTGCCGGCTAATAATTCTTGGTGTTATTTGCTTAAGCAGTTGGCGGTTATCCAAAGTAATGAAGAATAGTAATATCAATTATGCATTTAAAGCTTCATTATAAGCATCTCTTGCATATAGCTGTTTATGCTCCTTTCTGAGATTTCATTTTTTGCAATCAATTAAAACCATTATTTTTCCGAGAATAAAATAGGAGTTAATGCAGGAACTAATTAACTAGATAAAATACCACGGGATTGTGAAAATCTGGAATGGCGCTGGAAGTTATTGGATGTCTGATATGAATTTCCATTTATTGAGTGAGAACATGAAAGCATAATTTTATGTCTTCATTTTCAAAATAGATGCTAACCTCCGGTGGCTTAACCCACATTTGTCCGTCATACCATCCACTCTCTTCATAGGGTATTACTGCTGATAGCAACCTGTCACCAATATAGCTCCACCCCTGTGGAATCAGAAAGTTTGAACTTTATTAAACCTCCTACTGTTACTTCATGGAAGCAGGAAGATCAGGTATAAAAACATAAATAACTAGCTTTAGAACATGCTAGTAGAGTCCATAACCAATTCAGAGTAATCATTTATTTAAATGTTGCTCAATATGCACCTCATAGCAGTTTGGTCATAATAAAACACAGTCATATCAATTACAAATATGGCATCTTTGTTCAGAACTTGATACAAAGTCATTAGCATTTTCAATAGCGGATATGATGTTTTCATAGATAGAAAATTATTTAATGAGAGCTATTAACTTAATATGGGGCGGTTTTCCATGATTGAATTCTCTCTTCATGTGAAGAGACCAATCTACCTGCAGATGGGAGTAGCTAAAAGTTTGCATTTGTAGCAAAAATGAAGTTCGTTTTTAAGGATAGAAGTTTAAGAGGTCATTGAATAATTATCTCCCTTAGAAGGTAAATAAACATCATTGATTTCACTTAAAGAAGGGAAGAAGTTTCAAGAAATTTTAATTGAATTTTAACAAAGAAAATTCCCTGCCGTACTTATATGCTCAATGAAAGATTTGACTGTGATATCAATCTCAGATTGGCAGATCGAGGTAGCATGAAAGCATTTGTTTACCCAGGAGCCCAAAAAGTAACAGCTAAACCCATCAGTCCACTAAATTAAGCATGACGATATGACTTGAAAGCATCCATGATGATATTCATTGATGTTAATAACCTATGCTTGGAAAACCTTTGCTACATGGTAGTCATAATCCATGATGAAATAAGAGCAAGCCTGAAAATGTGGGTACCAGATATATGCGCAGAACAACCAGCGACACCAAAAAAAGTGGTCCTGTTCCTGCAGCTAACAAAAACTTTAGAGGCTCCTGCATTGTCATAAGGAAAGCATATAACTTAGTGGTTACGATGAGCATGCAAGAATGGCAGCAAAAGAATGTTCATGGAACTGAACCCAAGCTCACCCATCACTCAATTTGCTACAAACAATAAGCTCTTACAGAGAGGGTAAAAACTAGGTTGCCATCCATGGTGTAAAAATGAGGTGGCTTAACCTTGCTCACGCTGGTGAGGATGGGCTTTCAACAGATCACGTTAAGAATGCAACAAAAGCAAAATGACAAACTGCAAAGCAATCTTTATGTGAAAATGATGTTTTTTATATAAGAATATTAGTTGTAGAAAAATACAGCGTGATCTTTTAAGAAAATAAAACTATTTGTATTTCCAATCTGTTTGAAAAAGAAATATGTGGCGAAAATAGGAATCCCATGAGCTGAATCGAATTGATGTAATCATTCAATGCTAACAAAAACTCGAATTCGAATGTTTCAGATGATTTTACACTCAATATGGGACTCTTCCATGAAGGCAATTTATTTGATCATTAACAATTATGTCCAGATCTAGCAGATATTCCGTTGTAGTCAACGATGGTGCTATTGTTGATGTATCATAAAAACCTTTAGGCTCCCACCCAAATCAACCCTCTAGAGGAATATGCGCGAACCAGAAGTATGTATAACTTGCTACAAAGAAAATCATGGCATAATAACAAAAGCCAATTTCTAAAACATAGAAATCTCCACAAATCCCTAAAGATACCCGGGAAGGATCAAAGCTAGCGGCAGAAATTGGTGCACCAAGAACAGCAGACGCCACCAACCAAAGACCACCAAGTCGAAGGAAAAACGATCCGGGGCTGAGCTCTGCCCACGAGTACAAGAGCCCATCTTTTAGAGCCGAATATTCGTTCACCTGCGGAAGTTATGGACAAAATCTCAGTCAAATCACCATATATAAAACCACAAACTTACTAGTTTAGCACACACCGGCCTCTGTTCAAATGGGACTTCAATTTCCAAACCAGGGTCCCAATTCTTTCCAACGAAACCACCATTGGTGCCTCCGTTTTTCTCATCTTTCAACGCCCTGCTCACGTGCACAACCCAACGTTTCGACCCCAAGTTTTGGGGTGGTCGCAGGAAACAAGCAGAAGCAGAGCTCCTGCAGATACTCCACTCTGTTTTACACCCACCACCATAGATCAAATTGCATGCCTTTAGCTGGAGTATCATTCTAGTCCCCATTCTTCCTTTTGGCCCTCTCCTCCCTCCTGCTGTATTCTGAGAGAGGGAGGGAGAGATGCAGGGCGTCTTGTGATCAATATTTGGTTGGATTATAGTCATCCACATTTACGTGGCAAGAGAAATATTTCATGGGGCCCCCACTTACATTATCTTTGAATATCATGGTTTCAATTAATTGTGGCGGCAAGAGAAATATTTCAAGGGGGCCCACTTACATTATCTTTGAATATCATGGTTTCAATTAATTGTGGTTGGGATATAATGTTGTTTGGTGATAATAGATACAGGAACCGCTTAACGATCTTTAGAGGTGCCCTCTCTATGTGGGGGTGGGATGTTAGATTTTGTGCAGTGGAAGCTTACTTCAATTCATGTCGATGATCATAATGTGCTGCCTTGTAGGTCACGGACGATAATTCAGTTCATACGATCAAGATTCACACAATAGGAAAATTACAATCCACAATAGATCGTGTGAATACAAAAATCAAGAGTCTACCCATCAGGAGCTTTTATAAGGTTGGGTCTGAATGAATCCAATATTATTTTAACTTTATTTTATGTCACCTTAATGAAAATTCTAACAATCTTCTACTTGGCATAATATAAAATAAAATAATTGTAAGTATATTCAAAATATAACATTGAATTAAAAGAAGTTTCATTCGAATGCACTCTAATAAACATACCCAACAATTATGAATTTACAATTCAACATTCATACTTACAATAAGAAAACTTATTGATATAGATCATGACGGTTATATACATCAAATGATATATTCTCTTTCATGCATCATACTATCAACAAATTCACTTAAATAAGTCTTATATGGTAAAGAATATAAACAGTCTCACTTTAATGTCAATACAACAAAATCTTCTATTTCACACATGAATGTTAACAAATAAAATAGAAAAAGGTAAACAATCATCCATTATGAGATCTCAAATGTATCAAATACATTGTCAATTATCCCATAAAATTAGACTCATACTCATTACATGTCCTGAAAAAACTTTAAGTGCCAAGGCTTTAGTCATGGGGTCAACAATCATGTCAGAACCACTGACAAAACTAATTGATACAAGATGATTGTAAATCCTTTCTTGTATAGAAAGGTATTTAATATCAATGTGCTTGTTAGCAGTAGTAGACTTACTATAATTGGAGAAAAATACTGCAGAAGAATTGTCACAATCTAAACTTAATGGTTTGGAGATGAAATCCACAACTTTGAGTGTAGTGATAAACTTCTTTAACCATAATGCATGTGAGAATGCTTCATGACAACCAATAAATTCAACTTTCATAGTTGTGGTAGCCACAATGTATTGTTCAGAGCTTTTCTATGAAACTGTCACACCCGCAAGCAAGAAAACATATCCTACCGTGGATTTCTTACTATTCAAACAACTAGCAAAGCCTACAGCTGTATAACCAATCACTTTCAAGTGATCGGTTTTGCCATAAGTGAGTTTGAAATCTTTAATTCCTTGAAGGTATCTCATTATTTTCTTTACTGCTTTCCAATGTTCTATTTCTAGATTGCTTTGATATCTCGTAAGTAATCCCATAGCAAAACTAATATCAGGATGTGTGCAAACTTGAGCATACATTATGCTCCCAATGGCGGCAGCATATGGAATAGTCTTCACTTCCTGCTTCTCAATCTCATTTTGTGAACACTGATGGAAACTAAATTTATGACCTTTAAAGATTGACACTTCACATGATGAGCAGCTCGACATATTAAACATTTCTAAGATCTTAACAATATGAGCTCTTTGAGATAAACCAAGCAATTTTTTAATTCTATCACGATGGATTTCAAAGCCAATAACACATGATGCATTTCCCATATCTTTCATATCGAAATGATTGGAAAGAAAAATCTTAGTCTCACGTAGAAGACTCAAATCATTTGTAGCAAGTAATATATCATCCACATATAGAATCAAAAATATAAACTTGCTCCCACTAACCTTTAGGTATACATTGATCAACAACGTTCTCACTAAATCCAAAGGACAAAACAACTTTATTAAATTTCAAGTACTACTGACGGGAAGCATGTTTAAGCCCATATATGGATTTCTTTAATTTGCATACTAAATTTTTATTTCCTTTCATTTCAAAACCTCCAGGTTGCATCATGTATACTTCTTTATCTAGATCCCCATTTAGAAATATTATTTTTATATCTATTTGATGTAACTCTAAATCATAGTAAGTCACTAATGCCATGATAATTATGAATGAATCCTTTTGAGAAACAGGAGAAAATGTTTCTCTATAATCAATGCCTTCCTTTTGAGTAAATCATTTTGCTACAAGTTTGGCCTTGTACCTTTCTATATTACCTTTGAGATCACGTTTGGTCTTGAAAATCCATTTACAACCAACTGGTTTATATCTCTTAGGTAATGTAATAAGTTCCCAGACTTCATTCTTTTGCATGGATCCAATCTCCTTATTCATGGAATTCAACCATAAATCAGATTTTTCACTTTTAGTGGCTTCTATGAATGAGAATGGATCATTATCAGTACCATCATCATAATCACGCTCTTGCAAATATATAATATAGTCATCTGAAATAGCAAGTCTCCTAACCCTTTGAGACCTTCTAAGTGCAGGAAAATGAACTATATTATCAGTATCATCGTGCGTGTTATTTTACAATGGTACATGATCAACATCAACCTCTACATTGGGTAATGTGATATAGTCTGACTGTTGATCTATCATATCATGATCAATGGGTTCAGACCTCACATCTATCATAGATGTAGTAGGTAAAGGATCACTAACTTCCTCAAATTCCACATTGTGTGGAATGCTACACCTACTCCCACTGTTTTTTATCATTCTCAATAAACTTATCAGTGCCAGTTTCATCAATCTTAATGGTGTGTGATGGACTATAAAGTATATACCCTTTTGATCATTCTGGATACCCAATAAAATAACAAGTAATAGTGCTTGGGTCCAATTTCTTTTATTGTGGATTATATAATCTAGCCTCTGCTTGACAACCCCAAATATGCATATGTCTCAAACTGAGTTTCCTTCCTGTCAATAATTCAAAAAGAGTTTTGGTAACAACCTTACTAGGAACTCGGTTGAGGATATACACAACAGTTTTTAAGGCCTCATTCCACAAATTTAAGGGTAAAGATGAATTGCTCATCATACTCCTCACCATGTCCATGAGAATACGATTTTGCCTTTCAGCCACACCATTTTGTTGAGGTTTTCCTGACATAGTGTATTGAGGTTCTATGCCCTTCTCTTCAAGGAATATAGCAAAAGGTCCAGGAATACGATCCAATTGACCATGTCTACCATAATATTCTTCGCCCCTGTCAGATCTCACAATTTTAACTTTCTTATTTAATTTATTTTCTACCAAGTCTTTGTAAATTTTAAACATTTTCAACGACTCAGATTTTTCATGCAATAAAAAAATAAAACCATAACGTGAGAAATCATCGATGAATGTGATAAAGTATTGCTCTCCACTTATACATTGTGGAAACGGACCACAAATGTCAGTGTGAACCAATTCTAAGAGTTCTTCACGTCTACAACCTTGTTTATTCTGAGCCTTAGTTTGTTTTCCTTTTATACAATCGATGCAAGTGTCAAAATCAGTGAAATCAAGATTAGGTAATATTCCATCTTTCACCAATCTTAACATTCTTGCTTTCGATATGTGACCCAAGCTTTTATGTCATAGCATAGAAGAACTCTCATCAATCAAGAAGCGCTTAACACCAATATTCAAATTCAAAGTAGAAACATTATTAGAGAATGAGCAATCTGCATTTAATTTATAAAGACCATCACATAAAGTTCCAGTACCTACTAAAACAAAATTCTTAAACAAACTAAACTTTAAGTTCCCAAAACTGATTGAATAACCCATTACATCAAGTTTTGATAAGGAAATCAAATTCATAGATATTGATGGAACATAAAAATTGTTATAAAGATCTAAATGATATCCAGTATTAAAACAAAGCCTACAAGTCCCTATAACCTTGACTTTAGATTTGGTCAGATTGCCCATTAAGATGGAGGATTCACTCTCATTTGGTTTTTTGTTGGAAAGGAATGCGTGCAAAGAATTTGTAACATGAATAGCAGCACCAGAATCAGTCCACCAAGAATTAGAGGATACATTCATAAAATTGGTTTTAAAACAAACACATAAATGAGAATTACCTCTTTTCTTAAACCAATTTTTGTGCTTTAGACAGTCTACCTTAAAGTGTCCCTTCTTATGACAAAAGTGACACTTGTCATCCAACTTTCTTTCCTCTCGACCTTTCTTTGGTTGGAATTTCTTTCCTTTTCCTTTCTGAGATTTATAGTACTTTGATGATGAAGTTAACTTGATAACCAGTGATTCTTCTTGTTTCAACCTCTCTTCCTCTTGCACACACATGGATATCAATTCATTCAATGTCCATGTTTCCTTATTGTGTGTTATAAGATATTTTAAACTGTGAAAACTGTGATTGGAGATAGTTGAGTACAAACATAACCAGAAAAGATTCAGAGATTGTCATCCCCAATATTTTATGTTTCTCAGCTATGTCAAACATCCCCATAATGTGCTTTTGCACTCCACTGGTACCGTCATATTTCATGGAGGTCAATTTATTAGTGAGCATTCCTGCCATTGCTTTGTCTGATCTACTAAACTGTTGTTTAATGGAATCAAGATATTCTTTAGCACTCTCATTATCAAGAACAGAACCCCTGATATTCTTTGCTATCGAACTCTTGATTATCATCAAGGACAATCTATTAGAACGCTCTCACCTTTCAAATTTGATAATTTCTTCATATGTACTGTTATCAATAGTGTCATTAGGTTTTTCAGTTCGTAGAGCTAAATCAAGATCTAAACAACCCAACGTGATGAGAAGTTGTTCATGCCAATCATTATAATTTGATTCATTCAGTACATGAATATGAGATAAATGAGAATGCAAGGAAGTCAGAGTCATAGCTGAACAATCAAAATTAAGCTCACATTACTGTCATGATGCAGATAAATCATTGTGTGCAATTCCAATAATCATTAATATAATCATAGCTAATCATTCATAATTACATGAATATAAATTACGAACAATGTTAATAACGCTATGATAATATCATTAATATTTAATAATCAATTAAAATACTTAAAGGCGAAGATATCTCTCCTTTGGGATAAGATTCTTCGTGTTAAGTAGTTTTCAATTGATTGTTAAATTTAAAGTAATATATCAAATTATAGTTACTTTTGAGCAAAACTACAATTCAACACTCTAATGCAATTTTCATTTCAAGAGAAATATCCAAAATTCTCTCAAAAATTAACAACCCTATATATTAACACATTCTAGACCTTTCGGAGCAACTAGAATAGTGAAAATAGAATAGGATTGGTAAATATAAAATTGCCAATAATTAATATTCATAAATATTTCATGCACTTTTAAATAAAATAAGAGCATGAATATTTATTTCAAATCTTGATCAATTATTAGATCCATTAATTATGACTTTAAGTCTTTAATTGGATCTTATTTAAGATCCATTCATACTGAAATTAGTGTATGGATCCTGTTAAATCATGACCCAGATCTACCTCATAACATAACATTTCATGAATACGGGTAACAATGGCAATTAGAGAAGTCATAAGACATGAAGGCAAAATAGTCAATCATGAGGAGGCAAAACGGTTAATCCCAATAAAGTAAGGCTATTCAGTTTCTTCTCCATTTCCCTCTTTACATGCATATGGTAATTGAGGGAGTGGAAGAGAACGTCCAACTGACTGACGTCATCATTTGTAATTGCAGCAATGCAGTTACCATCGATGGATGGCAGCCATCATCCGACCCTCTTTACACGACCATGGTGAAGGTTCTTTAATGGCCGTCACAGAGGGGTCAGAATGGGTCTGATTTACTATGATCGTTGCTGATGAAGGTGGGCAGCCCAACAACACTACTGCCTCCTCAACAACGTTTAGGGTCATCATGGGTTTCAAGCCCAATACATCCCTCTGGATCTAACTTAGATCATGACAACATCACTCCTGCGATCAATTGAGCAGAATGATAACTCTAATGGTTGTATATTGATATTTATATAACTTAAATACAACCCTTGCAACCGATTCAACAAGGCTAGCATACCAAAACAATAATGAACTATAATAAACTGTAAATATTTCATTAATATTTTTAATGAACTGTGAATATTTCATTCAATAAGATCGATTCACAGTAAATACGATTAAAAAAACACAGTCGATTTTAATCCATTATAGTCAATGGCTATAATCATTCGATCATCTTAAACAAGAAGATCATCAACATGAACCAAGATACTAACTTGTAACTTTGATACCATTTGTTAGATTTCGGGCAGTGGAAGCGTACCTGAATCCATGTCGATGATCACAATGTGTTGGCTTGTATGTAACAGACGATAATCCGGTTTATACGATCAAGATTCACACAATAGGAAAACCACGATCCATGATAGATCGTGAGAGTACAAAATCTTCTCTGCGCTATCTTTTCTCTCACTTATTGTTGATGATGATGGGTCTCTTCAAGAAAAATCAACAGCCTTAAGGGACTAAGACTCCTCCTCTCTTATATCGGGTCTACCCATTAGGACCCAAAATGAAATCCATTTTTTTACCCGATTTGAATTGTAAAGAGCTTTTATTAGGTTGGGTATGAATGGATCCAATATTATTTTAACTTTATTTTATGCCACCTTAATGAAAATTCTAACATGGGAAACTTCATACTTCCCAACAAGAAGGAAAAACATGATTTTCCATTAAGGATTTCCATACGCTTCTCAAAATATGATTTTCCATTAAGGATTTCCATACGCTTCTCATATGCTTCAAAAACTCTTCAGGCTTTTACACTGCTATTTGACGCACTTCCCTGCTTCTGCCTTCACTGATACTTCTTGTACCCACTTTCCGCTTTTGGTAACTATGACAATTGCTAAGTAATGTGGTAAGAAATGGAAATGAGGTAGTAATAGGGCATATACGTGGGGTACTCAAATTGCTGCAATCATCTCCCTTGTAGATGACATGATAGAACAACCTTAGGCAGGCTTAGAAACTAAGACCGATGCAAACGGATCGGATTTGGGATCTTAAAATACATCAAAAAGTCGAAACGGTTCGGATTCGAGACAGCCAATTTTTGCAACCCTACCTCCAACAAACGGGTCTACAGACTCAATAAAAACCTGTCCCTACTGATAGAACTCCGGCTCAACCCTAAACCCTACCCACTTAGCCAGGGTAGTCAAGTCCGAGCCCAGCATAACTCAGCCCCAAGAAAGACCAAGCTTTTGTTGAGAGCCGCATTTTACTTCCCGTTGCCGCTCGACGACTATTTTGCTGAAGAGGATGGAGGAAGAAGGCGAGCGCCTGTGTGCGGCCGCTCGCGATGGCGATTGCAGCAAGGCGGAAGAGTTGGTGGGGAGCGGCGCGGACGTCTCCTACTTCGACGGGAACGGCCTCACCCCTCTCATGCACGCCGCCACGAACGGCCACGCTCCCGTCGTCAAGATCCTGCTTGAATCAGGCGCGCCCTGGAACGCTCTCAACCCCTCCAACCTCTCCGCCGGCGACCTCGCCATGGAATCCGGACACCAGGAAGCCTTCGACCTCCTCCTCAATGCAGGTTGGTGGTGGCCGCCTTTATGAAACTCCCACCTGCCCCGTTTGTTCGTTACCCATATGTTTCTTTCTTCCTTTTTGGTAGGGATTCAAGCAGAGTTGGTGCTGGGGACGATAGCGAGGAGGAAGAAGAGCGATGATGGTGATGGTGGTGGTGGGTATTTGGAGGAGAGGGTGTGTTTTAGTGAGGATAGGTTGATGGATTCCGAGAGCAAGGCCGTGATGATGGCGTGGGAGAAGCCGTTGATGGAAGCTCATGCTAAGGCCATCTGCTGTGGAGGTGGGGATGGTGGGGGTGTTGGTCATATTCTCAATGTTGGGTTCGGGATGGGTCTCGTTGATACTGCTATTCAAAGGTACTCGCCCCTCTCTCAAACCATAATTGAGGCTCACCCAGATGTGTATGATCGAATGGTTCGTACGGGGTGGGCGGAGAAACCCAACGTGAAGATCGTATTCGGCCGGTGGCAGGATGTTATTCCACAACTCCAGACTTATGATGGTACGTCAAAAACTTATAAAAAAACAGACATTTATATACGGTCTTTTTGGTTCCCTGTTTCAGGATCTCTCCCTTGAGATTTCTTAATTTAATTTACGCATTTATCGGTTCTGTTATGTAGCTTCTTCTTGAAATTGCTACTCTAGTTTGTGACACCATATTATCTGATGGCGGTTTTCATATGATTTGTCTATTTCAGATAGCTTGCTCGTATTTTAAACCATCCACTTGAATTATCTTCCAAGGTTTCAGTATTTCCCATGTAAAAGAAAATAGTGCTAAACTTTTTAGTCTATCAATCGCCCCTAATGGATCTTAGATAATTTTAAACATATTGTCAAAACTTGAATGCCCCTTAAACTAATTATTGGACATAATCCCATGCAATGATGATGCGAAGTTTGTTATTGAGGGTATTCCCTTTCAATTTTTCTGAAGCTATGCATTGTCTCATCAGGTAGTGATAGGGATATGTATTCTTTCCTTACCATTCTTGGTATGCTTCTCAAGGAGCCATGTCAGGGGAAAGGTTGTATAATATTTAGCAACGCACAGAGATATTCAATTATTGAATCTTACTTGCCTGCGTTTGAGAAAGGGTTTGGAAGAATACAACAACAACAACAACTACGCCTTCATCCCAAAACAATTGGGGTCGGCGATATGAACCAAAAAAGAAAATCATTCTGGGTCTTCCACATGAATCCTTCTCCTCCAATCATTTCTATCCAATGCCATGTCCTCGGTGAGGTTCAAAGCATTCATATCCTTTCCTATCATCTCCATCCAAGTTTGGAAGAATGAGATACAAAATTAAAACCAATGGAAAAAATATTATTTCAAAGCCTGGTTTGTTTCTAAGCATATTTTCCAAGAAATGGGACATTTGGTACTGCAGTGCCATGCACTCTCAGTTTAAAAAATAGGACTGTTGAGTTTAGTCAGGAATACTGTAAGGCCTTTTTGTTTGTGATGTCTCAGATGCTAGTATGATTGAAAAAGTTTAAGGATGCTGTTACGAAATTCTAAAAAGTAAGCACCCTTCTAAATAAAAGTTGAGTATTTTCCTGAGTCGTTCTTGATTAACACTATTTTAATTCATGATGTCAGTAAACCAAGTAAATGGAATACTCAGTAGCAAAAGTTCACCCCATGAATCATATTTTTCATTCAGGATTCTAGCCCCTAATTATCTTGATTTTTTTTTCTTCCATCATTTAAAGCTCGATTCTCCGGATAATTCATCCGTATTTTCATTGAAAACTATGCATGTAACTGAAGGGTAATTATCGAAACTTTGTTAGCTCTAATCGTATAAGTTCATAACAAAGTCTCTTTTCCTTCTATTTGGCGCTGAAAAGACTTCAAGAAGCATGAGTCGTGAAAGCTTTTTGGATTGCTTTGTCTTTGACTTTCTTAGATGATTGTGCTTCTTTCATCAGTATGTTGAGTGCCAAACAATTTCTTGTTGCTGAGAACGTGAATTGCACCATTTGCAAATTCATATCATGTTGGGTTATATTTGCATTTTTCTCCCTAACTGTCTGATAAAACTAGACTATGTTGCCATATATGGTTCTGTGATCCTGGCTGAAAAACAATACATATTTAGAAGTCTAATTAAGCTTATTACTTTATTGACCTGTTAAAAAATGAGCAAGTGATTGCCTTTTATGTCCAAAACTTGATGATACTTTTGTCTCTATTCAGGTATATTCTTTGACACTTACGGGGAGTACTATGAAGATCTTAGAGAGTTCCATAACTTCCTTCCAAAGCTTCTGAAGCCTGATGGAGCGTATTCATTTTTTAATGGCCTGTGTGGAGACAATGCTTTTTTTCATGTGGTTTACTGTCAATTGGTTGCTCTAGAACTTGGGCAGTTGGGTTACTCCACAGAATTTGTGTCCTTGCCTATAAAGGCTTGCTTGGAAGAGAGAGTATGGGAGGGCGTAAGGCACAAATATTGGCAGCTTGATACATATTACCTTCCTGTTTGTCATGTCTCTTCTGATTCTGACTCTTCTCCTGCTGATCAATGATCTTTTTCTTTTTCAATTTTCCTTAAGATTACATGGTCAGGCACAGACAGGAAGGGATTGTAGATCTTTTTTTTTGTGTTTTGTTGAAAGGATAATCGTCCATGATGTGTCTAAGAATTGCACCTCTATCACCTGTTGTAACTGAACTAAGGTTTTGGATAGTCCAAGGGAAAACCCCTCCCATCACCGATGCGCATTGGCTGGTTGGTAAAACCCTTGAAGTCCCCTCTGCCCACCTGGGAGTACACCCAGCTTCAACCTTGCAGCAAGGGATGCCACCCGTGGGTTTCGAACTTGTAACATCCTGTCAACTTGGTGACATTCACAAGTCGCCTCTACCAGTTGAGCTGGCTAAGTTCTTTATCGAATGAAATGTTGGTTCAGTTATACTTTTGTTCTTTATTGAAGCACTGATTGGTGCAAGTTTTTTATAGTATGGGGTAATCAATGGCAGGGCATTGTTGAATTGACATTTTATTTTTATTTAGAAATTGGTGAAAATATTTGTTGTTGGCTGCTTGGAATTGTGGGGATGGATCTGTTAATTTCCTGTGAACTGTCAATGTGGACAATGATTCAAAGGGACATGACTTCTGAAAAGTTGATATTTATTTTTGGGCCATTTGTATGTTGTTGATGGTTTAACATTCAACCACCATATCTGAATATCATTCACCACTGCATTATTTCGTACCATTGTCAACAACACCACATGAACATTATGGCCTTGAACCACGTTAACTCGACCTAACCACCATAGCTATCATCATGATTCATGATTGTTGGATGACTGACGGTTACTAATTTAGTTTTTTGGGTTACAGTTATTTTTTTTAACTCTTCATTTTTTTGGATGGCAACCTGTATAAAATGAAACACAGAGCAAGAACAGTAATTTTGTGACTCTCTCTTTTCTAGTGAACTTTTAACATTGCTGCCGCCCGTGAATGTATGAGGTTCCCCTCCAAACCACGTAAATCTCTGTGTACTCTTACCTCTTTTTCTCTTTCTTCTCGTTCTTAATTTGTAGTTGTTCGATTGTTGAGTGTGTGTTGGTGGACGCAGTTTGTAATCCCATCTGAACCTAACAAACGAGTATCAGAGCCAGGTTTAGAGGTAACGGTCCTAGACAAATGCACAACCATGTCAGCCTAGTTTAAGATCGAGAAGTTCGATCGGAATGTGAGTTTCGGTCTATGGTAGGTGAAGATGCGTGCACTCTTGACGCAACAGGAATTGCAAAAAGCATTGTTGGGAAAAGACAAGATGATAACCTCTATGTCCGCAGAAGACAAGGAAGAGATGGATGAGAAAACTTTGGTTGCGATTCAGTTGTGTCTATCTAATGAAATTCTCAGAGAGGTCATTCATGAAAAAAATGACTGCAGGCTTGTGGCTCAAGTTGGAGTCATTGTACATGACAAAGTCGCTCACAAGGAAGTTGCATTTGAAGCAGCGGTTGTTCATGCTCCGTATGACTGAAGGTACATTCGTTAAGATTCATTTTGATGAATTTAATTCTATTATTATGGATTTAAAAAATATTGATGTGAAGATAGAAGATGAGGATCAAGCACTTTTATTGTTATGTTATTTGCCTGTCTTTCAAGCATTTTAAAGAGACCTTGATTTGTGGGAGAGATTCTATCTCTATAGAGGATGTTAAGGCATCCTTGTTCTCAAAAGAGTTAATGGAGAGAGAATTAACAGGCAGTGTTGGTGAAGGTCAAGGAGAGGGCTTAGTTGCTAGAGGAAGGCCAAATGAATGAAATTCAGGAGAAAAGAAGAGTGAGTTCATATCTAAATCCAATAATAGAAGTAAGATTTGCAATTACTGTCATAAGAAAGGGCACATTAAGGCTGAGTGTTTTAAGTTGAAAAACAAGCAGCAGAAAAATGAAAGCAAAGAGAAAATTGAAAAACTTGCCGAAGCCGGAGTTGTTGAAAGTGATTCAGATGACTTCTCTTATCTTCTAGTGCTAGTAAATCCAAGGGTGAATAGATATTAGATTCAGGTTGTTCTTATCATATGTGTCCTCACAAGGACTCGTTTTTCACTTATGAATCAATTGATGGTGGGGTTGTTTTGATGGAAAACAATGCTCCATACAAAATTGTTGGCATTGGAACAGTCCGAATTAAGATACATGATGAGATAGTGAGAACCTTGTCAGATATCAGGCATGTTCCAGACCTGAAGAAAAATCTCATCTCTTTGGGCACTCTTGATTCCAATGGGTGCAAGTACACAGCTGAAAGTGGAGTTATGAAAATTTGCAGATGTGCTCTTGTTTTAACGAAAGGAAAGAGATCTGAAATTTTATATATTCTGGAGGGTAGTACAGTTACAGGTGCTACCGCAATTTCCTCTTCCTCTTTAACAGAGTCAGATGCCACAAGATTGTGGCATATGAGGCTGGGGCACATGAGTGAAAAGGGCATGATACTTCTGAGTAAGAGAGGTCTACTTGGTGGTCAGAGTACAGGAAAATTGGATTTTTGTGAGCATTGTGTTTTTGGAAAGCAGAAAAGAGTCAAATTCAGCACAATAGTTCACATAACCAAGGGTACATTGGACTACATTCATTCAGACCTTTGGGGTCCTTCTCGTGTTCCATCTAAAGGTGGTGCTTGGTATATGCTTACCTTCATTGATGATTTCTCCAGAAAGGTTTGAGTGTTTATGCTAAAGCTCAAGAATGAAGTGTTCAAGCACTTCAAGCAGTGGAAGGTGTTAATTGAAAAACAAACTGGAAAGAAGATTAAGAGGCTCAAGACAAATAATGGTCTAGAATTTTGCTCATCAGAATTTGAAGAGTTTTACAAAATTGAAGGTATTGTCAGACATCATACAGTCAGAAAAATACTTCAGCAGAATGGAGTGGCAGAACATATGAACAAAACCCTCTTAGAGAGAGCCCGTTGTATGTTGATAAATGCCGATTTTTCAAAGGAGTTTTGGGCAGAAGCAGTCTCTACAACTTGCTATCTGGTGAACCGTTCTTCATCCACAGCTATAGAGTGCAAGACTCCCGAGGAGGTATGGTCAGGTAAGCCTGCTGACTATTCTGATTTGAAAATTTTTGGTTGTCCTGCCTATGCACATGTTGATGATGGTAAATTAGAGCCTAGAGCTAAAAAGTGCATTTTTCTTGGTTATGGATCGGGGGTGAAAGGATATAGGTTGTGGTGCACTTATCCAAAATCACCTAAGTTTATGTTAGAGAGAAATGTTATTTTTGATGAATCTGCTATGCTACATCCTAGGAAAAAGTTTGTTGTTCCTGCAGGTTCTAGCAATGGTACCATTGAGCAGGCCCATCATCTTCTCAGTACAATCATGTGCAGACATCAAGGACTACACAGGTTGAAGAAACTTCACAACATGAGCAATACACTCTTGTCAGAGACAGACAGAGGAGAAATATTAGACCGCCATAGAGGTATGGTTTTGAAGATATGGTTGCTTATGCTTTGTCAATGGCAGAAGAGACTCTGAATGCAAATGAGCCTACCAAACATTCATAAGCAATCTCTTGTAATGATTCTGCAAAGTGGCTATGCATAAAGAGATTGAGTCTCTTCACAAAAATCACACATGGGAATTGGTGAAGCCTCCTAAAGGTAAAAAGATAGTTGAATGTAAATGGATCTTCAAGAAGAAAGAAGGTACTCTAGGTGTAGAAGATGCAAGATATAAAGCACGGTTGGTGGCAAAGAACTATAGTCAGGTTGAGGGTATTGACTATAATGAAGTGTTTTCACCTGTTGTAAAACATAGCTCTATTCGTGTTTTGTTAGCTTTGGTTGCAACCTACGACTTGGAATTGAAAAAAAATGGATGTCAAGATCACTTTCTTGCATGGTGAACTTGAAGAACAAATTTACGTGCAGCAACCTGAAGGTTTTGTGATTGAAGGCAAGGAGGATCATGTGTGTTTCTTGAAAAAGTCATTATATGGTTTGAATCAGTCTCCTAAACAATGGTATAGGAGATTTGATACTTTTATGATTGAGCATGGTTATCAGAGAAGCAAGTGTGATAGCTGTGTTTATTTCAGAAAACTATTTGATAATTCTTGCATTTATTTGTTACTTTATGTTGATGACATGCTCATAGCAGCGAAGGATGTGTCTGAGATCAACAGGTTAAAACTTCAATTGAGTGAAGAGTTTGAAATGAAAGATTTAGGAGCAACTAAGAAGATTCTCATGATGAAGATCTTAAGAAATAGGAAGATAGTGAAACTACTTTTAACACAGGAAAAGTATATTCAGAAGGTACTTCGATGGTTTAGTATGTTTGATGCTAAGCTTGTATCTACACCACTTGCTGCTCATTTCAGGCTTTCGGCAGAGTTGTCTTCACAATCTAAGGAACAAGAATAGTACATGTCACATATCCCTTACTCCAGTGCAGTTGGTAGCATGCTGTATGAATGGTTTGCACACGGTCAGATATTGCTCATGTTGTTAGCGTTGTGAGCAGATACATGTCAAATTCAGGAAGAGGTCACTGGCAAGCAATGAAATGGATTTTCAGATATCTGCATGGTACTTCTAATTACTGTTTGGAGTTTGAGAGGAGTGATAGTTTGACTGGTTTTGTTGATTCAGATTTTGCAGGATCTATAAAAGAGGATCACTCATAGGTTATGTGTTCACAGTTGGTGATTGTGTTGTTAGTTGGAAAGCTTCTTTGCAATCTACGATTGCCATGTCTACAACTGAAGCAGAATACGTGGCAGCTACCGAGGCAGTGAAAGAAGCTATTTGGCTAAGAAGTCTGTACAGTGAGCTTAGTCTAAAACAAGAAGTGACTGCTGTTAATTGTTATAGCCAGAGTGCAATTGCAATTCATTTGACCAAAGATCAAATGTTTCATGAGAGAACAAAGCACATTGATGTGAAATATCATTTCATCAAAGATTTTGTCGCACAAGGTGAAATTTCAGTCAAGAAGATTGACATGGTTGATAATCTTGCAGATATGTTGACTAAGTCTCTTCCAGTAGCCAAGTTCAAGTATTATTTGGACTTGGTTGGAGTTCACAGCATTTGTTAAAGTCCCAACGGGGCGTGGAGATGGCGATGTTCATGATGAAGTTAGTTTCGTGAAGACTCTCCATGAGGAGGATTTGTTGGATGACTGCCTTTTCTCATTAGGTTGACGGTTACTAATTTAGTTTTTTGGGTTACAATTCATTTTTTTAACTCTTCATTTTTTCTGGATGGCACTATGTACAAAATGAAACAGAGAGCAACAACAGTAATTTTGTAACTCTCTCTTTTCTATTAAACTTTTAACATCGCTGCCTGCCGCCCGTGGATGTAGGAGGTTAAATCTCTGTGTGCACTCTTACCTCTTTCTCTCTTTCTTCTCGTTCTGAATTTGTAGTTGTTCGATTGTCGGGTGTGTGTTCGTGGACGCAGTTTGTAATCCCATCTGAACCTTACAATGATAATCTTCTGCCTCACCTAAAGGCAAGTCTTACTAGCCATTTTTGAACTCTGGGGCTCAGAAATTTGACTTAAGCCACAATTACAATGACAACTAAGAATATATATCGCAGATCAATAATTGTATTTATCAGGAACAAACAGGTTTGGACTTCTCTAATATTCTTCATTAATCTGTTCTCTGTGTTCCTTGGTCTCTGGAGAAAATTTCGTTACATGGCAGGCACGACTGATGGTTTAGTCCTTAGTTCATAGCCTACATTTTGGAACTCTTACAGCCTTCCTGCCATGGAATTAGACCTCGATACTGATCAAGCAGATGGCGAAGGCTCAAGCATTAGTCAACCGAATCAAAATAAAATTTAAGGTTGAACTCATTCTCTGGCTGACTGAGCCAAATAAAAAAGGCTACAGTTACCTTAAAAGGCTCTTTGTGGTCCATTTGCAATCCCACGTTTGTGGCCTTGTAAAACATTCATCTATCCTGCGCCCTAGTGTTACGAGTGTCTAAGTGAGTTTGTATGCATAAGGCCATTTACAATACCAACGGGGGCTCCGCTTGTCTGGCAGGAGCAGTTAGTGCACGTCACCTTGTATTGGGACGTTGCAAGTTCGAACCCCAAATGGTATGGTTTATAACTGGTAGGGGTCAGACTAACCCCAGCTCTCTGTCGAGAAAAAAAAATAGTAAAATATCATTTTTACCTCCTAACGCAAGGGAATCCAAAACTTTGCTTTTTATAGCATCAAGAATGTATGATTATTTATGGACTTTCAGCACAGGCACAGAAAAACTGTAAGAAGCTCCATTTTTGGAGCACCTGGGAAATAGTCTATCAGGAAGGTATTCACAGAAATTACAAAGTGCTTGGCTATACAGAGGGAAAACATGGGAAGCTACAAGAACTAAAACCTGTAACTGTACAAAAGAGAAGTCGGGATCAGCATCTATATACACCTCTAATGGCTTGATCAGTAGGATGGCAGCTGTGCCTAGGAAGACTGAATATCATCAGGTATCATGGCCACTGTTACAACAAAATACTCGCTGCCGATTGGAAGGCCGTAAGGATTAGTGATGGAAATGGCCGATGCTTTGTCAATGCAATGTGACTCGTCTACCAAGGGAAGCTCCGAGATCTCAGCTTCATCCAGATGATCTGATTTAACTGCTGCATCTCCAAAAGAAATCGGCCCCTTCACTACTTTGTGTTCAATATGCACAATCTGCCCAATTATGTAACTTGGCTTGCTTGGCAGGTTTTCCACAAATAGGGCAACCGACTCTGATGAAAGGAAATAATTGGAGCAGTTACTGTTAATTGCTTTATAGTGCCCTCCAGAATTGAGAACAAAAGCAGCAGTCCCTTGGACTTCCAAGCGACAGAAAGAAATCTTATCCTTGTTTGCCTGTTACAGATAAATATTGCCAATAAGCTGATTATTAGTACATGGAAACAATTAGCAAAATTAGCATTTCAACAAGCAGGATATAATTGACCTGCTTCTCAAGCTTGAGCTTTGCAAATAAACTTTTAACCAATTCATTTTTCCCTTCCAACTCTTTCAAGAGATGTCCTTCTGCAGCTTCAGCTTTGGAACACCGCTCTTGAAGCTCAGAACGATGCCGCGAAAGGTAACCCGCTTTGTCAGCAAGAACTTGAATACAGATGTGAAACTCTGCACCAACATCATCCTTGCTCTCGTTGACAGAGCTGAAATAAAATCAGAGAAAAAAAAAGAATCATTAGCAGAATGGCATTGTACAAGTTAGAACATGACACCGTTGCCAAAAAACTGCAAAAGTTCCTCGTGTGATCAATGAATTGGTAGAAGACATCAATGCTGATGTGCTTCCCCAGCTAATTCTACCAACCATAAATTTTGAAACCCAATGGCACCAAAGAGAGTCTACTTTGCTAGAACACCTGAACCAAATCGGTGGTTTGTATGGACTTGGTACCATTCAGAAAAATGATTCTACCTGAATGAAATTAGGGGTTGGTATCAACTTGGTACCATTCAAAAAAACTAATACAGGAGTGCAACATTCAAAGAGAAGTTTATTCAGGTAAAAGTGGCCTACATATCATATTCAGATAGTGAAGTAAATAATAGTGCATCTACGAGGAAAGATACAAGAGCTACTCAGTTTCTCAAACGGAAGGAGGTTTAAATAAAAAATGATCATGTAAGGTTCAATCCTCATACAGTATGAAAACAAAAGGTGGTGGGATGGAGAAACAGAAGACTTTGAAAAGAGGAAGAAAGACAAGATTACACAAATGAAAAGATGAAATAGAAGGTTACAAGGGACTACAAGATCACAAGGGCTTGCAAGACACATTTCATTTGGAATCCATGGACCTCAATCATGTCATGATAACAGGAAAAATGATTTTTTTAACCAGCAACCAAGTTTGAAAAATAATAGCCGCTACAGTTTGCAAGCATGTATGAAACATTTCTCCTCCCCCAACCCCCCCCCCCCCCCCCCCCCAAATCTCCTTTACAAGCATCAGCAAGAGAAAACAGGCTTGATTTAAGGTTCTACTGTTTAATGATGACACGACATGTCAGGGATCCAAGTTGAGGAAAAAATGTCCACGTGCATACTTGATGGTAGACCAAAATTATCCATGCATGGAACAAAATTCCATGAGAAGTAGCGCCATTGTGCAATGCATAGAAACCAAAGAATTTGAGATTTACAAGCATGTGTAAACGGTAATCTCGCAATTATGAGACCTATATAATTAGTTATGCATCATAACAAGATAAATTGTACAATTAATCCTCCAAAAAGAAAGAAGCGCTCACGCAGAGGGAAAAAGTACCCACTGTCTTACTCAGAATTAAAGCAGGGTATGATGAAGCAGCAAATCAGGCCTTTTAAGTTTTGTTGGTTTGTCAATATTAGGAAAATGAGAAATAATCATTAGTTCATGTTATAATTGAATTTCAATAGGCTCCAACCAGTGTTGGTCAATATTTTAACCAACCCGAAATGGTGGGGCCATGCAAGAAGATAACAGTACTACAAACACGTTCTCTTCTTTGTTTAATAAACAATGTTCATTACTTGGCAAAAAGAATCACAAATATGGGTTTTTGCAAAGCATACAAATTGTCCAACTTCACATTCCTACATTGGCAAGATGCAGAACCATCCCTTGACTTGTGAAATTTAATAACTTCAAACATGATCGTTTAATTATTTTCCAGAACTCAAGTGCAACAGGCAGAAAGCATCAATATTACAGAAAGCTAGAAATTTGGCTCAAATTCAAAAGCACTGCACTATCATGACATCTTATGAAGAGTATTCATGGTAGTGTTAGGTAGATAAAATAGTCTTGAAGAACTGTGAGGAGGGCATGATTACATATATAGGATTGAGTTTCTCTAATCATATGTTATGCAATCCAAAACGAGCAATATGTCCAGTATATAGCAAACAAACTAGCAAAAGCATCTAAGCATACACAACATTATTGCCCATGCTATCAAATATATGTTATTTACTTCATAATTATTCTATGTCTAGGATCAACTTGATCAAGTTAAAGTATCTTGCCAGCTAATAGAACCAAAATAACAGCATACCTTCCCAAGGAAAGAGACAGAGACCGTAATGATTCAGCAAAACCACCTACTCCTGCTGAAGCAGATACACAACTACGAAGCCTCTCAAATAAACCACGTATTTTGACAGCAGAAGCACGCAATGCATTATATTCAGAAGCCCGCCTATCGGCTGCACATAGATTAGTATGTGCTTCTTCCCTTGCCTCATGCAAGCAATTCTCTAAATGTGCACAGTTCATCTGTTTCATCCAAAACAAGAATAACTTATTCACCAAAGGATCTGTCTTGTCAATCAACATAACTTCACAAGCAAAGGCAGAATGTCATGTATCATACATCAGAGTATCTAAGAACAATATGATATGCATACAACCTGATATTTTGGTGCAAGAAAAAAGATAAACAGTTACGATGCAATACAGCAGATAACATTATATGAGGGGCCTTTACAATCCAGTTTCCGATTCTGCCATTTTTTTTGCTATGTCAATTACACCAACTGAAAATGCATAATGTTGGAACGTGATATGTTTATGTTTTGGATCCAGATCTGCTGGAACATGATCCAGATATGGATCCACATTAAGATTTGCTGTGAATCATGTTTCCTTTGTATTATTTTATCTGTCCAGTTTACCCCTTATCATTTAATAGTTGTATTTTATAGTTTGAGGGTAATATTGTATTTTCTGATGCAACAGTTATAGAAAGCATATCAATATAATGAGGAAACCCACACACATCTGAGGTATTGATGTCTCTGGGTATTCTGCTGCAGCCCTCTCCTCTCTTTCTCTCTGGCTTTCTCTCTCCTACCCTAGATTCTGGTGGATGATCTCATTCTCACATGATATCAGAGCAGGCGATATCTAGTTGACTATCAAGGTGAGTCCAAGATCTTGGCTTTCAATCTTCTTTTCTTGATCTCTTTTCTATCTCAAATCAGTATCTTTCATCCGATTTCTCTTTGTTCAAAAACCCAGATTTCTATCTGTCAGAAACTAATATCTTTCATCTGATTGCTCTTTGTTCAGAAACCCAGATTTCTATCTGACCAGAAACTCAGATTCACTATTTTATTCAATATCTTTTATCTGATTTCTAAATATTCAGAAATCCAGAAAATATTTTCTTGAATCCTGAAATCTTTCTCCATTTGATTTCTCTCTGTTTTATCTCTTGTTTTCACGTGAATTGCAAACCCAGATTCACGTGAATTGCAAAATCCTTCTCTCTTCGTCTCTTTCAGGTTCCCATGTGAGACCTGTTTTTACATGAATCTCAGAATCCATATTTCTGCAGCATATTTCAAGTGATTTTCTTTTTCAAGAAATTCTTTTATTTCAGATCTGATATGGTTATTAAGATCAACCCTTTTTGAGATTTAATTTCTAGTTAGCTGTTTTTTGCAAAAAAAAAAGACCAGATTGCTGTTAATAGTTGATCTTATCACTGTTTCTTGGATCGTTGTCTTTATCCCGATATGGATTCCTCTACTTCTATTTTTGCTAATTTCTTGAATCAACTCGTATCCAAAAAACTTAATCATTCCAGTTTCCTCACCTGGAAGAGAAAAATTATTCCTTTCATTCGCAGTCAGGGTCTTTCGGGTCATTTAGATGGATCAATCCGAGTTCCACCAGAATTTATTGTGCAGGAAAAGAATGTTGGAAAAGAGGCTGCAGAATCCAGATTTTGTCTCTTGGATAAAGAGGGACTAGGCACTTGTGGCATATATTACATCTACACTGTCTCAGGAAGTTTTAATTAGTATCCTTGGTGATTGCACAGATACGGAACTTTGGAGTAAGTTGGTTCAAACATTTTCACAAGTTTTAGAAGCAAAAGTCATGTTTTTAAAGAAAGAATTTCAAAATCTTAAGAAGGGTTCCATGTCCATAATGGAATACCTGAATAAGATGAACCAACTCGCTAAGGTTGGTTATGAAGTTCCAAAAAAAGATAAAGTGCAGCAAGCACTTAATGGTTTGGGACCTGAATATGGTGTGGTATATGCTACACTATCTTGCTTAGAAACATTACCCAGTTTTGAAGTATTGAGATCTAAATTGTTGCTTTTTGAGATGAACATGCCCGAAACTTTAGGGACAAATTCGGCTGCTGCAGATAATCATAATGTCTTCCTGTCTGAGACAATATGGAAGAGGACATGGTGGAGTACGAGGAGGAAAGGGGTGTGGACGTACAGGGAACCAGGGAGGTCGTGATCTTCTTCCACTTTCAAATACTTAACCATTAATGGGTCAAAACAGAAAGGCCCCAACATGCTATGTGTGCAAAAAAACAGGTCCCCAAGTACAATCAAGGAAAACTGTCAGATAAGCAAGGAGAATCAGGGTCAAGTTCAGATGTTTAAGCACCTGTGGATAAACAACTTATATTGGCAGCACTTGCAGGACTTAATCTGAAACAGAATGATCAAGGATTTTGGTACGTGGACTCTGAGGCAGCAAACTACATCACGGGAGATGAAATTAAAATTCGAAACTTGGTTCCTTATTTTAGAAAAGGTAGAATTATTACCGGAGATGGAACTCAACACCCCATCATTGGCACTGGAAAAGTTTTTATTCCTATGTCCAAATCTAGCCTTCAGTTATCAAATGTTTTTCTCGTTCCCAACATAAAAAACAATCTTGTGTCTGTTTCAAAATTAGTTGATGACACCAATTCGTGCATTATTTTTACCCCTTTTTCTGTTTATGTGAAGGATCTTCAACCGAAGAGGACGTACGCTGAAGGCCAAAGACAAGGAAACATGTATTTCTTTAAGGAAGATCCATCTGTTGAGGTCAAGAGTAAATCAATTCAGCAATCCAAAAGTTGTTCTTTATCATTGTGTCTTGTTAATGAGTTTGAGTTAAATAATTTAGTATCTGGCATAGTCGTCTTGCACATTGTAATACAACTTTCATTGGGAAGCTAATTTCAAGTAAATTGATTTTCATTTCTGATTTAAATTTAGAGTTGAAGTCAGGTTTGTCCTAGTTGCCAAATGTTTAAGAGTCATGTACTAAGTTTTATTTTTAGCAACAAAAGAGCTTCCAAGGTATTTGAAATCATTCATTCAGATGTTTGGGGACCGGATCCAAATCCTTCTTCTTCTGGCAGTAGATTCTATGTGATCTTTGTTCATAACTATTCTCGATACACTTAGATATATTTCATGAAACATAAGCACGAAGTTTTTGACATTTTCAAAAATTTTCATGCTATAGTTTGAAATCAATTTTCCACGTCCTTAATGAATTTTTAGTGTGATGGTGGAGGAGAGTATTATTCGAATAATTTTATTGAGTAACTCAAAATAAATGGGATAAATCAAAGAGTCTCTTATCCCCACACACCTCAGCAAAATGGGCTTGCTGAAAGGAAGCACAGACATATCGTTGAAAGTGTGTTAGCCATGATACATGAAGAATGTGTTCCTGATCATAAAACTTTAAAGGCCTATGTATGTGTTTGTTTTGTTCATATCAATGCATCATTGAGAAATAAACTTGATAAGAAAGCATACAACAACAACAACAACAACAACAACAACAACAACAACAACAACAACAACAACAACTACGCCTTCATCCCAAAACAATTGGGGTCGACGATATGAACCAAAAAAGAAAATCATTCTGGGTCTTCCACATGAATCCTTCTCCAATCATTTCTATCCAATGCCATGTCCTCGGTGAGGTTCAAAGCATTCATATCCTTTCCTATCATCTCCATCCAAGTCTTCTTAGGCCTACCCCGACCTCTTTTAACTAATATATTTTCTCATTCTCCATCCTTCTAACTGGAGCATCATTAGGCCTTCGCTGAATATGTCCAAACCACCGTAAACGATTATCTCTCATCTTATTTTCAATGGATGCAACGCCTACCTTCTTACGTATCTCCTTGTTTCGAATCTTATCTTTTATTGTATTTCCACACATCCATCTAAGCATACGCATCTCAGCTACACTAATTTTTTGAATATGATGTCTTTTGGCAACCCAACATTCCGTACCATATAGTAAAGCGAGCCTAATTGTCGTCCTATAAAACTTTATCTTCAACCGCAATGGCATTCTACGATGGCACAACACTCTAGTTGCACTTTTCCATTTCATCCACCCAACCTTTATCCTATGATTTACATCTCCATCAATTTCTCCATACTTTTGAATGATAGATCACAAATATTTGAAACAATCATCCACCGGTATTTCTTGCTCACCAAGCTTCACTACACTCCCATCACTACTTCGTTGCTTACTAAACCGACATTCCATATATTATGTCTTACTCTTACTCAACTTAAAACCTCTTGCTTCCACTGTCTGTCTCCCTAATTCTAACTTAGCATTAACCCCAGCTCTAGACTCATCAATCAAAACAATATCATCAGCAAACAACATACACCACGACACATTTTCTTGAATTGCTCTCGTAAGCTCATCCATCACTATTGCAAATAGGAAAGAGCTTAATGCAGATCCTTGATGTAACCCAACCGTTATAGGAAAATTGGTTGTCACCCCTCCACACGTGCGGACATTGGTTACTACTCCTTTGTACATATCTTTAATTATACTAATGTACTTGAGAGAAACACCTTTCTTCATCATTGTCCACCAGAGAACATCCCTAGGTACTCTATCGTATGCATTCTCCAAATCAATAAAAACCATATGCAATTTTTTGTTCCTCTCTCTATATCTCTCAATAAGTTGTCTAAGAAGATGTATAGCTTCCATAATTGATCTTTCAGGCATAAAACCAAATTGATTCTCCAATATCATGACAACCTTCCTCAACCTATACTCAATCACCCTCTCCCAAAGTTTCATAGTATGACTCATGAGTTTTATACCACGATAGTTTGTGCAATCTTGTATATCACCCTTATTCTTATATAAAGGCACCAAAATACTCTTCTTCCACTAATTAGGCATCTTATTTGTCCGCCAAATCTTGTTAAAAAGATTTGTCAACCATTCTAAACCTTTCTCACCCAAGCATTTTCAAGCCTCGATAGGTATACCATCTGGGCCAACTGACATTCTTGATTTCATTTTCTTCAAAGCCTCTGCAATTTCTTTCTTTTGAATCTTGCGCATGAAGTCACGATTCATTTCATGAAAAGGAATGGAGAAGTCTCCAAGATCCTGAGCATAACTTCCATTAAATAGCTTATCAAAATAATCTTTCTATCTCTCCTTAATCTCCTCATCTTTGACTAAAACCCTTTGCGTTTCATCTTTGATAGATCTAACCATACTCAGATCCTTCGATTTCCTATCTCTCATCTTTGCAAGCCTATAAATATCCTTCTCGTCCTCTTTGATATCTAACTTGTCATAAACCTCCTTATATACCTTATCTCTCGCGTTTCGAACTACTTTTTTAGCTTCCTTCTTTGCTATCATATACTTCTCCAAATTCTCATTATCACGACTCTTAGATTTCTATAACACTCTCTTTTAACCTTAATAGTTAATTTGACATCCTCGTTCCACCATGATGTATCCTTACCTAGTGGTGCACCGCCTTTAGACTCACCCAATACCTCCTAAACCACCTTTCTCATGCCACCCGCTATCTTATTCCACATTGATTCTGAATCCTCCTCGAGACACCAATCAGCTTCCTTAACTACCTGCTCTACAAACATACCTTGTTTAGCTCCTTTCAGTGCCCACCACTTAATTCTAGGATTTATCCTATGTCTATCCCTTTTGCGGCATTGTCTAATTCTAAGATCTAAAATTAAGACTTTATGTTGTGTAGCTACACTTTCTCCCAGTATAACCTTACAATCGATGCAACAACCCCTATCTCTCTTTCTAAGTAGGAAAAAATCTATCTGACTTGTATTAACCCCACTTTTAAATGTTACTAGGTGAGACTCCCTCTTCCTAAACCAAGTGTTTGCTAATATCATATCATAGGACAAACCAAAATCTAAAATCCTTTCTCCACTTTCGTTTCTTTCTCTTATACCATAGCCTCCATGGATACTCTCAAATCCATCCCTACTAATGCCTACATGTCCATTAAGGTCACCGCCGATGAAAAACTTTTCTCCATAAGATATCCCTTGTACTACTCCATCTAAATCTTCCCAAAATTGACGCTTAATGGAATAATCTAAACCTACTTGAGGTGTATAAACACTAATAATATTAATAATATTCGTACCTAATACTAATTTAATAAGTAAAATCCTATCACCCTTCCTACGGACCTCAACTACATTATCTATAAACTCACGACTCATAACAATCCCTACTCCATTCTTATTCCTATTCATTCCTGTATACCAAATCTTATATCCCCAAGGTTCTATCACTTTTGCTTTCTCACCTACCCATTTGGTCTCTTGTAGACATAAAATATCAATCTTTCTCCTACACATAACATCTACTAACTCTATCAACTTACCAGTTAAAGACCCTATGTTCCAAGTGGCTAACCATAATTTTATGGTCTTGGACTAACTTCTTTACCCCCACCCGTCCAACAAAGTGAGGGAACCCTTGCCTATTTGACACCACACCCGGGTGCCGGTGTGACGCGTCGCTTCAGGGCGACGACCTAGCAACTCTTGCCCATTTATCACTGCCTCCGGGCCTATAGAGTACAGTGCGTCGCTCAGTAGGGAATGCCCCAACAAAATTCTCATATTGGTTCATATTACTTTTGCAAATTTGTTGATTATGCTAATGAGTACAAAGGTTATTGATGTTATGACATTGAGAACAGGTGCATTCGAGTATCAAGAAACATTTTTTATGAAAGAAAATTCAATCACAAAGATAACATGCACGAAAGAGTACAAACAACCACATTTTACTAGCCCTAGTTAAGTGAGAGTCTATTTTCAGCAGAAAATGATGAGACATCACAAGACTTGGGAAACAAAGATGAATGTGCAGGTGAAATTCATGTACAGCAGCAGGGTGATGACTTAGGAAATCAACAATATGATGTATCAAACGCAGTTCCAACATAACATAATGATAGATTTGAAGGGATAGTATACAACCGCAGAAATGGGAGTGAATTTGACACAAGTTCATTACAAGAAATCACAGCCAATCAGGTGCAGTATTGATCACATGGCCTCAACTTTAAGAAGATTTGATCATATCAAACATCCATTGGAAAGATAGGTAAGCTATGAATCTCATCAAATTTTTTTAACATTTGTCTCAAAACAAGAAGAGCCCAAAACATATCATCATGCATCAAAATCAAATAGATGGATTGAAGCTATGAATGAAAAGATGAAGGCATAATATAAGTGTCAAACATGAGATATGGTATCAATGCTTCTTAACAAAAATGTTGTGGGATCAAAATGGGTTTATAAAATCAAATATAAACCAGATGGGAGCAGAGAAAGGTATAAGGCTCGACTTGTAGCAAAGGGATTCACACAATAACACGGATTGAATTATGATGAAACTTTCAGCCCAGTGGTTAAAAATGGGAACTATTCGCGTTATTTTATCTCTTGCACTCAATCATGGTTGGATATTAAACCAATTGAATGTTAAAAATGTGTTTTTACATGGAGACTTAAAGGAAGGAGTTTACATGGAGCACCCGGAGGGATATAGTGAAAGGGGTTCAAACAAATATGTGTGCAAGCTGAACAAGGCTATCTCTGGGCTTAAGCAGGCATCCAGATCGTGGTTCGAGAGTTTCTTCCTTGAAATTCAAAAACATGGATTCATCAGATCGCAACTTGATCATTCATATTTTGTGTATAATGGTAAAGATTGGCTATTTGTCTTACTCATTTATGTAGATGATATAATAGTTGCAGGGAATTCAGAAAAGCATATTATTGAGATCAAAGAAGTTCTAAGTCGAAGATTTAAAATGAAAGACCTAGGCAGGCACAAATATTCCTTAGGAGTGGAGGTTGATAGAACGAAGGATACACTGTTGCACAAATACACCATTGATTTATTGAACAAAACTGGTATGAAAGATTGCAAACCTCTTCTAACTCCTGGTCTTTTAAATCAAGGGCTCAATTGTGATGAAGGAGAAGTGTACGAAGATCTCGCCGAATACAAGAATGTTGTAGGGATGCTTCAATAGCTCACATTTACTCGACTAGATGTTGTTTATGCAGTAAATCAAGTATCACAGTATATGCATTGTCCAAAAACCAGTCACGTAGAGGTTGTCAAAAGAATTCTTCAGTATCTTAAAGGCACACTTGGGGATAGTCTTTGTTACAGAAAAATGGATGAAAAGGAGAACCTCATGACAATAATGGCTTACTCCGATGCGGATTGGGCAGGTGATCCGGATGAACAAAGGTTGATTTCATGATATAGTGTTTTTGTTGGGACAAATCTTGTTTCATGGAGCAGTAAGAAACAAAAGGCCGTTGCTCATTCTAGTACAAAGGCTGGGTATAGGGCTATGGCTGAATCATCCTCAGAAGTGACGTCGATTAGATATCCACTAAGTGACTTGGATTAGAAAATGTCATATTAAGTGTTGTTTTGTGATAATCAGAGTGCAACTAAAATTTCACTCAATCCAATTCAGCATGGAAGAACGAAGCACATTGAAATAGACCAGAACTTCATCCGAAACAAAATAAAAAATGGTGAGATTGAAGCAAAATTCGTTGGGACAAAAGAATAGATGGCTGATCTATTCACAAAAGGCTTGAGCAAGCATCGGTTTTGGTTTCTAAAAAGCAAGTTGCCCATGATTTTAACCATGCACAACTTGAGGGAGGGTGTTGGAACGTGATATATTTATGTTTTGGATCCAGATCTGTTGGAACCTGATCCAGATCTGAATCCACATTAAGATTTGATGTGAATCACGTTTCCTTTGTATTGTTTTATCTGTCTAGTTCACCCCTTATCATTTAATAGTTGTATTTTAGAGTTTGGGGGTAATATTATATTTTCTGGTGTAACAGTTATAAAAAGCATATCAATATAATGAGGAAACCCACACACTTGTGAGGTATTGCCGTTTCTAGGTATTCTGCTGCAGCCCTCTCCTCTTTTTCTCTCTGGCTTTCTCTCTCCTACCCATGATTCTGGTGGATGATCTCATTCTCACACGTACTTCTTCTATGTTATTTCTATATATTCTGTTGATTTCCATGGCATGAAGTATTGGGCAGAAAATCACTTAAAAGAAAAACAGTGGAAAGGAAACACTTCAGAAAGCTTTCAAGGATACAGGAAGAGAAGAATTATGGTTAATGATCATTAGAACTACATTCAGCAAGTAGACCTGATACATTGACCATAACAATCGTGAAGAGTAAACAGAACTAGCAGTTGTTTAGCACCTCCGAAGTAACATTAGGCACGTGTGATGTCTTGTTTAAACACAGAATCTAGATAGACCAACTGTCTAGAACACTAACAAAGACATAAAGAATTCAAATGCAAAGTAGAAAAGAAGTATGGAATATCAAGTCCCACATACTGCATGTGGAAGAAAAGTTCTTTTAGACCGATATACCTGAGATTCATCCAAGAGCTTCAAACTAACTTCAAGTTCTCTTCTGAGTGATGCGACTTCTTCCAAAGCAGAAGTGAGTTTTGATCCAGTCTCACTGCATTCATTTGATTTCTCTGCCAGTGCAGTTTGCAGCTCTGAGATGAGAGTGTCCTCCACTTTGGAAGCACCACTAGAATGATCGGTTGCATTGACTCCCTGAGAAACAGTGTCAAGATGACCTTCTATGCTTGCACTTATGGTACTTGCTGCTTTTCCCCCAAGTCTGTTTGTTGCACTATCTATTCCATCTTTTTCACCTGTTAGAAGTTCATGTCGACGTGTATCTAGCATTGATGCATCCAATGAACAAGGCAAAGAATCTTCATGCACTTGTGGCAACACAGAAAGGTCGGTCATATTCTCGTCCATAACTTCTCGAAGTTTTGCTAGTTGTCCAGGGAAATGCTCTTCTTTGGTGTCTAACGAAGCTGAAGTGCAAGAGACCTCATCCATGGGCTCAGAATAACCATAGGTGGCTGGTCCTTCTGCATCCGCAGATACAACAGAACCATAATTATCATTCTTCAATGATGTTTCAGATGCATTTTTTCCATCTGGTACAGGATGCACCTGGAGAAACTGTTCAGATAACCTCTGTTCAAGCTCTTGAATACGTTTTTCATAAGAGAGACACTGCATCTGTTTCACCTTTACCATATCTTGGAGGTGTTTGCAATATTCATCCTTCAGATGCAAGGCTTCTGCAGTTCTTTCAGCGGTGGTCTTCAGTAAACTGTCTATCTTACTATCATCCAAATATTCATAATTGATTTCAGGGCTCAAAGAGCAAAGTAAAGCTACTGCTGAAGCTAGTTCTGCTTTTAGCCAAGCATTTTCAACTTCTATTTTGCTTGTTCCTGCAATCTCAACTGAGTCACAGTCCAGTAGCTCTTCTGTTTCATTTTTTTGAACTGTATCTGCAGAATTTTCACCAACCTGTTCAGACTGGCAACTTGCATTCGACGTGGAAAATGAATCCTTTGCTGCTGCTGCATTCTTCTCCATTTTTGATGAAAACACAGATATATATTCAGGTGCATACCGATCTATATCTGCTACATCAATCTCGAGTAAGTTTGTGTCAAACGGGACTACATTAACATCACACTGACTAGGAGAATCAAACAGCCCCATTAGTGCCAGTATGTCTCGAGGAATGTATGGACTCTGTGTTTTTAAGAACTCCTCTCGTCTTCTAACTTCAACCTCCCTTTTCCTCGCCAGTCTTTCTGCTAACTGTCCAGCCAGTCCCATGTAGAGTTTCATACAAGCCTTTCTCCTGACTATCTCAGCAAGGCAAGCCCTGTAGGCAGGTCCGATCCTACATACCATTTTGAAATCACCAAAGATTTCATCCTGACGACCCATTGCTTCCTTAAATGCTGGAAGTTGTAAACGGATGTCTCTGATGAATGATTGAACTGATGCTATCTTTTGCATACTAGTGTGAACAAACAAGTTCATGTCATTCTTCTTAAGCCTGCAAAATTCAAGCAGCTTGCTAATATCACGATCACAGGCCAGCATCTTGGGGATGTGACTCTTGTGATGGACATCGTACATGGGACCAAGAGCAGAAACTGCATCATGAGGACGAATTGATGCAGATAACAGGCCACTTAAACAGTCATCGACGAGTTTCTTTACAGTGTTAACATCCTTGCTGCAGCAGATAAGCTAGTTTCAGAGCCTCCTCATGTCTAATTACTAACATTAAGACACACTACATAAAGCAGACAGCAAATACAAATCACTGCAAAAGTTGATCAGAACCTATAATAGTTTTGGCATTGCCTGTGCCATAATGGTTTCAAAAATTGGGAAGGGTGTTCAAAATTGACCAAACTGTATCTCATGGTACAGCTCTTTCCCCTTATTGTCAGGGGTATCTATCAGATTCACACCCACTATAAGGCTGAAAACAGTCAGAGAGGTGACTGTAATGAAAGCAAGATAAATACAAAAGAGCCAACATAGGCAAAATAAACAGCCACTATGGGCAATACAATGCACTAAGGCACAAGAGCAAGAACAACAATCATAAAAATAATAATATTTTATTCATAAGAGCATGTCAAAGAAGTTTAAAACACAAGTTAAGCAAGATCTCATAAGATCATGCGTGTGAATATTACACAAAATTATTATGAAAAATTAAAAACAAAAATTTGAAATCATTTCAAACTTATTTAATCAAGATTGAAAAACAACACCAATATGAGCTCAACTAAGTCCAAGATAAGGATAATACACAATAAATTTTGAAAAGGCAAGAAAACATAAAGACATTAAAAAGAGCTCAATCATATGCTTAGGATCAACCAAGAAATGAAGAATGTCTCAAAAACTTTTGAAGGAACAACAACTGACTATTAATAATTTTCTTTTTCTTTTTCTTTTTCTTTTTTTTTCTTAAATGCTCTCATACAAAATGCATGAGATAGGCAACAAAAGTAAGAATAAACAAAAAAAAATTAAAATACTCGCCAGACTAAGATTCTCTTATCTCCACGATCAAAGAATTCTGAAATGATCATTAAAAGCCAAGATGGTTGTATCCTGGCTCTGATACCATGTAATGAAAGCAAGAGAAATACAAAAACAACAACATAGGCAATACAATTACAAACAGACACTATGGGAAATATAATGCACTAAGGCACAAGAACGAGAACAACAATAAAAAAAATAATAACATTGTATTCGTAATAAAACTCACAAAGGAGTTAGAATGCTTAGAAGAGCATTATCAATTACAAGAGGGAGAGTGTCTTTAAATAGGCACTCAAGGACTCAAATGGGCTAGTCCAACTAGTCGTTGGACCAGCCTCAACGGCAATAATTATAGCCATTGGGACCAGTCCAACGGCTAGTTGGACTGGCCTAACAGCTGTAAACACTTAATAATAAAAAAGGAAAACCAAAAAAATAATAAAAACATTTAATAAGTCAGTCCCTAAAGGGCCGGCATCTATTACAATGTGAACAGAAATACCCCTGATCGTATTTCAGTTTACACAAAGAACAGAACATATATATACGAAGACACTATAATTTAATAATAATATATAGGTATATATATAGTTATATTATATGTATATATACATATATATAGTTATATATCTTAACAGTGACGTCCCGACCAACCAAAACTAAACCCACCAGTTTCTAGAAACTACCAAAATTCTATACTCACATCTGTAGGTTTATCACTTGTATATTTTCCATTATATCTATACCCAAGGAATAAATATACTAAGGGAGCATTTGTTTCACACCCTCTTTCATACAAAAGGTCCCTTTGGTATGAAAATGGTGCTCCTTCCTGCTGGGCTGAAATGAACACCAGGCAGGAAAGAGCTGGTGGGGACCACCCCTTTTCCCCAAACCAACAGCTTCAACAAGAAGCCCATGTCGTTTCAGTTTCTCACGAGTTGCATGACTAACAAATGCACCCTAAGAAAGCAGTTTGCTTCCATCAGACTGAAAAAAATTTAAAAAAAACTTAAGTGGCTAGTAGTAGAAGTAATATTTGTAAAAAAAACATTGTTTCAATGCCTCTTCCTAATTTAGCAAGAAAAACATTGTTAATAGAAGTTTTTTTTGCTAGGAGCAAAACAACAATCAGTGTTTTTAGCTTGCAGGAAAGTAGATTATGATTTGGGCAATTGCATCAAGCAGTTGGGGTTTCATAAGACTATCGGAAATGTGTGTCACAAAAATAAAACATAAATATGCAACTCCTAACATGACAATCTGAATCAATGAACAAAATGGGATAACATTCGGGATCTACAGAATTCAGAATGAAATTTGTCCGAAGAAAACAAACCTCAGAGATTGCATTATACTGGTCTGCTCATCAAGATAACGTTGGTGGTCTTTAATCATGTGCTCCACCTCCCTTATGCAAACAGATGATTTATTCAACAGAAGATCATCAACTCTACATTTTAGTTCGGAGTACACTGCCTTGAGCTGCAAAACCTTTGCTTCAAACTGCTTGTGAGAGCCTGCACAATTCTCAGCAGACTTACGCAGGCCTTCCTCTTTGATGAAATCCAGAATGCATTTACGTACATCAGTCTGAAGAGCTGGATGCAGTTTGCATGACCTCAGTTTCTCCACTTCCTTATCCAAGTTTGTCAAGAGATCCAAGTGGTACCGATGCTGTTGGGAGGAATACTTCATGAAGTCCATGTACAGTTGATTAATCATCTGGTAATAGTGATCCATATTCCCTCTAGCAGTCTCCAATGCCTTCTCTTGCACCTTTTGCTCTCTCAAAAGTCGTCTACAGATCTCAAATTTAGCTTGAGACAATCCATAGGTAGTGTGGCCCTTCTGGAAATGGTAACGGAACTGTCTTTCATAGGAAGACAATGCCTTCATTGCTGGGTCTGATGCGTCGTCCAAAGGATGAGGGTTCCGTGAAGATGAAGGCGATGGGGGTTCGACAATTTCCGGCAGTTCAATCCGTTCAGGAGCAGGTGGGGGACAGTCAGGGACCAACCTAGATCGGTTATACAAAAACAAATCTCGTCCATTGCATGGGAGCTTGTAAGCCGAAAGAGGCCGATTAGGCTCCAGCTTCATATCCCCACACAGGAGAAGCTGCACATTGGAAGGAATTCCAGATAACAACTCCAAGCAAGTCTGGACCGCCACAACAGACATTCCTTCATCGCAATCGACTTCGAAACTGCGCCCGTTTTCTGCAACATGAATCATCAATTTCCCACCACCACCAACATATTCGCTCCCAGCCGAGCTCATTGTTGCCAACATACCACAAACCGCTGAACAAAAACCTTCATTCAGAAATCACCCCAAATCAATTGTACTCAAACCCATTCAATACCATAAGAAACAAAAACAAAAAGAAAGCAGTATTTCCATCAGAAAGGAAACCCATCAATCTCTAATCGTGCATTACATGCCTCAAACAGTAATCCAACAGAATTTCTGCAGGAACAGATTGTCCAATTTAAATGGCACCTCTCATGTAATGAATTTCCGTCTTATAACAAACACCCAAAACGGGAAAACCCTCATTTAACCGAATTACCAACTCTCCATCATCTTTTTTTCACGGTAATACACAAAGAAAGCCACACCATCATCAGAGAAAAAACCAAAACATCAGAAAACCAAAATACGAGTTCTCACCAATAAAAAAACACCAACGAATCGAATCTCGGAAGAAGATAACGTACCTCAATCACCCAACTGTTCCGTCACATAATCAAAAAGATGGATGACCTATCGCTTCGTCCCCACCTTGAGGAAAAACCAGGAATTTCACACCTGACGCAACCCGCTTCCTTCCTCCTCCCCTCCTCTCCTTACCATTATCATTATTTATCATTCACCCATTTATTGGTTTATTTAATGGAAGGAGAGGAGATCGAATAAATGCTTCTGCAACAAGCAACCCCCTTCGTTACCCACAGCAGAAGACCCTCCTCAACAGCAATAGTTTTGGGAAAGAAAAATAACACCGGTGGTATCTGTGAAAATATCTTTTGAATGGAAATTATTACTACTTTTTAAGTTTAACATATAAACTAATGGAATAAATATTTCCAAACTTGCGGTCTCCTAGCGTCCTTTTCAATCCTTAAAAGTAGACGACTCCTTTTGCTATTTTGCTTCCTTATCTTGCAATGTTTTTTTTTTTTTCATGATGTTGTATATGGTACAAGTTAACTTATGTTATAAGTGTTTTATTGGGATGCTAACTTATTGTCTGCTTAGTTTACAAACTAAGAACAACTTGGTGCAGCTAGGTGATGTTGACATACCTAGATAAGGGTTAGGTTTGTTGGGGTAAATTTTACCCCACATAGGGGACTAGTGGACTCTGTGTTGGTATCCTAATAGGAATCTTCCTCTATCATTCAGCATGTTAATTATTGGTTTGCTTTCTTAACCGACGCAATCATTCACCTTTAAATGATTTTGTTCACAATACATGTTGAAATTATTACCCAAGGCACTTTCTTGCAGTTGGGTTGGCCAGCCTTGATATGACTATCGGTTGGTCTATGGGACGCCCAAGTTTAATTAAAATGGTTTTATTAGTAGAAAATGAACTTTAAATAATGAGATTGCAGTGTGTGTGCAAGCTTTTCAAGAGCTTTAGAAATCAATGGTTCAAAATATACCAAAAATTTATGTTCAAAAGTTACATCTTTGTGTTTGACCAACACGATTTAAGGTACAATATCTAGCAAAAATATCATATTGAACACATGCACTAGGCCATATTGAATAAGTACAGGTTGCCTTGCAACTATGATTTCCAACTAGGCAAGATGATATAGTTCTGTCATAGAACGTATGTCCCGTACATTGAGGGGGGACAATGTTCGATTGGCATTGATAACATATTATTTGGTAGACTAGGCCTTTTTTTTTTTACTTTTTAAAAAATGTTTGATGCATCAAGCCCCGAATATGACTCTACATAGTTTCCTTAACAAAGTACATGCTTTGAATCACACGACTGTGGTGTGTAAATATGTTTTCAAGAGATTTAAAAACCAATGTTCCACAATACACCAAATTTTGTGTTTGAAAAAAAAATCAAGGTTTTACATCAAAATCACTCAATCCAAATTGTGTTTTACACAAAATCAGCCATGTCGAATACATCTGTGGGGGTTATGTCGAGCAAACAAAGCTCACAACTATGATTTGACACCAGCAAGAATGGTACTGATGAAATGGCCAAATATTATCTCATACCTATAAACAAAAGGAATCAACAGAAGATGGCCGAAAGAGTTGACGCCAATCACGCCCTTTTCTCATCCTTTTGCCAAAAAAAATTGACAAATCTAGGCTTACAAACTCTTGGGATGCACCAAAGGGAGCTCCGCTTGTCTAGTAGAGCAGCTAGTGCAAGTCACCTTGTGTTGGGACGTTGCAAGTTCAAATCCCAACGGTATAGTTGGATTACTGGTAGGGGTCTGCCTAACCCCTGCTTGCCTTTTAAAAAAAAACTATTAGGATGCATCTTCCCAACATCCTATAAGTGGGTGATGTGTCCAAGTCTGTAACAATCAACCTAAGTCACAAGACTCACAACAGCAGTTTTATTTATGGATTCCAGCTTCATAGGAAGAGTAATAATGGTGAGGCATGAGGGTGATTCTGAATTTCTGATGGTTGTTTAATTTTACACAGTTGCCTTAGAAAGCAAACTAATAGAAAATAAAGATGGGATAGGTCTACAACTTGCATAGAGATTGCAACTAGACCATTAAATTTCTTTATACATGTAACGATGATGATGGGGAAGACGTGCCACTGCAGTGTGGTGTTTGGATCACATCCCTCATTATGACAAACACATGGTTGTTAGACAACCCATGTTGAATGGTTCTTTCTTAGCTTATATGATATGGATGGTGACATCCCATGGCCATCAAATGTTGAAGAGGGTAAGTGCGGCAGATGAAGACATTGAAGAATTGACATTCACGTGAGCTCACGAATTATGGGGGCTTCCACTAGCAAACACGAGGGCATCAATTTAATCATTTCCCATGAAATGAGTCGCTTTTTTCTCCTAAGCAGTTGAAAAAAATAGCATAACTAAAAAGACGAAAGTTGGTTGTGTAAATAAATATTTTACAAGTAGAATCACATGGCTGTCTGGGGTCACCCTTTTTTTAGTTCAAACTTCAAAACATGGAAATGAGATTATCATGGTATATTGCTGTGGCCACTAATTGTGATTGAATGCTACTTATTTTGTTTTTCCATCAGTAGAGGCAACTTGCGAATGTTACCAAGTTGACGTGACGTCACAAGTTTGAAACCCACGAGTGGAATCCCTTACCGCAGGGTCGAAGCTGGCTTACTCTCCGGTGGGCAAAGAGACCTCGAGGGTTTTACTAACTGGAGGTCAGCCAATATACGGTCGGTGAGGACGTGTTTTTTCCTTGGATTATCCACAAAAAAAAATGTGGTCAAACTTATACTATGTGATCTAGTGTCAACCACGTCTCTGGGAAACTTTGCACCGGATCTCTCTCTCTCTCTCTCTCTCTCTCTCTCTCTCTGAAATAATGATTGTGCTTTGTAGAACACTGCTTTTGACAGTGAAAGCGAACAGGGAATTCCAATGATGGTACAAAGCATTTCTGCAATTTGCTTCATATTTGGCCATAAAGTACTATTTACAATACACCATAAGCGGAACCACCGGGTGGGTGCAGATTGTTTTCTCGTCTAGATTGCACATAGCTCCGGCTTGCACACTTTCAAATATCACATACAGTATCATACACCAGCAATTTCCTGTGTTAAAATGAGTGGTTTTCAACTAATCCCCAATTAGAACTCACACAGCAATTTCCATATTAGCAACCAAAGAAACAAAAACCCTGTATCTATTGCATGGCCACCTATTGGGTGAGTGGTGTACTTGCACTTTGCTATACCTAATGCACAAGTATTGATAATAGGCTTGCGGGAGAAAACATGCATATATGTTCTCTGCAGTATCTCCTTGAAAACAGAGTAACGATGAGACACTCTTTCTTAAGAGAGAGAATCATTGCACATGCGTTCACCCCAACCTTGCGGAATTCAACGTGCAAAGTGAGGCTAAATGAGTCCTCACTTCTGCTGTAAAAGAAAGTCCTGAAACATTCCTAGTTGCTGAGGATGAGCTGGAAAATTGGCAAAATTCAGGGAACAGCATAGCCCACTGTCTATAAGTCAAGCGGAATGGCATAACATTATAAATCAGTCGAATGGCCACCATACAATTTAGTGTTCTTACTAAGATGGATATGAATCAGTCAAGGATGACTGCAATGTACCTACTCTTCTATAAATCGGTTGAATCAGATCAACATACATCAAATCAATGTATGAAGTTACTTGTTGACTGCCAACTAAGATCAAAACAAAGCCACGAATAGAGAGGGCAGTTAGTGAAAGAATACAAGGAACAATTTGAGAAAGATGCTGGTTCATCTATAGCAACGTGGACTTGGATGGATTGAACTAAAGATGCATGAGGCCATCATGAAAACATTCTTTGAAGAAGGACACATGCAAAAGATTCAAATCTCATGTCATGCATTCCAACTGTTTCATGCCATGCCACAGAACAAGGTACTTTTTTGATAGACATGTTGGGATTGATAGACATGCCGGAAAATGCATCGCCTCCCCTGAATGGCGGTGGCTCTGCGTAAAGACAGGAAAACAGAGAACAAAAATGCAGGGAACTCATACCTGATCCGGCCATTAGCAGGTTGTGGTAACCGCAGATGGAGGTCGTCGCAGGTTCTCTGCTCAGCCGGGCTGCAGCTACCACAAGCGCAAGCTTCTTCAGGCAGCCGATGAGTAGACCTGTATTCCTCGTATCAGGGTCGCTCATGATACACTGTATTTATAAAGCATAGGGTGGGAACGGTTTGCGTAACCGTTCTCCCTTATCGTATGTTGATTTATCGGATGGATCATCCATGATGTGGGGATGTATTCACATCGTGGATAACCACCACATCAATCGTGGTGGTTAATCCAGCATTCTCCCACTTGATCCGACGATAAACCTTTTTAACCAGAAAACCTTATGGGAATAATTTGATGAATATAATGACCTTTTTATTCTATTCTATATGTCCTTAGTCGAATCTCTAATCCTTATGAGATTAACAACAACCATAATGAGAATCAAAAAACTGAAAGTGATCACTTTATTTATGTGCATATGTTAAAAAAGAGTTTAACAATCTCATCCGCATTACATGTTCGGAATATAATCCCGGTGTTAGCCCTTTAGTAAGAGGATCAACGATCATCTCTTTGGTACCAATATTAACAATATGCACTAAATGATTCTTCGTTCTTTCTTTAACAACAAAATACTTCAATTCCATATGCTTGCACGACGTAGTACTTTTGTTGTTTTTAGAAAATGACACCGCAGCTTCATTATTACAGTAGACCTTTAGTGACTTCCCAATGAAATTGACCACCTTTAACTGTGATATAAAGTTCTTTAACCATATAGCCTGCGAAGTAGTCTCGTACAATGTTATGAATTCTGCCTCCATGGTGTGGGCAGCAGTGGTCCTCTCCTTTCCACTCCTCCAAGAGATCGCGCCCCCAACAAGTAAGAAGACATACTCAGTAGTAGACTTTCTACTATCAAGGCATCCTCCTAAATCCGCATCTGAGTAGCCAATGACCTCGAGGTGATCAACTTTATGATACGTCAACATATAGTCTTTTGTCCCTTGCAAGTACCGTAAGACTTTTTTGACAGCCTTTCAATGGGGTAAGCCTGAGTTAGACTGAAATCTGCCAAGTACCCCTACTGCAAAAGAAATATTTGGTCGAGAACATGTCTGCGCATACTGCAAGCTGCCAATAACTGATGTATATGGATAAGCACTTGTTTGTGCTTTGTCAATATCGTTCTCTGGACAATCCTTTAGGCTCAGCTTGTCACCTTTTGATATGGGTGTAGAACTAGGAGAACAATTCTCCATCCCATATCGCTTTAACATATTATCTATATAGGATCTCTAAAAGAGGCCAAGAAAACCTTTTGCTTTGTCTCGGCGGATCTCAATGCCAAGAACATAAACAACCTCACCCATATCTTTCATATCAAAGTGTGATGTAAGAAACTATTTTGTCTCTGAAAGCAACTTTTTATCGTTGGTTGCAAGTAAGATGTCATCCACATACAACATCAATATAATGAACTTACTTCCACTTTTCTTAAGGTATATACATTGATCAATAATGTTTTCTGTAAATCCGAAAGTCACAATGACTTGGGAAAATTTAATATATCACTGTCGGGAGGTCTGTTTAAGTCCATATATTGATTTGTTAAGCTTGTAAACAAAACAATCATCTTTAGAGAAACCAAGAGGTTGTTCCATGTATACCTCTTCATTCAGATCCCCGTTGAGGAACGTTGTTTTTGCATCCATCTGATATAGCTCTAAGTCATAATGAGCTACGAGGGCCAAAATTATCCTCATTGACTCCTTAGTTGAGACAGGAGAAAATGTCTCATTATAGTCAATGCTCTCCATCTAGGTGAAACCTTTAGCAACCAATCTTGCTTTATGTCTTTCTATGTTACATTTGGAGTTCTTCTTGGTCTTAAAGACTCATTTACACCTTACGTGCTTTACTCTCTTAGGTAACTCGACAAGATTCTACACTTGATTTTTAGCTATAGAGTCTAACTCTTCTTTCATGACTTCTATCAAGTGCGAAGATTGTTTGCTTTCAATAGCTTCCATAAAAGTCAATGGGTCATCATCCATATCTATGAAATCACCAGGCTCCTTAAGGTACACCACATAATCAGGATGTATGACAGATCTCTTAATCATTGTGGATCTCCAAATAGGTCGTTCTTCAAGCTCAGATTGAACTTGATCATCCTTTTCGTGCTCTTCTACATTGTCCACAATGGGTGCACTTTAGATTTGTGCATTAGCAACCGAATGATCAACCACATCATCATTAGGAATAATAATGTGATATCTTTCGATGTTTTTCTTAACAGGTGATGAAACTAGATCATGTACTTCCTCAAAATCAAGGCTTTGAAATGAACTTAATCCTACTGAACCATCTTCTAGGAATTTTGCCTTATCCGTTTCAATAATTTGTGGTGAGTGAGATGGTCAATAAAACCTGTACCCTTTTGATCTTTCTGGATAACCAATGAAATATTCACTGGTTGTTCTTGAATCAAAGGCTTTAATGTGTGGGTTATACAACTTAGCCTCTGCAAGACATTCTCATATGTGCATATAAGACAGTGATGGTTTTCTACCTGTTCACAACTCATAAGGAGTTTTAGGCACAGATTTCGTAGGAACCTTATTCAAAATATGCATAGCAGTCCTTAAGGCTTCACCCCATAACTTTATGGAAAGCGTTGAATAATTCAACATAGCTCTGACCATTTTTTTAAGCGTACGATTTCTCTTTTCAGCTACACCATTCTGATAGGCACTACCATGCATGGTATATTGAGGCACAATGTCTTCATCTTTGAGAAATCGCGCTAATGGTCCTTCCCTTTGTCCCATCTTAGTAAATCTACCATAATATTCACTACCTCTATCAGACCTGACTATCTTAATAACCTTATCAGTTTGTTTCTCTACTTCTTTCTTAAATTCCTTAAACATCTGCAAAATATCAGATTTTTCAAAGATCAAGTAGAGATACATATACCGAGAATAGTCATCAATAAAGGTGACAAAATATTTTTCGCCTGTGTAATAGGGGGAAAACGGTCCACATACATCTGTATGGACTATCTCCAATATCTCACTACTGCGTTTGACACCCTCTTTATTTGTGTTTGTATGCTTAGCCTTTATGCAATCAACACATGGGTCATTGTCGGTAAAATCCAAAGATTTCAAGATCCCTTTATTTACAAGTCTCTTTATTCTCTTTTCAGAGATATGACCCAACTTTCGATGCCGAAACATGTAAGATTTATCATTTATCAAGCTACATTTATTTCTAACCAATGCGTATTCAGAAGTCAAAGACTATTGAGTTTGGATCTTCACATTCAATCTATATAAACCATCATAAACTGATACAGAACCAATTTCAATTGAATTTCTATAAATGAACAATTTGGAATTTTCCAACTTAAAACAATATCCAAATTTATCCAACTTCGAAATAAAAATTAAGTTTATACTATATGATGGAATATAAAAGACATTATGAAGATCTAAAACTATGCATGTATCTAGAGTGATCCTGCAAGTTCCAACACCCTTCACATGTGAACACATCTTGTTTCCTAAATAGATGCTCTTCTCATGCAGTGTTGGTTCCCTTCTGCTCAGGAACAACTGTAGACAGTTGGAAATATGAACAGTAACACCAAAATCAATCCACCAGTTATTTTCAGGAATTTATAATAAATTATATTCATGAGAAACAAATGACAAATTACCTCTCTTTTCCAATCACTTCTTGTGTTTTATGCAATCTGCCTTTCTGTGTCTCTTCTTCTTGCAAAAGAGGCACCTTATAAGACTAGAGTCAGATTGCTTATCTTGGGATGACTTATCTCAAGTTGGCTTCTTCTTAGCATTTTTCTTAAATGTATTCTTCCTTTGTCCTACCTTAGATGTATGAGAAGCCATATGTGCACTCTGCACCTTCTCTCCTTTCAACATCTCTTCTTTTTCAACACACTTAAACATAGGTTCATTGAATGCCCATTCATCATTATATGTGTTGTAAGAGATTTTGAAAGGTTTATATTCCAAAGGTAAGGATGTTAGAACTAAATGCACTAGGAAAGAATCAGAGATGGTGAGCTTCATGTCATTTAGCTGAGACGCTATGTTCCTCATCTCCAAAATGTGTTGGCGAATGTTTTGCCCTCCAATATATTTCATAGATATGAGTTTTGACATCAGGGTACTGGCTCTGACCTTATTTGAACTCATAAATTGTGCCTCAATGGCACTCAGAAAGTCCTTCACAAATTTGCATTGTGGAATAGCACTCTGAATATTCTTAGCTACTTTAGATTGCAAAAGCAACAAGCTAAGCCTATTCGAGTGCTCCCACTTCTCAAAAGCAATCTTTTGATCAACAGTACTTTGATCTGTGAGGGCAGCGGGTTCATCTATCCTTAGGGTCAGATCTAAATCCATATATCATAATTTAAAAAAGAACAGTTTCTTTCCAATCACGAAAGTTAGATCCATCAAGAAAAGTTATAGAGTTTGATCTATCTAAAATCACAGAACTAAAAATTGCATGACAAAAGACACGTATCAAGAAGCATTTGTACGAGACTAAAACTTTAATGGAAAGAGCAAAAGAATAAAAGCCTTAATATGCTTATTTCCAGGCGAGTGAAGGGGGTCATCGGAGTCCTACTTTGGTAAGAGCTCCGACACGCGAAACCACTTTGCCTACCGACCATATTTGGTAAAACTAAGGTTCTTGTGAAGTTAAACCATCAACACAAGGTACATTTGGATACACATTGTGATGTATCTCAACATATTTACCTTATTTCACCCTACTTAAATTTCAAACACAATAAAACTATCTTTGGGTCGTTTATCGTTTCATGAATCTGAGTACAACAATAATATTGGCTAAAACTATATGATAGTATAAAATTTTGACAACATATGTGTATTTAGTCACTTTGGTGACATGAATTCACTAAGTCATCTTGCTATCCTTGATGTCAATATTTGAACAATCATTCACGCATGCATAATTACAAATAAATGCATGAACTATAACCAAAGTCAAGCTTAAATGGGTAAAACCCTGGGTCCTCAAGCAGGAACCGGTTTGAAAGCACTCTGAACCGGTTTGAAACAGCCTCAAAGCGGTTATCTAAGGGTCTGAACCGGTTCAAAACCTTATAAACCGATGTCAAGTATGAACAAAAGTTCATAAAACCCTGTAACCATATGCCAAAATCCCTGTATTTTCTTATATTTAAGAAAACATGGTCTTAGCATCTCAGAATCGGTGAGAAACTGGAAGGAACTGGTTAAAAATGGCTCTGAATCGGTCCTAAAAGTGACTGAATCAGTCCCTGATCCGGTTCAGGCGAAAAAGTGCTTGGACCCTACTAGATCCGGGTCAGAACCCGTTCAAACTGGATCCGGGTCAGACTCGACTTTAAATTGGATCCAGGTTGGACCCAGTTTGAACTGGATCCGGGTTGAACCCAATTTTAACCGGATCTGGGTCAGACCCGATTTGCAACCAGATCTGGGTCGGACCTAGTGTTTAACTGGATCTGGACCAGACCCGGTACTAATCAGATTCGGGTTTGACCCAGAATTTAGACTGATCCGAGTCAGAACAGAGTGGGTCCCCACCCAAAACCCGGATCCGACCCAGAGGAGCCTTACAGATCGGTTCAGGTGGGGCTGGTTCAGATCCAAACCAGGACCCGAAAATCCAAAACAATTTTAAAAGAACTTGAAACACAAAATAGGGTTTCAGAAAACCCTATTTCGCTCGTTTTCCTCCAGATGCAGATGAAGATGGCGGTTGTCGGCCGCGGCAATCCTGCAATCCGATGATTGCCGACGATCCAAAGACAAGGGCGGGGTTGCTGCCACCATTAGTGACCCAATGGTCACTTGCTTTCGATGGTGGGGCGAAACCAGCCATTACAGACCCCGCTGCCATGCTCCAGCAACTCGACAATCATCGGCGATAGCATCATCGGCTCTAAAGAAACCCTGACGGCGGAGAAAAACATCAGTAGCAGTCGGCGTGTCGTTCTCGACTGAAAACCCCCAAACTTGGAGGTAAGCCGATCATTTTTTTTTTCTGTCACCCAACGGCAACAGTCGTCGGTTGTCGGCGACCAGCTGCAGCGTCACCCCACGGCGACCTGCATTGCTGGAAAACCGGAAAACACGCCCCACAGTGGAAGCAGGGTGTTGTCCCATAACCCATTGTTGGGATTGATCGTCCGGCAAATGCATCGCCTCCCCTGAATGGCGGTGGCCCTGCGTAAAGACAGAAAAACAGAGAACAAAAATGCAGGGAACTCATACCTGATCCGGCCATTAGCAGGTTGTGGTTACCGGAGATGGAGGTCGCTGAAGGTTCTCTGCTCAGCCGGGCTGCAGCTACCACAAGCACAAGCTTCGTCAGGTAGCCGGTGAGTAGACCTGTATTCCTCGTATCAGGGTAGCTCATGATACCCTGTATTTATAAAGCATAGGGTGGGAACGATTTGCGTAACTGATCCCCCTTATCGTATGTTGATTTATCGGATAGATCATCCCTGATGTGGGGATGTATTCACATCGTGGATAACCACCACCACCATGTGAATCGTGGTGGTTAATCCAACAAGACCTGCTACTTCGGATGGTCAAGACTGACAACAAAATCTAATCAAGGCAAAGGAAAATGAGAATCATGTGGCAAATACTACTATCTACATATCCCTTTGAACGAATATAAGTTTAGTATTACCTAGAAAATGAGTAGTTTCTTGAAGGGATGAACCAATACTGCCAAAGCATGCATTAGACAATGAATCCAGGTGCAAAGAAGCAAGAGCAACTCATGATATATGGATGACAAGATTTATTTTACAAGTCATAGAAGAAAAGGTTCTAGCTGTAGGAAGCAAAAATGTTGATACAGAAACTGACGGAAATATCACAAGATTAAGAAACTAACAAATTTGGAAAATTAAGAAACAAGATATCACAGAGCAAGCGTGTTGTTGAAATTTCTATCTTGGAACTATGTTTGCCTCACAAAATCTGTATGGATTATCCAATGTAGGTTTACAAGTGATCATTCCTACGATCTCGTGGAGATTTTTAGTTGTGCTTTAGCAGGACTCCGATCGCAGTAGAGGTATGAATTCTCAAAGTGAAAGACTAGAAAAGCGCTGGCAGGATCACTGAGTGGTATAAAAGTAGATGAGGCACCAGGAAATCCAACAGGCAATAATAAATGTAATGAGATATGAAGAAAAAAATGATAATGATCATGTAACAATCACAGAATACATGCGTAGATCTATAGATGCAACATTAATGTTACACAGTTAGTCAAAGTATTCTAGTTACTCCAAAGGCAAGAGAAACACAGATAAACACTGTAGTGACCTCAAGGATGTTAGGCAACAAGGCCAAGCAAAAGAGAATAAAATTAGCATACATTGTAACGCCTGAAATCTCTAACTTGGAAAATTTCAGGAAAAATTTAAAACTTTTGTCATTGGTTTAGAAATCAGTTTTCATAGCACAACAGAAATCATTTAATAGTTTTAAGTTAGCAAACCTCGGGCGGGTTACAGGTGTGAACCACGTAGGCCGGGATCAAATTTCCCCATAGGGCTTGGATCCTGGTCTATCAACGAGGATTCCATTCCAAACTCTAACCAAACTGATCCCCAACAAATCAAAGTAATTTAAATGATCGTAAGTAAAACAAGAATAATTCGAGCAAAACCGATGTAATTTCAAAATAAAAGGGATGAAAGGTTTATACAATCCAGTGTTAGAAAATTTTACAAGTGTAGCAAAAACATCATAAGAACAACTTAAAAGTTTTGGTTCTAGCCTGCACGGCTCAACATGTCATTCTTCACATGTAATAACTTTGAAGGGAGTTTGGCATGTATATACACCAAAATTGTAATGAACTATATAACATTAAAACATACATTTAATCACATTGTTCTAATACAGAATCACCTTGATATATATGGAATGGAAACAATGCAATATGTATACTCATCTATTTGGTATTTTCAGAAATGTTTTCATAAAATATGTGATTAAAAAGGACTTTGTTTCTACTCCTTCTTAGGAGAGTCGACCTCGGTACTTTGTGAATCAACTCTTTTGAACAAGAGTCAACACCAAGATTGTGTTCGTTGAATCCTGAGTTGAGAGAGTCGACTCCAACCTATTCTTCATTTTTGGATAATTTAAGTAAATGAGATAACTTTCTAAGGCTTGCAATGGAGCTTAGGGTTTGTGGAACCTATCTCGACATGTAAAACATGTTCTTATATATTTTTCTATTATGCTATATAAAATGACACATGAATTGCATGTATGATGGCTCATATCGTAGTCTGTAGTATAATAAACCCTTACTATGTCATTTGAGCACATCAGTGTGTATGGCATGTGATTTGTGTTATACTGAAAGACATGAAAAACATGTTATTGCTCGTATATGAGCTTTGAGATTGATACAAACTCATGAGGTGCGAAAGGGACATCATAGTATGAATGATACATACATACTTAATATGTTGGTCTTCACAGGCGAAGTGGTCATATAAGCTAAAGGAGTTCAAGCAATAGTGAATGGGTTTAGTACATACAAATGAATCATGATTACCCTGGAGGGGTACTAGGGTTATTGAAACCTAAACTTGCCTAATGGTATGGGGCACATGTAATGAGAAAATCTCACAATAAAAACCCTGAACTCATTCAAATTTATGATCTACTTGAAAATGTAGGTGGTACATGCCTCAAGTGACACTATTATGATTTATGAGAACAAGGCATCCCAATGGTCTTTACTTACTCAGTGGTTAGAAGACTAAAGCTATCAACATGTCCTAAGTGATAGATCTTCAGCTACTGCAGTTAGCACATAATACATCTTAATTCTTGTTATTCCTTTGCGCGAGCTATCTCTCGGCTATGGGCCGCCAACTCACCTTGGATCCTGAGCAGTTAGACCTTCAGAAAACCTAAAATACATAGCATAATAAACACCGAAGTGTTCTCTTACGTTGCATCGTGTGTCCCTGAGTACTCAAGAGAGTCAAAGCAAAGGGGTCAACTCTCCCTCTTCAGAGGAGCCGACTCATAAAGAGTCAAGGGTCGGCTCAAAGTACATGGGGTTGACTCCCACTTTTCAGAAGAGTCGACACATACAATGTTCAAGGTCAGCTCTTTGTTCAGAAGAGTCGACACATGTCTCAGGGGGCAACTCTTTCAAAACAAAGAGTCGACCTTGTTCAGAAAAGTTGACTTTTATTTCAGGGTTTTTTTTTTCAACATGAAGATTCACAGAATATTGTTCATTGAGAAAAATTAGCCAAACACTGAAGAATCCAACATTTAATACATAAATTCGACACCCCTAGAATTAGAAGTCGACCCTTACTGCAAACATCCAAGGATCAACTCTTGACTCAGCAAAAGTCAACCCCGAGGAAACAGGGGTCGACTCTCGTGTGTCAAGGGTCAATACCCAGCAAGAGTTGATCACAAGGGTCGACCTTCATGAGTTTTAGAAAATAACAAAATTCAGTAGGGGTCGATCCTTTAGGAACAGGGGTCGACCTTTGTGGGTTTAAAAAAACAACAAAACACAGTAGGGGTCTACCCTTCAAAAGCAGGGGTAGACTCTCGTGGGTTTTAGAAAACAACAAAACACAATAGGCGTCGACCCTCACGGGTCCAGGTTCACACAATACACAACAGGGACCCTTCAAAAACAAGGGTCGACCCTCACTAGTCCAGGTGCACACAGTACACTGCAGGGGTTAACCCTCCAGAAACAAGGATCAACCCTCACTAGTCCAGGTTCACACAGTACACCGCAGGGGTCGACCCTTAAAAAACAAGGGTAGACTCATGGGCCTGAATAGTGACTCTATGAAGCGATAGGGGTCGACACTGGCATGAAGGAGTCGACTCCTGTGCTTCACAACCTTGGTTATCTCCTTCAAAACTGAGATTTAAACCGAAATGACGCTCGAGGTGCTGTGTAAGGTCTTCATACATGTAAAAGTATATTTTAATATCACATAATCCTATGCAATTCACGTAATAAAACCTACCTAAAAGAAATCTGTGTAGCTCTACGAGGCGAAGCGAAACACTGCGTAAGGCGGCGATTGCTCCAAAGGTCCAGTGAAAACGATGGTAGTGGGCACAGTCAGTGGTGGAGGAAGCACCCAGTTGTGTGTGATCGTGAACATGGGAGTGAGAGAGCTCGGTGAGGTCTCATTAAAAAACAAGGAGAGAGAGAGAGAGATGTGCCTTTTATAGGCATGGGAAAAGAGTGGGGAGTACATGGTAGGTGAGGAAAAAAGGGGTCAGTCAACCAAGTACTGGGGGTTTAGGGTGGCTGATTGGGAGTGCATAGGGGAGGGGCATTCGGCTCCCTGAGATGGGATGACTAAGGGGATGGCGGGTGATGGGTGGTGTGATGTTTGGGGTGGGTTGAATCCATTTGGATCTAACCCCAAATTATAGGGTGATGGGAGGTTTAAGTGATGGGGATGCTGGGGTTTGGGTCCCATTTGTTCCCAATCCAAGTGGGTTATATAAGGGTGTGAGTAGGGGTGGCAATTTCTGACACTACCCGCCAACCCGCTTCTTAGGTGGGTTCAGGTTTGGCTTAAACGGGTTCGTGTCGTAAACAGGTCGACCCGCTTAACCCGTTTATTAAACGGGTCGGGTTCGTGTTAGGGGTATGTAAACCCGCCAACCCGTTTAATAAACGGGTTAGGCGGGTTGGGTCAACCCGTTTACCCGAACCCGACCCGCCAACCCGCCCGCCAACCTTCCGCTAAACCGCCAACCCGCCCGCTAACCTGCCAACCCGTAAACTTTTCAATGTAAAACCCTGAACCCGACCCGCCAACCCTCCTGATAACCCGCCAACCTGACCTGACCCGACCTGACCCGTTTATTAAACGGGTTAACTGTGTCATGTCGGGTTACCCGTTTAATAAATGGGCCAGGTTCGTGTTTGCCACAGCCGACCCGTTTAATAAACGGGTCGGGTTCGTGTTGAGGTATGCTGACCTGCCAACCCGCCCGATTGCCACCCCTAGGTGTGAGTGAGAGTTTGGGTTTTGAATCTCATTTGGACCCAAATCAACCTGCCTTTTAGTGTGACGTTTTGGATTGGGTTTGGGTCTGCTTGGATCCAACCCCAATCCCAAGTAAGTTTAGGTATGGATTTAGGCATCCATTAAGGAGGCCCATTTCAGTCTCAATGGACCCAGATCCAGAATTCATTTTTTTCTTTCTTTGAATCCTAGTATGAATCCAAACCCAACGGGAATCTATTCAAATTTGGATCCTCACATGTGTCCAAACTCAAAAATGGATTTTAAACTTCATAAAAATCCTAAATAACAATTCATAATTAATATTTGTTACATATTATCGACAATGGATAATTTAATCGATAAGACCTCATAATTCATTGCCAGAATAATCCCACTTTATTTATTCCGAAATCCCAGAAATTTCGCGGGTATTACATACATGGCTCAAGAATATCTGTGTGAAGATTCATGCCATGTCTTGGCTCTTAGTTCTTGCTATAAAGTGAGTATTAGGTTATCCAGCAAAAAGAATCCAAAAAACTCAACTAATCAGTGGTTATGAGTCCCAAAAGAAGAATGCGATAAAGATTGTTGAAGCAAAGAGTTATTGGATTGGAAGCTGATTTTCACAACAGGTGAATCAAGTACCACGTCAACTGAGTTATCCATGATTTGAGAGGTAGATTGGTTATGAATCCCAAAAGAAGAATAACATAAAGATTGTAGAAGCAAAGAGTTAATTGGATTGGAAGCTGATTCTCACAACAGGTGAATCCAGTACCACGCCAAATGGGTATCCATGATTTGAGAGGTAGATGCAACCACACAACATCAAAAGTAACCGTCACAAGCCCATTAAAACAAAAAAAGTCACAGTTTGCCAATTCGAAAGTAAAGGCATATAATCTTATTAGTCCATCAATCTCATGGCCCCATGATCTTATCCAATATTTGGGTGGACAATTATTAAGGAATGAATGCCACCATAAAGAGTAAACTTTCAGTCCCAATGGCATATGAAAATGTAACATAGATTTACTGCTAAAGCAGTAGAATCCAAAGTAAGATTGAATCAACCATCTGAAAATGAGGTGGTGAAGATGCCAATGCACTTCCAGAGAGAAATGCCTTAAAGAGTACAAGAGCCTGTTTGGGTCTATGCCGAGGGACTTCATGGCCTGAACCTCTCACAGTTACAAAGGTGAGCCCCTTGTATCCTTGACTCCATCCTCCTACCTGTTCATATTTCCACAAGATTGTAGTCATACTAAATTTCAATGCAACAAGTGAATGCAAAACTTGCCTATGTTTAAACATGCATAGGGACTAGTTGCAGCAAACAAATGTTATGATTCACTTTTCCTAAGAGTGATTATGATTTTCAAACAGAAGAACCTGATTCTGTAAAACAGATGGCATACAATTATCTTTTCTTTAAATTACTAAGGTCCAATTTTTATTGCCAAAAGTACTAAATGTATGATGTGCATGATTTACACAGAAAACAAATTGGTAGCACCATTCATAAGAAGGAAGAACACAACCATCCAAAAATTCACCATGTAATCAAAATTTATTTTATTTTAATTATTTATAAGATTTATTTATTTTTATAAGTCCTCTAAATGTCCATATTTTTCATGGAGAATGGGTTTTACATTCAATTGCATGGTTTTATTTTGCCTAAATACAAACCTTAGAACACTTTATTCCAGTAGAGCCTTTCAGCAGAAACAAAATAGAGAAATATTATGTATCGGCTTTAGAACAGAACAAAGAATGATTTTTGCAATGATAGCATACCTCCCCATCAACATACCAAGCATGCCAAGGGGTCACAGTCGGAAGCATGAGAGTCTACATTATACCTCGTGGATGTAAGAGGGATTAGAGCATCCGTATCACCACTACAATATAGAGAAGGAAGAAATCCCAATATCATCATCCCCAACTAGTAAAATTGCATGTGGATTATTATTTTTTTTTTACTTAGAGAAACCGCCCCAGGAGCAGAGACCTAGCCGTGCTGACTTAGCCGGCCATACTATGGTCTTTGTCCATGTCGGCGTAAAACTCTGAGGGCTTACCCCTCGACCCCAGGGAGTTGCCAAGGTTCGGCTTAGGCAGGGGGTGACTCCCATGGGATTTGAACCTAGACTGCCCGTCAAACGGTCTAGGCACCATCCCACTACGCCAAACCCCTTGGATCGTGGATTATTAATTATTAAAGTAAGCTAAATGAGCTGCTACTAAATCAGGTCTGCTTTGGCGTTCTACAACAGTTTGTCACCTAGGATGCAGGAGTTTAAGTATAAATTGCAGACATAAACAGGCATCTGCAAAAATATGCACGAGCTATTTTAGTTTATTTGCCTCTTTTAAGGTGTCGTTTTAATTATTGTATAGATTACCAAGCTCACATGCATTGTGTAACTTTTGAGTCTTAAAAAGAACTTGAAGTGACTATAGATTACCTGAACATCCAAATCCGAAGTCCCATATGGATAAGCTCATGGTATACAGGAAGCACAGACCTTGGAGAGTCCTTCCAATTACTGCTAACCAGATTGCTGCATATCATCCAGCCTGAAGAATATCACCAAATAGCTTTGAAATAAAAAAACAAACTTATAATCTCTCTGGTTATTGAAGCACTCTCAAAGACATAAAGAGAACAGTAGGAAGGAAGCATAGAATCAGTTTGTGTCAGTTACCAATAACATAGGCAGACAGCATCCTCGCAATCTATCAGGGCCATTGTTTCGGCGACCCTTCTGTTTTTGTTTTTTAGATTAGCAAGCTGGGGTTAGGCAGACCCCGACCAGATTACAATGATATTACATATGCGCTGTTCATGATTTGAAAGGAGACCAGTCTGGCTGGCGACCCCGTTGAATACATCATATTTAACAACCATTACTTTATAATGTTAAATAGCATTAAGCATGGAAGTAGCCTACCACAAAAACCACTGATTGTCACTCTGTGGCTAACAAATTTATATCTTTTTCTTTTGAAAGGCAAGATGGGGTTAGGCAGACACCCCTAGTTATTATTCAATGTACCACTGGGTTTTGAAACTGCAATGTTCCAATACAAGGAGACGTGCACTGACAGCTCCTACCAACAAAGCAGAGCCCTAGTTGGTACCAAATTTATATGTATCCAACATACTTGAATCATAATCCAAATATGACACGAGCAGCGTCCACCTGAATGATTCTTAAGAGGGTCCATCTGAATAGTTTAGACTCTAGAGAGGCCTTAACCTCATAACATGAATTAACACTAGAAAGGACAAATCTATATTTCATAAAATTCAATAGTATAAAAAAAATCATTACTCAGCCAAAGGTTGCCTTCCACAGCTCTTGTTTTCTAATGAGACATTCAAAACCACCAATCACCTTACCTTGTTTTAAACAATCCAAGGATTCCAAACCTGAAACAAACAACCAAAAATCCTAATAAAAATATAGAATCCAAACAACTCCAGACTATTGGATTTAATTGAATCTGGAAGCACATCCCCCAACTTGATTTAGATTAGCCACACGCTGCAACTCATTTATACTATTATGTGAAGTGACTATGTTAACACAAATATTATTCTGAATTCGGCTAAGTCCTGTCAAATAATGTAATGTCTTGAATTTTCAAAACATTACTTGGTCAAAATTTTATAATTTTTTTTTCAACAAAACTTAGAAAATATTTTTATCAGCGGAAATAAACAATAACGAGTCATCGGTTTTAAAAAGCACCGGGCAAGTCACAGGTATGTGGCCAAGCACTCATTGTCCACCAAAGTGTTTCATTTATAAAAATGATTTGTTTATTAGAAACATCACTGCTTAAAAAAATAGTATTATATGAAACTGATTTTTTTATAAAGGAAGCGGTATAACACTGTCTGGAGAAACCCTGAAACTCGATGCCGCCTTGCTCTGCATATCGCATTGCAGGTTTAGTACTTGTATTCCACATTAAACAGGGTCAGAACTATCGCTGATCTGATAGGAAAGCATTCAAATCAAATCAAGTATAAACTCGTAAAAATACACATACCACTTAGGGTCACAGTTTCCAATAACGACGCTCAAGTCTCCACGACTTAACGTATATCGCGAAAGCCTCATCAGGGCTACGATTAGAACATTACGCTCAAGTCTCCAAGACTTAACATATATCACGTGAGCTTTTTCAGGGCCTCAACTAGAACAATAAGCTCAAGTCTTCAAGACTTGACACATTTGTATCCCACAAATTCAAGCAAGAGCTCTACGAGCTTAGTTTAGTCGTGCAGATACAACACGGGTCTTTAGCCTATCGGTCCAGTAGTATACTGATCTCAATATCTTCTAAAGTGTTATGCAAAAATTATCAGAACAACGTTCATTCATTCATACATTCATACATCGTTGAACCTAGAACTAATGCATTGTTTCGATATTAACTCGTTCACCCCCTGGTACGTAAGAGAACTTATCTTCGACATCAAACAAAGTCATCTGAATGTTTATTATTCCATGTATTTTAGATACCCCCGAGGCCTGATGACCTTGTCCATAATGGGACAATAGAACTCATATCGGGATAACCCCACCAGGTCGTTTCAGATGCATCCTCTATTGTAGTAGTGAAGTTCAATCCTCAGATCTTAAGGATAACCCGACCTCCAAACCTCTTGAGTGACGGAAGGTCCCTTAAACTCTTTGGTTCGTAATAAATACGTGTCACTTACGACTGTACCATCATCATCTACCACAATTAGCATAAGTCTTGAAGGGGTTCTTTGGCATAACTGTTTTTTATAAGACATTCGAATGCCACTCGGGCAACCAGTGTGTTCTGCACTAAGGAAATATATACCCCAACCCCATTCAGTATTCTAAAGCACATTTCAACTGTGTGATCTAGGAACTATCATTAAGTTTTATTCATATACATGTATAACTCTACTCTCGGCATCTACGACCTTCACGAGAACTTCAACTCTTTCAGGTGGACAACGAACTCCGACACTCTGGCCCTTACGAGTCTAATTGTACAACTATATTTCACATGAGCATGCATGTACCATGATTACATTGGATCGACTGCTCGACGTATATAGCCGCAATGAGCATTTGGCCTAGTCAAGGTGCAATAACTACTCAAGTGCACCAACCCTTACGAGTAGAGTGCCCTTACAGGCGAAGGTGGAATGAGCTATTCCGGTAGGGTTCCAACAACATGGGCATCATCGTGTCATTCAAACTAGTTCAAGCAAGTATTTTGCCAAACATTCAGCATCACTTCCTCTGTTTAATGGAGGAAGCGTGATGACCCTTTCTACTTATAGAAAGTAACTTGTTTAATGGAGTTTCCTCCTTTTTTCTTTGTGGAGTTTTCATCGTCGACGATAACCGATCGAGCTAGGTTTTGGACTTCTTTTATACG